>NC_134241.1:61025573-63704323 GCF_965152275.1 Natator depressus | reverse complement strand
AGGCCTGATCATTAAGTCTTCCGATTGTCTTAAATCTCAATCTCATCAGTCCCAGAATTAATAAAGCTAGAAGGGACCACCCTGATCAGCTAGTCTGACCTCCGATATAACAGGCCATAGGACTTCTCTGAATTAAATTCCTGCTTGAACTAAAGCATCTTTTAGAAAGTCCCATCCAGTCTTGATTTAAAAATTGCTTGGAGAATGGTGGAGAATCTACCACGACCCTTCGTAAACTGTTCCAATAGTTAACTGCCTTCACTGTAAAAATCTGTGCTTTATTTTTTGTGTCAACTCAACTATAGCCCTATAATACTCCTCCTTTAAAGAGGACAAGAAGAACAACTGCCTATGCAGAACCTGGTTTGGAACAAAGTATTGGCTGTACTGTACTGGGAATATATGTCTCTACAATTTATGAAGCTGTATGAAATTATGAACCCTATGTCTCTGTCAGGCTGCAAACTGTGTTTTGAATGTGCAGGCATAGCATTAAAACTGGCATAAGATGAACCAAAGTTAAGAACAAATGTCAGTTTCTTCTGTTGGGGAAGATGTCTACTGGGGTGCTGCAAGAATTAGTATTAGGCCTGATCTTATTTAGCTCCTTATTAATGATGCAGTTGGAGGGATTACTGAGACAGGCGGTGTTGCCAACAACTATGAGGAGAGAAGCATATATAATGATTAAATTTAGGACTGGGGACTCACCCACTGCTGAAAATATCAGTTCACATAGCTTACAGTAAATCAGCATTTGAATTATTGTGCTTTCGAGGGGAATGCGGAAGATACAAGAACTGCCCGTTACCAAAGAAGGCAGACACAATGGGGTTTTCCCAGAGATATAGGAGCTCATCCTCTCATCCCAACTGACAGATCTGATTCTGCCTCCTATTCAGCCAAGGAGGAGAATCCATCATTGGAACAGTGAGTCATTATGAGATTTAGAATATACAGAACACAGTAGTAGTCTGCACTGCCTTAATTAAAAAAAATCTTAATTTAAAAAAATAAGTTTGTACACTTGTTTCACCAAGATAGCTGTAAGGAATATGCATGAATTCAAATCGTATCTTAAATTTATAACTGTTTGGTACTCTAGGATCTGATGGATAGTGATACAGAACTACAAGAATGCTTTGCTTTTATTTTAGCCTCAAAGCTGCTCCAATGCAGGCACTGCAACAAGGAAAGTTCTACTAAAATACAATACTGAGTACAGATATGAAGACCTGGCCAAAAACAAAAAACAACTTACTTATATTGTCAAAAACTTCAGAACAACTACATGTTGCCATATCACCTTTATTATTCAGGCTAATGCTTGAAACAAACAAACAAACAAAATTACCAGTTATGGTCCTGGTCCTGCAAAGAATTACCCAATTGTTTAACTTTACTATGAGGATTTCTATTGACTGACATGTAACTCCTCATACTGCATAAAGCAAAGCACCTTTATAAGTTTTTACAAGATCAGAGCTTAGAGCGTTGTTTTCCAAAGGTTTTTAAATAATGTTATTAACAGAAGCAACATTTTTAGAAGAATGTTAATAAGCAGTATGCCATCTTATCTATTGCCTGATAATCTTACCTTTGTTTTGAGTCATACCATCAATCCAACTGCAAGGATGGTTATATTTCCCTCACATCCCCTGGTCATAGAACTACTGTAACTGTGAAAAGAAAAGGAGTACTTGTGGCACCTTAGAGACTAACAAATTTATTTGAGCATAAGCTTTCGTGAGTGATGAAGTGAGCTGTAGCTCACGAAAGCTTATGCTCAAATAAATTTGTTAGTCTAAGGTGCCACAAGTACTCCTTTTCTTTTTGCAAATACAGACTAACACGGCTGCTACTTTGAAACCTGTAACTGTGAATCTCCCTTGTCCATTTTCAACAAGGGAAGGCACTAACCCACATAGGTTCACCAATGGGAAGTGTAAGAACAGAAGGTTAAAAGGAGCAATCTGAAATAAATCTGGTAACTCTGCTATAATGTGGAAATATATAGTGTTTAGCAGCTTGATACCTCATAGGAAAACAATTACTTTCATTTTTGCCTCTCACCTCCACTCCAACTTTTCCCAGTTGGTGATGCAGTAGGAGGCAAAAAAGAAAGCAGCTTTTTTCTGTGAACTAGAGGGCTGATGGTCATTGAATTTCAAGGTAACTAATGAGATATTACATTTCTTTATGGCTTCTTTTTCTCCACAAATGCCTTGAGACAGAAAAATCCAAAATCGAAAGACACTTGATCTCATAACATTGCATCAGATTTATTAACTACTGATGACTAATTATGTGATTCCCCAAAAGTAACTCGATTAAAATAATCAATTATTACCTTCAATACCATGCTGAACACACTAAATGCAGTAAAAACCTACCCTCTTAGAATGGCATTGTATAATGGAGAAGAAAAAGTATTTGAATACCAACAATAACCTTTTGGAATTTGTTCTGTTTGTTAATTTTAATATGTTCTTCCATTTACTAAATCCATTTATTTCTGTTCTTGAAGACTATTAAAATTAAGTACCTGTGGTTGAAACTGTGGAACAGGAGTCCCTTGCACACCTTGTGACTGTTCATCCATTGTATCAAACAGGGCTTTTTATGTTCTGCAAAAACAATACATGTATATTCATTAAATTGCAATTTAGTTAATGTTTATATTCACTGTACCACTTACTACTGTGCTTCAATTATAATAATGCAATTAAATTATTTTACTGTGCTTCAGTACACAATGAATTCACGGTTAGAAATTTTTTCTAATTTGTATGCTTGACTTTGCAAGCATTAAAACATTTTAGCCCTTTTTCTGAGAGGGGATTCTCTAGTTTTTGTTTTAAAGGACCACACCAAAAAAAAAAAAAAAAAAAAAGAAGAAGAAATTCCATCACCCCAACCGCATAAGTCATCAGCAGAGAGTTTGAATTTGGGACTGTCAGATCCATACCACAAACATCTACGACTTGAACTAAACAAGTGACTTCATTAGACAAAAGCAATAATACCCCATCATTCTCTATGTGCATCAGCCACTAAAAGTAGACAGGTGGTTGCACAAGTACTTGCTAGACAAAATATCTTGGTTCTGGGACAGGAGTGTGAGAGCGGCTAAAACGGGATAGAGTTAAGACTTCTGGGTGGTATTTGTTGTTTACATAATATTCACTCATTTCTGAATTTCATGGAAGTCGAGCCATTTTAGAGACACGTAGTCAAACATGTACATTCACTATTCTAACAAGCTGTTTGGTTAAGAAGGTGCACCTTAGATCTGCCATATTAGGGGCCTGAATTTTATTCCCAGCTATGCAAACCTCTCATATCCTGTTACCACATCTGTAAAATGCAAAGAAGAATGCTTACCTGCATCCTAAGATAGGGGTATGAGATCTCGATTAATATGAAGAGTGCAAACAGCGCACAATTGTTAACAATGAAGGATAGGAAGGAGTAGATTTTAAAACTCAGTGTGTCCTGGTTCACAGCTGAATGAACCCTTACCAAGACAAAATGGTATTTCATTAAGGGAATGCACCTGAAGCATCTGTTTTGCCTATATGCCTTGTGGAGCTCTCTCTCTGTCCATATTGTCTGGGTATGATATAGAAGGTTCATTAGCACCTGGGAGTATATACAATGCAGTTGGAACATTCATATAATTAAGAGACAGGAGGTGAACGTGTTCCAATGCACATGAACAGAAAGGGATTTTCAGAAGCTTGTAACTTGGCCAAATCTAGAAGGTTTTTCATAGGAACAGCAAAAGTCACTTCTCTTTCACTTCAGAACCGTTCCTTTCCCAAATTTCAAGTTCCTACTACAAACCACGGAAGCACTAAAGTTGTTTTGTAAAAACCCCATCTATAGAGTGTTTTAAAATTGGGAAATCTACCTGTTTGTCCCCCCACTAACCTCATTCCGGAAAACAACTCTATCGTTTTTGCTCAAACCTTTAAAAAAAATGCAAACCAAGAGAGAACAAGCATGGAAAATTTCAGTACAAATAGCTTAAGCTAACGCAACAGAAAACAGAGGCTTACAATGGAAAGAGGTAGGCAGTCTTAACCAAAGGTATCACTTACAATATACTGCATATATCAGTTTTCTATAAGATGAGACAGTTGCCGTGAAGTGTTATTTAAGCATACTCCTCGAAGATTTGAAAACACTATACACTTCAATGTTGTAACTTAATCTTTAGACACACAAGCTAATTGTGTGTTTCAAGGTTTTTTTCCCCCCATGAACAAGTTTTACATTGTATGTTGGTCCTTTTATTATCTGGATGTTTCAATAAATTTGACTAGGCCAGAAGAAAGAGCTCTTTGTCTAGAAAGGATAACCTCCAGGCACAGTACAATATAAACAGGAACACAATAATAAATAACTTTAATTAAGTTATTTATCCTTGAATTAAGCTTAATAAATACCAAGAAAATCTTGCTAAGCAAAAACAGTTCTCTTCACCCAACCCACCTACTGACTAAAACAACCTTTGAAACACAGATTATAAGATGTATTGCCTCCAAACTAAAAAAATGCATTAAAGAAAACTTGCCAGGAATTTTTTAGACAATTTGAAAAAAAAATAGTGTATTAGGATTAATTCCTCACTTACTAGCAAAGAGATGGTGCATTTAAAAAAAACACAAACACCTCTTTCAATCTCAAATATTACAGAAAAGGTCTAACAAATAGCTAATATTCACAGCTGCGTAATCTTCCTTAAAGGACTGCACATCATGATGATAAGGTTACCAAGAAATTTAAAAAAAAAAATTGTCACAGTGATAATACAACAGCCGCTTTACAGGATGTAAAAATATCCCAATACACTGCTCTTCTAGAAGTTTATATATATATACACATATACATATATATACACATATATAATTTATTAACCTTGTACATATTAATACATTAAAAAATAAACCATAAAGTCAAGCTTGTTCACCAATATATGCATGATAGCATAATATATATAATAGTATATGCATTATCCACACCATTTTTTTATATATATGTATGCATTAAGCACCAACATTAAGCACAAATATTGTAACAAGGATATAACAGAAACTGGCCTACACCATAATCCTGTTCATTTATGTTAAGTATACCATAACACCTTGAAGTTGCTGAAGCAAGCATCTGGCATAAGAAGATAGAACAAATGTATCCTGATTTTGACAAGTTCCCTATGTGTTCGGTCTGGTCTACATTACAGACCTATGTCAATGTAATTACGTCGCTCAGGAGTGTGAAAAATCCACACGACCTAAACCCTTTGCAGTATATTAAGTGTAGACTTGCCCTTAATACAAGCAAGGGAAGTACCTTCACGGACCAGTACCTGGAATGCTAGAATCCAAAGCAAAGATAAGAACAGAACAACCCAAACAAACAGATGGGTGCGATTTTAGTGACGTGTAAAGAGATGTAGAACTTGTAAAATCATCATATAAATAATATCAGCTGAAATGTGCAACTTTGGGAGCACATCTTCCACACAAGGTGGATGTAACATTGCTGTACGAGATGGTTTATTGGAGTCTGATATCATATAGAACCATTTTCCTGTACTATATTATTATTGGCTTCGATCAATAAACCAGACACTTGTTATTTGGCCTCTTGACTATATTTCATAACGAACCCAAGTGTGATCAAGAAACTGACTATACGATTTATCAACAAGCTTCAAAATCTGTATCAAGAAGAAACATGCATGAACAAAAGTAAAGATCAGGATCCATGTAAAAGTAACCAATAATGGATTATAGTTAGCTAGTTATAATTTTCTTTGTTACCATTTTAAAGGCTTAATTCATGTAGCTTTGACACACAGATGCGGAAGTACTTACCTCAAACATTTTAGTTGGAGGGAATAAAAGACTTTTCTACAAATTATTATAAAAATCAGATCACAAATGTACAAGTGTAACTTAAAAACATTTTCCCATTTAAAAAAAGTGGGAACTACCAAAGGTATGTATTTCTCATTAAATGATCGTATATTTTCAAAACAATTTCCCTATGTAACGTTTGGTTTTCCTTCAGATTAATCAGAAAAGTTCTTTATGCCACTCTAAGTACCAGTTTTATACCATAGCTCTCTTCTGGAAATTTTTAAGTTTTCAGTAATCCTTCCTGTCCAGACCATGAACAGAGAGATTAGGTAGGAATACAATTTCCACCTATTAATTCTAAAAGCAGAGGTAAATCCTTTTTAAACCCTCAGGATAGACACTCTTCTTGACGTTCTTTGTATTGAATTTCAGTAACAGTTAGTTAACAAACACTATGGAGGGGGACATTACCTTGAACTAGAGAAGTATAGCTTCTATGTCTGAAAGAAATTACCACTGGGAAGAGGGTTGAGGAATAAAATGGAGAGTACAACTTTAACCTGGTAGCAACATCCGCAATTAAATGAACAGGAGTGAGTGAGTGGATGGATAGATACTATGATAATTGCAGGAAAACAGAAACACTAGGGTTACTGGTAATAGTCAAAGCCTAAAATGCCAAGAGCAAAATTAAAGGTTGGTTTTGGCCCAACTGTAATCATTTATCAGGAATGACACATTCCTGATCTCATCTTCACTCCTTTATTTGAAAAAGTCAGCCAATATCTTACCAACGGTGGTATCAAACCATACTACTGCCCTGTGGCTGTTCCAAACCAAACGGACTGTTGGGACTCGATCTCTTTTCTCTTTATCCTCAGCATTTCTGTGCAACTAGTGCACAGTTTTGGAATGCTGGCTGCACTTAATGCAGAGATTAATGAGATCTGAAGGTAGTTCTAAACAGTACTTTCAGGGGGGTGAAACTAATCCTTAAAACAAGAAGAACCAAACATAAAGATGTGGAGTAAAGACGACGCAGGGGAAAAAACAGCTAGAGGAATTGCTCAATCTGTTAATGAGAGTGTCTCTACTAATCATCTGCAAAATTTCATGATAGCCCTGGCCCCCTGCCAGGAAAAGACACTGAAAAATTATTAAGATTTCTAAAAATATTAGAATGAATATGGTGATAAAACTGGAAAATTGCTGGCAGCTGCTGTTTGTTCCAAAACACTTGGCAGTCAGACCCTGTTATTTAAAAAGCCTGACAAGGCCAATACTGGCAATTCTTTGCAGGATATGTAACATCTTTCATTTGTATTTTGCAGTGGGTTAGACGAGTCACAGTACAGTGGTAGCTTCCACTGAAAAATTAGATCTTTGTATGTTTAATCACTAAAGAACACTGAAATACCCTGATTAAGTCCATCAATGTCTTTAACACCATAGTTGTCTTGCAATCAGACAAATCCCAGAGATAACCCAAGTCGCAGATTGTGTTTTAAGAATCTATATTTTCAGTTAGTTCTTTATTTTAACAGTCCTTTAACCACTGTAATAGATCCTGGAATTTCTTTAAAAACGTGACAGATGGCAATTACAACATCATTTACAAAAACAGAACCTTTAATAACCTGTTATTGGTACTATTCCAATCATTTTCTCTAACAGTGACATCAAAACTTTCCCTCACTTTGCTCTAACTACCTTTCTGTTTCGTTTTCTTTACCAATTTGGCTTTAGTGACTGGATTTGATTATTATATAAATCAAAGAATAAATTAGGATTTTATTTTCCAGATTTGCTTTAAACAATAGGCACTAAAACTGGGCTGCCCTTTGTTAGCACACCGTTCCTACGGAGCTCATAGCTCAACGTTGCAAGGCACATCTCAAAATCTCATTACATTCAGAAAATATCTTTTACAATCACCATTCTTACTACTATAATAATAGAACTTTAAACAGATAAATGTAGGGGAATATAACCACATAGTTATGCTCTTAAGAATTTTACTGAAGTGCAGGCTCAAAACTCCTGCCTTGATTCATAAACTCTGTTGTTTCCATGGAACAAAGCATTAATACATGGTGGGTACTTATTTGATTAAATACAATTATATTTTGCAGCCAATTCCACTGACTCTGAAACAAGACTATTTGGAAATGTTGAAGAAATAGAACTACTGCAGTTTTCCTTCTAGGATGCAAAATAATCAAAGATTTTATTTCTGAGTCTGTCATGGATTACCTTTGTGATCTTAGGTAAGTTTTTCACCTTCTTCATGCCTGAGTTTCCCTGTACTAGGGCCTCAATTTATTTTATAAGCCGAAAAACAACCACTGTAGATACTGAATTTCTTTTTACATACACAAAGCTACAATACTTACATACTAAGTGATCTTATGACTCAAAAAATACTTCAGTTCATTCATCTGACTCTTAAAAAATTAAGAGACTAAGAGATGGCGTGCAGAGCAGAAAGGGTTTGTAACACATGGCAACCATACTTCTTTCGAGCTGCTTAGAATACTTCAAACATTTTTTCCAAAATATCTGATCTTATCTCTTTATAAAAGTCATGCTGCAAAAATTGCGAATCAGAATGAAGAGCAGCCATAGAAAGCACAGACTTCAAGGTTGCTTTATACTGAAGCATTGCTTGGGAGTGACAAATACAGGTATGTCCTCACTGACGAGTTAGCTCAGGCTCTTACCTGGATGGCGTTTTACCTCCTTCCTAAGTTTGACCATCAAACTTAATATTTGTATGGCTCTGGCTGAACTACAGTAGTTTGATTTTATATTTCCCCCTCTGAGGATAATATTTCCTGAGCTTGTTTTTGTTATAGGTAAAGGCCTCCTTCTATTGCTTTTTATGTCTGTACACCTTACATATTATCTGGATATCTGACCCAGCTCTGGCAGGTTACCATTCTCCACTGTCTTGGTTTCCCTTTGGAAAACAATATTTTTGGCAGAGGTTGAAATGGGATGGTTCTCGGGGGCTCAGTAAGCCAGTACTTTCTCCTGGATCTGTATCATGTTCCTGAATCCAAGCTTCAATTTAAAAGAACTTGCCTCTAACCCTTGTGATTACTAAGAAATCATTCAAAATTTGAAACAGATGTGACCGTCATTGTGATGTCTGCAACAACCTGAAACGTATGAGCTGACTCCATCCATCTCAATGTGGTGGTATTTCTGAAACCTAATGATGGTGATGTAAAGGTCAACATTGTTAACTACTTTACTTTTACAGAGCATAAAAAAATACTGATCATATTATGATCATATAAACTCTGCACAACCTACTATTTACAGCATCTCATTTTGGTGCCATTCGTGGGCAGAGTCTGGCGAATACCACCACTTCTTCTCCCCTACATCTGTCCCTTGATTTCAGGTTACCACACTACAGACCATAGTAGTACGGCATATACTCTACTTAATGTGATAACCTGACATTTACAATATCCAAACACTGTATTTCACTATATTTCACATTCTAGTATGCAAGAAGCCTCTGAGAAAGAATTAAATAGTATGTGAAGAATCCTTATTAATATTACTGACTCAAACCACCATATGAGAATGCTTATAAATCTTCCTGCCCTTTTCAAAGACTTGTCTTTTATGGCACAGCCAAGCAAAGATAGACTACAAGATAGCATGAAGACAGCATATGTTTGGTATTCATAGCTTTTTAAGGCCAGCAGGGATCATTATGATCATCTGGTCTGACCACCGAGTATACAGGACATGCAGACTAAGAACAGTCACACCAAAACCAAAAATCCAGTATTATGACGGAAATGCAGTAAACCACCACCAAATACTATCTTGTAGGCAAGTAATCAATGTACTTTCCTTTTTTCTGACAGGCTTTGCCTGTGAACAGACAGCTGCTTTCACAGACAGTCTCCTGCACACATCAGTAGCATTCTGTTAGCGTTGTGGTTCAGGGACTAACTCCTTCTCCCTTTAATCACAGAGAGAACATGCTATGTATTATAAAACCCAGAGAGTAGAAACTCAGATTCTATTTTCCTGAAACGTTCTGGGTAACTAGCATATTGTACAACAATGCAAAATGAACATTAATGTGTATTCTTAAGGCCTCCTCACAAAAAAACCAAACAAGTTTCTTTATTATTTTCAACTATTTTGCCCAAATAAATATTAGTACAGTTTTGCAGACTTTGCGATCAATACATTGTTTATATTATTTTTGTTTTGTTTGTTTTTACCCTTTGTAATATGCAAACACCACAAATCCTGCTTAACCTTATTAGTGTCTTGGGGCGGGGGAGGGGGGGAGGGGAGGAGAGAGAAAAAAACAAGGAAGATGTGGGGAAGGCCCTTCCGCAACCCTTGTGGAGTACACCACTGACATGCATGATCTTGGGCAAGTCATTTCACCTATCTATGCCTCAGTTTCTCCATCTATAAGGAAGAAACCCACACACCTGTGAAGCACAGTTCTGTTCCATGGTGCCTTTCTCCATGGCAGTACAGTGAGGAAGAGAGTTAGGGGCATGGCAAGGGTAATGAAAACCCATAGGCTTAAATCTCCTCACACAGAAGGTGTCCAGCAACACTCTACCTGCTACTTTAGCTGCTGTTACTTAAAACGCACAGGCTGTAGAAGAGGCAACAAGGCAGCTACTCATCTACTCTGCCCTGGATTTTAAGGAGGTAGGAAGGTGACGATTCATTCCCGCAGCCAATTCCCTTCCATTGTTTAGCCAATAACAACTAAGACCAAAAATCATCTTTTCAGTACAGACTACTGTACCATCAGATGTAGTTAATCCACACAGATAATATTTACTCTGAGTATATGTACTATTTGGAGTTACCAGCTGTAACTCAAGGCTGTAGCAAAAGCAATCATGTGCAGATGCACCAGGGTGGATAACATGATAGAGACATGAGTACAGCAGAAAACATTGGCATACAAATTGGTCATTAAAACCTCTCTCTACCCTTGGGACTCATATTCCAGGCTTGTTAAGTGGTTCTAGAATACCTTCCCTCAACCTTAGATGGTTTCACTTACTCAAATGGAACACTACAAAAGTTAAGCACAGATGGCAAAAATTTTAAATGTGACAACAAAGAGAAGAAATCCCTTGTTGTATATTACAAATTATTACTGAATGAATATTGTAGGAAAAAACTCAGAGTACAGTGTCTCATATGTTCTTATTTTACTATCTGATAAACATTATCTTTTACAAGTGTAAAAAATATACATTTTTAGTATTAATTTTCAAAATTTTTCAATAATTCAATAGAAAATACACTGCATAGTGAAGATAATGTAGCAGAAACAATTACAGATACAGAGTATTAGGGGTCAGAAAACCAAACAGATTGAAACATGTCAAAAATTACAGTAATACATGCAGAATTTTAATATTTTATCCCAAATCAGTTTTAGTATTCTGATTTTAATAAGTGAGTTACAGAAACAAACCCAGCTAAAACAACGCTATCAAAATGAAATCAATTGCATAAGTGAATTAAAAAGTAGTTTCGGTTACTGCATCTACCCATGTGGTTTTATCATAACATATGCCCTTTTTTCTAAAAATTATTTTCCCAACTCCATTGCTGTGAGAAAGACCCATATAAACAGTGGAAATTCTCAGACTACAGGGGAATCGAACAAAGATGGGAGAACAAATTTTAGTCTAATTTTTGCAACTACCTGTTTCTTCATAAAAATAGTAGGGCTGTCAAGTGATTAAAAAAATTAATCACGATTAATCGCACTGTTAAACAATAATAAAAAAATTAAATAAATGGTATTCTGTTTTCTACATTTTCAAATATATTGATTTCAATTACAACACAGAATACAAAGTGTACGGTGCTCATTTTTATTACAACTTAATACAAATACTGCAGTGCAATCTCTTTATAATGAAAGTTGAACTTACAAATGTAGAAGTATGTACAAAAAAATAACTGCATTCAAAATTAAAACAATGTAAAACTTTAGAACCTACAAGTCCACTCAGTGCTACTTCAGCCAATCGCTCAGACAAACAAGTTTGGTTACAATTTGCAGGAGATAATGCTGCCCACATCTTGTTTACAATGTCATCTGAAAGTGAGAACAGGCTTTTGCATAGCACTGTTGTAGACGGCATCACAAGGTATTTACGTACCAGATGTGCTAAAGATTCACATGTCTCTTCATGCTTCAGCCACCACTCCAGGGGACATGTGTCCATGCTCATGATGGGTTCTGCTCGATAACAATCCAAAGCAGAGTGGACTGTAGCATGTTCATTTTAATCGTCTGAGTCAGATGCCACCAGCAGAAGGCTGATTTTCTTTTTTGGTGGTTCGGGTTCTGTAGTTTCCGCGCTGGAGTGTTGGCTCTCTTAAGACATCTGAAAGCATTCTCTACATCACGTGCCTCTCAGATTTTGGAAGGCACTTCAGATTCTTAAACCTTGGGTCAAGTGCTGTAGCTATCTTTAGAAATTTCACATTGGTACCTTCTTTGCATTTTCTCAAATCTGCTCTGAAAGTGTTCATAAAACGAACATGTACTGGGTCATTATCCAAGACCGCTATAACATGAAATACATGGCAGAACGTGGGTAAAACGGAACAGGAAACATTGAACTCCTTGGGGGGGAATTGTGTCACAAATGTAATTAGCCCATTATCTTTTTAACGAGCATCATCAACATGGAAGCATGTCCCCTGGAATGGTGGCTGAAGCATGAAGGGGTATATGAATGTTTAGCATATCGGGCACGTAAATACCTTGCAAAGCTGGCTAAAAAAGTGCCATGCAAAAAGCCTGTTCTCACTTTCAGGTGACGTTGTAAATAAGTAGCAGTCAGCAGTATCTCCCATAAATATAAACAAACTTGCTTGTCTTAGCAATTCGCTGAACAAGAAGTAGGACTGAGTAGACTTGTAGGCTCTAAAGTTTTACATTGTTTTGTTTTTGAGTGCAGTGATGTAACAACAAAAATCTACATTAATTTTTTTTTAATTTTTAATTTTTTTTTAATTTTTAGTTTTTTTCAGTTAATCAAGAGTTAACTGTGATTAATTGCCAGACCTAAAAACCAGTATTTTTTTTAAAGTAAAAAGAATGTGATTCTTTTAAATTGATGGCATCCTGTAAACCACCGATATGTATGTTTAAAATGATGATTTATGGAAGTTGTATTCCATGAGCATCAATAAAAAACTAGGGAACAGGGTATACTAGTCCTTTGAAGTTCCAGGGGAGAATCTTTCTAGGCCAACAGAACCTAACCGGGAGCTTGTGCCTTGGGACCTACCTCTATTGCAGGGGATTGGCCAGGACTAATAAGGGCTATGCACGCAAATTGGTTTGTTTAGCTAGTTTCCCCATCAGCTAAAGAACTATACAACCTACTGACCTTACCTGGCTACTCAGAGTCAAGAGAAAGTATGTTTTTTGTATCATTTCTTTTCTTATAATTGCTGTTTGGTGGATGGGAGGGTTTTCTCTTGGGTTTGCTTTATTCTGTTATAAGACTAAAATACACAACACCCCAGGAAGAGTGCAACACTTTAAAAAAAAAAAAAAAAAAAAAGAGAGTACAGTGTTGCTTTTGCAGAGAAGGTGGTGAGGGCTGCTTGGCTGTATTCTCTCACAAAATGCTGCTCTTTTCCCCTCATTTTCTCTACCCCACCTCTATCTGATTTGGAAGGGGATATGCTAAATTACCATTTTAGAGTAATGCTGCATCTCAGTCAGAAAAAATGCCAAGTGCCCAAAAGATGAGTTTTGTACTGACTGTGAGGATATGAAGGAATTGGTCCTTGCTACTGAAAGAGTTCAATCTCATAGCACTCCTCATGTGGTCCAATATTTGTGTCAAAATTATGGTTTTGCTTGGCATACCAAAACAGAAGCATCAATGAGACTTGGCACCTGGGACAATTCAAGTCCTTGACCTTTACAACAGTAAGCTTGTTTTATATAGAGAGACAGTGTAATACATGACTGATGGAATATTTAATATTGATTTATTTAGATTCAAGAATGATAATTAATACTATTCCTGAAATAAGCTTTCAAGCTTTAATTTAAAGGTGAAGGGGAGCAAAAAAAAAAAAAAAAAACCATGATAAAATAAAAATGTTAATTAGCTACTTTAGTTTATAAACTGCAATGTAATTTATCAAAGGAAAAAAAGTAAAACAAGACAAACGTATGCATATATCTTCAACCATCAATATGGTAGTCCTCCTCCCGTGCTTTACCATCACAGGACACACTGGTTTTATGGAAAATAGGCACTGGATGAAGCGAGGGGGAAGACAGCTAGACCACCAGCAACACAAGCTTCACATGTACCAAAGGTGACCAATTAAAAATTCTTATACTCTGATCATGCAAAAGGCAAAGAAAAAAAAAAGTTTCCTTGCCTCTACAATAGGATCTGCAAAAAAATCAAACAAATGAGGGGTCTCTTTCATGTGGTGTTTAGCCTAATTAGTGTGGGCTATCTCCACTCAACAGTTGACTTGGGTCTCTTCTCTTGCAATCATTTCTTGTTATTGTGCAGATAAAATTGCTTGAATTCAGACAAGCTATATGACTCAATGATGCCTGAGAAAAAGGGAAAAGGAACAAATGTTAAGTCTTCTATTTGATCTGTGGTCACTAGTATCCTAGAAGTTTTGGAAGAACGTTGGTTCGCTTCCTACACTTTGGACCAGGTCTTTCCTGGCTGGCAAAGTAATGGATCCATTGCCGATGAAGAGAGTAAACGCCTCCTGCTAAGGAAGAGAGTGAGAAGGAAGTGTCCCCTCCATCCAGGAAACCATCTGTAGATACTGACTTTTTGGTCAATTATTGGTCCATTCCAGATCTTCCATTCTTAAATAAGATTACTGAGAAATTTGCAGTAAAATAACTCTCAATCTCTAGATTCCTGGGACTTCCTTGATCAGCAACCTAGGTATGGTACAGCAACTGCACTTGTTTTACTGACTGATCTTCCTGATGATCAGAAATCCTAGAAATCTGTTTGCTAAGGAAAAACACAGAATTTGTGTTTTTAAAGAGAATCTTTAGTTTTTACATTTTGTGAAAAAATAAAAACATATACAGTAGAACCCCATTTATCCAAGCCTCCATTATCCTGCTCTCTGAATTAACAGAAACACACTGCCCAGGGCTGACAGCATGAGCCCCTGCCACCCGGGTCTGACAGCCCAAACCCTGACTCTGTCAGCCCCAGGAGGCTGGTGGTTTGGTTAGTATGGAGACCCATATAATGGAGACTCAGATCAATGGGCTCTACAGTATATAAATAAAACACTGGGGGAATTCTGTGCCACTGCACATGTGCAGAATTCATATCCCCTGCAGATTTCTTTGCTTCCATGCAAAAAAAATGACTGACAGGGAAGCAAAGGGAAACTGCAACAGCAGTCACACGCTACTCCCTAGTTGTGCAGGTACATTGTTTCAGGCACCCGAAGCAGCCAGCAGAAAGGTAAAGCACTGCAGGCCTGGGGACACCCCAGCAAGTGGCTCCTACCCTGAGCCTGGATCAGGAGTGGCTGGGGCTGTGTCAGACCCACCCCCAGAAACCTCCCCCAGCTGCAGGAAGCTCAGCATGCTTTCCTGCTTCCCGCTCCCATTGCTCCTCAACTCCGGGGAAAGGGTCACTGTAAGGGGAGCTGCTCCCCCATCTGCCCAACCCCGTGCACCCAGACCTCCCATACCCAGACACCCCCGCAAGCCACACCCTGTACACCCAGAACCCCCCTAGCTCTCCATATCTGAATCCCACGCCACTGAACCTTAACCCCTGCATCTGGAGCCCCCTACCCCCACAGCCCCTTCCTCAGGACCCCCATCCCTGCACTCAGACCGCCTCCCACTGAGCTCCCTGCACTCAAACTCCCACCCAGATGAGCCCTACCCCCCTGCACCACCCTGAGCCCCCACATCCAGACCCCCATGTCACTGACCCCCAACTAGCTGCACCCAGACCCCCACCCCACCAAACCTCATGCCCCCAGCCCTCCCTGCTGAAACCCCCACACCCAGACCTCTCTGCTGAGCCCTAACCACCTTCACCTGGAAGCCTCTGCAGAAGCCCATTGCTCCCACACCTAGACCCCCTGCCCCTACTGAGCGGCCTGCACCCAGACTGTCCCACACAGAATCCTCTCACCTGGATCCCCCCATACTGAGCCCCTCCACGCTTGGATCCTGCATGGTTGAGCCTGCCCACCCCACACCTGGTGCGCCTGGCACAAAGGGGCAGGACCCCAGAGTGTTTATGGGGCAAGCCCAGGCCTTGTGCTGTATCAGGGTCAGGTGCAGCCTCACCACTGACTGTGTTCCGGGGATGGGGAGGCTGCAGGGTGATTTCCCACCTTCATGCAGCCAGTGGCCTGTGCTCTCCATTGCCATACTGGAGGTTCTGCATTTATTTATTCACAAATAAAACTCACAGAATTTTAAAATACTGTGCCCAGAATTTTTAATTTTTTGGCGCAGAATGCCCTCAGGAGCAGTTCAACTTATACCTATATATGTTGTGGCTAAGAAAACTAAAGTGCTGTGTTTCAGTTTACCCTCAGAAAAACAGGGGGGCAGAGGACGTTGTTTTAATCAGAGAATTTTGATTCTTTTTATCACAGAAAACTAGGATCCCTGCTGATGATGGATGATCATGATGTCATAATGAGATTAACTGCCATTGATCAAAGAGTGTTAGATTCTCCTGTGGACATCAGTAGGAGCAGATTCACCCTGAGAGACAAGTGACTGTAAGGAAAGAAGAGGAGATGTCAGACTGCAGTACTGAGCAACTGCTCTTCGGCCTCAAGGGCACTCATATGGGTACGTCAAGGTAACATCTTGTCCCCACTTTGACATGTGTAAATGGTCATTAAATAGGTTAGTGAGAAAACATGGACCATGGCTTTACTCTGCTGACAAAACAAAGTTCTATCTCCAACTGAATGAGTGCTGCATCTGAGCACCCTAACCAGTGTACACTTGAGAATACCATATGAAGAGAACTGTCTGAGGCTTAGTCTACACTACAGAGTTAGGTCGAGGTAAAACAATTTACGTCAGCTTAATTATGTCAGTGTCTACACTACAATGCTGCTTCTGCCAAAGTAAGTGGCCTGCTACTCCCACATAATAACTCCACCTCCACATGAGGCGCAGCACTTATGTTGGTGTAGTTAGGGTGACACACTGTCCATGCAGACACTGTGTGACTTAAGAATGACAGCCAACTGCTATTGTGTCAGTGTCAGGGCTGCCTCCAGCTTAAAGCAGCAGCAGGGCTCACAGCTGCAGCTGTGAAACTGACAAGAATGTCAATTTCACGGCTGATAAGCTCCCTGCTGTGAAATTGAGCCTGGCTCAGGGCTCACAGATGCAGCAGAAGGACAGTAGTGTGGACACCAACAACCAATTGAATTACTGCAGTGGCTGCAGGTCGACTTAAACTAAGTTGACCTAAACTTGTAATGTAGACAAGCCCCGAGACTCACTTCAGATGGGAAAAAGGAGATACTAGTAGATTGGGTGAAGCAACCAAAAGAAATGGCAAAGACAGCTGCTCCCTTGATTGAAGGTATTTATTCTCCACTTACTGAGCTCCCAATACAGAAGTGATTTTCCATCCTCACCTACTTTTCGATTATCAGATGGCAGCAGCGACCAGGACAGGCTGAGAGTTTTTCCTTTCACATGCTATGATTACCCATTCCTTTATCACTTTCAAATTAGGCTACTGTAATGTGCTCTAAAAGGGGCTACACCTAAAGATTATTCAGAAATGTAGGCTAGCCCAAAATGCCCACTTGCTAAAGGAGTAACTCATTGGGAAGTATGTTACAACAAGACTCCACAATCCGCATCGGTAGTGTATTCTTTTTATGGGTGGAGTTTAAAATGTTGATCTTGTCCTATATAAAGCTCTAAATGGCCCAGGACCTGCCTACCTCAGAAACTGCCTCTCTCCCTGTGTGATATTGCTGGAGTTGTGACTGGCAGAAAGTGCTAAACTGGCAGTCCTACATGTTTTCTCAGAAAGTAGAGCTTCCTTGATAATTATTGTGAGGGGTGTCATCTGCAGAGTCTCTGAAAGAAGCACACAGCATAAGTACTTGGGACGCTCTTTTACAAAGGAATACTGGGGGTGGGAGGGAGTGGCACTAACGTACCTTGGTTTTTTCTCTTACCTGTTCACAAAAATAAAATTTCAATTTCACATGTGCTGTGTCAGGACCTTATATATGCATATGGGAAGTGTCTTATTCTAGAAAGTGTTTTCATTGTTTTTGGGCAAAACAAAGGGTTGCTCAGTCACATTTCATGGCCCTTTTATCACCCAATAGCTTACTTACACTTAAAAATTACTAAAGGAGACAGGCAGATGACCTCCTATAAACTATAAATTATTGATAATCAAAGTTCTACTAAAAGACTATACTAATAGGGTAAACTAGATTAAATATTGGGCTAATCATTTTTTAGGCATTCTGCTATACTGAAAGCAACATTTCAAACTGAAAGCATCCGATGAAGTGAGCTGTAGCTCACAAAAGCGTATGCTCAAATAAATTTGTTAGTCTTTAAGGTGCCACAAGTTCTCCTTTTCTTATTTCAGACTCAAAATATCTTCTCTAGCAATTTTTAGATTAGGACTTTCTTCCTTACGAACACTGTTTGTCAAATCAAAGGACAATTTTAATATGTTTAGCACCTAGACTGGGCTGGCACAATAATACAGCTCCTTTCAAAAGCAATTCATTTTTAATTTGTAAATTGATCAGTTTTCAGGCTGAATGTGTAAGGATACCTTTTTTATGCCTATAATGTGCTCCGATTTCAGTCTTTTAGAAATATATGTAAACAAAACAAAACCTCTCTTATTCTATATTTCTTTCCTGTGACTGGCTCCCACCAGTACAGACTGATCCATAGTCTCTTTTCTACTTGTCAGTTAGGCAGGCAGCAACCAACAAGAGCAGAGTATTTTGGTCTCTTCCAAAGGGTCTGCTTACCCCATACATTTAGGGCTTGTTTTCACTACCAGGATAAGTCGATCTAAGTTACGCTACTCCAGTTACGTGAATAACGTAGCTGGAGTCGACGTAGCCTAAGTCAACTTTCCTTACTCTTCTCAGAGATCTGGACTACTGGGGATGACTGGAGAGTGCTCTACCATTGATTTAGCAGGTCTTCACTAGACCTGCTAAAGCAACACCCGCTGCATTGACTGAAGCAGTGCAGATCTCCCCAGTAGTGAAGACAAGCCCTCAGTTAAGATTTTTCAGAGCTGTAACTTTACAGCAAATGAACCAGCAGCCCTCATACAGGCATTGCTAAGGGCAAGCATCTGCACATGTGGGATTATGTCACAGTAAAGAATCACTGGATATCTAATTCACTTCTAAATAAGTTGCCACCAGAGCATACTGAGGGAATGTGAATAACTGCTTGCCTCTTCCAACAAAAGGTACACATACAGGGGAGTCTTTTAAAAGCCCACTGAAGTCAATGGGAATGTTTCCATTGACTTCAAAAGAGCTATTTCAGACTAAGAGAGAAAAACAACTCTAGGCACTAGACCTCCGTTGAGGCAGTAAATTTGAAAAAATTCTATTCAGGCCCCAATAAGGCCATTGCCTAACAGGATATAAGACACAACTAGGACATGCCAATTAATATAGCCTACGTAGGGTCAGAAAGAAACAATACTAAACCACAATCCTCAAAATGCAATGCAGCAACCACAAAGGACCAAACAAGTAACCTGCATCATTTGCTGAATGTATGCAAACAGCACCAAATAGTCATCTTCCAGAACCAGTCTTAGACCATATTCCATTTTCAATCTAGAATACTGAAGGCAATGAGAAATCTAATCCACTGGGTATAAACCACAGAAGTCTGCTAATCCTCTCAGAAACTCCAAACAGGATAACAGATTTGAGGATTTTCTGAATTCATAAAAAAAAAAAACAATGGAGATAAATCCTTAAGTCTCTTCAATACATTTAGGGAACATATATCATAGCTTTTTCAACTCAGGGTAGAAAAGACCAGGGCAAGGAAACATCCTGAATGATTATGAAAGCCAAAAAGAAAAGGAGTACTTGTGGCACCTTAGAGACTAAGCAAAGCTTATGCTCAAATAAATTGGTTAGTCTCTAAGGTGCCACAAGTACTCCTTTTCTTTTTGCGAATACAGACTAAAACGGCTGTTACTATGAAAGCCAGTGACTACTTGAAGGAAAAACTGGGCAAGATTTAAGAACTAATTAATCAGAAGAGAACATGATCCAGAGAGAGAAATGAAGAAACTCAGTTTCCGTACACAATGATACAAGATGATGGCAACTAGAAACACCACTTTCAGAACAGTAAGAGAAGGAAAGCAGAGATGTAAGACAAAAAAAGAGAAGTGTCTCTGTGAACTTAAATACCAGATTAGGAACAGAAATGGAGACATGGTAAGAGGCAAAGCCAGTCAGCAGCTTTACGGAACCTAAAAACCAAGGGAGAATAATCTCAAGGGTGCTGCAGTAAACTGAAGAGCGAAGACATTCTTTTCAACACCATGCAATATCTAACACTCCAAAATGGGAAAGTTACCAAAATAGGTACTGGAAAAGTCCTGAAGGAATTCAGCAAAGAAACAATTCTAGAAGCAGAAAGAACAAAGTACCACACTCTAACTTTCTCTTCACAGATTCTGTTTGTTTCCTATCTCTGAAGAGGAATTTGTTCTCTGGAAAGTGCCAAAACTCTATGTTTCTACTAATACCTGCCAGACTGACAAGTGGAGGAGGGACCATCCATCAGTCCATGTTGATGAAATCAAATCACCTAAGATCCTGTTTTTTGATCTGAGTGGAAAATCAATGGAGAAAAATCTATACACAGCATCTTACTAGAATATGTTCTAAAAAATGTTAGAGAAGAAATTATTAGAACAAGGTGGGGTGAAACTGCACCCCATATTCTCTGCAGTGATATTATGATGATATAATTACAACAATCATAATGTATTTTATGCAAGTCATATGAGGCATCATTGGAGAAGTTACGATTTCCTGAATATGATTATCCTATCTGTATGTATGTATCATTTTTGTATCTGAAGTTATGAATATTGACTATGTATCTGTATTTCAAATGGAGTTACACCTGGGTAATGCCCACTAGACAAGATGTTTTCCGTCTAGATAGTGGATGGGGAAGGGCCTATTCAGGGCAATGTCCCATTAGGAAAAAACAATAGGCCTTAGGGGAAGCTTCTATTTCACCTGGGGAGCCTTCCTGAGAATCCTACAGACAGCCTCCGAGTAATGGCAGCTATAACTCTACAAGGACATGTGATGAGACCACGTCTCTATGCTCCATCTTGGAACGTCAGTATTCTTCCACAAGCTAGTCTGGGAATCAAGCTTTGGTAACAAAGGGTTCCCGCCATATGCGAAAGCGATATAAGGCAGGGAGTGACATCATCTGGGGTTCTTCACTCCCCACACAAGACGACTCCTGGAAACACCTGAGGAACAAAGACTGACCTGGGGGAAGTGCTGGACCCAGGCTAAAGGGATTTCTAGCCTGTGCATGAAACACCTGGGAATTCCAAGCTGTAAAGCAAGTGCAGCTTGCCCCTTAAGTATCTGCAGCCTGCTTGTATCATCTCTTAGGGTGAGAATCTGCTATTCATATCTAATCTCTTTAGTATAGCATGCTTAGTTTGTGTGTTTTGTTTATTTGATAAACTGCTTTGAGCTGTGTGCTATCACTTAAAATCTCTCTCTTGTAGTTAATAAACTTGTTTTTACTTTATCTAAACCAGTGAGTTGGAGTGAAGTGCGTGGGAATCATAACTCAGGGACAAAAGGCTGTTTTGCATATTCCTCTCCACATTGAGGGAGGGGGTGAATTTATGGGCTTACGCTGTACAGTTCTCTGTGCAGTGCAAGACGTATAATTTCGGGTTTATACTCTAGAGGGGGTAAAACTTAAGGAGCAGGGAGTAGCCTTCCCATGCAGGGGATGGTCAGGGAGACTGCTTGTAACTGCAGCTGGGTACGCCCCTACCTGTATGTATGCTGGTTTTCGAAAGTACAGGCTGAAGGGATTTGCAGCTTGTCACAGCAGTACAGTGTGAGAGGAAGCCAAGGATGATGGGTCGGGAGGGCTCAGTGGTACCCCAGTTCCAGGTGGCACCCTGAGGGGAACCTGTCACACAAGGAATAAGTAAAACAGGAAAAGCCCACAGAATGACTGCTGTTCTTCACTGGAGAGTACAGTCAAAAATTCTGCCTTCATTCACCAAAACATAGTCAGTCACCAACTATCCCATTTTCTATAGCATATTGTTTTCCTGATTGCAAATCTAGTGTAAAGATTAAAATAAAAACAAGACTTGCATGAGAGTAAGTTTTACACGATATAGATTGCACAAATGAAATAATTTTGGTTAGCTTTCAGATGCCCAATTTTTCATTATAGATTGTATTATCTTTCTCATAATAACTAGTCAACCATTGCTTGGTAGTAAAAGCTGCAGTAGTGATAGTTTTAATGTTATTTATACTACTGCTGTCAGATGGCACACGCTGTTTTTTCTGGGGGGGGGGGGGAGATGTGCGGTAACTTAGATGCTAAGGAAATTAATTTTAAAAAGTTAACATTTTACACAGTATGTAACATAAGGCATAACTGAGGGGGGCTTGAGATTGCTTAGAAAGACTTGTTTCTAAATGTCTCTACAAAATATACTTAAAGTGCTACACTTTCAAAAAATATTCCTAGTTCTCCCATTCCCAATCAAGGATATCTCAAGAGAAAACTTTTAAAGAAAAAAGGAGTACTTGTGGCACCTTAGAGACTAACAAATTTATTTGAGCATAAGCTTTCGTGAGCTACAGCTCACTTCATCACTCATGAAAGCTTATGCTCAAATAAATTTGTTAGTTTCTAAGGTGCCACAAGTACTCCTTTTCTTTTTGCGAACGTCCATATAGTCTATCCTGTCTAGTAGCTAACAAGCATGTGCAATATGCTTGCATGCTATAACTCTATGGATTTTTATTTTTAAAAGGGTTATTGGCCTTTCTAAAAAAATTTCCATCCACTTCCCCCAAAAATCCCAAGCACACTGACACACAGTATTTTTTTTTTTTTAAAAGCACCTGGAAAGTTCTATTTTGCAATCTTACCTATTAAATATTTAAACATAATTCAGCTGAAACCACATATTTTAAAAAATTAAATGGTGACACAGGGCACTACTTTAATAGCCGAAGAGATTGAGTTGTTTCAGGAAAGCGAGATTAAAATGTTTTGTCCATTTTACTTTCTTCTACTTTCTAGAACTGCTCTTGATAATGAACACAGTTGAGCAACATCAATCAGAGCAGTGGAAGTAATGTCACTACTCTACACCTTCAGTGTTATATTTACCATGTGAGATTTACCTCACGTAGACAGTACGCAGGAAACAACAGCTTTGTATTTATTTTTAAAGAGTTCCATAAAAAATATTATATATATATATATATATATATATATACACACACACACACACACACACAGAGTCAGAATCTTCCAGGTGTTTTGCAACACAGCAAGGTAAAGTACAATACATATATAATAATTTATCCAAGATATTTAAAAATACTGTCCTCTCAAGGGAAATATTACCTATGTATTTTAGTGATAGAATTAGCTCTGCAGAGTCTTATATGGCGACATAAAAAAGGTGATTTACTTAATATTTCTCCTTCACACACATCCTGCTATGTACAACCAAATTTAACTAGTGTAGAATCTTACAAATACAAGTATTCAAGTGTCACACCCAATTTCAGCCTAGAGTATGTGTGTCAAAGGTTGTCTACCCTACTATAATCCTAAAAAACATTTTCTTTAAGTCTACTCTGTTAAATGTTTTTACATGCACTCAAAATCTAGTATTTGTCAACTTTTGAAAATCAGAAGTTTCCAGAATGCTCATCACATGCATGAGAAAACAAGAAAAAAAAACTGTGAAATATGGATTTTTCCCAATTTGTTTGTTTCCCAATTTCCATACCCTATATGCTCAGTTTAAAAATAAAAATTCTAAAACTTCATTGTATATTAACAAATGTTCTTTAATATAATTGATTTTAGAAAATACTGTTTAAATAATATGAAACCTCACTATAGAACTTTACTTCTTTGCTAAGCATGTGGGAAGAGGTACAGAAAGGGTGTGGATTTAATGTGCGAATTATGGGGAGTATGTGAGCAAGGTTCTACAGTACTGATGAGAATCCAGCTTTGCTCCCACTCTATTCTCCCTAGACTTGATCCTGTGAATTTCATCCAACACTATCTCCCCCCTACACATATGAACAAATGGAGGAGTACAGACGCTCAAAAGAGATACATTTGGGAGGGAGAAGGGAATAAGATAGCTGTAAATGGTTAACCCTTCAGCATTATGTCTTGTTAAAATTCAAACTATGCAGGTATGTTAAATTACACAGTTTGATTTTTTTTTTTTTTTTTTTTAAAGTGGCAAGCCAAAAACAGTGTCCAATAAAGCAGGTTAAAGCTGTAACTAACGTAGCAAAAGCTAACCAAATTTTATTTTAAATTACATAGTTCATTTAAATTAATTTATATTTTTCTGATGTGCCCCATAAAATAATGTTGAGCAGGTAAATATGTATAGTAAAATATTTTAAGAGACTATTACACAGGTATTGCATGTAAACTAAATAAAAACTTCAGTTCAATGGTTGACTGAGATTTTCAGTGCATATCTAAAGGTAAATTTTGTCTAGAAGACTTCAGAAATGACAACTACAGCTGTTTGTATAAAATGATACTTTAAGACAAAAATCACACAATCTTGAAATTCTATTTAACGCCAACACTTTGTTCCCATATACATCAAAGCACTTTGCAAGAAGGGTATCCTCACTACTGCAGTTTACTTAGCAGCTCTTCTACTGTACTTTCAATTGTTTTTCCAAGTTTAGCTGGATGGATGATACTCATCTGGGTTGTAATTGCCAAGATACACTTCAACAAAATCACTCATTCACCTTTACACCACTGGAATTCAGGATTTCCTGATGCTTAATAGGGGTGCATTTTACATTAGTGGCAAGAAAACCTGACTGAAAAAACAACTTTCCAACTAATCGGAATAGCAGCAAAGATCATATAAAGTATTTTTTCAGTAATTTATTATAAAGCACCTCTTCTTTTGATTAACCTAGATTACTAAAATTAAGGGTTTGCCTACACAGGGGTTTTTTAATGGATCAAACTGAGTTAAGTCTGTTTAAACACACACACACACACACACACACTTAGATGTGCATACTGTCAAGTCAATCAATCATTCTATAAAATTACATGTTCAGATAATAGTTTATAACAGGATTAGAACTGATGACGAAATAGAGTGACATTCTTCAAGTATTTATAATAGCCAAGCAATTATTGTTATTTCATTAAATATGAAGGAGGAGACTGTAGCTGGCCATGCTCAGGGTTCGAGTAAGTGGAAGAATGGGACACAAGGTTCTCCTGTCACTGTAGTTAATCCACCTCCCCAAGAGGTGGTAGCTAGGTCAACAGAAGAATTCCTCTGTCAATCTAGCACTTTCTACACCAGGGGTCAGGTCAGCATAACTAAGTCTCTCAGTGGTGTGGATTTTTCACACCCCTGAGAGACGCAACTAGGTCGATGTACGTTTCCAGCACAGACTAACCCTGAGTGTGCAACAGACCAAATTATCCAGGTCAGCTGGACAGCCAGCTGCACAGGGACTAAAACAGGCAGGGAGAACTAAGAGATGAACAAAGTACAGAGCAGTTCAAGAGGAGAAAAGCACGGGTTAAGAACTCAACACCTTGCATAGACTTCAGTTTCCAGCCCTGGATCTGGCCTTCTCACTTTTGCACAGGGCCACATACTCCATGTAAGTTACTCCAGTGTGCAAGCTCAGAAAACTGAAAATAGCCTGCTAGAGGGTTCTTTCATCTTTCCAATTTGTTCTGCTAGGAATAGGATAGTTCCCTTCAACCAGACCATTGTTTTCAGTGTACACACAGTAAGAAGAGGATAAACTTTGGGACATACCTAATCAATTTAGTTTAGCTTTGTAACTGAACTGTCAGCCAGAAAAGAGGTGCTACTGGCCCTTTACATTTCTTCCCTGCTTGACTAACATCTGTCAATGAGGGGAGGAAAGTCACTACACCTCTATCTCTCAATACTGTTTCCAAAGCCGTATTACCATATGTGGCAGAAGTAGGCATGACTGAGCAGTTGTTTAAAAGAAAGTAGCAACCCTTCTTCAAAATAACGTGCATTCAAGACAGCATCACTTTAACGCAAGAGGGCTTGCAGAGCCCAAGCAGGCCAACAGCTGGTATACAAATTTGGGCTGGATAGCTGAATTAAACCGATTAAGTCTCCAGACAATCCATATCTGAAAAAGTCTTCTCTACTTATTGATTTGATAACGTTATCTCATTTAAAGACATTTTTCTATCATGCTTAGTTTTCACTAAGTAACCAAGGTTGATATTATCCCTGTCCTCCCTCCCCCCTTCTTTTTGCTAACATTTTATTACCCTCTTGTTGAGTGATCTCTGAAATCAGTTTGCAAGTTGCTTTGGACAAGGCTCACATCTGTATCTGTTTTAGGACATATTTAGAACATCTGTGTTGTTAAAAATAATAAATAAAAATAAGATTCTTTACTCCAATAGCATTAGAAAACAGTTTTCAAAACAAGACCACATACGTTGCATGAAAAGCCTACTCAAGGTGGCTTCTGGGACCCACATAGAATCAACTAAATAATTAACATTACATTTAATGATTTGCACTTTTCCCATCTTTGTCCACAAGCATATCGCATTATTTTACTTTGAGTTATTTGAATTGGTCTGCTGCTATTTACAATTCAGATTTCAAACTTCTATAAAAAAAATTGCAATGTAACTTAACAGCACAAATTTCAAGTTGTACAGTCCACTGTAAAATTTGCACTTTGTTGCTGTTTAGTTATGCAACTCATCCAAGGATCAGAAACAGTACTATTTAACGAGTGTGTTGGTTAGTTACTGAAGTCATTTATTGTTGTCATTCCCTAAATGGACGAGTTAGCTGATCAACAAAGCAAACTACAAGTATCTTGGTATCACACTGACCTCCAACCCAGCCAACATACTAGAGACTGCCATTTCCCCTCCAACTCCCACAGCCTCAGAAGCAAGGGGTGGTGGAGGGAGAGGAGGCAGCAGGGAAGGGAGGATTTGTCTGAGCCAGCAGGGGAAAGACAACCTCTTAGTCCTTTTTTAAAGAGTACACCCCTCCGCCCTCTTTGTGGGTACTCAGCCTCCTTGTGGCCCTGAAAAGGAGAGCACTGCAGTGCATGGTGGTACACAAGGGTTTGGCAAGTCTACTGGTTCCCACGCATTTAATTAGAGGGTTTATAAGCCCTTTCCCTGAGCCCCGTGGGCCGTTCTGCTACATATCCACCTGCAAACTGAACACACCACGCACATGTTTATTAATTTCATTAAGAACTGGAAATCTCAGGCAAACTATTATACTAAACTCTGTCATTCACCCAACAAACTGAGAAACTCTTTTACTATACAGAAAATACAAAGTAGCTAATAAGGCCAAATTGAAAGTTTTGCTTCCTATTAGCCAAAAATTAGTGACATTTTCAAAAATGAAAATGTTTCATTATTTGCTCCCTTATAAATCTTGAATGAACTTCTAGTCCTGAGGAGTCTGTCAACATAAGGCTGATACACAAAAACTGAACACTTAGCGCATCAAATTTCATAGAGCTTGAGTTGGCCGAGCACAATTTTTGTGTTTGAGGAATAAGGCTTCAAATGACCGCTACCACATTTTTTCTGGTGGTGGTTTTGTGGGAGCATTGTACCATTAGGCCAACATAGGAGCTACATGCAGATGAAGGCAAATGTTTCTCAAACAGTGACTATCGGTCCAGCCCACTACAACAGTTGCCCACCAGTGGACAGAGCAATTTCCAGCCAAGATACTCACCGAACTCCCCACTGTTCAGACTAGGGTGATCAGACCAGTTACCCAGCAAAAAGTACTGTCACTTTCCAGGCACAACGCTGGATCTTTCTCCCTTAGCTATTTGGTGGCCTGCAACTGAAAATTCAGCCAGCCCATTCATGACTCCTCCTCTCCAGCTCATCAGTAAGACAAGTCAGGTTCTTTTATTTACTTCCCTGTGACCTGCATAGTTTCTATTGTATCTTTTTATTTGGGTCTCACACTCAAGTTTAGACAAACGTCCTTCAAGTATGTCCTATTTATTCTTCAAAGAAGTACTCCTTGACGGTTATACATGTACTGACTTGCCTAGTCGAGTGTTGGCTTATGAATATTTACATGCATTAAAAATGGTAACTATTTTAAAAAGGTGTTCCAATCCAATCAAACAGATACACGCACCTATTCTGAATACATGCATAACAGAAGCTTGTACCATTTCTTTAGAGAGCTTTATAATAAGTAGAGTCATGGGGATCTCACTTAAAAAAAAAAAAAAACCACCCACAAACCCTTGTCCCTGCAATTCTTGAGAGCCCCACTGGTGTAAAAATTCTGTGTATTTGCTAAGGAGCGGGACATTTTCCTCCATTTCCATTATACCTTCTCTTCAGTTCCTCAGAGGTCTAAAGAGGAACAGACACTCCAGCTTGCCATATTCAGTAGAGCCACTGGGTGAATGAAACAAAGGACAAATTAAGCTTGATTCAGGTTTTAAATATGTACAATGAAATAAGTTACTCAAGCCTGGACTAAACTAAGGGAGTAGGTCGATCTGAAGTTAAATAACTTAATTAGTGTAAAATATGTAACTTAATTCAACGTAGCTTAGACAACTTACAGCAGTGTCTATACCATGCTATGTTGTCAGGAGACCCTCTCCCATTGACATAGCTTCCACCTCTCAGGGTCATGTAGTACTGAAGTCGACAGGAGCGTGCTCTCCCATTGACTTATCGCATCTGCACTAGACCCGCTAAATTGATGCCCGCTGCATCGATTGCAGCAGCACCAATTAAGCCAGTAGTGAAGACAAGCCCTCAAAAAGAGATGCATACATTTTACTCAATCAACTAGATTTTACAAATGAGTTAAGAGGAGGCAAATGATCATTCAAAAGGCAGGAACTACCCTTAGACATTACCATATTATTGTTCGATACATAAAAGCCAACCTCTAATTTTAAAATTTGGTGACACTACACTAACGAATTGAAACATCTAATTACAACTCTATAGCATAATCTTGACTGCCAGGATCTTTTCCAGATACACTGACCAGAGCATATATATAGAAAAGAGACTCCAGAGAAACAAGTCCCACAAAACTTGTCTATGTTATGTGAAAACAATGTACTTTAACCTATGCTTTCACCCATTCCTGCAGCTTACCACCTCAAACCTTGTGCCTTTTTCTAAATGGGGTGCACACCCACAACCTTGCCATCAATAAATAAAGCACATAGCAAAAACAAAAACAAAAAAAAACCAAAAAGAACAAATTCTTCCTGGGGAGATGAAAGGAAGAAGAAAAAGGAACCACAGGTGACAGCTGCTAGATCTTTTAGTGAGTTTCTGGAAGATGCTCAGATACCACAGCAAAATCTGCAGACTGGGAATCTGAACACAACAGAATCCAATGCATTTTTCTACTACTACTTTTTTTTGTCTCTCATTTCTGTATGAATTTCAACTTTCTATTATAACTATCCACTGCAGTCATTTGTACAGGAACCAATAAAACAAAGTATTTAAAAGAAAAATAAACCTCGTGTTCCTCATTAATGCCAGATATTTTATGAGGAATAAACTATTTTGGAAAAACCGGGAACTGAAGTTCTAAAACTCATTACTTGAGCTTAAAAACAGGTTTATCTTTTTTCCTAACAAGAATCAAAATTTTCTGAAGCGTCCAACTGAAACATCTGCCAAACACCAAAAAAGAGCAAACATCCCTCAGGAAAAGAAATTTAGATCACTAGCATCTCAATGACAAATTTAATTCACTAGCATCTCAATGACAGTCAAATGTACGCACCTTAGACCATGAATAGGATACAAATATAAATTAATCCAATGGATCTAAAGTAAATCAAATTATTAAATTATAAGACTTGGATCATTTTTTTTTTAAACTACAAATAAGGTCAACACATTTAAGTGCAAGCTCCTGAATGTCAAATAAAGTTAACAGTCAGTGAATTGCCTCCTACGTTCAATAACAAGCAAAAGCTACTGGTCTAACAAAATTAAGTAAATACAGTTCCTTAGCATAGCAACAGAGGTTATCATAGTATTATCTTTTGAATTATAAATGTATTATTACTTTCCCATATATTACTGCATGGAAAAGTGTACTGTTTAAACAGTACTAGATAATGGCACTTAAAATGATTAACTTTTTAAACTACAAAATCATGATTATAATACTGAAATCACAGTTGTCTCACATTTAACATGTATCAAAGAAAGCTTATCTTCACTAGAGAAATAATGTCTAACCACAGATCTCTTTCTCATGATTCTAAAACATCCTGTAATCCAAACAAAAGAAGTCCTTCAACAGTATCTTAGCTGTGCAATGACTCATATTGACTATCTTTACACTTACCCCTAAAGTTAAGCTCAACTGAGCCGGAATCATGTCAGCTGAATCATTCTGTTGCCCATATGTGGTCAGTGTCATGTTACAACGGAAATGGCAAATCAGTCCTCCAAAGGCTGCCCACAATGCCCCAGCCACTGCAAGAGTGGCCTCTTTGGCCATCTAATTCCACTGGCCTAGGGTCAACCTGTCCAGAAGCAACTTATTTGTATACACTTCCCAGCACACATACGTAGCCTGTGGCTACATGGTGCTTCCACAGCGACTAACTTCTTTTGGCAACTGATCCACAAAGTTATTACTGATCCACATATTTCCAGATCATTGATCTATATTAGGTAATTCCATACTCAAGAAACAGTTCCTTAATAGCTGTAGGTCCATCAGGAAATTGGGGATAAATTGCAAATAATCACAGGATTTTCCCTGGGGGGACTGCAGAAGTTATAATAGTTTCTTCCCACACTTGGCTGAATCACCGCAAGATCCCTGAAAGCTCTGCAAAATCATCCATAATGCACAGCTGCTTGAAGCAGTATCAAACTCTGGAATGCATACTCACAAAGCATGCCTGAGTATAGCACGAGCATGGATGCAGGATGTCACAGGAACTCCACTAAGGGCAGTCTACACATACAGCAGCATAGCTGTATCAATGCAGCTGCACCGCTGCAACATCTCTAGTGAAAACGCTCTATGCCGATGGAAGAGAGCTCTCCCATTAGCATAATAAAACCACCTCCAGCAATGGCAGAAGCTATGTTAGCAGGAGAGCGTATGTCAGTGGAAGACCTTATGTTGGTGTAACTTATGTCATTCAGGACAGAGGCGTGGTTATTCACAACCCTGAGCGACATAAATTATGTTGACATAGGCCATGTCTATGCTACAGCCTAAGTTTGTATGCCACCTGAGGGCACACAGTCTCACTAGCTACAAGTGAAATAACTGCATCGAGTTAAGTACAACAAACACAATTCTAGTTCAGATAAGCCCCCAGAAAGTTAGAGATACAGAAAAGAGCAGAACAGCCCATCTACAGCTACTGCCTTATATAGGAAAAACTCAGCAGTTACACCACACAATACCACAAGATTCACTTTTCTGAGCCAAGTGCTCTGAACAATAGTTTGAACTCCCTAACTTTTGTATTTGAAAACATTAGTCAAAGTAGTTACGCATCATCCCTTCATTTAATTTCTTACAGATTATTGTAGGCTTCTACGTATGCCTCACTCTTAAAGGTGATCTACTTTTAAAAAAGGACCTGTTTTTGCTTTCCTGAAATCATTTCTTTGGTGGCGATGGGGTTCTATCTGCTTAGATCTCATCGGCCCTGGGAAGACACTTTGATGACTGGGAAATTTAGTGAAGTAACAAAATCATAAGAATGAAAACTGAACAATCAAGAGGGGGAAAGGATTTTTAGTCAGACCTGCTTATTTTTGTATCGGCAATTTGGCTTCAATGACCATCCAAAATGTTGATTAAAGGAGATCTGTGATAAAGATTCAGCACCTCTACCTCTTCAGCTAAGTTGTAAGATCTCATAAAAAATGTACTCCAAGTGCCAACAAAAGATCCTTCAGGCAAACCAGTGAAAACCTAAACTTTTATTTTAGAAATATTGGGAATGTAAAAACTAAATAAATAAAAAAAGGGGGGGGAAAATCAGGCCTCTTTTATATATCAAAGAAAAAAAACAAGCATTTTTTTTAAATGCTTTGCAGGTCAAAAACTGAGATTCTTCCTATTTTAAGGATAACATATCGAGAAGGTGGGGAAACTATTGAATTTCTTCATCTATATTCTAGTCTTATTGCTTTCTACTCTTTCTCCATTTCTAATGCAGCAGAAGTGAGTACAATATTTCAAATATTGATACTTCAGTCCTTCTTACACTGCAATAATATTGAATTGCATTCTAGGTAGTCTCAATAAGAATCAATATTTGAATGAAGTTATTTGTCTTGATTTACACATCTCGGAATCACAATAGTTATTTTACTCCTATGCACTGTCCTAAGTGTTATATACCCTTATATACTGTCAACACTATCTAGTGCTAGTTGCACAAGGCCAGTTGACACTGAGTCACCAAAGCTTGTGAATGTATGGGTTAATGTGCCATTCACTGTAAATTCTACATCTCGGAGCTTATCATATAAATAATTATTTATTGCAAACCCTATTCAAATACATTTCTTATATAAAGAAAAGCTATTTAAAACCAATTTTTATCTTGCTTGAACAGCAGTGCCATCATTAACATGTTAGAAAATAGCTATCACCTCAAAAAGTGAACTCAGCACTCAACTGGCATGAGAAGTGAAAAGACTTTCAGTCTATGCAGAGGAAACAAGTGTTGGACTGATTTAAGAAACTGATTAATGGGCACTAACTTGAATGTTTTTTTTCCCCCTTTCTCCAAAGCACCACAAATAAATTTAAAGTAAAAAAAAGTTTCTACTGCAACTCTGTGGAGCTCCAAAGCTTGTCTCTTTCACTTCTGAAGAAGAGCTCTATGGAGCTCCAAAGCTTGTCTCTTTCACTAACAGAAGTTGATCCAATAAAAGATATCACCTCACGCACCTTTTGTCTCTCATATCCAGGGACCAACATAACTACACCACCCCTGCAAATGTAAATGATCAGAGATTCAGCATTTTAAGAATTTTAGAACCTAAGATCAGTATTATAGTCCTGGCATTCTATTGGGCCCTTGTTTTTCTTTTAAAATTTAGTTCCACAATTTGAATTCCTCCCATATAATTAAACTTGATGAAAACTACATTTATTGCAACAAAAACAAAACACAAAAAAAGGACTCATATCTGATATATTCAAAATTACTTTGGTTTAACAGGATAGTAGATATGGTCAAAATATAAGAGATTATTCTACTATGCTTTATGAAGTATCATTGACAAGTATAAATGGGGAAAACTTCAACACAAGCTAGAGGTACTGGCAAAATCCATAGTTAGATATAACATACTATAAGTTTCAACATTAATACTAAAACAATAGGTACCTCATACCACCATGAGGATGACCCTACAAAACTAACTTTTCAGTGGGACTACTCATGTGGGTAATGTTACTTACAGAATTGAGCCTATATTGACCAAAAAACTTCCTAGCACTATTTGAGCTCCAGCCCACCTGCAAGACTGGAACATCCATTCAATATTAAAAAAACACCAGATATGCCATAAAAAGTATCACAACAAAGAGAAACAAAAATATATCATTTTTGAAAGGAAAAAAGTTTCCATTTTAATTTTAACTTTAAAAATGACATGAAAAGGTGAGATTAAGAGAGAAAGGAGGATGAGAATAACCTACAAAAGCCCTGTAAAGATATGCATGTGTAAAAAGTGTTTGCATGTTCAGAGCCAAAGAATGACTAAATCACAAGATGTAAATCGAGGTGGAACAGACCCCATCAACAGGATTACCTTTAAAAAAAAAAAAAAAACAACCCTATACCACATTTTCTCCGGTTGAGGGACAGAACTCCCCCACCATCCGCAGCAAAAGAGAAAGGTATTCAAACAAGTCCTACCATGAATAAGCTAGCCTCGAAAGATACTTTTAGCCCCCACTTAAGCAATGAAATTCCTTGACGTTAAAGCTTTTGGAGGCCTGAGCCGCCTCTATTCCCTGCGGACTGTTTTCTGCAACCCTCTCAGCCAAAGACCGAGCAAATCCGCCTTTAGAACCTGTAGCTCCAGGAAAAGAGACCCCTTAAAATGACGCCCAGTCCGAAGCGCAGCGACCCTACATACAAACAGCCCCCACCAGAACGAGCACCGGCCGGGGCTGCCGCCTCCACGCTGCTGCTGCTAAGGGCACGGGCAGGTGTTGCCGAGCATGGGACAGGGGCTCCAGAGCCCCACGGCCCAGACCGGGAAGGAGACCAGGTCTCGGCGACCCCCCGGCACTAAGCACGTGCCGCCGCCCCCGCCACCGCCCCCTCCTCAGAGTTTCACTCTGCACAGGAGTCAGGCTTCGGACACACGCACGCACACACTCTCCCCACCCCCCGCCTCGGGCGGAGCGGCAGCAGCTGCAGCCAATGGGGGCCGGACCACTAGTGATGGTGGCCAATGGGGCCCGGCGGGAGGTGGAATCGTCCTCACGCCGCGGCTGCCCTGTGTGAGGTAGCTGCCTGCAAGGAAGGGAGATTCTTGGTTACGGCCGCAGCTGCCGACAGGGGCGGTCTGGGCTCCGCACCCCAAGCTCCCGGCGCCGCGGCCCCTTCCTTCCCCCATGCCTCACCAGACGGTCCTCGGTCTCCCGCCTCCTCCGCGCGCCGGGGCCCCGGAGCCGGCCTCGCTGCCTCCGCGGAGAGATCCTGCCGAGTCAGGGCCAGGCCGGGCCGCGCCGGAGGGACGCTCGCTGCGGGGCTCCCCGTGCGCGAACCGAGCGGCCGCGGCGGTAGCAGCCCAGCCTCCTGCTGCTGCTGCCAGGACTGTAAACATCCCGGCATCCCCGAGGGGAGAGAGGCGGGGCCGGCTCCGGGCTCCTCCTCAGCGCGGGCCCCCACCCCGTCCTCCTTGCGCGGAGCGGCCCGGGCGGGTCGTGTGCTCGGGCAGCCGGGTGTGCCGCCGGGAGGCCAAGCTCGCCCTGGGGAGGTAGCTGGGCCGCGCGCACCGGAGCTGCTGTATCCCCGCAACTGCTGTTGCGGCAGGAGTTTGGTCTGGCTCGCAGAGCCCTGCAGCGCCCAGCGCGTGCCTCCAGGCTAGGATTGGGGGGGGGGGGGGGGGTTCTGGACTGGGGAGCGCCTGGTGCTGTGGCCAGGCCGCTGTCTGTCAAACAACGTGCCTGGGTGCTGCGCTGCTTCGGAAGGGGCAAGAGACTGGCTGTTCCGCTGTGAAGAACCTAGGGCAAACCTGCAGCCATGTTTTTGAACCCAGATCAGATGTTGGGTGCTGCGGCAATTCCAGTTCCGGTTGTGTTAGCAAACTCTGCTGCAGGGCTTTAGCGATTCGTAACAGCCTAGCTCGTCCTTGGAATTGCAATGCGCTTAAAAATGAACTGGTCCAGGACCAGCTCCTAAAAAGAAGTGGAGAGTTCATCCATGCACAAGCAAATGTATTCTCAACCAGCTACCTTCTTCCTTTATGCAGTGGAGTTTGCGACCAGAGATTGTAAACTCTCTCAGGCTGGAACTTATTTTTTATGTGGTGGTACATTGCCTACCACAGAAGTATCCTAACTCGTGCCAAGAACTCCTAGGCACTACAAAATATACAGCAGCTCCCCTGACAGGATTGAAAGGGGCTCAGCAGTTTGAGCTATTATTGAAGTAAATCAGAGCAATAAGAGCCCAGGATTTCTGAAAAGCAAACAATGGGTTCCTAGAGAGAACCTTTTATTAGATCAGCCATCTACCTGACTTTGTCCCTGTTTAGTGTAGGAAAAGGAGGTATGTTTCGCAAATGTCAGCTAGCACATGATACTTAACATGTTTTTAAACACAACTAAGCACCTAGGTTAGACAGTGGTGTTTACAAATGTTAGCTGGTCATAGTTCCCTTGAGGACTAACCATAATCCATTAGAGAAAAATGAAAGTCTCCTACCAACCAGCAAACGGAATATTCCTGGCTTTCTAATGGCATGTTTCCTGTTTCTAGCAGTTCTCTCCTAGGGGGAGAGAACTGAAGTTAAACCTTTGTTTAGGAATTAAAAATAAGAACAGCTTCCCTAAAAAGTACAGAAGAGAGAGTAGGCTCTTCTCTATCTGGAGAGATGGAGAAGCTCTCCCTCGAGATCCTGATCCTCTCTGAATGCTGAAATGAGGACTCAAGAGGCACAAAACACTGGAGTGGAAGCAACAGGAGGAGATGGTGCTAGTCTAAAGAGTTTGAGGTTCTCAGTGGGTATGTCTACAATTCAATTAAAAACATGCCAGCTAACTCAGGATTAGGGACTGTTTAATTGTGTAGATGTTTAGCTTAAGTCCTACAAGCCCGAGTCAGCCGGGCCAGCCGCAGGTGTCTAACTGCAGTGTAGACGTACCCAGTGTTCTCCCCCAGTAGATGAAGCAGCAGCAGCACCTGACAGGGAAAGAAGAGAGAGTTATATGTGGGAATTTTCTGTCTCCCTCTACTGTCTGCTTCCCTTCCAGAAGAAGAATTAGGGACTAGCATATCATCCTTAAAAATCACTTCTTAATCTAAAATTCAAGAAATGGCATGAGGGTGCAATCCACAAAGGTGCTTAGATGCCTGAGTCCCATTTTTAGGAACCACTGTGATCCACAAAGCTCCCATTCAGCTGCCATCTAACCCTGTAGGTGATTATACTCACATGGCACCCAAGTTTTTGTCTCTAGGCATGTGCATTGCTGCTTCACTGTAGGTGTCCAGGCACCTATCTCCTACCTGAGCCTCACAGCAGATCACAAACCAACAAAGTCTGCTGCCTGAGTCACACAGATTTTTATGTCCAGAAAGGGCAATCATGGTCACCTAGTCTGACCTCCTGCACATTGCAGGCCACAGAACCTCATCTACTCACTTCTGTAGTAGGCTGTTATTGAAATCTTTAAATCTTGATTTAAAAATCGCAAATTACAGAGAATCCACTGTTTACTGTAATTCAGACCAGCAAGGAATCCATGCCCCGCACTGCAGAGGAAGGCAAAACAAACCTCAAGATATCTTCCAGTCTGAGCTGGAAGAAAATAGTAGTCAGTTAGACCCTGAGCATGTGGAGGAGACCCACCAGCCAACCAGATACCTGGGAAAGTATCACAGGGACCTGATCAGAAGCAGTCTATAATAGCTCACACAAAATAGCTATGAAGTTGGGGAAGAAGGACTTCCTTTATAATTGTTTGCCTAGTGTGAGCTCACAGGATGTGAGAGACTCCTAGTTCACGTCCCCTCTCCTGAACTGTAGAAGGAATTTGAACAGGGATTGGCCACATCTCAAAGGAGTGTCCTAACCACTAAGCTATACAGTCATTCTAACTTTCACTGGCCAAATATTTAATTACTAAAGTATTTAATCTGGAACAAATTCATTAGGCAAGCTTGAGGAAGCCCTAAACCAGCATATTACATAGCCCAGTGGCTAGGTTATGCACCTGAAAGGTAGCAGGTGCCTCTTCAAATCCCTTCTCCCCTTCAGCAAGGGGGTGGGGGACTTAAAGTTCTTGGCTGAGTACCCTATCACTTGGCTAAAAGTTATGAGGGAGGTCCACACACACATCCAGCAGTTTTGTGTGAACTTGCCAGAGGGGCTGATCCAATAGGCAGCCTTTCAGTAGGATTTGTTATACCATCAACCTTTGTGTAGACGCAAACCAAATTGGCGAGCACTCCTATTTTGACACTACTGATACTTTAGTTTGACAACATCCTGTGTAATTTTGGTGAAGTTCCTGTTTTGTAGAAAGCAAAGTAGTGTTTCTCTAGTGGGCTGTTTTTAAAAAAAAAAAAAAAAGAACCACTTAAAGTTTTTGATAGGTTTGGAATGTTAGAAGTAGTCTTGGCTGTGATGGATTAGCAGCAGAGTGAAGAGGACTTAGTCAAAGGTGCATGATAAATGTTATATAATCAGCACCAGTTCTACATTTGTGTACGTAAACACAAATATACACAGTATATATACTTTACACTCATTGTATTTGTAGAGTTGGTAACTGTTCCAGTGATATTTCCCATTTTAAGTATGAAGAATATGGCTCAAACTAGTAGAGTCTGCCAAAGGAGAATGAACTTCAAGTGAGCCTATTGTATATGCAAATAAATATAGACTATTCTGGTGACCCACAAAAAAAATCCAGAGGGTTTCAGCTATATTGTTTGTCTATCAACTGGACAATGACCTGAATGGTCTTTCTTGATAATTACTCATCACCTCCAGTAGAAGAGCTGACAGCAGAACTTGATGGTCAGTTATATTCACGAAACCTTAGGTGCATCTTCAGATATTTCAGGTTTCCTTCTGCCCATTCCACTGTTTCTTGTTCTTGCCTCTTAGACATAAGTGCCCACAGGATTGCCTGGCCTTAGATTATCCTTACATGTTTATGTTCTAGTGCTTTAAAGGGGAAGTCCAAGGGGTGCGTGTGTGTGGATTTTTGCCATTTTGTCAATGATATATGAATACTCATTTTTTCCCCAACAATAAAGGGTGTGGAAAGGGTGATGCTCATTTTCTATATTAGATATTTAGGGTTTGTCTTAAAGTGACACTGCGAGTTAAGTGCAGGTGAACTGTGAAGAGAAGGGATTTTTTAATCAGACTGTTTAAGGCCCCAATACTGCAAAATACATGTGCTTAAAGTTACCCAAGTGACTACTCCCATTGACTTGAATAGAACTATTCACAGTGAGTAAAGTTAAACATCTGTATAAGTCTTTGCCGAATCTGGACCTTATACTTTTATTTTTGTTATTACCTATTTAACTTCAGTAACTAATTAACACTTTAAATAAAGGAAGACTTTTGAAGATTCAACATCCTCACCCTTCAACTAAGGTGTTAAGAAATCACAGCAAATATTTAATCACTAGTAATCCAAGAAAACACTAAATTTTACATTCTTGATATTTCTAAGCTACAAAGTGAGCAGAAAAAACTTCAATACACAAATAAACCTTTCAGACTGTAAAGAAGTCTTGTGTGTTTTTTAGATTCTCTTGCAAGTCTCATTTTAAAAAAATTAAGACTTAAGGATGAATTTTTAGACGATCCAAGGTCCAGCTTTTTCTTTCTCAAACACAATTTGTGCTCACAAAATGAATTGGTACAAGTCAGATTGCTTGGTCCTCCAATTAGCTGATGAAGTCGTGAAAGGCATAAAGCAGACGGATTGTACACGTGGGCACAAATGGCACATGCACCAAGGATGTTACTATTTTCATCATTTAATTTTACCTCACCTCTAAATAGAGTTTCACTCTCAGTTCCCTATAAATAACTTCACACACTATGGATTGGATTGTACTCCAAAGACACTATCTTGCAAGGCATTGAGCAGTCTGACCTCAATCCCCCAAATTATGCTCTAAGCATAAGAACTACTCACATGCTTCAAGTTAAGCACATGTTTAAATGCTTTGCTGGATTGAGACCAGACTACTCAACACTTGCAGGACTAGCTATGAAAGACTGAATTCACAAAGCACTGGAGGGTTCTGAAAACTACTGAGTCTGCTTTAACTGTGAAGAGAACCAGCTATCCCAAGAAACAGAAAATAGAGCAGCATTTTGCTCTTGGAGACCAAAGACTCAGAAAGAAAAGACAAAATGAGTTTAGAAAGGTGACTATACAACTGGTATACATTTCTGTATCAAATATGCTCATTTACATGTAAGAAAGACAAACTTTCTAAACTAACTTTCAAATGGCTCTCCAAATCAAAGACAAATATATAAATAAAATTTGAGAATGTATATAGATTGATTCTTAATGAATGTTCATCGGAGTTCCCAATCCATGAACTGTGTTGGATTCAGGTAGTTTATCCAAGGAGATGTATTCCCATCCATCTAGAGGGTTGTGGTTTTTTTAATTCTGGCTTGGAGGAAAAAAGAAAACCTTAAATGAGAAATTTTATTTCTCCAAAACAAAGTCTCTTTTCAGCTCTGGAAGAAGTAACTGAAAATTTTTCCTTTATCAGTTAAGGTGTGACTTGAATGAAGTTTGTTCCAAGGTGAATGGGAACTTTTGGGTAATAAGCTTCTCAGTATTTAAATAAAGTTTGTTCATGTGCCTCTTCTCACAAAAATATACCATCTTCTTCAGCTGAGGCAAGCTCTTAAGCTTTGAGATCTACTATTTATGCAGTATATGTAGTGAGAGCTCTAACAAAGGCCCTGAGGAAATTAATAAATCTGTGCTGTAACAGTCTCACTTCTCCGAAGTTGCCAGATTTATTAATAATTCAACAAATTTGCTATTCAATATAGCATATCATTTGATTTTGTCAGCCAGAGAAACAGCCTTAAACATAGCAGCAAGGTGACAATTCTGACTATGGAACTGGAAGTTAGACATAAAATCCACTAAGGGTGAAAGATTATTTTTAAATATCCTACAAAAAATAGCTTGGCATCAAGATGGGAGAGAAGAATTTTTCATTTCAGGGATCATCTTTCCCAGCAAGCAGTAGGGACAACTCCCCAAAGGGTGAGGATTCAGAGGAAAGATCCTTAACCTTTTTATTTCCAGAGCTAACTTTAATAAAGGTACCATCCAACCTCTATGACCCTAAACTCTCATAAAAATAATTTTCAATTTACTAAGCCAGAAATTCTCTATTACCAATTTTTCCTATAGGGGGCAGAGTATCTCAGTTTTTCCTCAGATTATAGCATGAAGACACTACAGATCCAACAGACAATTTCAAGAAGTTACTTAAAAGAAATATAATCTCTCCTGAAGATTTTTCCCCCTCTACCAATCAAAAGCCTAGTCTGCAACTGGAAATTTAATCAGGCAAGCCACCATGTATCTGTAGTAATTGTGATGGAAAAAGGAGGAATTTCTCTCAATTTGGACCACAGGAGGCCGTGGGACACTGAGTAGCTAAACATCAGTTGTCTGCAGCTAAAAGCAACAACAACAATGGCTATCATTTCCAGACACTACTGATACAAAATCCTTTCCATCTTTTCCCAGACAGTAAATCAGTTGCTCATAACCACGAGGAGAGACTGAGACACATCAGGCAGCAATTCAAATACTCCCAAGGCTGGGTGCACTCAAAAGAGAATAACCTGGGAGGTCACTTGTCCTGTTCCAGGGAGCGTTCTCACTGCTTTTCTCCCTTTGCCTGTCTTTGCTCTCCCTTTTCCCTGACCCTGTGGGTTTTGTCTTTCGCCCTCTCTCTCTGTCTTACTGCACTGCTCACACACTTTACCCAGACTCCTATTCACTCTCCCTCCCCAACTCGCCCCATTTTTCTCTCGTCTAGGGGTTTCTGTGGACATCACTAAACTTTCATCAATTTTCAGCTTCTCTCCTGAGCTGTCCAAATCCAACTATCGCTCCCAATGGTCATTTCCAACTGCCATGGAACCTTCCTACTCCAATATTCCATCCTTCATCCTGTTAAAGGACGATCACTAACATGCTGTTTGCACATCATGGAAACTAGAGATGGAAGAGACCACTTAGGTCTACTCAACCGTCTTCCTGGCCATGAAAAAAAAATATACCCTATTGGATATTTCCTAGTGCTTTGTCCACTAATTTTAAAATACCCCAAGTCTCAGATCTTTCATCACTTCCCTTGAGAGACTATTCCACTATCTAATAAGTTTCATTGTCAGGGTGTTGTTCCTGGTATTCAGCCTATATTTACACTTTCTTAATTTCATCCCATAACTCCTATTTAACCACCACACATGCTGCCCTAAGTAACTCTTCTCCCCTTCGTGAGGTTTATGCCTTTTAGCAATTTCAATTCTGTAATTTCTACAGTGAATATCAAATTTAGAACAGTTACTAATAGTGATCACTCATGCACATAGATTTTCCTAAACATTACAGAAAAATCTTACTACCACCCTTATCCATCTGCTGCTCTACCTTACCGACGGGCACCTGTATAAAACAGCATACAGATCTATGCAAAAATTATGAAAGCTACATCAATCCTTTATTGATCATTAAAAAATGTGAATGTATAACCCATAATTATGGTCAGAGCTCAAGGGTGCCTAAGGTCATAACTATGATAACAAAAATAAAAAAATTCTTTTTCTATTTGGAGTAAGGATTGTGGGGTGGGCAGAAGAGGGCTAAGCATGGAACTAGAGAACAGTGTTACTCATTGAGTCTAAGAAACTGGGCTCCACACTAAGGCTTCAGGTGGCTAGGCATCACCGTTAGAGGATAAGTGAGGGCTCCACTGCTTAGCCTTACCTTCCAGCTTGGCTCCCCAGCTCCACAGCTAAGCTCTGTGCTGCTCCCCCTGATTCATTTCTCTCTTACCCATGCCCTGGGCCCTCATCCAGGTTCCTTCTTTAATCCAGACTGCATTATTGATCTATAAAACAAACTCAGTGACAAATAAAGAAAAATAAAAATTTAAAAAACACTAATTAATGTGGGGGTAGAGGTGTGGGGTCAAAGGGTAAAAGGCAATGAATCATGGGAGTAGTGGGTAGCAAGTTAGGCAGGCTCACCCCTATTCAGCTATGCAACTCCAGCCCTTTCTTATAAAGTTGCCTCCTACACTTTTGACAGCCTTCCCCACACACAGTAGTTTAGTTAAACACAGCAGGTCAGCCACAGTCCAACATACCTCCTTAGTTTCCATCAGCCCCAGGATCCCTTGGAATGAACTGTAAGAAGTTACAGGGAGCAGCTGCTTCTGGACCAGAGGTGCAAGACCTGGGATTCTGAAAACTTGGACTTCTTGTTTTCCTCTGTCTTGGACCTTTGTTACTACTAGTGGCTAGAACAGAGTAGGAAAAGGGAGCGTGTTGATGCCCAAGTAAGAGACTGGGAGCTTGCAGCTCTGTTACAAAGGCAGCTGACCAGTGGAACGTTGGAAAAAGGAAGAACCTGATGGATCCAGGCTGCTCTATCAGCTTTTGTTAGAGGAGACTGACAAGGCATAAAGACTCTCCTGAAGGGTTACAAGCTAAGTTCCTGGCCTAGCATATGGATGATCTAGGTCTAGGCTATAAAAGCCCAGGAAAGCAGCTGCAGGTGTGGGTACCTAGAGTGAAGACTGTGTCCCTTCCCTCCCAGCTTTCAGAAATTTAGAAAGGCTGCTGCTGACTATGATCAAGGGTTCTGAGTTGATTTCATTTTGTTTTGTTCTGTGTTGCATTCATAAAGTCAGCCCTGAGGAATGGGGCTTTACTCTACCTTCCCCAGGACTTGTATCCGCCAACCAGTTTACAGAGAACAATTCACTTATGAGGAAAAAGGAAATTTTTGTGTTTAACTTTAAAAGTGGCTTGTGTCAGATATATATATTCTCTCTTTGGGAGAACAATCATTTAACTAAACCAGGTTACTTAGCCTGGAGTGTTGCAACTCCCAGGGGAGTTACAAACAGGTTTCAGAGGGCCATGCATGGCCACTATTCCATTTCCAATATAGCTAAGGGGAAGAGGATTCCAAAATGGAAAAGGCTGAGAATCACTGAGCCAGAAGAACCCAAAACCCAGGAGAATATCATGGCAAAATTTCACCAAGGGATAATTTTTATGTTTCTTTTTCAAAAATACATATTCTTTTAAACTAAATTCAGTCAATAAATGTGAAAGAGGATTTTAGTCCTGCTTTCAGTTAAGGATGTACTGAGATTTTTACTATAAAGTTGTGACTGGTGCCTTCATAATATAGTAATGTTCATTAGGCTTCCTATTCATAAGGTGAAGTACAGAAAATGTACACAAAGGATGGCTATACTTATTGAAAAGTACCTTTTATTTTCAGTTTGAATTCTAATGCAGTAGTCCAAACAAAATATAAATGACACTCTTTCAGATGAACAATCACTAATAGGGCCTAAAAAATAAAACATACCTTATTCATTAGGAAAGTCAAACAGCAAAAGCTAGAAGAGGATTCCGTTTTGCAGTATTGACATGGGGGTTTGTCTGATATGAAGCCTGGCAAGAAATAGGCATTACTCAGATCAGGAATCATTACAATTAATGATTATTTAGACATTGCACAAATTGAATGGACACTAACATGGAACTTCAGAGTTGTTGCAAACACTCTTTAAATGACATCAGAGCAGGGGAGTTTCTCCATACTCCAGCATCTAGTTTTGTTTTCCCAACTGATGATCTTCCTAGAAGAACTTATTATGACATCGCATTTCAAGCCCTGGATACAACAGTTTAATTCCCAAGGAGCTGATGCCAGTTTTGCTCTATTGATTAGATGGCAGGTATGCTGCAGGAGCAATGTGGTCAGTACATATTCCATCCACTTGGCTGACATGTAACTTTCATGATGTGATTAGCAGCCTGAAACCATAGATCTATTTTTAACCCTGAGTCTTTCAGTTTGGAGAACAATACACAGAATGATAGAGGCAACATTTTAAGACTTTTGTTGTTGTCGTTTTTGTTAAGAAGTGTGAAGCAGTGCAGCCTACACAAGCTGGCTTTGGGCTAGCCACTGCCTCAGTTTCCCCTGATTCAGGTTGGAGCTCCTAGCCAGGACTCATTGCCCCACCCGAGTCTCTTTCCAGGTACAGTTTTAATCTTCAAACATAAAACATAAGAAAAACATCAAAAACAATACCAGTTCCTTTGCCCACCCTGGATTACAGCCCCCAGAAGCTTTTCTCCTTGCCTCTTTGAGTACCCAAAGGATGATACAACTTTCCTGCAGGACCTACCGCAAGGACCTACCTCCCTCAACTGAGTTCTGTCAACCCTTTACAGAAAACACCTGACCCTTTCTGAGTGGGGTCTGACAATTGAACAGGGTTGGCTGACCCCAGGCATCCTGAACCTTAAGAGGGTAGACAACATGGTTACACTGTGATCGTTAAAAAAAAAAAAAAGTAGCCAGTGTGTGCACTTGTTTTCCCCCAAGCTGTGAATGTGATATGCTGTGTACTCAGTGAATCTGGGACTCAGTTCTCTCTCCTCATTTCTGTCTTGGAGGTGGACAGAAAATTCTAGTCCCCGAAGCCAGTGCTAATACCACTGAGGCCTGGTGTACTCAACGTATTGCTATAACTATTTCAGGTAGGGGTGCTGTTTTTTTTAAGCAGACTAGTTATTGATATAATCCCCATAATGCAAATGCAGACATATCAGTTTAAAAGTGCTTGTGGCAGTACAGCTTATTCTCTTCCTATCGGGGCATAGCTATACCAGTAGAAAGCATCTTTACACCAATAATACTACCTCCACTAATACTAATGCAGTTCCACTTTCTAGTGTAGACGATGCCTAAGTTTATCAGTATGTACAATTTTATACTTGTATAACTGCATCCACATAAGGCGTTCTCCTACTTTAAGCAAACTGCTACAGTTAATGCAGCACAGCTTTGGGGGTAGAAGAATCCTGAACAAGCTGACCTGTAAAGGTATGCAAAATCAGCAACTTGAGTCTCCAGGGCTCTGTACAAATCTTTTCTTCAATTCTACACCATGAGGGGTGAGGAGTGGTTAGCACTGCTGAATTTCACATTGAGTTCTGGGCATCAAAACACCTACAATTCACAGTGAAATTTAGCTGAAGCCACAACTGTCACTTTGTTTGACACTAAGTCAGAAATCAGCCAAGATTAGCTGGAAACTTGGCTGATTCTTACCAACCTTGAATCTTTTGATGAACTTGGACTGAGTTTAGAATTTGAAACTCCAAACCAGTTGGAACTGCACATAGTTTCAGCTTTTGTAATGAAACTTTTCCATAGTTTTGTTGATCAATAAAATATGATGGGAAATGTGGGGACACTGGCTTCTTCTTACTACAAATTGAGTCACAGTCCTGTAATTCTGGCTTGACATGAGTAATTGGATGGGGGGGGGGGGGGATGGATTGAGCATTGGCCTGTTAAACCCAGGGTTGTGAGTTCAATCCTTGAGGGGGTGTCAAGGTTCCTCCCCCACTCTGAACTCTAGGGTACAGATGTGGGGACCTGCATGAAAAACCTCCTAAGCTTATCTTTACCAGCTTAGGTCAAAACTTCCCCAAGGTACAAAATATTCCACCCTTTTGTCCTTGGATTGGCCGCTACCACCACCAAACAAATACTGGTTACTGGGGAAGAGCTGTTTGGACACGTCTTTCCCCCCAAAATACTTCCCAAAAACCTTGCACCCTACTTCCTGGACAAGGTTTGGTAAAAAGCCTCACCAATTTGCCTAGGTGACTACAGACCCAAACCCCTGGATCTGAGAACAATGAAAAAGCATTCAGTTTTCTTACAAGAAGACTTTTAATAAAAATAGAAGTAATTAGAAATAAGAAATCCCCCCTGTAAAATCAGGATGGTAAATACCTTACAGGGTAATTAGATTCAAAACATAGAGAACCCCTCTAGGCAAAAACCTTAAGTTACAAAAAAGATACACAGACAGAAATAGTTATTCTATTCAGCACAATTCTTTTCTCAGCTATTTAAAGAAATCATAATCTAACACATACCTAGCTAGATTACTTACTAAAAGTTCTAAGGCTTCATTCCTGGTCTATCTCCGGCAAAGACAAAATGTAGACAGACACACAAACCCTTTGTTTCTCTCCCTCCTACCAGCTTTTGAAAGTATCTTGTCTCCTCATTGGTCATTTTGGTCAGGTGCCAGCGAGGTTACCTTTAGCTTCTTAACCCTTTACAGGTGAGAGGAGATTTCCTCTGGCCAGGAGGGATTTTAAAGGGGTTTACACTTCCCTTTCTATTTATGACAGGGGGCCATTTAGGGATCTGGAGCAAAAATTGGGGATTGGTCCTGCTTTGGTCCTGAGTAGGGGGTTGGACTAGATGACCTCCTGAGGTCCCTTCCAACCCTGATATTCTATTATTCTATTTGTTGGGAGACAGGAGTAGGGAGGTAAATGAATTAGCAAGATGAAAACAGAATGTCTGTACTAGTTCAGATAAACAGAAACAGCCAGGGAATCATTTACAGTGGACAAGATAATGGATAAAATAAGTTGAAATATAAAAATAAGGTTAAAAAGTAGGTCATACATGGACGGTGTATGAGCAAAACATGCTGTACAGGGATTGGTTCTGACAAAGGAACCAAGCCAATACCAAAATATGTAATGCAATGTACAGTGAATGTAATGTAATATGTAAAATGTATATAAAGGAGGTTAATGTGTAACTTTGGATGGGTAGTACTCCCTATACCCACCCCACGCTTGAATCTAATCAACTCAGCATAATTTTGCTGTATGTCAGATTTAAAAAAGCCTAAATAACAAAACCAAAGTTCTTAAAAAAAAAAAAAAAGTAAAAAAGGTCTCAAAGGCTATCCCCACAAATACCAATCTTCGTTGACGCTTTTGGGCTCAGCCTGGGAGAAGGGGCAATGTAAACTGGGTCACACCCACAAGAGCATTGGGAAGGAATTCTGACACAGACTTGGGCTTGCTCTGTGCTTAAAATTTAGGTCAGCATAGTGACATCAGAGATGTGAAAAAACCACACCCTGACAGACATAGCTATGCTGACCTAACTCCCAGTGTAGATGCAGCTTTGTTTGTAGCTACCATTGTTTGAGGAGGTGGTGTTCCCACAGCAATAGAAAAACCCTTTGCATCCATGTAGGCTGCATCTACACTACAGGGCTGTCATAAATATAAAGGGAAGGGTAACCACCTTTCTGTCCACAGTGCTATAAAATCCCTCCTGGCCAGAGGCAAAACCCTTTCACCTGTAAAGGGTTAAGAAGCTAAGATAACCTCGCTGGCACCTGACCAAAATTACCAATGAGGAGACAAGATACTTTCAAAGCGGCCGGGGGGGACAAAGGTTCTGTCTGTCTGTCTGTGTGATGCTTTTGCCGGGAACAGATCAGGAATGATCTTCGTAACTCCTTAAATTAGTAAGTAATCTAGCTAGAAATGCGTTAGATTTCCTTTTGTTTAATGGCTGGTAAAATAGCTGTGCTGAATGGAATGTATATTCCTGTTTTTGTGTCTTTTTGTAACTTAAGGTTTTGCCTAGAGGGATTCTCTATGTTTTGAATCTCATTAGCCTGTAAGGTATTTACCATCCTGATTTTACAGAGGTGATTCTTTTACCTTTTCTTTAATTAAAATTCTTCTTTTAAGAATCTGATTGCTTTTTCATTGTTCTTAAGATCCAAGGGTTTGGGTCTGTGCAAATGGTGAGGATTTTTATCAAGCCTTCCCCAGGAAAGGGGGTGTAGGGCTTGGGGGGATATTTTGGGGGGAAGACGTCTCCAAGTGGGCTCTTCCCCTGTTCTTTGTTTAACACACTTGGTGGTGGCAGCATAGGGTTCAAGGACAAGGCAAAGTTTGTACCTTCAGGAAGTTTTTAACCTAAGCTGGTAAGAATAAGCTTAGGGGGTCTTTCACGCAGGTCCCCACATCTGTACCCTAGAGTTCAGAGTGGGGAAGGAACCTTGACAAGGGCTGTGTTGGCGAAGCTATGTCAACGTAGCTATGCCATTTAATATTCATCGTGTAGCCATGCCCTCAGACAATTCCTCCCCTGCTCCCTCCTAGCTTGAGGAAGGAAGGCAGTTTACTATACCTTCCCTGTGCCCAGTCAGCTCAGTTGGCTGGTGCATGGAGGTGAAACTAAGGCTCCATCCCCATCTACTCCCTGATCACTTGTTCTTGGGCTGCAAGGGGACCATCAGGCACACAGCTCCCATTCTTTGCCTCCTCCACCCCCCCCCCTCCCCACACACACACAGCCCCAGAGTCACAATCTGGGAGGTATCTAGAAGACTGCAAAGAACGGTTGGGGATCATTATTCCCCTGCACAGCCACAGAGGAAAGGGGTACAAATGAGACCTGGGTGACTAGTTACTGATGGGTTCATTGCTAAACCTGATTATCCAAAAGAATAAGGCAAATGCTTGGGTCCTCCCCTTTATTATTATTATTTCACAATTTAAACAAAAAACATTTTAGCCTCCAGCAGAGGTGTCCGCAGGAATAAAAATTTGATGGCTTTTGTGTACCCCCGCTGTGGCCGCAGGGCCGGATGAGCTCTGTGCACCTGCCAATTATAGGGAGGCCTGTGCCCTTGCTTTCTGACCCCCTTGTGCACACCCTTTCATGCCCCTACAGTACTTTCGTAATCAAAACCAAGAACAAGTCTTGAGCATTTATTTTGCTCACATCCCATGTTGGCCTACTGAAGCCTCCTGTACACTACTCCCAGTACTGTTTTTTATTATCATTATTTATTTATTTGTATTAATAGTGCATCTACAAAGCATAGGCATAGTCCAGGACACCATTGTGCTAGGTGCTGTACTAACAGAACAAAGAGCTAGTTCCTTCCCCAAAGAGCTTGCAATCTAAGTATAGCCAAGAGAGAAAAGGTGGATATAGACAGAGAGGGAACTACAATGAAACAACATTGGTCAGTCCAATAGGCAGAGCTCTCAGTACACCAGTGACCTATATATCATAATCTTAAATGTCTCCAATAATAGAGCCTCCATTGCAGTTACTTAGGTAGGGATGAGAAAACTATTTGGATAATCCAAGAATTGACCCAAACCTTTGACTAAAAAGTTCTGAGTGAATCATTTGCAAACAAATATATTTTAATTCAACAGCTTTTTTTCATCCTTATAGAATGTGTATAATCAATTTTCTCCTTAAATCCCATTTTTGTTTTTTGTTTTTTTACTCTATGGATTGACTGTGGCTATTTAAACTTTGAATTGTGTTGATGAGTTGCAATTGGTCAAATAAGTCACATGATATTATTTCTGTTTCCTGACTGGATGGATATTCTTACACATCTCAGGGCTGAACACTTCCATATCTTAATTTGAAATGACTTCGAAATTCATTTTCAGTGAACATTTGTAGCAGAAGAATTAGATCACTCAACTGTTTGTAGAAAACCATCACTATAGCAAGACAAACATGGCCAAAGAACTCACTTACAGTTCATGCCGACAGTCTTATTTTTGCATTATTTATCCAGCTCTTCCCAAAATAATCAAGAACTTTTCTGTTTGTTTTTTTGTTTTGTTTTCATTTTTCATTTTTATAGGACTCTGTACTTCCTGGTTTCAGCCAGCATTCAGGCAGAATTAACAAAATGCCAGAAAAAGGCTAGTCACTGGATTTCTCACCTGACCAGAACCAGGCAGGTTTGTAAATCTTTTTAGAACACTTGCTCTCACAGATGTTCCTGAATTTTACCCAAAGACTCAATTCAGGATAAGCCTAAGACATTTCTGTCTGTGTCCATCACTGAGTTTATGTGTATTCAAAATTCCTGCTGGTTCTTTCACAAACTTGTTAGATAATATCTAGTTCAGATGTCTCAGTTTTTCTGGATAATCAGCTCTTTTGGATGATTGCTTTCCCTCCCTACTATATGGATACAGATTTATGTGCATCTACCTTAATCTTTTTTTCTATTCTCTGCTGCACAAAATATCTGCTCAGCCCAGCTGAAGATAGTGTCAGGGAAACTGTTTCAGATTCCTGCTTCACGGGGTAAATCTGCACTGGTCCTGGCCTACACTGTGTGAAAAGCTATTTCCTTTTATCAGTTTTTAATTTGCCACCTTTGTAATTTCATTGAATATGCCTCTTGGAACTGCCAGTCTGGCTCAGAGTGTTTTTTCCTCCACACCAGCAGAAATCATTGAAATCTCATATAATTGAAAGCACCAGTTCATTGTCTTAGTCAATCCTCCTCATTTACCTATTTGATCAAGGTGGAGTTTTATACAACAGTGATAAGATCATTTTATATCAGTTTCCTGGTAAACTTTATTCTGTTATTCATTAACCTCTTTCCCACACTCTTGCTATAACATTTTACTGTCTCACAAATGAAAAATATGTAAGAAAAACAAAACACTTAACACTTTAGCTAGTTAAAATGGAAATATTTTAAAAACCTGATTTTCACCATTTGTCCATTTTTGAAAGTCTGCCCTTTTGCACTTTATTCAACTTGGACAATGAAAATAGACTAGTCACTTTCATTTTCAAGTTCATGCTGTAGTCCACTGCGGCAATGTTTGTGGCACAACTACTGCAATGGATTGTTTGTCTCCAAACAAAACTGCTTGCACTGACATTTTTTTTAAAAGAATCTATTAGGTTCTTTTTAAAAAAAAAAAAAAAAACCCAACAACAAAAAACCAGTTGTATAATATATTGTACCTGACAATGGCCCTTTAAACATGCAATTCCTTTTCAGAAAAAGGAAACACAACATGGATTATTCATAGAAAAAGGAACTGTAATGAAGGTGGAGAAGATTTTTAAATGTCAAAATTTATGATCCAAGGTTATGCTTGTTTTTCCAATGCGTTTGTGTTTTATGAGATGACAGAGCATTGGAAAGTGCACATGGTACTTGCAATGTAAAAATATCAATATCACAGATATCACGACTGGTGCCCAGATCCATCGCTAGTGTAAATCAGCAAAGGCCCTTTGACTTCCAAGCAGTTCTTCTGATTTACATCAGCAGAAGACCTGGTCTTTAGTCCTCTAAAAGTGTAAGAAGATAAATTCAATTATCTTTCAGCAGAGTTGATTCTTTGCTCCAATAAATCATGACTGCTAGAAACTGCCTTACATCTAGGTTATTGCTGAGTAAAAGCCACATTAAATTAATAAAGGAAAGACAGAGTTGTTGTTGTTTTAGTCACAAACCTGTATCAGGATCTATTAACGTGTACCCCCGGGCAGAGTTCCATCTGACTGTCCAGGGAGGGGGGATGTCTAAGACACCTGGAGAATGCACTGATGCCCCAACCACAGCTTACAGCTCCCCTCCCTTGCTGAACTGTTGAGAGATCTGGCTGTGATGTTATTGACATGAACTGTGACCATATAGATTATTGTTGCAACCAAGGTCCTATAGTGGCACCAAATCTTGTACAAAGGAGGTCAAGTAAGGTGTCTATGAAAAGTTTCGCAAAAAGAAAAGGAGTACTTGTGGCACCTTAGAGACTAACCAATTTATTTGAGCATGAGCTTTCGTGAGGCTCACGAAAGCTCATGCTCAAATAAATTGGTTAGTCTCTAAGGTGCCACAAGTACTCCTTTTCTTTTTGCGAATACAGACTAACACGGCTGTTACTCTGAAACCTATGAAAAGTTTATGATTTGCTGGTTATAATTATGCTCTGTATGCATGTATCATTTTGTATTTAAAGTTATAAGTATTGGCTCTATACTGTCTATATTTCAAACTTGTGCTATGCCTCCGGGTGACACCCCAGACAGTTTGGCATCAGCACTGCCTAGCCTGCTTGATGGCCCATTAAGGACCATCAGCTATACAACTGACCCATTGAGAGAAGGCGGATACACCTTATGACTCAGCAAGGCATGTAGGGACATGCCTCCAGAGAGGACTCTAAGGCTTTCAGGCCATGTGCTGGGCAACTTGTTTTTGGAACAACGGAAGCACAGGCCACATGACAAGAGACTATAAAAGGCAGCTTCATCATCTCCATTTTGTCTTCAATCCTGCTTCTTACCTCTGGACATGGGTGGTGAGTCCTATGGGCCCATGGTGCCTGGGCACCAGGAATATTCCTGGCCTGAGGCCCAGCTCCAGCAATGTCTGAGGCCAGGTCTCTCCCTCGGCCCTGCCTTCCGCCCCGGGAGCTCCCTCTCCACCCCCGCCCTGCCCTGCCCCCGATGCATCTCCCGGGCCATTTAAAACAGGCCAGCTCAGCAGAGCTGAGCAGCTTCCTGCCTGCTTGCTCGACATGGCTGCTGGCCCCTCCCTGCAGCCTCTGGGCAGGGTGGGTCTGTTTCCCACCCCAAGCGCCCCTGCGGCCAATAGTAAGCTGTGGGGGCAGTGCCTGGGGGTAGCAGCACATGGATTCCCAGCCCGCCCTGCCTAGGAGCCCCAGGTAAGCGCCGCACCCCACCACCCCCTCCAAGAGCCTGCACGCCACCCCTTTGGCTCCCCAACTCCTTCCCAGAGCCTTCACCTCCTCCCTCTGCCCCCTCCCAGAGCCTGCACCCCCACCCCCAGCCTGCACCCAAACTCAGTCCCAGCGCCTGCACCCATCATCCCCTCCTGCATCCCCAGCCCCTGTCCCAGCCCAGAGCCTGCATAAAGCACCAAAACTCCATCCCAGAGCCTGCACCCCCAACCCCTTCCCACCCACCCCCATCCTGCCCCCAAACTCCCTCCCAGGGCCTGCACACCAGCCCTCTGCACTCCCTCCCAGAGCTTGCACACCTCACCACCTCCTGCACCCCCACCCCTTGCCCAATCACAGAGCCAGCACCCAAACTCCATCCCAGAGTTTGCACCCCAGACCCCCTCCCAGAGCCCAACCTCTCACCTGTCCTGCACCCCAATTCCCTGTCCCAGCCTATGGCCTACACCCCAGATCTCCTCCCCACACCCAACCTCCCTCCCAGAGCCTTAGGCAGGTGGGGGTGGGTTCTGGGCACCACCAAAATTTCTACAAACCTGCCACTCCTATCTCTGGAGGAACATTGCTACAAACTGAAGCTCTGAACAAAGGACTAAATGACCCATCCAAGCTGTGGATGTACTCCAGAGACTTGATTTGAGCCTGCAATTTATTCCACCACTGCTACAAGCCTGAACCAAGAAGGTTGCCATTGCTGTATGTAATTGATTACTTTGACGAATTGTAGCTCTCATCTATATTTCTTTCTTTTTATGAATAAACCTTTAGATTTTAGATCCAAAAGGATTGGCAACAGCGTGATTTGTGGGTAAGATCTGACTTGTATATTGACCTGGGTCTGGGGCTTGGCCCTTTGGGATTGGGAGAACCTTTTTTCTTTTACTGGGGTACTGGTTTTCATAACGATTCATCCCAATAAGGAGTGGTGCTGGTGGTGATACTGGGAACTGGAGTGTCTGAGGGAATTGCTTGTATGACTTCAGGTTAGCCAGTGGGGTAAAACCGAAGTCCTCTCTGTTTGGCTGGTTTGGTGTGCCTTAATAATAAAGGACGTGCAGCCTTGGGCTGTGACAGCCCTGCTCTAAGGAATCACAGAATATCCGAGTTGGAAGGGACCTCAGGAGGTCATCTAGTCCAACCCCCTGCTCAAAGCAGGACCAATCCCCAATTTTTTCCCCAGATCCCTAAATGGCCCCCTCAAGAATTGAGCTCAAAACCTTGGGTTTAGTAGGCCAATGCTCAAACTACTGAGCTATCCCGCCCCCCCATGCAATTTGTCCTGAATTGATATTCCCAGTTGTGTCCCCCCAAGAGCCTGCTTCATTACACTGGCACATAAACACACTGCCACACCTCAGGGGTGAATCCACTTGGGAATCCAGGAAAACTATTTGTAACCCCCCTGCACTAGCAGAGGTGAATTTAGTTCAGTGTCTCTAAAATGTGTTGAGATTGTCTAATGGAAAATGGTATACAAGATAATTGAATTATTAGGTTAGTGTTGCACACCTCAAGTGGGTTTTGAGGCCGGAGGCAAAAAAGCAGATTTTGAGAGTTTTTCCATTGACTTCAGTGGAGCCAGGATTTCTCCCCTTAATACACACTCTATCCTGGATGATAGTTAGGGCCCAATCCAACAGTCACTGAAGGCAATGGAAAGACACACTAACTTCAGTGGGCTTTGGAACAGCCCCTTACAGAGAGTGGCTTCTTTTTATATTTCATTAAATATATTTAATATTTGGGGGAAGATTTCAATATATTCTGCCACCATAACCCTTCTTTTATTAGAAAGAGGGATAAGTAATAAGGACAGGTTATGAAAATATCAGGACAAATTTATCCCTGGTGTGACTCATTATGTTTTTCTAGGCATTAGAGCTGGGCAAACGATTCACAGTGAACAGTTTGCCAGATTTAGTTTTTTATTCTGTGTGGGCAAAATTCACCTCGTTGCAGATGGCCAGCCTAGGGGCCATGCATCACTTAAGTTTTATTTAAATCCTTATCTATTTTGATGGCTTATATGAGACTAAAATGGTTAATGAGTGCAGGAGACTGGACTAGATGATCTCTCAAGTTCCCTTCCAGTTCTATACTACTTTGATTCCATCAACCTTGTGTGGACTTGCTGGACAAGGGTAAATTTCCCCCTTTGTGAATGTGTCTTAACGCATCATGATTTCTGGAAATTAGTGAATTGAAATTGTTCGACCTATAATTTTATGCAATCTTCTTGTGCTACCTTCAGCAAATCTCTCTGTGCCTCAAGTCCCCCCACCCTATAAAATGGGGATACTACAACTGTCTTTCTCCTACTCTTTGTCTTAGTAATAGTTAGATTATGAACACTTCAGGACAGACCTGTCTCTTTCTGTGTGTTTGTACTGTACCTACCATAATGAAGGCCCAGCCTCTCCTGAAATACAAATAATTAATAAGTCATGATGATCTTAGGAAGGGGATGACAAATGGAGACAAAGATACAATTATGTTCATCTACAAAAATAACTGTTAGCCCCCCTAAAACTAAAATAAGTTTCCAACCCTGAAATCAGTGGAAAGTACATGAATTTCAGTGGCAGTATTGCCTGAATAAGAAGTCAATCTTTCCATTGACTTCAATGGGCTCTGGATCCTATCCTTACAGAAGTTGTTGTACAGTACCAATATGTGAAAAAATACTGTTTGCATTTAATAATATAATTGAAGTGTATTTTATCGCTGGCTAACAGTATGCAGTCACCCTTAGTCAAAACAATCCTTTCCCTATGCTTGTTAAAAATTGTTTCACGTGCCAGCAACCTCCCAAACAACTCAACACTGATCTCTTAACTTACATGAAAGCCTAGAAATGTCCACTTGAGTCATAGTTCTCAGTGCCAGTCCTCTTTCCATACCTGCCATTTGAATTCAGAGCCTCTGAGGGAATTAAAGCTAACACATTAGTTCCCAATTAAATCCCAAAGCGATGTGAAATGTAACCAAATTCAGCTTCATAGAATTTCTTGGGATTTTGATAATGATTGAAAGGATTATACAAATTCATGTTTCTCCTTCTTTCAATTCATCGAAAGCCTCTTGAGTGTTCTGTTGACCCCCTTTAATTTCCTCTGTTTGACTCTTCAGTTTTCCTCCTACAAAATACATTTAGAACAGATTGGTGAAGGTTTGTAATGATTTAGCAAGATTATAAAGAAATAGTCATTACTATTGCAAACCTTTTTTCTTCAATTAGTATTTCTAATCACATTAGACATGTATTCCATATCCAGAGAGGATGCCTGATCCCTACAGCTATCGTGAACCATTAACTTTAATTAAAATTTACAAGTCTAATGTTGTTACATCTGCTAAAAGCATTAACTGCCATGTTAATTACCAAAATGTTAATGTTGCGTTAAAATATGAATGTTCCCTTTTGACAGTTCATCTGTGGTTTAATTATTTATTTTTGGTAGAATATATCCTAAAAAAAAAAAAATCCATAAAAGCAGAAAAGTATGAATGCAAACTGAATTGAGAGATACTAGCAAAACTTCATCTATGCAGAAAACTTCTTGGCTTAGAAAAGAATTTATCAGCTAAAAGTTCATTTGTAATCTTTGTCCAGCAGCTAAAATAAATATGCAGTGCTTGTCTCATGTCTGAGATGTTATTTATAATTGCAGCACATTCTTTTATTATTACTTCATAATCTACAGGATTTGGTTCCAACCTCCCCATAGTTTCAAATATTGTGCAGTCCTTTGGCTGTATAATACAAAACTTCCTCGAAAGTAGGGTTTACGGGACATTCTATTTAAAAGAATTACTGATTTTTGTATATACAAGCTATTACAAAGTAGACATATAAAAGGGGTACCCACCCACAGCCCACTCCTGAAGTTTTTGGATTCTCTATGGAATAGATTAGGTACCCAAGAAATGCAGGACCAGAGCATAAAAGTTTCTTCAAAATACTTTAAATTCGCAACTGATACAACAAATACTTGCAATGATCAATCCTCTAAAGGTAACAAAAACATCCGATTTAATAGAAGTTAGGCAGTCATCTGCTGTACTCCATGTTACAAAACTTCTCTATCTTATTATTAAGACAGACTGTCTGAAATTTATAAGTGAAAAGGTTATGATGAATCCAGTGTTCAATATAATTGTTACACATTTCTGTCTTTTCAGATAATTATTTTAATGGCTGAAGTTAACAGTATGCCAACTAATTTCTTAGTATGATTGTAAATAGGTACTGTTAAACTCCATGCCATATTCTATTTCTTAATTTACATGAGCAAATCCTAATTTTGCCTGTAGATCTTCTATGCTACTTGTCAAATGCATATTCTTCACTGTGTTCTGTCTCTTGAATGTTGGAAATAGGCAGTTGTGTAGTGGGAGGCTCATAGTTCTTGTGTGGGTCTGGGGAGAAAGGGTGGATGAGAACAGAGAGTCCTAAAGATCAGATGTTCAGTTCACAAACTAAGATGATTTACTGATACAGTAAAGACAAACAAAACATGTACAAATCACACACAACTATTCAACTTGAAGTCATTATTCTAAACTTTTTAGTAACTTGTCAAGCAGGGCTTCCACTATAGTCAAGATTCTATTCCCACAGCTCTGACAACTCAGGACTCTAGGTCTAGGAACTCCTCCTTTAACCTACAAGTAGCTCACTTTTATTACATTATTACATTTATTATTATTTATTTTATTACTCCTTCTTTAACCTACAAGTAGCTGTAGAGATTCCCATAAGGCTTGCAACTAGCCAATCAGAATGTAATGCCCCGTTACCATACTAATGCTAGCCACTTTCTAATGCCATGTTCCTCTCCCAGATGCCCTGTGCTGACAATAGAGTGTCCTACTCACCAACTAGGTCTTTCCTGGTAGTACATTTAGTCTTCATTTCTCAAGATGTTGTCACTGATCCATATTTTTTTCATCTCTTCTGATGAGATTTGTTTACGTTCCCTCTTCCTTTCATGTTAAGATGTTAAAACTATGAGAGAGGATTGGGATGAAGCAACACATTTATATCCATGTTTCTTCTTTCTCACCCTCAGTAATAGGCTATGTTATCTACCCCAGGATTTGAAAGACCTCCATCTCCTGAACCCCAGGGCAATAACTTAAATGCCAGGGTCATCCAGTAAACTGGCCTGCTATAGAGTGAGCATCTGCAGCCTCCCAGCTATTGGATGTGTTTTTCAAAAGTGCCTGTTTGACTTAGGATCCTAAGTCTTGTTGAATGTCAATGGAACTTAGGCTCTTAAGTGCTAAGCCACTTTTGAACATAGTGTACTCCTTGTCTGCAGATGTTCTCTGCTGGATCAGCCTCCAGCACCTGCATTCTCTGGTGTGCAAAGTGATCCTAAATCATCCAGATTGCCACTGGAGCATCCCCTCTGTAGAGAGAATCTTTGACAGCACAAAGTTGGCAAGGACAGCTCCACTACTTCCTGAATCAGCTATGCTGTTTCCTGTACTGGAACTCTTGGCTTCAGAGGGAAGGGGTGGGGTGTGTTAAGCATATTCTGTTGGTGCAGCAGGGGAGGGGGCCTGCTGGAGGTTTTGCTACACCCTATTCTCTATTGCCAGAGGGTACCCAAGGGATTTTATGTTGATGGCATAAGATAGAACCACTTCCTTGCAGCTTACATTTATACAGAGTCTGTGCAGCAAAGAGCAAGGTAACTGTGACCAACTCCCTGACAGCTCCTCCTTACAACTTTGAGCAAAGCTCAGGTTCATGAATAATCAAGCTGGTTAAGGGCCCATTTCTACTAATACTGATCTCTGAGTAGCTTTGCTCACATGCAGTCCTACTCAAATTCAGTGGGACTACTCACACAAGTGAAGTTACTCTGCTGTGGAAGTGTTTGCTTGAGACTTTTTTAAAAACACAAACAGCTCCAATTAAAATAATGACTATTTTCAAGAATGGATTAGGTTGCTGGAAAAAAATGGTTTTCTAATAGTCCACCAGGAGGCAACCTACCTCCCGGGCTTTGTTAGCTTTTGTAGATTTCATTGCCTGCAGCAATATTTCTGAAGTCAAATTTACCAAAACTTTGCTCTCTTGAGAATAGCTCTGGGAGAGGAATACCTACAGAACCTCATTATTTGTTTACTGAAAATACAAAGATTTATTTAAAATTATTGATTTGCAATGAATCTGATATTAGCTTTCCAGCCTCTATGGACCACTAACTTAGGTAACTTTTTGCATATTTACACAATGCTACAAACCCTGTAATGTTAGGTTTACCTCTCTTGGAGTCTTTAAGCTCTTAAAATATCCTGGGAACTGAACCTTAAAATTCTGTTTTTCCTCAGTAAAAAATAAATAAACAAACAAAAAAAATCCCACACTTTTGCACTTTGGTTGTGGCAGCTTGGTTGATTGTCTTTAATATTTTACACATTATGGCCCAGCATGTGGTAGGCCCTGCACAACTGCCCAGGAGTGGAAGAGCAAACAGGAAGGATCCCCTCTCATTTGAGTAGGTGCTGACAATAACAATCCCTACACTTTGGCTGGTGTAGTACCTCCCCCCATGATCAGAAAGAAGCCCCAGCAGAAATTTTGCCTCTCAAAAGTACAATGTTTCTGGGTGTTCCTGCTGCAGCAATACATCTAAACACAATCTCTACTCAGGGCTGTGGCATTAAAGACACAATCTACCTTGTATACAGAACAGATCTTGGTCAGAGACATTGCATGTGCATCAAGAAGAATAGGAGATGGACTTCTTCTAGTTGTGAAGCTCGTCCTTAAATTTTCAATCCCTGCACTGCATTTTGCTTGGTTTTCTTCATCCACCCGCATTTTTTTTTCTTCTTCTCTCAGTGCATAAAAAGTTCCCGAGATGCAAACTTTAAAAGACTTGTCTATGTTTCATTCAGCAGCAATCTTTTGGGGTACGCCTGTCAAAATAAGTTATAGTAGTTGGGAATCAACCTACTGCAAGAACCAACTTATATCTTTGTAAAACAGAGCAGCCTTCCTACTACTGGTTAATTAAGAGGCCAAAGTAAGGACAGTGTTTATGGTTTCTTTCAAGATATGTTCACAACACTTTTTAATCTGGGAAAACATCAAGAGACAAGCTGTATAGTTTTGTTGTGCAGAACTTTTTGATAAAAAATTACTAAAAAGCAGTGACAGGCTCTCAGCTCTGCAAGTGAAATTTTCTTGACCTTGTGCATTTACTTACTCTCCAATGAGTAGATAAAGTGAAAAATGGTGCACCTTTATAAATACAATGAAGTCCTTAAAATCATAGACGATGCAAGTTGAAAGTAATCGTGGGGGACAAACATCTGCTCTCATTATAAATCTGGAGTTACTTTAGTAAGAACAGATTTCAGTACATGTATCTAGTTCTGTCCTCAAAAGGATGTAGGCACAAGTACCTTCCTGAACAGGGGCCAAATTTTAAGGATGCGAGTAGTATGGGACTATACAACCATAATCAGTTAGCTATCCAAATATTAAAGGCCACATATTGTATTTGTCAAACAGATACCCTACTCAATTTTTATGTCCCATAATATAATCCCTGTGATCATATTATGTCAAGGATTAATCTAAAATAACCCCCAACACCAACCTTGGAACAGCTGAAGTTAATGGGGAAATTTTGCCCCTGACTTCTATAGCGCTGGATTTCACCCCAAAGGTTTAATTTTCTTCAACACCATGCCATCAACTATTCAAATTATTCATTCTCCTGTGGTTACCTGTGATATTGTTTAATGGCAGACAGCATATGCTCTGTTGACTTGACATTTAGCAGACATCTATCATCAGTCAGTCATTTTTCAAATTTGAAGTTTATACAATTTTATTGAGATTTTGAACTACTGAAAAATATGTTAGCATCTACATAGAGCAGTATTTTATTGATTAAAAACAACTTGTTATTCTAGATCTTTGTCTTTCAGTTCACATTTGAGATACTGTAATGATTATATCTCTTGATCTGCCAAGAACTGCAGGCCCCAATTCTGCAAACACTAATATACAAGAGTAGCTTTACACAGGTGAGGAGTCTCCGTTAGAAACTCTTTTGAATACATCTTACCCTAGTTTCCTGAAAGTCCTTTTTTTTTTCTTTTTATTTGAAGCCTTCTTATGAGAGAACTATTTAATTCTCAAAATCTGTAAACATTAGTATCATCATTATGAACTGTGAGAGTATAGGTTTTTATTACTTGATGTTATGGTGCTTGATACATATTACATCTCTGATATATAGTTACATACTGTGGGCTCAATTTTCAAACTTGGCTGCTCAAGGAACCTAATTATTTACTTTCGGCACCAAAGTGCCAATATGATTGCAAGATCTGGGAATAATAGGATGCCTTGTTTAGAAAATTGGTCTCCCAGTGCCTGATACTGTTATCAACTATGATGCAGCAGGAGAGTGAGTTTGTGGGGGGGGGGGGTGAGAAAACCTGGATTTGTGCTGGAAATGGCCCACCTTGATTATCATGCACATTGTAGGGAGAGTGGTCACTTTGGATGAGCTATTACTAGCAGGAGAGTGAGTTTGCGTGTGTATGGGGGTGGGGGGGGTGAGAAAACCTGGATTTGTGCTGGAAATGGCCCACCTTGATTATCATGCACATTGTAGGGAGAGTGGTCACCTTGGATAAGCTATTACCAGCAGGAGAGTGAGTTTGTGTGTGTGTGGTTTGTTTTTTGTTTTTTTTTTGGGGGGAGGGGGGGGACGACCTGGCTTTGTGCTGGAAATGACCCACCTTGATTTTCATACACATTGTAAAGAGAGTGGTCACTTTGGATGGGCTATTACCAGCAGGAGAGTGAGTTTGTGTGGGGGAGGGGGGGCGGAGGGTGAGAAAACCTGGATTTGTGCTGGAAATGGCCCAACTTGATTATCATACACATTGTAAGGAGAGTGATCACTTTAGATAAGCTATTACCAGCAGGAGAGTGGGATGGGAGGAGGTATTGTTTCATGGTCTCTGTGTATATAATGTCTTCTGCAGTTTCCACAGTATGCATCCGATGAAGTGAGCTGTAGCTCACGAAAGCTTATGCTCAAATAAATTGGTTAGACTCTAAGGTGCCACAAGTACTCCTTTTCTTTTTGCGAATACAGACTAACACGGCTGTTACTCTGAAACCAATAAAAAACATGTAAATCCAAAACTTCAAGTATTCCAAAGCATGTTACAATATGCTTTATGAAATACCTGTGACAATACATATGTGCTAGCTATTTTTCCTATCAGGAAAAGTTCATACACAACTTTTGGAACACACTGTTAACTGGGAAGCTAAGATAACACTGAACCCAGATGCTATCTTAAGTATACTGGTATGCACATAGGTCCAGATCTTCAAAAGGTATCCCATTGATTTCAAAGGGAGTTATGCACCTAAAATCCTTGAAGATCTGGGGCATGATCTCTACCTTTAATCGGCTGGTTTATAACTGGCTTTGATTTACAGAGTTTAAACTGTTCTATTCAACAGCATGGTAAAAAAAAATTAAAATGTGGGTAGAATATCAATAATAATTATAGCCAGGTAGAGAATAACAACAAGAACATTTTAATAATGGAAGAGTGGATATGCTTTTAACTTACCTTTGTGAAGCAAGCAAACAGTAAGAAGAGAGAATAATAATATAGTATAATTTATGTGGTAAATCATCAAATGGTAAATTGATGGTGTAAGAATAACCTTTCCCGGCCTTTAAACTATTGTAATGACAGAATGAACGCAGCATAATGCTGCTATATTTGTAATGTTGCTAACTGCCTTCTAAATTGTAGTTCTGGTCAAAATTAAGTGCTTGGATCTATTATTTTTATAGACATATGCACAAAAATATGTATAACCGATACATTTTGATACTAAATATCAGTATTAGTGTAATTTAAATTCCAATTTAACTTACATTATGTTGACATCATTAGAAAGGAATTAACAAGTTCAAAAATCATCCCAAATACTTTTACTTACCTTTCATCCAAGCATCCTCATTTTTTCAGGTTTTAGTGTGAGAAAATCTCCTTCTGACTCCCCTTCAGATTATGGAAACACAAGATTCCTTATGCTGGATTTCCCTTTGTGAGTTTTACCCCACAAACTATTGCGTTGCCACTAGCAACTTTTCACATGAAACAGTGAAACTAAACTATGCTGTGATTGTGAACTTAATGATTTCCTGCACTGGTATCCTTAAGAAAACACATTTTTACATTAATGGGAATCTTGCACCAAAATAACCAAATCAAAGCAAGCATATATTGATTCTTTCATATTCCTGTTTTGCCATACATTTGCCTTTTGTCTGATTAAAAAAGTCATTTCAATTACATGCAATATGCAGAATGAAATATATCCAGGTACATGGAATATCCCCTGCTGTTTACGAAGGACATCACTGTTCAAGTGTGTTGCTATCCTTTAACCCATCATTCCAACTGATTTCACAGAGGCCTGACACAGTTAAATAATGTTTTTAAAAGTTCTCAAATTTTCCCTCATGCCATTAAAATATCAACTATATGGTTCTAAACACATGTGGCTGGATCCTCAGCTGACATGAATGGGGTAGCTCCGATAGTCTGTGGAGCTATGATCATTTACATCAGCTGAGGATCTGACCTGTACCATCACTTCGGGCTCCCAGCCATGCATTCAGGAAAAAAAGAATTACTCTCCGTTGTTTATTTCTTTTCTCTGATGAAAGCATGGCTTGCTGGCTGGCTGGCTGATCGATCCTACCCATAGGAGTGTATAATATTGCTGTGGGAATATTTTAAAATTTAATCCCCCCCCCTTATCTCTTTCTATTTATGGCCAAACTGAGTTCTAGTAGCTCACACACAATATTGTGTTGGTCTTTATTCCTGCTCATAAGAGGAGTTATGCTCTCTGATGTTTAATTTAGCTGTTATAGAGAAGATTCCCCCATTTTTCATTACTAAACTTTGGCAGAGTTAATCTGGACAGGTGACTCAAAAGCATCATTAACAGGGTAGGAGGATCAGCCTCATTTTCAGTTTGCAGACCACCCATCTTTGAGGATTACCACCCAGGAGAGAAATGAACAGGTAAGACCATTTTTCTCTATTAGGGATCTTAGTGGCTTGGCAAGGTTCTGACTATTGCTGATAAGGACCCTCAACAAGAGGCTCTCATTAAATCCCAGCCTTTTATAGAATTGCAAATTTGATCAGGATACAGAAAAAGAAAGTTAGTTTGGCTCCCCCAAGAGTTCCTCTCCTTTACACTCACATTTCTTGCTAATCTTTTACAGGAACATTCATTTTAAATTTTCTGTTACAGTTTTACAAGCCCTTAGTATTTTAGAAGGGCTTAGATTTAAAAAATAACCATCAGGCATTAATTGGAAATGTTTAGGTTTTAAAGACATTACTAGATATAGCTGTCTCGCTGGCCAACACTTCTTAGTTTAATTTTGTTAACGCTCATCCTATTGGCAGTTGTAGACACAGGTCATGTCAATTTATCTTCACCAGAATGACTGGAGAACTATAAGTGTATCATTTAACAGTGTAAAGATTTTTGGGATACAGTTTGTGAAAGAAGTCACACATTTGCCACCCAGCTGGTTTTTGACCAGTCCAGCAGTTTGAAGGTCAAAAGATGTATTGTATCAGAGGGTTTTCCTGTGTGCGTGTGGCAACACAAAGCAATCTTAACCACCGGTCACCCATGTCATGGCTGGGAGCATGCCATGGCCTGGCCAGCACTGGGGTCCTGCTCTGTCTGTGTGCAGCATAGTGAGCCCTCACCTGCAGGCTCCAGAAACCACAGTAGCTTCTGTCAGTGCCAGGGACTGGCCAAGAAGCAAGATGTACCCATCACCAGAGGGCAAGGCTTACCAGCAGGGAGGGTAAAGTAAGGAGCAGGGTGGGGGAGCCAGGGCTCCCTCAAAGGTTCCAGGGAGTGAGATAGAAGAGACTTGCCAGCAGGGAGGAGTAAGAAGCAGCAGTGGGATTCCCAGAGGGAAGAGGCTCCTGGGAAGAACATGGGGTGGCTGTAAGGGCTTATGGGCTTGTGGGGGGGGGGGGTGACATGACCAATTTTTCTGTTTAGGAGTTGCCTTCCGATAGTGCCTTAAAGACTGAGTCTTGCAAAGCAGACTATTAGTTTACACCTCTGATTATATACATTAGCACTTTTCAGCATAATTTGAAATTTATGGCTACAAAGGAGGTAAATATCCCCATTTTGCACTTAAAAAAAAAGAGGCATGGAGATAGGAAGTGACTTGCCCAACATTATACAACAGGTCAATGGCAGAGCTTTGAATAGACTCCAGGCTACTTGAACCTAGGCCAGTCACTTATTCATTAATAACACTGCCTATCTGATAGGAACAGACTGTCAGCACAATATATGGCAAACTTCAAAGCCCTATGTGTGACAGTTCACAGGAAGTTTACTGCCCTTAGCAAGACCCTTAAGGCAAAAATATTCATAGGTTTTAAGGCCAGAAGGGACTATTAGATTATGTTGTCTGATCTGTGTAAGAAACCAAAACAGACTGAGCTCCTTGTCTTACTGTAAAATATTGTTGTGGCTCTTCTCTGCACCTTCTCCAATTTTTCAACAACCTTCTTAAAATATGGACCCCTGAATGAAATATCAAACATCAGTTTAACCAGTGCAATATATAGAGGTAAAAATCACCTCCCTACTCCTATCACTATTCCCTTTTTATAAATCCAAGGATCACATTAGCCCCTTTTGCCACTGCACCAGGCGAGGAGCTCATGTTGTGTTACTTGTCCACTATGATCACTATATGCTTTGCAAAGTCACTATGTTGAAGGATACCGTCCACCATTCTGTAAGTATGGCCTATATTCTTTAATCCTAGATATGGCTAAATGCGAAGTTGTGTGTGAAAACTCATTTGTTTGAGTGGGCCTAGCTTACCAAGCAATCAGGATCGGTCAGTATGACTGCCCTACCCTCACCATTACTTTTCACTCCACCAGTCTGTGTCATCCACATTTTTTTTTAAATCAGCAGTTATTTTATGTATATTTGATTGTTTATGAAAATATTGAATAGCATCAGGCATAGTACACATCCTCGCAGAACTCCATCAGAAACATCAGTGGTGATTCAAAATATGCATATAGTTTCATTCCTTTAATGAAGTACTAAAATTTCAGTAAGGAATTGCATTCAGACTTCTTCCAAGTCTTCAGTCCAATGTCACATCCTTGAATTAGAACGTAGCTTAGGATCAGATTTCTGGTGAAATTGAGGACTAACATGCACTTTGAGGCTGCTTAGATTCCTTTTCTGGGATATAGATTAATTAGCAGATAAACTGGAGTCCATCATGCTTCAATCTTGTGGAAAGCAGAGAGTCCAGTTGACCTACTCAGGGCCTTAAATTAGAGCTTCAGTCTCTCTCTTGTGGATTGGATCAAGGATAAGAAAACTTGGAAAGGGAAAAGAAAGATCATTCTAATGATTCAGATATAAATAAACAAAACATTTATGAAAGATTTGTATGCATCTGCACAAATCTGAGAAAAAAATTAGGATTCATTCAAAGTTTCTCCTGTTTACCGACAGGAAATAATGATTGTTAATGAGACTGACATTTCCACAATACAATGAAAACATTCTTCAAAACATACTGCATAATTAACTTTACTAACACACAATTCACACCAAACAACATTAAATTAGGAAGACGTATAGGTCTGCGGAGTAGTATCCTCCAGAGGATGCTACCCTGATCCTAATAATGAACCTGGGGAAGAGTTCGAAGACCAATGGGGTTTTTTTTTAGTCATGGGAGTCACCATTGCCTTTTAGGTGTCACTGCGAACAGTTAGTGAGCATCACCATGAAATTCTACATGTGCTAGTACCAGGTGCAGAGGGGCACAATTCCTTCCCTGCCGCACTTGCTCAACGGGGCTAGTAAATTGTTCTTGGTTCACATCAGCGGCAAAAAAATAGCTCTGCTGGTCCCCACATTTTTGGGGGAAAAGCCATGGCTTCATGTTCTCCCCACCCACCTGCTTGGTGGGTTGGGGGTGCTGCCCCACTTGCCTGACCCAAGGCAGGAGAAGGCTGTGCGGGACTATGAGAATTCTTTAGTGGTTATGCTCTTGTATGGGCATGTAGTCCAACCCAAAATCTAGCCCATAATAAATTTCAGATGACAAAATGTCTTATAACTGGAATGTAATGTCTAGCAATAAAACTTAAGACAAATAGAAGTTGTGGGGGACTCTTGTTTTGTAAATGCATTTCTCATCTATTATCTGAGTCTAAAAAGGGCCACTTTACTAACACATGGTACCATTTTTTTTTTGTCATAAACCTGGTTGGCTCAAGTCACGAAGTTCAGAACTAGATGTCAAACACCCAAAGTTCTGAGGTGTGCAGATGTAGTATTTTTCTGTGCCCCATTATAAATATAGAGTACTGTAACAGGGCAGAGGAGCACAACTCGCTTCCCAGTGAACAGGGTTTAACTAATATTCTATGTCCTTGATAAGAGAATATTCTATAAGACTGTCTTCACTGATAAGTATACTCAAATACTGGACCATATGCATGCTCCACATAATTGCACAGAGTGTCCATATTATGCTGTGCTAGACATGGATATAATGCTGTGTACACGCATATACCCATGTTTACACTGGTGCTATTATGTAATGTTAGTACTACCAGTTCCGGGATGCATCTCAGTGTTCTGTGCAGACAAGGACACATTCTAGAGCCTCTTTGCTGTGTGTTATTGGTGCTGTCCACCACTGTCACATGTTTGCTGATGGCAGTTCCTGATCACATTGCTCCCCACAAACTTGGCTGAAGACGTGGAGCAATGGGATGATTATCTAGTTTTGCTCCTGCTCCTGTTTGTGGAAGCAGATAGTTATCCAATGGAGTAAGCAATCAGCAAGATGCTCGATGGAACTTGGACAGAATTTTCTGACAATCAAACATGTCTGATCCTGAAGATCAATGACAATTAATTCAGATCACATGGTGCAGACATGGTAAATGCTGGTGTTTGCTGTGGTATACCTGTGGGCAGACCATCACTTCCGGTGCAGAAAAACCAGCACAATGTGGTGAGATCACATCATTTTGGAAGCCTTGGATGATTAGCAGTGGCTTCAAAGCGAGGAAACACCTTCGTGGAGCTGTACAAGGAGCTCGCACCAAACTTCCAGCACCAGAACACTCGATCCAGAGAAGCCAAAGCCGTTCAGAACTGGGTTGCTATTGCCCTGTGGAAGCTGGCAACACTAGACAGCTATAGGTCAGTTGAAAGCCGCTTTCATTTGGGAAAAGTCTAGTCAGGGTTGTGGTGGCAGGTTTATGGGGCAATTAACACTGATGTAACCACAGGTGGTTGCTGTAAGTTCCTGAAATAATGGATTTGAAAGGATAGGGTTTCTCAGCTGTGCAGTGGCTATGGATGGCACCCATATCCCAATACTTTGCCCACCAAAAGAGGCATGTGAGTGTGTGAACTGAAAAGTTTACTTTCACTTGTTCTACAAGGCTAGGTGGACCACAGAAGGGAGATTCATGAATACAAACGTGGGAAACACTGGAAAGGTTCATGATGTCAAGGTGCTGAGGAGATCAGGATTGCACTTGAAGGGGAAAGAAGGGACTTAGTTCCCCATAAACGATATTCTTCTGTATAGTGCATCTATGCAAACTTATTTGGGGAACCCTGCCTACCCGCTCCTAACTTGGCTCATGAAACTGTACCCTAATCATTGTACCTTTGAAAAAGGGAATTCAAGACCATTCTGGAGCTACTGAATGTAATCATGGGAATGATGTCAGCAAAACTGGCTAACGAATCAATTAAAACACAACATTGTATTATTCCTTACCTACTCTGTGTGTACAATATAATTTTAACTAGCAGTTTTATGACTGATCAAGTCTAAGAATGATGCAAGTCATTTGCAAACTTCTCATTATGAGAAACCTTGAAGACAACAATTCAACATCTTATTGTTCTTTGCGAACTCAAAAAAGGAACTTGATACCTTTTGTATGTTTAGTTTTTGGCTATCAAGTAGTTAGTAGAAACGCATGCTAAATAAAAGATCTAGGGGGAAAAAAAGAACCATAGTCGACAGACTTTGATGTTTCCAAACATTGACTGTGAATTGAATGAGAAAGGAAAAAATAAAGGAAGCTGAAACTGTGCTGTCAGGACTTTTATAGCACAAAGGGGTTTTTTTTATGATTTTAATGCTCTGATGACAGACATATGAAAATGAGTGCAAAATGCACGGAAGAAAATAAATCACTGCAGAATTTACATAGACAAAGAAGAAATAATTTTATAGCACTGAAGACAGCATAAGCATAGAGCAAATTTCAGCAGAATTATTTTTGCAAAACACAGGCATGTTTCACATGTTTCAATTTCTAATGTGTCACTGTTAAATCAAAGCTCAAGAGTGGCTTATTTTTATTCAGGCATGCAGAAGAGTTAAGAAACATGAAGCAAGATATAATCCTACCAATAAAGCTTTCTTTAAAACAAATAAGAAATTTATTTAAATTATTGTTTAAGGTCTAGACAACTGGTATCCTATGAATGTACAGCACAGTGGGTCCCATATGGACATGCACAATGTGTAAAATTCAGTCCTGCACAGAAAGCTCGTACAAGACCTAAGCACCATTTAAATTCTACTTAAACCATTTATGAAGGCTTAAGTGGGACGTAAGTGGTGCACAGGATCACATGCCCCGTCAACCTTCTGTGCAGGACTGAATTTCACTCTATTAAGTCCTTGCTTCATATACTGTTTGACACCCAAAGGACTAAACTGTTAGTGCCAACATGAAGCCTTTGAGGAAAGAATGGAAAAGATAAAGTGGCTGCTACTAAGAGAGAGACTTTGAGAAATGGGACAGCAAAGATGTCAGTGAACCTCAGTGGTGAAGAAACAGAAATCTAGATACTTATACAGCCCTTATAGTATCTCAGTGCTTCACAGTCATTCAAGGATTTTATCCTCCTAGTATCCTTATGAGGTAGGGAAGTAGGATTATCCCCATTTACAGCTCGGGAAACTGAGGCATAGTTGATTAAATGACTTGCCCACTGTTACTAAGGTAGTCTAAGCCAGTAATTGGACCCAGCTCTCTTGAATCCCATGCCCTATTGACTAGATCCTCCTTCCTACACTAGAAAGAGAGGTTACAGCTAGAAAGGTGAAAGTAATGGCTGGAGGAATAAATGGATATTAGGTCAGACATAGGGCTGAGCAAATCCCTGGAGACTTGAAAACCAGGAGAGTTCCACAGTCATAAAAAGCCATATATTCTAAGTATGTATTTGTATAGCTTACCCAATAAGTGTGAAGTCCTGTGGGTCACAGAAGGTCCATCATGTAGACGACTTTCCACAGTCCTAGCATACAAGTGGGGATGTAATGCAAGAAGGGCCACACAGGCAGACTCCAGAGCCCACTGAGTGCTACAGAACTCCTTTGCACAAGAGCATAATGAAGGCAGGTCATAGGCACAAACAATAGACCTATTTAGCTGCATGGATCTAGTGATCCATGCAGATGCATATCATGGGAGTAGTGGCCTGTGGCCATTCCTGCTGCCATCTGTTGAGGAAGCAATAGTAATAACCATCTTTGTAAAGTGCTCTGAGCTCTTCAGGTGAAAGATGCTCTACAACTGCAAAAATATTACACATCTACAAACTGCAGCATTATTGAACAGAACACTGATAAAGAGCAAAGATGGTAAAGAAATTAAATTTGCATGACCTACTAAAAATGCTGTGGTGTTTAGCTAGCACAACGATGCTTGAACTGAAGATCAGCAGGTACCTGGGGAGAACCATTACTTACTTGTAGATACAGGGGTTTATTCTTAAATCTCTGAAGTGAAAGGCAGTGGTTCCACCACACACTTTTCTGAGGTAGCCACAGATTCTGTGTATGCAATACCATACTCATGGTTGTGTGTGCACAGCAGATTCTGGGTGCAAATATTAGTAGCTAAACTTATATTTTTATGTCTGCATATCAGATAATTAGATGTCTGACTAGTAATGTTGAACATGAAGTTCACTGTGGGTACAATTATCTGTAGACTCATAACTTCACATATTATAATTTGACCCCAGCTTCTAACTTGTTCATATTTAAACAGCAGACCATGTTGTAAAATGCCACAAGCTAGATACTAACATGCTTCCTAGAACCCTGGAGGTAAAGGTATTAAAAATACCATTTATGTCATTTGCTTTGCAAATGCAGAGTAGCTGTAGCTGTGCCAGTCCCAAGATACTAGAGAGATAAGGTGGGTGATATCTTTTATTGGGCCAGTTGCTGCTGCTGAGAGACAAGCTTTTGAGCTCTGTGTGGCTCAAAAGCTTGACTCTGTCACCAACAGAAGTTGGTCCAATAAAAGATATCTCAACCACCTTGTCTCTTGTAAATGCAGAATCATTTCACATTATGGAGAATTAACATTTCAACAATAGATAAGGGATTGCTGAGTCTTTTTCAGTCAGATTTCCATATTTACGGGAAGAGGAGATGAGTGAGTGGACACTGGACTTCAGATTGGTTTGGTGTTCCATCACATTTACCATTAATTTTTTAATTATTCCCTGACGTCCTATCAAACATGGGAATTTTTTTTAAAGTGCTGTTTCTTGGAGAAGCTCTCAGTGCTATTGTTTAAGCTGTGCAGCCAATGGTGGCTTTTTATAATTATGCAGTATGTAATTTTATAAACACTGCTTTCCAGAATTCATTGGGTCAAATCCTGCTCGTTTACACTGCTACAACCCATTATGTTTAATGGGGCTCATACTGCTGTATAAGAGAGCAAGATTTGATCCAATATTGTTTGTAGGCAATTGAATTGTTTTATTTATACAAGTTCCTTTATTGGTTTTATAAGTAGTAGAATACTAAAAAGCAAAGCTTTTATGTCTGAAGATTATTGTAATTGTCCCATTTTTGGTGCCATTAAATACTTGAGCCTGAGACTGTACAAGTAGTTACTGCCTATCCTTTGCACCAGATTTTTTAGTAACTAGGACCAGTTTCAACAACCCATATGCGTATTGTCCCATTCAACATGAATAGGAACTCTAGAATCAGGCCTTAGGTTTAGCAGGTTTCGGTCTTCTTCCTCAGCTCTTTATTATGTAGCTTCCTTACACGTATCCTAATTGAAGTTGTCCCTTGTGTTTTTTCAAACACTAATATACATTCAATTAGGAATATCCTCAACATGTTATGTAATTTACTATCCATCTTTTCATACAAAATGCAGCACAACATACTGTTAGTTTCACCCTTTCTGACATTGAGGACATTTGACTAATGGCTACTTAAAATGCCCCTCAACCAGTAATTTAGAATGCCACTGACTTTACTATTAAGTATTCCATCACATTGATCTTGGCTATTATTTATATTGACAATATGATGTCAGTACTATAGTAAAATAGATAGTAATATAGTACTCTAGTTATGAAAAAAAAGTTAATATTTCTGTAGGTGGCAGCAGTACTTAAGAATCTGAAGTTTTCCATGATTCAGGCCTACTGGAACCTAGTACAGAGTCAAATCCATACATTTCTGCAGGTATGATTGCATGGAATTCTGACTCTAGTCTTCATCAATAGTCAGTTACTGTAAAACATCAAGCCATTCTATAGAAGTTTATTTTGGGTGAATTAACTCTTGTCACTAAACAAAGTGCTCACTGGTGGCACAGGGCTTTTCGTCCATCTTCCTTAAGCAGAGTGTGCATATGGCTGTAATTGCCATTTTAGATTATTCTGTTCATTTTTGCTGTGTTGTACAGAGCCTTGGTGCTTTGGTGGGATGAGAGTATTAGATAAATAAGATTACTGGGTCAGATTCTATGATCTGCTATGGCATGTTTGCAGTTCCAAGGGTTGTGGAGCCAGCTTAATCAGACAGCTGAGGGGTTTTTAAACCAATTCTAGGACTCTATCGTATAGAGACATGATGTGAGGAATGTCAGAAACTAGGAGTCGTTCCGCCACAGGTCAAGAATACAGAGCATGCAATCATCACTCAGAGCTAGAACCATGCTAGAGAGGACCCTGAAGGATGCCATCCATTGACGGTACATGGAAAACCTGAGAGGGAAGTGGGACCAGGGCAAGGCCTTCAAGGTGATGTGCAAGTGGGACATCAGCAACCACTTCCTCCCAGCAGGCAGTTTCACCTGATTTGCTGACTGAAGATTCATCCACAGGGCCTGGCTCAATTGCATCCTGCTAAATGGAGCTGTCCACCATGGGAATCGGGACAAGTGATGCAGAAAGTGCGGCTATGCCAATGAGACGCTACCCCACGTCTTCTGTAGCTGCAAGCCCCATTCCAGAGCCTGGCCACTGTTCCACAATGCCATCCAAGTTCGCCTAGTCAAAGCCATTCTGCCACCTGTGAGGAAGATAGCTGTGAACTCTGCTATCCCTGGAACAGACAGTCAACTGCGACCAGACATCCTCATTACCAACAAGGAACAGAAGAGGATCCTCATAGGATGTCACAGTTCCTTTTGAGAACAGGACCCTGGCCTTCCGTGATGCCCAAGCTCAAAAAGTGGAGAAATATGCCCCTCTGGCTGATGCCTTAAGATCTAGGGGTTATGAGGTTCAAATACACATGCTGATCATCAGAGGCCTGAGCACATGGGATCCCAGTAACGAGCATGTGTTGTGAGTGTGGGAGCATTACCTCTTAGGGGAACCCAGGGGTGGTTTCTAGTTTTCCCAGATTACTGGGTGGGAGCTTGAGCTGGGTCAGTTTTGTATTGTCATTTAGAGAAAGACCCGGCTCTTGTTGCTGTCAACTCCCCCTGACGGAAGGACTCCATGTGTTTTCTGTGTTCTTCCAGAAGCCAGCGGAGATATGACAGTGTATACTAAGTGAATATCGACCTCGTGGTCTGATTTTGTCCCCTCTACCTCTTAAGTCCCTTTTTTTTTCCTGGGAGTGTCTGTTGTTGGGGTTTCTTTTTATGCCCTTAAAGAAATTGTGTTGGTAACTAAATAGTTCAAAAACTAAACTTATTTTAAAAACATCAGTATGTATTTAAAAGTGTACTGTGCAGCTTTTACAATAGCAGAAAAAAGTTGGATCTCACTCTAATATATTTGGGGAAATTCTCGAGTTAAAGAATTTCTGATATTGAGATATAGGTGTATTGTCAAACAAAAGCTATGTTTATTGACAGGCAGAATTTCATCAGAAATCAGCATCCACCCAAAAAACTTACTTCTATGCTTTTAAAAGGTAAAGAGCAAGTCTAGTCTTATGCATTCCTTTTCACCTTCACATTGCCTACAACACAGTCAGTAACACTCAGTTCCCTCTTAAGGCTTTTACTTCCACCTCCATGCAGTGACTCCTGAGGTCACTGTTAAGGTTTTGTATTAAAGAGCAAGTTTGACAAAGTGGGGGTACATATTGCCTATTTACATTATTTCCTAGGGTTTTTATATAGTGGATATCTTCCCAGAGACAAGGTTAAGGGCAGCTGGGTGAGGTTCTGTGGCCTGCAATGTACAGGAGGTCAGACTAGATGATCACAATGGTCCCTTCTGACCTTAACATCTATGAATCTATAAGCTGCACTGCCTGGGAACCAGAGGGAGAAACTGTGCTTCTGAAGCTGCTCTCAACTACATCGACCCTTCTGAAGAGGTTGAGAGGCCGAGAGTTGCTTCAGTAAATATTTTGTGTCTACAGCACTTTATCCTCATTTAAAAGGAGGTCCAGCAAGAGCAGCCTGTTGTGCTTCCCAGGAGTACAGAGGGCTGTGAAGCACCTCACCACAACCAGCCTTTAGCCTGAGGAAGCCTTCTCTGTGCCTGCTTAGGGTCAGTTCCCCAACACCTCCAGCCTCTGGCTGCACAAGCACCACCTTCCAGGCCTCTGCAAGACTTGCTCTCTCTTTACAGGTTAGCAACAGGCACACACCAACCCTCCCAGTCCTCCAAGTTTCTCCCTGAATTCCCAGGTCCTGTTCCCAAAGGAACAGTACATCCCCATCTTACCAGTTACACAACAGAACACAGCTCTGTTTTGTGACGTCACACTCCATGTGTTTTTTGGAAATATGCTTATGAGTGTGAATATGAAGTAACTGGAATATGTTTTACGCAAAAGATCTCTTGTAAGGTATCATAACAAAGATCATAACCTACTGAATATATTCCTCCTATTTGTATGCATGTATCATTCTTGTATCTGAAGCTAGAAATATGAAGTATAACTCTGAGGTCCTATTGTAATTATGCAAAGTGTGGGCCATTAATGGTGGTTTAGAAACTTGATGGCTCCCATTGACAATTGGTTGTAAATGGTTTATTTCCCTGCATGCCTTCCTGTGTACATGTGGGCCAACCCAGGACGAATGGAGACTAGGGGGTCTTACAGTGACATGTGACCATGTCACATGATACTGGAATCCATCTTTTCCATTGATGAGGCAGGGATGGGGACAAGCACAGACAAAAGATTCCCGCCTTGTGCCAAAGCTATAAGAGGGGGTGGAGCAGGACAAAAGAGGCGGACAGTCATGAGAAAATCCCTGCCTACTGAGATGTCTGCTGGATCTAACAAAGGCTGTACCAGGGGAAAGGACTGGGTTCAGACTAGGAAGGAGTCTAATCTGTGAAAGAAGCTTATTGGAACATCTTTGAGGGTGAGATATTACCTGAAATCAGTTTCTTAATGTATTAGGCTTAGACTTGCGTGTTTTGTATTATTTTGCTTTGTGACTTACTTTGTTCTGGCTGTTATTACTTGAAACCACTCAAATCCTACTTCTTATACTTAATAAAACCACTTTTTGTTTATTAATAAACCCAGAGTAAGTGATTAATACCTGGGGGAGCAAACATCTCTCTATCAGTGATATAGAGGGCGAACAATTTACGAATTTACCCTGTATAAACTTTATACAGAGTAAAACAGATTTATTTGGGGTTTGGATCCCATTGGAAGCTGGGTGTCTGGGTGCTGGAGATAGGAGACCTGCTGAGCAGTTTTTGGTTAAAGTCTGACACTTTGAGGGCATGGACCAGACCTGGGTCTGTGTTGCAGCAGGCTAGCGTGTCCAACTCAACAAGGCAGGGTTCTGAAGTCCCAAGCTGGCAGGGAAAACGGGCTCAGAGGTAATTTCAGCACATTAAGAGACAGTTCCGAGGGGATCTCTGTGACCGAACCCATCACATGCTTAACACACAGTGCTTAGATACGTTTATAGAGCAAGCAAGTGTAAGATTATTTAACAGAGATTCAAATGATAGCAAGCAGAAATATTGGAAATAATTGTTTACATCTAAAATAAAATCATAGCATGCATACAAAAGCCTACACAGAATTAATAAGACATTGTCATGTCATAAAAGCAAAAGCTCACCCCAAATCCTTCCAGCGTATTGCATCCAGATTTGGCTGTGATCTTTCATTCATGAAACAAGCATGCTGTCCTCTTACTGCCTTAGTGGAAAGATCCAGAGTTTGTCTTGCTCTACAGTTGAAGTACAAAAATCCATTGTCCGCACTTGTAAACAGGATAATCCCCGTTGCTTGTGTTTTCCTGTGTAGGGTCTCCCCTGGAGAATTTGCAATCACTTGATTTTGTGAACCAGACAATACTCAATTTACATTCAGACAAACAGATAAACATCTCTTGCCTGAAAAATCTGCTTCTCACCTCTTCTGGTGACCAGCCCCAAGTTGCAGACCTTAAGAACATTTTTCAGCATATATTCATAACTCCTTACATATTATCCATACTAACATTTCACACTTAATGAGGACCAGTGTGACACAGGCTTTCAAAACAAACCTTACATGGCACTCTTGGATAAACTGGTAGGTAGGTGCTAGACCCAAGGGATCCTTGTAACCTTTATGTACCCCTGTGCCCTATACTAGTTGGCATACGTGTACGTGTACGCCATACGTGTGACAGCTGCTATCTTGGCCAACGCCAGGGATAAAACCAATTATCTCCAGAACTAAAAGTTTGTGCTAATGAGCCAGGCTCTCAAGCTGAGTTGACACAGACTTGCATCCTCTGAATTGGAGGCAGAGGGGGACACAACTCACACACTGACTTGGTTACAAAAGCAAAATGTGAGACAAATGATTGAAGTGTGAATTTTGATGATTCACACAATAATGTACAGACTAGCAGAATTGAAGTACAAAGTCTGTTTTAAAGCAGTGTTTTTCGGTGCAACTGTACCACCACCATTCCTCCATACATCAGCAATAGGGTTTGAACCACTTGACCACAAAGGATTTCATATCCCTAAGTTAGACCCTTACACTGTTTGAGATACAGGCGTAAATTCTAGCCCCTTTATAGACCAGCCACTGCAGAAGGACCTGACACACTGCAATAGTGGATTACACAACTATTTACTCATCATTGATAGAATACTGGTGATCAGGAATCCTAGATTCTATCCCTAGGTCTCAGAGAGCAGTGTTGTTTATACTAGTTAAAGACAGGATAACCAAAACTGGGTTAAGTGGCTCTGAAAGGTATCATGGTGCAGTGGCTAGGATGGGGGTGTGTTATATTAGGGAGCTTGGTTCTGGGCCTGCAGCAACCTTGCACATGTCTCTGCCGATTTATTTTTAAAAAATGCTATGATGGTGGGAAAGGTTTAGTGGCTCTTCTTTATCTGTCTTCTAGGTTGGGGTTCATGGCTGTAGTCAATAACAAGGGGTAATGAATTCCATGGGGATTTAAACAGCACTCAAGAAAGGTGAAATTATGACTCCTGATATCCTCTTTCCTACTTCAGTGAACTTTCCCCAGGGCTGTAGGGATATTTGGTCAGACACCCCCCAACTTCCTTCCGTAAGTGAAGGGCAGTATTTACACCATGGCAGATTTGTTGTTAAATTATAGTTATCAGATACTCTAGAGACAAAAACTACCAATATATCTGACACAGTCCCAGAGTGTTTTGAATTTCTTGCAGAAAGTGAGACAACTCAGTGAGGGGGGGAAATTGCTAAAAGTTGATTTTTAAATTCATTATTCTCTTTGTATCAGTTCAAGTTTCATCAAATCACCATGAAAGATTATAAATTTTGGGTGCTATTTAAATTTGTTTTGGTTTTTGCTATTTCAATGAGATTTTAATGGGAGGGAGGTTTAAAGTTCCTGTTAAAAATGAATTTTGCAATGCAACCTCAACACAGCTGCATTGCATTATAATAAGAGTATTTCAAAAGTTTACTAATTTTGCAGATGGTAAAGTTACTTCCTTAACAGACCCCGAATTTTAAAAACTTTCAGAGAAACAACATTTTGGTAAAAAGAGAAGGAGTACTTGTGGCACCTTAGAGACTAACAAATTTATTTGAGCATAAGCTTTCATGAGCTATCGCTCACTTCATTGGATGCAGTTGGAGAGAGTCCAGCGAAGGGCAACAAAAATGATTAGGGGTCTGGAACACATGACTTATGAGGAGAGGCTGAGGGAACTGGGGTTGTTTAGTCTGCAGAAGAGAAGAATGAGGGGGGATTTGATAGCTGCTTTCAACTACCTGAGAGGTGGTTCCAGAGAGGATGGTTCTAGACTATTCTCAGTGGTAGAAGAGGACAGGACAAGGAGTAATGGTCTCAAGTTGCAGTGGGGGAGGTTTAGGTTGGATATTAGGAAAAACTTTTTCACTAGGAAGGTGGTGAAACACTGGAATGCGTTACCTAGGGAGGTGGTAGAATCTCCTTCCTTAGAAGTTTTTAAGGTCAGGCTTGACAAAGCCCTGGCTGGGATGATTTGATTGGGGATTGGTCCTGCTTTGAGCAGGGGGTTGGACTAGATGACCTCCTGAGGTCCCTTCCAACCCTGATATTCTATGATTCTGTGATTCTATGCATGCAGTGGAAAATACAGTGGAGAGATTTTATATACACAGAGAACATGAAACAATGGGTGTTACCATACAGACTGTCATAAGAGTGATCAGGTAAGGTGAGCTATTACTAGCAGGAGAGGAAAAAAAACCTTTTGTAGTGATAATCAAGGTGGGCCATCAGCCACACTATCAGAGGCTCGTTCACTTGCACATCTACCAATGTGATATATGCCATCATGTGCCAGCAATGCCCCTCTGCCATGTACATTGGCCAAACTGGACAGTCTCTACATAAAAGAATAAATGGACACAAATCAGATGTCAAGAATTATAACTGTCAAAAACCAGTCGGAGAACACTTCAATCTCTTTGGTCACTCGATTACAGACCTAAAAGTGGCAATTCTTCAACAAAAAAAAACTTCAAAAACAAACTCCAACGAGAGACTGCTGAATTGGGATTAATTTGCAAACTGGATACAGTTAACTTAGGCTTGAATAAAGATTGGGAGTGGATGTATCATTACACAAAGTAAAACTATTTCCCCACGTTTATTTCCCCCCCCCCCACTGTTCCTCACACGTTCTTGTCAACTGCTGGAAATGGCCCACCTTGATTATCACTACAAAAGGTTCCCCCCTGCCCCCGCTCTCCTGCTGGTAATAGCTCACCTTACCTGATCACTCGTTACAGTGTGTATGGTAACACCCATTGTTTCATGTTCTCTGTGTATATAAAATCTCCCCACTGTATTTTCCACTGCATGTATCTAAAGAAGTGAGCTGTAGCTCACGAAAGCTTATGCTCAAATAAATTTGTTAGTCTCTAAGGTGCCACAAGTACTCCTGTTCTTTTTGTGGATACAGACTAACACAGCTGCTACTCTGAAACTTAACATTTTGGTAAATTCCTACAACAGGAACAAAATTTGAAAAATATTTATGGTCCTGCTCTATCTTCCCCAGAAGTGTCATTCTTGGACCTATTCTAAGGAAGAGAAGACATTTGAAAGTTTATATAACTCAGATTTCTTTCCTTTTATAGAATTATCTTCTACAGCCTATAGATACACCCAAAGCAGTTAGAGATTATAAAAATCTAATTCAGCATTGTTAGAAGTTAGTGCAGTAAACCAGGGATGAATCTGGGCCACTACTTCCCTCTTAAATTTTGTCTCTTTATTACACTTCAAATATAAAAAACTTCAAGGGAAAAAATCTCATATAATATATGTTTATTGGTTGCCAAGGCAATAAGTCTAAGATGATAAAAATCTGAGAACTCTAATGAAAAGGAAATGGATATCAATTCCAGAAGCAGCTTCTTAGGAGATGGGAACTTGTATAGATTTCAGAACAGTGAAGACAGCTTGGCAGTACTTAGAATCTATTTTTAGATTACATGCTGTACTATTTCCTTTCACTGCTTTTTTCTCCTACTTTGTGTGTTGAGATTCTTGAATGGAAGGTGCTACAGAATTTATATATAGGAATTTCTATGGCACTCATCATTGCAAAAGTTGAGCACCACAGAAGTGATAACTCTACACTATGCTTCCTTCTTCTATTTCCTGTTCTGCTTTTCTATTTAGATAAAAGAGACCAAACTTTTTAAAAAAAATCATTTATTCATATAAAATAGCTTTTTTTAATATGATGCTATATTAATATGCTTACCTGTGGCACTGTTTTACCTTTATCTCAGATTAATCTGTATTTTAAGGAATTCAATAAAATATTGAATATTAAAAAATGTTTTCATGGTTAATACAAATTTGGTTGATTTCCTGAAAGAATCAGATTTTAAGAGAGAAAAGTCTCAAGAGGGGATATTCCCTTAGGGGCAGGAAGCATGGGCTCAGTTAAAACCAAACGGTCTGGGGGTCAACAGCTCTGCTGCAGATTTGTTGTGTGACTTTGGGCAAGTCACCTAACTTCTCTGTAACTCAGTTTCTCCTTCTGTATAACATAGATGCTACTTACCTCCCTCCCTCCCTCCTGGGGTGATGAGGATTCACTAATTAATAATGTTGCAAAGACAACATGATCTAGTGACCAGGGCACTGGACTTGGTGTCAGAAGCCCATGGTTTTTATTCTCTGCTCTCACAGGCGGCAGATCTAAGAGGCCAGGGGAGGGTAAGCCTCCCCAAACAGCCGGACTGCTGCCCTTGGAGTGCACCGCTGCTGAAAGGGTGCACAGCCTGGCCGTGGCGCCACCCGCACTCTGCCCCAAGGCCCCACTCCAGGACATCCTCTTCCCCCAAGGCTCCGCCTCTTCCCGTCCCCACTCCACCTGCATGTGGGCCTTGCTGGAGTGGGTGAAGAGATGCATGCAACCGGTGAGTGGCTGGTGACTTGGTTGGCCAGCCAGTGGGAGAACTGGGGGAGGGGGCAAAGAGGTGCCAGTGGCAGGTGGGGGGACTCAGGGAGTGGGTGGATTGGGGCCAGGGGTGGAGCACAGGCAGTGCTTTGGGGGGAGGAGGCTTGGGGGGGGTGGGCCTTAGGGCAGGGCCATGGTCTGGAGGTGTGGCCACAGTCCAGGCGTACACAGCCTCCTCAAATGCAGAAGTCACGCACTATCCATCTGCTGCTGATCTGCTTTGTGACTGTGGGCCTCTTCATCTTTGGCTTCATTCCCACTGTTTCTGTCTGTAACTCTTCTGCCCACCAGAGTTGGCAGCAACAAGAGACGGGTTCAGTATCTAGGGGTCCCTTTTCAATAACACAATGCAAAACCGGCTTGAGCCCCCACCCAGTGACCTGGGACAATTACAAAGGCACCCCCTGGGTGCCTCTAAGAGGCAATACTTCTCCTCTCACAAGCACAGAGTCTGGGTGTAGCAAAAGCCTTTTAATAAAGGAGGGAAACAATGTGGCATTATGTTGGGGAAACACCACAAATAGGATTCATAAACACAAACCATGAACCAGAAGACCCACCCCCATGTAGATTGGGCCATGTCCTTTCCCTTTGGGTTCTTAAGTCCAGCAACCCACTCACAGTTAAGTCACACCACTCACAGTTGCTGTCCTTGGTCAGTGCAGCCCCAGAATTCAGTGTTCACCTCCCAGCCTGGGTGAAAGGTGCGGGGGGGGGGGAGGGAAGGTATGGAGACACCTTACACGCTCCGCGGCTTGGGCCCTCAACGGCTGATTGCCATGCCTCTCTGTGGGGTTCTGCTCCAGTCCTCACAGCCAGCTGCACCTCTCCGCCAGCTGCTCACCAATATGTCTTCAGCCCCCACCCCCCCCACCCCACACACACGTAACACAGCTCTCAGTGATTTCAGAGGAAATTACTGTTTGTATAATGGCTAATATGTCGGGTTTGTTGGGCCCTGGCTCAGCAGCCTCCAGCTCAGGGGCTGCAGCCTCGGCTGGTGATGGGCAAAAGCACTGGGGCAAACATTGGAAAATGTTGTGCTGTCCCATGCTATGTCAAACTCCTGTCATAAGTTAAGGTTATTTGCTGGGGGATCCCATCCCAATACCTGGGGAAGGGGAATCTGAACCCTGGTTAGAGCATACCACTGAAATGCTGCAGGAGTGGGCCATACCAGATGCAGAAAAGCTAAGATATCTGACAGAGAGTCTTAGGGGCCCAGCATTAGATGTCTAGTTGGCAGCCAGCATCAAGCAGAGTGCCCCAAGGGTTGGTCCTGGGGCCGGTTTTGTTCAATATCTTCATTAATGATCTGGAGGATGGTGTGGATTGCACCCTCAGCAAGTTTGCAGATGACACTAAACTGGGAGGAGTGGTAGATATACTGGAGGGTAGGGATAGGATACAGAAGGACCTAGACAAATCAGAGGATTGGGCCAAAAGAAATCTGATGAGGTTCAACAAGGACAAGTGCAGAGTCCTGCACTTAGGAAGGAAGAATCACATGCACTGCTACAGACTAGGGAGCTAGTGGCTAGGCAGCAGTTCTGCAGAAAAGGACCTAGGGGTTACAGTGGACGAGAAGCTGGATATGAGTCAACAGTGTGCCCTTGTTGCCAAGAACTCTAACAGCATTTTGGGCTGTATAAGTAGGAGCATTGCCAGCAGATTGAGGGACGTGATCATTCCCCTCTATTTGGCATTGGGGAGGCCTCATAGAATCATAGAATATCAGGGTTGGAAGGGACCTCAAGAGGTCATCTAGTCCAACCCCCTGCTCAAAACAGGACCAATCCCCAACTAAATCATCCCAGCCAGGGCTTTGTCAAGCCTGACCTTAAAAACTTCTAAGGAAGGAGATTCCACCACCTCCCTAGGTAACGCATTCCAGTGCTTCACCATCCTCCTAGTGAAAAAGTTTTTCCTAACATCCAACCTAAACCTCCCGCACTGCAACTTGAGACCATTACTCCTTGTTCTGTCATCTGCTACCACTAAGAACAGTCTAGATCCATCCTCTTTGGAACCCCCTTTCAGGTAGTTGAAAGCAGCTATCAAATCCCCCTTCATTCTTCTCTCCCGCAGACTAAACAATCCCAGTTCCCTCAGCCTCTCCTCATAAGTCATGTGCTCCAGCCTCCTAATCATTTTTGTTGCCCTCCGTTGGACTCCTATACACAATAATATCTGCAAAGTGCTTTTAGAAACACTTATGAGAGATACTATAGAAATCCAAAATAATTTCATCCTTGTCATAGTCAGAAGGATTCATCCGTTTATCCAAATGGTATCAATCCATACCCTCAAGTCCTTCAATAGAGGGGGCGGGGAGTCATCTTCTAATTATAAAAGAAATCATTCAGAGATGGCTATAAAAACGTTTGCTTTCCCTGGCTAGGCTGCTCTTCGAACTGGAAGAACACCACCATGTATATTGGAACCCAGAGGAGGTGAGGAGTTTGGGTGGAGGGGGAACCATGGAAGAGAGAGATGCAAAATTTCATGGACAGTTCAGAATTCTGTTGAATAACTGAGCTGTTGGGCTTAATCTGCTGTTAGCATTTCTGGCAACGCTTTTAATATTTCAACTAAAATATGTCCTTTAAGGTGACATATTGCTGACTATTATCAGACATGCTTTCTCTGTTTTGTTTTACAGTTTTCTTTGTTCTTAGAATTCCAATTTAAATACACATAATAATTTGTCTCCCTCTCATTACAATCATTTTCAAACACTTCTCTATGAACTATCTCCCTCCCAGTGCCATAACATATGGAAATATATGTCTGTAGCCTATGAAAATATTCTCTGGAGCCAATTTAGCAATGCAGAAGGCAGAAGTTATGAAAGCGCACTGGTGTACTTCAGACTCAGTTGCAACCCTCCAGTATGACATTCTTAAGTGGGCCAGAGAAAATGTCATCTAAACAGTCTACTGGGATTTGGGGTCACCCTTCCAAAACAAAATCAAAAGAACGAATACACACTTGTTGACAGAAGGGGATTCATCATTCCTCATTCTTTCAAGACCCTCACTTTGGCTTTGGTTCCTCTTATGACGGGTGCCACCAACACATGGCAGGCCACACAATTCTCTCCTCCCTCCCTCCCCAGACACTATGAGGACTATGCCTGTTGAAACATACCACTTAACCTCACACATCACCTCTGAGCACGACCCTCCATGCCAACAAACCCACTTCACTGCCCCTCCTTCCCAGGCATCAGTAACATGCCATCCAACTTGGAACCTAAGGATGAATTCACTGTCACTGCCTTAAGTGGAACAATATGCTGTAAGAGAGAATGAGAGCATACCATTTCTCTTGTCGATATTTTTAGCTTACAATATTTGTTATTACTATTACCATAACACCTAGGAGCCCTAGACCTGGATCAGGACCCCATTGTGCCAGATCATCTGTTCTTCAAAGTAAACAAGATGCGACAGGATAGCCTGGATGAGAATTTAGCTGTGTGGATGGATAGAAAAGGCTCTGAGATATGTTATGTAGAAAGTATCTGCAAGATTGAGATCTAGCCTGGAAGTGAGGCTCTAGAGAGACGTCCATGTCAAAGATGATGCCCAGGTAGTGGGCCCGAGTGACAGGCAGGATGGCAGTGCTGTCCATAGTACCTTTGCTACTTATTGAGTTCCGAAGTTGGCTGTTGTTTGCATGTATAAGGGAAGACGCTGGAACAACTGAAGTAAGCCTTATCAACTCTCTGTACCTATTATCGCCAAATAGGCCTTCTTCCACCTTTCCTCCCATTGTGTTCCACAGCAGCCACTGGGGCTCTGCAGTTGGGACCAGTAGCCGACGACCCAAGGGTCAGCACTGCATACCACAGATGTCTGTTGTCCCTTCCCTTTCCCAGTTCCCACCCCACTCTTCTGTATTTAAAAATCAGTGTCATTATGGTTGGGTGTCTTGCTGATGTCCAGCTGTGCTGCTGTGCCCTTGAATAAATGCCTTGTCTCAGACCCCTTCCCCCACCATGCACCCGCACAACCCAGGGTGGGCCTGGCCCCTCTTCACTCTTTCCTCCTACCTAATTCTTTCCTGGGAGCTCCATAATACACACCTGGATAGTGTGCTTCTCCATGGATCCTTGTTTCCTTGTTCAACTACAATCCTCCAGTGAGCTTGGTGTCTTGTAATCGCTATATAATGGGTCTGTGAGAGTGCAAAATCTGTAATCAAATCAAGAGTTTGCCTTATGAATTCTGCATATCTCTTGACTAGAGCAGCACCACTTTCCTGGGCATGTGGAAACCTTGCTAGGGTTTCTGAAAAATCAACACAAGTGGCATAGCCCTTAGACATGCCCCTGTCTCACCCCTTTTTTCCCTGCTCCTACTTTGCCACACAGAGTGCCAAATTTCCCCATTTAGCCACCCAAAATGCCACTTTCATCTATACAAGGATTTTGATCTTGGTTGTGTAGTGAGGCGGTGTGGTTCCCCACCGCCCCAGAGAGAGACGAGTCCCTCCGGACACCAGAGTGCTCAGAGCCAGGGAGCTCTGAGCCCGCCCCCGCAGGGTCAGGCATTGCCCCAGAAGTATAAAGGCCTGACGTAAAAAAACCCCTATGACTTAAATTCCATTGACTCCATTGGAACTTGAGTCTTTCCTCCTCTGGATACTGCTGAAGTATGCAGTTGATATACACTGATTTACATAGGATCTGTCATACTGGATCAGACCCACGGTGCATTTATCTAGTTGAGTATCCTGGCTTTAACAGTACTCACAGCTATATGCTTTAAAAGGAGTGCAAGAAACCCCACTGGAGGCAGATGTCAGATAAGCTGCCCCCCAAAGAGAGTTTCCTCCATTCTCCTAATAGAGATAAGGTTAAGCCTTGAAGCATGAGGCTTTATCCTTGCTAAAAGCATTTTTATTAGTATTTACAATTATAATTCTAGTTATATTAATGTCAAATCCTACTTTGAGACTTGCTACGTTCTTGGCTTCAAAGACTCATTGGGAAAATTCATAGATTCCAAGGCCAGAAGGGACCATTGTGATCATCTAGTCCAGTGGTCTCCAACCTTTTTGTGCACAAGATCACTTTTTGAATTTAAGATCAACCCAGGATCTATCCTGCCCCTTCCCTGAGGCCCCACCCCACTCACTCCATTCCCACCTCCTTCCAATGTTCACTCTCCCCCACCCTCACTCACTTTCACCATGCTGCGGCAGGGGCTTGGGGTGTGGGAGGGGGTGCAGGCTCTGGGCTCGGGCCGAGGGGTTCGGACTATGGGAGGGGGCTCTGGGCTGAGCCTGGGGCAGGGGGTTGGGGGGCAGGAGTGAGGGGTGCAAGCTCTGGGAGGGAGTTTGGGTGCAGGAGTGGGCTCCAGACTGGTGCAGGGGATTGGGGTGCAGGCTCTGGGGGGGAGTTTGGTGCAGAGGGGACTCCAGGCTGGGGCAGAGGGTTGGAGTGCAGTAGGGCATGCAAGGTGCAGGCTCTGGCCAGGAGGCGCTTACCACAGGCAGCTCCCGGCCAGCGGTGCAGCGGGACTCAGGCAGGAAGCCTGCCTGCCGTGGCCCCACGACACTCCTGGAAGAGACTGGCTGCTGGCAGTCTCTGCGGCCCTTGGAGGGGTGGCGGGGGCAGCGGGTCTCCTTTCACCACCCCTGAAGCTCCAGGCCAATGGGAGCTGCGGGGACAGTGCTGGGGACAGGGGCAGCATGTGGAGCCGCCTCACCCCCCTCCCAGGGGCCACAGAGATGCCAGCAGCCAGCCACTTCCTTGAGCGGCATGCAGGGCCGTTGCTAGCTATTCTGGGGCCCTATGCAGCCCCCCCCATGGTGGTGGGGGGTGGTGGAGCCCCAGGCAACTGTGGGGGGGAAGGGCCTGCACCTGGCTTCGGGGGCAAGGGGGAACCGCCCCCCAGCACTCACTGGCGGCGCAGCTGGGGCCGGGTTGCTGCACTTCCTGCTGCTGGTGAGTGCAGGCCCGGCGCAGCTGCAGTCCTCAGGGGAGTGGGGGTGAGGGTGGGGCTGGGGCGGAGTGGGGGCGGGACTGAGGTGGAGCAGGGGTGGGAAGAGGTGGTGCTGGGGCCATGGGGAAGACGCAGGGCAGGAGCTGGAGCAGCACACAGCTCTGCAGGGCACCAAATTTCCTGGTACCCTACTCAGCTGCATACTTTGCGTATGGGTAGGGACGGCCCTGGCAGTGTGGGGCCATGGTAGGCAGGCAGCCTGCTTGAGCACCACTGGACTTTTAGCGGCCCGGAAATCGTGATCGACTGGTAGAGGCTCCAGGATCGACCAGTCGATAGCGATCGACAGGTTGGTGACCACTGATCTAGTCTGATCTCCTACATAACATGGGCCATAGAACTTCCCAAAAATAATTCCTAGAGTAGATCTTTTAAAAAAAGACACACACACAAAAAACAAACAAACAATTGAGTTAAAATTGCAAGTGATGGTGAATCCATCAGGACCGTTGGTAAATTGTTCCAAGGATTAATTACTTTCACTGTTAAAAAATTTACACCTTATTTCCAGGCTGAATTTGTCTAGCTTCAGTTTTGAGCCACTGGATCGTGTTATACCTTTCTCTGCTAGAGTGAAGAGCCCATTATCAAATATTTGTTCCCCCTGTAGGTACTTACAGATTAATCAAATCACCTCTTAACCTTTTCTTTGTTAAGCTTAAATAGATTGAGCTCTTTGAATTTATCATAGGACTGTGGAACCCATTTTCATTCCTAATGCATTGTATGAAAAAGTATTTCCCTTTCTCAATGAAATTGAATGTTCCCTTGTGTATAACAAGATGGAGAATAGAAGTTCCCAATCCAGTTTCTCTGTACTAGGCCATCCATTATTTTCTATACTTTTAGCATGTATCCTCTTATTCACTCATCTCTGAGGTAATCAATCACAATCTTTTCACTCTCTCCATGAGAGCTTTTCTATGCCCCAATCATTCTAGCTGTTTGTCTCTGAATTCCCTCTAATCTGCAGTATCATGTTGGAGTTGGGATGACCAGTTCTGAACACAGCAACCATCTGTGAATATGCCCCTAGTATTACTTAATCATGCCATTCTGCACTGTGTTTATAATGAGCATTAAGGTTTAGTTCTGTACAGACACAGACACATACCTGTTCCTCCCATCATCTTCAGTGGGAGTTGTGTGCACCCCTGAGAGCAGAATTTGACCTGAAACTTGGACCAGTGCAGGTTTTAATTTCTGATATTATAATGTGCTGAAGTGCAGGTCTAGACCCATAATCCTTTGTTGGTTTAAACACCTTTGTTTTTATATCTGATTAGATCTGAATGAACATGTATAGTATGCATCCGAAGAAGTAGGTTTTTTTACCCACGAAAGCTTATACCCAAATAAATCTATTAGTCTTTAAAATGCCACCGGACTCCTTGTTGTTTTTGTGGATACAGACTAACATGGCTACCCTCTGATACATATACAGTATGTGCATGCAGATCTTTTAATGTCCAATTAATCTTTGCTCTGCTACCAAAAGATCCCCCTCCCACCCTTTGTTACCTCACATTTGTATGCTTGTTTTGGACTACAATCTAGCTTGCATCTTAACCCTAAAAGGCTGAGATACAGTAGTGCTAATAACCCCTAACAGGTTTAAACAGATGTTTATAGGTGCTGGCATGCCTAAACTCTTGATTTACTGCAGAAAGGTACTTGTTAAAATAGTGTTAGATATGGAGTTTCTGGAAGTAAAGTGGGAGGACTGGTGTACTTATTTGAATACCAACATAGAATGCCATGAATTATTGTTATACAGTATTCAAAGTGAAAGGTGACTATATCTCCATTAAATCTTAGGTTTTCCTAGTGAAATGACAGGAGGAGATTTTGTTATAATAGCAACTTGAGGCAAGATCAGTCTTATTGTCTTGGGTATTGTACAATTTTATATAATAAAAGGCATTTCCTCCCCCACCCCCAAAAGCTTATATTCTAAATAGACAAGACACACAAAGGAAGTATTACTTCTCCATTTTACAGATGGGTAAATGGTACACAGAAAGCTTAAGTGACTTGGCCACAGTCACACAGGAAGATTGTAGCTAAGCCAGGAATTGATCCCAGACTTCCCAAGTGCCAGCTCAGTGCTTTAACTACTCGGCCATCTTGTTTTCCAGTTATTTTTAAGCACAACCTTCCCATTTTTTTTTGCTAATACATTAGCAGATTTTCTATTATTAAAATCAGAAAAATCAAACTTGTTATTTAGTATTGCTATTTACTGTTAAGAGAGCTTATGAAATTTGTAAGTGTTGATATGGTTAGATTTTTATAATAAAAAGTTAGGTGCAAAGCATCAAAGAGAAGAACACATAATCCGACTACAAGAACAGGTTTTGGCACTGTATTACATAAACAATTCAATATTAAGTCTTGGCAACAGATTTCCAGTTCTAGATTTTACAAAATCCATACACAAACCTGCTTATTCAAACATGGGAGATCAAAGATTTTAGTAACTCCTTATTTAATTCATTAGTTTGTTCCACAGATGTCAATAAAACTTATTATGCATCTAAGAAGTCTGTAGTTTCATTATAAGTGAAAATAGATAATTTATCCTCCAATGTCACCCAAAATGTGGCTGAGAAAAAAATAACTGCTTTCCCCCCCAACTTTTGCACATTATTCCTTAAGAAATCTTTATCTCTGTCTCTAACCATGTGTTTCCTTGATCATGCTGGGAAATATTAAAACATGGTGACTCTGAAAAATTGTTTTAAAAATTTTAATCAGTTTTAAAAAACTGTGATTATTACATTCAAAAAGAAAAAAGTTCACCACTCTATCCTTTAATCCTTCTTCCCTCATATTGATAGGCAAAAACTTTTTCTATTTTTAAAAATATGTTTACAAATTCTATACTTAAAAATCCTCTTCTAATGAAATAGGCAGAGCAGTAAGAGGATATTGGTATATAGGGAGGTGACATCATGGTGGCAAGACTGGTATTCTGAGGGAGTTTGTTAATATTGTGGGGTTTCTGGAGGAAGTCAGTTGTGTCCTGGAGGAAGCTGGCCTTCTGTGTGGTGAGTGGTTTGAGGATAGATTCTATGAATCCTGATATCCATCACATCCACCACTAAGCATGCAGCTATACAATACCTGAAATCCAACCACCAGATAGTTATCTAACCAGCAAACAAAGAGGATGCCATCATAGTTCTCAATTGTGGTGATTAAGTTAATGAGGCCAACAGACAACTGCTACCATGAGAAGCTGAGGGAACTGGACTTGTTTAGTCTGCGGAAGAGAAGAATGAGGGGGGATTTGATAGCTACTTTCAACTACTTAAAAGAGGGTTCCAAAGAGGATGGATCTAGACTGTTCTCAGTGATAGCAGATGACAGAACAAGGACTAATGGTCTCAACTTGCAGTGGGGGAGGTCTAGGTTGGATATTAGGAAAAACTATTTCACTAGGAGGGTGGTGAAGCACTGGAATGGATGGTGGAATCTCCATCCTTGAGGTTTTTAAGGCCCAGCTTGACAAAGCTCTGCCTGGGATGATTTAGTTGGTGTTGGTCCTGCTTTGAGCCAGGGGGTGGACTAGATGACCTCCTGAGATCTCTTCCAACCATAATCTTCTATGATTCTATGTACTCTAAAAAATCCCTCAAACTACCCCACAATTTAAGGATTTCATCAAATCTGTCCCCAAACAAATCTAAAATAAACTCTGCAATCTCATCCCCCACAAAACCCACCTCAGGGGCCTTCTACATGCTTCCCAAGATACACAAGCAAGGGCATCCCGGCAGACCCATCATATCTGGCCACAGAAGCCTTACTGAGGGAATATTGGGGCTAACAGAAACCATTCTCAAACCACTTACCACACAAAGAGCCAGCTTCCTCCAGAAACTGCAATATTAACAGCATCCCTCAAAATACCCTCCTTGCCACCATGCCTCCCTACACACCAATATCCCTCATAACACAATCACTCCATATCAGACCTCATCCTCAACGGAAACCTGCACAGCACCTTCAAAAGACAAGCCCAGGACCTTAAATTCATAACTTAGCTAGATACAATCATGGATTTAAGGTACTGGATTTATAACTTATTACAACAATTTATAACCCACTAACCCCACCTTTTTGTCCTGTGACTCCAGAGGTGTTAATGGGCCACTTCATGCCGAGTGGTCTCCGACAATGTGTTAATTACTTATGTTAAACAATCTGTTCTACCCTGTATTTAGTTGTGACACTACCTTTCTCAGACCTGAAAAAAGAGCTGTGTAGCTCATAAGCTTGTCTCTCTCACCAGCAGAAGTTTGTCCAATAAGAAGTATTACCTCACCCACCTTGTCTTGTGGAAAATTATGTGTAGCTCACCACTTCGTGACACCTGCCATATTAATCCCCAGGCTATATTGATTGATCTATTGAGTAAACATACTAATTGCCCCAATCAGGTCCTGTTTTTAAAGGAATAAAAAAATCCCCTTAATTAAATGGTTTTTCAAAAAGCTCTGTTTACCACTGAAATAATTTAAAAAAATTGCCACCAGAAAACACCACTGAATTACTCCCTCATCATCCAGAAGGTTTGAAATCCCCAATTCACAGCCATATATTAAAAAAACAGCCACACTTTATTAAAAAGAAAAAAAGAAAAAAAAAGCTAGCTAGTTCTCAGAAACTACATCTGCCATTGGAAGGGACATCCGCAGCGGGGTGAAATCAGGCCAGCTGCTCTGAGTAGCCCTGGTAAGAATCCCTAGCAGGTGCAGCATATTCCTGCCCTGTTCAGGATGGGGTAACAAACAATGGCCCATTCTTTGCTACCAAAATGTATGTGTGTGGGTTGTGTAGTAAGATGAGCCCTGAAACATAAACCCTTATATCAGAGGCCCGGTACGAGGACTAATGCCTGAACTAAAGTAATGGTCAAGACTTTGCTAACATAAAGCAAAGTTAAGCTGTGAGCCAGAGGCAGACCCTGCTCACAGAAACTGGCAAGAAAAGGGCTGATGCTGCAAAAAGATACATACCTAAAAAGGTACTGGACACTAGATATCAGAACACTCCAATATTTGCACATTCCACACACATAACAAGGAACAAGCTGACCCATCCTAAAGACAGGGGCAAAAGGGTAATATGATGGATAGAGTTGTTTTGTTCGAACCAACATGTACAAGGTGAGAGGTGGCACCTTGCTACGTAGAGGGGCTGCACCTTGTTACGTAGAGGGGCTGCACCTCAATACATCAGGAGTGATGGGTAACTTGTTTGTACCTGTGTATAAGAATGCATACCTGGGGCGGTGTCTTTGTCTGGCCTAGGGGGCAGTGGAGAGTCCCACCACTGACTGAACTGGTCCATTGTCAGGGGGCACGTATTCGTAATATGTCCTGTAGAGTCTGCGGGGAACTATTACTGTGCTTCATTTGACAATAAACCTCACTGGGTGCCTCTGTACCTTATCGGAGTCTGTGGTCATTGGGGTTTCTCTCGGGGTCTGCTGTGCCAGCGATATGCAGAGCCGGGGCAGCACGCAGAGGGAACACACGCATGCAGCCGACTGTTATCAACATTGAACAGAGCAGAGCACCACACCAGTGGCATCTTGACAAAAGGTTGGATTTTCTTTTTTTGCAGACTGTGAAACATTTTAAAAGAAATAATGTTTTTAAAAACCTGTAAGTTACCTTTGTCTTGCGACCTCCCATGGGACACACTGGGATCCGAGGCGGCTTTTTCTCAGGGTTGTGGTGTCACCGCATAGTACCCTCCACATACGTCTGATGTGGGACTCAAATTATGGAGGAAGTTTACAATTGTGCATTTTTTGACAACTGTAAATTAGAGAACTAGGGCATTAAGATGAAAACACAACTGCACCTGTTTGTTGAAAACGTTTTAGGTCAGATGTTGATAACTAAATCTAATTACTGAATGATATTAATGCACAAAATCCTCAATTTTAATATTGAAGGATGATTATCCTGTATCTAGAATTTCTTATTGACAGGTCTGTTCTTCTTGTTCAGTGGCTAACCAGATGAAAGATGACAAACCTTTTATAATAATGAAAAAAATCAAACTAGCATTTCACATGAAGCTGCTGTTTTCTGAATGGTCTGAGTAATTATTCTTCCACTTTCTTCCTTAGAGTATCTTGAGAGAACATAGATAATTATGTCTGAGGCAGAAAACAAAACTGAATGCAAGTCCTTCTTTAAGGGAAACTACAGAAAAAAATCCAGCTATGTTTCAGTGGGATAGTCTGTCATCAAATATGCATGAAAGACCAGGCCCCCTACTTGACCAAACGTGACAATTTAACATTGCCTTTTCCATTGTGGTGATGCGATCATAAACATATTATCAAGTCCTGCAGCGTAATAAGCAACAGATGTAAAATTGAAAGCGTTGACAAGTTTTATCAGGATTTGAGCCTTATATTTTCTACCAAACTTAATTTGCTTTTTCAAAAACAAGAAACTTTTTTGAAAGACCTAATAAAACATTCAATTTCTTTTCATGATTACATTGGATCAGCAAGCATGGTATCTGTAAATGCTAGTTTTGCCATAATACAATGGTGTTTGCTTTAGGTCACAAACCCTTTTTAAGATTCACCATTTTGCTCAGGAAGACAGACTTGTTAAATCAAAATTTTGTATTTTTCCAACGAGCCCTCAGGACAACAAGCCGTGCATACATAAAATATAAGAAATAAATAAAGTACACCCTGACACAATTTATTAAAATACATCTCCAGAAGAACCTGTATGAAGATAGAACTAAAAGTCAGAATTAAGTCCTCCAAAGCAAGAAAGGAATTCTACACTCCAGCTATACATTCAGCTCTACAAAACCTTTAGTGTCTCTCTTTCCCACAATGTTGACTTGCGTGATTGGCAAGCAGCTTAGTCTAGCCTGGGAGTGAGCAACCACACTGCAAGTCTTACCCAAGTTACTGTGTCCTCACTAACTTGTGTGTGTTGCTAGGACTTCCGGGGGCACATCCTATGGTTCTTTGTGCTGCTGTACGCTAAGCCAGTCTACGAGTCTTGCCCAGTGAATTGTAAAATAACTTGTCTGTCTTTCTGGGCACATAGGGAGAAGTATGGGAAGGCATTGGAGGACTATCAATACTTCCGTGATTTAGCCTCCAATCTGCCCACTTTGCAGGAAGGAGAACAGCCTGGGTAAAAGCAGCATGCAAACTCCAACCTATGATCCTAGTTGGGCCAGCTAGCCCAGGTTTACAGCACCAAACTCAGGTGAGAAAATTGTGTGTGTGGTTGGAAGAGAAGTTAGAGGTGACATAAGAGCCCAAGTTAACTTTCCAGTGAAGACCTACCCATACTGTATATGAACCACATAAAATCCAGTCAAAGTTTTAGGCCTCAGTCCTGAAACATGATCTGCATGGGCAGAATTCTGCCCATCTGGAGCCCCAGTGAAGTCCATGGGGCTTTGCATGACTGATCAGATCAAGATCAGGGCCTTAATTGCCTATAGATCAGGGGTTCTCAAAACTTCATTGCACCCTTCTGACAAGAAAAATTACTACAGGACCCCAGGAGGGGGGACCGAAGCCTAAGCCCACCCAAGCCTGCCCAAGCCCCACCCCCCTGGGCATGTGGGGGACCATAGCCAAAGCTCCACTGCCCCAGGCTGGGGGGGCTAAAGCCCCAGGGCTTCAGCCGCAGGCAGGGGGCCTGAAACCTTGGCCCTTTCACCCAGTGCTGAAGCCCTCAGGCTTGGGCTTTGGCCCCCGGGCCCCAGCAAGTCTAAACCAGCCCCAGTGAACCCATTACAATGGGGTCGCAACCCATTTTGGGGTCTCGACCCACAGTTTGAGAACCACTGCTGTAGATCAATAAAGTCTCAATGCATCTGTTGCTCCAAACAATACTTTTATCTTTATCAGTATCAAATATTTATTTTACTACATACCTATTTTCTTAAAATTTCGGGTGACATTACTCGTCATTTACACAAGATTTGGGAGCACTTTATAGGCTTGTGTTATTAATTTATATGTCTACTTCATATCCAATAAACACAACAATTAAGCAGTAAGGTGTGACAGATAATGTACTTATCTCATAGTTAACTCCTGGGGCATTATAAAGTAGAAGGTACAAATGAATGTGTCTATTGCCTACTGGTATAATTATATTTAGAAAGCTATTTCATAGAGGTGCTGTAATATTCTTTATTGTGGATAAATGTTTCCAACATACACACTATATCGATATTCATATTATATCCTAAAACTAGGTACTGTAAGTGCTTAAGTGTACTGCTGATGGGGGCAGGGGGAAGCTAAGCTGTGTTATGTTGATCTCATAGTTTAATCTACCCAACTCTGATATGCCATAAATCACAACATTATGTTAATAAAACATGAAGGCAAGTCCTCTGAACTGAGTGTTAGCCCTAAGATACTGAACTTCCATCCTTCATATCTAATAGTTAAGCCCATTTAAAATTGTCTGATTCATTCATTCTTTTAATGGAGATTTACTAGACAACATAATGCTATTTTTGGAAGAACAGTGGTAGTGTACTGACAATTAACTCCAGAGTGAAGTCATTAGATTGCATTTATTCAATTTATTGTAGGAAGACCTTTCACCTAATATACACAGTGTTATCTCAAAGAGACCACAGACCAAGTCAAAGGTATGGAAGAGTTCTGAGTTACACACTAGGGATGGGATTCTGACCTGCTATTCAAAGGTATAGGGAGGCCTGCTAGGGGTGGGAGGGTGTGTGTCTGGGGTAGGAGCAGGAGGGGCCATAGAACACACTGCTACGGTCAGTCATTTTGGCTTGCTCTGCAAGCTGTAGGCAGCCCTAGGGAGAGAGAGTGTTGTAACTAGAATCATAGAAGATTAGGGTAGGAAGAGACCTCAGGAGGTCATCTACTCCAATCCCCTGCTGAAAGCAGGACCAACACCATCAGCCAAGGCTTTGTCAAGCTGGGCCTTAAAAACCTCTAAGCAAGGAGGTTCCACCACCTCCCCAGGTAACACATTCGAGTGCTTCACCCCCTCCTACTGAAATAGTGTTTCCTAATATCCAACCTAGACCTCCCCCACTGCAACTTGAGACCATTGCTTCTTGTTCTGTCATCTGCCACCACTGAGAACAGCCTAGCTCCATCCCCTTTGGAACCCCCCTTCAGGTAATTGAAGGCTGCTATCAAACCCCGAGGATGGGGGGAAAAAAGTGACTTGAAGCCATCTTTGGCCCTCTTCTCCTGGACTGTGCCTCAGCTTGGAACAAAAAATTCTTCCAATTATGATAGTTTAGTCATGAAGTTCTCTGCAAGGTCTAGAAGCTCTTGTTTAGTTGCCGCGTTTCCCTTCCAAATCAGTAGTACACATGGTGGAAAGGAAGGAGAAAATAGAGTGTGAAACACCCAATTACCACTAACATTGTTTATTCATTGCTGTCAAAGCATAGGGGGCTCTGTCAGGAAGCCCTCAGCCAAAACTCCCACTCCTAAGCCAGTGGCATATTGTATTATAGCACTGTCATAGCAAATTGTGTTGGACCAAATTGGTAAGAGATGATCTAAAAACAATAGGTGAGCAGAACGATTGAGCCCATTAAGTTCCAGGAATTCCCAAATCACTGGGCAACACCTGAAAAGACAGTTAAGAGTTAAGGTGAAAGGCATAAGAATGCACTTCCAAATTAGTCCCTTTAACTAACCAGAATGGGATAAGCTGGTACTTTGGCCTTGGTTTAATTGAGATTGAAAAGTTTTAAACAAAAAACCCCAAACTTTATTCTATCTCAAGGTATCCCTGTAAAGCAGTGAGCGAGTTAGACATAGATAGTATAGTGACTGCATAGGCAAACAATAGCCATTATACTCTCAATAAGAATTCACACACTGTCTAAGACATTAGGGCCTATCATGCAGAGAGAAGGAATGTTAATCAGGGCATAACCTTGGTGCCCTATCCATACTGAAACTCAAATGGGATCTTTAATTCACACCAAAGGCAGATAGAAAACCTAGTCTTATCTGAAGAATGGCACTTTTAATGAGGTAGCATCCCCTACCTTCCACATCAGCAATGGAAAGGAGCCTAGTAAGAGAGCTGAACCCATAACCTTTGGCCAAGAGGTGAGCATGCTACAAATAGAGCCATGCTGATAACATATGGTCATGTTCTGACCCTTTGAATGCAGAACATGGTTTTACTTCTTTTAAGGCTCTCCATGACCTTGCTTCTATCTGCTTAACATCTTTCTGTAGATTCTTCTAGGCTTATAAGTCCTGTCCTCACAGCTATTATTTAGGCTTCTCTTTTGTTTGGGGTCCTTTGTGTTTTTTTTTTAAACTTTCTGTTCTTTTTCTTTGAAGTTTATCTACTTATAATGTTAGCCAAGTCATTTTCCTATCCCAGTCCACTTGCCTTATAAAGTTTAAGATAAAAACACCTTAGGTTTTACTACAGTTAACTGAATGCTCATTTTCTACTTTATGGCCTCCTCCATGAATGTTTTGACACTTGTATATAAATTAAATGTCTTTATGAGCTTGAAAACAAAACTGAATCATTTCATAAGGAAAAAATAATTATGGTGGTGGTATAAACTACAAGTAGTGAATTCCTAAAGCAGATCAAAAGGTTATGAAATCAAGCATTATAAAAAAGGCAGTGATAAGTATAGGTAACCAATGGAGAATATTAGACTGAAAAGCTGATAATCCTATTTAAGTCATTTGGAACAAAAGCTGAGAGAATTGCAATTAATGAATTGAGATGGGAATGGCAATAAAAGTCGTGTAAAATGAGCTTGTCACTTGCTCCAGGGAATGATGGCGACCCAGACAAAAAGTAAGTTAGGTTTCATCTGTTTTGCTGAACGGTTTCTTTTGAAAACTAGAAACAGAAATCCTGCTGACAGATTCAGGACACACCTTCCAGCAGTGAAAAGTGGTGATTGCTCCCCTACTATTCTTTCCCAATTTGCTCTATGCAGTTATGACTTTCATGACCTCGCTGTCTGCACCTTCCAAAAAGATTCCAGGACACCTGGCACAGGAAAAACAGTCCAAACCAAAAAACTTATTACGTCCCACTACTAAATAACAGATCTACTAAACTTTCAGTGCCTCTCTTTTATTGCTTCTTTGTTTTTTCCCCAACCCAAGCCTGGTTTTGCTCATTTTTCCTTCCTTTTTAGGCGAGAGAGGAAAAAAAAAAATAAAAAAAAAAAACACGAAACCTAAAAATAGTTGCAACATCTTTGTTGGTTCCACTATTCTCCCTACCATTTATAAATCTGTTAAATGGGGCCTGATCCAAAGGCCATTGAAGTAAAAGAGAAGATTACCATGGACTTCAGTGGGCCTTGGATTAAGCCCATTGTGTGCAATATCTTTGGCTTCTTACATTCCAAATTTTTTTTAAAAAAGGCAGAAAAGGTTAAGGAAAACATTGCATGCCAATTAAGATGTGGGTAACTTCATAATACCTCCACATTTCCTAACTCTACTCAGTCCCTTACCTGTATGGCAGTCCCACAATCTTTATTTCAATATTAGTTACTATCCAAATAAGTCACTTCAATATCACTGATTTTTTAAAAAATATCTACATTGTTAACAGTTGGGTACATATGGAGACCATTTCACGGCATCCCACAACCCTGACACAAAACTCTGATTTGACTCAAATGTTTTCATTTCTTCTTAAGCCCAGGGGATGTCCAGCTTGTAAAACAGAGGCTATTTACTAAAGTATGTAAATAAATCTATAAATGATTCATAAATCAAGCCAAGCAGACTGAGTGGTTATTTTATCCCTACTGCCTTTAGGTTTTCCCCTATGTTTTAATAGTTGGGAAGGGGGGTGGGGGAGGGAATCAATACCTCCTCCCCACAAAACAGTTATTTAATGAACAAAAAACTTTCAAAAATCCATGTAGGTAACACTCCCTTCCCTTGAGTGTTATTAAAGTAGAATGCATCCCCATTCAGAGGCCAGTCCTGTAACGTGTCTTTTCCCCAGTCCAGCAAGAAGGGGATACTGTTTATACTGTCTGGGAATTGACAGTGCTCAGCACCTCCCAGAAGATGCTCATCATCTCACAGGATCAGCCGTAGACAACTGAAGAATCAGAATACCTACCCTACTGTGAGACCACTAGTCATGTCCTCAAATGACCTACTGAGCCCCTGCAGCAAACAGAGGGAAGGGAAGACGGGATATGTTGACTATAAAAAGCAACCGATTTATTTTTTATTGCCAGACAGTCTTTTCATAGCATAAAGCAGCAGCATGTTTTGCTCCTCATCTGCACCATTAAGTAGTTCTTACTTACTGAACAGCTGGTTATCTGCATACTAAGTTACTGTATCCTCCCTTGAGGAGGTTGTTATTGAATTACATGAAAGAAAGGCTTCTTCTGAATGGCAGAATTCATATTCTTGTCTGAAAACATATATAAACTGGTAAGTCTTCCATGTATCTGTTTCATGTGAAGCTGCTGGACAGAAGGCCTCTTCCTCGCTCAACCTCAGATGTTCCCCTCTCACCATAGTGGAATGTACATCTTTCCCTTACATGATTAAGGCTAGTTTCAGGTTAGGGTCCCAGCAAGGTTCTTTCAAAACCTGCTGCTGTTTCCCCAGCATTATACTGGTCAGAACTTCATTATACTGGCTTCTGTTTCCCTAACAGTATAACAGCCCAGACTCCTGCTACCATGTTCCTTTGCAGTATATCGTGCCAGAATGTCTTAGTCTACTAAAGTTCTCACCTGTAATATTGCAGGCCTTACTAGCTTTCTTGCAGTGACTGAGGAGATGAAGCTGGCTGATTACTTGATTATGAAAAATATTGTCATCATATAAAAGCAAGAATGGTCTTACCTTGTCAAAATCCCCTAGGCTACTATCCCTAGACTTCTTGGTGAGACAGTCAAGTTAAAATAGTACTGCCCTGTTTTTCGAGTTGGCTATTAGCATAAACTGTTTTTTAAATGATGAATGGTATTAATTAATTCAGAATATAAAATCCTGTTGTCAGCGGCTGTCTTCTCTGTGTTCTATGTAGTATGTTCACTTTATTAAAGCAAACAAAAAACCTACAAAAATAATAATAAGAGGGCTAGAGATAGCAAACTTTATTCACATGAGTGGCCAATGGGACTACTCACATGAATGAAGACTGCAGGATCAGGGCCATAATTTTTTATACTACAGAGTTTATCAGGAATCATGGAGAGGTGGGTTTTGAAGTTTCATTTTTTCCCATTCATTAGTTAATGGCTACAGAGTACCTTGAGCATGGACAGTGGTGCCATTGCTAAGTGTTATTCTTAAGATTTTCCTCTATACAGCAAGAACCATGCAATGAAGAGTAATATTAATTTTTAATAATTGAGATTAAATCATAATGGCCACTAGAACATCCATGGTTAAATATGGGGGCTGAGGAGGAAAAAAATCATACTGAGTGTTTATAATACAAGCTTTAGAATGAGAGTGAGAAGTACTTTTGGTCTCAACCAGATGGTGCTTATGTGTCCACTTTATAACTTTAATAAGTTATTAAACTGTCTGTAGCAAAATTCATGCTGTTTTGCAAGACTATCATGGCTTCTGCTTTAATGAATGAACATATCATTAACATTTTATAGAACTATCCCAAAATGAGGCAGTGCTAGCTTTTCTTAGATCTCTGAGGCGAGATCCTCAATGGAGCTATGCCACTTTACACCAGCTGAGGTTCTGGCCTTTAAACTTAGTGAGTCCTTGACACACTCAAAGGTATTCTGAGGGTTATATTTGCTCCTTTCTCTGTGTTCCTAATTGTACTTTCTTCCAGCTGTGTGTGTCTGCTCATCTCTATTCAGATTGAATCTGTGCATCTGTCCCAAATACAGCAACTAATTTCAGTCATGACATCCCCCTTCTTTGCATACTGCAATTTCTTTGGAGACAAAACTATCAACGTATTTATTAGACATTGCAATATTAAACCTTTAATAAATAATCTATGAGAAAGTACATTCATATGTATAGTATCTATAGTTTCAACTAATCAAACTCTTATATTGCATGCTGGCCATAACTAACTATTTATATTATTGCAGGTCCCTTAGTATACAGATGCCTTCCCAAAGCCATTCTACTTATTAAACATTACATGTACAAAACTGATATGGATTATTTTATCACTCAGCACACAAGAAGTATGCTTTCTGCTTCTACTGAAATGTCTTACAATGCTAGGGAACAGGGTTTGGTTTGGTCTTCCTGCACCATGAAACTAACATCCTGTAGTACAGGTTCAATGCAAGTTACAATATTGAATAAATTTTTATTCACATTTAAGGGCCTGATTCTTCACCTTGTGAAGCCATTTATGCCGGTGCAAAGTGGGTGTAAAACAGGAATATGCTGATGTGGTAATGTTTTAAATCCACTTCGCACAAGTACAAATGGCTACCTAAGGTGCAGGACAGTGGAGAATCAGGCCCTTGTAAGTACTACAAATGTAATTATTAAATCCTGATGTGTTTTAGCATGAGTAGCACCAGAAATATACACAAATGGATATATCTGGAGTACCATATTTGGATACAGCTATCTCTAGAGATCTGCAACTCAAAAAAGCGGAAAATCAGAATATATGGTCTGTCCTTTGCATGAAACATAGGGTACATGTTCACATGAATTAGCAAATATACAAGAGTGCTATGGCAAAATTGACTTTGGACCAAGTTGTCCCCTCTGGACCTGGAAGAGATGAAAATACCTATAGGGTTTCTTCTTATTTCAACCACACAGTAGCTGTGCTGGGAGCTGGATCGGTGGACAGGGAAAGGAGGTGGAACAGCAGCGGAAAGAAGCAGGGTTGTCTGTTGGGACTTATTCTCATGCCTCACTCATGAGCCATTGGCGTCTCTAGAGAGCTTACAACTGCGCAGCTATATCGATGTAGCTGTGCCACTGTAAGCTCTTTAGTGTAGCCGCCCTAAGATGATAGGAGAGAGCTCTCCCATCGACTTAATTATTCCACCCCCAACGAGCAGCAGTAGCTGTCCTTGACATAGCGCTAGCCATGCTGGCACTTAGGTCGGTGTAACTTTACGTCGCTTGTGGGGAGGTGGCTTATTCACACCCCTAAGCAACATAAAAGTTATATCAACATAAGTGGTAATGTAGACATAGCTTAAAACATATGAAGTGCTTCTAATTTGGATGTCACTTACACCACTGAAACATTGTTGACATAACCAAGATTGTCTAGCCTAACTGAAAATACTGTTTCTGATTTAGTTGACAGGAAAAGCATGATCTGGTTGACATATCTGTATCCCAATATATCTGATAAAAATAAAAACTTTTTTGGAGTCTTGTGTCTTTCAGTTCTTTAACATTACCTTCTGCTTTCCCAGCTTTCTCTGATCGCCTCTGATTTCTTAGACATTTCTTAGCTGCTGGTTAGATGTTATTACTGTATGACATGTTCAACCTTTAAAACAAATAATTTATTTTGAAAGTTGGGTACTATATAATGTTTCATAAGATGGATGCACTCAGGTTATTTCAAGGATGGGATCTTCATACCTGAAAATACCATATCCTCAAAACACATTTATATCTGTAATAAAATTGTTAACCTCTTTTGAAAATCTCAGATAAAAAAGGGGTGGGTTCTTTTTGGTTGCTTGCTCAGTATTATATTAGCCTGTCTGCAGATGCCACCGATATGAAAAATGCGACTTTTAGCTTTTATCTGACAGCCACATCTGAACTAGGCAAGAGATCTACCCACGCCACTGCTAGCTGCCATTCCCACTCATGCTTCTGTGGAAATGGATGTCAGATCAGCTAGAGCTGGAGGCCAAGCAGGGGGATGCAAAGGAGCATGAAAAGGGTAAGATAAGTCCCAAACCCAGAACTGGGGAGCATCAGATAAGCAACAAGCTCCTTCCACTCCCAGTGAGCCTGAGGAATAACCCTGCATGAACATTGCAGGGACACGTTGAGCTTGAAGGAGAGCAGAGCCTGGGAGCTGCTGCGCTTTGGGATGTTCCCTGGCTAGCCTGCAGAAATGCCACCAGAAAACAGACGCAGCTTTAACTTCTGCTATTCCCCCCTGGAGCTGGGGGTTAGTGTGTAAGGATGGCAGGGCTTCATGGCTCAAGGCTTCATGGCTCAAGAGTCATCCCACCAATAAGAATATGGCTGGTCCAGCGTTTAAAGTACAAACCTGGAACTCCAAAGATCTGGGTTCAATTCCTGTCTCAGACCTTCTTCCTGCCACAGGCTTCCTATTTTCACCTTGGGACTTAATCTCTGGGCCTCAGAGTTCTCCATCAGTAAATTGGGGATAATAGTATTTCCTACCTCACAGGGGCATTGAGAGAATATGTATGCTAAAGATTGTGAAGTGCTCGTATAGTGTTACTTATATTTGCTCCTGATAGAGAGGTAGCAGGAAGTCAATGGGAACTTTGCTACTGGCTTCAACAAAATCAGTTAAGCTCTGTGGTCCTGATTCTTCTCACTTGCGTCAGTTTTACCTGGTATATGTCCATAAGGCTAGAGCCTCAGCTACTGCAAATCAGCATAGAGCCTTTGAAGCTGATGGAGCTATCAATTTACGTCCGTTCCTATTGGTTTCAATGAAGCTACACCTGACTTACACAAATAAGTGAGAAGACTCAGGTAATAGAATCCGAGAGCCACAGAGTTAAAAGGAACTCTAAGGGTTATCTAGTCCAACCCCCCCTGCCAAGATGAGGGTCCTATATGTATAAACCACAGCATAAACTATGGTGCTGTATAAGTGATTAGTATCATTAAATTACTGGACTTCGCAGCATTTCAAAATCATATTCCCACCCTTCTCTGTGAAACCACATACCTTTTGTCCCTCAGGGAACAAGGACAGCAATGCGAAGTGTGAGCTTGTTCGGTTTGGGCTCTATAATATGGGAATATAAAGAGCAGCCTTCTCTCAGATTGGAGGGAGGCCTGGAGTGGGACTCTCCATCGGGAAGGCAGATTACATGTACTCAGAATACAGAAGGACCCCAGAGAGAATCAAAGAAAGCAGTTGTGGGCAAAAGAAGCACAGTGGTTTGAGATGAGAATAGTGCTACCTTTCTGTTCTGGGACTTGTAACAGGCTTCCAGAAAAGGAGGGAGAAAACCCCATGCAACTACAGAGGGAAGATGAGGGCAGATTCCAGGAGGAAGGAATATTGAGCTGTTTAATTTGGAGAAGGCAAGCCACTATTGGCATCACTCATTTCTGCATCAACAAGGTGAAGGCTGAGTGCCAAAGACACTAAAGATGTATTGTGTGTTTAGACCTTTGTTTACCTTAGGTTGAGAAGTTTTATAGTTTGCCTGGTGGGCTAAGTCATCCAACCCCCAAAAGCAATGGGAAACTGAGGCAATTGAGTGGAAGAAAATGAGGTAGGGAAGCCTCAGGCATGGTCATGTCCTGACACCAGAAAGGCAATGCACATTACAAGCACTGCTGCTTTTTTCTTTACCTACATCCATTTTCAGCAAGTCGACTGGTGACTTCCTTGATCTCTTCCACCACTGATCATTTTGATTCCATGAAATGCCAACAGCAAAGTTCCTAGAAGCAGACATTAAAAACCACAAGTGGGGTTCTTAGGAATTTCCCCTGTAAATTCAGGGCATTGCTCTTGATTAAGACTTGAAGGGGCCCCTCTTTCAAGCAGCATTTGGGGCCTCATCCAACCCCACTGAAATCAGTGGGAGTCTTTCCACTGGACATCTATGAGTTTTGGATCAGGCCCTGACATGTTAGGGATCAATAGGGAGCTAAAATCTGTAATATTTATATTTAGAAGGAAAAAGAAACAAAAATTATAGCAGGAAAACCAGATGTTATTTCCCTTTTTGTAGGCACTGTTTTACTTCCATAAGGGAAAGTTTTACTTTGCTTTAAGGCCTGATACTGGGTGCCTTACATTTCCATAGAAATCAGTGGGTGATTCAGATGCTCAGCACCTTGTAGAATCACACTCTCCATGGGTCTCACCACTGTACATGAGCACAGACAGCAGGGTGCTTGGACGGGCTTACACCACTCCCCCCAAAAAACAGTTAGAGGTTTCATTAATAAGAGAAACCCTTGAATTTGGAACAGCTCATTCATCTTACTTGACTAAATTTGTCCATTTTATTACGAGTACAAGTCTACTCAAAGCAATATTCAACATTTAAATTTTTAATTCTAGACACAAAAAAGAAGTTGTCTGTGCCCTGTGCAAACTTAAAAAGCACATTGAAATTCTTTTATACACTTTGAGCAGTTTATCTGAGATCTGAAATGGGAAAATATTTCAGCATTGTTCAGTTTGTGTACAGCAGCTGCGATTAACAAAAGATTGAGAAAGTTATGAATGAAGGGTCTGGGTCATTTTGAGAGTGTGAGGAATGCTCCATAGGGCCCTCACATGCCTTTTAATGAAAATGGGGGTGGTAAGCATTGCCTCAAACTATAAATGCTCTATTGCTCCTTTGGTATTTAGGACACTACAGAAAAGAACCCATAGAAAGGGGCCAGAGATTTTTAGTGTCAGCACAAGGGAATGTCATTTGTTTCTTTTCAGCGGAAAGCCTCAAATGAGTAAGGGGACAAGAGAAACAAATCTAGAGTTATTTTTAGAAATGCAGAAACCATTGCTCACATGGTGTGTTTCACTGAATTTCTACAAATACTGTACTGTACTAGGAGTATAAATAAATGGATTTATAAACCAATAAGAACTGGGTGGGTTTTTATTAAGGCTCAATTCTGGTTAATACGCTTAAGTCCCACTGACTTTAATGGGACTACTCATATGCATAGTCCAAACCTATTTAAGGATGGAATTCTTCAGAGGGCTTACCAACAAGAAACAAAAGGAAGAAATTGCTTGATGTTACAGTACCATTTGGGATCAGATTTGTTTTAAATCAGAAAACATAATTCCTCTAAAACCAACCTATTGTTTTCTACAACCCCCCTTTTGTAAAAATCTAGCTTTTATCAATTGAAAATGTGAATAGCATTTTCTTTGTGGGTTATGGAAGTCTTGAGAAAAATATCTTCTAAGAGCCTCCTTAGGACATCAAAACGTTACTTATTTATGAAGTGTTTAGTCAAGAAAAATAAGACAAGCTGGATTCCATGAGGATGAAGATAAGTTAATAGATATGAAAGGGTTTTCTGCTATAGCTTCAAAATCTAAAGACACAATACAACTGTTTGAATATACAGAACAGAAGTGATAAAAGGTTTGGAAAATGAGGAAAGGTGAGGAGAACTGAGCCTGTTCATTCTAGAGAAAGGCCTGAGAGACATAAGCCTCTGCAAATATGTAATGAGACTACATAAGAGAAGAAGCAGTTGTTTTCATTTGTCCACAAGAGGTAATGAGTGAGCTGCAGCAGGGAAATTTTGGTTAAATACTAGGAAAATGTTATAGCTGCATGAAGAGTTATGAAGTAGAACAAGCTACCAAGGGAAGGTTGTGTGGAATCACTAGCACTGGGGATAATCATCATCCACTTATCAGGTGTTGAATAGTGCAAGGGGGGACCCTTTAACCTAGATGGTTCTGTGATTCATAAAGAATTCATTCTTATCAGGAGCAGATGATGGACATAAATTCAAGATCTGAAATCAGAATTTTGTTTTTATTGTACTTCCCACAGAGACTTTGGGGTGGCAAACTCATATCTGAAAAGGAAACTGAATAACTGTCTACATTCCAGTACACTAAGCTGTGTTCATCTGCAGTGCATATTATTTCCTTACAGCTTCCAACATTGCAAATGCAAATTGAAGATGCTTGCAATATTTGTTAGCCCTTTGTGTTTAGGGAAGAGGGAATGGCATACAAACACCCAGGATAATGTGTGATCTTCTGACTCACTCACAAGCTAATATACAGTGGTGCAAAATATGTGTTCTCCCTGGGACTGACTCAGTAGTCTGTACGTGCTCAAGGGTTTATTGTTTTGTAGTTGTTTCACCCTCTAGTGGCAGAGAAGCCTCAACTCTCATGGATAATGAAGCGATAGAGGCCTGTGGTTTTTATAGTCAAACAGGCTGTGCTGGCGTGTTTGCAGCTAGCTGCTAATGACTAATTTTGGTGTATTTATTATGTTGATTTGTGGCAATATATCCTCTAAACACATACGCATTACTTGTCATAGAGCAATGCAATGTATACTATTCTATACTAGAAGCATTAAAGTGATTAAGATGCTAATGAAGGGCAATAGTGTGCTAAGATAAGTAGTCATAACTCTGCAGATAGCGACAACCACTGTTGTAAAAAACACACCCCACCTTGGTCCCCTCTTCCCCAATTCCAAGCCACCTGATTTAGTAGCAGTAATATTGTAGTAGTGCCCAAAGATCCCAGCATTGTACAATGCTTAGCGTAATGCAGCTCCAAACTCACATCCCCTATTGAATTGTCATTTAAAGAACTGAAACGCAAAACAGCTGCCACCTTCTTCAAAACCTTCTCACCTTGATCTCTAAAGTAAAAGCCTTTATCAACTAAATTTCAAAGTATTATAGAAATAGGACACTTACATTTTATATATTTCCTATAATTGGGCTCAGTTCTGCAAGGTGCTGAGTATCCTTCACTGTCACCGTCCAGCACTTTGCAGGATTAGGCCCTTTATGCAGAACATGCCCAATCCGGTTTATTTAAATCAGTGACAGTTTTGCCATTGATTTAAGTGGAAACAAGGTTAGGCTCTTAGAGTAGAAAAGGCTCATCCTCTTACCACATAAAATATGTGGTTCTGCAAGACTGTCTTGCATGTAAGTGAATGAATGCAGAGTTCTGAAAGAACACAGTTTAGCAGGAAAGTAGAGTTCCAAATTCTGACAAATTTTTCTATTAAATAGCACGGCCTTTGGACAATTTCTTAAAAGGAGGATGTGTAAAGTACTACATCCCCAGGGGAGCAATAGTGGACTCACCAACAAGCCATGTGGTTTAACACATCCAGTTATGGTACTATAAAAAAAATCCATAAATATAGTCACCCATTCAGTAAGTGGGGCATATGCTGTGCCTAAGTTCAGCAACTGCCTTTAGAAGAGTTCTAATATGTCATGTGAATTTGTGTATTTTAGAATGTCTCTCACTATAAAAATCTTGCAGTATAACCAATGGCTAGTATTTTATAGGTAGCACTACCTACTTATTATGAAGGTTGTACAACACTTCCCACTATAAGAGCCTATATCCATTGGGGCAAAAAAAAAAAAAAAAGTATGCCATGTGTGTGTGTCTCAGGTTGAATGTTACTGGAAAATTCCAACCAAAGCTATTAGAGATTTTGAGAATGCGGCTAAGGGGGAAAAAAAGACATTGTTCTGCTCATGTTAGAAATTCTAGTGACCTTTTCTTTGAAGAGTTCTAGCACCCCCATATTTTGGAACAAGGACAGGAAATGTGGGTTTAGAGATTGGGCAACAGCAGGACCTAGTTGGGTCAACAGACAGATCCAATTAGAGGGTGGGGAGGGACTGGGACTGGGTGGGCAAGGAGACTGGAGGCAAGGAATTGTGGGGAGGAAGCTAGATATGGATGGACAAGATGACCAAGATGGGGCATCTTAAAAAGGTATAAGACTAGGAGACTGGGGCATGAAACCTGGGACAAGCTAGGTGAAGAGAATGTGACTGGGATGAGGAGCCAGAGGTGAAGCTGATACAGGATTGGGACAGATTATAGGGGATGGGACAGAAGGAGTCACGCTTGGAGGAACAGGCAGGTGAATCTGTGTCCACTGGATCACATTCCTCTCCTGAGTTTGGAATTAAACCCCAGATTCCTGAATCTCACCTTTCCTCTATCAGCAAATATCTGTGAAACCCACTGTCAAAGTGTAACCCCATCCTCCTCTAGTGCTGCTCCACATAGACAGACAATGACAACCTACCACTGCTATCCTGGATCAGAGTTTTTAAATTTGGCAGGCAGTGGCAAGGGGTTACTCCATTAGTTCAAGTGCCAGAGGTCTATGTGGGGGGATCCAAGGGTTCCAGACTGGCTGGAGAACTATGGGCATGTCAATATGATGTCACTTGATGACACTTCTGGTTTTTTTAAGTTGACTTTGTTAAACAATGAGAAAGTTACACACACAAAAATATATCTGATGTTCAAAGGACATTCAGGTTGTGAAGTCAAGCACTCAAGAGTTAGGAAATGCCAGAATTAAGGTCACATGTGCAACCTTAATTCATCCTCCTTATACATATGCATTTGGATACAGTCTTTAATTGCATGATCACATACTGTTTTTCCACAGGATTCCTTATTCATTCAGTGCACAGCATGGACCTACTCTGGAAAAGAAGTAGGAAGAAAGAATCCTATGCACCACTATAGGCTGGGGACCGACTGGCTAAGCAGCAGTTCTGCATAAAAGGACCTGGGGATTACAGTGGACAAGAAGCTGGATATGAGTCAGCAGTGTGCCCTCATTGCCAAGGCCAACGGCCTTAGTAGGAGCATTGACCAGCAGATCAAGGGAAGTGATTATTCCCCTCTATTTGGTACTGGTGAGGCCACACCTGGAGTATTGCATCCAGTTTTGGTCCCCCCACTACAAAAGGGATGTGGACAAATTGGAGAGAGTCCAGCAGAGGGCAATGAAAATGATTTAGGGGGCTGGGGCACATGACTTACGAGGAGAGGCTGAGGGAACTGGGCTTATTTAGTCTGCAGAAGAGAAGAGTGAGGGGAATTTGATAGCAGCCTTCAACTACTGTACCTGAAGGGGGGTTCCAAAGTGGATGGAGCTCGGCTGTTCTCAGTGGTGGCAGATGACAGAACAAGGAGCAGTGGTCTCAAGTTGCAGTGGGGGAGGTCTAGGTTGGATATTAGGAAACACTATTTCAGTAGGAGGGTGGTGAAGCACTGGAATGGGTTACCTAGGGAGGTGGTGGAATCTCCATCCTTAGAGATTTTTAAGGTCCGGCTTGACAAAGCCTTGGCTGGGACGATTTAGGTGGTGTTGGTCCCACTTTGAGCAGGGGATTGGAGTAGATGACCTCCTGAGATGTCTTTCAACCCGAATATTCTATGATAAGATGTACAGACAAGGGAGTTTCAGAGTGGTAGCCGTGTTAGTCTGGATCAGCAAAAAAAATGAGGAGTTGTGACAATGGAGTTGGGAGAGGACAGGAATCAAAGACGGTTGCAAATATCATAGTCTTGGTAGGTGAGTTAGTCTGAATTAAGGCCAGCACTAACAGACTAACTGTGGCAGGCTGAAGTTCCATGTATGTCAGCCTGCCAACCTTTTTCCATAGATAAGCCACATTCATTGTGAATATTCCAGTCAGGTAACTAGATTACAATACAGCCATACAAATGCCAGCACTAGGAACAGTAAGCCCTATAGTATTCTACTTCTGTTTTTACTGATGGATGTGTTTAGGAGTCATGAAACAAAAATTCAGAAGCTTCCTCCCCTAAAAAAAATAAAAATGAAGATTCCATCTGTCCTAGTGCCAATATACCAGCATTTCACCCTTACAGATGCCATACTAATGCTTAATATATGTTATAACTAAAGATAAACTAATAGCCCCATGTAGGGAAGAGTCCTGAAAGGCTTCTTGGCAACACATGGACACTGCCTGCTTTTAAAGGGCCATGCATAGGTGTTGTGTTGGTGCCCACTATAACCCTTTTAACAGGCTGTGGATCATGAGAGCTGCTACAAGCTATATTGATTTAATTCCATTCATTCCCTGAATGTGGCTAAGAGTATACAGATTTCTCTCTCCTGTGATCCTATTCTTTCCTCCCCCCAAATAAGCCACACGCAATCAGGGGTCAAACAAAAGGAAGGACTGTAGGAAGAAAGATCTCAGTTTTGAGTATGCAGGCCTGATTTTCTTGAAACTCACATAAGTGTAATGGAGACACTTGATTGAAGCCAAATGAAGTAACATCGGTGTGAATGAGATCACAAGCTGGAATCAATTGACAGGCTCCATAATAGGAGACTTACACACTCTGCTCTAAGAGCTGTGCACATGGGCTCTCGTCACCCTGGGTTATGCCCCAGGGTATAGGTGTCTCTACAGTGCTTCTGTATATGGAATTTCCTTTTTCGGAACACGTGGAGGTTTTTATTTCCTTGTTTGTGGCTGTCACAGGGTAACTGATCCCTTCAAGAAAGAGAGCAGGATCCAGTGCACCTTGTGACATACTTTCCCACCCCTCTTGAGCCTTCCTATGCCCAAATGTATGCTCGGTGGCCATCTTTTGTTCAAGTTCTCCAGTCATATAGGCACTACTGCTTTCTCTGACACCAAAAGGGCTAGCGATTCTTTGTCAATAGCCTTTGTTTTGCCACTCAAACTGTGTGATAAAAGCCAGGCCAGCACTATGTCCAATGAACTTTATATAACTCATGTAATCCCCCAGAGTTCTTGGCATGCCATAATTTATAACAGAGTCCTTGGGCTATCTTCCAAGCCATCTACAAGATCAGGCTGTGATCCTGGTTAAGTTTGTATAAAGCTAGGGCTGTCCTGGGTCTCCAAGAATTAAATATGATTTTTTAATTGAAGATGCCATGTGATGAAACCTTCAGGAATATGTCCAACCAAAATTGGCAACCCTAAAGCTGTTTCACAATTCTGAGGAAGTGCCTTCTCAGTACACCCACTTTAGCACTGAGAATGTCAGTGACAATATCCATCTTCTTCTTAGGGTTTCCAATGACTCAGGCCTGCATACCCTTATCTGGCTTTCCTTTAACTGAACCCACTTCTGTTCTTCTTCCACCCACATTGTTATGGGAGTAATATCTCCCTCCATAGACCTGCTGTGTCCTTTCATACTGTCATAAATAGAAAGGGAAGGGTAAACCCCTTTAAAATCCCTCCTGGCCAGAGGAAATCTCCTCTCACCTGTAAAGGGTTAAGAAGCTAAAGGTAACCTCGCTGGCACCTGACCAACATGACCAATGAGGAGACAAGATACTTTCAAAAGCTGGTAGGAGGGAGAGAAACAAAGGGTTTGTGTGTCTGTCTACATTTTGTCTTTGCCGGGGATAGACCAGGAATGAAGCCTTAGAACTTTTAGTAAGTAATCTAGCTAGGTATGTGTTAGATTATGATTTCTTTAAATGGCTGAGAAAAGAATTGTGCTGAATAGAATAACTATTTCTGTCTGTGTATCTTTTTTGTAACTTAAGGTTTTTGCCTAGAGGGGTTCTCTATGTTTTGAATCTAATTACCCTGTAAAGTATTTACCATCCTGATTTTACAGGGGGGATTTCTTATTTCTAATTCTATTTTTATTAAAAGTCTTCTTGTAAGAAAACTGAATGCTTTTTCATTGTTCTCAGATCCAGGGGTTTGGGTCTGTGGTCACCTATGCAAATTGGTGAGGCTTTTTATCCAACATTTCCCAGGAAAGGGAGAGTGCAAGTGTTGGGAGGATTGTTCATTGTTCTTAAGATCCAAGGGTCTGGGTCTGTAGTCACCTAGGCAAATTGGTGAGACTTTTTACCAAACCTTGTCCAGGAAGTAGGGTGCAAGGTTTTTGGGAAGTATTTTGGGGGGAAAGACGTGTCCAAACAGCTCTTCCCCAGTAACCAGTATTTGTTTGGTGGTGGTAGCGGCCAATCCAAGGACAAAAGGGTGGAATATTTTGTACCTTGGGGAAGTTTTGACCTAAGCTGGTAAAGATAAGCTTAGGAGGTTTTTCATGCAGGTCCCCACATCTGTACCCTAGAGTTCAGAGTGGGAGAGGAACCTTGACATGGTGGCAGAGTGGTGGGATTAACCTGAAATCGTTTTGAGATCCAGTTGAGATTTGTTGAACTAGAAATACAGATTTTAAAAAAGGAGATTTTTTTTTTCCTTTGGAAAGGAAGTCCAGAAAGCAGCTTGTTTTTCTCTGCTTTGTGGCCAAGCAGAGACAAAAGGGGATTATCTTTGTGAATTGCAGGTTTTCTTTGCCTGGAGGCAGGGTACTTAACTCCTGCAGGGAAATTCACAGTCTTCCAACCCAGAGTTTTTTTTTTTCCCTAAAAGTAAATTGAAGGGGGGGTGTTCTACCCATTTGCCTGGAGACAAAAGTGGCAGGTTTTTTTTTTTTTTTTGGATTTTGAGTTTTTACAAGGAGCACAAGTTTAAAAAGGAAACTTGTTTTTTCTTTGGGCTGGGTAAACAGGTTTCCAAGTAGTTGGAAGTTTTTTGCTTTGATTTGGGCCCAGAGCAGAGACAAGGGAATTGTCTTTTTCTGTAGGCTGACAATCACTATCAGAGAATAGGTATTCTATTCCAGCACAGCAAAATTTTACAGCCAAGTTTTGTTTGTTTATTTCTAAACTTTGGGTGTAAAGTTAGTTAAAAACAGAGAGGTTAGAATGACCAAATCCGCGGCTCGACTACAGCTGGAATTAGCCAGATTTCAGGCTGAGGAAAGACAAAGGGAACATGAAAGACAGATAGAACTCATGCGGCTGAAGAAGGAGGAGAAGGAACAAGAAAGGGAGGCAGCGAAAGAGGCAGCAAAAGAGGCTGAACAACACCAAGCGGCTGCTCACAGGAGAGCTATGGAAGCAAAGGACAAAGAACTGGAGGAGAAGGAAAAAGAGAGGAAGTATGTGGAGGAGATAGAGAAGATAAAGGCTCAGCAGAATATCCCAACAAACCCTAGCAATCCTTCTCCAAGTACCACTTCCCATCCCAGAAAGTTCCCCACCTACAAGGCAGGCGATGATACTGAGGCCTTCCTAGAAAACTTCGAAAGGGCCTGCCTTGGGTACAACATCTCTACTGACCAATACATGGTAGAGCTGAGGCCACAGCTCAGTGGACCCTTAGCTGAGGTGGCAGCTGAAATGCCTAAAGAACACATGAACAAGTATGAACTGTTTAAATCCAAGGCAAGAGTCAGAATGGGGATAACACCCGAGCAGTCTCGTCAGAGGTTCAGAGCCCTAAGGTGGAAACCAGACGTGTCATTTACCCGACATGCCTACCACATTGTGAAACATTGGGATGCCTGGATATCCGGAGCAAGTGTTGAATCTCCAGTAAATTTGCCCTTCCTAATGCAAATGGAACAATTCTTAGAGGGTGTTCCTGAAGAAATAGAAAGGTACATCCTAGATGGGAAGCCCAAAACTGTAATCGAGGCAGGAGAGATTGGAGCCAGATGGGTGGAGTTGGCAGAGAAGAAAAAAACTGGTCGCAGTTGGAGCGGAGACCAGAAGGGACAACCCCAGGCCACACCCTATTACCGGGGGCCGCCCAAAGCCCCACCTACCTCCCAAAGAACCCTCCAGACCCCTTATCGTCCCACCACCCCGTTCTCCAGCAACCCTCCTCGCCCCAGTGACCCGTCAGCTGGACGATGTTTTAAATGTAACGAGCTGGGGCATGTAAAGGCCAACTGCCCCAAGAACCCCAACAGATTACAGTTCATTGCACTGGAATCACACCAGAGGTCCACAGGCCCAGATACCTCCCAGATACCCTTGGAGCGGAGGGAAACTGTGAGTGTGGGCGGGAAGAAGGTCACCGCGTGGAGGGACACCGGAGCACAAGTGTCAGCTATCCATGCTTCCTTAGTGGACCCCAATTTAATCAACCCAGAGATCCAAGTGACGATTCAACCCTTCAAGTCCAACTCTTTCGATTTGCCTACAGCCAAGTTGCCTGTCCAGTACAAGGGCTGGTCAGGAACGTGGACTTTTGCAGTCTATGATGATTATCCCATCCCCATGCTGTTGGGGGAAGACTTGGCCAATCATGTGAAGCAGGCCAAGAGGGTGGGAACGGTCACCCGCAGCCAGGCTAAACAAGCCGTGAGGCCTGGCTCTGTTCCGGAAACTTCTATCGGGACCCGGTCAGAGGTGATGGACCCGGACCCCAGACCAATGTCTGCAACGGCAGTAGTGGATCCAGTCCCAGAGACCCAGACGGAACCAGTCCCAGAACCGGAACCAGCCGAACAACCAACACCAGACCCATTGCCAGCACTGAATCCAGTACTTGCAACCTCAACACCAGAGGGCCCCACCGACCCTGAACTGGCAGCAGCCGATAACCCGACACAAGAGGCTCAGCCGGAGCCTGAATCCCAACATAGTGCACCAGCGGAGAGCGGTTCACAGTCAACAGAAACAGCTCCATCCCCTATATCGCTTCCAGAGGGACCAAGCCTAGGTCCACAATCCAATGAGGAACTGATGTCTCCAGCATCAAGGGAACAGTTCCAGACCGAACAGGAAGCAGATGAAAGCCTCCAGAGAGCTTGGATGGCGGCACGGAGCAACCCACCGCCTCTCAGCTCTTCTAATCGATCCAGGTTTGTTGTAGAAAGAGGATTTTTATACAAGGAAACTCTTTCTGGTGGACACCAGGAAGACTGGCATCCTCAGAGACAGTTGGTAGTTCCAACTAAATACCGGGCCAAGCTCTTGAGCTTAGCCCATGATCACCCTAGTGGCCATGCTGGGGTGAACAGGACCAAAGACCGTTTGGGGGGGTCATTCCACTGGGAGGGAATGGGCAAGGATGTTTCTACCTATGTCCAGTCTTGTGAGGTGTGCCAAAGAGTGGGAAAGCCCCAAGACCAGGTCAAAGCCCCTCTCCAGCCACTCCCCATCATTGAAGTTCCATTTCAGCGAGTAGCTGTGGATATTCTGGGTCCTTTTCCGAAAAAGACACCCAGAGGAAAGCAGTACATACTGACTTTCATGGATTTTGCCACCCGATGGCCGGAAGCAGTAGCTCTAAGCAACACCAGGGCTAACAGTGTGTGCCAGGCACTAGCAGACATTTTTGCCAGGGTAGGTTGGCCCTCCGACATCCTCACAGATGCAGGGACTAATTTCCTGGCAGGAACTATGAAAAACCTTTGGGAAGCTCATGGGGTAAATCACTTGGTTGCCACTCCTTACCACCATCAAACAAATGGTATGGTGGAGAAGTTTAATGGAACTTTGGGGGCCATGATACGTCAATTCGTAAATGAGCACTCCAATGATTGGGACCTAGTGTTGCAGCAGTTGCTCTTTGCCTACAGAGCTGTACCACACCCCAGTTTAGGGTTTTCCCCATTTGAACTTGTATATGGCCGTGAGGTTAAGGGGCCATTGCAGTTGGTGAAGCAGCAATGGGAGGGATTTACACCTTCACCAGGAACTAACATTCTGGACTTTGTAACCAACCTACAAAACACCCTCCGAACTTCTTTAGCCCTTGCTAAAGAAAACTTACAGGATGCTCAAAAAGAGCAAAAAGCCTGGTATGATAAACATGCCAGAGAGCGTTCCTTCAAAGTAGGGGACCAGGTCATGGTCTTAAAGGCGCTCCAGCCCCATAAAATGGAAGCATCGTGGGAAGGGCCATTCACGGTCCAGGAGCGCCTGGGAGCTGTTAATTATCTCATAGCATTCCCCACCTCCAACCGAAAGCCTAAGGTGTACCATATTAATTCTCTAAAGCCCTTTTATTCCAGAGAATTAAAGGTTTGTCAGTTTACAGCCCAGGGAGGAGACGACGCTGAGTGGCCTGAAGGTGTCTACTACGAAGGGAAATGTGCTGGTGGTGTGGAAGAGGTGAACCTCTCCATGACCCTTGGGCGTATGCAGCGACAGCAGATCCAGGAGCTGTGCACTAGCTACGCGCCAACGTTCTCAGCCACCCCAGGACTGACTGAACGGGCATATCACTCCATTGACACAGGTAATGCTCGCCCAATTAGAGTCCAACCTTACCGGGTGTCTCCTCAAGCTAAAACTGCTATAGAACGGGAGATCTGGGATATGTTACAGATGGGGGTAATCCGCCCCTCTGAAAGTGCATGGGCATCTCCAGTGGTTCTAGTTCCCAAACCAGATGGGGAAATACGTTTTTGCGTGGACTACCGTAAGCTAAATGCTGTAACTCGCCCAGACAACTATCCAATGCCACGCACAGATGAACTATTAGAGAAACTGGGACGGGCCCAGTTCATCTCTACCTTGGACTTAACCAAGGGGTACTGGCAGGTACCGCTAGATGAATCTGCCAAGGAAAGGTCAGCCTTCACCACACATCTCGGGCTGTATGAATTTAATGTACTCCCTTTCGGGCTGCGAAATGCACCCGCCACCTTCCAAAGACTTGTAGATGGTCTCCTAGCGGGATTAGGAGAATATGCAGTCGCCTACCTTGACGATGTGGCCATATTTTCGGATTCCTGGGCAGACCACCTGGAACATCTACAAAAAGTCCTTGAGCGCATAAGGGAGGCAGGACTAACTGTTAAGGCTAAGAAGTGTCAAATAGGCCTAAACAGAGTGACTTACCTTGGACACCAGGTGGGTCAAGGAACTATCAGCCCCCTACAGGCCAAAGTGGATGCTATCCAAAAGTGGCCTGTCCCAAAGTCAAAGAAACAGGTTCAATCCTTCTTAGGCTTGGCCGGTTATTACAGACGATTTGTACCGCACTACAGCCAAATCGCCGCCCCACTGACAGACCTAACCAAAAAGAAACAGCCAAATGCTGTTCAGTGGACCGAAAAGTGTCAGAAGGCCTTTAACAAGCTAAAAGCGACCCTCATGTCTGACCCTGTACTAAGGGCCCCAGACTTTGACAAACCGTTCCTAGTAACCACAGATGCGTCCGAGCGTGGTGTGGGAGCAGTTTTAATGCAGTAAGGACCTGATCAAGAATTCCACCCTGTAGTGTTCCTCAGCAAAAAACTGTCTGAGAGGGAAAGCAACTGGTCAATCACTGAAAAAGAATGTTACGCCATTGTCTACGCTCTGGAAAAGCTACGCCCATATGTTTGGGGACGGCGTTTCCACCTGCAAACCGACCATGCTGCACTGAAGTGGCTTCACACCGTCAAAGAAAATAACAAAAAACTTCTTCGGTGGAGTTTAGCTCTCCAAGATTTTGATTTCGACATCCAACACATCTCAGGAGCTTCTAACAAAGTGGCTGATGCACTCTCACGTGAAAGTTTCCCAGACTCAACTGGTTAAAATCGTCCTTGAGATGTGGAAAATATTGTTAGTCTTTATGTACTTGGTAGCATATTTAGAGATGCATGTGTCTTATTAACTCTGTTTTCCTAGAGCTCCAGGAAGAAATCCCAGCCAGTGTTTCACCCTAGCTGAGATTTGGGGGGCGTGTCATAAATAGAAAGGGAAGGGTAAACCCCTTTAAAATCCCTCCTGGCCAGAGGAAATCTCCTCTCACCTGTAAAGGGTTAAGAAGCTAAAGGTAACCTCGCTGGCACCTGACCAACATGACCAATGAGGAGACAAGATACTTTCAAAAGCTGGTAGGAGGGAGAGAAACTAAGGGTTTGTGTGTCTGTCTACATTTTGTCTTTGCCGGGGATAGACCAGGAATGAAGCCTTAGAACTTTTAGTAAGTAATCTAGCTAGGTATGTGTTAGATTATGATTTCTTTAAATGGCTGAGAAAAGAATTGTGCTGAATAGAATAACTATTTCTGTCTGTGTATCTTTTTTGTAACTTAAGGTTTTTGCCTAGAGGGGTTCTCTATGTTTTGAATCTAATTACCCTGTAAGGTATTTACCATCCTGATTTTACAGGGGGGATTTCTTATTTCTAATTCTATTTTTATTAAAAGTCTTCTTGTAAGAAAACTGAATGCTTTTTCATTGTTCTCAGATCCAGGGGTTTGGGTCTGTGGTCACCTATGCAAATTGGTGAGGCTTTTTATCCAACATTTCCCAGGAAAGGGAGGGTGCAAGTGTTGGGAGGATTGTTCATTGTTCTTAAGATCCAAGGGTCTGGGTCTGTAGTCACCTAGGCAAATTGGTGAGGCTTTTTACCAAACCTTGTCCAGGAAGTAGGGTGCAAGGTTTTTGGGAAGTATTTTGGGGGGGAAAGACGTGTCCAAACAGCTCTTCCCCAGTAACCAGTATTTGTTTGGTGGTGGTAGCGGCCAATCCAAGGACAAAAGGGTGGAATATTTTGTACCTTGGGGAAGTTTTGACCTAAGCTGGTAAAGATAAGCTTAGGAGGTTTTTCATGCAGGTCCCCACATCTGTACCCTAGAGTTCAGAGTGGGGGAGGAACCTTGACACATACTTTTCTCCACAGCCAGAACATACTACCCGGGGGCATTTGTTTTCCTCCATCCAATCTGGGTCCCCACCATAGGAGCTGGAACTAGGTGCTGGCGGTGCGGCAGCACCCCCTGACTGGAAGTGGTTTCCATTATATAAAAGGTTTGCAATTTGGTCCAATGGCTCTCTGCACCCCCACTATACAAATTGTTCCAGCACCCTAGTCCCCACAGTCCTTCATTTCAATCCCATAATAGTCAAGGCCCCCCATCACCCTGTAACACAGTGTCTTTAACAGTCTGGGCCTCCCCAAGTTTTCATAGGGTCCTGTGCAATGGGCCAGACCTCATAATGTGGATTAGGTAGTAGGAAAAAAAAAACCCACCACACAAACCTTTCATGTCCTTATTGCCCACAATCCATCCATACTATTGGGTGGGGCCATCTCTCTTTCCCTTTCTGCCTTTGGGGCAGCTAATCTCTTCCTGTCAGTGGATCCCCTCAAAATGTTGCCATGGAAGCCTGGAACTCCTATGGTCATTGATTCTGCTCTACCTGCTAACTTTGGAGGGTGGCTAACTCACCCACCCAGGAAAGAATGTCAACGGCTTTCTCTTCTCCTTTCCCTCCTTGATTTGATGGTGGGGAGCGAGGGTGTCCATCTCACAATCTTGCAAACACCACCATATGTTAAAGGCGTACCTGCCTGGTAGCACCCACTTCTGGCCAAGGATAGCTCTGCTGGGGCCTGCCTCAGTGTCTCCTTAACTCAGGCTCCCTTAAAAAAGGGGCAAACATTCCCTCTTCTGGAGTCCAATCTATTACATTCAACAAGAAGTCTTTGAAAAGTAAACCTCAAATCTTTGAAGTCTTCATCCCACTTTCAGCTGGGCCCAGCCCCTCCTCCCACACATCCTATCTTCCCTTCAGCGTTCAAACACTCTTCTGCTTCAGTCCCAAGCGGGGCACAGCTCCCTCCCTGAAGGGCTGTTTTCTTGCTCTCCTAATACCTCTTGCCTGGAGTTCAGGATTCTCCAATGGATTGCTGGAAATGATTGGGACATATCTGCAGACACTGCAGGGAGTACGGTGGTTCCTGTAGGTCTCTGAGCTGGCAGAGGAAGCTGTCATTTAAAAAAGGCCTAGGTGCCTTTCCTTAGGCCCAGTTGGGCAGAAGCTAATCAGTCCAGGTGCAGTGGACACTGCGCCCTTCCTTGCAGGGCCAGTCACTCTGTGACAGGAGCCCTATTGCTCTTATCTGCTGTGACACTTAATCAAAGGGTTGAATTCACCTGTGCAGAAAGCCATTCTAGTCTTTATACACCACTTACCAAGGGCTTAAGTGGAGTTTAAGTTGGTGCATAAGCCTTGTGCTCTTTCTCCCCACAGAAGTGAATATCACCCATATAGACCACAGTCAACACAGAATAATATCAAGAAACAACACCTGTAACACCGGAAATGGTCAGCAATCCACAGGTGGCTTTACTCTGTAATCAATGGGGAAAAGTGACAGAACCTTCAGAGGATCTGAAGAAGCTCTCTCTGAACAGGACTGTCATTAGCACTACAGGTGAAAAACCACCCCAGGACACTCTCTCCTATTAGCCAGAGAGGAAATGGTAGCCTGCATTCTGACACATGTCAGCATCAAGGTTGAGCAGAAAAGCAGTGATGCACATACCAGCATGTGTACTAGTCGTGTGATTATCCTCACTGCATTTTATATTTGGAATCAATTGACTATCACCACAACAGGGGATTTACGCACTGGGCAAACAGTTATCCTGCTGAGGTGACCTGTAAAAGGGTGGAATTGTTTGTTTTGAATGTTACTGTCACGCTTGTGAGTGGATGATGAGATTCTGCTCCCCTTTAGAAACATTGGCTTGCCTGTGTGTCGCTACGTAAATGGAAGGGGCATGAAGCCGCTTTCACCTTATGCTACCAAGAAATGTAGGTATCTAAAAATATATATATATATATATATATATATATATATATATATATATATATATATATATATATATATAGGCTTTTCCACCCATCCCTCTTCCCTAGTCTGAAAATCATCTAGGCCGCCTCTCTCCCACCCACTCAGAAATTGTAACCCTTCTTAGAGGCTCAGACCTTAAAATCCAAAACCCTCCACCCTCTGTGTATAAAGATATTAATGACTAGCAAATTCATCTTCACTTACTGTATAGCTACATATCTGTTGCTCTCTCATATATGGAGGAGTAGAGGAATCACCATGTCAGTAATAACCTGAAATGCCAGAAGTATGTATTTCCATACTGTGCCAGCTTCCCAAAGAACAGAGTACATACAAAGAATCTTTCCACATATGGTGGAGACATCCATATAATAAATACCATTTATCTTTGCACTTCTTGACCATTTTCACTCTACTCGCCCACTAATCCATCTGCCCCCCAAACTTCTGAGCATCGTCAAACAGCTGCCATTTAAAAAACAAACGAAGACATAACACAACCTGCCAGAGAAATGTTTCCAGTGCTGTACTAATGATGCGTGAAGTGCTTTGGGATCCTTTAGAATGAAAGAGCTATTAATGAGCTAAGAAATTAGGCCCCAATTCTGCAAGGGCTTACACACATGCTTACCTTCACCACTGATGGTAGAAAACTAACTGAAATGGTCTGTGGAAGACTACCATAATAGTGAAGCTAAGCATGTGAATAAGTGTTTGCAGGATCAGGGCCTTAGTGATCTTGTATGTGAGAAAGAGAGCTGGTATTTGAGCTGACTTCTTTTCTCATATTTCACCCTACTGTATTATAGGCTATGTTATGAAACTGTCAGAAAAGTGCTTGCCTCTTATAGAGACTCCTGCATTATTCAATCACAACAGGAGAAATTAAGGATAAAAAGATAAGTTTCACTTCAGAATTTTCTTGCTTTTGTCAGTTAAGGTTATGGCCTTAATAGTATTTCAAACTTTTTTTTAACATATTCTGGGCTTGGGCTATCTTACGCCTGACTGACATTTAGAAAACAACATGTCAGTCGTCTTTTAGAGAGAACATGCTTGCAGCATGCAGCGCAGAAAATGTTAGCATAGCAAAGAATGCTGTGAGCAACAGAACATGTCAAGGTCCTTCCTAAATCAGTTGAAAATATTTTCCTGTGAGGAGGAGGATCGGATAACTCTAAAGCAGGAGTAAAGCTAGTTAGACTATTTATTGCAAATAATTTTAATTGCTGATTATTCTGCTTGCAAATTATTTAATTTTACAAATTATTTGTTGTTTTTAAATATTCATCAGATTTTATTTGGCTGCATTTCAGTTGCTGGTTTGTTCACTTCAATTATAGAGTTAACCATTCACAGTGTGTGATTTGTCACCTGAGTCACATGGTGTTGTTACTGCTCCCTGACTGGATGGCTGAAACTTTTTTAAATAAGATAATGAAAGTGGCAAATGATGATCACCACAAGTTTTGGACGAAAAATAATTTGAAGAGGTTTTGCATTGGCAAACATTTGTAAATACCCTGTATACTCATAATAATTAATATGATACTGTGAATAACAACAAACTGAACTCATCACCTGTCTGAATTTACTTCATATGATACCTGACCAGCTCTAGCCAGAACTGATGGTCAGTAAGATAACAAGAAGCTTCAATTAATGTCATAACCATTACAGATAGGCCCAACATGCAAAGTTCAAGTCTGGAGATAAACTTTCACAAAGATCAGAGAGATGATCCATTCAGATCCAAACTCTTAAAGATCAGGGTGTTCAGAACTGGCATTTTGGTGTAGGTATGTCACTATTGTTTATTTCCGCCCTTTGCAATTAACTCACCTTTCTTTTTGACTGCCTGGTTTCTACTAAACCTTCCCGCTGCAGGTTTGCCCTCATATAGGAACTTTTCCCTACCATGCTTTTCTAGGGGCTGGCTGGCCCTTTGACTATTGAAGAGAAACACTCCTGCAGCCTTAAAGTGGCCATTTTGCCACAGCTTGCTCTTTGTTGCTATTCCTGCTTCCTGAGCTGGTAAGTATCCTTACTTTTCCATAGTTTTTCCTTTCTTCCTCCTCACAAGAGGACACATTCTCATAGCTCCAATGACCATTCTGGTAACTGATCCCTAAAAGTAGTTCATCCTTCTCCTTGAAGGAGTAACTGAGGAATTATGTATAGATTGTAGCTATACAAACATACTTATTGGGGAAGAAACCTGAATTTGTGGGTCATTTTTGTCTCTATGGTGCTTCTGAGCACGGTATTTCCTTGTGGGGTGAACATGTGGACATTCTTATTTACCTGTTTGTTGCCCAGTTGCTCTTGTCTGCTAAGAAACTTAATCATGTAGGGTCAAATTCTCCTGTGCAGAGAACCAGCATAAGAATGATTTAAAAAAACAAAGTCATTTTTGTCATCTCCTTTACAGGTGTATGAAGGTGAAGGAAATCTTACTCATGAGGGAAGTGTGACGTGTACTATGGAGCAACATGAGGAAAACCTTCAGGGTCTGGTTTACAAGTCACCTGTATTTTCCTGTTGTTCTATTGCTGGTGAATCCTGAACATACCTGCTCCTTTTATGAGCCCATAAGGATAATTTGCAGGCAGATCACAGCTCTATGTTGGGAAAATCAAAGATGGAAAAGAAGCCAGCAGATCTCCATCTCCAACTGTGCAAAGGGGAAGTGCCAATCATAGAATCATAGAATATCAGGGTTGGAAGGGACCCCAGAAGGTCATCTAGTCCAACCCCCTGCTCGAAGCAGGACCAATTCCCAGTTAAATCATCCCAGCCAGGGCTTTGTCAAGCCTGACCTTAAAAACCTCTAAGGAAGGAGATTCTACCACCTCCCTAGGTAACGCATTCCAGTGTTTCACCACCCTCTTAGTGAAAAAGTTTCCTAATATCCAATCTAAACCTCCCCCATTGCAACTTGAGACCATTACTCCTCGTTCTGTCATCTGCTACCATTGAGAACAGTCTAGAGCCATCCTCTTTGGAACCCCCTTTCAGGTAGTTGAAAGCAGCTATCAAATCCCCCCTCATTCTTCTCTTCTGCAGACTAAACAATCCCAGCTCCCTCAGCCTCTCTTCATAAGTCATGTGCTCTAGACCCCTAATCATTTTTGTTGCCCTTCGCTGGACTCTCTCCAATTTATCCACATCCTTCTTGTAGTGTGGGGCCCAAAACTGGACACAGTACTCCAGATTTCAGAGTAACAGCCGTGTTAGTCTGTATTCGTAAAAAGAAAAAAGAAAAGGAGTACTTGTGGCACCTTAGAGACTAACCAGTTTATTTGAGCATGAGCTTTCGTGAGCTACAGCTCACTTCATCGGATGCATAGCATATCGTGGAAACTGCAGAAGACATTATATACACACAGAGACCATGAAACAAAACTTCCTCCCACCCCACTGTCCTGCTGCTAACAGCTTATCTAAAGTGATCCTCAAGGAAGGCCATTTCCAGCACAAATCCAGGTTTTCTCACCCTTCCCCCCCCGCCCCCACAGACACACATACAAACTCATTCTCCTGCTGGTAATAGCCCATCCCTCTTTGAAACCTCTCTTTATAATGCGCATGATAATCAAAGAGGGATGGGCTATTACCAGCAGGAGAATGAGTTTGTATGTGTGTCTGTGGGGGCGGGGGGGGAAGGGTGAGAAAACCTGGATTTGTGCTGGAAATGGCCTTCCTTGAGGATCACTTTAGATAAGCTGTTAGCAGCAGGACAGTGGGGTGGGAGGAAGTTTTGTTTCATGGTCTCTGTGTGTATATAATGTCTTCTGCAGTTTCCACGATATGCTATGCATCCGATGAAGTGAGCTGTAGCTCACGAAAGCTCATGCTCAAATAAACTGGTTAGTCTCTAAGGTGCCACAAGTACTCCTTTTCTTTTTTCTTTTTACGAATACAGACTAACACGGCTGTTACTCTGAAACCTGTCATTATGCAAGGCACTGCATTTAGCCGCATGGAGTGGAAATCTATCAACTGCATGAAAAAACTTGTACAGATACAGACAGACATCATCTTCCTTTCCAAATGCAAACAGATGGACATCGTACCAAAAGGACTGAAGGTAAAAAATCCATTACAATCTACATACCACACAGACTATGCTGACAGCTTGTGCCACACGCTCTCAAAGAAACTGCGGAATCACCTGATCAACATCCTCTACAGCAAACAGGGAAAGATTAAGAATGAGCTCTCAAAAATGGATACTCTCATAAAAAACCAACCTTCCACACAAACTTCCTCGTGGCTGGATTTTACTAAAACTAGACAAGCCATTTACAACGCACACTTTACTTCTCTACAAAAGAAAAAGGACACTAAACTTTCTAAACTACTACAGGCTACAAGGGGCCACAGCAATGGTCCCCTCAACCCACCCAGCAATATTGTTAACCTATCCAACTATACTCTCAGCCCAGCAGAAGCAGCTGTCCTATCTCGGGGTCTCTCCTTCTGCCCCTCCACCCCCTCGAACATGATACAGTTCTGTGGTGACCTAGAATCCTATTTTCGACGTCTCCGACTCAAGGAATATTTCCAAGATACCTCTGAACAACATAATGATCCACAGAGGCCTGCCTACCAACATTACAAAAAGAAGGATTCTAGGTGGACTCCTCCTGAAGGTCGAAACAGCAGACTGGACTTCTACATAGAGTGCTTCCGCCGACGTGCACGGGCTGAAATTGTGGAAAAGCAGCATCACTTGCCCCATAACCTCAGCCGTGCAGAAAACAATGCCATCCACAGCCTCAGAAACAACTCTGACATCATAATCAAAAAGGCTGACAAAGGAGGTGCTGTTGTCATCATGAATAGGTCAGAATATGAACAAGAGGCTGCTCGGCAGCTCTCCAACACCACTTTCTACAAGCCATTACCCTCTGATCCCACTGAGAGTTACCAAAAGCATCTACAGCATTTGCTCAAGAAACTTCCTGAAAAAGCGCAAGATCAAATCCGCACAGACACACCCCTGGAACCCCGACCTGGGATATTCTATCTACTACCCAAGATCCATAAACCTGGAAATCCTGGACGCCCCATCATCTCAGGCATTGGCACCCTGACAGCAGGATTGTCCGGCTATGTAGACTCACTCCTCAGGCCCTACGCTACCAGCACTCCCAGCTACCTTCGAGACACCACTGACTTCCTGAGGAAACTACAATCCATTGGTGATCTTCCTGATAACACCATCCTGGCCACTATGGATGTAGAAGCCCTCTACACCAACATTCCACACAAAGATGGACTACAAGCCGTCAAGAACACTATCCCCGATAATGTCACGGCTAACCTGGTGGCTGAACTTTGTGACTTTGTCCTTACCCATAACTATTTTACATTTGGGGACAATGTATACCTTCAGATCAGCGGCACTGCTATGGGTACCCGCATGGCCCCACAGTATGCCAACATTTTTATGGCTGACTTAGAACAACGCTTCCTCAGCTCTCGTCCCCTAACGCCCCTACTGTACTTGCGCTATATTGATGACATCTTCATCATCTGGACCCATGGAAAAGAAGCCCTTGAGGAATTCCACCATGATTTCAACAATTTCCATCCCACCATCAACCTCAGCCTGGTCCAGTCCACACATGAGATCCACTTCCTGGACACTACAGTGCTAATAAACGATGGTCACATCAACACCACCCTATACCGGAAACCTACTGACCGCTATTCCTACCTACATGCCTCCAGCTTTCACCCTGACCACACCACACGATCCATCGTCTACAGCCAAGCTCTGCGATACAACCGCATTTGCTCCAACCCCTCAGACAGAGACAAACACCTACAAGATCTCTATCAAGCATTCTTACAACTACAATACCCACCTGCGGAAGTGAAGAAACAGATTGATAGAGCCAGAAGAGTTCCCAGAAGTCACCTACTACAGGACAGGCCTAACAAAGAAAATAACAGAACGCCACTAGCCGTCACCTTCAGCCCCCAACTAAAACCCCTCCAACGCATTATTAAGGATCTACAACCTATCCTGAAGGATGACCCAACACTCTCACAAATCTTGGGAGAAAGGCCAGTCCTTGCCTACAGACAGCCCCCCAACCTGAAGCGAATACTCACCAACAACCACATACCACACAACAGAACCACTAACCCAGGAACCTATCCTTGCAACAAAGCCCGTTGCCAACTGTGCCCACATATCTATTCAGGGAACACCATCACAGGGCCTAACAACATCAGCCACACTATCAGAGGCTCGTTCACCTGCACATCCACCAATGTGATATATGCCATCATGTGCCAGCAATGCCCCTCTGCCATGTACATTGGTCAAACTGGACAGTCTCTACGTAAAAGAATAAATGGACACAAATCAGATGTTAAGAATTATAACATTCATAAACCAGTCGGAGAACACTTCAATCTCTCTGGTCACGCAATCACAGACATGAGGGTCGCTATCTTAAAGCAAAAAAACTTCAAATCCAGACTCCAGCGAGAAACTGCTGAATTGGAATTCATTTGCAAATTGGATACTATTAATTTGGGCTTGAATAGAGACTGGGAGTGGCTAAGTCATTATGCAAGGTAGCCTATCTCCCCTTGTTTTTTTCCTACAAACCCCCCCCCCAAGACGTTCTGGTTAAACTTGGATTATTGCTGTGCACATTGTAAGATGAGCTATTGCCAGCAGGAGAGTGAGTTTGTGTGTGTGGTTTTTGGAGGGGGGTGTGTGGGGGGGGGGGTGAGAAAACCTGGATTAGTGCTGGAAATGACCCACCTTGATTATCATGCGCATTATAAAGAGAGGTTTCAAAGAGGGATGGGCTATTACCAGCAGGAGAATGAGTTTGTATGTGTGTCTGTGGGGGCGGGGGGGGAAGGGTGAGAAAACCTGGATTTGTGCTGGAAATGGCCTTCCTTGAGGATCACTTTAGATAAGCTGTTAGCAGCAGGACAGTGGGGTGGGAGGAAGTTTTGTTTCATGGTCTCTGTGTGTATATAATGTCTTCTGCAGTTTCCACGATATGCTATGCATCCGATGAAGTGAGCTGTAGCTCACGAAAGCTCATGCTCAAATAAACTGGTTAGTCTCTAAGGTGCCACAAGTACTCCTTTTCTTTTTTCTTTTTAGTACTCCAGATGAGGCCTCACCAGTGTCGAATAGAGGGGAACGATCACATCCCTCGATCTGCTCTCTATGCCCCTACTTATACATCCCAAAATGCCATTGGCCTTCTTGGCAACAAGGGCACACTGTTGACTCATATCCAGCTTCTCGTCCACTGTCACCCCTAGGTCCTTTTCCGCAGAACTGCTGCCTAGCCATTCGGTCCCTAGTTTGTAGCGGTGCATTGGATTCTTCCATCCTAAGTGCAGGACCCTGCACTTATCCTTATTGAACCTCATCAAGCATAATAAACAAGCATGGATCCTAAGATGGAGAGGGGCGATATGACAGGTTCCTGGCTGAAGCCTGTAGCATTTCCCACGGCCCTCTGAAGAGGGGAGCAAGGAACTAGAGGGCAGTGTCCTTTGTGGCATAGTATGAGGTAATCACCACCTTCCTGATCTCAGTGAGCTAGGTCTTCACAGAGCTGGCTAGAAAATAATCCCACAATAATGGATGAGCTTCTTCTAAATTCCCAAAACAAAACAAAAAAAGTAATAGAAAAAAAACTAGGTAAAGGTTTCTTATGGTGGTAATAATACTTAGCATTTATGTAGCTCTTCTCACATTCGACTCATTTTATAAACATTGTGGAGAATCCTGCCTGCCTTATCACCTTTGTACAGTACTTAGAACTCTGGTTAAGCAGTTTTTAAAAGATATGTTGAATGCTATTTATGCATAAGGCATCCAGAATTACACCTATTATCTAATGACTCCTTTCAGCAATCCTTTGAGCTAGGTACAGTTAGTATTATTTCCATTTCACAGAAGGGAAAAATTGAGACAGAAGGGATAAATAACTTGTTCAAGGCCACAGACGGAGTCAGTGTCACAGCTAGAACTTGAACTCAGCAGTTCTTAGTTCTTCGGAGTATATTCACAACAGTATACCTCTTTCCTTTTCTTAGAAGGGAGGATTGAGAGAGAAATGAGGACTAACAAACTGAACACAAGTTCACCAAACAAAGCAGCTGAGAAGAAAGTCTGCTCAGTTCTGGGAGGTGTTCTTGCTGAGGGATCGTTCTTACCAATGCACTATAGCTTCGCTTGTAAGACTACACCTGAGATACTGTGCACAGCTTGGGTCTCCACATTTTAAAAAAGATGCGGAGAAAACAAAAAAATGTTCAAAGAAACTGAAATAAGCAATAAAGGGAATCAGATAATTTGATTTAGCTGCAGTGAAAAGTAAAGGGAAATGAATTCATTTAGCCTTATGGCACAATGCTTAAGGGGATAGATGTGAACTTTGTGTAAATTAGCTATCAGCGAACCGGTTTTTAAAAAAGAAAAGAAAAAGAAAGATAGGCTGTCCCAGCCCATCCTACTATCCTCTCAAACCTTTGCCCCTTTCTAGCACTGACCTGAACTTACCCTATTTGAAGGATCTGAAACATTTGATTCGCTATTTATCACATAGCCCCTCACTTCTGGGTTTTGTTCAGGACCAGAAAGGCCAAAATACCATAAAAAGGCAGTTCTTGTGTTTCAGGCCAGACCCCAGGCCTTTGTAATGGGACTGTAGTTGCAACCTGAAATCCCAGAAATCAGGGTCAGGGAGCTCCTGCTCTCATCAAGTTTCCCAAGTACAGTCTGTAGATACACTAAGGTCAGACAGTTTGGATAAGATTCAGACAAACAGTTCTTCTCCAGATGAAACTTTTTGAGATTTTCCCATTGCTATTATAAATTCTCAATGCAATGGAGCAAAAAGAACTATTGATCTGATCGTCAGCTGTAAGGGCTTGTTCCTTCGAGTCCGCCAGTCTCTGAACTCCCATTGACTTTAGTGGCAGTACCTCAAACAATGAGCTTGTAGGTTTAGGTCCAAAATGAGAAGCAGTGGTTTTAAAGTAATTAATGTTTGTGAGGTACTCAGCTATCCTAGTGATGCTTGCCACATAATTACCTCGATAAAGATTAAATTGCAGAAGAGATTAGCTTATTTGATGTGGAGAATGGGTCAATTCTTGTAATATTTTTGTGAAGAATAAGTGTGACTCAGTTTACCCACTCACTTTGTATTGCTAAGCACTGGACATGAAGGAGTTAATTTCCTCCTCTGAGAGAGGGGGAAGAGAAATTGGTGGATGTCATGTACACCAGACTCAGCTGGGCCTATCAAGAACCAAATGGAATGCACACATGTGAGTGGAGGGTCCTGCACAAATAATGGAAACCTCAGTGCCTGACAACCAAGGAAGAAGAACAGGTGGCCACGGAGCGGTTGCTTCTGAAGACAAAAGGAACCAGTTTCGAACAGAGTTTGCTGCTATGCTCAGACAGGGACACAGATCCAAAGAGAGACTAAGCTGGATACCAGCCAACGAACCATGGACAAACAGGGCAGTTGCTTCTGCCAATATAGACTTAATGTTAAGCTGGGCTTTTCCCATGCTGACCTAAGAACTCTCAAAGACTGTATACCAGTTGACTAATAATTGCTGGTTTGTTTCAAAAAAGCTTCCCTGTCATTGCAGCTACTCACTGGTTGCATTGTTCCCTGAAATGATTAAAGTCTTTAAAGAGGGATCTGAACTTGTTGGGACTTGCTTCTTCTTAGCATATGCGCAACATGCCTCAGGTGCCACGTGATCAGGATTCATCACCAAATTTGGTCCACTGGTTGGATCATTAGCTTCCCCAGGTTGGGCCAGGTACTGACGGGGAGCGACGTGAATGCTGATCCATGCTCCCCTTTGGGACTTGCTGTAGAGCCAGCTGTAGTGAAAAACAGGGTACTGGTATCTGAAGGCATAGTCTGAGTTTTAGACCTTTAGGCTCATCCTTGTGAAAAACTGAGCTTCGAGTTTGGTAAATAATTGGGGTACTTCCAGAAGAGAGTGTAAAGGCTCAGGCATCAAACCCCTGACACTTCACTATTAGAAAAAACTTGGACTAATGGGACAAAGAAAGAGTGGAACAATTTGTCTAGCTGAGGCAGTTAAGGTTGATTCAATATAGATACATAAGTCAAGACTAAATATGTGAAAAGAACAGAATAACTAGTTTGCTTGATGCAGTAGACCCTAACCCAAGATAATCTGATTCTTGATTGCAGAGCATGAAAATAGCATCATTAAGGTTAAGATTTTGTCACAGTTCTTTTCAGTAAAAGTCACAGACAGGTCGCAGTCAATAAACAAAAATTCACAGAAGCCCATAACCTGTCTGTGACTTTTACTAAATGTAATGGTGGGGGGCTGATGTGGGGATGACTGAAACCTTAGCAGGGTGGGATGAGAGCCTGAGCCCCACTGCAGGGGAAGGGGGCCTAGCACCCACCACCTAAAACAAATAACAGCTCTAGCACCTTGGGGCTGCGGGGCCCCTGCCGGCTGATAGCTCCAGGCCTGCAACCCCGGGGCTGATGTGGAAAATGTCACGGAGGTCTCTGAAAGTCACAGGATCCATGACCTTTGTGACATAATCATATTCTTAAGTGTTATTTAAGTATGTAATGGTCCTCACTCAGGGTCTGGTTGGGGAGTGTGGCCTAGTGGTCATAGCTGCAACCCCTGATTGCCAAGGGGAGCCCGGGACCTCCCACTCCATCAGGCTCTGACCCAGGGCCCTTTGGGCTACCAGTAGTCTGGCAACCAAGGCTGCTTAAGGCTGTCCTCCCAAGGCCTCTTCCTCTCATCCCTGCCCTCCCCGCACCCGGTCATGTTAGCCCAAGGCTTTCCCCTGTTGGGAAAGTCCAAACCAAAATAAGTAAAAGAGGGTTACCATTGTCCAGGGTCCATAGGCAGGAGAAAGGGGAATACTTCCGTCTCTAATTGTCTTGTGGGATGGGTTCTCCCTTCCCTTAGGGAGGGCCCCTTTGGGCAGCTGTGATAGAGCCTTTAGACTTGGCTCACAAGTTTGCTCACCTCCAGTTCTGCCCCACGAATGAGCTAATTCCCTGTTTTTTAATTCCTCCAGCAGATGGAGCATTTGCTGCAGGTGTGGCGGAGCCAGGCTGGCTGAGCCCAAAATAATCCCATAACCCCTTGTTGCCCAGTGTGGGGTTTGTACACCCCATCACAAAGTACCAGACATAAGAGATTTATACACAGTAAGTCTTCAGCCATATATCCCAAAGTAACAAGAGGGGGCTTATGAGGAGAAAAAAGATGCCTTCGAAATGAAAGTAGAAAGAAAGTCAAGTGTTAAGAATGACACCACAACTTCACCATTTTAAGAGCCACATTCTGTAACACCTGCTCATTAGGCCCCATGTGCCACAAAATGGGCATCCAGTATCGGTCATGGACTATATAGCACCCACTCAGCTTTTTCTTATGTAGCATATGTTTTCTCAAAGTGTTAAAATTTCATGTTGTGTCTATTAAATGTGCCAGACAGTCAGACCTACATAATGAGGGCTATTTTCTACCAGCTGAAGAAGTACAGTACAAGCAATGGCAGCAAAGGCCTTAGTCTAAAAAAAAGAGAGTTTGCCTATTAATTTCAAAATCAGTTAAGTCTCCAAACTTATTCCTGTCCTTTCTGCTGAGACTGCCCCCAAAGGATGTCTGCCGTGCTAGGGGATGTAAGAGTTTGGTGAGGTTAGTTACCTGCTGTGAACTGGACTGAGCTCACCCACACTTACGTGTTATTTTTTAAATGTACAGTAGTATTTTGTACTTGTATTTTGACCTTTTTTAATTTAACTTTTTTATTGGTTTTGGATATTTGAAAGCATTCCTTTTCTCTCTTTAGGACAATTATTCACCTCATGTTCTGTCCAGAGATTGTTCACTGTGGCTTCCTTTCCCCAGGATCAGATTGCAGGGGGCCATAGCAGGCTACCAACTCCTAGGCTCTTGGCAAATCCACATTCCTGAAGGAACAGTTAAGCAGACCAGCTGCTGCAGAGCTCCAACTTCAAGTCTATGAACATTCTTCTTTCTCCACTCCCTCAGGCACCACAGAGCCTTAATCTGTCCATATTTGGTATGCTGTCCCCACAGTAATGATATAAGGGCTAATCATATAGGCAATGAGTGGAAGAGTCCCTGTGGTGGGCATATGTGAATTCTGTAGCCATGTTCTTATGCTGTTCCTTCTCCATTATTTGTTTGGTTTAAGACAGCTGAGGGATATATGCAGTAGCCTTGAAGACTCAAAATGTTGTGCATGTTTCCAGACAGAGATCCCTACTGAACTGTGTAGTTGAAGTGCAAGGTAGACACAGCCAACCTTCATTCACTAGAAATACATTTTAAAAATGAATAATTATTGAAAATATTTTCTCCCGTATTATAGTCCAGTTTAAAAAGAGCACAAAACAGAGATGGACATAGGATTTGCTGTACTGAACCAGACCCATTGGTCTATCAAATCTGGTACACTACTCCTGGGAGTGGCTAACGTCAGCTACTACAAAGGATGCTTTACTAGCAGTCTCAAGGCCATAAACAAAAGAAGCCCATTTGGCCCAAAACCACAACTGAATTCGCCAGGAAATGCCAATGATTTCTAATACTAATTGCCTTAATACAAGTTAGAACTGAGTTTACTTTTAAATTGTTTAATGGTAATTCACTAGTGGAGTAGAATACTCCTTTTTAGTAGCAAACAAGCTACTTCAATGACTGCAATAAGTCGCTGTTCTAGACATTACAAAGAACATTTGTCAAAGCAGTCTAGATTCACATACTTTTCAGGGCATTACATATTTTAATGTTTTGGTCAAATACTATAAAAAGAAAAGCCATACAGCAGTGGCCCCTCCTGTCCTATATGTCGCAAGCTTGTTCTGGAGGGAACGTTTTTTAGGAGCAAGAGAGTAATTCAATTTCATTCAGAGCCTGATACAAAAGCCCACTCAAGTCAGAGGGAGACTGCATAACTTCAATGGGCTATGGATCTGACTTTCAGTCATTTGACCTGCTCCTGCAAACCATTTCTCTGGCAACCAATTCAGAGTAAGATTTTGAAGGCGTGGGCCCACTGGCCTCTCTGTTGAGAGCAAGGGCATCATGTAGTGCTGAATGTGGTGAGATGGTGGTGCTTGTCCACTACAAACTGGATTAAGCCTCCCCAACTCATTTTCTACACCCCACGTTTTTGAAAACACTGATCTGTTTTGTGTTCTATTTTTTTGTTAGTTTGTTTCCAGTGGTTCCTTCTCTTCTGTTGCAGTCCCTACCATTTTAACTTGCTCATCTTTTCCTGTACTAAACAAGTATTGTCTTGTTTGGAACAAATCTAAGTGGGCTAATGTAAAGCTCCAGATGAGCCATAGCACCATGTGTACAAAACTCACTGAAGTCAATAGTAGTTCTGAGTATGGATCGATGAGCAGAATCTGCCCCTAATAGCACTAGTTAGATGGGACAGGTGAAATCTTGGCCCTACTGAAGTCAATGGGAGTTTTGCCATTGACTTCAATGGAGCCAGGGTTTCACCTAGAGCTTTTAGCTAACACAGTTTTCTCTCCAGCCCACTTTTAAATCAGATGAAAACTGGAACCACACAGGATATGAGTTTTAATGAAAGTATGACTCTAAGAATCAATGGGGGAAAGGAGTTAATCCATTTACTAGAGATAATGAACACATTGATTTGCACAAGATTTTCCAGGGAATAGATAGATTCCCCACCCCCGACCCCACTCAGAAGTCTCTTACTGGTTAGATCAATTTCTTAAGGTTTGTAATTGCGTTATTTGTCTAAGCACAACAAAAGGAACCAATAGTATGATGTGATATGACTCATTGCTTTCTTACCTTTAGTTGCTCCATACAGCAATGCAGTTTAAGGATTTCACAGTAGAGTTTAAATTCTCAAGTTGATCTGAACTAAGTCCTCTGAACTAAATTTTTCAACAGTATTTTACCACATACTGTAAAAATGTTATTTAAACAATATTCACCATAATTGCCACTAGTAAACGATAACTAACTGTAGCTTGCACATTCTAGATACTGGTTTTCAGACGATTATTGAAGTAATCTGTGTGAAATTTTGTGTTATGTTGTTGTTGTTAATAGTATGTACTGGGCTTGTTTGGGTTTTCTCTTTAGTCTTCAGAAACTGAGAGTTTAAGAAAACATTCAAAATGCTGAGGATACACGTAAGTGAAATATTTAATGTCTGTCAGTATTCATAAAAGTTACATTGTTTACATAGGGTTCATTTCTATATAATAAAAATTTCATCTTAATGAAAAGGTTTTCTGGCAAGTCTCGTATATGTTAATTTGTTTAACATATGCTTTGGATATACAGCTAAATAGCAATATAGTTTAAAAAAAAACCTTTCTGCAAATAGTCCTTTGAACAATTACAAAACCTCATTACTAAAGAATTGGTTATCTTTACACTTGCTTGTTGGCTTGTTAAACTCAGCTGTGATTTGGAATGGGCAAAGATCAGTTCTTTCTTAACAGTTCAACAAATTTGTTCATTGCATAGTCAAGATGTAAACATCTCAGGGTTCCATAAATTATACTTCTGTATGCTAAAAAGTCATAGATGGTTTTGCATACTATGCTGCATATGCTTTCCTATGCTGATTATACTTTGTTAGTTTTGTTGTTGAGGCTGATGGAATTATTATTAATCTTGTTTTAGATATGTCAATTGTACACAACAAAGGAAGAGAAGAAAATGAAAAATTTAAACACCAAAGGAAATTATTTTACACTTTGCAACAATATTGCCACCTCATTCTTTTGGTTTTCTATATATAACATGATGGAAATGTACTATACTGCTTCTTCTCAAAAAAATGAGTTTAAATTAATTTCAACAGTTATCTATGAGTTTACATAAAGTTAACTATGTTTGCATCAAATAAAATGTTTATTAATGAAAGCTATTTATTGTACAAGAAACATCAAAGAGAAAATGCATCATACAGAAATGTACACTATTGGTGACAGATGGAAAAGTGCATGCAGATTTCTTTGTTTTATTAAAAAAAGAAGTCAGAAACAATCGTACTAAAATTACTTGGTTTTGATCCCTATGATCTTAAATGAGTGAAAAGTTTTTTCTCTGAATTTACAATATGCCATTTAACAGATATGACTAATACACATTAGCAAGCAGGTGGAATGAATGCATTCGGATTTTATTTTACAAGTACTTGTGCTTGACAAATGTGATTTTTAATTTGTTTTTAGGAAGAATTGTCTTCAAATATGGGCTGGGTAGATTGCTGCCAGGTTGCTCTGGTTTTATACACAGTTTCTCTGAATTTGTTTTTAATACCACACAAATTGTTTAAGCCTTTTGTTCTGATAATTAAACACCATAAAATAACATGTTTTGTTAACATTCAGGAAATGACATTTGAGTCTTTTATTTTATTTTTTAAATTTTTTTGGCTCAATAAATTTTTAAATATATGATTATCATAACCTAATATTGTCTTTGTCTTCACTGCAGTGGATTTCCGATCAAACTTTTCCCCTTCTTTTAATACTTTAGGGAATTTTCAAACGTCGGGATGTTTGGCTGTAATGCCCCAAGATTTGTTCTCCCTGAAAGAAATCATAGTGACAATTTATTAAACTACAGAGCAACCTGGCTTTTAGGGGTCTGCAATTCTAGTTTGTGTTCAATATACCTAGCATTAAATCTTGATTCATTTCATCATAATTATTTGTTATATTTTTCATGCAATTACTGTAGCTGCTAGTTATCTGATTTTTAAAATCCTAAGATAAGGTTGCAATATCAAATCAGTGGGGCATTACTTTTCATGTGCAAAAAAAAGGGGGGGGGGATTTAAAAATTAAAACCTAAGTTGCGCCATCAATGGTAAGTACATTTACTATGAAGAAAGTGAAAACCTAAAAAGAAATCACATTTATAAGCTTGCATTCCCACGTTTAACACCATTCATTCATTCATTCATTCATAATAAAAATGCAGACATATAGATACAGGTAGACTTTAAATTTAAAAAAAAAAAACTGATGGGAAATAAAACTCCTTGGATCCAAAATGATTTATTCACACAAATTTAATAGGATATATCACAATTGTTTGGTCCATAAATATTTAGGGGAAATAGTTTCTATACAATGCATTTATCAATAAACAAAGAAACATGGACAATTTTGCTAGACCACTTACTGTACTATAAACACGAAGCTCAATATATAAGATTATTGAATTTATCAACTATATCTGAAAGAGTGCACAACTGCTTTCTATGACATGTTTGTCCCCTCTAACAGGATACACCATAAAAAGAGTTTCAGAAATAAGAGGTAAAACAGTACAAAACTAGTGAGGTGTCAAAAGGGCTTAAAACAGTTAATTTAACAAACAACACATATATCCTGATTTTTCACAAACTTACTCCCAAGTTATATCATAAGGCACATAGTAGGACTGAGTTATAATTAGTCTACTTAATAAAGTAGATCTATAGTACCATATATTGTTCTGTCAAAGAACAAAATTTATAAGTATCAATATTTTTACCTGTAAAAGTGTATTAATAAAGATATCAGCCTTACCAAGGTTGTTTGGTCTGGTTAGTGGTAAATGCCCATAAGGTTATAGAAATAGGAAAAGTCAAGATTTAAGCTCCATAGAAGATGATAACCATACTTGCTAAATATATAATGGCAAACACACCTTTCTTCTATTACAGTGTTAACATCTCTTCCATCATCTTTTTTTTAAAAAATAAGCTACTTTTCTGTGCTAATTTTCTAAAAACCCTGAGCAAAAGTTACAATAATGCACTTTAATGTGGGCAGTGAACTGTCAATATGTAACCACACATTTATACAGCCAAAAAGGACACCTTTGAAATATATTAAATAGCCACTTTCACCACCAAAAGAGAGATTTGATGGGGTCTAAAAAGTGGATTCTATGTGCAAAGTTATTCTTAACAATCCACTAAAGCAAGATGTAGATCTTGACTGTTTTTTTTTATTTTTGTGTCTCAGACTTTCCACAATCTAATTATTTTTAACTACAATAAAGGGGAACAAATGAACATTCACCACTGCCCAGACCATTCAGACTTTTAGTTTTATTAAAATTAAAAAAAAAATAAAAAAGAAAAAAAATGCTATTGTAAACTAGGAAATGTATTTAGATCAGCATCCACAAGGTCTTCTGAGTTTATCTGTCTCAAAGCTATCCACTGCCAATTCCAAATTTCATAGGAATTCTTCTAATGCTTTTTTCTTTTATACAAAAGTTAAAAAATTAAAGTATATATTAGAAATATTAATGTACTAAAGATTTAAATTCATGTATTAAACAAAGTGTCTGATACAATCTCATGAAACATCTAAAATAAATTCAAAATAGCATGAATAGAATGTCCTAAAATCAGTTTCCTTAAACATCTTAATAAATTATATTTTGCTTATTTCCATCTTCCCTGAAAAAGTTTAATTCATCGAGAATTGCCTTAGTAATAAACATATGTATACTTTTAGAACTTCATCCTACACTCACTAAAGTTAATGACGAATCTCCCATTGGCTTTCATGGTGCAGGATCAGGGCCATATAGAGTTAATTGTTTTCATTTATTTATTTTTTAAATTAAAATCAGCGGCATTTATGGCAGAGAGGGAAAAAATGAAATTTTGCCTCGGCAATACTAAAACTTATATTGAATTATTCAGCTTTGTGGCCCAATCCCACAAACAGTCATGCAACAGAGTAACCTTACTCCTATGAGAAAACTCATTGAAATCAATGGGACTCCTCATTTGAATTGTTCCTCTGGTGTATATCTTAGTGAGCCTCCTTACATAAGTAAAGTTACTCTGGAGCACAAGCGTTTGTAGGATTAGGGCCTTTGGTGTGCATAATGCAGAATTCACAGACCAAGGGCCCGATCTTGCAGTCCTTACCTACACACCACTCCCATTAAGCCTAATCCTGCAAATCCTCCATCCGTGCCCTACTCCCATTGGTGTCAATGGACATTCCACATGGATGAATGTCTTGCAGGGTTGAGATTATTGACCTGCGTGGGAATTTTGGGTGCTCAATGAATACAGGGTCAAGCTCATAACTAATATTTATACAAGAAGAAGAAGAAGCAGCATTGACACTTGGAATGCCTCTGTCTATTCCAATTCCTAATTTGATTTGTTTTGTAGGTGTGAAAAATACATAGTATGAAACTTGAACATGTATTATAAAAATAAAGTTAGACTTAGGACTCTGAAACTCCATAAATGCACATACAACCCTGGAGTAGCAAACTATTGGCTTTAAATGAACTGTCAGAGGCTTTCTCCAATTATCAGAGTGGGAATATAATTTCCTTCTCCCTCTCCTCCCCCCAAGATTCTGGAAATAAGTAACATACAATTTTAAGAGGCACTTATTAGAATGCTTCATAACTTTCCTTTCAATTGTCTGATGAATTAAAAAAAAATCCAAATACAATTTATAGACAAAATATGTTCATTTATAATGGAGACATATTACTGCAAACTCATTTGCCAAGTGGCTGCAGATGCTACACACCAAGCTGTTTGTTTTCCCAAATATTTTGTGGGTTTGTTTAAAAAAAAATAAAGAGTCTTGTAAATAATAATAAAGAAGAATAAGAATAAAAAAAATATTCAAATGTTAGAAAAGGTTCGTTAAGGTAGTTTGTGAGGGGCTCCCGGATTCGTGGCTGTCCAAGTTAGAGGTCACTGATGTCACTACAGTGATAGTGGGATTGGTCAGGTCTGTTAAAGTGGTCGCAGTGCCGGGTGGAGTGAGAGCGCCGCTGTCTGCTGAGGGCGGTGCCGGAAGTGACGTGCCATCAGCTTTATCGACACCCCCATTCTCCTGCCGCAAAAGGTTCCTTCTGAATTTGGCTCTTGCGTTTTGGAACCAAACCTGCAAACCAATCCCAATTGATTTCTTTACCGATGTTTGCTTTTTGTTTTTGTTTTTGCTTTTATGTATTTTTTATGTTTGTTCTTTGTTTGGCAAATCATCTAAGTAACTCTACATCTTTGTTTACTACCAGTTTGCTTCATTTCCGTCATACAAAGGCATCTGTACATTAGGTCCAACACTGTGGGTGCTGATTAATGGAACATTGAAGCCCATGATGAGGATCTCTTAGAGCAGCCTTGCAGAAGTCTACTCACCCACTCATCCAAGGAGAGTAACTTTTCTGATGGGCAAGTAACATATCCTTGGGGTGGGGGTGTTGTTCCATTACCTAGGTCATCGTGGTAAAGGATGCGTAAAGTAAAGATTTTGTGCTTGGGCTGGTAAACTTTTGTGACCATTTTTAAAGACTGAAAACTTAAAAGGGGAAACTGATACCATCCCCTATAGCACTGGTTATTAATAAGGGGTTCCTAGTCCTCTTCCCTATAAAGCTGTGGGTTCATTTTAAATGTTTTAGGTGACATGTAACATGGACAAGCAATTAATGCTAATAGATTCTCTTTTTGCCTTGATCGCTGCCTTCTCTCTGCACTCTGCACACTGCACACAGCACTACATACCTCACTTTAATTTCACTGAGCTAGCACACAATGAGAGGGGATTTACAGTTATTTATTTTTTCAAACTGTGATTTTTTGGGGGGAGTATCTTAGGTAGGGGAGTGACTAACTGTTGACCTAACTATGGAGGCCCTTAAGGATAGACATGGAGAAAGGGAGCAATCTGGTCCTGGGGGATCATATCAGCCAAAGCTTGCCCTTTGCCATATCCCAGGGAAACCCAGACTTTGCCCAACCAAGGGCCACAACGACAACTTAAAGGGAGCCCAAAGGCTGCACCTCATTTATGTAAAATGGAGCAGATTGCTTCTATCCCCTTAATATAGAGGTTACCACCTAGAGACTACAAGTCCCAGGGTGCATTGCTTCCCTCGCAATGTCTGGAGATAGTTCCTGCATATCAAGGATGAGGGTGATCACAAACCACATTTCAGAATTCTGTGGGCTGAGTTTGGGTGGTGAGCTATACACTGGGCACTCCTGCCATTTAGTACTTTACCCATTAAGTTCTTTGCACACTCTCTAGGGACACAGCAATGTTATACTAAGAAGAAGAGATATACATATAACAGTCTAAATAAGGGAGATACTATTGTATTGGCAGGGGGAGGGGAGTTTTGTCAAGCCTGTGATGGTGGCTTCTTACCTGCAGAACTCTCTTGGTCAGGCCCGTTTTCTGGGCAAGCTGCTTGAGGTCCTTGGCATCTGGGTTGTGGTTGATAGCAAAGTAGGACTTCATGGTGCGGAGCTGGTGGTGTTTGAAGGAAGTGCGCATGCGCTTAGTCTTCTGGGAGGGGGGGTAAGGCTGCTGGTCTCTGTCCAGGTGATCTGCCTCATTCTCATTACAACCTGATCAGTAAATAACATGACACAACAAGGAGTTGGCTGTGATCATGCATCATACTTAAGTAAATAAAACTAAGGCAAGTTTCCAGAATCACACGCTCTTTTTGGAGAAGAAAGAGGGGACTGAACTAATATGGTGTCGGGATGGGCAGGAAGTGGTATTTAGATTAACAAATAAAGGTCAGGAGGATGGCCTTTTCCTGATCTTAACATTTATTATATCCCTCAGGCTCACACCTGCTAAGGAAACAGTATATTGAGGGCAGACCTGCCAAGTTTCACTCCTTTGGCATTAATTTTCAGGTCCCTCTGGTGATGAAGGGTTTTGTTATGTTTCCAAAGAATCATTTAAAATTTCACTCATTGAAACTGCCCTCGCTTGAGAGAAGAGTAAAGATCAAACCAACATTTTGAATCTTCCCAAATCACCAGCAGGCAAAAAAAGAAGCATTAGGTGGGAAGGCTTGTTTTGACAAGTATAAATACTGAACCATTTGTGGATAAAACGCAAAATAAATGCATTTGGATTCTGCCTAGAATTTTATATGAAAAATGTTGGGGGTTGGTGCCTGCAGTGTTACCACAGCTATACTGGCACCTACATAGACCATTCTGCAGAATGGCCAACTACCAGACCACAGAGCTGAAGATGTGCCTTGATTTGATGATGTTTAAAGTTGTTAATGTGACTTTGCATGACAAATATATTATAGATTACTGCCTCATGGGTGTGAGTTGCACACCAGACCAGTGGTAGTGCTAGGTACTGGTGTCACTGCCTATGCTTGGGACAGGAATGAGACAAATACCAAGAAAAATAAAGTCGTCCATGTTTTACTTTTAGGCCTGAAAAATAATCTGATAATTTTCAGGATTATATTTTACAAAGCTAGCTCAATCACTCAGAGGGCAAACCTGATTGTCACATAACAAAGAACATGAATTTTAAAAAATCTAATTTAAAAATTGTAAAGAATGTGCCATGTAAATTAGCCTGGCTTCATTAATTCTTCATTTGAATTTATTTTAGTCTACTTCCCTACAGTTGGATTTATTAACTAGTCTTAGCCAACTCCCAGTATCCCCCCCCACACACACACACATATGAAAAGCACACAGTTAGCACTTTGCATTGCATCAGTCAGTAGAACCTCTGAGACTTGCAGTGCTAAAAAGAGGCAAAACAGCTTTCAACTACCCCAAAAATAAGAAGCTCAAGTCTTCTCAGAGCTTTGCTCCCTACTGAATTAAGAGACAAGTTTACAGTTACATCTGGTAGCTGCGAAACACATAAACAAAGGATCAGGTGAATGTTCACCCAGGATGGAAGCAATTCTAGCTACAATTATAGTAATATCTGTACTTTCAAATAAAATAAACTGACAGCTCTGAAACCATCTGGATGTGGAAATTACCTTGGAAGTAACTTAGGACCAGGTTTCCAATATTTTTACTCTTGCTGAATAACACTTTATTCCACATACAGTCCTACTGCCTTCAATGGGACTGTTTGAGTGGTAAAATACTATTCATGGTGAACAAAGATATCAAAATTTGGCTCTAAGAAGTTATTTTAGCTAATCGCTGGCCATTTTTTATTAAAGCATTCAAGTTATGCGACAACAATGCCTATTTATCTGACTGTCTAGCCTAGCCTCTTATAGCACATGATTTCTGAGCAGTTATTTATTTATTATGGCTTGGCTTTTCCAAAGGTGCCTAAGTCAATGGGACATGGGCTCATAACTACCTCTGGTGCCTTTGAAAATCCCAATTTATACAATAATTACACCAGTCTGTTCTCTAAATGGCTGAAATAGCATTGTGTGGCTTAAACTCTTACATTATTGCCTGAAAAACTAGTCTATAGCTAAAATTCAGGCAATACATTCCTGCATGTTTCTTTGCACCATCCTTTTTTTTAGTGGCCAGCACAATACACTTCCCATTGCCAAGATCTCACCAAATACACTTTGCAAAGTGATTACATTTACACACCACGAGGGATTGAGTTCTTGAGCAATAGCTGTGCAAAACATTGCCCTAGGGAAAGAAAAATTGCCTTTATTTTGAGATAACTTACATTCTTCAGATGTGATGACCTTCCTGTCCCTTGGACAATTGTTCAACACAATTGCTCTCAAAATAGAAATTATTTCTAACATATGGTAGCTAATATGGATCAAGTAAATTATTTATAGGACACTTATCACTGTAGTATCTGAGCCCCTCACAAATATTAATGGTGTTAGCTTCATAACCCTCTGAAGTATTGTTAGGTCTCCAGTTAATAGTTGAGGAACAGAGAAACAAAGAGATTAAGTGATTCATCCAAGGTCACAAAAGAGGGCTGTGTCAGAGCCAAGAACAAAACCCAGTTCTCCTAGAGCCTACTCCAGTGCCTAGCCACAACACTATCCTGCCTCTTTATGTGTGCGCGAATATGTAAACTATATACACATACATACACACATAATCTAAGCAATATTCATATAATCTTGTTTGAGAATAAACTTTTTCTCCATTGTATGGTCAAATGGTTTGCTGAAACAGGGCTAGCAACACATTTAATTCAATTTTTTAGAAGTTTGGGTTGTTTCCATAATGTCCTACACCTTGCAGTATGAATAGGATGATATATGTGTTTTGATTAAGAAAGCATCTTGATTTATTGGAAAGGTAAGTGTTTGCCCCTCTTCAGAGACTCTTACATCGTCAGTTACCACTCTAGCTTTTAACACAACAAATGGATTCCTTTGCCTAGCTGCAGAGTGCAGTCCGAAACTTGATAAGTTTTATCACAAATACGTTATGGAAATGTTTAAATTATGTTCTAGTGTTCAGAGATGTTTTCACAGTGAATTACAGCTAAGAGACAAAACAATCACTGAGCACTAGTGTCCATGTTTAGGAACCCATCAGGGTCTAAAATTGCAGTTAAACAGGTCTAAAGACATATATTTTGACTTTAGTAATGATCAGGCTTCTGATAAACATAGTTCTTAAACGAGTTTTCAGCCTTTACCTGAGAAATACGCCTGCCTACAGATGCCACTAGGGGTCACTAACACATTCATTTAGCTATTTGAACACTTTGGAGTTTGAAAAGTAAGAACAGACTTGGAATTACAATATTTTAGAGGTGGAAAAACTTACTGGCTTTCTTTCGTACAGAATTTAATGAAATACCACCAAGGGAAAAACACCTTTTTGTTCCCTGCCACATACAATTGAAAGTGATATTTAGTGAGGTCTTTTAAAACCAAATCCATCCTGCCTGACAAAATACTTTCACTTCATCCTTTCTATCCTGTTGTGTTGAATTAGATTAGAGAATCAGTACCCAGGTTTCCAGCTAAATCGTTAATTACACATGCAAAAGGCCAGCACATGTTGTGGCTAATATCTGAGAGAAAGATACCCTAGAAGACTGCCTTTTAGACTCTTTCCTGCTTCTGGAAAGTGTAAGTGTCCCACTTTTCCGATTGCTCTAAATTCACGCTTTGAATCCTCTATGTCTATTTCTATTTAGATTCGTTACCCTTTGGAGACAATTACATAAAAGAATAGTTCTCAATCCTGAAGCCAAAGGCGAACGAGGAAAAATGTATTTTTTTAAATGACTGCCTACTGCAGGGGTGTTTTTTTTTCTTTCAAATAACAATTATATCTATTTCATGTCATTCTATAAGCATCAGAGATTCTGTGGCTTTTTTGAGTGTTAAATTGGTCAATGGTTGGAATCAGCGCTAGACCGTCTTTAGTTTAGTTATAAAATGTACTTTCTCGAGACCACGGGCCAGCACTGGCTTTTCATAGTCTTCCCCCACAAAAAATAACATGTTAAAGCTACAGAAATTATGGTGGCTGATCTCGACTGACTCGAAAGAAGCCGGTCCGAAGTAGCTTCGCTTTACTCAGACATTCCCCCGTGTAAACTCTGCGTTCCCATTTGGGTGAGCTACATTTTGTCTCCTAGTCCTAGATGCGGCTTCTTAAGCTCCTTTGCAGAGAGTGGCCCCGCTAACTATCTGGGGACGAGGCGGAGAAAGAACGAAAAGACTTTTTAACTTAACATACAAACGCAAACACCACATTGCCTTTATAAAGGCGTTTCACTTCGTCCCCCCCCCCCCCATTAGTATTCAAAGGGTTTTTGCTGTAGCCTATTTTTTTCGCCTTTCCCCAGGCTTGTGAGCATAATTATCACAGTGAATGGCTTCTAAATGTTTGGTTTCGAGAGGTCTGGGCGAGCTCGGACGATTGTATGCGAATAAGGAATAACATGGAACCCAAACTGAATTCCTGGCTCGCAATCCCGAAGCTGGTGGCTGGGCTACAGGTTCCCCTTCCGTCAGAGCCGTTCGGGACTTGATTAGGAACTGCTCAGTGCCCAGGGATTCCCATGTCATCTTCAATTAACAAAGAACAATTAATGCACTGATTGCCCTGGCTCCAAGGGCCACGCATCAGAGGAGCTGAAATAGCCTCGCACAGCGCTAAGCAGTTCCACACTGAAGCCCTCTTCACAAAACCGCCCCAAAGAGAAGCGGCCGCCCGGGGAGGACTGGGGGAAGGGAGGGGGAGGACTCTTTGCGTCTCCGTGGCAATGGGGTGAACTCGGGGGAGGAACTGCAGGCCGGAGTTGGTGCGTTGTTATAGCGCGCAGAGCAGTTTCTTCCAACTGAAATAGCCGGGTCCCCTTTTCTGTGCACCCCTCCGCGGTGACCGCTTTGCTTCATTGAGCCAAGTTGTGAGTCCTCGAGCACCCCCAGCTACAGGACACGGACACACCAGCCCTAGCCTTTCCCAGGCAAACTGCAGGGCACCGCCCAGAATTCCGTCCCCCAGCTCAACTGGGAGTTAAAGGTCCTGCTGCCTACCCAGGAAAACACAGAGCTGCTCACTCTAACACCCCACACACACACACACACCTTTCCTTCCCTGTTACAGGGCAATTTCACGAATAAATGGAGACTCACTACAAACATTCTTTGGGGATCGGTCATTTTTAAATTCGATTTAAATTCGGGGAATTCTTTCGTCTGCAGGTTAGTGGAACTCCGTGTGACTTGCCTGAAACGATTTAATTCGGGCCCGTGGCGCTTTCTGGCGCAGAAATAGTTCTGATTTGGGTGACAAAGGTACTAAAGTTAAAAGCGTTTCAGATAATAACGCTGTTCCAGCTCAGCTGTTGTCCCTTCCTTTCATTGTGAACGGAACAGACACGCCGTTTGTTAATCTGCTTGTTATAGCCCCTCTGTGGGGAGCTGTTGGCGGAGGAGGGGGTAGGGGAAAAAAACTGCCAGCAAAATAGGAAAATATTCAGCCTGAGGAATGAGTTACAATAACTGAGTATCTACAGATTCACGTGGAGGCCTACGGAAATCAGACATGTTTCCTCCAGAGTTATTTTCTGTTGATCAGTTTAGGTGACCCTGAATTGGGGTCCGAGTGGTGGAGGGTTTGATTTTGAGACAATCAAAGCAAGCACATCTCCCCGCATTCCTACAGAGAGGTAGCTGGGTTTGGGGGCGGGAGGGGGGGGGTGTTGTCTTCACCCTGGGAAGTCACTGTGTGGGTATTTGACATTAATAGAGGAAGACAGCTTTTTAGAAGGGCTTCTGTTCGCTTTCCTGCAAATGCTCCAACCCTCAGAGGACTGTTTGTTTGATTTTCCAATGGTTAAGCAAGATTTGGCCTGGATGAGTTACAGATACACTGCCTGGCTGGGGAGGGGAGCCTGAGAAGGCCCCTTTCTGTGGAGCAGAAGGTTCAGGGCCCTGTTCTCACCTGAATTGTAACTGACGATGTCCACTCCTAGAGCTGGGCTTTTTCTCTTCCTGGGCCTCCCTTTCTGGACTGTGCCAGTGCCATTGAAGTAAGGCAGTGCCAGCCCTCCGCTCTTGGCAGCCAGCTCAGTATAGCTCAACTGAGGCGGGTATTCGCCTTGCAAAAGGGTCTCGAAATGGGCCCTGCAGTAAACCAGGTTGTCCTTCATGCCAAAGTGATCGCCTGTGGTCAGAGTCTTGTTGCAGGTGGTGCAGGTGAAGCAGCTCAAGTGATAAACCGACTCCCTGGCTCTCATGACCATTTCAGAGGCTGAGATCCCAAGGTGGCAGCGGGCACATCTCTGCACGGAGAACCTTCTGAAGGAAACAGAAAAGTGGGCATCAACCAGAAAGGTGATAAGTCCTGCCCAGCCCCCGGGTGCTGCCCAGCTCCCCTGAATTGAATTACGCCCCCTCTACCTCCCCCCCCCCCAGTTGTGCTCCTGAACTGAGAGCCTAACAATATTTGCTCCCCAAATCTTGCAGCTGGACCCCTTTCTACCCAACCCTCGGAGAACGGCCTTCAACGTAGGCCTCTCCTGAAGCCCCCGCCCTGGCTAATGTAAACTCTTTGGGCTTGTTAGAAACTCTGTGTATGAGAAAAGGAGAATGGGCCAGAAATAGTCCACTTTAATTTTCTTCAGGAAACTGATCTTTCTGCCTGGATTTTTTTTATTTGACAACTAGATAAAATTTGACAATCTCGACTAGCCTTAATAAAGATTAATAAAGCAGCATTGGGAGAAAACTTGTTCTCACTTCCCCTTCGTTCCTTAAACCCTAAACCGGACTGAGAGGCTGGGAGGGAGAGAGAACTGGGCACGGTGGGGAAAAAACAGAAAATCAAAACAAATCAAGCAAGCCACGAAACTGCGCTCTGCTGGAATTCTGCCTGTCTAGAGCCGCTGACCGATGAGAATTCAAAATCTAGCCGTGAGCTGCAAGGAGTTGATTTGATTTAGCAGAAAGGATGGTTTGTTGTACCAATAAGAGCTGCCTCTGCTATTCTTTACAGCGTCTCTCCGGAGCTTTACCATTAGCTTAGATACCTGGCCAGTTCAGGAGGGTGACCCCTGCTCTTGGGAAACGGGAAAGAAATATACACGCTACAGCGAGAGCGAAACTTTTGTTTGAAACTTAGGCAGCGATCCCACAGCACCTAGACTATGTGGGACTCTGTCTCCTGTTGTTGTTTATACCTTACCATGCTTTAACATCGTGTCTCTTGAAAATGTCGATCCGTATTTTACACGTGCGAGATTTACAAAGGAGGCACATTTGATGTACTTGCCCTAAAGCCACGTGTATAAAATGAGGAGTCTGCCTCTAAGAAGCCATCCCGAGCTGGACATGAGAGGTTTGGCTGCTGCTGTTCTGGGGAGGAATGGGCATTTGAACCGGTAGGGACTGAGTGCTGTACCTGTAATAATCCTCCTTGCAGTAAATACTGCCGTCCTTGGCAAAGCAGGTGAGTTCTGACTCCAAAGCCAGTTTACATTCACAGCATTTAAGACACCTGAGGTGCCATTGTTTGTCAACAGCCAGCAGGTAATATCTGTCTGAGATCTTCCCTCCACAACCAGCACACAAAGCAGGCTTCTCGGGGCTCATTGGGGGCATGTTCTGCAAAACAACCACACAAAAGTGGATGAGAAAGCAAATCAAGACAAGCGGGCGGTGTGATGCTTGGACTGGGACTGCCGCAAGAACCAAAGCCTGGGCTCACAGAAAGAACCCCCAGCTGTTTGGAACCGAACTGGCTGCATTTGCTCTGGCCTTTCAGGTGGCCAGGCTACCTCCCCTAGGGGACACGACTTGGGTGTTTAGCCCATCAAACCTTCTCTAATGATGTAACTTAATTTCAGTACCTGTAGCCCGGTGATTAGGCCTCACTAGGACACGAGAACTGATTGTTTTCTAGTCCTGGGGAAGTTACAGAGTTGGCCGTAGCTTCCCCGTTAGCTTTAAAACTGCAACTTTTGGTGGTAGGAAATCCAGACTAGCGAGTATTTTATAAGTAGGAAAATATCTCCTTGCTGCCCTGGAAATTTGCATCAGTGGAGACATTCCCAATTCGAATTCCTGTTTAAATTTGAATACCGCTTAAACTATTTAAAATCCCTCCTCTAAATGCAAATAGGCCACTTAAAGCAGAAATGAAGGGAAAATAGTCCAGGAAGAATTAATTGAGAACAATCAAAATGTTGGAGAGTAATCCTAATGAAAAGAATGCACAGGGAGGGTTTTTTCCCCTTAAAATTATTGCCTTTTCCTTTCATTAATAAACGTTTTCAAGTGTCTGTTGGCCTGTTTTCCATAAGAAATCCCACTAATAAGAAACGGAGATGGAGGAATAGTGTACATACCAGAATAACCCCCCAAACATGAACTTAAAATAGTTGTTTTTTGTTTTGTTTTAGGAAAAGAAAAAAATCCATCTGTTCTTATCACCGAATTCTTTTTAGCTGAAAATGCAAACGCAGTTCAATGTTTTTCCTTTTTGTAACAACTGGGGGGATGAGTTGAATTAACATTGCAAAACCCTCAGGAGTTTATTTAATAGGAGAAGAGAGGGAAACCCAATAGCTCAAAGCAGTAGAGCAGTTCCCCAGGCGGTTACTTTGTGTTCCAGTGCTCAACGGAAGTCCTACAAGTAGGAGAAATGCAGAAGCTCGCTTTGCAGAAGATATTGCATGAAGCTAGGGGACCGTTTCTCCAGACGTGGGGTGTTATCAGTGCTAAGGTTACAACTTGTTTGCTAAGAAAAGAGATTATTTCCAGACAATGTAGCCGAAGAAATAACATTTAGCAGGGCTGCTCCCTTTTCAAACATTAAAGCTACATTTTTACTTTAAACACCGCCCCTCGCCCCGAAGAAAACAAACAATTTTGCAGCGAAAATTTCTACAGTCCAGTTTGGAAAGTGCCAGGGCTGCTAAGGATAAAATGCACCTTTTCAAAACCCGGCCTGTAGCCCCTTGATAAATGAGAAAGCAAGGCTCCCACTGCAAACTATGCAGGAGTCAGAAGAGGTCTGCTTCGCTATAATGAGTTAAAAAGTGTTCCTCTTATGAAAACTTTAAATATTTTCCCTCTTATGACTCAGATGAGCACACACACACACACACACACACACAAATATTAGACGAATGCATGGCTCAGCCTCCCAGCATAACAGACTCCATTAGAGAGCCATTGGTGTTTAACGTGAGCCTCAGAAATGTTTCTAAACTTAAGGGGTGTAAGGGAACGGGGGAGGGAGGGAAGCAGAGTCTCTCTTCCCCCAGACTGTGTCTATGAGGGTGCAGGCTCGCATCTTGCAGTGATTCCCTTTAAAGGGGTGCTAGCTTCTTTCTTACCGTTTCCCGGCCGTTCATTTGTCCGCCTTTGGCCAGGCGGGACTCGGTCTTGGATCTCCTCTCCATCTCCTCCATGATTCCTTGGATGTGGCCTCCGGAGATCCCGTGGAAAAGCATGGCTGGGGGACGGAAAGGACAAGTATTTTCTTCTGCTCTGCACCCCACTATTTCCATATACAGACCCCAGAGTCTTTAGATCATCCAAAATGTCTACACCAAGGCGCACGGCGCAGGCAGAGGGAGATTGCAATAGTGGCTTCTCTTTGCACAAGCACCGAGGGCTTCCTGAAGATGTGCAGAAAACAAATAAGGGGGAGAGGAAAAATAATATAATAAGAATAACAAAACAAACAAATAAAAAACCAAGCAGGAGAATCTGTTACTGCGGTGGAGAGCGGGGGCTCCTGACTGAAGAGACTTGGAACTAGGGGCAGCCAAATCGGTCGGGAAAGGAAATAGTTTTGAACACAAAGAAAGCAAAAAGAAGTGCTATTTTCAGCAGTCCCTGGTTGCTTTAAAGTTCCCAGTGCCTGTAGGTTGGATTGGGGACTGCTGCTTTCCAGAGCTCTGTCCAATTTGTTAAGAGACTAAAGCCAGCCCATTTTTGATAATTTAGTAGGAGGAGTTCTCTCCCTAGAGCTACCACTGATTTTTATTCAGACAACAAAGACCTGTCATCCTCCTCTCAACCCCCGGTGATAGGCAAGCGGTGACAAACATGCCAGTTGGGGATGGTGGGATCTATACCCCCACCCCACCCCACCCCAAAAACACACACATACAGAGAGAGAGAGGAGTCCCAGGGAAAGGGTGTTACAGGGACAAGGGAAATTCAGAGCACCCTGTGCAGGGTTGCCGAGCTGAGAATTGCAGCTGGACTGTTTTGGTGGGTCTCTCCCCCTGCCCCCCCACAGTTTACCCATAGAAGTGCAGGATCTTGCAGTGTTTATTGTCTCCCCTGGCGGTGCTGAATGGCCACGGCCGCCTACAGACCCCAGATTCACCCCCCTTTCGGCCCTTTGGTGGCGGCAGGAAAATGAGAACACCTTTGTAGGCGTAGGGTGGAGGTTACTATCCTGGGGAGCGGCTGGACCTTGCTAGGAGTGTAATTAACCAAAAAGCATTAAGCAACGCCCCCTCCCCCAGTTATTGTGTCCACAGAAATGATGCTGGATAATTAGCCCCCCTCGTCTCGGGTGGACCCCGGCTCCCATGTGGAAGACGTAGCCGCAGACCGGGCAGAGATCACAAGCTGGGGATAGCGCCGGTCACCTTGCTCCTGCCCAGCCGCCGGGGGATCAGTAACCCCCCTGCACCCGCTGGTGAAGTTTAAACTTCCAGCCGTGTTAACGTCCCGCCGGGCAGACCCCAGTCCTTAGCTCTCAGCCTCGCAGTGCAAGCAGAGCCCAGCCGGAGCCCCAGATTGCCCCGTGAGCTGGGGGGTGTGGGGCAGGGAGGAAGCCCGCGCTGGAACCATTCCCCGGCTGCAGCGCTGCTCCGCGCACCACAGCCCCCCGGGAGAAGCGGGGATTTCAGCTGACTGCCCCGGTGTCAGCGAGCGCGGCGTGCAGGGGCTGGGTGGGACAGCCAGTCTGGGCCAGCTCTCGCTTCTCCCCACTTACTTTTCACACCATTCTCCGCCTTGCCTTTCTCTGCAACAGCTGCAGGCTGTTTCCTGACACCTCAATCCCTGCTGCAGGATCTTCCTGGCGGCGGTTCTGCTCCCCTGGCTCCCTTAGGGGCCTTCCGCCCTGAACTCCAGCATGACTCGTGAAAACACCCCCTTCAGCCCCCATTTCCTTTCGAACAGGGATTCCCCACCCCCGCCCATGTAACCCCCTAATCCTCCCATCTCTTTCCCCCCAAGCCGCTGAAATGAATGTTATTTGCAGATTGAGTGTTGCAACATTCCTACCAGTGCCAGAATACAGCTCATAAAACACAATTTCACACAAAGATGGAGCCAATCAAGTGAAATAAGCCGGTATTTTTTTCTCTGTTGGCACACTAGATCCTGGACAGCAGGGCTGCTATTTACTGTAAGTAATGTAATTAGCCCTTTTGGATGGAAATCAAAATTTTTTTGTTGTTTTTGGTTTTGTTTTGTTTTGTTTTTTTAAATAGGAAAGTAATTGCTATAAAACGATACGGCAGACACAAAAGGGTCAGGGATTCTCCCTTAAAAATGGGTAGGTCCTCTCACAAATCGCAGTTTCCTGAAAAGCAGTCAACGCCTGGAAAAAAACGGGGGTGGGGATGTTCAGAGGGGTAGGTGTTCCTTGGAGAAAACAAGTCAATTAGCACAACAAGCCACAAGAAAGAGGTAAACAAGGCGATTCAGTCTGGGCTGCGGGTGTTGTTTGCAGTGGAGTTTCGAAACTTTAAAAGTATTCATTTATGTATTGCCGTGCTGCCCAAACCAGGCCAGAAAATGAAAAATTTGCCCCCCCCCCCCAAGAAAAAACAGTTGGGGAAAAAAATACACAAGCCAGGATTGCATAGCAAGTGTGGGTAGATGAAGCTTTAGGAAAGGAATCCAGAAGCAACGGCGTTGGTGCCTAATTATAAAGATTGTAATGGAAGGGAAAAGGGCTAATGGCTGAAAGGAAGAGGACGAACTCCACTCTCCACAGAGAAGAGATTTAAACCGTTTGCAGAAAGTGTGTGTGGATACGTGCACACACCGATTCGAGAGATTATGTGTGTGCGCGCCTATATATACGGTGTGTGTCGTATTGTAGATTACAGAGCTATTTTGGAAATGATTAAAAATCTATTCGAAACAGATGGATGATACAAATATCCCAGTTATCGCTGTAAATCTAGTGAATTCGTCTTTGCCTAACGTGTTCCTTTATCCCCCTCCAAATATTCCCGTAGCAGTGGTAACAAGCCATGACCTAACTCACTGGCTTCCCCGTGTCGTCGGGTTTATGAGAACGATCAAGATTGCCCCGCAAGGCCCTATTTTCCAGAGCGGAAGTTGCTTGCGTTTGGAATAGATACGTGCTCAAAATGTGCCCGGACTCAGCGTGGAGGGGACCCTACTCCGGTGTGTGTTTGTTTCTCTCCTCAGCCGGGACCGCTCGACCCCTGTCCTATGTGTGGCTGTTCCCTGCCCGACTGACTGAAGCTGAGACCGAGCAAACTCATCGCCTGTGCCCGGAGCCTAGAGAGGAGTGATTTGGCGCCAGCGCACCTCTGGGACCGCACTGAAAATAAAGGCTAGTCTCCGTGCCCGGAAACAAGTACAATGAGCTGCAGGTTTCCCTCCACCAGGTCACTCATCCGAAAGTGGCTTCTTCTTGCCCTCTCTCCTTGCCAGCCAGCCCCAGCGGAAGCGGGGTTTAAAATACCAGCTCCCGGGCGCTTTCAGGCAAAGTGCTCTTGAAAAGTTGAAGCGCTCTCTCCCCTTTCCTTCCCCATTTTGTCTGCTAATGGCTTTTTGCTGGGTTCAATGGAAAACGTGCAGGTGCAGGGGGAAAGCTTCCGAGCCAGCCAGGGCGTTTGAGAGAGAGAGACCAAGCGAAAAAATATATATATATCTCATTTGTTACATTTCTATCACTATGTTAGCTCAATGGCGCTATTAGGAATAATTGGGCAGATCCCATAACAAAACTCAGAAGTGACTAAACCCCTTACAATTGGGCGCACTTAATTAATTAGAGCCCTTTCTTTCTGCTCCATCAGCTAGGGTGAAGGATACACTAGCTGTTGCGGCTGCTCCAGCAAAGAAGGCCAGGGATTTCTTAAGCCTTTTCTCGTTAACATCCTAATGTTGGCAGACCACTCCTGACCTAGAGCGATATTAAAAGTTTGTTGCTAGCATCAGACGTGATTTCTTCATTTCCAAAAGGCCCGTAGTAGACCAAGGTAAACCTGTTTCAATATTCTTAAGATTTCATTTCTCTTTGTACATTGTAACTCTGCTGCTCTCAGGCAGGTTGGTGGGCGACGGACAGCTGGCTCCCGGTGGAGTTTTGCTGATTTGGTTGGGTGGGAGAGAGAATTCATCATTTAAAACCAATCCGATAGGAAATTTCACATCCAATCGAACGATTCTCCTCTGGGAATCGATTTATCCCAGTGCCCCACTGATTCTGAATTTGGTTTCTCATTTCACACAACCTTTCTCCCCCTCCCCCTTCTCTCTGTCAATGACATTTTAGGAAGAATACAATGGTGCTGAGTAATATCCAGGCTATGTTCATATCGTGCTATGCGATTTTAGATTTTCCCTTACAAAGACAGAGACAGGGTGCGGCTTGGACTCCCTGATTAAAGCGGTGAGATGGATTCTCTTGTTTTTGAGATCATCCCAGCAGGTACAATGTTCCCTGTCTCTGTATCGCGACACTGAACGCTTTGCAGTGGTCACAAGTGGCCTCCGCTTCAGCGCTTCCATGGACCCTTCCCTGCGACAGTTAACGCCACTTCCAGCTTTGCAATTAGCATGCGCCCGGGGCAGATTTCGTGCATGCGAATGCGATCATTTGGATCCGTTTTGCTATCGAGACCGTATTCTTTTTGCCACGGGCTACTGCCTCAAGCCTGTTAAAGCGTGAACGGATCTTGTGTCTAGTTCTGAGGATTTAGGACAAGGTCTACATACAAAGTAATAACTGACAAATAATAATTAGAAGAAGGGGGAGGGTATTCAAGCAGGCGGGCTCTTTAAGCAGAGGCGGTTTTGCCTTAGTCTACCTTAAATCAAGCGTTTGCTTGTTTGGGGAGAATGGCACCGTGGCAATGCCAGAGGGTGTGTCGGGCTGGCTGCTTAATGCTACTCTGGCGAGCCGGATCAAGGGTCGGACAGCTGACCACAGACACAAAACCGAGCAAGCTGCGCCCCGCCTCTTTCACGTGCCCGAACTTTTCCTGCAATTTCCAATTTAATTAACTCCGGAAAATTAAATAAATTAACAAACAAGCAACCCCCCGAAGCAGCAGCACCACCATTGATCCCGATGCCTTCGAGTGCGGTGGCTCCAGTGAAATCTATTTTCAAATCCTAATGCTGCTTCCTGCCCTGGAAGGTAGTGATGGGATAAATGCTTTTAACGATCAATTTAATCACCCCACAAAAGCCGCGGCTAATACAAGCACAAAGGAGGAAAACCTGAACGTAGTTACATCCCTTCTGCAGTGGCCTCAGACGTCGCGGCTTTCAGCAGTTAAATGCATTGCATTTTGAGGAAACGATATTGTCGTGTAAATATCCGCTTCGATGTCAGAAATAGCCTCTCTGCCAGCATCGCCTTTTTTCTATCAGGTGAAGTCTGCTCGGATTCCCATAAATATTCTGCGGGCAACTTTCGAATGATCCAGAAATGGAGAAAGCTGGTGCATTACAATCTCAGAGAGTCACAAAATCAGCTTCTCTTCCCCAGGCTGGCGGTACGGTGGCTCTTGGTCTTTGAGTAACACAAACACGGATTATCTTTATCTATAGAACAATTGGAGGAAAAAACCCGGCCAGAGCAAAGTGCTTGTATCTCCCGGTAACCTGGAAATGTGCATGTATTAATTGGCTTGAGGAGAGGTTATTTTAATTACAAACAATGCGGCACAGTCATGGCAAACACATAGCCAAATGGGGAGTAACCACAAACACATAATCACACATCCAAAAGAAAGAGGCAGAGCAAGATTATAGTCTAGCACCGAACTGTGAGCTTGTTAATTGTTTTCTATGAACCTTGTATTTGCACCCTGGTTGTAATCAGAACAAGGGACGCAAGAAGCTTCCCAGGGAACTGGTCATATTTTAGTGTATTTGGTAAAGAAGCTTTCCAAAAAAACAAAAACCAACCAAACAAAAAAACAACCAAAACCAGTTCCCCCCTCCCAACCTCTCTTTTTATTAAGAAGAATGGCTCAATCTTCGAAGGCTGCTATTTCTAGATTAAAACACACTCACATGCACCAAATGTCGCTTGCGAATACACCTGGGGAAAAGACCATTCTGTGCGGCTCACAAAAAAAAAAAAAAAAAAAAAAAAAAAAGGGCAAGCAAATGACATCGGTGAGGTCTAAACAGCTGTATTCTTAGCAAAGACTCAGGCAGGATCTTACCTTAAGACCTTAGCAGCTTCCCCCAAAACTGGTCCCTTCCTAATGAGTGAGGAATGGGGTTTTGGAAGGAGAGGAGACGTAGTGATCTAGCCAGTAGATGGAGGTTGTTCCTTGTTCCTAGCAGAGAATCCCTGTGTTAATTAAAATCAACAAGCTGCTTGATGGAAAGATATTTTTCCTCTCCCTGCCCCACGCCACAGCCTCCACCACAGAATTGACGTGAATTTCTAACCTCTGACCTCTTACCAACAGACACTTTATACCTGCCCTTTACTTTTGTGTTTACTCTTCAAAATGTTTTTAAACAAAACAAATAAACAAAAAAGCGTGAGAAAAAAGAAAACCCAGCTCCCCAAGGTAGCTGGTTTGCGGGGTTTTCCTGGCATAGCTCTCTCAGTCATCTCTCCTGATATACCGCTCCCTCCTCAGTAATCAGGGGAGGTGCTAATGGGGAACGGGTTGTAAATAAAACTAGTAAAGCAAATAACATATTAGGGTTTGTTTTTTAAAAAGCAGCCAGGACTGGAGGGCTGTTCAAATATTGCACTATTTCCCCATCATGTCATCATTTCGCTCTTTGCCTAGTCACAGCTGAGCAGCAGCTCCTCTGTGCTGGGGCCACCTCTGTACTTTTTAAAAAAACCGTCCCGAACCAGCCCTGGAATGTATCAACCCTTCCCACTTTCATAAAAAGAACCCCTCTCAAATGGAGTCTGGAAACAGCAGACTTCAGCCTGATGTGATGTGATATGATGTACGGATGTATGGAATAACCTCGCATTGCCAAACCTGATGAATTGGGAGTTGTCATACAATACAACGCAGCCAAACATCGGATAATTGTAAAACTGAATCTAATTTAACCCATTAGAATAAAATCAGATGCCAAGAAGAATTGGAATCATTGCTTCTTAGGTGAGGGCATGGATGACAACTGATCCACTGACTCAAAACAATAGAAAAAATATGGATCTGAGAGTCATTTTTAAGAGTCATTCTCCTTACAGGGCCATGCAAAAACCCAGCACCGCCAGGAGCCCAGGGGTTTCAACCACGCACTTAGGGGAGAGCAGTACATCCGTCCTTCTCACCAATTATTTACAGAATGGTTTTCCTGGAGATGGGTTTCCTGTAAGAATCCTAACTGCGGGGGCAGTTGGTTCTGGGTCAGGAATACTAGATGATTCCCCCCACCCTTCCGCCTGTGACAAGTTTCAACTCATCTCTCCTAAGCAACGTGGTCATTTAGTGTTTGTAGCCAGCGTGATTCTTTATTCCAAACAGCAAAGAATGCTAATGATCTTACAAAGTCAAAAATAACGCTCTTGTGGTACAGTCATCGACAAAAATCTGTAAGTGTCTGAAAGCAATTGATCCATCACGTGCAAGGAAGGTGCAGAGCCAGGAATGAGCTAGGGCTGATCATGCACTCTTTGGCAGTTCAGCAAGTTTCCCCTAGTTTGCCTAGACTCTGGCAGTTGTGGTAGTTGTCGCAGACAAAATAATAGCATCGTGTCACTGAAGTGTTCCTCTCCACGGCACGACTTTCACCATGTTCTTTAAAGGGGGATCTCGCCAGTAATCCCACGGTTGGTGAAGGCTCCGCTCCTGGTGTATTTAATATCTCTCTCTCCGGTCCTTACAAATAGCTAGATGGCTTATACAATAATGCAGGAAAATGTCATGCTGAACGCTTGAAATCAGAGTTTCAGGGGTGATATTCGGGGAAGGCTTGTTAATTTCATTTCCCACAGTATTTTAACTTGGACCTGCAGTAAATACCGCGATCTCGTGTTACAGCAACTCATCTGAAGTGACTGATTGAGCAGGTGTCAAGGAGGGAAAGTAATTAAAGTGCTATAATACTAAAAGCGTCGCAATCTTTTTGTAGGATGGGTATTTTGTGGGTGGGTGATAAAAAATAAATACAGGAAGTTTGACTTATTGACATTAAGGAGCTGCAGGTCTATTTTATTTTCATAATATGCATGGAGGTGACACGTTTTTAAAAAGTTTTTAATCGAATCCACTTACAACCAGGGAGCTTAAAGCCAGCGCTGCCAACTGCAAGAACAATCCTTAATAGTGAAGAGCTTTAATCACAGTATCGGCATCTCTGTATCTGCTTTGAAATTGGCCATGTGCACGAATAAATAGATAAAGGTATATTTAAGTGGGCTTGTTCTATTTTGAAGCTTCTTGGGACACTGCACCTTCTGTATCTTTTCTTTTCTGTTTACTTTGAAGGAGCCTTTTTCTTGCCCCATGACAATACACATTAATGCATTGCTGCTATTGCCAGGCTGTGTCTGCATTCGCTACTTTGGCAGAAGCATTGTTCCTCTCACAAAATAGAAAGGGGGCAAAGAGAGATTCCATTATAAAGTGAGCTCCAGCAGTTTATATGGCCAGATGTATTGCCCTTTCCGTACGCAAAACGCACCCAGAGGAGCCTTCGATGCATTTTCCCTATCTAACAATTTCGTTTAGAAAATATCATATATATAATATCTTCTTCCAATTACCAACGCCCTAATGGGAGCAGGAGGCCGAGGAATATGCAAGGCTTATAATGAGCTACCTGCTGCGTCATGCCTAAATAATGTCATGCTTTATTTCATTGTTATTATTGCGGAGATGACATAACTAGACCTTACATTGGAAATTCTCCCTCTGATAAGATAACCAAAGCCGATGGATCCCCCTATGTTGACACAAGGGGAACCAGTTGCTTGTGGGTCCTTAAATTATAGTAACTAGCATTTGATTCCCCGAGCCACAAAACTGATGAGATTCTACCTTTGGATACTTTCAAATGCAGCAGATCAGTTCATTTAGGATTTTTACGCCTCCATTTCCCTGCAATAAAAATCTCCCTCGGTGTAGTTGCATGCATACACCCCTAATAATCCTAAACGTTAAGTTACTATTTGCTAGAACGGTGATTCCAAGGACTTTCAGCTCTTTGCACACATTCTGTTTAATGTGGCTTCAGTCTATTTACTTGCCCGACGTGAATGTTCATTTAGATCCAATTACCAAAACTAGGCAAATGGAATTTAGCTCCGAACTGCTGCTCTCCCATCTTAATGCATAAGGAATGATATTAATACGCAAACGAAGTCCATTTGGATGTTTAATGTTACCAGAAGGCTGCGCTGACGTTCAAACGATCTAACTCTTAGCATCTGGGAGGCTGCACAGGGAGCTTTCTAGGATGGGTTTCAAGACATTTCCTTCAACCAAAGCTGAAGTGGACCAAACTGGGACACCAAACAACTGACAATAGTTTCCAGTCTAAGTAGACTCGGGTGCTCCACAATCCACAAATAGGGAGGGGAAGGGAAATCTTTCGGTTTATTACAACAGCTAAGAGTAACCATATCTCCCCCTCCTGTCCTTTTTCTAAGATGGAAGGTCCATCTTGGAGTTCTCAGATGACATCATGATAGCTAAATGCCCAATCACTGCCTACAAATAACCCAGCTCGCACATCATATCTGAGGGGAGCTAGGTAGGAAGGGCGCCACCTCGACCTTAAAGATGTTTGTCAGGTACCTGGTGGGGGTTTGTTTGTTGGAAACATACAGTGATCAATGGAAACCTTAATCAGGCATATCTGGGGGCTATTTACTCCTAATGAGAAAGAGACAAAAAAAAAATTGCAACAGTCAAGATACCAACAACGTTCATGGGAAATAGAACAGGACTTTAAAATAAAATAAAGCTGAGATGTCTTAGTGAGGTGTCTTCTATCATACAACAGTTAAGTACCTCCTGGGTGCTCATGAATATTTGTAGGATATTTTACATTTCATTTTATGTTTGCAAACATAGTTCTCTCCTCTTTTCAAAGGCACTTGCTAATTTGGACACCAAACAGACTGATGTTCAATCAAACACTCAGAAGTTAAATTATTCAGAAACTCAAACGCATCTGTGGGACCCCCACTGCCCCTCCTTTCAGTTCCAGAGACTTTACCTTGGAATGAGTCTGTCAGGAAGCCTCCTTTGATTTTTACCCCAAGGTAATGGCAACAACCACCCCTTTCCACAGGGGTGGAAAGATCGATGTTTGGTTCTGTGTGTGCTTTGCCACCTTTAACGATGCTACGGTGTTTCATTGAATGGCAGATGGACTTGGTAATGACACATTTGTCTTCGTTCTCCTTGGACCAGAGTGGCGGAGGAATTGATGGAGGTGAAAGCTTGATGCTGTGGTTCGATCTAGGTTTAATGCCACTCTCGGTGTCAGTGGTACTTCGGTTCAGACTAATTTTTTTAACGGCCTATCTAATGATCTTCGAATGTCAGCACGATGTGATAAAATAGCACGGGCCGTGCTCCAAACAGACTTCTCTAAAGACTGGTTTCGATTCACACAATATAACGCAATACAAATATATGGTCTTTTAAATTCTTACTGCTAGAATAAAACCGTTTTGCAATGCGATTACACTTCTTGGGCATTCTTGTAGGTTACACATGGCATCCAGTGATGTAAATAATAAAAAAAAAATCATTGAAACTCCTCGATTTACTACCAAAATCAACAACATCTCTTGAAGTGACTTACGGTGTATACAGTAGCAGTGTTAAGTAAAGCGATGGTAATCTGAGTACTACCTGCACCCCTATTCTTGATTTTACTGCGAAATTAATTGTGGTCTCAGTTTGTAACGTGTGATTTATAACGCTAAGGAAAGGGAAAGGAGTATCACTAACAATGTAGCATCTGAAACACCCAGGCACACACGGTTTAGCTTGTTTTTTATTACAATTGAAATGTATTCAAATAACCCAGCATCAATAACAGGAATGCCAATATTCATGCAGTCGAAGCCACAAAGACTTGATCCTGGCTTAGGTTTCTGCAGTCTTCATCGTAGATGGCATATGCACTGATTGTCAAGTAAAAAAAAATGAATTGAACCGCTTCTTTTTGGATGGGTCTTTGACGTTAGCTTGATCATATGGACACTGCAGAAGAAATCAAACAAGTCATTATTGCATTACTTAGCAATCAGTAAGAAAAAGCTCAACCCTGCTACGGTTAAAGAAGAATTGTTAATTATATTATATAAATCATTTGATCTATTGTGCCCTCTAGACTAACAGGAAAATAATGGCAACCCCAAGCAAATGGTCCTAATTAGTGCCCAAGAACCATTTCCTAAATATGTCCTTCCAACTCGAAGAATTTGACTGACCAAAGCAATCTCTTCCCCCCACCCTTAAATTTCTTTAGTTGGTGCATTACTACAAAACGTTCTGCATAACAGAGCTCCTAGCAAAGCAACGGGGCAGACAGGACAATAACATTCGAGCCTTTCAGTGTTGTCTGTAATAAGTGTAAACATTTCCTGATCATTTTACACTTGTTTTCAAATGTCTTACCAATTGACTCTCTCTTTATAAATGTACTTAATGAGTTTTAATCAAAGAGTGAGTCTTTCGCATCATTACTCACGTATTTCACACGGCAATAGTGGTATAAGAAAACTTTTTCAACTAAGAAGCCAAAGAGGAACTAGAAGTGAGCAGTGCACATTTGAACTGTAAATTACCCCGTTGTTTCCCCCCTTTCCCCTTTTTTCGTGCGCTGTTCTTTAAACCATGTTCTAATAACTAAATTTACAAAGGGGAAATATACGTTACCCACCTGGGGCGTCAAACACTACTCGCCTGAGTAAAGTGAAATTGATCAACATATTATTAAGGGCCTGATCTTGTCAGCCATTGAAAGCTACGGGACTTTTGCTATGTATGTCAATGGAAGCGGGATTGTGCGGTGTGTGCAAAATACAAAACATCGCCTTCTCACACTGCACAACTTCGATTTCTAACTGGTATTCGGAAAATACCAACACTAAGTCCTATTATTTTAAAAATCACACAATATTCCACCATAGCCTACATCTTTTGATACTTTTTCAGTCAGACTGGAAAACAGACCCTTCAACATAATTCTAGAAAACTAAACTACATTTGTGGCAAAATGTCTCGGTTCTGTTATCTCATTTCTTTAAGAGGAGAAAGTTTGCTCAGAACAGACTTTCTGATATGCTGGTTCTTTTCACAGGCATCTTGCACTTGACAACGAGAACATAACTTATATAAAACAACAGTCTATTAAATAACTCCTGTGAAATTCTCCTAGCAGTTCAAGGAGATAATGTTAACCTAAAATGTTGCAACATTCTATTTTAACGTTAAGAAAATCCCTCAGTGACCTTTCCTGGACTTATTGTCCTTGGCTAGTCTAAATTTCACAGTGAAACATGCCAGATAGCTTGCTAGCTTTTCCTAATGCCAGCATTTAAAATATTTTTCAAAGTTATTTTAATGCTGCAAAGCAAGGATTTCATACTCACATGTCTGCATGCAGAACCACAGCATTTACCTCTCTGCAAGTGGGCAACTTTGGTGAACACTAAATAGCCAGTAACTGGATCCACATAGTTTTGCAGGCCAGCCTTAAAAAGAACCACCCAAAACAGAGTCAACCTCAATTCTATATATTCTTCATCTCTTTGCGATTTCAAACTGGAAGTGCTTTGACATTATCTCCCTAAAATCCAACTGCTTAACTGAAACCAGTTCAACCGGTGATTCATGATTAAATGCATTAATACCACTGTTATAATTTGACCCTTATACTCTGTAACTCAGACAGAACTGACAAATAAAGAGATTTGAGGAAGTAATAGAACATCAACAGTGCATATTTTAACATAGCCACAGATCAGCCTTTGCCATTCATTTCCTTAGAGATATCTTATATATTCTCTACATTATTCTAAGCTTTTTAGAAGAAAATGGACTTTCACTCCCAGGGTGCAGATCCATTTACACTTCGAATTATAAGAAAGTGTAAATGTATGATGCTGTATTTATGCTTCCAGAAAAGGGTCTAATCAAAGAAGCAGCTGCTCCTGGAGAGAGAATGTGACATTTACGTTCTTCCTGTTCAGTTTGGACATTATACACTTTTGGACTTTTTATGCCACATTCTTTCCCCTTTCTAAATGTTCCTGAGTTTTGATTACATTGTAAATGATTTTTAAAAATGGTTATACAATGTTGACACCTTCTGCTGCTTTCAAGTGCTGCTTGATCAAAAGCAACTTTCATCACGCCAGCTTTGATGCTAAAAAGTATAACTGCAATTTGCAAACATGGTGCAACCGTTAAACTATTTTATACTGGAGGGAATGTAAATACTTGGCTGGCATCCGCCTCTGCTGCTGGACAAGGCTGTGTGGTAGCAATATATCACCTTTTAATATTTAGGTCACTTTTTGATTGTCATTTCCAGTAAGTGACCTTTGCAACAATGCTTATAGCGAGCGGAAATGTTAAGATGCCAGGGTTTTGGATCGTGTCTTTGCCGGTATGGACATAGCTTTAAAATGTTCGACACCAAATACGTCACGCCTACGTTTCGGAGAGCAAAGATAACGCTCCCCGAGTTAAGCTGGAGCTGCACATTTCAAAAGTGGTACGCGAATCAACTCCTTTGCTTCCCTGTTCTGTTGCGCCTGTGCATCCGTAAAGGCACACGTTCCCTGGTGTTTGCCTGCAGCCCCTGAAATAGCGGACGGACTAAGACAAAGAAGCCCAAAGGTATTTTTAAAATTGGGCCAGAAAGCCTGCTAAACATCAGCTGTCACTAATGGCGGCAAAGGCAGAGAACCAGCCGCCTGCGACAGGGAAGGCAGGTGGGAGATCTAGCCGGGGGACAGTTCCATGCCCACGTTGAGGTCATTTACTGTAACCATGCTGATTGCCTACAACTGCCATTTGACCCTCCGGCGGGCAGCTGCCTAGGAATGGGGGAATTCCTCAGTCCACTCCGGGGCTGGTTGGGAACCTCCTGCGGGGACCGATCTCGCTGGAGCCAACGGCAAAACTCCGCAACCGGAACAGTCCAATGGCTGTCCAGGCCAACTCAGCGACTGCTGGCGGCGGAAGAGGGGCGCGCAGCACAAGGTGCTCGGAGATGCACATCCGTGTGAGGAGGGGGAAAGGGCCAAGCGTCGCCTTGCGGTGCGATCAGGGTGCGGTGTCTAGAGCAGGGGGAGAGGAGGTGGACGCCACTTACTGCTACAGACAGTATTTACTGCAGGTTCTCATGGGCCTTCCATGGTCTCAAGTGTGCTGTTCCTACCGCTAGTGATGAGCTCCGTGCACAATGACAGCAGGTTGCTTCCATCTCTCCAGAAAACAAAACAAAACAAGGCTGCCCCGCTTTCCTCCGCCCTCCGGTATGGGAGCTGAGGTACCAGCTCTGCAGCTCTCCGCGTGCAAAGGGGAGCGGAGCGGTTATTAATCATGTCAATGCCGGAGTTGGAGATGGAAGGAGAGAGTCACTTAACATGTCGGCACCCTCTCTGCCTGGAGGCTGTTATCGGGACATAGTGCCCTTCCTGCAAAACACTCGTGCATTCCATAAAAACGAGAAATACAAGCGAGTTTGTCAGGCCCGAAGTTTGGGTAAATTACTGTAAATACATTTGCTGTTCAGGCTACCAGCACTGGGCAGTTTGCCGGGCGTCCAAGAGTTGCATTGTAACAGCAGGTTGTTACTTTTGGACATATTTCTCCCTGACATAATCAATAACTAAGGTCTAGTGGTGTAAGTCCCCAGTGTGCACGCAGCATGGCTCACTCAGGCTCTGCATGAGCTTTCAGGCTGGGGACTGCTGCCCCTCCCCGGAAAGATTTCGCTTTTGCTGTCTTATTTGTTCTCTTGGTCCCAGGCCTCCCGTGACTTGCCCCAACCTTACAGAAGGCTGGGACTGGGAGCGCGCTCCGAAGGCTTCTCTGCTTTCCTGTGGGGTTTTGTGACTTTATTCTCTCTACAGCTCCCGTTGCACCAGGCAGCGTCTTGTGAGCAAATGTCCATCTCTGCTCGCGCAGAGGCACGTGTCAATACTTCTGGGCAGAGAAGTTGGGGCTAGAAAGGCCATCGCTATGAAATACCCCAAATGGACCCCCCCGCCCCCGGCCACAGCAAGCCCCTGCCCCGGGGAAGTTGAAAGGGCAAGACGGTCAGCGATCGTTAATGTGGCACAAGGATTGCTGGGGCACGGAGCTCCTGTCACTCTCTCGGTGGTGCACGTCCACTCCTTCCTTGTGACCGCAGCCAGCCCCGAGAGCAGCTCCCGGCGCTCATCCGACCGCCTCCCCCCCCCTTTCCCAGCACCCCCAGGCCACGCGCCAGTGCTCGGGCCGCGGTGTTGGGCCGACCCCGCATGCCCCCAGCTCAGGCTGAGGGAGAGGCCCGGGGCAGCCAACCCGTTGCCAGCCTTTCCCTGCGCTTCCGTGGGGCTGGCTGCAGAGGCCCAGGCAAGGCGGCCAGTGGGCGCGGCACGGAGCAGCCCCGGGCCGCCCATTAGCCGCTGCAGCGGGGGAGCGGGTCCGCAGGGAGCCCTCGCCTGCAGCACGCCGCCTGTGAGGGGCACCGCCAGCCCCGCGGGCCCGCCTGGGAGCAGCCCGGAGCGGTGAGGCGGCTGCACAGGCAGCGCCCCGCGGGCCCGAGCGGGAAGCGCGGGGGACTCACCGCGCAGGCCTCCCGGTGCAGCGCCACGATTCGCTTCTCCGCCGCCGTCAGCAGCTCCTCGCTGCCCGGCCGGCTCGGCTGCTCAGAGCGCTCCCCGCCGGCGCCGCCCGTGGCCCAGCGCACCCAGGGGCCGCAGCCGCTCCGGCTGCAAAGAAGGGCCCAGGGTGGGGAGCCGCTTGCAACGGGGCGCCCGGGGCGCCGCTGCCACGGGCCCAGGGGCGGGACGCGGCTGCGGCCGGGAGTCCCTGCTCTGCTGCAGCCGCAGGACAGCCCCAGCCAGCTGGAGGGCCCCATTCCTGGCGCTTCTCGCCGGGGCGCCACCCACTCCCGCCAGCAAGTCTGGGTCACAAGCCCTGAACAGCCCCAGGCTGGTCTCCCGTTGGGGCTCGTCCGCCTGGGGAGGCCGACAAGAAAAGAACCGAGGTCTGCTCCTGGTGCTGTCACCTGTCGCCCACCTCGGCTCTCCCCGTTTGTTCTTCAAAGAACACCCAAGGCAATGGCAGGACCGAGCGAGCTTTGGATTGGGCCTTTAGACTGTCTTAGCTGCTTGTACAGCCCCGAGCCCAGCCATGCCTCCAGCGCAAGGAAGGCCTGTGGAATTAGTGTAATATGCCTCAGGGAAGCACCTTTGTTCAGGACCTCATAATTAATTATGTCTTTGCCCCTGCAATTGTGTTAGAAATGACCCATTCTACGTGGACAAGGGATTTACAGAAAATATTTAATTTTTGCATATTTCTGCTATGTAGACCAATAGTTTCCAAAAGGAAAAGGAGTACCTGTGGCACCTTAGAGACTAACCGATTTATTTGAGCATAAGCTTTCGTGAGCTACAGCTCACTTCATTGGATGCATACTGTGGAAAGTGTAGAAGATCTTTTTATACACACAAAGCATGAAAAAATACCTCCCCCCCACCCCACTCTCCTGCTGGTAATAGCTTATCTAAAGTGATCACTCTCCTTACAATGTGTATGATAATCAAGTTGGGCCATTTCCAGCACAAATCCAGCTTTTCTCCCTCCCCCCCCCCCCAACCCACTCTCCTGCTGGTAATAGCTTATCTAAAGTGACCACTCTCCTTACAATGTGTATGATAATCAGGTGGGCCATTTCCAGCACAAATCCAGGGTTTAACAATTGGTTAGTCTCTAAGGTGCCACAAGTACTCCTTTTCTTTTTGCGAATACAGACTAACACAGCTGTTACTCTGAAACCTGTCAATAGTTTCCAGTACATCCCAGCCAAATCCTGCTGGTACGTGTATATGTGTTTGCAGGATCAGGCCTTAAAAGGAAAATACTAAATATGTCTGTTTTTTATTCTATATTCATTCACTTTTTAATAGCTGGGTTTCCTGCCGGGGCAAGGAAGTGAATATCCAGATCAAGACACAGTAAGTAGGCAGGCAAATAGCCCACCTTAATCGATTGGTCTCGTTAAGAGTTGATATGGTAACCCCCCATTTTTTCATGTTCTCTGTATATAGATTTATATATATATCTTCCTACTGTATTTTCCACTGCATGCATCTGATGAAGTGGGCTTTAGCCCTAGAAAGCTTACGCCCAAATAAATTTGTTAGTCTCTCAGGTGCCACAAGGCCTCCTCGTTCTTCCAGCATGTGTCCCAAGCTGCACGTACATGTAACCAAACACTGTGCTCTGCACAGGATGGACCACTTTCAAATGGTCCCAACGTTGTTAAATCATAACTAACTTATTTTCAACCCCAGTAAAGACCCTACTCTGCACTGAGGACTATTCATCTGCCGAGTGTCCCCGTCCGTATTTCAGTCAATTTTGTATTCTCGCTTGTATTCAGGTTGAATTTAATTGTATTTTTCTATTTTATTTGAAAATAAAAAGTATGGCATAGAAACTTATGAAGATCTTATTGTTTTATTCCACAGCACAGGAAGATGTTCATTGTTGGTATTGTCATCTCAGAACATTGCTAAAAGTGCCCCAAATTGTGTCATTATATTTTAAAACTTTTTTTATATTATTCAGATAGCACTGTGTGTGATGCTTTAAAGTAGCAAGAATACACATAAAATATTGCACCTACCCTGAAAAATTTAGTTTACCTTCTTTCCTATACCGTTCTTTAATTTTATCAGTAAGATGAGTGCAACACTCTGTATTGGTTATATAATAGTTATAGCCCCCACAAAAAAACCTATAACTAACTTATAGTTAGTTGAGTTCATTTCCTATCAAGGTGATCAATAAAAAACAAGGAATTCACTAGTTAGATAATACATGTTCAATTCACAGGCTTTCTCACCCACACATCATGATAGACAAACCCACTGGGCTTGATTCTCCTCTCACTAACACCAGTTTTGCACCTGTGTAACTCCACTGGCTTCAGTAGTATATTCTTGATTTACGCCAGTCCAAGTGAGAGGGGATTCAGCCCTACAGACATAGCTCCAAAGCAAAGTCCTTTTCAATTGCAGCATATAACCCCAATGCACATATGCGATCCCTCGCAATCACACATACTCGCGCGCACACACACACACACACACAGCTTGATCTCTGACCTCAGCTAAATTAAGATATATTCCCTATACACAGTGATGAAGTCTATAGTGTGTTATTTGTATGTGGAAAAGTGTGACCTTGGAGTTAAGGCTGTGCAGTTGAGTGTGGACGATGGAAGGAGGTAGTGAAAGTTGAGATAGGGAACTGGTAAGTGGAGTGTTGAATGACTTAACTACTTACTTGCTTGTTACAGTTTGGGTTGGTGGGTTATGCAGTTTAGCAGTATGATCTCTAACAATTTTTTGTGTAGGGGAATACCTATATATACTACAATATTCAACAGCTTCACAAAATGAAGATCCCGGCTGAATATCCTATTTCAAAAGTTTCTTTGTTGTAAATATCAGTAAAGCATGCTCATATTTGCAGATGTTGGCCCCTGTCCTGCAGTTCTTGTCGGATTTAATGTGTCTTTCAAATTTTGACAGATAAATTCCTCATGAACTTCTGCTATGAAATCCTGGGCACAGCCGGAACCAGCCAGCACATGTCTCTCTAACTTTTTCAGTGAGGATTTTGCAGACCATGTTGTGTAACACCTTCCTTCGTTTGTCACCTGAAAATATTGCCTGTGCAATGAGAGACCCTGTCACAAGCACACATTTTTGTGGACTCTAGGCATAACCTTGTACCTGCTGATTTCAGTGACTTCACAGCAGGGTGAATTTTGCTGATTAAAAGTCAAGGTGTATTAGAAGCACAGAGAGCTGAAGTCCATGGGAGCTGGTTAAGGTCTGGAGTGTGTGATGCTGCTCTGTTATCACTGTGAAAAATAGCAGTTTTGCCTGTTGTTTGGTCCTATAGAACAACCAGTTCCGACATCTAGGCTAGCCCCTGCCTGTGGAAGGTTGTCCCAGCAACCTTTTTTTCAGTTTTAAATGACTCAAGCAGTGGGACTTCTGCTGCTTCCCATAGGATATTCTTCCACAGCCCGCTGGAGAAGGTTTGCCTGTTCTCATCATACAGGAGAGGTAAGATGGCTGCTGCTTTTCAAGGAGCCTGTGTGGTGGGAGTCGTAGAAGCATCTGAGAGCAGAACAGTAACTGGAGTTTCTAGCAGTGAGGGGACAATCTGGAGAAGGGATTGTCAGAACCTTGGCAGAGCTGGTGTGGCCAGGGAAACAGGATGTTGGTGGAGTGCTGTGAACCACTCAGCCTGGGACGAAGCCTGAAGGTCCCAGATTGCAGCTACCTGGAGAGTTTACTCCCAGGCTTCAGATAAGCAGTTGGTCATAACAGGAATGACAATGAAGGATTGTTTGTAGGAACTAGAGGGGACTCAGTAGTAGAGATCCTGAATCAAAGTGTGCTGAGGCCTGGGTGCCATGTGGTTGCTGGTGGAGATAGGTGGGGGTGTTGGGGTATGGAGAGCAGCAGGAAAGGGGAACTGTGGAAAAGGACCAGGAGGCTGATCTCTATCAGCAGCTGGGCTTTCTTCCTGGAAGGGAAAAGCTGATTGTTAGGGGGATTTTTCTGTTAATTTTTTATGGGGGGCATTTGTTCTGAGATGGGAGGAGTGTGATTGTTCAAAACCCTTTGGGTTTGCAAGTGGACTGGCTTTGAACTATGGTCTGGGAACGGTGTGGGAGTATAGTGTGGAAGGACAGTAGTCAATGACTTTTTGGTAATCAAGGTAGGTGGGAGGAGGAGATAAAGCCATGCTAAAAGACAATAAGAATGGGGGATTGGCAGTGGCTAAAGTAGATTGAAAGAAGCAGGGGGGAGCTCTCACTGTACCAGGGGAAATGAGGGAAAGCTGGTTACTGAAACCTTCACTCCTAGCACAGGAAGGTGCCCCTTGCTTTAACATTTGTGGATGGGGAGGCCTGGCTTTCCATCAGAGTTTGATGTCAGTATAATTTCTGATTGTGGCTGTGCCATATAGGATGGGGACTTTGAATGCCCAGAATATTAGTGGTGTCAGATCTCAGGCACTAGTTTGAGATTTTAAATAGAGCGGGGCAGAAAGGACTAGAAAAGAGTTTGAAAAACGTTCCCATCCCAAATCTGAATGAAAAATCAAATCTTTAAAATTTTTGCAAACCTAAAACCTGCGGTTTGTTTATTTTTTCAGATCAGGTAAATCAAAGCATTTTTGACTTTGACTTTTTTATTTTTAACCTTAAATTAACTTTAATTTAAAAACGAAAGTCAAAAAGGGAGCTTTTCTGAAGCTGTATTGTTCAACAATGTTTTGAAGTGGGAAATTCATCAAAACTGACTCTTTCCTGTGAACAGTTCCAGTTTCTCTGAATCAGCAGTTTTGGTCAAAAAAGTTTAGTTGAAAAATTCCTTACTGGCTCTAGTTTTAAAGCCTTTGCCACTGGATGTCACACTTCTTCAACAACTGCTGTTTGACTCAGCAATGGGAATGGGTGCAGTAGAAAGAGACTGGCATGTAGGACCTATTGGGACAGAGGCCAGCGAGAGTATAGGGATATTGCCTTACTCCCTGTTGCAGGTTATTTACTGGTTCTTGAGATACAAGCTTGTCTTGTGCCTTTTCACTGCCCATCTATTAGAGTTAGTGTCAAAGTCCTCACCTGAATATCCAAGGCAGGGCATCAAGATGGGACAGCTGTGAGCATAACACCTGGGGCCTGATTAACAGGTCTTGCCCCTAGAGTAGACGTTTCTACCAGTGTAAAGTGAATGTGAAATGCTACCATTCTGATTCGGTGTAGCATTTTATGTTTGGCTTTGTACTGATGTAAATGACTCCATATGGTGCAGGGCAGTGAAGGACCAGGCCCCTGGGCTCACATACAGAACTCGTATTGATCATTTGTGTGGCCAAGAGCAGGAGGTCACCAGAGCTGCAGACTTTAAATTGCAGTCTGTGGAAATCTCTGAGGTGTGTGGGGAGATCTCTGGATACATGTGGTTAAGTTTTGGTTGATTCAAATATGTGGGCTCTTAGACGCTGCAGAGGTCACTGATACTGTAGCACCTGGTTTTATGTAGGCCCCAGGCTGAACGCAGTGTCCTAGGTATGGTCTTTCCAGTGTCGTAAGAAGAGGAGCACCCACCTTCCTGATTTGTGAAGTGATGCCTCTGCACATGCACCTAACCATCCTGAGCAACAAGCAGAAGCAGTCTGGCAAATCAGTTGTACTTTATCGAACTTGTAGCTGCTATAATTGTGCAGGGCACTGTTAGTATATATTACACAATCACCAGATTTGGTAGTTTTACTCCATATTTCACAGTGTTTATAAGGCTTCCTTGCGTGAAACTTGTAAGCTGTAATATGTGGTACAAAGCACATTCTTACCTACTTTTTTTGTACAATTGCTTCTTCTTTGTTCAGGCTCCCTTACCAGCACAGCAGTCCCTATATGCGTCCATGTTTCAGCTCTCTCCTCCCCAGACGGTTAGAAGCTTTTTAGCTATGAGTAAGAGAAGCTCTTCCTGTAGATTTACTACTCATCTAGCAGAGAAATATGTTTTTCCCTTTAAATGCGTGATAGTAATTTGTCTTTGTATTTCTTACTGTGTTTTGAGGAAGAGCAATCAGTATCTTCAAAATCACACTTCCAGACAGAGAGCCATCTGTGAGGGACATTTGGAAATGATAGTGTGTATCCTAGTGAGTGTGTCTTTTAGCAGACTCTGCTTTTCTGATACGAGCTAACCTTTCTTTGAGTGGGAAGAAGACAGTTTTTCTGAAATGCTGTTCAATGAGCTCTTTTGCATTTTCAGCTCTCTAAGCTTCATAGCACACTCAAATGGGAGCCTAGAAATGCCACACATTTGTGAGTTCAGAAATGAAAACAGCCTTTCAGTTGCTATTAGTTGGTATGTAGCAAAGTCATTTTATGATGCTAAATGGACTATATCTACCCTTAGTGTTTTTGTAGCCAGCCATACTCACGTGGCCTCAGCAAGTGATTATTTCCCTCCCCCTCTCCAGCCATTTCTAATATGTTTCTGTTTGCTACACATCAGGTTCTTCCGCTGCAGCAACTGCAGTTATGCTCTGGTTGAGGATCCTTTTCATCGGTTTATTTTACAGCCAGCAATTCTTCCTGCTTTAAACTCTTTGGAATTGGGACTGTGTCTATGCATTTGCACAGTGCTTAGCACAGTGGGGAGATTTGCGCTATTGAGCACTACTCTCATATAAATAAATAGTAGTACTACTAATAAAATATAGATCAGCATTATTTAAGCCCCAGACTGTTTTATTATCTTTGCTGTGACGCCTTATTATAATTTGATCCTGAGTTCTCTATGCATGATTTCCATACTACCAGTATATATCTACCAAGTGAAACTCAGGCAGTTTGCAGAATACAAGTGCCTGATTCTCATTTACATTGGGGTTGCTTTATCCTACACCGCCAGAGTAGAGTAAAGCAGTCTTAGCATATGTCTGTACTATACTTGGGGGGACACAACTGCAGCATGTGTAGCCATACCCACACTAGCTTTGATCAGGCTAGCTTGATAAAAATAGACATGTAGCTGCTGTGGCATGGGCTAGCAGCCCAAGTACAGTCCTGCCGAGGGACATACTGAGGCAGCTAGTTCATTGTGCTACCTGTACTGCTGTGGGGACACTGCTATTTTTAGCAAGCTAACCCAATCAAAGCTAGCTCGGGTATGCCTACACATGCTATTCAAACTGCAGCATAACCATACCCTGAGTGTAGATGAGAATCAGGCTTTGATTTTCATGTTTGGGGTTCTTCTAGAGAAGGGAGTAGAGAGTTAAACATTTTACTTTTAAGTAACAGATGGGGATGTACAGTGTCTACAAAAAAATTTGGGCCCAGAAATGTTTTTATCTATTGGAAATTTTTTCTGGAAAATAGATTAGGAAGTGGGAGCAGTTTGTGAAACTAATCAGAGTCTGGATGGTCTCCGGGGAGATCCTAAGAATTGTCATTGTAATGCTCAGAATCTTATTGGGGTAATATCCAGTGTGCTTGTTACAGAGGCAGATCAAGGAGAAGACATGCAGAATGGGGAGACCAATATTAAGTATGTTATTCCTTACTGTTATCCCTTCTTCCTTCCCCTGTAGTTGCACATGTTATGTTAGCTCATCTCCTCTGCCATTTAAATTAATACAAAATTTTGTGACAGTTGACTGTTAATAGGAAAAGTCACTTTAAGATCTGAGGGTAATTAATGAATACGGAACACCAATTTGATAGTTGGTGACTGCTGTAATTTGCTATTACATATTGCATGTGAGATCACCTCCGGTATTACAGTGTTGTCATGTTAGTGACATGGACTAATTACAGTGCTATATATGATAAGTACCTGGTGTGGGAGGAGTAGCTGACAAGTGCCCTATCTCTTCTTTGAGTGCCTAGCATTGTATCTGGACATAGGTGTGGAACTAGGGGTGCCTGTGATGCTGCCACACCCCCCCCGGCTTGGAGTGATTTCCATCATATACAGGGTTTACAGTTTGGTTCAGTGACTCTCAACACCCCCACTATACAAGTTGTTCCAGCCCCCCTGTATCTTGACAGTTTTTATGGGGTTGGTTCTCTAATCCATTATTCCATCTCTAACAGACCTTTCTATACAGACCTGGGCTATTACAACTCTTTCCTTTGCTTTGCCTTCTTTTGCTTGTACTCTTTAGGAAGACTTCCTCTTGGGAAGGCATGTGTTGTTATCTTCCTTTTGAAGGATGGTACAGTGAATGTGTCCCATGCAGAATAGTTCAATTCAAGTCAGGTTATAAGAAACCAAAAGTATTTAAGAATTACAAAGTGAGAAAACAGAAAGTAAACAGCGCTTTACAAGTTAACTGCAATGCATATGAATGTTTATAGACTTAGTAGAGTTATCATGCTACTTTAATTTCAATAAGGAAAATAAGCATTATTAAATGCATTTAGTAATGTTTGCTAGGAGTTAAGGTGAGCAGAGATCACTTGCATTGCTCTTCAGTCTGCTTCAAATTGGATTCTGACTCTTTATTGTCTTAGTACTGTTTTTTCCTCTATACTGTTGCAGAAATACTGCCCAGTCACTCTGGGTAAGAGGAGATGAACTAAGAGGAATCTCCTAATCCGTGATGTGAAACGGTGGTCAGTATAAAAAGATTGCTATATACTGCATAGGCAAGTAGTCCTCTCTTATTTTATACTTATTTGTAAACTGTTTGTTTGTTCTATCTGTTTGAATAACACTTAGCACAGTGGGGCGTTGGTCCATGGCTTGGGCTCCTAGGTGGTAATGCAAATAATAATGATTATTATTAATAAAGTAATTAATCTTATTCTAGTGTTCATGGTGTAGGGGGATACAGCAAAACATCAGGGGCAGGTTGATTTATTAGAAGCTTTACATGTCATATTTTACTGGTGACTGCTATAAGCGATGTGCGTAACCTACACAAGATTAGTTGCGGCAGCCCAATTGGTGCACCATGAAGTCTGAGTCCCCTACAGTTTCTTGCTTGGAAAAGCTGGCTGCCAGTGTGTCCCTTTGCTCCTTATTGAGGTAGGAATCAAATTTTTGTAATGATCAATTCATAGTGTTCTTCGTTAGGCTTTATGTACACTGAAAAATGTAGGGGAATATACCAGTATAGCTCTAGCACTTGTGCACCTCCACTAGTGATACCAATAGGGTGAGCTCTAGTGTAGACAGGGCACAGGTTTTTTTTTCCTCTTTGTCATCTAACCTCTTTCAGAGCCCGTTTACACTAGTGCCCTCACTGTTGCTATCACCAGTGGAGCTATGTACCAGTGCTTGTGCAATGGAGGACCATTTAAAAATATTGTAGCATAGAGAAGGCCATTGAGGGCAAATTCATTTCAGACCCTTCAGCAGTATCAGGCAAATAGAGCTGAATGACCCTGCATTATTTCTTTATGTTTAGTCTACTTACTAACCTTGTTTGCGCTAGAGAATGTTGGCATTACAAGCCCCTGTTGCATTATCATTCCATTCCATTTCAGCTCCACACACGCAAGGGCTAGCGGTGGTGCACAAGAATTGCTGATATCACTGCAACTCCATTTTTTTCAGAGCGAAGTTCACTACTATCGTGTCCACCACAGAATCATTTTGCATAATTGGTTTTGGAATTCTAGGTGTACAGGTCTTGGTTTATGAGGTGCAAAGCAGCAATCCTGAGCCTTTTGTTATTTAAAAATAAGAATATTTTGTCATTTAATTTTACAAAATACATGTGATTTTAACACATGGAAAATTCACGTCTAAAAGGAATGTGCGCACAGTATCTCTCAACTGTGAATTGCTATACCAACAAGTACCTGCTTCAAGAACTTTGTGTTGAGAACTGGGGGATAGGTACCCACAATGAACTGGTGTTGCAAAGATGGACATGTACTATTGCCTGTTATCAACGTTTGTTTGAAATACAAATTGTAAAGGTGCAATTCTCTAGTGCAGAGAAGATGGAAGGGAGCAGCCATGGTGCAACAGCAATCTTTCCCTTTATATGAGAAGTTTGAAAATTTTCCATTAGCAGACATAACAACAAGTATATAGTTAAAAATGTGCACATCTAAAGAATAGACACAGGTTAGTCACACTTGGGATAGTAAAGTAAAACACTGGTGCATAGCAATGAAATCTAAGTTATTTTTTATCAGTTGAGAACATATGAAGCAATATCAAATGCATTAGGAATCTAAAATGATGCAGAGAAATGTGTGTAACTTTGTGCTGAGTACAGAATAAGAACAGAATATTTACATACAAGGGCTGGTTATCCACAGAATAGAATGACTGATTGTTTTAGAGCACAGGACCCCTACTAATATGGTAACTTGATCCAGTACAGAGATGTCAATACAAGAGTGGAAAAGTTACAGTGCTTTAGAATCTAGATACATGCACATCTGTTTAGCTGTGTAAATGCTCTTTGAGAGAGTCCTGCAGGGCTGGAACATCTTATGAATTAGGACTTTACTCCAGTTCCTATGTATTTAAAATAAAACCAATGTTGTTTTTGGAAGTCACTTCATTAGGATTTGCCTTCATCAACTCTTAGGGTCAGGTGGAATGGAAGTCCCTGATTTTTTCAGTACATTGAAGTGTACATACTACAATTTGGTGAGAAAGACACTCCACTTCTAGTGATTTTTGTCTATGGAAATAATGACTTCATTATGGGCCCCGATCTGCAGGCCTTGCTGACATAACTAAGGGATGCTGGATTGGCTGCTAAGAGGGTTTTACACTGTGTGTTTGGATGCACAAAACCAAGTTTATATACAATCAGAGCTGTTGACAGAGGCAGAAGCAAAAGGACTTAAAAACAAAACACAAATATTAAGTGGGGAATGGGCAGTTGTTTGTATCTCTAACACCTTTCCTGTTTCCCCTGACTGAAGAATATCAAAACAGAGCAGAGCTGGTTAGGCAGCCTGGTGATAGCAGAGAATAATGTTGCCAGGGGGCAGATCCAAGTTTGAGCTTGGCTCTGCCCTTGCACGGAGGCAGAAAATTTCTCTTTACCTGCTGAAAATGCACTTAGAGGGATGCTAAATAGTGGAATTGATTGTTTCCTGAGGGAGCTGAATCCAGCTGCCTTCTAGTAAAGTTACTGTAAATGTTATAGTATATGAGAGAAACCACAGTATGTGGAGAGGAGCAAAGTGGCGGGAGTGCGGGTGTGTGTACTTGTTCTTTCGAGAAGGTCTTGGAAAATGCCTGGAAAAAATAACAGTTGCATCATTTCAGGTAATTTCTTTCACGTCTGTTGACAAAAAAGTGAATTGAGAGGGCTGTGGTCCAGAAAAACCCATTTAAAACTGGCACACAAATGCTACCTGAAGGCTGTTCAGTGATCTGGTTAAAAGGAGTTGCTGGTTGTGGCCCAGTTCTTGGAAGACAAACATCTGCATCACAGAACTCCCAGATGTGGCTCCTTCCTTGGTAGTCTCAGCAGAAGGGCCAAGGATCCGGCTTCATCCCTTGGTGATTGCATCCACCCAGGGCTGAGGTATGCTGGCAGGGTAGTATGGCGTACTACAACCGTTCACACTGACACTCTTTAGTGGATAAGGTGGGTAGGAAGCATGATCTCATGATTCAGGCACTGGACCTGGCTCTGTCAATGACTTGTGACTTTTGGCAAGTCACTTAATCTACCCTATGCCATAGTCCCCATCTGTAAAATGAGGTTAATCCCTCCCTACCCCATAGGACTGCTGTGAGGATAAAGTCCATTAATGTTTGTGCTGGATTCAGATACTACAGTTATAAGGGTCATCTGAGTACCTAGGTATCTAGAGAGCAGAGTTTAGGTTCCAGTGCTGATATTCTGACACCTATCATGAGCACTACAGTCACATACATACAGGCCCGCTGACGCCCCGGGGGGTGAGCTGGCAAAGGGGATAATTGCCCAGGGCCCCAGGTGATTTAAAAGGGCCTGGGGACCCCTGGCTGCCACCGCTACCGCTCCTAGGCATGCAGGGGGTGGTACCGGCGGTAGCAAAGGCAGCCGGGCGGACACGTGGAAACCTTGGCCGTGCCGGAAGAGCGTGCCCCACAGCACAGCCAGCAGCCCCTCGCTGGGCACCAGCAAGCGCAGGTGCAGCATTGCCCAAATGTCAGGCGGACCGCTTCCGTGCGGGCGCGGCTTGTGCGTGCCTGTGTGCACCAGCCGCCGCACATGGTCCAGCTCTGTGCCATGCTGGGCCTGGGGGGCCCTTTGACTGTTCTGCCCTGAGGCCCGGAATTGCTGTCGCCAGGCCTGCATACATATCCTCCCCCACAAAAAATGGGTACCTTAAACCTACAGTAGATAGCCAGTTAAAAAGGACTGTGGCAGTTGGCAGAACATCAAACTACCAGAGGTGCTATCAGAGCTGAAATAGGGGAGGGAGAGATGGTGGTACCCCTCTCAAGCTCCACCCAAATGCTAGGCTCTACCCCCTCACTGAGCTCTGCCCCCCACTCACAGCAGATTCTGCAGATGTTGAAACTGTGATCCCGTGGGTTCTGCTGGGCTCTCTGAGTGATGTTAGGATACTCCCGAGACACAATAGGCACATGCTAATCTCTGGATCCCAGAGTCTTGTGATGACATCAGAATCTAAGATTCATTTAAAAAAAAAGTTTCGAGCCCTCATGGTTGCAAAGAAAAGCTTGAAAATGTGAACTGAGTGTAAGTGATGCAGTGCTGTCTGCCTGAGACTGCAGGCAGCCTCCAGCAGAGGGAGGAGCAGCAGTCAATAGGGTCAAGGAGGAAGCCCGCACACCTTCAGTGCAGACTTGGCCCTTTTTATGTCTTCCGTGGAATTGTTTCCCCTCCGGTGGGGCTTGGATGGCCTTTGGGCTCCGTGGGATTGCCTTCTCATTGGTGTGACTTAGAGGCCGCACTTGGGCTCTACTCAGCCCCTTAGGCCACTTAGCTACATGGGGCACATTAGGTACAAGAAATGCTGCTGCTCTCCCAAACACCATCTGTTATTGGCACCAAAATAAGATGCTAATGACATAGGATGACCACTCATGCATTCCCAGAATACCAAACGTTCCGGTACCTCTGCGAATGGTATGGGCCAAAGCCCATCCCAGCCTGGGTGATCCCACTCTATCAGCATGACCTTGCAGTGGACGGGACCAGGTGCTCTTCAAAATGGAACCCCATCTGATATCAGACAAAACCACGCCCATATTTTTTCTCAGTATCAGATGGAGGACAGAACTTAGAAAAGCAACACTGTCCATCTTAAAACCCGACGAATGATCTGCCTACACTGACTGTAGATTGTGCAGATCTGTGATCCTTCCTCTCTTTTCTTCCATGCTGTGATATCACTGAAATAGTTACAAATGTTGACATTTAAATCATCATTGCACATCTGAGTTTCCCACCATCAGGTAATTGGATGAATGGTGCAGTTCATACCTCTCAGATCTGTTGTTTTAGGCTTGCTGCAGACATTGCTACATCAATTGACACTTGTTTCATGTTTCCTTGATTTTTCTCTGCATCCATAAGGGTTAGAGACTTTTTTAAAAAAAAAGAAATTAGGTCCCGGAGAACAAGACAGCATCCTAAAAAAAAAAAGTGTTGGGTTGCTAACCTGGCACAACCTGCCCCAGTTTGAGGCCTCGGTGCCATGATCTGATCCATCCACACAGTGGTCAAGGAGAGCATTACTGTCAAAGCTGTAGAAATGCACGGAAGCACAGTGTTTTTATCACTTTCCCGGCATCACAGGATAATCAAATGCTCCTGCATCTATTGTACCTGGGGGAGCACAGTTTCCTTTTTGTGTTTGTTTACAATGCTTGTGATACTGTATTGTAAACACCAACCCCTCCATGTGAGCTGAAATAATTGATTTATTAGAATGAACATTGCCACACAGGTTGGACAAATTGACTATTTAAGTGTTTGCTCGCACTGAGGGATACTGTGAGAAGCTCTTGAGAAGGGAAGAGTTGTGCTTGGTTCAAATATGTTCTTGACCACCTCAGGTTGAGAAGAGAATACTGGAGGTTTGTTTGGGCCTTTTCTTAGGAGCCCTGGGTCATCTGTTAGTGTTAAAGTGAAGAGTAGCTTAGTCTTGGAAGGAAGGCTTTTGTGGTTCATTGATTTCTCCTCACTGCTTCCTGGGTAGTGCTGTTAGTGCCTTTTCCAACCTGCTTTTGCACACAGTTGGTACATGGTAGAATAAAAAAGTGCCCCTTTTCTGGGGTTTGGCTTTATCAACCCAAAATGAACAATGAGATAAGTTTCAACCCCAGCCTTCTCCTCATGAGTTGGATGCTCCTGGGGCTCCTTCTCCTAAACTACTCAGCTCACATCCTAGATCCTCTGTGTCCAAAGAGACACTCCCACCTATCCAAGTGGGATAAGGAGTCACCTGCTTTAGTGAGTCAGTGGAATTCACTTAACTCTTTCTCAGCAGGACCAACACTTGCTACCAGTGTCAGGCGTTTCAAGTGAACATTGCTAGCCTGATACAGGGTCTCTTTCCTGTTTTTTTCATAGGGGGGATATTTTGGTGTGGTGAACAGGCATTTACTTAACATCTCCAATTAATTTTAATGGATTTGCCTGGATAAATCCATGTGCAGCATAAGATCCCTTATTGCATGTGTTAATGAGCAGCCCAGAATTTTTGTCATAGAGCTTAAGAAGAAAATAGTCTTCACTGTTTCACTGCATGTTTGCATGTTTCACTGCAAAATCCATGCTCCTGTTTTCCCAAGGAGCACAAGACACTTAATACCTTCTTTTTGTCCCCACCCCGTCTCCTTATGCCCATTGTTAGATACATTTTTATACCTATTTGACAAAGTCCTTTAAGATGAGGGAAACATTTAAACTCCATTGCATGGATTGGATGGCCAATAAGGAACAGCGTTTCATTTAGGACTTGATAACTAGACACCCATCTGGGATTTTTGTGCTGCCTTCATTTATGATTTATAAGAAAAGATACTACTCAGTTGAAATTATTATTCACATTTTAAATATTTTTTAATTCTGTAGCCACAAAAAAGATGCTACCAAGGGTTTAAAAAAAATGGTCACTTATTGATTCCCTGCTTTTTTTTGCCCGTTGGGTCGGAAGCATAATGTTCACACTTGTTCCCTAACACAAATTTTGTTAATTTCCCATGATTAAGCCTAACACAGAGTCCATTAAAGTCAGTGGCAAGACGCCCCTTGACCTTGGTGGGCTTTGGATCAGTCCTTGTGTGAGAAAGGAGGCCTTATAGCTAACACACACAGCTGAGTCAGGATACCTGGGTTCCATTTCCTGCTCTGCCAAAGACTTCCTATGTGATTTTGGGTGAGTCTGTCTTTTAATTCCTTATCTGTCTGGTAGGAATAGTGTTGCTGTATCCACCTCACAGATATGTTGGGAAAATAAGTTAAAGTTAGTAAAGCCCATTGAGTACCACTTAGTTGCTAAGTCTTGTTAGGTATGTTCACTAGTTTGATATTGCAGGATTGTTCATGAGTGCTGAGGCTTTTTTGTTTATATAGAATATTCATTAAGGAAAAAAAAAACTGGCCCCGGAGCATTTAAAAATAACAAAGAATTACAACGTTTGCAAAAGGTTACAAAAGAGTGAAAATACACCAAAGTTGGGTTGTAATAATCTTGAATCTAGCCCTCTAGTTGTTTAGGAATCTGTTGTTGTGTTTGTACCGATAAAGCTGTTGGCTTATGTGAATGTGCATATTTTATAAACTCTGTCTCTGAAAGAGAAACAAAATGGAATATTTATATGATAGTGCAGTGCTTTTACACCCAATGTCTGTGCCATTAACTACTTTTCCCCCTGCAGAAAGCGGAGTTTTGAGCTGCACTCCAGTAATTGTTAAAATGATAGTGAAAGTAGATCAGTCTGAGAACTTGCGCTCTCTCTCTCTCTCTCTCTCTCTCACTGTTTTCCTTGCCATCATGACTGGTTCCTGCATAGAAGATGGCAATTTATTGAATGTAGTTAGCAGGCCACAAACACACTGAAAGTTTTGCTATATACTTAAAAATTAAGTTGGTGTCACTTCTGCTCTGCATATCCTTTCTATCTCTTTCTATTGTGTGGTTACCTAGTACCAAAGCAGAATAATACCCAATGAAAAACGTCAGGTGTGAACGTGACTTTTCCAAAGTCAGGAGAATATGTAGGGTGACCAGACAGCAAATGTGAAAAATTGGGACAGGGACAGTGGGTGGTAATAGGAGCCTATAAAAGAAAAAGTCCCAAAAATTGGGACTATCCCTATAAAATCGGGACATCTGGTCGCCCTAAGAATATGAGACCAGGGATGGGAGACTCTTAGGAGTTTGGATGTTATTCTGACATTTGTATCTGAACTATCCAAGCTTTTTGCCTCTTAAAATTGGACTCAGTCTCAGTGAACAAGCTTTCATGTGAGACTTTTAGCATTCCCACACACTAAAGCGTGGCAGGAAATGTGAGAGATGGGTGGGGTTTTTCTGGAGATTTTGGCACTTCTGCTGTGCAGAGGGTTGTCTAGGGACTTGGTTGATCATTTCTATAACCAACTCCCTAAGGTTCTGAAACATGTGAACATTTTGGGAGAAAGAGGGTTCTTAATTAACTACCCCATTTCTACATAAATTAGAGGTAATCTCATGAAGAACCTCCTCATTCCTTCCTTTAGGAAGGAGTAAATCAATTGAACAAATACAAAATGGAAATGGCTGCCTAAGAAGGAGTACTGCAGAAAAGGATCTGGGGGTTATAGTTGATCACAAGCTAAATATGAGTCAACTGTGTAACGCTGTTGCAAACAAAGTGAACGTCATTCTGGGGTGTATTAGCAGCAGTGTGGTGAACAAGACGATAAATAATTCTTCCACTGTACCCAGCACTGATAAGGCTCAGCTGGAGTTTTGTGTCCAGTTCTGGGCACCACACTTCAGGAAAGATGTGGACAAATTGGAGAATGTGCAGAGAAGAGCCACAAAAATGATTAAAGGTCTAGAAAAGATGACCTATGAGGAAAAATTGAAAAACAGTTTGTTTAGTCTGGGGAAGAGAAGACTTAGGGGGGACATGATAACTGTCTTCAAGTAGATGAAAAGTTGTTGTAAAGAGCAGGTGATAAATTGTTCTCCTTATCCACTGAGGACAGGAGTAGAAGCAGTGGGCTTAAATTGCAGCAAGGGAGAGTTAAGTTAGACATTATGAAAAACTTCCCAATGGTAAGAATAGTTAAGCATTGGAACAAATTACCTAGGAAGATTGTGGAATCCCTCTCAGTGGAGGTTTTTAGGAACAGGTTAGACAAACACCTATCAGGGATGGTCTAGATAATATTTAGTCCTGTCTCAGTGCAGGGGACCGAACTAGATGACCTCTCAAGGTCCCTCCCAGTCCTACATTTCTATGATTCTGTGTGTCTGCTGACAGACTTGGAGGGATTGATGGTTTGAGGAAGGAAAGCCTGCAATCCTCTCTGCCAGTCTGTTAGGAGTAGATGAGGTCAAGTACTTAACAAGATGCAGATGAAAAGAGAGGGGAACTAAGGCTTTGTCTACACTAGCACTTTTTTCGGCAAAGCTTTTGATGGTCAGGGTGTGAAAAAACACACCCTTGACCGACATAAGTTTCACAGACAAAAGCGCCAGTGTGGACAGCGCTATGTCGGCAGGAGATGGTCTGCCACTGACATAGCTACCACCACTCATTGGGGGTGGTTTACTTATGCCAGTGAGAGAGCTTTCTGCCGCCGGCATAGAGCAGCTACACAGGAGACCTTACAGCAGCGCAGCTTCAGCGGTTCAGCTGTGCCCCTGCAAGGTCCATAGTGTAGACATAGCCTAAGTCATCAGCATAATATTTTCTCCAGTGCAATGAGCAAAACTTTCCCTCCAGATCTAAACACCAGTTTTGGCACGAGAGCTTCTGTATCAGAAACTACCATGGCAACTCAGTCACACAAGGGATTGACATCCACGGAAGAAACTGTCCAGTGGACAGAGGCCCTCAGACCAAAGGGCTTAGCTGCAGTCAGTGACTGATTTGGAACCAGATACATGCATAATGCAACAACCAGCACACCTGCAAAATATAACAAGTTTCAATAATCTGAAGGGAAAAATGAAATGGAACAACTGGCTAGCATGAGACAATTTTTTTAATAATAGAGGGGAAAAGGAAAGAGACCAAAAGGTATTGGAGAAAACTTCCTACACCTGCCTCATGAACCCGCCTGCGTGGATAGCTCTCACTCAATTCCGAGAGGGAAAAGATTGAGAAAATAGATGGGCTGCCCTTTGGTCTCTGAAGAGTGACGTCAGACTTGGGCTGTAAAATACCCTCCTGTGGAACTGCATGTGGGGAACACCCACAATGTACTGCTTTAAAAAGCAAGTTTTAGTCCTGTCCCCTGATGACCTAACTACAAAATTTGGGCCCAGTTTTGGCTTCATTATAACTAGTGGCAAAACGTCTATTGACTTCAGTGGGAACAGGATTGGGCCCCTAACACCAAACTACTTTTATAGTCAAGTGCAGGGAGTGCCTTGTCCCAGTAAACAATGAGTGTGCGCAGACTGCTGTCTCTATAGAAAAGAATAATGGCTGTGACTTTTTCAGTCTTCTATGGTCATGTCGAGACTGGAAATATAGGTGGTGTCTTAAAATGTGTCAGCTGACAGGACAGGACAAGTTGTGCTCAAAAAACATGTTAGCTGATCATGGTCAGCCATTTTTTTTTTAAACATGACTTGCCCGGTCTCCGTATTATTATTTATTTTTATGCAAGTCCTGTTTAAAATCATGTTCATTAAAAAAATGTTTGGTAACATGTTTTAAAATAACATGACATCATTTCCTAGTATAAACAAGCTTAAAAGGAAAGTGAGTAGCACTGCTTTTCTCTTCCCTACCACATTGTCGTTGGAGCAATGTCCTCCAGCCCGACTCAACCAGGAAGTTGGCCAGGGGATGAAAATATAAATTCTATCTCAGAGAGCACTTTTCTTTCTCTTGGGTAAAGCTAACTGAAGTCAGATTTTAAGGAATCTAATTTTCTGCAAAGAAGATTCCTTGGGGATGACGTAGCCTGCAACCTAGTCATCATCAGCTAGCTGATTTCTGTAGGTGTCGCAGTGGAAGTGGATCTTGAGAAGGGATGTGAAGGAGAAGAGGGTACTGGTCTAATGGGTTAGTTTGGAGAGGGCATTCCATGCATGAAAGATGGAAGTGGGAGCTTTTATGGGAGAAACAGGCAAATGTGTGTTCAAGGTTGATATCATTAGGAAAAGATTACATGATGGAAATTTGAACTTCCAGGCTTCTTCAGTTTGTGTCACAAACATATTGTTCAGGCATGGGTTGTTTCATTTTTAATATCATATGTAGATCAAATGTGTCCCTGGATGAACAAAGGACTTTAATGTAATCAGATTCAACAGGCAGGATAAACCCTCAAGAGAATGTAGTTCAAGCTGTTAATAAATTGTTGAAGAATCCCAACATAAAACGTAAGGTTTGGTACTCCATCTGTTTTAATATAGAGAGAATGATGACTTACCTATTTAAGGAAAGCTCATAAGTGATGACTAAAGGGGTGCAGGGTAGAGGTAGAATATTACTTTCTATGAGTTTGAGCCATTTGGAGAGAGGATGAGCCAAAAAGTCAAGACATTTTTCAAAACTTCAGAAGGAAAAATTTCAGACAACGTAATTTAAAAATCCTGGCTTGTCCCAAACTTTCCAGAAACTTCCACCCTGGATTGAGATGTGGCATGAAAAATTTCAGAGGGACTGTTTTTTTGGGAGGAGGAGAGAGTTTCAAGACTTGAAAATCAGGCTTATAATGGGAAGTCAGCTTCAACCTTAATTATGGACTGGCTACTACACAATCTTGCTCTTACAGTGGCTCGTCTTCTTTTATTTCCCCCCCCCCCGCAACTATTCCTACTAGTGACTGTGCCTATTTTGTTCAACTGTGTGGTACAAAGACAAGGGGGCTTTGGCTATGCTGGGTTAATGCAGTTTACTTTTTTGGCCATGCCCACAGCATCTTTGCTCACTGCTGGATTACAAACCCATGTAGCTAGGAGGGAACATTGCCCATTCATATTTTGAATGATAGCTTCATTGTGAAATAAAAACAAACCTGCTTCTTAGGTGAGATGGTGTCAAGGTTTCTTTCAATTAAAATCAAATTCATGTTTCTTTCTGTGCCAGGATGTACAACTTCTTTGCATAACAGAAGGCTCCTTTGTTGAAGTATAGTCAAAGACTTTTAAATGGTGTGAGGTTTAAAAATACTTCATGTTGAATTTTTGTATTTAAATCACCACATTTTTGTAACTGGGTCATCTACCCATTACCCATCATGTTCTTTATTCCTAAGTGATGCGATATTAATCTAGATATTTTACATAGTTTTAATCCTCTGTAATATGATTCTTTTTGCCTTTAGAGAAAAAAACACATTAAACATTTGTTGATTCATACAAAAATATAGTATAATCTGATAATGTGATTAGATGGTATTTCATCTGGTAATGGTGCATAGTGGTTACTTTGTCTTCATACTCTTTATTTTAATACATAGAGAAAATTGTATTATTAAACAACAATTAATTTATCCTTTAGTATCTTTCCTTTGACAGACCTCCCACCACCTTGGAAGCATTTTCAGTAACAAATTAACTGAATCCAGGCAATAATTTGCATATGGAAATTATACATGCAATTATCTTATTTTTTTGTAGTCACAACAGACGTAGATGACAATACAACTCCCTTCAAGTTTTTGCCAAAATGTAAATCCATCCCAGAGTGAATGCACATCTGCAGCTACTGAGGTCCAGTGTGGACTAGGAAAACTAGGGTGACAAAGAAATACAGGACATGGGCAGCTCTTTCTGTGATGCTGGTAAATATATATGTTTCACTTACAAATTCCCCTCTGACTTTGATTGTCTATCTGGTTCTTCATTAATTCATGTGCAATTAGTTTATCTCCAATATATGTACTGAGATAGTACTATAGGTGAGGTTGTAACTTTGGGCTGCAAGAGGCACCAAAACTGGTCAAAAGAATTATACTAAAATGGGCAAGCATTCCCCTGACTATGTGGCTTTGTGGGTCAAGGGAGGTGAGGGCTGGAGGAGAGAGAGGAAACAGAACAGCAGCAACTTCTTTGAGGCTTTAGTGCAGAAGTAAGACCCTGGATCTATGGAGAGATGTCTCTTCAGCCAAGAGAAAACACAGTCCTCGAACAGCAGTGTTGAGCCTCTTGAAGAGAACTAGTTTTGCAGCTTGTTTGCCTCTGTGGAAGTCTAATCATATAACAAGAGCCCTGTCAGAGCTCTGAGAGGTGTTAGGAGAGTTGCTGGTTACAGTTTACCCTCACAGTTATCTCAGAGGGAGGCTGCTGCAATGAATATGTGAATTCGGGAACAGTGTTTTGGTTACACATTTTCCTCATCTGTGAATGCCGCGGTTCATCAGGATTGACCTTGGTGAGCTGTGTGTCCCTGACATCATTCTGCCTGTTCTGGAAGAACTGTCCCTATATTCATTGCCACCCCTTCATGGGATCATTTTCTGGAGATCAGGAAGCCCCAGACCTGTGAAGACTTTGTTCAAATTTCTCTGTTGATGTAAATTGATGGAGCACCATTAGCTTCAATGGATCTTCTCCAATTGACCTGACAGCAGACATGTAGCCCTCAGCATGACCTGGATGCAGACAAATGGTTGAGTGGTAGCCACCACCCACAGCCATCTAAGGATAATTTGTTGGAGTGCTATGGACAGATATTGTAGCATCAGGGTTGTCTGAAAGAATGAGGCAAGACCAAGTTGTCCAAAAAAATTGAACAAACTTAAATGCTGCCAAAGTTGTCAGCAGCACCTGTTTCCCCATCCAGCCTCCTGAGTCTCTCTCTTGAACCACACCCACCTGCAACCCAGCTAGTGGAGGGAGAGAAGCCCATTACAGTATATTTAAGTAGAGAGGGAGAGAGAGAGAGACCCACACTAGGGCCATCATTGAGGTTTGACCTTCAATGCTAAAAACAAGCTTGAGCTAAAGTAGTAACTCTTCTAGCTGGTAGTTGGAGTAGGATTTTATCCCGTATATGAACCAGCCACTAGAACAGGACAAAGAACTACACTCTCCTAGTGTGGATTACACATGTAAGTAGTTAACTGGCTGATTACAATAGGGACTTCTGGGAGAGGGGCAATTGGAAAACAAACGATTTCATATATTGAAATCTTTCAAGTGTTGGGTCACATTTCATCTTGTCCCCTAATCCTTTTACCTATTCCCCTATCTCCCCCATTTCTCATGCTGCTGTTTTCTTATTTGTAAGATAGTTCTCAACAAGCGAGCGAGTTTTCTCCCTCTTTAGACATTTTGACCTTTCAATCATTCCAGGGTGACAGTATTCCTGCCAGTGGCTGACCCAGAAAAATAAGTGAGCTGACTTCCTGGGGACCATCACTAAACCAGTTTGTCTCCTGAATCTGGAAGGACTCTCTGGGCTCAATCTTTCAAGAAAAAACTAGCACTTACTCCCAAGTCTGCAGGATTCGGCTTTGCCTGTGCTGAATTTGCTACATTCTCCAGGGACCAGGGTCCATATATGGGCCTTTTTCAAAATAACTGAGAAAAAAAAGGTCATTATGCTGTTTATTAGTGATACTTAAACTGTAGGTAATTTTGATGACCAAAAGTTGCAAGAGGAATCATAATGGCAAATCTGTTTCAGTGCTGGGCTCTTGCATGTCAAATGGGTGAACAGCGAAAGGCTACAAGAGTTTTGTTTGCAGTTGCCAAACCTTGTTTTTTAAAGTTGTTGGAAATCCAAGAAAATGTTTGTATGTGAGTCTTTTCAGACCTGGGCTTATGATTGCATTATCATTCACATGCCCGTGGCATGCTTTAAGGAACAGTTGTTGAATCCCATAAGAATAGGAACATTTTAAATGGCCAAAAGGCATGTCAGAAAATATATATTTTTCATTTTATAATGGAATAATTTGTCTAAGATTTGGACATAAATGTAGAAAATATTTTTACCAGGCTATATTGCTAATGCAAGAAAAGTAGGCCTAAAAATGGATTTTGTACCATAGTAATAAAAAAACCCACTATTCTGATCCAATAATTTTACTTTAACATAAAATTGTCACAAATAGACAAGAGAAAGCATGCAAGGCAGTTTGAAAAGTCCAATGCTATGCCCATATCATTAATTAGGATAGCAGTGTGGTCTAGTGGTTTGGACAGGAATCTGTGAGCCAAGATTCCTGGACGTTGTTCCTGGCTACACCAGGGCTGCTGTGTGTCTTTGGCACATCTTGTAACCTCTCTTTGCCTTAGTTTGTTCCTCTGTAAAATAACACATGGAAGAAATAGGAGTTTTTTGAGTGTAAGCTAATACTGGTAAAGTTTTTTTCAGATTCCTGGATAAAAAGTGCTATAGAAATACTTAGTGTTATAGCAAACAGTCTACAAAGCCTGTGTTATAACGAGAGGGTTAAGGACCCTAACTTTAATCTAACGAAGGAAATTTAGAATTAAGTCTGGCACTTCCCACGTAGAGGAAATGCAGTGAGTTCGCACTCAGTTACCACCTGTATCATCCATTGGGTTTGAATTAGGAGTTGTTCTCCGCTTCCCTGCAGAAATAGTAGAGGGGTTGGCTTGCAGAACCTGTGTGTCTAAGGGGAACCACTGGAGGACAGGGTCATGGATGTGGAGGTCTTGGGCCTACATACTGACTCCTGGCGCACTTGATACACTTTCTGTGCATGGTTCTTATCTCAGGACTAGAATGTTAAAAATAAATACATATTTACTTGCTCAGATATAGTCACTCCTCCAGAAAAACAGGTTGTAGACAAGAATATTCATTGGTTTCCTATGGCCTCTTGAACCGTCTCATCTCTATTAGAGGTAGACTGTTGAGTTCCCCACTCCTCCCTTTGAATGTCCTGGTGTAACAGCAGAGTAGACTACCCCTCTGCCCAGTTATAGTCTTGGCTATGCTGCTACAGCAAGAGGGGTTTTCTTCAAGGACAATCTTTCGACCAGCATATAAAAGATCAGCTATGCAAAAAGTTCGGTGCTTGCTTTCACCATCCAGTATTGAAAATATAGACATGTGGAACACTAACCCCAAAATTCTCCAGGGACTATTGTTAAACCCTTTTAAGGTACAATAACAGTTTTCCCTGAAACAAACAACCCCCAAACAAAATGCAGCATTTTAAGGCAAAACAAGCCTTGGGCAAATCTAAGCACAGCCTCAGCATTCATTATACATTAGAAAGCACTCACTCCTGTAGCTGCAGGTAATCCAAATACACCAGAGTGACACTCTTTCACAGCATTTCCATTATATAATTGCAGGGAATCTTCAAATACTTCAAACTTAATATATGTGCGCCTACTGGAACTATGGGAGCTAAAACTGATTTTTATAGCTCGATGTTCTGGCAACAAAGGTTATTGGAAGGGTTTTTAGCAGAACCAACCACCAACATAATTTATCTGACCACAGAACAGATATATTGGGGAAAAAGAGAGATGCACATAAGGGAGGATTTCTTGTGTTGGGAAATTTAATAAAAGGTTTGAATTTAAGCCTTCAAGTAAGACTTCCTGGTAGAATTAACATCTTGATGATATACATTTTATTTTTTGCTTTAGAAATAATGATACTGGTAATATGATAAAATCTAATAAGGCGGGGAGAAATACTACAGTCAATGCAAAGCTGTTGTTAAAAGGAAAAAAACACTTTGGCTCAGAAACATGAATTATACATATTGTCAGTCAACACACTAAACAAGATTCTCATTCGTAGTGTTAGAAAGATCAGAAATTACAGAGCAGCTTTTCCTAGAGGCCAAATTTAAAAAATTGTGAAGATCAGAACATCAAATATTAAAGTATATGATAACAGAAACCCAGTCAGTAAAGAATGCTTATGTCCCAGTTACTGTTCCAAAGCTATATGTTTACCAAGAATCTAAAATCTAAAAGAAAGATCATTCGCATTTGGGAATAATTGCATTTGAAAGTAAACCTTCCTTTGAATTATTCAGATGACTTTCTGACCAGATTTCCCCCACTTCCTTTTTTAAATTGCGCAGGTAATCTTTTCAGCCACTTCTGAAGTGAAATAACAGTTTATGACAAGAAGGTTGTTGGGCTAGATTCTCTGCTGGTGTAACTCCACTGACTTCAATGCATGTCTATCACGAGAGAGTTTGACCTCTCCTTGTTGCAACTGGTGGTGGAATTGTGGAGAAACAGGACACAGCTACCCAAACTGGAATTTATCTAAGGCACCAGGGATGAGGCCATAATCTTGCAAGTACCACTATGACCACAAATGCCTCAAATCCTGTATGATAAAAATAAACTTCCTTTCCCAACAGCACACTGTGGGCATTAGTTCAATAACAGACCCATTGGGGGAGACTGTTGTCTACATAATCATCAGACTTGCTTTCTGCAGCACTTAAGGTTTCTTTCTTTCTTGTTATTTTAGGCTTTCTTGCCACATACAGACCAGTCTCACCTAAGCTCCAGTCCTGTAAACACTTAAGCACATGTGTAACTTTACTCACTGAGTACAGTTTCTCACCTGCTGAAGTATTTGCAGGATCGGGCCCTTAGCATATGTTATCTGACAAGATCACAAGTTGAGATTTGTACAATGTAAATGGTTTGTTTTGAAAATTTCCGTTGTGCAGACTAGCAAGCACCCATCTTTCTCTGCCTGGTGATACAGAGGTCCAGTACTTTGGTTTCAGTTTGCAGTTACCACAGAAGACTCTGATTATTCAGTTTTACCAATATTTTATATTTTGAAATATGAACTTATTCTGTAATTGAAAACTTCTAACATGATCAAGACCTCTTCATAGCACGGGAGCCAGCAGGTCCTTTCACAATTCTTTACCCAATGAACTTATTTTGTGTGAGTGTGTTTTTGTTGGGAATGGTTAACTGTAAGTTCTCCTGTTCTCTCCTGATTCATATGAATTTCTTTGTTTTATTTTCTGGAGGCAACAAAATATTAAAATTAAAGAAGAAAAAAGCTTCAAGAAAAAACTATGTTGTGTCAACATCTTGGAAAAGATCTTAGAGAACGTTTTATTGTAAAAAGTTTTTAATAAGGACTTTTAAATACTGATAATTTATCTCATCTAAACACTGCAGATAGCAATCCTGAAGTAGAGCTCCCTGGGTGATGAATCAATATATATATCCCCAAGGCAAGAGAAAGTTCCATATGGGGACATAAACTGAATAACATACAAGGAAAACCCATAGTTTTAGCAACACTTATGTCTCTGCATTACACTAAAGATAGACACAGGCCACATTTTGTATTGTCTTACAGCCACAGGATCTCACAGGGGTTATATGGGTGTAAATCAGCATAGAATTTGGCCCTTATTTCTCCTGTGCCACAAATTTTCCCTCCATCTCACGCCTGGAAAAGCAGCTAATTCTCTCACTGTCACGTTAAAAATAACACTTAGAAAAGCAACAGTTTATGCTAATAACACGAGTTAACCTTGATGTGAATGCCCCCAACCAACAGCCTTAGCAGCATGGAAGCTGGAGTGCAATCTACAGACTGCATGTGACAACCAAAGATAGAGGATTTTGAAATGACTAGTAGGGAGGCAGGGCATTCTTCCCGGATCTATTGGCACCCTACAGTATTAAAAGAAACACACAAAAATTATATATGGAAACTACCCACAAAGGTAGCTTAGTGGCCCATTGGTGCTATGACTGTTGCTAGGCATAAATCTGCATCCTAAAGCAGCCATATTTAGGTTCTTTAAAAGCCATGGAGTCATAGAATTTTAGGCCAGAAGGGACCAGCAGATCATTTAATCTGACTGTCTGTATATCACGGCCACCACCAGCACCCAGCAGCTGCACACTGAATCCAGCAACTGAAATTAGATCAAGATATTAACAGTCCTCAGGAGACCAAACCAATACATGTCACAGGCAGAGAATAGAAGGGACCCAGATGGACCAATGCTCAAGGCCCTTGCAATGGCAGGGAACTGAGATATTCCAAGATGATCATGGCAAACAACTTGCACACCAGGCTGCAGAGGAAGATGAAGCCCCCAGAAGGTCACTGCCAATCTGATCTGAGGAAAAATTCCTTCCTGACCTCACATATGGCAATCAGTTAGACCCTGAGCATATGAGCAAGAACCAGGCAGCGAAGCATCCGAGAGAGAGAGAATGCTCAGTATCACATCAGAGCACGAGCACACCCTGTACAATGTCCCATCTCCAGCTATGGCCAGATAATATAAACTTGCCTGACACCATGCTCTGACGGTCAGTGAACCTGAGATGGGGCAGACTGCCAAGGGAAGCTGAATTCCACAAATAAGGCTACTCTGTTGAGGATCCCCATCTGCTTTTCCAAGTGTCCTCCAGGTCAGGGGTATAATTTTGGGAAAAAAATATATGGGGGTTGGGGGGCAAAGTTGTGTCAGCATATAGAACATTATATGTGATTATATTATATTCCTGAAATATATTTATATGGGAGGCACAAAGTAGAAAATATAATGAAGAATATAGACCTATGAAAATTCGGGAGGGGCAAACCAAGGACTGGGGTGGGCAACTGCCCCTCTTAACCCATAGCACATGATGCCCCAGCTCAAGTGATGTCTGTGTTTGTTATAAGGTACTTTTTGTTTGTAACACTTTCTTGAAAGCTTAAAAATAAAAGGTATTTCTTTACTATTCTTGTTTTCTTTCATTTGGCAAGCCTGGTTCCTCCAGCTTCTGATGCTCCACAGGAACTCAAATCCTTGTAGTGGCCACAATTTTGTAATGACCCACCACCATGGGTTGTCAATGGGGATTGAACCTGGGACCTTTAGCATCAAAAGTATAGGTCTCCACCCCTTCAGCTAACATTGCGCAGAGTGCTGCGTGCTCACACTGCTCGACAAACTCCTGTGTGGACACGCAGTAGGCTACCTTTAAAAACCTACACATCGATATTCCGGTATATGGAGGCCTCTGAAGCCATGGCCAACCTGTTGCATTAACTTGTGTTAATGGAGCATTAACGTGCAAAATGATATTAGGTATGGCAATAAGCCAGGGTCATTCAGCATGTTGGGGCTTCCAAACTGAAAGGATAGCCTTGTCCATTAGGGGTGGGGGTGATGCTGAGAAAGTGAGAGAAAGGCTTTCTCTAAGAGACCTGGTGGCCCTTAAGCCCATGTTGTAATTTCCCTCTGAAGGGACTGGAGATGAGGAAGCCTTTAGCCATTTCCACAAGGGGGAAGCCTCAGGCTTTCTGTTAAGGAGAGAGTTTACTCTATTGAATCATTGGGGAATTCTATTATTGCATATGCTTGAAACTGGTCCATGTGGGTGGAGCTAATGTTGGCCATCTCTCTTTCAAAGTCAAGTGTTTGTTCTCTGCCTCAGATACTGGCTCTTCTTTGGTTGCTGGGTCACCCACTCTAATTCCAATGCATGGAGATGGCCTCTCCCTGGGCTGGATATTTTATACCTGCCAAAGCCATACCTACCTTCTATGTGCCTGATGTGGCCCTGCATAATTCTAAGAAGGGGTAGTGTATGCCAGTCTCTGTAGCTGCACCCATTAGTGCATGCTTACATTTTGGGAAGCAGAGGTTCTTCACATGCCCAGACACTCCACTTTGAACATTCTGTAATTCTGTGCATGCCTATATTCTGATTGCCCAGCCAGACTGACGCATATGCAGGCTTTTGAAAATATGGCCTGAAGTTGAGGTCTGGCTGTATCCTAAGTGGGGAGATCTTTGGAAAATATCCTGTGGTACTTAGCAAAACTGTTCTTTCTCCAAGACAAGCTAGGACCATCCCACAAGGTGCAACTTGGGTTTTCTTGACATAAGGGCCAGTGCTTAATGGACACTGTGTTGAAGAGTGCGTATGTGAGAAGGATCTTTGAGAATATTCAGGGTGAAATCCTGGCTCCATTGAAGACAATGGCAAGACTTCTACTGCCTTCAGTGAGGCCAGGGTCTCACTCTAAATGGTTGCAACTTACAGTAAGTGGTCTGTCCAACCATATTTAGCCTTGAAGCTGCTGAGTGCTGGAGGCTGTGGAGACTAATCCGAGTTTGCTAGGCCAAATTTAAAATGTTCCTGCTGTTTGGTGGCCTAAGTGATAAGCTTCTTCCTCCAGGGATTGCTACGTACACCAGCTGAACATTTTCTTCCACTATCGATGAGGAAGCGGAGGCCAAAATATATTTCCCCTGGCTGATGTTAAGAACAAATGGTCAGTCAGCCACGGAAACACTGAAAGGGAAAAAGTCCAAAGATTTTCTTTTTAAGACACTGAAGCTCTAAAAATGGTGCAGAAACCTCCCCACATTTGATTGTATTAAATTACGGGAGAATTAGTACAAAGTAAGCCTAAATCCCTTCTACAGGTTCATAGGAGATTTACTCCTGGCTTTAAAATTCTCTGCACGGCTGTGGAGGGGGAAAAGAGAGGAAAGAGTTTGAAGTTGGGGCACCTCCTTCTCTGTGTTCCAACTTGGTGCTACATAAGAGTCGCTCTTTATTTTTCATTTCTAGAGATTGATCTCCCTACTGAATAGGTTGGCTCACTACAGAATCTTGATCCACCCTGTTGAGCCCTAAGTGACTATGCAACTGCTAAAACCTTGTGCAGTATTCAGAGTGTGCTGTATGAAGTCAGTATCATCAACATTTGGCAAACTGGCTTCATATTGGCATATTTATATTCACATTTTTGTAGTTATGATTGTTTAGGAATAGGATTAAGAAATGGATATTGGAGAATTTCTTTCGAAAAGCAGAGGTGTCTGAAACAGATGAAGTGATTCTTCAGACCAATTTGTACAAGTCAGGGAAGGAGAGGGATAAAAGAGGAAAACAGTTTATAAGCCAGTTCAGTGAACATAGGAATAAAGAGGCCAGCAGATGCATATGACAATGAGAAAGCTGAATCTAAAAAGGTCAGTGCATTATTTTGTGGTGGGAAATAATATTTCAGAACTCACCAATGAAGAGAGTCTGCTACCTAGATGTAAATACTGTAGTATAAAAAAGTCACAGTCCAGAACTACCAGGCCTGTTGGACTTAGAGAACAGATTGGATGCCAACACAGTCAGTCACTGTGGTTCCACGCTAGAAAACTGGGCAAGAATAAAGCTCTTTTAATCCAAATGGCGGCAGTCCCTGGCTCTGGTAGAGACCCAAAGAAGAGGCTGATTATTATTTTCCCTGAAGAATACACAGTCTGGTAATGAACAGGGAATGAATTTATTCATTAGGGTATTTAGAATAAGGAATATGCACCTAAAATTGCTATCTCTCCATTGGAAAGCCATCCACAAATGCATCAAAGGGCAAGTACTGCGGTATTTAATAGCACCGACCTTATGGATAGGCCTGTCAAGCAAAACAATGACTGAAGAAAGATGCTTGGCTATTTGTTTTTCTGTTAAAGCAGGCAAAACCAAGGATGGTTAAAGAAAATAAGCAGGTGTCCATTCGTTTGGATTTGTCAGGAGACAGTGAGCTGGAATATTGTGTGGGAATGGCATTTGCCTGATCCAGTGTTCTAATCACATCCCTACCTCTGTAAGCTTGGGCAAAATATTTCACCTGTCTACCTCCACAACCCTGTCTGGACAATGGGGATTAATAGATACCTAACTCACAAGGGTAGCCTATTGGGATTAGTCTCCACAGGTGACAGAACTCAGCATCTGAGAGGATTAATTAGTTCAGGGGTTCTAAACATGAGAGTTGCAACTCCTGAAAGAGAGATCAAGGAGAAGGGTGACTACCTTCCCTTTTTTTAGGATTAGATGGAAAAGGGGGGCAGGGTAGGTAGGGTCCTGAAACATTTTTCTGTATTAACTGCGGTCATGGTATGGAAAAGAGCTGAGAACCAGCGAATGAGTTACGATTTGCTTAGCACTTTGAACATGTAAAGTGCTCTATAAAGGTTTTGTTACTAATGACAAAACAATCAGAAAGTCAGGGTTCTAAATGGGAATTGATGATCAGCATTACACTTCATGTACAATCAGGCAGCCATATATCTAGGGTTGGGTTCAGGTTCAAATTTTAAGCCAATATTTACTGGTACAAGTCTCCCAGAAAACATCTACCATAAATGGTGATTTGTATCAAAACATCAGAACAATTACTCATGTTGTTCCTAGTTTTCATAGTTGCGGCTGTCATCTCTATATCCTTTCTAGTCTCACTGGTAGCTGTGCAGTGTTTACTGCCAAAAGCATATGTATAAGGGGAGAGGAGAAAACACTCCAAGGCTCTCTGGCAAAATGGGCTTTTCAATTTTGTCAATGGTTTGGAAAAGAAAAGCTGGATTTTCCCCCGGAAAAAAACAGATCCTGTATCATAGCCTGTGTGCTATTTTGCTCAGTCTATCTTTGTATGTAATTCTGTAGGTATGTCATCTTGTGACTTGTGTGAACAAATCTAGATGGCCCTAAGCTTTTGATCTTGTACAGTGTTTATGTCTGGCTGTACTGCCTATGCTTTATTTGTTAGAAAAACATTTAATAACTGTGCCTGCTTGGCTCCAGTCTCTTGGTGATCTGTGACAGTGGGGTCTTTTAGAAGATTTTATGTTTTGTTAGCCATAAGACCCTGCCAGCCACCAAAAAGCCTTTGGGTGCTTTGTGAAAGAGGCAAATACAAACCAGTTACTAAAGGTAAGAATTACTAAAGGTAAGAGTCTCATTGACTTTAATGGGACAACTCCTATGCTTATAAAGTTAAGCATCTGAATGTTTGCAAAAGCTCAAGCTATCAAGCTTCTAAGCCTGCTACGGTCTATCCTATGACTAAATCCTTTTATATCATGCTGAAAATGTACCCAAAGCTTCCCATATGCTTGATGCTTTCTAAGAATATCTTTGAAGAGCTCAGTATAGTCTCAAGACAGTTATAATGGTCTGTATTTGATTTACAACATGCCATTGAATTAGAAGGGAATTTGAAGGAGGATTTACTTAAAGCTCATGAAGACAGTGATTTAGAACATGGATTGTGGCCATCAGTGTGGGCTGAAGGAGAAAAGTTTATTGCAGAAAACAGCTTGCCTCCTCCTGCAGGCAAAACCCAGAAGTAGGAAGTTTGGAGACTATCAGATTGGCTCAATGCATCTGTCAGGGAAACACATGCTTCTTCAAAGGAAAGATGGCTTTCAACAACACCTCATGTAACTAGTGCTGGATAGAATCATCAATGAGCTGGAACTGTGATTTGGAATGGAGAACCATGAAATCAATAGACCAGCTGGGATAATGCATCCAAGAAATATAGATTTCTTGGAAAATAACTGAGCATTCTGGCAGTTACTGTTATAAATTAGTATAGAGCTCAGAATCTGACTCTCATGAGAGAACTATTTTTGCCAAATTCTTCAACACTAGTTTCATGACTCCTGCATAAACACATGCCTCAGCCTTATTAGTAAAGATTTTGGTCTTTTGAATATATTCATGAAATATTAAAAGAATACTCTGTATTTTTCATGAATCTTAAGCATTAAGACAATGTAATTTTATAGTTTCTTATTGGAAGCTTAAAAATGAAGGACAAGATCCTCAGCAGGTGGAAATCAGCTGATTTTCATGAAGCTATGCTGATTTACACCAGCTGCAGATCTGAGCCAAAATCTGTTTTCTTCCCAACCATTCTCTTCTCTCCCTTTCAAGCACAGGCCATTGTTTTTAATCTGTAGAGTTGCTCATGGGTGCTGCACAGCTGGAACGGATTTTAAAAGACATGGCATTGAAGCAATTGTTTTGAAAAATAGAAACACATTATGAACATAACCCTGCACTTCTCAAATGGATGTAAGAAATTATTTTCAGATTACCGAAAACCAAGGAGGAACACATATAAAGTCTCCATCGAAGCAAGAAAACACAGTAACTCCTTCTGTAATGTTCTGCATATGAAATTAAACAAATTGAGTTTCCTGTTGAAGCAGCGAGGATGGTTACTCTGTGTTTAAAGATGCACCAGACAGAAAAGAATGACACACATAACAAGTTCAGATTAGAGAGCTATATACAAGCAAACAAGTAGAGTAGTTTGGCCTTTAGATTTTTCAATATGTTGATACTAGGGAAACAAACCAGTAAGACTCCTGAAACAAAAGCTTAGGCCTTGATGCTGCCATTGATAGTGTACGCTGTGATGACTGCACCCGCAAGGATTCCCATAGACTAACCCTAACTCTGACAATCTAAGGCCTCAGTCCTGTAAAGATGTAAGCACACAGATAATTTTACTGATAAGAGGAGACCCATTTGTTTCAAAAGAACTAATCTCATAAGTAAAGTCACATCTGTGTAAGTCTTTGCAGGATCAGGCACTAAGGGCACTGTGGCTAAAACATAATGTAGGAGAAACACCAAGAGGAGAGCAGTCCATACAGTGAAATGGCTAATGGCACACACTAAATGGACTAAAAATTGGCTAACTGATAGATCTCAAAATGTTATTGTAAATGGGGAATCATCATCGAATGGGTGTATATCTAGTGATGTCCCACAGGGATTGGTTCTTGACCTACACTATTTAACGTTTTTATTAGTTACCTGGAAGAAAACATAAAATCATCACTGATAAAGCTTGCAGATGACATAAATATTGGGAGAGTGGTCAGAAAAGAAGAGGACAAGTCACTGATATAAAGCAAATCTGAATTGCTTGGTAAACTGGGTGCAAGCAAAAAATACGTGTTTTAATATGGCTAAATGTAAATGGATATATTTAGGAAAAAACAAAGCAGGGACTACTTACATGATGGGGACTCCATCTTGGGAAGCAATGATTCAAAAAGATTTGGGGGTCATGGTGGATAATCAACTGAACATGTGTTCCCAGTGCAATGCTGTGGCCAAAAGAGCTAATGCAATCACTGGATGCATGAAGAGGGGAATCTTGTGTAGGAGTAGGGAAGTTATTTTATGTCTGTAATGGCGCTGATGTGACCACTACTGGAATTCTGTGTCCAGTTCTGGTGTCCACAATTCAAGAAGGACGTTGATAAACTGGAGATGGTTCAGACAAGAGCTATGAGAATGGTTAAAGGATTAGAAAACATGCCTTATAGGGATAGATTCAAGAAGCTCAATCTATTTGGTTTAAAAAAAGGAGATTAGTATATAAGTACTCACATGAGGAACAACTATAGCATTTAATAATGGATTCTTCAGTGTAGTAGAGAAAGATATAACATGATCCAATGGCTGGAAGCTGAAGCTAGACAAATTCAGACTGGAAATAAGGTGCACATTTTTAACAGTGAGAGTAATTAACCACTGGAACAACTTACCAAGAGGTGTGGTGAACTCTCCATCACGGACAATTTTAAAATCAAAATAGGAAGTTTTTCTAAAAGACATGGTCTAGGAATTATTTTGGAGATGTTCTATGGCCTGTGCTATACAGGAGGTCAGACTACATGTTCACAATGGTCCCTTCTGGCCTTGGAATATACAAATATACAAATCTATGAATCCCTGGAAGTTCAGAAGGTATTATTGGCCAGTGCTCCCTCGATTCATTAGTATTCCATTTGTGTCCTTTCCAGTATGGCTCCAGGACTCAGATCTTCTCTCTAGGTTCCTCCAACATTTCTTATTTAGTGACACCTATGGGAAGGTTGCAGCTCTGCCTTTATCCTAGGCAGAAAAACGCCTCTCATTGGCAGATTTACCTATGTACTGCAAAGACTTCCATCCTTAATTTTCTGCAGACTTTTTGGCTGTATAGGGAATATAGACTACTGTCTTGGATTTCAAGATGTGGAGAAAAGCTGGATAATATACTAATTTCATCCCCCAAATGAGTAGACACTTGACGGTGCCCAAAGTTAAGCATGTGCTTAAGTCTGCAGGATTAGGGCTGGGGTTCTTATATGACCCCTGTGACAATAGCATGTGAGGCCTTCACAAGTAGTATTTTAAAATAGAAATAACAATAATGTGCTCTTTCTTTTTCTTCCTTCCCAGCCTGCAGGAGAAATAGGTTAATTAGCTTATCGTGTTGTTTAATATTGTTGTAATATTGTTTAAAACATAATTTGTGAGTGTGGTGTGTATGCGTGTACAAAGTACTTACTGATGGTAAGCTAAGTTGAATTAATGAGTCATTCTTAACTCTTGTGGGAGTGAGTTCCGTAGACTTGACCCAGCTCCTGTGAAAGTTCTATCTTTCACACTTCCTGTATTGGTCAATTGTTGCATTGTTCCAGTGGACTGTAGCTGTCATGGAAGATAATAATGGCTGCCCATCCTTGTGCTCCCAAATACCTGCAGCCAAAATATGTGTGCCCTTCTAAGATGCACTACAGTAGAAAGGCTTTTTGAGCCCTCTTCTGATCTCTCCCTCCAGCACATCCATCCTGGAGCAGCCAAAATATAGTGCTCTCTCTGTGCCCTACTTTATCAGAGATGTTTGAAGATGAATAGGTTAGTATGAGTAATCTAAGAATTGCACTGAGCCTTTGCTCAGAACCCAATTTTATTCAAAGGTTTATACAGTTTTTTTACTTTTTTGTTTCTATTATTTTTTCTTTATCACGAGCCTCTGCTGGGAAAGGACAGCGAAGTGCAACAGTCTCTTAAGAAAAGCTTTTCATGAACAATCTCGACTTGACCAGAGGCTGGGAGTAACAGGGAATCTCATATAATATAATTTCTGCTGAGATTTCTTCTCAATCTTTCAGATTCGAGAGGGTTTGAGAGGTGGAATAGTCTTTGGAGAAGCATGCAAACTCTAGGGCAATTATCTGAATCAAAATGAATTTCCAAAGAGAGTAGTTCTTACAGAAGTGGGGGGATAAAGAGGCCCTTGAAGGGGGCCTGTGAGTATGTTTTTCCCTTTTTTTAAAATGTACACAGGCATTGGCTGAGTTAACATTATTATTTCAGTAGTGTCTATAGGCTCTGACCCTATTGTGCAAGGTACTGTACAAACATATAACTGAGACAATCCCTGATTCCAAGAGTTTACAGTCTAAGGCCTTTATCCTCCAAATATTTATGCAGCTGTTTAATTTTACTACCATCAGTAATCCTGGGAGTAAATGTTTGTAGGATAAGGGCCTTAAAGTAGCGTCTTTCATTCTATTACCTTTCATTGCTCAATCATCATCTACACATTTTTCCCTCTGGCCAAATAGAAAGACTTGTAGCAGGAAGAGAGATGGAGTTCTGAAGAAAATGTATTGCATTTCAGAAAAAAAATCATAAATTACACAACACCTTCCATTCTGAAGAGTTTACCAAACTACATAGCCATCATTTCATTCTCCACTACACTGTTTTTGCAGCCATTTCTAGGTTGATACTTGGAAACTTTTTAACTTCACACACTACTACACAAGAATTCTGGAACAAGAAGTGAAGAATATCTTATTCAACTGGAACTACAAGAGGATTTGAGGTAAGCAAAAAGGTACCATAATTACCCCAGATTGGAATCTATTCAAAGACTTCAGCGCTAAATCACCAACCAAGCAATACCAGCAACATAGTAGGGTTTAGCTGAGCTTAGACTTCAATGTGGATTTCAAACACCAGCAAAGTGCAAACCCTTCTTTGAAGCAAGTAAGGCAATGTGTAGTTTTAATAATTATTTGGCACCATTAAGTTGTTCTCCTTTGATACATACAGAAGAACTTGTTATTTTATATTCTTGTATTGAAGAACTGCCTCAACAATCTGCTCACTCTTGGATGCCACAGAAGCTTTTGCTGCATCTTAGGTAATATATCAAGGGCCATATATGCACTGGAATTTCACATGTTAAGTTTGGCAAAGTTGTCTTAAATTTCCAGATGTTACAATTACTGATGAACAGGAGTCACCAAGTCCTACTGGTTGCTCTTTGACTGTAAAATTTTCAAAGGGAAATCCAAAAAACCTTCAGATGTGGTTTTGGAACAAAATCTTCAGCTTCATCACATCTTGACTATTCTGTGTGAGGAACTAGAAGTGAGATTTCACAGGCATTGCCAGCAAACTTCCCCTTGGAAAAAAGAAGTGTGAATGGGAGACATGCTCAGAGAAGAGAGAGACATGAAAAAGCATTATTGCATTTCACAAATTAATAATTTATGTTTGTGTTGCCTTCCATCCCAGATAACTTTACAAATGTAACACACACACACATAGAGGAGTCTCTTCCCACATCAGGGAAATGCAGCCATCTCTAGGGTGGAACTCACCAACTCTCTGACAGTACACAGCAATGCTACAAAACAACTGAGGACAGGAAGACAAGAGAAATATTGCAGTTAATTAAAAGTGCTGGGGGCATTTAAGTAAACAAGATGGAATTAGCCATATTGGAATGTGGCCAGTGCCTCAAGGTTAATGGTGATGGGGCTTGCTCCAGTTATATCTTATGTTCCTAAAGCTCATGCTTCAGTCTTCCCTGCCAGTGGCCGGCTGGTCGGGGAGGGACTCTCTCCTCCTGCCAATGTATTCTGAGAGGTTTTATCTCCTTCCTCTGAAGCATCCCAGATGGCCCCAGCTGGAGATAGGACAGTGGGTAGGGTGGGCCAGGGCACTGAGCATTCTCTCGCTCTCAGGTGCTTGGCTGGCTGGTTCTTGCTCATATGCTCATGGTCTAACTGATCACCATATATGGGGTTGGGAAGGAATTTTCCCTCAGGTCAAATTGGCAGTGACCTTGCTGTTTTTTCACCTTCCTCTGCAGCGTGTGGGTGCGGGTTACTTGCCAGGATTATGTGGGTATGTTTCATTTAATAATTTTCCTGTCATTGCAGAGGCCACAGGCACTGGTCTGCCTTAGTCCTTCCTATTCTCTGCCAGTGGCCCAGAGTTGTCTAGTCTTCTGGGGGGGGGGAGGGTTTTTCCCATTTACTTTGGTCTAATTTCTGTTGTTGAGTTTAGTGTGTGGGTGCTGTGTGATGTTGGTGGCCTGTGATGATCTAGTGATCTCTTCTGGCCTTAAACTCTATGACTCTAATATCCCTAGCCTTGCAAAAGGTGCCTGGATTCCTTAATGACAACAAGCAGCAGGACCTCTGTCTGACAAATGGCATCTGACAAATAGCAGTGCAGTCTCCCCTGTACCAAGTTGTGGCATTGGCTGAGCATTGACTCAGCAGAAGGAGAGCTGTTATGTGTTTTCACACCCAACAAACAAAATATGCATTCTTCAGGCTCTAGACAAGTTGTTTCACATTAAGGAAAACAACAACACAAATGAACAAATATATTCACCAGGCTCTCAGATGTGAAAGAGTGAACGCAGGTTCTCACTCTAACATTCTGCATCTGTTCAGAACCCAAAATGATAGCTTCCTCAGTGCTGCACCTGTAGCAGGCAAGAAAACTCCTCTGCATTTGAAGGCATAGTGCACAGACAACAGAATGATATGGCTTGTTGGTTACATAGCTACATAATCCACAAAGGCCACCAACACAAACTTCCTGCATCACCTGTTTAGCTTGTGTGATTTGACCAGACAATAAGTCAAGATGTTGAGACTATATGTAGTTTCCATCTGCACTATACTTCTTGAGCAAGCTACATTGGAGTGGATTAGAACTTTCTGGTTCCGTTGTGCTGCTTGTATTCCTGTTTCCTCATTTCTCTTTTCAGTTTACTTCCTTTCTGTCTGCACTGGATGAATCAATAACTACACATAAAGCAGTTTGTGCTGATGCATACCTTAAGTGGATACCAACCTCCGCCATGTGACAAGGGCACTGCCATATGGAACCCCCAGTCATGTATTTGGATGCCGGAAGTAAATACCATTCTCCTAAATACCAGGCTCCTAAGCATCAGGCCTTAATTATAAGGTGTCAGCAACAGACTAAATCTTTAGTAAAATTGGAGCCAATGAAGCTACCTGAGTCTGAAAAGTGATCAGGTGGAGAACTGTAGGAGGTGGCTTACAGTACTTCTAATTTACGTTCTGTATGTTTTATAGTAACTGTGTAATGACATGAACAGCAGTATGTTAAGCTACATGTTAGGAAAAGCTACCTAGAAGGAAAACAAGATGAGAAAATATTATATAATGAAACAAGGTTGAATTGATGTTGCTGTGGGTCGTTTCCCGACTTTTACCCGTGTAACCTTAACATAGCTTTTGGCATTTAGTGCAAGATCTTCAGCTGATATAAACTGGTAGAGTTCTTGTGGCTTTAGCTGGGTGATGCTGATTTATACCAATTGACCATCTGAGCCTTAATTTCCTAGGTTGTTTCTGAAAGCGGGAGGGATAGGGAGGAATAGGAATGAATAAATGGAAACAAATAAGGTAAACAAAAAAATGAACAAAAATGCTCACAGAACACTCAGGCAGCTATTAGATGTTGGCCACAGTGGTGCATAATTTTTTCTTAGTAAAATGGAAAACAAAAAGTATGCATGGGTGAAATTCACACACTGCTCCAAACCCTCACAAGGCCCACATTAAGGGCTTCAGTAGGACATAGGTGCTATGGAGGAATTTTTGCAGGCCTTTTGCTTTAGGGTGAATTTCACCCACATTCAACAGTGCATTTCTCCACAAATGCAAATTCTCTCAGACTTGGTGATTTTTTTTTCTACTGTGAATGATCACTATGTAATTCTGAAACTTCAGAGCTTAGTGTCCTGCAAACACTTATATGCATGTTTAATTTTCCTTTCCTATATAGTCCTATAGAAGTTAGTGGTATTCTTCATTTGAATAACATAAAATACAAGTGTTTGCAGGATTGGGCTCAAGTTTCAAAGTTCAGCTCTCTTGTGTTATTAATTTATGAAACAAGGAGGGGATTTTGCCATGATTGTTTTACATTAGGGAAAATGGTGGTTTTGGTTTTAAATAAACATACACAACTTAAGATGACTAAAAGGATTTTCTCATATATATATATATATATATAAACACACAAATCTTTTTTTTTTTTCAAAGATGAAGCTGTCAAAATTTCATCCCAAATGGAGAACTACTAAAATCCAATGCAAGCGAATAGAGGGTGTTTATAGCTGAAACTGTTTCCCAAACTTCAGCATAGTTGTTACTACTAAACATACACAATAACAAGAGAGTAATTCTCCAGAGACAATGAAACAAAAGTAACAAGTTGTCTGAATAATACTTGGTTCCCTGGTTAACTTGCCTTCTTTTATTGTAAGAAGCAGTTGTATAAACTGAGGATTAGTTTAAGAAAAGAATGGAAGAGAATGTGTAGTAGAACACAGTATTGCAGAGAGTGATGGGTTAATTTGAGCTATAAGGATTCTGTGTGGAACAGAATTCAAGTGGGTGGACTTGGGAGATGCTAACTGGCTGCATCAGTTAAAGGTGAGTCATGCTGATTGTTTTGTTTCAATGAGTGAATGGACCTGAGTGATGTTTAAAGGAAAAAACTGAAGTTGAAGAAAGACAAACTACATCTTTTGTATATTTAATAGCAGTGGCTGATTGGATCCTGCTATTGTGTAAATAAGTGACTAAAGGAGACTTGCTGTGTCAAAGCATAATGGCTATATTTGTTGAAAATGTTGTTGGGTGACTTGTTAAACAGGTTATAGATCAGCAAACAATTGGAAACCTGAAGAACAGAGTTTGCTGGTGCTTCAGCAAATTATTTCTCTTGGACTCTACTTGTGTTCCAGACCATGGAGGGCAAAATAAGGCTATTGCTGTTTCAAGTTCAGGAGACCACGTAGCAAATTTAACTTAATTAACAGCAGGTTAATGGAGACAGCCTTGCAAAGATACCAATGGGGGAATCATGAAACATTTGGGTCAGTTTACACACACTATGATTAGAATATTACAAACATCTTTAACCATGTCTGTTACAAAAATAGCTCCTTCATACTGAATAGGTTAATAAGGGAACGTTGCACAACACTTACAATTGTAATATGTATTTCAAACTACCAGACTGGACAAATACATTGTATCACATCAGAAGACCACTATAAATAATGTGTCAGACTAAACTGGGAATCTTATTAAAGTCTTGGCCAAATCAAAATATGCTTTATTCGCACAGCAAGTACCTTGCAACATCCATTTGTTTTGCTAACAGAAGGAGATAAAGTAATTGTTTATTCTAAACCTATTTTTACTATCCACATTGGATTATAGAATAGGTCCCATTCTGACCCCAAACTTATATATTGAAGGAAGAGTCCTGCAAAGGGAAGCTTCTGATTGGTTTTTCAAAATATATATTTGAAGGACTTTCCTATGGGTTACATCTTATGAGTATGGTAATGGCAGACATATGTTCTGTGGAAAAGTAAAATAATATTTTATTTTGTGAAACTAGTCCCTGGACGACTTCTGTTGCCAAGCTTACTATGTATTATTGGGGGGGGGGAGGGGGAATGACATGTGCAAAACGCTTTGTACTTTAAGAGAAGAAGCAGAACAAATGACTAAAATGGATCAAGATATTATGTTTCAATAGCAGATACGTTTAAATATTGGTGCCAGCAATAACTATTAATACAGTGAAAACATTTTGACATGGCAAACTTTGGGTTAACTGAACTAAGTAGTTTGTACCCTGTCCAATGTGATTAATATGTAAAAACCAATGCCAGCTAAGACAAGAACAGGTCATGAAGAGCTGAATTGTAGTACACTTTTTACATTGGTTTTGAAATCAGTGTTATTGGTGCTTTGTTACATGGATAACAAAGGTGTTGGGAACAAGGCATCACTTTTAATGGTTGACATAAAATGGACCTAGAAGATGTTAAAGCAGAAAGAACATGTCCATGGAGGACCATTATAAAACAACCACAAAAACCAAAACACTGTAATTACATGTTAACATACGCTGTGACCAGAAATTCTCTGAGGTTGCAAGAAAAATAAAACACTGATACTCAGAGATGGAGTAAAACCAGATTATTCTATTTTAACATATCCCATCAGAACTCTCAGCTTTGCTAATGCCAGTATTTGGATAGGAGACACCCAAGAATCAATTAGCTGTTGTAAAAAGTGGTGCTAGTGAGTTTGTAGGTAACACTACATCCTCAGATGTAGGACTGAACCAGTGACTCAGAATAATGCTAGAGGGCACTGTTTTGCTGGAAGAACCAACTTCCTGACCATTTCCTATTGAAGAGCAAAGTAAGAGATTGAGAGTACTGAGCAAAACAGACTTTACACAGGAATGATAACTTTCCTCAACTTTCTGTGCAAGTCCCTAAGGACAAGAGGGACCTGATACTGCTGCAATGTATTAAGCCACTCTTGAGAGGTACTGAGTACCCTTAGTTTCCACTGAAATCAATGGGTGCTGAGGCTATCCCATGTCATGGTTGCTAACCTAGGTGCGCCTTGATCCCCTCTCTGAGAGCAGCCCCTCAGGTGTCAGAGTTTTGTCTTTACCTCTCCTGAGGTGGCACCCTGTGATTCACCCACCTTAGACTGGGCCCTGGGCTATAGTGCCTTTATCAACCATGCTTACCCAGCAGGTCCAACTGGGTTCTTCTCTTCCAGGAGTCTATGACTACTAGGCTGACCAGATAGCCTTCTTAAACCAAAGTATCATTTATTTTTACAGTAGGAAGAGAGCATAAGAAAAAGAAAAGGAGTACTTGTGGCACCTTAGAGCCTAACCAATTTATTTGAGCATAAGCTTTTGTGAGCTACAGCTCACTTCATCGGATGCTCACGAAAGCTTATGCTCAAATAAATTGGTTAGTCTCTAAGGTGCCACAAGTACTCCTTTTCCTTTTGCGGATACAGACTAACACAGCTGCTACTCTGAAACCTAAGAAAAAGAAGAAGAAGAAGAAAGAATGGGAGGAAGTTTAAACCAACAAACCGTGCACACACCTGTCCATTTTATCTAACACCCCCCAATAAAAGCCTCCCATGTATAGGGAGTCCTTTTCAATCCAGCCAGGGCTCCTTTGTTCTTATCGGTTCCTGGGGTTTTTCCTTGCTTCTCCAAATCAGTTCTATAAGATGGCGGGAGCCAGGAGCTAAAATCTTAAGAGGTAATGGTTTGAGCAGTGTCTCTTAACAACCCTGAAGTGTTTACTGAGGAGTGGCTTAACTTGATCTATTGATTCCTTCCTGCCTGTTTCCTTACAGCCAGTTATTAAACTAAACCAGAGGTTCTCAAACTGTGGTCCGCAGACCACTGGGCTCTATTCAGGCGGTCTGAGGATATTTCCCTCTAAGGTGTGCGCCTGGGTGGCTGCACGTGAGAGAATGAAGGGCCACCCACCTAATTAGTGGAGCTGTGCAGGCCTGGCTCCACTAATTAGGTGCCTGGACCCTGGAGAAGACACACATGTAAGGTGAGGTGGTGGCCTTGGGGAGAATGGGGGTAGGTGGGAGAGGGAAGTGGGGTGAGAAGAGGGGGTGGAGGGAATTTGGGATGTGCAAGGCTGCGGCAGCCAGAAAAAGAGATGACTTTCCCCAGCTCCAGGGCTGCGGCTGCTGGGGAGAGACCCCCCTCCTTCCCAGCCCTAGCTCAGGGGCTGCCATGGCAGGGGAGAAAGGGCACATCCTTTGCATTAGAAAGGTAAGACTACTGATATTAAAATATGAGTTGTGTGCTTTTATTTGTAGAACAAAAAAGTTTATTATTATTAAGGAGGGTTTTTTTATATAGTGCTTTTATCCAAAGTGCTTTACAATAGTTAGCTAATGGTACAAACAACATTTGGAAAGATCATTAAGTGGTCTGCCAAGACCCTCAGCAATTTTCAAGTGGTCTGCAAATGAAAAAAAGTTTAAGACCACTGAACTAAATCAATCTAGCCATACAGGAAACATTCCAATAACTGGGTCAACATACAGTATTCAAATTATTACAGAGCAGTTCCACATCTCTCAAAAGCTGCTCAACACCTTGCAGTATCAGGCCCAATAGAGAGTTAAATGGTGGCCAGCACATGCATTGAGACAAAACAATCACACAAAGGTAACTAAGTAGATTGCCCTACTATCTTAGAGTAAAGAAGAGTGTAAAACTGCATTTTGTTTTAAGAACATCTTGAGATCCTCATGCATACCAAGCAGTTATTACAGCAAAAGCATAGAAATACTTTTTATTTGCATTCGGGCTTAAGGCAATGCATAATGGTACCTTTTTTTAGGTTGTGGAAAAATACTAATTAATAGATTTTGTCTTATATAAAGGCAGCTTTCTGTAGAAAGGGAGAAATGTTGGGATTGATTAGCAGTGCAATGTGATTGGGGAAGTACTGGTGGTATAATGACCAAGAAGCCAAATGGAGCCAGTTATTGGCCTAATATCTTTTTATGTTATTGGACCAGGTCAGAATGCTGGACTCCACTCAGTTATGTGTCAACTAGAATTGAGATGGGTAAGTACTGTGAGCATCAGGATGCTCAGATAAAAGCTAGACACCTGAGATGTTTGTAAGCCTTTGGTATGCAAATACATGTAATGGTAATGGCAACTCCCTCTATACTTATAAAATGAAAACTACCTGTGTAGAGCTGAGAAACAGGTTTGTGTTGTGCAGCTAATTTCCATATATAACTTCCACCAGTAAACAGTCCCTTTATGTAGTGACACCTTAATGAAAGACTGTAATTCACCCTGAACCATCCCCTAAAAACTGTAGTTACAAAGCTAGTGCTGTATTTTGGTTAGAAATAGCAGGACGATTTCCACAATGATTTGCAAGTCCTAAGCACATCCTTATTTTAATACAGATCAGTTCCTAATTTTATGTGCTTTTGGTTTCACCACAGCAAGTACACTTCAGTGAACAATAACCTCAAGAATTTCACACTGCTGTTAGTAAAAATTGTTCTCTTGCTGACTGAATAAAGCTTTTCCCTTGCTCCAAAAATGACAAAGAAATCTTTGCTTCATCATAGTTTTACTGACAACCAGATTAGCCTGGTAAACATAAAATGCAGAACACATTTCTGGGCTTTGCTATCATTTAGAAATATGATTCCTCAATCTAAACAGAAAAACTGAATTCATTCAGCATTACTGGATTCAACCTGTCCTGTCCTCCATTCAGACTATGCACATAGTAAATTACTACCAACACAAAGAAGGGAGTCGTAAACTGGCCTCTATGTTTTAAAAGGAAATTAGTATTTGTGAAAAATGTCCAGTGGACTGAAAAGTTTTTCCTAATAATCACTGCATATGAGCAGGAGCAGTGCATGCTTTCACACTATTGCTGTCAATGTCTCTCAAACCTAGCATGGAGAGAGTATCTCAAGTGGGGAATGAATGGGGGGAGTTTCTCTGTTCATTCTTTGATTTTTTTTTTTTTTGAGTATGCTAACAAGGGTGGCAGTTGTGATATGGACGTATGTAATAGGAACTGGACTATAATCATCAATCCATTTCAAATACTCCACTGAACAATCAACAGCTAGTAAGAACTGGTGGTAGCTACTGAGCTGGGCTGGTTTCAAAGCCCAGTAGGTAAACAGTTCTTTATTCCACTATCAGTTCCTTGTGCTGCTATGTTTGTAGAAAGCAGAAATTCTTCACAATGCTTTTCTACTTTTCCCAACTTGTTTTGTACATGACAGTACAATTAAATATAGAAATTGGAAAGCATGGGGAATGCATTTTTTGTCTTTCATTTAAAAAATGAAATTAATTGCAAAACACTAGTGTAATGTTAAAATGGCACAGTTTAAAAAATAAGGTAAGATATTCCCCCTGAAGGCTTATATAATATAATTTACCTGGGCATGTCACACATCTTCTGCAACTTATGGTGCACATGTAACAAACTAATACATTAAGGGCCAGATTGTGAATCTATTGCTCTCATTGGTAACTCAGAGCGGATTTCACAATCGGGCCCTAAGTTACCCATTTAGAAGAAAAATAAGGCTTGAAAAATACTGCTTAAAAATATTATGTTCCAAGTTAATATTGCTGTAACAATTTTAACATTTCAATTTCCTGTCTTTTTAAACTGTGCAATCTGAATATGACATTAATGTAAATTCTTCTGATTTCCCCAATTAATTTTACAATTTTAAGTTTAGAACAAACAGGATTTAATATGGAATGCAGACCTGCTTAAACTTATGTTCTCAGAATCAGAACAATGGATAGTCACCAGATTTATATAGAAAATATTTTGCTTTTTAACTGACACATACGTAGGTATGCAGCGATGGCACTATGGCGCTCACGATCTTAGGTAAGGTGAGACACGTATTCTGTTAGTATCCAACAGTTACCATACACTAAACAACACGTAAATGATAAAAATGTCCATATTGAACTGATGTATCAAAATACTTGGCACTCACTAATGAAGTGATGAATTGTAGGTGAATCTATCAGCTGTCCTGCTTAAGTGGAGCTGGTTTTTTAGCCCAATTGGTAGGGCACATTGATTAGAAAGCCTGGAAATCTTCATTCCTACCTTAGTACTGACCTCTCCCTGGGAGTTCACTCATTAATATGGATGTCTACCTGTTTATTTACAGAGGTGTGTGCATGTTTATGTAAAATACAGTTGTCATGTGGCACATGCATGGTGTTCAGACACAGGATTATCAAATGAGTAGTGACAGCTACCAGTTTGTTGCATTCCTGAGCATTAATGATAGCACAGTGCAATTTGCATGTAAGACTTTTATTGAACCAAACACACACCCTCACAAGATGTCTTTGGTACTCACATTTGTCCCTAAAACAAAAGTTAAATTTTTTACCATTAAAAGAAATAATCCACATAATTGGATACATAATATTAAAAAATGAGGTGGTAAAGGGGTAAGACCATGTACAGAGTCATTGTAAAGATGAAGAACAGTTTACCCAACTAAGCACATCCTGAGGACAGCTGACGGTGAATGGAATGATTTGAAATACTTTAGACATTTATTTACTAATGTCTTGCTAGTGATCTTCATAGTGTTCTAGAAATGGATCTATATTGAATCAGTGACTGAGTCTTTACCTTTCTTCTCTAAAGGCCAAATCTTTTAAGGGTTAAGATTGGTTTAGGGGATGGGCCATTAAGGATCTATTTTTTTAATATTAACTTGAGGTAAATATCATAGGCTGGGCACCCTAATTAGGAAATTCATGCTTGTGTTCTTGTTTTGGAGAATTTTGAATAGGAACTGTCATATTGTAATTGTACTGCATTTACAACTTGGAATAGCGACAGAGAAACTGAAATAAATGGTAGTCTCAGTAAAATCAATAGCAAAACTTCCAATGAGACTAGTATTTAGCCCTAAGAGATGACCGAAAGCCCGCTATGTCTCATAAGATTTTTTTTTTTTTTTTTTTAGATGAAGCGACTAGTACTGTGCACATATTCCAAATGAGGCCTTTTGAGCACCTGCACAGCCTACTGCTTATTTTGTGGCCAGAACTTGGATGACTTTCCCCACTTCCTCCATTCAATCCCCAAAGGGGAGTCCAGTTTAAGTAGTTGGTTAGTTAAGGGTAGCAGGTTTCAGTGCTCCTCTTAGGAGCCTCAATTACCACAAAATCAATTCATTTATTTTTCATTTAAAAAAAAAGATGGTCTGGGTTTATAGAGATCCTGAACTCCCCACAGCTCCCATTGACTTCAGTGGGAGTGGGAGTTGCATATGCTCAGTGCTTCTGAAACTACACCCACAAATTAATGCATCATTAAGTTTGAGAAAGTAAGCACTCAAAAGTCAAGAAAATCCAAAAGCTAATGTTTCTGCTTCAACATCAAATTGGTTTTAATGCACATGGTATATGTTTTATTATTATTATACCATACGGTGAATAGGATGTGCAACATGGCCAAGTTAATGTCGCAGCAGGAAAACGGTTGTTTATCATTTCCTGACTTCTTTGAGTGCTTGATTCTTCAACTTCAGTAATGTACTAGTGCTGTTTTGTGTGTTTAATAGATCATTGGCTTGAATGTATTCCACTCATCAAGTGCTGATATTATGATTGATTTCAGAGGGAGCAGTGAAGGACATTTTTTATTTGGCCCAGTATTGTAAAATTTCTGCTTTATGCATTTTTCATTGCGATTATATTATGAGGTAAAGGAAATTTGGTATTGGCGGGAATTTTGCTGCACAGACCACCTAATGCGAATGGGACTTGGTGCATTCTTAGGGCCAGCTTTTGTTTTTATCCCATGCCAAACCTCAATGGGACTACTACCGTCCATAATATTATTTGTGTATAAGTGTTTGCAGGATTGGTGATTTATTTTATAATTTCTTCCTTTGGATTACTTGTTAAGAATTTTGGGGTACTTTGTTTAAGACACAATACAAAACAAAGCTGAACTAACAGCATTATAGGCTAAAATAAAATTCTTAACTTTAAAATAATCTTAAAACCATTACTTTTTCCACTATAGAACTAACCTATACATAGCAGTAATAAAACTGTTAGGTAAAAGTGTCTAAATATATTAAATAGAAACATCCGATGTTCATATGTGATGGTATAAAGTGGAGATGACATGACTGTTGCCAAAATGACTGCACTATTTGTAAACAGAATGGACCAAATTCATCTCTGGCATAAGATCTCCCCTGGAAGCAAATGCCAGTTGCACCTGTTTATGGAAGGGCTATCTGTAGCCCAACAAAAGACCCTGATTCAAATTCTGCTTTTACCTACATGCTTGCTGCTCCATCTGAAGTCAAAGGAATCTGTCCCTTAGAAAGTAGGAAGGCCCTAATTTTGAAAATACACAGGAATAACTTTGTGAATAGCTGCATTGAGTTCAATGGGACTACTGGCATGCATAACTGTTTGCAGGATTAGGTTCTTGTGTATGCCTTTTCTGTTGTCCTTTTCCTCTGAAGGCTCTTCCTGGTGTGAAGGCCTAGATCCTGAAAGCTGAACCATATGAGCAGACCCATGGATCTGCTTGCAGGATCTGGGCCTTCCTAATCTGTAAAGACCAGATACTGCAAGACATGTTTAACGTTGTGTGCTGTGAAGAGTTGCATTGACACCAGACTCTTTCAATGGGAATATTTGCAGTGAGTAAAGGTAGGAATATACTTAAATCTTTGCATGACTGGAGCCTATAGGATGAGTCTTTGGTTTAGGGAGCCAGCTTTCTGGTTGGGAGAGAGTAGAGCAGCCACCTCTGCTTTACTCTGGATTAATGAAGGCATTTCTAAAAAGTCCCCCTTTCTGTGGGGATGAAGGATTTTGCAATGTGCTTTAGTAATGAGATATTTTAAATATCTGACACAACATTTTATTTCCCTTTCCCTCTTCATTTGGTGTGTGTGCAAATGGGAACTCCACTCCTCTAAACCTGTAACAACCTGAGAACCCAGCATGAAGGGTTTGGGGCCATGAGGTGAAAAAACCCAACAATTTAGCTGTCTGCATGTCTTTCTTTCTAAATTAAACGCCTGAAGGAGGAACAGTGCCCAGTGGTGGGTTTTGGGGTTTTTTTTCCTCTCGGTCTAGGGAAGCGTTAATTATAACGAAAGCAGAAGTTCAGGCGCCTCTCGGGGTGTTTAGAGGAAACGTGCAGGGCTGTGCTGGACGGGAACTGGACAGCCCCCATGGGGGACATAACTAGTCAGAGCTTTTGGAGCCGCACCGTGGGTCAGGCAGTGGAGCCGGGCCCCTGCCCTGTGCCTCCGAGCGCCGTCAGCGCGGGCTTGAGGCCGGGCCCCTACGGCAGAGGCAGCTGCAGCAGGCCCGGGGCCGGTGCGGGGACCGGGCAGCCTACGCCCCGCAGCGTGTCCGCGGAGCCGTCCAGTCCCGTTCCCCCCGCCCCCGGGCCCCTGCGGCGGAGCCAGCCCCTGGCCCCGCGCAGGTGACACTGCCGCTGCTCCGGCCACCGCCGAGCTTCCTGCTTCCCAGAAGGTGCCGGCGCCGCGGCAACAGGAACTGAGGCTGGGAGGAGGCGGTGCCGCCGCTCCCCGCCGCGCTCACGGCCCGAGCCGGGGGAGCGGAGCAGCCATGGGCCACCGCCAGCAGCCGCTGTAACCTCCCCCGGGGCCGGCGCGTCCCTCCTTTCCTTGCCGGCCGGGCGAGGTGTTTCCCCGCGGGGCGCGGAGCGGCCGCCCGGGGCCCGAGATGTGACCATGGACAGCAGGATCAAGTGAGTGCCGGCGGCGGGGCAGGCAGGGCGAGCGGCGCGGGGGCTGCTTGGCGGAGCTGGGCGGCCGAGGCGGCTCTGGGGGCTGCGCTGGAGGGAGAGGGGAGGAGGGACTAGGCCTCAAAGCCTCCCCCAGCCTGGCGGGGTGTGGGGCAGGGGCCTGGCTCTGCACTGGGCACGTACAGGGGGCGGCTGAGCAAAGACCCTTGGCACGACAGGAGCGGGGCTGTCACGGGAGCCCACACGGCAAAACCGCCCCTTCCCCGCAGGTGTGACACTGGCAGCCTCAGAGTGAACAGCTGGTGGCTCCCCACCCAGTTCTCCATCCCCCAGCGGAGACGCCCTGCCATGAATCCTGCAGCCCGCCCCACAAGGGGAGCTTGTTCCCCCTCTCTGCCTTATCATCCTTTATTCCCAGGGAGAGACTGTAGAACCCACACTCTGTCTCTGTCAAAATGACCCCCCTTCAATCATCAGAGACTGTTCTACCTGCACCTTAAAGTGAGCCTCACTGGCTAAATCCTTCATCACCAGAGGATGAGATAAAGGTACACAGAGATTTATAATAATCTTCATCCCAATGAGGGAGTGCCCCACAAGTGGGAGAATTGACAGGCCATTGTTTCTGTCTCTGGGCTCATACACATCATAACTGGTCTTCACAGAAGACAGTGCCAGCCTAAGGTTTGGTACCTACTAAACGTCTCAGAAGAATGGCCATGATGACTTGTTTGGGTGTTAGGTGGATTACAAAAACAATACTGAACAAACTTTTACACTTCTTTTTGTCTATTTATTGTCTCTTTGGATCTATTGCCAATAAATGGTGATTTTTAAAAAAATATTCCAGCTATTTTACTTGACTGTCATATTTGAGAAAATTACAGGCAAATGAGGCCTGGTTTTGAGGAACAGCTACAAAAATAGTGTGTAAAACTAGTAACATCAAAACAGAGGTTGTTTATAAACATTCTTCTAAGGAATCTAACAACATCTTTCTATTTGATTATTGAAGAAAATTACTGTTTTTCAAGATGTTAAGAGAATAATTCTACCTCGCAAGAATGTTAGTGTAACCTAGATGTGTTGACAAACTTTGATGAAGTAAATTTTCTGTGATGGTTTGAAGCTACTTGCCCATTGTAAGGAGTCCCATTGGTTTCCTTAATTCAGTAATTGACGAGAGGTTAAATCTGTATTTTGTAAACTGACAGTAATCTATATTTATGATGAATAAGTGTGCTGCTATTTAATAGTTATAATAGAAATGAAAGCCAGCCTGACATATATCAGACTAGTTAGACATATTTCTTGACACTTCTAAGTCTAAGTAACACCTTCTGTGTGGGAGGTGAAGAGTAAACCTAGAACTTTTCTGTGGAAGCAGACTTTGTGGTGGTGTACTGAAGGAAGCAAACACGTTTTCACACGTAAATTCACTTAAGTTGAGTTCTGAAGTCCTAATCCTGTATTTGAGACACGGTTTTAATGGAAATGAACATGTTAAATCCAGCATTCTGATTTTCCACTCCTTCTTTAAGGAAGGGGGAAAATGAGCCAAAAGAGCAAACACATACCTAGGTTTAAATTTCATTTAACCCTTTTATGGTAGAGGGATTCCACTCTTCTCACTACAGGCTGGGTTCTTACAGCTCAATTTTGTCCTCATTTAAACGAGTGCAACTCTGATTAGATTCATTCTGATCTTGCTAGCTGAGGGGAGAAAAAATGGATCATTTTCTTTTTTGTTACACTCCAGTAAATTTCTAGTAGTCTGGATTTACACTAGTGTAACTGAGAGCAAAACTTAGACCAAAACAAAACTAAAAACCCAATATGAGCAGAACTAGCTCATTCAGGATCCTCCTTTAAGATTTTCCAATTGAATAATTTAAAAAGTGATGCAGGGAAGGAATATGATGTGGGAAGATATGTGATTGTTGCTCAGAAATGCGATATCTCAGTCTTAATATAAATGCATATCATCAATACTTGGTGACAAAATAAATGATAGAAAACTCATTAAGTAACTGGTGACCTCTGAAAGTTTCCTTCCAGTCCAAAATCCCTCTAAAACTTTTTTAAAAAACTTGTATTGAACTATCAATATGTGATATATGCATCATTTTAGATTAATAAATTTTTAGATTTTAGATTTATATGCATCATTTTAGAAACCTGGGGCCCACTCTTGAATTCCTTACTTGTGAAAAACTGCTGACTTCTGTAGGCATTTTACTCAAGAAAAGAGTTCAACCCTGGGCCTTTTATGTGGTTACTTAGATAAATAGTTGATATGGTGGAAGTTATAATATTTGCTTTTACTATAAATGGCAGATTGCTCATCAGAATGAGAATTTAAATAACTCAGAATGGTAAAAATAAATTAAGGGTTTCTTCTGAACCTAACATAATAAATCAAGAAATTACTGAAATGTATGAGTTTATTCTTGGTCAGAGAATGTTGTATAATAATGGTACTCACGTGTGGCTGTTCGGTTCAAATAATTATTTACATTTAGGCAAGGGTTGGGTAATGAGCTATCAGACAACATATGCAAATATAATTCATAATGACTGGATTAATATTTTCTCACTAGTTGAATTGTTGTGTACAGGATTCAATCCTTAAACATGCCAATGGCAGTAACTTCTGAAGGAGATGGTACGGTGACTGTCAAGTTTCAGTTGGTGACCAAATATATTAAAAAAGATAAATGTGTTAATGGCTCGGTTTTCAGGAATTAAGATGGAGGCCTAATCCTGGTTCACTCTCTTCATAATTTAAAAACAGAAGTGGTTCAAACTGGCGAAGTAAAAAAGGCTATCAGAGAGGCCCAAACTGATAGATAATAGAGAAACTAGCAGCATTTTTTCCGTCTGTAAAGTTCAGTTTTGTAAAGCAAACTGTCAGCAAGTTTAAAATTGTATTTACTTCAACATGACTTTTTAAAATGGGGTAATGACACAATGAAATAACTGAAGAGCTCTCAAACATATAGGACTACGATTTATCAGTGTAATCACAGAATTTTGATTGTTTTAACAATCATCTAATTATCCTCAATTCTTGTTTCTGTTGCCTATTCTTTTTTGAAAAGTGTGTGAATATATTAAAGGATATGAAGAAAAATATGACTTCTGAAATCTTACAAAACATCCAAATAATTGAGATTCTTTCTCTCATTTTCTAGTGTCAAATGGAGTGGAAAGGATATAACATTATGGACACTGTAGAGAAGGCTTGATAATCTAGATCAGTGTATGTGGTTTGTGACATATGTATGACTAATCAATTGACTTGTTTTTTATTTCCAGGGAAAATCCAGAAAGTACATTTGATTTGGTACTCAAGGTAAAATGCCAGGCTTCTGAAAATGAAGGTAATGTACTCCAACTGTTGGCATTTATTTATAGAAACTAGGGACACAAATGATCTTATTCAATTACTTAGTCCACACACCCTCTATTTTGTCACCTCATGCTTTGAAGTGTTGATAGTGTGAAATTCTGTTAGTGCTCACTGCTATTATTCCAATTAATTTTTTCAGTTATTAATATTCTGATGATAGAAGGGGCAAGCATTTTCAGCAGTTTATTGTTGATATTGTGGTTTGTGTTACATACTTAATACATTTTAATTCCTATAATCTTTCATTCCATAAAATGCAGATTTAATAAGTCATGTCATTTTAGTGGTATGTCTCAGAACTGGGCCTTGAGTACTTTGATTTCTCCTTTTGTCTCTTTGGAGCTTTTCTCTTAACAATCACTGTTGAAGGAAGAAAGAAAAAAAAACCTAAGTAGCAGAAAATAACTTTTACTGTAGCAATTTTGGAATGGTGCAAATGTTATTGTGAGCTGACTTGAATTGGTATTAGCAATTAGTTTCACACTCCTACAGGCACTCTGGTGAAAGAGATATGGTGCTGCAGGAGTACTAACAAGATCACAATCCTAATCAGTTATCTGAGCAAGTCTTTTGGTTGCAGCTTGCATGTAGGAAAACATGTAACTTCTCAGGTTGAAGTTAAAGTGCTGACTAGAATTGTGTGGAATTTCTAATGAGGGACTCAACAAGAATGATGGCATATGTCTAGTTTTACATCTTTTAGGACATCAGTATGCGCCCTTGACTTTATTTCCTATTGATTTTTCTTGCTTCCCATATTTTTCCTTGTTCACTTATTCTCCATCACATCCTCTTCTTTCAAGCACACTGCTGTATTCCCTATTCTAATAATTTTCCTTAACCCTTCCAGCCTCTCTAACTGTCAGTGTATATTCTTCCTCCCATTCATACCCAGGCTTCTTGAATTTATTGTCTGTTGCCAATGCCGCAGCTCCTCTACTCTGACTTCCTCCTGGATCCTCTCTGCATGGTAGTTTCCATCCATTTCAGTCTCATGCAATTACCTTCATCGAGGCAGGATATTATATTCTGTTCCTGGTCAAGTTCTTGGGTGACTTCTTTATTTTTATCTTCCTTGACTGATCAGTTTCCTTCACACAGTTGGCTACGCTCGCTCCTTGACTTGCTGTCAGTGCTTTTATGGTTCTCTGTGGGTTTGGCTTTTCTTGCTCTCTTAATTGCTCTTCTTAGCAATTCCCATAGTGGCAACTTTCTGGTCATCTCCCATTCTCCTCCTCTTTCACTATACTCTCTCCCTTGGTAACCCTCTGTCCATTCTCATATCCTGAATGATAATGAGACCCAGATCTCTCTCTCCACACCTGATCTGTCTCCCATGATCTGTTTTTGCTTTGTGACTGTCTATCTGACATCTTTTTTTGGATGTCCAGCCATATTTCAACTCATCTTCCCCTTCATCCAGGCTTGCAACTTTCATGTCATATTCAGTTTCTTTCTCCCCAACATATAGTCTGCCAATTAATCCGTCTGGTGCTTCCTCTCTGGTATCTTTAAAATCTGTCCCTTCTCTATTCCTACTGCCAGAAGCTTGATCCATGCTCTTGTCATCTCTTGCTTTGATTACTGCAGCGTCTTCATTTCTGACCATGATTCTCATGTCGTATCCTTTAAGTTTATCCAGTGTGCTGTTACCAGAAATGTTTGCCTCACCTACAGCTCTGTGATATCTGCATGGTCAAATCGTACATTGGTGTTCAGTCCCCTTTTGCATCACATTCGAACTCCTTATACTCACCTTCAGGACTGCAAGGCTTGGCTTCTGCTTACATCTCAACACTAGTTTCTTGGCACTTCCCCAGCTCTCACTGTGTGTGCTATTTCAGTTCATCTTAACGCTCCTTTGGTTGTCTTCTGCTACAAGAGACTGTGCCTTTTCTCATGAGCCCCTTACATGTGGAGTATGCTCATGGCCCTGTGTGCCAGGCTGTTTTGCTCTTCTCATCTTCTCAAAACACTCCTCAAAACGTATTTTGGTTACTCTTCTATTCTTGTCCGCACTCCCAAATCTTCACACATTAATAAGTTTTTTTTTTAAAAGGAAGCAACTAGATGGGTACTTACCAAGTATATATATTGATTTCTATTCCATATAGGTTCATATATCACCCTCATCACCATAGAATATGAACATTTGACAAGTGGTGCATTAAGCAACATGACTAACATCTGTGTGGTTCAGTCTCCCTCTCCCCAGGAGGAGAATTGTGTGTCCAGTGTAGTGGGGGCTTTTTGGTAGGGTTTGGTAGATGTGATTATCCATTGTTCCTGACGGAGTTCATTTCACATTCTCGGAGCAGTCCTTAAGAAAACTCGATCCCTTGCACAGATGAGCTTTACCTGTATGGTCCCAAGTTTTGTTGTACCTGTTGTGGCGGTCTTTTAGATATACTTGGCCCAGGCCTTAATGCCGGGAAGTGAAAGACAGAGACTTTGAATTTGACTCACTATTTTATGAGGAAACTTTCGTAAAGAGCAGAGGACAAGTTTGTTGTGCTCATAGTAGCCTGTGTGGTGAGGTGGTGATGTGCTACAGTGTTCTGTACAAGCTGGGATTTCCTATGTGCTGAAGGCTTCATGCCCAGCTATATTGTATTGCTATTGTCCAGATAGGAGATGAAAAAGATATGAATAAATGAGGTCAGGGCACCATCCACTATGATGGGATGGAGTCTTCTAGATAGCTAGAGATGTTGGAAAGCATCACTTGTGGATGATGCTATGTGAGCTCTTAGCATCAATGAGCAATCCAGGAACCACCCCAAAACTCCCAGCTGAACTGATGAATGATGTGGTGTGCGCCTTCCACCAAAGGAGACTGCACTTTGGGTGCAGACTCTTCAGAGTGCTTTCTTCTGCCCACCTCTGTCTTGCATGGGTTGAACTTCAGCCAGCTGTTTTTAATCCATGAGCGGAGTCCAGTGCTTGGATGAGATGTTTGATGTTGAGTGGTATGGTCCTGTATGGTGATGTATAGGTAGAGCTGTGTCATCTATGTATTGCTGGCACGTAAGTCTCTATTTTCGTACCAGTTCGCCCAGTGGCTGCATGTTGATCTTGAATAGGACTGGAGAGAGAAATGAGCCTTCTGAAATATCACAAGTGAAAGGTCTAGTGGCTGAGGTGCAGTTCCCATCACCATTCTTAGGGTGTCACCTGTATATTATAATTATCATCTTTCCATACTCTGGGCATCACATTAGATCACAAACGCCTCGGGGCAGGGACCTGTCATTGTGTTTGCCTGTAGCACGGTGAATACAATAGTAGTGTGTCAAATAAATACATCTGAGTATTAAGACTGGATTTATTTAAGGAATTATTGTACATGTAACAAGAGATGAATGTGTAATTTCTCTAACACAGCTTTAAAAACTGAGCACAGGTTTGTTTTACTAAACAGGGAGCTTTCCAGGTCGGTTTATTATAAGGCTAATAAATTTGACAGTTACACTGTATTGAAAGACTTGCCTTTAAACAGATTTTCATGCTATGATAATGTTTTGAATATATAATATATCAAAACAAGGTCCATTCACCTGTTTCTTTGCTCTTGCCCCTTTCTTTCCCATGAAAGAGAATCGTGTTTAAATAGGGACTTTCTCGCATCCCATCTGCTTCTTGTACTTGATCCTGCAGTGAAGTCATGGTTGAATCTGTGACATCACTGTCATCACTGTTACTGTGGAAGTATCACAAGCACAGAATTATGATCTCCTTGCATGAGTGAGCAGCAGCAGAAGTTGAGTGAGGAGGGAGAAAGACCTTAATTTGACCCATATATCTTTTAAGGTTTTCGTTTCAAGTTTGTCCTAGAGTGAGCTCCTCTTTTAGATTTTTCTGCATTTTGTTTAACCACCCTTTGTTGGCTGTGCTACAGTTCAAACAAACAAGTAAAAACTAGTACATCCCTGCTGTGTCTGACTGACTATAAATAAGCTAGTATTTTTAAATAGGATGCTGCACACCTGTACCAGTTTGTTTGTGATGTGACACACAGTAATTTGCACTTAAAATTAGCACTTTCCAAAGATGAGTTTTGACAGCTGAACATTTTTAAATAACCACTAAAATATAACATTTTTTTTTGGAAACAGGCCTGACAACCTTGAAAGTGATTTTTTCAGTCATAGCTGAGCAAATACACAAACAGTGTCATCGGATTTAAATAAACTGTGAGATTGGCTTTGAGGAGTAGTTGAATGATTAAAATTTATTGCTTCTATAGCCAAGAGTAAAATCCAATAAATAAATAAAATCCAAATGCATGCTATTTTAATTAATTGAAAACTTAATTCAATTAATACAATAGAAACTCAGTTACGAACTGACCAGTCAACCACACACCTCATTTGGAACCGAAAGTATGCAATCAGGCAGCAACAGAGACAAAAAAAAAAAAAAAAAGCAAATACAGTACAGTACTGTGTTAAACATAAATACTAAAAAATAAAGCAGCATTTTTCTTCTGCATAGTAAAGTTTGAGAGCTGTATTAAGTCAATGTCAGTTGTAAACTTTTGAAAGAACAACCACAGCATTTTGTTAAGAGTTACTAACAACCTCCATTCTCGAGGTGTTCGAAACTGAGGGTCTACTGTACAATTGAGAAACTCAAAATAGCAGTATTTGATTTACTATGGACCTTTGTTTCAACCTTCATCATTTCGCTTCAGGAAATACTTCTAGTATTTATTTTATTAGGGGGACAGTGTATTTTCTGATGATGTAAGAATACATACACAGAAAAAAGGCCTTAGCCAAGTTGGAGTATGTTGCATGTTACACTTTCAGCAGGGCTAACACTCTTGCTTTTGCCCAATAACTCAGAAAAGTGATAAAGGACTTTACAGTATATAATTGCATTTGAAACTAAATGTTAAATTTATCAGATTGAGATAAATTCTAGTAGATCATCCACAGGTAAGAAGCTCTGTTAAATCTAGGTCTACCTAGCCAATGGGAAAAGTCTGATGGCCTCATCATGGGGTCAAAACTGTGTTAGCATCAACTAGGGGTAGCTCGATTAGCACATGTTAGCTGATCACTGTGGACGGGCATTTCCCCTCCCCCCGAGATACATGTTAAGACAGAGTTCATAAAAATTAGACTAGTTTATGTGCAGCATGATTTTCTGCATGGGCCAAGAGAACAGTGCTAGCACACTCTAGCAGCAATGAGGCTGTTGCTTGCATGTTTGAAGTGCAGTGTGAACATGGTTCTGCAATAAATAGAGTAGACATGTTTACTTTATTTCTTAGAAAACTGCAAGATTGATTATTTCTGTCAGCATGTCATACCTTGATTTATTTGGCGCATTTAAAAAAAAAAGCATATGGCAGTAGAAGAAACATTTTTCAGCTGGCATTCTACATTCAGTTATCACTTGTAGAAACAAGGCACAGTTCGAAACCTGTCATTAATATTGTAGAATCTGGTATGTTCGTTATATTATTCTAAGTAATGGTGTCAGTCTTCAGAATTTTATTTTTTTAACTTGTATTCCAGTGTTTTTTGGTCTTCTATCTGGTAAAAGTGGCATGCAGTGTCCTTCTGCAAACTTCCTCACAGTGGTAACTTGCACATGGCTGTTGTTTAGTTATAGCTGTCCTGCTACATTGAAACAAACTTTCTCTCTCTCCCTGGAGACCTTCGTTCATTTGAAGGTTATATGCTGCAGAAGCACCTTTTACTGTCATACCTTAGTGTAGAGGTTTGCTCATAGCTTAATTGAAGCTGTCTATTTGTTCACATCATTTTATTATGAAAGACAAACAGATTTTTCACTATATTAATTTTACTGAAATGTAGCACAATAGGCAATAAAAATATGCTATTTTGAATTGGAAAGTCAGCAGGCCACACAAGTTCTATGAACATGATAAGCTTTGAACTGTTGCATAGCAAATAAATTCCTTGAACTTGACCTCCAGCATATATATCTCTAGTAGATATGGTCTCTAAACCATTCTTCTCTCACTCCTTGAGAAGAATGTGACTCAAGTTGACCCTTTTCTGTTCAGGTGACAGTAAACCAATTTCCACCCTGGTTCTCTCACTCTGTATGCTAAGTTTCAGATGGTAAAAGGGGCCCAGAGTCCTTTAGGGGCATGAGGCTCCTGACGATATGCTGTTTTAACCATTCAAAAATCTTCTATAAACCGAAATAGGTCTAGGAGTATGCGATTTTAGAAGAAGTTGCTTTAACAGTATAGATTGCTTTGTTTCACTAACTTAGTTTAGCATTATTAATTCCAGTAACATAACTTCTTTTAGTAGGGAGCTATGTCCAAAGGTTATATCCTCAAAGGATATCCTTAAATGTTTCTTTTCCTGTCTTAAGAATCAGTTGGGATCCACTGAACAGTGTTAAATGCTGACTGTCTTTTGTTCATTGTTTGTACAGCACCTAGCACAGTGTATTTCGGACTGATTTAGGCACTACAATAATACAAGTAATAAATACAAATAATGTTAGTAAACCCAGGAGATTTGTGTACTCTTTATTCCAAGTGATGTTTGCTTGGAAAAGACACATTCAAAAATAATGAAATTGTGCAAATCTCTAATTTAAAATGAATTTTAATATTAAGTGAAATGGTTAGTTTCACTATGGTCAGGTCTACACCAAAAAGTTAAATTGAGCTACGTGGCTCAGAGGTGTGACAAAGCCCTGGCTGGGATGATTTAGTTGGTGTTGGTCCTGCTTTGAGCAGGGGTTTGGACTAGATGACCTCCTGAGGTCTCTTCCAACCCTAATCTTCTATGATTCTTTGAAAAATTCACATCCCTGAATGACATAGTTAAGCTGACCTAGTCCCTGTTGTAGACAGCTCTAGGTTGATGGACGAATACTTCCTATACTGTTGATCTAGCTACCACCTCTCAGGGAGGTTGGTTAACTATATCGTTGTAGTGAGTGGCTACACTGAGCAATTCAGCTGTGCTGCTGTATTGTTTTAAGTGTAGACATAGACTAAGATCCCAGTCCTGCAAGCAGTGAAATGCAGGTGGAAATCCCTATTGACTTCAGTGGGGTTCTGCATCAGAGTCTATGTTCATGGAGCTGCTTGCAGGATTGGGGTCTGCGTGCTCTGTTTGTTTGTATGTTGTCTTCCTCCCACTGCACAGAGCTCTTCATTAACCACAAACACTCTGTGGGTGTAACGTGCTGATCAGATAACTGTTTTCCTCTTCCTTTTCAGAGCATGACTGAAGTCTGATAAAAAGCTAGTTAGATCAATGTAATGCACCAAGCAATCTGTAGTAATTTTTGTTTTTTCAAAATACTTGAAACATTCAGTAGAATACCCTGTTATTCTTCAATACGGATATTTTTAACTGCTGGTTTTCAAGTGGTGGGGTACTAAAGAGACATTTACCTTCAAAAGTACTGATCTCTACATTTTTAAAAATTGTCTGTGGCAGAAAGGTGAATAAAAAGCAGCCACACACTTGTCCACTGCTATCAATTAATTTGAAATAAGTTTACTGTTGAAAAATGTATTTGAACACTTCCTTAGCAGTGTAATTACTTGAATGTATAGGTTATTATAAGACTTAACCAAATGGCTATTAATATAAACATAATAGGTGCTTCAAATAAAGATTAAATACATAGTGTTTTATTAAAAAAAAAATGATGTTGGAGAAAATGTTCTGTTGCACACAGGCCTAAAGTTGTATTATGTGGTACATCCCTCTTCTAGACTTGTGTAATCTTTATGATTCTTGCTTTAAGTACTGTAATTGGATACCAGCATTTAGGTGTATGACAAGTTTGCTTTTTAAAACTTGTATCCCTTTCACAAGTTTTTGAAGTTTGTCTTTAGGTTTTCTTAAAAAATGTTTTTAGTAATATGGAGGAATTGAGATTTTTTCATAGTTAGTCCTTAATTAAAATGTATGATGATGTTTGTGGTATTGTGAATACAGTATTGTGGTGCTGCTTGTGGTAGCAGAATGCTATAGACAATGACAACAAAGCATTTTTGTATATGGAGTTTAGGAGTGCATGTTTGGACTTGTTACAGAAGAAGCAGTAAGCTGAATGTGATTATTTGTAAAAATGTTTACCCAAAATATGCAATATTTGCTGCAACATTGACATAACTGTAAGTGCATGTTGAAAATTCACTTTAGTTACAACAAATAAAAAGGGTTATTTAATTGTGGATCTATCATTATGAATATTTATATCAGGACTTAATATTCTAGGAGATACATATGAGTCATTCGTTACTGTAGTTTAAAGTGAAGGTACCTTTTCCACTGCATGCATCCGATGAAGTGAGCTGTAGCTCACGAAAGCTTATGCTCAAATAAATTGGTTAGTCTCTAAGGTGCCACAAGTACTCCTTTTTCTTTTTGCGAATACAGACTAACACGGCTGCTACTCTGAAACCTGTACCTTTACCTGTAATTTATTGACAGTGTAATTATAGCCATATCTAAGATGAGTTCCACTTCCCTTTAAGGGTTTCTTTTAATTTCCATTATTGAATTTTACAAACATAATGTGACTTAAAAAAAAAGTATTTACTTGTAACCTGATTCCTTTACAGTTGTTCTTAACAGATTAGGAGGATAGTTAACAAATCCTTTGTTTAATGAAGTATTACACAAACATTTTGAGGGCAAAAGCAGATGAATTGTGTCTGAGATTGTGCAGTATTTTCTAAAACCAAAGAATGATGTCCATATTGAACAATCTCAAGAATACAGACCAGAGGTGGTCTTAATATTTGTCTCATGTACACCACCAGGAATGCTGTCAGCAGGTTACAAATCATAATAATCTCATGAGTATTTTTTTAAAATATTTATTTTACTGAATTTTCATTTATTTAGTCTGAAAGTTTTTAAGGGTGGGAACTAAGTCTTCCCATATGTTTGGACAGTACCTAGCACATTGTGGGTGCTATGGGAATACAAATAATAATTGAATTTTTTTTTCAATTTACCTTTTAGGACACAGATTGGTGGCTTGGCCCCTTTTACCCTTTCCTTTCCCTTTGACAGGAGTTTGGAGAAGGGAGGAAGTTTGTAGGGGCCACCCTCTCTTCTTCATCAGGAGTAATCGAGGGGATGGAAAATTGCTACTGTGCTCTCTTATTTTCTACAGCGCTCTTCCCTCAGCCAAGATTATTCTTGGATGTGTGTGTCATGGTGGGAGTGGGGGAGCTGGGAGGAGACATAGGCTAGAGAAGCTGTTTATCGTACCCAGCCCTCATTCTCCACTTTGGAGAAGAGGTCTTTGGGGGAGGGTTGACTCCATGTCTCAGCAGTTGTGGGATGTAGGCTGGGGTGGGAGGCCCAGCTGTACCTCACAGGCACCAGCCATAGCAGATGTTGGGAGCAGGCTGTCTGACATGATGTTGATGGAGATGAATTATTACCTGAAAACATTTGCTATTGCCTGGCTGTATCAGTTTCTGCTAATGCCATATGCTATTTATAGATATGTGACCAGTTTGTAGGCAGTGGAATACAAGAAAAATATCTGATGGGTTAGGAAGCATAAATATTAATTTGCCATGAAAAGAACTATATTGTAGATTTTTAATAGGATTGCCAGTATGTATTTAAGTACATCAATACTAATATAAATGTGTGAGCCAAAGATAGCAAACTTTTATAAGTAGGGTCAACCTGTGTAAAACATGGCAGTTCTTGCTTTTTTACTGAAGTTGAATTTGTCTCATTTTAGTACTTGGATATCTGAGGTGACTCTGTTCATTTGCTAGCTTTTAAACGTCTGTGTTCAGAAGCATTAAAGAGTCTGACTTCATGTTTTTCTCAGCTAGTGTCAGCATACTTCTCCCCTCCCACACACTGCACAGTCAATCTTAGAAAGATAGTCTTCTCTAAGTTGGACTTCATTCTTAGAGGAGAGTTGTTACGCTGATAGTACAGTACATTTGCTGTTAAAGTGTAACTTTAAAGGCCTCTCTTCCACTTTTGGTATGGACTTAAAATGTATTTTACTCTAACAATTTATGATGATTTTAAGCTTTACAAATCCTGTCTGCAGTCATAAGCCATCTCCCTCTGTCTCCCCACTCATTGAAGAGAGTGGAATGCCATGTTTTGTCTCTGATTCACAGAAGTGTTATTTTAATTTGTTTCTTTCCCAGCTCTGATATTGTCTGGTGATGTCCTAGGTGTGCCTATTGTAGAATTTTGTTAGGATAGGTAGTTCTATATATAAATCCAAAAAATAAATAAAATTATGCTTTTGCATTCTAAAAGTCACAAAAGAAACTACTATATAAGCTATTTTGCCACTACAAAGTACTGAAGGGTGGTGTTTTTTTTTTTTTTTTTTTTTTTTTTACTTTTTTTTCAAAGCAAATTAGTTCTTAAAGAACTTTATGTATATTAAGAGAAACTTGTGCATACTTACACTTGAAGATCAATGTATAAAGTAGTCTCTTTTTGCATAAGAGACCTTGTCTTGTGATAACCCCTTGATACGAAGAGTCAGGATTCTCTGATGTAAATAATGTTCGTTGTTAGAAGCTTAGGTCTCCACACTCTAAGTAAACAACTGCTCTAACACTAAATTATTGGCTATAAACTTTTGCCCCTTTGCATTGACATTTCAAATAGAGAATTTTGGAATTGGGTGAAAAGGCAAAGATTGTGAAGTTAACTCTGTATTAGGAATTTAGTAAGCTCTTTGAGTGGGAGGGACTCTATCTTACTATGAGTTTGCATACTGCCTACCTCATTGGGACTTTGGTCTTGGCTAAGGCCTCCTAGATGCTATAGATAAAAATAACTTTGAAAAGGTGTTAAGTATGTATATCTGTATATTATGCCCATGGAAGCTTCAAGTGAGTTTCACTAAGCTTGAAGTGATGGGTGTTCTTAGGGAGGCAACATATTCTTGTACTGGGACTCAAGCAGTGGGAGTTAGGTGGTGTGGATTTTATTCCTGCCTCTGCCACTGACTTGAGTAAGGCACTTGATTTTTCTGTGTCATAGTTTCCTTATCTGTGATACTACTATTTCATTTCTTCTTTGTATTACTGTAATGACTTGGAGCCCTAGTTATGAACCAGGACCCCACTGTGTTACATGCTGTACAAACACAGAACAAAAGATGGTCCCTGCTGGAATGGGCATTTTTTTACAGGGCATCTGGCCCTTTAAGGGAAGCTGGGCCTGGCCTCAACTGTGGCTGACTGATAAGCAGCCTGAGCTAGGAGATAGCTAAGGTGGTGATAAAAGCCAGCAAGTGGCTTAGTTGGGGTGGAGAGCTGCAGAAAGCGGGTTGGCTCCTGTGGCAGGCACTGAAGCAGGGTGACTCTCAAGAGAGCAGCTGATAAGTGTGAACCTGTGGGCAAGAGGGAAGAGCTTCGTTTTTGTTTTCTACCCAACTTTCCTGAAAAATTCCTGGGTTTTGAAAAAAATATTCAGGTTACTAAGTTTTTACCTGGATTTTGCAAGAGCTGGAACTCCCGAACCAGGTACCTCCCTGCAGAGTCCCTGCTGCATAGAGGAGGGTAACTGCTGGTAGGCGGCTGCTGCTGCAGTGTAGGGAGCAACGGGGCAGGGAGCCAGGTCCTGGCAGCTAAGGGGGTCCCTGCCCATCTTGCTTCCCTATCACCTGCCTCCCTGTCTGTCTTGCTTCCCCACTGCACAGTGGGGGAGTGAGATGGGCGGGAAAGCAGGCAATAGACCCTGTTTACTTTCCCTGCTGGGCAGAGCCGCCTTCTGACCCTGGACCATCAGCGTGGCCTCACCTTTTCCCCCTGCGCAATGGGGTAGTGAGATGGGCAGGGAGCTGGGTTGCAGCAGCAGAGACCACCCAACCATCGCAGTGACATGCCCGCAGGAAGCAGAAGGATCCCCTCACCCCTCTGCCTGCCTGCTCCCTTCTGTGAGTACAGGGCACCCCAATCTCCTTGCCCTCTGCCCTTTTGTCTTTGTTTTTTTACAGTTTTCACCCATTTTAAATTTTTTTTAAATAAACATTTATAAATTCCTGGGAAATTTTAAACAAAAACCAAAAATGAAGGGCCTCAGGGATATATAGCCCCCTTCAGAAGATCCTCGTTCAGGGAAAAGATGGGGTTTATATGTGGAACTTGCATTGAATTGTTTTATTATGAAGAAATAAAGCTGAAGCATTGTGAAAGAGCCTGACCCAGATTTTAGGTATGGTGTCATTGTAACCCACACACCTTCTGGGTGAGGTGTTCTATCCCATCTAGTAGTAGCGAGTCCACTCAGAGAGAGTTAAATGAGTCTGCTCTACAACCTTAACTAGGAGTCGGTTGCCTTTTAGCTCATGCGGTAGAGGCTCATGCACTAAGCTCCAGAGGGCCTAGGTTCGATCCTGCCCACTGACGACCGGGGTCTGTCAGCGTTACATCAGTCCTTCCTAGACTGGAGAGGCAGGCCAGCAGCTTATACACACGCTGCCTGCTTTTGTAAACAACTTCGTGATCCTCTGTTGAAAGGTGGTGATATTAATACCCTGTACTTAGTGGAGATGGGCCTAAACCAAAACTCTGGATCTCAGCATGTATATTTGAATTTAGGGCTTCAAAATTTGGATGTGAATCAGATTTTTCCAAAGTTTGGGGTACCTAGATTCAGCCCATTGTGAAGAGAAGCTCAGGTTGCAAACTTCTGTCTGAAAATGGCACTTTGGTTTGGGCAGTTATCTGTTATTTAGATTACATTCTTGTAAACTTTCCTTGGGTAAGGCAGTCTGCACTGATCATCATAATTAGGATGTTTCACTAAAGATCATAACCATGAGAAAGTCAGACAATAGGTTGAGTTACCACATAGTGGTAGCTGTGGTATAGCAGTTTTCCCCGACATTCAAAATAGAAAATAACTGTTAGTAAATGTTAACTGTTATAGTTCGGTTTATTGTACTGCAATTCAGTTCAGGGGTGACTGGTACTAGACATAAAGGATGATTAACAGTTCTAATCCTGCGTTCATTCTTCTAGACTCAGAATTCTAAATGAGTTTTGCATCTGACCCTAGATGTTACCCAAACCAAGAGCATTTGTTTACTCTGTTTGTTCTACTGGTTGAATCTCTGTTAAAACTAACCCATATTTTGCAAACCCCCAGTGCTGTTAGATATAGCATCAGAATTTTGCCTTTGAAAAAGGGCAGTGATGTTCATGTTTTGTTTTTCTTTTTCACAGTATACAACATGTTGATGATATAGGCCTGCTTAGCGTGATGCACTTGAATACCAAAATTACTTTGCTGTGATATAGGAATTAAAACTGGAATGTGGAAACGGAGCATAAATCTATTATAAAGCACAGGAACGTATTCCGTCAAAAGGAGGAAAGGAAACAGCAACATTTTAAATACCTCTTTCTCTACTCTTCTTCCAGAGGAGGAATTCACAAATGCCAAAGAATGTTGATATGATGCATATCTGGCTTGTCTATTGCTACCATTCTTCAGACTAGAACCTCTTCATGTCCTGCAGGCTAAGCTCCTTATTAGGTCCCTACTGATAGGCAAATCACACAGTGGGGTTCCCAGTCCACTGCTTGTTGATGGTTGCGTGTGCTGCTGGTCCAGAACTGGAGATAGTTATGGATGGGTGTCATTGCCAGGGCCAAATTAAGGCAATTCAGGGCTCTTGGCACACTTCAGATGTTGTGCCCAGGGCCCCCATCCTTATGCCATGGGCCTGCCCTTCGTTGAGGTGGCACAAGTTTAGAGTTAAGATGAACGGGGCAGTTCCCATCTCTTTGAGATATTGTTTTTAGGCTGTGAGCAGACTCTGACAGGGATCAGTTACACTTGTTTCACATTTTCAAGCTTTTTTTATGCATCCATGAGAGCTAGAAACATGATGTTTTTAAAATGAATACTGAGCTTCTGATCTCATCTGTCTCTAGATCTGGGGCCCTAGAATGGGCCTATAGTGCCTATGACCTAATCTGGCTCTGGCCATTGCAGTGTACTGGGTCTGACATTCTGTGTGGTCTTTGTCCTCTTTCCTTTGCTCCCTATGACTGTGTGTCTTTGCATTGTTTTTCTGAGTTTTCTTACAGCATGAAACAAAGAACAGTGTAAAATACTGTTTTATGTTATAGTGACTATTTTATAATTATCTTTGTATTTTTCTTATTATATTGTCACTATTTTGGTTTTTCCTCCCTTCATACAAAAATACATTAATTTACTTGCCTTTGTGATCAATAATAGGAGTAAATGAGGTTTATAAGCCAGTTTATAAGATGGTTCCTGGGGGAATTCTGCACCACTGTGCATGTGCAGAATGTATGTCTCCCCACAGATTTCTTTGCTTCCCCTCAGAAAAATAGTTTTCTGATGGAGAAGCAAAGGGAAGCCATAAGAGCACTCATGCAGTTCTCCCTAGCAGTATGTTGCATTTGCCCAGGGCAGCTGGTGAGAGGCAAATCACTGTGAGGCAGGAAGTGGGACTGGGGAAGACCTAGCTGGTGGCTCCTACCCTGAGCTGCGCTCAACTGCTAGTACCATCTGGGCTGGGGAGGACGGGACTTCTTTTTCCGTGCACAGCATGTGTGCCGGGTCAGACCCACCTCCAGATTTCTCTCCAGGCTGCAGGAAGCTCTGCAAACTCCCTCACAGCCCGCTTTCTGCGCTCATCATTCCTCAGCTGCAGGGGGAGGGATCCTTGTAAAAGGTGTTGCTCCCCCATCTGCCCAACCCCTGTGCCTCCAGACCCTGTCATACCCAGACCCTCCTGCTGAGCCTTAACCCCCCCCCCGCACTTAGAACCCCCCCCCCCCGATGAGCCCCACTCCCCCTGCATCTGGACTACCCCAACGAGCCACCCGCACCGGGATCTCCACCCCAGCGAGCCCCAACTAGCTGCACCTGGATCCCCACCCCACTCCCCCAGCATCTGAACCCCCAACACCCAGACTCCCCTGCCGAGCTCTATTCCCCTCCACACCCAGACACCGCCTCCTGCCCCACTGAGCCCAGACCACCTTCACCTGGACCGCCATGCAGAGTCCCATTACTGTTGTACCCAGAACCCCCCAACAAGCCCCTGTGCATCCAGATCGCCCCGCATGTGGCTCCCCCATGAGCTACCCACACCCAGATTGCTCCACATAGAACCCTTTCAACCCATACTTGGATTTCCCACTAAGCCCCTCCACTCTTGGATCCAGCCTGCCCGCACCTGGCATTGAGGGGCAGGGCACTGGGGTGTTTCTGGGGCAGGCCTGGTCCTTGCACTGTGTCAGAAGTTGTGTGCAGCCTCACTGCTGAGTCCATGTCTCTGGGGGCAGCTTTACAGTGAACTCCCATCTCTGTGCAGCCAGTGGCCTGTGCTCCCCAGTGCCATGCTGGAGCCTCCACGTTTATTTGACAAGTAACATTTGCAGAATTTTACAGAAATTTAAAATCTTGTGTGTGGAATTTTTAATTTTTTGGCGCAAAATGCTCTCAGGAGTAAATAGTGAAGTACAAAATATTGTGCATCCTGTATAAAGAATAACTATTTTTCCTTTTTTAAAGCTTTGTATTCAGAGGCTAGTATCCAGTGATTCATAGCCACTTTATGGCAGATCACATTTTGTTCCTAAACTAATAGATGCCTTTCACTTAATGGGAACAAAGAGAGTGATTAAGTGGTATAGTTGTGGTGATCTGTATCAGGCAGTATTGTTCCTAGCATTTAGAGTTGAGAATAGTAGTTAAAGATATGACAGTTTGTGGGAAACTCTGAAAAATACTCTTGTGTAGAGGCAGTTTTGCTGGGGGTATATTTTCAGGATTTCTTCTCCCTCAAGAACACTTCCATGTAAACAGAATTTTAGTGCCTTAGCAATTCATTGGCTGCTGCTTATTCCTCAGCTGAATTCAGTGTGCTTTGTCTGTCACTTCATAGTTACATGATAATTTTCTTGTAGCAGTTAACAGCTGATGAAGCCTTCTGATGCTAGGGGCTTAATTCTGAAAGGTGCTGAGCACTGTGGCCATGATCCAACCAAGCATTTAAGCATATGCTTAACTTTAATCACAAGTGGTCTCACTGCAGTTAGTGGGACTACTCACATGCTAAAAGTGCTTAAGTGTTGTGCTTTGGATCAGGGACTGAGTGCTCTGCACCCTGGAGGATCAAGTCCAAAAATATTCACAACATCTAAATGTTGTCCATGCTAGTAGTAAAAACCAGTAATAGGAAATACAACTGAACTAGTACGTGTAGTAAATAAAGAATTCTCGCTATTTTTTCCCCTCCCACTTGTTTTCTCAGTTCTGGCCTGATGCATTGTATTCTACTTAGAATAAATTGAAATGTAGGCTCATGGGTTCTGGACGTATTGTAGCTTACAAATAACTATCAGGAGGCCATAAAGATTTAAAAAAAATGTGTGAGGTGATCAAAACATGGCTAAGGGTCAGCAGCTTGCATAATTAGCTGCTCATGAATGTGAGAGATTCCTTGACTGAAAAGAATAATTGTAAACTGAACTGATAAAAGCTTTATTTGGATTCTACTGAGACTCCAGTACTCCTCATTACATTAGTGGTACCAAAAAAGTAGTAGGGCCAAAAAAGTCACTGTGAAGCATTCCAAAATGTAATCAAAGAAACAGTATTACTTATTCAGAATAAAGGAAAAATATTCAAAATTTTATTTTGTCGGAGTGAACACAAAAGGTAAAAAAGCCACTTCCCTCTGTGAATAAACTGAAATGTTGTTTGAAAAACAAAGTTTGCACTTACAGCAGGAATTTCTCAGGCTACTGCTGATGATGACTATCTTCCTTTTAAATAAGCAGTTGTGTGATACTGAATTAGGAAACCCCTGTGTAAGAGCTAGTGAACTCCTTTGTCTTGTATTATAGTTGCTACTGTCTTCACAGTCCTCATAGGACATTCACTGTTACGCTTTGTATTTGAACAATGAAAAAATAAAATAAATCTTTCGATTCTAATGATCAATTTGGGTAAGATTTTACCAAAATGGGCATCCAAAGCTCACTCACAAGAATATAAGATTAAATGTTTGGTCCAGAAACTCAAATGGCGAGTAACTCTTTTGAAATTACTGGAGATAAACTATTTTTAAACCAGTTTAAGTGAGAGGAGAATTGGGGCCCCATGAAGACACTGGAAGTTCATGTTTCTGTGAACTGATCTTTCATAAATGAACATTGTACCTGCTTGATCTAGTCTTTCCAAATTCAGATGGCAAAAGTTATATCACAACACTTCCCTTTTTAGCTGTTTCATGTGTTTATAAAATACAATATAATACTATGTAGTGAATGATTGTCAAGCAAATTCCATAAAGGCAGCATTGTGTCAAAAAAGGCGGCCCATGGTCTCTGTGTGTATATAATGTCTTCTGCAGTTTCCACCAATATGCTATGCATCCGATGAAGTGAGCTGTAGCTCACGAAAGCTCATGCTCAAATAAACTGGTTAGTCTCTAAGGTGCCACAAGTACTCCTTTTCTTTTAACTTTTTCACAGTTACTGATGGGCTGTCATCTTAATGGAAAAAAAACTTAACTCCCTATGATTTATTGGATTTAGTCAGATGATCAGTAACTAGTCAATTTTTAGTTGGGTTTCACTTTTCAGATTGGACTTTCAGTGTCATAAAAACAAGAAATTCTGTTGAACCCTATAGTCTGTTAAGCAGATCCTAATTTCAGCTACATCAGTGGAAAATTGGAATGATTCCAGTTAACTGGAGTTACATAGCTCTCTGACAGAATTTGACTCTCAGTAACTGACATTCCACTTCCTACCATAGCTTCAGTTTAAAATAATAATTTGGGTGGGTGAAGTGGAAGCTGACTGCATTTACATAAACATAGATTCATGAAAACTTATTTAAAAAAATAGTGCATATTATTTTTGCATGGAAAATAAACTGTTCTTTATTTCAGATTAGCCATAGTTACTTTGTAAAGTCCAGATGCATGTCACCTTTGTAAAGTCCAGTCATGTCATCGAGCAGACCAAGGCAATTTCTTGAAATAAAAGGAAGAGTATTCAATTGAAGTAGTAGTAATATCAATTACAGTCTTGATCCTACGTATAGAATAACAGTTTGGAGATCTGTAATGTAAAATGTGCTAGTGAGATCCAAAGCATGACTAAAGTTGGGGAAAAGCCTTGCTTCAATGTATTAACTGATTAGTTTTTTTATAAACTACAGTTCTGTGCTATGTGAAACATAGGGACATTTATTTGTTGAATAAATTATATTCTAAATAATGATCTTGGTACTGATAGAATGCTGGAGAACAGTAGAGAAAAAAACTGAAGGTTTAGCCTTACTGAGTGATATTAATTTTCTTTAATTTTCTACTTGTTGAATCATGGCTATTGCTAAACATTGGTAAGACAAGCAGATTTGATCATCTTATTTTACTTTCTCTTCTCTGCTCCTTGTTACTATTGCTACATCATCTTCACTTAACTCCACAAAAATAAGTCTGGATCAGTAGATACTTTCCGATATGAATGATACAATCCCATAGTGCTGATTTATATTCTAAAGTAGTTGAATGGGCTGTAAAGTTCATTTACCTAAAAAAAAAAAAAAAAAAAATTCTGTCCATTCTGTGACTGTAGACAACAAATGGGATATTACAAGCTCTTTAGAAAAATTTGGATTGCTTTGTAACTCTGCCTCTCTTTCTCCCATTGCTCAAATCCTTCCTCCTCCTGTAAAAGAAACATTTCATTCTATGTCCACTGAGGGTGAAATTCACCTGTCAAGTGGTGTGTTTTGCACTAGCCAACCATGCCACTTAAACCCTGCATTAGAGCTGTGCAAGGGGAGTCTTGGCAGAAAGGCCTGACAGGGTTGCATTTACTTCTCTGATGTGGTTGGGAAAGGTCTCTGGATAGATTGACATGGAAAGCTGGAGAGGGCCAATAGCTCCAACATCTCATTCAGTTTCTGCATAGGGGCTGTTGCTGCAGTTACATGCTCTGGATTGGATCTAGCAGAGTTCACCTTGCCAGTCCACCCACAGAAAACCCAAATACTTGCTGTGTATGTGGCTGGAGAATCAGGGTTCCCTTTGCTTTCTTGTTATGTGGTCTACTCTGCAGGTTTAGAGCAAACAAGTGGGAATGCTGGAAACCTGCAAAGTTCTCTGAAGCCATGTGAAGGAGGATGTAGAGCCAAAGCCTCCATCCTACTTCCTCAAAACTTACAGAATTTCCTCTGTATGCTGTCCAGACTCGATAGATTGTTTTCAGAGCTGGGATGGAACAGGAAAGTAGTTGCACTTTGGAGCAGTAGCACTCTGTAGATTTCTGAGTGGGAATCTCTAAGTAGCAGCATTAGCTCTCACAAAGGGTATGTCTACACTTACCATTTAAAGCGCAAAAAGTCCCTTTTTTGCACTAAAACCACGGGAGCATCTACACTTGTTAATGACTTTTTGCAGTGAAACTCAAAAGTTTCACTGCAAAAAGAAAACCACCTTCACAAGAGGTATACAGCTCTTACCGCTGTTCTTTTTGCGCTGCTGTGAAAGTGAAGACACGTTCTAGCAGTGTAAACACCCTTTGGCCTCTGGAGGATATCATACAATTCCAAAAGCGACCACTCTGGCCAGCATCTCTGCTGCTCTGATGCATGGATGTCTGCCCCTCCCGCTGTAAACCCCGGGAAGTTTAAAGCTGCCTTTCCCTTTGTTTGTAGATGTGGTGGGGAAAGGAGCCAGACAGCAGGAGGTTTTAAAAAAAATGCCACTGGAAGAAACCAGGAAGTAATGGGGCTCCTGAGACATGAAGCAGGGCAGCATGGGGCACTGAGCAGGGACCCAGAATGCCTTCCGCTCCCCCTCCCCCTTCCCATAAGACCTCTCGGAGAGCTGCACTGTGGGATAGCTGGCCTACAGCACTGCTCTCATCCGCGATGGAAGTGCTGGTAATGTAAACACTCTCTGATGCCTGAGGAATTGAGTGAGTGCACAAACCAGCGCTTTACTTTCACCGGATTGCTATCACCGGTGAAACTTACAGTGCAAAAACTCTGTAAGTGTAGACATATCCTTACTCCCTTTCTGTGGTATCTACTGCACACCTCTTTTGGGAACTGGGGCGGAGTATGTGCATCCTTTGGCTGAATGACTCCTGCAGGAGCCAGACTAGGGGGAAAGAGAAAAGCATTTGGTGCTGAGGCAAACAAGTTAAAAGTAATTACATGAATGTTAATGTCTGAAGCAGTTACTTAACCAGAGGGAAAAAACTTCTGTAAATAATCCAGATTTTTTATTTTACCAGACACTTGTCTTCAAATAGAATATGTAATAGGAATTTTGATTTGTGGTTGGACAGACCAGGCACTGTACTTGATGTATACTATCCTATTTTTTCAAATGCTTGATAGCCCATTTAAACATATAGCAGAGGCAGAAAGCTGTATCCAGGCTCAAAAGTAGGCTATATATGCAGTGAGCCGCCCCAAAAGTCATGACTTGGAATTTTAAAATTATTAGTATACCTGAATATCAACTTCGTCACTAGTGACTTCAGTAAAACTAAAGACAAAATGAATTTGACCCTTTAGGTGAGTCATGATTTGTCTTAACGCTGGACTTCAGCCTGAAGTTAGAGCCTGCTGTAAGGTGAAATGTTGTGTTAATGTGTATTGTTTTGTTTCCCATTTACACTTACGTAGGAATCTGGCCCACCTCTAGGAGCAAACCAGATCTACCCAAACCCTAACCTAAACACATATGGAGATTGTATAAATCAGGGAAGGAGCTTTATTTTTTACTTCACATCCCATAACATACACTCCTGGCTACAATTTAATTAACGGATGGTGCATCTGGATGCAACTATATATATATTACTGGGTTTTCATATTGAGGTCAAAGTTATAGAATGCTTATGCTGCTATAGAATTGTTACTATATGTAAACATAAACCAAATAAAACTTCTTTGACAAATGATTGATTGACAACCATTGGTCCAAACTGGATCATGGTGTATGCATAAGAGGTCTAATCCGGTGCCTGATGACTCCGCGTATGGCTGACAAGCCCAATTCAAGAGCGACACAGTTTTTACAAATTTAGTAGATCCATGTGGTCAAGACCTTTGATGCATATGCCTAGGCAAGACTATGGAGGAGTGGAGGCTGCTCTAGACCTACCATCCTCCCTTTAGACCACTGAGATAGTGTCTGAAGGCCAGACGTTCAGTGCCTCAAGGGTTGTAGCTTCTGCCAGAGAGCAACAGATTAGAGCTGCTGCTCACTGCTTAGTACGAGGACGTGTTTCTGTCAGGGTGATGTCCCTTAGCCTTACTCCAACCAAGGAATACTCACAAGGCAGTGGGGGCTAGGGTTTTGAGGCACCCTATATTCACCTTATGCTGAAGGTTGCAACATTGTGGCATTTTACAAGAGCTACCCTGCCACAAGTAGCCCCGCCACGTTGGCACCAGGGTCTCCAGTTGGATGCAGTTTGCGGTCATACCTAGGACCCAATAACAAATGAACACTCGTTAGTTTGTATAGGATGCATCAATTTCATTTAGTTAATATTTGTTCAGCATTTGAATATACAGAGCACTATATACTATATGTGCTATGTACTATTACTACGATACATCTGTACTTGGAGACTAGACGTTAATCCAAATCCTGGAAGAAGCACTGACAACCTACTTGGAGATTAAACAAGTGACTATTTAACACTCACAGGATTATGGGAAGTAAGGAAGTACCTTCCTGCTGACTTACGTTCACCCCAATATTATTTGTTCAAGTCTTTGCAATGCACATTCCAACAATCTATGTGATGTGAATATAAAAAGTTATAACATATAGAGCAACAAAAAGAAAAAAATAGATTTAACTCTTTGCAGCTCTACAAAAGATAAACTAAATTAAGCTCATGCACTATGACAGAACAAAACCAATCCATTACTGGGAGTTGCAATAAAGTAATACCACTTAGAAACCACAGTTGGAATATAAATCAATAGACCTAAAGTTAAACAACGTTATAATATTCGACATGTAGAATTAGGTATATAAAATATTCTTACATAATTTATGCTTTTAAATTAACTATACAGTGCCTAGATGCTAGGATGATGGTAGTATTGCATTTGTACCAATATATAGAGGGAAGGCCATATTTTTTCTGCTTTGAACATGTGGAACACTAAGAAATATGAGACATATGTTTGAAATAGATATATTTCAAGCTCCTGAACTGCTATTGAATGGTAGAAAGACCACACTGAGTAGCACTAATGGAAAGCTTTGAATGATAGGGATGTACAAAACACCCAGTAAAATATCTATATAGATGTTTGAAAATGAAATCAGGAGAAGGCACTTGGTAAAATTAAGTTATAACAAACACCAAAATATAAATGATGTGATTACATAAATTAGGAGCTGCAACAAAGTTATGGAAGATAAAGTACTGAACAGCTGGATGGATAAAATACAGTTTAATTATAGCAAATAGTAATCCTCATCCATAGAAAAGAAAGGGTAATTCTAATACAGTACTCAGGGAATCCATCGGAGATAGTAGAAACATTGTAGTACAAAGTGTTTTATATTTAGGCTGCAATATAATATCAGCAGGAAGTATGGAAATCAGTTTTGGATCACAATAAGTCAACAAGGAAAAGAATTTTAAAAACAATAGATGAAATATCTTCCTAATTTAGGAGGCTTGATGGCTTAGTAATTAGAGCTAGGATACAAAAACTTTCAGCCCAAGGTCATGCTGTCAAATCTAGTCCTGATTATTGTCCTGTGATTGTTCTGATCTAACCCAGCCTCTTTGCCTCGTACATATTTTCATTTTGTCTTGGCTACACTAGCTTTATGCATGATGTGATGGGGTAGGGGAGGGCAAACTGAGGGCCGGAGTCACTCCTGGATCTATGCTCACTTTAAGTGATGCTGAAGCAGACAGAAAGGCAACGAGGGATGGAAGGTATGGCTGCACAAAGTGAGCATAACCTTACTTTTGCTGGGCTAGGGGGGACAGCAGGGTCCAGAGAAACTCAAAATGGAATGATTCTGGGCAGGAGCATGGTTAGGATTTCCCTGAAATGCTGATGAAGGGAGGCATCAGTAATACTGCATGCACTCTGCTGGGTTGAATTTCTGAGCACCCACCTCCCTGTGCTATCAGTAGTACAGTATAGTAAGTTATAGGCCAGATCCATAAGCATTGATTATCTCTTCGAAAACTGTTTTTTTGTTTGTGTTGTTATTTGCAAGTTGAATAGCACTTTACTGGAAATGGATGATTAAGGCTGGAAATGCATGAGTAACACCTCATATAGAATATTTTTGTAAGCAGTTTCCCAGTACTGAATGTAGTTACTTGGAGCTAATGTTAAACTAGCCTATGTCTTTTCTTTTTATTACTCATTATGTCTTCTCATAGTCATCTCACTGAAAGCAACATTAGGAGCAAAAATATTAAGGTATATTAACTCTTGTTTAAATTTTACTAGGTAATAACAAAATGAGACGTCAGCAAATGAATATTTTCCATTTTGAATGCTACTTTACTTGCATTTGTTTTCACACTTCCTTTATTTTATTCCAGTTCATAAATTGCTACTTTGGGGTGAAATTAATCTCAGAATGACAAATGACAAACTGTGGCATGTATTAGATCTCGGAAGAACACTTGTAGGGGTTATATTAAAAATCAGATAAGCTAGGAATATTTATGGGTCTGTAAGAACTGTTAAGTTTCATTCAAATCAAAACAGGAAAAAAATGTTCAAAAACAGTTATTGTCTGGCAATTCAAGGATTGTAGTTAAATTGGGATATGAAATTGTTGCAAGAATATCTATGTCATGAAACAGGTGCTAGATTCCATTAATTCTTAAATTCTTCCAAAAGCACTTAATTTTTGGGCAGGTCCATGATGTTTGTAGAAGTGAGATGGGGGAATACTTCACTTTTCTAACACTAACTTGTATCTGTAATGCCTACTTTGTCAACATGGGTTGGGGTACAATGCATGTAGGAATTACTTTTCTGGTGAACTATTTGGAGATCCTTTGAGTCCTACATCCCTCATTTCTATTAATATTGATTACTGTTTGTTTGGGCCTCCCAAGGATGTTATTTTTTAAACAGACCAGCAGGCAGAACAAAAACAGTTAATGAGAAGCCACTGGCAGACAGGGGAACAGTAAATACCACCTCTCTCTTTTTACCTTTCTGCTCCCTCTCACCAATTTTGTGATGCTCAAAGGGATTTAATGACTGGTCTGATGGGCACTGTGCTTTTGAATTGGCATTGGACTGGGAATCGGGAGACTCTAGTTTTAATCCTGGTTCTTACATTGGCTTGCTGTTTTAAAGAAGTGGTCAGTTAGATTTCTTGGTTTCAGGTATAAAATGATGGTAATGATGCTTAACAAGCTGTATGAATATCCTGTTTTTCAGACTTCAAATTTTTTTCTTAAAGAAGAGAAATGGCATCACTATGCCCTATGTCAGACTAGGCAGTTTCAGCATTTGAAAAAAACTGAAGAATAAATTAACTATTTTGTTGCCCATAAACACTGTGCAACTAAAACTGAAAATATGTATGCCAGTTTTCCATTAATCTAAAAATAATTCAGCTGGCTCTGTTGCTAATTCCATTTTCCACCCTTCGTCCACCCCCCCCCCCAAATGTGGAATGAACACTATTTTAGATCTTAGAATAAGTATATCCGTAATAATTAATCACAATACAATCAGATATTGTAAGGCTCCTGAGTGCTACAATAATACAAATAAAAACCAAGTCAAATGATGAAAATAAAGCATTTTACAAAGAGTGTGTTAAGAGCGCTTGCCAGTTTTTCAACCCTTTTACACCATAGCTCCAGTCTATCTCAGAAAGGGTCAGAGAAGCAATAGCTGTTGATCTCTGTATAACACTAGTGAGAATTCCTCATCTTCACCTGATATCCTATAATTGCAGTTTCATTCTGGTAAGCATTTCAAAAATAAGAGATGCAGGTCACACGCTAGTGTTTTTGAACTCTTTGTTGGACTTGAAAAAAGGAAAACGCTTCACCTGGATCCTGTTAGCCAGAGCAGCATCAGGGAGAGTGGATTAAAAACAACAACAACCCCAACTCTTTCACCTCAGAAGCACAGAGTGCCTGCAGTCTGCATTCTTGTTCTCTTACCAGAAATCTGAACAATACATGCACTAAAAGATATTCTATATTTTCCAGAGTTGGGAGTTACTAGTTGTTTCACATTTTGATAAATAAAATTTTTCCTGCCTCACTAGAATAGTTTATCTGTTATTTCACCTTTCATTAAGAACTTAATCCTGCACCTCTGAAGTGAATGGGACTTTTGCAACTGACTTCAATAGGAGCAGAATCAGATCCTAGTTCCCTTCTTATTTGTTAATTTATTTTCACTGTTAACACAGCAACCAAACTTCTCCTGCCTCCAAAGTAAATATTTTTATAAAGTCATTCATAAAATTGCCAGATTTTCACCTATGTACATTTAGCTGTCAGTGATTAAACATTAATTTGCATGATGATAATTATATGTAGTTAAGCAGTTTAGTAAGAATTCCCTTTCAGGCAGGAAGTAGTGTGGGCGGAATGTGAGGTTAAGAGAGCTCTTCACCGCCAATGATCTGTGTTTGGTGGATATGTACAGGAAATAAGTTACCATATAAACTTGTAGCATTCTGAAGGGGTGGACTGAACCATTTATCATTGTAAGGAATCCATTCCAGTGTATTCTGTAATCGCTGCCCTAGGAGTGCATCATGAGATTTATAACTAAAGATCTGTTGTTAGAGAAAGAACTGTGAATTTCTTAAAAATAAATGTTCTTCTGCAGCCAAGTGTACTGTGTAAGATTCCCTGTGCAGCCCTGCTAATATGTCTTAGTTCTGACCTGAAACACCTGTGCCATTCCTGACCTGGCTGTCTTGTGAAAGGATACAGCCAATTGTGACAAATCATGAGACTGCTCATGATGTACTCAAAAGGAGGGTTGAAGGACATTGTGGAACTAATGTTTACTTGTGACCTAAACTGGGATTTGCACTGTCTTTTCTCAAAGAGAGCTAGTATGCTAAATTACTGTGCTGCCTAGTCCCTTTCCCCTGTGTGGCCTTATAAATTCATGCTGAAACTTATCAGATAGACAGGTTTCAGAGTGGTAGCCGTGTTAGTCTGTATCAGCAAAAATGATGAGGAGTACTTGTGACACCAAATTTATTTGGGCGTAAGCTTTTGTGGGCTAAAACCCACTTCATCAGATGCATGGAATGGAAAATACAGTAGGTGTACGTACACGTGTACACACACACACACACACACAATATACAGACAGTCCACGAAAAGAGTTGCCTTCCCAAGTGGGGGTTCAGTGCTAATGAGACAATTCAATTAAAGTAGAAGTGGGCTATTAACAACATGAGGAAAAATCACTTTTGCAGTTGTAATGAGGCCAGTGTAATCGGGGTGGCCCATTTCAAACTGTTGACAAAAACGTGTGAGTAACAGTAGGGGGAAATTAGCATTGGGAAGTTTACTTTTTAATTTTTGAAGTGACTCATCCACTCCCAGTCTTTATTCAGGCCTAATTTGATGGTGTCCAGTTTGCAAATTAATTCCAGTTCTGCAGTTCCTCGTTGAGTCTATTTTTGAAGTTTTTTTTGTTGAAGAATTGCCACTTTTAAGTCTGTTGTTGAGTGTCCAGGGAGATTGAAGTGTTCTACGACTGGTTTTTGAATGTTATAATTCTTGACGTCTGATTTGTGTCAATTTATTCTTTTGCATAGAGACTGTCCGGTTTGGCCAGTGTATGTGGCAGAGGGGCATTGCTGGCACATGATGGCATATATCACATTGGTAGATGTGCAGGTGAACGAGCCCCTGATGGTGTGGCTGATGTGGTTAGGTCCTATGATGGTGTCCCTTGAATAGATATGTGGACAGAGTTGGCAGTGGGGTTTATTGCAGGGATAGGTTCCTGGGTTAGTGTTTTTGTTGTGTGGTGTGTAGTTGCTGGTGAGTATTTTGCTTCAGGTTGGGGGGCTGTCTGTAAGCGAGGACTGGCCTGTCTCCCAAGGCCTGTGAGAGTGACGGATAGTCCTTCAGGATAGGTTGTAGATCCTTGATGATGCGCTGAAGAGGTTTTAGTTGGGGGCTGACGGTGACGGCTAGTGGCGTTCTGTTACTTTCTTTATTGGGCCTGTCTTGTAGTAGGTGACTTCTGGGTACCCTTCTGGCTCTGTCAATCTTTCTTCACTTCAGCAGGTGGGTATTGTAGTTTTAAGAACGCTTGATAGAGATCCTGTAGGTGTTTGTCTGTGTTTAAGGGATTGGAGCAAATGCTGTTGTATCTTAGAGCTTGGCTGTAGACAATGGATTGTGTGATCTGGCTGGATGAAAGCTGGAGGCATGTAGGTAAGTATAGCGGTCAGTCGATTTCCGGTATAGGGTGGTGTTTATGTGACCATCGCCTATTTGCACTGTAGTGTCCAGGAAGTGGATCTCTTTTGTGGCGTGGGGTGGAAACTGTTGAAATCATGGTGGAATTCCTCAAGGGCCTCTTTCCCATGGGTCCAGATGATGAAGATGTCATCAATGTAGCACCAGTAGAGTAGGGGCGTTAGGGGACAAGAGCTGAGGAAATGTTGTTCTAAGTCAGCCATAAAAATGTTGGCATACTGTGGGGCCATGTGGGTACCCATAGCAGCGCCGCTGACTTGAAGGTATACATTGTCCCCAAATGTGAAATAGTTGTGGGTGAGGACAAAGTCACAAAGTTCAGCCACCAGGTTTTCTGTGACATTATCGGGGATACTGTTCCTGATGGCTTGTAGTCCATCTTTGTGTGGAATGTTGGTGTAGAGAGGTTCTACATCCATAGTGTCTGGGATGGTGTTTTCTGGAAGATCACCAATGGATTGTAGTTTCCTCAGGAAGTCAGTGGTGTCTCGAAGATAGCTGGGAGTGCTGGTAGCATAGATCCTGAGGAGGAAGTCTACATAGCCAGAGAATCCTGCTGTCAGGGTGCCAATGCCTGAGATGATGGGATGTCCAGGATTCCCAGGTTATGGATCTTGGATAGCAGATAGAATACCCCTGGTCGGTGTGTCTCTGTAGATTTGTTCCTGTGCTTTTTCAGGGAGTTTCTTGAGCAGATGGTGTAGTTTCTTTTGGTAACCCTCAGTGGGATCAGAGGGTAATGGCCTGTAGAATGGGGTGTCAGAGAGTTGCCTAGCAGCCTCTCGTTCATATTCCGACCTATTCATGATGACGACAGCACCTCACTTTGCTTCTCTCGAAAGGAAAAAGGATACTAAACTATCTAAACTCCTACATGCCACAAGGGGCTACCAGGAGTTCCCTTAACTCACCCAACAATATTGTTAATCTATCCAGCTATACTCTTAGCCCTGCAGAAGAGTCTGTCCTATCTCTGGGTCTCTCCTTCTGCCCACCACCCCCACGAACATGATACAGCTCTGAGGTGACCTAGAATCCTACTTTCAACGTCTCCTACAAACACTTTTCCCCCCCCATTCCCCCATTTCTCCCCGACCAAGGGAGGAGGGGGTCACTGTACAGGGAGCAGCCGTGGAGCTTCTTGCAGCCCTGGGAGATTCCCGGAGGTGGGGCTGATCCAGCCCCAAGAGTGGATCCTGCAGGAGATAGGAAGTCCTGTCCCTCCCCCATCCTGCCAGGACTAGCAGCTGGAGCCCAGTGTATGGTAGGAGCCCCGGCTGGGGCGCCCCAAGCCCTCCCCAGCAGATTTCAAGGTGAAACTAGATTTCACAGTCTGTGATGTGTTTTTCATGGCTGTAAATTTGTTAGGGTCCTAGTTATGATATAGCAACTCAGGGGAAAAGACTTAGTAGGTCAACCAAACCAGCCTTTTGCTACTGCAAGATTTTTCTCTCCTGTATAGTTTTCTAGTATTTTTGTCTAACTTTTTTACTGAAGACATGTTTAACATGTTACAAATGAGGTTTCTTTATTTTGTTCTGTACCTCAGTAATATCTTTGTAGTGTAGTTGAACTAGCTCTATTTTCTGCTGTCTTAGTGTTTTTTGTTGTAACTTTGGGCGTGGGTGTATGTGGGAGGAAATTGTGACTGAGACCTTTTCTTAAAGAGATGCTGTATTGTCTGAGGAGCAACAGAAATCTGTATGCTAAAAGTAGAATTTTATGATTGAAAATTTATTGTTGTACATTTGTGAGTGAGAGTCAGAAGCCAAATCAAATCTGATTTTCTTCAGAAGTATATTTTCCTTCTTTTGATATAATAACTATATCTGCATTTCTTTGATCACAAAGATATGTACGTGATCTTTCTCCCTTTGAGGGACATGTATCCAGGCTGCAGACCAACACTCCCCCAGCACCATTAAAACTGTTTTGTAAAACCAGCTGAAGTTTAACCAGGTTAGATATCACATTTGCTCTCTTTGACAAAAATGGATAGTCTGGTCTGAATCTGACTGAAATAGCTGGAAAACTTCTTGAGAGACGTACTCAACTCTGCCTCCAAGTGGGGACAGTCTAGGATAGGTACTTCTGAATAAATCTGGATAAATAGCTCCAGGAACTCCCAAACCATCAGATCCATGGCCTTTGCCAGAATGGCTCCCACCTACTTCACTTGCTCTTCGACCAGGTTGATAAAACAAAATTCAGAGAATGCTTCAAAATACTTAGTCTAATCCTAACTATGTTAGAAATTTGTTACCCTTTGTGCCCATGTCTCCCCCATCACCTATCAGTGAGACTTGGTTGGTAAAACAGGATAAAAAAGAATAACAATAAGAGTTATAAATAACTGCCATTCTTTCCTACATCAAATGCAGCCAAGGACATCAGTACATCACAAGTGGTTCCAATGCCAACATCAGAATCTCCGTGATATTCGGAGCACCTCCTCCTACAATTTTCCTCTCTCCAACTTCCTTTTATAATAACTGATGGCATTATAACTGAAGCCTGTATACATCGTTGTGACATCCTATATCACATGTGAGATTTTGTACCCCATGTTCACCACTTTTATATAGTTATGATATATGTTGTACAAAATATGCCTTGTGAGGTATCATTTGAAAGCCCATAATCTGCTGAGCATCACTGTCCTGTTTTTATCAATTCTGACTTTTATGCCTTTATCTGTTATAATCACTTAAAATCTCCCTCCCTGTCTCGTTAATAAAATTGTTTAATTTTTTATCTAAACCAGTGTGCTCTTGGTTGAAGTGTCCCTTTGATGGACTGACAAACTTTTAAGGAGCTTACACTCTTTGGGGGGGGGGGGTCTTGAACAGTGTAAGATGCACATTTCTGGGGTGCAAGGCTGGGACTGAGGGATATGCTGGTGTTGCCCTCTATCTGTTCATGAGTGGCTGGGAGAACATTCATGTAACTTTGCTGGGTGTGCCTTTCCATGCTAATGGCTTTATGAGCAGACCCTAGTGAGGTTGCTTTTCACTAGCGGAGCAGTGTAAGAGACATCCTGGTCTGGAGAATTAAGGTGACACAGCAGTTCAGTGGTTCAGATTGTACCCTGGGAAATGTCACACATGGTTCCAATGCCAACATCAGAACCGCCATGCTGTTCAGAGCACCCTCTTCTACATCTTTCTTCTCTCCACTTTCCTTGTATAACAACTAATGGCATTATAATTAAAATCTACACACACCATATTTCTACTCTCACCCCTCTAGCACAGCTGGGCAAGGAGTGGGGGAAGCAGCCTAATATTGTATTCCATTGAGAGGATCAGGGTAAGTGTCAGATTTGGAAAAGGCTCTATATCTTTTTTTTTTTTCCAGGTGAAACGGTATTGACTGATGGCCACTAAGAGCTGCAAGCAAATCCACCACTAGCAACAAAGTCCCTTCCAAAGGGCTCATTCTCTATCACAGGCCCACATAACCATATCCCTACAGGCCGCATAACCATATCCCTATCCAGAGTGCAAACTCTTATTGTAAATATGTATCCTTACTCAACTTCCTCCCATAGATATGTCAGTATGAAAACAAAACCAACCTTCTACCCATTTTAAGACTAAAACCAGTAGTCCATCTGCCTCGGTCAGGTGTAGTCCAGTTTTATAGAACCCTTCTTATGTTCCTGGAGTGGTGCTGAAGCAAGGGATCAGAATGAAACATAGCCCAACATTATATTTTTGAACTACATGTACTGTTAATTGGTTTTCATAGGAAACAGAATTTGGGGTTAACTTAAAGTATTGGGGAAAAGCTACTATATATTTTGCTTTCAAAGTCTGAGGCCATGTTAATGTTCTCTTTTCTTTTTGTAGTCCTACTTACAACTATAACTAGGAGGGAAGAATTTAAAAATTGCTTAGCCTCCACTGCCTTATTCTTGGATCAGTGCTCTAGATTTGCTTGTTTTCTCTCTCTCGCATTTATGCCTGTCTGAAACCAATGTGGTTATGCCCACCCACGGAAACCTAGATATGTATGAAAACATATTTCATTTGTAGGTCTGAATTCCCTTGATTTTAGATCATACACTTGGTGAGAGTCCACAAATTTGGAAACGCCTCACATTAGCATAGAACTGGTGACTACTGAAGAGGGTCTCCTCAATGTTCCCTTCCCTAAATGTTGACACTTCCATGTCTAGTCTGTGAAAGTACATTTGGTCTAGGGATTAAGGTACATGATATTTTGCTGCAGTGCTCCTTAGTTTGAGAGAATAATCTAGTGTGGTAATGCTGCAGGTCTGATTTTACTGCTGTCAGTTCTGATTTGAGAAATCTACCTTGTTGTTAGTGACTTGGCCAGTCTGTGTAGAAATGTTCTTTAGATTATTTTGTGTTGCATCAAAGAGTGAATGGGTTTGAAATAAATTACAGATCTTATTGATATATAATGTTCTTAGTGAGCTTATTCCTAAATTATTGTATGGAGATTCTATATGTATCTGGGGTGGAAGGGTAGGGTAAGAGGTCAGGATGCTATGGACATCAAGCAGAGGACAGACAGTATATGTCTCATCCTAGCTTGCGCAGCCAACCATTGTCCTTTTTCCTCCCCTGCTGTTCTCTCTCAATTCACCTTTAGTACTACTCCTGGATGTTGGTGAGTGATAGCGTGGTGGGAGTTGTACCTTTATGGTGCAGGTACGTTGAGTTTTGTTTGTGTGAGTTTGAAGGTACAGGTACTCTTGGCAGAAAGCAGGAGGCAGAAATCACTCATGGGTGGGAAATATGTCTTTCTAATAATTGGTCTTATATTTGTGCTTGGGAAAATTCACTGGTTCTGAAATTGTGACAGCTTATCATCCTGACTGACACACCAGAGATTTAAATGGTGACCTCCAGAGGTAAAAGCATTAACTACTTCAACATGAACCAGAGAGTCAACTCTTACCACTGCAACAGACTATCATCTTCTTTGGACTGGTCACAGAGTGAGACCTGCAACACACACTCTCCAGTGGGTTATGAAAACATTTCCACTTGACCCACAAAAATGTTTCTCTTTTTGGTAAGAAAAGAAACATTAGGCCTTAAGACATGGGTGTTGCCTGATGTGTTATTTTATTATTATGTTTTTATTGGATGTTGAGTGTGTAAAACTTGAATAGTTACAGAAGATGTAAAGGTTGGTTGTCATGTTTCCTGTGACTCTCCCTTTTAAAAAAAAAATGATGTTGACATGCTCATTTATAGTCTATTATGGGCCTGCATATCTTTTGTGAAGCAGGGAGATGGTGGTGTGTGTGTGGTGCCTGCTCCATCTTTACTGAGTCTCTCGGGGGTATTTGTCTTCCATTTTCCACTGATGAAGGGCCTCCCATAATTATCACCCTTGCTGGCTGTTGTGGGAAACTTCTGTTTTGTCTAAAGACAAATGTCCCTGCCTGTCTCTCCATAGCTGTTGGAGGGTTTCTCTTTTCAGTTGCTGGGCTCCTTCATGGCACCTCCCACATGCTGCTGCCACGAGGGAGCCATGGGCTAAGGATTAGTGAGTGGGTGGAGCTTATTCCTGTTATGGGAAGGAAGGCTCCCAACTCACCCCAACGTTTTAAAATTAAACCAACAAAATCCCATTGATGCTGAGCTGCAGGTGACTCTGTCCTTTCCTTTGAGACATCCTGACTGTCTCTTTTACAAAGAAAAGTTAATGTTTGACCCTCGGCTGTGTAGCTCTCTCCCTGCAAAGCCTGAGGAGCTCATTGAGTCTCATGCTGCTATAGCTGACTTCACAAGCAGTTCCAATATCCATATTCCAGAGGATGTACAAGAAACGAGAAAGCTGTCAATTTTATTTTTTTCAGCGCCCAATATTATATCCAGTTAACTTCATTGGGTTATTGTAGCACTTCTTGAACATGAAAGTGGAACTGGTTCTGAGGTCAGCAGCTGCTTGTACTCAAACCTAATACATTATGTGACACTCATAGTTAAAATCAGGTCATCCTGAATACAGCTTTGTTTTATTCCCTCACGTCAACTCCAGACTCTTTTTCAACTTCACATATTCTCATAAAGTCCAAGAGCAACTGGGATCACACAGTTTTGCATGGTACAGTGTACAGCCTTATTTCTCATTCTAACAGTTCTTGAGATAATGGACACTATTGAGTGTACTTGTGGTTAGTGGTGTTGTGGGAGGCAAAATGGTAATCACTAATTCTGTCTGAAACCAGAGAAAATTTAATAAACATCAGTTAAAATTAATTTAAAGTCTGACATCTTGTGACCCTTCAGAACTAGAAAAAGGTGCTACATAGCATTACAAAAATTGTGGGGACACAGGTGGTGTGCCAAACTTCAGTTCAGTCATTCTGCTTGAATGTTTGCATCCCTTCCTCTTCCTCATTTAGTTTTTATCTACTTGTCTAATGATCCTGTAAATGCCTCAGTCTGCCCGTATGCTGTCAGTTGCAGGGTTAGGGTCTTAGATTGTAATTACTTCAGGACAGGGAATTGTCGTCTTACATATTTGTAAAACACCAAGATCATAGGGGCATTATAGGCCTGATTAAATAATAATAATAATAATAATTAATTAATGTTGTTTGCTTTGGGTGCTGAATGACAATCACAAAACAAATTTCTAATTTATTAATAAATGAACACCCCAACCTCAACAAAATTATGATCAAGGTGGGTACAAGCCCATTGAAGCCAACAGGCTCCCACTGAGTTAAATGGGCTTTGAATTAGGATCTATATCAATAAATAATAAAAATAATAGTTTTTCTTCTGGTAGTTCACCAGCTAGCGTACCTGGAAATGGCCACTGATCCCTCAGACCCTGTTTGTCAGGCCACAAAGCTGTTATTGTCCAAAGCCCCTGGGCCAATCTGTCCATGATAGATGCATATATTTATGCAGAGTGAATAGTGTTCTTTTTTACTTTACTTTCAAAAGCATTCTTGATCTGTTTTTTTTTTTTCTGGTCTGCTTTAAGTATCTCAACAAGGAAGACTACATTAGTATTACCAGTTATCCAATTAAATAATATTCTGTCTTCTGGGCATGATTTATACTGTAGAAAATGCAGTGGTTTTACAATGAAACATAATTAAATCATCACAACGTTTTTTTAGAATTCCAGGATTTCTTTGTATCCCAGGTTTACAGGTTTTCCCCCCACATATTTCTCTTTAGATGGTGTTTAGTGTTGAACAGATGTCACTTGTATAGACCAAGAGATATGTAGATGAAAACTTTAAAAACCTTGGCTGCCATATTTCTAGTTTTTGCACAAACTGTAGCAGTTGCTAAAGGTAATAGTAATACAATATTCCAAGTTGATACTGATGCAATGCTCTTTGTTTAAAATAGTAAGAAATAAACATTTTTATCCTGCATTGTAATTTGCCTTAGTCTTTCCTTGGATTATATAAAAATTGAGGCTGAATACATTTCTAAATACTTGGGGTTTAAATGTCATTTAATAATCTGTGTGTTGTTTTATAGGCGCGCATAGGGCAATAGCTGCCTGATAGTAAAATAAATTTACTGACCCATGATTGAATTAGTGCCAATGATTGTTTAAAGCTTTGGGCTCTAAAAGTTTTTCTCTTATCTTTATGTTAAACAATGGAAAGTTTTACCGTATGTTCAAATAACATCTTCATCAGGTTCACAACAGGATACCTTAGTTAATTTTCAGTTGAGTGCTTGACAGGATTTTCTCTTTGCTGGTTGGTTGGATGAAAGTCTAGACATTGAGAGGCTAGGCTTTAGTGGGGCCTCACAATATAGTTATTGTGAATGTTAAGTAGGAGCAGCTTACTCTGATGTACAGACTCCATGCTCAAACCAGCGGTACAAAGACACAGCTTTTGTTCCAGAGGAGAGGGGCTAATCCAAATGCTGCACACTGTGAAAAACCTTTTATAAAAGAGGGAAAAACTTGCCTGGAAGGTGAGAGGTCAGCAGTTTAACCTTTGACCATAAAATAAGAGACCAATGAAAAATGGGATGAACAAGGGGGAAAAATACTTCAAGTACTCTATGCTTTGTTTATCAAAAACGGGTCAAGAGATGACTGTCAGGAATGGTTACATGAATTCTGATAGGACATGTGGGATTCCTAAAGTATCCACTGACTTAATTTTCTTAGTTGCATATTAGTGCTTAATTTGAAACCTTCATAGATCTCTTTTTTCAGATACTGGTAAACAAAGAGAGAGGCAATACAGAAATCTTACCTTCTGCTTCCTTTTTTAAGTCTCATATGTAAGTTTTTTCCTAAGATCAGGATATTTCTGATCTTGCTTTTTATAGATAAACCAGTCAACCTTCCTTCCCAATTCCCTTAACTGTTTTCTCTCCTCACTTCTGTTCTTCTATAGTAAATCTCATTCTTGCTGAGGGTAGTAAAGAAGTGCAAAAGCTAGAAGCATCTCATGTGCATGTTATAACCTCCTCACTCTTGTTCAGCAGGCAGTGAGATGGGTCTCTTAAGTTAATGACATAGGTCTTTGGGTGGTCACTGCTATTGTACAACACCAGGGGAGAGCTGTTCTAAATCTTAGTGCAAGGGGAATATGGAGACTTTTCTCCCTCTGATCTCATTTTGGTATTATCAGTGCTGGGAATTTAGTCACAATCCAATTAGAAATGATGGAAGTTATGTTGTTAGTTAATAGCTGTGCCTTCTACACTCTAACACCAGTCTGACTAATCGGTTACTATCCTTCCCTTCAGTCAGTCAGTAGATCCAAATAGTAAATAATATACGCGGTGCCATTGGACTCCCTGCCTGGAACACTAGTATACTGTGTGCTTCACTACAGTAGATCCACAGTAACAGCTTTGCTTTGTATTTTTTTTTCCTTAGCATGGAAAAGAGGGAAAAAGAAGAAGACATAAAGCTTTGTTAATGTACCACTGCAAGTTTTCGACTCCTGCTGACCATTACAGGCCTTTTTGTATTGAGGAAACCCCCCCCTTCCCACATTTTGTGAAAGAATCAAAGCTAGAGCTCATTGTCTACTCCCGTCAAATGTTTTTAAGGTGTGTCAGGAATGAACAGAAGTTATTTTCTTATGACCAGGATGTTCTCATCACTCTAGCTTAAGAGAATTGGTCTGCAAGCACGATCCCTCTTTACCCAGCCAGCCTCATTGCCTCCTTAGTGGTGCTTAATACACTTTTTTTTTGGGGGTGGGGTGGGGAGGGAGGAGGACAGGGAGGGTAGATACTTGATTTTAGTTTGTGTTCAGACTTAGTACAGTCTCTGACTTCTGCTTCCTTTATCTCTTACCAAAGCTTAATCCTTTTACCCCCCTCAGTATGTAGGGTTATTTCTTCTCTTCAATTACAATAGAGGTACATTTCTCACAAAGACACCACTACGTGTAACTCAGTGGTCTGGCACTTTCTTAGCTGAGGGAGAAGCCCCCTTATTCTCTTTAGCCTGAAGCGAATACTCGCCGGCGGCCACATACCACACGGCAGAACCACTGGCCCGGGGGCCTGTCCTTGCGGCGAAGCCCGTTGCCAGCTGTGCCCACATGTCTATTCGGGGGACACCGTCACAGGGCCTAATAACATCGGCCACACTGTTGGAGGCTCGTTCACCTGCACATCCACCAATGTGATATATGCCATCATGTGCCGGCAATGCCCCTCTGCCATGTGCATTGGTCAAGCTGGACAGTCTCTACGTGGAAGAGTAGGTGGACACAAATCAGATGTCAAGAATTGTAGCATTTGTGAACCAGTCGGAGAACACTTCAGTCTCTCTGGTCACGCAATCACAGACATGGAGGTCGCTATCTTACAGCAAAGGGACTTCGGATCCAGACTCCAGCGGGAGGCTGCTGAGTTGGAGTTCATTTGCAGATTGGATGCTATTAATTTAGGCTTAAATGGAGACTGGGAGTGGCTGAGTCATTATGCAGGGTAGCTTATTTCCCCTTGTTTTTTCCTGCCCCCCCCCCCCCCACGATGTTCTGGTTGGACTTGGATTTGTGCTGGAGGTGGCCCACCTTGATTGTCATGCACATTGTGGGGAGAGTGGTTAGTTTGGATGAGCTATTGCCAGCAGGAGAGTGAGTTTGTGTGTGTGTGTGTGTGTGTGGGGGGGGGTGTGTGTGAGAAAACCTGGATTTGTGCTGGAAATGGCCCACCTTGATTGTCATGCACATTGTGGGGAGAGTAGTCACTTCGGATGAGCTATTGCCAGCGGGAGAGTGAGTTTGTGGGGGTGGGGGGGTGAGAGGACCTGGATTTGTGCTGGAGATGGCCCACCTTGATTTTCATGCAGGTTGTAAGGAGAGTGGTCACTTTGGATGGGCTATTGCCGGCAGGAGAGTGAGTTTGTGTGTGTGTGGTTTTTGGAGGGGGGTGAGGGGGTGAGAGAACCTGGATTTGTGCTGGAGGTGGCCCACCTTGATTATCATACACATTGTGAAGAGAGTGGTCGCTTTGGATGGGCTATTGCCAGCAGGAGAGTGAGTTTGTGTCGGGGGGCGGAGGGTGAGAAAATCTGGATTTGTGCTGGAAATGGCCCAACTTGATGATCACTTTAGATAAGCTATTACCAGCAGGAGAGTGGGGTGGGAGGAGGTGTTGTTTCATGGTCTCTGTGTGTATAATGTCTTCTGCAGTTTCCACAGTATGCATCCGATGAAGTGAGCTGTAGCTCACGAAAGCTCATGCTCAAATAAATTGGTTAGTCTCTAAGGTGCCACAAGTACTCCTTTTCTTTTTGCGAATACAGACTAACACGGCTGTTACTCTGAAACCTTTAGGTTCAAAATTACTTTTGTCAAAATGCAGCACCTCTATGAACAGCTTGTCGGAAACATGGGGCTGCCAAATGAGTCAGTTTTAAATGAAAGATTCAGGAATCTGTTCCTTCGCTGGACAAGCCTGGACAGTCTGTTCTTCAGTTAAATATTTCATTTCCTCCCGTTTGCAATATGAGTTCCACTGTAGCTAAATCCTTTTCAACTGGAGCAAACCGCTGAAAGAGAAATGATTTTTATGGGGGGGCTCTTCAAAGATGGACCTGTATGTTGCCTTCTGCATTTTTATGTCCACTGAAGGAAATGTCTGTACTCGGGATTTTCTAGAAAAGAAGTTGGTGGGGATCCTGAGAGAATGCTTTATGTGGTCGTTATCTCAGGTGGACATTTCCAAATATAGCTTATGTAGCCTGGACCTTCTTCGAAAAACTGTAAGAAATTACTTTGTTTTGAGGGAACATTCCCATGGCTCTTCAGTGGAGGTGAAACAAGTGATTTAGGGTAATCCAGATACTTCTTCTTATTAATAGTCTAGTTCTTAACTTCCTTTCAGAGGTCAGCTTGCTGTAGGACAGGCACTGTTGTGTCCTTAAGGGCTTTGTGAATTTGTTGTGAATCAAGGGAACTTCCTCCACCCATCTAGAAAATTATCAGCTGTAGTAAATCCCTAGGTTCCACGTGATTATGATTGTAAATCCGAAGCCACCAAAAGTCTTGTTTTCTGCTTGTAAGTACTCTGAATGAAAATGAAAGTAGCAATTCATCAATTGATTTAGTAGATACCAACACATGTGTAGATAAGAAATTATCTGTGTACATTATTTTAAAAAACAAATAAAGTGGAATATTTTACCTCCTTTGTTCATTACCTGGTAGCACAGTGGTTCTTAAACTGTGATCTGTGGTGTATTGCTGGTCTAAATAGCTCTCCTAGTCTTCAAGAATGATGCCTGTTGCTATTTGAAAACCAGCCCAGGTCTTCCTTTGGCTGTCCTAATGCTGTTACCGGCTAAAATTAACAAGCAAATGCATGTGTGCACACACCAGTTTGCACCCTGCACTGTTGCTTCATGTTTTCCTTTGTTGGGAGTTTCTTTGGTATACGTTCAACCATGATCTTATTTACTGACAGCATTAAATTAGAGGGGTAGTAAACATACAGGTGGACAGAAGCGAAGTGACCCAAAGAGATTAGAGTGTTAGGGGCTGCAGGCAATCAGAATACATGTAAGATGGACATCAAGGGAGAAGACGTCAACAGCACAAATACAAAAAGAGTGCCGTAACCAGAGATCATGTAGCATGGAGCATTAAATGGAGAGAGATCATGTAGCATGCTTTCATTTAATTGGTTTCTCCTGAGACACAGGTCTTTTATGTTTTAGGACTGGCTGTTTCAATGCAACCATACTACTGTGGTAATTTAGAGCAGAACTAAGCTCCTCCTAATGGTGCATTAAAAAAATGCTCACTTCATAAAGGGTACGTAAAACTCTAAGCTCATATCATTGGAAATGTGAGGGCAAATGTATCATTTTGAGCTCTGCATAAACTTGGTTCTATTGATGGTGAATTATACTATCCATTCATATAGTTTTACTAATAGAATTACAAATGGAGCATGTATGTGTATTTTAGAGGAGGACAGGAGGTGTTGAGGCAAATGCACTTCTGCAGTTTAAGAATATATTAACTGCCTTATCAAACTGATGTTCAGTACCTTGTGTCAAATTCTGTCTATAATCCTCCGTAGTAAATGAAGAAAAGATTTTTTTTTTTAAAAATATATAGGCCTTATAAGATGCATATTCTTTACAGAAGGCATTTTTTATAACTTTCATACAGTGCAATTATCATATTATCACATCATTTAAGGTAAATTGGAGTGATACTTCCACCTGGCCTTTGTTTGCTATTCTGAAAATTCAGTGCTTTAATCATTAATAAGAGAAGAAAGTAAACTTTATTTTATTGCTGAAGGATTAGTGTTTGTAAGTACATGCGGTGCATTTTTGGTAGATTCATTTCCTATTTACTATATATGGTTTGGGAAAGATTGAGCTGTATGAAGTGACATATAGATGTACTTCCCCAACAGGAGCTCCAAGAATAAATTATGACTCAGAATGTCACAGTTCCATCCCTGCTTCCCTCCTCCTTCAGAGAGAAATAACAATTTATGCCCCTTTATAGGGTGTGGCTCGTTCCCCTCTCACAGCTCTCTCAGCTGTGCTGGCTGGCAAGTTGGTGGGAACACAGCTATGTTCTCATTGTTTACCCCCTCTTTTTGCCCTGCATCCCATTCACTTGCTTATGCTCTGCTTCCACACTAGACCTGAGACCAAGATTTGGGTAGATTTACAGGACAAGTGTTACTCCCCTGTGCTGCAGTGCAAAGGTTCAAAGCATTCTTCTTAGCTGTGTTTTGAAACAGTAGACAAAATATTCTTTTACAAATATGCTGTCATTACTTTTGTACATTGTACAATTAAATATTTTGATGACCCACATTAAATGAGAATAAGGACATTAACTGTTAGGTGTATTTGTTTTTTGTTGTGTGAGATTATTATTTCTATTGACTTTTTATAATGTAACATTAAGACCTTTTTTAAACTTACCAACTGAAGTTGTTATAGAAGGTTGACTTCTATTTCACTAGGAGGGTGGTGAAGCACTGGAATGGGTTACCTAGGGAGGTGGTGGAATCTCCATCCTTGGAGGTTTTTAAGGCCTGGCTTGACAAAGCCTTGGCTGGGATGATTTAGTTGGGATTGGCCCTGCTTTGAGCAGGGGATTTGACTAGATGACCTCCTAAGGTCTCTTCCAACCCTAATATTCTATGATTTCATCTGTGCCTTTTTCTTGGGCACTGTCTGAGGAAGAGTCTATTTCTTAAAAGTCAAAATGCTTTTATCTCATTAGTCCAGTCAAATAATTGCCTATAACATTTAGCATTGGGTCTACTTATTTAAAAATAACAATTATCTCTTATCTAGTGCTTTACATGTATAGTTCTCAAACCACTTTACAGAGGACAAGTATCTGTGCTCATTTTACGGATGGGGGAAATGAGGTTCAGACACGTAAAGTGACCTACCCAAGGCTACCCTGCAGGTTACTGGCAGAGCTGGAAATGGGACCTTCACTTGTGATCCCCAGTCCAGTACACAGTTTGCTACTGAACTATGCTGTCTCCTCTGACAGCCTATGTTCGACTGTTCTGTCTGTTATAGATCAGAAAGGAGCAAATGTATGTGAATATGGACCAACTGTGGCAGCAGAGCATGGAAAGAATGGAATAGTGACTATGGGGCACCTTCTCTTTTCTTCTTAGCTGGTGACCATTCCTTCATGACCTCTCTTTCTTTGTGGCTCAAAGGCATTTGAACGTGTGACCAGCTCGAGAGGGGCAATGTGGGGGCATAGCTACTCTAGGCAATTTGCTCCACTAGTAAATTTTCATATTTTCCAGTAGGAAAACACTGCAGCAATAAGCAGTACCAATTTGCACCATGTAGTTTGTCCCCACCTTGGAGCGTTAAGTGTGTCAAAAACAGGTGAGCAATTTCCATGTAGGCACCAAACTGGAAATAGAGAGCCCAGGATATTGCTAGTAGAGATGTGCAGCCTATGTAGGTTTCCTGAGAGATCCACAGATATGGCATGCTGATTCCATGTTGATACTTGGACTCCATATGATGTTACGGTCATGGCCTGTGCCTCTTCTGTGCTGTTCCTAATCTTCCTCTCCTTAGAAGACTGTGTCACATCTGTGCAGTCACTGACTTGGAACTTTTTGTGGAGATACTCTCTCCTTCCATGATTTTTTTTCTGCAGAAGGGTATGACTTGGCTCTTTCTTTGTAAATAATTTTTTTTTAAATCCACAGATGGAACAATTCATAGAATATTATAAACGGTGGAGGAACTGCATATCTAGATTAGACAAATAATCTTTTTTACTTATTCTAGTGGCAGCCCTCAACATAGATACTAATTTAAATATTTTCTTTCCCCCCTTTATTCCCATGTAGAGTATGTGTGTGAGATACTGAGTTGTAAGAAAGTAATGCTTCATGGTATCGTGAGAATCCCAGCTGATTAAAAGGTTTATTAGCTGTTGAAGTAACACTGATCTTTCTATAAGCAACCTATTAACCTGTTTTTCTTGCTTTGTTCTTATCAAAACTTTAGTGTTGACTTTTAAAGATTGGTATGTGAAGAACCTCAAAACATTGATTTTTCAGCTGCATGCTGCCTGTCACAGATGAATCAAGGCTCAATATATGTGGTGCGGCATTTTAAATTTTTGTTGTTGTTGATTCTTGCTCACATGGAGAGCCCTTGGGACAGATGGCCCCTCACTGTTGATGGTTCGATTACAGTGATCACCCACAGCTTCAGAGGAGTGCGAAGAAAAGAAATTGCTTTCTTTGTCAAGGTGTTTTCAATTCAATTCTCACCCATTAGCCCTGTTTGGTTAAGTTTTTTGAATTACTTCATCAGGTGACTGAGTTTATTTTCTCCCATGTTATTAAAATAGATCTGGTATACAATGGAAAGGAAAGGCAAAAGGAGATTTATTCTTATTGATCTGTACAGCAGTCTTCATTTGTGTAGTCGCTTGATACATTATGAACAAATGATACAATGAATACTGAATCAAAAGTAGCTAGAAAAGATATTTTTAAACATACAATATTAAGGATTCTTAGATGTTCTTCATGTGAGTTCTTCAGTAAACTATATGTATAGACTATACAACTAACCTTTGGTGGTGGTGGTAGTGATGATATTTAGTTCTCTTTGTGTAAATAAGGAAAAAAATAGTGTTCTCAAGTTAAATTCCTTGTGGACTACTATTCACATCACACAACTACAAAATGTAATCTGATACAGTTGGCACATTCACAGTTAGAGAGGTTTCTGATTATGCTATTTTAGAGACTCCCCAGAGTTGGAATTGGCCTGTCAGATCAGGGTTGGGTTGTGTCACACTAGCTTTCCTGGTGCTTCCCTACCATTATCCGTGGGGGAAAAACAAAGGACTTAAATTTCATAAGTACAAAATATACATCTTGATTGGGGCAATTCAGGGTGAGGAGGAGGGGGAAAGAATTTCAAATTGAGTTTTTTTTTTTGTAAAAACAAACAATTCCATTCACCGTACTCTTTCACATACAAGCCTGGTCATAATTAAAAATATCCCATCCCTGTCTCGCATTGTTGTTGAATTGTACTTACATTGAAATGTGAATCTGTTTCTTTAATTGGCTTAAATTTAATAAAAGTAATGTAGAACCCAGATCCTCAGCTGCAAACCTACTGTTCCTAAGTACATGCATCATGCAACCCCATTCATCACACCGTTGCTTCTGCACGTACTGTGTTGCAGTGGCAGTATCCATGGGGCTGGGTTTGCAAGGCTGACTGAAAGCTTGGGCCTCATGATCACAACCGATAGGGGAAGGAAGGTGATTTGGCTGAGGATCATTCAGGTGTTTGCTGATTTGAGGAGGCTTAGTTTTATTAGGCTGCCTGAAGGTACTCTGCCTCTGAGCAGATTTGTAGTAAATTAATATTCACAAGGACAGATAGTAACTACGTCATGGTTTCACTGTGTCTTGTATTCACAATATACTCAGGACTAAAAGGATGCTATATCATGGTATAGACATGTTGATGATAGTCACATTCTTGCTGGAGCTCCTTAAAATGTTGTAGGCAGCCCATTTCAAGACTAATAATGCCAGCCTCTGCTTTTACTTAATGCCAGCCACTGCTTGTGGCAGTGAAGAGGGGCTAGATGGTGAAAATAAGAACACCCTAAGGCCTTTGGATGGTGATAAGGTAATCAATGGGTGACAGAGAACCACAATAAAATGTTTTTGTCTAATGATGCATTATACAGATGAAATCTTTATTTTCTGGAGTTGTGCTACAAACACTACATCTTGCAGTACAGCTGAATTCTATTGAATGGATTCATCCATTTTCACTGTTTTGCAGTTCTTAGCACACCAGCTATGTGCCATGATTTAGAGGAAGGTCTAATATGCAGATATCAAACAGAGCCTGGTCATCACAGAGCTATGTGGTACCCCACTATTTAAGAGGTTGGGTAGATGCTGCAGTAATTCAGTAAAAGGTGCTGTAAATTATCAGGCGTATCTACTCATGTCAAGGTTCCTTCTGAACTCTAGGGTACAGATGTGGGGACCTGCATGAAAACCCCCTAAGCTTTATTTTTACCAGCTTAGGTTGAAACTTCCCCAAGGTACAAACTATTTTACCTTTTGCCCTTGGACTTTATTGCTGCCACCACCAAGCGTCTAACAAATATATAACAGGGAAAGAGCCTGCTTGGAAACATCTTTCCCCCCCAAATCCTCCCAAACCCTACATCCCCTTTCCTGGGGAAGGCCTGATAAAAATCCTCACCAATTTGCATAGGTGAACACAGACCCAAACTCTTGGATCTTAAGAACAATGAAATAGCAATCAGGTTCTTAAAAGAAGAATTTTAATTGAAGAAAAAGTAAAAGAATCACCTCTGTAAAATCAGGATGGTAAATACCTTACAGGGTAATGAGATTCAAAACATAGAGAATCCCTCTAGGCAAAACCTTAAGTTACAAAAAGACACAAAAACAGAAATATACATTTCATTCAGCGCAACTTATTTTATCAGCCATTTAAACAAAACAGAATCTAACGCATATCTAGCTAGATTACTTATAAGTTCTAAGACTCCATTCCTTTTCTGTTCCTGGCAAAAGCCTCACACAGACCGAGAGAACTTTTGTTTCTCCCTCCCTCCAGCTTTAAAAGTATCTTGTCTCCTCATTGGTCATTTTGGTCAGGTGCCAGCGAGGTTATCCTAGCATCTTAATCCTTTACAGGTGAAAGGGTTTTTCCTCTGGCCAGGAGGGATTTTAAAGGTGTTTACCCTTCCCTTTATATTTATGACAACTCAATATCTAAAATATTGCCTTGTTCAATATGTCTCTCTTCTCCAACCATGTGAGCATTACATTAGCTTTCTTCTTTCCCTGAAAAGGTACAAGAGAGCTAGCTTTCAGTTTTATTGCTGTTTTTAACTCTGTTTTTAATTTTATACAGAAGCATCAGTGTTTTGATTTATTTTTGCCTATTTTATTTGGACTTTTTTTTCTTGCATGTGAAGGATCTAGACTACAGCATAGCATTGCTTTTGAATCTTTTCCAACAGCAGTCTGCTAGAAAATGGTGAATATTTATTGATACTCTTTTGCGCCAATTTTCAAGCCAGGCATTTTGCTTTAGAGAACCTTGACTATTTTTGTATATGCAGGTCCCTGGATCTGGCCCTCTCTAACTTCATGTTAGAACCTATAGATGAGCTGGCATTTCCTAAAAGGAATTAGATAGAAAAGAGTATGGCACATATATCCAAGAAGATACTAGAGATCTAGTGTCTATTAGATTCAAAAAGCTCTTTAGATTTTTCCATATGAAGTCTATAGTTTTCACAAAGTAAACATAGCCTCTTCACTCCTGAAATAAAATGTTTCTTGCTCAATGTCTTTTTCCAGTCAGACTCCCCATTGGAAGGGGGCATATTAAGCAATAGGATATATCAGGTACATTTAGATGCATCGGAGGTATGCTTGTTCCTAATTTACTCAGCATATATTGTTCAATAATAATTGGGTCGAAATCATCTGGATCTTTCTCAAAATCAAGCTTGCAAGAGCAATCTAGCAAAATATCTGGCTGATCTCAGGAAGGGGATGCTCTGCACAGTGTCTTTAAGGATCTTGAATACCACACTTGAATCTTGAAAGATAACTACATGCTGTGTTTTTCAACAGCGGTCTAGGTGGCATAGTGAGCTAGCTTTTCACCTTCAACAGGATGCAAAACTTGTATTTGGTTATAAGTGTAAATGGGTTTGGTAGCCCTATCCTGTTCAACAGTTGTTCAGTTCACAAAATCATTGGACAACTTTGCTCATTTAGTGTTTGCTCAAGAGAGTCTTGGGACAAGGATAACAGTTGTATTGTAGGTATTAAGTGATGTGCATTAGCAGTGATGTGTGTGGAAGCTTGCACAGTGCCTGCCTCCCTGTCCTTCAGTTGCTAGTCCTTCAGTTGCTGATTTTAGACCCTAATTTTCATGATCAGTAAATTCACTCACAGATGAAAAATAAAAAGTAATAAGTAATGCTGCAGTTACTAACAGGCCGGTAGCTGTTTACAAGTCCTCTCTAAAGAGTTGGTAGCTAAAGGAAAAGCAACTCCATCTTATCTTGAAGAAAGACCAAGTAAAGGTTGGACATACTCATTTCATCTGTGCACTTTCTGTGCAGTGAACCTTCACCCTGATTAAGGTTTTACCCAGATGCATGGCTAATAGCATTGCAATGAAAAAAGACCCTTTCTTTATGTCCCTAGTTAGCTGAAAATGACTTATTGCTCTGTCCTTCAATGGTAACAAATTCTTGGGTAAAGGGGTTGACCTATAACTCGAACGGAAATGGCAAGTTGTGGCTAGAAGTTTTTACGCTATCTGTAAGAAGGAAAAAAGTACATATTTCCTGGTTTCTGTGAGTTGCATACACACCTGGCACCTTGACAACTATTTCTCAGAATTATCACAAATGCTCATAGTGCTGTCAGCTGAAACACTGGATCCAGAATGCAGTATGTTGAATCCTACAAGGTATTCGTGGGAGTAGTTAGTTTTTTGCATTTTTTTTAACAATGTAGATTTGCTGAGTTCTTTGAGGAACCATTATGATACAGGTTAAGACAGAGGTACTTTGATACAAATCTATGGAAATTATGTCGCCATTGGCTCTAGGCAGTGCCTTTACTGTGTCATGTACATATACATCAAATTCACACACTTAAGTAGAGACTGTGCCAAATTCAGACCTGTAGTAAATAATTTAGTCATGACACACATTTGGAGTCACTGAAGTTATTGAGGAATTTTTAGTAGTGTGAGTGAGAGCAGAATTTGGTTCACTGACTTCAAATGTGAGTTGGGCTACTTAGACCATAGTTTAATTTGGTCTATTGTTCTTGAAACATTTTTCAGGTGAATTACTTTTGAATTGGCAAATTTGTTACTTTCCCTCACTGTCTCTTAAAAATGTCCATTTCTGAAACGTGAATGATGCACACTGGTGTCGTGAAACCATTTTTTCTTACAACTGAATCATACGTCTCCAAAAAGATAAACTGGTTATATCACAGTACCCTGGGTCCAGGTTACAAGTGAAGGAATAGAAACACATACATTTAAGACTCATACGGTATGACTCATACATTTAAAAAAAAACCTTAAAAATGATCTATCATAGTTTTTGTTATAACTCCTAATGTCATAATTTTAAGCTTCATTAATTGATGACCTCCCATGTCTAGAAACAATTTCTGTGTTTAACTGGGGGAAAAGGGATTTCTAGCTCTACAGTGGTACAAGTCTCTCATTCCTCCTGGTACTGATTGTTCATTGAACCTTAGAAATAATGGAATCACATCTTTATCTTGACGTGTTACCGACCATTATTACAGGAAACACCTAAGATTACTATAATTGAAAAAGACTACTAAACAAATTATTTTCTCTTTTTCCACTTTAGTTACTTTGTATATTTGACAGTACTTAGTGCAGTCAGTTTCACTGACTCTATGATCAGTCATTTTCCCTTTTTAGTTTGTGTAAGCCTTTCACACAGCAACAAGGGAGTGAGTGAACAGGTAAGATTTTCAAAAGTGCCCAAGACCTATTTTCAAAAGCGATTTATGCACGTTGGTGCCTAAGCCCCATTGCCTTTCAATTACATTAGGTTTCTGAGTGCCTAAATCACTTTTGAAAGTAGGTCTTGTGCACTTTTGAAAATATACATCCAATCTGTATACACATCCACATAAGATATATCATATGTAATTATTGTAATTTAAAAAAAATCATGTGATAAGGATATATAAATTCACTTAAACTTGAAACTTTTCTTCCCTCATTTGCACGTTACACTCTTAATCCATCTCCTCTGGGACTACTTATAATGAAGCCTGGTTTAGTAGATGGTAAGCTTACAGTATATCACTGTTTAGAACACAGTATTTGTAATCAATCATACTCTGTCCTTTTTCCTTTGTCCAGGTTATTGAAATTGGATTTAATTTTGTAGGTATGTTTTCTTACACTTTTTGTGAAGGAACCCTCTCTTACTGGGTACCTCCTTTCTGTTGTTGCTCTCCTATGAAATACTACAGTAAGAACAGACTCTTAACATTTCAGTAAAAGTTTTTTTTTTTTAATATTCATACTTTGATGAGCAAAAATGCATCAAGTGCATAATTTGCATACAAATGTGCTTTCATGTATTTCCTAAAGTGGCACTCTCATTTGCATATTGTCTTTAATCTGACATTTTTAAGTGCCAGAAAAGTTAGCAAGTGTTTCTTAGTTTCTCTTTTTTATGAAGTTTCTCCACTCTATTCTGTGTTTGTTCTTTCTTTTGATTACCGATGCCTGGCAAATACTGTAACTTCCTTCCCCTCCCACTCTACTCTGCTCGCCTCTCCATCCAACTACTGGAATATGTTCCACTTTCATCCTCCAGAACCTAGGAGCCTGAGACCACTCCTAAACTCAGTCTTCCTGACAACATTATATCATGTACTAGTGCACCCTTGTATATACTGAGTGAAACTGTTGACAAAGAGATTTTAATGTGATATATAGAAGTCATCTTTGCTATCAGTAACTTTTATATTTATGTGAATGCTGTTTCATCACCAAATTAATTCATCTTTGAAAATACTTGCATTGTACATTATGGTTGGTCTTTTCTTTTGTTTTGTTTATAAATAACTATAACAGTAGCAAGATATTATATTAGAGTGACAGCACCAATATAGTTAAGATTGAGATTCTCTATTTAGTTATGGCAGCTGAAAGTATGTAACTCTCATGCTTATTTGAGAGTCGAGGAATACTTTAAAAACTAGGCTTTAGGTACTATTTTTTGTGCAGTGAAATAAAATTTTATGCTAACAAAACCAAATATACTTAACATTTAAGTAGGTGAGCTGCTTTATCATTTTCTCCTGAGGGAATGGGTTGACAAGTTAGATTTATTCACTGCATTCTTATATATTATATATAAAGCAGGACTGTCTGGAATAAACTTTTAACCTCAACCAGGGATTTTTTTCAATATGTGTATTTTTCTATATGTAGAACTGTGCCCACAGGAGAGACAGTTTGCTTGAAATCAAGTCTGTAAAGGCACACTTATAGCTTTTGTTGAACTGCCAGATTAAGTGTCTGTGCTAATTAGGTTATATTGATTTTATGGGAATGTTAGTGATCTGTGAGTTTGACAGTGAAACAATGATTTCTGCATAACATTTATTTCCGAGTGAAATACCTGAAAAATTACATCCCAATATTTTGTACTCAATCGTTGCCATTTTTACATGTTTGAAAACACAAATTATAATAAATACTGTTTGTGATAAAATCTATTACTTTTATTTTTCTCTTGGTTTTGTTACAAATATAGCTACAGAGGCTAAAATGTATTAAAAATGCTTTCACCAAATAGACAGTTATACATGCTGTACTGTTATCACTGTAAAGAAAAGATTTTCTAGATGAGTTGCTTCCACTGAGTGGAATATTCTTTCTCTTTTAATCTGTATCCTACTTCTTTGTATTTTTTTCTAAACTAAGCGCAAGTTTAAAACACTTTTGAACCATTTATTAAGTGTTGCATGAAGACTAAGTTTTTGTGTTCAGTGTTACCCAGGGAGAATGTATTGTGACTCATGACACTATACAGTAGAACCTAAGAGTTACGAACACCAGAGTTACGAACTGACCAGTCAACCACACACCTCATTTGGAACAAGAAGTGCACAATCAGACAGCAACAGAGACAAAAAGGAAAGGGGAGGGGAAAAAAAAAAGCAAACACAGTACAGTACTGTGTTAAATGTAAACTACTAACAAAAAAAAAGGGAAAGCAGCATTTTTCTTCTGCAGAGTATAGTTTCAAAGCTGTATTAAGTCAATGTACAGTTCTAAACTTTTGAAGGAACAACCACAACATTTTGTTCAGAGTTACGAACGTTTCAGAGTTACTAACATCATCCATACCTGAGGCGTTTGTAATGCTGAGCTTCTACTCTACATTTCTTGAGACTTAGATTTGTATTTCTTTCTTGAAGTTTTCTATTATTTTAGGCTGAAGTTGACCCAACCTGTCTCCACAGAAGTCCTGAACAATCAGGTTTCAAATACCAATTTCTCCCTGTAATCAGTGGGTGAGGTGCAGAGTGACAGTGTAACCCCTGCACATCTTCTGTTCCAGATTATGGGCTAGACTCTAGATCCTCTTTGCATCCTGTGTGCTTATTTTTGCTCACTGTATCCATGTAAATATGGATCCTTTTTTCCCCTCAAGAGGCCTCTCCCATGCTAGCCTGTTTGGGACTTTTATTAAGAGCCTCTGCAGCAGTGGTTTTCAATCTTTTTCCATTTGTGGATCCCAAAATTTTTTTGAATGGAGTTGTGGACCCCTTAAGGGTATGTCTACACTACGAAATTAGGTCGAATTTATAGAAGTCGGTTTTGTAGAAAGCGTTTTTATACAGTCGATTGTGTGTGTCCCCACACAAATGCTCTAAGTGCATGTAGTCGGCGGAGTGTGTCCACAGTACTGAGGCAACCGTCGACTTCTGGAGCGTTGCACTGTGGGTAGCTATCCCACACTTCCCGCAGTCTCCACCGCCCATTTGAATTCTGGGTAGAAATCCCAGTGCCTGATGGGGCTAAAACATTGTCACGGGTGGTTCTGGGTACATATCGTCAGGCCCCCCTTCCCTCCCTCCTTCCGTGAAAGCAACGGCAGACAATCGTTTTGCACCTTTTTTCTTGAGTTACCTGTGCAGATGCCATACCACGGCAAGCATGGAGCCCGCTCAGCTAACCATCACCATATGTCTTCTGGGTGCTGGCATCGTGGTACTGCATTGCTAAACAGCAGCAGTTATTGCCTTTTGGCAGCAGACAGTGCAGTATGACTGGTAGCCATTGTCGATGTAGTCCTGGGTGCTCTTTTAACCGACCTTGGTGAGGTCGGGGCACCTGGGCAAATATGGGAGTGACTCAGCCAGGTCATTTCCCTTTTAAGTTTCGTCTCATGGCGATTGAGTCCTACCGGCAGTGCACTGTCTTTTAATCAGCAGCCAGCAGAAGGTGATGGCCAGCAGTCATACTGCACCATCTTCTGCCAAGCACCCAGGAGATAACGATGGCTAGCGGTTGTACTGCACAGTCTGCTGCCAGCAAGATCTATAAAGATAGATGAAGTGGCTCAAAACAAGAAATAGACCAGATTTGTTTTGTGTTCATTTTCTCCTCCCTTCCTCCATGAAATCAACGGCCTGCTAAACCCAGTTTTGAGTTCTATCCTTGAGGTTTTGAGTTCTCTCCTTGAGGGGGCCATTCAGTTTCTTGCAAAGCCACCCCCTTTGTTGTTTTTAATTCCCTGTAAGTCAACCCTGTAAGCCATGTCGTCAGTCGCCCCTCCCTCCGTCAGGGCAATGGCAGAAATCATTCCGTGCCTTTTTTCTGTGTAGAAGCCATACCATGGCAAAAATGGAGCCCGTTCAGATCACTTTGGCAATTAGGAGCACATTAAACACCACACGCATTATCCAGCAGTATATGCAGCACCAGAACCTGGCAAAGCGAAACCAGGTGAGTAGGCGACATCAGCGCAGTGACAAGAGTGATGAGGACATGGACACAGACTTCTCTCAAAGCATAGGCCCTAGCAATGTGGGCATCATGGTGCTAATGGGGCAGGTTCATGCGGTGGAACGCCGATTCTGGGCACGGGAAACAAGCACAGACTGGTGGGACCGCATAGTGTTGCAGGTCTGGGATGATTCCCAGTGGCTGCAAAACTTTCATGGAACTTTGTGACTTGCTTTCTCCTGCCCTGAGGCGCAATAATACCAAGATGAGAGCAGCCCTCACAGTTGAGAAGCGAGTGGCAATAGCCCTTTTTTAAGCTTGCAACGCCAGACAGCTACCAGTCAGTCGGGAATCAATTTGGAGTGGGCAAATCTACTGTGGGGGCTGCTGTGATGCAAGTAACCAACGTAATCAAAGATTTGCTGATATCAAGGGTAGTGACCCTGGGAAATGTGCAGGTCATAGTGGATGGCTTTGCTGTAATGGAATTCCCTAACTGTGGTGGGGTCATAGGCGGAACTCATATCCCTATCTTGGCACCGGAGCACCAAGCCGACGAGTACATAAACCGCAAGGGGTACTTTTCAATAGTGCTGCAAACACTGGTGGATCACAAGGGACGTTTCACCAACATCAACATGGGATGGCCGGGAAAGGTACATGACGCTCGCATCTTCAGGAACTCTGGTCTGTTTCAAAAGCTGCAGGAAGGGACTTTATTCCCAGACCAGAAAATAACCGTTGGGGATGCTGAAATGCCTATAGTTATCCTTGGGGACCCAACATACCCCTTAATGGCATGGCTCATGAAGCCACACACAGGCAGCCTGGACAGTAGTCAGGAGCTGTTCAATTACAGGCTGAGCAAATGCAGAATGGTGGTAGAATGTGCATTTGGACGTTTAAAAGCGCGCTGGTGCAGTTTACTGACTCGGTTAGACCTCAGCGAAACCAATATTCCCACTGTTATTACTGCTTGCTGTGCACTTCACAATATCTGTGAGAGTAAGGGGGAGATGTTTATGGCGGGGTGGGAGGTTGAGGCAAATCGCTTGGCTGCTGGTTACGCACAGCCACACACCAGGGTGGTTAGAAGAGCACAGGAGGGCGTGGTATGCATCAGAAAAGCTTTGAAAACCAGTTTCATGACTGGCCAGGCTACGGTGTGAAAGTTCTGTTTGTTTCTCCTTGATGAAACCCCCCCCCCCCTTGGTTCACTCTACTTCCCTGTAAGCTAACCATCCTCCCCTCCTCTCTTCGATCACTGCTTGCAGAGGCAATAAAGTCATTGTTGCTTCATATTCATGCATTCTTTATTAATTCATCACACAAATAGGGGGATAACTACCAAGGTAGCCCAGGAGGGGTGGTGGAGGAGAGAAGCACCAGGAGGGGTGGTGGAGGAGGGAAGGACAAGGCCAAACAGCACTTTAAAAGTTTAAAACTTTAAAACTTATTGAATGCCAGCCTTCTGTTGCTTGGGCAGTCCTCTGGGGTGGAGTGGCTGGGTGGCCGGAGGCCCCCCCACCGTGTTCTTGGGCGTCTGGGTGAGGAGGCTATGGAACTTGGGGAGGAGGGCAGTTGGTTACACAGGGGCTGTAGCGGCATTCTGTGCTCCTGCTGCCTTTCCTGCAGCTCAACCGTACGCTGGAGCATATTAGGTTGACCCTCCAGCAGCCTCAGCATTGAATCCTGCCTCCTCTCGTCACGCTGCTGCCACCTTTCAGCTTCAGCCCTCTCTTCAGCCCTTCACTTACTCTCTTCTGCCTGCCACCTCTCCTCCCGGTCATTTTGTGCTTTCCTGCACTCTGACATTGTCTGCCTCCACGCATTCGTCTGTGCTCTGTCAGTGTGGAAGGACAGCATGAGCTCAGAGAACATTTCATTGCGAGTGCATTTTTTTTCGCCTTCTAATCTTCGCTAGCTTCGGGGAAGGAGAAGATCCTGTGATCCTTGAAACACATGCAGCTGGTGGAGAAAAAAAAAAGGGACAGTGGTATTTAAAAAGACACATTTTACGGAACAATGCGTGCACTCTTTCACGGTAAACCTTACTGTTAACATTACATACATAGCACATGTGCTTTCATTCCAAGGTCGCATTTTGCCTCCCCCCAGCACGTGGCTAGCCCCTCCCCCCTCCCCCTTCCCCGTGGCTTACAGCGGGAACATTTCTGTTCAGCCACAGGCAAACAGCCCAGCAGGAACGGGCACCTCTGAATGTCCCCTTAAGAAAAGCACCCTATTTCAACCAGGTGACCATGAATAATATCACTCTCCTGAGGATAACACAGAGAGATAAAGAACAGATGTTGTTTGAATGCCAGCAAACATACACTGCAGTGCTTTGTTCTACAATGATTTCTGAGTATGTGCTACTGGCCTGGAGTGGTAAAGTGTCCTACCATGATGGACGGAATAAGGCTGCCCTCCCCAGAAACCTTTTGTAAAGGCTTTGGGAGTACATCCAGGAGAGCCGTGAATGCCAGGGCAAATTAATCATTAAACATGCTTGCTTCTAAACCATGTATAGTATTTTAAAAGGTAGACTCACCAGAGGTCCCTTCTCCGCCTGGCGGGTCTGGGAGGCAGCCTTGGGTGCGTTCGGGGGGTACTGGCTCCAGGTCCAGCATGAGAAACAGTTTCTGGCTGTCGGGAAAACCAGTTTCTCCGCTTGCTTGCTATGAGCTATCTACAACCTCCTCCTCATCATCATCATCTTCCTTGTCCCCAAAACCTGCTTCTGCGTTCCCTCCATCTCCATTGAAGGAGTCACACAACACGGCTGGGGTAGTGGTGGCTGAACCCCCTAAAATGGCATGCAGCTCATCATAGAAACGGCATGTTTTGGTCTCTGACCCGGAGCGGCCGTTTGCCTCTCTGGTTTTCTGGTAGGCTTGCCTCAGCTCCTTAAGTTCCATGCGGCACTGCTTCTGGTCCCTGTTATGGCCTCTGTCCTTCATGCCCTTGGAGATTTTGATAAATGTTCTGGCATTTCGAAAACTGGAACGGAGTTCTGATAGCATGGATTCCTCTCCCCATACAGCAGTCAGATCCCGTACCTCCCGTTCGGTCCATGCTGGAGCTCTTTTGCGATTCTGGGACTCCATCATGGTCACCTCTGCTGATGAGCTCTGCATGGTCACCTGCAGCTTGCCACGCTGTCCAAACAGGAAATTCAAAAGTTCGCGAGCCTTTTCCTGTCTACCTGGCCAGTGCATCTGATTTGAGAGTGCTGTCCAGAGCGGTCACAATGGAGCAGTCTGGGATAGCTCACAGAGGCCAATACCGTCTAATTGTGTCCACAGTACCCCAAATTCGACCCAGCAAGGCCGATTTCAGCGCTAATCCCCTTGTCAGGGGTGGAGTAAGGAAATCGATTTTAAGAGCCCTTTAAGTCGGGGAAAAAAAGGGCTTCGTCGTGTGGACGGGTGCAGGGTTAAATAGATTTAACACCTAGTGTAGATCAAGGCTTAGTTAGTGTCCAGTGTCACCAGTTTATTAATGGTTTAATCAGCAGCCTAACCTTTTTTTCCTTCCTCTGCCCAAGGATATGTTCTCAGTTTTTTCTGTCCGAACTCAAAAAATGTCTCCACATTTTGCTGAGGAATTGCTATAGTGGCACACACCACTGATCTAGCTAGTCTTGCACCTTGTCTCCAACAGCATCCTTTATTCGATTCAGAGGAGAAGGTCATTTCCCCACGCACTGCTGGAATGCACACAGGTATGAGGCTCACATTAAGCCCTGAAAAATGAGCGTTAGCTAGTAGTGACTCATAAAAGTTGAGTCCTTGTGCTGTGCTCTCCACAAACCTGAAGGAGCAGAGGTTGAGGCCAGTCTGTGATTGTACTACTACTCATATCACTGAAATGACATTGTTCTCTATAGCCATCGTACTTGTAGAGAATGGCTAATGGACTGTATCATTCTGATTTGAACACAGCATTTTTGCAATGAAACTAAAGTAATAGTTTAAGATGACCTGTACTAGGGAAACATCTACTCCGTTACTATAAAGACATAATGGATACAATCAACTTTCAAAATACGTACTCACCAATGCTAAATTATTGGCTAGATGAATGCATTCCCTCTCCCTCCCACTGAAGCAGCCAGGCTTGAACCTACGGGAATAATGCAAAATAGGAAGAGAGGGAAAAGGTGCTTTTAGAGAAGGGGAATGGGGACATTGTGAATCTCCTGTTTTCATTAGGCCAGTGGGCTAGAAAATGTGGAAAACATCTACTATGGCTTCATCAGGAAAAAAGGCTAGAGATGCCTTCCTACTTGCTTCAGATACCCAATAGCTTGATGATTAAAGGCCTGGTCTTGTAAGGCCTGGTCTACACTTAAAATTTTGCTGGCATAGATATTTTGGTTAGGGGTGTGATATCTTACTAGCAAAGCTATGCCTGTTAAAGCCCTAGGGTAAATGCAATTATACTAGCAAAAATATTTTTGCTGGTATATCTTATTTTGCTGCAGGAACTAGTTTGTCTGGTTAAAAATCCCCCCCCCCTTTTTTGGTGTTATAAACTGCGTCTACACTATGAGAGTTAGTTGTTATACCTGCAAACCTTTTAAGAGTAGACATGGCTTAAATAAAGGCTGAAAGATGATGCTGTGGAAACCTCTGACTGTCCTGGATCCATTGTGGGCCCATCATTTCGATCAGTTTTGCTTGTAACATTTATATACTACATTTTAAAAAAAAACTTAAAGCTGATTTAGCTACTCAGTTACCGACCAATGGATGTCTTTATAAAAAGGAAAATGATAGAAATATGTTCTAATTCCATGCTTTAGGTGCCCCCCCTTTTATAGTTCATCCTTTAGACCCATTTCTTTTGCAAGGCCCACAAATGCTGACCCTCACCACTTCCCCTGAACTTTATCATTTCCCCCTCATTAACACAATCAATTTTTTAGAAAAAATGTTAGAAGATAGGATTATCCATTGGGGACTCCCCATGCACATTGCATTGCCTGTTGAGATTCTAGACTCCTGAGACAGAGACTGTTGTTTTCTGTGTTTAGGAATTGCTACCCCCAGAAGTTCAAAGATCGTGCATGAACACCCCCAAAATATCATGAGTTTGGCTCAAAACATAAGATTTTAAATATATAATGACAGCATTGTCATCTATTTCACATTTATAGTGTGTGATGCAATTTTTGGCCCCCACATCCCTACATGATTTATGTACCCCCTCAGACCCGCAATTAGTTCTGCACCTCCTCCAACCCTTTGGCTGCCTCTTTTCCCCCAGAATGCCTCCATTTCTCATGTAGCTGTAGAGGCATTTCACCCCCACTTTCAGGTCTGGGGGGCCAACAGCTCCAGGGTCTTTTCTTCATTTCACAACCTCCTCCTTTCACCCCAAAGCCTCATGTGGGAAGCAGTTCCAATGGGGGTCCTCTCCTCCTCCTTTCCATGCACAGTGTCTCAGCATAGAGAGGGGAGGAGAAGCAGAGAGGAGCTGACGCATTTTTTCTCAAGAGCGAAGAGGGCAGGAGCTGCTTTGAGGTGCTGGGTTCTTTCTTCCTCCTCCTCCTCCACTCTCTTCTCCTCTGAAAATAGAATCAGCTGCTCCTTCTTCCCCTATCCAAAAATTCTCTCAGCTCCTGAAGGGACGTGGACAGCTCAACCTGCATGCTGCAGCATGTCTGATTGGCTGTTTTCTACCAGGAGGCAGGGAACTGGGGAAGGCAGCCAATCAGAGGAGGTTTCCCCTTGGCACTCTGAAATTTATATGAAGGATTGCTGCTTCTCATGCCCAAATCCCATTGCTCACGATAAAATCATGAGAGCATGCAATACTGATGTCCCATACATAACTGAGTGCACTGTTTGTCATTTAGCAAACAATAAAAAAAATACATTTTTTTACAGACTTAGAGCTCTATTTTGAAGCTTCTAAAGGACACACTTGGGATAATTTGTTGATCATATATTCATCATGTTATAACATCATCTGCTTCTAGTTTAAACTAAGCAACTTTTAGGAAATGACGTACTGACTGAGTTCCTTTTAACATAAAGCTGAAGCCTCTTATTCAGCAAACATGTATTAAGTGATAAAGTTATGCAGGTGGATAGATGTTTGAATAATTGAGGCTTAACTGAGTTTTTCTAGAGACTGCTACTTTCTGACTTACTGTACTTGTGTTTCTAGGTATTGCTCTAGACAATTTTTTTCTATAGTTTATTATTCTTAAGGTTTCCATGGCAAATTAAATACTTCTCCTAGATATGGAAGTAAGGAAGAAATTAGCTATCTATTAAAGTGTGCTTTGGGTGTAGTTCTCACCCATATCTTTTTTGTGAAACATATGTTTGTTCGGAGGAAGTTTCTTTCTTAGATACAAGCAGCAAAGGAATTTCTGTAAAGGAATTTTTAAGTACAGCTTATATGGTATTATTGTATTTTCAAAGTGAAAGTGATAGTTACATTAATAATTTATTTCTAGTTTTGTAATGACTTTAGAATTTCTTTTCCAAGACAATATTGTTTCCCTCAAACTAGATTTTCAAATTAATCTTACAGCTAGTCACAGTAATACAATGTGTCTAGTAAGGTTTAAAATGAAATGTTTTCTTACTAGCCAAAGCATTATTACTGCAGGGTTTTCCAATCAAAATTGGATCATGACAATCAGCTGTGCGTGTGGCGTTTTTTTTAACCCAACATACACTGTTAGTCTAGTTACCCTACACAATAAATAGCATTCTAGCAATATTTTCATCTAACAAATTTTGATTTAATGTAAGCAGTTTACTATTCATTTTTGGAATGTAGGATCTGTTCCATGCAGGATTGTAGGAGCTGTAATGTAATAAAGATCGATCTAATTTTTTAAAATAAGGTGTCTGGGTTATTTATTTTTTATTTTTAAAATAAAATATGGTTGCTTTGGGTGCTCACAGCTGAGGAAGAAACAAGAGACTAGTAATTGCTGTAGAGTCATATTTGTAGCTATAGTTTTATTAAATCAGGTAATATAGACTGGGAGGCCACTTTATAATACTTGGTTTTTCTTAGATACATGTGAGGTGTATTTTCCAATACTTAATATTGTTTCCCTGATAAGATGTTTAAGATTTTAATTGTAAAGTATTCTTGGCCCAATGTTGAGCATGTTCTTGTTTAAGAAATGTGTACCATGGATTCAGTAGATGTGGAAAGAAGTCTCTTTATATATTTAATTGAGGGTTTCTTCTCACCAACACATTTACTTAGAATTAAGGCAAGGCATGTGTGCCACGACAGGTTGGTTAGAATTAGGAAACTCAGAGACACCCAATGGTTCATCAGCCAACTATGGTAACAGCTATTCCTGCTAGCAGTTCCCATCCTCTCACCCATAAAATCAGCATAAAATTGACCTAACATTGCTAGATCAGATGGAGTATCTGGAAAGTAATCCTCAGGGGAAAAGAAAAATCAGTCTTTGTGAATCTGAAGATAAAGTGCATAAAGTTGCAGAATCGGATTATTCTTTCTCTTTCTATTTTTAAATTCAGTGCCCTTTTGTTTCTTCTGCAGCACTTGTGAGAAGTTGCTACAAAGATATGTCAGATGTAGTCTGAGTCTAACCCCCAAAGGCGAAACAAGCATAATCTTTTATTAAAAAAAAACAAAAATGGACTCAGATGATTAGAATAAAATCCAAAGAAAGAAGGGTAGGGTGGACTTTTTTTGGGTAGTGTTGGTTGGTTTCAGTGAAACAATGAAAAAAAAAAAAAAGAAAACTAGTAAACTTTCTTTCTGTGGCATAAGCAATATAGATATTTTTCTTTTAGATATTATTAAATAACTTTACGACATCCATAAAACTATTAATAACAGATGAACACAACCACATAAATATTAGTAATTACAGTTCTGTGAAGCCTGTCTCTTTGAACATTTGGAGGAGATTGAGAGGTATGTTTCCCCCCCCTCTCCTATTTGTGGGGTTGGATGCTTTTGTTTGAATTAAGATGGGGATTTTTTTTTATGGGCTGTTTCGTTTTGGGGAGGGATTGGCTAATGGCCTACCATTGCTGTATTGGACTGTATAGTTTTAGAGATCTGTCAGAGTCCATAGAGCTGGGGGATAGGTGTGTCTTTTGTCTTTTTTAATGTGTTTAACTGGAAATAAGTAAAGAGAGAAATCACACTGCAGTACATATAATTGTAAATCACTTACAGTTGTTGGAACATGAAAGAGAGAGTATGATAAAACCAGGTGAAAATAAGAGAGAGCTGGTATAAAATAAATATTATGTAATGAGGCAGACACATAAGGCTTTTTGTCTGGCTGTACCGAAAAAAGGACAGGAGACACTTGATATGGTTTTAATCAGGCCACAACTTTATTATTACATGTCTGGGACTACCTGACAGATAAAAGTGTACAGTGCAGGTAACTCCATGATGATTCAATATCTACATGGGGACTTCAGCCAGCCCCCCCTTTTTCCATCCAGGTCCCCCAGCCAACCCATCGCTAGGACCTTACTATCTGTCCCCCTTGCCTCCCCCCCCCCCCCGAATGAGGGTTAAGGTGGGCTATAAGGAAAGGGGGTTTACTCCCTGCAGTGCCAGTCATAGGAAACCTGAATCCTGCCCCCTCGGTCCTGCTCCTTCAACAAAAACCTCCTTTTTAAGTCCTTTACCAAGCCATTTATCTGGTCAGTGTATCCATTCCCTATTGAGTACCTGCCCTGGACTGAACTGTAGTTGTAGGATTTATATTGGTTAAGGTACTATGGAAACAAAAAGGAGTTTGTATTATCTTGTTTATCTTGTAGTTTACAATCTATAGGGCACTGTTGCAGGATGCCATTCAAGTCCATTGCTATATTATCATTGATAGATAAGTATGGTTCATTCTTCTAATGACTAAGGAAAAGTAGCTGCTAATAAATAATAAAAATAGTGCTTTTTGCATAATTTGTAGTTTACAGACTGGTTCTGAATAATAATTTAACTATAGTTAGAATATGGCAGGATGACTTTTTTTTTTTTAATGGAGAGTAATTTTACAATTGTGGGAAATTTCTATCTAGATTAACGGTACTTAAATTTTTTTTTAAAATATGTCTTAAGGTAAATACTTAGTAAATACTTAGTAATGCAGTAACCAATATGTATGATTTCTAGCATATCTTAGAAGTGTATGCATGTCCTCTGTATTATGGGTTATAGAACTGTTTGTAGTGAGAGTCAGAATTTGGTCTGTGTTATAGGTTACCTAAGTCACCTGATATGACTTCTGTTCTCTGAATTGATTATTTAACCTTTATGAAAAGAGCCATGGTGCTTGAAAAAAAAATCACTCAGATACTGAATCAGTTAAGGAGAGGTTGGGAGTACTTCAGGGAGATAGATAAATGAGTTAAGTAGACCTAGAAAATCTTTTGCTGTCCCCTAGAAGGGTTAAGGAGACTTGGCCTGCAATGCCTTGAGTATTCTGAGAATACCCATTTTTGCAACACCATCATGTCTAATCCTACTGATGCAGTGGAATGGGTGGCCCAATGTGTGTAGGACAAGGCTTTCTGTCTGAGACTTACTCCAGGTAATACCTAGGTAATGGTAGACTAAGGAAACAACTGGAAAACAAAACACTCCACCCTGCATACAATTCTAGCCCTGGGGAGAGGATGAGAGAAGAAGCCACATGTTTCAGATATTAGTCCTATTGCTAATGCTCTGCTGGAAGGCACTAAGTCTAAGAACCTATATAGAATGCAACTGTGAGCTCCTGGGTGGAATTGAAATTGTTTGTTTTGACCTTTAAACTGCTAGATGGTTTGAGAATGAAACAGCCTATGTTGGAAACAGCAGATGTGCTTGAACTGGAGCATCTTCTATTTAAACAGGAGGAATCTTCTATCGGGGTCTGACGTCCCCTTCTTGAAATTTTGCTTCCCAGTCAGCTTGGTTCACGACAGCACAGTTTCACTGCAAAATACATCTTTTTCATGGGGTTAGGCTGATAGGTGAGGAGGTTCATTATTTTTACAGGTGGATAGATAATTGTAATTAGTAATTATAAAGCCAGACTACACAGTTTACCAGGAGAACTCTGATTGCTTATAGTTGTTTCAGTAAATTTCAATAAATGTATGTGGGCCATGCAGCATGGAGAGGAACAATTGTTCCTGGACATTGACCCCGCCATCCTTGTGTTAGTATCTGGCAACACCACAGATATCTTGCTATATGTTCTGAAGCTGGCACAGGTGTCAACTGGCTGCAGGCAAAGGACCTTTCAGAAGTATCCGATCCCCTGCTCCCTCTACTCTCTCCTTATTGGGCTTATGTTCAGTGAAAAAATAGCATTCTCTCTCTCTCTTGTTTCCTACCTGCCTCCTAACATTCTTGCTTCCAAACATACACAATAGTACGTATTGGGTATGTATTGAGAACTTGGGCAGGTGGGCTAGCACTTCCAGTGCATATATGCAAACTCAGTTACGAATAGCTGTATTCAGATGAATAATAACTTCTCCCAAGTGTTCACATGAACAAAAACAGGTAACCTAAATGTTCTTGGTCAAGTGAACAAAAGAGGACCTGATTAGGGTTAGATTTAATAGTGAGTTGGATTTCATGAACTCATTCACAACTCCCTACTCACAACAACCAGCAGGCTTGAGGAGCAGCAGAGCAGCGTCGACACACCCTCTCAACCTCATCAAAAGGCAATAGCTTCTGGCAGGAGAATGGAAAAAAAAAAAAGAAAATTCTTTTTCCCCTTTCAGCCAGTGAAGGGTGTGGGGCTTCAGATTTATCAGACAGAGATAGCCAGAGGCTGAGCTGTTCCAATAATCTCAGCCTTTGTGCAGGTAGGAATCTCAGCACCTAGGGGGAGCAGGGGCGCTGGACTTCTCATCTGGGCATTTGCCCAAGATTTTACTCATGGGCTTCCCCATCTGATGTATTTGCCTCTCCTAATTAGGCCTTTAGCCCCTGGTTTAGTAGACATCTGAAAGATTTTTCTATCCCTAGGTTGGAGTGTGGGAATGGTACTTGGGAACTTGGATTCTTATCCAAGAATATAAGAACGGCCATACTGGGTCAGACCAAAGGTCCAAAAAGCCCACTGTCCTGTCTTCTGATAGTGGCCAATGGCAGGTGCTCCAGAGGGAATGAACAGAACAGGAAATCATCAAGTGATCCATCCCCTGTCGCCCATTCCCAGCTTCTGGCAAACAAAGGCTAGGGACACCATCCCTGCCCATCCTGGCTAATAGAATTTATCTAGTTCTTTTCTGTACCTTGTTATAGTCTTGGTCTTCACAACATCCTCTGGCAAGGAGTTCCACAGGTTGACTCGGCTTTGTGTGGAAAAAATACTTCCTTTTGTTTGTTTTAAACCTGCTGCCTATTAATTTCATTTGGTGACCCCAAGTTCTTGTGTTATGAGAAGGCGTAAATAACACTTCCTTATTTACTTTCTCCACACCAGTTGTGATTTTGTAGACCTCAATCATATCCCCCCTTAGTCGTCTCTTTTCCAAGCTGAAAAGTCCCAGTCTTAATCTCTCCTCATACGGAAGCCGTTCCATACCCCTAATAATTTTTGTTTGCCTTTTCTGAACCTTTTCCCATTCCAACATATCTTTTTTTAGACGGGGCAACCACATCTGCACATAGTATTCAAGATGTGGGCATACCATGGATTTATATAGAGGCAGTATGATATTTTCTGTCTTATTATCTATCCCTTTCTTAATGATTCCTAACATTCTGTTTGCTTTTTTTGACTGCCGATACACATTGAGTGAATGTTTTGGAGAACTATCCACAATGACTCCAAGATCTTTCTTGGGTGGTAACAGCTAATTTAGACCCCATCATTTTATATGTATAGTTGGGATTATGTTTTCCAATGTGCATTACTTTGCATTTATCAACACTGAATTTCATCTGCCATTTTGTTGCCCAGTCATCCAGTTTTGAGAGATCCTTTTGTAGCTCTTCGCAGTCTGTGTGGGACTTAATTATCTTAAGTAGTTTTGTATCATCTGCAATTTTGCCACCTCACTGTTTACCCCTTTTTCTAGATCATTTATGAATATTTTGAATAGGACTGGTCCCAATACAGACCCCTGCGGGACACCACTATTTACCTTTCTCCATTCTGAAAACTGACCATTTATTCCTAGCCTTTGTTTCTTATCTTTTAACTAGTTACCAGTTCATGAGAGAACCTTCCCTCTTATGCCATGACAGCTTACTTTGCTTAAGAGCCATTGGTGAGGGATCTTGTCACAGGCTTTCTGAAAAACTTGGCCCACTATATCCACTAGATCCTCCTTGTCCACATGCTTGTTGACTCCCCCTCGCCCCCCCAGGCAAAGAATTCTGGTAGATCAGTGAGGCATGATTTCCCTTTACGAAAACCATGTTGACTCTTCCTCAAAAAATTATGTTCATCTATGTGTCTGACAAATTTGTTCTTTACTATAGTTTCAACCAGTTTGCCTGGTACTGAAGTCAGGCTTACAGGCCTGTAATTGCCAGGATCACCTCTGGAGTCCTTTTAAAAAATTGGTGTCACATTAGCTATCCTCCAGTCATTTAGTACAGAAGCTGATTTAAATGATAGGTTACAGACTATAGTTAATAGTTCTGCAATTTCACATTTGAGTTCCGTCAGAACTCTTGGGTGAATACCATCTGGTTCTGGCGATTTATTACTATTGTTGATTTACTCCACGACCTGTGATAAAACATCAGTCTCCGTTTCCCCATCTGTAAAATTATAATAATACTTGCCAGACCTACCTCATAGGGGCATTTTAAGGGTTTATTAATATTTGTGAAACAGTTTGGAATAACTGGATATAAGAAACTGAAGAAGTATTTCATTTTATTAAAAGCGGTTAAAAGCTCCAAAATAAAAGGAGGTATGTTGTCCTGTTTTGACTGTTGCTCAGAGTTAAGTTATGATGCTTGCACGTCATAAGTACATAACAATCAGTTTTCTAATCCGTAGCTTAAATGGCATCGATATGAGTCTGAAAGGAAAATGGATAAACAAGAATCCCTGAAAATAATGGCCATTTTTGTATTCATGTAGAGCGTGTTTACAAATAGTCTATGATCTTGCCATCTTACCTGCAGTGGCTGGAAAAAAGGCTCTGTTCACTTGATGCCATAACTGAAATAGAATTTTGAATATTGGATTTACGCCTTAAAAAAAGGTTGAAGTACTCAAAGGTTAAAAAGAATATTTAAATCTGAAAATATCTCAATACATTGTAACCTACTATTGTTACATAAAAATATACTTGCAGTTCCATAAATATGAAATAAAAGAATATTTTTAATAACCCAGTATCTTCCTCAGTTTTGAGATACATTTTTGCACTTGCCAGAGAGCTTGAAGCTATGCTGACCCTCTCTTTAATATTAATGTACTCTGACTGTACTACTCTGTTCCTTTGCCTCTGATTAATGCTGTCTGTCAATTATTTACAGATCCGGTGGTACTGTGGAAGTTCCCGGAGGACTTCGGAGACCAGGTTGGAAACATGAGATTGAACTTTTTTTTAATGTTAGAATAATAATAAAAAAAGCTCTCCTACTCAGCTGTGGAAAGGCAGATGCTAATGATATCGGTGAGCAAGTCTTCACCAACTGATGGATTGGTAATTAGAATGCATTTGTGAGAAGAATATGAAATAGTAGTTTTGAAGCATTTTATCCATAGTAGTGTCTTTAATACATTTCACATTCTTTTTATTATATGAACTATAATGTATTCGATGAGTTTTTTATGCAGTTCAATTTTTGTGGTGTTTAGGGTTGAAAAAAAGTACATTTCTCAACAAAGCTTTACAAAAAATCTTAATGAGACAAAAATTTGTCTCAAAAGATATATAAACAAACAAAAACATTCTGATATCTACTTTTAATATTGGAACCTTTATAAATAATGTTGCCATAGTAGTTTACAGCTCAACATTTTGTATTGTTTTATAAAATTACTATACATTTTGCTTTGTAGGACAGTTGATTTGCACATGCTAGTAATGGACAAAGGGGGTAAACCTACTGATTGTGCAAACACTGAAGCTCTCGTTTCTTATTATGAATTGTTCTCAAAGGTAAACTTAAGTCCACTGTATCTAAAGGGTTATGTCCATACTTGATAGCATTAATAGCAAGTTTATTAATTAGGTACTCTGCTTAGATGGAGAGAATATTTTATTTGTAACTGTTTTTTAGTATTTCACTATTATTTAGATGTATCTATTCTATTGACACCATTTTGTATCTGCATAAAAAAAGCTTATGTAGACACAGTTAATAGAAGAAGTGTTTCTGATGCCAGAGAACACCTTCCTTTGCTTGCTTTCTTATATCCATATTGAGTCAACCAAGCATTGATAGTGTCACCACAATAGTTGCTTAGAAATGTCTGAACAGTAGATTTTGTTAAGTTGGAGAAACAGTCTGAAATTAATAACACGAGTTTCTGTAAAGATAGAAATAAGATGGTTCAGGATTTAAAGGAATAGTTAGCTCATACTTTATATTTGTGACTTTATCTGGTTGGGAGATTATTACCAGTCAAGGATCTGGAGGTTATAAGTAAGGGATAAATGGAATATGAGCAAAGTACACCGTCATACCTTCTTAATCATATATTCTGCAAGTCTTGATAATACCTTTCTGAGGAAAGAATGATTGTCCCTTTTCTGGTTTAAATTCAGAAGTTTTAGGAAGGACTCACTCAAAAGAGGTTAGAAATGAAGTATGAGGACAAGTTGGAATTTAATCAATAGGTTGAGGGTTAGTCAGTGAACATTGGATGTTGAAATATGACTAGAAGATGAAGTCTACTGAAGACTGGAGGGAAACATGTAATGCTGGAATGGACGTGGCCAACTGAATTTTAAAGCATCTGTCTGGAACCTGGCTTTGGGCTCTGCACAACCTGCATTCATACCTGTCCCACAATTTGGAGAAACTAATATTCTGGTATTATATCAGCTTTCATGGAAAAAAGTAAATTTCAAATCCCCTTTCATGGAGAAGTTGCCTTTAAAATGTAAATTGATCAATAGGTTTTGAAAAGAACAAACCGCTGGGCTTTGCTTCTGCATCAACCAACCCACTGCAGTTAGTGGGAGCTTTCATTTACTTCAGTAGGCTTTGGATGAAGCAACAGAAGAGGAGACTTGGAGGATCTAAAGTCCTCTTGCACATTTCTATTTAGATCTAGTCAGAGCATTTGTAATGAAATAAAATGAAACTTAAATTAATGTTTTGTGTGTTTGTGTTTGAGGGGGGATTCACAAAAGAAAATCATGCATGTTTTTCTCCCCATTTTCCAATCAGCTCTGCTTTAAAAGTAAAATTTTGTTCAATTTTGAATGTATGCCAAGGAATCATCTTTCCTAAAATCCCTAGGCACTTGTGATAATAGTGAATTGGTTGCAGTTACAGAGAGTAACACAGAATTGCTTTCCTCCCATATTAAATGCCTTGACAGCTTATTGCCTTCTCTTGCCTTCACTTTCGTGGTTCAGCAAAACCTTTTTCCTGCTTATTTCACTTGCTCTGATTTTCTCCTCCTTCTTCTCTTCTTATGCTCTTCCTAATCTTTATTGCTTCCTTACATCTTTTTCATCCTCTTGGCTTCACATTTTTTACCTACTAGCCCTAGGAACATTTTCCTATCTCTTGTTTCCCAAGAGACATTTGCTCTTTCATATCTGGCCACTTCTGCAAATTCTTTCTGGACGGATCTCACCACAGTTGTCTCTAGGTCACTTTGCACCAGAACTATTTGGTTTTGGTTTGATTAAAAGGTCATTTCTTTGAGGCAGGAATTTTGTCATCTTATTTATTTTGTCAAGCATTCTGCACATTTATGGCGCTATGGAAATAATAGGCACACAATCTGAAAAATGTTCTGTCAGAGTAAACTGGTTAATTATAGTCACAGTTTGCATATGTGGGAGGAAGATGGTCCAATGGTTAGGGTGCCAGCCCAGGACTCACTCTGCCACAGACTTCCTGTGTGACTGTGAACAAATCAGTTTCTCTGTGCTAATTGTTTAAATGCCTGCAAAGCTATTCATGTGGCAGAGGATGCAAAAACAAAACGACACAACCCCTCCCCCATTGAAATGTGGAAAAATGCTTTTACTGATACTTTGACAATATGGATCTCAACACAGAATCATAGAAATGAAGAGCTGGAAGGGACTGCCAGAAGTCATCTGGCCTAGTGCTTTGCTCAGTGGCAGGACCAAGTACACCTACCTTATTCCAGCCCGTAACTATTTTCATTAGATGCTCTTCAGTTTCCCCATATCTTTCTTAAAGTATGGTTCCCAAAACTGGACGTAGTACTCCAACTGAGGCCTTACCAGTAGGGGGGGACAGTTACTTCCTGGGTCTTACATACAACACTCCTGTTAATACATCCCAGAATGATATTAGCCTTTTTAGCAACTGCATCACATTGTTGGCTCATATTCAATTTGTTATCCACTGTAATCCCCAGATCCTTTTCAGCAGTGCTATGGCCTAGCTGGTTATTCCCCATTTTGTAGTTGTGCATTTAATTTTTTCTAAGTGTAGTATTTTGCACTTGTCTCTAGTGATATTTCATCTTGTCAATTTCAGACCAATTCTCTAATTTTTCCAGGTCTTTTGAATTCTAATCTTGTCCTCCAAAGTGCTTGCAACAACTTTCCACCTTGGTGTCATCTGCAGATTTTATCGACATACTGTCCACCCCGTTATCCAAGTTAATGAAAATATAGTACTGGACCCTGACAGATTCTTGTGTGGCACCACTCAATATGTCCTTCCAGTTTGACAGTGAACCACTGATAACTATTTTTTGAGTGTGTTTTTTTTTCAACCAGTTTGTGCATTCATTTTATAGTAGTTTCATCTAGACCACATTTCCTTATTTTGCTTATGAGAATGTCAAAAGCATTAATAAAATCTACATAAATCATTTATGCTTCCTCACGTCTACTAGGTCAGTAACCCTGTCAGAGAGGGAAATTTGGTTAGCTTGGTATGATTTTCACCTAGAGATTGGCTGTATACCATACAGTGAAGCTGAGCCGCAAGCAAGTTGTACAGAGTGCAGTGCAATAAAGACCTTTGTATGAAGAAACTAATCGTATCATTGAGATGTCAGACAACTGTACAATTTACCATTATGCTGGAATTTCTGCTATGGAAATGTAGTTTGACAGAGTTGGAGAAATTCTATTATAAGATACCTGGAAAAGTAGGGCATTGAAAAGCCCTTCATTAAAACAATGGCACATCAGCATCAATTGTATATTATTCTTCCATGCAACAAACATGGTCACAAAACACAGAAAAGGAATTTTTCAGAACCTGGAGTGAGATGACCAAAGTCTCAACATCAGTGTAGAAAGATGAAATCATTTAAAATAGCAAGCCAGTAGACGTCACAAATGCTTAAGTTGGGACGCTCTAGTAATCAATAAAGAAATGGCAATTAAAAAGTTCATTGATTAATCTAATACTGAAGTTAAACTAGAAAGATCATGACCAATTAACTGACTGAAGTAGGAGTAAGGTACCATCAACCGAGGAAACAGTTGTCTTTACGTTTTGGGACCTGTAGATTGAAAATGTATTGTGGGATGAAAACACAATTTGCAGTTAAGTTTATTCATTTAGGAAGAATACTCTGATACCCCTTTTGCCATAGTATTTCCATATCTGTTTGATGAGGGAGGTTTGGTGAAAGATGTCATCACTTTCAGAAGTACAATGGTGTTTGCAAACACATTATTTTTGTCCACTACAACCTTTCACGCATTAATAAATTTGTTCATTTAGTTATCTCTTGAAAGAAAACCAAACTTCTTTCAATAGAATGTGTAGTATTGAAAGTATTTCTCTTGTATTTTGCACCATGACCCCATTCTGACAACAAAAATTACTATATGACTCCGAGGGGGGGGCCCAAAGTCTGACCTTGCCCGAGCCCCAGTGCCTCAGGTGGGAGGGCCAAAGCCCAAGGGCTTCAGCCCAAGGTGGGGGCCTGTAACCTGAGCCCCGACACACAGAGCTGAAGCTATTGGGCTTGGGCTCAGGCTTTGGCTCTGGGCCCCCGCAAATCTAACGCCAGCCCTTGTGATGCCATTAAAATGGGGTTGCGACCCACTTTGGGGACCCACAATTTGAGAGCCACTGCTCTAAAACGTAGAAAAAAAAATCAGTGACAGCACACTTTGTTTGACTTTTTTTTGAAGCAAGACAACAGGCCAGATCTTCAGCTGATGTAAATCACTGATCTACGCTAGTTGAGGATCTTGCACAGTATCTTTATTTTGTTAACCTTTAAAATTAAGATTTCTTATGCTGTCATCACTACCTTTGTACATGCTGTGCACCCATGCAAGGGTCAGGTTAGGCAGAATCTGGTCTTCAGTTGTACTTTTAGGTAGAATAGCCTCTAATGGCTAATTAGTCTGCTCATTGTAGAAACACTCTCTTTGTATGGTTGCCTGGTAACCTCTACAAACTCAGATCTATGTGAATGGCAGCTGGTGGGCAGGTAATCTTAAATTTTAGATGGATAATATATTTTGTACATCTATGCCTGCACACCCCTTTCTGCAGTCCAATTACATTCAAAACTCCCATTTGATTTCAGTGGCAGTTTTGTGACAAGACACTGAATATTTAGGTCTGTGTTTTAGCCATTAGAATCCACACTTCTTCGAGTGCTGTTTCTGTGGGTGCTCCACTCCAGGTGATGGTGCGTCCTGGCACTGTTGATCGGAGATCTTTGGTAGCAGTGCCTGGTCAGGACGCACGTGCTCAGCTGTTGTCTCGCAGCGTCGTTAGGTTCTGTCTGTGCGCGTGCGTCCCGCACCGCCTTAGTTCCTTCTTAATGTCCTTGGCTGAAGACAGGACTCGGGGCAGTGCTGAACCTCTTCCCCTGGACACTGAAGGAAACAAGTAGAAATAGTTAGCTAGAAATATCCCAGTTCTTTCCCTTCCTTTAGAATAGTCGTTCATTATTTGTTAGTTTAAAAAATAAACAAACACACTTTTTTTTTTCTCAAGTTTCTCTCCCGCTGAGACTTCCTGCCCAGGCAGTCATAGCTTCATGATGCCGGGGTCCCCTGGATTAAAAAAATGCGGCTCCTGCAATGAGTCTGTGCTGTGGTCTGATGGACACTCACTGTGTGTGAAGTGTCTAGGCGAGACGCACATTCCCGCAAAGTGTGTCCATTGTAATAGCCTGAAATCCAGGGCTGGCTGCGGCAGAGACCTGCAGCTGAAAATGCTTCTTATGGAGAAATCCCTGCAGCCACCAGCAGAGACGGGCATGAGTAAACGCTTTCCCTCATGCTTCCCTGCCAGGTCAGAACTGACCAGGAGCACGGCTTTACCCTCTCATGCGAAGAGGCAGGAAGCCCCAACCTCTCCACATAGGGACCTAAATAAACGAAAAAGGTCTCCGGCGAAGTCACTTCCCCCTGTGCTGACAGCACCAAAGACCGGCACAGATGACTGCCCCAGCACCTCAGGCACAGCGCACGTGGGGCGCAGAAACAAGCACTTGACCCCCCCACAGCGGGTAGCTTTCCTCAGCACTGAAGCTACTGGCACCGCAGACGGACTCGGTACCAGCTGCGTGGTCCACCCCGGTGCCGACAAGACCGTCGGCACTGAGACCAACAGTAACCCCCACTGCAGATGTGCCACCAACGGAGGGCACCTGTATGCGGCCACCGGCGCCCTTCAGAGCTAAACAGAAATGTCTGCGGCCATCAGCTCACACTCCAAGACCCGCGGCACCGCAGCCCATGGAGCAGCAACAATTCTTAAACCATGCTGACATCTCCATGACCCCAGAGCCTGACTATCCTCTCCTCTCCTCTCCACCGAGCGCCCACTCTTTTGATCAGCTGCTCTCACCACCTGACCTGGCCACGCTCACTGACTGTGAGAATGACATACCACAGCAGGCAGAGTTTTCCCCACCTGACTGTCCTCCACCACCAGAGCCACACCTATTTCAGGGCGTCGTTCCCCACAAGAACCAGCCTCAATTTCCCTGTTTTGTCCCCCGAGGGGCAGGGCCTCACATTTCATACCCTATGCAGTGCCCACAGTGGTATCCATGGTCTGCCTATGATGCCAATCATTCTCGCGGATCCACCATCAGACCACGGGCCCGGTCTGCACCTCTATATCCAGCTCCATCCAGAGCTACTGAGCCCCCTCTCGAAGAAGTGGGCTACAAACCTTTCCCTGAATCATCCGATCATAATTCTCTGTCAGCCCATTTCATGCAGACGCTTCCCTGATATGCTGCGGAGCTCACCTGGGAGATTTCCAAGCAACGACTCTCCAAATGGATATCTGAATGCATTAGGTCCTGCAGAATGCTTAACCCCCCCGAGGGTATCAGAACACACTGTACTAGAGTGATGTCAACATCCATTGCATTCCTGCAAAACATACCTATTACCAACATATGCAAGGCGGCCATATGGGCATCAGACCACACGTTCACCAAACATTATGCTATCACGCAGGACACTACGGCAGACACCATAGTAGGCCACACAGTACTGTCTATCGTTATCAACGACGCAACTCCAAAGTCCCACCAACCATAGTGGGTACTGCTTCACATTCACCTGGAGTGGAGCACCCACAGGGACAGCACTCGAAGAAGAAGAGAAGATTACTCACCTTGCAGTAACTGAGGTTCTTTGAGATGTGTCTCCTGTGGGTGTTCCGCTACCCACCCTCCTCCCCTCTACTTTGGAGTATGAATCAGACGACTCTACGGTAGAGAAGGATCTGAGGGGGTGCGGGACACCCACGCAGACAGACCCTAACAATGCAGCGAGACAACAGCTGAGCGCATGTGTCCCGACCAGGCACTGCTACTGAAGATCACCAATCAACGGCGTCAGGACGCACCGTCACCTGGAGTGGAGCACTCACAGGGACACACATCTTGAAGAATCTCAGTTACTGCAAGGTGAGTAACCTCTTCTGTTTTTGTTTGAACACTTTTGTTGAAAAAAATACAATAGTTATATTTCAAAGTAATTTTAAAATAAAACAAGCCAAAATAACTCCAGCAAAACAAAACAAACCCCCCAAATCCTGTATAATTGTTTAAAAACAAAAAAGGTATCTCTGGCAGAAAATGTAGTAATGCCGTGGTGCAGCACTGAGCCGCAGTAACTGGACAGACTATGGAGGAAATTTTGGTTCCACTGAAGTCACTGGCAAAAAACTATTATTGATATCAATGGGGTCAGGATTTAATTCTCAAGCTTTTCCCCAAGCAGCTTTATTCCTGGTTGTCCCTTTAATAAACTGAAAACTCATTGAGAGTGCTCCCTTCATAACATCATCAAATAACAGTTTACCCTGGCAAAGATGTGGAGCTTCTTTCAGGTCATTTTGGGAGTTACAGTTCAGTTCTCCCTAGGAATATTAGAAACAACAATATGGCACCGATGAAATAAAGAATTGATAAGTATTCAGTATAACTAGTCAGCCAAATAGCAGAAGGATGACAGATTTTTTAAATCAAATTTCAGACCGTTATAATGCACGCTTTTCAAATAATGGTTGGCCTAAGAGGTTGGCATAAGCCCTGAAGAGTAGGGTTTAATATACCTTCCAAAGTTTTTATCATAATCAATTATGATAACTCTAGATATTCTTGGTATCCATATGAACAACTGATCCCTTTTTGAATCTTACTAAGTTCTTGGTCCATGGTATAATATATGTGTTGTGTGAAGAAGTATTTCATTTGATCAGTCTTTAGTTTGTTACCTTTTAATTTAATTTATTGCTCCCCTTGTTGCAAGACAGGGAGACGTTTCTGATCTGCCTTCTCTAGACCTTCTTAATTATACTGTGTAGTTTTATCATGTCCTCTCTTATTTATGTCCTTTCTAAGGTAAACAATTCCAGCCATTTCAGTCTCTTCATGTGAGTGTTTTTCCATGCCCTTGCTCATTCTTGTTGTCATTCACAAAAACCTCTCTAATTCTAATATCTTTTTTGAGATGGGGTGACCAGTAATATGCACTCTATTCTATATGAGGCTGCACAACTGATTTACATAAAGGAATTCTAATAGTCCCTGGTTATTGACTGTCCCATTTCTTAGGTGTCCTAACATCCTTTCCAGTTGTGAACCATTTAGACAAGGTCTGATTTCTGTGGTATAACAGATGTCTGCTCTCATGGTTCGATCCTACCAAGTGCTGAACATTCTGACCCTGATCCAGCAAAGCACTTAAACTCATGCTTAACTTTTGGACATGTGAGTAGTTCCACTGAGGTTAATGGGATGACATTTGTGTTGAAAATTGAGCACATGCTTAAGTGTGCTGCTGGATCACAGCCAGATTGCTCTGCATCTTGCATCGAGTGCTTGGTGTCTGGAAGTATCAGTGAAGTCAGCAGTAATAGAGACCAGAGCAATGTGGAGGAGAAAATATTGTTTTCTTACTTAAATAATAATACAAGCTCTATAAAAGTACAAGAGCTATAAAAAGCTGGATTTGGTTTTCAGAAGACAATCTTGTGTTCTGGACAATGAACATTGAGTCATATGAAATTCAATGAAGTATAAAAGGGAGGCAGGGTGGGTGAGGTACTATCTTTTATTGGGTCAATTTCTGTTGGTGAAAGAGACAAGTTTTTGAGCTTACACTGAGCTCTTCTTCAGGTCTGTATAAGCTTGAAAGCTTGTTTCTTTCACCATCAGATAAAAGATAAAAGATTTTACTGCACCCACCTTGTCTCTCTAATATCCTGCGACCAACACTCCTACAAGAACACTGAAAACAATAATTTATAAAAGACAGCTGTAATAGGCTTGAAATCCCAGCTCCTCACCTGTGAGACCAATACAAGCCCAGGATATCAGGTAGTTTTTACTTCTATCAAGGCTGCAGCGATGATATGAGGAGCTGCATCTCACCATCTTTCTTCCCTTCTTGATAGGTTCGTTCTTCTGCACTGATGGGGCATTAAATGCTCCTTTCACATGCTCATGGGAAATACAAGGGTGTTTGCTTCAGGGATGCAACAAATCTTTGGTTTTGTTACTTTGGTCAACCAATCTGAAAGGGGAATTTAAGATATTGGTGCTGCTCTTATGCTGGTGAGTTGATGGTGTTTTTGTTATCTGGAGAATATTTGTGTTTATTGATTTGAGATTAAGGGTATGTCTACACAGCAAAGAAAAACCCACAGTTGGCCCATGCCAGCCGACTTGGACTCGCGGGGCCCAGGCTGTGGGGCTGTTTAATTGCTGTGTAGACTTCTGGGCTTGGATTGGAGCCTGGGCTCTGGGGCCCTGCAGGGTGTGAGGGTAACAAAGCTCTGGTTCAAGCCCAAACACAGCAATGAAACAGGCCTGCAGCATGAGCCCTGTGAGTCCGAGTTGGCTAGCACGGGTCAGCTGTGGATTTTTCTTTGCTGTGTAGACGTACCCTGAATGTGTCAAACATGGGTCTCTGCTTAACCTTGAAAGTATTCTTTTATTTAAATGGTACTGTCACTGCATTGTTTAGGGAAATTTAGGAACTTGCTGAACTTGATCAGCATATAGTACCAGCTAGCCTCATTTCTACCAGCTCTTTTGTTATTGTTATAGGTCTTAATGACAGTTGTAAGCCATAGTACTGGATGTAAGTGTTAGTCCACCCTGGGGAGAATCATGACTGGTGTGGAGAAAGTAAATAAGGAAGTGTTATTTACGCCTTTTCATAACACAAGAACTATGGGTCACCAAATGAAATTAATAGGCAGCAGGTTTAAAACAAACAAAAGGAAGTATTTCTTCACACAACACACGGTCAGCCTGTGGAACTCCTTGCGAGAGGATGTTGTGAAGGCCAAGACTATGACAGGATTTTAAAAAGAACTAGATAAGTTCATGGAGGATAGGTCCATCAATGGCTATTAGCCAGGATGGACCGGGATGGTGTCCCTAGCCTCTGTTTGCCAGAAGCTGGGAATGGGCTACAGAGGATGGATCACTTGGTGATTACCTTTCTGTTCATTCCCTCTGGTGCACCTGGCATTGGCCACTGTCGGAAGTCAGGATACTGGGCTATATGGACCTTTGATCTGACCCAGTATGGCCATTCTTATGTTCTAACTTATAGCCTTAAGTGACATCCAGGAAAATTCTTGGTCTAACTCAGACAATAGCAATGTTCTGCCTGCTAGCTAAACCCTGCTGAGGTTAAGGTGGATAATTTCCTATGAATTGCTGGCTCTTTAACTTCCTTTATGGCTGAAAAGCATCTAATATTTGTTAAGTCAAAAGGACTTAAGGAAAAAATAATTAAGAAACTCTGTGTGTGTAAGTAAGGAATGCTTTTATTTTTCTTTCATGCGCAAATTGCAAATTGTTTCATGCGCAAACAACAGTTATTTTTAGCCATTTTATAAATGTGAGTTGCTACTCTGAGTTGTTTGAACAGAAGGTTTCCACTTTGCTTTGGAAAACTTGCTTTAGGACAATTATTTGTTTAAATGTTTTAAAAGCAGTGGAGGTCACTAAAGACTCCCATAACATTCAGGATTTAAAATGTTCCAAGATGCAATCTAAGCAATGTCTTTTATCCTTTCTTTCACCCCAAAACACACAATAAATCAATTATATGGGTGCACCATTTTTAACAAAGTGAATGCAGCACTGATGTTCAAAATCAGGACTTTCCTGCACTTTTGGGGACAGGTGGCAACTGCAAGTATACTTATTGTTAGGATTGTGATGGTTTTGTTTTATAGAGCTTTTTCATGAGTTAAAAATGCTGAACTTGATCAGCATATGGTACCAGCTAGCCTCATCTCTACCAGCTCTTTTGTTATCTTGTTATTGTTATAGGTCTTAATGACAGTTGTAAGCCATAGTTCTGGATGTAGGGGTTAGTCCACCCTGGGGAGAAGAGGGAGAAACAGCAGTGTGGATTATGGAAATATGAATTGATTTAAAAAGCAGCTCTCTTGTAATAGAATGGGGCTCAAAGAAAGACGGAGGAGAAGCTGGTGAAAAGACGATGGAATATGATGTGAAAATGATCATTTGAATGCCTTCCTTTTCATTCCCAGCTGCTGTTTCTGGTGAAAAGATATGCATTTGTATATCTTAAGGCTGGGTGAAAAAGGGCCAGATGAATGGAATTACTTGTTAGTTATGTTTTCATTTTGAGTCAAATAAATTATGTGCATTTTAATAGACTGTGTGCATTTTACTAGACTGTATGCATATGTTAGCCACTTCTTTATCATACAGCTGTAATATTAGGGACTACATTTAGTAAAAATGTTCTCTTCTGTGTGTGTTCAAGTAAGTACAGTATTAGCTTAATATTTGACAGTCCTTCAGATACAGCCTTCAAAATTTAATTATGTTAGTGGTTTGACCTATCCCTATAATCCTCAGTAATGTGCAAACCAAAGGGGGAAAAATGTAGTCCATGGTCAGGTGTTGGATCAGTGATGATGAATCTTTTAGATCATCATTTTGAGCAAGAATGCCGAAAATAGTTACCTGGTGTCATTCTTAATAGACTTCTATTGCTCTCACTCCATTCCAGTTTACTGCTTACTTTTCCCTTCATTCTACTCTTCCGCTACACTGTCTTCCCTCCCTTTTCAGGTCATTCTTTCCATTTTAGCCTTCATTGTATTGACATATTTTGTCCCTCCACTGGTGATTCTGTCTCCCTCCGCTTCAGGCAATCCACTGGGGGTGTGTGTGTGTGTGTGTGTGTGTGTGTGTGTGTGTGTGTGTGTGTGTGTTCCAATTAGCTCCGCCTCCCTGGATATTTGACATTGAATGGAATACTCTGCATCACTTGGATGCATAGTTGTCTCTCTACTATTCTACTTTTCTGGGGTGGGCAGTGAGAGAGTAAGGTCATCTAATTTCTTTTGCTACCACTAGGGCAAAGTGTAACAGGTTTTGAGCTATGCTCGTGAAATGTCTTTCCCCATTTGCTTCCCATTCCCACTTGGTGGTCCTCTCATCTTCATTTAATCTCTTTTGCCCTTTTTTCAACTTCAACTATGATAGCAGTATTTTGCATTGAAGAACACTGGTTCTCCCCAGTTAGTGATTCTAATTAAGTTGTATGATTCTAATTATGCTATGCCATAATAAAATTATGCATGACCTACATTGTCTGTAAAAAGTAATTAGAATCCTCCACCCATAGCTGCTATTCTAATTTTGTGTGTTACATTAGTAATGTTGTTTGTTTGCTCTTGTTCTGCTTCTGAAATGTTCCTGGATAAAAGTTAATTTCCTTTAAAACTTAAGGGAAACTTCCTTATTTTTTAACTATTATAATTTCATTGTGACCAGATCTGTCTCATCTATCTGCCTGTAATAACATGCATGTTATGTTAAGCACTATGGCCTTTGTGCTGGTGATGCTTGACAGGAGCCTTGAAACAACTTGCATTGGTTGTCAAAAATCTGTTTCATTGGTTGCATAGCCAAAACGCTCAGTGCTCTTGAGGTACTCCATTGGAGAAATACTATTTACAGGGGGGGGAAACAGTGTCTGATTTGCAAAGAAAATAAGTTTTGCAATCCTGTACCTTCCACCCCAGGGAGTCCCCTTCTTCTTTTTCGCTTGATTTTTTATTTTCGACCTAATCCTGAATAATGATGTGTCCTTTCAGCTCTTTCCTTCAATGGGAATTGCAGGTGCTCTGCTGTTTTTAGTATTAGGCCCTTTTATGGGACAATAACCAGACATAGCGGGGGTATGATCCATTTTTGACTCTCACTACTATATATTACTATTCACTAGGAAGTGAGACTAGGACTCATTAACAAGTAAAAACTAAAATTCAAATTTATCATTTAACTTGAGACAAAGAAAAATAAACATGTTTGGGGTTATTTAAAATAGTGGTTTCAAATATATAAAGTAATGAAAACAATACTTTAAATGTTAGATTCTGATCTTATTTCAAAAATGTACCTTCTACAGTAGCTTATTAAAATGTATAGTGATTAGTTACTACTAAAACTCTGGCTGTTTTCTACATCTTGATTTAACACTGGTAAAAAAAAAATACTGATGTGGCTCAGTTTTTTTTGCAGGTGATCTGTACTGAACATAGTATACTTTTACTTTGTAGTTCAGTTGTACTCTGAAAAGTGACTCTGTGAAATTGGCACATTATTACTGACCTGTTTTTTGAGCGTATTCAAAGTAATATCTCCTTTACTGGCTAATATAAGTGTTTACTGTGTGTACTCTTTGCAGAACCAATACAGATATGGGAGAGTTGGCTGGATTCTGTTGTTTCTTTTGCACCATAAACAGAATAGTTAAGAAAGATTCTTTATCATCACCACCATCATTTGGGCCCTGAAAGAACCCAGCCTGAATTTCTGATGTCAGGATGAGGGGATAAGAAGTCTTTGTACTTGTAAACCTGAGCAGTTTTGACCTGAAAGTCATTGTGGGTTCATAAGTGTGGAATCCCTTGATGCTATTCTTACAATCACTTTTCAAAGTGAAACCACTGCTTTAAGATGGAGTTCTGAATATTTAAAGAAGGTAATAAGATTTGTGGATACTTACTCTGAGCCACTAACTTGAAATCTTGTAAATGAGATTACAAACATTACCAATGTAAACCAATACTCATATAGGAACTAATTAATTGAACTTTGTGCTCTTCTATGTGTATTCATTATATATACACCACTGAAGAGGCAAAGGAGAGCTTTGCAAAAAATCCTACTCCGTTAATGCTGGTTAAGCTCTACTAGTCTCAGCTCTGGGAACCTCGAGGCTTGTGTATGCAATGCTGCAGTCCAGTTCAGTGTGATTTGTAGAGCGCTCTAAAGTGTGGTACTCTAACTGCCCCATGTAGATCCTGCTGGGGCAAACAAAAAGATACCTAGTTTGCGTTACTGTAGTCCTGTGTGATAATGAGAACAAGGTACCTTTTAGTTCCTGCCAGTAGTGTCTACATGGGACAGTTAGAGCCCAACACTTTAGCGCGCTCTGCAAATCACACCCCGGTAGTCTGGACACTGGGGCCTTATAGAAGGGTCGATCACGTCAATTATGTCTGCTCTAAGACAGATTAGATGAGACAATGCTTAAAATGTGTGTGGCTATCTATACTAGAATGGAGCTATATCAGTATTAGCAACAGTGGGACATTTTGACTAGACTTATGTGATGTGGTATATTAGTACCCTCTCTGCTTGTGGAGAATGGTGAAAGGATTGTAACTACATGTTAGTTATGTTTTACTTCATGAAACATTCTGCAGACAATAATTACCTTTTTATCTTTAGTTTCAACTACTTTTCAGATCAGTTTGTGAATAAAGCCAGAGATGCTGTCATTGAAGCTGTATACTGGTGAAGACACCCCTTTTCGTTTACTGGATGATAATAGAGGAATGTTTATTATCTTTTAGCAAGTGGAGAGCCCAGAGTATTTATGAACTAGCAAGCAACATGGAAATTTTCTATCTTAAAAGATAATTATTGTCTACATAATAATCTATACAAGTGGCATTTGATAGAAGGGAGTACTCCCTTTCCCCCCCTGACAATCCCCAGACCTCCCATATTGCTCAGGGAATAAGAATCTCACAAGCCAGAATCAAGAAAAAAAAACATCAGTAGAAGTTGCTTGTGGATGCATGATGTAAGAGACAGACTTCAGACTTTACTATACTAGCCCTGCAGTAACCCAGTGGTCTTTATCATACTCATGTTTGTTCACCAATAGTTAAAACAGTTATTTAACTCTGTCTGAACATGCTCTCATGGAGAAGTCCTTTGTGGAATGCAGTGTTGCTGACTCTCATGGTTTTATCATGAGTTCCATGGTATTTGGAGCTTTTTTTTTCTCAAAGCCCCAGCTGCTTGACTCAGTTGATTACATGAGAATTCCAGAGTTTAAGAAGAGTAAGTTTCTAGCCCTGATGATTGTGCTCTGAACAAATAAAGTGCTATGAAGTGTTAATAAAATCAGGTGGCAGTCGCACAGGCAGCCTTAATTCTAGCATTACCTAAATTTTGAGTGCTTGACTCTGCAACCTTAACATTCTTTTAATGTAGTTTTTTATATGTAATTTACCAGGTCTATTAAAAGAAAAAGTGGAAAAAAACCAAATTCCTAAAAAACCAAAAAAATTCCTAAAAAACCCATCCTGCCCGGCCCCTGAGCTCCCGTCTGGGGAGGCTAGCCCCCGGCCCCTCCCTTGCTGTCCCGCCACTGTGCGGGCAGCGCTCTGGGCGGCGGGGCTGTGTGCTCATGCAGGGCAGCGCAGCAGCATGTCTGGCTCCGGCTGGGTGGCGCAGGTGCCAGACATGCAGCTCTGAGTGGCATGGTAAGGGGGCTGGAGCTGGGGGGTTGGGTAAGGGGCTGGGGGTTCCGGGGGGCAGTCAGGGGAAAGGGAGCAGGGGCTGGTTGGATAGGGCAGAGGTTCTTGGGGGGACAGGGGATAGGGAACAGGGCGGGTTGGTTAGGGGCGGGGGTCCCAGGAGGGGGCGGTCAGGGGACAAGGGGGGGGGTTGGATGGGTGGGGGTCCTGAGGGGGGCAGGAAGTGGGAAGGGTCGGATGGGGGCGGGGGCCAGGCTGTTTGGAGAGGCACAGCCTTCCCTACCCAGCCCTCCATATAGTTTTGCACCCCAATATGGCCCTTGGGCCAAAACGTTTGCCCACCCCTGCTTTAAAACATCATCAGCAAACATATATTTCTTGAATGGTTCTTATTCCCAAACTGGGTCTCTCTTATGGCCTGCTGCCATTATAAGTTTTCCCTTCTAGTGAGAGAATGGTATGGTAGACCTCAAATCAATGAAGGCTACACTCAGAAGGACCTCAAGACTTCTGGAATATGCTGCTCAAACAGTTTCACTTTTGTTTCTACTGCCTGTCCCTCCCTTCTCGCATTTATCTGCAGACTTCTTCTCCTTGTTCAGATCTATTCTGCCCCCAACAATCTTCTGTTCATTGAACTTTTTGAAACTTTGCACTTTTAGAGAGAGGTAAGGGATTGACTTTGTGTACACAATTTTGCAGCGGGACAATAGCGTTGAGGTCTGTTATTTCTCACCTCTCTCTATATATTTATTTATTTAAAACATTTTTGCTGTTAACAAGCATGTTATCTCTGGAGACACAAATCCACAGTTTGAGAACTGCAAAACTAAGCATTTCTGATGGCATCTTCCAGACTGAGCACTGAGTCCCATTGGGTAAATGGAAAGATTAACCTAAATAATCTATACAGAAGCCCCTGGAACCCCATAAGATTGGGTCCCTAATCCATGAACTATTGGAACTCATTTACAAAATTTTCTTAAACATTACAAGAATATATTGTCTCATACTATAGAATTAGAATATATAATCCCTATTCCATGATGAGATATCTTTGAGCTATAAAGTATCTTAATTAAAACCATCTTTCAATAGGTTTTTTCCTCAAAAAGCATTTTATCAAAAAAATCCGATTTAAATAAAAATCCATTTTTTAAAAAAATCTTTGATTTTTATCCACCCTGCATTCTAGTCTGTTAATTCCTTCTGTTTCCTCCATGATTCCGGTCCCAATAGGGAGAGCATTGAGAGCTCAGGAGAGATGGTCACTTTGCTTTAATATCTTGTGCCTGGTACCACAGTGGCTCCTGACCGCTGGGAGGAGCAATTGTAGGGCAAGTGCAGTTCCGCCCTTGCAGCCTGGGCTGGAACATACTCAGTGTAGATGGAGTCTTTGTGGAATTTAGCTTCCAGAGTCTAACAAATCTCTACTGGTCATGTAAAAACTGAGATTTTTCTGAGGCTCACAATTTGGCGGTATGGCAAGAGTGATTAGGTTATTTTTATTTTTCTCAAAATTTCAGTGGGCTGTTCTTGTTCTTTTTTTGTTTTTAAAATAAATTACTATTTCAATAAAAGCATTTCCTTTTGAGGTAAAATTATCCCTTTTTAGGGTTGGATTTGTAGAAAAAGCAATCACTTAGTTTTTTTCATGTATCTTTTGCCGAGATTCACACAGATAATTGTTAAAGGACAATGTTATGAATCATTCTGTGTTTGGTAGCATTGTACCAAACTTAAAAATGCAAATCAAATCATTTGAAAGTCTGAGCAAAAGTTTGTTTCCCTTTTTCTGTTTTTTTTAATATATTAAACAATCCATCCAAAGAATGACATTTAAAAAAAAAATCTTAAAATGTATGAGCTTTTGGAGTAAACTTGGTACACTATTACTTCTGGACAGTGGTGCAGCTGCTCTTTGTATGTTCAGTGGCAGGTTAGTGGTGGTTGATTTTTGGCTCCCGAGGCCCACCTCTGTACTGACAGCTTTCTTCTGTGGCATCCTCTGTGTCACTCAAGGCTGTTGTCTTCCTTTTGGCTAGGCAGCTGGGACTCCTCCTTCCTGCTGCTTTCCTGACTAGGCTGTGCCCCAATGCTCTGCAAAGCAAAGAGAGGAGCCAGGATGTGGAACCCTAACTCTGAATTTCCAGATTTCAGACCTTTTGGTTTTTCCATAAATGTAATCTAAAGTCTGGAATTTCCTGGCTTTCATGGATTTAATTTGGATTTTTTAATGTTCTGATATTTTTAGCAGAAGTAAATGATAATGTCTTTGACATTTAACAACTTTTTTTCCTGGGTATTACCTGATAAGGTGTACTGAGACCTTATCTCTGTACTATTAACAGTGTCGCTATCTATCCTGCTTCCATAGAACAATGCAGTGGTCTGACCAGTGCATTTCTCTTGCATGCAGGAATTGTCAGGCTGGGCTAAATAGCTCTCTTTCTTCATCTTTCCACTGCTAGGGGATAATTTTATGATTCCCTCTTCTCTGCTCTCCTTCTGTTAGGTTCATGCTCCTCTGTGTGTGTCTCATACAGAGGGGGTGACCGAGAAGCCAGCAGAGGAAGATCAGAGAGAGGACTGAGCTGCCTGGCTTTGCATTGGCCATCTTATGTGACAGTATCAGGGTTTCACGCTCCTAGGGGCTTAATGGTGAAGGACTCAAACGTGAGAAGTTTGGCCTTGATCCAGCAAAGAACTTAAGCATGTGCTTAACTTTAAGCATCTGAATAATTTCACTGATGTCACTGGATCAAGCCTAGGTGCTCAGCATAATAACAGCCTTTAGTGTGGCTTTTTTAATGGACAAAGGAGGAATAAAAAAATGGTAGGAACTCTGAAGAAAGGAATTGCTGTGGAGAGGGGAAAGGTTGGAATACAGCTGGGTGGGTCCCAAGAAAGGAGAAAGCTGAGAGTTGGAGGGGAAGAAACATGAGGGAGTTCCAAGAGGGGAAAGAGCTCGGGGCAGGAAGACCAAAGGAAACACTACCAGGATGACACCCAAACAGTGCATTTTACAGTGGAGAAAGAGAGAAACAGGGAGTGCAAGGAGGAAGAAAGGAAGAGTTGAGAGAGAAATAGGTGAGATGTACTGGAATACAGGAGAGAATAAAGAGCAGGACCTAAACAGCAGCAGCTGTATTCAGCAACATGGGAAAAAGCAAGGATGTACAAAATAGAATGGGGTGGATGTGTAAGAGGTAAACGATTGAGAGAAGAGGAGTTGCTTTCTTTCAAAAAAGAGAAAAGGAGGTACAGGAAAATGAAAGAGAGTTTAAAAAAAAAAAGACTGAGGGGGAAAAAAGCCTTAGGCAGAAATGAGAAAAGGAAAAATAACATGGTGAGAAAGAAAAAGGAAATAACAAAATAGAATAAGTGAGGGGGTAGTGAGGAAAGAAGATGTGTAAACCTGTCACTTCTAAGTTAGTGATTTTTATTTATGCTCCTATATGTGATAATATTTCCCTAGCAGATGTCCTGTCTCTCTGCAAGTTTATGGAGATGGTTAGTTATTTTGAGCACCTGTTATATGAATATTGTTTGCTATCTCATCTCAGTTCTGTAGTTAAATAATTGGTGTTGTCATGGTTGCTACTTTTTAAAAAAAATATTTCCCCCCTCTCCCCTGGGCAATTCTGAAATGTTTCTGGAGTGGACCTAATGTACCTGTCTCTTGGTGTAGGATTAATCCCTTTTTCCTAAAGGGACACATTCTCTTTTCTATTCCTTTGCTTATAATTAGGGTGGTCACCTCGTTGAGGGTCTGCTTGTTTTCTTAAGGCCCAGTCTTGTGTTGTGGATCCTACACAGAACCAGTTGGAATGGTACTGTTCCTTTTCTTAAAAAGAAAAAAAATGTTTGAATTGAATGGGAAATTGGATTTTCCTGCCTCTGATAAAGTTCAGTTCTGGATACATAGAGCATCCCTGCTAGGAGAGATAGAGGTGCTTCGAAAAAGCCAGTCGTCCATGCCCCCAACCCTCATCCATCCCATTAAAATACACCAGATAGTGCATACTGGCAGCATATATTATAAAAAGAAAAATAAATAAATTTCTCTGATGGTATACCTGCAGATCCCCACCCAAGACATTTTAAAAGTTACTCAGTTCAAACAGTGTGCTGTACCAAGTAACATGTTTACTATAGTTTTAAAGAATCAAGTACAAAGAATTCTAGCAAGTTCTCCACACTCAAATTTGGTGTAGTATTAGGCCTTGTCTGTGTGGGAAAATTTTGTCTACTGGTGTAGTTAAACTCCTTCCAAAGTGTCATAAACTAAGCTGGAAAAAGGCACTCTTATATTGGAATGAGAGTGTTTAAATAGTGGGTTTTGCTGGTATAACTATATTGGTTTAAATTCACACCTAAGCTACATTGGTATAACTTTCCCATGTAGACAACACCTTAGTCTCCATTCACTTATAGTTAGGTGCCAGTGTTTTTTGTTTAAAGAAAAATATAAATTTGTACATTTCCAAGTTACCTTTCCCATCAGTATGCACACCTTTCTGTTTGTTATACATGCTTTATTGTTTAATGTAATAGTCTCTCCTTTAAGTTGGTAAATCAACTATCAAAATTCCATTATGCATTTCAGACTCCAGCTTTCTGAATATGACACAATTTGAACTTCTTTGTTGATAGTGGATTATAAATCTGCTTTTTAGGATAACATTGGGTGAGCAAAGAATATATCCTACAAAACCTTTATGAAAATGTATTGTATAGACATTATGAGTGAAATCCTGGCTCTGTTGAAGTCCATAGGAGTCTTGCCATTGACTTAAATAAGGCCAGGATTTCACCCTATATTTTTAGCCATTTGTGGTGGTCTGGTTGGGAAGAGTTTTAGTACTTTTAGTGTCTGACCAAGAGAAAATCTGATTGATCTACTCTTGATGATTGTTTTTGCACAAAACGAAGATTAATTAAAGTAGGATTTTGCATTTCTGAGTATTGATTTGTGTAAGTTAATGAAGATCCTCTTCTCTTTGCTGATGACTTCCATTATTAAAATTCCAGCCTTTTCCTTCCTAGCTAGTAATGAATAAGGCTACATTTTAGTCACGGGTATTTTTAGTAAAAGTGGTGGACAGGTCACGAGCAGTAAACATGACTTGTACTATATACCCCTAACTAAAACTTGGGCTGGAGGGCTGCAGATGCTCTGGGAGGGCAGTCCGGGGGCGCCGCGGGTGCTGGGGGGAGGCGGGCAGCGGCGCACAGCCCAGGAGCTTCGTTGATGCTGGTGGGGGGCATGAGGGGGGGACACGGGCAGAGGTGGTGCATGGCCCGGGACCCCCGCTGGTGCTGGATGGGGAGGGTTGGCAGGGCTGGGAGCTCCTCAGAAGTGGCTGGCATGTTCCTACAGCTCCTAGCGGGCGGGAGGGCTGGGGGGCTCCAGGCACTGCCCCCGCCACGAGCGCCAGCTTCACAGCTTCCATTGGCCGGGAACCGCAGCCAATGAGAGCTGCAGGGGTAATGCCTGCAGGAAGGAGCATCACGCAGAGCCTCCTGGTCCCTCCACTAGGAGGTGCAGGGATATGCCAGCCGGTTTCGGGGAGCCCCCCAAGCTAGCCGCTGCCCCGTACCTCAACCCCCTGCACCAGCCCTGAGCGCCCTCCCACACCCAAACTGCTGCTGCTGCACCAGCTGCTGCAGAAATCACAGAGGTCACAGAACCTTAGTAATGAATGTCATGCCAGTCGTCTAACTGAAAGGGCAGAACAGTAATATTTTCCAAAGGCAATGCTGTGAGTTGGCAGGAGATTTTCCTACAACAGATGGTCATCATCACCTGTACATTAAACATCATTCTTATATTCCTCAGCTCTACTTGCTTTGGATGATGCATATACCATGGTGATGGATGCCATATAATAATATCCCAGATAGATAGATGTACAGTTAAGCAAGAAAAAGAAAATCATTCTTAAATTTCAGGTGCCTGCAGTGGCTTTCTCCACAGAAGAGATCTCTGTTTGTGGGAAAGCTGGAGGAATGGTAAGGTGTGGTCAGTGAAATTGCAAACTGCCAGAAACTACTGGACTGTAATCCCCATGGGAGGTGCAATATCTGCTACAACATTATGTAAATAAATAGACTATGCTGAGATGCTTCATGCCCTGCCTCTGGAATGAGAAAGTGACTTCCATTCCCCTTCTACTTGGGCTTTGCACAGGGGACTGGGCTTTCGCCCACAGAGTGTGATATTTCAGGAAAATAAATCTACCCTTTTTGTAGTTGAGGGATTTTTGAAGCTTGCATAACTACTCTAATGGTTTTGTTAATGTTTATATGTATATACAGAAAGTTTTCTAAAGAGTGGGGTAGTTGCCTGTTTTAACAAACAAAGTTAATTTGTTTACGCAAATATAAACAAAACTTCCTATTTTTAAAGGCAACAATGTTACTGCTTTTAGTATTAGCTAATACGTTGCAAAATAATTTTATTTCCCACGTTAAACAGTATATACACTTCTGGAAGCACCCAAATCTAACATTACAGGTTCCATAAATGAAAATAATCCACTAGAAGCTAGAATTAAGGATATTTCTTGTGTTTGAAGATTCATGTTACTTTTTCATCAGAGAAGAATAAATATTTTTATTAAACCTTTAAAATAAAAGGGATATAAATTAGTGTAGTGCTCTTTTTCTAATGAGTACACATCTTTCTGTCCAATAAGCAGGTATGTCTTAGGTGCAGGCCGTGGAAATGAAGATCGATTAGAAAACTGAATTCAAGTTTCATTCAGGAGAAAGGGTCACTGTACAATAAGTGTCAATTTTAAATATGTTTTAATACTTAATATGTATGAATACATGTATAACATGATTATTTACAATTAATACACCCCAACAGTGTTTAGAAGACACCTAGAAAGCATCTTAGATGCATCTTATTTTCCCACTTCTTTAAAATCTGAATAGCACCTGTAATTAAGGGAGAAAACTGAGCCCTGGAAGCTAGGTAGGACTTCCAGCTATTGATCTGTGTAAACCCAGCTTACACTGTCAGGGGAGAAGCAGTCAACTGCTGAGCTGCTTTGTCACTGACATAAGCTGAGAGAGGATTTTTTTGTCTATACTGTTTATACACCAGTCTATAGACCTGCTGGCTGGTTGAATTTTAAAGAGTGCGGAGGTTTAAAGACTTGTCCCCTGAGGGATGCTCCTGCCAGTTGGGAAGCGAGCTGAGGCTGTGTTTTGCAGAAGTTGTGTGTGTGTGTGTGTATGTATGTATGTATGTATGTGTGTGCTGCTCAGGGTGGGGGAGGGGTGGGAGGCAGTGCAATGGGAAAGTACTGTAGTTCATCTGAGTCTCAAAAATGTTGCAAAATGTACTGATGATTTTTATGTTGTGCTAATATCTTTCTTTTGTTTCCTTCCTTATGCAGTAATTTATTTTTTTTTTAAAAAGCTCAAATGGGAAACTTAGATGAATATTGGAAATACATTTCCTTCCCTATTTTAAATAAGTCCTATAGTCACCAAGCAGCAATTAATATTGTTGATAGTAAGACAAAAATGATGTTTTAAACTAAGATGTATATTAAAAGTGAAAATGGTTGAAGGTACCTCTGTTGAGCTTTATTACCTGAGGACCTCAAATTTAAAAATGAAATTATTTCTTTGAAAGAAGAAAATTAAAATTTTGTGAGCCTGAAAGAATGATCTATTTGAAAATTAATATATTACAAGTTTGGACTGTTTTTTCTTTAGTTTGTGTTTTTTGGTTTTGTTTTATTGCTTGTTTTCTACTTTGTGTGTGTGTATAGTTTTATTCCCTGCAATTTCCACATTGGCCCCTCGCTGCCAGCGGAAACAGAGACTGAACAGCAGTCTCTTCGGAGAATATTATATGTGCTACTACATAGAAAGAGATTTTCCATAATCAAGAGAGTTAGTATCCTTCCCCAAAACACAGCATATTACTTTCATCCTATTCTTTATCTCTGTTATCACACAGAGTGAAAGTCCCAAAGCTGCTCCAGAACTCAGGGACGATAGGCTTTTTCATTCTTACTGTGTGCACTAATGTAGTGGTCTTCCAGGACACACACTATATCCTTGAAAAAAAGCTGTACACATTTCACTCATGCAATGTTTACAGAGTTTTAAAATATACAGACCTTGCTGGTTAATATATTAATATTTTTCCATGGGTGTTTTACACTGTGTAAAACCAGGCAAATACTTAAGATAAGGTACTTATTCAGTGCAGTGCACAGGAATTTAACTGCATGACTTTCAGGATATGGGAGTTGCTGTCCCATCCTGCAAAGTGCTCAGCATTCTTTCACTTGAGTGAGTTTTGAGGGTTCTCAGCACCTTGTAGGTCAAGCACCTAAATCCTGACCCTTGGCACTGGAAGTTTGGAACCTATACACTCAATCCTGCAAACACTCACTTAGTGGGATGACTGATACAGGTACCTTTATGTACATAAATGCTTGCAGGTTTGGTATAGTAAGCAAGTGCTGCACATCACTGACCCAACTACATTTCATCATCAACAACCTTCCCCGTAAGTTTAACCATTTCACACAGGACTTGTTTTCCCAGCTGGTTTGCTGGAAGCAAGAAAATAAATACCGTTTTTTGGATCTTATATGATCAGTGTTATACATTTTAGTCAGATTTGCTGACAGCTGATCTGTTAGCTCTGATTTTTCTAGAGAGAGATCTTGTACTTCTTAAAAACATTAGGACATTTTTATATTTGAATTAACACATTTTATTTGCCACTAAACAGCTTCTTAAATAAAAATGTCCAGAAAAGAAACACAGTATCCATTACATGATGATCTGAACACTGCAGGGATGGTCTTACTTTTAATTAATTAATAATGAGGTTTGCTTGTGAATGCCTTACTGCTCTACTGAAGGGATAACTGCATAAATTTCTACTTTATACCAACAGAAGATTTTCATCATTTTCAGCATTTGACTATGAAACACATATAGAGTTGTTATACCTCTCAGTAATTCATTCTGCTGCCAACTTCATTCCCTTTTCTCTGCCTGCATTTTAATTGAAACAACATTTGTATTTTTGAGCCAGGATCTGTCAGAAGTCCCTGTGGCTAGTCTGTGGTACAAGTAGCAGCAGACGTGGCTTACCCATATGGTGCAGTGCTTCTTGTAAAATCCATATGGCCTTGTTGAAGGGAATCCCAGCGGGGATGTGAAGGGTGTTAATACCCTTCAGGCCAGGCCTTTCCCTCCTGGGGCTTCTATGGCATTGTCTTTGCAATCTGCCAAAGCACAAACTTAATTCCTTTTTAATAATCAATTATTTCAGTCCAGGAACGTGTGCTATATTTCTTGCAACCAAATATTTCTGAAAAATGTTTTTTCTAGCAAACAGTATAACAGAAATACTTAAATAAAATGTCATTTTAAAATCCTAACATTATTTCTTTAATCTGTATTTACAGGAGGTGCTGCAAAGTGTGCCGAAGTTCTGCTTTCCCTTTGACGTTGAAAGGTTTGTGGTACAGTGATCATTTATTTAAAAATATTTAATTCAGTGTATTCTAAATTATATATCTATTTAGTGAAGATGAAAATAACTTTTTGAAAGTCTAGACTTAAAGAAATAGGAACAAAATAAAATGCACTGCATCCTCTAGTCTTGCACCTGGAGGTGAAAAGAATAAAGACTAAACATTTTTTCCTTTGTTCTCCAAGTATGTATTTAGGCACTAGTAGAAAAATATCACAGTATAATACACCCTTGCTAGGATTTTAAGAATTCTCTTTTGATATAGAGCTGCATCCTGGCTCCCAACTTCCTCCAGCCCAATTGTAAACACCATCTGTGTAATATAACTATACAAGATAATTTCCTCCCAATAAAGAAATGGTGCAATATACTGAAATATAAAAACTCACTTGCAGTTTTAAAAATAACCCATGGTTTGTGTTTCATCTTATATAAGAATTAAAAGAACTTCAATTACGTGCCGGTAACTGAATGTGCATGGGCAGCAATGGATTTTTCTGAGGGTAGATTCAAGACCTTTGTTTGTAAATGGTAGTTCACTTTCCTTATATCCATTTTATTGTGGCTTCCACATGCCAGTTGCCACTCATTTCAAATATTTGTAGAAGATATTTTTTATAAGCACCAAATATTTATTTTACTGTATCAAAATGTTTGATCATGAGTTTAATGATTATTAATTTAACCAATTGTGTAGATTTGTAGTTTGGGAAATTCACATTGTGTCTGTCTGTGAGTCAGTTGATATTGTGTTACCGGTAGAAGCTTGGTTTGTACAATGAATGAATGTGTGCCCAAGTAGCCTTCAGATCTCGCTGGTCTCAATGGTATTAGCATCAGTTGCATGATGGTCAAAGAGAAGGGTCCCCAAAGATGTTACAATTTAGGAAACAGAAGACAGTAAAAACTAATGTGTATATGGGAGCGAAGAAGGGCTTGGAAGAGAAGACAGGTGCAACATAGAACCTTACAAATACATGTTATGTGATAGTAAACTTGGTCACCTAACCTCTTAGATGTTGCGCTTCAGTTGAGGAGTTTGTCTTTTGAACTGGTTAAACACACAATCCCTTACACAAGTTTTATGACTCAGGCAACACTGCTGATAATGTTTTGTATTCGTGCATTAAAGCCTTTACGTTCTTGAGCTTACAGTATGTATGAGCATCTGTTTCAAGTTAATAGTGAAGGTGCGGCATGGAAATCAACTTTGGAGATGACAGAAGCAGGTGAGGTTCTGTTGCTGCCATCCAGTGGCAAAAACTTAGCCAGGAGCAGTAAATAAATGATTTCCACAAATTGCTGTGTGTGATTGTTAGCTATTAACAGGCAAACCAATGTCTGTAGTTTAGGTAACCTAGCATTTCCATTTTAAAGGCTCTTGTTCAGTTTACTGTTTTCTCAAAGTTTTACGTGTTGGGCTGAGGTTTGGTAGGTGTGCTCTGTGCAGGAGTGAGGAAAAGAAGCATTTATTTTTGCTAAGGAAATTTTGATGTGAACTGTTTTTTTTAAATGGCTGTAGTGCCCAAATACAAGATAATGGAAAATTGAAATTTGTCAGGGACATATTCCCTAGGTCATAGATGTGCCAGTCATTGGTTTGGTGGATTTAATTTGGACAAGTTATAAAGATTTAAAATGTTCATTTTGTGCATGTATGCTGGTTTATTCTAACCATAAAACTAAGAAACTCCCAAACTTTCTTCTGACAATGTACACGCATGATTATATAAATCTAGTAAAAATTTTCATTGAAAAGGTGACCTCTCAGAGTGCCATTGGGTGTGCTTTTTTGTGTGCATAACTAAGGAGAATGAGTAACAGCCGTGTTAGTCTGTATTCGCAAAAAGAAAAGGAGTCTCTAAGGTGCCACAAGTACTCCTTTTCTTTTTAAGTAGAATGGAATCTCAGGCTTTATAGTTAGAACATTCTGGAAAACAGTCCTTGAAGGAGCATATGAACGGAGGCATGGCTCTGAAGGAGTCCTGCCGTTGTACATATAAAATAGAAAGATACAAATAATTTGAGGCAAGAGCTCTTGTCTCGTTGATTCTCCGTATTGCACATTATAGAGAGTTCTGTGACTCTCTTGTATGATATGATGGAATTAAATTCTTTCTTCTTTGTTTGTATTAAAAGTGGAAATTCCATAAAAAGAGTAGATTAATAATTTTTAAAGTTAAAATTTTTAAATGACAAGGTACCCTGCACATCCTAAATGTTACGATGAAGTCTTAATTGTGTGATCACATATTGCATCTTTCCACAGGACACCTTCCTAATTCTGTGCACAAACTGGACAGTGAATGAGGCAAGGCTATGTAGTGAATTGGGCTGAGTCTTGCCTTATTCACCATACTAGTTGTATGGTTTGTCACAAATGAGGTAAGAGCCTGCAAGAAAGGGAAGATAAAGGTAATAGACTGGGATCTATTGTGGGTTCTATTTCTGCCTCTGCCACAGGTTTCCTGTGTGATCTTGAACTTACTCTTTGTTCCTCAGACTGGGATTTGTAAAGTAGTGATAATATTTGTCAGCCTGTTAGTAGTGATGTGAAGATAAATTATTCAAGGTGTGTGAGGCTCTCAGATACTTGATGAGAACCCTGGGAAAGCCTATAAAAGGTTGCGTGCTTCAACCTTAATGTTCATTTGATGCAACATTTTTGTATTTACTATATAATGTTGTTTTCCTGGACAGAAACTCCACATTGTAAACTTTTACATACTGACCTAGTCACCTCAAAGAAAGGTCACTGTTAATGTTTTGAGAGCATCCCATGGACTTTTACTGTGTAGGCCAGTGTAACTAAGTGTGCCTCAGAGATACTAGTCTTGAGGGAAGAAGGTGATAGAAGACTACTTTTTTGAGCCAGTGGCAGTAGCTTCCCACAGAAAGATCTGATACCTCCTTCCTGAGCCCAGAAGGGTAAACACAGGGCTGTTGTTAAGGTCTCCCACTCACCCACATAGGCAGAAGCAGGAACTAGAGCTGCTTTCGGATTCAGCACACTCGATAGGTGGAGTTAGGGAATTTCTAAACATGTTTGTGAATGTGGTATTTTGCTTGGTCACTAGCATTGGGAACCAAATGGCTCAGTTTGCAGATAACAAAAGGAGTTTGTGTAGGTGCATGAAATATCTCATTTGTGTATGTCATGTGCCAAAAATGAATGCATTGTCAGATCTGTTATCCAGCACTGCATGCGTACACCAGATTGTTGTTATCCAGTTACTCAAAAGTACTGGACTATTGCCTTTGGGCCAAATCCTACATCTAGTACACAGCTTCTGGATACCCCAGATTTAGAGGGAAGATGTGTGTGGAGGGAGGGGCGTGGGTGCAGAGTCTTCATCAGGCCACTAAGCATCAGTAGGGCAACTCTGCAGCAGCTTGAGGCTGCAGTAGCCCCAGGTACTCTTACTTCCAACTCTTGCAGGGTTGAGGAATAGCCAGTGGATGACTGTAGTTAGGGACCAGCGCCCTTGCCCAGCTATTTCATCAGCTCACTATGTAAAATTTCTGAGTGCTGGGGCGCAAGGTGGTGGGTTACGTGGTCCAGAATCTTTGCAGTGGTCCACTTTGCGGTGGAACTGCATCAATTCTGCTACAGCCAGGGTCTTCTGATACCATAAACTTTGTCTCTTTTAATGTATTTGTTTTTGTATAGAATGCTCTTTTGGGATGACAACTTAAAAAAAAAAAAAAAACAACCAAAACCATAAACGCATAAATAAGGCTAGGAGAAGCAGGGCAAGTGTGGTAAATACTTAAGATGTTATTCCTTCTAATTTTCAAAAGTAAATAATATGACTGGAGCCTAAAAATCTGTGATCAGTACTTAATTTAGCCACTGTACAATAAATAAAGGCTGAAAAGCAAACCAGAGGAGGACACGGTTGTATAAAGTGCATATCAGGATTTTACTTTTTAACTTCAATTTCTGTACTATTGGTGATTTAACTCGGACCCTGAATTTCATTAGTGATGATTGTGGTTGATTTTTTTTTTAAGGGAAAAAATAAAACCCATACATATAAGTGCTTATGAGTTTACTCAGTTGGCGCTAAGAGTTCTAGGTCTCGTGTGTAAATAAATAATTTCATACTTTAATAAATGACACTCAGTTGTATAATAGTTGTAATAGCTCCTTTGGTGCCATTAATGGGTGGCTAATTTCACTTCTGTTTGTCATGGGGATTCCCTTCTCCTCTCCTTTTTTTGTCTGGGGCAGATGGATTCTACCATTCAGGGTACAGGGTATTTCTGCATTTCTTTTGTATTGTTTGGCAAAACAACTCTAACACAGCTTGCTTCTTCCTTCCTTCCTTCCTTCCTTCACCAAATTAAACTAATCAGTTCTGTTTCTCCTCCTTCTCCATGTCTTCGTGTTCTTTGCCTGTAACTGCTAGTCTCTGTGTCTGTCTGTCTCTCCTGTTTCTTCAGGGGCCTCACATTCCCCATTTTCTCCATCAACCTCTGTTCATTGTGGTTATCCTCCCTCCAGCCAAAAAGTCTCAGCTGTGGCTCCCTATAGAGTCCATGACTGCAGGTCCCTTTAATTGGTCAGAGGGTCACTAAAGTGCCATGCAAGCTGTGTCATCTCTCCTGTGGCTGCCTTCATGGTATTTGTAGCCCAGGGTGTGAAGGATCAAAGTCAGTCCCAAACTGCAATATGTAACCCCTAGACGACTCAGTCCTCTGTCTGCTTTGAATCTCCTCTCCTTTCATTTGTCTCTGCCCTCTAATCCTTTCTTCCTATCTTCTCTTTATCTCTTTTCCCCCCTTCAGCTTGTGATCCTTCTGCAGAGCACCTCCCAGAAGAAGAGAGTACAGTAAATATGCGCTTGCAGGTAGCACGTTCCCAGAAGTATCACAAAGAGTAGCGAGGTGACACTGATAGGTACCTCATTAATTTCACCTGTTGCTCTTGTGGTGTCACTTCGGAAGCATTATGTGCCGGAGTCCTACTACCCCTGCTGGTACATGAGGAGAAGGAAGAAATCTAGCAATGGAGGATCACTCCTATGCTTTTGGATCACACCTGGGCTCCTGTGCATAGCATTTCCCCAGTGACCAAGTAGGATCAACAAGTGAAAATGGTGGGGATGATGTCACTTTCACTCTGCTGCTCCTGGTTGATGCTGTTTTTGTTGATGTGTCTAGGGGAATTGCTAGGTGCAGAAGCCAGGTGTGATCTGAAGGCATGGTAGTCAGTGGAAGTGGGAGGTCACTGGATCTGCAGTCCTCACCAAAAGTACCTATGTAATTTATCACATACAGAAAAATTTGCTTTAGAAGTAAGTAATGAAAGTGCATTTTTAATCCAGGCAAACACTGAAAATAAAGGAAATGTAGAGTTAAAGTGATTCCACTATATACAGCATTCCCTTTATACTTTGTTCATCCCAGATAAATGTACAATCTTAGCTGTGACCATAATATATACCAGTTATCTAGTCTGTTACTGCATACTTTATTAATAAAGACAATGTTTATTAAAGATTCAGTCCATATTTGCTTATACATAGATGGTCTTTGGATGGAAGATTATATAAGTTTTCTGGGCTATGGAAAACAAATGTTAGCTTGTCGTTGAATACTTGTGTTTATAAGGTTGTATTCGAATATCTATTGAAAGTGGCTATTCTATTACATTTTGTGTTAAGACTTTTTTGGTCAAGTAACTAATTTGGTCAAAGAAAGGTTAGAATTAAGGTTGTGATCCAAATGGGTCATTTAGTTATTTTGTGCAAACTGAACATATAGATGTGCATAAATTATCAAATGAACGATGGAATCACTGTATCCTGTTCAATTTTGTTTCTTTCAGTTTTTATGTTGATTGAAAAATACATTTTAGCAACCTTAACTCTGTTAACTATTTTTTTAATGTGGGAGTTTCCTAGATTGGAAACTTTTATAATTTGAGCTGTTTAAATCTTTCTTTGCTTTCAGGCTGCTGCCTGTTTCTGTTGGAGGCATAAGAGATCAGGGAAGCTGGAAAACAGCTACTCTGAGTTGGCTGGAGCTAGAGTCAAATCTTAGAAAAGTGTGCCTGAGTGCTAGAGTTATAGAATATGGATTGGAACTGGGGAGGCGGGATAGGGGCCTGGATCCGGAGTCATGGAAAGGAATTCGTTGGGGACTGAGGACCCAAAGCTGGAGATTGCTAGAGGTCTTTATCTCACCATTCCCTCAACCTGTTTCTAGCCTCATCTCCCAAACCTCAGTTAGAACAACTCCTTCGAGTGTCTGCGGAAATTGGCCTTCCTTACAGTTCATCCAGATAAATGCTGAACTGCTGAAAGATTTTTGTGTTTAGAACTTTAAGTGTTTCAAAACCTAACTGGCTGAGCTGTAAGCAGAATAGTGCCATAGCCATCAGTTTTCCTTGGCATAATAGACACAGTTAGGATGAATAATGGTATTATATTTTATTTCACATTTTCTTTAAATATATCCTCAAATCCTAGCCCAAGTATGAAAATTTGTTTAACTGTGTTACATATCTTTCTTAAGTTTCACAGATGAAAACAAAGCCATTTAGAGGGATCCTAAAACTTCAACAAGGAGTCAGTTTTAATGTTTTCAGTCTCCTAAACTGTTAAACAGATTTGCATATAATCACAGAAAAATAGTTCTGTCTCTTAGAGTAAGTGGTGTAAGCTTGGGGATGATGCACACTAATTTCTATATGCGAGGAAGGGATTTAATTCCAACGTTACCCAAAGATCTCAAGGAAGCCTTAAATTTAGAAGGCTATTCCTCTATAATATGAATAAGGATATTTAAAAGTACTCCTTATCTACTGTATAATCCAAAGAGCTGTTTCAGTATTATGTAAAAATGGATGTAGACAATTTAAAAAACTTGATTTATTTATGTGATAGATTATAGTGACCCTGAAAGAGCCCTTTGTAGTCTGTAGTTAATAGGTGTTTATACACATTCTTCACTATTTTATGATTTATTACTGTTAAACTAAAATTATATATAAGCATGCATTGCAGGAGTTGCGTATAAAAAGAAAGGCAGAAAAGAGGAATGAGAGAGTGAGTAAAAGGTCAGTAACAGAATATGTAACAATTTGCATCTGTTCATTTTGCTCAAGAAGAGTGGACTACATTCAGTTAAAATTATCTGCTTTTGACCAACACTTTAGAAAATATTTTTTCAACCAGAGCTAGACCAACTAATTCTGTGCTCTGTAATGAAATGTGGAACTATATATAATAATTTATATATGTCAAAGATCTGAGGGGAATTTTCACAATGAGGAAAGCTTGCAGCAGCCATCTTTCTTGTTTTCTGGTAATTGCATAAAGGACTGTTAAGTATTTCTGTAAGAGAGACTTGGGTCCAAAGAAGCTGATAATATTAAACTAATTGGATTTAAATGACATCACTCAAAATCTCTGTAGTCAGAGAATTTATCACAGCATAATGTATACAGTAGGTACACGAATTGGAAGTGTCAACATTTGTTTGTATTGGTAACATCTGCTGAATTTTCATAAAATTTACAATATATGGTTAAGTTGAATTATTATTTATATTCAGAAGACTCCTATCACCATAGTATCTCAGAATTTTGTTATGAGGCTTGAATTGGATCAGCCTGTGCTCTAAATAAGAGGAGAAAACACCAAGCGCTCCTTATTCAGATAGGAACCCAGGAATTAATACTATAGTTTAGGCTTTGATCCTGCAATCTGATCCAGGTTGGGTGACACTCATGTGTATGTGCAGCTGCAACATAGGCATATGAAGGTTGATGATGTTGGCAGAGCAAAGAAGGGGTTGACAGCTATATACCATATTAGAGGTTCTAAGCTGTGAGAAAGGGCCTTGAAAGTAAAGACAAGTAGTTGATTATTTACCTGCATACTCAAATAGGGCTCATGTTGCAGTACAGCCAATTTATGTGCAGATAGGACCTAATCCAATTGGTCCTTTGGAGGACCAGTTTGTTATGAATGCCAAACCGGACATGTTGTTGCTTGTTCTATATGGGTTTTTTATACGGGCTTGGTGCTGTAGAATCTGAGCACCTTCCAGATGTGCATTAAACAATGTGACTAACATTCATTGAATGTAGTTCATTCTTTCTCTCATCTTCTCGCAGGAAGAGAATTGTGTGTGCAGTGTAGAGGTCATTTCCTCCTCCCCCCCTTTATATGTTCATGCTGTTATGTGACAGAAGGCAGCTTATAGAAGTGTATCTTGCATTTGGAGTGGAAGGTGGTAAAGCTTGTAATGGTCCTTTGTTCCTATGGGAGTTCATTCCATAGTCTCAGACAGGCCTCTGAGAGGGAGCAAACCACACGTGATAGATGTTACTCACTGAATGCAGTGTTGTTTTAGCCATGTCAGTCCCAGGATATTAGAGAGACAAGGTGAGTCAGGGAATATCTTTTGTTGGACAAACTCTGAGTAAGTTTTCTAGACCTGAGGAAGAGCTCTGTGTAAGCTCAAAAGCTTGTCTCTCACCAACAGAAGTTGGTCCAATAAAATATATTACCTCACCTACCTTGTCTCTCTAAGATGTTACTTGTGTTACTTAAAGAAGTAGATTGGGACAAGGAGCCTGGGAGGGTGTGGGGCTGACAGGAATGGGAACCCCAGGGGTAGAGACTGGGACTTGCTGGGCAAGAAGACTTGGGCAAGGAGTTTCGGGGTGAGAGAAATGAGAAACTTGGGGAGGGTTATTGCTATACAACCTTAACTCGGCCTCCTTGTGTGTATGCATTATGATACAGTCTTTAATTAAATTATCTCTCACTATTTTTTTCACAGGCACTTAGTGACTTTTGAGTGCTTGACTTTGCAATATTAACATGACTTTAACATGTGTGTGTTTGTAATAAATTAGAAAGCACTGTCTCCTGCACAGACAAGCTTTCCCTTTGTGGTAGAATGTTCCACTGTGCATGAGGTGTGGTATGGTGGATCAGTCCTCATCTTGGAGTATTATGTGATCTTAGGTATTCAGGACCTAAGCCATTGAGCACCTTGAAGATTAGGATCAAAACTTGCTTAGTTTTGATTACAGGATTTGTGAAAACTTATCACTGTGTTCTCATTTTTCATAGTTTAAAATACTGTTTTTTCCTAGAAAAAGTATTCTCCATGCTGCTAACTGATTTAAATATTTGTAAAATTTTAAAACTGTTGTTTTCTTTTTCAGTGTATTGTCATATATGATCTAGCCATTTTACAATCTGTTTTTAATTTTTTTTAGGGTGTCCCAAAATCAAGTAGGACAGCACTTTACCTTTGTGCTTACAGACATTGAAAGTAAACAAAAGTTTGGATTTTGCCGGTTAACATCAGGAGGCAAAGTCTGCCTCTGTATTGTAAGGTGAGTGAATATAAGAGAAACGGGAGTTTCTTACTCCATGGACTTGTTATTTTTAGGGTTATAGTCTGTTGTGCTTTAAAATGCATAGAGACTTTTTTTTAATAGCTAAAAAATCTTCTAAATGATGATGTATACTCACATACCACTGTGTTTCCTTTGTCCATAATAATATTAACAATTAATTTTTGACAAAGGAATAAGTTAAATGATTTTTATAAAATTGAACCGAGGGATAAGCTAAATATTCCTACATAAATAATAGGAAAGATCTGCTTTAAAGAGATATTTGAGAATATTATGTAGCTTTTCTGGCTTGAAATGTTACATGTGTGCTAATATTGATACAGATGTTGCAAGTAGTTCAATATTTATTATTATTAGTTGTATTAATTCTGATGCTATATTCCAGAGTAATCAGTAGGAATTCTTGAGTCCTGAAGATCATTGCATCACAGCAACATTTCTATGTACATTCCCTTATGTGTGCATAATTTTCACCAAAAACGAAAGTTAAAATATCAAACATTTGCGGATCAAAACATTTTGAAAAATTTTGATTCAGAAATGACAAAACATTTTGTTTCAGCATTTTCAATTAAAAACATTTTGATATTCCTGAATCAAAATGTTTTGATTTGGTTTGTTATACTGACCTGAGATGTGCCCTTTCATGTTAGTTTGACATTAAATTGCATTGCCGTATGGTGGCGTATTGTCTTCTGGGCTGTGTAGTTTTGGGTGCCTGATGCTGCCATTTTCTCCTGTGGTCTGAGCTCATTGGCTGGACGACTCCTGGTATAAGGCACCTGCAGACAGGTGATTCTTACAGTGCACCATGCTGCTTGGTTACAGCAGAGACTGCATTGCATCATAGGAGATGTAGTTCTTGTACCAAATATTTCAAACTGACCAGAGCTAAATATTTTGTTTTGGTTTTCCTTATGGAAAATAATTTAAAAAAAGGCCAGTCAAAATTTTCTCATGGGAAATTTTAATTTTACAGAAACTTCATTTTCCATTGAAAAATCATTCTGACTGAAATTTCCTGACAAGTTTTAATGAGCAGCTCAAAAGCTGACAAAACCTAAAGAACAAGAATGCAGCAAACTACTTAATTAAAAGTAGAGCAAAACAAACATCATCCTCTTTAAAAAGGAGCCTGGCTGCTTGTAAAACCAACTAGGAAAAAATTGGAGGAGCCAGTCTAGCTGCAGTGTAGTACAAGGACAGGAAACAGAAGTTGGTCTCAAAATGAGAGCCAGCAGCAGTACTTTGCGCGATTCTCGCCTGCAGGCACTGCCACCCCCCCGCTCCCATTGGCCGGTTCCCGGCCAATGGGAGTGCAGACCTGGTGCTCGGGGTGGGGGCAGTGTGCGGAGCCCCGTGGCCCCACTGCCTAGAAGCCGGACCCGCTGCTGGCCACTTCCGGGGTGCAGCGCAGTGTTGGAGCAGGTGGGCACTAGCCTGCCTTAGTTGGGCAGCGCTCCCAACAGAACTTTTAACAACCCGGTTGGCAGTGCTGACCAGAGCAAGGCAACCCAGTGCCTGGAATGCCGCGACCCAATACCAAGTCTTGACCCACGATTTGAAAAACACTGGTCTAGAGGAGCTGGTGAAGGGCATCAGGAGGTTAGGTGACGTGCTAGGGAAAAGGCCTAGCACCATGTATAGGGAAGACGGGCATAAGTAGGCTGGATACAAAGGGAGAAAGGGAACAGGCAGCAAAGAAGTTTGTAGAAAGAGCATTTTTGTTGTTGCTGAAAATGCCCAATCAAGTCTTTACTGGGATATTCAGCAGCCTCTAATGTAATGACATTGCCTTGCAGGCAGGGTTTTTGGAGTGATTAAAACATCAATATATTAATGACAAACTGTCTGGTGTTCACTTTTTGCTTTGTCCAAACCAGTGAATAAGGAACTGGGTATGAATGTGAAAGTCTGTATTTTCTTATGTATATTAATTGGCTTTCTTACAGTAATGATGATAACTATTTAATAAAAGCACTTGAAAAATATATCCATCTTGGCTTTTGTGGAGCGTGAGGCTACTGAACCATTTTCTTTGTTATACCTTTTGCTGGCATGTCTTGTTTATGCTCAGGGAAAATTTATTCATGTGCTTTAGCTTAGTGGTTCTCAACCAGGGGTACATATATCCCTGGGATACGTAAAGGTCTTCCAGGGGGTACATCAACTCATCTAGATATTTGCCTAGTTGTACAACAGGCTACATAAAAAGCACTAGTGAAGTCAGTACAAACTAAATTTTCATACAGACAATGACTTGTTTATACTGCTCTATATACTATATTATACTTACCTTTCAGTATATTTATAGTCCAATTGATTTATTTCATAATTATATAGTAAAAATGAGAAAGTAAGCAATTTTTCAGTACTAGTGTGCTGTGATACTTCTGTATTTTTATGTCTGATTTTGTAAGCAAATAGTTTTTAAGTGAGGTGTAACTTGGGGGTATGCAAGACCAATCAGACTTCTGAAAGGGGTACAGTAGTCTGGAAAGACTGAGAGTGACTGTTTTAGCTCACTCCCTTTGCCCACAACCCTTCCTTTCCACATCAGACTAAGAAATAACATTTTCTACTTGTTCTTCTAACGTTGTCTGACTTATCTCTAATGTTATAATAAATGCTTCATCAGTTCCACACACTGTAGTTCTGTCTACTTAAAAATAAGTACTGGAGCCAGATCCTAAGCTGGTGTAAATTGGCATAGCTCGACTGTAATCAGTGGAACCTACGTTGATATGAATCAGCTGAGGATCTGGCTGATGGTCTGCTACTTTGTAGAAATAACTAGTGAAATGAAAAGTGGCAAGCTATAATTTTTCACTGAGTCATAATAAAAACATTGCCTTTATTGCTTCTGTTGTGACAATTTCAAATTTACAATGCAATGCTGAATACATAGTTGTACCAACTTTTATAAAACTGTACTTCTGGATTGGTAAAATATTCATCTTTAACTCGAGAGGGAGGGTGTGGAAAAACATCGTTAACTCTGAGTGCAAAGAAAACTTTTCAGGAGTAGAATGCTGCCTTTTGGTTTTCAAAAAGATCATGCTGTTACTTTGTAACACATTAAATCTTTATCTCCAACAGGATGAGTATTGTTTTTCCATTGTTTTCTTTGTACAAATGGAGTACAATATAAAAGCATCAAGTACTGTAAGGTGATTGTATTAAGTAGTCCTTAATACTGAAAATGCGCAGTTCACAAATATGAGATTTCATTTGCTTTAGCAGCTGGCTGTTTGAGATTGCATTGAAACTTTGCTGATAGAATGTATGTATTTCTGATAGATACATATTCAGATCCAGTGTGGTCTGTACTGTGCATCCAAAATTCATTAGCTTGGCCAAATGTGTTAGTATTCACACACAGATTTGTGCTAGAATTGCATCTGAGCATCCACAGTGTATGCTTTTTTTTATTTTAAAGATTGACCACATACAAAGGAAATCTTAAATTGATGCAAGTTCTTGAACAAAAGATTAATTTTTGATTGCATCAACATTATCTGTTCTTTTAAGGATTGCTTAAGATTGTTTCCTGTAGCTTTAATAAAGGCAAATTGGGGGAAGATCAAGGGCAGAAGATGAAGAGGGCCCCATTTAGGAAACTGAAATGGTAACTGTGATGGATTCCCCCCAGGATGCCACTTGGAACAGGGGTACCACTGAGCCTGCCTGATCCACCAGCCTAGGTTTGCTTTACACTGTACTGCTGTGCAGTGTGCCGAGCACTCCTTCAGGCTTCAGACTGCACTTTACCACCACACATAGAGGTAGGGACATATCCAGCTGCAGCTTCACACAGATGCTGAGCTTGGCTCTGAATGGAAAGGCTCAGCTAAGGAACTCAGCTAAAGTACTCAAGTACACCCCTCCATAGGGCAAGCCCAAAATTGTACCATCTTGTGCTGCGCAGAGATCTGTAGAGCATAAACTCATGAAATTCACCCCCTCCCTCAATGTGGAGAGGAATATACAGTTTTCTGCCCCACAGTTATGATTTCCACACATTGGTTTTAGACAAAACAAAACAAGTTTATTAACTACAAAAGATAGATTTTAGCTGATTATAAGGGATAGCAAACAGATCAAAGCAGATTACCTAGCAAATAAAACAAACATGCAATCTAAGTTTAATATACTAAAGAAATTGGATACGTGTAGCAAATTCTCACCCCTAATGTTTGAGCCAGATTCTTGAAGGTAAGTTACACTTGTTGCAGCTTAAAACTCCAGTAATTCCTTTGACAGGCTAGACAACCATCTAGTTTGGGTTGAGCCCTTTTCCCCCAGTTCAGTCTTTTTGTTTCTCAGGTGTTTCCAGCAGTCGTCTTTCTTGGGCAGGGAGTCAGTGAAGAATGAACCACGATGATGTCACTCCTCTGCCTTAAATAGCTTTTGCGTATGTTGGAAACCCTTTGTCTCGCAGTTTGATTCCCACTCCCATCAGTGGAAAAACACTAGCATTATGATGGAGTCCAGTACCAGGTGACTTGGTCACATGTCCCTGTAGGGCCACCGCAGCCATGACTCAGAGGCTGTTTGTAGCATCCCCAGGAAGGCTTCCCGGTGAGAGCTTAGAATCTTCAAAGACCTATTGTTCTCCCTACTGGTCCTTCCCAACCTGCCATCTAGACTGATTGCCTTCTGCCTGTGGGCATTCCCCAGGTGTAAACACATTTGTAATAGATGCATAGACAATATTCCTAACTTCAGATACAAAAATGATACATGCATACAAATAGGATAATCATATTCAGTAAATCATAACTTTTCAATGATATGTCACATGACCTATCGTGTATAAGATACATCATAGTTATGCCCTAATCATATCATAACAATATCTCTGTGAAGAATATGGGGCGTAATGCCACAGTTACATGTAACTAAATTCAGTACAGCCTGTGAAGGTTGTATGGGGAAGCAGGAGCAGGCCAAGCAGAAAGGAGAGAGGAAAGTAAAGAGATTGGGTGGGTTGTTGAGTGGGCAGGTGGAAAGCAGAACAAAAGCAGGGATCCTTCCTTTTACCTGTAGCTTCCTTTTATGGATGGCACCTTGCTATGTGCTAGTCAGTCCCAGACCTCTAAAGAAATAGATTTGATTGGCAGTCCTGCTGAGGTAAACATGATGTCATTGAGTGGCGGCTTCCAGCTGGCTGTGAAATACTGCCCGTCTTGTAGTTAATGGATTCACTTCTCTTGTAGTTTATTCTTCACTTGAAACTTTAATATGAGGAAACCAGTTTTGACATTGTAGCCACAGGAGAATAAATACCACAAGATGTACTCTTCTTGTACTCATGAAAATGCTTACAGTAATAAAAGAAGAGGAAGAAAAATGCAGACTGTAGGTGGGTGGGTGTATACAGGGAGAATTGTCTCTAAGATAGAATGTTTTTTTCAAAGTTTTCTATAAGGTGGCATCTAGTGTAAGTATATTTTGTTTATGTTGGCACGGTGAAAGAAAAATAACCGAATATATAGATTTAACATCTTTTAATTTTAAAGAAAGAGACATTGATACAATGTACCTTAAATGATTGTGCAGATTCTGATTCCAGCTACCAAACCCAAAACCCATTAGAAATAAGTGGGAAACCAACCATATAGTGAATCCAGAAAAAAAATCTGTTGGATTCACGTCCATTAGTTGTGCATGTTTCTTTGCAGGACTCTTTAAGACTGCTTTGTGAAGCTCACAATGTAGACTCCTGCTGTGTGCGTGGTCCCCTCCGAACTTTTCAGCTCACATGCCCTCTAGTATGTAAGCACAATGGGGTGCCCCTTCAGAGTGTTTTTTAAATATACCCTGTTGTGCCTGTGTGCTAGATTGGGTCTTTTTTCCAATTCACTTCTTTATATGAATAATGGCAAATGTTTGCAAATTCAGATTTGATTGATATCCTATAATATGTTTGTAAATTTTAAGTATTCTTCTGTTATCATGGGGGGAAATGTGATTCTTTTATATTTTATTACTAAATATTTTGATAATATTTAGAAAAAACGTACTACAAATATTGAGCAATACTAAATTAATGTTTTATTGTCTACAACTACATTGTTTGAATAGAAAGGCCAACTATTACAGCTGTGATTCATTTTGTTAAAATTTTGCAGTTGCTGACTGCTTCTAATGTTGACCTTATGTACACTGAGAAATGCAAGACATCATTAAAAATTTTCTGCCTTAGATTTGATTAATGAAATTTTATGACTGTAAAATTGTCACCTACATTTCCAAATGAAATGCTCTAATAAGGAAGACAGGTTTATATGGTAAGCCTTTGTAGTTCTTCAACTCAGACCATGCTTGAAGCTTTCTCACTCTTCCTTTAGGCAAATCCCTTAGAAGCAGAATGTTTCAATTTTGCACATTTTGTGTCAATTTTCCAGACAGAAAAGTAGCCCCTAGACATTAGACATTTAGCTACGGAAAGGCGGTTTCCTTAGTTTTATTTGATTACTAGAAGTTAGATTCCTGCTGCTAGTTCAGGACTGTTAGTGGTTACCTGACTATTTGACAGAAAACATTTCCTTTCCTTTATTTAACCTTTGACTCATGAATGTAAAAGTTTTATCAGAGCTATTGTAGAAGCATAAGTGAGGTGGAAGTCTACTTACTGCAACAAAGATGATGCATGACTTTGAATAAAAGTTTGAGCTCCTGCCTTGTTGCTACTTTGGATTAGAAAAAAATGCTAAATACACTTTTTAAATTACCCATGAAATATCTTGTGGTAGTGTTTTTTTCATGACAGCAATGTGCACATTTTTAGATACAATCTCCTGGATTTTAAAAGCATTAAATTTTCATTTCCATGATCTGTGTTGCAGAAGTTGAGTTATAGAATTTATTCTTTTCATTCCAAGAAAAATTTGTCATAGCACCTCATACAACAGTGAATGAAGAGATTGTCAAGTTTTTCCATATTTGCTTTTCAGAAGCTTATACATAGTAAACTCTTCAGGGCAGAGACCATGAGTAAAGTTTTCAAAAGTGATAGGAGCTGAAGTCCTATTTTCAAAGGTAATTTAGACATTTAGAAGCTCACATCTCATTGCAAATCAATGAGATTTAGGCTCCCAAGAGTCTGAGGGCTTGTCTGCATGGTAGGGAGTTGCGCACTGTGGGAGTGTGATTCCTGAAGTGCACAAATTAGTTGGTCTGTGCAGATGCATGCACCAACAGGGTCTTCATGGACCGATAATGCACAACACGTGAGTATGCTTTGGAAATCACTCCCCCATAGCGTGCATTATCGCACCCTGAGCCCTCTCTGGAGAGGGGACTTAGCAGCCTAAGTCACTTAGGTACTTATGAAAACTCCATTGCATATATTCCTTTGTGTTTCTACAGTGGCTACCACAATGGGGCTTCAAGCCTTTTGTTGTTATTGTAAGGCAGTGAAATAATAATATAATAAATTGATCATACATATTTGTATGAGTTCAAACTTGGGTAGCAAGCGCTTCCTTATTTAGAGACTTCTCTTTTTAACTGCACTCAAAAGAAATCAGTGTGGCAGTTTTGAGCCCATATTTATTTTTAATAAAAGCATTAAGGCTCATTTTCTATCAAGATTGTCCGAATCCTGCAAATACTTTCACAAGTAATCCTGTTCAAATCAGTGACATTATTAATGGGAATAAGCGTTTGCAAGCTCAGGCTTTGATATTAGGCTACCGTTGCTTGACAAGAGCCTCTATTGTCCAGTGACAAATAATACTGTATCACATCACTTTTAAAGTAATTTTTAAACACGTATAGTTGTCTCTGTGAGCTTGAAACTGACACATTTCCTCACTGATATTTTTTCTGTTATGCACACATGCTGACTTTTTTTGCAGTGGTGCATATGAATGCAGTGCTGCTTTTACATATATTTTCTTTTCTTTTTCAATATAAAGAGAAACGATCAGTTAAGCATTTGTTTTAAGAATAAAATTCTCATATAATTACTAGCACCTATTAGACAATCACACCCAAGAAAAAAAATATTCAGGAGGTCCAATTGCCTTTTTTTCCCCTCTTCGCAGTGTGCTGTTGGAGTATTTTAAAGAAAGTAAAGTTAAAAATCTGGGCAGAAACACTGGACTTAATTTGCACTGTTGGATACCTGAAAAAAAGATTTGCTTAAAAACCACTCTGAGGTTTTTTTTTTTAATTAGTTTTGTGCTGTCAGGATGATGTGTATATTTTGTTCTTTTTGTTTTCTGCAACTGTGTGCATTAAGATTTGCTTCCCTCGCTCTTTTGGTTATAAGTGGCATGCTTAAAATTATTTTAACCTAATTTTCTATGGTTTTAACAGTTTTTAAACTAAAGGTAATTATTGTTTTAGTATCCAACTATGAAGTAAAAGGCTTTCTACTGTAGTATTTAAAACACTGTATTCAACTAAGATTTTTACTTTGTTTTCCTTCACTTTATTTTTTATAATTCAAATTTTTGTTAGCAGCTAGAATGTGGGCATATAAAATTAGTTTATTTTTTCTTAAAGGAAGAAATATTTGAAGTACAGTAAGTATGCCTACTTATAAGGAAGGAAAACCTGTCTTAGCTGTGTGCTAAGCATCACTAGTTTCAGAATATGAATATGACCTTTCTCTCTGCATCTATTTTAATATTGTATCAATTTGTGTTTTTGTAGTAAGTGGGAGCTAAGTTCATGGATTGTTAGAGATAAATATAAGCATTATGTGAGATTAAAATGGGAACACTTGTTTTTAAAGTGTGCTCTTGATAATGAAAAATGAAGGCTCAGAAGTCAAGGGACATATATTTTAGAGCTTTGTGTTTTCTACTGAAAAGAGAAACATAGTAGGAAAAGGTTTCAGAGTAGCAGCCGTGTTAGTCTGTATTTGCAAAAAGAAAAGGAGTACTAGTGGCACCTTAGAGACTAACCAATTTATTTGAGCATGAGCTTTCGTCAGCTACAGCTCACTTCAGTAGGAAAAGATACTGTAGTACTACTGCTGAGATGTTGCTACACGGCACAACACAGGAAAATTGATGGATAGTCTAAACTAACCCCACGTGACCAGTATGAAAAATGATTCTGTAATTTATAAATTGTACGATGATTTTGTAGATAAATACTTAGAACAAAACACGAATCTACGTCACTATATTAGACTGAGAAAGTCACTTTTAATTTGCTATATGATACAGTGTTTGATTTGTGTTGGGTTTTGCAGTTAACACTTTCCCCATTAGACATATATGTTGCATTTCAGTCACCAAATAAACTCTACTATTAACATATTTCCAAAAGATAACAGGAAAGATAATCTATCAGGAAGAAGCTTCCAGGAGCAATCATTTTGTGGAATTTTATAGTCCGTGTTTCACCATAACACACAACACTCACTGAGTGCCCTTTAGTTAAGTGTGGTGGGGTACACTGAACAATTATATCCTAGGGTATTGAAGAGCAAATACTGTAATCAAGTTAGGCAGTAAAGTCACACTTTAACTACCATAAATACTACCAGGTAGCATAAACGTCTGTTAAAGCACTGAGATATGGACTCAGATGTAGTTAACAGACGCACAATGTGCATTAAAGCCTTTTAAAAAAGGCTAACTGTCTAGAGTGTGTCTGTAGCAGCTTTCAGGAAACAGGCTGCTTCAGCCCAAACTCTGCTGACTTGCGGACTCTCTGCAGGAGCCTAAAGCCTCTAGCAGATTTCAGAAAGACATCTGCTTCAATGTGAGCTGCAGTCACATATTGGGCAGGACATCTGAAGTCGTCACAGTTTGGGGAGATGTCTGTTTCTTCAGACAGAAGCAGATTCTTGAAATCTTTATTTTTATTTTTTATCACATCAAATTTTCCAATATTTTAAACCTTACCCATCATCTATATAAAAAAATAAATACTAGTTCAAATTTGTCAACTCTCTTGGACAGGTCAGTGTCTCTGAACTACACAGAACTGGGATTATCTACTCTTGTGAATTAGCTAGGGTGCAGGCATATATTTCCCAAAAGCTGCTTCAGGGAAAAATATTTTCATTCAAAGTCAAAGCTAATCAGCCTCAGCTGAAATAATGAGAGATGTTAACACATTGCCACTTGTTTTCGTGAGCATATTGATATATGAACAGCTAAAATAGCTAAGTCGTTTCAAACTCTGCCATTTTAAAGATACAGTAGAACCTCAGAGTTATGAACACCTCGGGAATGGAGGCTGTTTGTAACTCTGAAATGTTCGCAAAAAGAAAAGGAGAACTTGTGGCACCTTAGAGACTAACAAATGTATTTGAGCGTAAGCTTTCATGAGCTACAGCTCACTTCATCGGATGCTGTAGCTCACGAAAGCTTATGCTCAAATACATTTGTTAGTCTCTAAGGTGCCACAAGTTCTCCTTTTCTTTTTGCGAATACAGACTAACACGGCTGCTACTCTGAAATCTGCAATGTTCATAACTCTGAACAGAACGTTATGGTTGTTCTTTCAAAAGTTTACAACTGAACATTGACTTAATACAGCTTTGAAACTTTACTATACAGAAGAAAATGCTGCTTTTAACCATTTTAATTTAAATCAAACAAGCACAGAAACAGTTTCCTTACCTTGTCAAATCTTTTTTTAAACTTTCCCTTTATTTTTCTAGTAGTTTACATTTAACACAGTTCTGTAACATATCTGGTTTTGTTTGTTTGTTTTGTTTGTTTGTTGTCTCTGCTGCTGCCTGATTGTATACTTCTGGTTCCAAATGAGATGTGTGTTTGGTCAGTTCGTAACTGTGAGGTTCTACTGTATGCTAGATACACTTGGTACAGAACTACCATCAGTCAGTTTATCCCACTTTTTAAAAACCAGTTCAAATTTTAAAACCTTGAGTTTGATAAAATTGCTATGTGGGGGAGAGGTAATATTTGACATATACATTTAAAAATCTCTTTAAATAGGAAAGTTTTCAAAATAAATGCTTCCTTTTGCATGCTTGCCTCTGAAAATTTGCATATTATTGATCCTTTTTTGGGTTATAGCCTTTCATAAATAAATGTTAGAATTATGAAACCAGGCAGTTTTAAATCAGATGGTATAGATGCCATATTTTATGTGTATTGTATAGTCATACTTGCAGAATAGTGTGTGCTTTTTAAAAAAACTAACAAACAAATAATGGTGAGATATTCGGAACTGGCATAATATGCCAAATGGAAAATATTGGTTTTTCTGTCTCCATTTGTGGAAACAATCAACCCCTCACAACCCTCCATTAATTTATTCTTACAGACATGTCTGGTTAGACACATGGAAAACATAGGATGGGCTTTTATATTCTGTGGAAAGCTTTCTGGTGGTCAAAGATCAGATTTTAAATCCTGAAACTCCTTGGGAGTAAAATCCTTGGATAAAAGTCAGTCAGAATCAATGAAGTTTTTCTTAGGTAGATAAATTGAACACCTTACAGTTTCCTCTGGGTTTCACCTGACCCATGGATCATGAATTGTCATTCTTCAGAAGTGCAGATACAGACAACACCATTTATTTCCTTCTGCTGGTCCGCTATCTTTGTGCATTTTTCTGCACCGCCTCTTTGACATGGAATAACTTCCTATTTCTGATTCTCCAAGCAAACTATCCTTTCCTTTATCCCTCCAAAAGTCTTATTTTTAAACCCTGCCTACAGGAAGCAAATGCAAAATAATATTTAAGAAAAAGAAAAACATTGCAAGTTAGCTTTGGCTTCCAATGTATCCCGTCTCCTCTATGTCAGCCTTCTACAATTTAAACTCCATGAGGCAGGGACTGTTTTTATACTTGTCTTATGCAGCTCCAAACACTCTGTAGGCATCTAACTAATACTAATAATGTTGTTTATTTCCATGGCTTAATAATCTTCTTTTTGGATTTCTCTTACAGTATTTAGTAGTGTGCTGCAAAGGCAGTAAAATCAGCTGCTATTTCATCCCTTTTGAACACTGCTACTATTATTTTTAATAAAACATTCTCCATAAGATGTAGGAAAATAGATTAGAAGATAACATTGATTCTCAGACTATAACTTTAGTAATGGGCTATTCCCAAACATACAAAGATAGAAAAGGAAAACTGAATCAGGCAAAAGAGGAATTACTATAAGAACCAACAGTGAAGTAACTATAAGAATAGCAAACTAAAATTACTTTTTTCAGAGTAGCAGCCGTGTTAGTCTGTATCCGTAAAAAGAAAAGGAGGACTTGTGGCACCTTAGAGACTAACAAATTTATTAGAGCATAAGCTTTCGTGAGCTACAGGTACAGCTCACAAAAGCTTATGGTCTAATAAATTTGTTAGTCTCTAAGGTACCACAAGTACTCCTTAAAATTACTTTGTAATGTAAACAATCATCATGTCCCAAACTCAAACTAAAATAATAAATTCATACCATTCCCTGACTTGAAAACTGGAGATTCTGTTTCTTCAGCCTGGTCCTCTATTTACTTGGCTTGGTCAACTGAGCTTTTATGAAAAAATCTTAACTCTTGAGTCCACTCATTGGACAAGACTGGCTTCCACACCAACCCAGGTCTCCATGAAAACTACTTTAACAGGTTTCCCTTTCCTCTGAGGAAAAGCTTCTAGAATCTTTATCCTGGGTGTTTTCTTTGGCAATTGGCATGCAGCTAGCATAATACTCTCTGATGCATAGCCTTTAAACTTCACAAATATATCCAAAACAGGTATTGGCTGTTATAAATGCAGTATTTCACAGTATTTTTTAATATCCTGTACAATGTGCATCTGTGGGTTTCTATGTGATAAAATTACATTACAATATTTTGCTAATGAAATAATGTTCAGTTTTTTAAAAAAAGGCTTCCTCCCAAAACTTTTAAACCAATTATAGAATTTGTAGTATTCAATTGGCAGTATTCTAGTGGTATGTTTGCGATGAAATACTAAAACAGAAGAAAACGTACATAGTAGCTTGTACATATGTAATTTATTTTGGTATTGTTTTGGGTAATAATGGTAAGATTTACTAAATTTAAATTGTGTGCATGAAAAATGATATATTTTTTTTTTACATTTTAAAAGAATTAATGTCCAGTCATTAGTGACGTCAGAGATAAAAGCCCACCATCTGGACACACAATAGTTTGCTGATGCAAAGTTACCTATATGTGTAAGGACTGGAAAGATTGGGACCACGTTTGTTATCTGATAACTACCTTGAGGTCTGAGAATGCCGCATGCATGCGAACTGCAGACTTGGGTTTGAAGATTATTAAATATTCTTTATGTTCATATATTTGTACATGTACATGGCTTCTAAAGTCTCTATGTAGAGATTATTTTGCAGAGAGACCAATATTTATTTGAAATATTTTTGAATGTATAATAGTGCTTTAGGGACCCAATCTTGCATGAGGTATTGTGTGTGTGGGCTGTTTTGTCCACAGAAAGCCCTAGAGACTTCATGGGGGTTCCATACAGTTATGGCAGTCTGCTCATGAACTACACAATATAGGACTGGGGTCTAAGGCAAATCTAATTTTCATAAAAACAAATCGCATGAGTGCATGGAACTATAGCCACTAAGCACATGATGAATTACATTTATATCCACTCAGGAATGTTTGAAATGTTTTTGGTCTTAAAATATAGTTAGAAAAATCAAACAGTTTTGAGATCTTTCTTCACTTTTGTGTCTGTAATGCTTGTTTATCTTACTGTATAACCAGAAATGGCTTACGTATTGCATTTTTCCTATGAAGTGCTGAAATATAAGCATTAATGGTACTGCTGAACTGGATGTTTAAAAGTATAGTTTTGTATAATAAGCACAACTTTAAGAAATGTAATTAGTATGCTTCCTGGAAATAATATACTGTCATAAATAAAAAAATACGCAAGTTAGAATTTGCTCAAAATGTTTATGATGGAAGTATGATTAAAGTTAATCTGCATTAATATTATGGGACACTGGAAAATAGACAATAATATTCTTATTATATCTGGTAAAAATAGTAACAATATACATATTTCTATTTTACAGTTACCTGCCATGGTTTGAGGTATACTACAAGTTGTTAAATACTCTGGCAGATTATTTGGCTAAAGAACAGGTACTTTTAGATACTTGTTTACATCTAATAAACTATTTTACTTGAAATTAATCGTAATAATTTTAAATCCTACAAAACTGTTTCATACTGTCTGCATGTTTGAACAATGTATTTAAAATTTGCAACAAAATAAAAAATGTATGCATTTTAATTTTGTAAGTTGTCAGAAGTTTGACATATCCCAATGGAATTAAAAAAAAATTGGATATGCTGCTGCCACTATTATGTGGATGTCATGTATTAATTTTTAAAAGCTGCTGAGAACATACTACAGCAAAGTGTCAGAGTCCTTCTGTAAACAAATCCTGGGCTAAGTGTGAGCAGAGTGTCAAGCCACTGGAGAACTCTATGATACCTTGATTGTTAACCAGATAGTTCCTGAGATTTGGGGTTTTCTCAGATACAAACACTTTTTCTGAACTGCATTAGATTTGATGTACTACTTTGCCCTTCATATTAACTAAAAACTACTTCGTCATACTGTCATCTTGACTAGAAGGGGGAAACTGCTTGCAGCACTCAGTGAAGAATCATGATAGTTTAGTTTGCATATTCATGAGCAATTAGATACATTCACAGGATTACTCAGGAAAAAAGATACTGGCAAGATAAACTTTCCTGCTTCAAGTATCTAGGTATACTAGATGGTCGTTTTCAAAAGAGAAAAAAGTTAGCCATATGCTGTTGGCTGCAGATGTTGAGATTGAAAGAATATACATGCAATAATTATATCTATTGGAAACAGACTAAAGAAAACAATAAAATTTTATATATAAAGAAAATATAATAGCCCAGTTGCATTAACTTAAGTAAAACGGATTGTAATGATCACTGAAGTCCCGTTGTTAGCATATTAAATCATATTAAATTTCGTTTTGTCTTAATCTTACTATTTAATTGTAATAGTCGGGGCTTTTTATTGAGGTTATGCTTGAAAGACGAGGCTCATACAGGGCAAGGGCTGTCTTTACCTTTGGGTCTTTCTCATTGCTTCTTGGCACTAAACAAATAAATAGTATAGCAGACAATGTATAGCTGACAAAGCTGCAACTTTATTATAGTATATGTTAAAGAACTCTACGTTTTAGTGGGCCAGAAGTTCTTTCTGGCACTGTACAAAGTGAAAGTATTCGATTTGGTGTACTGCCTCGTCCCCTGTCTCTTGGACTAATAAATCTATCAGAGAGCTCCTTCTTGTCTCCCTGACCCAGTCAAAGATCTAAACCTAAGGCCTTATTTGCTAATACCTGAGTAATTCCACCCATCTTTGCATAGAGAGATGGCAGCCCTCTTCAGACAAATTGGATCAGTTTATATGAAAGTTGAATGTACAGTTCTGCTGACATGCTGAACCTTTCTCCACATTTAGCTTGATCTCATTAGCCAAACTATTTTATAATATTTCAAGCTGTTGTGCTTTGCCTGTTCAATTTAGGACTGAATTTATGAATATAAAAATCATGATCTAGGTTCCATTATCACTCCTAAGTACAATTCCATTTTGGAAACCAGGTTGTGACACCTTAAAAAGACCCAGTAACAAAAAACACATTGGAGTTGTGTTTCCACAGCAACTTTATTTACTGTACTACCGTATGACATCTGTATGCATTCACATGTGCCGCTCTGCCTAATGATGTTTGCGTTAATGCATTTTGGGAAATTCAGAGGCGCTACCCCATCGTCTAAGTAGGGGTTAGAGTGCCTGTAGGACATATACATGGAGCGCCACAAGCAATCCAAAGGGAAATGCATCCTGTGAGACCCTATTATATGTAGAGCTGGGAGGAAAGAAGACCCAGGCAACTCAGTAACACAGATATGATTAGGGAGAATTGTCTTTGAAGCAACATAAGTATAGTGACCCGTTCAGGTCACAGAAAGACAACCATGTGGCAGCCTAGGCACATTAACTGCCATGGTGATTAAACTTGTGCTAACCATGTTGTGTACAGATCCAAGCCATATTTAGAGTCCACCATATCTTTGCTTGATTATAAATTCAGGTAAATGTTGTATAGAGAGACCCAAAGGCTAATACAATTTTTGAAAGGTGTTGTCAGGCCAGATAAATTGCTTTAATACCATTTTTAGCTTGAACCATTTTGAAGGGGTTCAAGTAACATGGTTAAATTACATGTGTATATCAGGAAGTGTAGAGAAAGAAAATAAATGTTAAAGAAACTGACTTCAGAACTTGCAAGTGATGATCATTCTTTGAGCCATAAAAGTAGATTGTGCTTGTACTTTAATATATGGCAGTTGCACTATGAGATTATCTGTGATGAAATGAAAATATATTTGTTAAAAAGGAATATGTATTCTTTGTATATGATTATTAAGTACTTCTTTTTAAATATTTCCTGTAGGAAAATGACTTGAATGATATGTTAAAATCACTGTATAGCCACCCTGTGCCAAAGGCAAACACTCCTGTCAGTTTAAACGTGGTAGGTATCCTGTGTAATGTCTCTCTATTGTAAAAATGTACTCAGTTTCTTGTCAAAAACCCCAGACAAAACCTGGGTATTGGTGCTAAATTATTATCATCTCATCATATTGCCTCCTATTGTTAAATGGCTTACCATACTGTATTCACTTACTATGTAAAATGTGTGTGTGTGTGTGTCTATGCAGACTCCAATCCTAACCTAGCAGAAATTGAGGTTTGCTGCATGGGTAAGAGGGCAAGCTACCATAGCAACTGGCAATGCTACTCCCTATCTTGTTCATTGCCAGCTGTCTCAGATGAGTATCTTTAGTTCCTCCTGCTGTGGATCAAGATCCGCTCCATGGCCTCTGAACACCTGAGTAGGGAAGGGTATGTCATATGTCAGTCTGAGCTTGGCTTTTCTACTGCCTGCCTGCAGTTGCACCCTTTTCCCATTTGTGCTTGATCATGCCAGGGTGGGGTGCGGAAAAGGGTAGGGAGGGTTTTACTGAACTGTGTAAAGATTTCTGCAGGTCCAGACCAATGAACTTGCACACATGTAAGCTGATGTGGGAATGTGTCCTAAAATTGTGGATGATTATGGCTCCCACAGGAACAGCAAACTGTTGTACTCATCACTTACTGCTATCATACTGGATTTGCTTTTCAAAGAGTACAACTCCCTGAGATAGGGTGACCAGATGTCCTGATTTTATAGGGACAGTCACAATATTTGGGGCTTTATCTTATATAGGTGCCTATTACACCCCACCCCACCCAATTTTTGATACTTGCACCTTTCATAATTAATATTTTTTCTGGGTGAAATGGTATTTTTGAATGGCATGCTAAAATATATACTGGTTGGGTAGAAAAATAAAGCAGCATGCCAAATGTAGGCAAGTTAATGTTAATATGAGACCAAAATTTTTGCAGTTCTTGACCTTTTTTGTCTTTTGAATCTGTAATATTAATGAAGCATTAGGTTGTAAGTTTTTTGCATATAATATATAGTATTTCCGATTTGTGTTTAGAATTGTTTGGGGTAATATTTTCAATTGACTCAAAATGTGAACTGTCCTTAAAATGATTGGAATCTGGTTGCTGACTGCATCTGGATTAACAGTATTGGGGTCTTCCTTTTTTTAAATTTAAACTTCTTCATTGTTGAGAAGTTTAATCTAAAATTACATTTTTATTACAGCCTGGATAAAACAGTGTTTTGTGATTCTTCTGTTGGCCTAATGTACAGTTCTTGGAGCATCTTCTAGCTCACATCATCAGTGATGCTGGTACACATGTAAGGAAGTGACTACAAATGTCAGTTGTTTTTTGCTGCTTTGCAAATAAGTGTTTCCCAAATGAAATATCATAAATAGCAATACAAAAAGAATCAAGTTTCTTAGATTCATAGAGTTTAAGAACTGATGGGACCATTGGACCATCTAGTTGGACCTGTATATGACAGGCCATTACATTTCACCCAGTTATCCCTGTGTTGAACCTGATAACTTGTGTCTGACTAAAGTATAACTTGTGTTTGGCGAAAGCATATCTTTCATAGATTCCAAGGCCAGAAGGAATCATTGTGATTATCTAGTCTCTCCTCCTGTATAACACAGGCCATACAACTTCCCCAAAATAATTCCTAGACCACATATTTTAGAAAAACATCCAATCTTGATTTAAAAATTATCAGTGATGGACAGTCTACCATGACTCTTGGTATGTTGTTCCAGTGGTTAATTACTCTCACAGTTAAAAATTTACACCTTACTTCCAGTCTGAGTTTGTTTAGCTTTGGCTTCCAGCAATTGGGTTGTGTTATATCTTTCTCTGCTAGATTGTATATCCCATTATTAAATATTTGTTCCTCATGTAAATACTTGTAGACTGTAATAAAATCACCCCATAACCTTCTCTTTGTTAAGCTAACTAGATTGAGCTCCTTGAGTCTACCCCATAAGGCATGTTTTCTAATCCTTTAATCATTCTTAAAAAGGAAAGGAGTACTTGTGGCACCTTAGAGACTAACAAATTTATTTGAGCATAAGCTTTCGTGAGCTACAGCTCACTTAATCATTCTTGTGGCTCTTCTCTGAACCCTGTCCAATTTATCTACATCCTTCTTAAATTGTGGACACCAGAACTGGGCACAGTGTTCCAGCAATAGTCACACCAGTGCCAAATACGGAGGTAAAATAACTTCTCTACTCCTACATGAGTTTCCCCTGTTTGTGCATCCAATGATTATATTACCCCTTTTGGCCACACTGGCAGCTCATGTTCAGCTGATTATTGACCATGCCCCCAATCTTTTTCAAAGTCATTGCTTCCCAGGGTAGAGTCCCCTGTCTTGTAAGTGTGGCCTACATTCTTAGGTCCTAGATGTATACATTTACATTTAGTGATATTAAAATGCATATTGTTTGCTTGCTTGCTGACAAAGTGATCCAGATTGCTCTATGGTATTGACCTATCCTCTTCATTATTTACCACTCCCCCAAATTTTGTGTCATCTGCAAACTTTATCAGTGACGATTTTATGCATTCTTCCAGATTATTAATAAAAACATTAAAGAGCATAGGGTCAAGAACTGATCCTGTGGGTCCTAGAAACACCTCCATTTGATGATGATTCAATCTTTTCAATTACATTTGTGACCTATCAGTAGCCAGCTCTTAATCCATTTAATGTGTGCCATGTTAATTTTATATCTGTATAATTTTTTCATCAAAATGTCATGTGATACCAAGTCAAGCGCCTTACAGAAGTCTAAATATATTACATCAACCAAACTTGTAATATCATCCAAAAAAAATCAAGTTACTTTGACACTATCTTTTTTCCCATATAACCGTGTTGATTTGCATTAATTCCAGTACCAATTCATTCTGTATTAATTGAGACCCATATTGGCTGATCCATTATTTTGCCCAGGATTGATGTCATCCCGTTTACCCTTTTTAAAAATTGGCACAACATTAGCTTTCTTCTAGTCTTCTGGAACTTTCCCAGTGTTCCAAGATTTATTGAAAATAAACTAACGGTCCAGTGAGCTCCTCAGCCAGCTCTTTTAAAACTCTTGGATGGAAGGTATTTGGACGTGCTGATTTAGAAATGTCTAACTTTAGTAGCTCCTGTTTAACATTCTTCTGAGATATTAGTGGAGTGGAAAGAGAGTTGATGTATGATATGACGGCATAATCTGTTTTTTCCCAAGTACCAAAATAGAAATATGTATTGAATACTTAAGCCTTTTCTGTATTATTATTGATATTTCAACTATTTCCATCTACTAATGAACTGGTTCTGTTATTAGGATTCTTTTTGTTCCTGTTGTACTTAAAAAAGTTGTCCTTTACTCTATTGGCCATAGATTTCACCTTGTTCCCTTTGCTTCCCTTATCAGTTTTCTACAGTTCCTATTTTATGATTTATATTCATCTTCTAAAAGGACATCCAGTCTTGATTTAGAGTCACTGAGAGATAGAGAATCTACCACTTAGTACTTGTGCCAATGGTTAATCAACCTTACTGTTGAAAATTTGTGCCAAATTTCTAATTTAAATTAGTCTGGCTTGAGCTTCCAGCTGTTGGTTCTTGTTATATCTTTCTCTGATAGATTGAAGTCATTTAGTACCTAGTATTTCTGCCCATACTGTAATCAAGTTACCTCTCACTCTTCTTCCCGCCCCCCCCCCCAAACTAAACAGATTGAGCTCTTTGTCTTTCATTTTATCCAGCCCTCAAATAATTTTTATGGCTCTCAAATGTTTCAACATCTTCAAAATATTTCAAATTATTTTAAAGAGAACAACCAAGTGGAATATATTTTAGAAAAGAAAACCAATATATCATTTAATACTATACCTTGGCACTTTTTGCAAGAGTATTGTAGTATTGTGTTGCAAAAGTATTGCAATTTACATTCTTCCTATTTAAAATTTCTACTATAGTCACAATTGGATATAGCAAGCTTCTTCATTCCCTCTCTTACCTCTTGAGAATTGCTACTGTTCTCCTTTACAGTTGTTGCATTTCGTTTTAGAGAGATTGCCGGTGTTAAAATGTGTTCCATGCTACTTTAAAGGGGTGGGGCTTTGTCTGGCCAGCAGCAAGAAAGGGATCATGGCTTCTCCAATGGGTTCCCCTCTCCTTTGGGTTAAGAGGATGGAGGGAAGAGGTGGGATTAGCTAAACTGTGGGCTGACTGGAAGGGAAGCTGTTCCTTTGGCCATCATCCCCTGCGTGTCTGGGGGAAGGAGAGAGTACTGTGCTAAACAATTTTTGCTTTGGAATCCATTTAGATGAAAGAAAAAAGAAAAGGAGTACTTGTGGCACCTTAGAGACTAACCAGTTTATTTGAGCATGAGCTTTCGTGAGCTACAGCTCACTTCATCGGATGCATAGCATATCGTGGAAACTGCAGAAGACATTATATACACACAGAGTATGTGTGTGTATAATGTGTATATAATGTGTATATAATGTCTTCTGCAGTTTCCACGATATGCTATGCATCCGATGAAGTGAGCTGTAGCTCACGAAAGCTCATGCTCAAATAAACTGGTTAGTCTCTAAGGTGCCACAAGTACTCCTTTTCTTTTTTCTTTTTACGAATACAGACTAACACGGCCGTTACTCTGAAACCTGTCATTTAGATGAAAGGTACTTATATAAATGCAGACCCAATGCCAAGTGTTGGGCTGCAAATAAAGACAGGAAGTGGTGTGGGACCAAATTTTAGGACCTTTAACAAATAAACATATGGACTGAATCAGTCAAACTGTGTGAGAAGTCCTTGCTGAACTTGATCTAGAGCCATGTGCCCTGGTAACTGGCACTGTTGCAGGACTCCAGAAACTGTTTTAGTCTGCAGCCTGGCTTAAATTTTTATGTCTGTTTGTTATGTCCCTTTCTCCCATATTGTAAGTGGCAAGGTCTTAACCTGTGGATGCTAATAGATTTAAAGTTAAGTTATAGTCTGAAAAATGACTATAAAAATGGCACTATGGAATTCCATGTTGACTGTCCCTGAGTGGGTCTAGATCAAATTTCTTGGTGCAGAAGTAAAAAGATGCTGACAGTTGGAAAAAAACTCCACAAACTCATCCTGGGATGTGGAAGCCAAGCTGTGGTCTTTCCGTCTCACACATCAGCACTAGTTAAAAAAAAAAAGATTCTTCAGATGGAACTTACCATATCAAAGCATTCTGTTGATATGTGAGCCATACTGGAATCCAGGTCACACACTCTCAGACTCTGTTTACAACGCCCTTCAGCTGTACTGCTGAGGTGTCAGCTGCAGAGCTCACTAAAACACGGCATGCAAACTGCTCCACATGGATGCTACTGGTGCAAACTAAAAAGTACCTGATTTGTGTTAACATCCTGTTTTGGAAGCACTACATTACTGTGAAGTAAACATCTTTTAGTTTGCACCGGGACCATCTACACAAGGCAGCTAGCACGTCAAAGCTTCGTGAGCTCTCCAGTTCACACTCTGTTTGTCACTGTGGTGCCGTGTAGACAAGCCCTTTGATGTTTTGGCCCTGTTTAGCTAACAGGAATAAAAAGTAATAATGGTTCACTTTTGTCAGAAATGTTAGCCAGTTGTGGTCTGAATATACACGGGTAACAAATCTGATGAGTGAGTTACCCTTCTGACTATTACCACACTTCAAGCCTGTCCATTCCCCTGATTACATGTACATTGGAGTGTGTGAGTCATAAAGCTGCACCTCTAGATAGAGCTTTATTGGGGGGTGGTAGAAAGTTATGGACTCTTACTGATACCTATACTTCAGCTGCACTGAGATGCTTTTATATCACAGTGTGACTGCTTTGATGCTAAGGAGGTGAGATCAGAACTGTCCAACCAAGGAAATTTGTTTCAATATATGGAACCCAGGCATGGGTGATGTCATCATTAATTGTTAAAAAACTAAAGTCTAACTCCTAGGTAGATACAGCACACAACGTAATGAGATTTTCTACTTTGTTAACCAACAAAAATACAAAAAACCCCAATCTTTAACTTTGCTTAATCACCCTGCAGATACATTTTATGCCCTGCCATTTTATTCATGGCTATTATGCATTCTCTGTTGATCTGTTATATTATTCTAGTTAATTATATTCAACAAATGAGTCTTGCATTGTTATGTAGAAGGTCAGAACCTGAAAGTCTACTGATTAAGTCATTCAGCATTTTCATTCTTCTAAAAAGATTATCGCATATGAAATCTTTGCCCCAGTTCCTTTTATAGTTAAAATGTTATGAATCAGATGTAATTTTTTGGTTTAAAAAACAAAATGTTCGATTTTTCTCTCATGTTGCATAAGAATCAAGAGATGTTTTTTGCAAGTGAGCAAGTTCTGAAAAATCAGCCGTACCTAGTATCGGTGAGTTTAAAAGAACTGGCTACCTAAATCCTACCGATGAAAGAAATAATTACTTGCCAGATGATGTCTCTGATTTCAGGATGTTCATATATGGTCTTTTGGAAAATGATTATTCTGTGGTTTTCTAGTCTTAAAAACCCAATCTTTATTAATATATTTCTCTTTATACTAACCTTATTTTAAAACTGCAGTATGTGTGAATTGTAATCCGACTACAAAAGCAAAACAAAATTTAAAATGGAATAAATATCCTACATTTAATCTCACTGCCACTTTTTAAGTAGCAGAAGCATGACAGTGGCCAGCACTGGTTAATTTCATACCTAATACAAGATCTTGTGTGTCTCCCTAAGAGACCTCATAATACGTTGCAGTACTTGGAGTATAAATTATTTCCACTGGAAATACAGTAAAACCTCAGAGTTACCAACACCTCAGGAATGGAGGTTGTTCATAACTCTGAACAAAACGGTATGGTGGTTCTTTCACAGGTTTACAACTGAACATTGGCTTAATACAGCTTTGAAACTTTACTATGCTGAAGAAGAAAATGCTGTTTTTAACCATCTTAATTTAAATGAAACAAGCACAGAAACAGTTTACTTACCTTGTCAAATCTATTTTTTTAAACTTTCCCTTTATTTTTTTTAGTAGTGTACATTTAACACTGTACAGTATGGTATTTGCTTTTTTTTTTTTTTTGTCTCTGCTGCCTGATTTTGTACTCCCGGTTCCAAATGAGGTGTGTGGTTGACTGGTCAGTTCATAACTCTGGTGTCCATAACTCTGAGGTTCTACTGTAGCAAATCATGGCTCTGGTGTCTGGCAGTAGTGGGTGATGGCTTCCCATAGCACATCTCTGCTGTTCTGATCATTGAACTGATTAGTTCTCTGTTAAAATTATGAACAGTTAGAAAATCATTGATTGTTTCACTTCTAAGTTACTACTGAATAATATTCTGTGGCCTTAAATACTGTGTGTGTGTGTGTGTGGCAGTGAGGGAGGAGAAAAGAATTCAATGTTTGGTATAAACAGAAAACAGAGGACTTTTTCATTGATCTGGGTGTATTCTTGGTCTTAGCAATTGGGAAAAATAATTTTCATCTTTCATAAATATATTAATGCACATCTGTACCTTGGTTTATTTATTGTGCACAGGGCACAATGTTCATGTAATGCATTGTTTTTTGTATAGCTAGTGTTTGGACTTTTTAGCTAGTGTCAAATAAACTAATTATTGTTAAGGAGAAAATGTTCTTTAAGTCCATCAATCTGGTGCAGTAAGATCTTCCTACATGCATATAGTAAATAGCAATAATAAATTACATTAGCTATACTAAAATTTTTATATACTTCATCATGTTCTAGTTAATCTTTTTAAAGTTTGACGAGAGATACATTTGATTTTTATATTGGTTGTTCAAATATCTATATCTAAATATAGATATAAATCTATAGATCGATATAAACAGAGGCAGTTATTTTAAATTGTAGAGTACATGCTCACTAAGAAAATGGGATAAATAAAGTTTTTTCTCCTACAAGATTTAGGCTAGGACACTAATGATATGTTAAACTAATTGAACCAAATTAATTCCTTGTCTAAGTATTGAAGTCACTGGATTAATGTAAATTAGTGAATTACATCTGTACTGAGTTTAATCTGGTCTGTATTTAAATCCTGACTCATGCTCAACCTTTAAATATATAAAGTTGTATAAGGTTGTTAATATTTGTCATAGATTAATGTGAGAAAGTCAAGTAGTCTTATCCTAATTTTCTGTTTAAAGATTGTTGTTAAATTGAGGGGAACTGTACCTGCAATAACGTTCTCTCTGTCCTAATGAATTTATTTTCTTAGGTGAATGATTTTTCCTCCTATAAATTTTTGTTGGGGGGAAATTATGGGTCATAAACTCTTAATTGTTAGTCCCAAATTGAATCTGCTGTTTCTTACACTCAGTCTTGGCACAGTATTTAAAATTTGCATAATTTCAATATGACTCTAAAACAATGGCATGTTGATTTTTGATCTACTGATCTTTGGTGTTCTGGTCTGCTTTATTTTATCTCACATACACACACTCTCTCTCTCTCTTAGTCTCTTTCTGCACAAAATATTAATTTTGTTTTCCCTCCACCCCATTGATTAGCATTCGTACTTCATTACTCCTGATGTAACTGGATTGCCAACAATCCCAGAAAGTGTAAGTATGTTTGTTTGTTTTTAAATATCTAACCAGCAGTGTTAACCTTGTTCGATGGGTGTGGCTGAATTAAATTCGTAATTATGGTCTATAGCTGGGCCTACAAAGTTAGAGCCATATACTGCTTTCCACAGCAGATCTCATACTGGTGTCAATCAGAGGTTTTTACAAAGAATGAGGGGAGAATACAGCCTTTGTCTAATTACAGAATCTTCAGTTAGTGAAAGAACTACTGCATTGAGCATCATCCAGTGATAAAAAATTATACAAGGTATTTTTATGACTACCATTTCTGTACATTGTTTGATCATTTGCACATTCAGTTACTCAATTTGTATGTGCATTTATGGTAATTATGTATAGAAATCATGCCTGCCACTTATGCACCTGAGTTATTTGAATATCTGGCCCCCCAAAATTGCATATTTAAGTGCCAGAATTAACATCCCATTGAGATGAATGGAAGCAATTTATTTTTCTGAGTGCTGTTGTTTCAAGCTACCTAAGACACACGGGTTCACATTTGGAAGGTCATCTTGACAGCTCTAATGGTTAAAAGATTTTTCTTTGTTTAAATGAAGGTTTGCATTCTACAGAATTCAAATATGTGATGGAGGCCAGATAAATACATTAAGCAGGCTGCAAATGTAGTGTCTGTGATCTTCAAGTGTGTGCTTGACTGCATGTTTAATAACTAGCCATTGAAAGCGTAGCTTATTTAAATAGCCCACCTTCTTTAAATCTTGCATTTAAATGTGGGATCAAGGGCATTCATGCTATAGCTGGCCATTTGCTACAGTTTTGAAATTATGATATCCTCCCCTCCTGCCCAGAAAATTAAGTCTGCATGGTGGCATGAAGAAATTATGTGATGCACATAGCAGAATATTGATTCACTGAAGTATTTCAGATCTGTGCCTGTGGTTGATAGATGCTGTGGTTGTTGTGAAAGTGATGCTGTATACTTTTATACAGTTCACAGGAAGGAAAGGAAATGGAAATGGAAGTAGAGGTGCCTTTCTCTACCATCTCTTTCCCACTGATTCCATTTGTAACTGTGTGTCCCATCCTTTCAGTCTAAGAAGAAGTAATAAGATGCTGTGATTTTACATGGGGAGTAAATAGATGGGGGCAAACAGTAGTAAATTAATAATAAACTGTAGACCACTAATTCTTTGCTGTGAAGCTTAAAATATTGCAATGAACACTTACTTTTAAAATATAAATAAATCTGACATTTTTAGCAAAAATAAATAAATCTACATAGCAATGTAGAGTGCTTTACAGAAGTGAAGAGCTAGATGTACCTTTTGACTTTTCTGCAGCTTTAGCAACACAGAACCGCGATATAAATAAGATGCTATGCAGCTAGTCCTTGGGAATTTAGAATCAATCCAGTTATCATGGCACACATCTCTCAGATGGGATATTAACATGCTGTTCAAAGAGCCACGGTTCCTTTCTCCACACAACAATTTGGGTCCTAGCGGCCCCTGCCTTCATCTCGTTCATCAGCTCTGAGCCCTGATGCCCCAGGGCCAGGGATTACTTTGTAGGCTTTCTCCTGGGATTTATGCAGTATGCCCCAATTTATGTGAAATTGGGCCCTACACAGTTGCATCCTCATGCTTTGAAAATGTCAAGGCCTCACCTTACAATTTTTACTCACTCTCCTTTCTCTACCCCATGCCCCAAAGTACAATCACAAGGGAGAAGGTGACCATTCTTACCCAAGCAAAATGTAAACAAATATTTATTTATTTAAGGTTTATTTGCAGTATTAGCCCAGTTCCGGTGAACAGGAATTTCCCCTCTCTTTCCAGCCCGGTGCAGTCTGGAAGTAATCTTGTTCCCGCTACCCCTTAGAGGGGGTGAGTGTGTTTGGCATCTTTGTCATATGAAGGGAGTTAATGGCAGAGGGACTTAGCATCTTCTCTAAACCCCCCAGGATACTGAGGGCACAGGACCTGTGGGCCAACCAGTAGAGCTGAGAGTAACATTAATCATCATGCCCCTGCTCTTTTTGGCATTGTGAGAGCCTGGCAGGGTAGCACACTCTGATGTCATAGCTAGACCAAGGGACAAATTCTACAGGTGTGGAATTGCAGGAAACCTGGAGTAGGGGGGAAGGTTTGACCATACAATTGGTTGGGGGTGATGGAATGTGAGATGGACTTCAGGAAGAAACTCTACCTGCACTCTGAGCCCCCTGGCTGGCCAGTGATAGCTGCTGTCCTGTTCAGTTTAGGACCTATGAAATTTAAGACTCATCATCCCTGACCATGCAATCTGAGACACCTCTTCTCCCCCCGTAATTAGTGAACCATGAGGTCAGATGCTGGGCCACACCATCCGTAGAGGCTGGAGAAACCTAACTGACAGCTGTGAGTCCCATTTGGGTTCCTTGTCCCCACCAACCATGGCGTACCCTAAACCGTGGGATTCAGCCCATTATGGAGTAAATGGTTACCCTGTATAGGTACTGCCAATGGCCAGCTGTCAGGATGAAATTAAGGCAGCTGTCTAGTCAGATCCATTCTACCATTTCACATTAATAAAAATACTAGTAGCTGAAGGCCCGTGCTGTTACACAGGTGTAATACATAAAGTCATGCATATAAAAGCTGAAAATGACTGAGAACATCGACAGTGACAGACCACAAATCCCAGGTAGTGGTGGTGTGTGTGATTGTGTTGATTTTCATTTGGTGGGGGTGGGGTTGTGCTGGAGATTTGTGTTGTTTCGTGCAGCTGGCAGATCAGAAGTGTGTACTACAGTGAGGGGTTATATATATTTGTAGTTATTGTATGTGCTGGTTCTGTTGTTGTGTGGGTGATTCTACAGAACAATGGCAGCTGGGTCAAATAATCCACCATCTGTGTAGTCTCCTTCAGACAACCAATGATATTGTTGTGTGCATATTAGCTGTAGAGTAAGGCTAATGATTGGTTGAGTTACCACTGATATCACAATGGTCTAGGACAGAGGTTCTCAAACTTTTGTACTGGTGACCCCTTTCACATAGCAAGCCTCCATGTGCAACCCCCCCTTATAAATTAAAAACACTTCTTAATCTATTTAACACTATTATAAATGTTGGAGGCAAAGCAGGGTTTGGGGTGGAGGCTGATAGCTCCCGACCCCCCACGTAATAACCTCACTACCGCCTGAGGTGTCCCGACACCCAGTTTGAGAACCCCTGGTTTAGGAATCTTGGCATAGTATACATACATGCCTTACCAGCTGGATGCCACATGGGAATAATTTGTCAAGTCAAAATGGCTGAGAACTTAAAAATTTGACAATAACAGACCAAGAATCCCAGTGATGAATGAACCTGGTGATATTCTGAACAAGAAGTGCCCTTAGCAACACTTGTAGCTGTTTCCAGTGCTTCACACTGACTCAACAGACATTTTAGGCTTCAGAGTGACATATAGAGTGACATATCTGGAATCTTCTTATATGGATTAAACTTCTTGGTTTATGCATTAATGAGGAGGAATTTACTAACGAGACAAAGTGAGTGAGGTTATCTCTTTTACTGGGCCAACTTCTGTTGGTGAGAGAGACAAGCTTTTGAGCTTACAGAAATTGGTCCAATAAACGATATTACCTCCCCCACCTTTTCTCTGTAATATCCTGGGACCAAGATGGCTACAACAACACTGCATACAACGAGGAATTTACTAGTTGAATTTATTAGGGTTGGTATTAAGTCTTTGTGAATGCTTTTGTATATATTTTACAAAGTAATGCATTTTTAAAAATTTTAATGTATAGTCACCTAGGGCCCATGATGCATTCATACTAAAAACCCAAAATATAAATAAAAATGAATAGCTGTTTTAAACAGAACTAGCACATATTATTCCAAAGTTTCCATGTTTCCAAATTTGTTGAAAATACAAAGTTCCCCTCCACCCAGAAGGATAATTAAACATACAAAATGAAGAGATGATCTTAAAGTTAATTTTACTTTGTGCTTAAAATGGCAAGGAATTGTATGAATGCAGATATTTAATGAACAGACACGTTTCTCTGGCAGGATTGATTTTCATTTGTATTGTAAGAAATTTTATAAATAATGTAAAAATGTTCCAATCAATTACCGTTGTTAATATATGTTAACATTTTTATTTATTTATTTAAACAGAGAAATCTTACTGAATATTTTGTTGCTGTGGATGTGAACAACATGATGCAACTTTATGCCAGTATGTTGCATGAGAGACGAATCATTATTACCTCTAGCAAACTAAGCACTGTAAGTACTTCACACATCTCCTTTTAAGTAGAATATATTGAGCACTTCATAAAAAGACCTACAGACCTCTGCAGATTTAGATATGTTCCATGTGTACTTGTAAGACAATATCTACATACTTTTTTGATATATGGTTTTAATCTGGCTCTTGAAGTACCAAAGTCTGATTTATATAAGACCTACTCAGATACATTAAGTCAGGTTAATTATTTTTTCTTATCAGGAGATGAGAGTTCTTTAACTCTCCAGAGTTCATTTCTGTGCCTGCTCCCTATAAAGAATTCTTAAGGGCTATTATAAGATCTTTATTATTCACTTGTGGCTTATTCCATTGGAGCTACTTGAAGGAAATCAAGGGGCCATGATAATAGCTGCTATCCTAACCAGGTAATAGGTAGATTCATCTTTGTTGCAGAGTAGTGGTTTGGGGTATATACTGTAATAGCTCTGATTTGGAACAGCTCTTGTGGCTGATAATAATTTACAACTCAAAATAGCATTTTTATTACAGGTTTTAGGGTACTGCCCACATTGAACTGTTTTTCCTTATGTCAATGGGAAAACGAAAGAATGTCTATGTTTGGTTACAAAAACATATCTAAATATTCAGATATTCTTTTGTTTTAAACTTTGAGATTTTCTTATAGTTTGATGCATGCTTGAGAGGTTAACTCAGGTTGCAAGTGACTATCATTTTACAAACCAATTTGTGTCATAATATATATTTGTCATTTAGTAGCTTTAATCTTTTGTTAAAACTCAATCACAGAAAATCCTTTTATTTCTTTTAAGCAGTGCTATATAAAGCCTTTTGTCTGACACATTTTCCATAGTAGTAATTCAACATTACTAACTTTACTGAAGAGTAAATGAACAGTTTTGTTTGGGAGCAGGATTTAGATGCAGTTTTAAAAACACAATTCGGAGCAACTTTTCAGAGAGATACAGATGTACTATTATGTTTCTAAAAACAAATTTCTATGTTATGTAATATTTTTTGAGAACTCAGAGAATATATGGTGTATAAAGAGTAATTTAAATTCCATTGAGTCAAAAATGTTGTGTGCGAAAAACCCTGTGTTGCCAAAGGATGCTAGTAAGTAGCAGCAGTTCCTACAATTAAAAAAGAAAAAGAAAATATCACAAGTCCCCAAATATACAACTTGTATGGCTGCTGCATTGTGCAGAGTCCCACATGACTTTAGTGGGTCTTAATGCAAGCACATCAGTTCGCATGCCACAAGGTGCAGGAGCAGAGCCAAGCTAAATAACCCATAAATAGTTTGATATTGAATGAGTGATGTGCAGCTTTTAGAAAGCAGTTGATGATGTAAGTACTGTAAGCTTGCAAAAAAAGATCCTTCTATTCAAATCCCAGTGCCTTTGACTTTTAAAAGCTAGATCTTTTCCGTTAAATTCAGACTAGGCTAGAATCACCCATTTCACTCATACAGTCCAATAGTTATTTCAGTTTATCTAAAATGCATCCATCAAGAGTAGTGCATGTACAAAACTTATCAATAAAAGATAAGCAATAAACAGTTTGAACTGATATCCAAATGCAGAAGTCCTCCCTGTCTCCCCTACCCCAAACCAACATTTCACATTATCAGCTTCCCATCACTTCACCCATCCTTCCTCCCTGAAAAAGCCTAGGAGAACAGATGAGCATCACACCATGAACAACAAATTTGGACTTTGTCAAACCCGTGAGGGAAGAGAATTCTAAAATGGTGGCTCCTTCACAGAAAACATCTTGATCCTCACCCTCTAGGCTGGCCAAACTCTGACCTATATTCTGAAGTCCAGAGGGGTTGGGCAATAGGTAGCATTAAGCCATCTTTGCAACTCACCAATCCAGCTGCATGCTTGGTCCCTGATAAGAGATATAAGAGCCATAAGGGTCCAATAAATAGCCCCAGTGCTGCTGTAGGAGAAGAGATGTGTAGGATGTGTGGTGTTCCTTATGCCCCTATAAGAATCCTGTATTAGTCAGTTAAGCCAGGTTTAAGTCTGCTTTGTCCTGGAAAGCTTAATGGGATGTATAATCGGACCTGTTTTTGCCTCTAGCTCCCTCCCATTTAAGACCAGGGCTGTTAGCCTTAGTATCTCAGTTGATCTCAACGGCATAGTAAGACACTGTGGCCAAGGAACCTCTTAGTGCCAACTGGCAAGGGGCACGTAGGAGCTACAGGAATCTCCTGAGTCTGATATGAACATTCTAGTTCACCAAAGAATGTCCTGTGAGGTCTCAAATAAAAGCCAGTGTCACGTGCATCATCAGTATGATGGTAAAACGCATGTGCAAATGTTGTGCAAGAAATATATGTGTATATATACAGAAAATATGTTCTTAATGTCTGTGTCTAGGAACTGGTCAGCAGCAGAGGTGAGAAACAGATTCTCTGTCAGACAACAGATGTATTTCCATCTATCTTTTTACATGTAAATTGAGTATGGTCTTGCTCACAATGGGTCTCCTATCACCAGTCTGAACTGAATGCAAATGAAGGATTGTGAGCACTTCAGAAAGAAACTAACTGAGGTAGAGGGGGAGAGAACCTTATCTTGAGGTGCTGTTCAAAGGTTTGCTGTATTATATTTGGGGGGCAAAGAAAACTCCCCTATCGTCCTTCACTTAGAAACTAAACGTGCAATGAGTTTGCTTCATGACAAAGGGGTCTCAACCAGAATTGGTTGAAAACACTGTAGAGAACTTTGGGTGAAATAAACTTCTTTAGACAGTAGGTTAACCTGTTACTTTGAATTTAGTCTCTAGAAAATGAATCATGATTTTGTTTTATATGTAATCATTTGTTTCTAATATTCTTACTCTCTATCACTTGAATCTCCGTTTTCTTATAATAAACTTATTCTTGTTTTCACTATAAATGTATCTAAGTGCTATGGTACTAAGTGATGATTCTGAGTTGAAACTTGCATGCTGGTGTACTATTCCTTGGGGAACTGCAGGCCTGATAATTTTGTGAGTGTTTAGTGGATGAACCCTCAGGGGTTGGTGTATGCCCGTTGCTACCTGTACAGGGAGAACAAGGCCTGTGGGGGTCTGGAAGGGCTGGGCAGCTGTATTCTGAATTATCTGAAGTTTCTGATCAGTTTTAAGATGCAGCCCCATAAAAATTGCCTTGCAATAATCCACTAGTGAAGTGACATAGATACTGTGGTGGAATCTTCACCAGAAAGAAAATGTTGCAATCTCTCGACCAACTACAGGTGAAAAGATATTCTTGTCCAGATAGTAATTGAGACCATCCCAAAACAGCTTAAGATACAATAAAATCCACAAGTTGTCAACCCGAATAACAGATCGCAGACAAATTCCCATGAATGACGGAGCTGATATCACTTCCTCAGTTTCTTCTGGTTATTTTTCCCAACCTACCAACAATATCAGAGTCTTAACTGGATTAAATGTTAGTCAGCTAGCCCATTTCCAAGGCACAGTACTGGCAAAGACAATGTTCCTTCTAAATTTTCTTTGTATTGAGTGGGCTATAAACTCCATTGAGTGTTACATTTTTGTCCTTGGGCAAGCTTACAATTTGTTATTAAGGACAAAAAAAAAAAAAAGAGAGAGAAATCCCTCACAGAACTGTGAGAGTATACAAAATGGATTGCAATTGCTTTTTAGAAAGATTACATTCTAGTGTATAAGTGAATATTTCAGGACTGTTTAAAGTATGGATTATGTAAATGTGTAGTTAAGGACTTGAAAAAATCTGTACTATGATAGGGTATCATGTGTATGTGTGTCCAGGGAGTTTTAAAGACATGTATTATTGTGCAGTAGTGTGCCAATAGTTGGACTGTTGGAATGCTTGAGACCTTCTTTCACATCTAGTAGCAATGACACCCATGATTAAGTTATGAGCTGTTGCTAATAATAATTTTGTTCAGGATTCTTAAATTTAATCATTAAACTCAGGATCATGGGTGAAACTAAAAATACCACATTTGGCATTTGTTGGTACGCTGGATAACTGTACTCACAAACAAAACCGATTTTTGCCATCTTCAAGCAGTAATTAATAATAATACAAGAAAGGAAAACAGTCTCATAACTGATATTTGAAAATTGGCTACTGTAATTGTTACCTAAGATATTTTAGGAACGTCTGTGTCATGTTCAGGAGCTCAGCCCTCGAGAGAGCCATCTTACCATCTCCTCCTAGGAGCCCCTATCTCCCCCAACCCAACTCCTTATCCCTCCCTGTTGCGCTGAGAAGAGGGTGCTGAGATGCCCTGTCCTGCCAAGGGAGGGGGGAGTAAGCCCATCTGCTACCTACATCCTATTTCTGCAAGTGCTGCTCATTGGGGGTAACTTTTTTTTCTTGCTGTCCCTCGCTGTCCTGGGATTTTCCCCTCTGCCACTCTCAGGCAGCACATCTCCCTCTTTCTTAACCGTGGCTCCTACCCTGTCTTTGATTTTGCCTATCTGCCTCTCTCTTTTCTCTGCTTGCACCTGTTTGACTCCCCTGCACATACAATCTGACTTCCCTACATAAATTCAGGCCATCCCTCCCCTCCAATTTGCTCTCTCTGCACTCTGGTATCCCCCATTAATATCAGGGAGCCAGTTTTAGTTCTGAGTGAGGGAAGAGTCAGCAGCGGCTTCAGCAGATGTTACTGAGCATGCTCAGATTGCCCAACCAGGATCAATAACAGCAAAGTAGCAAATCATGGCAGGGAGCAGTTTGTGCCGCTACACCACCTGTGCTTCCAGCAATGTGATGTGTGGTGGATACAGAACAGTTGCTTGGCTGTGCATACGTGCAGTTTACAGGGAATGTTGGGCAAAGGACTTGGTAAATTGGTCAACTGCACTAGTGAGGTCTGATAAAATAGAGATGTAGAGTTGAGGGTCACTGACATAAGACTTCAGTACACATTGCCTCCCCATCTCCCATAACAGCCTCTCTTACAAATTGAACAGGACTGCTGGTAGAATTACTTACTGCTGTACTTTACTGTTTTTATATATATATAATCACTCTTCTAAATTATTCTATCAAAACTATTTTCAATAGTTAAGAATGATTACCTTTGCTTTTTGGTATGATTAATACATTGCTTCATTAAAATGATTGACTGCTGGATTTAAATATGCATGTGTCTTAATAAAAATATTCCAAATAAACAAACAGTCTCTATTTGAGTGATGTGTATGCCAGATTTAGTTCTCTTGGCTATTGCATGTATAAAATAGTATTTTGTTGACTGTGCTGAAAAGGTATCCTTTTGATATTCCTAAATTAAAGTTTGATTCTTAAGCAGATTTATCTTTCAAAGGTAGTGATATCAGATGCATTTTATTGTTAAGGGAGTTGTCCCTTATTTTGGGGGTTAACTTAATACCAAGTGTTTATGACAGTTCATGAAGACTGGGTTGTGATGTCACTTTCAAGTTATCAGCTCTGTTTCGGTTCACTATCTCAGGGCAGTAAGGATGGATAACAAAAGGCATAATTCAAGGCTTCGCTCAATCTCTCCTTACCCTTCTTTTGTGGGGGATGCAAAATTACTTGAATATATCTGGAAAAAAATTCTTTTAAGTCTAGGACTTCTCTGCTATAAATTTGATGTGTTTGTTGTATTCAAGATAAAGGACTGGCCCTGACATGAAAGCAAGAGAAAAATACGATATTGCATTTATAAAGAAGGTTTACTTTGAGGGAGGGAGTATACAGAAGAGAAGGTTGAATCATTAAGTTATCAATTAGCCTTTTTAATTGGTGATTGTACCATTTGCATTTTTAATCTAATTTGTTCGAATAGGTTTAATGCAGTGAGACGCTTGCATTTCATTCCCAACCAAGCAGGCTTCTGTTTTGTATGCATCTTTTCATAATTGCAACTCTGTTTAATCTTTTGCATGTTTCTATAAACTGATTTGCAAGGGTTATTCCTCTATTTTTAAAAACTCCCTCTGCTTGAATTTTAATAGCAATCTGCATGGCGAGCACAAAAAGGTGTAGGTGGAAACTTCCCTGTACTCAATTCTATTACAGCTTCATGGTCATTATTTGCCCTAGCTGTTGACTCTTTTACTAGTACAGCTTTCCAGCTCCCTTTAATAATATGGTTGTTATCAACCTTGCAGCTTGCTTGGGGTTTAGTATTAGAGTGGGCTAGATTCACCTAGCCTGAGGATCATGTTCTGTAAGATCTGTTTGTAGCAAAAACTACAATTTGTAGCTTTTGAACAGGTATCTATAAAAGAAAAGCAAATTACGCTTTGGAATGAGTGAATGAAACATTGCGTGGGATATATTCAGAGGTGATTTTTGTTGTTTCACTTTTACTGAATAAGGAGGACTGGTTTAAGATGTCATGTTAAAATATTGAGTATTTTTGTATATTAGTATTTTAGCATCCACTGCTATATTTGTATGAATTGTTTTATTAATTAAATGGGGATTTAGTAGTTTTAATACAGTTTATTTTTTATTCAATCTTTGCATAAATTATTAAGCTAGAGTGGAAAGCTTTTCTAGTAAGGCTGAGCGAGAACATTGATTTTATGCATGCTGTAGGCAGGCCCTAGATGTTTAGGCCCCAAGTGAACCTGCTGTGGTAGTCTACCAGAACATCATACCATAGTCTCATGTATTCAAAGCAAAGGAATAAATCATGATTTTACAACAGTGCATCAGTTGACTTATTGCTGTTTTGTGACCGGGAGGTAGGAAGGATTGCTGTTTAAAGCCATGTCATCGGTTCTCAAGTCAGTCAAGCATGAAGGCCTGTCATATGCCTCTATAATTGTACCTCACCAGACTTTCTCTAACTAGTCAGCTGGGGCTGTGCATTTTGTCTCAAACACCCGGCTGGCCAGCGTCTGACAGGAGCTTTCTCATCATGCTGTCAGTAATATGTTAACTAGAGTGTATCTTTTGTGGCCTATGTGGCAGGTGGAAAGGAAGCTTCACTTTGAAGCAGATGTCTAAATGTTATCTCCATTTTGACCAATATTTGTTTTAGCTAATACCAGCCTGATCAGTCTGTAAGCACTGTAGTTAAAGTTTTGACTTCACTGTCTGTGAGCCCTTTCTGGAGAAGCTCACATATAAAGGAATGCACTAGGAATTCTTTCATTATGTTAACAATACATGCAACTGTTTTTTGTGGGTATTTGACTGTGGGCTTTTCCTTGCTTTTATGCAAAGAGAGCAGCCCCACTCAGTCACTGAATACAGTATAGTTAGTTGGACTGAATGGGGTCTTTAGAATCTTGTTGAGTCCGTATGGATTACTGTTACCCATTAAATTCTATTCAGTTCCCTTGCCTTGACAGTCATGGTATCTATAGTCAACCAGGGACTAGGAAGACAAGACAACAAGACTCCTTTAAGGCGTAAACTGAAGGAGCCAAAACAGTACCTGGGGGTCAGCTCCAGTTGTGCCCATATGCTGGGGGAAGGCATTGGCATAGGAATTACTATGATGGCTCTGTGCCTGCAGAGTGATCCCCCTGCACTGGGGTGATCCTCCCATGGCTAGTTATACCAGCTCTTTAAGCAGATTCTGCTGGTGACGCAGTGCAATATGGCTGCTCTTCATCTGAGAAACTGATTGTAAACTTTATAGCAGCAATCATGTTGAGTAGAGTTATCCTGATAATTCTATGCAAAATACAGACATAGGATGAAATTCTGCTCTCAGATATATGCACAAAATTCCAGTAAGGTCAGTAGGGTGTGTGTGGACATAGCTGAGGGCTGAATTTAGCTCTGGAAAATAGGAAAGTGGTATTAATTTGTTGTCCCATTCATAAAGCATTGCAAAGATTTAACTGATATTAAGCGAATGCCCAGAAATCTCATTAAAACACACACGCACCCCATTATTACCACTGTTGATGCCTGCAAAAAATGATGAACAACAGCATGACAAAAACAAATGTCATTTTACAGGTGGGGAACTGACACACACAGAGGCTAAGTGACTTGCCTAAGGTGACACCAAAAGACCTGGGCAGAGGAGGGAATTGAACCTACGATACAATAGCAAGATGAATGACACTAGAGATGAATTGGGGAAAAGCAGTGAAGCCTGTGATCAGGAATTATGCTGTTGACAATTCTGTTTTTATCTGACTAGGTGGAAGTTGCATAACAATTTGTAGTTTTTCTTCCCTTACCTGCCATCTGTACAGAAACATAAATAATAGTACTATTGTGCCTAAAAATAAGAGTTCGTTTTTGTTTCAAGAAAAGGTCATGATTCAAAGGTGGATCAGCAAATTGCCTTTTTAAAAAAAAAACACCACCTGCAGTTTAACACTAAGGCAAAAAGAAAAAATTCCTCGTCTGACTGGGACTCCTCCTCACTTTCAATGTCCAGTAATCCCTGGCAATTCGGTAAGGACTGCCAAACAAGAGCACCAGTAAGTGCCAAATATAATGGCGGTTTTTGTGGACCTGGGCTGAAGGTCAGTACAAAAACAACTCTTCTGGTGCCGAGTCACTATTTAGCTGGGCCATATTTGGACTGGTGACCTAAAAGTGGAATGCCCCAGATTCCATTATGAATTGCCAGAGCAATCAGGTCCCTTGAAAAAACTATTACTCAGTTGATCAGTGGCTGTGTAAAAGTAGGACATGTGATCAGTGCCTGAACTAACTGGTATATCACACTGGCACTTTTTGCCCGCATACCATACCAGCAGTATTTAGCTATCTGCTTTTTCCTACTTAGCACAGCTCCTCACCCATCCCATCACTTCTCTTCCTCATATTCACTATTCAAAAGATGAATTACAACGTAGCCAATGATGCTCTCTGGTCTTGCTTGCAGTAAATAAGTCACTTGTCAACTGTTCACCAGGATCGTTGTTCCCTGCTGCTCCTTAATTAGTGGACAGCAGGAGAGCATGCCATGGAGTTCCTCTACTTTTTGAGGGAGGATACAAAAATTATTCTTGGGAACTTCCCCTTCAGAGGGGAGAAACATATGCAGACCCCCCTTGTTTTACGGTAGAGCCACTCCTTTTGCATAGAGAGGGGAAGTAGTGCAGGGGGAGGGGGAGAAAGGAAGAGGGAGAGACAGGATTATCGGTGAGACAGAAGGTAGTAAGAGGGGGGAAATGGGTGAGGAAACCTGTGTGTGGGAGAAAGAGAGGTTGGGGGAGCCGGGAAAAATTAGGGAGCGATTTAGAAAGTAGGGTATAAGTGAGCAAGAGGGGAAGGAAGGATAGCACATGGAAGTGGAAAGAATACAGGGAGACTGAAAGTGAACATTAGAAAAGACGAAGAAAGAAGTGGTAGGCGGAGTTAGCTTTTTCAAGATTAAAGCAGCACCAGAATGGAGAGACATTCTTTATTTAGTCTAAAACTTAAGGGGACACTCAATTTGAACTTGAACTTGTGTTAAACTTGACTAATATTTTTCAAAACACTCTTTTCTAAAGAGCACCCTTTAAAATATGTTCTAGCTTGTTTTGGAGGAAAAACATTTTAAAAAATTTACAAAGAGCTGGTCTCTGCTACCCCTTATGCCTCCACCTCCACTTATGCCTAGAAAGGTGTTTTGTGCAGGCAAATAAGCTCATTTTCCTCCTTCCACCTGCTCCTTTCTGGGCACTCACCTGCACACTGCCTCTTCAATTTCATTTTCTGCTCTGCTGCTATTACCTGGAAACATCCTTTTCTTGAGCTCATAAGGCTTGGCAAGAATTGTGTGAGCTCTTCTCCCTTCCAAGGAAGTATACAAGGGTGATATCACCATGCTGCATCATGAGAGAAATAGCAACTGCCCATCAGCAACACAATGAAATGACTGTACACAAAATGCTGTCAAATGCACAGAATAAACATATTGAAAATACAGATAAAAAGAGGACAAAATCTGAAAAATAGGAGGTTGTTTTTAAAATATGCCTACGAGTTTAAACTTAATGTTTTCATGTAATTTATTCAAAGTCCAACATTTCATTTTATTTCCTTGGTTGAAAAGGTGAATTTAAATAGAGGGGTCTGATCATCATCCTTGAGGTGGGATTGGGAGGGAGACAAACCATTAGGCCTATGGGACTTTGAGAAAGAGTGTGCCAGTGCTCATTTCTAGACATGACATTCAAAGTCACTGACAACATTAGAGAATGTTTTGGGGAATTAATTTTTAATGCTGTAGCTCATATGGTAGATTTTTTAAAAGGTGATTGTATGGCTTCACAGGTTCATTTTACTCGCACATTTTATCTAATTTGAGTCACTGTGTTTGGCTTGCAGATAACATTCTGCTAGTAAATTTTCATAAATTCTTATTTTTCATATTGTCATGATTGTAAATCTTGTCATTTGTATTCTCTCAGTGTTGGTTTCACTGGAGGTTGCGGAAAGTGCTTTGAACAAAGTAATTTATCCTGATAGAATGTTAACTGTCAGATAAGAAAAATGGTTTGTGTGATATATGGAGTTATTGTTTTCAGATCATTCACTTGAATTAGATGAATCTGCAAATAGCTATCAAATAAATATATTGTAGAAATCAGTTAACAAAAAGCTTTCAACTCAAAATAGCATTGTTTCAAAAAGATAGCAGTGTTTCTGCAGAAATTTAAAAAATGTAACTTTAAATATTGTAGAAAATTGCTTTTCTTGTTGACATAGACTCCAGACTACAAAAAGGTATAAACTTAAGTCAGTCTCTATTGCTACTTTTAAATAAATTAGTTTACTAGAGAGGTGTATTTCCAAAAGGCAAATCCTTCTGGCTTGTCGAAAGGTTTAGCATGTAAACTTGCATTATTGTGCATTAAATATTGTTAACTAGTGCTCAGATGCCATGGTGCTGGGTATTGTTATAAGAACCTAAATAGAAATAATATAAAATCAAAATAGAGGTACAAATGTAAAGATTTCCCGAGGATACTTTACTGACTGACAGTTCTCAGCTAGTCAATGTTTTTTAGAGATAAATCTGACATGTTTGAGCATGTACTACTGCTGAGAGAGCATACAGTATTAAACATGTGTCCCCTGTGTGCAAAGTCAGATGATTAGGTTACAGTTTTCCCACAATTCCTGACAGAACATTGACTTTACTGTGTACAGGTCATACAAACTTCTGAAAGTGTAGTCAAGTTTTGTTTGTTGGTTTGTTTTAAGGATATGTTCCTTTATGCCATATAAAGACTCATGCATTTCACAGTCTGGAATTGACAAATGACCTTTTAAAACATATTATTGTATTGAATCTTTCCAAAAAGGTAACACACAAGCAGAACTGGAAATATTTTTTAAATTATATACTTCTCTTGCAGCCATAATCACCTTCTTAATAATAATAATAAAATCTAGCTTTTTATATAGTTCTTTTCGTCTGTAGGTATTAAAACACTTTACAAAGGAGTTAAGTATAAACATTCTCATTTTACAAATGGAGAAACCAAGGCACAAAGGTGCAGTGACTTGCCCAGCACCAGAAATAGAACCCAGGTCTCCTGAGTCTGTCCACTGCTTTTTCCACTGGGTTCCAACGCCTCCTATATAGTATGTGGATATTCAATAAATATAAACATTTTGGACTAGGAAATGAGTTTAGGAACTCTTTAAATTGATTTCGAACATGATTCTGACATGATTTGGTTGCCAATTATAAACATGATTTTAAAACATGATTCTAATACAGTTTAATACCATTCTTTCTGGCTTGACAAACCATGTAAGAAAATAGTTTAACTAGAGACTTGTTTAAGCTGGTTTTAAACACAGTTCCAAATTCAGTTCATTGCCCAGTTATAATGGAATCTTAGAAGACAAGAAGATATATAGAACCCCAGACCCTCAATAACATACTTGTTGTCCACCATGAGCTTTAAATATTAAGATCAAAATCTGAAACATAATCTGTACCCAAGCAGGCAACCAGTACAGAGTATAACCGCGGGTAGGCAGAATCCTCTCTGTTGACACCATAGACAGTTGTTTGCCCTAGCTGCAGGCAGTTGACCAGTTATTTTGAAAGCTCATAGTAAAGGTTCATTGATAGGGTTGAACATTAGAGTACCAAAGGCACATATCAGAATTGTCAAGTCCTCATGTGTGTGTGAGAGAAAGAAAGCTATAGTCTTTTGATGTTCTTAGGGAAAGAATAAACTTGCCTTGACCACATCTGACCTAGCACCATCTAACAGCAGTCGCTCTTCAAGGGTGCCTCAGTTTTTGAACATTGTCAGGCTTCTGAAGAGACTACTTATCTGAAATAGGAAGATGTAAGGAAACTCTGACTTGCCTCATGTTTCTTGCCCAACTTGCTCAGCATAATTTCAAACTTGTTGGGATTCAGTCTCTACTAATTTAGTGCCATATTGTCATTAATTTCACTAAATAAATTTCTTAAACAATGAAATCCCCTAAGTGTCTGGAGAAAGTAGCATATGTAGCTTGGTATTATCAGTAAGCACCTACTTCCTACACACTTTTCAAAGCGGTAGCAGATAGAATTAAAGAGCACTAGAGTTATTATACATCTCATGGGAACACAACACAAGATTTCAGGGGTGCTGGAACAATTTTTATAGTGGGGGTGCTGTGAGCCATTGAACCAAACTGTAAATCCCATATATAATGGAAACCACTTCAAGTCAGGGGGTGCTACAGCACCCCATGGACCTTTAGTTCCAGCACCTACGATTGATGTTGATGATACTGACTAGACTCCTTTGTCAGGTAGCACCAGAATCAGATGTAAACATTCCCAGTCATACTTGAAAATGCAATAGAATCTATTGACAGTATCAAATGATTCTGACGGTCATAATAATACCAGCAAAGGCAGACCTTCTCTTTCATGTTATTTGTGACTGACAAAGGCTATCTCAGCACCATATTTCAGCTCCCTGCCTGAAAACAGACAAAAAGTTATCAAACATTCCTGTCTAGATGCTTTTATAGCTGTTTTGCCACCACTTTCAAGACCTAGAAAATCAAATACTGGTATAGAAATACCAAACAGTCAGGTCTAGCAAAGTTCATGCAACAAACTTTCTCCATCTTCTTTAAAACCATAGAATTATGTGCCAATCAAAACATCTCATGTTACAAAAGGAATTTTGCCAGACAAGAATGTAAGCCACAAGTTTTTGCAGGGGAATGGAATACCAGTTTCAACATATTGCATTGGACTGTTCTGACTCTGAAACTAAGTAATCCCTATTAAACATGTTGGATTGTTGCCTCAACAATCCAACATGTTTAATAGGGAAGTTCTGCATGCATCATTTTCATATCTAAAATCAGATCTTTAGAAATAATTATGCAGAAATTGATCAGATTTTGCAGTTGATGTAATCTCCAGTAGCAACTGACAGGATGGGTAGGACTGGCCACAACCTTGAAGACAACTCCAAGACAGTTTACTAAAGATGCTTTCTGCCCTGAAAAATATCTGAACCACACTCTTTTGTAATTCTTAATCATCCCGGCTGAAATGGAATTCAGTCTGGATGCAGTCTCCAGTTAAATGCACTCTTCTCCTCAGATAGCAAAAACAGTCCTGCATTCTGCCAGGGACTCACATAAACCGCACTGTTCACAACTTGTTTCAACCACAATCATCGTTTCCTATACCACTTTTCTCTGCATCAGCACCATGGGACTCAGACTCTGCTTTCTGCCCCATGTCTTCATTACTCAGTTCCCCACAGCATGCTAAATACTGCACTCTGGTGGTCATATATTACCATTCCTTGCAGTCCTGTGAACAACAACTCTTCGATACCCAATTAATTGCTCCCTTAGCAGTCACCACCGGAACCTAGAGTCAGGTTGTCCACTCCCCTCTAAGACTTTCAGCGGTTTCTCCTGTATCCCACTGAATGCAATGGTGGACTTATAAACTGCTGAGCTCATAAGAGGTCAAATGGTCAAGTATAGAATGTCCCTTAAATATTTTTCACTTTTTCCTTAAATATCTGGTTATTTAAAGGTAAAGATAGTTTTATCCCAATATCTACAGAATTCCCTATATTTTCCTGTACCTAGCGGGGGAATACTACAAATATTGAAATGCAGTTATTTAGATGGATGATGAATTTGGGATATAACATTACAGTTTGTAACTTTTTAAAAAAGTAAAATCACAAGGTAAGCCAAAAGCAAAATAAAATATCAAGATAAAAGTGCAAAATCCTTTCATACACAAAGGCCACAGTTATCACTTTACAAATGTTGTAATGTAGAGTTGACACAGTATTCAGTGTCATTCAGCTGATAAGCATCTTTGTTCCATATATGCTTAAATTACCAAATTTCATTAGAAGTTAGAATGCACACTAAATTTTTATATACCTCCCAATGGTATGTTTATAAATCCACTTACTCTTGTTTAAAGAATAGATAGAAATGTTAAAACAGTACACTTTTGGTGTATTAAGTACAAAATGTAAGGAGAAATATAATGAACTTTGTTAAATGCATAAACCAGTTAAGTCCATACTTTCACTGCTAGAAAAGAGTAAAGTTGTCATGTTATGCATTAATTTAACATTTAACATTTTTATCTTCTGAATGTCAGCCCAAAACATGGATCACAAAGTAGTAAAGACCAATTATAAAACTTTAAATATCTTGTGCAATGTAATTATTCATTTCCTAGATTGTTTTGGTAATGAGCGCGAACCAAAACATAATCCACATTTTTCAATTTTTTGCATAACTAGAAATAGAAATGCTTGTGTGCATGTATCTATTTTTTATGTATGTGTAAACATAAGATATACCATTTTAGAATCTTGAATAACACAACTTCATTAACTAGATAAAGAGATCTTTATCTAAATTTTGGGAATCTTCTAATGAGCACTTTGCTTTATTTCAGTCTGTGATTGAAATGTCTGCAACAATAATTTTTATATGGATAGTTTGGCTTGAAGTACAAAATACAATATAATATAAATATTTTAATTTGTGAATCCACATCTGTTTTGTATAAAATACTTAAAAATAGTACTGAATTGGTTGTACAGCTTCAAGAATATTACTTAAAGTGTAAAGGAAAACAATCCTAGGTAAATCCAACAAATAATAATGAGTGCAAGAGAAAAAGGATGTTCATTTGCCAAAAGACAACTGAATAATTAACTCTTTGTAACAAAGCAATAATTATTAAATTGGACATTACCTTAATGCCAAAAACAGTACAATTGTAGTTGTTTAACATAAAGCTAAGAAACAAAATGTTAATCTGAAATGAACAGTTTAAATATGGAATTATGATATACTTGGCTTCCTGTAGTATAACTGTCAAGCTTGGGCAGTTCGTTGGTCAATAGTGACATTCTATGTGTCAGTGAACAGAGTCTCTTGATACCGTAACCTGCAGTTCACACATTACTGAAGCTCCAACTGTCGAACATTCAAGTCCCTTGGTATTATTGCAGTTTCCAGACTCTCCTGACTGGCTCATGTTTCATTCTTTGGCAATTTGCCCTAATGATATCCCTCAGGAGCTTTCAGACCCTCTTTTTTTTCCATACTTAATCGTATTATATTAATCTGAGTGATGAGCAAACTGTGCTGCACAAATTGTAATTGTCTATGATTTCTGCCAAGATGCTCTTATAATTATTTTTTCCATTTTTATTATAAACATGTATATGCAAAATTGTTCTATAATTTTTATAAACAAGTATAACTGTCCAAGATACCCAGGATGCTAAAGCTTTAATTGCTGCTTTGTTCCATGAAGAGATTTCCCCTATAAAATCCATAACATTTCAGCACTGTACTAGCAGGATCCACATTTTTTTAGCTCTTACATTTGCTACAGTAGAAATGCATGCTTAATAAAGACCAGTACTAATTAAGTCAATATTGGATAGTCACTTTATCGATGACCTAATAAAACATTATAACCATCTTTTTTCTTCCATAAACAAGGTGGCTTCTAAACCTCCTTCTGTCTGTGCTATTATCATAGATCTCCATTGGATTATCTGTGGCAAATCAAGTACCAGGGAAGGCAATTGTGGCACCAGTAGTGGAACTAAAGAGATAAGATTTTGAGTCCTATTATGTCTGGGTTTCTGAAATCCTCTGCGTAGGAAAGACGTCTCCTCCCCCCCCTTCTTTTACTCCATCTGAGAACTTTAGATCAGTAGGATTGTGTTCTTGGTGATGCCTCATGTGCTGGATCTGGGCTACCTCTGTTTGGAAACAATGTTGATATGTTCTCATTTTGTGCAATTTCTCAGCTATTTTATGAATAAAATCAACCAGATTCAGTCCAGTTTATCTGTCTTCATGGTAGGAGGGCCCTGTATGGGAGAGCAAATGCAAAGTAATTATTGGTTGTTTCAAATGATTTTATTCACAATAGTGTGTAGAGGTAGGTCCTCCAGGTAAGGATCTGTGGCATACAGCCCGCAAGATAGCACCTCATGAATGGTAAAACAAACTGGGCTGCTGGGACCAATATTAGTGTAGACTAACCTCTCATTACAGGATACCAAGGTGCTAGCTTGCCTCATACAAGAAGTTGTTCACTTACTGGTCAGGGAACCATTTCTTGTCAACTTCTATCCTGTCTCTCACCACGAGTTTTTTGGGAGGGGTTATTTGAAAAGGTGACAAAGCTGGTCTCATATCATTTGGAGTATCCTGATTTACTGGACTCTTTTTTTCAAAAGGTGTTTAGAGATGAAGACAGAGAAAGACTAAGGAGAATTTAGTTTAGCCCTTAGGAATACTGTCTGAAAGTTACTTATGCTCCTTCTCAGATGAATTGAATGTTGTGCAAGTTCACTTGAGTCCCAAATGTCCACAATGATGATACCCGATCTGTCTTCTACCTTTGACACTGTTGATTATGACATGGTGTTGAGTTACAGGAGTAGAGGGAGCTTCTCTTTTGTGGCTCAGGTCTTTTATCCAAGATTACCAGGGGTGATTTGCAGGAAATTGCATCATTTCCCCAAAGACAAAGACTATTTGTTTGCTAAGATTTTTGTGGAAAGCTGAAGGTTTGCGTATTTGGCTCTTTAAATTATTGGCTGGGAAACTATTTCAGTTTTGGGGCATGTGATGGGCTTGTTACGCTATTGGGTGGCTATCCTTTGTATGGCCTGTTAATGGGGATTTTAAAAAAAATTAAAATAAATAAATTGTAGGATTCATTTCTGATGTTACTCCGACGTATCTGAGTTTGTTGACTTTGCAGGCATGATGCAAGTACATCTGTTTGCTCAGGCTTTTTCTTTTTTTTTTTTTTCTTTTTGAGGGAGTATGGCTGAGGAAGGATAACTATGAGGGGCATCCTTTTCAAATTGTGTCAGTTCATCATTTTATAAATGTTTGTACACTTGAAGTCTTTAAATCCAGATTTGAGGATGTGAGTAGCCCAGCCAGAGGTTAAAGTAGCCCAGCCACTGTAGAAGTGGGTGGGTGAGGTTCTGTAGTGTGCAATGTGCAGGGGATCAGACTAGGTGATCATGATGGTCCTTCTTGCCTTAAAGTCTATGAGTCTGTGTCCGGAGGTTATGATGGTCTGTAATACTTTACTTTGGTTGTTGGGTTTAGTGTGTGGGTACTGGGTGGTGTTGATGGCCTGTGATATACAGGAGGCCAGACTAGATGATCTGGTGATCAGTTCTAGCCCTAAACTCTGACATCTTAACAATTAAAAATAATATTAACAATGCTACATTTCAACATTTATTTTTTTCATGCAATTGAGGCTTTAAGATTATAAACATTTCATTTTAAATTTTGTACTTTCTTCGTGTTAAAAATTTTTTGTTGTCAATTCTGTGTATATATTTTTATTTTCAGTTAACTGCTTGTGTTCATGGGTCAGCGGCATTGTTATATCCAATGTATTGGCAACACATATACATCCCAGTGCTTCCTCCACACCTTTTGGATTACTGCTGGTAAGATAGCTAATATATTATATAATGTTTAATTCTGAGATACTTAGCCATAATAATGCCTAGCTTTGTCAATCTAAGTAACTCATGAAAACATTAATAAATTGTGTGAATGAATACACTAATAATGATGCATGCCCCAATTCAGGAAGGCATTTAAGCTGGAACAAAGATGAACTTAAGCATGTGGTTAAGTGTTTTCCTGTATTGTGACCTTAAACTGTCACCATCAGGACCCCCTCCAGTTCCTGCCCCAAAGAACTTAGTCTTCTTTTGGGTATCCCAGTGTCTTTGGGGAGGAAATTTTTTTGTCAACAAATACTGCTGTTAAAGAATTGAGCCAAACTGCAGTGTGCTGATCATATGGCAGACTTTGTATTCTTGGCAAGTTAGAGTTGAAAGTTGTGCTTTTGGTCTCTGTGGCCACTTCTCACAGTCATTGAAGAGAAAGTGGCTCCAGTTATACATGTTTGGTGGCCACGAATTATTAGGATTGTCAGAGTATTTTCAGAAGTAATTTACTATTCAAAAAGGCTGGGGCTTTAAGACTTAGGAGTACCAATGATTTATTATTCATTTATTTCTATTACCATAGTCCTTAGTGATGCAACTGAAATAGAGGCTTCATTGGGCTATACATACACATAGCAAGAGATAGTCCCTGCCCAAAGGAGCATATAATTTAAATAGACAATTCAGAAAAGAATGGGAGAAAGAATGATTATGCCCATTTTACAGATAGGGAACTGCAGCCTAGACATGTAGAGTAACTTGTCCAAGTTCAGACAGGAAGTGTGTGATAGAGCCCAGATCTCCTGAGTGCCTTAACAACAATATCTGCCGCCTTTCCTATATTTAGTTAATGTTTCCTGTATTTCCCACATTTGAAATAATGTTTACATGTTTGATAGGTTGCTGGATTTTCTATAGAACCTATGAGTATTGGTGTTTGTTTCATTGAGTTTTGTTCAATACATCAGTAACTTCTTGATTTCTAAAGAAGTTCTAAATATTTTTGCTTAAGGCTTCTTGGTTGCTGTCTTCTTAAGCAGATGGTTGATCTTTGTGGATTGTTTTTTCTTTCCATTGTAGTATCTTTACTTTATTAGTAAATTATCTTTTCTCTTTTTTTTTCCCTTCAAAGCATACCCAAGCCCTTCATTTCAAATGATACATTTCTTTTGGAGAAACTCATTCCTGTTTGCTTTCTCTTCAGCATTTGAGAAAATGATTCAAGACAGGAGTATAGCTTCGACACGGTTCTTTTAGTTTTGGTGTCATTTGAACTTAGCATCAGAACTCCTGACTCTTCTTCAATATCATCCATATTTTCTCTTCTCAGAAAGAAGGCAGATTTGTGAACCTCAATTCTCACCCTTTTCTTCACCTGGTACCCTATGATATTTATCTTGTACCGCAGGGCTTTTATTTCTCACTACTAAGCTGTGGATAGTATACCCAGACATTGTAGTGGCAGGTCCTGTACACAGTTGATTGTCATGTTAACAGTTGAGATTCTAGGTCTTTATGGCATGATCCAAACATTTGATTCACTCACTAAAGAAGCAAGAGATTTCTAAACTTGTAAGTCTTGTTTATATCCTCTTTCTTTTTTTCTTTAGCACTATAGAGGAAAACAAGTAAATAAAGTGTTCAAGTTACAACATAAAAATCACAAAAGCAACGGTATGATAGGGGAAATTACCACAGCAATTATGATTCAACTTTTTGTTGCATATATATGTTTCTCTATCTGAGTGCTTCTAATACAGGGCTGTGTTCTTTTTAGGCAGATAGAAGTATTACCATAAGGGTTACATGAAATACTTCTCCTTCCCCAGGTTCTTGGCTCTTATTAGCAAAGTAAATATTTTCCCCTTAGGCATAAAACATGACTCAGTGTTGAGGAACACTAGTTAGATGTAGGACCATACTGTATGATTTCAGGGCCTAAATGTAATGAGAACAATCTATGGGTGCTGCCACAATTCAGAACGAGTAAAATGACCTTCATAGACTTTCTTGTGCATTGTTATTATGTTGTCATTGTCTTGACGTAAAAATATTGTTTTTATTTTTACAGTGTTGTCATTATTTCCTTTTGGCTCAAAATGTCGTGTCCTAACCAGAGATTGCATCAATATTATTTCACTTGGTCTTCATTATGATGTCTCCCATAGACTTAGTCAGATTGTCACAGCATCATTGTAACATGAAACTCAATTCAAGAAACAGAGGTATTAGCAGCTTGCCACAAAACTTGTTTGTGCCAGAGAGGTTTGGCTCTTTTAAAATCGTAGTTAAAAACCCCAAAATAACTAAGATGATTTCGTCTACTTAAAGGATGTAGGCCCTGATCTTGCAAACACTTACACATGTGAGTAACCCCATCAAACCAAATAGAAATCATACAATATAGGGCTGGAAGGAAACTCAAGAGATCATCTACTCCAGCATCCTGGGCTGAGGCAGGACCAAGTATGCCTAGATCATCCCTTTGTCCAACCTGTTCCTAAAAACCACCACAACCTCCAGTGGAACCTGTTCCAGTACTTAACTATCCTTATAGTTAGAATAAATGTTTTTTCTAATTCTAACCTAAATCTCCCTTCCTGCTGATTAATTCTATTACTACTTGTCCCATCCTGAGTAGGCATGGAAAATAATTGATCACTATCCTCTTTATAACAGCCCTTAACATGTTTGAAGACTCTTATGAAATTCCCCCTCCCCTCCAGTCTTCCTTTCTCAGGACTAAACATATCCCGTTTTTTTAACATTTTCTCATAATCTGGTTTTTACTCCAGCTAAAGCCTCACCAGTGACCTGTAGAGCGGGACAGTTACCTCACAGGTCTTACATATGTCACTCCTATTAATAAACCCCAAATGGTATTAGCCTTTTAACAACTGCATCACACTGGTGACTCATATTCAGTTTGTGATCCGTTATAACCCCCAGATCCTTTTCAGTGGTACTACCAATTTTCCCCCATTTTGTAGTTATGCATTTGAATTTACTTTCCTAAGTGTAGTATTTTGCATTTGTCTTTATTGAATTTCATCTTGTTGATTTCTCATCAATTCTCTAATTCGTCAAGGTCATTTTGGATTCTAATCCTGTCCTCCAGAGTGCTTGCAAACTCTCCCAGCTTGGTGTCCTCCACTAATTTTATAAGAATGCTTTCCACTCTGTTGCCAAGTCATGAATGAAAATATCGAATAGTACTGGACCTTGGACAGACCCCTGTGAGTCCCCCCTAGATATGTCTTCCCAGTTTGACAGCGAACTGATAACTACTCTGAGGACAGTCTTTCAACCACTTTTGCACCTTTTTATAGTAATTTAATTTTTAGACCATATTTCCCTAGGTTGCTTATAAGACTAATATGGGCCCATGTCAAAAGCCTAATATCAAGATATATCACATCTACAACTTTCTCCGTAACTACTACACTGGTAACCTTCTCAAAGAAGGAAATTAGGTTGGTTTGGCATGATTTGTTGTTGACAAATCCATGTTGACTATTATCTACAACCCAGTTATCAATTTAGGTGCTTACAAATTGATTGTTTAATCATTTCATAGATTCCAAGGCAGAAGGGACCATTGTGATCATCCAGTCTGACCTCCTTTACAGCATAGACCTTATAACTCCCCCAAAATAATTCCTACAGCATATCTTTTAGAAATCATCCAGTCTTGATTTAAAAATTGTCCATGGTGGAACATCACCACCCCCTTTGGTAAATTGTTCCAATGGTTAATTACCCTCGCTGTCAAAAATGCATGCCTTTTTTTCAGTCTAAATTTGTTAGCTTTGACTTCCAGCCTGGATTGAAGAGCTCATTATTAAATATTTTTCCCCATGTAGGTACTTAGATTGTAATCAAGTCACCCCTTTGTTAAGCTAAATAGACTGAACTACTTAAGTCTATTGCTATAAGACATGTTTTCTAACCCTTTAATCATTTTCATGGCTCTTCTCTGAACCTGCTCCAATTTATCCATATCCTTCTTGACTTGTGTGCACCAGAACTGGACGCAGTTTTCTGGCAATGGTCACACCATTGCCAAACACAGAGGTAAAATAACATCTTTGCTCCTACTCTAGATGTCCTGCTTATACATCCCAGGATCACATTAGCTTTTTTGGCCAGAACATCACAGTGGGAGCTCACGTGCTGCTGATTACCCACCACAATCCCCAAATCTTTTTCAGAGTCACTACTTCCCAGGTTAGAGCTCCCCATTTTCTAAATATGGCCTACATTCTCTGTTCTTAGATATATACATTTATATTTAGCTGTATTTAAAGGCACATTGTTTGCTTGTGCCCAGTTTACTAAGTGATCCAGATCACTGTGAATCAATGATATGTTCTCTTCATTATTTACCACTCTTTCAATGTTTGTATCATCTGAAAACTTTATTAATTATGATAGTATGTTGTCTTCCAGGTCATTGATAAAATGGTAAGTAGCGTAGGCCCAAGAACCTATCCCTGCTGGACCCCACTCGAAAAAAAACTGCTTTATGACGATTCCCTGTTTACAATTACATTCTGAAACCTATCAGCCAGTTTTCATCCATTTTATGTGTGCCATATTAATTTTATATCATTCTAGTTTTTTCATCAAAATGTCATGTGATAGCTATTTTGATTTACATTAATTACACACCCTCTTTTAAGTATTTATGAATCAAGTCCCATATCTCTTGCTTGGGATTGATGTTAGACTGACAGGCCATAATTTCCCAGGTCACCCCATTTATCCTTTTTAAAAATTGGCAAACCATTTGCTTTCTTCCAGTCTCCTGGAACTTTCCCACTGTTCCAAGACTTATTGAAAAATCAACATTAGTGGTCCAGTGTGTTCCGCAGCTGGCTCTTAAGATTCTTGGATGCAAGTTACCTGGATCTGCTTATTGAAAAATGTCTAACTTTAGTAGCTTTTGTTTAATATCCTCCAGAGTACTAGTGGAATGGAAAGAGTGTATCAACAATTTGTGATGAGACTGTGTCATCTGGTTTCCCCCACCCAAATACATAACAGAAATATTTCTTGAACATTTCTTTTCTGCATTATTATTGATAATTCTACCATCTCCATTTAGTAGTGGATCAATAGCATTGTCAGGATTCTGTTTTTTCCTCATATATTTTAAAAAAACTCCTTCTTAGCTCTGCTAGCCATAGATTTGTACTTGTATCCTTTTGCTTCTCTTATCAATTTTCTACAATTTCTAACTTCTGATTTATGTTCATTACTATCAACTGCTGCTTTCTTACATTTCTTCCATTCTAAATAATATATATTTTATATTTTATGCTTTCACTTCCCTTCTGACACAGGTTATTTTTTTTAACCATCACAACTGGTTTGTGGCTGATTATGGCTTTTGGGGCATCTAATAAGATATTCTTAACTGATTCCCAATTATCACTCACAATTTTCTGACTAAACTCTTCCTCACAGCTGATTTGGCTTGTAACTGTTCTCAGCTTTGTGCAGTTGGTCCTATTTAAGTACCAAGTATGTGTGTATGTATAGATATTACTAGTCTGGAGTTTTTTTTTGCTTGCACATTATAAATATGATCAGGTCATGATCACTTGTACCTAAGCGACCATTAATTTTTAGTTTTCTGATTAGTTCCTCTTCATCTGTTAGGACAAGGTCTACTAAAGAATTCACCTGTGTTGGCTACAACACTTTGAGTTCATACATAGTCATCTATAATGTTCAGAAATTCCAAGGATGTTGTAGTACTGACTGTGTGACTATGTGAGAATATGTCACTTAAATTGAAGTCCTCCATGATCATGCAGGTTTTTTGCCTACACATTATAGGTAGAGGTATAAGGAGGTGGTCATCCTGTTCCCTAGTGTGATTTAGTTGTGGTGTAGCAGACACCAACTAATACCCCATCTTGGGCTTTATCTGTTAGGGCATTTATCCATAAACATTCAAGATGATTTTCTTCAGAGTTATCAGTGACTCAGAAACACTTACTGCCATTTTTAACTTAGAGTGCCTCGCCCCCACGCCTTTTGCTCACACTGGATCCTTCCTAAATAGGTTGATTTTTTTTAACATTCCATTCATGTGCATCATCACATCAGGTTTCAGTAATACAAACTAGAGCAATTCCAGTTCCTCTTGCTTGTTACCCAGGATCCTAGCATTGGTGTATAAGCAATTCAGGAATTTTTTCTCTTCATGTCTTTTAATTCCTTGAATAATTTTTTCTCAATATCTTGATTTTGTGCTGAGTGCTCATATCTTCCATCTTTTACCCTCCCCTTTCACTATTAATTTAACTCCTTCCTGACTACTCTAGTCAGCCTGTCCCCAAGAAGATTGGTTCTCCTTCTACTGAGGTGGATGCCTTCCAAGCTATACAGCCCCCTCTCTGCACAGAGGGGTGACCAATGTTCCACAAAACCAAAACTCTCCACCCTACACCACTTACCCAGCCTAGCCAGTATTTTTCCAGGTGTCAAAGTTAGGCTGAATGGTCTGTAAGTCCCCAGATCGTCCTCCTAATCTGTTTTAAAGATAGGTAATATGTTTGCCTTTCTCTAGTCCTCTGGGACTTCACCCGTCCTCCATCAGTTCTCAAAGTAAATCACTGATTGTTCCCAGACTGCTTCAGCTATGTCCTTAAGAACTTTAGGGTGAGTTTCATCAGGCCCTGCCAACTTGAATACATCTAACTTGTCTAAATATTCTTTAACCTGTCTTTTCCTTCTTCTGACTTGTATGCCCTCCTCCTCTTTGTTAATATTAGTTACATTAAGCATCTGTTCACAATTAACACTTTTAGTGAAGAATGAAGCAAAATAGGCATTAAACTCGTCAGCCTTCTTGATGTCATCTGTCATTAGCTCTTCTTCCCCATTGGCCGGGAACGGTGAATCGCGGCCACGGTGAGCTGTGGGGGGCTGTGCCTGTGGAGGATCAACGTAAACAAAATATCTCGTGGCCCGCCAGCGGATTACCCTGGTGGGCTGCATGCCGAAGGTTGCTGACCACTGCTCTACTTTTTTAAAATAGCACAGTTGTTAATGGAGCAGATCCTCAGCTGTTGTCAGTCAGAGTAGTTCCTTTGAAGCCAATAGAGCTATGTCAGTTTACTCCAGATGAGAATCAGTGTGTGTAAACTGACTACTAGACATAGGTAACTTTTCCCCTAGTAGCTTTTTAAGCTCACATCATCATTAACATTTAAATAGCTTGACATGATGAACTGAGGGAGTTATTTTGCAGAATTTCCCTTTTTTAACAATGTCTTCATATACTATTCAAGAAGCTGCTTAAGGGTTTACACAACAATTGAACTCAATGTTTTCTGAGAATCTTCAAATCCATTTGTTAGTCATTCTAGTAGTCTTGGTTAAATACTTTATGTCAGGCAATTTGAAAATGTTTATAGGGTGTTTTAAAGACATGAAGTTATGAGTTTCCATTATTTTTAAGCTAATGTTTGCAATACTTATGCATATTAAAAGGGCACACGGATAGATTAACTGAAAAGAGATGAATTTGGGTTTACGTCAGTTACTATAATTAATACTTTAGGGAAGTAAGTCCTTACAAGTTGAGTATGGGGAGCATCATGCTACTTATCCTTTATCCCCAATGCCTTTATCAGAAGGACCCCATATTCTTGTTCAACACTAGTTGAGCAATAGAGTGCTGAGGAGAACCTGGGAGAAGTTTCTACCAAACCAGTCTGTTTTTTGGAAACACCTGCTACAGTGCAGTTCTGCCCTGTTCACCTTGACCAAGAGTCCCATGCTGGCCCTTGATTACACATTATTGCCTCCCAGGGGAATCTGGTGTCAGGTCATCTGTGCCTACATTGTATATCTTGCATGAGACACGTAACCTGGCACATCTTCCCTGGTGATCCAGACTGTTCCCCTGTGGAATCCCTGCTAGGATACCCCTCCCCCATTGCCTGGATTTTGCCAGCCATTTGCATCTGAACCCATGAGCCCAGAAAGTAACATTTTCAAAATCACTTAAAAGTGGCTTGGAGTGAAACCAACGAGACTTAGCCTCCTAAGATCTCAAGTCACTTTTGCAAATAGGACTGAATCTCCTAAATCACTTAAAAGTCTTTCAAAAATTTTACCCTTGACCAATATCAGTAATGTCAGAGTGGTGCCAATTCTGGAAAATACTGGGAAGAAAGTGTGAGGTATGAGTCAAAAGTATATGGGGGAAGGGCCCAAGCAGTACCTTGTAAGAGCCTCATCTGTAAGCCTGTGGTGGCTGTTGTAGCAGCATAAATGGAAGAGTGCTTTTCATTCTCACCACAAGAGAAGAGAGGAGGTCCTGCAGAGAATGTTCAAGAGCAGGTAAAGCCTAGTCAGTGGAGCAATAGAGTTCTAAACACAAGTTTCATTCTGGCTCTTCCTCATGCTGTCTTCGGGCAATCGCACTCCCATGATCTGTTACTGGCTGCTTGGCCACGAAGTAGTCTGTCCATGGGCAGATCCATCACACAGTCCAATCGGAATTAGAGCGAATCTCAGTGCCATTTTCCTGGCTACACTTGGGCCAGCATGCCTACCCCATACACTGTATGCAGTGTAGTTGTAGCCGTGTTGGTCCCAGAATATTAGAGAGGTAAGTTGGGTGAGGTAGTATCTTTTATAGGACCAGTTTCTATTGGTGAGAGAAACAGGCATATTCACAATGCGATTATCCTATATCTGGCCTATCAGTCTTCATCCTCAAAAGAAACCGGTACAACACTTTCAATAGACGAGCCTGGGAGCTTAAAGTCATAACTTTGCTAGACACTAAAAATCATGGACCAAACAGAGATGCTTGATTTATGGCTTATTACAACAATCTGTAACCCACTACGCCTCCCTTTTGTTCTATGACTGCAGAGGTGACCGTGGGCCAGGCCCTTAGAATATGTGCTAACTACTTATGCTAAACAATCTGTTCCATTTTGCATTTAGCTGTGATACTTGGAGTACCTTTCCCAGCCCTGAAGAAGAGCTCTGTGTGGCTCGAAAGCTTGTCTCTCTCGTGTGAATCATCAACTGAAGTTGATCCAATAAAAGATACTACCTCACATACCTTGTCTTCCCCATATGCTGTCAAGAGTGCTTGTTAATGCCAGAGGTTGCTGAATCTTTATACCTGTCTTAAGACTTTCTCATCTACCTACCCTTTTAGCACTCTAAGCATGAGACTTAAGAATAAATTAAACAATGTTTTTAAAAAATGGAACTTAATAGAATGTTTGCAAATCATCATATTGTTCATTTTGCTTGTATGTTAGACGTTTTATGTCTGCTTTTACACATTCACACTCAGTCCTCCTTCTGTGTTACCTGTTTACTCTGTAAGCTCTGCTAGGCAGGGACTGTTTCTGTGCTGTGCTGTGCCTAGAACAGTGGGGATCCAGTCTCATTTGGGTCCTGTAGGCACTATGGTAGTTCATCTATTCCCACAGCTAACCAGCGCTGCCAAGGAGTAGGGAGCCCTGTGGTACTACTTGTATGGTTGCTGAAGGCTCTAGTGATAGTGCCACTTTCTGCAGTTGCATTTCAAAATGCCTAGAAACAGGTATCCCATAGAAACAGTGTTGACCATCATGGGTGAAGGGAGGGGACAAGAGAACTAGGTTCTCCATCATAGCATGACAGCCCTTTATGAGTAGGCAAATGTGGCAGGCTGGTCAGTCTGAAATGTCACTGCTGTTTCCCATACCTTGACCCCTGTAAAGTTATTGGGCTACTGTTTCCCTTTATCCTTCCTCACACACCTGGCAAAACAGCTGGAGGGCTGACCTGAATGAGGAAAAATAGAAGAAATTCATACACACAGACTACAAAATGTAATAATAATAAAAGTCTGATTTAGATTATTGGAAAATCAGCATTATGCCATAATGCTATTGTTAATTTAGCTTTGAATCAGGGAGGTCTTAGAAAATATGGGGAATTTACAACATATCAGTGTGGAGTGTGCTAAGCACAGAGTTGTTCAGCCATAACTTTGAACTGCATTGTTTTTATTAGCTAAAACTAGGTTTTAATATTCTGTGACTTTTTCATGTGAATGAACATGCTACCATCACATTTGGTTTGTTTACTCATTGCTGAAAGTTTATGTTCAAAAGTGATATATGCTTATTTATTTCAACTTAAAAACTTGTCATCAGGCTATGACCCATGTAACATTTGAACCCAAACTCTGCAACAGTGATTAAGGAGAATTTATATTTTGTGTCCATTAATTCTGATTTTTTTCAGGACCTCATTGTAACCTGGGTTTTTTTTCATAGTATTCTTAAGCAGGGTTTGATACCTCCATAACTGGGATAGGCCTCCCCCTGATGAGAATAGTTCTAGTTGTCACATAGCATCAATGGAAAAGAATGCTGGAAAGCACATTTGGAAGACTATTTGACAGAATATTATCTTTATGAAAAAATTCACAACCTTAAACTTTCTTTATTATACGGTTATGTGCAAAATGTGGTTCTTTGAAGTACATCCCTAGCTTGTTTTATATTTATTCAACTATTCTCTAATGATCACCGTGCACAAGTTTGTTTCATATATCTAAGTTAGCGTGCTATTATGCTGTACACCTTTGGTAGTTACCTTGCTGTTCAGTGTTTGCATGCTGGTTCTTGGATCTTTTTTCCACCATTTATAGTTGTTTTCTTACAGATATGGGTATTGTCAGTGTAGCTAACTCTAATTAATTTCTCCACATTAGTTTTGTCAATATTTTCCCCTGATATCAAGCATTGGCTGTAGTCTTATGGAAATTAAATTCAAGTAAAACGATGTTATTAATTAGTACAATGGGTCATATGCACTCTTTAAATGATGCTCCTTTCTCTAATTCCCAATGATAGCATTGCTTTAACTTTTTCTTTGAGCATGAAGTCTTAGTATGCATCCAATCTTTCTTTTGATAATCAGTTTACTTGTGAGACTGAATAAGCTACTGGTTTGGAAAGAGATAGAAATGGTGATAAACGCTTTTATCATCTCAACTTGACTACAATATCTTACTGATACTGTACTCTCAGAGGTCTAAATCTGGTGGCTTCACCTGAATTGGAATGCATCATTTCATGTTCTACTTTGGGTGGTTGTTGGACAGCGTATAGTTTCTTGTCTTAGTTCACCATTGAAATGACAGACTTATGATATGGAATGAGAGACTTACGGTATAGAGTTTAGTATTATACAACTTTAAAACTCCCAATAACAAAGATAGGCATTAGGATCTGGGCTAATGTAAAGGGTGTAAGGCCTGGATTGTAGCCACAAAGCATAGAGAACCCAAACTGGCATCACATCTTTATGATATTTATGGTACAATATGGTGATGTAATCATTCCCATTACATCAGCCAAGAAGAACACATTCTCCAGAATGGCAGATAAAAGTCTTCTTAAATCAGCTTTCCTCATGCAACTCTCACTCTGGAGCCAAACTTATGGAGTATGGGCTCCCTCAGGTTAGCACTACAGCTGTGTCTGCTGAACCTGAACTTGCGCTACTCAGGTTAAGTTCAAGCCAAGTCAAAGAGATCTGATTCAGGCTGGCTAGAATGTATGTCCCGCCAAGCTGCTCAGCCAGCCTTACTTACTCAGCTCAGCCAGCCTTAATCTGATTTTATCTGTCTTAATTCCCATAGTTGGGTACTGTGTCTTGAGTTCTAGAGAGTCCGCTTCTGTTGGAGATTTAAAAACAGAATAAATTCCTCTGCTTAATTTAGACTAAAGATGTGTATGCTCAGTACTGCTTTAAATGGTGAAAACCAGTTGGAGTCTGCTTTATGTAGAGCTTTTCTATATTTGTTTATCATATGATGATGATGAAGATACTGGTGGTTTGTATTTCAAGAAAAAATGATTTTTTTTTCATTTTTTATTTCAGTGCACCAATGCCGTATCTAATTGGAGTCCACTTAAGCTTAATAGAAGTGAGTAATTTTCAAACTAACCCTTTATATTTCATATATGTGTGTGAGAATGGAAAAGATTACAGGGGGCATTATTTTTCTCCTCATGGAGAAAGGATTGGTGAGCATTTTGTCAATTGTTTTATTAAGAACATACATATTATAGAGAATAATTTTAATGAAGTTCCTTAGAGAATGATTACCAGTTTAATTAGCAAAATGAAATGACTGACTTCAAACACTGGAAGCACCATGGAAGTAGAAATGTCCTTGGTAAAAGTTGTGTTTTCAAATGTGCTATGTGGATATTCAGGGCTTGCACTATGTGCTTTTGCTTATACTTAGTTTAACTATCTTTGTATGAATTTTCTTGTGCATTATGTTAGGTGTATTTGACCTCCTGTGTAAAATAGAGTATACCTGCTTTACTAGTCTTTAGTGGAAAGTCAACTTAATTAACATATGTCTACACTGCCGTAAAACACCCACGGTTGGCCAGTGTCAGCTGACTCAGGCTTGCGGGACTCGGGCTGCAGAGCTATAAATTTGTAGTGTAGACATTTTGGCCACAGCCTGGGCTCTGGGGCCCTCCCCCCCCATGAACCTGGACTCCAGCCCAAACCTGAATGTCTATGCTGCAATTTTATAGCCCTGCAAACCAAGTCAGATCACATAGGCCAGCCACAAATATTTTGTTGCAGTGTAGACATACCCTCAGGCTACAATACTTCATTTAATAGAATGAGAAAGAAAGGTTGAAGAAACTGCTGCTTTTCATCTCCTTGTATACAGTTGTCATCCCATAAACTATTATGGAATCTCTAACCTTTAAAAAACTTAGAAAAACTGGTTCACTAGTGCTGTAGACATTGCAAATGTGCCTGAATGCTTAAGTTTTTTCTGATAACAAAAATAATGATAATAGTAAATTAGACTGTCATTCAGTAGTCATGGAAGATTCAGGTTAATTTTAGGATGGTTAATGTAGAATTGCCCATGTGCTTCATGTTCCATTTAAGTACATTTGCAGCGTTCTAGACATATTTTGTGGAGACATTAGTGCATTGATTCGAAGGAGAATTTTGATAGTGCAATCTCACATTTACTTTTCCTTAAGTAACCTTCATTAGCTCACCTCATAATGTTCCCTGTTTGCTAATCTGTGAGACAGGAATTCTCCGAATGTGTCTCTTTTCTGAGACAAAGTGAATGGGGAAATAACTTTTATTGGACCAGCTTCTCTCTCCCATATTCTTGCATAATAATGGAGTTTGTGAAAATAAGTAAAGAATAAAGATGCAGATTCATGTCCTAAAGTATTTAATAATAGGGTCACATGCTAGGTTGTGTACCTTTAGTAAAATGAACAGCAGACAAATCTCTGGTTTCAGACACTGTCTGTAAGTGTAGTTAATTGGGGCAGAAGACATTGGAAAACCTAAGTTGTGCTGTTTTATCAACAAGATCAACTGTTTAAGGAAAGCAATGTCAGGAGGCAGTGGGGAGGGCAGACCCTCGCTGAGAATTGGGGCAAAGGGATGAGAGGGGGAGCAAGGGCAGTTCCATAGCCTACTCCAGGCTGGATAGGGGAAGAGGTTTTATTTCTGGTCCTATGGCAGTTCCTTGGTCGCTGGTGCCCTGTGTTTCCACATTCCATCGGTGGCTGGTCTCCTGTGTGCTGATGCACCCTGCCTAGATGCTGGTGCCCTGTCTCCCACTCCATCCTGGTGGCACACACGTGTGCTCCTGGGCCTAGTGTCTCCTCTAGGACCCTTGATGGCCCAAAGACTGACCTGGCTTGGCCAGGGAGTCACATGAGCAGCCAGCTCCCCCAGCCAGCTCAGGGCATAAGCTGTGTCACCCCTGTGTGGTCGCTGCCCACCAACCCTGGATGCCACAGCCTCTACAGCTAGTCAAGTGAAATAAAAGAGGAAGAGGATAATTGTTCCTACATACTCCCCAACAGGTGGTGGGCCTGATCCCATGCCCCATGGCAGCCAGTCCCGCTCTTCCTCCAGGCCCCACTCTTATTTCCCCCTTCCCTCCTGTTGTGTGCAAGGGGTTAGAAACACACCGGGATTCTGTTCTTGCCTCTGAGGTATTGTGGGGCAGAAGACATGGCAGGACAGAAACATACATCAGCCCCTACAATATTTCGATTGTGGTGGCACTAGTGCCTCGTTGGCTTCCCTGTTCCATCGCTCCTAATGATAGAAACAACTACAAGTTCACCTGATCTGCTTCCTGTCATTTATAGATTTCAAATAATGATGATACCTAACATTTCTGATTTTAGTTTAAAAGAATGCTAACAGTTTAATTTGATATTTAGTTAGTGCTGAACCTGTTGACTAGTCCTTTCACAGTAAGGATTTTGAGATCATTTGCTTTCCTCTTCCTTATATTTTATGCCATGCCCTTCCCATCTATAGTTCAACTGCTATTCAGCACCTTCCTTTGTTTCAGTAGTAAATGAATTGTAGCTGCAGCTGTCTCACCAATCGTCATGCTCTTTGGCTGGCTGGCAGACAATGCTATTCTGACATGCTGATGTAAAAGACGTCAAACTGCTGTAACATTATGGTCACCCAAATCATTTGTTCGGCTCCCGTGATAGAGTTTATTAGGCAAATCTTCACATTTTTTCCTCATTGTAAGCTTAATTTTTTTCTTTAAAAATAAAAGGCAAACTGGGTGCATATATTATGTCACAGATTACAGTATATTCATTTTACCTTTTATAATTTCCCTGAAATTAAATGGTGATTGTGTACTGTTTTTTAAACCCAATTTTGCCACTTTCACAATCTCCATACTTCTTGGGGCTACATAATTCATTTGTGATTTTGAAAACTTTGAAACACATAAAGATAGATACTAGGCATAAATATCATCAACCAATTGTTAAAGTATAATGCTGTGTCCCCTAAGTGCCCACTCATAGATTCATCCCACATTATTTTAGTACTGGGGTCAAAATAAACAAATGAAAACTCTTTGAACTGGTTAATAGTTATCCAAACAGTTTCAGCATGAAGGATCCAATTGCGCCTTCAGTTATATCTGTGCAACCCCATTGCCAGCAACAGGATTGCGTGGATGTAAATTGAGGACAGAAATTGTCCAGAAAAATATCTGAATAAATTTATGGATTTTAATTTTGAGGTTCCATACAGTACATTCTACTATTTCAAAGTGTATGCAGTTTTTGCACTATTGCTGTTTACTGAAGAGGAAAGTACTTTTTAAAACTTCATATAATGATATCCTTGATCCAAAACATGAAAATGTTGCTTTTTCTTTTATTTGTAAATTGTTATAATCCTCATATAATCCTCAGTTAAGCATAGAAAATTGTGTAATTTATGAGGACAATGTATTAAAATACGAATACCCTCTCTTGCATTTTTTCTTGAACAGAGAGTAAAAAATAGATCACTGGAGGATGTGGTTATGCTAAATGTTGACACAAACACTCTAGAAAACCCATTTAATGACCTGAACAACCTACCTAGTGAAGTGGTAAGTCTGATGGGTATTTCATGTTGTTGTTGTTTTTTTCTTTTCTAGTAGCTTAAATTACTAATAGTGATTTTTGCCTGCTTTTGCTAACTGAAATAAAAGGAATAAGGAAAAAAAGTACCAGCTGTGGCCCCATATTTAAGATTTTAACTTTTTTTGACAGTTGAGGAGATGTTGAATGGAACATCATATTCCTTATTGTAAAAGCAGGATCATAATTATAAAGCTAGCTGCATTCATTAGGCATTGCTGCTTTAAACGCAAGAGTCTCTTCATCTCATCTTAATCATTATATTACAAAGTAGGCATTTCTGTCTGCCTAGTGGCATGTCTTGCAAAAGAACGAGAGAGTTTTTGAAGGCAAAAAGAAGAAGGGGGCCAATTATCGGCTTCTGCTTCCCTGCCACCTGCCAGCGCTTTTCCTTTTAATTAATGATCTGATGGCACTGGTCAATATAATAAGAAATGCTTGTACAGTTGGGGTCAGAAAATTCAGGCTTTGATCAACTTCAACTTTCTGAAACATTTATTTGTTTTCTCTAAATTATTTCAGTTTTATTTTAATCTCTTCTATCCTGCTGAGGGTCGCATGAATGAAAACCTACACTGTTTGTCATTTGCTTTGGCAGAGCAAAGACTGCTTACTTAGAATTCTATTTGTAAATTAAACTGCTAACCCAGTTTGTCATAAAAGACATCTGATCCTTTTGAAATGACGAAAACTGTCTTTTGTCTGTAAAGGATGATAAATTAAGTGCCAGTTCTTTCTGGACTTTGATCTTGCAAAGATTTTTTTTCCCCTGCTGCTTATAATGGAACATATTCTGTATTTCATGTTAAATGCTCTCAAAAATGCATTACACTTACCTTGCTTTTCCTTAATATAGTGCTGAAAGGATGCCCTTTTGATACCAATGTGTGTATTTCAAGTTTTAGATATTCAAGATATAATAGTAGTATGCTATTTTAAATGTGTGTCAACAAAAAGTATCTTATAGAAAGGAGTGAAATCAAATAGTAGCCTGTTTCCAAAATAGCAGTCTTTTTAAAACTCAGTATTTTAACCAAACTAAGGCACTACAGTGACTGATGAGCCCTATCTTTATCTCAGTGGTAATTTGTCTGAGTACAAATATAACAGAAAGCAAAATCCTGATGCATACATTAATGGTCACAGATAGTTTATTTTAATATTATTACTTTCTTAACTTTTTTGAGATAATGAAGGCATAGTTTGACCAGATAAAGTGTCAAATACAGCAATCTCCAAGATCTAATAAAAGAATTTGATATTGTTTATATTTAATCTGATTGTGGTATATTTGTCAGTCATTTAAAATGTATTGTATTTTTTATAAGAATAACAAGTTAAATCAAAAACTACCAGTCATTCATTGTTGTGTCAGTAAGTCTGGCTGACTTTGCATTAAGTGAAAAATGTTATTTTGTTGAGGTTAGAATATATGCCATAAAGCATATATCCTTTGTGACGTGATAGTTAGATGTGAAATTCAGAATTAAGCGTAATCTTCAGTTATAGACCAGTATTGTAAGTGACAATGATTTCAAATTGTAAAAAAGAGTGCACACATTGAAGGAAATCTGTTTTGTTTTTAAACATGCTTATCAAAATACTCTGATTAGGCAGGCTGGATTAAAATAAAATTAGTGAACACAAACTCCCATACCTTTAGAGGTATGCTGTCCCCCAGGATGTGTGCGTGTAAGTGCTGTTAATGTTAATAAGGGTTACCCAGGCGCATAGAGTGCACAATGGACTTTTTATAAAATACAACATTCCATATAGAGTATGGAACAAAACAGGGAAACTGTGTTTTTATAGATGTCTCACTTGCCAGATTTTATTGGAACATATTTTTCTGGATGAAACAAGTTTTAGTAAGTTACTTTATATTTTGTTTGAGTCTCCCCATCTCTTTCTGACTTGAGCAGTGAAACAGTTTTCTGTGTGGAACTAATTTGTTAATTAAAAACACGTACAAATGTGAGTGAAAAATCCTAAACAAAGGGTACAGACAGTATACAGATTTGGGCATATAACATGACCGGGGAGAGCAAACTGTCTTTCATTCGTAAGAGAAATTACAATTGCTAATATATGGATTTTAATATTTCAAGTATATTATAAACAATATAGAACAAAAATGATAGATCAAATTGAAAAGATCACAGCATATATTTGCAGATGTAAAACATATAAATACATATAAAGCCCACAAATGTACAGACAAGGGTAATAAACCTTTTGATGAAAAAATATATAATCAGGAATAGCAATTAAGAGTGTTAAACCAGAACAAACTGCTGAAAGTATAAAGGCAGCTTTAAGTTTACCATCCCCCTCCAAAAACTGATTTCAGACAAATTAACAAGCCACCATAATAAATTTAACATTTTCAAAGGATGTTCTAAAACTGTCTCTTGTGTCTAAAAGGAAATTGGATAACAGCTTTCTTAATCAATAAGCCTGAAGATAATATGTTTTCAGTGGCGAGGCATATAACAGTTTAGCAAAGTCTAGTAATACGACTATTAAAATGTTAATATTTCTTGTATTGTGAATGGATTTCTTAAAAAAAATATAATATGAAATCTGAAAAAATTACTATTTGATATTATGTCTAATTCATTATAATTAACTGAGATTTAAAGGACCTTTTAAAATCATTCACTTAAGCATTTAAATTATACTTACAGGCTAGATAACTTTCTGTGCATGTGAACTCTATTATTTTGTCAGATTGACCAGTGGTCTTGACTGTTCAAAGGTCAGTGGTCACAGTTGTCCTGAATTACCAGTCCTTTTTTCATGTGGACCCTCTGCTGCGTTGCATGCTGTAATCTTCTTAATGGCTTCATTCCAATATTCACACATAATATTCTAGATTTATTGACTGTTAGAAATACTACCATGCCAGTAGCAGTTCCGCTATTCCTAAGGTATTTAAAATTGGAAAAATAAATCAGTGCAAGACTTTCAGGAATCCTTTGTTTTCCTTAAGGGGGGAAAAAGCCTTCTTCCTGTCTTCTAACAAGAACACTTGTTTTTAGATTTCATCATTTCACTATAGATTTGTCTCATTTCTTTAAAGAAAAATAAGCAGCTATTTCAATAAGAGTAAATTTTCTAATACAATAGTCCTTAGAACACCATTTTTTCTTCTTGTAAGGCCTTATAAGTTTTCAGTGGTGGTTGAGACTCCAAGAACCTCAAAATTATAAATGCTGTGCCCAATCCAGCAGTGACTTACACACATGCTTAACTTTGTCAGTGGGACTACTCATGTACTTAAAGCTAAGCACGTTCATAAAGACTTGCAAGACTGATGTCATGTGTTTAATACCATGAGCAGTTCCATTGACCTCAGGATTGGGCCCTCTGCTTGTCTTGCTGTGTGCCAATGCTTTGCGAAATATTTATATGATTTGTGGAAAATTATGATTTCTTTAATATTTTCTGCATTTTGTTAAATAATGGTGTCAAGTACTAAAAAACTATAGAGCAACTGAAAGAGAGATGGTCTGTATAGCATTTAGAAACTAGAATGCAGAACAGTACCTATATGTGTCCTTTTCATCAAGAATTACATTTTACATACGTAAAGTAAACCCGTTTCAACACCGTAAATCCACTCCATATTTGATAAGTAGACTCTAATTTATTCAGAAAACTGAGTATTTGCTTTGAATAGTAGTTCTTGTGAATGTTATTCCTCAAAGTACAACAGTTAGTGCTGTTGTAAAATAAAGTGTGATTAGTTCCTAACTGTGACACTGATTGCATTAGTCAGAATATTTAAATTTTTTTACTTATGAAGTGTGAGTAGGAAAATGTATTATAAAAATAATTATTAATCCATTAGAAATTCAGAATGGCTGGCTAGCAAAGTAGGCAATATTGTGAGAGCCAGTTGCTTACGTGCAGAGATTTTTACAGTCATTTGGCATCACAGTGAACCTTGGTATACGTTTAGAATTTAGAATATTAGGTTAAAAATTACAGCATTCTTTGAACCCTATTTGGTTTTGGAAATATCTACATTTAAGCAGATACCTGTCATTGTTAAAAATAAATGGATATTTAGTGTTAGATGATGAAGGGCTGAGATGTCCAAAGTCTGTGCGTAGAGAAACTCTTTTCATTAAAATAATGATCTCCATATTCTGAGGTTACCTTTTGTTTAAGTAAATTTGTTTTAATCTGCCCTCCACTTCTGTTCTTTAGCCAATCCACTTTCTCACTGCTTGTCACTTGTCTTATTCTTACAGTGGCTTGATTTAATAGGAATGCTGATTGAAACATAAGCAATTCCCACTCAGACTGGAATAATATCTTGAATATCCACTTGGGAGATTCGAGAACTTTGTGCTTAGGTTTGTAGACAAACAAACATGTGATTTGTGTCAAGAGGCCTGTGACAAGTTTATTTTAGAGAATTTACAATCAAACTTTAAAGGAATACTGGATCCAGTCCGGCAGTTTCTGAAGCTCTAATCCTGCAGGCCAAATTCATGCAGGTGGTTTCTGAAATCAGTGGGACTACTCACCCAACTTTGATTCTGTAAACATTTGAGCACTTGGTTTACTTAGGTACTATGGAGTAGGGACTATGCACATGTATAAGTGTTTGCAGGATCAAGGCCTGGGTGAGTAATCCCATTGATTTCAGAGAGACCACTTGCATGAATTTGGCCTGCAGGATTGAAGTTTTACAGACTACAAAGATTGGATCCCATATTCTATTAAAGTTTGTTTGTAAATTCTCTAAAGTAAACTTGTGAAAACTTTGGTAAATTTTGGTGCAGGACTGGGTCCACAGTGAGATTAAAAATAAACATTTTAAACTATGTTAACAATTTAAATGATGAAAACTGAGAATTTTATGAATTTATTTTGCATCATTCATTCTGTTTTTACTTTTATATTTCTTTCTACTTGGGCAATAAAAAGAAACTAGTTAGTTTCTTGTCATATTTACTTTTTTGCCCTCATGCACTATGTAGCACAAAGTATGGGGGTTGCAAGAACCCCAAGGGAATGTTTCAATTAAAAATCCCCCCAAAATGTTTTCATTGGAATATTAAATATAAATGAGTATTTATATTGATCATAAAATATTTATTTATTCTTCTTATGAAGGGTGAATTTTGGCTTCAGTCACCTTTACAGGGTTCATTGACATATATCAAGCAATCAGGGTACAAGTCACATGTGTTTAAACTGATGATATTTTATCCTGAGTCAGTTGCATTTTTGAAAGTTTAAAATCTTCAGGGGAATACAGTGAATATTTCCAAAGTTGTGACACATTCTTTGCTTACCTCTTTAATCTGTCTAGATTTTATGTTTCAGAATGTCCCAGCATGTGGTAAAAAGCACCAGCCAACCAACCAGAAATCCCGACAGTCTCTTGATGATATCCTATTAGTTCCAACTTTTCCACATCTCTGCTTTAACCTTGCTTGCTAGTGTTTAACAGTCAGTGAAGTGACCTTCCCAAGAGGATCCAAGAATGGTCAGGGCAAGATAAAGATAAACATTTTGCTTTCAGTGCAGTTTAAGAACCCCATCTCTGACTGCCCTAATGGATCACTAGTGTCTCCTGGAAGCAAACTTGACTGTTATTCCTGCCTTCTGTGAATTGCTTGATTCCAGTTTTAGCTTTTGTGGCTTCCTGAGCACCAACTGCCATACAAGCTACATAACAATTCACTTTCAACCTTATAACATGTTTGGTTTTGTTACTGATATTGTATAAATATACATTTGAAATTTGTTAATCTTTGTTTTATCCATTTGTGTTACTAATATTGCCACTATCATGTCACCCCAGGTGACTCACATTTCCCCTCTTTGGCTTACCACCTCTCGCAAATTATTTTTCCACCTTTCCCTGTTAACATGCTCCAAGATTCCACCCCACAGCCAAGTAATTGAAATTAATCCTTTCAGGAGCACTTCACAGCACCTTTCCCCTCCTCTGTACACGCTTGAATCACTCCTCAAGTACTGATTTATCCTAGTTCAGTCTGGCTTACTTTCAAGCTTCTCCTTTGTTTTAATCACTGCTTTCTTTAGCTAGGTTCTTTTTGGAGAACCTTGTGCCGATACCACGCCAATGACACGGTTCTTGTGGGGACACTGCTAAAGAAGCTCTTGCCACTGCATATGGTCTGTGGGAAATACCTGAACTACTGGCAAACCATAATTGCCAAGAGTGGGAAGTCCATTATGATCTGGTGGAGCTACCCTTGCCTGTAGCCCAGTGTTCTTGGGGAAGGTGGGAACTTATGGGAGCTTCCCTTGAACTATAAAATAATCTTTTGGAGGATAGATTTGCCTTCATTAGCAGTCTGTATGGGAGCTGTTAACCCAACTCTTACTGCTAGAGCACAGTCTGTCTTGGAGTGAGTAGAATTCTTACCATATTTTATAGGGGAGTACCTTTGCCTTTATGCTTACACACCCTGCTCTTATTTATACCAGATAGACCCACGAGATGGTGAAGTTCTCCCATGTGTATAGCTTACTTCTTACCATACAAGGCTTTGACCATATTGATTGCTTATCTTTCATGTCTCTGATTGACTGAACATATAGGCTGGTCCCTCCCTCACCAAGCTTTATTTAATCCTTACATCCTTTCTCCTCCCTCACCTCTACCCTTACACACCCTCTCTTCCCACAAGCTCCCTTATCTCCCATCCAACTCTTTCTCCTCTCAACAGAAAATGTACCTTCCCGTGCTCTTCAGTCTGTCATTGCTGACTATGTGTTTTGTCCTTGCTTACAAAGATAGTTGGGTGGGTGAATCATCAACATACACTGGTAATCTCTAGCTCTCCCATCCATCCATATGAAAAAATAAATAGAGACATCAAGATCCATGTATGTCATGCCAAAGCAACATATTTTTTTAATAATCTATGCCCTCCCTTCTTCTGACATTTCCATTGCTTAATTTAATCATTAGTGATCTTTAAACTTGGAGCTTGATTATGCAAGTGCTTATGCATGTAACTATACTATGTTTGCAAGATGGGGGCCTTAGACAGTAAGCTCTTCAGGGGAGTGGTCTGTTGTTTTTAAATGTCTGTAGAGCACACCCGTGGCACTGCAGAAGTCATAATCATATTTAAGATAAATTTATTACTTGGTTAACCTTGTGGTGAAGCTGGTGATGCATCAACAGAGTGTGGTTTATCCCTTTTTCATCAGTGAGGTAGACACTTGTGTTAGGTGCTAATTGTTCCATTTGGCTCAATTTTTTCTAGCAGCAATACTTCTTTAGGACTCTGGGCAAAAAATAAGTATCAGTCCATCAGAAGCTACATTAGAACATTAAGGGTTGTCCTCTAGTTTGGATAGCTGGATCTTACATTGGGATGAGGAAGGAGTTGCCTAAGTGGCAGTCCACAAAGGGATTCTGGCTCACCACCCAGAATGCCTCAGAGAGATGAGAGGTATATGTGACAGAAAGGGAGCTGTAACACCATTTCAGATGGGTGCAGCATAAGGTCCTCCATTGTTGACCTACCTTTGCAGGCTGATGTATAGGGAGCAAGCTTGAGGTCTTATTTCCTCTGGTCGTCAAGTTCATTGCCAGCACTAAACACTCCTGGTTCTTGTATATGGCAGCTTGAGCCCGAAAGGTGCTCAGCATTCTGGCACTTATCCAGTAAAACACTTTAGCACATAAATAGCTTAAAACCATGCATAGTTCTATTGATTTCAAGCAGTAAGGTAAATTACACCTTTCTCGCCAGTATGTAATAGAATGCATTCTTTAAAAAGGTCCTGTCTCAATAACCATTTTTACCATAAACCAATTAATTCAGTTGACATAATTATGTTGGAAACTAAAGTCTCCTAATTCATTATTTGGGAGGTGAGAAATATTTTCAATTACATTTTAAAATGTCTGAGCTTTTTGTAATACGTTTCCATTTTGTGAAAACCTGCCAGATTTTTATTGTGTTTATTTTCTGCTATTGCTTTTGCTCAAAAAATGAACCCCTAAGATTTGTTTAAAAAATTAGACCAAATACTCTGTTTTAAAGAGTGAAATTTCAATTTGATGAAGATCAGCTTTCATATGAAAACACACAAGACATGACATACAAAAAAAATTAAATTGCAATATGCAAAATTTTGCTGTCCAAAGATGGCTTGGAATCACATGAACATTTTTTCACAATTTTTTTTTCACAGCCCTATTTATAATATATAATTTACATGAATGCAAATTTCTTTTTAAGGAGGAAAGGGGGGAAACTTCTGTCTCTTGCATTTAGGAAATGTTCTACTGGATTTAAAAAAGTGGAAATCTGGTTTTCATTTTTGACAAACCAGGTTTCTATACACTGACCCTTGCTCTCTTATTTCAACATTAGTGAAATATAACTGTAATTGCTGACACATCTCTCCGTTTAAAAGAACTTATGAATGTTTTTACCCTTGAATTAAATAAGCTTCAATTTTAATAACTTTCAAAATAATCAAAGTACAGAACAAAGAAAGGGAAATGACAAGCATTTATTTTTGCAGCCTTGAACTGTGTAACTGTTTCTTGTACTCTCTCCTTTTTTTTTTTTTCTTTTGAGGTGTAAGTAAAAATACTTAAATGAGCATTGGTGTGTGCTCTCCATGGGCTAACTGAATCAGACTCTAAACTTTTATCTGGATCTATGGAGCTTGGATATAAATTGAAAAGATCACAGCTATGGGGAGAAGACCTATACTGTAAAGGCCTTTCTGCATAGATTATGAACATCAGAACTCAATAATTTTTTTTCAAAACTATAGTTATAATTGGACCCAATGGGGGTCTCTCTCTTTGATCAGATCACAGTAACTGTGACTTTACAGTGGAAAATGTCACTACTGTGAAGGTTTATCACCTGTAGAGCTGGTCTTTTCTCTGATGCCGTGTTCAGTTCTCATTAGCATTATTCAAAGTTTAGTTGTTAATTAGGTTGACACTTCAATTACAATCATCATCTACAAGAACAGTCATGACTGCTTGCATAAAGAAACAAAAAGATATTCATTCTTGCATACATTTATAAAAGAATGAAACCTGTTTTAGTGATACTTTGTGCTTATAAGGGTAGCCTAAATGTTCTGGTTAAACAAGTGAAAATAAATGATGCTTTGGACAGAATCTGATAACTTATGTATTGTTTTGCAAGGCACTTTGCAATAAAAATTAATATGGAAATACATCTTCATAATAATTGCAATTGATTTTTTTCTCCAACTGTCTGGTATTCAGCATCTTAAAACAAGGGTGGAAGAACTGCTCTTATTAACTGCATTCACACATCTTTCTTGTTTTTAGGAATATCAGAATAATTCCAAAATATATGATCTTGCTCCAAAGCTTCCTTAACAAAAGAATGGCCTTTTAATCTAATGTTACTCATGCCTTCCAGAGTTGTACAATCAGAACTTGTTTACCACATAAAACAGGGTAGATCTTCAGAAATCAGATGCTGGAATTAATGTTTTTCTTAATGCAGGTGCCTCATCACTAATAAAAGGGTGCTATCCCCTTCCTTCTCCATCCCTTTCACCCCCTCCACCCCATTCAGATGTTTTATTCCTTAGGCCAATTCTAAAGACACTGCACTATTGAATTTATACAGGCTTTCCCCAACTAGCAAACAATAGTGGCAACAGCTCCCATGATGCATGAAAAATGATGTATGCTAATAAGTTTGCAACAAAAAAACTAAAATTGAGTGGTAAGTGAGCTTTAAGTGCCCTTAAAAAATAACCCTCCACAGCATAAATGAAAGATGCCCAACTGGCTTCATCTCAGACAAGCAGACACATGTTATGATTGCAAAAAATCTGCAGAAAAGTGGCTCACAAGCAGTTTACTGTAAAATAATTAAAGCTTATTTATGTCAAGAGGCCTTGGGAAAAAAAGAGAGCATAAACCAATTTATATTAGCACTTTACCATCATCCCCTGCTTTCGTTTCAATTAACAGACCAGCAGGTGCTCTTTGCAGTTAAAAAGATAAGCTATCAAGGAGGAGGATGAATTTTTGGCTGACCTATAGACACTGTGGTTTGCCTGCTGATTGGGTTCATACCTTGCTGTACCAATTTCTGAGGTGTTAATTTAACTGTTCCTCTCTGTCATGCAGGTCTCAGCCTTGAAAAATAAACTGAAGAAGCAGTCTACAGCTACAGGTGATGGAGTAGCTACAGCCTTCCTTAGGACACAGGCAGCATTGTTTGGATCCTACAGAGATGCACTAAGATACAAACCTGTAAGGCTTTTTATTATTTTAATTTGTTTTCCTTTATTCATAAGAACAGAAACTCATTATTTTGCTGTCTGCAAGAAAAGTACTAAAGTCTTATCACAATCTTAAGGGTTTCAAAAAATAAAATGTCCTAAATGTTATCTTAAACTTGATAATAAGGTGGTAATCTAGAAGTTGCTTCTTTGACTTTTGAACCTTGAGCATCTGAATGATCTGTGTTTTACTTACAGTAGGTACTTGCCCGCCAGCAAACTACTTTCCCTTTGTCTCATTCATTGAAACTAAAAATGGAGCTCTAATAAAGAAACTACTTGTATGACTCACTTAGGATTATTGATGGACTGTAGCAACTGACAAAGTTGGGAAAGGGGCTGGCTAATTTGGAGGTTGGTCATTTTCTCTACTTAGAATCCACCAAAAGTGAGCTTGGTAGAAGCCAAGAATCTTTTACTACCTCCTAGCAAAGGCTTGGAATCATCTAGTGGAACTGTTTTAGGTCTGGCTGTGTCAGGAAGCAGGGCCTGTGGAAGAGCCAGTCTCCTGGCAAATTAAGGAGCACAGCTGGCCGATAGTAGGCTGCCTGATTGGCTACACTGACTGATTGGTTAGAAGAGGAAGCACACCAGCTCTTAAGCCCTGCAGCAGAAGCCCTTCAGCAGTTGCTCAAAATATTTGCCAGTGGCTGTGTTAGTGCCTGTGCCTGCCAATGGCCCCAGCCTTGTGCCTGCCTTGTCTAACTCCAGATAACCTGCTCCTGATTCTTGGCTTCAATTCCTGATTCTCTTCTCTGGCATGAGGCCTCTGATTCGGTCTTTGACACCGGGCTCCAATTCCTGACTACCAGCTCCTGCTCTAACCACTCGGTACAACCGCCCGTGCCCTCGTCACTGACAGGCTGTTTGGTGAATCTAGCATGCTCATGACCTGTGACATTCCTACTTTGATATCAGTAATAGAGCAGGAAGGGATGAAAGCCCAGTCTGTCTTAGCAAAATTTCAGAATGTGTGTGTTTCTGAGGCTCAATTGGTGCTTCATAGACTGGAGCTAGAATGGATCTTTGTCTTTTCTGTTTTGTTAATGCTAGTGGAGTAATGCTGAGCCTATTGCTGACAGATGTGGTTAATGCCTATCAAAAGATGGCACTTTCACAGCTGCAAGTAGATGTTCAGAGAAGCAGCCTACTTAAAATACTTTCCTCTAACACTGACTTATTTGCAAACTACTAAGTGGTCCCTAATCTCCGTTTGGGGAAGGATAGTGAGATCATGTTGGTTTGGTAACTCCAGTACTATCATGATCTGATATTTCTGACACTTTTGTCTAAATTCTATCTGCTTGATGACCTGGATTCAGCTCTAGTTAACAGAATTGTTGGTGATCTTATGATAGACATGAGGGATCTGTCCTTTGAAATCTGTCAACCTCTGATTCAGATGATCACTAGATGTAAGAGGGTAGGCTGTGGTTCCTGATACTAATAGGCAGAATTGTTTGTTGATCTCTGATTACACTCATTCTGGGATGTGACATATCAGAAGTAATGATGGGTGCCTTCTTGTTGCCCAAGCCTCTCTTTTACAGGCTGTCTTGTTTGTTGTTGACCTTTTTCGTACTGACCCCTCACTGTCATTCTGACTGGCAGAGACAAGGCAAGTGAGGGAATATCTTTTATTGGACCAAATTCTGTTGGTGAGACAGATAAGCTTTTGAGCCACACAGAGCTCTTCTTCAGGCTTTCTGTGTGGCTCGAAAGCTTGTCTCTCTCACCAACCAGACATTGGTCCAATAAAAGATATTGCCTCAACCACCTTGTCTCTCTACTGTCCTGGGACCGACATAACTACAACTACACTGCATTCTGACTGGCAGGCATTTTTCTTTAGATGAAAGACAACTGACTAAGTTGAACCCCTATAAGACTGAAATGGTGTACCAGGTATAAGCAATCGAGATAAGCAATTTTAAGGAATGTGTGAATGCGCTATTTTTTTCAGTGGGTGGCCTCTGGCAACTACAGAATTTTAGCGTTAAAGTAGTTGCTATTTGACCTGAAAGTCCACGTTGCAATAGTATCTAAAATGGCTATGCAAAATTTCAAGATCTGTAGAATCCAGTGCAGGACTCGAGTTATGAGTGCATTTCAGACACCCAAAGTTCTCCCCATTACAGACCTTCACAGTTATTTACTTTTGCTGTCTCCATAATAGAATGATGTAATTTGTTCCAAATGAGATTTATATGAAATTGCTTTGGAAGCTGCAGCCGTTGCAGAATGGGGTTGCCCATCTGCTCACTGGTATAAGAGTGGACCTTTAAGGGAGTCTTTAGCGTTGATTCTCTGCAGTTTGCATTGACTGTTGGTGAACAAACAAGTAAATTTCAGTGTCTCGTTCACATATATCAGATGTAGATTACGACAGTGTTTTTGAGGTGGAGGAGGCTCTCCTTACGTTCTGACCTGATGTTTGGTCCTGGAAATGACCAAGGAACAGGTCCTTTTTGGTTCAGTAAGTCTGCTGGAGTTCATCTATAACTGTCTTCAAGATGCTGCATAAGGTCCCTTTTTACTTTGGTGGTTTTAAAAAGTCACAATTTTTCAGTTTTCAGTTTACAATTTTTCATCAATTGCTCCATTGCAATTTGAGAAACCCATGTTTTCCATTGTACTGATAATATGAAATTGTAATACAAGTTGGCAAACATTTTTTAATAATAACCTGTGTAGCTCCTCCTTTCAAGATTATTTGCTTTTGGTCCCCCCCCCCCTTTTTTTTTAATCCAGTGGTCATATATAAGAGAAATTTATTTGTGGAATCACTATGGAAAAGGGTCTAATTAGGGGTACCATTTTGGAATTTCTCAGCCTGCTGGCCATTGTCAGCCTGTCTTAGGTTGGCAGATACCAGTTAAAAGTGAAAAAATATAACTTAAATACCTAATATAGCTAAAACTTAACATTATTTCAAGTGTTAATATTCGATGTCAATTGCTGTTCATATTGTTTTAACTAATATAGGTCCCACCATGCCCAGAAGCTATTTTTCCTTGGAGATAAATCTGACCTCTTCTAAATTGCTGTATAAAATAGAAATGCAGGCCACAGTATTTGTTTATGAAATTCATATTTCTTTAGGTTTCTGATTTACAGGATTCTTAGTGTGTTGTTACAGTTGTGACAAAGTTCCTCCTCTGCCTTGGTGGGTCCTGTGCTTATTGGTGGATTTGCTTGCCTCAGAGATTTACGGCAGCGATCAGTTTGGCCACTTTTGTGGCTCAAATCTGCCGTTCGCTCAGATAACCTCATCACTGGCCCTCATGGGGAAAAAGAGAAGAACAACCCCCACAGTCTCTGCTGATCCACCATGTAGGTTGGGGAACAGAGACCTCCCCTCTGGTGGAACCCACTGTCCAGGTCAACTCCTCCCCTGTCTGATCAGGAGTTGGGAGGTTTGGGGGGAACCCGGGCCTAACCGCTACTCCGGGTTCCAGCTCAGGGCCCTGTGGATTGCAGCTGTCTAGAGTGCCTCCTGTAATAGCTGCGTGACAGCTACAACTCCCTGGGCTACATCCCCTGTGGCCTCCTCCCAACACCTTCTTTATCCTCACCACAGGACCTTCCTCCTGGTGTCTGATAACGCTTGTACTCCTCAGTCCTCCAGCAGCACATCCTCTCATTCCCAGCTCCTTACATGCCCCCCTACTAACTGATGGGAGGTCCTTTTTAAACCAGGTGTCCTGATTAGCCTGCCTGCCATAATTGATTCTAGAAAGTTCTTAATTGGCTCCAGGTGTCTTGATTAGCTTGCCTGTCTTAATTGGTTCTAGCATGTTCCTGATTGCTCTCGGGCAGCCCCTGTTCTGGTTACTCAGGGAACAGAAAACTATTCATCCAGGGGCAAGTATATTTGCCTTTTACCAGACTCCTGTACCTGGCGGGGAGGGATAGCTCAGTGGTTTGAGCATTGGCCTGCTAAACCCAGGGTTGTGAGTTCAATCCTTGAGGGGGCCGTTTGGGATCTGGGGCAAAAATTGGGGATTGATCCTGCTTTGAGCAGGGGGTTGGACTAGATGACCTCCTGAGGTCCCTTCCAACCCTGGTATTCTATGATTCTGTTTGTGGTAATGCAAATTACCAGACTCCTGTACCTGGTCTGGATCTGTCACAGGTTTTATCTCTGGATTACCAATTTGAACTTTGTCCAGGTTAATAGTGACTGAGAGTTGTTGTCTAATGACTGATCAAAGACCTACATGAAATGAGTTGATCTCAGTTCAAAAGCTAGTGGATGTGGATCTATATCACAAAAAAACCTCATCACAATTAATTGGCACCATTTGGCAGTATTCTCAGAAGAGATGTGTCCTGTACTGAATGGGTATAGAGAATGTACTCTCTCTCATTCCAGAAACCATAGTGATGGGTGCAGTATATGAGTCACAGACAGTATCTACTTTTATACTGGGGTTCATATAATGTTTCACATTGGCATTTTAAAGGAATATACTTAAAAGAGAAGCTTCACTCTATAATTTTAAAACAATTATAATGATATAAATTGACCATATTTTCAGAATCAAAACCTGGAGTGCTTTTGTGGCACCATTTTTATGGTCACAAAACAGCCATACAATAGTACACTTTTTTAATTGTATGTTGGGGTTACTACTGTTTGCTTTTGACTCAAAAGCATATTTTTCAGTTTGGTGGATTTTTTTCCAATATCCTAATGCACTGAATGAGTTTAGCTTGAAACATGGAATATTCACTTTGGGTAAAAACAGCTTTGTTAGGGTTTGCACTCATTCAACTTTCCCATTCACTCCAAACACTGTTCTTCACAGTAAACGCTTATTTCATGGGACTGTTTGTTTCTAGTAAACAGAGAACAAAGTTTCCTCAGCATAACAGTATGTCTTGAACATACATATTATGGTTATTAAAAAAAAATAGATTGATGAAATGGAAAAGTGGAATACTGAAAGAAGTTCTGGGACACCAGCACATCATATGAAAACTTGGGACTGTCCTGTTAAAGGCAGGACATCTATAAAGGTGATAGTTTGTATCATTTGAAAAGAATAATTGTAAGAAATACACTCTTGCTCATAAAAGTTTACTTTGGTGTTATTCCTTGTAAAAGCAATAATAATCCATTGCTCTCACTTAATACAGTACTACAACAAACTAATATAAAACAATCACGTTGATACTGCTCCAAACATTGGTAATTTCAGTAATGGTAAAAAGACAGACAGACTCTCTCTCTCTCTCTCTCTGTGTCTTTCTATCTGTAACCCTACAACTCTAAAACCTACAACTTCCCCATATTTACCATTGCCTTTCCAATATTTCCAATGAAGTGGAGGATGAGGGGGGATCTGATAGCTGCTTTCAACTACCTGAAAGGGGGTTCCAAAGAGGATGGATCTAGACTGTTCTCAGTGGTAGCTGATGACAGAACAAGGAGTAATGGTCTCAAGTTACAGTGGGGGAGGTTTAGGTTGAATATTAGGAAAAACTTTTTCACTAGGAGGGTGGTGAAACACTGGAATGCTTTACCTAGGGAGGTGGTGGAATCTCCTTCCTTAGATATTTTTAAGGTCAGGTTTGACAAAGCCCTGGCTGGGATGATTTAGTTGGGGATTGGTCCTGCTTTGAGCAGCGGATTGGACTAGATGACCTCCTGAGGTCCCTTCCAACCCTGATATTCTATGATTCTAGATCCTAAGAGAAATAATAAAATTGATTTTTTTCTTCATTTCTCTTTATTTCTTCCCTATTATTTGGTAAATGGCTATAAAAATGGGAAATGAAATCAAAACTAAACCTCTTAATTGGCTCACTGAGTAATGATGAGTTTGTACACAACTCCTGCACAAGCAAGATTTGAGTCAGATTCTTTATGCCAGAGGAATTTGGCCATAAAATTTACTTACCTGGCCCATCAGGAATTACCCCACTATAAGGGTGATTCTCTACTAGAGTAGAGCTGATGTAGGGGAAGTTAGGCCACTCCCCCTTTTTGCTGCCATGAAAACAACCATCATAAGAAGAAAAGGAGGTGGCTGGGATATCCCTGTGCCATGCCAATTCTCAGCTGTTAATTTTTGACCCTTTGGGCTGTTTGCAACTGTTGTAAGCTAGAAATATCCATATACACCTCTACCCTGATATAACACAACCCGATATAACACGAATTCAGATATAACATGGTAAAGCAGCGCTCTGGGGGGTGGGGCTGCGCGCTTCGGCGGGTCAACGTGTCTGGCTCAGAGACGCCGCTCTGAGTGGCGTGTTAAGGGTGCCGGGCCGGGGCTGAGGGATTGGATAAGGGGCAGAGGGTCTCGGGGGGTGGTCAGGGGACAGGGAGTGAGGGGGTTGGATGTTTCGGAGGTTCTGGGGGCGGGACGGTCAGGGGACGGGGAACGGGGGCGTTGGATAGGGCTTGGGAGTCCCGGGGGGCCTGTCAGGGGGCAGGGGTGTGGATAGGGGTCGGGGCAGTCAGGGGACAGGGAGCAGGGTGGTTGGGTAGGGGGTGGGGTCCTGGGGGTGATTAGGGATTGGGGGGTCTCTGGAGGAGGCGGTCAGGGGACAGGGAGCAGGGGGGCTTAAATAGAGGCTGGGGTCTTGGGAGGCGTAGTTAGGGGCGGGGGTCTCTGGAGAGGGTAGTCAGGGGACAAGGAACGGGGGGGATTGGATGGGTCGGGGGTTCTGAGGGGTCAGTCAGGGTGCGGGAAGTGACTATTAATAACGGAAATGGTTGAGGTCAAAGCAAGTTCGATATAACGCGGATTCGCCTATAACGCGGTAAGATTTTTTTGGCTCCCGAGGACTGCGTTATATCGGGGTAGAGGTGTGTTGCTCTAGCTCAGCACAGGAGACCATGCCTGCCCAGAGACATCGCTAGGATTGGGGGATTGTGAAGGTGAGTTTTAAGTCACTTGTGCACATGCAAACCCAACTTGTTATTCAGTACAGGTGTAACCCAGAATCCCGCCTTCCATTCTCAAGTCTTCCTTTTCAGATTAGGTTCCATAATATTTGAACATTTATCATGAGAACAGTGGTCCATATAGCCAAATATCCTGTCTTCCAGCAGTAGCAAGTGCCAGATGTTTTTGAATGAACAGAATAGGGCAATTTCAAGTAATCCATTCCCTGTCACCAGTCCCAGCTTCTGGTATTTGGAGATTTAGGGACACCAGGAGCATGGATTTGCATCCCTGACCATTTTGAGTAATAGCCATTGATGGACCTATCCTCCATGAATTTATCTAATTCTTTTTTGAACCCAGTTATGCTGCTGGCCTTTCAGCCTCCCATGGCAACAAGTTTCACAGGTTGACTGTGTGTTGTGTGAAGAAGTACTTTCTTTTGTTTGTTTAAAACCGTCTGCCTATTAATTTAATTGGGTGCCCCCTAGTTCGTGTATTTATATGAAGGGGTTAATAACACTTCCCTATTCATTTTCTCGACACCATTCATGATTTTATAAACCTCTATCATATCCTCTCTAAGATGAGCAATCCCAGTCTTTTAAAGCTCCCCTTGTATGGAAGCTGTTCCATATCTCTGATCATTTTTGTTGCCCTTTTTCTGTACCGTTTCCAGCTCTAACATAGTTTTTTTGAGATGGGGTAACCTGAACTGCACGTATTCAAAGTATTCAAAGTGTGGGCGTTCCATGGATTTATAGAGTGGCATTATGATATTTTCTGACTTATTATCTGTCCCTTTCCTTATGGTTCCTAACATTCTGTTAACTTTTTTGACTGCCGCTGCACATGGACTGGATATTTTCAGAGAACTGTCCACAATGACTCCAAGATCGCTTTATTGAGTGTTAACAGCTAATTTAGACCCCATCATTTAGTATGTATAGTTGGGATTATTCTTTCCTATGGGCATTAGTTCGCATTTATCAACATTGAATTTCATCTGCCATTTTGTTGTCCAGTTACTCAATTTAGTAAGGTCCCTTTGTAACTTTTAGCAAACAGCTTTGGATTTAACTATCTGGAGTAATTTTGTGTCATCTGCAAATTTTTCCATCTCACTGTTCACCCCTTTTTCCAGATCATTTATGAATATATTCCTTTAGGAATACCAATCCATAACTTTACATAATGGTTCAGATATTGCAGTTACGTAAACCGAGATATGAGTTACACATCAGATGCAAAGGTTATAGGAGCGTAATTAGCATAAAGATGTTGTCATTCAATTTGTGTGCAAAATTGGTATTCTTTCTCTCCCCTTTATTTTCACTTTCTTGTTATGTTGTGTTTATGCTACAGGCCCTTTTATCCCACCATGTGAACATTGCAATCATTTCCCTCAACACTTGAAACTTACTTTATGCAATGCATACTGCTAGACTGTTTGCATCAGATATGTAATTGATGTCACTATTTATGCCACTGCTGAATTTGACCCAAAGACTCCTATGGGGTGGTATCCAATTAGACCAGGTCTCAGTTTTTGCCAAGATATCCTGTTCCAAAGTTGCAAATTATCTCCTTGGCAGCACTAGGACACAGGTATAGTTTAAGAACTGTAACACCTAGTCTTCAGAAACTGAGCAATCTGTTAGCCTTTCTTTTAATTTCCTTTTCACAAATGATGTCTGAGCCTTATCATTACTCAAAGTTTTGTTTGGGTCAATTTCCTTTCTGTTTTAATGTTAGGTGGTTTATTCTCCCTCCACTCCTACCCCCGCCCAAAGGGGAGGTAACTTCAATATATTTTTCTTTTGTATGACTTAATCTTTCTGTGCTGCCTAACTTTTTGAAGGAAAGCCAGAATTTTTTAGCATAGAAAATAAATCATGCCAGTTTATACTCTTAACTCTTTTTTTAATGAGATATGTTTTTTAAGGAAGATGATTTGTTTTGTTATTTTATGTAAAATAGATTATTCCCCCCCCCACTTTATCATGATGAATTACACTTTTATCACACAAGTGTTTATTCCCCTCCAATATTTTTAACAAATTCGTAAACAGTTTTTATCCATTGCTTATTTTTATGATGTCATGTTTAGTCTTTAACAAGCATAGACTTCCACTCCCATTCATTAGAAACATTCACCCTCTTCTTTGCCAGGATCAACCTGTTTTGCTTACACAACCTTTCTTGTTCTGAACACAGACTGGGGATAGGCATACCTGGTTAAGCAAGAAGTTTGTATATCCTGAAAAGAGGTATTAGCTGACTGGTATTAGGTATATTTAATGCTTGGGATTGGTGATTTCTGTTCTTATACCCTGGTTTTAACCAGCAAAGTGTATGTGTGAACCATGCCTTCTTCCATGGCATTCTGTTAGGATCTGCAGCCAGGTTATCTGGTTACACTTTCAGCATGGCATACAGGTTCACTTATCTGTGGGGAAATATTTGCTTATGGTTTATTTAGGCTTAAGTTTCAGAATTTGATTGTTAAAGTTTAGAGGGCAAGAGTACCTTGCAATGGGATCTGATGTGCCTTAACCCTTCTCCCAGAATTTGGGCATGGCTTTGGCAGTGGGTGCAGCTAAGGCACTTTTGGAGGAAAGAAAATCTGATGCAAGAACAGGCCTTTTGATTAGGTGCAGTACTCTCATGCTTGATCCTAACACACACCACACTAAGGTTTTTAGCTTGAGGAGTGTATTAAGGGCCACAACTTCATTTACAGGGAAAACATACTTTGGGCCTGTAGGGTCTTCAGTATGGCTTAGTTGTGATTCCAGGAGGTGCCAGGTAATCTAGATTTTGCTTTAGGTAAATAACATTGATGACAGAGGACTTTCAACTCAGACATTTGTTTGTAACTTTTATTGGCACCATCGCAAGTGGAAACAACAATAAAGTCCTGCTTTGTTCTTGGTTACTATCTGGATCTTTATCTGCTAAGAATGCTAGAAATTGTGGTATTTTCATCCTGGTACTATTAGATGCACTCTTGTTACAAAGCGCAATGGTTTAATGTAAAAGTAGAGATGGTTTTTAAAGACTCAGAGTTTGGTTAATGCAGAGTTGGAGTCTACAGTTCCCCTTGTTCTCATAATGCAACCAGCATAGAGCTACTGTATACCAAAATGGAATTAAATATGTTAAATAAACTTTAATATTAACAATAATGAGTAACTGACATAAGTGTCAGACTTTTTTGGTAGGAAAAGAAAACCAAATAAGAAATTTTTGAACTACTTCTGTGCATGGAAATAATTGAAATGTGTTTATTGCTGTTGTTAAATATTACGAGATTTGGAAAGCAACAATATCTCTGCTAACCAAGATTGATTTTGATTTTAGTATAATCATATAGGGTTAGTTTAATGTTTTATGTTTAACTTGAATGTTTCATCTGAGTCTGTATAAATAGCTTAATGAAAATGTGAATGCAACTTAGAGGAACTGATTCCTGCTGTGTGCGGCAATCCATAAAAGGGCAAAAAAATTCTATAGCAACTGTTGTTAAAAGGACAGATATCTTGTATGGGCATAGATTGTTTGGTCTGAGTATTAGCTGTCTAGTTTTCAATATAGAATCCCTACTGGCTTTTGATCAACTTGCTTTGAAAGTACATTGTAGATCAATACTAAAGGGGCTAATGGACTGTGTGCTAGTTAAATATCAGTGAAATAGTCCTCCGAAACTCAAAGTTTCTGAATTTATTTAATAGTATTTGTAAAAATAAATCTGTTAGAAATGTGCAGTTCATATCAGAAAACTGATATAAATATTTTTATTCATATTTAGTAATTCACTCTACTTTTTGTAATAAAGCATTTCAGAGTCCTTTTATAATTACAGTACTTCAGGGTTATTCCTAATGCAATCTTATGTTAATCAAAATATTTTACCCAATAAAATATAAGACATAAGGGTTTGAAAAACTCTGGTGTGAGTTCAATTGCTAGATGGAGTTTCAGAAGTACAAGGGATGCCCCGAAAAATTGCACTGATTTGAAAAATTCTGCTGGTTCTAAAGGAATTCTTATTCTGTATTTTTGATTTCCTGAGTAGAATCTTTCAAACGGTAAAACTTTTAAAGCAAGCCTGCTTTATACAGGTAAGAATAACAATAAATTAATGTAGTCTTAAAGGCTTTTGTTTTTGAATGTAAACTGTTTATGGATCTAAATAAAATTACATTTAACATGCAGTTATTCTGCTTGTGAATCTGAGTTGCACTGCAAAGGGAGCGCAGATAGAACAGTGCTTACTGGAAATATGATGTCCCCGTGGATGCTAGAAAAAGCCTGCTGGGGAACATCCCTCTCTATGCTTTAAAAATATGGATGAAACACGCTCCCCAACAAGGTCATCACATCACAAAGGTAGATGGTGCCTTAGAGCCAACATCTCTTACGCTGCTAATGCCTTTAGTATTGCTCGCCGCCACCCCATCCATGCTTTACACTGCCTCATACTGGGACTAGCCTCTTGTATATGGATGCACTGGAAGGGAAAAATTCATTTGTGCTCACTTCCTCTCTTCAGAACTCTTACACATTGGGGGCATAGTTTAGACCTTATATTTTCAAACCAAAATATTTGAAAATAATTTTCTTAGTTATTTACCTGTCATGCCCTGAGTTTGAAGTTCTAGGGTACTTCCCTGGTATATGCTGGTAACATCAGAGGGTCTATCTGTTCTCTACATGCAGCTTTAGATGCTTTTTTTATTTATAAAATAAGCCTCTTTGAAACTTCTAGGTGCATGTATGTATTTAAAGAGTAATCATTACAAGCTGACTCAATGTCTCGAAAAGAATCAACAACTTTCCATTCCCAAAAGTGTGCCACAGGTCAGTTCCTCAGGTAAAGGCCTATGTAAAGAGGTGGACCTTGCAGTGTACTTGTGATGTATTGAACAAATGGGGGAAGTAAGTTCTAGATGAGAAATGCTCTCTCAAAGACATCATGCTTCCAGTTTGCAGCCATTTAAATCTGAGGATTCAGTTTAAGCATTTCTGCTATCTCAGCTGTTGTGATCTTTTGTGACAAATCTGCTGAACAAAGAAAGGTTCTGTGGAATTGGGGGCTGGTTGGTGATGAGCTGGTCAGAGAGGCAGATGATTGGGGGCGTCTGGGGGGAGGGTGGCATTTTGAAGATATTTGGTAGATCGCTTATTCAGATCTAATATGTACTACAGCTTAGCAGCTACGGCAACTTAAATTGTTTGCCCTGAGATGTGGTACAGCTGGTGAGCTACCAAGTACTGCATTGAAAAGGGATCGTGCACCACAGCTTCCATCCATCCCATGAAGAAGGGAGGATTGTACAATAAAAATTAAGCATGCACTTTAGTGCTGTGCTGAATAGGGATGAACTTAACCATGTTCTTATGTGCTTTGATGAACTGGAGCCTAAGGCATCCAAGATCTAGTCTTTGAAAAATCAATATGGAAGGGAGCGCTTGGAAATATCAAAACAAGGTTTTAAAATGACATCAGTGGCTTTAATGTAACATCTCTTTAGATAATACTCTTACCATTTACAAATAAATATAACATAAAGATCATTTGAAGATGATTTAGGGATACTTTTGGACAAACACAATAAAGTGCTGACAGATCACATGAGGGAAACTCATTCTCTCAATCCTTAAGCATTGAATTACATTGTAAACTAGAATTTAGGACAATTTGTGTAAAGCAGCACCTAAGGTTGCCGGAGTTAATAGGAATAGGAGCAGGAGGAGGCAGTGATCATTGGCAGAAATATGTTTGTCTTCAAAGTGGCCTGCAGTTTGTGTCTGAAAGGTTCCTCTGTTTCATTACGGTAAGGATCCACATAAGGGATGGCTTTTGATCCAGGGGTATCTTTTACCCCATTCTGGGCTTTTACCGTGTGTAAAAGTCCATGGTAGTAAAATGTTCTATTAGCTGAGTCAGTTGTGCATTCTAATATTTTATGCAGGACCTCAAATTGTCTGATTTACCTAAATCTAGGATAAACTCCTCCAACCTGGTGTATTTTTTTTTTTTTAAACCATGAAGGCATATGCTCTTGATGGGTAGGTCCTTTGCCTGATGACAATACTCCCTGCAGTATATCTCTCTGAATCATTATCATGGAAATAATATGCAGACTATACATTGATGTATTAAAATATTTAGAACCTTCTCTATGCTAGCGGAGTTTATGGAAATTAAACAGTTAGCAGAATAATATAATTTAAGGGAGTCTTCTTCCTGTAGTTTGATTTGGTCACTATACAGTAGAGATAGATACTCTTTTATGCAGTTAAGGGATAACACAGGAGTTACAATATAATTTTACTGTTTTCAGTTACTTTGATTAGCATATATTAGCTTGCAGTAAAGACTATATGTATTTACCTTGTCTCATCACTGTATGTTTTTGACGTGTCTACTCAGTATTCTTCATATTATTCTTACCTTCTTTTCCAAAAGCCGCACAATTTACTGCATTAACAATTCATCTGACCTCTTTTAAACCTTTTGTATGACTATGTAATAACTCCCAGAAATGACAGGAGGAGTCTTTAATTTGACAGTGAAATTGGTGACAGAAATTAGTTATGTTTTCTTAATTATTTCCTGGTTAATCAAATTAGCTGCACACTCATTAATGTTATATTTAGCACAACAAATAGACAAATAATCTGGTGATAATCATAACATGTTGGTGTCCATTCAGAGTTTCTGCTTGCTTCTGCCGTTGGTTTAAGTGCAGTTAAATCAGAGTAATGTTATACAGTAGTTAAGATTCATAACTCAAGCAGAACATTGTCACCATCAAAATGCATTTTGGTGAAAACTTTAAAGTGTTTGCAATGTTTTATTACACTGTCTCTGCCTACTTTCCTTTTGAATTCAGTAAATACCTCTTTGATTGAAGGGCAGTAACTGTACGTGCTAACTTTTAAGGGGGGAAAATTGATGAAGGAGAATTTTAAATGTGCCAGTACTGGTTATAGCTAGGAGTACCTTCTAACTCGCTCTGTTTAAATTTAGGGAGAGCCTATCACTTTCTGTGAGGACAGTTTTGTGAAGCATCGTTCAAGTACTACCAAACAGTTCCTGGAAACTGCAGTGAATCTTCAACTTTTTAAACAGGTATGACAGGCCAATTGACCTCGTGATCTAAAAGTTTCCTTCTAACAGATATCAGACATATATCTTCTCCTCTCTGCCTCTGTATCCATTGCCTGTCAGCTTTTGAAAGCTCTCAGGAAGACCATTTTGAGAGGAAATATAGACGAGAGAGGGGAATGGCAAATGTTTAACTCCTATAAGTGTGGAAAGAATCCTCCCAATCCCATTGTATCTCAGCGCAGGCACAAACACAGTCCCCACTTTTACCCGAAAATGACTGGCTGTGTCTGCCTCTGGAGCCAATCAAGAACTCCCTTGAAAAGGAAAAAGCAAGGAGCTCCCTGAACTTTAGCAGCTGAACTTTTCAGCCTCTTCAGTATAGTCAGGCTCTATTGGTCAACGGACAAAGGACCAAAGCACTTAACACTTTGTTACACAGAATTTTTCAAAATCAGGACCTCAGCCAAACAAATAAATTAATAGTTTCATGAAAATTCCTCCGCATTGAGTTTGGTTGACCACAAAACAACAGTTCCTATGGAGGATTTACAGCTCAGTAATAACTATTGTAGTATTACACAACATGGCTTCAGCACGATCCATGATACACTTTTTTCATGCTATTATCTCCTGGCTTTTCTCTTTGTCCTCCCTTTCGATTCCCTTATGTAATTTAGTTGTTTGAAAGAGGGTCAAGAGACCGACCATAAACTTGTAGGCCAGTAAGCTTATCTTTGTTTGCGCGCAAATCTGAGAAAACATCTTCTGGGATAAGGTGGGAAAACTTCTAGAAAAAACATGGTTTGATTGAAGCTAGCCTGAATGAATTCAGGCAGGGGAGTAAATGCTTAACTAATCTGCTAGAGTTCTTTGAAGATATACTACCATAATAGATAAGGAAAATTCATTGGATGTAGAATACTTTGATTTTCAAAAAGCATTTGACAAGTTTCTGTATCAAAGATTAATGGCTAAGGTAGAGATTTATAAACTACAAGGATGCTAGCTTGTAGTAGTCATAGGTAGACACTTTTCTAATTGGACAACATTATGGAAATACCTACAAATAAATAACATAAATACAGACTTTAAAAATAATAGAATAATAGATGGAGTACTCCAGGGATCAACTCTTAGAATCCAATTTATTTTATTTAATTGTATTATATCTGCAGGGGCAAAGGTTTCATTTATATGAAGTGTTAAAAGAGGTATTTTAAACATTTATAAGTGTTTACCAGATTAAGATTGGTGGTAGAGAAAGTAATATAACATGGAAACATCATTATTTTTATTGCTGTGATCCAGGGTTATATGTTTCTGAGTATCTTCAGCTATCAGGGATATTTGTCAATAGAAGGCTACTGCTCATGCTGAAGAGTCTGAATTATGATATGAGTATTGTGGCCAGATCCTCAGATGGAGTAAATTAGAGTAGTTCCACTGAAGTTATTAGAGCTCTGTCAGTTTCCATCTAGCTGTTCAATTGTAATTTATATGTAATTTTAAAGAACACTTAACAATTTTATTATTTTTCTGACGTTTCTTCATACCGAGGAAGTAATATACCTTTGAAGATGAGACTATCTTAAAATTATTATATTTTAAATGTTTTTAATAGCTAATATGTTGCCTTTTCTTTAGTTATGATCTGCTGTGTTTCCTCTCACTTCTCTAATTAATCTACAGCCCAGCTGCCTCATCTCCAGCAGTTCCCCACTGACAACTGGGCTGCTTTCAAGGTTGTTTGTGTTTTCAAAGGCTAACATGAATTTACTGGGTTCCTGATACTGAGCATTATTTTTAGCAGAAAATAATTCCTGAAAGCAGCCTAGACACCTAGGCTGGACTGCCTGGAGGTGTTTTTTTGCTGCATATAAGCTTTGTCTGCCACTTTCAGAAGTGCTGCCCTGGTACTTATTCTTTTTTTGTTTTTGCAACTGAGGTCCATTCTTACCACCAAACTCTGCAACACTTCTCAATGGATGCAGTACTTTCAATGGTGGATTTGCACCAGGGAATAGCTAAATCAAGAACCATTACATGACTATACTAGCTCCCAGTAAAGTTCATCTTCTGATAGCTGACCTAAATTATCTGTAGCTCCTTGTTATCCTGAACAAACACTTGTCTTCATTGTCTGTTGTTTACTTTATTATGTATTTGACCAAACTTATTCTATATCCCACATACTATTTGAATAATAATGTGAATTATTAAGCTTTATAATGGACATTTAATATCAAAGATGGCCTGGCCACTGTTGAGAGCAGTGGTTGTGAAGTATGTTTTTCAAGATCTCTGAGGTTGGTTGGCGAAGAATCTATAGACTGTAATGTTGCACCTAACACCTCTGCTATCTTTTGTTGTAATTAGTTTCTTTCTTTTGTTTAGCACATAAACTGTGTCTCAGATACTACAGTTCCTTCATATCAAAAGTGTATCTGAACATTGTGTTACCGCAGTGGATAACTTTGCAAACGCTGACATTTAACCAGTAGTCTGTAAACAAGTTCAAGACATACCTATATTTGTTTTGTGGAAAAGAAAAGGAAGAAGGGGGAAGTAAAAAGAAGAAGCCACTGGAATTAAGTAAACTAAAAAGGGCAAGCATTCTGAGTTTAGTTGCCTTTTTTCTTTTCCTAAAGCTTTTGACTCTAAGAAGTGACTGTGTACAAATTTAACATTCTTACTCAGCAGATCTGCTCCTTATGTATGTCCAGAGTCAGATCTTTTCACTTTAGTGACAAAAACATTTTTTTAAACTATTTTTTCCTCCTGTTGGCCTTGCATCTGTTGTAGAGGCAGTTGGATTATTTGCTCATCAGAGACATTAACTACACTCCAATTTCAGGGCAAACTTTTACCCACAGACACATTTGCATTACTCTATTGAAGTCAATGGTGTATCATTGGTGTAATGGATGGCAGACTTTGACTGACATATTCTTTGTTACAGATGATGATGCATTAGCCACAGAGAACACAGATTTCAAATCCCAGGATAAAATTTCATAAGTGGAAATTTGTCTGTCTGCTTAAAAACTGATGTTTTCAAGACAAAAATACAGTAAGCTTGATTAGGGTACACATTACAGGAGTCTTGTAATGATCTCCAAATCAAGCATAAATAAATCCTGGAAATTCACAGTTTAGGTTAAATTTACAAGAAATCTAACCACCTTCACTATGCCCTGTAGTGACACTATGCAGTAAGAATACAATTATGATTCATGCATAGTAGGGTTTGTGGTCCCAGATCAGATTAAATTTATTTTTAAAGACCCTCTAGAATGTTTTTCATTATATCCGTAGAAGACTGCTGCCTTCGTAACCGAAATCATTAAAGTCCTCTCAGTTGTATAATTTTTAACATAGAATCTGGCCTTCCTCCTGCTATACTTCCCCATTGACATGGCAATATTTTAACTAAAAGCATGTTATATGGAACAGGGTTCATAGCCCTGTGGCATTTGGTGCCCTTTTTTATAACCCATTTGTGGATTTTTAGAGTTTCCCTCAGCCCTGATCAAGACTTTTCATGTTTAAAACCAAGATAGCCTTATGCTTTAGTTCTAAGAGGAGATTTCATTTCAGTAGATAAAGCTTTGTGCCTGAGAAGAGGTCCATATTTTAATTAAATAAGTCAGATATGCCAATTTTTCCTTCAGGCTCAACAGCTTGTATTTCCTTAGATTTGACGGCTGTGTTACTCCTTTTCCAGCTTTTCTTCAGCCTTTTGGGATGACTTATTAATATACGGTATCTATACCCTGGGTTTTTTTCCAGTCCAGTCTCCTGTTATTAGGATGATGTAATATTACTGTTGTTAAACCTCATGCTAGAAGTCTGGAGTTTAGCTACTGCTTGTTCCCAGCTTCAAACACCAGCTATAAGTCGTCGTATTTTGGACCTTAAATATTTTTGATGGGTGTCCAGTGAAAATAATAACTCATTCATAAGGAATATCTGGACCAGCATGGAGATTTTCTAAGGTACATACTGTTAACTATAAATTCCCATTATATAACATATTGGTATTTTTCCTCGCTGAACTCTGCCTTCCTCCAGTTCTTCCCACTGCTTATATCTTTCTCATTCTTTCCACAAACATCCAGCTGGCTTGGCAAGTTGCCTGAATTGTGAGACCTTTGCCTGAGCACTCAGATGCATTTTTTAGTGTGTTGGTGTTTATTGTTTTGGGGTTCCAATGTACATTTTCCTTTCTCGTTGCATCAGCAACCTCTTAGTGTTTCCAGCATCTTTTTTCTCTTTATGTACCCCATCTTCAAAGGAGGAAAGAGCTCTGCTCCGCAGCTTAAAGCCATGCAGCAGAACTATATTCAGTATAGACAACCATACTCTTTGCACTGTGCCTAGAAGTCAACCCCAGTGCACAAGTGTTAGATTTGCATTCAGATATCACCCTATTTGATAAGGAAACATGGGCAGCACCTCTCAAGCCTCTTTGGAACATCCCAGGAAAATGCCTATAAGTCTACCACGAAATGACCCAGCTAGAGCAAAGTGTAAACCCTTGAAAGAAAAAGCTTGAGTCAGCCAAGACCAGTGAGTATCAGGAACGCAGTGCTAGCACCCTCCCTAACGGCTCTAGCAAAATCAGTGTGAATGCTTTATGAAGTCCTGTTGATGCTCCAGGCCCCCACTTCACTTACAGAATTCTAGCTGCTTGAGTCAGAGCAGGCAGAAGTTCAGGGTGATAAGGACTGCTATCTGGACTCAGATACATATCCTTTTTGAAGGGGCACCAAGACAGCAACTTCATGAGAAAAGAAACTGTTTCCTCCAGATTTTGCAGAAGCTGTTAAACCTTGGCTATTTTTTGTTATGAGTCGCTCCTTAAGCTTCCTCCTCCTCGAAAATGAGAATACTCACAGATTATATCTACAGAGAAGTGGAAATTACTTACCTTTAATTCTGCTTTCCTGAAGATACAATTTATGATAGGTTTCAGAGTAGCAGCCATGTTAGTCTGTATGTGCAAAAAGAACAGGAGTTCTTGTGGCACCTTAGAGACTAACCAATTTATTTGAGCATAAATTTTCGTGAGCTCACACTGCATGCATCCGATGAAGTGAGCTATAGCTCATGAAAGCTTATGCTCAAATAAATTGGTTAGTCTCTAAGGTGCCACAAGTCCTCCTTTTCAATTTACGATAGGATTTTCATTCATTCTCCTACATCACTTCAGAAATTATTTTCTTTAAAGTGATTTCTTTCTCATACCTGATTGGTTTTTTCCTCTGAAGCATACTTTTAGATTGCATTACCTAATTTTGAATTGACTTATCATGGGAGCTTTGTCTTCTGCACAACCAAATGAATTGGCTGGCATCTCCTGTTCGCTACAGGCAGTGGCACACAAAGTTTCACAAGGGAATTGGCTCATATTTTATCCTCAAAGGGCAAAATTCTTAAAGAACTCTGGGAGTCCTGCTGTTCTTTTACTGAGGAGCTAAGACCCAAAGGAAGAATCCTATCAGAATGATGTCTTCAGAGAAGCAAAATTGCAGATAAGTATTTTTCCTTCTGAGTTAATTATGCAGTGCCACTGAGTGGTTTGTCAATAGTGGGTATCAAACTCAGGTTCTGTGGATCTAAAAGCATGAGCTTCTACTACCTTAACTAAAAGACCGTGATCTAATAGCTCAAAGACCATACAGAATCAGAAGCCTTTCTGAGGTCCATCCTACAGAAGGGGACAGAGAGCCATGCTGGTTATACTGGGCTGTACTAACGTTACCCAAGCTTTCCGCTATGTACTGCTTTTAAAAAAACAAAAAAAACCCCCAAAAACTGGAATAGCTTTACTCTCACTTCTGATACTCAATATAATTAATAATAATACTATTACTTCCTTCAAATAAGTTTGTCATTTCTGTTAATAATTATATTTTGCAGTATTTACTTTTAAATGTTTTGCTAGACTAATCCGTGCACTGAAAACTAAAAGTCAGTCTCTCCATTTTCTGTTGATATTTTACCAAATGATGAGAGTGCCCATAAATCATGGGTTGGTTTATGGCATGGAATGAATTCATAACTTTCCCCAAAGAGATAATGTCTTGCAGTTCAAAGTCTGTTTTCTGCACAGCAGTAGCTAAAGATGCTCTTATTGCTCTTATCTCTTTTTCTTACTGTGAAATAATCCAGTGATCCCATAGTGGTCTGACCATGAACCAAACCCATTTGGAAAGAAGCCTACTTGGAGTCAGAATGAAAAAATAAAACAGAGTTTAGCCAAGAAAGAACATGGAATGATTATCTTCGACAGCATGTGCTCTATTATTATTGCTGCTGGAATTTTTTGTACTTGAAGAATGGTGTTTGTTTCATGTCATCAGTCTATCCATTGACAAGCATCAGATTGTCACTGACAGTACTGTTTGGATAATCTGTGATAATGTATGACACTCAGCCAAATAATTAATTTCTGTTAGCTTCTATGTGCTATTTTAGTAACTGGGAATATCTAGTAACTCCTGCTAGAAAACGAATAATCAGTAAAATGTTTTCTCAATTTATCTCTGTACAGACTTGAGCTAGCCTACTCAAACTAAAATGCATAGATTAGTTCTTGAAAGCATTCTAGAAATGCCAACGTTTCTAGTCTTAATCCTGAAAGGCAAACTGAATCTTTAAAAGAATGTGTTCATTTCTTCTGGGAGGTTATAGTAGATGATCGTTTATTTTATGTTCGCCGTTCTTGGTTTCTGACATGTTTGGGCATATGCACCTGAATATGGACATGTGTTAGAATCTGTATCTGCAAATCCCATTAAGTGAAAGTTGTTTTGTGGGTGAAAATTCTGACACTTCCATGGATTCATGCACGTACACACAAACGTGCAGGTGTTAGAATTTTCAAACATGCAGGCATGTATGTGTTTGCACCTGAAAAGTGTGGCTGTATGGACCAGTATGAGCACACAGTCAGCTGTAGACTGGCAGAGGTCAAGCTTAAAATATGGTTCTGTATTACACAGTACTTCTATGTTGGCAGTTCAGTGCATTGAGTTCTCCTACATTTAAATAAAATATCCTTCCATCCCTCTTGTTGCTGTTGCCACTGTTCCTTAAAGGCTGCAGCTACCAGCTTCTCTCCATCCATATAAAATGATTGTGATCCAAACTCTTCTCAGTTTGCATAACTCCTCACCCAGAAGAGTTTCAATCCTCAGCCAGAATTCTCAAGTGCACAGTCAGTGGGCATCAGATATCCCAGCTCAGCCTTGCTTTGAACTAGAGATGGTCAAAATTTGTCCAAATTTCAGCTACAAATCTTCCTCATTTTTCAACTAGCTTTTTCTTCTGATTCAATGATACTTATCTGGAAAGGCATGAGGGACATGACATGAGGCCAGTTCATGATCCTTCAAACACGACATGAGTGAATATCTCAATATCCATAAGTGATTATAATTTTAAACTTGAAATTAAACATTTATTATGAAATAAATTTAATAAACTTTCACATCATCTCCTGTGAAAAAGAATGAGCTAGAAAGCAACTTAAAATACTTTCAAAGCAACAAGTTATTTGGAATTTCATTCCAGGAATAACCTTGTTAGTTTAAAATATATTAAGTTTTATATTTGTTCACACACACCTCAAACAACATTAGAAAAGAATACTAAAACCACTCGTAAAATGGTGATAATATTTCTGCCACTTGTATTTATATCCATTGTTACAATATCTATCCAAAATCATTACAGCATTCTTGTGATCTGTTATATTCTTGTTAACATAGATATTTTACATATAACATATATATACTTTAATTTAATATTGTGAAACCTAAGGAAGGCCAACATAGTTTTGACTCATGTTTTTTATATTGCAGTTTATTGATGGTCGACTATCAAAGCTAAATGCAGGAAGAGGGTTCTCGGATGTTTTTGAAGAAGAGATCACTTCTGGAGGCTTCTGTGGAGGTACAGAATTATTTTAGGAACATTTGTTTCAATATATCATTGCGTCTTCCACAGGAGCTGTTGAGGACGATATCATATTGACTTGAACATAGTCAGATAATCACTTATCCAGTTTAAATGCCTCTGATTCATTCTTAGCAGGGTTTCAGTCTGTTATATGTCGGTAGCAGAATAGCGAATTAGCTATTTAGCCAAACATTTGCAGTGCATTAAATGAAAATAAATGGAATTGTTTTACTGTAATTAACTAGTTTTTATAAAATCAAGATCAGATGAGATTTTATTAGATGTTTTTAAAGTATTGGCTTGCTTAATAACGGATTAGATATTTACTGGCTAAAGTATATTTTTTGTAATAATTAGAAGACTTTAGTTCCCTTCCTTTTTAATAACGGTTAATTTAGTTATTTTCTAATGTCTCTTTTAAAAATTCCTTCATGTATCTCATGTAGTTCTGCAATATACTGAAGTCAAATTTCTCCAAAATATGAGTAATTATTATCTCAAGCAAAATGCACTATGCTTAAATAAATAATCTTAATGTGCAGTTCGAGTCTAAAAAGTGACAGTATAAAAATATATCTTCTTCTTAAGGATATATACTATTTCCTGCTTGTATTCAGTCATATCCATTGACTTCAGTGACTGAAATAAATTTTACCCGTACCACTTTTAACTCCTGCTAGCCTTGCCAAGCCAGTACATATAAGAAAGCATAAGGTGGGTACAATTCCATGTTCTGCATTTCCAACAGGATTGTCTAACCATTTCCATGGCAAGTCAGTTATACCTTTTTAGTTATAAACCAGCTCTATTTCCTTCAATAATTGTGATCCCCCACAATGCCATTTTTACAGTCAATTTTCATAGCAGAACCTCAGTTTTTTGTATAAATGTGAATTGCGTGAGTTGAACCAAATCATGTCTCTTAGGGCAGCTTTGTGACAGTCTTCTGCTACAAAGCTACCCTCAAGCTAGCAGATCTGGCCAATGGAGGATTTGTCCTGGAGAGCCACCATAAGAGATTCTGTGCCGTGTCCCCTGGACTCTCGACATAGAAGCCTACTTGTCTAGAGTCTGACTATAAAGTGGCCTTGCTCCCTTCTTTCTCCCATCTTCCTAGACTTGTGCTGAGATCTGGCCTGCAGTCTGTTTTTTCCTGAAGAGGTTAGGAGAAAATGGAAGTAACACCAAGATTTAGTCTGTTCCCCTCTCAGTCCTGCCCTTTAGGGCAACTCATACAACTTTATGAATAGCTTTTATGCAGTGGACATGTCCATTCAGATAGGTAATGTCAGTGCTTAAAGTTCCTTTGCTCTTTGCAGTTAAGAGGTCAAAAGGGTGCAGTGAAATAACATTAGAACTTGGATAAAGTTAGGTTCTTGGCTCTACATTGATATGTTTTGTCAACTACATGTCTTATCTGGCTATGCTCAGGAGGGAATATTCACCTTCACTAGCAGTTTTGTGTTAGAATTTATTGTATCCTTACTTTTCAAGTCAGACAAGCTGTACCACGTTGTGGACAAATTGCTTAGGGCACATATTCAATATTTACATAGCTGCTGTCTCATTGTCATTATGAGGTGCAGGCAGAGCAACAAGTATGGAATTGAGGGTGACATTTTGTGACACTAATGGGGTAGAACTGTGGTATTTTTCATAGTTAAATCCCATCAACTTTGCCATTGGTTCAAGACTACACAACTGGGTGGAGACCAGCTTTCAGAAAGGTTACTAAAAGTCAGAGTAACCTATGCATTGTTGAAGGGGCAGGTGAACACATCATGAAGAACAGTGATAAGATTTTCATGCTATTGAGTCAAAAGAAAGGACTTTCTTTCAGCCTCTCCATTTTCGTTAATATTTTATTGCATTTTCCAACAAATACAAACATAGCTAAACTATGTAGAAATTTTAACTGAAAATTTGAAGCAATGCTTGCATTAAATCTGTTTTATATCTATAAATAGATTTTTCTTTAAATATAGTGATTTGAAAATACACTTTTTTAGTCTGAAGGATGGAAAAAAATTGTCTGCCATATCAAAATGGCATTCTGTATCATGCAACGTTCCCATTAAAACTTTTTCACAAGTTTACACCTTCCGTCACATGCATTCTCCTGCAAAGATAAATATAAGAATCATCAGTGCAAATGTAATTTTCAGTGCCTGCGACGATTATTGATAGTACACCCTGTGGCCTTTTTCTTCTGCTCTGTGTTAGCTCTGCTGGAGGGGCAGAGTTGTTGAGTCCTTATTGTACCTTCTAGGTGTGCCACATGAAAAAACAATTGTTAGCTAGTAGAAAGTTTGATCCCCACCTGCTGCAAAACTTTTTTTTCAATCAATTTTTTTCCAAGGTAAATGTAAAGTAGAGGCATGGAATGGGGAACGGTATGTCATTGGAGTCAAAGGCCTGGGAATAATGTTGAGAATCAGGTGTTCAACACCCTACCTCCCAGAAGCCTACCAATTGCAGATGTATTAGGATTGCTAATCATCTTAATGTTCCCTTTGGGCCGTCTGCTTTTTCTTTTTTTTTTTCTCTTGCACACTTTCACACTATGCTTCACTGCATTCCCTTTCACAATGGAAAAACATTTTTTATTGATGGAAAAAGTATCTCATGTTTATTCCCAAAACCTATGGAATTAATTTCATCCGTAGAGCTTTCTTTAATATGGTCATATTGGAAAACAGGCTAAAACCCAGTGTCAGCTTGTGTTGCATTGCTGCTGTTCAATTAAAACTTTATGCACAGTTATTTAAACTTGTTTGCCCCTGGTCACAGCTGGCTGCTCAGAAATAAAACTACAAGTCTTGTAATTCCCAGCAAATTGCCTTCATACATAAATAAGTATTAGCAAGAAATTTAACTGGGAATTTTTCCTGCTTCTGTAAGAGCAAACCATCTGCACCTTTGCACCTATCACCTATTTTTTTCTTGGACTGGGGCTTGGTAATAATTTTGACAGATACATTTTATTCATCCAGAGAGGGTTTTTTTCATAACCCAAACGTATTGGCAAATTTAGTGAAGAAAATATCAGCAAACATTCGTATTTTATCAGTACACTAATTTTTTTAGTTGTGGTGACAACCTTGGAGCTACTGGTGGAAAAAGATTCTACTTAACAGTAAAGAAGTCACGAGACTTTGAACCTCTGTTGGAAATGTGAGATTTATAATAAGAATTCAACATTTTCCAATTTAAATTTGAGGTAGTTCAGATATTGGCTCAGCATAAATGGTGTTTGCTTCATGTTTTCCCTGGTTGAGTATGTATCTGTTTTTCTTCACTAGTAAATGGTAGAACTCAGAAGGATTTGTGATCTGCAAGCCTCCCCACCAGTGTACTGGTTTAAAAAACCTCTTATTAAATTACAAAATCTCATCTACTGTAATCTCTGGTAACAAATGGAATTCAGAGGGGCCCTGATAAACACACTTCAAGTGCGGAAATTTCTTTCTTAAGCAAGAGCCGATGGTAGTCCATTATTTCAATGGGTTTTTGATCAAGCCCATAATTATTATTTGGTTAACTTTGCCATAACCCTGAGCAATAAATTGTTACGTTAGCAAGTTCATTATATTAGTGAATGAATAGTGGCTACATTCTACTTTATGGTGAGGAAATAGTTTTTGTGTGTATTCTATGTGTCCTCCACTAACACTAGTGAGTAGCTCACGAAAGCTTATGCTCAAATAAATTTGTTAGTCTCTAAGGTGCCACAAGTACTCCTTTTCTTTTTGCGAATACAGACTAACTCGGCTGCTACTCTGAAACTAGTGAGCCTAGTCAATCTTAAAAAGACAACTGTTCAGTCTTTGTGAATGTAGCATATTGGTTAAGACACTTCTGCTGTGGATAAGTGCACAGTCAACTCTAGTAAGCTCTCTTTTCCAACTTGGCATCCCTTTCACTCACTGCACTGTTTCTGAGAACTTGGGTATTGCAGAATTGCTTGCAAGGAATTTAGTGCAATGGTATGGAACGTTTAAATGAAAGCATTTCTACAAGTCCAAACAGCTAAATCCCTTCACTTATTTCCCTCAGAAATTGCGGTATTACCTTTTACGATTATCCAGTTAGTCCTCAGACATGTTCCATGAGAGCTAGATTGTTGGTGTTTTGGCTTTCCACCAGCCAATCCAGGTTCTAGTTATTAGATTTATTTCGGAGCTTAAACTTTTGAAATCTCCTATTAAAAAGCTGATGTTTTGTCAAAGGATATCAGTGTGTTCTTTGCAAAGTTGATAAATTCTCTCTTTGAGCAACATGATTTTTGTGATCTCAGATTTTTTGCTTGGAAGTATTCATTCATAGTAACTGTCGTTGTACTTCACAATATTAGTAAATTCAAGTGATTAAGCTACTCTTAACATTTCTCAAAGGTAAGGAAGTCAGTCTTGCATGTTCAACTGAAGTGTCTTCTGAAACTGATGTTTCAGTTCTACCTCAACCACCTTATCAAATTTTAGCATATCTTCTGTAGCCAATTTAATAATATAATAGCACTCAATGATTTTATCTATGTTGGTAGTTGTCTTACTCTTCCACTTGCCTTCTACACTGTGAAAGAAAACAGGTAATTTACATTTCCAATTACAGTGGGTTTCCCTGCAAAGGAGATGTGAAGCGATATTAAAGTCCTTATTCCTGTTGCTAGTCCTTTTCCCTCTGATATTAAGATGGTAGTGTCTGTAGCTCAATTCATTTTCTCACTGCAAGTTTTTCTTTTTGCCCAGAGGAATAGGGGAAGGAACCCAGTTCTGGGTAAAAAGGGGGAAATCACCATATCCAATACAAAATATATTCTTAGCACAATATATACACACCCCTCCTTCAGACTTTTTTTGTATAATTTTTTCCTTTCGTTTTTAGTGAGTCTGAATATTTGATGGCAACTTTAATTTCTCATCATACTTGAGTCAGAGTTAGCAGTTTTCTTCAGAGAAAACGATTGGGTATGGTGAAAAAGAAGCACTATTAGAAAGAAAACAAGGGGGTTCATAATAGGGTAGCCCCATTTTTGCTTTTTGTGTACATGGATTTCCCTCCTTCACAGTATTGGAAGACTCAAACTCATGTTTAACAATCTATGGGTTTTTTTTTTTAATACAAAGTGTATTGTGGAGGGGGCAGGAACACCCAAAAATGTGCTGAATGTGTTTCTGATTATTTTATTTTATTTTACATTCACATCTTAGGAAATTCAAGATCTTATCAGCAGTGGGTGCATACAGTAAAGGTATAACAATTTTATTTTTGTTTGACTAGTTTATTTATCTTTGAAAAAGTCAGCATACCTAACATGGAGCTTTAAAAGGATATTTGACTTTATATGGTCAATTAGCCTCATTCTCTAAATTTTTGCAGTGTTCCTTGTATTATTGTAACAGAGAAAGTATATTACATTAGTAAGGAAGTTATTTTTACCCAAATATTTTTGTCATAAACTAGTGTCTTTGTCATGACAATATGTTTATATTAGTTTAAAAATGAGAAAATGTCTCATGCACAAAATAAATGCCAAATTTTGGAAAGCACAGAATGTTTTTCTGTTTATCTAGCCAAGGTTTTTTCTGTATGCTATATTGTGTTACATTCCATAACTGTGAGTTAGGTGTGGCACTAGGATTTGATAGGAATTTTATCACTTCTAGTAAACAGCAGTTTGGTTAATATTAGTGTTTTTACATAGTCTGACTAACAGAGGACCTGTGTTACACAACGTTGTTACTAGGCAGGATTAGTAAAAGATAGTACTGTTGACAAAACTCCTGTGATTAAATAAGACCTAATTACCTCAATGTGATAGAAATAGATTTTTTAAAATGATACAATATATACATTAATAAGCCAAGGAAAACTTCCAATATGACATGTAATATGGTAACGGTTCATGCATGGGTATGAGAATACGTCATTATGTTAGAATGCATTGATAAATATGTGTCAGCCATGATAATGACATACTGTAACCCTTGTGTAGATGTAGACAGTAGGTTGTAGATAGAATGCAGCTGTGGAAATTTTTCCTAATTTAAAAAGAGGGCTATTATTTTTGTACTTTATTTTATGTCAGCTTGTCATCTATTTTTCTTGCTATTGTCTTAACTTTTAATCTGTGTTGTAAGGGTTATTAAAATATGCTTTTGTATGTTTCAGAAAGGAGGTGCACTAATCAACACAGCGATGACCAAAGCCAGCCCTGCTGTGAAGACAGCATACAAATTTGTAAGATCAACACAATCTGTGCATAAAAAATTGCAGAAACCACCTACAATCTCCAGTTATTGTCAAAAACTGAAAAATCTGTATCCTTCCAATATGTATTACAGAAAAACATTACAGCCTAAGAAATTGTTTTCAGCTTTTATTCCTATCTTGTGGAGAACAGTAACCACTCCCTGTTACTGTTTTGAGTGGTTCAGTATGCTATTTTTGGCTTCATTCAAAATATACAGTAGATTCTTATTTGAATACCTGTTACATATTTGAAATACAGCTGAAAACCTCTAATTAGCTGATGATATTAAAATATGGACTCTGAAAATACTAAATCTCATTTACACTAAGGCCCCTTTACTCCTCCCTGGCAGTGTAAATTAAAAGTCACTATAAATGTTGTTTACAGTTCTAGGTGGTGTAAAGGAGTCTCTGTATAAATAAGACCCTCACGACTCCACTTTGACACTAAGTAGTAACCTATCCAAAGTAGGTTTGGAAGCATTTATGTTGTGTGCAGGGAACGATTGCAGTCCAAAATTTCCACCATAAGCAAGCTATTACTTATTTTGTTGTGAGCATCTTTTAAACTTATTGCTATAGTGTTAATAAAATAGCACTAATTCAAAAAGTTATGGACTTGCACTCTTGGCCATTGATTTACAGCTTATCTAGATGAAGCTGGGGTATAAATCTGCACTGCTCTAGCATGCCACATGCCAACTGTCCACATGAACCACGCTACAGTAAAAGTTACCTGATGCATTTTGATCTAGCCTGCTTTGAAACAGGAATAGGATCCAAGTGTTCCAGGGAACTTTTAGTGCATGGTAGCAGGGTCCACACTGGCAGTGCGCAGCAGGCTTGTCCAGTGAAGATTTACACCCCAGCTCACCACACGCTGTTTAACTAGTTTTATGTCTTCCGTTTGACAAGCAGTCCAGTTTTTAAATTATCTTTAAATATCCCTAGATTATAAAGAATGTGAATTACATTATATTATCCAGGGTATAGAAACAGTGTGGTAGCTCATAAGAAATGACACAATGATTAAGTATTTTAAGATTGGGTTCAAAGCACACAGGGGAAGAATCTTCTCTGCCTTCCTTTTGGCTTTTCCAAGGGCTCTTTAGATTGATGCATAGTACAGTAGTTCTGAATAAATCAGTGCTACAGTGTGATGCTAGTAGATTTTAAATAAAACTTTAAAAGAGAATTTTTAATTATACATCAATTCAAACTCTCACAAAAGTCATGAGGAGAGAAACAGGTAAATAAATTAAAGGTACTATATATCCACACACTCATTTATAATTTAAAAATGGTTCATTAACAGGCTAGCAGGAAATTATTCTCCTCTGTTTTTCATGATCTTAGATGAGGTTTCATGATTTCCTCCCAGCCACCCATTTCTCCCATTGTGTCCCTGATCCTACAACTTTTTCTGCATCAGTAGACGCCTTTGTGTGCAAGAAGCCTTATTAATTTCAGTGGGAATCTGTGCATGTTCAGGCATGGAACAAAGTGCAGGAGCAGGTCTATATGTCCTCTATTGCCCTTTCACCTTCCATACATGCGTGCATCTACTACATGGCACCCTGTTGCTTGTTATTGAGCTACTGAATTTATTATTTCAGGGTCACATTTTCAAAAGTTCCCTAATCTGGCCTTCAAAACTGTCCCAAGTTGTTGTATATGGAAACACTCATAACTCTCCCCACAAACTACATCTCCTCAGGTGCAAAATCAATAATTGAGATGTGTATGTCACTGATTTTCATGTGTAGATTCTAAAGTTTTTCATATATGGCCCTTAAATGTGAAAAGGCATGGGCATAATTTTCAAGGCTACTTTTGAAAATTTGGTTCTAAAAGTTAACTTGAATCTAACTGGGTGCGTGTAAGGAAAACTTTCCTATTTCTCTTAAGACCAGGTTAGCATTTTTTCTAGCAAAAATAAAATGTAGAAAACTTAGAATATAATTACTTGTCATCTAGAATGGTAATTCATCTCTAAATAGAGGGATGCCCTTGGGTCCATTTTCTGTGCAAATTATTGTCATGAACAATCATGGGACTTGGCTGTCTATTTTAATGCACACAGTTTCCTCCTATCAGCACTATGCTGTTCAGCAGCGCTGGAGAAATTCTCCATCTGCATATAAAACCACTTCATTTCTTTTAAGATTGATGTTGCCTTGCAAGTTACCACACTGGAACACTATAGCAGTGAGCTTGAAAATCTTAACAGTTTTCCAACATGAGTTGCTATTAAAATACTACTTCAGATTTAAAGTACCATCTCAAATAAGGGGATGGACACGAGACCAGTAGGATGGTTCATTTTTAGCAATAGGTGAGGATACATTGGCTAAATTAATGTGTTTTCACAACATTGGCATGTATGTACATCTCTTACTAACTGACTGCTATTAGTATAGCTAATTGGGACAGCCCATGTGAAATTAGTGATAGAGAGTATTATCCTTATATCACATAGAATTAAAAAAAATAATTTCTCATTAAGTAGGCCTTACGAAGCATATTCTTTGAACAAAGCCTATCTCTTGCACCACCAGTTAAGTCCTTTTGTTTTAATTTTCTAGGCAAAAAGTCATGCAAAGCAGGGAATAAAAGAAGTGAGGAGTAAGTTAAAACACAAGGTATGTAATACAATTTTACTTTCTTACCTTGCTTCTTGTATCAGTTTGAAGCTTATACTTTACAAATCACATGAGATTTGTGTTTTTAATGACTTTTGAAATATGCTTAGCCCTTTGTTCAAGAATACATTTTTCATAACGAGCCCTCTGGCAACTATCTGTCATTCTGTGCATCCACTGAATAATCTCTTTATTGTTTGCATATTTTATCATAGAACAACAGAGCTCTTCAAAGATACATTAACAGGATGTATGTTTTCATAAAGTTGATTGCTTTGATATCACAATTGAAGCCTTTGCTTCAAGCTGAGAATTTAAGACAGGATAGTCTTGCTGTACAATGTAATTCAGAAGGTGTAGTTGTCTGTTTGGGATTTATAAGATCCAAGCACAATGTTAATGTTTTAAAACAGAGAAACATTTCAACTTTGAAAAGTAACACAGAAATATCAGAATGAAGCTTGATTTAGGCATTTAAGGACAGTTTTCCTAATGAGTTTTATTTCTTCACTTACGATTTTCCTTGTGGGAAGGGGGAACTAACTACAATGTTATTTTATACTTTTCTCAAATATAAAGTTTTAAAAAATATGTCATAAACATGAATGGATTTAAATTGTTTTATATACATTCTAAAAGCTTAATTGGAAAACTTCACACTGGGAAAGATGCATTTGATAACTATTAACTTTTTGGAATGCTGTATTTCATTTTGTTAATAGATACGATCTTATGACGATATTTAATAACAAATGATCTGTATTAACAATGATTTTTAGTACTCTAAGTATACATCGGATATGTAGATAAATATTATAAACATGGGATTTTAAATCTATTCTGTTGTGTAGGAGAGTGATGAAGAATATGGAACTTGTAGCTCTGGTGTGCTACAGTGTGCGCCAGTGTACACATTACACAATCAGAAAAGAGGAAACTCAGAAAAACGAAGACTTGCTCAGGTAAGTCACCTGAAATCTGTGCTATCACTTTCTTAAAATATGGGGGGAAACTGTTTTCCTGTTACAGTAGTGTGTTAAAATATTATGGTAAATACCTTTATTACCATCTGTATTCAGGAAATATGATAAGTAGTATTCACAATAATATTGCTTGCATAATACGCTGTTTTGAGAGTAGAGAGAATGGCTTATCATATATCATCCTCCTGGAGGGAAAAAAATAGGAAATTCAACAGGGAGATGAGGTTGCCAGGTACATCTCCAGGAAAATAAATCTCAATTGATTCTTAGAAATAGGACTATTTTCAAAAAAATATTTAAAATTATTTAATAACTACTGTTTAAAAGTACTATAAGAATCAGTACAAAACAGTTAGATAAATGCTAGGCATATTGACAGTGTGATCTGTTGAAAAGTTTACTTAGTAGTCTGTATCTTTTATGGACTTCCATTAGATAAAATAATTTCATAGGCATAAAACACACATTTCAGATCAGGCATGAATATTAGTTTTTGAATAAAGGAATTCTGGTATATTCATATATACCCAAGCCGATTTTCACTGCTAAGCTATCTTTTTACAGCCCTAAAATATAGTGGCATGTGTTAATACTTTACCTAAAGCCAGTTGATTTTGAGAGAGGGCATGCCTTTAATTCAGACCTTGCTCAAGCTGATTATCATATAGTGAATTTACTCCTAAGTCAACTAGCTAACAGTGTGTCAGATGTCTTGTCTTTCTGTTCTCAGTTCCTTTAATGGGTCTGATTCTCTGTAACAGGTGTAATATCTCAATTTTAACCCTTTACTAATTCCCGAATGCCCAAATTCTATTCGAATTATTGCTTTATTCTGTATAGAGTAATAAACAGTTTGGGGGGTTTTGTGATCTCTTTTGAATAAGAATATATATTTTTAATAATATATACAGACTCCTGTTTTTGATACCACAAATGTTTCTTCCTTAGATAAGATGGGTGTACTGTAGGTCAAATGAGTACCTCTTCGAATTGACAGTTGTATTTACCTGACTATTGACACTATTTACTTTATATATAATAATAATAATGTTATGATAAAATTCTAGTTTTGTAAGCCCATGCATTCAGGTTTTTTGAATGATAAAAAAGAAAGTGTTTGTGGAAACTAATATACAATTAGAGTAGATCAGTGACTTGCTCAGTAGAATGTTAGAAAATATATGGTAATACTAAAGCCATTTGTTCCAGTGGTATAAATAATTTAGGCATATCTGTTTTAATTATGCAGGCGGATTCTCTTCTGTAACATGTTTTTCAGGTTTCTTTTTAAATACAGTAATACTAAAGTCTGCAGTGTATTTCACCTAGACTAACACAGTGCATCCTTTCTTTCAAGAACCTTGTATAGGTTAAATTTCTTATCTTGACTGTTGAGACAGAAGATATGCAGATACATTTAGAATTTTAAAAATGTAGTATTTATAACAGAAATTGATACTTAACATATTTATTTTTAATTGGTAACTGTCATTCTAATATACAGAAACTTTTTCTTTAACCACATCTGTGTCGCATAACACTGCTTTTTTCAGGACACCGTAGAAACACATACCCAAATCTGTTTATATGTTCACTTAAACTTTTATGCAAATGTACAACACAAATGTAGCTAAAATATGTGTCTGCACATTCAGATGCTTTTAAATGCTGCACATATACAAAAACTGTGAGTTTATTAATTTACTTCATGGTCAGGTCTGTCTGCTGTTCCACTTTAATTGTTTAATTTTAGTACTGGAGTCTACATCAATAAATTGTACCAAAGTAAATTTTATTATTAGATATTAATGTTTCTTCTGAAGGACTGTGTTATTGCAGAATACTTCAACATTTATCTGATTTTTCATTCATACAATCGTACACTACTGAGATTTAGTACATTTTTTCTGCCAACTAGCCAACTTTTTATTTTTGAAACAGCATACACTTCTTTCTGAATGATACAGTGTATCAGGTCAGAACAGCAGAGATTTTTTTGTCCTATATAGAGCAAGGAAAATCTTAATGTGCTTTAAAAAGCAGGGGTTTGTTTACAAGACAAGCTCTCTTACTAAGGGCTCCGTATCTGTGCCGAGCTGAGAGAGCAGCATGACCTATGTCCCCACCCCATCCTCACCCTGAATATCACATGCACTCAGTGGGCAGGAAACAACAAGCTATAATCACTGACCAAGAAGTTTGGTCTTGTACAGTTCCAAAAAATGCAAACTGGGCTTTGTGGTCCCAAAACATAATTATCTATATGGAGTCTCAGGCTGTCCTATGTGTTATAACTGGTGCTGTTTTTAAAACATGGATGCTATTAGCATCAGCTAACAATAATGCAAGATCCATTGAACTAACTGCTGGCTTTGAAAGCTTGCATCTATATAAATTATATTACTTATTATTAAAAGCAAGTGAATTGCATTCAAACTACACTTCATAATTGTAGGGCTTTGTCTGGAGCTTTCCTTCCTGCTGATTAATCTTTTTGTCCAGGTTTCTAAAATGGCACCGCTCACTGTCCTCTCAGTGTAGTAACTGAAAAATAAGATAGTGCTAATGGTCACACAGTAGCTTATTCATTTAAATATACATTTTAAATAATGGATAAAGATTGGTTCATTGAAAAATCAACTATCAGAATACTTCTAAAATCCCAGACAGTTTAGATTTTTACGTCTTCTTACCTCAAGACAATGTGGGCTTCCCCCACCTCCAACCCCCTCATTATTAACCATCTCACAGTAAGTCTTTTTAAAGTACTACAACATAAAGAATGTAATGTTGCACTTTCTGTTTCATGTCAGGCCTATGGATGGGAGTTTTTATTTCCCCATTGCTGCTTTCCAGTAAATCATAAATGTCAAATTAGTCATTTGAAATTAATTCAAAAATATTGTTGATAATTTAAAAAAAAACTTTTATAAAATAGTGTATAATGCTGAAGTTCTCTTGATTCTAGAGATCAGTTTAATGACTGTTTCATTACCAGGAGATTTTGTACAATAGAATGTGAATCTGCTTTTTACCCCAACAAATAGTAGTTTGTATGCTGGTCTACTAATTAGTACGGTTATTTCCTGTTTTGTTGATGAGGCTTAAATAAATGTCAAGGGTACAGCCATGAAGATCTTCCAATTAGGCCTTGCGTTTGTAAGACCCAACCCCTTTGCTTTTGTGTGAAGATGACAGTTCCAACTGCAGCCTCAGCCTAACAGGGCTCCAGGGAAAGGATTCTTCTCTGGTTTTATTGAAAACAAGGCCAGTTTGGCCCAGTGAGAATACCAGCACTGGTCACAATGCAGAGCCATTTTTAACAATGAATATTTACTAATCTTTATCATTGCTCTTGTGGTTGTTTTAAAAAAAATTAGACTTTTAAAAAAATAATAAATCAGAATGAATTATGATATGTAAAATAGCCGTTGAAGCTTAATCAGAGGATAAATAATTAAATCTGTTATCACAAACTATAGTGATTATATTGGTTTCCTTTCATTAGCATTTGGAAAATCTTTCCCAAAGAAAGCAAAACAAAACAAAACAAAAACCCCACAATTCAACTTAATGTAAGATAGTGTTAGAAGAATTGTTCTCTCTCTCTCTCTCTCTCATATTATGTTTGAGCCCACACTTGCTTAGGTTAGCTATTCTGGGCTTTTTGTGTGTGCGTGAGCTTAGCTGTATTGCAAGTCAACATTAACAGATGGATTGCCCTAAGCAAGGGAAAACCACAACAACAAAATCTAGTGAAAGTAGAGGATTGAAGCTTTTTATTGTTAAGCCTTATTAAAACCTTGGCATGTACACTGCTGTTAACTGTTTCATGCCTTAAACTAATAGCATTTCTCTGATATTTTCTATATTCTAAGTGGACAAGGTACCTGAGATAGTATGAGAAATTTCTAGTTAAATGTTTTCAACGACAAACTAAAGCAAAACATGAGATTGTTTCAGCCCATGTTTACATTATTGTGCCACATATTATTAGCAAATTACACTGTGTTGACTGTCTTTTTACTATTTACCAACGTTTTTTGGTAATGCATGAATTAAACTACTGAGAACTCAGTTTTTCAGAATTCATTTTAATTCCTTTTCTTTACATGCATTGATGCAGTGCAGATTTCGGGGTTGGGAGGAGTGTACACAGACAGAAGTATTTTTCTACCATATTGCTTAAAATACAACCCCCCCCCCCCCCCCAAAAAAAAAAAAGGAGTTTCAATAAGAAAAAAGGAGGAATACCAGGAAGATCTGTTTGTTTTCATGAATATGATCTATGTAGTTTTACCATATGTAACCATTATCCCAGGTGATTGGTGGCTTATTTAAAAGGGAACATTGCTGGGTTTAAATAGTCCTTATGTATTCAGTGGCTTATAAAACATGCTAGCAGGTTTGCAGAGTACTGTGTAATGGCTATGAGCTCACTTGATAATTAATAAGCTACCAATGCACCCTTGTCTCAAAGGAAATAGATGTAAGACTTATAGGCATGCAGTAACTTGTAGCCATAATAAAAAATAGGGAATTTGGACTGTAAGTGTGGATTTACTGGGAATCCCAATGTGTCCCTGCTACTTTACTACACATATATCGAAGCAACCAGGTGAACTACTTGTCACAACTGTGCAGTATTTTAAATATAATGTTTTAAAAATCTCATTTATAATTGAAACTTCTTTATGTAACAAGTGTAACTAAAACCAGTTGAGATTAAACCTTTTATCTTGCTTTCCCCAAACGTAAGTGAATTGACCAAATAAAAGTATTTTCCTCTTTTCTTTTTAAAGCAGAACATAGAGGTGAATTTCAGATACGTAGTACAATATAATGAATAGAAAACACACAATTCAAGTGAAAGAATGTGTACTTTGGCTCGTCCTCAACAGCTATAGCAAGTCTTGCTGGAGGAGGCAGTATTTGGCATCTTCAGGAGAATACCGAATGCCCCATACATTAATACCATCTCCAATGGCTAGCAAAAAAATGACATAAATATTAGCTGCAAAGAGCCTCCAGTGCCTGACTACCCTCCAAAACTGGCAAAAGGTGATTATGGTGGGTCATGGTGGGAATAGAAAGGAAATGGGAGAAGAGGAGACTAGAGCAAAATTGGGCCATTGGAGTGCTGCTGAATATAAATACTGCAAAAGAGTCCCACTATCAAATACGAATCAAACATCTTCATAATTTAAAAAATATAAAAGTTGTGGTTCCATGCTTTCTATTTTATTTGGATTCAGCTGAAATGTTTGGGATCACATTTGGGAAACAGAATAGCAGCTTCTGTCCACATGCCTCATATCTACTGAAAATCCTCCATGGAGCTTGGGTAGCTTTAATCCTCATTGAATAATTAAATTAATGTAGATAAAATATTACAATTGACAGATGTCATATACAGTAACAATTAGCAGTTTTGAATTCATAATTTAAGAGTGTGCTTCATCTTTAGGGAAAATTTTCCTATAAAATATTTGTTCTGCAATAAAGTTTGGTCAATTAGTAAATTATGTATTTTGAACAAAAGAGGGCATAATTTGAAAATATTGCGGGCAATTGTAGTTTTTTTAATTTATGGGGAAGGTTTTTTGTCTTTGTATGTCAAGTAAATCTCTTCACTCTGCAAATTGTTCAGCTTTTCTTTTAATTAAAAATGAAAAACCTAGACAGCAAAAAATTCAAATTATAGATTACGAGACTGCCCTCTGGTGGTCCTGATATCTTCCCATATACTACAAGCATATATGTAGCCAATCTCATATGGTGAATGCTTGCTCTTTACATCAAAAGATCTTTTAGAAACAAAACAGTAACCATTATCTCAATAAAATTCTTATCTAAAAGCGTATCCAGACTTATAGACATTTGTCATATCCATGTCCTTCAAACAGAACAATCTTTATTTTTTGTAGATGTACTCTCTGAACAGTAACAATCTATTTGTTTCCTTATTTTACTTAAAATATTTCTGGCATAACCATACTATTGAATTAATTATGAAAAATAGTGAAGGGGGACTACCTCATTTCAGTGATTTATTTAGCAAATTGATGTATTTAAAACAAAAAAGAGACAATGCAGATATCATAAAGTTTTTTTTATTTTTATCTCTGATTGTTTCTCTTCTATTCTCAGCCCATTCATTTTTTCTTCCTGTTAAGGTCTTACCAAAACAGAAAGAACTCTTATGGTACTAGCTGCATTACTGGTGCAAGTTTCTCCTTTACTCATTATTGACTTGTAGTCTTATGTTTCATTTTATTCCATAGAAGACATCTGCCCTTCTTTGGTTTTGCCTCCCCAGTGGAAAACCATACTTGAGAGCCATCTCTGTCAGTCATCAAGTTTCCAAACAAAAAAAAGGAGTGCCTGGAAGCTGGTCCAGAAGCTCTTGCTGGCCTTTGTGGCATTTAGATGAGTATTTGGCCTTTTCATGGCAAAGGCACCAACACATACTGCATCAGCTTTATCCAAATGAGAAACCTAGAAAGTGAAAGCTTGGCAGGTGGATTCTTGACATATGCAATCTATTTTAGTTCTGGAACTAATGAATGAAAAGGCAGTTCAGCTGTGAGTCTGTCACAAAAACAACCTTAGTGTTGCACAAACAAAGGATTCTTTTAAGGGTCTAAAAGAGAAACACTGTTGTGCTGAGTATGCTGTAGAGAATCAGAAGAAGCTCTTTAATATTTGATAATTAACTGAAGTAACTAGGGGTAGACTACTAATCAAGATAAATTACATTGATATTTATATCTTACTTTTATTTGCCATGCAGCTCTCTTCTCCCATCCTACCTAAGAATAGCAGTTACAGATAGTGTTATGGCTCCACCTAGCAGAAGGAAGGAGTCAAAAGTTCCGTCAGTTCAAGACACCAATCCATCTGCTTCCTTTCCAACTTAATTTTGACTCCTGACCTTGAAGCACGGAGAGAGCAGCCTCAAGGCTCCAGCTTCAGCTCTCATTCTGTCTATTCTCTAACCTCCTGTACGTTAGAGGGAAGCAATGAAAAAAAGAAGTGATTCAGTTATAGGACAATGAGTATGGCTGATGGAAAAAGCCGGGAGAAGAAGAGCAACAGGAAAAATCCTTTCCTGAAGAGACCTTACAGGTAGTAGAGTTGGCTGCTGGAAGGGATAAATGTACATGGAACTAGCAGGAAGATTTCCTCCTCATGATTAAATCTTCTGGTCATGGACTCTGAACTGAGATGATGTTGGAATCACCCCTAAGGCTCAACTCCATTGCCCCGCAACACAGATTTGCTTCTTAGATTGCACAGTCAGCCTGAGAGTTCCTCACCTGGATAGGCTCTAACAGAGCCTGTAGGTCTGTGTGACAGAGTTGCAGCTGATGCAATGTTGTCAACTCTCCTGGTTTTATTGTGAGTCTTATTTGGATCTGTTCCTAAAGCTCCAGCTGCTGGAATCCTGTGATTGATGTGAAAATCTCAGTTTTCATTTTTAAAAAAGTTTATAGTCCTCATGGTTGTATAGAAAAGCTTGAAAACATGAACCCTCTGCAGGCTTCAAAAATCAGAAGGGAAATAAAAAGAACTCAGCATTTATTATGGGAGGGGGGAACAACCTTAATGGTTTTTAAGCCAATTGCAAACATTGGGCTCCAAAAATCATGACTTTTGTATGTTTGGGATTGGTAATATTAATGCCAAAACTACCAGCATATCAGCCCTCTTTGTTTTCAGAGCCTCCATGCTTCCCAATTTGGGCTTATGTATACTGGATGAAATCAGGGTGTTGCCCAGCTTCTCATGGCAATGACCCTTCTGGAAGAGTTATTCCCACCCCTGAGGTTGATGCCCTTCTTCTCCTCATGGAGGGAGCTTGAAGCTGATAGGCTATCTTTCTCCTCCCACATTCTAGCCAGCAGAGGCAACAGGGTCCCTTTGGCTCTGGGGCTCTGAATGTATAATGCTTTTCTGGGAATCATTACAACATCCCTGTAATCTCTTTTACTCCAAATTGCTCATATGTACCCTTAACCTTAGCTCTATTTTCACATAGATTTTGGTTTGGTAATTTCCCCTTTAGCAATAATTTTGTATATGAACTATTAACAGAAATCCCAAAGAGAATGTTATCATGTGATATTTCTAATGATTTGAAGATACGGTGTATCAACTTGAAATTCATTTTTCTTTACTTTAACATTTTAGGATCAGATTAACTGATATGTTCTGGCTGCTTCACCCTACTTAGCAGCAGTGCAAAGCAACCCGAGTGTTCTGGCCATGTAAACTGGGTTTACAGCTGTTTTGTATCATCAGAGTAGCACAAAACAGCCAGATTGTATATCCCAGGTTCCCCAATCTCCTGACCTCTGCATCCCCAAATTTCGTCTTCCTCCCCGTGTTTCCCTACACACATACCAGTTTCACTCTCCTGTCGCCCGCATTCCCTGGCGCACACACATCCTTCACTCTATTTAATTCCTTGCTCTACTTGGTGAGTAGTTTACCTTTAAGGGAAGGACATCATCACAGAGAACTAGTTTAGCATGAGCCGCTATTAACTATAACAGTAATCATCCCTGGGAAAGGAACCTGTGTCCTCATGTTTTTCAGAAGGTTTGTTAATATCTGGGCTACAGCTCCCAGAGTAGTATTGTTTTAATTCTGTCTGAGTTCAAGAAAGGTCTGTAAGACCTAAACATCTGCTTTAAATTGATTCTCTCCAGGTCCATTCTTCAGCCTTCTGAACTATTCATAGTCCCATTAAAAGTAGAGAAATTGATTCTCATCGTTATGCCCCAAAGCTTCTTTATTCCCTTTCTTCACAGAAACCTAAATACCAGCAAGTAGTTTTCAAATTTCCCGTGGTTCATGGAACCACATTCAAACTTTGAGAGACATATCCCTGAAATTATAAGTACGGTTCTCTTAAGGTAGCATTTCAGTTGCTGTCAAGATATCCCACAGAGAGGGGGGGGAATTAAACTCACTGATTATTTCTCCTTCGGTGGTTTGCGTCTTTCAAAACCAGACAGTTCACTGACTTTCCCACTGAGTTTGTTCTGGGGATTAATTCAGAGTTGTATATTAACGAGCCTATTGGTTTACTTAGGTTGTGCCCTTATCTGTATTTGCTGCTGCAGAGAAAGTGTCTTTTCCCACAGCTTTGAAGTCATTTTCTATCTTGCACTCATAGTTTTAGAAGTTTCCTGTTTGTGATGGTTATAACAAGTGGCAAAAGGTACCAAAACTACAATGTTTTGGCTGATTAAAGACTATATCCTATTAATTTATGTCCAGAGGAAACAGCCAAATGCCATTTTGTACGAAGCCTGGACTGTTCCAGACTCTCAGAGCAGAAGTACACGATACTGAAATTTGTGAAGTGGCCATTTGTTCATCTCCTCCCATCTGCATCTGCCATTTCCAGTTGGATCAGTCCTTGCCTACTGAAATGTATTAGCTATTAGGTGCTCTGAGCACTATTGTCAAGTAAGCATAACTCCTGTGGCTCACTTCTTATGATATCATTTGCCTGTAATTGTGGTTGCTTGGTATATGGGGAAGAGGAACACTGAACGAGGGAAAATTTACTCAACTGTAATCCTATTTGTCATAGTCCTCTCTTTTCCTCCCATTTCCTGCATCATTCTAGTCTGCCGTTGAGAAGTGTAACTAAAAGTATTTTCCCTATGATCTCATTGTCCTTTACTATAGCCTGGAAGTCTCTAACTGGAAAGGAGTGGGTAGCTTAGTGCTTACATAGTACCCTGAACTAACTGATTTTTTTGCCTCCTTGCTTCTGTCTGTAATTCTTGCTATTGGATAGGATGGGAGAAGGAGAGGACTCAGAGAAATAGAATTTCTGATGACTGAGTTTTGCTTAGCTAGCTTTCTCATATTAAATGAGTAACTTTCATACCATAAACCAGCAGGAAATTTACTTCACATATTTTATTTTAAACACAGTTGAAAACTTTAAATGTTGATATATTGAATAGTTAGTCAATGTGAAACTATATATGAGCTGCCATTTTTCAAAGGTTTATTTGTTTCTCACGTTGAGGACAATTAATGGCAGTAGCCTTATCAAACTTCCTGTGTTTTGTATTGATTAATAAGGGCTCATTACCTGAAAGTTATGATCCTGAAAGTTGCAGTATTAAATTAAAAAGCTGACATTTCAAAGATTGGCTTTCATGCCCAATCAAAAACGTAATAATTTAACTTTTAAATCCTTTAGCATTTATGTATTTCTCCTACATTTTTGAGATTTTTGGGCCATCATAGCAAGTTTATGAAACCACTGCCATATGTAAGAGAACCTTTTTCCTTTTGTAACTTTCCTCATTTTATTTGGTTCTGTCCATATTTATAGTTGCTGCTATAATCTTCGCTTTATTCACAGTTGCCAGCATCCACCACAGTCCTCTAGACAGCAAACCTTGTAAAGATGGAGGTTTTCCAAAGAAGCAGAAACCAGAAAAGACAGAGTTGTGAAAATTATGGCTAAACAGTCATAATTTTATTAAAATAACATACATTATTGATGAAAGGAAACATGTCTTGACAGTAGGGAAGAAGCAACAGCATCACAGATATGTCACCAGCCCACCAATTCCAGTGCTCCATAGAGGCTCCAGGATGGGTGAATGGCCCAAGCTATAGTGGCATCAGCTGGCACCATGATTCCATCTGGGAGTTGGAGATGGGCCTCTGAACTCATCCCCACGCTGGCTACAATTGGACCTTCCCCATAGCTCCTGTACAGGCCAGTTAAGCTTGACGGGTGGTTCAGTGAAGTGGCTTATGGAGTCCACCAACTGATCATTTCTTAAATTGTTTCTTTGTGGAACTTACACTATATTTCACAGAGAGGAAGGAAAAGATAACATAGCTAATAATCTGTGTGAGCCAGAAGAGGTGGGGATATCTATCAGAGAAACCTTCACTTTACTCTTATAAGTAAGTTAAGAAAAATGTAGAATTCATGAACCGTGTGTGTGTGTGTGCATATATATATATAATGAATATTTTATTATTAAATTTATTATATAAACAGTACCAACTGGAAGAAGCCATATGAGTTTAGTAATTGTGGGAAGTTTTACTTACTTTATAAAGCAAATTATGACAGCAGTTTATTAAGTCTTTATAAAGTTTTGGTGCAGCAAGAAAGGAGGGTTACGATCTTGTTTTTTCTGGTAATGAATTTAAGAGGTCTGTTTATTAGAACTCTGATCAGGAAGGAAACAAAGGTCTGTCCCTTTTTTTATGAAATGGTATAAAAAGTGTGCACACTTCAAAATGCAGAAAAGACAGAAATTAAAAGCTTAAATAACTCCAAACAGCAGGGTTCATCAGTAATGGAAGGTTTTCTTAAATGTCTTTGACAGCTTTTGCAGGTGCACATACTATGTCACTTCATCTAGTGGAGCTTTGAAAAAGATTTATGGCTCTCCATTTAGAATTTATTAAGAGGGTTTTTTTCTTTTTTGCAAAGCAGCCTGGACATACTCCTCCCTCCTCGTCATTTTTATTGCAACTCTGAGAGGAAAGTCATCTATTCAAAAACATATGTTGCATTTTGTCTCAGTGGCTATTTCATGGTGCCTTAAATGATTGTGAATGTGCTTGTTTAGTCCTGGCAATGTGCCTATAGTATATTTCTTTCTTTTAAAATTTTTAATCAGGATTTTAAATATTTTTATGTACATCTCATTGTATTTGTGTTAGCATTCACCAATTGGATGTAAAAAAAAATTTTCCTCCTATAATACCACACCCATAAAAATTCAAAAATCCATCTCCAAAGAGAGAGTGAAAGTCAAGGGGAAAGGCAGAAATGTCTCTCTTATTTTTATTTACTTCATCGGCATATGTTGTGTCATACTCATGTACTATTCTATTGCTGCTGTTATCCACTAATGTGCAGAGTAATGGCAAACTGTAATACTTTCAGAAGACCTCTCAAAAGAGCCCAGGCAAGGGTAATTGTTAAGCCCTGTGGCATTTACCAGTTGTAATCAGTTTGTTCAGTTCCTATTTCCCAAAGAGACACCTTTTTTTTTTTTTTTTTAACCTGATGCATTCACTGTTTGCAACTATTTTTACTGTTTGTTTCTAGGAGCCAGTCAGTGTAATCCCATGGCAGTTTATTCTGTTGATAGAATTAATGCTTCCATATAAAAAGCCTGTTGCATTTGTTCTTTTTAATTTGTATTTTCGGAGAGCTAGAGCATCTAAATTTTTTAAAAATGGAATGAATTCTTCATTTTGAAATAGCCCTTCTTCTCTTGAAGACTTCTTATTTCATCACTGGGATGATTTATGGTTGCAACAACTAAATCTGATGTGTCTACAGGACTGGGCTCTGCAGAGCCACTTGCAGGACTGGGGCCTTTATTTGTATTAAATGAGAAATTTATCCGGAATCGACACATCAGTGGGAAGCTCCATTGAGAATTAATTCATTCCCTATGGAATCAAAGTATTTTAATGGCCCCAACACAGATAAATGCTTAGACAACTGAGTGTCACTGCTGCTAACCATAAAGAGGATATGTTTCAAAAGATACTTTCAGTAGCATTAGTCACTGACAAGTCAGCTGTCCACTATTTCATTAGATATTGACTGTACAGAACTCTGTTCCACGCTCAAATATTGGTTCCTTTGTAAAGTTTAGTCTGGGTTCTTTGCCTGATTTCACCCATAAAATAGAAAACTCAGTAATAAGTAATACCTCCTCAGAAAAGGTATATTAGAAATAGAAGAAGGTACAGAGAGGGCAATAAAAATTATTAGAGGTATGGAACACTGAGACTGTTCAGCTTGGAAAAGAGACGACGGGGGTGGGATATAATAGAGGTGTATAAAATCATGAATGGTGTGGGAAAAGTGAATAGGGAAGTGTTATTTACACTTCACATAACACAAAAACCAGGAGTCACCCGATGAAGTTAATAGGCAGCAGGCTTAAAACAAACAAAAGGAAGTACTTCACACAACACACAGTCAGTCTGTAGAGCACATTGCCAGGGGATGCTGTGAAGGCCAAGTCTATAACTAGGTTAAAAAAAAAATTTGGTGAGTTCATGGAGGTTAGGTCCCTTTGACTGCCAGAGGCTGGGACTGAACAACAGGGAATGGATCTCTTGATGATTGACTTGTTCTGTTCATTCCCTTTGAAACATCTGGCACTGGCCACTTTTGGGAGACGAGATAATAGGCTAGAACAGGGATGGGCAACCTTTGGCATGCGGCCCACCAGGGAAAGCCAGGCTGGTTTGTTTTCCTGCCACGTCCGCAGGTTCAGCTGATCGCAGCTCCCAGTGGCCGTGGTTCACCGCTCCAGGCCAATGGGGGCTGCGCGAAGCGGCGCAGGCCAAGGGAAGTGCTGGTTTATGCAGAACCAGCACCTGAAAAACCAGGCGAGGAGGCGACAGCAGCGCGGTGATGAGGACATGAACACAGATTTCTCTAAAACCACGGTCCCCAGCAATTTGGAGATCATGGTGTTACTGGGGCAGGCTCATGCCATGGAACGCCAATTCTGGGCCCGGGAAACAAGCACAGAGCCCGGGAAACAAGCCGGGAAGGGTTCATGATGCTTGCGTCTTCAGGAACTCTGGTCTGTTTAAACGGCTGCAGGAAGGGATTTACTATTTACCAGAAAATAACTGTTGGGGATGTTGAAATGCCTATAGTTATCCTTGGGGACCCAGCCTACCCCTTAATGCCCTGGCTCATGAAGCCATACACAGGCACCCTGGACAGTAGTAAGGAGCTGTTCAACTATAGGCTGAGCAAGTGCAGAATGGTGGTAGAGTGTGCATTTGGACGTTTAAAGGGTTGCTGGCACAGTTTACTGGCTCACTCAGACCTCAGCAAAACCAATATTCCCATTGTTATTGCTGCTTTCTCTGTGCTGCACAATCTCTGTGAGAGTAAGGGGGAGATGTTTATGTCGGGGTGGGAGGTTGAGGCAAATCGCCTGGCCGTTGAATACGCGCAGCCAGACACCAGGGCGGTTAGAAGACCATAGCAGGAAGCGCTGCGCATCAGAGAAGCTTTGAAAACCAGTTTCATGACTGGCCAGGGTACTGTGTGACACTTCTGTTTGTTTCTCCTTGATGAAAACCCGCCCCCTTGGTTGCTTCTAAATTCCCTGTAAGCCACCCGCCCTCCCCCCTTCGATCACAGCTTGCTTGCAAAGGAAATAGTCACTATCATTTAAAAAACATGTATTCTTTATTAATTGATTATAAAAATATGGAGATAACTCACAAGGTAGCCCTGGTGGGGTGTGGAGGAGGGTAGGAGGGAAGGAAAAGGCCACTTCAAAACTTCTTGAATGCCAGCCTTCTGTTGCTTGGGCTGTCCACTGGGGTGGAGTGGTTGGGTGCCCGGAGCCTTCCCCCCCAGACCCCACCCCCCCATTCTTGGGCATCTGGGTGAGGAGGCTATGGAACTTGGGGAGGAGGGAGGGCAGTTAAACAGGGGCTGCAGCAGCAGTCTCTGATCCTGCTGCCGTTCATGAACCTCCACCAGACGCCAGAGCATGTCCGTTTGATCCCGCAGTAGCCCCAGCGTTGCCTCATGCCTCCTCTGATCTTCCTGCCGCCACCTCTCCTTACGTTCATCGGCCACTTTCCTGTACTCTGCTACTGTGTCCCTCCACACATTCTGCTGAGCTCTGTCAGTGCCGGACGATTGCATGAGCTCAGAGAACATTTCATTGCACGTGCTGTTTTTTCGCCGCCTTATCTGAGATAGCCTTTGGGACAGAGGAGGGAGGCTTGAAACATCTGCAGCTGCTGGAGGGAAAAAAGGGAGTGAAGTATTTTGAAAGATACATTTTACAGAACAATGGCTATACTCTTTCATGGTGAACAACACTATTCACATTACATAGCACATGTGATTTCGGTACAAGGTCACATTTTGCATCTTATATTGAGTGCCTGCGGCTTTGGTGTTAGAGATCACACTCGCAGTGCCAGGCAACAGAATTCAGCTTGCAGGTGGCCATGGTAAGCCATAGTCTTTTGGCTTCTGCAACCTTCATAACAGCAGCGCCCTCCTCTCCAATACCAAGCAAAGCCCATTGAGTTGGCCATTTAGTGCTGCAGTTTTCATGTTAACGTGCAGCAGCAGAAACCAAACTAACCCCCCCGCCCATCCAATTCTCTGGGATGATCGCTTTACCCCTCCCCCCATCGCGTGGCTGGTGTCAGGGAAGATCCCTGCTAGCCAAACGCGAACAGCTCAGCACCAATGGCGTGGCTAACTGCGGGGAGGATTTCTTTTCAGCCACAGGCAAACAGACCAGTAGGAACGGCCACCTCTGAATGTCCCCTTAATTAAATTCCCCTATTTCAACCAGGGTACCATGAACGATATCACTCTCCTGAGGATAACACAGAGAGATAAAGAACGGATGTTGCTTGAATGCCAGCAAACACCGGGACCGTACGCTGCCAGCCTTTGTCACGCAATGATACCAAATTACTTGCTACTAGCAATGTGTGATAAAGTGTCCTACCATGGAGGATGGAATAAGGCTGCTCTCCCCAGAAACCTTCTGCAAAGGCTTTTAGAGTACCTCCAAGAGAGCTTCATGGAGATGTCCCTGGAGGATTTCCACTCCCTCCCCAGACACATTAACAGACTTTTCCAGTAGCTGTACTGGCCAAGAATGCATCCCAAGTCCTCAGGGCTACTTAATCATTAAAAAACACTTGCTTTTATAACATGTATTATCTTTAAAAAGGTACACTCACCAGAGGTCCCTTCCCTGGCTTCGTTGGGTTGGGAGGGTATTTCAGTCAGGGTGATAAAAAGATCCTGGCTGTCGGGGAGAATGGTGTGCTGTGTGCTGTCCTCAAGCTCATCCTCCTCCTCCTCATCTTCCCCGTCCGCAAAATTCTCGGGCATGGGGGAGAGTACACCATCATCGGAGTCCATGGACAGGGGTGGGGTAGTAGTGGAGGCCCCCCCTAGAATTGCATGCAGCTCAGCATAGAAGCAGCATGTCTGGGGCTCTGTCCCGGAGCGTCCGTTTGATTCTTTGGTTTTCTGGTACGCTTGTCTGAGCTCCTTAAGTTTCACGCTGCACTGTGTTGTGTCCCTGCTGTAGCCTTTGTCCCTCCTGGCCTCAGAGATTTTTTGAAATGTTTTGGCATTTTGTCTTTTGGAACGTAGTTCTGATAGCACGGATTCCTCTCCCCATACAGCGATCAGATCCAGTACCTCCCATTCGGTCCATGCTGGAGTTCTTTTTCGATTCTGGGACTGCATGGTCACCTGTGCTGATGAGCTCGCCTGTCCAAACAGGAAATGAGATTCAAAAGTTCCTGGGGCTTTTCCTGTACACCTGGCCAGTGCATCCGAGTTCAGAGCGCTGTCCAGAGTGGTCACAATGGTGCACTGTGGGATAGCTCCCGGAGGTCAATACCTTCAAATTGCATCCACACAAACCCTAATTCGAAACGGCGATGTAGATTTCAGCGCTAATTCCCTCGTTGTGGAGGAGTACAGAAATCGGTTTTAAGAGCCCTTTATGTCGAAAAAAATGGCTTTGTTATGTGGACGGGTGCAGGGTTAATTCCATTTAACGCTGCTAAATCTGACATAAACTCATAGTGTAGACTAGCCCTTAGACATTCACTGAACCATCTACCATAATGATGTATGGATTTCTGGCAGTAGCACTTCTCTATAGTAGTGTATAGTTGGTTTGTTTTGGTTTTGGGTTTTTTTAGTTAGCTAACCTAGGTACTTTGGCTTTGCACACATTTCACAATGGTTAGTTTTCCGATATGTGAGGATCTTTTCTGTGGCTCTTCTGCATAGGTTAATTGTCACATAAGTATTAAAGCTGCATAGAATTTTGAGGCAGGTTTCTGCCCTTTCCACTGACAAACCACCAAAATTTCTGTGCCATAGTTTTTATTAAGGTAATTGAGACATTTGTTCAAGTAGAGTAAAACACTTCAACAAAATACTGCATTCTACATGGTAAAGAAGATACATAAAGAGCCTCATGCTTCATTTAATAGTCACTATTCCCAGAAATGACTTATTCTCATACACAGTTGGCCACTTAAACTTGAGAACTTCACACAAGTACATGTCTGGAGACTTTGAACCACAGTTCTTTGTCTAAGATGCTTGCAAGAAAAAATAGCCCATGCTCTCCAGTGCAGTTTCTTCATCTTCAATGGTCAGTCTTCAACTGGTGTTAAGGGTTTACATGAATTATTCGGCTATCTATGTCCATAAAGAAAAATGTACTGTGTTGTTTGCTCTTTTATCGGTGATGTTTGAGTTCTTTTGGTCCTCCTGTGAGAATCCCTAAAGGACCTCTCTTATCAATACATAATGCTGCCCATCAAGGGCTCAATTCTTTTAGGGGCTCAGAGCCTCTACTCTCATTGAAATAAATGAATAGAGTGTTGTCTGACCCCAAACGAACAGTGATCAGAAGGCAAGAAAATAAAGAAAGATCACAATGTTGATTTTTCCTCTCCAGACGCGTTTCAACCAACACCTCGCCAATGTCAGCAATCATGATTCTGCCCTGGATGATGACGACGATGATGAAATGGACAGAACAAGCAAGTAAGCAACCTCTGTGTGTGTGTGTGTGTGTGTGTGTGTGTGTGTGTGTGTGTGTGTGTGTGTGTGTGTGTGTGAGAGAGAGAGAGAGAGAGAGAGAGAATATATGTATGTCAGTCTGTCCCACAAATGGATTTTTAAACCGGTTGAGTTCATGTGAGTGAATATTTTGCCAGTGTGACTCCTGACCTAAAAATTGCTACATGTTCTAGTGTCTAATATGGAAATGAAATCCTACTTTTAGTAGCAGAGGAACCAGGGCAGCATATTATTATTATTATTTATTTTATTTATTTGTATTATTATAGCACCAATGAGCCCTAGTCATGGACTAGGACCCCTTTGTGCTTGGCGCCGTACACTCAACAAAGGATGGTCCCTCTCCCAAAGAGCTTATATATACATGCAAGATGAGACAACAGACTGATACAAACAAGTAGATGAGGTAGTGCCAGGAAACAAGGAGACAATATTGGTCAGCATGAAAGTCAGTGATCTCAGTGCACAACCAGCCTAACCATTGTCAAGTCTTTTTAAGGCATCACAGCAATGGAGAGCTTTTAGGAGGGTTTTGAAGAAGAATAATGAGGTAGTTTTGTGGATCTTTATACACAAATGTAAGGCATCTGGGGAATGAACACTCTCATAAGCAGACTAGGGAAGTGTGGTCTTCATGAAATTACTATAAGGGGAGGTCACAATGGATTGAAAGACTTTATTCAACGTGTAGTTATCAGTGGTTCACTGTCAAACTGATGGGATATATCTGGCGGGGTCCAGCAGGAGTCTGTCGTGGATCCAGTACTATTCAATATTTTCATAAATGACGGATAATGGAGTGGAGAGTATTCTTATAACATTTGCGGTTGACACCAAGCTGGAGGGTTTGCAAGCACTTTGGAGGACAGAATTAGAATTCAAAAGAACTTGGATAAATTGGAGAATTGAGCTGAACTCAATAAGATGAAATTCAATAAAGACAACTGCAAAGTACTACACATAGGAAGGAAAAATCAAGTGCACAACTACAAAATGAGAATAATTGGCTAGGCTATAGTACTGCTGAAAAGGATCTGGGAATTATAGTGGATCATGAATTGAATGAGTCAGCAATGTGATTCTGTTGCAAAAAAGGCTAATAATATTCTGGGGTGTATTAACAGAAGTGTTGTATGTAAGACCTGGGAGGTAGTTGTTCTTCTCTAGTTTCCACTGGTGAGGCCCCAGGAGCTGAAGTACTGTGTCCAATTCTGGGCACCACATTTTAAGCAAGGCAAATTGGACAGAGTCCAGAAGAGAGCTACAAAAATGATAAAAGTTTAGAAAACCTGATCTATTAGAAAAGGTTAAAAAAACTGGGTATGTTTAGTCTTGAAAAAAGAAGACTGAGGGGGGACCTGATAAATGTCTCCAAATATGCTAAGCACTGTTATAAAGAGGATGGTGATTGATTGTTCTCCATGTCCATTGAAGTAGGACAAGAAGTAATTGGCTTAATCTGCAGCAACAGAAATGTAGGTTATATATGAGGAAAAACTTTCTAATCATAAGGACGGTTAAGCACTGGAACAGGCTTCCAAGGGAGGTTATGGAATCCCATTACTGGAAGCTTTTAAGAACAGGTTAGACAAACACCTGTCAGGGGTGATCTCCCTTCAAGGTCCCTTGCCTCCCTGCATTTCTATGTTTATAAGGGCTTTTTCCGAGCAGGAGGAACAGCACGGGAGAAAGCATAACGGTATTTGTTTGGAAAAATGATGAGTGGGCAATGAAGGCTGGCATCATGGGCTAACCGGAGACATGAGTCAACATCTCAATAGTGAATGAAAGATGATAAATAGGATGGGGATACATCATGAAGGGTCATGGAAGTGAAATCAGGCAGCATATGTTTGATGTGAGGGCACTGAAACTTGTGCCTAAGGGGTCAGGTGGGACATCAACATCAAAGTTGAAGTCACCGAGGATAAATCTGGGAGATTGTGAGGAGAATAGAGAGAGAGTCAGGAGACAAAATCAGAGAGGAAGGCTGATGAGGAGGAGTTGGGTGGATGATAGATGAGAGCAACAAAGGGAGTTGCCGAAGGGTTGCATGCAGTGCTGTCCAGAAGGGAAGGAGGAGTGTGAAGGGCTTGGAAGTGTCAGGAACAGGAGAGGAGAATCTCAACACCCCTACCACGATCCAAAGCAGGGAGTTTGTGAGGAGGAGAGGCCTCCATAAGAGAAGAGAGCTGCAAAGACAGAGTGAGAGGAAAGGATCCAGATCCCTGTGAGAGTCAGGGGCTGGAGGTAGCCAGCTATGAAGAAGTTGTGATCTTTTTAGAGATGGAGTAAGCATTCCAGAGTTGGTAAGAGAAAGGGAGAAACAAAGGAGTGGGGAAGAAGGGGAATGAGTACGAGTGTAGAAATGGTGGTGGTGATGAGGGTGGGAGGTGGAGAGGGTGGGAGGGCTAGGACTGGGGTAAATGTGGGACCTAAATTAAGAGGAAAGTAGATGTGGGACCTATATTTGTGCTGCTGGGAGTCGCTGACTTTCATTCTCCCCTTCCAGCCGCTTGGCTACAGTTATTGCATCCTGCTGTACTTTTTAACCAGAATGGTAATAAGCATTGAGACTGAAGTTACAGTTGGTGCTGATCTCCTTTACTTTGATGAATAGAAAAAATATCTACATGCTACCAGTAGCAACATGATTTTTCTCCGTATTTATTAATGGTGTCTGTGTTATCATTTTCCAGTCAAATACTGTTAATATGTAGACCATATTCGAAAAGGCTGTTTGTACTCTGTGAACTTTATTTTCATAATGCTATGCATAAAATAAATCCATCACTACTTAATGCTGGCTTTACAAGACCTGGCCTCCTTTTTTGTTTCTGTATGTTACTGGGGCATGTAGATACCTACTCCCTGATTGCACCTACATCTGTCTGCATGTTCTTATTTGCAGGTTAAATTGTTGGAACAAACGCCAGGTTAAGTCCACTTTCAAATTCAAATGGCCTCTGAATAAGCTATCCTTATTTACTTACAGAAGTGGCCATTCTGACATCATAAAGTATTTAACGTTTTTAGCTGATGGAAAGTTTATTGTTTTTAGGTTATCGTCTGAAGACAGCGAGGAAGCTTCCGCTTATTTTTATGATAGTGACGATTCTGGTGAAACAGGAGTAATGTCTTATCACACAGGAGAAATGGACTTGCTGGGAGAGATTTTGGACACGCTGAGCACACACAGTTCAGATCAAGGAAAGCTCTCAGGAGCAAAGAGCCTGGATTTCTTTAGATCAACGGATGATATTGATTATAAGGCTATGGTTAGTCATCTTTTTCATGTGTAAAACAACCTCATTAATTTAGAATAGAAGCTGGCACTCGCTGGTGGAAACTGCATGTATGGCCCAGTATATGGAAGAATGGTTCATACGTCACAACTGTGCCTTGCTGCTGCTCCAAAAACCAAAAGCATGTTTTTCTAACAAACTCATGCTGCTAGCCACAGTATGAATGCTCCTCAGCTGAGGATTTGGGTATATTCCTTTCCAGTTTATCAGTGGTGTGCCATTAGATGCGGTAACCACATCTAGGGCTTGTTGGGAATCCTACCCTGCTGCTGCACGGGGGTCTTATGTTCTCTCCCTCTATCCCCTGGGCAGGAATTGGTCTCAGTTATCGTTCTAGAGGCTGTTGATATTAATTTGGACTCCCCAATTGAAAGTAGGGGTAAGTATATCACTCTGGGGAAGTTTCCCAACTTGTTTAAGTCATGGGATCCAAGGAGTCATTGCTTTACAAATGATTTCATTTTCAGTGTAGCAGTCTAAGGCTCCACCCTACAAATGGGTCTGCCCGCTCAAGGCTTCTAATTCACGGTCCCATTGGACCCAGGGCACAGATTCTTTTGCAGGATCAGAGCTTCTGCTTGAATCTTTGAAGTCTTCATTAGATCAGCTCCCTGGTGTTGGTGACCACTGTCAAAAGACTTTTGTATCTGTAAGTTTCAACTTCTGTGTTTGGTGCTTAAGATTTGCTGTTGTCAAAAGCACTCCCATATTAGCGATCCTTTGCTGGAACAATTAACTCTGATGCTAATCCAGATCAACATTGATGTTATAAGCACCATACAAGGATTGCATTAATAAAATATCCATTTTGTTTGTGAACTAAAAGATTAATAATAACTGTGTGTGGAACTGATTACTGAAACGAAGAATAGAAATCCCAGTAATTATGGGTGAGACAAGGTGGGTGAGGTGATATCTTTTATTGGATCAGCTTCTGCTGGTGAAAGAGACAAGCTTTTGAGCTTACACAGAGCTCTTCTTCAGATCCGAGAAATGTACTCAGACTGTCGCAGCTAAATACAAGGTGGAAGTATATATACCCTGGGAAAATCTGCTTCAGTACAGGGCAGGGGACCTCTGACCACACACCTCTAGTTGTCACCTACCACTTTACACTGAAACCCACATGAGGTATCATTAAACAATTAAAACCCCTACTCCATGGGGACCACATCCTGTAAGAAGAATTTCCCAAACCTCCTCTTCTGGCCTTCAAACAACCCCCCAACATCGTCATCAGATGCAAGCTCTCCAGAGATCAGACATACCAATTCAAAGCAGCACCAGACCTGCCAGAGCATCATGCAAAACCAGTAGACATATCTCTGCTGCTAAAATGAGCAATATCCCCCACAACACACCTTTCAAGATTTGTGGGTACTACACATGCCTATCACAACATGTGGTGTACCTCATCCAATGCACTAAATGGCTCAATAACAATTATGAGGTGAAACCAGACAGTCACTACGCTCTCGAATGCACTCACACAGAAAAGTGATAAAAGACAAAAACACCCTATCATCTAGGGGCAAACACTTTTCACAAAGTCATCACTCTATATCTGACCTGTCAGTCCTCATTCTCAAAGGAAACCTGCACAGCACTTTCAAAAGATGAGCCCAGGATCTAAAGTCATAGCTGTGCTAGACACTAAAAATCATGGTCTTATAAAAACACTGGATTTATGGCTTATTACAACAATCTGTAACCCACTAACCCCCCTTTTTTGTCCTTTGACTGGAGAGGAGTTAACTGTCCACTTCACCTTGAAAGGTATTACAGTGTGTTTTAACTACTTATGCTAAACAACCTGTTCCACCTTGCATTTAGCTGTGACCTTGGGAATACCTTTCCCAAACCTGGAGAAGAGTTCCATGGAGCTTGAAAGCTTGTCTCTTTCACCAACAAAAATTGGTCTAATAAAAGATATTATCTCACCCACTTGTCTCTCTAATATCCTGGGACCAACACTGCCAACAGTGGCCATGGGTCTGAATCTCAATTTCTTATCTCATAATGCAAAACCACAATTGCAACTGACACAGGCTATACCTTTGTGGTCAAGGTTGAATGGGCAATGGAGACTGAACTCCTTTGTCATTGCTAGAGGTGATCTTTAAATGTCGGGATGAGGCAGTGTCAAAAAGCTTGCATTGCAGTTTCCCAGCTATGCCATTCTGTATCTAGGGAAATTCAGGGGATGTATATCCTTTCATGAAAACAGGATTTTTATTTCAGTGATGCGAGAGGAAGGGTTCTTCTTGTAAGAGTAACTGTAACAACACACGTTCTTTGTTTCAGAACAAGTCTAGTGCACCTAGTGAGAGCAACCTCGCTCTGCTCTGTAGTGGTACTAATGACCCAGTGGAGTGGAATCTTGGTCAGGATGATAGTGTTCTCCATGGGAAACAGCTCCCTCCATCGCCAAGGAAGCAAGTTGATTTTAGTGACCATATGGAATCTGTCTCTGTACTGCAGGAAGAAAACAGTGACAAAACCCTTAGTGCTGACCACGTGGATTTCCCTAAAGATTTTGTAAAGTCAGCTTCTCCAACACGATCAGTTGCACAACTTGCTTCTCTGGAATTTTCCCAAGTAGAAGACTCCTTCCATAGGAAGATAAAACCGAATGAAACACTAAGCAATACCTCAGAGGATCAGCTCCCTGTGAACCTTTGTCAACATCCATCCATTCTAATTCCTTGGCAAAAAGACGGGGATGAAGGAAAGGAAACCCCAGAAGAAAGTGGGCTTCTTCATGAAGTTGTATCATTATGTAAAGTGACCTCTGCTTTTCACCACAGTTTAAACGTTTCAGAGGATAATTACTCCAGTAATAGCAGTGGAAATAAAGCATAAAGGAACTTTGAAACTACTTCCATGGGAGGTTAAAGAGAGACTACTCAGGAGTCCACGTAATACATGATAACCAAAAGATCCCAAAGGAATAATTACTTTTACATTTTAAAATCCTTGTGTTTTGATTAGTACATGGATTTAGACATCTGCTTATATGTTTCTCGGTTAATTTGTTGGCTGTGTTTAAGTCTACAAGATGGAACTAAATATACTAATGCACTCTTAAATCAGGTACTAGTTTGTATGTATGTGGAATATACAACTGGTGCATGGTGCTTACTAATGTTCCTTTGTGCAGCAGGAAGTGTATCACCTTTGCATATATCCAGATACTGAAGGTACTGTATTAATCCTGTTGGGCATGAAATGAACAAAACAGTTTAGATTTGTCTGAAACTTACAAATATCGATGTTTGTAATGAGTTAATTGCCTTAATCATTTGGGGGAAAGGTTTAAATATCTTAGAAGGTGACTTGCAAACGTTCAGAAGAGTAATAATGATTTTCCATGGCAGGTATCTGCTTGAGCAAAGGGGAAAAAGACCTTTTCTAAACTAAAGGATCTCTTGTGAATAATAGGGAGCTTGTTATAAACAGAAACTGTGGCCATGTCTTCTAGACCTTGAAAAGGTGGTACATACTTTTCTCTTATGAAGTGCTGAATGATAATGTGAAGTTACTTAACTTCTGTTTACGATTAAGGCACTTTAAAGACATATTATCCAGTGTCCCAATGTAGATGTTTTCATCTAGGAATTTTCAGAAAGGAAAGTGTAAGTGAAATTGATAGATTTTATTGCTGTTTTTAAAATTTCTACGATTTAATAATTCTGTACTAACATTAATTTGTGCCACTGCTGAACATGACCATTCGATTTTTACAAGCCACCTTTAAAAGAAACATTAAATTATCGCTTTGCTTCTTAGGAGTTTTGTTTTGTTGAGCTGTGCAGTATTTTAAAGAGCAGTGAATGAAGATTACTTATAACACTAGACATCTAAAGTAATTGGTTCAGCAATTAAGAACGCAAATACCCCACTCTCATGTATACAAGAGAATCTTTTTGCAATTACAAGGAAGGGAATTAAATGGATGCTGCATGTACTATATTTAGGCATAAACATTTATCTCCTTTCGAGCACATAGCATTCCTAGAGGATATTTCTGTATTTAAAATTCAAAAAGTAGATTCCTCCCTGAGTAGAGTAGAATCTATTCATTCTCCTTGTCCACCCCTCTTCGTCCCCTGCCCTCTGTAGATCAGAATGAGTACATTCTGGGGTGAACCACACTAGGCCAAAAATGGCAACTTTGAATACTGTGTATTGGCATGTGTAACACAAAACAAGGAGTAACAGGATTTGTCATTGCGAGGAATGCTCTCCCACTCTTCCTCACCAACAGCAGGAATCTTCTTCTATGGCAAAGACGGCTTAGTGGTATCCTCAGCACAGACCAGGGAGAGCAAGTTGAAGTCAGGGGTTGGGGCAGGTTGGGCTGCAGCACTTTGGTAGTGGATCACTGCACAGGTTAACACCAGTTGCCATGTGTGGGTTTACAAAGGAAGTTTCCTTTTGACTAAAGCGATTTGGCTTTTCTTTTCCCATTTTATCACCACGAGCATCAGGCAATTGGTTATGTCAGGTGGCTCAAGGGAATTGGTGTGTGATCCCTTTGGGGAGGTTGTGGGGGGAGGGGTGGCTGTTTGATGCTCTGCCCATGAGATCTAGGGTCTAATACTATCTTGTCATTTCACATAACTTTGTTGGCAATATCCCTGGCATTGTAAAAGAAGGTCTTGTATCCCAAACTACAGACTCTGAATAGGAGAAAAGGAGGGTGGAGGCAGATTTCAGCCACACCACTGGTGAGGATTGGCCACATTACTGGGTAATGGTATGAGGCCCCTTCACCAAAGTGCCCCGTTTTACGTGCAAGGGAAAAGGTCAGGTTGTGGACTCACAATTCATAATATAATGACTTTGGAAAGTTTTTATAGGTGTGTTCAGTATATATTTCTGAAGAGGACCTCAGCAGCTTATTGGTGCTGAGGATGATTGTAAGATTTGCATCCTGATCTGCCTTAGGGTTTTCTGTAGTACATATCACCATAGTATCTGAGAGTCAGGTGGCGTCTTTATTTGTATTATCCCAAAAAGGGGCACTTGGCAAAACTGTGTTTGAGTTACTGAGGACCAAAATTATTATTAACCCATAAACTATTAAACATTTTAGCTGCGTTATCAGATATCAAGAAATAGGAAGTGTCAGGTCTGAACAGTGTTTAGATGGGGGAGCTCCAAGGAAAACACAAGATGTTGCAGGAGGTGGTTCAGGGAGTCAGGAAGTGGCATGCTGCTTTGTTGGTCCTGAATCAGTACCCAACTAGGTTATGCTGTGCTGTTAGGTGCGTTTAGGATAAGACAGGAAAAAGAAAAGTCCTACCAATCTCATAGCACTTCTTGTTTGATTGTTACTCTGATAACACTAGAAACATGAAATGCTCAGTTGCATTCTTATTTGTGTAACTGCATTTTGCTAACCTTAATTCCATATACCAGTGGCTGGCAGGGGAACCCAGACCCACCTGTTTTACCACGTTCCAGCTCAGGGACCTTATAACCAGCAATCCAGGTCCTCATTCCCATTCCCTGTCACTGTTTCCCCAGTCTCCTTCCTACCAAGCTTCTGTATCTTCTCTTTCCTGGTTCTCTGTTTACCACTGGAGCCTACTCTACTCCCCGTGGCTACTTCACCCCTCCTAGCCTCTTTCGAGACTCCTTACACTGCCTGCTACTTTCAGCCTCTTGGTTTTTTAGTGCTGGCCCAGCCCTCCCCCAAGCGGGGCTTCCCTCTCAGTTAACCCTGGCCCTCCTTTTCTCAGGTGATGTCAAGTGACCTAATTAGCTTCTCAGGCCCTCATTAACCCAATCAGGGCTGGTGTGGTGTGCACACCCTATCATAGTAGGTGAAGTGAATTCTTGGGTAGAACTACGAGGAATCAGAATGAGATAATGTGAAAAGACATTAGGAATCTACTAGGATAATAAGCGCTATGCACATTTGTAAGATGTTATATTAAATGCTTTTATATCTTATAGACTTATCAGTTTCTGATAAGGAGAAAAAAATAAGCTTATCAGAAATTCTAGTGATGTTTACTTTTAAATCTATAAAAGCATCTTTCAGGAATGCAGCATGAGATTTAAGAATGAGGTTTTCAAAAACATCTAATGGACCAGCTTTCACTGACTTTTGATACGAGTTGGGCACCTGACTCCCTTAGGCACTTCAGTGGAGGAGAATTTGGAAGCCATACCAGGTTGCTAATGTCCCTTTAATGATTATTAGGAGTATAGCACTGAAAAAAATGATTTGGGAATTGTACAACATTGATGTCTTGATGGGTTATTGCTTTATAAGTAATATTCATGTCTCTGATAAGTGAAATTGCTGAAGTAGAAAGTTAAAAGATGGCTGGTAAAATTCAGCTTTTTGAATTATTTTTTATTGCAATAGCCATGAATGTGTTAGGATTGCCACACTAATGTCAAATCCTTCGCATATTGCTGATGTGATTCGTAGAATGTTTACAGTATTTTGACTATTGTGTCTTCCTTCTTTTCGAACCCTAAATACCTTAAAATATAGCCTCGTTGTTTATGTTTGATTAATTTAAATTTAGCCACATTTTTAGATTCTTTACCACTTGATATCAAAGATCTTTTTCAAAGGCTAATATTGGTGCCTTATTTAAACATACAAAATTACCAAGCATCTTCCATATTAACAACAAAAAACCAGTTAACCGTGCCAAATTTATCAAATAGAGTAGCAACTCTGATATCTCCAGCCAACGCAGTTGTACTCTGTTCTTAGTGCAGTATCAGTCTGTCTGTAGGCCACGTCTACAGTATTTTGATTATCACAGTCAGTCCCATGGTAAGAAAAAGTGTCCAAGTCAAGGATTTTACAAGTTTTCAGCTATTCTCATCTGTGTGAATTCTCCCAATGCCTTCTAAAGCATCAGCATTAATCTCCATCTACTGGTGAGAGCTGAACTCAGTTCAGTGAAAAAGCTCCTCAGGACTCCAGTAGAGGCACCTGTTTTGTAGCTGAATCAGTATCTTTCTGAGCTTCCTATTTTTCCCCGGTGAGGGAAATATGAGATTTTTTTATTTAACTTTGCACTCTCTTATCCATACTTAGGGACAAAGTCCTGACCTAGTCAGTTACACTGGGACTTAAATTTCAGGTCTTCCAGTTCATCTCTAATAGATTATGCACCGTGCCTCCATGATGTGAGCCATATCCCCATTCTGCTTAGAAAAAAACAAAGTGAGAGCATCAGAAGGGAGAGATGCTCTCCAGGATTCCCCTCTCTGACTTTTCCCTGTATTGTTCCATTGGGGTGATACAGCTGGGCCCCTCAACCCAGGAGCAGAGGGTTGAGCCCCCAGAACCTGTGGATCTCAGTGGGTATTCTGGAGTCCTGGGCCTTGTCTCATTCTAGCTGTTTTGCAGCATGACTCCAATGAAGCCTTTTCATCAAATCCCCCACAGGGGGAAGGATGATCTGTGGCCCCCATTATCGCCTTCCCATCTCTCCATGTGTAAATCCCCAATACTGTGAAAATCCTTTACAGAAGTCCAGGGATGGACAGAACCATGGATGCAGAGCCAGTCACTGCCCTCCCTGTATGCATGTGGAGCGAGATCTGTACAGGAGATGATTGAGAACAGTGTGTCAGTCACAGTGCCATGTTTTGGGGTAGCATCACTTCCAAAATAGCCTTGTTTTGAAGGAAGAGTGTAGTTTGAGAAGCTGTGAAATAACTGTCATGACTGAAACCTTCAGTCACGTAGCATTTCTGAGAGTGATATTGCTGATTGGCTAAAGGTGGGATTTTCACAAAGTCTCAGCATTAGCCTGACTTTGCTTTCAGGGAAGTCCACGGGCATTTTAACATTGACTTCAATGGGAGCAGACTTAGACCAATGCTGAGCACTGTTGAAATCCTACCTAACTGTTAAATTTTTTAAAGATTTTAAAATTTGGGTTTGTGTGTCTTTCAGGCTGTAGAATGAGTTTTTCCTAACCCCATGTTATTATTAATTATATATTTCTAGGCAAAGAAATTTTAAGCCAGTTAAACTGCTGATCTATGGAAGCTTTGCCATCCATCTTCCCTGTCAATACTAGTAAAAGGATAGTGTCTGTTCCAAGGGGTTTACATGGGGGTTTCTGTCTTAGCAGATGTTTATTGTCACATGGGGCACCATGGGCTGACTGCCCAAAAGGAGTTAGGTGCCTAAATCTCCAGTTTTGGGATCACTGCAATCCCCAATATTCCTACTGAAACCCTGTAGGCACCTAAACTCACTCGGCGACTTAAGTTTTTGTAATAAAAGTTCCCTAGGAGTCCATGTTTCTGCCTCTGAGCACACACAGTGCTTCTTCCCTGTGGGCAACCAGACACCTATTTCCTGCGTAAGCCCCAGAATGATGTACAAACCAGGAGAAAACAAGCTTTTGGCGTTGAACTTGCCTGAGGGGCCCAATCCAGTAGGCATGCTCAAAGACTGCCCACTGAATCAGGCCCCCATAGATGAGTTTTTACAGAACAGCCAGAGGAGGCGGAGGAAGACCTCTCTCGTAACTTTTCGCACAGTGGTTAGGGTACTCCCCTGGGAGGTGGGAGAAGGGGTTGGAACAGGGATCTGCACCTGTCAGGTGAGTGCTCTAATCGTGGGCCTGTGAGATTTTAGGGGGCTAGGGGGTTCAACCAAAACAATTTGGTGAAGTTACGCAAATTCATTAAATGTTTTGATGTCACTGAATCTGCATTTTTCACCAAAACAAGTTTAGGTTGAAAAATTTTGCCCAGCTGTAGTTGGGATGAAAAGTTCAAAGTATGAACTATATCCCAGGCTTTACTACATGGGCTCAACGGAAGCTAGTTTGTACATTACTTAGGTCAGTTTTAACAGGATTCATATTTAGAGTCCAGTAACAGTATTAGCCCTGGAACAACAGAAGTGGAATTCAAGTAAATTGACATTTGATTCTGATTGTGTAAAATGCAATTATGTTTCTGTTAAAATAAGGGAGCTACTTGGATGTGGAGGAACACGTATTGACTTTCAAAAAATTACTGGATTTTGTGCAATATTTTTCCTTTTCTCTTTTTAAAGTAATTTAGTTCCAACAAATATGCACATCTGCTTTTCAAGCCGATCCTTGAGATCATATTTTTTGGAACTGTATAAAATTACATGTAGCATTTAATATGGTTGTATGATAAAAACATAAACAGTACGTTGTCACCAGGCAAATGTGCATCTCCAAATGTGACTGAAAATGATTGTGGTTGTCATGTTATTGTACTATAGTAATAAACATGGTTTCAGCAATGATTAATATACAAATACTCAAAAGTAATAATCCCTATATTCTACTCACAGTATGTTAGAAGAACATAGTGGGAGTAATTTCTGTTTATACATTTAGAACTTCTGATGCTTAGTTTATCTCTTGATTTTTTTAACAAGTTAAGCGTCTCTTATTAATACAATCAATTCTAGATAATAATTTATGGTGGTGACTGTATGTATATCCAGAATCTAGTTTGTGGCAGCCCTAATTGTGATAAATCATTGCTTAAATCAGTTGTTGCAAGTACCTTTTAATTTTTTGTAAATTAAATTATGTATTGATGTACATTTTGTTGTAACCTTCAAGCTTCTGTCAAGAACTGGTTTAATTTACTTGAATGGAGCGATAAAGCACTGTGGAATAGTTAGTTTTGGATGCAACACACAAACAAGCATATATTGTGTTAATTCACCATTTTGTTCAGAAGATAAGTAAAAATGTTTCATTTGGTCAAGGAAATAACTGTTTTTTTTAATCTGTGTCTGAAAGAGAGAAGGAAAGAGCATCAGCATTGAACAGAGAGTAATAACCTATCCTGGCATTATTCCAGAATTTTTTTTCAGAGCTTTTTTTAGCCATCTTTGGGAAAAGTTTTTATAAAGCTCTTATGGGCCAGTAGGGACATCTTTAATTACCTACAGGAAAGACATGAAGTATAGGATGTTTTGCGATGTAATGCTTTTATTGATCCTTTCAATAATCACAGAGGTTTTTAAATAAATTAACACTGTGTTCTAACGTTTATAAATAGGATCAGTCACTGGCTTTTATTAAAACTGCCACCAAATTTAGGACTTTACTCTGTGCTGTTGCACACTTTAGCCTACAGTATGAAGTCATCTCCAGAATTACAGACCAGACCTTAGACTACTACCAGGAGCACACTGTGTATGTACTATAAATTGTGTTTTTTCCAAGTTATAGTGTCAGTGCAAAGTTTTCTGTGAACTCCACATTACCATGAAGTGCCCCACATTGTGTTATAAAATAAAATTTACCAAAATCAAAGCCATTGTGGTGTGCAGGTTTTTGTTTGATGTAGTGATCTGATTTACATATTTCATGCAAAAGGATGCGAGATCATCTTTTTCCAGCAGAAGTGTAGTTTACAGCAACATGGTGATGTTGTTATGCTATGAGCTTTTGACAACCCGCTGGATGATCATTTCAGCTTCTCCATTTTGGAGACGCTAATCAAGTGTTTATTATTAATAATTAGCATTTATATAATGTATCTTCAAAGTGTATAAATATTAACTATCACAATGTCCTGTGAGATAGACAGTTGATAGGCACATTATCCCCAAGCTAGACTCAGAAATGTTACGTGATTTGATCGAGCCTACGCAGAGAGAGCCAGCAGCAAAGCAGGCATTACAGCTCAGTAGTTCCTAGCTCCTAGCCCCAGGTTCAGATGACTACATTATACAGCCCCCGCAAATACTGGAAAACCAGAAAACATTCAGTTTCAGTTCTGTCACACATCCCTTCAAAAATATCAGTGTTTCAACAAAAAGCAAACCACAACCAGAAAGAAATCCCAGGAAATACACAGTTATGGTAGCACTACCCAGACAAACGTAACTCTGCCTGCTTTGGGATGCTAACATATGCAGACATGATAGCTAGCAAGAGATGTTAAGAGTAACAAGAAGGGTTTCTTCAGGTATGTTAGCAACAAGAAGAAAGTCAAGGAAAGTGTGGGCCCCTTACTGAATGAGGGAGGTAACCTAGTGACAGAGGATGTGGAAAAAGCTAATGTACTCAGTGCTTTTTTTGCCTCTGTCTTCACGAACAAGGTCAGCTCCCAGACTACTGCACTGGGCAGCACAGCATGGGGAGGAGGTGACCAGCCCACTGTGAAGAAAGAGGTGGTTCGGGACTATTTAGAAAAGCTGGATGAGCACAAGTCCATGGGGCCGGATGCGCAGCATCCAAGAGTGCTAAAGGAGTTGGCGGATGTGATTGCAGAGCCATTGGCCATTATCTTTGAAAACTCATGGCGATCGGGGGAGGTCCCGGATGACTGGAAAAAGGCTAATGTAGTGCCCATCTTTAAAAAAGGGAAGAAGGAGGATCCGGGGAACTACAGGCCAGTCAGCCTCACCTCAGTCCCTGGAAAAATCGTGGAACAGGTCCTCAAGGAATCAATTCTGAAGCACTTAGAGGAGAGGAAAGTGATCAGGAACAGTCAGCATGGATTCACCAAGGGCAAGTCATGCCTGACTAATCTAATTGCCTTCTATGACGAGATAACTGGCTCTGTGGATGAGGGGAAAGCAGTGGATGTGTTGTTCCTTGACTTTAGCAAAGCTTTTGACACGGTCTCCCACAGTATTCTTGCCACTAAGTTAAAGAAGTATGGGCTGGATGTATGGACTAGAAGGTGGATAGAAAGCTGGCTAGATTGTCGGGCTCAACGGGTAGTCATCAATGGCTCCACGTCTAGTTGGCAGCTGGTATCAAGTGGAGTTCCCCAAGGGTCGGTCCTCGGGCCGGTTTTGTTCAATATCTTCATTAATGATCTGGCGGATGGTGTGGATTGCACCTCAGCAAGTTTGCAGATGACACTAAACTGGGAGGAGAGGTAGATACGCTGGAGGGTAGGAATAGAGGGCCCTAGACAAATTAGAGGATTGGCCCAAAAGAAATCTGATGAGGTTCAACAAGGACAACTTAGGACGGAAGAATCCCATGCATGGCTACAGACTAGGGACCGAATGGCTAGGCAGCAGTTCTGCAGAAAAGGACCTAGGGGTTACAGTGGACGAGAAGCTGGATATGAGTCAACAGTGTGCCCTTGTTGCCAAGAAGGCTAACAGCATTTTGGGATGTATAAGTAGCGGCGTTGCCAGCAGATCGAGGGACGTGATCATTCCCCTCTATTCGACATTGGTGAGGCCTCATCTGGAGTACTGTGTCCAGTTTTGGGCCCCACACTACAAGAAGGATGTGGAAAAATTGGAAAACGTCCAGCGGAGAGCAACAAAAATGATTAGGGGACTGGAGCACATGACTTATGAGGAGAGGCTGAGGGAACTGGGATTTTTAATCTGCGGAAGAGAAGAATGAGGGGGGATTTGATAGCTGCTTTCAACTACCTGAAAGGGGGTTCCAAAGAGGATGGATTCTCAGTGGTGGCAGATGACAGAATGAGGACTAATGGTCTCAAGTTGCAGTGGGGGAGGTTTAGGTTGGATATTAGGAAAACCCTTTTCACTAGGAGGGTGGTGAAACACTGGAATGCGTTACCTAGGGAGGTGGTGGAATTTCCTTCCTTAGACGTTTTTAAGGTCAGGCTTGACAAAGCCCTGGCTAGGATGATTTAGTTGGGGATTGGTCCTGCTTTGAGCAGGGGGTTGGACTAGATGACCTCCTGAGGTCCCTTCCAACCCTGATATTCTATGATTCTATGATAGCTCTTTATCTAATGCTTCTTGGGAAATTAGATGTCCCATTTCATCAGTATGCTCTTTCTTAGAATTAAATTTATAATAATAATAATAAGGGCTGGGCTTTTCTAAGGAGCCTAACACAGTTTGGTGCACAGATCTCATAGAATTCCAATGGATTTGGGGCCCAAACTCCCTTAGGCCCCTTTGAAAATCCCAGCCAATTATAACCAGTGTTTATATAGCATTTTTCATCTGTAGATCTCCAAGCACTTTACAGAAGAAGCAGTTTGCAAAGAAAGCAAACATTTTCCCCATTTTGCAGATGGGGAAACTGAGGTACTAAAAAGTGTAGTTACTTGTCAAAGGTCATATAGCAGGCCAGTGTCACAGCCAGTAGAACCCAAGTCTTCTGAATCTACCCAGTCCAGTGGGATCACGCTGTCCACTACAAAGTGTAAAGACCGCAAAGGCAGCTCTTTCCAGCCATTAGTCACTTTCTATATGGCAGGACACAGAGCAATGAGAGAAAATCCCTCAGTCCCCCAAACACCATAACATGAGGTGCTTGCACAGTTGTGGCTCAGCCTCTCATAGGATCTAACCTCCCCGAGCCAGTTCATGTAGAATTACAACCAGAATCCACACAGGCAGTGTGACACAAAATGGCCACACAGCAGAATCTGGTCAGTGATTTAAACAATGATTCCTTTGTCTGAACTGGAAAAGAATGCCAAAAGTATTTTGCTGTGTTATACAAACAACACATACAGACCACCAGATCGTTGTTGATACCGTTGATCATCAGTCAATTTTTTAAAAGTTACATCCATGTATTCATCTCTTAATACAGTCGGTTACAACAACAAAATCTTTGTCATCTGTCCAAGTTGTGATGCAACAGAAGACACAATGAAAATGAACAGCGACAGGGAGTCCTGTGGCACCTTATAGACTACTTTGCCACTTTTACAGATCCAGACTAACACGGCTACCCCTCTGATAATGAAAATGAAAACAATCTAGCTGTGAGACTCGGAGTACCTTTCCCAGACCTGAAGAAGAACTCTGTGGAGCTCGAAAGTTTGTCTCTCTCACCAGCAGAAATTGGTCCAATGGAAGATATTACCTCACGCATTTTGTCTCTTGAATTACTCCTGTCAGAATTGTAGTGACATTGTCACCACGAGCAGACAGTTGCTTCTTGGATGCAGTGTGAGAGAGCAAAGTACTCATCCAAGTATGAAAATAGCTTAATATAATTAACAATTGATTCATTGGTTTTCTTTCAGCTTCAGCTTGCCCATTTGCTTTACAGTGTAGGTGCAGTTGAATCCCTTAAACGTTGCAATTACTGGTTATTTCCTATAGTAACTATAGAGGAGTACAGGGGATACAGCCAATAGTGAAGCAGCCTGATCTTTTGACCTTAAAGTGGCAAATTTTAAAGCAGCAGCACTATAGGGCTACTCTAATCCTGTCAAGAAAAATTATGTCAAGCATTTGTGGAAAGAAGAATTTTTCAGAGTGCTTTGGTAAAACAGTCAGATGGGACACACCAGGTAATATCCAGGTTGGTACATTATTAAGAATTGTGGTTTATTAGGAAAAAATGTAACTCAAAATTCAGTCATTTTGTGGCATTGCTTAGGTATGGAGGTCATGAAATCGCTATTCATTAATGGCCACCATATCATGTGTGTGCTCCCTAAGCAGCTGAGAACATTGCTATTGCAACATACACGTATACAATGCTGCTGCAACCATACGTGAATGACGGGCAAAGCATTTCATTTTCTTTCCAGAACACCCAGTGCCTGAACCCTCATGATCCCAAAAGAAAAAGTAACTTTTATCAAATGCAGGGATTTAGATTTGTATTTGATGTGACAAGTCCTAACAACAACAGAAACAAAAGCAACGCCTCAAGTTATGATGTGGGTCTGTTGGCATCCAGTAAAAGCAAAGGGGAGTGAGTTTGTGGTTTTTCATCAATCAGAAAAAATGCTGACAGCTTCTTTCTTAAACTTTAAAACCCTGAAGGTTGTCAATCCTGTTACAAATTGTGCATGAAATATAAACAAGAGCTAGTGCTAGAAATAAAGGTTAGGGACTACATTTGAAATATAGACTATCATTGACTTAACACCCTCTCCTTTAAGTTTCCTTTTATAGTATAAGGGCCAGATTCTCAGCTGGTGTATATTGGCATTGCTCCATTGGCTTCCTTCATGAGGTCTATAAATCCTACTTCTCCCCTCAAATAACTGTGAATAGATGATAAAACAAAAATGAGGGTTATAGGAAACCCTAAACTTCACTGCAAATTGCTTCCTTTCTGCCATATTATCAGTTCTTATTTGTTAAGTACTGCTGATGGGCTCAGTGCTGTGGAAGACATAATTAAAGATGGCTCCTGTCCTGTAGCGCTCACAGTATTAAACTTCCCCTCCCCACAAAACACAGGGCTTGTCTGCAGGGGGAAGCGTTATCAGTTATACCAGTGTAACCTCTCCACATGGACACTTGTATTCTGGTATAAGAGCGCCTTTTTGTGGTTTAGCTTAGACCCCTTCCCAAGAGATATAAGCTAACAGAAAAGAGACCATCTCATACCTGAGTAAGAGTGTCCCCATGTGGGCTATACTAGTATAACCACCATGGTGTAATGCATAACTTGAGTTATGCTGAAAAAACTTTCCCATGTAGACAAGGCCTCAGATCACAAGAAGTTGCTAGGAGATCCAGAGAAATGTGTTAGTTTTTTGGTTGTTTTTGTTTTTTGTTTTTCTTCCTTCCAGTTTCCTGGGGTGGAGAAAGCATTAGGCTGACATGGCTCAGCGTCCTGGGGCCTCTTAGAGGAAGTTTTTAGCAGTGGTTTGGACTGATGGGCAGCTGGTCTTGCTGGAGGTAGTTCCAAGAACAGGAGGCAGCATGGAAGAAGGGGCAGAGATGAGGGATAGGAGGAGGACATCATGGTGACTTTAACATCACTGGCAGAGCGAAGAAGATGAGGGAGAACTCAGATCCATGTTGTAGATTGGGGTGCTTTTGCAGAGCTTTGAAGATGGGCAAAGGGAAGCCAACGGAGGGAATTGAAGGAAGATGTGTTGTCAATTTAGACTGCAAGCTCTCCATGTTTGTCTGTTTAAAGACTAGTACACTTATGGTGGTAAGGAAATAAAAACCATTGGGGACCAAGTAATGGCTGCTCTGGGTAGGGGGACTGCACAGGGATCTTCCACCAATAATAGTGCTGCTGCTTGCATTCCCAGTGCTCAAAGGGATGCCGGGTGCTGCTGCTGTCAGCACTGGACAGCTCAAGGTCATAGGCCAAAATGTTTCAGAATGGCTCCTGACTCGGGGAGCTCTCCTTTCGGGTCTCCATCTTTAGATTCTTTGGGCCTGATTTTCACTGGTGCTGAGTGCTGTTAATGAGTTCAACTTGAATTGTGAGTGCTCATCATCTGAGACTTAGGTGGGCCCAAGATATCTTGAGATGGGTTCCAAAAATCAGAGGTCACTGTTAACTTTTGTCCACTACTTTTCCCTTCCTTCCCTCATACACCCCTCTTCATCTCAGCTTGGGCTCTGAGAACCATAATATAACTCCTAATATCAGCAATTTATTTTATTCAGCACTAACCTGTTCCCTGTCATGAGGATAACCTATTAATATAATACAACCTGTTTAGCAGTGTGGAAGATTATGTGTTTTAAATGTTCACCTGAATAAAACATACAAACAGCTGACATTCAGTCTGCTCCCAGAATAGGCGACATGCTTATTTAATGATTCTGAAAATGTTAAAATGGCGAGCTTGAAATTCAAATGTCATTTTAAAATATTTGTATTTAACTTCACTGAGTCAGTCCTTTGCTTTTTCTCCCTCTGGCATATTCAAATTGGGGGTTAGGGCAGCAGTCTGACACTACGGATACTTTGAACAATGTATTGAGCAATGTTGGCATTTCAGTCTAATTAGTTACAGCCTATTTTGTGACTTGTCTTTGGTCCTTTTGGTTGCTGGCCAAGTATTTTTTATATCTTTTTTTTGTATACTCCTCATTGTCTCATTTTGAATGTCAACAGACCAGTATTTGTGTAACTGTTTTTTGTTTTTTTATTTTGTCTTCTCCACTCCGATCTGTGTCAGGAAGTCTGACTCAGCAGTTCTATGTCTCAGCCCCACCGTCCGAGAAAAATACAGCTCAGGATTGATTGGCATGCACAACACAGTTTGGTAAATCCACATCTTCTGCGGGACCATCTATTTTTCTTGCTAGTGTTTAACAGCCATTGTTTTTCCTGAAAGTAGTGTTTTCCTGGGCTGGTTAAATCAGCTTGAGGCTACATTACATCAGTGCTACAATGCAGCTGTATCAAGAGCTGGATCTGAATTATGCTTGTCAGGCCCAGCTCTAATTTAAACAGACTAATGTAGATTCCATCTCTGGCATCTGATGGGAAGGGTAGGTAGGTATATTGAGCTAAAGCCCTCACACAGATCACTGGCTGAAAGGATATTCTGGGAGGGGGAGCACCTGACTAGTTTACCTGGAAATTGGGAGGTATGGGGGAGGGGCATTAAAGGTGAAAAGGTGAGCACCAGCCTGCGAATTTACGGTTAATGTTCTCAAATTGACACACCTAGGCACCGAGTAACACATTTTCATCTGTGGGGTCAGTGAGGCAACAACAAATGAGGGGCAACATCCAGCAGTTGAGAGAGAAAAGGAAGGGCAAATATGTTCATAACATTTCTGTTTCAGATTCTGTTTGACTGTCATGGTTTTCAATGTGGTTCACTCAATGGTTCTCTGATCACTTGGACATTGTGTCCAATTTTTGAAATGTCTGTCTTGCTAGATTTGGCACCAGTACTTTAGGCAGCCTCAAGAGGGTTGTAGGAAAGTCTTGTATTTTCTCCCTTAGGTGGGATGTGTCATGCCCTAACCTTTCTAGTCTTGGCTGAGGGCAGCAGAAAGGGTGGCCCATCACTGCTGGGTGCACACAGACTGCAGCTTTGGGTGGTGTTTCTGCACAGTAGGGAGAACCTTGCAGGCAAAGCAGTTTCCAGTAGTTTAAGCTCATTTTCACTATGGCAAAAATGTATCAACAAATCCCATTAATTTTCTTCCACATAAGCTCGCACTTTGCCAATTTGACTGTGATCATGAAGTTGGCTATTGACTGACATTCTGTGTACTACTGTGCAGTGACATGGGTGCGCAGCACACATTATACCAATGATTGTAGGGGACATAAAGTTGATGTTTAACCTGTGAGTCCTTCACGCTGCAACCACATATGCACTGCAAACAAGCTGTAGATGTATATTCATGCAGATGAAAATGTCATTGTGGGAGGGTTAGAAAGTACTGTCATCCAAACAACTTGATGTACCAGTGCAAATTTTCTGTCCTTTAGGTTTGCACTCCTCCTTCAAAACCTATTTTGCTGACAGCGTTTTCATATTTCTGCAGAAAAGTAAAATTCAGCACAGGTGCGAAATGAAACTAGGTGGGTTTAAATTGGAAACACACACTTTTGTCATCACTATTTATTACAATACATGCCAATGAAAATTGCACTTCTGGTGAAACTACAGGTGAAATTTGAAAGGTCATACACACTACTGAGCTAAGAAAAATGTCACACTTTGAACAGTACCATGAAGAGCACAAAACCAGATGAATGTCTGCGTAGTTTGTTATGATCAAAAGGAGGATTTAAAGTTTTGGAAATGTCAATCTTACTGTTCTTAGACAATGTTGGATGAATGTAATTGCTTTGCCAAACAATGTTAAGGAAAAAACTTGCAAGATAATAAAAACAGGAATAAAAAACAACTTTTGTGAAACCAAGTTGAAATGTAACCCAAAATGGTTTGGATTGGTTACAGTATAAAAACCCAATAATTTTTTATTCCAGAAATAACATTTAAAGGGAATCCACAGGAAGCCATCTCACCAATGAAATGAGAATGCTTATTCTGGTCTTTGGGATTCCCACCTCTGCCTTGATTCATAATTTAAACTCTGCAATAGGCCTTGGCGCTTCATGGCATCCATCATAGCTGGAGGTTAGGTTAGAACATGATTTTATTGGGGTGTATGGGGTATTGCCTATTTTTCATATCAAATGCATGTGCACAATTTAAACAAGACCTTACTCTGCTCCCAAGAAATACACACCAGATGTATCTTTTATAAATGTTACATTTTGCAGCATCTTGACACATGCCAGTAGGTTGAAGGCTGTGCATGCTCCATTGGGGCATGAAAGCCCCTTTCGTGCGCTCAACTGTGATGTTTTGTAATAGGCAAAAATTTTAGTTTTGTCAACGACTCAGTGTTCACTTTATTGACTTACACTGCGCGATCTGATGTTCTTATTTGAATCATATACAGAAGTGTCAGGTTTTGTTATTTGCAAGGCAATCAGATAAAATAGGGAAAAGGAACATTGCCAACATCCTATGATTCCTGGGGCTCTGCATTTGCAGCTGCAATGCTTGTCCTGAAAAGAGTGGGTTCCCAGCTCAGGGCTTAAATTAATAAAATGCAATGAAGAATTTTTCAGTTGCTTTGCTAGCTGGGGAAAGAGAATAGGGTAGAAGTTTTCAGCTATAGGTTTATTGTGCTTGTCTCACTCATCTCCTTAAGTTGCATCAATCACCACCACCTTCTTTATTTAAGTTGTCATATGTATTATGTCCATCATCTGGGTGTTTATAAAAATGAACAGTTAACATTGATTGCTAACTGGCTGCTAAACCGGTGTCTCTCACACTCACATGTGCACTCACACTCTGATACTGACAATAAATACTAGCTCAGCTATTGAACAACAGGCCGGATGAACCAGATGGATCTTGCATCCTAAAAGGTTATTAGACCTGGATTCTGCCAGACCTCAAAGGGGTGTGGCTTCCAGATCTAAGGACACTCTGCTGAGAATGGCCTGCCACAGCTGGAAAACTGAAGTGGAGTTTCTTGAATGGCAGAGTATCCTGTTAACATAAGTCACATAACACAGCAAGTTCTCAGGTAAAATAATATTTTATTGAGCGGCGAAAGAATCCTTGAGAATTACTCTTTCAGGGTTTCTTGGCAACACAGTAAAATGTTTCCTTTATTTTCTTATCATTCACCTTTCACAGTGATACTTTAAGGCAAGGCAGTGTTTTCTTTTTATTTAAAGTCCACTGCGGTGAATCCTCATCATTTGTGTTACTTTGAGGAGATCAGAATCCCTTCGCATTCAGTTACTAATATGATGGCGTAGTTTGGTTTTAAGTTATGGTGATTTAATTCAGCTTGCAACTTGTCCTGACATCCAGGATTAAATAGGTACTGACTCGAAACACTGAGAGTATTCATTGTCCAACACAGAGTTAAGATTGACCAGCAGTGGCTTGTACCCTTCCAGAGTGTTGATTGCACCAGTACTTGAAACTCTGAAAACCAGGAAATACAGAGTTAGGGTACACTCCAGCTCTGCCCTGAAAATCTAACTCTACTCCGTGTGTTAGCCAGGGTTGCCATTTACTAAGCAGACATGAGGATTGACTAAATGTGCCACTTTATGTGGCATGTTGTCCCACAGAACTATATTCTATAATTCGTCTGCATGCGCTGCAACTGCCCTTCACTGTCCTAGGGACTGGTGCAGGGATGACCTGTTGCGATAGGAGGAAAGGTGCATCTACACTCAAAGGGATTGCAGATGGCTTATTTCTGTGTTGAGTTACGTCGGTTGTGTTTCTAGAGGACCAAAGTAATCTGTTTGTGATGTGGGAATTTGTAACAGTCTGATAGCATATAGGACCGTGCACTGCAGGTTAGAGATGATATTTCAGAGGGAAACCTTGGAACAAGGGGTGGTAACATCTGACAACCCTCGGGTGGTTTATGCAAAGTAGATGCAGGGGTTGAGGATAGGTCAGGCACAACCAGCTGATGTTCAAATTTTCCTTAGTGAGGACATAGTATGACAGTTTCTCCTATTGTTCCATAACATCCATCTGGTGGGTGGGTTGGGGCATCACTCAAGGAGGGCAGAGTTAAGGCTGTGAGGCAGGGCTGGTGTGTACCTGAACTCTGCACCATCACAGAGTGTGCTGGGGATCACAGCCACTGCAACCCTTTTTTAAGAGTGCCGCTTGCATTTCCCAGAGAGGGAAACATAGCCCAGCCTCTCCCTTGGGGAAGTTAATGCCACTGCAGGCTGAAAATGTTCAGTGGGTTCCTAGTAGTTCCAGATGGCTGCTTGGTTTAAGGCAAGGGGTCTGCTGCCTCCTGAGGCTCCTGGCCCGCCAGGAGAAATCAGCAGAGACCAGTAGACACCAGATGAAGGATTGGAATGTCTCCTAAGGCTGTGAAATGTGCTCATCTCTTCCTCCGGGACAAAAGTGGGTGTGGAACTCTTGCCGTTAAGCACCTGCACAGGACCAAGAAGAGCTGGCCCCAATTATCTCTATTTGACCTACTCTCCAATTCCACGCTTAGTGTGAGTAACAACAGGAGCAGAAAACAGGAAACAACACAGGAAAGACCAAAGTCAATTAGGAAATGGAGAGCTAGATTCTCAACCAATGTAAATCAGCATAATTTCATGGACTCCAATGGAACTTTGCTCATTTCCACCACCTGATCACCTGGTCTTAAATATTTTCCCTTAAACACATATAATGCAACCTCTCAGCATGAACATATTACCAAAGCCATGTAGGCAGCAGGAGACTGATGCAAACAGCCCCAGATCCCAGCTACAAAGCACTTTCATATGATTTCCGTAGATGGTAAATGTTTATGGATCACTTGGTTCCAAACGGAATATTTCTTGATTTTTGAGCAGCAAATACGGTTCTGGCCTGGGGTTAATTTTATTTTTAAATGTCTGATCACATAGTCCCACAGAACAAAACAAAAACATGGGCAGTTCTTGTGCACGATTTGCCACAGTCCCTATTTGTTTGCCATTTCTGTATTTTAAGGCTGAACATAGAAAATAATAACATTATATACCACCCATGCTATAAAATTATATTCACAGAGAGAATTGAGTTAATTTTACATTTAAAAAAATGCAGAAGGCACATACTGTCGTAATGTATAGTTCTATTAAACCTTGTATCCTGGCCAGGTCCCAGATGGGATAATTAGATGCTGCCTAGTTTAAGTCTCCATGGAGTTTCACTGGGATGCAGGCCTCACTATCTCTTCCTATCCTACACTACTGGATAGTGGTATGTGCTCTTTAATAGGTACTGGGTCCCAGCTCTTTCCACTAGAGATATGTGAGGAGCAGCTTGGGGCGGTGATGATGCCAAAACGGTGGATAGGATTGTGTTTGGGGCTCGGTGGGTGTGTTGCATGTGTTCGTTGATCCAAATCTTCAATTTTTTGGTGAAATAAGTTTTATCTGAAAAGTTTTGCCTAGCTCTATACATACCAAATCTCCTTGTGTTCCTTATTCGTCTGAATCATCAGGACTAGTCTCATACTATAATGGCTAAGCTAAGTTATAAGCTAGTGCTGAGGGCCTCAGTGTCAGTCATCTGAATATAATAATAAACAAATCAAACCCTGCCAACGGCTCAGCTAAAGCTCCACTTTATCTACTATAATATTTTTGGTTTCTTGCTTTCTGTTAGTAGCTGTCATTTGGGTTCATTGAAGTCAGGAGCAGCTTAAAAGATAACTGACATTTACTCATTCAAAATACAGGGTGCACCAAATTCTACCCTAGCTTTATAGTCTGTGCGATTCCATTGAGTATAAGGTATTTGACTTCAGTGGAGCTGTAGGAGTTGTAACTAAGGAGCTTCTGTGCTGGTTTCCTGATTCACTAGGTGTTTTAGGGCTGGACAGAAGCTTGTTCCGCCCCCTTCCCCCCCCCCCCCCCGATTGTTCTCTGTGATCAGCTGATAGTCCATAAAGAATATAAGCTTTGGTCAGATTTGGTCCTCAGTAGCCCATTGAGAATTGTGGTTTAGCCATTTAAAAAGTGGGATGCTTAGTAGTAGATCCCAGCTGATCTCAGTTGTAGTACTGGCATAACCATTTGAGCTATCTACATGTCAAAATCTGGGGAAGGATTGAGGGGATATGAAAAACGCTATGCACTTGGAACTCCAGGAGAAGTAATTTGGGGAAGGGGGCAAATTTTCACTGGCCTCAACTCCATTCTGCGAGCATTTGTGGGAGCTTAAAGCTTAGTTACGCTTTAACTACCCGACTGTATATGCAAATCAGCTAGCCAGATGTGTGCTTACAACACCTGCACCTACATTTAACTTATAAGCACAAAACAGTGTGGATGCATTTTGGCAGGTGCTAGTTACCCCCACCAATGGGGTAGTTGAGCCTTAAGTCCTGTTGAAAAATTACCTCTTTGTGTCTGTATTGTTCGGAGACTTTCCAAACTTTCCTTTGCTCCATCAATTATATTCTACATTTCTCTAGCTCTTCCAACAAAAGTTTTGACACATATCAAGGAAATGAGATAGGCAAATAGTATCATCCCTCGTTGGAGGGAAACCGAGGCACAGAAAGGTGAATGACTTGCCCAAGGTCACATGTGAAATCTGTTGAAGAGCTGGGAACCCATATCTCATGATTCCCAGTCTGGTGCTTTTGGTACAAGACAATTCTTCTCCTTTTCTGATATTTTCTGGCAATCTTGGGCAACACATTTTTGAGCAAGCTTGTCTGTTTTGTACTTAATGTATATTTATGACCTGGGTTGCATGAGGTCTAGTAGTGCACGTTAGTGTAGTGATGTAGTCAGAACAAGACAGTGGGGAATGCAGGGTTGAAATGATGTTTAGATTCCATGCATTGAAAGAGGTCTGGTTAAATAACCTGTGTCACCTTAACAGTTTGGAGTGTCGTTTCTGATGCTTGTGTAAGCGGGGGAATAGTCCCGCTATTGTGGGGAACTTTCCTGGCTTCTGCACTACCCCAGTGAAGTGGGCTAGCGAAAGGATCTGAGTCCTCACTCCCACTTCCTTTACCCAGTGGCCTCCCTGCCCTTGAGGACTCCCCTTCCACTCTCCTGTCTGGCAGAGTCCTCGTAACCCTGAGAAGGCTGGGCCCAGGATTCCTGGGGGGCTCGACCCCCAACCCTGCTGTGGTCACCTAGGACAGGGGCTAGGGTATCCCCACTCTGGGGTACTCTCTCTACACTGGGCATTTCCCTGACCCGCTGATCATTACATACAATTTAAAGCAAATACAAGTTATTTAATCAACAATTAATTTTAAAAAGAATAAGGAAAAATGGGAAAGGTTAAAGGAAAACACATCACCCCACTCAGTGGCAGGCAACATCACGAACAGTGTCTCTGGAATGTCAGGGCAGTTCACAGCCTGTTCCTTGTAAGTCCCCGGCCTTCTTCTCAGGCCCTGGCTGTGGGTTGGACACTTGCTCTAGTGGTGGCCACACGCTCTCAGGCTCTAAGTGGTAGGACCCTTCTTCCCAGTGTCGCCCCCGCCCTGGCGGGGTTATGATCCAAGCCTGGCCCGCAGAGCCTCTTGGCTGAGGCATCTCCCTGCGCTGGTCCCACTGCTCAGGGTCCCTCTCGCTCTCCTTAGCTGCTCAACACACCCAGCTCTGGACTGCTCCAGCCCCAGCTCCACCACTCTGTCTCTGCTGCTCTGCCTCCAGTGCCCTGGGCTGCTTCTTTGGCCCCTCTGGCTCTGGTTGCTACAGCTCTGCTCCCAGGACAGGTCTTCTCTGCTGGCTGCTTCTGTGACTCTGCTCCCAGCATTGACCTGCTTCCTGGGCTGCTTTTCTGGCCCCTCTGGCTCTGGCACCGCTCTGCTCCCCAGCTTAGCTTGGGCCCCTGCTTTCTCCTTAGTTCGGCCCCACTCTGTCTGACCCAGGCAAATCCAGCTCACACGGAGGATGGGATCTCCCTGGCCTCCTGACTCCCGATTAGCCTGCCCACCCTGTCATTCAGGCTGACCTGGAGCATTGGCCTCTCCCCATTGTTCCTGGGGACTATCAGTCTCAAGGTCCTGATTTCCCATAGACCCTTTTTAGTACTGGGAGCTAGCAACTAAAACACCCCCACTGAATGTTAGTAAGGGGGCAACAGTCCCCTTACACTTAAAGAAGGGCATGTGTTTGTCACAGGAGGCTACTGGCATTAGAAAAGGGTGGTGAAACAGCAGGTGAAATTAGCGCATTGAAGGGAAGCAAGCCAATAACTTTTGAAAGGTTTATTTCGCTTCATGGGGAGCTTCCCCAGACCTTCCTTTTAATCCCTGATTAAAGAATGAAAATAGATATGCTGAGACACAGTTCTAATGCTAATACCTCTCATGACATAATTATGATGTACTTATTGTACAGGCTTATTTTATTTCTCTGCATTGTCTTCTGCAACAATGATCACTAGGCAGTCAAACGAAAAAGCAAAACAGAAGCTGTGTATCTGAGAGATGGGCACTTACATGTATCCCAGAAGCCATTACACTCTGTAAGGCATACTGCTGATTACCAAGGCTGAAAATTCCAGTGCAAGCAAAATTGTCCTTTGAGAAGCTGGTCCAAGTTCAAGAAGTCCAAGAAGCTGGCATCAGTTCACTCAAATACTGAAGACCCTTAAGGTTATTGGATTAAATGCCAAATATTTTCAACAGCCCCTAAAGTCATCACATATTCCTTGGTATCAAAAACAAAATTAACAACCATTTCCATCATATTTACTCTATTTCCTTTCAGCCAGATGCCTGCCAGTGTGTAGCACAGAGGAGTCTTTTCTGCTATATCAGTCTTTCTATCGGTGGTGGCTGCACCATGTTCCACATCTCCACACGGGATCCCTCTTTCTCCTGCCGGCTGGGGCTGTAGGTCCCTTGAGTCGCCCGTTTGTTGGCAGCTATGACGGAAATCACAATTGCCAAGAAGAGGATCAATAATAAGGCTAATGTTACTGAGCCAATGGCGGTGAATATGTTCGAGATCAAGTCAGCTGTCAACTGAAAGGATTGAAATAATTGCAATATAATTGATGTTAAGAACATAGAGGCACATACATTGGAGCTACCATGGTAGGAAAACATTCTCGAGTAATAATTTCAAATATAATGTAAAATCTAATATTTTAAAGAACATATTTGCTAGTAGAAAAGTAGATTAGCCTTCCAAAGTTTGGTGCTTTAGGTCCTATGGAAAGTAAATCTATTGCAGCATGCTATTTTTTGAGCACTTACCCAGAGCTGAGTGAATCATGTATAATGACTAGTTTATTTGACAACTTTCTTTCTGTTTGCAAATTATTTGTGAGCAGATTGTGTTTTTCACAAACAGAGTTAGTATTCAGAAATTGTTTGCTGAATTTTTACTAACAATTCTTTGTCCATAGGTTGTTCACAAGCAGTTCATTGCAAGTCTTTGATATTTTAAATTTTAACAGTTTTCATTGGATACATAGGCACATGGCATTTCTATTTCCTTCACTGAATGAATCAGGTTTCTGGTGTGAAGAGTTGCACTTACAATTTCAGATTTTGCTTTCCATAAATACTTTTGTAAAACACACCATTTCTCTGAACATTCCTGCCAGTACAGTTGTTTCCTGGAATATTTGCATAAGGCGAACACACAAACCTTCCCTGGGGACTGCATCTTCAGGTAGTGGAAAGACTTGGGTATTCCACTGACCTTGAGACCTATGCTGATGGGAATTTTGGTAGGGCCACCTAAGCCAGACAGGTCTAAGGGTAGAGACCAGAGAAAAGCAGCCCACTGATCCTGGTTGGGGGTTGAGTGATTGATAGATCAACAACCTCTCCTAAAAAAGTAGTAGAAACACAACAAGGTAGCTATTCCAGTAAACAGCACAATAGACACAATAGGGTTGGCGGATCCTTGTTTGGATCCTAAACGATGTCTGGTGGTGTAGGAAGGTTTCAGACTGAGAACACACAAAGGACACACATGAACATAACTGAAATGCATTTGATGGGAAATTCAAATCAATAAATATTCACAGAAAACATTTTGTAGTATCCCCCCAGATCGTATAGAGCTTGCGTCTTTAATTATGGAGACATGCTCATGTTTCCATAATTCCTTTTCAGGAAGCAATACAGTGCAGGATGGATATATAAATTGTATTCTTTTATACCCTGTTTTCATACAGCAATGGGAAAGGTAATAACATCAACATGCACCATGTACATGCAAACAAATCTGCCAGAAACACCTTTTAGTGTTGGATTTTTGGCAGATGAAAACATTTGTTTAAAACAGTCTTTCTGCAGTCATGGAAGCCATTGAAATGATGTGGGTGTCATGGAAAAGTGGTCCCTATGGACAGAATCACCCTGCAAGGAATTGGTCTTCCAGGCAGATTTTGCCATCATCTTTTGATTTGTATTACAAGTGACAATTGAACTGTTGTAGATGCACATGTGCTTGCGGCAGAACTTTCAAATCCAAAAGGTTTCGAAACAGAAAACAGCAGGTCAGAACTCAAATCCCATTTCCCAGAGAGTTAGGTACAGCTTGTTACAGAATACTATTACCCACACTGAGTGATCTGCCTAATAGTCATTCCCAGGGAGTATGCAGGGATAGTCCTAGTGCTGAGGATAATACTGCATTCAGAACAGGGATACTCTAAGCTGGGCATTAATTCCTATTAATGCCAAATATACACATCTTGAACCCCACTGTTCAGACTCTTCTGCAATACAATGACAGAGCCACAGGAAAAATATTAAAACAATCTTTTATTTCTGGATTTTAAAAAATCCAGCTACAGTAATGAAAGCAAGTTTGGCTCAAGGTCTCTCCTAGGGGGCTTTATGACCAGCTGCAATTACTCTTTCCTGGCCCTTGATTGTTAAATATGACTCCTCTATGATTTAAAAGATAATTAATTTTCCTGTATAGAAATAACCTACTCCAGGTGACAGATCACACAGTACCCAAGTACCTGAGATGAGGCGACACAGAACATGTCAGTCTACTATATTATTGTGTCATATTAAGAATGTCATTTCATAAGCTCTTCAGCAAGCATTTAAAAATGTTGTTTTCTATTCCTATTGGAGATCCAGTTCTCTCTGTGTGTGTCTGCATGTGCTTATATGGCCCTCGTAGTACCAGAGCATCACACAATCATGAATGGATTTTTATCCTTAGGACACCCTACGAGGTATCACCTTCATGTTACAGATTGGGGAAGCAAGGCACAGGTGGATTAAGTTAATTGCCCTATCTCCTGCATCCCAGGCAGTGCCACTAGTTTATCCGTTCCCCTCACTCACAATTAACTCTGTGTTCCTGGGTTTGAATGAGACCATCTGTACAAGCTTTTGTGCTCAATACAGTGGTTACTAGCTTAAATTTAATAGCTTGCAGTAGACAAGAAGTCAGACTACGTAACCTAATGGTTCCATCTCATCTTAAACTCTTTGAATCTGTCTGATGTTTTTCCAGTCAGCAATAGTGTAAATCCTATCATAACTACACCTAGGAAGAGACTTGAATCAACAGTAGATTCTAAGTTCATGTCCTATCACTGTATTTTTTGGAGATGAGGTTTACACACACACACACACACAAATTGTATGATAATTTATACGTACAAAAAACACAAATACAATGGGAATAAATGTCAGAATTATAAAGCTGCATTTGTACTGTATACTGATCAGTATAGAAATACATTTCTGTTGTTTCGCAGTAGTCATTCTGCTTAATTTGTCACCTTTCTTATCTTTGTGCATAGCCATTCAGTGCCTGGATATTCTAGTCTAGTGCAATAGAAAATTACTATAGAAATGCTATGATGGAGAGGAACACTGCCTCGTCTGTATGCCTCTTGTGTTTGATTTAGGAGCATTCTTAACTGGATGGTCACCAACACCTGAGGAAGCCAGTGGACCTGCAGATGTTCCTAGAATTGAAACCTGTCAAAACATATCAACCTGATCCAATCTGTCAAGTGGCTACAGCTTTGAGTAAGATCTGCAGAGCCATTTTCTATCATAAAGGGACATATTGACCAACTTTACTTCTCTGTTCAGTGTTCACTGCTGATTCTCCAATATTAAAAAAAATACACTTTTCCACAATCCACTCATCTAGGCCCTATTGAGCTATTAAAAACTTTGGGTCATGGGCTGTCCTCCTGATCTGTCAGCTCTCATAGCAAAGCTCAGGTTTACAGTGTGGGTAGCCTGATTAGCACTAGCAGTGAACTGATCTAGAGTTGCCAGAAGGTTCTGTAGTCTGGTCCCATCAGGATCAACTGTTTCTTCACTAATTGATTGCTGAACAGTTAATTTAATTTGGAAAACATAAAACAAATTGTACTGTCTGAAAAAAGAATCCGAAATCTCAGATGTGGGCATCGGGATTGGCGTGTCACAATATTTGGTGTTGATAACAACACTTGGAAACATTTAAAAAAAATTGTTCATGGTCCCAGGAAAGATGAAGCCCTGACCAGCATCTTTAGGAACATAATTGTCCTGCTTTTTAAGGGGAAGTGGTGTCAATGAACAAACCCACAATAAAAACATGTTTGAATAATGGTAGGAGCTGGATTTAAAAGCAGGAAATGAAGAATTGAAGTCACACCTCTGTCTTAACTCATCCTGTTATTTTCCCTGGCTATTGCCTTGCACTTTGTCTGGAGCCAGAATGTGAGCCCCTTATTTGCATTAGTGAGCAGTTGCCCACATAACTAGTCCCTTGGACTCTAATGTGATTCCTCATGTGAGTAACTGCTTACCAACAGGAGTAAGATGTTCACTGGCCTGTGATACGTGTAAGGTCATCCACTATTCTAAGACTTCTGCAGTACTAAGGCACTGAGTAATGTATGGGTAATGTCTCCTTGAATACTGCACAGATCATCACAGCGGGACATCACTTTTCAATTTAGTATCACATTTTACTGTTATACTATGCCAACCTTCCCATGATAGCTGTGTTAAGAGCTCCATCTTTGATCTGAGCATTAGATCATGGCCACTTGCTTTCATTATACAATATGCTTAATCAGTTTGTCACAGGGCTGTAATGGGATCCAACACAAGCAGTTTTCCCTAGAGCACTAAGAGCAGAGAGAAAAAATATCCTGAGAAGCAAGGAAGGATGTGTGGTATACTTTATTATGTCTCAGCACAAACAAATTGCTGCAGAACACCTGGAAACTTCCTAAATAGGAGCATGTTGTAAAATTATTCTTCGGTACAGCTGGTTATCAGAATGTTACACTCAGTGGCTGCCTTTCAAAATTCAATATTTGCTAACAGATACCACACAGTTGCCACAGTTGTTTTCTAATCCAAGTACAGTGCTGTTTACAAATAATTAACTGTATGTAGGGAACAGATGTAATATTAAATGACTTATGTTAGGTAATATTGAAAAGATTATAACGGTGATCAATTTATAGGCATGAACTGTGATGTCTCCACTCCCAATATGAATAATTATTGACAAATGCTTGCTGCTTAATGGTGACCACTATAGATGGAGGAATGACTCTGACATACTCAGACACCATGATGATGGGCACAGCATAGTGCCTGAATGGGTGAGGTAATTTCTTACATTCTTTGCCTATACTATAAAGCTTGGATCCTGCAAACTGTTCCATGGTGGCAGCCTTTGTACTTGAATGAAATACCATGACTTCACAAAGGCACCATACAGGCATAGGGGTCCATCAGCATGGAGCAGGTTTCAGGATCAGGACCTGCCTATAAGTATCCAGCAGCTCAGTATCCAGCATTTGGGAGTCATAGCCTTATCTTCATGCTCACATCAGTCAGCCAAAAAAAAGCTATGTTTGGCTGAGGTTTTCCAAGGGGCTTATGAGATGTTCAGTGGGAGTTGGGTGCCTAATTCCCTTAGGGCTCCTCTGAATCCTAGCCTTTATTATTGGTTCATTACACCTGTTGCTACATTTTGCACTTCATCCTACTGCAGGTAACAATCATCAATAGACCTTTTCTCAGGGCTCATTGCTTTGTGAGTCAAAGAAAAACTTGTGCAAGATGGTATTTTTATACCTTTTTAAGCAAGAAAATAATGAAAGTCAATGTTACTCAATTAGTTCTTGCTGAAAATTGCTCTTAATTAGCTACTGGACTTAAGCAAAAAGAAACTCGATGTTTGCTACTTCACCCACTAAGCTGGGCTAGAGATTTTTAACATAAATTACTTGAATCCATTGGTAACTCTTTAATTGGGTTTGTGAATGGCTATTGTAAATTCCAGACGGGATGAAATAGGATACTAACTGTTGCTGTGTTTGCAGAATTATATCAATTCCATTCAGTATTGAGAAAACAATAACAAATAATCCTTATAATACTTCCCTAAAAAGTACGGAACTATGAAATCTAATCAGCCCAGATCTCCTGCATCTAAGAAACAGTTACACTTCCCTGAGCAGTTAACCCAGAGGTGTCCTGTTTTCCTGGGTGCTATTGCTGAGGATTTGTAGGATGGTGAAGTGAAGGAAAAATACTGGTTTCATCTAGAGCATGCTAAAGCTAAGGTAAGTCATTTAAATGGCAGCTGCTTGCTGTGGGGTAACATGCACACAAACCTTCTCTGGCAGTTTGCACTTATCAGACTGTGGAACTCACATACACAGCAGCAGGAGACAACAGTTGAAACTGAAGGGCATCACCAGCATGGTGATGAGTGCCCACAGCTCCCCTGACGGTGCAAGCAAGGCTAAACACCAACCTTATTCTCAGTAACCAATAATCACTTACAGTCCCCAGATTCCAAAGGCTTATGTCTGAACTGTCCACAGGACAGCTCTGGCATGCACCCTCCTCTCGGGTGAAAGGGGAGAATCAAGTCCTTTAACTTTTAAAGGCCTACTAAGATTACCACGCAGGTGATTTTGTTAGTGCACTCTAGATGTACATACTTAGTTCCCAGCTCCCATTGTGTAGAGTGTGGGCAGACTGCTGGATAAGCAGGGCCCAATTGCAAAGCCAAAGTCACATAACACACACCATTCTTTTGTAATCGCTTCTCGCTCTTTGAAGAAAATTTGTAGCAAAGGAATTGCTCCCGTCTGAAAATTAGTAGTGTAGAATGGGGCGAGGTTGCTGCATGAGAACACATTTTGACTGGAAAACATTTTTAAAATGTTTGACTGAATTCTGGCTCTGGGAGTCAGTGGAGTGCTGGGGCGGTGGGCGGTAGGGGGTAGTGCCTGAGGAGATGTGTCGGGAGCCATTATGGGCCTCATTCTCCTCTCACATCATTTTATACTACTGTGGCTCCAGTGGCTTCACTGGAATTAATCCTGATTTATGCAAACATGAGTGATCAGAGAACTGGGCCCTGTGTCTCCAGGTACGGGGACGGGGTTGGGGAATGCAGGCCAAAATGGCTCTTGCTGTCTCTGTGCAAAAGGAGCCACATGTGCTGCCATCGTGGTGCTTGCTGTTGCATAGGGCAAGTAGTGACATGGCCTGAGAATAAATGTCTTTGTTGGGGCATGTGATGTGTCCAGAAACACGAGTGGGAGCTTACACTCAGAAAGCACAAATGGATGGATTCCGGCTGCCTCTAGCACAGGGAGTGGTCCCCTTTTATTCCAGCACCTGCATAGGAACAGCCATAATCGGGCAGTTTAACAAGACAGAAACATCACTGGTAGCTTTACAATGTGGGGAATTGTAGAGTCTCTGGAACATTCCCTGCACTGCCATTTGCATCACTTGCTTAGAAGTGTGCAGCTGCTGATGTGCACCACCAGCATTCCTTGATCTGAGTAACCTTGAGTCCTGACGCTATTGGTCAGCTTATCACTTAATTCCTAGTGAAGCAAATCTGGTCCATGTCTTCATGTTTACTGCCTAGAAATCAAAAAACATTTGCTATAGTAATGAATGACTATTGGCTTGAGTAGCTCTAATCCAGGTCAGAATTACTTTAAAGGGGGTGAGGGCATATATCGATAATTTGACCAGTCAAAGAAAAGCCATAACATTGATTAAAAAGCCCATAGATACACTGATCTTGATTTGCAACCTTCTTATCAGAAAATCATTCTAAGGTTGGTTTCCAACAGGAGCCCCAGTAGTTCGGTAAGAAATCCAGCCACTTGTACACAAACCTACCATAATGTGATGCACTGATAACCTTTGGCTTGGGGCATATGAGGCCTCACTTTATTTATAACACCAGTAAAGTAGCAATAAATTAATATCTTGACTTTGTCCCAATATCTTAACATGGCATTAAATTAGCAACACATGCAGGGCTAAATGAATTTTACTTTTCCTGTTTAAAATGCTGTGAGTTCTTAACATTCACAAATGAACACTGATTGCTCTGGCTAGAATCACCTAGAATCAACAGCTGCTGTTCCAATATTAAACATCAACCAGCAGAGCCTGAGAGCTGTGCAGACCTGTATGTTGGTTTCTCTATCTAAAAAAATAGACACTATGGACTCAGTTGAATTTAACGGATCCATGTCTACTTGAGCTGTATTTTGCTCAGACTTTTGGAGGTGACAAGCTGTTTCTTTAACTCCCCCATGTAATGACCATTAGTCTAATTCCTTCAACCTATCATTTAAACCTTAATTTTATTTTATATATTTTATGGTTTAATAATACCTTCAATGTCTTCTCACTGAATGGTATTCTCTGAACCTTTTTTTAAAAGAATCTCAGGAGTAACTAATCATAATCATCATTGTCAACTCTCCACTGAAGTACAGAACATAGGTTGAATGGTTTAAATGCATTGCATAATCTGAGTAAATTACTTTCTTGGAACTGTCAAACTTATTTGTCTAACAGCCATTTGTGCTGGGGATTTCACAAGTAAATGTCAGGGGACAGCTGGTCGTAGCTATTGTGATCAATTGCTAAACTGGATTGTATTTTTCTAATTTACAGTCAAATAGTCTGGTTTTTCAAGCAAGAAACATCTCATCTGTGACCTCCCGTTATAAAGTGAGCACACGTGCAGATGGTTGAAATCTGTGGATTTAGCTGTCTATTGTAATCTAGCCTAGCAAGGTGAAGAATGAGCCTTGGAAGATACTGAGAATGTTCGTTCTCACTGGAAGAAATTCTGGCCCTATTGAAGTCAATGGCAAAACTAATCTTTACTGCAGTGAGGCCAGGTTACACCTACTGATTTCAAGGGACGTTGAGGACTGAGCCCTATAGGAGTCTCATATTAACAGTGAGGCAGATGTCATCAGCTAAAACATTTACAAATGTTGGCCTCAGTCCTGCCACCTGATCTGCATAGTTAGGATTCCTTATGGGATTTTGCTCACGTGATTCAAACTGCAGGATCAGGGCCATCATCAGTGTTCCTAGAGCTCTTAACAATGGTGCAATATGTAAACCAAAACAAGCCACTCCCTCCAAAATTCCAGTATTTGGTTGCAGCAATAGTCAGTTCAACTAAAATTTTATTTGCATTATTAGCCCTTGGAAATCCAGCTTTGCTGAACTCAGTAGCTGACTCTAATGAATGACTTTATAGGAAATGTAACAAAGGACAAATAGATCTAAAGTATATTTTCTGTAACTGCTTGCTATATTAATATCTTGTTCATGTTGTATTCATTGTACAATATTGGTTGGTTAATGGAGGTGGTCTGATGATGCAGCATTGCGTTCGGTATATTTGGAGATTATTTGGGGTGGTCTGTTTAGACAGGAGGCAACCTAATAAGAGTGATCTTTTCTAGAGGGGTTCCAATCACTGTTCCCTCTAAACTGTGTGCGTGTGCGCGTGCACACAGATCCTAAACCCTGTGCATACGGCGAAACACTGCATGCACAAAAATTTGCCCAGAAGCACAAAAATTTGCACAGAAGAAATTTTTTGCGCACACGGCCTGTCAAAAATTAGAGGGATCACTGGTTCCAATGTGTTATCTATGCTGAGTGCTCAGCATTCTGGTTCCCATCATGTACGTGCTTAATTTCAAGCATGTGTGTGTAGTCCCTTAAGTGCATGGTTAAATGCTTTAGTCAGTACCTCATAGGACTGAGTCTGAAATGCCTTTTCTCCTTCACCATCACTTCTCCATGTCTGGAGCAGAATGCCTCAATTGGCTGCTTCAGGAGAAAAGCCATGATTAAGGAGTGGGCTTTTAGCATACAAACTGATACTGTTTTGCAACAACTGCCAATGCTAATTTTACAAATGTGCTCAAGTTCTCTTCAGGACCATTCTGTTGGTGCTGCACAGATTGACTATACAGCTTCAGTGTGTTGTTATAAGATGCCTTTTAAAATTCTACTGACAGCCTCTGGTGTAAAACTTAACCATCTGCTGCAATTTAAAAACACAAGAGGGAAAATGCACCCTTCATGTAAACCCCCTGAACTAAATGAAATTAGGCTCAGGACAAATTTGGCCCACAGTTGCTAAATCTCAGACCAGGCAAACAATAAGACACCGTGTTTTAGTAAATGTGTCATTTAGTAAATGTCTCTGTGGACTGACATTTCCTCCCGTTTGGGTAAAGCTTCTAGTTATTACATATCATTATAACTTGGTTTATGGTGGCACAAACAGCACAGTACGTTCGGTGCTGGCCCCTAGTCACTAGTCTCTCTGTAGAAATAATTTACCTTGTGAATGAAGAATATTTGTTCTGACCAATTCCAATGAAAGATCTGTCCAATGCAGATCCTGCAGACAGCACTGCAATTCCAAGGCATGCTGTGCTCCAAAAGATGTGCGGACACAGTGTTTGTTACTAGCGAGTTCTGACGGAGGAACAAATGCCATTGGTCAATAAAAATAGAAGAATGCTATGGGAAATGTATGACCTCGCTGTGACTAATTTCTGTATGCAGCCAGCGTATGTGCATATGGTCACAGTGAGCACAAAAAAAAACCTACCCAAAGGTAGGGCCCAACGCTGTGATATGCTGAACATCTCCTGAGAAGCACTGGGCATTCTCATCTTCCATTGAAGCCAGTGGGAGCTGAAGGTGCTCATCATCTTTTGGGCAAGGGCTCACCTACTCACATATGGGCTTAATAGGCTTTAAGATTGGGATTTTCAAAAGGGCCCAAGGAAGAGAGGCACCCAACTCCTGTGATTTTCAGTGTGAGTTGGGCACCTACCTCTCACAGGTCCCTTTGAAAGTCTCAGACAAAATGAACATCTTCTCTTTGCCATTTGACGTAAGTGTGAATATTCCGTGTGGCTATTGTACATTGTATTTGCTATTTGCTCACCTCTAACTAGATGCCCCTGCCCCTTCTCCCCACAACAATGTTGGGCCGAGAAGAGTGACAAGATACATATGTAAAGCAAAAGGTTTGCACTTAGCTTCAAGTGAGGCCACCATTAATGGTCACAGAGAGATATTGACAGGGAGTGTTTCCATAACTCCCCCCACATCTCATTATAATCATTACTGATATGGCAGGTTTACACTGTCCACCACTTCATACTGCAGAGTGTTTGAGGGCTTCCATTATCACAACACATTTTTATGTGGGTGGTGTATTCACACTCTTCCCCCCGCCCCACCCACAATATAACAAATGGCTGTACTGTGTACAACAATGCAATTATGAGATAATTCTCTAACCCTACCGGGTCTTAAGACTAGAAACTCCAAAATTTCCAGTACTTGAGCTAAAGGAGATGTCCCTTAAATGATATTAGTAGTAGATCCTTTATTGTCTCTGAAATTAGATCTGGAGTTCAACACTAGAATAGTCACTGCAGGGGAACATCATCACATACACAAAGGACCAAATGACACTATTTTGGCACTGGTCCATGTTGATGGTAATGCTATCAGAGGTCACCAGCTCCCCCTAGAGTTGCCATCCCTCTCCATGGGCTTCTGCAGAGGGAGGTGAGGCCCTGGTCCTACTTCTCCCCACACTCTCTGGGGTAGAATGCATGACTGGTCCTGATATAGATCTCACAAAGTGGGGGAGACTTCTTGAGCCTTTTTTCTCTGAGCATCTACCCAAGTGCTAGTCACAATCTGACCCAAAGCTGGTGCATTGCACTACTTTCCCTAGGATCAGAGTGTACCTGTTTTACATATCTCCATTGTATAATATCCTGATTTCTGTAATAATGACGATTAATAGTTTACAGTAACAGACTGTATTTTGTCCAAGTTTCTCAGTTCTTTGTAATTATTAAGCCTCACAACTCTGATGGGAAGATTTGTAAAATGGGGAAACTGAGGCACAGAATGACGGTAAGTGATTTGCCCCTGTAACATAGTAAGTCAGTAGCAGTCTGGAATGCCCATGAGTACTTCAACTCAGTGCAAATTTGCTAATCAAAAAAGTATAATAATGCAAACAATATCCAGAGAACCTGTTTCCCCAGTTGGTGCTGACCTTCTGCAAAACAGCCATGTGGTACTACCTAGCGTTACCATGATGCTGTCAAGTGATGATTAAGAAAGTAGCTATGTGAATATTTCACACTGTCAGCCTACAAGGTATCAAGTCAATAGCTATTGTTTGTTGGTGCAGCATTTAGATTGCAGCCATCTAGTGTAATATTCCAACTGTAAATATTAATGGTAAAAGATAGACCTTTATTGGCTACATATTACTTGCCTCACCACATGACACCCCACCGTTATTTTCTGATATGTAGTTAATTATAGTTCTCTTTAACAAGTTTGTGTATATTTTTATCTTGTCAGCAGTTTCCTAATAGAAAGTCAATTAGTGCCCAGATGAGGGAGAACTAACAGCAGCAAATACTAGGTTTGAAGGAAATTTTGAAATAAATGCATATTTGAAAAGGATAAATAAAATACAATATAAAATATATATTCCTGGCCTTTCATATCCTGATTATCATCGGCTGGAACTCCAGCCTTTACACATAGTCCCTTTCTGGATTCAGAGATTTGATTTGCCTCTGGGTATGTTAGGATTTTGGTATACCTCTTTGTTGCTGACAGGAAGGTGTGTGATTTTCTGTCTGACACACAACCTGAACTCCGACCACATAGTCTCCTGTATTAAATACTGGGCATGGCTGATGATCACACATACCACCCATATAAAATGTTATTCTATCTTACCATTACAGATGTTGCTGTTATGGTCTGGCGATTGAGAGTGCGTTTGATGAAGTTGGGGTACAGGTTGCTTTTTGCTATCACTTGGAGATAGAAGTGAATGCTTGATGGAGTATTCCCAGTGTGTTGTAAACAGTGATGTGGGTGGCAAGAAATTCGGGAGACTTCTCCCTTAACTTCCTAGTTCCGTGCTCTAACCTCACCACCACCTAGAGATAACTGTTGTTGCCCGTTACGAATATTAGAATATATGTTACAATGCAAATGATATAAATTTACTCCTAGTTACTGGAAGGTAATAACAAAATGTTCAATAGTTTCCTTTTGTGTGTTTCCAGGGTCCTTAGAGACGTATTGAAAATCATAGTAGTTAAAGATATAAAAAAACTGCTAGGTAATTGAGTCTATTTCCATGTAAAAGCAGAAAATAGTCTGGTCCCTCAGTGGACATGTATCAAGTTTGAATGTGATCCTCATCTTAGCCAAATGGAGTGGAAGCTCCTTGGGGGAGGTGAGGGGGAGGGGGCAGAATAGGCTGTGTTTACTTCGTTCTGTGTCAGATCAAAAGGTATCTTTGCCTACTGAGGTGAACTGGCTCTGAGACACTTTTACATGTTGTTTTTGCCTACCCACTTTCAGCTATCACTAATGTCCTCTGTAAAAAAGCAGTGTGGTATTTCTCCCCTCATAAATATCTCACAATCCCCAACAATCATGGTCTATCACCCCACACGGCACTACCTACAAAGGAGGAACATTCCAATTCTCTTGTAAAATATATGTAAGAACAACAAGAGGAATAATTTGTCTTTTCCGCTTCTTAGGTCTTGTCCTTTCTCATGTAAGCTGTCTGGGGCAGAGAATGTCTTTTCCAATATGTTTGTACAGCACCTAGTACAAGGGGGCCCAAACTGCTTAAGGTCTCTAGGTGCTACCACAGTAATTGTGGGAATAATGGACCCATATATATTTGTGGTGGAACAAACACCTTGTGTATTATTTTGTCTTTGTCAATGCATCCTACACAACTAGTGCTCAGGGGATATTGCAGCGCTGCTGCTGTGGCAGCTGGACATCTGAAGCTTCTTGCTTGGGGAAAAAAGTAAAAGCTGAAGCTTCTATTTTGTTTGAATTTCAGGAATGTTGCAGTTATCTGCACATGGACACTACTGTGGGCAAGCTGGCTTCTGCAGTCCCAACTCAGACAAAATTTCCATTGAACTCAAGGGTCAGGGTTAGCTATTTTTAAGGCTAGGACAATCACTCCATCACAAACACTGACCAGCCAAATACTCTTCCTAATGTAAATTCTGTTTAGGAAAACTTACACGTCCTTCTTTTCCTCTCCAACTCAACACTCCAGTGGGCATATTGCCTGAGTAAAGAGTGCTGAATAGCACCCTCGGGGTCTTGTTTTGAGCTAAAATATTCAGAGACATTGAAATGATCTGTTCCCATCCATCTCATTATCTGTAATTGCCCCAAACCAATAAAGACCTGTTTCTTTTAAGTCAGAGTGTGTGTGCTTTTGATTTCTCTTTCAATAGAAGCAATGCAGGTGCCACTAGCCATCTACATAGACTTGAGATCCGTTTGAAGTCCCTTAATGTTTGTGTGCTAAGAAAGGGAATTAGCCCTGTACAGAAATAAACAAAAGACTTAGTACTGCTACTGTGCAATTTGAGATTAATATGGAATTAAATCAAAATGCTAAAACTTTCCCCAGATTTTGAATGCAAGTTTCACATACTGGTTTTTCTGAAGACCTTGAGGGGCATCCAAAGCATTTGGATAATCAGGGGTTTATATATAGGTGACTGAGTACGCTAGTGACAAACTGTGACAGGTGCCAATAAATTCCATATATTGTAATATATAGTGCCTAACTTAATAAATGCACATATCTATGCTTTATGCAAAGAGAGAAGTTAGAATTTAAAGCCTTAAAATACCGCACAAATAAAATTAATTGTAATTTAAACTCTACTGAATCAAAATGTGAGTCAAATTCATTCTCAATTAGAATTCACTGGCATAAAGTCAGCTACTGTGATCAATGAAAATGGTTATTTTAAGAGATTAAAAGGTGCTCAAATTAGGCTGACTAGCATCAGTGAAACAGCTGTGAAAGATGCAGACATTTTAGATAATGCAGGTTTGGATTAGAGGGTTTGGTTAAACAGCATTCACCTGTATTAAGTCTGAATAATGCCAAATACACTGGTTATCAAATACTCAATGATTTGCTTATACAATTAAAACAGAACACTTTTAAGATTCACTTCTTCAGTCTCCATCTTTTCCTTATGTGATAAGATTTACCTGATTTTTTGTAAAGATTACTGGTCATTTTTTGCCACGACACCATGTAAAACAAACAAACAAACTACCATGTCTTTAAAATCAGTTTAAACCAGTTTGAGCCCACATTTTGTTTGCCTGAACTAGTCATTTCCAGAATTCAATATGTTTGGATTCTTTTTAAATTTAACTTTGATTTTCCTGGAGTTGTAATATTTGTTTTTAGGGTAATAACAGCAACACTGTAGTGTTTGTTACCCTTAAATTGCTTATACCTGTATGATCTCAATCTTAACTCCACTTTAGCAGACCTTGTAATCTCAGAATATGTTATCGATTATGAACCACTCCTCCTCATGGTATCTTGGAGAAATGAGAGAGCAAAATTGTACTAATCTTTTCTGATTTGCTCAGCTGATCCCAGTTAGTTTGCAGCTGGACACCTGTTCTAACTTGCTCGCTAGGGGAAATGCTGAATGGCCTAATTAGCTTTAACCAGAGGTTGGATTCCTAAGCAGATTCATCTCCTTCCTAATATGAAGGTGAGAAAGAAACTAGTGAGAGTTGGGAGACCAACAAATTATCTATGCAGACCCCAGCAGAAGGACATTTGAATGATCTGAGAGAGTTTGTTGCTATTATAAATATAGGGGGAAGTTTAAGAACAATAAATGACTTTGTATGAGTTATTTCAAAGTCTTTTTCCTTCTGTCAAATGTGCCTATAGTTCCACTCTTTTATTATCATCCTCTGTTACTGCTGTTCATATTTAAACCCCAGTCATGCAACATATAGCATATGAGTGGACTGCTGCACCTATGTGGAGCCCCAATAAAGCCAATGTGCCTTCATGTTGGTGCAGTACTCCACCCACATATTTTGTGTTGCAAGATTGGTGCTTTAGCTTGTAGTTTGTGTTGGAAATAAGGATCATCTTGTTCTTATTTCCCTCACTGTGTGACTTCTGTTTTTATTTATTAGGAGTAGTACGTAAGGGAGAGACAAATCCTTAATAATATTGACATGAACTACTCCTTACTGGCACATCCTATAGAAAGATCTGGGAGGCAACTTTATATCTGAGCACTTTATATATATAGTTTGGGTGGCAGTGTGAACAATTCAGTTTTGCCTCTAGAAGAACCCCTCCAGTTGCCTTGTCAGGATTGGTTCTGGGTGAGGAGTAAACATGGGCATAGTCAGGAAGTTCAGATCCAAACCTCCAAGTTCAGAGCTGTGCAGTTTCAGGGCACCAGTTCAGGCCAATTACAGAGGCTCAAGCCACAAAAGCTTGCATTCAGATTTTAACTTTCCTAAAAGTTTGGGGGGTTGGATGTGAGGTTCCAGTTCAAACCCATCTCCAGCTAAGGGAAGCTGGTTTTAACACTGTAAGAATATAACCTATCACACAGTTACATGAATGGGGGGTACCATGGTTAAAATAGCTCTGTGTCACCTTGGGCAAGTCACTTTATCTTTCTCTGCCTTCGTTCCCAATGAAGCAGAGTGCCAATTAGCTAAGGCATGAGGGAGTGGGGAGAGTTGCCCCCCCCCCCGCCCCCCGCTGCACACTTTGTACTATGTGAGTACCACAGTCTCCAGGCACAGAGCCTGGCTCTGCTCCCTGAAGTCCTCAGAGGCCAAAGCCTTGCAGGCAGCTTGGAGCCCCTGCTCTCCAACCCTCCTAGCCGAGCTCTTGGGACCCGCTTCTCCAACTCATAGACTCATAGATATTAAGGTCAGAAGGGACCATTATGATCTTGTCTGACCTCCTGCACAATGCAGGCCACAGAATCTCACTCACCCACTCCTGCAATAAACCTCTCACCTATGTCTGAGCTATTGAAGTCCTCAAAGACTTCAAGGTGCAGAGAATCCTCCAGCAAGTGACCCATGCCCCATGCTACAGAAGAAGGTGAAAAGCCCCCAGGGCCTCTTCCAATGTGCCCTGGAGGAAAATTCCTTCCCAACCCCAAATATGGCGATCAGCTGAACCCTGAGCATGTGGGCAAGATTCACCAGCCAGATACCCAGGAAAGAATTCTCTGTAGTAACTCAGATCCCACCCTTATCTAACATCCCATCACAGGCCATTGGACCTATTTACCATGAATAGTTAAAGGTCAATTAATTGCCAAAATCATGTTATCCGATCATACCATCTCCTCCAGAAACTTATCGAGTTTAATCTTGAAGCCAGATACGTCTTTTGCCCCCACTGCCCCAACTGTAGCTTTGCTCCAACCACATCCACTGCCACGCCTCACTGCTGACTGGCCCAAGGCATGCAGTCTAATGGATGTGTCTGCATCTGTAATTTTCACTCCATGCACCTGAAGAAGTGAGGCTTTTACCCACGAAAGCTTATGCTCAAATAATTTTGTTAGTCTTTAAGGAGCCACCGGACTCCTTGTTGTTTTTGTGGATACAGACTAACACGGCTACCCCATGATACTTATTTCCCACTCTGTGGACTATAGTGCATGACTGGTCCCAGCTCCTCCAGTGCCAAATTGCAGCACCCCTAGCCCAGTGGTGGGCTGAGAGCCATCTTCTGCTTCAGAGTCTCAGCTTTTCCTAGGAAAAGGACAGTGAGCTCTCACCCTTGGAAGCTGTGAAGGGGACTGGCTGATTATGGATTTTTACATTTTATCCTTCAGAAAAATCAAGGAGCTTCTGAACCCCCACTGAATGTTGCCCCCTTCACACCACTGAAATGTGAAATGGTGCCCTTGTGATGGAGGATGGCATAATATTATTTCCATACCTCACAGTGGTGGTTTGAGCATATGCTCAAAATGATTGTGGGGTGCTCAGATACTAACGCTGTGGGCGCCATATATGTACCTAGATAGATGGACATTAGCCAAAGATGGACAAATGATGCACTAACTGAATCAAAATGGAAGATTATCTTGCTAGAGAAACCCCCACACACATATTCCTGCATCAAAATTGTATTTGGTAGCTACTCTGAAGAGGTTCTGGTTAACATTATCCAATTATCAAATTGGTATGAAACAACAGGCCAACTGCAGGGGGAATGTTTGAGGAAGAATGTTTCCCGAATGGTGATTTTAATCCAGAACCTCTCTGTTAAATATGAAGTATATTTATAGGAACATTGTCAGTCAATACCAAGTATATACAATTTATCTTTATAACAGAGGGGCCTCATTGTTCCAGAGTGGCATAGTCAAGTTAAAACTATTTATGGATAATGAGGCCGTCCTTATTGATACATTCCCCATGTTCAGTATTGTTCTGACATGTTTGATTTATACAACTCCATTATATTTCAGATTTTCCACTCTTATGGCTCCGGCGCCCCTCAGTATTATTGGGTGCATCTTTGCTTCTGTCATCCTGCCTGGGTGCTACAGGGATCACCACAGATGCTTTCTTTTTGGCAGCTTCAATGAATGTTATATAATATTCTGGCTGTTTCAAGGATCTCCTCTGGGAATTACCTCTCTTCTGGATTCTTCAGATATCTCCTCAGGGGTTGCTAAGGCTGTCTGGGAATATCATACACAAGAGGCCAAACCCTCAAGCTAATATAGCGTGTATAACTCCCAATTGTGTAAACGGCTATGAAATGGGCCAGTTTAGCCAAATAAATTTCCCAATGTGGGAAAAGTATTATGCTTTTTGATACACAAAAGGCAAAAGCATATACTTTCAATCTGAATTACTTTTATTTTCAATTAAGGGAAAGAACAAATCAAAAAGAGAACCAAAATAAAATGTTTCCAAGAGAGAGCACTGTGTGAGTCTCCCCTGTAACATGTTGCACCAGCCTACCTCACAAAATGACAGCTGCCCTTGATGATAGATTCCTTAGAAATGTAGCAGTGCAGACCTTGAGAAAGTGAAGCCATAACAGTTATATAGCCATGCTAAGGAGATCTTCAGCTCCACGGCTGACAGCTCTAGCTCATAGCAGTCAGTTTGCTGTATTTTCCTCAGGCCATGCAATCTAGTCAGTCTCTCCCTGAATGACAGTTAATCAATTGGGAAGGAAACTTCCTGTCACAAGGCCATCAGGACAGCCACTGCTAATGTCATGTCATCTACAAAGGCTTCACTGGCCTCTTTGGTAGTTGTGGCTGGACAGAACAAGGGACTTTGCCTCTCAGGAGGGGGTATGGATAGGGCAGCTGTGTAAATGCTACAAGGTCAGCTCAGACCAGGGATTTCTTTCCCTTTAGGTTATGCCCCGTTTCTTCTTCAAGTAGATACAGCCATGTAGTCCATGCAGGTGTGCATGCACCCAGAGCCCTGGAGCTGGAGAACTTTGCCTAGCAGTACCCATAGGGGTGTCACTCACATCTCGTGGCCTTAGCACCTCCCCTAGCTGTGTAAGGGTGCCGCCCTGACCCCTGTTAGTTCCTTCTCACTGACTGTGGCTGGAGTCAAAGCTCTGAGTGGCATTCTTTCACCTCACACTTTCTGTCTCAGTTACCGAGATTTTTTTCTTGTATATAGTTGTAATAGTGTCTTAGGTTTAGTTTAGTGTTAGTTAGATTTAGTTAGTGTAATTGGCTGCCCTATGTGATGCCCTCATCAGGGTTCAAGCATTGTCTGTCACATTGGGGGGCTATCCCCGATAGTGATTCCCCACACGAGGTGCTTGTTGTGCCTCGGCGAGGAACACATCAAGGAGGGGTGCTCTATCTGTAAGTCATTTACAAAGAGGACTCAGGTGGCAAGGGACTTAGGGTTGAACCAGCACCATTTGGAGCAGGCCATGAGGCCTACTTTGGCCCCGAGGGCCGCATCTGATCAACGGTTGACTGTGGATCCAGCTAGTGAGGCCCCTCCATGTTTGCGTTCCCCTGGTGGAGAAGAAGACATTCACTTTCCTAGGGTACACCGAGGAAGAGGTCCCACAAATCCAACCTGGACCATTCCAGGGCTCAAGCAGACTCTATATCCTCTTCCAACAGTAGTGCTGACTGGCACCATACATCTCACAGCATGCAGGAGGGAGCTGGTCCATCTAACTGCTCCCTGGTACCATGCTGAGCTCACTGAGAGCCTCTACTGTCACCTCTGGTTCTGGCCATGAGGTATCCACTGAGTCCAGTGCTGACAGCATTGGCACCAGTGCCGACTGTCTCCATGCCGGCCACATATCAAGCGGCATCAGATTGGCTTTGTCTTCCAGTCCTGGACTCTCCATTGGTGCAGGAGTCCTCCAGTCCATAGCTTCTTCCTCCTCATCCTCCACTGTGCCCTTTGTGTCAGAGCCACCCGGGGGGACGGGGGCGGGAAGCACCTCACAGGCTGCAGACAGTGGAGTTGAGGCTGATGCTGGGCCCAGCACCGAAGGACTTCTCAATACAGGTGCACCCCTTGGGACAGTCACTGCTTTAGTGGCAGACACCATAGTTAAGCTCAATACCACCATTTGCCTTGGTGCAGACACGTCTTCTGGTGTTGGGTGGGAGTGTCTCTCACACAGCACCACTGGTGCCAACTCTCCACTCCCATTTCAGAACCAAAATAAGTGGCTGGATTTCAAGAGCTCAGCTTCCATTTAGGCACTTAAGTGAAGGGGCCAGATTTTCAAAAGTGCTCAAGATCCAATAGCTACAAAAGCTGGCCTCTGACCTTAAACTGCCATTTATTAAAGGATCATCTAACAATGACTTAATTTGAGAGAGAGAGAGAGAGAGAGTGCAAAACCATTTGCCTTTTAAAAAATGGCAGTAAACAGGGTAGCTTAAAGACAGAATTATCTTTGGCCCTAGTCCTGCAGTGAGCTCCATGCAGACCCTTGTGCCACAGTCAGTCCCATTAGCTTCACTGGGGGTCCATCCATACAGAGCTCATTGCAGGATCAGATCCTTAATTTTCAATAAATGAGACAGACATCCCACCTGATGAGATTGCAGCCATCATGACCTAGCTGCAAGTGAATTAAGTTTTCCATTATAAATGCATTTTCCTTACCCTATATCCTATTTTCTTGTTCTTTTCATTAACATTCTGGTGAAAACTTGGACTACAAGCTTTCAGCTTGAAGGTGAAGTTGCTGGTTTTTGTTTGTTTGCTTTTGAATTAAGCCATTTGTGATTTATTGGATTGGTACAGATTTAGGATCTAGTTTCAGACAGCGTTTTGCCCAATTCTCCAGCAAATAAAAAAAATCTGAATTTTTAAAAGTGAAAAATGCAGATGATTAATGCTGCTGTAGAGGGAGCACTGTGTTTTTTTTTTAATTTCCATAATTGTAAAAATGAACATTTCTGAAAATTAACAACAGATCATAGATACTATGGAACATAGATATCAGAAGCTATTTAGAGCAACAAAAATCCCCCATTCATTTAACTGATTTTAAAAAGCAATGTTAATGCAAGCTTATGATGGTGATGATGTGGTGCTCAGGTAATAGCAGTATAGGGAGACTGTAAGAAAATACAATATCGGTGCAGATTTAGAAAGTCAGTGTAAGCCGTAAGAGATTTGGGAAAATTATATTTGAATCCATGATCGTATGATGACAGAAAAGGCAAAATAATGTTGGTGCTTTTATGGACAAATTATTAGAGTGAGTATTGTAAAAATAATACGTGATATTTACATATATAAATTAATTGTCTTTCTAAAGCAACCCCCACCAAAGGGGCTCAGTCTGCAAATGGTAATAAAAATAGATAAAAGAGAAAACAACATTAAACCCTGATGAACTATAAGAGAAAAGGATATAAAATTTAACATATAAACAATGCAAGGCTGCATTACATTAATGTGTTATAAGGTGAGAAATTACTAAAATAAATGCCCGTGTGATGTAAACGTGAGTCTCTAAGGAAAACATTTGAAGGTGAGGAAAGGGAAAACAATGCCACTGCAATGTAAGTAGGATGTTGTACAGACAAAATGTGTTAGTCTGAATACTAACTCTGTTATGTGAATGCTGTACTTGAACTGATTCCTATATTACAGTGTGTTATGCTATCATATGTCATCTTGACTCCCTTTTCTGCTTATATTTACCATACACATTAAATATTCAACTGCTTCTCACTGATGCATGCAGTAATGCTGGCCTTTTGGAGAGCTTTCCTGTCTTTTACTGCTATGACACATTAGCTAACTTTACTGTCTTTACAGCATAATGTTTATGCACATTAAGATACAGCACATATTAAATATTACATTTCTTGCAATATCCTTTTTACAACTGTGGTTAAATCAAGAGAATACTATGCAACTAATAAAAAATAACAAAGGACATTAAAGGGCTGTTCTGCTTTGAAGAGTGACTATAAAAATGGCATTGTGATATTTCCAATGACTTCCAGAGCAGAACCACTCAGTTTACAAATCTTAAGATGTGTTTTTTCCTACTCCACGCTCAGTCTAGAACAGGAACAAAGCTGGGTTCTTTCTGTCACATGCATCAGCAACAATAAAGATTCTGCAGTGACAATGAGTTAGCAATTATGTTGATGGTGCAAAATCAAGCCCCTCCTCCTCTTCCCCCTGCCCCCAAAAGTGGTGATGTCTCTTCAGGGCTAACAAAAGTAGTAAACGCTTATTTCAGTCAGAGTCATTGTTCGTTATTTCACTAACAGCCAGATTGTAATAACTTTACACATGTTTGATAGTACCTTATTCTGATATCAATAGGACTTAACATTGTGACAAAGTTCCTGCTCTACCTTGGTGGGTCTTGCGCTTATTGGCGGATTTGCTCGCCTTGGAGCTTCACGGCAGCCCTCAGCTTGGCCGTTTTTCTGAACCCACAGTCCAGGTCGACTCCTCCTGTGTCTGACCAGGAGTTGGGAGGATTTGGGGGGAACCTGGGCCTGCCCTCTACTCCGGGTTCCAGACCAGGGCCCTGTGGAATGCAGCTGTCTAGAGTGCCTCCTGGAACAGCTGTGCGACAGCTACAACTCTCTGGACTACTTCCCCATGGCCTCCTCCCAACATCTTCTTTATCCTCACCACAGGACCTTCCTCCTAGTGTCTGATAATGCTTGTACACCTCGGTCCTCCAACAGTCCGCGGTCTCACTCTCAGCTCCTAGTGCCTCTTGCTCCCAGCTCCTCACACGCACACCACAAACTGAAGTGAGTTCCTTTTTAAAACCCAGGTGCCCTGATTAGCCTGCCTTAATTGATTCTAGCAGCTTCTTGATTGGCTGCAGATGTTCTAATCAGCCTGTCTTAATTGTCTCCAGAAGGTTCCTGATTGTTCTGGAACCTTCCCTGTTACCTTACCAGGGAAAAGGGACCTACTTAGCCTGGGGCTAATATATCTGCCTTCTATTATTCTCCTATAGCCATCTGGCCCGACCCTGTCACAACATAGAGTAAGATACTACACAGTGTGAGGAAGGGATATCATAGTCTAGGCTTAAATGCTCACAGAAAGATGAAGCCAATTTTACATAGTTACTTTCGTAAGCCATAACCACTTGTTAAACATGAAAGGGCCAGTTCTGTATTCCTTGGCTATCCAAAATTCCACTGACCACAATGACAGTTTTGGACATTCATATGATAACATTTTTAGCATCCCAGATCCCATAGTGTTAACTTTCTGTCAAAGCAGGGATCCTGCTCCCACAAGGCCTAACAGTACAGGAAAGAATTCTAAGAAAACAATTCTATTTTTAAAAGATTTCACCTTTAAATGTTAGTCTTTCCCTCCAGAATGCCATAGCAGGACAGAAGATAAAAGCCACAGATGCAACTATTCTTACTGTGCTGCTAAGACTGCTCTCCCTTCCTCACCAGTATGCATCTTGCAGGCCCACTCCTCCATCATGAGGCCAGCCCCATTCTCAGATTTCCACCTGTGGCTGTGATACCCAAGAGGCCAGGACCAGCCTACTGGCTTTTCAATAACAGCCTGCTAGAGGATGTGGGCTTTGAGTTGTCCTTCCAGAAGTTCTGGCTAGCCTGGAGGAGGCAGAGATGACCTTTCCCTCAGTGCAGAGGTAGTGGAACAAGGGGAAGGTAAGTGCCTGGCTCTTCTGCCGCAATTACACCCCAGGGGCCAGCTGGAGTATGTGCGTGGTGACAGAGCAGCTGGAGGGGGAGGTTTTGGAGCTGAAGAGGCATATGATTGCTAATATTGGGAATCCATACTTCTGCGGTGAGTGTCAGGAGAAGTGGGATGAGCTCCAGGCCCTCAATGACCAACATTTTTGCACATTAAGGTATAGCATATACCTTTATTCAATCTCACATTCAGCTCCTTCAGGAGATGGATTACAGTTCCTACTTCTATGTCCTGAAGAAAACAGGGCTGAGCCCTGCCTCTTGGCAGAGGACAGCATCCCCTCATGGATCTGGTGGGGATGCAGCTGCCACCCTCCTCTCCCCGGATCCAGGGGACACCAATGCCTGCAGGGTGGTGTGGTTGAAATTCCTTCCATCAGTGTGGGTGACCAGGACCAGTTAGAGCAACTCTCACTCTGGCCGAAGTCTTGGAAGCCCTTCATCTGATGTCCACCAACAATTCTCCGGGCATCGACTGTCTGACTGTGGAGTTTTACTGTGCATTTTGGGATGTACTCGGGTCACACTTTTCCACCATTTGGGCCAAGTCCTTGGGGAATGAGGTGCTCCCCCTCTTGTGCTGGCATGCTGTGCTACCTAAAAAGGGGGACCTCTGCAAACTCAAGAACTGGCACGCAGTTTTGCTCCTCAGCACAGACTACAAGTGAAAGCCATCTTGCTGTGGCTGGGGCCTGTGCTGGCGGACATGATCTACCCTGACCAGGCCTACATTGTCCTGGGCTGGACCATCTTTGATAATCTCTATTTGGTCTGGAACTTATTTCAGCACTGGGGTGGGCAATAATTTTTTCAGGGGGGTTGCTCCATGAATTTTGGTAAGTCATCACGGGCCGCACATTTCTCCTATATTAATGGAGGGAGTGCAGGGTCTGGGAGGGAGTTTGGGTGCAGGAGGGAGCTCCGGGCTGGTGCAGAATGTCAGGATGGAGGAGAGGGTGAGGGGTGTGGGCTCAGGGAGGGAGTTTGGTGCAGGAGGGGGCTCTGGGCTGGGGCAGGGGATTGGGATGTAGGAGCGATTGCAGGGTCTGGGAGGGAGTTTGGGTGTGGGAGGGGGTTCTGACCTGGAGAAGAGGGTTGGCGTGCGGGAGGGGGTGTGAGGTGCAGGCTCTGGTTGGGAGGTGCTTACCACAGGCGGCTCCTGGCTAGTGGCACAGCAGGGCTCAGGCAAGCTGCCTGCATGCCTTGGCCCCATGCCGCTCCCGGAAGCTGCTGGCATGTCTCTGCGCACCCCTTAAGGGGAGGGGGGCAGCAGGTCTCTGTGTGCTGCCTGCAAGCACTGCCCCCACAGCTCCCATTGGCCAGAAACCGGCCAATGGGAGCTGTGAGGACAGTGCTAGGGGTAGCATGCGGAGCCACTTCCCCCCCGCCAGGGGTGCGCAGAGATGTTCCAGTAACAGCTGGCTGCTTCCAGAAGTGGTGTGGGGCCACGGCAGGCAGGCAGCCTGCCAGAGCACACCACTGTGCTGTGGGACTTTTAGCGGCCCAGACTTGGAGATCGCGAGGGGGTAGAGGAGGCCGGACAGAAATGTTAATCATGGCAGGCTGGACAGAAATGTTAGGCCACATCTGGCCCACGGGCTGTATTTTGCCCATCCCTGCTCTAGCATGTAGGGATGGGCTGTCACTTGCCCTCCTGTCCCTGGACCAGGAGAAGGCATTTGACAGGGTGGATAATAGGTATCTTATTGGCACTCTGCAGGCATTTGGCTTTGGGCTCCACTTTGCGGTGGGGTTGGGGTTTTTTATGCCTCTGCAGAGTGCCTGATCAAGCTCAACTGGGCTCTGACTATGGCCTGGTTCATATTCACAGTCAGGTCCACTTCAGGCCCTTCAGAGATTTATTTACCGTTTAGGTAATCTGGCATGGAATGTGCTCGTGTATGCCTTCCTTCCTCCACCATCTCCAAGGACTCTGATACAGCTGGCACCTCTTTTATCTTCACCTGACAAGTCTCCCACAAGACCTGTCTGAGCTGCTGATCTTTTTCCAGGACATCCTCAGGATCTGGAAGCTGGTTTCAGTGCCCAGTTCCATAGCAACCACCAAGCAGGAGGACCTTCTCATACGACCCATACTACATACTCCTCATCTCCGTTTGCAGGTGGTGGAGTCCCCCTTGATGCGCCAGATGTTGGTCCTGGCTGGTACCAGCAGACTTGGAAGGACTGGGGGGACCCTGTGGTGCTCAGCCAGCACAGGGGGCTGTCCACCCCATGTATCCCCTGGCATGTGCTCTAGAAGGTGAGGGCAGCCCTTTTCCTCACACAGCCTGGCCTATGAACACCCCATCCGTTAGCCCCCCCCCCACCAAAGTTGTGGAAGCTTCTCCTCCTGGGGCTGGCCAAGGTGGCCATCCATCGTTCCAGGAGGAGGAGCCTGAACAAGGTGGAGGGAATGCTCTGTGGGGCTTATTTTCAGTCCCTTGCCCAATCAATCCTCCAGGCAGAATTCCTCTGATATGAAATTACTCAATGTAGTTAAGTTCAAAGCAGATTGCAAAGAGTTACAAAGGGATCTCACAAAACTGGGGGACTGGGCAACAAAATGGCAGATTAAATTCAATGATGATAAATGCAAATAATGCATATTGGAAAACATAATCCCAACTATACCTACAGAATGATGACGTCTAAATTAGTTGTTACCACAAGACAGAAATCTTGGAGTCATCATGGATAGTTCTCTGAAAACATATGCTCAGTGTGCTGCAGCATTCAAAAAAGCTAACAGAAAGTTAGGAACCATTAGGAAAGGAATAGATCATAAGACAGTAAATATCATAATGCCGCTATATAAATTCATAGTACGCCCACACCTTGAGTACTGTGTGCAGTTCTGGTCACCCCATCTAAAAAAGATATATTAGAAATGGAAAAGGTGCAGAGAATGGAACAGCTTCCATATGAGGAGAGAGTAAACAGATGAACTGTTCAGCCTGGCAAATAGATAACTAAGGGTGGGATATGATATAATGGTGTGGAGAAACTGAATAAGGAAGTGTTATTTATCTCCTCATATCACACAAGAACTAGGGGTCACCCAGTGAAATTAATAGGCAGCAGGTTTAAAACAAACAAAAGGAAGTACTCCTTCATACAATACACAGTCAACCTGTGGAACTTGTTGCCAGGGGATGCTGTAAAGGCCAAAACTGGATTAAAAAAGAACTAGATAAATTCATGAGGACAGGCCCATCAATGACTATTAGCCAAGATGGTCAGGGATGCAACCCCATGCTCTTGGTGTCCCTAAGCCTCTGACTGCCAGAGGCTGGGACTGGATGACAGGGAATGGCTCACTTGATGATTGTCCTGTTCTGTTCATTTCCCCTTGAAGCATCTGGCATTGGCCACTGTCGGAAGACAGGATACTGGGCTAGACGGACTATTGGCCTGAACCAATATGGCCATTTTTATGTTCAGTGTCCATTGATTCCCTAGATGTCTTTGAGGAGCAGTGGGTGCTGCTGTGGGTTCTCTGCTTGGTTTCCCCCTCTGGATCCCTGATTTTCAACCTTTGACTTTACTCCTGCTCCTGTTTTTTCATTTGTTGTCTCAAGTATTCAATTGTAGCTTGGGCTAAGTGGTTCCTCCCCATTAATTGAGGGGCTGGGCCTTTAGTTGGGGGTGGGCCTACATCTGCCTATTTCCAATACTACAAATAGTACCAGTAGGCAGGCCCCCAACTTGATACTTTTAACTGCAGGTTCTTCAGCAACACCATTTCCTGTGTGAAATCCAGGGCTGCAGTCCAAAAATGGAAGACTCGCCAGCAACCTTCTGAAATCAAAAACACTTAGGACCAGCTTTTCAGTGTTCCTGAGCTCCTATCGACTTCAAGTGAAATTGTGGTTGCTTCACACATCTGAAAATCAAGCCCCTTGTGCTTTTAACTTTCAGTGCGCTGAACAAGCATGAATTTATCTACAACGTCCTCTGAAATAGGCAGGTGAATATTATTATCCCAGTATTGCCAGCCCCATGCATTCAAAAATCATGAGTTAGGCCATTTGACCATCATGAGATTGGCTTTAAAATCATGACATTTAAAAATATAATAAATTTGGAGCTCTTTTTATTTGCTTTCTGGTTTTTCAACCTTTAGGGTTCACGTTTTTCAAGTTTTTCTTCGTACCCAGGAGGGCTAGAAACTTGTGAAAGTGGAGATTCTTGTGTTGGAGTTGGGGCTTTAGCAACACTAAGGTTCTGAAGATTAAATTGCAAGTGCTGGCATCGCTGGTGTTTTCATTTTACAGATGAGGGAACAGTTAGAGCAGTTACACAACTTCTGCGTGTGCACAGCAGGAGCCAGTGTAAGAGCCAGGAATAGAACTCACATAAGTTCTTGGGTTCTGTTTCCATTCCCAGTCTAGTCTATTTAGGTTTGTGTGTTCAAATCGTTGGACCAAAGCAAACTCCCAGAGAACAAAATCCTGAAGGCCAAATCCCTCTGAGAATTATCAGGCTATCTGGAGATGCAAAGACATCTTTTAAGGTTTGGGAAGTTTTCTTTGCCACCCTAAGGGTTAGAAGCTTTTCTTTTTCAGTGGAAGCTGACAAGCTGCAGAATCTTACTGGGGCCACCAGACGAGTTGCTGGCTCAGTCTGAAACCATGTGTGACTGACTGGGCCCATATTTATCAAAGCATTGCATTAAAACTCTTAAAAAAGAAAATACATTGTATCTCCTTCTGCATTAACAACATGCTATACAGGAACCAGACAGAAAGGTGGCCTGGGAGGGAGGGTTGACAGGTGAGCAGAGAGAAAAGTGAACATTGAGAAGATGATATAGTTGTTACTTTCCTGATGTCCATGCTTTTTAGTCAATATGATAATTACTCATGAATAACTGCATAAGTATGAAAATGCAAATAGCTGGCGATTACATTATTCATGAGACATCAGGCATTAATTATTGTAAATAAGTATCATTAGATACATTCATATTACTAACACTTGCAGTTAATGAATATGTTAACTAATCACTAAGGGGCAGATTCCATCACAGTCCCAAGCTTCCACCCTATGGAAGCCAGAGTTTTTGTTGAATCTGGACTCAATATTGAACATATCATACATGCTTATTAGTGTATTTTAATGAAATTTAATCTGACGTGTAACCATGCAGCATGTGGCACTTGTCCATTTGCTCAGGAGGGTGAAGTGGTACCAGCTGGAAGAGGTTATGAAAGTAGCAATGGTGTGTGTGAGGGAGGAGGGGAACTCTAGCCATCATAACGCAGAACTTAAACTCTGTGTCATGAATCCAGCCACCACTTCTGCATTACTTGTACATGTACAATCAGGGTACCTTTTGTGAGTGAATACTGTGCCAAAGGTGCAATCCATGTTGTTGTTCAAGAAAACTTTCCAAAGTACAAACAAAACTGCAAGCTAATTAGGGCAGGGGCCATATTTTCCTTTGTGTGTATGTATTCGGTAGAAGTAGTAATAGGCTTACTCTGCAACAAGGGAGATTTAAGTTAGATATTAGGAAAAATGTTCTATCAGGATAGTTAAGCTCTGGAATAGTCTTCTACAAGAGGTTGTGGAATCCCAATCTTTTGAGGTTTTTTAAGATCAGGTTGAACAAACACCTGTCAGGGTTGGTCCTGTCTTAGTGCTGGGGGCTCGAATAGATGAGCTCTCGAGGTTCCTTCTAGTCCTACATTTCTATGATTACATAGCACAATGTGCTCTCATTCTTAATGGGGCCTTTGGGCACTACGGCAATATAAATTAAAATGACCAGCCAAACCCCACCTTATGCTAAGTTCCTGGAGGTATATTTCAGATAATATTTTATTGAATACCATGCTGCCAATGCAACTAGCACTACTTTGGAGCTATACTGATTCCATCATGTTGATGGTTTTGTAACATGTTCTTGATGTAGGAATCTTAAATAATTTTTCACTGCAAATACGGAGTCCTCCTCCCATCCCCATTACCACCAGTAATGGTTCCTTCTCCCTACTTGACAGAAATCTTACTTTCCCTTTGAATCCTAGGGTCCATTTGCATCCCATTACCCACTGTCTTCTGTGAGCGTTTGTTACTTGTATCGGGTGAGGGAAATCATACCTTAAGAGCACATAGTGGAGAAAAGAGATCAGATGTCACCAACCTTTAATGTTAAAAAATCATGAGGGTTCTTTAAAAATTATCTTTTTAATTTAAATTATTTTTATTTCTCCTCTGGTTTCTGAGCCTTTAGAGGTACTTGGATCACATTTTCACACCCTTTTCTGAACTTGCTCTTTTTAAAAAAATGAAAGCTGAGATTGTCACATAAGCAATTGTCTCCAGGAGCTGGGCTTCAAACAAAACATGAAATATCATGAGACTTGTAATCAAATAGCAAGAGCTGAGATCTGTGGAAGACTTAGACTCTGATAGCCATGTAAAGGGCCAGGAGGCAATTTTCCCCCACCTCAGATTGGCAGAGACCCTGAGCAGTTTTCGCCTTCCTCTGCAGCGTGAGGCACAGGTCAATTGCTGGTTTGAACTAGCGTAAATTGTGGGTTCTCTGTAACTTGAAGTTTCTAAATCAAGATTGAGGACTTCAGTAACTCAGCTAGTTATGGGCCTATTGCAGAAGAAGGTTGGGTGAGGTTCTATGACCTGCGATGTGCAGGAGGTCAGACTAGATGATCATGATGGTCCCTTCCGGCTTTAAAGTCTACATGTCTATAAGTCTTTTTCTGCAAGGCGGAGGGAGCCTCTTAAATCCTCAAAAAGTCTCTGAAATCATGTGTAATTAAGTACATTGTGGTGCTTTTACTCCTGACACATGCAGCTATATGTTCTGTTTGCTTTCTTAGCTGTGCCCCTTTACAGGTGTCCTGCAGTGGAGTTTCCTTTTTTTTAAAAAAAATTACTTTGTTAAGCTTATTTTATATGATATTTATAATTTTTTTTAAATCGTACTTTTTAAACCTTGAACTATGAAGTCTGCTCTCCCCTGGTTTCACTGGAAACCTGTTTATGGGGTAGCCCCAGAGATGTATTCTATAGGCTATCATATCTTAATAGAAGGGGATGGTATGTTTACACTTTAACAAAGACATCCTAACCCCATCCTTATTAGGATGTTGAAAGTAAATGGGGGTTAACAAAGTAATTAAATTTTTTTTTAATGGTTTGACTAAAAATCCCTGCCTTTCTGAAGTACTCAGATTTTGGTCTCTTGGGATTTCATAATTTCAATAGTTTTCTAGTCACCACACAGTCTTCCAGAGTAGATGAAGCCTGAATTTCTAAAGTAAAAAGAAAAGAAGACCAAAAAAATCATCTTTTGGTTTTTTTGCTTTTCTTTCTTCAAAAAGCTTTTAAGAAAGAAACATAAAAGAACAAAGCTCAGTTCTTTAAAAATCCTTTGTGGGTCACTTTAAGCTGTCTGAATCAAATGCACAGTATCTATGGACACTTTCTGCCATTCATCTCTTCTCTCTATTACCTTAAAATAATTTTACTGGAATCCCATATATTTTAATAGAACAATAACTGAAAAATAGAGTAAGTAAGTAAGGAATCTGGACATATTCAATTATTTACACATCTTGATGTTGCTGTAAAGACCCTAGTAATTATTTGGACTAGTTTGTGTTATCTGGCATACACTATATCAGCTATTGTTCCCTCATTGTGTGCTACTCCTTTAAAACCCACGGCATACTTTGTTTATAGCTGTTACACTAAAACATAGCAAACTTCCAGCATCAGAAACTTGGGGAAGAGCAGGGTTCAGGTTTAAATAGGGAAGTCCCAAGTGAATGCTTTTGCTGATGACATTTGGTGATATCAAAATAGGAGGCATCCAATATATTCTGGAATAAGAAATAAAGGACACTTGTCCTGGGGTGCAGAATAATGCCCCTCTGACTAAATGGCATCAGTCTGAAGAGATGTTTAAGTGGCCGCGTATGTTAAAAGGGTATCATGACAGTGCAGAAGAGCTACGGTTTATATGTTTGTGTAACACACGAGTGAAGTGTAAACATTCAGAAATCATGGTACGCTTAAAGCAAATGAAAGCAGTTCTCAGCAGAAAAATGAAAAGTATACATAAAGAGACAAAGGCAGAAGGTTTATTTTGTGTATAACGATGGGAAAGCTATGTACACACACAATGTAGTTGAGAATACAGAAGTACAAAGAGGAAAGAGCAGCAGTTCTGAATCAAGAAATGTTTCATGATGACAAGTCATTAGAGGAAGGAAAGAAGTCATTTACAATCCCAGTGCATATAGTGGCATTAGTGATATGTAAACAGGGGGAGAGAACCGGGGACTGCTGCACTGCTATTTAATATATTTGAAATGTGTAACTTTTTATGTAACATGTAATACATATATAATATGTATGGTATAATGTATATATCTATGCGTTTCAACATTTCTAGAATTGAGGAAATAGTGTGTTTGAAATCTGTATACATGTATATATTCTTTGGTTTTCATTTCTTGTTTGGTGCATTATAAATACAGTATGCTAGGAACACTAATATAAGATGTATCTCTTTCCCCAGCTTTCCTTTTCACTAAGAGCAAACTGAAATCAATTGTCTGAGACAGCTTTGTGGCATGATGTTCAGCAGACTTCGCTATGCAACAAAGCACTTAATCAGGTGTTTAACTCCCATTAATTTCAATGGGATTTAAGCGAGAGCTGCTTGGAAAACCAAAATTTTTCCTGTGCAAAATTTTGAACAAAAAATCTTGGTTAGAAATTTTTCAGTTGAAAAATTTCAGATTTCCTGCTGAAAGTTTCAAATTAAATGTTTTTGTTTCAGATTAACATCTTGAAACAGTATGATAATGTTCATTTTGACTTGAAATGTCATTTTGTTTTCATGTTTTGGTTTCAATAAAACCAAAACAACAGTTTAAATCAAAACAAAATAAAAATTGCCATTTTGAACTGACATTTCAACATAAAATGCTTTGTTTTTCTTTTTCAGTTTCAAGATGCCAAAAGAAAATTACATTTTAAGTCAAAATGAAATGAACTATTTTTGTTTACTTTTGGAATTTTGAAACCAAAACATCGAAGTGTTGATTCAAATGAAAATTTTCATTTTGACATTTCCTGTAGGCAAATCAAAATGGTGGTCCTATTTGTCATTTTGTTGTGAAAAGTGTTAGTTTCAGTTAAACCAGATTTTTCAGTGGGAAAACTTTCCATATAATTTTTTTAATCAGTTCTAATTTAAGCATGTGCTTAAAGTTAGGTATGTGCCAAAGTATTTTGCCAAATTGGGGCCTATGTTGTATAAGTGTAATACCATTACTTGAATATTTGCTTGCCTCCATAGTCTAAACTGGCTAAAAGGCATATCATCCAAATAATTCTAGTCTGATCTAAAATAATCCAATAGTATACATAATAAAACACTTAGTGTTTATGTTTTTATATTGCTACAATAATTTCATCTGCAATATGAAACATATTTTGTTATATTCTATTCACAGAAGTGTGGTTATGTATAAATCACAAGAGAGGAATAAAACATTTTTACAGGAGATCAACAGCAAAATTACCTCAGGCATTTCTCTAGTAAAAGAAAGATGATAAAGAGATTATCTTGGTGTAATACAGTTATTATACAGCAATGTATTACACTTAAGTTTTCAGACCAGGGCAGCTCCTTGAGACATTAACATGCTACATGTAACAGAGACAAATAACAGCATTTTGCACACACATACAATACTGAATAGAATCTGAGAAAGAGAGTCGGTGTCAGTTTTGGGATGTGATGCATGTGACACTTAGGCCACGTCTACACAGGGATAAAAAACCCTGGCTGGCCAAGATCAGCTGACTTGGGCTCTCAGGCCTCAGGCTCTGGGGCTGACAAATCGCTGTGTAGACTCTTGGGCTCAGGCTAGAGCCTGAGCTCTGGGACTCTGTGAGGGTGAAGAGTCCCACAGCTCAGGCATTAGCCCAAGCCCGAACATCTACACAGCAATTTTTAGCCCCTGAGCCCGAGCCTTGTGAGCCCAATTCAGCTCACAAGGGCCAGCTGCAGCAGTGCCACGGGTCTTTTATCCCTATGTAGATGTACCCCAAGGGGCTTAGGGATTGAAGCAGAAGCCAAGCTGCTGTCTCTCTCAAACTGTAGAGCCTCAGCATACTTAATAAAGATCTCTTTCCCATAACTGCCTTCATCCCATAACTCTGCCACATCACTTAATAATAATGAAACACAGACCTGTAAACACTTATTCTTGTGAATACTGAACTCAAGGGGACTACTCAAATGTGTGTTTGTAGGTCTGGACACTGTACTAATATAACATGAGTAATAATACTCAAATGAACAACTGCACAATTCATTAATGTACTTGTCCTGTAAAACTCTGCCCAGAAAGAACAAAGTACGAGATGAACATATTGTCCCAGATTCAGCCAGGTACTAAAGGAGGTGACTAAATTTAAGCAAGTGATTAAATCCCATTGACTTCAACTTACTTGTGTGCTCAAAGCCAAGTACGTGTCTAAGTACTCTGCTGAATTAGGCCTGATCTACAATGGTGAGCAATATCATGCACTTAATCCTCATTCATTAAGGATAACCATGCACAACCCATCAGTGAGCAAGGTGATTGATTCCTGAAGTGAAAAATAAGCATATTCCTCTGCCTGGAATTATGTATTACAGTACTGACATTCTCAGTTCACAGATAAAATAGATCTACTTAAAGTGGTAGCAATATTGCAACTAACAAATTCTGCCTGTGGATTTGAAATATGATATCTTCACTGGACCTTTGGTTAAAATGAATAAATTCATACCATGGTGCATGTTTGAAACCCATTCCATGTGAATTCATAGAATAGTTGCATTTTGTTTTAATCAAGTGAACTTTTTATTCAAATGAAATGTACAGATAGTAGTCCTAATCCTACTCCCAGTGAAATCAAAGACAATTCTTCCATTGATTCCAACAGGACAGGGCTTGGTATATTGCCAGTGGTTTATCCAAAATAGTTTCACATTGTTCACTGTTATGACATATCTGATTCCACAGACATTGAACCAAACTTCTAAATCAACAGCTGTGAATAATGTGGGATGTGATATATTTACATTTTAAGGGTGAAATCCTGGTCTCATTGAAGTTGATGGGATCTTTGCTACTGACTTCAGTGGAGCCTGGATTTCACCCTGAGCTCTTAGAATATCTCGCCATGGAGTAGTCTTACGTATTGCACTGTAAGAAACCTAGAGACCATGCACCATGCAATACCCCAGTAGAAATGGGTTAAAGCAGTATTTTCAGACTGATATTCACTATCTACTAGCATCTGTTCCAAAATTAAGCAAAGGAACCAAAGTAGAGTGAAAATGATTCCTAAATAGGTGAGAACCAAGATCTGAATGTTTACTTTGGAAAGTTCTATCTCTCATTTTTTACACAAAATAATACAAAGAAATATGATGCTACTTAGAAACTTAGCTTCTGCATTTAAAGCCATAGTTGGAGAATTAATTATTTACAATAAAATATTTTAATATGTTCAAAACATTGGTAAATGATTTTAAAAATATGGTTCTTATTGCTTTTCTGAGTGCTAAACTAGTTTCCTGTTCATTCAAGGCATCTTCCATTGTGTTTCAATGGCTTTAAAATACGAAGAGTGTACAGACTGCTAATAATCTTCCTGTTCACCCCACTCAACTGCTGGATCATCATCCATTCGCAGAATAAGGTAGGAGAGAAGCTGAAAGAGATTCTGCCACAATAATAAAGAGACAAAAAAGGAGAGGTCGCTTACATCTACCTCACAGTGGTCGCCAGCATAGTTTACATCACAGATGCACTGGTATTTGTTAAGTAGGTTCTGGCAGAGGCCTCCATTCATGCATGGATCAGAGTTGCACTCATCAATGTCTGTTTCACACCTACAGTAAAAGACCAAAAGCGCTAAGCAACTGTGGTAGCAACTAGATAACATTAAACGGACAAGGGTTTCTCACTGTCTTGAAAATAACAGACATTACCAGCTACACTTACATCTTTGATGCCTTGTGTTGTTTTCACATATAGGTACAAAAATGGGAAATCCCATATCTGTGGCATTTTGATGCTCACATTGGCACTTTGGCATGTAAAATGGGCATTTGTGACTTAGGCTGATTACACAGGGATGAAAAATCCTGTGAGGGTGGAGGGTCCCAGACCTTGGTTTCTAGGCAAGCCTGAGGGTCTACACAGCAATTTTTAACTCTGCAGCCCGGGCCCTATGTGTCCAAGTCAGCTGACCCAGGCCAGCCGCAGATGTGCCACGGGTCTTTTATCCCTGAGTAGACATATGCTTAGAGGCTGGTCTTGGCTACCTTCTGTAGAGAACTGTGCTCCCTCCACTCTTACTGATGTCCATGAGAGTTTAAGGCACTTTGCATCTTGAACAATTGGGCCCTAAGTCACAAAAATGCACATTTTCATCGATTCATAGATCCCGCAGTTAGCAGGGACCATTGTGATCATCTATTCATATGTCTAAGTCCTACGTATCCAAAGCATCCAAATACCTATTGCCTACTAGAAATCCCATTAGACTCCTAATAGCATTCTTCTGCTGGCCTAGTTGAGGACCATAATACCAGGAAATATAGTATGTCAAGTGTAGCATTGTATCAGATTTTAAAGGCTTAGTTAAATATTATTTAATGGTTTCAAATAATATTTATTATAAAATAGGGGCTATCCCACTTCTCATGACAAATAATTTATTAATGAGATGAGGTGGATGAGGTAATATCTTGTATTGGACCAACTTCGGTTGGTGAGAGAGACAAGCTTTCAAGCTACATGGAGCTCTTCTTCAAGTCTGGGAAATGTACTCAGAGCGAATGTCTACACTGCAATTAAAAACCTGACCCTGGCCCAGGCCAACGGACTTGGAGTTGTGGGGCTTGGGCTAAAGGACTATTTAATTGTAGTGTAGATGTTGGGAGACAAACTGGAGCCTGGGCTCTAGGACCTTTTGAGGTGGGAGGGTCCCAGAACTCAGGGTGCAGCCCAAGTCCAAATGTTTACACAACAATAAAGCAACCCATTAGCCCAAGCCCAGTGGTACCAAGTCAGCTGGCATGGGCCAGCTGCAGGTGTCTAATTGCAGTGTAGACATACCCAGAGTGTCACAGCTAAATACAAGGTGGAACAGATTGTTTAGCATAAGTAGTTAACACATATTTCAAGGAACATTCAAGGTTAAGTGGCCCATTAATACCTCTCCAGTCATATGGTGAGAAGGCTGAGTGGGAAGTTTAAGAGGGTTACAGATTGTTGTAATAAGCCATAAATCTAGTGTCTCCACAGGCACCATCTTCCAAGTTTCCCCAGGGGTGCTCAATCCCTGCTCAGCCCCAGGCCCTGCCCCCACTCCACCCTTTACCCCAAACACCCACCCCCACTCCCACTCACCCCCTGCCCCCAATGCTCCACCCTGCCTCTTCCCCACCTCTTTCTGCCACTCCCCTGAGCGCACCCTGTCCCCGCTCCTCCATCTCCCTCCCAGCGCCTCCTGCATGCTGTGAAACAGCTGATCCATGGTGTGCGGGAGGCACTGGGGGGAGGGAGGAGCTTGGCTGCTGGTGGGTGCTGAGCACCCGCTAATTTTTTCTGTGGGTGCTCCAGGGCTGGAACACCCACAGAGTTGGCACCTATGAGTGTCTCTGTTCAGACCATGATTTTTAGTATCTAGCAAAGTGATGAATATGAGCTCCCAGACTCATCTTTTGAAGGTGTTGTGCAAGGTTCCTTTGAGGGTGTGGACTGTGAGGTCAGTTATAGAGCAATCACTTTGTGAAAAGTGTTCTCCCACAGGTGACAGGGAGTTTTTTGTCTTTTATCATTTTTTTGTATAAGTGCATTCAATAGTGTAGTGATTGTCTTGTTTCACCCACATAGTTGATACTGGGGCATTTAGTGCATTGGATGAGGTATCCCACATTGTGTGATAGGGATGTGTAGGAAACATGAATCTTGAAAGATGTGTTGTGGGGGGAGTTGATCGCCATAATGGTGGAGATATGTCTGCAGGTTTGCATCTGTTGTTCTGGCAGGGTCTGGTGCCCCTTTGATTTGATTTTGAGCTTACTTCTGATGATGAGCTTGGCAGGTTGTTTGTGGGCCAGAAGTGGGGCTTCAGGTAAAATTTCTTTCAGGATGTGGTCCCCATGGAGTAAGGGTTCTAACTGTTTGATGATTCCCCATATGGGTTCCAGTGTGGGGTGGTAGGTGACAACTAGAGGTGTACAGGATTTTATTTGTGTATAGAAGCAGGTTCTCTTGGGGTATTTGGGGAGCCCAATCCAGGATGTGACCTACTTCTCTGGTGGAATGTCCTCATTTGCTGAAGGCAATTTTAAGTGTGGTAAGGTTTATATCCCTGGCTTTCTCCTTGGAGCATATTCTGTGGTATCTGACAGCCTGGCTGCAGACAGAGGTGACACATTGGGGGGAGCAGGCAGGGTCAAGAGCCCCCTCAGCAGCTGGCCCAGGTGGGGAACAGAAGGGGCAGGGCCAGAGCCTCTTCTAGCTGCTGGGAAGCTGCCTGGTGCAGCGCAGTAGCTGCCTGCAGCAGCGGCGGGTTGCCTCCCACCCAGGTTTGGCTTCTGGGGACAGGGGATGAGCGAGCCAGAGCCCCATTTCTCCCAATACCCAGCATGCATGGCACCTGTCCCAACCAGGATCTCTCTCAGGCAGCTGCTTCACTGCACAGAGCAGCAGGCAGGGCGGCTGAACGTGCCGGGGGAGAAGCCGGCGCAGTGGAAGGACAGAGCCCCTTCCCCCCACAGATAACTTGGTGGGGGGAAGGTGGCAGGCAGAGTGTGCAGGCCCCCGGCAGGGGTGGGGTGTGGAGGAGACACATGGGGAGGTCACGTGTCCTCCCCTTTAGATTGTGCCCCCTTCCCAGTATGGGGAGGCACCAGTCTATGGCTTAGATAACACATTTCTTGGTATGTTTGGGATGGTTACTGGACCTGTGAAGATAGGTGCGGTGGTCTATGGGTTTCTTGTATATAATTGTCTGTAGGGTTCCATTGCTGAAGCTGATCATGGCATCCAGGAAGTTGATGCTAGTGTGGGAGTGTTCTAGAGAGAGTTTAATGGATGGTTGGTGGTTGAAGCTGTGGTGGAAGTCTATGTGGGAGTTTAGGTCATCTGTCCAAAAGATAAAAAGATCATCAAGGGATATCATAGATTTCATGGTGCATTGTCCAGAAATTCTTCTTCAAAGTGGCCCATGAAGAGGTTGGTATATTGGGATGTTCCCAGGGTTTGGACAAAGTGGTTGTTGTTAAATGTAAAACTGTTACGAGTGAGGATGAAATGGATGAGTTTGGCGATATGTTTGGGGTGGATATCTGAGGGTTGTTCGTTATCTTGTAAATATTTGAGGCAGGCAGTGATGCCATCGTGAGGAATGTTTGTCTAGAGAGAAGTGACATCCATGGTGGCAAGAATGGTGTTCTGTGGAAGGTTGTTAATGTTGCAGAGTTTCTGGAGGAAGTTGGCTGTATCCGAGAGGAAGTTGGCCTTTTGGGTGGTGAATGGTTTGAGGATGGCTTCCATGAGTTGAGATATTTTTTCAGTAAGAGTGTTGTGGCCAGATATGATGAGTGCTGTTGGGTTCCTTTGTTTGTATATCTCAGAAAGGATGTAGACTGTCCCTGTGGTTGGTTCATGGGGATGAGGTTGTAGAGTTTCTCTTGGAGTTGTTTGTGGAAGGATTTGATGATATATTTCTGGGTAAACTGTGGTATGGGGTCGTCTCTGAGTTCTTTATAATAGGTGGTGTTGAACAGTTGTCAGTTGGCCTTGTCAGTGTAGTCATCATAGTTGAGGACTATGACAATGCCCCTTTTGTCTGTGGGTTTGATCACTATTTGGTGGTTGGATTTCAGGGACTGTCCTCTTGGTGGCGGAGAGATTATGGTGGATGTGATGTTTCCCAGACCTGGAGAAGAGCTCTGTGTAGCTCAAAAGCTTGTCTCCATCACCAACAGAAGTTGGTCCAATAAACGATATTACCTCACCCGTCTTGTCTCTCTTATATCCTGGGACCAACATGGCTACAACACACCACAAAAAACAATTTACTGTTAATTAAAAGAGTGTGAGTGTAATTAAAAGAGTGTGCCAGGACTAACTTTTAAAACTAAAATTATGACTTCAGTATTTTTTGCTGTGACTACATTTTCCCCATTTTTAGTGAGGACAATTAACCAGCCTTAATAACATCTGATTAGAAGACCTGGTCTGTTCCTGAAAATGTAAGTGTGTGGATTTTCGTCCAAATTACTAAAAGCTGTTCAGTTTAACCAAAGTCATGTCCAACTGCAAACATTCATGGCAACAAGTTTGTTTGCATAAGCATTTGGGGAAGGGCTGGTTTTCATATCAAACAGTCATATTTGAATTTTCTACATTCACCAATCAGGAACAGAAAAAATACTATCTTACTTAGTGGATCAATTACAGTCCTCAAAAATCTGAAACAAAAATTATTCATCAAACTAGTTGGCAAATACTTACGAATACAAATGAATTCATACATACAAAAATAAATCAAGATTGGTTCACATACAGGAAAAAGAGCCATAGCAGTGGAAGCTGGAAACATAAGTCCCTTAGTCAAGTTGAAAATCCCAGCCTAAATTCAATGAATAATTTCTTTGCAATAAACAGTTTGACCAACTCTACTGAGGAATAACTTGTCCATCTCTAACAACTATCAAATTCTTTCTTTTGGTCCTCACACAAAGTCCATTGCATTCTGTGGAAAGACAACCACTGATTTCCATAGGTTGTAGATCAAACCCTTTCTTAGAGATTAGTTATACTTTTAAAGGAAAATATCTGTAATATCAGTCCAATCAATCATGGAGATGGTGTATTTTTAATATCCCATTATGTGAAATAGTTTGCATTTGTTCTGGTAAAATAAATCTTGTGTGTGTTCTGTCTGATTTAGTTTACTAAAGGTCTTCAAAGAGAAAGACACCGCTAGTTTACCTTACAACATTTTGGCAACCCGGAAAAAAGGAGAATAAATATAGTGGCTATTTAGGATTTAAAAAAGAGAATAAAGTGTAGAATGTCTCATTGCAGTGGTATGTTACCATTCAGTATGCTCAGTATTGGATCACCACTCAGTAGTAGGACCTTGGGAACCATAAAATAGAGGTTATTGCCAGCCAGTAAGTGTAGATATAAAGAAGGACTCTTATTTCCAAAGCTTTAGTTAGCAAGATGCCTAAGAGTGAAAGGAAGAAGGAAAAAACACTTTCCTCCTACCCTGAAGCTCCAAGATAAATAGACACCAAAAAAGTGGTTGAGACGGTTTTTCTTCTCCAAATCTTCTGGGGTTGGCAGGGGGCCTTTCTGGATGCCTGAATTAAATATTACAGCACAGCAGCAATTGCCAAGTGCACTCTGTACTGGGTGGGCCACAATTTTTTATTTCATCCATCATTTATGACTTACTGCAGTGATTCCACAAAGTCAGTGGGCGTTAAAGAGAGAGAGGGAGAAACCTTTTCTTGAAAGATTTTCTGAATGTGCTAAGGCTACATATTGCAGGCCCACTGGACCTTTGGACTTTCTATACCATTGATTTAATTTTCATTGTGCTGAGAGAGAGAGAGCAAAACCATTTGTTTTATATTTTCTACCTTCTTTGTACTGTATTTCCTCTCTTGCTATCAGCTGAATGCTTCTGAACAAACCTCGGGATAACCTATGGGTGTCAGGGCCATGTCTTCCTCTGTTTCTACAGCACCTAGAACAATGGGCCCCCAGTCTTCACTGAGGAAAATATAGAGAATTGGGAATAATATAATAGACAATAAATATGGGTTGCGGAGGTGTACACCATCCACTACAAATTTAGTCACGAGTGAAGTTGGTGGGTTCTCGTGCTAAGAGCTGCCCTATAGTGAAGTTAACCAATTTTGTTTTTATAATTGTTTTAGAATTTGATTCTAAACTGGCAAGATACAATATTAGTGAGTGTTCTGTGCATAACACTTCCCCTGTGAGAGTACACTTCTTGTATTTCCATTGGATGTCAGTTAAAATAAAACCATTAGTTTTATGTCTGTCTATTTGTGTATTATATGAGGATTTCTGTGTTTAAGTGTCTATACACAGAGAGATAAAATAATTATACTGTTCTATTTTGTTGTGTTTGAAACTGACATAAAGCCAGGAATATTTGTACGAAGAGGGAGATGGGATCAGTAGGATGTCATTTAAGAAAAAAAGCATCTTGGGTCAAATTCATCTGTAATTGAAGTAATTGGAGTTACACTAGGGATGAATTTGACCCATTGACTATTGACTTTTGTAGAAATCAGATTCTCATGCTGTTAAACCCTGGAAGTCATATTTGGCAAACAGAGGATTAAGCTTGGCAAATAACTGATTTTTGGTTTGCTGGCTGAACCAAAATATTGGGAAAAAATTGTTTTGGTTCAACCACACTGTTTTGTTCAACACAAAACATTTTGTTTCTTTTTTGAGTTTTTTAACACTTTAAAAAAATAAAATATAGGCAAATTTCAAAATGAAACGTTCGTGGTTTCAAAATGAAAAATTGGAATGTTTCATTTTAACAATATCAAAACAACATGTTTAGACTTTTCCAAACTTTTTATTTTAAATTTCCAACCAAACTATTTGGCAAATTTGACCTGAATTCAAAAATAATTTCAGTTGACCTGAAACTGTTTTTTGTTGTTGTTTTTTTTTGCAAATAACATGAATCAAAAACATTTTGCCCAGTTCTAACTCTAGCTCATTTTGAATAGACAGAACTGTGTCTGCAGCAGGTGAGGCACCATTTCAATCACTAATTTTGGATATCCAAAAAGGAGCCATTCTGGAACTCATGTTGTAAAAAGACAATCCAATATTCCTACAATAACCTGCTGAGGGAAAGTGCACATAAAGTTCTGAAGTGTCTCACCGTTCTCCACTAAAGCCTGGCAGGCACATACATCTCAACTCGCCTTTGAGCTCAGTACAGTTGCCATAGTTGTAACAAGTGAGATTTCTCTTCTCATTCCCACAGACGGAAAAAGGAAGCCTGATGTGCCTAGATGAATAAGAGGCAACAGCAGCAATTAATATCTCTTTATTTATTTCAGGTAAAATCTAATTTTCCCTCATTCATTTATTTAACACCATATTAAAATGCTAGTCTGTTTCAGTTGAATGCGTTTAGGTTTTCTGTTTTACAGATGAATTGCTTTAATAAGGGTCAAATTCTAATAGCATTGGGCTCACAAAAACAACAGGAGTACTTGTCACACCTTAGAGACTAACAAATTTATTTGAGCATAAGCTTTTGTGGGCTACAGCTCACTTCATCGCATGCATAGAATGGAACATGTCAAATAAATTGGTTAGTCTCTAAGGTGCCACAAGTACTCCTGTTCTTTCTGCGGATACAGACTAACACGGCTGCTACTCTGAAACCTGTCATTGGGCTCACAGTAAGCTGTACTTTACTTCACAAAGGTGCCTATCAGCTTCAGTGGCTCCTTGGGTAAGGTACTATTCAATGTGAGTAAGGGTGGCACAATCTGGCTGTAAATCAGCACACAGCTGTGAATCTCTAGAAGGATGCACGGCATGTAGACAGACATCTTCTATGGTCTGCACAGTTTTCTTGCAGGGAACAACGCTCCAGACCTGTATTCATCTATTCAATTGCTATCTGGCATACTTATTATCTTTGCTGCTGAGTGAAATTCAGTTACTAAAGGGGGTGTCTACAAAGGAAGGAAAGTGTGATACCAAGCAACTGAAGTGTGATACCAAGCAACAGTGAATCTCAAAAACTTAATTTCACATCAGTTCAACTGGCTTTCCCAAGCTCCAGTAATACCAATTTAATAATTCACTCTGAGGCAAACAATGGGCCAAATCCTTCCTTTAGGTAAGTGTCTTGGAGCTATTTGGTAGCAATATAATTTAGCACTTTATCTGAAAGAATCTGTATATAGGACATAGTACGTCAAATGCAAAAACAAAATTTGGTAATGGCTCAAAATATATTGTTTTCAAGTTTGTCTGAGTTTTAAATGAAATTAGAGGGTCAGATCCTCAGCTGGTGTAAATCAGTGTAACTCCATGGAAGACAATGGACTATAATTCCTTATGGTCCAGTCTCTGTACCAATTAAGAACAAAAGGGACCCAGTATTTTATTTGTCTTCAAGTTTATTGGACTAATCCTGCAAGTCCTTACTCAGGCAAAACTCCCACTGCAGTCAGTTTCTGTCATCTCAAGGAGCCATGTATGGGGCTGAAATAAAGCCGTCTCTGGTCTCCTCATTACATTTCAATTCTGGATGGTGGAAGTTCTGTGAGGAAAGCAATTTCCTATTATTTTGGCCCCGTAAATGGCTTCCAGAGACACTAAAAGAGCCTTTTCAACCAACAGACAAACAAAATGATGTGAATTAGGAGCCAAAGTTCCTAAGTAACTTGGATGCTTTTGAAAATTTTACCCAAAGACAAAAGCAAAGTACATGTTATTTGGATTTACCTGAATAAAACACTGTGTACACATTATATTGGTGATCCAACAGAATACAAGATCTGCACAATGTCCCTAGATTCCTTAGAAATGTGAATGTCTGTGGGGTAATAATTCTGCAGGGAAAACCTAAGTCCTGTTCTACTTAAATTTAGGTTGACATAACTATGGTGCTCAGAGGTGGGAACAATTCCCATCCCTGAGCGCTGTAGCTATGCCTTCGTAATCGCTGGTGTAGATTCGGCCAACAGCAGGTCAACAGCACAATGCTTCTGTTGACCTAGTTACCACCACTAGGGGAGGTGGAGTACCTACAGTGACAGAAAAACCCTTTCTTTGCATCTATACTGTGGCACTACGTAAGCGTGGCCTAAGTATTAATGTAGGATTGATGTAGGGGTTGATCTTTTCTCAGTTTAATTTAAACAACTTGGAAAACATCTGAGAAGTGAGCTCCGATGGCAGGAGTTTCTTTAGCTTCTGACAGGTTTCAGAGTAGCAGCCGTGTTAGTCTGTATTCGCAAAAAGAAAAGGAGTACTTGTGGCAACTTAGAGACTAACAAATTTATTTGAGCATAAGCTTTCTAAGGTGCCACAAGTACTCCTTTTCTTTTAGCTTCTGAAGCTTTCTTATTTATAATACCTGCAAAATTTTCCAGTGAAGTTACCAGCACACAGGCAGGAATAAGAGTTAACTCCATCTATGCAAGTTGCCCCATTTGCACACAGGTGACCACGGCAGTTGTCTATGTCCTCTTCACAGTTTACCCCAGTATAACCAGGGTCACATCTGCACTCGTAGGATGCGATTCTATCCAAGCAGTTTCCATGAATGCAGGGGTTTGAAAAGCATTCATCAATGCTGGTTTCACAGTGCATGCCAGTCCATCCCTTGGGACACGTACAACGATAGTAACTATATAAGTCTTCACATATCCCATCGTGCATACAGGGATCAGAGCTGCAGGCATCCAATTGCAAACAGCCAGTAACAACAGAATTTGCAGATATTTTGAGGAATTGCTCTTCTTGAGGTTTTTTTGTGTGACCGTCATAATTTTCAATGTACGAGAGATAAATGCCGCTGATTTCTATAGTGCTCATGCATCCCCTTAGGCCATCCAGATTGTCAAAAGCTTTGTCGGCAACATAAATATCTATTTCTTCTCTTAGGAAGTTGAGGCTTCCTGTGGCGACTGTACTCGTTGCAGTGTCTTTTTTATCATCTATATCAATGTGCCATCTAGACGACTGGGATAGGGGTTCTGTCATCGAGAGAATCACTTGGTGCCATTTCCCATCGTTCACGGGCTGTGAACTAGCTAGGGTCAGCACGTAAAAGCCGTTGCCGCTTTGCAGCTGAAACACTAGCCTGGTGTTCTGAATGCGAATGGTAATGAACTCTGGCTCCTTCTCAGCATACAGCAGTATCACATCAGCATCCCTAGTCCGAAAGCCAAAGACAATGTTGGTGAGGTCTCTCCGTATCTTCCCATTGGTTCTGTAAAATATTGCACTGCTTCTGCCGCTAAACACTGCATTGGCAACACCTGTGCAAAGATAATAATATCCGTTGAGAAAGCAGGCCAATTTACAATTGATACCTGTGCAACATTTTCCCTACTCCACTGTGCCAGGCTGCCTGCCTCTTGTAATTTCAATCTTTCCACTTTGTTCCATGAAGCATGCAAATTCTAATCAGTGTCAATATTACGCCTCTTGGCTTCTCATTTTAAAAAATAAGAGTCAGATGCAAATCCCTGTCTCCACTGAAGTCAGTGAGCTATGCTGATTTTCATCAGCTGAGGATCTAGCCCTAAATGTTGTAATCTCTGGGGCATCCTAAGTGTTTTTGTCTAAACTCTCACTCTCTCTTAGGCTGCAACTGTGACCCTGATTCTGATCTCATGTAAGGCTGTGCAAATCAGGAGTAACTCCATGGAAGGCGGTAGAGAAACACTAGTATAAAATGAATGCATTTGAGATCAGAATCAAGCCCTATTTCTTTGTCTCGTGCCACACTTAATGAATAAACAATAACAAAGGCCCAATCCTCAGCTGGTGAAAATCAGCATAATTCTCCTGAAATCAATGGAGCTAGGATGATTTACACCGGCTGTTGAGCTGGGGAAATAACTTTGTAAAGGTTTGTGAAATTCAGGCTGAATAGAACTGCAGTGGCTGGTGTTAATTTATGTGTTGTTTTTTCCAAGATGGTAAATAGGTGTATTAGCCAATGGTAGGAATTACAAAGAATGTCTAATAATTAGTTCATGTGTTGTTGATACTTGCCTGAATTTACAATCTTTGTAAACACCCAGTAGTTCCAGAACTGCAGAAAAAGTAGAAACCCTCCCACTTCCATTTCTCTCCTTTGTGAAAAAGTATCTTTAGGGGGTTTACCAATTTAGGATGATTATGATTATATAAAGCAACAACTTTTGATCCTGAGTCACTGTCACAAATCAGGAATATTCCACTAAAGTCAGTGGAGTTACAACCAGTGTAAAACTAATGTAAGGAGATTCAGGCCCATGATGTTGATGTTCCCTCAATTTCACACTGGCATATTTCCACTGACTTCAGTGATGCTGCACTGATGGAACTTGGAGGGGAATATAGCCCTAATTGCATAGGGCTGTGAGTGTAGTTTAGTGAACAGAATTGTGTCCATTTTTAGGGCCTGATAATCTGATCTTTACACATATATTTGACATTTTTCATTGGCATTTTGTCCATTTTAATAGACAAAAACAGTCAGATTTTAAATGTGCATTCCAGGCTTTTTCAGGGTGTGTGCTATTATATAGGGCAGGGGTGGGCAAACTTTTTGGCCCAAGGGCCACATCGGGGTTACGAAATGGTATGGAGGGCTGGGTAGGGAAGGCTGTGCCACCGCAAACTGCCTGGCCCCTTCTCACTTCCCGCCCCCTGACTGCCCCCTTCAGAACCTCCGACCCATCCAACCCCTCCCTGCTCTTTGTCCCCTGACTACCCCCTCCCAGGCCCCTCACCCCTAACCATCCCCCTGGGACCCAACCCCCTATCCAGCCGCCCCTGCTCCCTGTCCCCTGACTGCCCTGACCCCTATCCACACCCCTGCCCCCTGACAGGCCCTCCAGGACCCCCGACCCACTTCTTGTCCCCTGACCGCGCCCTCCCGGGACCTCCATCCCTAACTGCCCCCCCAGAACCCTCCCCATCCAACCCCCCTCCCTGTCTCCTGACCACCCCCCTCCCTGAACCTCCGCCCCATCCGACCGCCCCCTGTCCTCTAACTGCTCCCGGGACCTCCTGCCCCCTTACCATGAGGCTCAGAGCGGCAGGACAGGCTTATTGGAAAGCCTGGGAGGTGGGTGGGCGCAAGCCGCGCTGCCCACATGGCAGCATCACTCCAGGAGAGAGGGGACAGTGGGGGAGGGGATGGGGACTAGCCTCCCTGGCCAGGGGCTGGCGGGATGGTCCTGCAGGCCGGATGTGGCCCGCGGGCAGTAGTTTGCCCACCTCTGATATAGGGGGAGGGGAGAGACAAGGAAATGTCTCCTATTCATGCTTCAGTTCAAATCTGTATGGGTGTTAGGGTTTGTGAGAGCTGTGGTGGTCAGATAAAGCAGATTGCTAGGATATCTGTAGGCATTCTTTCCCAATTGTGGCAAATTTTGGCTGAAATAACCCTTGGGATTACCAATAAGGGATTATTAATGGGAAACCTCACAAGAAAAGAATCTGCCCTTCACTTTACTGTAAATACTAGAAAATAAGTTTATTTGAAATAGTTTGGGAATGGAGATATAGACACTAAGCACTGTGAATGATCACATTGTCTTATGCCTGTGTACTCTAAATGCTAAGGCAATGGATGTACCATTATGTCTCTTGGCATACCAACTCTTGTGCCTCATAAAATGGGAACGTGAATAGAAACAGTTTTTCCAGGATAACTTATGGCATTTGGAAACATCAGTGTTTGTAATGTATGTATTTTCAAAGTTTACTTCAGTTCTCAGAGAGAGAACCAACTAAGATTTTTTAAATCAAAAACTTAAAACACTCTTGTGTGGACATTATTAAGCACTTGGCAATGACTAGCTGGCTAGTGTGCTGTTACTCCTGTTTGTGACAGTGATCATAATTATCTGTCTCTTACCTTGTGCCTCCCACATCTACTTATTGTACCTACCTGTTTTGTTTCATCATAGACCTACAATGCAAGCTTTTTAGTGCAGGATCTGAAATTATTATATGTGTGTATAGCACCTATCACAGCTGGACCCCAGTTGCTGATTGGGGCTTCTAGGTGTCCACCCCACACTTGCCCTGAAGGGGTTAATGCACGGCAGATGGGCCAGTTTACTTATTAGGCTGAAGGCCGAGAGGAAAGCCCTAATTAGGGGATGCTCACCTGTGCAGGAACAGGCAGGTCTTCTATAAAGCCAGGGAGCTGATAGCAGGAAGGCAGCTGTGGGGAGGTAGTCTGCAGTCACTCCCTGGAAGAAGGGAGGTGTGTTTGGGGGCTATAGATACAAGTAGCTCACAGTTGCTCACTAAGATGAGGGAGAAGAGAGGCCGGCAAACACCAAAGAAGTGGGTAGTGCCAGAGTAGGAAGCAGCCCAGGGAGTAAGCAGCAAAGTTGGGGACTGAACAGACCTTGGCTGCGTGTTGTAGAGACTTGACGGACTATACCTCGGAAGGGTGGAACGCTGAGTGACCTAGCCAAAGGGCCAAGTCACAAAGAAGATGCTGCAGTTCCTGGAGGAAGAGAGGGGCTGCAGACCAGAGAGAGAGATGGAACGATGGCGTGTAACCACTGGGAGGGGCGTTGACCTCGCGAACTAATCCCCAGAGTGGCCAGAAGGAGGCATCACCCTAGCAGTGAGTGGAGGCCCTTGTTACACACCTCAGTACTAATAATAAACAATAATAACAACAAACCAATTCAGTTCTATTGTCTGTGAGTTTAGGGGAATATTATTATGTCTGTCTACATAGAAGTTTGGAAACTAATGCACGGAAACAAAGAGATAATTAAAGATACATAACATATCTGTCTCCCAGGAGTTTATGAATGTCCATTATGGCAACCCCTTACCATTGCCACATAAAAGAACACTGAGATCTAAAGTTAAAGACTGCTAAAGATGTAGATTGCGTTGTTTTTTAGCAAAAGGAAACAGTGCAATTACTTCCCATCCATATGTTTATACTCCACTATAATCAGCTAAAATTGTTGATAAGATATCACCTATTAGATTTTTATAATGAAAGAGAATGTGTAATATGTTATTTAGGTTATAAATATAACTATGTATTTTAAAATATAAATGTGTTTTAATACTCACTCTGACTGACCTCTTTTTCCTGTCTCAACAATAACCTGCATCATATGGATCTATTTGCAGGGTGCTCCGTTTCGTCTATGCTAGAAATCTTTTGCTGACCAACTCTTCTGTTCCTAGGAGTCAGCTATTCTAACTGCTTCCATTGCACTTTGTGTACAGTAATCCTGCTTCACAGCATCATGGGGGTATTTTTGGAGAAAAAAGGATGCTTTTTGGAAAACACCATAACAAAATCTCAGCGTGCTTTTTAAATTCCACGCTATTTCAAGGGAGGGGAAATAGAAAAGCGATATCCAACACATTGGCAAATGTTCTTATGATAAGTAGTGGTCATTAATTTTCAAATGAACAAGCTTCTTGGAATTCTCATGCTCTTTATTAAGATACCAGTTGAAATGACTATCTTTCAAATGCATTGCTAGTGTTAGGATGCTTAAGATAGCTTTTAAAGATGCTTCACTTTAAGAAAATGGAATAAAGCAGTGTGCAGGAGTATGTCATCTGGCATGTCTTTCCAGAGGAGGGAGAATATTTTAAGATTAATCCTCTTATCTTCTTGCAGTGGTGCTCTGATGGAACAAAGTGGTCTATTTTATAAACATGCCAAGTAGATGCATTGATTAACTGAAGAGTAAAGCCCCTGCAGGCAATATTATCTGAATCCTCACTCCATTGCTTTCAAAATGGAAGGGTAATTTTAAAAAAGAGGCCCAAGATTAAATGGATCTTAATTTGTGATCAGCCACAGATGACGGCTGAAACTTGAATTTTAGTATCCCATTATTCCATTCATAATACTTTTAATAGCAGTGATCAAGATTCTATTATTTATTATTGTATTATTATCATCACTAATAACAAACAAAATTCTGCTGGGTTGTATGAGAATTGGAATGCTTGATTTAATTGAACAGGTCATGAAAATCAACGTTATCTGAAGTTGTTTCAGTTTCCCAAAGGTTATAGGGATGATAGAAATGTACCTACATTCAAATCCTTGGTGTACCAGCTGGCACTGTGCTTCATGAGGACAAGGGCTGAGCTCACACCACTTAACTTCCTCGCATGCTTTCCCTGCTGTGTTTGGGGGGCATGTGCAAGTGAAGTCGTCCCAGATAGAATAGCAAATGCCACCATTGTGGCAAGGGTTGGTCTAAATGGAAAGAGTAGAGACAATCAAAGTGTTAGCAAGTGGCAGTGGAGTCCCACACAAGGGAAAGCAGGATTGCTTGGGATAAAACGGAATTGTGTTTACTTTGGATTGAAAGCTATAAAGCCTTACAGGTTCCATGCATGGGTAGCAGGTTTAGTAAATGGTTATCCTTACCTCACCTTTCATAACCCCCATATATTTTGCTGCTGATGCCCACGATATTCAGCACTATTCAGCAAAATCTGCTCTTACCAGCATGTTTATTTGTTTAAGATGTCATTACTGTCACATATTGCATGGGAACATTCATGGGCCAAAAGAGGAGTCCTTGCTCTAAACATGGAAACATGCTTTGAGAAATGGCATCCTCACCTTGCAAAGATTGTCACCAGTACAGCCCTGGGTCACGTTGATCAGTGTTCGGTTGATGACAGAATACAGTGATGTGGTAATGGGGAAGAATTCCAGTTGTTGGTTATTCAGTCTTAAATCTTGGATACAGCCTTTAAAATACCCACCATTTATATCAGTTTCTTGTTTGTCTGGTAGTCCTCCAATATAGAGAATATCCCTACTTTGGACTGTTAGTATTGGAGTAGAAATGTAGCCTAGCTGTTGAGATGACTGGAACAATTCAGCCTTATTTGGCTGTATTTTTAATGATATTAAGTAAAAATTTCCATCACTCACAGTCCATGTGCTGAACAATTTGGTGGAATTTGAGGCTAACATGACTAGTTTTCCATCTTCCAACCAGATCCTTATATACAGAGATGTACTGTTCCTCACAGCTAGTAACAAGCCAGAAGACTTCCGTGTTCGGACAAACATTGATATAGTCATGTTTTCGTTCTGACCAGCATCAACAGAAAAAGCAGCATACCCCGAGGAGTCCTCACTTCCAAATCGGCCTGGCATGTACTCTTGAAATGAGGGGGGAAAGAGAGAGAAAATAAAATAGTTTAAGACTAATTCACTAATGCAGGCAGCACAATGATCAAACATCCACCACTAATAAAGAGAGGCACCTGCTAGCATTTAAGGACAAAATAAGGATTTGATTCTGGTCTGAGTGGCTTCCATGGGAAAATTCACATTGGCTTCAATAGGAGCAGGGTTAGGCTTTATTTTGGTGCTATAAGGTACATTATTACACCACATTCTTCCCCTTTTGCAGCTTCTGTACATCTTGTGAGGATGTGTATCCAAATGGTTTCTCAGGGCAGACTCCAGCACAGTTATTTGTACTGGTCATGAGAAGGGTGTATTTTGAGCCCAACCTAACTGTTATCATCCCCTAAAGACCAAGGGTACAATCCTGGCACCACTGAAGTTAATAGAAGTTTTGTGATTGACTTCAGCGGGGGTAGGATTTCACCCCAAGACCATATGCACTACTGCTGGAGTAGGGAAGTGTAACCCATTCCAAGTGGACCCCCATGCACCATTAGGGATTTATCCTCAGGGAGGGCAGGAAGTGTTTCCCCTACATATACTCCCTAAACATTCCCATCAAGGAAAGTGGACAATGTTAAATCAGGACTAGGTCTCCACACAAAGAGGCTGATAAGAGCATATGCTGATTTAGCACATGCTCTTATTTTCTCTTTGGTTTCTACACATCACCACCCACTCTGGAGCTGTGATAGCCCTTTATTTCCTTGGCAGATTACACCTATGCTGATCTGCATCAGCCTAGATCCATCAGTGAATCTGGCTCCCAAATTGTCATTTCTATATATGATCAGTCTCTGCCAACACATGACACTGCTGTACCACCGGGGTAGGCAAATGATCTAGAATCCAAGACACTTTTTAAAAAATTTGTGTTTATCAGTTAAGATGATTAAACCAGAACTCCTCTCTTTCTGTCACTCTCTATTTTCCATAATGAAGCTAGGGATTTTTAATTAAGAACAGAAAACATATCTCCCAAACCACTGTAATGAAACTATTTATTCTGATGCATCAGCTTTTTGAACCACAGTATTTCTATTCGTTTTACGTTTTAAGTTTCAAAATCTTGTTCTCCATATTGTAGGCTTTCTGCCTAAACACTTTCAAGAGCTATTTTTTTTTAGCATGTCAAATGCATAAAAAGTGTCAACCTGGTTTAAAGAAAGAAATCGCTCCTGTAACTAAAGAGTCAGAGTCCTCTTTTGTGCAGTAAAACTCATATGTCAAGTTTCTGCCTGCAGCATGACTTTTTTTATGACTTGGTTATAAAACCAATGAAAATAGGGGATTGACTGTGGAAACCCTAACAGTCCTTTAACAACCAGGGTGTTACTATGTGCCACAGTAATATTATTTAGTAAGGGGAATAAATCCCCGACTTGCTCCTGAATAGACAATTTCATAAATAACTACGTATGAAATATTTTAATTTTATGAAAGAGATTATCCACGTTTCTTTCTTTATCTGCTTGTTAAAACCATGACATGTAGAAATAAATCTTCCCTTTTGCTGGAATGGGTGTTTTGAGGCATGAGAGCATTGTAGAGTGCACCCTCTCTAGAAGGCAGTCCTTGAGAACTAAGCATTTTCCATGTGAAAAAAGCGAGCATTTCTAATGAGGAGCTGGAGCATAGGAGCCTTGCAACCTCAGAAGGAAGGGTGAGTCTTAGAAAAAGGTATTACTGTACTTGAAATTTTTCTATTACTTTGCCACACACACACACAAAAAAAATACTGAATCTGATCTTGGGTTTGATGGGACACTTAGCAACCCCTTGGTCAATATTAACCTCTTGTGTCTCTACATCTGGATGCTGATCAAAATAAGTCAACATCTGTTTGTTATTTTGTATATGTAGTGAAAATATTGCCTCACGTCAATTAAATCCTTGGCAGCAACTTTTCTTCAAAAGGACATCAGCATTTCTTATGTTATCCCTCGCCACAAGTCCCCTCCTCCCCAATGCCATAGTGTTTTAAGTCCTGCATATATCTAACATCCATGTATCAAAGTGGCATGGTGGTATGATTTGCAAGGAATATTGTGGTTAGCAGAAAAAAATACCAAATACTTTTTAATCATTCTCAACAGTTCTAATGCAAGAATAAGCCTCTCCCAGCCCTGAATGGTTTTCATTTCACTTCATATAAAGAGTCAAACATATTTACCAGATGTTCTCCTACACTCCAAAGTTGCTTTTCAAACCTTTGGATAAATTACAGCTGGAGTTCAAAGCAGTCTGTTAGAATTACCTCTCAGACTTTATCATTTTACATTAAAAAAAAAAGAAAGAAGGTATCCATAACTATTAAATACAGCACATGAAATGATATAATATTTAAACATTTTGAAAGGGACTTCAAGATGCAGCTTTCTGGTGAAATACATCCAATAACCCCCTGGGACCAGATCCTCAGCTGGTATAAATCAGTGTAGCTTCATTGCCTTCAGTGCAGCTATGCCTACTTGCACCAGCTGAGGATCTGGCCCTTTGAATCTAGCCAGGGCACTGCTGATGCTCTTCATTTCTTTTCAGACTGCCTGGTTTAAAAAATAAACTGTCTTTTCTTCATCCCCAAATTATCATGTGTTAGTAGAAAGTTAGTAATCTGTACCAAGGGGTGGGGGGCATTTGTGTGTGAATACAGGGCCAAATCCTGCACACCTTCCTCAGACAAAACTCCCAGTCTGAGCTCAATAGGCTTTTGCTGAGAAAGGAGGGGAGGCTCCAGTTCAAAGTGTTCCTGAAAGGTGCTATATTTACAACCCTGGAGAATGGCGCACTCTGTTTATCCACATAGCCGGTAGAGCATAGCAGACAGCAATACAGGGACCTCATATTGTCCCTCCAGTTTGCCACAGCTCATACGTGGAGGATCACATGGAGTAGGGTCGCCAACTTTGATTGGATGAATTCCTGGAGATTTCATCACATGACATAATCTTTAATTAAAAATTAATTGTTAATTCCTGGAGACGCCAGGACAATCCTGGAGGACTGGCAACCCTAATGTGGAGGAAAGTGAGGGTAATTCAATTTCCAGGCCTATTCAGGTTTTGGCCTTTCTGCTGATTCTACCCATAAGGATGCCAGTTAAATGGTTTTTGAGATGTGGGTGCATGTCCAGTGGGAAATTGACTCATTTCACAGAGGCAACCAGGCAGCTCTCAGATGGTAACAGTTATTGGTAACTCTTACCCTGGGATGGACTTCAACCAGCTAACCAAAGATCCAATTACCAATCCTCAGGCCGTTCATTCTCCCTAGGTTGGTTGGTAAAATGATGCTATTGACTGTCAGGCTTAATCTGCCGGTGAAAGCTCAGATATGATTTTTTTTTAAAATGTCTAATTTTTTTCATCTGTTCAATGTTTTATTCATTCTTCATTTACCCTCAAAAACAGGAGTACTGCTTTACATACAGATACTGAGACTCACTAGTACCTAAGTGAGTTTTAAAAATAGGACTTAAGCTCCTAAGGCTATGTCTATATTACAAGCTAGTGATGTGATTCCCCTGTCATGGACATGTACTCACGCTAGCTGTCATCAAGCTAGCTAGCCCAGTTTCAGAGAGGTTTGTAGTCAGCTTGGCTCAGCTGTGCTTCCACTGTTGATACCAGTGTTACAGTGGCTTCCCTGCTATTTATATTCACTCTATCTGGATAAGAGTTAGGGCAAGTATGTGTACATGAGGAGGGGAATCACACCACTAGCTTATGGTGTAGACATAGCCTTTAGGTCACTGGGTGCTACACCTACAGCAAACCTGAGTTTCCCAAAGTTTAATGGCATATTAAAACTAAAAAAAAATTAAAGCACTGGATGAGCAGAACCCATCAATTTAGCTTGACTTTTCTGCCTGATTGAAATTTAGGCTTCCTATAGAGAGAAGTAGAAAATAATGAACAAGTGCTTCTACTAACCTCTTGTGTTTTCTCATCAGTTGAAAGTAAGCAGCGGAGGTCTTAAGGGTCATGGCATTTCATCACTGATATAAACAGATTTGTTATTTGTGATTATGCTTTGAGCTGGTGTTTAATACACTAATGCCAAAAACATTATCTTACCTGTTGAACAGTTTGGCCCTGTGTAGGGCCTGTAGCAGTCACATTGATAACTCAGCCACAAGTTGATGCAGCGTCCCCTATTTTGACAAGGGTGGTTTTCACACCTGTCCTGTTTCGTACAGCCTGATTTGACATTTAAAGATGTTTCACTTGATATGTTCTCAGGGGTAATAATGTTCAAGTCTATTTCAATGTCCTGAAGACAGCCTACAAATGAAGGTGCAGAATGCATATTATAGATGTTAGGTGGAGAGTCACTGCTCATGTTTCCCTCTCGTAAACCACCCAAAAATATGCTCTGAAATGCAAGCATCAGTTGATCGCTATCTATTGCAGCAGTAGATTTATTGACACATGATTCTATACAAGAGCTGTCAAGTAGATTAAGGGTAACAGCTCTTGCTAAGGTTACCTCCACAGAATGCCATTCTCCATCACTGACATTATGTGAAATATGCAAAAGAACCTGTGGCTGGTTATTGACTTGCACGAATAAGCGTAAGTAGCCATTCAGTAACTCCAACGTGACAAATGTATCTTTCTTCCCGCGGTGAAATATAAAAGCTGTAGGCTGCACAGTCTGAAACCTCAGGTTTATGTTATAGAAAGATCCCTGTACAGCGGTCATGTCACTGTTCACCCACAGGAAACCATTTCCCTCAAAAGAAAAGGTGGTTATTGTTTCACAGTGTGTTCCAGTATACCCAGGTGGGCAGATGCAGCTGGATCCATGGTGGCCATTTTTTAAATGTGGGATACATAAACCACTGTTTTGGCATTGATGGTTATTGCAGCCAAGGAGGACCTCAGTACAGTTCCTGCCACCAAAAGAAATCCCCTCCTTCTCTCCAAATGGGCAATGACAAGTGTAATTTCCAGGAAAATTCTCACAGGTGCCACCATTTTGGCAAGGGTTCATGTAACATTCATTAATGTCTTCTTCACAGTGAATACCTAAAAAAAGAAGAAGATTTGATTGGATAAGTGCAGGCCAGTTTTTCTCAAACTGTTTTAGATATTTAATAAAATGAACTCTAATTACAGGGGGGATCTGTTTATCAAGGGATGGTTGGTCCCCAGTGGTTGACAGCAATGAGAATAGATGCTGTTATTGTTTTGTACTGCAGTAGTGTATAGTGGTGCCAATCAGGGTCAGGGCCTTGTGCTAAGCTCTGTACATACACTGTACATGTGGTAAGTAAGTGATGAAGAAAAGAGCAAGCTACAAATTTGTCTTGAATGGCAGTGTAATCAAATTGAGAGAAGATGTGATCCAACAAATTGCTTTCCATGGCAGAGTGGGTGTGAAATTGGCAATTCTTCTGGAAAAATACATTTTTTTATCACATGGTAAAAGCCAAGAACTGTTCATTAATATGTATGAATAATAAAATTATACATAGCTCAGAGACTGCAAGTTCTTCTTTCTCATTTACATTCATTCAGTTGAGGGGAAGGATGGTCCCGTGGTTAGAGCGCTACCCTGGGCTGCGGGAAACCTGGTTTAAGTCCAGCTCTGCAGCAAACATCCTGTGTGACCCAGGGCAAGCTGCTTAGTCTCTCTGTGCCTCTGTTCCTATCTGTAAGGTATGGAATACTGGCACTTCCCAGCCTCACAGGGGTATTGTGAGGATAAATACATGAACGACTGTGAAGTGCTGAGAAACTACAGTGATGGAGGCCATATACGTATCTTAAATAGAAAAAAGCTTTTCCATAATCACGTCCCCACTCCTCCTTTTATAGATTCAGCTTTCTCCAGGGTGACCCCTTAGTTCTGATATTCAGTGCTCACTTCACCACGTTTCGGGAGTGACCTTTCCCTTCCTTCAACAGATTCACTCTGATGCTAACAATACATATCTCACATAGATCTGAAACTTAATAAATGGGGCCTATATCCCCCAGTTTCCCTTCTCATGCAGAACAGCCAGGAACCACATCATTCAAGAGTGACCAGTACATATGCAATGGAGAGGGGAAATCCATTTACACTCCCATGGAGGCCTGCAGAAGATCCCAGTGGGATTTTTGGTTGAAAACTCACATGCTTTGTAACACAGAGATTCCATTTTCCTCCCCAGTTTTTATTCCAGAGAATGAAATGAAATGTCTGGAGCTCTTTGGTTGAAATATAATTTCAACGTATGATCATTATGAAGTAATTAACCAAAATAATGTTTGAACCCAAATGTCTCCCACTGAAATTAAATTGGCTTAGATGGGTCTACGTTGGCTCTCCAGAAACTGTATAAGAACTCTGTAGTGTAGTTAACAGCATATGATAAGAAACTATTCCCTTCATTGAAGATAATTAGCTATCACATACTGTACCTGTCTTTGAATGTAAACCTATAAAGAGATTGACCTACTACAGCAAAACACAAACGTCCTTCAAGGGAAATTATAGGAACAAGTTAAACTATTTTGATTAGTTTGGAATAGCAGCCATACTAATTCAGTGTCTGTCCACTTTACTCAATCATTATCAAAGCTAGCCCCCTGTCTTAGCAATGACCCTTGTCATTTATCATTCTCAAATTATGGTGTGAAGTTTCCAGATGAAACTTCAGATCATCAAATGTAGCCAGTACTATCTCTTATGTTTTGGCAATGGACTATTACTGCTGTAGTCTCTCTGTTTCCCAGCTAGCTTATAAATATTCCATCATGAGATGTCTATTTGTACATTAATGTGTAGTGACACCTGACAGAAATATGAATAATTGGGACCGACTTTCTTAAAGTCAAGTTCACTTTCTAAACCTTCATTGACTGGGGGCCAGAACAATATCTGCCTTACCCAGTTTACAGTAATCTATATGCTGTAGTCCTGTCCTGCTTTTTGCTATACTAGAAGTTATTTGACTATATGAAAAGTGAAGTTCCATTGAGCTGCTATGCTTCAGCCGATGTTTTAATACATCATCTTCCTGATGTAGCCCACTTTTTCTGCCTTTAACATAGTGAATGAAGTGTCCACAAGTGTACAATGTACAACTCAATCATGCACTGCTTTTGTAGCCCTTTAGGTGTCACTGGGTTTTTGTGTCAGGGCTAAAAATGTATGCAATATTGAAGCAGTAGAATCAGCTGGGTGCTTAAGTATGCCAAGAGCTGTATGCCCTCAGAGTCTTCAGAATGCATTTAACAATGTATGGATCAGAACTTCATACTACACCTTTCATAACGTGAATTGGCAAAGTAGATGGCACAACATATGGTCTGTCTAGGTACTTATGTATCCCCATTTCACCTGTCTGAGCCCTGCACATATATCATTGAGTCTATCCTCCCAGTTTATCCTTCCTGCCACTCATAAAGGTATCACAAAAAAGGGCTGATTCTCCACGTTTTGCAGTTAGTGTAGTCATTCATACCCATGGGAAGTGGGTGTGAAGTCAGAATAGTAGCAATCACACACACTTTGTATTTATTTTGTGTAGGAGTCAATGACTACAGAAGGTACAAAGCAGCAGAGAATCAGGCCTTAAGTGCACATCAGTATAAAAATTAAGTAATGAAAATAATTCCATGAACAAAGAACATTTGGTTGTAAATCATATACATTTCCACTTTTTAAATTAAATAGAACATTTACTAATCGTGATGTATGACCAAGAACGAAACCACACTACAGTGTTCCTTTGCCTACAGAAAGTAAACCCTGGAATGTAAAGAACCTGCATGTTAGGATAAATTTTAGGAAACATTATTTCACAAGAATTTCAATGTCTGAATGTGAATCTCTGTTGTTTAAGCAGTATTATATGAGATTTCAAAAATAATAAGAAACAATATATATTCTAGTTTGTATTAAGATCAACATAAAACATACATGCAAGCCCCACCGAAAAGCCAAAGATTAAATCCCTGTTTAGTTCTCAAGAATAATTAAACCTCCTTACAAGCACTGGCTGATATTGCTTGTTATTTGCCAATTGGCTGTGCAAGCAAGGACCACTGTCACTCAAGATAAAAGGATTAGTCAATATTTATAGAACTGCCTATGTGGTTCACCAATCTCAGTTTGGTGTACAAGTCATCATGTAAAAAATAGTTTGCATACAGGTAGGCCATGAGACAGACCAAAAATTAGTTAAGAAGGAATAGTAATTGTCACTTCAGTGCTAATTGTTTTGGTAGTTATAAGCATCTGCTCAGCTAAATACATTGTACATTCTTTTAAAAGTAAAATTAGCCAGCCTTCTTTTGTACACCATTTATTTCATAATAAAATTTAAAATCAGGAATACTTTAAAAATGTTTTTCTTCATATACTATATGTTAATTTTTCCCCATCTGAGATGATGCAATTTATTTAAACAATTGGATGAAATGTGTCCATTTGACCTTGTTCTTGAAAAAACTGATAATTTCTTTGCATTTTAATGTGCTATTAAGATATTAAAGCTGTTTACTCACCAAATTCTTAAAATATTAAATTAAGCTTTTTGTTTCAAAATTAGTAGCAAGTGATTGCCACAGAAATTGAATGACAAAAGCAATTATTCAAATTTAATTCTGCCAAGTGCCAATTTTCACTCCATTAAATAATTAAAATTAAAGCTATTATCTGAATTAAACATTTGTTTGCGTCTTTGTTTAGAAATCCATTTACCATCCCCTCCCATCTCAATTTCTCAATGCATTCTAAATATTATGCAAGTACTATTCAGGCCAGTAACTGTATGTTCAGTACAGTCTAACTGCCAGAAAACACTGAGAGGTCTGAGCCAAGACACAGTTTAGCAACAACAACAAGAAACCCCAATTACCTGTAAATACTGTCATTATAACAGCGTAAGCCTGCATCCTAGTTGCAATCATTTTTTTCCGCAGTAAAATGGATCTTACAATATTTATGTGGTCCATGAAATAAGTTTCTGTAAATTTTGAAACAATTCTAGAAATGAGGGCTTCTTTTCCAGGATTAGCTTGTTCCATGTATGTACTATGTTTGCTGATGTAGCTGACAGTGTATTTTCCCCAAGCCAGATCAGTAGGGCTTAATGTAAGACTCATTATGCTGCTTACGCAGTAGACATGTATACTTGGACTCTTTCTCAAGCTATAACTTATTATGCCCCATCTAAATGTGCACTGTCACACTCCTTGGGGGGTGAGGGCACCTTTCAAAGGTGGTCATAGTTCTACAGGAGCCCTGCAATTTGAATCTGTCTGGGGTATGGTAAATCAGAACATCCCTGAGTGCCTGGGACATGCACCCCCCTGCCCCGTCTAGTGGTTACACAGACTGGCTTTGAGTGCCCACACCCATTATCAGGGTTATCAGAGCTTTGTGTCTCAGGCATATGGCTTTTATGGTCTCAAAGATGCCCATATACAGGAAACTCAGTTGCTCTACCTTGACAGATTGAAGGGCTGAGTTGACCCTGCCAGCATTTGAATCCAGAGTGCCATGGGACCTGGATGTTTGCAACCTGATGTTTAAATATCTAAGCCACCCCCTTCAGCCTGAAAAGAGTTATGTATATAGTGTGATCATGCATATAACAAATGCATATGCTTTGGAACAGAGTAATTCAGACTCTTTCATAAGTAACTCAGGAAGTCTTATACAAAATTATGGAAACACTAGTAACGTGTTATGACTAAAGATTATTATCAGCATCTATCTAGTGCTCATGATGTGGTATCTGGGTACTTTACAAGGCTCAAAGTGCATTTCTCTACTGAAAAGTCACTCTGGTACAATGGCACTTGGGAGTTTGCTACTGTCACTGGATTATTTCTTTAACAAATGGGCTCAATGTATAAGCAAAAAGTTTCACATTTTGAGAACCTCAGGATCTCAGCTAGAGAGGTCAAACAACCTGTTCCCTGGCTGCTTGCAAGGGGAGTCAAATACAATCAACCAGTCAGCTAAAATCAGCATTGAATCCTTACTGAAGGCCCGAGCAGCTGCTTTTACAGCTGGTCAAATTTCTGCTTGCTCCACCTATGGAGGAAGTTCTGCCATCCACACCCAGAAAATTCAAGTTTATCAACTACACATTTGTTCTACAGGGAGATGGGCGTGAAAGAAAACCATGTTTCTGGATTCCAGTTTGCAGCTTGAAGCTAACACTATCATGAACCAAATCTGAGCACCCTGCAACTTGGGAAGGCTCAGATGTGGGGTTCAAACTCCAAGTTCAAGAGTGCTCAGATCTGAGGGTTTTGGTTCAGAACCTTACAAAGAGTTCAGATATGGTGTTTTGGTTTTGGCTCATCTCTCTCACAAAGCTGAATAATTCCCAGTGTCTAAAGTGTAAATGAAGCTAACTCTAATGCAAATAAGAGTCAACCTTGCAGCAACCTAAATGATAATGTGCCCTTTAAAAATATGTATTCTTGGGGGTGGACAGGGAAGAATCTGTAATTATCCTTTCCCCGCCCATCTTAACAGTTGTATTGGAACAGTCTCTTATAAAAGCCCCTTCACTCTCTGCAGCATCTTCTATTCAAGAGGCTCATTAATCCTGAGGCCAGCTGAATGATCTCGCTGGGTATATATTCTTCAGTGCTCCAAATCTTATTGAATAATCATGAAAATTCAAATTTTGCCACATCTGTGCTGATAATTGCAAAGAGATAATTACTTTTTGCTGGAAGGAGGAAATGCACCTTTATGAGTGAGAGAGTGCAAGGAAGCGAAATCGACTGTCCTCAAATAATGGTAATTAAATCTCATGCTTCAGGGTGTAAATCAGTTGCCACAGGGGTCAGGAGGGAAATTTTACTGCTTCGTACACTGCAGAGCTGGTGAGGTGAATTGAAGGATTTTTTTTCTCTTACTTTTGGAATGTAAAAAAATGACCTTTGCTGGATGCTGGTCTTAATCCAACCAGCAATCAGATATGCTCTGGCAAATCTTGTGTGGCTGTTTTAGCAGGAAAAAGTCATATAGTACAAAAGAGAAAATACAGGGTAGGGCTGATGCACGTGGAAAGTTGAAAACCCTGTTTAAAACTGCATTATAAAAAGCATTTGCTGACATTGAGATAATGTACACATGATACCTTTCACATAGAACAGACGTTTTGTAAAGTCCTAGTAACTTGTTAGTTATTGCTTTATTGCCTACAAATTCATTATTCTGCTATTTTTCCTCTTGCCAGTTGAAATGTCCATTTTAGCCTAATACAATTTTGGGAAAAACATAAAATGGAAACAGAGCTGAATAACTTGGCTTACTCATTAAATATGCCACTCTTGCTGAGGGAATATGGAATTCATAATGTGCTACGTTTGGTATAATATGCTGTAACTCAACCTTTTTAAATTGCACTGGGCTGAAACTTCATAGACTGGTTTGAACTTTTCAGCCTTCATGGATTTTTTTTTTAAGCAGGGGGGAAAAAGGCCTTAATCTCTTACATCATTAAACCTTTTTGAGTGCAACAGCATTTGGACATTTTTTTCCATTTGTTAGATGTTTGGTAACACCTTAAATAGATTTCATTTGAAAACAAAAATACCTGGTGTAGGTGATTGTGTAGTGAGGACTGGCCTGTTTATTTTATTTTACAAATATTGGAAACAGCCAACCTATTTAACCACTGGCATCAGCTTCTAAGTCGTTTCAGCAGGGCTTTTTTCATGAGATTGCTTTGCTAGGCACCAGTATATCTTACTCAATAGTCTATGTAGAGCATGGTCAGAGGCTAGCAACTCTTGGGCTTGAGAATAGCATGAAGCCTTCTCATAGAAGAACAGCATGGCATAGCTGCTGCTTGCCCCTAGGCCTTCTCTAGATTCACTTGGACAGCCCCCCTGAGCCTGCCCATGTGGATCTGCTTATAGGACTGGGGCCTTAATCAGAAAAACAGGAGAAACAAGTGCTACTAATGCCATGCCTCCCCTGAATGGCAACCAATCCAAGCCCCAACCATGTCCCTACTTCTGTAGAACTGATTAGTTCACTTGCATTTCACTTTTATGGGGCAGGGTGTCTATATCCACATACGTTAGCCTGTTTGTATCTGCTGGATGAAAAGGCGTCTTCTGGAGGACACAGCTAATATTTATACTCATTTACTAAGATTTGTTTGGGGTTTTGGTTTTTTTTTTTGCCTTGCTTATTTTATTTTATTTTTCTCATTTTCAGACATTTCTATATTTCCAGATGATTTTAAACAGTTCTAGCCACGGACCAGTGATGTTCATGTTCTCTCTGCTCTGGTCCTCTTGAGATAGCCAGTAGGAACATAGCTCAGTTTGTAAATAGCTGCAGACACCAGACATTGCTACTAGTTCACTGACTTACACATTTATCACCAAATCAGTGTGCAGAAGACATTGAATAGTTCCATTTTTTAAGAGCAGAGATGGCATAACACTCATGCCCACAGCACCCTATTATGCTTGTCCATAGCTCAGCTAGATTGTCATCCAGTTACTTCCCTGGCCTCTGGGGTACACGTTGGCAACTACTGAGCAGACAGTTCAGGGGCCTTTCGGTCTCCCCGGTCCTTGATCCCAAGTTGGATATGAGCCAGAAAGGACCAACTGGGAGAAGGAGGGTGGCAATAGTAGTGGAGACACAATACTGGTCTCAGCATCCCCAACTCTTCAGTCAGCTGCATCAAGCTCCCCACACAACAAACCCCCAGGCCTGGTGCAATGAAGAACAATCATTCCTGGGTTTCCCCTGAAATGATGTGTCCCTATGCCACGCCCCTGTGAGGGTCAGTGTCTATTTGGCACAGTCCGCCCTGAAAGGAGTAGCTGAGAAAGCAGCTTGAGGCTCTGCACATGCTGTAGAACGGACTGTACGAAGAAGTGAGGTCTGGAGCCAGCTTAAGGAGAAGTTTGAAATGAAATTCAAAGAATATGGGAATCCAGAGAAGAACTTTAAAAGGAACATAGTCAGAGTGAGAACACAGGGCAGATTAAAGTGGGGAATGAGTTATGAGGAAGCCGGGGGATGGGAGTGGGGGGAAGTGCAATAGCCAAGACAGAAAACAGAATAATTTTAGTGGTGACAGAGATACAGCAGGTAAGATTTTGGAGATGAATTTGTGGCAAAAAAAAGGAGGATTTGGAGAGGACCTTAACGTAAAGGGAGAATCCATTTTGAAGCACTTGGAGGAGAGAAAGGTGATCAGGAACAGTCAACATGGATTCACCAAGGGCAAGTCATGCCTGACCAACCTGATTGCCTTCTGTGATGAGATAACTGGCTCTGTGGATATGGGGAAAGCAGTGGACATGATATACCTTGACTTTAGCAAAGCTTTTGATATGGTCTCCCACAGTATTCTTGCCAGCAAGTTAAAAAAGTATGGATTGGATGAATGGACTGTAAGGTGGTCAGAAACCTGGCTAGATTGCTGGGCTCAGCGGGTAGTGATCAACGACTCAATGTCTAGTTGGCAGCCGGAATCAAGCAGAGTGCCCCGGGGCCTGTCCTGGGGCCGGTTTTGTTCAACATCTTCATTAATGATCTGGATGATGGGATGGATTGCAGCCTCAGCAAGTTCATGGATGACACTAAGCTGGAGGGAAAGATAGATACACTGGAGGGTAGGGATAGGGTCCACCTAGACAAATTGGAGGATTAGACAAAAAAAAATCTGATGAGGTTCAACAAGGACAAGGGCAGAGTCCTGCACTTAGGACAGAAGAATCCCATGCACTGCTACAGGCTGGGGACCGACTAGCTAAGAGGCAGTTCTGCAGAAAAGGACCTGGGGATTACAGTGGATAAGAAGCTGGATATGAGTCAGCAGTGTGCCCTTGTTGCCAAGAAAGCTAGAGGCATATTGGACTGCATTAGTAGAAGCATTGCCAGCAGATAGAGGAAAATGATTATTTCCCTCTATTCAGCACTGGTGAGGCCACATCTGGAGTACTGTGTCCAGTTTTGGGCTCCCCACTGCAGAAAGGATGTGAACAAATTGGAGAGAGTCCAGCAGAGGGCAACAAAAATTATTAGGGGGCTGGGGCACATGACTTATGAGGAGAAGCTGAAGGAACTGGGCTTATTTAGTCTGCAGAAGAGAAGAGTGAGGGGGGATTTGATAGCAGCCTTCAACTACCTGAAGGGAGGGTCCAAAGAGGATGGAGCTAGCTGTTCTCAGTGGTGGCAGATGACAGAACAAGGAGCAGTAGGGGAGGTTTAGGTTGGATATTAGGAAAAACTATTTCACTAGGAGGATGGTGAAGCACTGGAATGGGTTACCTAGGGAGGTGGTGGAAACTCCATCCTTAGAGGTTTTTAAGGCCCGGCTTGACAAAGCCCTGGCTGGGATGATTTAGTTGGGGTTGGTCTTGCTTTGAGCAGGGGGTTGGACTAGATGACCTCCTGAGGACTCTTCCAACCCTAGTCTTCTATGATTCTATGAAAAGGAGATGAAGGCATCAAAGATGACACCAGAAATACTGGTCTGGGTGATGGGGAGGATGGCATCAATGATGTAAGAGAAAGACAAGTAGAGATAGTTTGGGAGGCAGAATAGTGATTTTGTCTCAGCAACAGTGAGCTCACATTTTATATATATGTGTACGTGAATATAAACAGGGGGAGGGAGAAAGAGGCTAAAAAAGATCGAAGGTGGATTCAGGGAGGAGAAAATCAGCAGTGTCAAAGGCAGAAGATAGAGAAGAGTTAGGAAAAACAAGAGGCCATTGGATTTTGTAATGGAGAAAAGGCAGTCATATGAGGGGAAGCAGACTGTCAACTTACAAAAGGTGGAGGAAAATAGGGACCAAAATAGAACAGAAATAAGTGGGACAGGGGCGTCAAAAGGACTGGAGACAGGGTTACAACTGATTGGAAGGAGCTGCGGACTAAACATGTGAAAGCCAAAGAAAGATGTTTTATTTTCTACTTGCAGTATGCTGTAATTGCAAGTGCCATGGCAGAATGTCAGAGAGAGATTTGTTAACAATTCACCCCATTTTTCATGTTTCACTTTGCTGGGTATCCCAGCCAGACTGTTAAATTCAAAACATCAATGATCTGTTTTGTATTTTGTGTAGATTACACACTTGTACCAACATATACTGTGTATGTTTGAACTGCCAAGTATCCTTAGGGATCTTAAAGCAAACAATCCCTTTGAGCTCTTTAATAGGTTCATACAAGGTCATGTGTCATTGACTTAAAATCTGTTTTGAGCATTTGATTAAAGAAAACCTCACTCTGGAATTTAAAAAAATAAATTAATTTTCACTCCTAAAACTTCTGAAGGGTTTTTAAGAATGTTTGCTGTTTGATGAATACAGCTATTGAGAGTCTTGGCTGCATCCAGTCTCTTGTAAAAGGAATTTTGTATCTTGTCTCTTGTCGGCCATTTCCTCTTTGTTCTAATTGAGATAGGCATGTACAGCCATTGTGCTGTCTAGTGTGAAACTGCTCCTGCCCCTAACTCTTGCCCAAGGAGATAGTAGCTTGGGAAAATATTTCAGTGATTTGCAAGAAATTTTGTTTTGCTAAAACCAATGTGCATCTCTACAATCTATAAAAGTGACTGTGTTTGCATAACCTCATTGTCAGTCCATATTACAATAAATTCAAAAAGCCAGTAGGCTAGAAAATGATAGTTTTAATAGGGCATACCCAGCTAAAAGGAGAATAGAGCCCTAAGAATAGATGTGTATATACTGTATGTATATATCATGCTGGATATAAAGTAGAAAAATGAGTCTCTACTTCTCCTCGAAACATACTTTCAATAACCTTTGTCCTCACCATTGTATTTAATTAGGGTTTGCTCTGGACTGGATACAGCAGATTGTAAGGGCATGGATTTTACTATATATGGGTGTTGCTGTACACAAAACAGGGTAGATCAAAAAGCACACTAGGGAGCTTTTACAGTGCATCAGCAGTGTTCACATGGACACTTAGTGCATGGCACACAGGCATGGGGTAAATTCACAGCCTTGATTGCCATGAACTAAGTGTTCATGGAGACAAGCCCTAAGGCTTAACCTCAGACACAGCCCCTCTCCATATGCACACAACCTAATAATAAATAAGCATAAATTCTTTTGGTAGAAAAAAAATCAGTGCCGACATTACAGTGTATTATCCATGATACTATTGAACTTTATGGCTATCTAATAATGTCTTCTTGTTAACATAGCTAGAATCTCCGAGTTTACACCAGAGTGAGATCAATCTGAACAAGGCCCAATGAATCTATTTCTAGCAACTAATTACCAGCACAAATTAGCCACCTATGCTGCATTTTTCCTTTTTCTTTATCCATTCCCTCCTAAACAAACAGCAATGTTCCTATTTTCAAGGTAATTAAAATATTTTCTTATTTAAAAAGGTGGTCAGCATCGTTAAGGGAAGTAAAAGGTTAGTTTAGCTTCTTTTAACTTCTCCTTGCACCTGAAAGAGTCAGTAAACATATCTAAACAAAAACAGGTCATACCTCATTATAATCACTTCAGTGTTGACTTCAAGCAGTGCAAATGAGCTGATATAAATATGCAAAGTACTATCATTCATGTTCTTACTACCTGCAAACACTAAAACAATTAAGAGTGCGATGCTACAGGGAACAATTGAGGTAAAAGAGCTTTTATGTGACATACCACATAAAATACAAATTTTTTGGTACTCGTTTCTCCAGATTATTTTACTGCTTGGTATTGTGACATACTTTTTCATGTACTTGAGAAGACCTTAGTCATGGGACTCATCAGTGATAATTAACTGTCAGCAAAATGTAAACCTCCTGGGTTCAGTCAAGAAGCATGAAAACACACACAGGGTTTTTTGGGAGGAGGGGTTTCAGGCAGGGGGATTTTTGGTTTTTGTCCTTGATGGGTTACAATGGGAATCTGGTGTATGTAGTCTTATCAGAAAACAGAACATTTGGGTAGTTGAAATACTAGTCAATTTTCTGAGGCAAGAAACCATCTTTACAAGGCATAAAATAGTAGGAGTTCTCTTAAAAAATAATAAAACCAAGCAATGAGGGCTTGATCTTGCAAACATGACTAGGCTTCATTCTTACCTACTATGTTTAAAGCTTCCTCACAGAAGCATGAGGTCCAGCTGTAGTGGTTTGTAGGATCAGGGAGCCTGACATAATGCTTTTCAATTTCAAATGCTGTGCATTATTAACTAAATCTAAGCACTTCTGTGAGGCAGGTGTGACAGTGTGTAATCTTATGTTCATCCTTTTTACAAGACTATGATAAATTTTGTACCTCTCTCCTCCCTTTCTCTCTGCCCACGACATCCACAACACCTGAAGGACAAGAAAAGAAACAGGGGGAGGGGTCCTGGGTGAAAGGCATCCACCCAGTAAGACTGCAAAATCATTTGGTGAGAGAGACATTTTGCTTCGAATTCATTTAGCTTGTTAAGTTAGTTCTTAATCGCATTTTACCTTTTATTTTCTTGTAACCAAATTCTCACTTTTATGCCTCATTACTTGTAATCACTTAAAAGCCATCTTTCTGTAGTTAATAAACTTATTTTATTGATTTATCTATGCCAGTGTGTTTGGATTAAAGTGTTTTGGGAACTCCATTTGAGATAAGGTTTGTGGATATCATTTTCTATTAATGAAATAATGGACTTTATATGAGCTTGTATTGTCCAGGAAGATACTGGGCAGTACAAGACACATCTCTAGGGGGAAAGTCTGGGACTGGGAATTTGCTGGTGTCACTCTCCAGTGTAATTCAAGGATGGCAGGCTGGCTGGTTGAAGCCCTTTTGCACTATAGCTGAGGATAATTTACATGCTGGAGGCTATGTGTGAGCAAGCCAGAAGTGGTTGCTCTCACAGCGAAGCAGTGTAAAAGGCGACTCATATTGGAGAACTGAGTGGACACTGCTGTCCAACAGTCCCAATTGTATTCTGGGTAATGTCACAGCAGGTAAGTATTATCCTCATTTACAGATGGGAAATTGGAGGCAGATTGGCCCTGCTGTTAAAATTGAGGATCTTTGGGTTTTTCTGTTACACTGCACCAATTCAGAGGTTTTTGGTTTAGCAGCTTTTGTCCAAGAAGTTTTAGTACAGTCCTGTACATGACAGTCCTGAGGATTTCCAATCCCCCATGATTTCCCCTGCCTTTACTACTCACTGGTTGAAGACCCATGTGTGACATTCCCCTCCGGTGTTATCTGGACCGGTGATCTACTAGGCCTTTCCAATCTTTGACTCTGGGAGCCAGCCTTACTCTGCTCTGCTGTGAGAACCCCCACTCCTGGGCTGTTCACGCACAGCCTCTGGCATGTGAGCTGCTCCCAGCTACTTGCAAGTGAATGACACTAGCCAATATCTCCGGTCCCTGATGCAACCCTGGGAACCTCTGTCTTGCAGCATCCAGTTATGCCCGCTGCATGCTGCAAGCTTATATGAGTTCATCAATTTAACAAAGAAATTGATATGTACCAGGCTTGTTATCCCAAGCACTGCTTCAGGTAGAAAAAACAAACAAATGTATTAACTATAAAGATAGATGTTAAGGGATTATAAATCAAAGCATAACAAGTCAGATTTGGTCAAATGAAATAAAAGCAAAATGTATTCTAAGCTGATCTTAACACTTTCATTGTCCTTACAAACTTAGATGCTTCTCACCACAGGGTGGCTGGTTACTTTTCAGTCAGGCTCTCCCTTTGATCAGTGTTTCAGTCATTTGGTGGTGGTGGTGTCTGTAGATGTAGGTAGAAAAAAGAGAGCATGGCAAAATGTCTCTCCTTTTATCATGTCCTTTAATTCCTCTTGGCTTCCCCGCTATCCCTTCAAGGTCAGGTGAGCATTACTTCATCGCAGTCCCAAACTGACCAATGGAAGTGGGGTGGCTCCCTGGAGGGGCTAACAGATTCTTTTGTTGCTGCCTAAGCCGGCGTCCATTGTTCCTGTGAGGCTGAGCTGGGTTTTTCCCATCCATGCCCTGACGAGGTGTGAACTGCCTCTCTGTTCTTGGAGAGTTTTTGCCTGGGCTTGCTGTAAGCCATGAGGATACATTTGCATCCTCAGAACTATATACATGTAATTATAACCTATAACCATACTATAACATTACTGTAACAAATACAATAACATCACTATAACAACAATGCTCAGTGCATTATGAGCCTTCCGAAGACACCCAACATGACAAACTTTGCACTGGATACCACACAATCATTTTATAAAGATGAACATGGGGGTTAGGGTGTCCCCCTGAGGTACAGAGTGTCACACCATGATGACCTATAAAAAGTAGGTTGTATTCCCTGTGGAGCCTGACACTACATCTCTTTAACTGTTTGTGAATCATCCATGCAAGACATTCCCTTCTCCCAAGGATAAGTGTGGTGCCTCTGCAGTGTTTCCCACCCATGTTGGCCTCTGAAATAAGAGGTCACATCCTGGACTGAAACTCACATCTCTTGCATGGAAGTACTGAATTCTACCACCGGCCAGCCTGTTAGCTCAGCCCACTTAATTTACTTCAGGCTGGATCTTGGCACATTATTTCTCAGTCCAGATGCAATTATTTTTTGAAGGAAAATGCCCACAATTTTGCTTAGCCTGGAAATCTGAAAGTTCAAAAGGGTAAAAAAGCATTTCACACCATAAATAAACTATTAAATGTATTTGAAAACAAAGTTTGTAATTACCCTTGACATTTCAGAGCCTAGATGTAGGTGCCCATTATGCTCAAAAGGTGAGATCATTTATGTCACTGGTACTATGGGAACCTTATGTAAAGGACGGCATACTTGTTTCTAACCTACTTTAATGCTGTTTTAACAATCTGGAGAACACATGAGTGTGTGTGTGTGTGTGTATGTGTATAATATATATATATATATATTTTATATATATATAATACTCAAAATATTTATTTTGTTGAGACTGCAGTGTGTGTTGTGAGTGCTCAGGATCTGGCACTTTGACACTTCCTTCCACACTGTCCATCTTAAATATGAAGTCATTTCATCAGTAAGACATCCTTCCCCATCAACAGGACACAGCACACGGGAATGGAAGTACCATGTTATTTTCCTGTGTGAAAGCATCAGAGGCCTATTCACCTTTCAGTGGATGTTAGCCTCGGTTCAACTATCAAGTTACTTCTTCATGTCTGCACAAAGCTGCAGCTCCTGATTTTTCATAGCATCTCCAGGTCTGTGTGAATCAACACGACACCAAAGCCCAACTTCCATAATCTCCTGAATCCTGAGGCCCAGTGTTCACATTATGCAAGCCTAAGAAAATGCTGACACTAAGGACCTGAGTTCACCCAAAAGTCCTTGACTGTAAAGAGTGAGTACAATCTACAGGAGTAATTTAATTTAATTAATTTTAATTGCTCCATTGGGACATAACAGGCTAAACTCCTTTTGGACATAACAGGCTAAATCTAAAATCAAACAACTGCCAGTGTTTATAAGGTCCTACACATCTATAAAACACTGTGCTCCCTCTGCTGGCTCAGCAGATGCAGGGAGTATGGGGAATTTTCCTATTGCTCTGCTGATATCAGTGTGGTGATGCTGGTTCATAAGCAAAGGATAAAGCATCATGTAAATTTCAAGCTAGAATTTCACATTGAAAAATCCAAAATAACATTTGCCAAAGTAATGGGCCAAAAGAAGTAGGAGCATAAAGTCTTCTCAAGTGTACAGAGGATACTGCAGACAGTAGAGTAAAAGAAATATACTAACTAAATGCAATTTGTGACCCTTAAAGGATCTAAGCACCACAGAGTGAATTAAGGAGAGAATTACAACATTTAATGCTATTGCAACAGCAAAATACTGGCTAGGCTGCATTCTTGTACATTTAAGAATCAAGATTAATACAGAGTTGACATTTGAATAGTGGCCAGTATTATTGGCATAGCAAATATATAAATACTGCATACACATGACGTGGTTACTGTTATCTGAAACCTCAATATTACATTAACTCATTTGTAAAGAAGAGCAAAATAAATTCTGGTTCACTAACACACACACACACACACACATGCTGTAGATCATGAGAAGTGAAATGATGACAAATGTTTTTCTCTTACCACAAAATGCAATCCATCCAGCCAAGAGAGATTGTGCAGTTTAATACAGATAATGTAGAACATTTGGAACACTTTAATTAACAATCATAGCTATTCAAGAAAGACTTTCTATAAAGAAAGCAATAATGTAACTCCAGGAACATTATTATATATATAGCCTAGCCCTGTGTAGCCATTTGTCTAATTTCTATCCAGATTTACACTTATGTTAACTTCTTTGACTTCAGCAAGGCTATGCTTGATTTACACAGATCAGAATCAGGCCGTCTGTCTTTAAAAGTATTTATCGAAATAAAGTTAATTTCCTGAATGCCCAGTACATTGTATCTTAATAGGTTTTATAATGGTGAGTTTATAGGGCTGTTTTCAAAATTCAAAACAGCAAAATATGCATGTTAAGAAAACTTTTTGTTAAAAATCTAATACTTGGTCAAATTTAATGCTGAGGTAAGTTGGTGCAGCACTCAGTGAAGTTAGTTGGGCTGTATAGGATGTGATCTGATCCTTTTACATTCATTTTTGAACCATTACATTGGGTCATTTTGTTTACTACTTAAAGTCTGATCTTAAGTATCCCATTCATACTCTAGAATATATGGGGCATGTAAAATGTATGAGTCCTACACATCCAACATATTCCTCTCTTTTCTTCTCTGTATATGTCAGACTCTTTCAGGATTTTCCTAGGGACCTGTGAGACTATATAATGCTCCAGTTCATTGTCTCATTGCAAGTTTTATTATCCAAAGCATAGCATATGACAGGTTGTGCATCTGTCATAATTTGGCAACCTGATTGTAAATATGACCAGTACAATGTGGACTTGTACAATATTATGCTGAAAAGCATCAACTCTACAAACTAAAGTTTTCCATGAGCTGGAGAAGCAGATTATTAAGTAACAGAGGCTGAGTGACTTTCTGTTGTCAATTACGCATGTGCGGCATTATTGACTTCATAGGGGGTGTTGCCTGCTTATAACACAGCACAATTTTACCGTCCATGGCCAGTGATAGAATTGTCTTTGTCTTCAGTCTGCCGTGCACAATCAAACTTGTTCTTTAGACAAAGAGCTCAGTCGGACATGTGGGGGAAGGAAATATCTAGTTAGGAAAATATGTATCATTAGCTGAAACAGGATGCCATGAGTTTCAAGAGGCACCAAGATCAGCACCCACATTGTTCCAGGAAAGAGATCTTACCAGTCTCTGGCTGTATTAGGGAGTTGATAAATATTCTCTATTCAGTCATAGGACGGTCACAGTTTGAGTTTTGTGTTCAGGTTTCAGTTGCACGATACAGAATGGAACCTGTTAAACTGGACAGACTGTAAAGGCCATACAACCATGAAAGGATTAGAGAGCATATTCTATATGCGGGAGACTGAAGTAACTAGATTCTTTCAGTTTAGCTGAGAGATGACAAAACTGGGACATAACACACTATAAATATCTAATATACTAGAAAAAAAGCTGGGGAAGAATTATTCCTGGTAGTTAGAGGAAACAAGGTAAATAGTAATGGCCTCTAAAAGCCTCAAAAGGAAAAATTCTTGATATTTGGAATATTTTCAAACAGGGTATCCATCCAATAATGGAATAGTCTACCAGCAGTGGGTGCAAGGAGAGAAGGGGAAAGATGTCCTTGGAAAATACATTGCATAGACACTTGAGAAACACTCTCCTGCTGCCAATAATACACAATTCTCTTTCCATAGGAACTTGCTCAGCCCAAGTACAGGATATTGGGACTCCTACAGTTCTAAGTATCCTATCTGTACCAGACTCTGGGTGCTGATGGCTGAGAAGACACTTGTCTTTCTCTCTCCTGCCTCCCTCCTTTAAGGGAACAAGTTTGCTAAAAAGTGTTTATGAACAGCAATGTTTTACACAGAGAGATGTGCCAGATTCAAAATATCCACTGCTTGCAGGCACTGTCAGTCATGTCGGGCTACATTATATAACACTGTGTAACAATGTAACCAGACAAGATGGATCATAGTAATGATGGGTCAGCTATGAAATCCTAAAGCAAAAACCTCTGCAGATGTTTGAAAATAGTGTTAGTAGAAGCTCCCTGGGTTTTAATTTCCTATGCATTTCCAACTCAGAAAAAAAGAATTGAATATTTGTACATTTTTTTTCTGCTGAAGAGATGCCTGTTACTGTGAAAATTTTGAATTTCCTGTTGCATTTTCAAGGAGGAAGAAATCCAGGGAGATGGCTTTGGGGGTGGCACATCTCTCGTTGAATTCATATTCTGCATGAGGAAAACATACACAGCCATGTTAGAGCCCCAATTGTTATCTTCAGTGTGGCAAAGCAGTTGTATGAATTGGGCCCATATTTTTATTTAGTGTCCTCATGAAAAGTTCCAGAGCTCCTTCCTGAATTACCAAGGTTCAGCCCTGGCATGACTGCAGCACAGATCGTCATTGCAAATGGGTCTGTATTTGCTTGTTTGCAGTTCTATAACAAACTTTCCTTCTAAATCAGGAATATCGTAGTCAGGCTGAATTCATTTGCAAAGTCAATTCTCATTTCATTAAAAAATCTTTCCTGTTACTCTAAACGTAGGGATCCATCAAGCATGCTTAACTTGGTCTGACTAAAATGTCCTTATGTTACCTCAATGGGAAGTTGTGAGACTTCATTAATTTTTGCAAAGCACTTTGATATCCTCAGATGAAAGTCAGAGTCAGAAGGAGGTTTGTGGTTAAGGCACTGGACTGGAACTCAGGAGATCTGGCTCTGCCACAGATTCCCTGTGAGACCTTGAGCAAGTCATATAATCTCACTCTGCTTTTATGCTGTGGCTGAGAAATGAGGATAATAATGTTTCTGCACTTCCCAGTGGTGATGGGAGGATAAATTCACTCTCGCTCATGAGGTGCTCAGATCCATGGGCAATAGGAGCCACCCACAGTAAGTATCTAGATAAGTATAGAAGTGCCCTAAGAAAGTAGTAAAGCAAAATATATTGTTACACAGAGATGCCCTGCCTTAACAAAAGGCTCCCTGTGATGGGGCTTGGCCTCACACGTGTAAAAAGGGTTAACCTCGGCAGGGAGCAGTCCTCCAACTGACTGCTCCAAGTGGCCTAGAGAGGCTGTAAGGAGCAGCCAATCCGGCCCAGCAGGCTTAGATAAGAGGAGCTGCAGAGCAGAGCCAACATCAGTTGTTGCTGGGAGCTCTGTAAGTGAGGATTGGGTCTCTAGTAGGCTGAGAGAACTGCGGCACCTTGGACAGAGCTACTGCTGGCAGGGACCAGGGGAACAAGAGGGAGCTCCTGGCTGGCTGCTGGGACTGAGTTGCATGCCCTAAGGAAGAGAGAAAACGGTGCTGGGGCCAGGACCGGCCTTACATAGGGGTGAACTGGTTGAAAGCCGAGGGCGCCATTATTAATGGGGCACCTCCGGAGCATGGCTGCCCCTTCCCCTGCTGCTCTGCTGGCATCTGCAGCCCTGCTGCTCTGCCCCCTGCCTTGGAGATGCTCCTGGCCAACTGCTCCTGGGAGCTTCCCGTTTGCTGTACAGAGGGGGTGGGGGGAAGGAGGGGTGCTGATGTCAGGGTGTGCCCTGCCTCTCCCCCATGTATCCCATCTCCACAGAGCGGGGTGTATGTGTGCGTGCATGTGAGGACAGGGCTCACCAAGAGATGGACGGAGCTGCTGGGGGCTGCTGCTGTGTCTGAAGGAACTTTCCTTCAGGCTGGTGAGTGCTGCTCTCTTAAAGGGTCTCGCTCACACTCCCCCAGCTCTCACAGTCCCCCAGCTCACACACGCTGTCTCTTTCACACTCACCCCCCAACACATACTTATGTTGCTGTTGTTATGTGTTGGTACTTCCTGCAATGCATATATGTTGGGGGTAATTTTATTCTTTCAAAGTGCTGTTATTTTAGTTTTTTGACTGGTCTGTGCATTTCCTAATTTTATTTCTCTCTCATGCTTACATTTAATTCTTTGATTAGCGAGTTCTAAAATTCCTAACCTGTCCTGACTGGAGTAATTATCATTATTACTTTTATTATCATATTGTGCTTTGTCATTCATTATTTCAAACGGTACAATCAAATAATAGTATCCTTCTAGAATGTAACTTTAGCTTGTACTAACCTTAGCAGTGCCAGGTTAAAAAACATTAGCTAAACACATAACTTTAGATGCTGGACAAATGAAGGTTGCTTATTTTCAAATTGTATTTTTAGTTATATCTGTTAAAATAACTTAAAATTTTCATGAAAATAGATGCAGTTCCAACTATGGTATCAATAGCAATGATGGAGTCAAATGTTAATAAGTCACATACATGATTGTGATTTGTAAACATAAATGCCAAAATAATTAGAAAAATAAATTCTCTTTCTTAATAAAAGAGGGGAAAAATGTAATTACATATGTTTCACTTATTTGTTAGTGAAAAACAATTGACTAAAATAGAGTAGATAATGGCAGTAACACAGATTTCCAGCAGATTTTATTTATTTTATGTATCTCTGATAAAGATAGTGTACAGAGTATCAAACGTGTGTTTCTGATATCTGTGTTGAAGCTCCAGAAATGATACCTTGAGGCTTGGGATTGGGAATATTTTGCTGTATTCTCCCCTGATTGTTCTAAATTTACACATAAACTTTAAATGTGGCTTTAATTGGAGTTTGTATATATTTTTTCTTTCTTTATATAACAATTAGATACAGTACTCCTGTCAGCCAATTCCTAAGTTGTTATCGCAAAAAACTTAGAGTTTTCAGGTGCCTCAGTAGTCCCTGGAATCATGGTTAAAGTTTCCTCCCCCCAACCCCTTGCAAATCTGAAATGATGCCCTGGGTGAGCCAGGAGGGCCATGGGCTCTGGCAAGATGCAGCCCCCATGTGACAGCATGAAGCCCGCCTTGAGCCACATGGCGAGCATCAGGCACCACAAGTCACAGCAGCAGCGCAGAAAGGTGGCAACACACCATATACCATTCCCCCCTTACTTCTGCGCTGCTGCTGGTGGTGGCATTGCCTTCAGAGCTGGATGCCCAGCCAGCACCCACCAGTATCAGGCTGCCCTGCCAGTGCTTAATTTGTGCCAGGGCTGAGCTCTAGCCTCTGGCATCTCTTTCAATACAAATTAGACACTGGGGGAGGCAGCAGGGCCCAGAGGTGAGGGGGTGGGGGTGAAAGCCCAGGGAGCTCATGGGGGCCAGAAGTGATGCAGGAAGGGAGCGCCAAAATACAAGTTCACCCAGGGTGCCATATTCCCTAAGGCTCGCCCTGGCTGGGGCCATGGGGAAGTGGACCAGGGAGATATAGCAGCAGATATTGGGAGACATAAAAGAGTCACAGAAAAAGGCTGCTATCTGTAGGGTCCCTGGCTTGGGATCTGGAGTAGTGGGCAGGCCACTGGGGAAGTGGCATGATTATTAGACTGAGACACTAACCCCTGGAAGGGGGAAACAAGGATGGTGACATGACTGGAGGGCCGAGTCACGAAGAGGATGCTGCGGTTCCTGAGGCTGCGAGAGGGGCTGCAGGAGGTCAACAGAGACAGAGCGACGACGTGCAAACCGCGGACTGGAGGGAGTTGGTCTCAAATTAATCACCGCAGTGACCAGGAGGAGGTGCCAGACTGGCGGTGAGTGACGCGCCCTGTGACACTCCTACAAACACGGACCCGCTTAGCCTATGATAAATCCTAGGTAACGTGCTACAGAAAAAAGTGTTCATATTTAAATGAGTACTGCCCCAACCACAACTCAGAGAAGAGACAAATTTAGGCTTATCAGGGAGGAGCTGGAAAAGGTAATGCCGTTAGTCTTTAGCCATTTTGGTGACTGACACAGGCGCAGGAAGGTGAATATTATACCTTCCTGCACCTGTGAGGCCCTGGTGCTGAAACCATACTGGGGATTCACCCCAAGGGAGAGCAAGTGGTGTTTCCAGAGCTGCACAACCTCATGGATCCTGAAGGGGTGCGGCATTAAACTCCTGTTGAAGTGCCATACGAATTCTGCAGGTGGAAACTTATAGAGGGAAGTGCTTATTTGCTACATTCCCCAGTGATGCTCACACCCCACAAGTGCCACCCACTTTGGGGGCTGTAGTATCACCCTGGCACAAGGGAGGTGGCAGCACTCTCCTCTCTGATGGATTATCCAGGGTTAACCTCAGCAGGGAGCAGTAGAGGTAAGTCCTCCAAGAAGCCTAGAGAGGCTGCAAGGAGCAACCAATCTGGGCCCAGCAAGCTCAGATAAGAGGATTTTCAGCGTACTTTGAGAAATGACTCTCAATCTTCTCGAAGAAAAGGGGTTGGACTGACAGTAAACAAAGATGGAGACTGGAATTGAACACAGATGCATCTATGCACTCCCAAATACATGCAAAGCACTTTCACACTCACCTACTGGAGATTTGCAGAGGAAGTGGCTAATGGAACAGCATATGTAATTCAACGCTTTGTTAGGTTTCAGGAATTAAAAACAAACAGCAGCAGGAGGAAGACTCAGAATAATCAGCTCACTGTGAGCACAGCTGATGACAGAGTGAACAGCTCCTGTACTAGGATGCTAAGGATTGACGAAAGGTTAAAAGCATTGGAGAAAAGAAGTGTTATAAGATCTATTTAAAGCCTGTCCAAATGCTCTTTCAAGATCAGAGGCTTCAGGAGAGAGGGAAAAGTACTTTAAAGTGCTAATTGTCTTTTTTGCAGTGGGATTTTACAGGCAGTGAGTGCCTGCCAGGCCCTGAGGGTGTCGTGTATTGATGTACAACACGTGCATACACCAGTCCTGTAGTGCAGGCTGATGCTGGAGACTGACTGGTCATAATAGCACAATTTCCTTATTGCCCCACATGTTTCTGGGCAGAGTAATGCATGTGACATACAAAAGTGGCGACTGAGGGAACTTGGTTATTACACCCTTGAAACTGAAATGGACATGAACTGGATAAATGTCTTCAGAAAAAAGAAGGGCGCTTGCAGCAGAACTTTTGCCAGTACAACTTCTGCCCTAGTGTAGACAGGGCCTGACCCTCATTACCACTGAATCTCCTTTAAACTGCTCTGACAGTGTAAAGATGGGTGTTAATAAAATTAGGATGGAGCAGATGAAAATTTGCCCCGATTTTAAGGCCTCTTTATACTGCTAGTGTGGTGTAAAGGGGGCCTCAGAGTAAATGCGAATCAAGTCCTAATGCTGCATAGTATATCTTAGGTAAATTGTGGTTGATCTTTACACTGTTCCTATTCCAAAGATTGCAGTGGAGTCACTCCTGATTTACACTGATGTAAGTGAGAGAAGAATCAGGTCTACTACATACAAACTGGAGCCATTCCAGACTATCAGGTAAACAACAGAGTTTGTTTAGTAGAGGTCGTGGTCTCAGGTGTTAGATTTTGGACTTTTTCCTTCTTCCACCTAAGTCTAGCTAGGGTGCATGCCTGACAAGGGCATTCTTCTCTCCTTGAATTGAAACAAGATCATTTCTGGTCTGAGTAAGAATCACACAGTCTTATAGTGGTCCAGAATCTGCTGTGGCAAGTCTACCAGGAATTTTGATTCCAAGTGCATGCCATAGCTACCATGTGGTATCTGATCCTCATTGAGAGGCCTAAGAGATCTTGTCGAGACCTGACCTAATTTGGCCATTGAGGGGTCAGAGGCTTATGAATTTTTGTGTAAGGGGAATGTTGTGCCCTTACTAAAACTCAGCGGGGGTGTTTTGGTTGGCTAGCTCCCAGTACCGAAAGGGGAAGGGTCGATGGGAAATCAAGACCCTGAGACTGACAGTCCCCAGGAAAATTGGTGAGAGGCCAGTGCTCCAGGTCAGCCTGATTGACAGGATGGGTAGGCTAATCAGGGAGTTAGGAGGCCAGGGGGGTCCTATCCTCCATGTGAGCTGGAATTGCCTGGGTCAGACAGAGTGGGGCCGAGCTAAGAAGACATCTGAGCTGGGGAGCAGAGCCGTGCCAGCCAGAGGGGCCAGAAAAGCAGCCCAGGAAGCAGGTCAGTGCTGGGAGCAGAGTTCAGAAGCAGCCAAGTGAACAGACCTGTCCTGGGAGGAGAGCTGCAGCAACCAGAGCCACAGGGGACAGAGAAGCAGCCCAGGGAGCTGGGGGCAGAGAAGCAGCAGTGCTGAGGCAGAGTAGAGCTGGAGCTGGGGTTGGAGCAGTCCGGAGCCGAGTGCGGTGAGCAGCTGGGGAGAGTGAGGGGCAGTGGACCCAGCACAGGGAGATGCCCCCAGCCAAGATGCCTTGCAGGCCAGACTTGGAGGGGGATTGTAACCCCGACAGTGCAGGGGCGATGCTTAGAAGAAGAGTCCTGCCACCTAGAACCAGAGGGCGTGTCGCCACTGCTAGAGCAAGTGCCTGACCTGCAGTATCCCTGCAAGCACAGCCAGGGCCCGAGAAGGAGGCCTGGGACTTGTGAGGATCAGACTGAACTTCCCTTATATTCCGGAGATGCTGGTTGTGATGCCCCCGTGCCATGGAGCAGGGTGACGTTTTCCTTTAACCTTTCCCATTTTTTCCTTGTTTTTTTAAAAATTGATTGCTGTTTAATAAATTGTATTTGCTTTGGACTGTATGTAATGTTCAGTGGGTCAGGGAAGCATCAAGTGCAGAGAGAGCACCCTGGAGTGGGGACGCCCTAGCCCGTGCCCTAAGTGACCACGACAAGGTTGGGGGTCAAGCCCCCCAGGAATTCTGGGCCCAGCCTTGTTGCAGTTACAAGGACTCTGCCACACGGGAGAGTGGAAGGGGAGTCCTCTCGGTCAGGCAGGGCTCTGGGTAAAGGAAGTGGGAGCGAGGACTCAGATCCTTTTGCTAGCCCATTTCACCAGGGTAGTGTATAAGCTAGGAAAGTTCCCCACAATAGCAGGGCCATTCATCAGCTTACATATGCAGAATTTCATTTTTGTTTCTATGATCCCCAACAACTGACAGTATTACCATCACATTCAAATGTATTAGTCTTGTGTAACATGTCTGGTTACATGTTTGTCATACTCCTCGGCCCATATCATCACAAAATTGCTTACTGGCTGCTTTGCCAACCAATAGGCACACATCATCCAGCCATGTGGGGAGCTGTACCTTTAAGAGGCTCTGGCAAGAGCTAGTTGGAAGCCATTATTATCTTATGCAGAGGCCCATGTTACACAGTCCTGATCAGTTAGAACTAAGACCTCTGTCAGACTCCTTGCTTCAAAGTGATCCCTGTGCATCACAGGCCATTCTCTCATATCCTCTGAAAAGTTTGGACAGGTTCTTGCCACCTTTACAACTTCCCAGGCTCTGCTTAGCCTAACAGGAAGTCAAAGTTAGCCTGGCATGATCAACATTGAGCTGTCGGTCTAATCTCTCTGGTCTGTCTGTCTTCAGTGTTACCAACTCTTGCAAATTTATCAGACAAAAATTTTGGTTTCTGCTGGAGTATGAGAAGCTGCAGCCTGCAGGCAATTTTCAGCCCTGCCATTGGGGAGAACCCTATCTCGTCCACCTTCTGAGGAAGAACAGCCAATCAGAGCTGTTGTAGGAGGCAGCCAGAGCTCTGTCCTTTCCCATCAGAAAAACAGAGGAGATTATAGGTAGAAAAAGTGGGAGACAAAACAGCTTGATGCGGGAGGAGGAAGCAGAAAGTGTCCAGCAGTTCAAGGTGGCTCTGTTCCCTCCTCCCCCATCCTCCTGTGAGAAATGTATTGGCTTCTCTCTGTTCCCCCGCCTTCCCTTTCCAACATTGCAACACTGGGCCTGTAATGATTTGGGGGTTTCTGATTCATGGTTGTTGAGATTTGGGGTTGGCAACCTGTGTATAGTATCTTGCCCATTACTGTATACCGCAAATAATATTTATCTCTGTATAATATTCTGGGCCTAATTCATCCACAGGGGCAGGAACTTTAATTTGCAGCTCCTGCTTCCACAGGAGCAGCTGCACTAAAATGAGGAGTTACCTCCAGGAGGTATTGCTGTTGCTGCCCTTTGCCAGGGGGTTTACAAGAGGCGAACAGCTGTAAAATCTACCCAGGGCTCCATAAGCAGCTTGCCTTGAGAGGCGGCTTGGCAGTGGTGCATTGTAGCCAGCTTAGCCTCGTTCTCTTTCCTCTGCTCATCCAACCACTTGTGCTAAGCAATGAATGCACATACGACACCAGTCTGGTCACATCATTTTCTCATGTGTTGCCCCAACATACTGGGAAAAGGGCCAAGGAGACTTAAAAGGAGAAAAGAGAAAATGAAAAAAATTCCTGTGCCAAAAACCTCTTGGGAACTCAGTGTGCCAAAGCAAGCAACAGTGCTGGTGGCATAACTGGCAAGGTGGTTTAATGTCAGAAAGCCACCGTAAATGGTAAAGTCCTTAATACTCAACTTTAAGTCAATTGGCAGCAGGTGCTGGGCATAATCACAAACAGCTTGGTTAGCTCTGCTGTCACTACTCTCGCTGCAGCTTACATAGGTTTATTAATGTAAAACTGCTGGGTTTTGCTGATGGTTTTCAGTCAGTCCCGCTCTCATTGAGACTAATGTTAACCTTCCTCTGGGATCAATTCAGTTTTAGAATGTGCCTGCTTGGACAAACCTAGCAAGCTCTGCAGCATTTAAGTGGTTACATCAGTGATGCACTAATCTCCAATGTATGCATTTGGACTGGGGGCTTCATGTTTGTTACTATCTAGTGCAACAAGTCACTAGCAAATCAATAGTATGTCCCCCTGGACAAAGGTGGTTTTGCTGAAATGTCAGTAAATATTTCATTAAACGTTTCCATGCATGGAAGTGAAAAGTTTAATCTTTCAGCCAACAGCATTCTTCAAACACATGTAGTACTAAGCCATACAGTACACACATGTCTCCAAGCCAGCACGTTAGCAGCTACACTGGTGAAACCCACATGTAAATGGCTATGCATCTAGGTCCCAACTGAGCAAGTTACTTAAGTACATGCCTAATTTAACACCAATGGGACTACTCACTTAATTAAAGTTATGCATATGCTAAAGTACCTTGCTGAATCAAGGCCACAAAGTATAAATTTTATTACAATAATTGTCTTCAGACAAAGGTAGCAAATTGCAAACGTATTTTATCTTAAATAAAAAGAAAAGCCAACCTATTAAAAGTGCTTTAGGATACAGACACTATAGTCAGAGAGAACATCCACATTCTAAGGGCCTGATCCTACAAAGTGCTGGTACCTCTTGAAACTTGAGCATCCTCCATGTGTATTGGCTTAAAAGGGAGCTGATGATTTCAGCACCTTGTAGGAGCTACTTGGCACCTTGCAGCCTCTTTGGGGGCACTTTGCTCCTCCCTAGGGCCTTAAGCTTCTATTTTCAATCACATGCAACTCCCTCAAAAAATCCTCTTTGGGGATTAAATTCTCCAGACTTCTTTTGAGCTGAGAAGCAAATCTTTTTGGTGCATTTTAATTCAGATCTGTTTAGCTGGCTTCGAGTCATCCAAATATGGGAGGGGATTTTTTCCCTCTCCAACTCTGGGGGGTAGGAGTGTCCATACACAACATTTTAACTGTACAGTTGAGATCTATTTCACCCAACCAAACACCATCAAAAAGTCAATACTGCCAGAGACTGTTTCTTTCTTTACCTCCCACACAGATGTCCTGAGGCCTAAGATGAGCAATATTCTGCCCTGAAGTAAGTTCATTATCTTCTGACCCTTTGGGCTAGAAAATGGGATTTCATACCTTCGAAAAGGAGAGAGTCTCAGTTTTGCACTGAGTTACAGCACTTACTTTTAACCTTATATATCTAACTATGGTATTTCAAAGGTATATATTAGAAGCATTTACAAAATCAATGCCTGATCCAAAGGCCATTGAAGTCAATGGAAAGCCTCCCGTTGACTTCATTTTTGATCAGACCCTTAGGTAGTCTCACAGTACATATGGTGCTATTTCTTTCCGCTCCCCAATGGACAGTAGAGTACAACTATAAATGTTCACTGCTGTGTGTGTGACTTATTGCAGCAAGGGATGGTGAAACTGTGCCCCAATAGAAGAATGGGGACCCGATCTTTGGCTGGGGTAAATCAGTGTAGCTCTGCTGAAGTTATTCCAATTTACTCCAGCTAATGATTGACCCTAGCAGGTAGTGCCATGTATTCAAGGGCAAAATTTGGCTCTACTATGTGTTGTGGGTTTTTTTGGCTGTTTGAATTCACAAGTTTAATTTACATTCCACTGTAATAAAATGGGTATAATAAAATGTATAAGATTATTTATTAAAGAGAACAGGCTTTATTCTACTGATCCTTTGCTTTGATAGTGATCTGTGGCTGCATACAGTGTACTTAAACATACACGGATCTTTAGGTGTTAAGTCAAAAGAACTCAAGATCTTCAGCTCCAAAAACACAGACTTTAACAAGCAAGCCAAAGCAACTTAGTTTAGCCAGTTAATGGAACTGATAAGCAGACGACAGCATCTGACATTCCATACAGTAGAAGGCAGTTGTACGTATATTTATATACACGTACACAAACCAGCAGTCAATATGTTCCCGTGTGTGAACTTCATTATGGATTTATCTCCAGACTGAGCAGTGCAACTGTTACAGACCTTGATCAATCCCAGTCTTCCTTAATTCCCACTGAACAGTGTGATTTATTATTTGAAAGCCTGGGTACCTGGCTCTAATTGGAGAAATGACTTACCACCCCTAGAAGTGAATGTTTCCATTCTAGTCTCATGGAGATTTTAGCATCAGAATTTTTGACATACTAAGCAGCTTTTTGACATACTAAGCAGATTTTGAGTACATTCATTTTCAAGAATATATATATGATAGGATGTAGATTCTGCCTCTGACTATAGTGTCTGTGGGTATGTACACACACACACACACACACACATAAAAGACTGGGGTCTACGGAAAGGAATTGGTGTGGTTACTAGCACTGCAACTAAGGGCACCACATTCATCAGCACTAACTCAGATTTTATTCCTTTTCAAATCAGTCTCACTGCATTATCTCTAACTCCAGCAGACAGTTTTCTCTAGTTGTTAGAGCAAAGCACTGGATGCCCAGGGGATCCTACAATCCAGTTCCAGCAGAACAGCTGTCTTACTGTGTGACTTGGAGCAAGACACTTGACCTCCTTGTACCTTGGCCAATCCAGCTAGGAAAGTGGCTAAAAGCTGGACCACTTTGAGAACCAGATGCTGCAGCTGAACTGTCCTGAGTAACGAGAATAAACCTGTTTTGCCACTGCCTCGCCCAACATGTGGCTGCTGAATGGTTCTTCTGTTTCTGTTCAGTCTGACTTGCTTTTTTGCCCCATGGTACATTCTACAGGATGACTACGTAAATATAAACACTTTAGCAAGGACTTTCAAAAACAGAGTCTAAAGTGATGCTCCTAAATTCATACACAGTCAATGGGAGCTGCTGGGTGCTCAGCACTTTTGAAAAATGAATTTTGGTGCCTAAATATGGATTTAGGATCCTAACTATTGAAAACGTGTTATATTCCATGTGCCCATATTGCATATACTCACACAGGAATTATACAGCTGTGCAATAGACTTAGCATTTGCTCAAGGCTTTTGTAGGGAAGAGAGTATCTGACAAGCACCAATGTCATCTAGGCCAAACAGCAGATATCAGCACCTATTATTATTTATTGTTGTTAAACATTCACATAATGCCAAACTTTACAGAGAATACAAAATATACTGTCCCGTCCCTAGAGAGTTTCTGATGTAAGGGCTGGATTCTTCTTCATACTGAGCAGTATCTGACCCTGTAAGTAGTCCTATTGACTTTCGTGGGACTACCTGGGGAGTAAGGTTGGCAAAATCAGAGCCTCAATCAGGCAAACCTGACATATGAAGGTGTCATAAATATAAAGGGAAGGGTAAACACCTTTAAAATCCCTCCTGGCCAGAGGAAAAATCCTTTCACCTGTAAAGGGTTAAAAAGCTAGGATAACCTCGCTGGCACCTGACCGAAATGGCCAATGAGGAGACAAGATACTTTCAAAAGCTGGGAAGAGGGAGAAGAACAAAGGGTCTGAGTCTGTCTGTGTGATGCTTTTGCCAGGGACAGAACAGGAATGGAGTCTTAGAATTTAGTAAGTAATCTAGCTAGATATGCTAGATTATGTTATGATTATGATTTCTTTAAATGGCTGAGAAATTAAGCTGTGCTGAATAGAATGGATATTCCTGTCTGTGTGTGTTTTTGTAACTTAAGGTTTTGCCTAGAGGGATTCTCTATGTTTTGAATCTAATTACCCTGTAAGGTATTTACCATCCTGATTTTACAGAGGTGATTCTTTTTTACTTTTTACTTCTATTAAAATCCTTCTTTTCAGAAACTGAATGCTTTTTCATTGTTCTTAAGATCCAAGGGTTTGGGTCTGTGGTCACCTATGCAAATTGGTGAGGATTTTTACAAAACCTTCCTCAGGAAGTGGGGTGCAAGGGTTGGGAGGATTTTGGGGGGAAAGACGTTTCCAAACAACGCTTTCCTAATAAATAAACCCAGATAAACGTTTGGTGGTGGCAGTCCAAGGGCAAAGGGTAAAATAGTTTGTATCTTGGGGAAGTTTTAACCTAAGCTGGTAAAAGTAAGCTTAGGAGGTTTTCATGCAGGTCCCCACATCTGTACCCTAGAGTTCAGAGTGGGGAAGGAACCTTGACAGAAGGGAACAGGCAAAAGAGAGTGGTAGGGAAGGGAGGGATGAGGGTTAAACCAAAGAACAATAATGGGAGCCGTATTGAACAGCATGTGAATTTTTAAAGTAGGCTAATCAGGGAGGAAGAGAGAGCTGAGGGATGCAAGGTGGGGATGGGATGCAAGGTGAGAGAGGAGGGATTGGGAGGAGAGTGAGGGTGCTGAATATACAGGGGGAGGGATGGATGCCTCAGACAGAACAAAGTGCAATAGCAATACTTGGTGACAGAACAGGGAAGGATAGTTAAGGGAAAAGAATGGAGCAGAATCATTTAGGGTCACATGAGCACTCTGTAGAAAGCCATCCAAAATCCAGAGAGACAGACAGAGGAAGAGAATTGCAGAAGAAAAATCATTTTCTGTACCTCCTGAGTCAGAGAGGTCAGTCGTGCTACCCACTGGAGGACACTGCAGATTTTATAAACCACTCAGGAGGTGAACGGAATGTCAAATTGAAGACAGGTAAAATTCATCCCTTTTGTTTTTAAAGACTCATTCTTTTTTCTTGGGGAATAGGAGAGTGGAGTTGACAGGGCCAGACTGTAGATCCATAGCCTTACACTGCTGGGCTTTTTTAAAGGATTAATACATTAGATAACTGAACATGAAACTCAGGACAGACCTGCCTTTCTATTATAGAATTATGATTATCACTAAAAGATTTTTATTAAACATACAAACTCCTTTGAATTTAATTTTCATTTAAGACGTAGAAGCTCACCAGTGCCTTACATGTTACATGTATCAACGGAGTTGCATTTGGGTCATTGTGAGGGAGGGTTACCACTGATACCTAGATTCTACAGTATGGAGTGCATTAGGATTGCAGAGATTGAGAGAGAAATTGTAAACCTGTCAAGTAGAATTTTTACTTCATGTCTGATTTACAAAAATGCCCACTGTGGAATGTTATAAGTGTGCACAGTGATCCCCAAACAGATGAGAAAAGAAGACCCTACCAAAAGGAATTTTTAGTAAAATTCAAACTCATGCAATAAGAGCAACAGTGTTCCAAGCACAAAAATGCAGAGGACACAGTCTCTCTTTCTGTCTCCTTGCTCAGGGATTGGTTTGGATATCAAATTTAGCAACTCCTGGTAACTTGCTACCCTCACAACTCCTTTTTTAATAAATTAGTAGTCCCTCGGTAATTACCCATTCATTTAAATTAAGTAGCCTGATGCTTTTCTTAAGTAGCTTTGTCACTGAAGTGTGTGGCAGCTTTTTTTATCTTGTAGAATTGGGAGCCTTGCCCTCAATATTTCTGCTAAAAATACATATTTACTATGACCACCAGGGGGACCCTTTGCACTATGTCGCCTATACAACATGTAACTCTATTCTAAACCATAGGATACTGTAACAGATTATATCTTCAGTTTTTCCCAACAGGTTTACCTGTGAATCCTGGGCGACAATTACACACATAACCTGATGCTCTGTTGTAGCTGAAATCTGCTGGCAGTTCTAGAATACGTCCATACCAGGTTGTCCAGGACCGCTCCACACATTCACTCTCGTAGAAGCACGGATTACTGCTGCATTCATTTACATCAATCTCACAATGGGAACCTGCATACCCTGTGGAACAGAAATCAGGTGTTTGACTCAGTCTTGAAAAACATATGAGTCTCCCTGGATAAGTAAGCCACTTAAGATGTGTTGTAAAAGTTTCAATTCTCCAGGGAAAAATATTACTTCCAAAATTGTAGTCTCATAACAAATACCTGAGAGAATATTATTCCTCCTTTAATTTCCCTTAATTCCACAACAAGAATGTGTCATCATCAAACAATCTCCATGGCCAGTGTGATGGTAGAGAGTAGTCAGAACCAACATTCTGGATTTGAAAATATTGAGCACTATAAACCATGGATAAATCTGGAATCAAACTTTACAATGTGTCAAACTGGAACCATGGATCTGAATGCCCTATGTGGTTCAAAAGGTGCAGTTAAGCCTTTTTATGTTTTCTGTTTTAACTGTTTTCTTTCTGCTGCTGTTTTATGGTTCCAAAAATCCACAGCAAGAGGGGATATTTTCATGGTACTAACTAGAAGAAGGAAGTACTGGTAAACTAAGGACAAAGAGATGATTCTTATAACATTTTTTGCCAAGTTTTACAAACCCAAAAGGTTATAAATGTTTACAGTAAGCATCCACACTTTGAGGTGATTAGCTTCCAACAAACCTTTAAGTGTTGTCCATTACTATTCCACGCTTTTCTCAGTTTCTGCATACCTGTTTGTTCAGTTAGTGTTCTTTGCCTAAGAGGAGCCTTACTTGGAAGCAGCTGGCCTTTTCCAGCCATTGCTTTTTTCTGTTTTATTGGTTCGGTTTTTCCAAATACATCATTTACAGCTTGGTAATAAGCAAGTAGCAGATGCAGCTGGACTAGAAAGAAACCACTCAGATTCTAAAATCTCTCAAGGAAGAGAGAAAAGTAAGAACCCTCAGCTTTACCTCAATGCCAGTTCAACTGTACACACATTTCAAAAATAGCAGGGCATATAAAAGAAGGATGGTAGTCTTGTGATTAAGGCAAAGGACTGGGAATCAAGAAACATGTTCTTGGCTTGGCTGCAAGCTTCACAGGAGTGTAGGGAGGCCAAATAAACTAATATTTGTAAAGTGATTTTAGCTCCTTGAGTGGAAGGTGCTACAGAATTGCAAAGACTTGTTATTCCTGAGAATCCTGCATAATTCTAAGAATTCTGTCAAATCGATGCATTTCTAATGCAACAATCACCTTATTATCTGAGCTCCCACTACACTGTAGTAAGCAGGAAAACAATCTACCAGCATACAGACTAACCACAATGAGTCTGTCTGGAAACTATAGTGTCTGCATCCTGTCTGGGGATGCAGAAGTGTTTTCTCAAACAACCGACTATGAAGCAGTTCCTCAGTTTAGCAGGACACGGCTGCAGGAAGGGGCATGTGACTCTGAAACTGCACCCTGTGTGCTGACCCTTGTTCTAACTTGTAAGGACCTGCGCTCAGAGGACCACAGGAGACTGGTTTCCAAAATCCACTTATAGCTCAATTTATTTCCAGCTGGAGCATTCAACATGTTGTGTGGGAGCACCAGGGTTCTCATTTCAATCGAAAAGTCCCTTTTGTGAAGACTGAAAACCTGGCGGCGGCAGCAGCAACAGTTCCCATGTCCCATGGGTTGATGAATTAAGCATGCGATTGGGAAGTAAACCCCAGATTATAGTTCCAACTGTGCTAATGACTTGACTTAATAATACTTTGTACTTGTGGAGTACACAGACCTGTAATTTTGTTCATTTTGACCTTATATGGGGACATCTGTCCTCAGCTGGGGTAAAATGTCAGAGTTCCATTGAAGCCAATGGAGCTATACTGAGGTTCTCTCCCAGGAACCCTTTCCAAGGCTGGTCACAAACAATATTTTTAAATGTATGTAGATGTCAGGGTTCCTTCCCCAATCTGAACTCTGGGGTACAGATGTGAGGACCCGCATGAAAGACCCCTTAAGCTTATTTCTACCAGCTTAGGTTAAAACTTTCCCAAGACAGAAAATTCCCTGTATCTGGGATTCAGTATGCTGCCACCACCAAGCAACTTAACAAAGAATCAGGGAAGAGACCACTTGGAGATTCTTCCCCCAAAATATCCCCCCAAGCCTTACACCCCCTTTCCTGGGGAGGCTTGAGAATAAACAAGATGAGCACAGACCAGCTTTGGGTTTTTAGGACCCTAAAAACCCAATCGGATTCTTAAAAACCAGAACTTTATTAGAAGAACAAAAAAAATACAAGAACAACTCTGTAAGATTAGAATGGAAGATAATCTTACAGGCAGTCAGATTCAGAACATAGAGAATCCCTCTAGGCAAATCCTTAAGTTACAAAAAGACACAAAAACAGGGATACACATTCACAGCAAATTTCACAAGCCAAAAACAAAAGAAAATCTAACGCATTTTCTAGCTAGATTACCTACTAACTCTAAAGGAGTTGGATTGCTTGCTTTCTTCATCTGTCCCCAGCAGAGGCATCACACAGACAGACAAAGCCTCTCCCCCCCCCCCCAGCCCAGATTTGAAAGTATCTTGTCCTCTTATTGGTCATTTTGGTCAGGTGTCAGCCAGGTTACTTGAGCTGCTTAACCCTTTACAGGTAAGAGGATTTTATAGTATTGTATCAGAGCTTCTTAACCCCCTTCCCTTTATATTTATGACACTAGATATGTGTTTTCTTGTATCTGAGGGTAGTGAGGACATTTCTGCTTTAAAGGATGGTCGAGTTCAGGATCCTGACACAAGGAAGAGCAGTAGAATACAGACCCTGGACTTTAGAAAAGCAGACTTTGACTCCCTCATGGAACTGATGGGCAGGATCCCCTGGGAGAATAACATGAGGGGGAAAGGAGTCCAGGAGAGCTGGCTGTATTTTAAAGAATCCTTATTGAGGTTACAGGGACAAACCATTCCGATGTGTAGAAAAAATAGTAAATATGGAAGGCGACCAGCTTGGCTTAACAGTGAAATACTTGCTGATCTTAAACACGAAAAAGAAGCTAACAGGAAGTGGAAGATTGGACAAATGACCAGGAAGGAGTATAAATATATTGATCAGGCATCAGGAGTGAAATCAGGAAGGCCAAATCACACTTGGAGTTGCAGCTAGCAAGAGACGTTAAAAGTAACAAGAAGAGTTTCTTCAGGTATGTTAGCAACAAGAAGAAAGTCAAGGAAAGTGTGAGCCCCTTACTGAATGAGGGAGGCAACCTAGTGACAGAGGATGTGGAAAAAGCTAATGTACTCAATGCTTTTTTTGCCTCTGTATTCACGATCAAGGTCAGCTCTCAGACTACTGTACTGGGCAGCACAGCATGGGGAGGAGGTGACCAGCCCTCTGTGGAGAAAGAATTGTTCAGGACTATTTAGAAAATCTGGATGAGCACAAGTCCATGGGGCCGGATGCGCTGCATCTGAGGGTGCTAAAGGAGTTGATGGATGCGATTGCAGAGCCATTAGTCATTATCTCTGAAAACTCATGGTGATCAGGGGAGGTCCCAGATGACTGGAAAAAGGCTAATGCAGTGCCCATCTTTTAAAAAGAGAAGGAGGAGGATCTGGGGAACTACAGGCTAGTCAGCCTCAGTCCCTGAAAAAATCATGGAGCAGGTCCTCAAGGAATCAATTCTGAAGCACTTAGAGGAGAGGAAAGTGATCAGGAACAGTCAGCATGGATTCACCAAGAGCAAGTCATGCCTGACTAATCTAATTGCCTTCTATGATGAGATAACTGGCTCTGTGCATGAGGGGAAAACAGTGGACGTGTTATTCCTTGACTTTAGCAAAGCTTTTGATACGGTGTACCACAGTATTCTTGCCAGCAAATTAAAGAAGTTTGGGGTGGATGAATGGACTATAAAGTGGATAGAAAGCTGGCTAGATCGTCAGGCTCAATGGGTAGTGATCAATGGCTCCATGTCTAGTTGGCAGCTGATATCAAGCGGAGTGCCCCAAGGGTCGGTCCTCGGGCCGGTTTTGTTCAATATCTTCATTAATGATCTGGAGGATGGCGTGGACTGCACCCTCACTAAGTTTGCAGATGACACTAAACTGGGAGGAATGGTAGATACACTGGAGGGTAGGGATAGGATACAGAGGGACCTAGACAAATTAGAGGATTGGGCCAAAAGAAATCTGATGAGGTTCAACAAAGACAAGTGCAGAGTCTTGCACTTAGGACGTAAGAATCCCATGCACAACTACAGACTAGGGACTGAATGGCTAGGCAGCAGTTCTGCAGAAAAGGACCTTGGGGTTACAGTAGACGAGAAGCTGGATATGAGTCAACAGCGTGCTGTTGTTGCCAAGAAGGCCAATGGCATTTTGGGATATATGAGTAGGGGCATTGCCAGCAGATCGAGGAATGTGATCGTTCCCCTCTATTCGACATTGGTGAGGTCTCATCTGGAGTTCTTTGTCCAGTTTTGGGCCCCACACTACAAGAAGGATGTGGAAAAATTGGAAAGCATCCAGTGGAGGGCAACAAAAATGATTAGGGAACTGGAATACATGACTTATGAGGCGAGGCTGAGGGAACTGGGATTGTTTAGTCTGCGGAAGAGAAGAATGAGGGGGGATCCCGATAGCTGCTTTCAACTACCTGAAAGGGGGTTCCAAAGAGGATGGATCTAGACTGTTCTCAGTGATAGAAGATGACAGAACAAGGAGTAATGGTCTCAAGTTGCAGTGCGGGAGGTTTAGGTTGGATATTAGGAAAAACTTTTTCACTCGGAGGGTGGTGAAGTGTTGGAATGCGTTACCTAGAGAGGTCGTTGAATCGCCTTCCTTTGAGGTTTTTAAGGTCAGGCTTGACAAAGCCCTAGCTGGGATGATTTAGTTGGGGATTGGTTCTGCTTTGAGCAGGGGGTTGGACTAGATGACCTCCTGAGGTCCCCTCCAACCGTGATATTCTATGAATGCTTGTAAGGGAATATAGAGCTTACCTGGCCAACAGTGGCATGTATAATTCTCAGCGCTGTCCTCACAGGTAGCATTATTGTGGCATGGTTGTGACTGGCATAAGGAAATTAAGATTTCACAGTTCAGGCCCGTAAATCCACTACTGGTACAGTTGCAGCTATACCTACAATACAAAAGGCTGACAGTGAGGCCAACTAGAAGTCATAATGATGACTCATATATGATCTTTGGACTGAAGTGCTTTTACAGTGGAAACATTTTCTAAAGCATCCTGTGCTGAGATGACCCATTTAAAATGAAAACGCTTTTTTAAAGTTGAAAGATCAGGGCAGGCACTGTGCCTCCTCTTGTGTTTGTACAGCACCTAGCACATTGTGGGCACCATGGGAAATAAATAATAATAGTACTTATTATTATGTAACAGCACAATGCCTTGCAAGCCTAAATGACACACTCATAACACTTTCAACAAGGGTTGTTTTCCCAGCCTTGGGTCTTCTGGCTAAGGAACTGGACTGGGACTCAGGAGATCTGGGTTCAATCCCTAGATTTACCACAGACTTCCTGTGTAACCTTGGGCAAATCTTGGTGCCTCAGTTCCCCATTTATAAAATGTAGGTAATGATGCTTCCTTTCTTATACTTACCTGTGTCTGCTTGGTCTATTTAAGCTATAAGCTCTTCAGGACAGGGACTGCTTCTTACAATGAGGCCTCTGTGTGATATTGTAAGAGAAATAATACTAATATCTCTTTAACTTGGCAGCAGTGCTATTGTTTTCTATTCAGAAATAAAGTAGCTTGTGCTTGAAGATGAGATCTGAATCTGTGCAGTAGTGAACTATTTGCAGGCAATCAATAGTGCCTGCTTTTTAATCCATTGTGCTGATTTCAGAAATGCCAACTGTGTCACATTACACACAGTATCTTGTAATCGCACCGTGATATGTCATACCTCCTATGTTTCTGGCATGATCCAAACACCTAATGCAACACATGTCATACAAAACGACAGGCCTCTGCAAAATGGCTGTTATAATATGCTTGTTGGGGTGATTTGCATTTCATCTTTATCTAGTAAGAACAGAGGATCTGTGTATGTCATCAGAAAGTAAATTAATTCAGCTACTATATTAAATTTCCTTTATTTTGAAAAAAAATCCATTGGCTTTTGTGCAATTAAAACCATGAAGACTTCTGACTGAACATGACATCTCTAGCCTTGAGATAAAAAGACTACACTTCTTTTCTGATGTCAGGGTTTAACTCCAAAGCCTTATTCTGGAGAAGCAAGTAGTGCTGTTGAACACCAGAGCATAATGCAACATTTCTACTATAGTATTAACATTCTACACTATTTCTTTGGATGGTAGGGAAAAAAATTCACAATGGGGAAAATTCATTCGTAGTGTGTGTAACACCGCTAAAACCAATGGGCATGTGGACTTAGACCACAGATGAACTTGGTCCAGTGTGTATGGAATTTGGGAAGTCAAATGTGGTGAGAAGGTCTTCTCTGATCAATTATATAATTTTTCAGCCTGAGAGGAACTCTTAAAAGTGTTCTCAGAACAGAAAAATGTCATTTCTTTTGTTAGTTTTTCATATGTTTCCTTGATACATTTTCTGCTTGGTGAAGATCTGTGTTTAGCCCATCCTCTCTTCTCCCTTGACCCAGAAATGAAGTCACAGTGAATTTTCAAATAGCATTGCTTGCACTGCCAAATCTGCATATGTACCCATTTCTCATGTACACGCAATTGTTACACATTGCAATGATTTGCTAGGGAATCCTTGAGGTTAACTTGTATATAGGATTGGGTTTGCATAATTAATAAAAGGAGGGCAGGGTGGATCGAAAGCCCAGTGAGACTCTAAATTCCGCACCCATACCTCCTAGTGCAGAGGGCTGTGATTTCATTGGTGTACGCTTAAACAGGCCACCAGACTGATCTCTCTGGAGGCACCCTGCTTCAGATCTCACAATGTGCAAAATAGCCACTTGTCCATAGCAGTGCTTATTTTAGGCCTGACCCAAATCCCTCTGAAAGTATTTCCATTGCTTTCAATGGGCTTTGGATCAGGTCCTTTGAGCACACACAACTATAATTTTTGTGTACACATATTGGTATTTTGTGGGTGCAGGTTAGGTACCAGTGTAAATTAGCAGACACTCTACTGATGTCAATGTAAAATTTAAAACTGGTTTCAGAAGAGAGTTGGGCCCAGTGTGTCAAGTTCTGCCCTATGTTATACCCATGTAACCTCATTGAAAGCAATAGGGCTTCAGGACTGAAGATTAGGGCAGAATTTGGCCTAGTGTTTGAATAAATAGCTCATAATGCTAAATATGTGACTTCACACTCATGTTCATAGCAGCAGATTGTCCCATCAAAGGATTATAACTTCACTGCAGGATGAGGTAGAAAGTAGAAATGAGGATGTGACGAATAAAAGCTTTCTTCTAACTCAAACATCTTAATAAGATGAGGGATGGCAGAAAATGACTGGCTAACTATCTTCATATTTCAGATTTGCTCTGCTGTCCAAGCCCCTTTTTCATGTAATTAGGGTGCAGATCCTTTTTCATTATGATTACCAAATTGACCTCCAGAAACACTGCAGTATAATCAGTCACTTCAAAGCATTCCTACATGTGCCACAGTTTTGGTCTCCAGTAGGTAAATGAGTGTGATCTGGTCTGGCTAGAATGAGCATTATTGCTGCTCACAATATGTGTGTGCCCTCAAAAGGTCTCAGGCTTTCTAAATGATTCTGCCGAGTGGGTGTCAGATGCAAGGTGACCTCTTTCTCTCACTCCACTATGCTTGAACTGCACTGGAAAATAGAGAATTGCTTTGTATTGCTCAGAGTCATTCAGGACTACAGAAAGGGAATTCTACAAGGTTAGCGTAATGTTGCAATGTGGTGCAAAAGTTCTTTGCTGGAACACGATCTTTCTCCTCTTGTGAATTAAAATCAAGCCCCGGCTCTTGATGACATGGCTCTTCTGATGGATTTCTTTATAACTGGTACCTTCAAAATAGCCCCTTAAGAATTGGAATTCACATGGTAGGGAACAATCCAGTACTGACAGAGGAATTACCTAGCTGAACTAACTGAACCTTTTCAGCCTAACTTCTATAATATAGATTTTACTTTTGCGCAGTTTCCCCTCTTTTGGAATCACATGTACAGTATGCAATGCTATCATCAAAGAGCCGAGACCTGGTTTTTGGCCTGCCTGGGTTGCACTTGAATCTCCTTGTAGGATCATTTAATTTCAGCAAAAGGAACTTGCTTGTAAGTCATGTCCCTTTCCCTTATTTTTTCCTGTCCTTTATCTAGGCAGACTGTAGGCTCTTTGGGTCAGGGATCTGTTGCCTTATGTATCTGCAAAATGTCTTGCACATTTTCTAGTGATGTCTATTATTATGGTTACTATTACCCTGTCTTTCACTTTTCTTTAATGTTTCTATTCTTTCAAAGTGGACAGCTGAACAATGCCAACATGTTATATTTTGTACATGTCCTCATCTTGATTAAGAAACTGAAGTTTTGGCAGATTAATATGATTTTCAAGATTTGTTTTATCAAAATGGTGCAGAATTCACCTTTAAATAATAGTTGTGCAGCACTGACTAAATAGCACTTTGTAAAGTTACAAATATGAGGAGTCTACCTAGCAATCAGTCTTTGCAGCAGACTCCCATTGGTTTACCAGCTCTGGGCCCAATCTTGCATTTCTTAATGCACCCAAACTTGCACTCAGGTCAGTGCAGGATTGGGTCCTCTTTCAGTAAATGAAATCAACAATTTGACAACTCAGCTAACCAGATGTTATTTCAACCTATTAGTGTTCAAGTTACAGAGCATCGGTCCTTCTTGTGTATAAGTTACCCTATATCTAGGATACATACCTATTGATATCATCTATACACTGCCCTCCATTGAGGCATGGCTGACTGGCACACTCATCAATGTTGATTTCACAGAGTTCACCTAGGAATCCAAGTGCACAGGAACAGAAATAGCTACCCAAAGTATCATGACAGGTTGCACCATTTAGACAAGGCTGTGACAAACACTCGTCAATTTCCAGCTCACAGTTTATACCTTTAAAAAAAAAAGTTTAGCAAAGTGTTAATTCTTCAGGTTTTCTCTGGGAACACTTTAAATGTCATGTTTATGTAAGCTTTCTTCAAGCAAGTATCTCTTTTAGAAAATCATTTGCCTCTTCAGTAGGGATTGCAAGATTACATTTTTGCAGATTTGGGGGAATTTACAGAAGAGAACAGAACAGCTTTCATTGACAAGGAATAATTACAATCACATCTTATTATTTAACTATTCACATGGAAACCAAACCCTTTAATTTTCAGATTACTTACACCATGTTACAATTACATTTGTATTTAATAGCATTTGTGAGGAACCAGTCACTTAGAGGGACTCTGTCAATATTGGTAGGCCTTACAGTTAGTTGAATTAATTGGAAGATTGTCTCATTGTGTTGGTCTTTGCCTTGGCAATTCATAAATACGCTGGTGTGTGTGATATCTTGTTGACAACAGAAGGGCAGTATTGTAACAGCTCCTCTGGGATGTTCTGCAAAGTTACCTCAACTCTGAAGTATGTTTACCCATATTTAGGATACCATGCAGGTTAAAAGAAAGTCTCTTCTACCTATTCCAAAGGATAGTGGTATTATTTGCTAAGTTATGTTTTTCTTTTGAGCAGGAAATTCTCCTAAAATACCTTTTTAGCACCATTGCTTTCTTCTTCGCTAAATGGAGGGCAGGAGATTCCACTGAAAACTGTGATTTTGCTATCCAAATTTGGCAACTCACATTTATTCAGTGGCGATATTGTAGCTGGCAGAACACTTGCAGTTGGCAGGTTAAAACCATCAGAAAAAATAATATTTATTATTTAAATAAATTAAATTAGAAGTGCATAAAAATAAGAAAATCTGGCAACCAGAGCAACATCTACAAAGTGTTCCCTTTGTTTGGCTTTGCAGAAAAATGAAATGCTTCCTTGCTCCTAACAGTATTTCAGAGAAAGCATATGTTTTTGTAGGGGGTGAGGAACGTCAAAATCCAAATCCAATTTGCTGTCTTGCTTGGTCTCGTTCAGAATCCAGCCTTCATGGTCAAGACCTTTGTTATTAATTCTAACATAGTGATAGTGTCCATTCCGCATGAGAAATAAAATGTGTGTTAGAACAAGGTGTCCCTAAACACAACGTGGTTTTACTTGTGGTGTAGATATGTGTTTTAAGAACTGTTAAATCAGACTATGGAATCTTCACGTACAAATTAGGGCTGCTCCTCACATTTTTCAGGTACATAAAAAACCAACAACCTTGGGGCAGATATTCAGCTCATGCAAATCAGAACTATGACAATTTACACCAGATAAGGATTCAGCCCATCTATTTTCAAATTACAAACTTTGCCTGTTTTAGTACTTGAAGTCTGCTCCTGCTCCCACAGTTTTGCCAGGCTAGATAATTGGTGTGCTGAGGCTGTGGGTTTATACCCAACATAACTGTGTTACTGTTACCTTGTCATTCTCCCTTCCTCACTGCCTGTTTGATCCACCTCCCTTGTCATATGATTTGACTGTATGCTCTTTGTCTTTTTGTATTAATTGTGGGTACAGTGACTAGCACAGTGGGGTCCTGATTAAGATATCTGGGTGCCACCACAACACAATAACAACAACACTGACGTCTAAACTGAAGGCTAAACTTCTATTAACTTCAATAGAAACAGGATTGGGCCTGTAGGTCTTGATTCTGAACCACTAAAGTTATTGGGAGTTCTGTGCCTTTGACTTCAGTAGCAGTAGAACCAGGGCCTTAATGTATATGTATAGGATCACCTACCTATCTATAATTCCAAAGTTCTCTCTCTTGCTGCTTGTGGGCATTGCTCATCTGTTGAAAACTGAAGCCAATGTGGATTTTGTCTCTTGAGAATTGAGGCTGGAATTCTCAAAGGGGCCTTAGGAGACTTAAGTACCCACTTCCCTTTGGCATTCAGTGGGAGTTCGTCCCCTAACTCCCTTAGGTACCGGAGTTCCTGTTGATTCATGGTATTTGGTGTTACCCAATACATTAGAATTCCAGAAGGAGGCAGGTAGAGCATAAGGACTCAAGAGCAGAGACCATGTTCCAACCTCACTGACCCCTGGGGGCATGTTGCTTACATCTTGATTTAATGCTGCTGGCCTAGAGTATGACCTGGATGCTTGCATGGGCATCTTGGAGGGAGATGCAATATGTGCCAGAGGGTAAGAATCCTTGTGGGGACTCCCCAGCAGCATACACCAGTGTAGCATTTACATCACCCTTAGAGAGGGCATGCTATGCTCCATCTTCCACACTTGCCCCTCCCTCGCCCTGCTCCCTTTCAGGCAGCCAACGCCAGTAGAGGCACTAGGATGGAGTGTGGTCTCCGCTCTTCAGCCACACTATGGCTGTCCTCTGCGTGAGGTGGAGCCTTTGGCCATCTTCCCCATTACCTACCTATGCAGGGGCTTGAATTTAAAACAACAGCCTGGGGTAAAACAAATCACTTGTTTGCTCATCAATGACTGGAGTTCCTTTTGTCTTCCATTTGCCTCTTCAGTCCTTGTGTGGCCATGCCTAGATACAGAGGGGGCAGACACCTGGATTTGGGCTATTGTTGTGGCTCTGCACGCAGCCAGCTGATGGTGAGTTCATCCTTCTTGTTTCAGTTCTGTTCCCTGATGCACAGTGCTGTGACCTTGTCTGCACTGAGGATTTCAGGGAAATCGCTTAGCTGTGCTCAACTACTGTTGCGACTTTGCTGGTGCTAGCAAGGGTAGGAGCTCTACGTGAGTTTTGGTGACATAGTGATGATAACACCGGCAGCCTTTCTACTCCAGTGCTCCCACCGTTGCCAGGACCAGGACTAGAGCAATAGAAGGAGATTTCCCTCAGAGTGGTCCCAGCCTTTGAGTTTTCATGTACACTCTTCTGCTTGCTGAGAATTACAGTTTGTTGACTTTTGTTTTTGCTGAACTTTGAACTTGGGCTGAATTTGATTAAGCCCAGTGCCCAGTTAAACCTAAGGTTCACCACAAATATTGTTGCAAAACAATAAATAAATTCCTTTTATTCAAGTCCATTTCAAAATCACATTTGATTCAATAGCTAGTGGTAGTAGTAATGACTAGGGGTTTGGTAGCACCTACTCAAGGATCTTGAAATGCCACCTCAGCCTGATCCTCCACTATTAAAGTCAATACGAGCAGGATTGCAAGCTATCAGCCTGAATGACTCAAGTTTTACCCAGGGTCACACCAAAAGTTCATGACACTGCCCCGAACAGAAGCCAGGCCTGTGCTGCTATGACAAGACCATGTTTTATAGTCTCTGCAAACATCATACAAATACCGCCCATAGAATCCTAATTCCTTCCACAAATATACTTGCTGCTTTTTTTTCTTTAGTTCCAGAAGGGCTGTATGCTTCATTTTAACTATGATAGGTGTTGTCTGTACTCATCTTGCTGGAAGCAGCAGTGAGAATAGTGCAGTGCTCTGATCTCCAGCTGCTTATCTCCTTGCCATTTGCTCACAGACAAAATAGCAGTGTCTTTGTATTCAAATCTGTGGCATTTGAGAGCTCCACAGACAGGCACATACAATATGAATCAAATCACTTTCAGCAAGTATCCTGCTTGTAATTATCAACCCTAACAGCACGCCTTATATCATGACTTTAAAGCGCATTAATATTTCTTATATGATGGGAAACTCCCACTGGAAAAAAATTGTTGCTAGAGATATGATTCTGAAAAGGACCAAAATGCTACAGTGCAGCCAGACACAGAGAGGAAAAAAATTAATGTAGGGTCAGGAGATGGCAACATTTGCAATATAAAGACAATGCATTTTAAAACATTATTTTTTGTGTGTGCTAAGGGGTAATTCAGACATTTCAAGGGCATTTTGAAGGCTTGATTAGAAAACCAAAAATAGTCCTTGGACAAATAGTCTGTTTTGTCATAGTCCCCTGTTTGCCAAGATAGCTTTGGAAAGCTTTCTATAGCCTCCATCAATGGTCAGAGTTAAAACCAGGTTGTAGAACATATAAAATTCCAGATCTGAACATACCCAAACCTTGGGGAAGTTTCGTTCCAGACTCATGCCCAGCTCTGCCGAAAGAATCAGTGGAATACATAGCATCAGCACCATTTAGGCCTTGTCTTCACTGCAGAGTTTTGTCACCAAAAGGCATCTTTTGGCACTGAAACAGTGGAGGTGGACACAGTGCAGTGCCACTTTTGGCGACAAAACTCTTCCGTTTCAGCAACAAAATAAAACCACCTTGACGAGAGGCATAAAGCTTTCTGTGGCAAACTTAAAGCGACAAAGTGTCAGTGTAGATGCTGCTGTTCATTATATCACCATAACTGGCCTCCCCTAGTATCCCACAATGCCTGGTGTGACTGCTCTGCTCACTGTTTTGAACTCAGCTGCCCTGCAGGCATGCACCCTTCCCCTTTCAAAGCTCTGGGAAGTTCTGACAGCTGAGCTTGCCTCTCAGCTCCTGCAACAAAGAGCAAATCATTAATGTGGAATCCTCCTGTTCTCCTTTGCACTAGAAACACAGCTGCTGGCAGGGGCAGATGTGTGGTGTTTGTGTGTGTGTGTGAAAGAGAGAGAAAGAGAGAGACTGCTGTGCAGCGCCAGAGAGGGAGGTGGGGGCTGATGTCGGGGGTGTCCCCCTTCCCCTGCCTCACGACTAATTGTTTCCGGCAGCTGTCTGAACTTAGAGACAGCATGCTGACACACTCACTCTCCCCCAACATACACACTCCCCCAAGACATGCTTTGTCTTTCTCATTCCCGCCACTCTCTCACTCTCCCCCAACATACACTCTGTCTCTCCCCTCCCCCCACACTCACACTCCCTGTCACACACTCTCCCCACACACACACTTTAGTTGAAAAGCAGGTGGCAATCTAGTAGGATGCCCATGGAATGATGGGATTGAGAAACCTGCATCATGTGACACTGTACCTGCCCCATGAGGCATTGCAAACCCTTCCCAAAGCACCCTGCAGCCAGTTGCATAGTGGGATAGCTACCCGCAGTGCACTGCTCTCGCTGTTGATGCAAGAGCTGCTAGTGTGGATGTGCTCTGCTGATACAAGGAGCATAGTGTGGACATGCAACAGCGGTTTAATTAAAGCAGTATAACTTTTGTGACAAAACTCTGCAGGGTAGACATAGCCTTAGTCTCTGTATTAAATATTAATGTACCCAATCTTGCATTCCTATCACACATTGACTTAAATGGAGCCCCTGCTCTGCACAACTACAGGAAGGCATAAAAGCTCACTTTTCCACAGATGATGATGATCATTATTATTTATACAGTTTCCTAAATTGTATAAGGCAGGATGTACAAGATGTTCTATTCTTCCATCAGTATTTATAGTCAACATCTGACATTTAATAAGGGTTTTATTCATTGTGGTGGGGTGGACTAGGCCCAGAGGTCCCCTGCTGGAGGCCTCAGCGTCCTGTCACACCTGTCCCAGGAAAGGAGCAATGGAGCTAAGCCCTCTAAGAGGCCTAGAAGGACTGCACAGGAAGCAGCCAATCAGGAGGGGATGCTATAAGGGGCTAGCCAATAAGAGGGTTGCAGGCTAGTATAAAGGGAGCCGCAGTGAAAACCAGAGTCAGTTCCTTGCTGGAGCCAAAGGAGCGTAGTTTGTGTTCCTGGCTGGCCAAAGGGAACTGTAGCACCATGGACAGCTCAGTGCTGGCAGGGACCAGAGCAGTAAGAAAGAGCTCTTGGTTGGCTGCTGGGCCTGAACATAGAAGTGTCTTGAGGTAAGGGTGAAGCATTGGCGAAGGCTGGGGCCATGGGGGAGTGGCCCAGGGAGCTGAAAGCAGGTTAGTTAAAAGGACATGGCCCTGGATGGCTGCTATTCTTAGGGTCCCTGGGCTTGCACCCAGAGTAGTGGGCAGGCCTGGGTACCCCCCAGAAGCCACTGGGGAAGTGGCTGACAATTGGTGAGTGATAAACCTCCAGAAGGGGATCTGAACTGTTAAGAGGCCCAGAGAGAATAAAACCATTGCCTCCAGGGATAGCTCAATACTAGGGCTGGGACAGTTTAAAGGCTGAAGACACACCCAACCAGAAGGGGGCATTTGCAAGAGGTGGGTACCACAATGTTACATTCAGACACAACATAATGTACCTTGGGTTAAATCTGTCATGTTTTTTGTGATACATTTTTCCTTCTAACTCATATTCAATCAATGCTCAGACTTCTAATTTAGAAGCAAATATTTATAAACCTCTAAAATTAAACATGAAAATTTGATTTCCCAGCACTTGCATATGCAAAACTCAGTATTGCAAGTGCAAACTGTATTTGCAGATGCACATTGAGTGATTATGTGAAACTACTCAATTTGAGAATGAAAACCTTGGAATCAGAAATGGTGGATTGTAATTTTAGAGGCCATTTCTGAACATTTGATCCATAAGGTCCAGAGAAAAATATTTTCATACACTTAAGAAAATACCTATTATTGTTTTTATATTATTGGACTATTTTTGCACTAAAAATACTCTGTTGGTTCATAAATGAAAATTTCCCAGGTAGTAGGCCATAATATATTTTTAAAGCACAGTTATAATCTGAAAGGTTGCCCTACAGAAATAGCATTGTGGGGTTCCATGTTTGAATCAATTACCTTATATCATATTTACTCATTTAATAATGCTGATGATACATGGCATCCAGGTTATTCTCCTGTAGCTGTGTTGTTACTGCAGTATTAATAGCAATAAAAATTATTATTTTTTTCTTCATTAAAGTAAGGAGCTATGCCTGAAAATTCACAGGGTAGGAAGGCTGGCATTTTTACAGTTACTTTGCAGAGTAGAAATATATACTTTTAGTTTCCATATAAAGTATCATTTAACAATTAAAATTGCCTACATTGATGTATCTGGCCGAGTTATGATGTCAATCACTCCACATGTATCCAGGTTAAAACTCTTTGGAGTTACTCCAGATTTATACTGGGGTAACTGAAAACAACCTGTTGATACTGTTTATCCATAGATACAAAATATATGTTTTGTAATATCTGTACAGAACCTAGCACAATGGATAGGTACTCATTTAATAAAAAAAATGAAAGGTTCTCAATTGGCTGTAAATAATTTTCAGTTTTAAAATAACTATGTATTTACAGATAGTGTATATGATACACTGAGTGATATGTACACTTTGATTAAGAGTATTTTCCCCAAACCTTTAGGCTGCTAGTGTTTAAACTCTGTATGACTTGGTCACTGACTTAATTTGGCCAACAACAAATGCAGCACGTTTGTAGAATTCTGTATTAGAGCCGGAGATATCACAATAAATCAGAATAAACCTTGAAAATGGGATCTTTCAATACAGTTGTAGTAAATGCTAACACTGGTGGTTTAAAATGTTCTTTAAAAACATACTGGCACATAAAATAACTAGGATTATTATCAGAGGTTATTGAAGTATATTTTCTAAAAATATAATAGATCATGTCTTCAATGTATGCAAAACAACAATATTCTGAGGCTTCATTGCTTCAATTAACCACTGATTTCAGAGGGAGTTTTGCGTATCTGAGGAGTGTGGTATTAGGTCCTACAACTGGAATGATCTCCTAAGGTTTTGTGGTAATGTATACTTCACCAGATACAGCAAGGAACTCCTCCATGGTTGCTGCCCTATGAATAATTGAACTTGTAAAAAATGTGTTTGCAGAACTATGTCTAGTCATCATAAATCTACCAGAGCTCATTAAGAGCTTGCTCCAAACACTGGAAACCATGTGACAAAATGAAACTAGTGCAACAGTCTCACTTCAACCAGATTTAAAATTACAGGCCAGAGAATGCCTGATTATTACCACAAAAACATTGGATTTGCTACATTGGGTCATGCCTTTGGTCCATCAACTCCAGTGACCAGGTGCTTCAAAAGGAAACTCCTCTCCCTCTTCAATGTATCTACCCAACGTGATATGATATACATTGTGGGGCTGACATCCAGAAGCAGGACATTTTAAGCACAAGAAAAGAAAGGTGTGTACCTGTGTTTAACTGTAATGCTGCCCTAAATACGGTAAAAAGACAATTAAAATAAAACCGCAGCAACAGAAACCTCTATTCATAATATACAGGCCTAACCCATAAAAGAAAAGACATTTAGCCTTTGATCCAGCAAAACATTTAACCCCGTGCTTAACTTCAGTGCACTTGAGTAGTCTGAATTGAAATCATTGGGAAGGCTCACGTGTTTTAAGGTAATCACATGCATAAGTGCTCTGCAGAATCAGGTCCATTATTCATTCTATTCTTAGCTAATTACAAAAATGAACACAAATATTCACCTGCATGCACAGCCCCAGTCAGAGAGAGGGAGCACAGGAGAAGATGATAAATGTTTAGTGGAGCTTTGTAAAGCATCACAGGTGGGTGCTCAGTTAGGCACCTAAGTCCCTATTTAAGCACATAAGTGAGCTGACTTTTTAGAGGTGATGAGTGCTCCTGTCTCCCGTTTGACCTCAGTGGGAGCTGTATGGGTTCTCAGCACCTCTGGAACTGATTCAGTCACTTGGAAACTTTGGCCTTCAAATTACATTTTGCCCAAGCATGGCAGGAGTGAAAGAATGGTCAAACATTATAAACTGACTTGTATGGAGGAGTACAACTGCCCTGTGCTGGATGGACTATATCAGCCCTCCTGTAGCATATCTCTCTGTGTCAGTATCTTATCTTCTAGTGACTGGCTTGAAAAGTGGATCCTACCTCTTGAATGACTAAAAATTAAGAGAAAACTCTTAGCTCAAACAGAGGAGTTCTATGTCTTTGGAGCAGTAGGTCATTATCCATACTGCCCATATATCCTATCAATCATAGTGTCAATACATGTGTGCAATCACAGATCATTACAGGTGGATAATTTAGTGCATCATAATTGCAATGCCCCGACACAACAGGGAAGGAGGATGGAGTTTTATAAAGCTACCCTAAATATCAGCGTGGCATGTCCACTACTGCTGGAAATATTACATCAGTGCAAAAAGGCAGGGTGAGGACTTAGTTTTGGGCATGCAATAATATCCTCACATTGTGCTGAATTCAACTCAAGTACAATTCTACTGTACTAAATGGAATTGCACCTAGGATGGAATTTGGCCTATTAGATCTATTTGATCTGTTGCCAAGTGCAATCAAAATGGCTTTTTCTGTTGTCTCTGAATAGGATTTATTTTTGGAACCACAGTATACATATTTGATAATTTACACTTAAATGTTCACCTACTGGCAATGGTTTCAACTGTGTCCAGTTAGATAATAAATGTGATTGGCTATCAGCAAGGAGCAGCAGGCTCTTATACCATGCTCTGTTTGCTTAAGTGAAATGAAAGTGTAATTAGTACAATGGAGAAATATTACATTTTGCCAGCATATCCAGCAAAGGTTTGAGAAACCAATTGAGCTTCTATATTTAACAGCTGTATGACACGTCTTGTACATAATTTCACACATGCAGTGCATTATCATAGTAAAATAGAGATTTCATGCTACATTTTCCATTCTTCAGTTCTTTAGACATTCTAACCTCACCTATTTGTGTAAGAATTATGCGAGAGATTTCTCAGCTATTTTAGGAATTGCATGCAACATACCAATCACACAAAGTAGCAGTGATAGCCCATGAAACTGGTAGCAACTAAAGCCAGTAACTCAAGCATTTGGTTAACATTACTGCTGTAGATTTACTGTGCAATCTCCACCTATGTATCAAAAGTTATAACCTCTTTAACATCCTAGGGAAATGAGATGAGGTTGGATGACTTCCCACTGTGATTCATGGTGTCAGGCCAGGATAATAACAGTTGGCAAGATCCTCTGACAGAGTAAATGAGGATTTTTATTACCAGTGGGGACACCTCAGGGCTTTCATCCAATAATCCCTCTGGCTTATGCATTTAACACAACTCACAGCAAGGTGCAGAAAATAACAAAAATGGCTTCTGATAAATCATTTGGTTAAGTGGGCTCTAAAGCTGGCATTTTACTGCTGAAGGAACAGCCAACTACTCCTTTATAGAATTATTGTTATTAGCCTCACTACTGCTGGAAGTCATGCCTGAGCTGTACACCAGAACGGTGCAATTTCTTCTGCTTTGTATACAAGACCTCTTTTCCTTCCTTGGCTTCCACCTCTTTCCTCCACCTCTTAACTCTTTTAGTGTACTGATTGCGTGGGGGGAGGGTCCCAGAGCTGGGATGCAGCCTGAGCCTGAATGCCTACGCCACATTTAAACAGCCCCTTAACCTGAACCCTGTGAGCCTGATCCAGCTGGCACAGGCCACTCACAAGTTTTTAATTGCAGTGTAGACATTCCATCAGAATGACAGTCCCTGATTTTGGGAAGAGCCGAGAGACTCAGCCTGGGAAACAGCAGAGCTCTGAGATAAAAAGAGAGCGACTCCAGCAGAGTGAGCTTCCTCCAACAATCTGTGTTGCTCTAATTCTTCATTTCTCTCCTTTTTTCTTTCTTATGTTTTCCCTCCCTTTGTCTCTATAGAGACAATCCTCTTTCCTTCAAGCAGATCTCCTGTGCTGTAGATCCAGCCCTGGATCAAGCTAACAGCACAGGTTAAACAAATACAGCTTCCTGAGTACATCAGGAGGTCCGGGTCAAGTCTGATCATTTCAGAGTAGCCATGCTGCTTGCTAATAGGTTTTTTCCTTCTTTCTCCTCTTTGGCTTTCCCCTAGTTCTGTAGTTTTCTCATCCCTTGGCCTGGGCTGAGACACCCACTGATAGCAGCAGGGTGGCAGGAAGGCAACAAGCTTCCTTTAAATAACATTCTCTGTGCACATGAAGGATATTAACTGAGGGCTGGCTTCCAAATGAATTCTGTGTCAGCAATAGAAATCTGCTTTTACCTTCTGACTTCCACTCCCTGGTGGAGTTTTTGGATGGGGTTTTAAACCACATCTTTTAGTTCTTATTCATTTGAATCGCTTGAAGCAACTGCTATAATTTTTTATACTGTCTAGTGCTTTTTTTTTCTTTTTTTTCTCCCCTTACCTCACTACAGATCAGCCACTTAATCTCGCTGGCTGCTTTCTTTTTAAAGCTTGGTAGTGCTAACCCTCCCCCTATGCCGTCCAAGAACAGAGCTCTGCATTCTGTGAGACTGTTTATTACACAAAATCAGATGCCGACTAAAGCAATGACCTGGAACCATGAAAGTGCTTCCCCATAGAGTGAATTACACGATAAGCAAGGGAAAAAAAATCACTTGATTATTTCAGGACACATGGCTGAAAAATGTGGCGGTATGTAATGGGATTACTTCAAAATGCTGTGCTGGAACCCAACAGTGGTGTTTTGTTTTTTTTCATGTGGCTTTGTTATCTAACTCCATGTAGTCTTTAAGATGTCAAATGAAATCCAATTAGATAATGAGGGAGTTCATTGATTTTAGTTTTTCAATAACATTAACAATAAAGCCAATTTTTTCAGGCACTGGAGCTAAATGGCAAGTACAAAAAAAGTGTGTGCAGCCACTGAATGTGCAAAGAACGTCGGTTTTGTAAACACTATGAATGCACAATTTTGTTTCGTAGGTTGAAAGTGGAAGGATGAAAGTTTGGCTCTAAATATCTATTTTTCTTCAAAGGTAAAGGACATTTTTCCCTAGTCCTACAGAGAGAACTTCCTCTAGCCTGATGCTTTATCACAGTGATCTTCCTCTTAAACCTTTGTAATCATCTATCATCTTTCTAAGGCTTTTAACCCACACTTAGGTGCTATGACACCAGGGCAAAATCTGATCAAGACGGCCCATTGTTAATAGTCTTAACTCAGAGATGCAAGGTGCCAGCAAAGGCGGAGTAAGCTGCCTCTCCAACACTCTTAATCACTAGAACTGGATATGGGTAATGAATCTAGGTCTCTTGCACGGCGAACATAATGCTAACGACCATTTGGACAAATGTCCATGCTTCTGAAGTGCACTCTCTAAATATAAAATGTTTGCATCACTTAAAGGGTCAACCTGACTACTTATCAGAGGAGGGTGAAAAATGCATTTTAGAATACATTGGACCCACTAAACTACTGTTCCCAGTTTCCATGCTGGAGGGAACTTTCTGAGCTTTGTGTTCCATTCAGAATCTTTTCCCATGGTTTTGAGGAAGGGTGTTTGACTGGGGAGTCAGCCACATAACTGGTTGCAGGTGCTGGCTGAGAAGTGGTGCAGGAAAATGAGTGGTAGAGGAAAGTATATGCTATCAGTATGTTGCATAGACTAGGAGAGACCAAAGAAAGAAACTAGAAGTAAACAATATGAAGGGTAAAGTCATGTACAGTGCAGTAGGTGAGAGTGATCGACTGAAAAATCAAGTGGACATGGAGGTCCAATAAAGTGGAGAAGGAGAAAGATGACTTTGAGCAAGGGTATGGAGAGAGGGAAAGAAAGATTGAATCAAGCATTTGAAAAAAGTCTGAAAACCCCCCAACTCTCAGCAGAGGAGAAAGAAAGAGAGAAGGGGCTGTGAAGGCAGAAGAAAGGGATCCTGAAAAGCAAATGCAAAGGCCAAAGAGCTTGGCAGATAAATCCAGTCCAGGGGATCTCAGTCTGAAGTTTTGAAACATTCTATGCCTGAAGATCTAATACACCTGATTTTATTTGATTAGCAAAACACATGGTGTAGCATTCTGAGCACATCCAGTTTAAGAAAGTTGCTTTAAGAGGAAAGTTATTCAAAGTCTGTGAAGTAGGTTGATCTCTGTCAAATGTTCTGTAGATTTTGTGTAATGTGAAACTTCCTGAATCCTTCCATCTCTAAAACTGATGTGATAACCCATAAAGCAGCAGCACTCAGCAGAGAACTTTGTTATGAAAATGTGAGTAAATAAACAGTGAGAAAGATAGCTTGGAACATAAAGTTGCTCTGCATGTCAAAATGAAAAAAGAGGTCTTTAATAGAGCTTACCCATGTACTCAGCTGGGCAGATGCAGTCATACTTGCCTATCTGGTTCAGGCAGGTAGCCCCATTCAAGCAGGGATCTGAATCACATTCATTCACTTCCAGGTCACAGTGCTTGCCTTGGTAGCCTGGGACACAGTAGCAGGAGTACCCGTCAATTCCTTCCCTGCACAATGCTCCATTGTGGCACGGATTTGAAATGCACACATTGAAGTAAGTCTCGCACAGCATGCCCGTGTATCCTGCACTACAAACACAGGTCGGGCCAGCCAAGCCTTTCTGACAAGTGCCTCCATGTCTACAAGGTTTTGTGTCACAGAGGCTGATGGCTGTTTCACAGGTAGCCCCACTGTACCCAGTGGGGCATTCACAAGTAAAGCTGAGGTTTCCTGCAGTGCTTAAACAGGTAGCGTTTTGAAGACAAGGGTTTGAGGAGCAAGGATCATCAGTTTTATTGCAGTCTTCCCCCAAAATATCAACTGTGTCTGCACAGCGGCAGGAATCGTCCTTAGCAGCAGCATCACATGTAGAGTTCTTTTGGCAAGAGTCTGACAGGCACCTGGAATCATTTCTTATGCTAAGTGACTCTAGGAAGGAAACACAAAAATTACTGAGAAACTTCCAGAGCAGTTTAAATTAAGAAAGAGCTACAAATCTTAGTATAATGTTGTTTTAAACTCCACCTCTGTCTTGTAATTCTCACTGTTGAAAAGAAAATAGAGTTGGGGGAGGAGGTGGCAATGAATTCTTTAATACAAAACAAACAAAAACAAAAAAACCAGTACCACAGAGTGTAATTTCCTATTACCCATCCCTTCCAGAGACCACTGTCAGCAGCGGCAAGATTTGCAGACTCACCGCCTAATACCAATAACAAAATGGTGACCCAACCATCACTGAACATTAGTACAGTCAGCCAGTGGTTTGGAATGCATATGATGTGGAACACTGGATCCTAAATTGATTTTATTGAGAGGGATAATAAAGTCTTACATGTATACAGCATCTTTCATAAGAACAGCCATACTGGGTCGGACCAAATGTCCATTTAGTCCAGTATCCAGTCTTCCAACAGTGGCCAATGCCAGGCGCTTCAGAGGGACGGAACAGAACAGGTAATCATCATGTGATCCATCCCCTGTCACCCATCTCAAAGGATCCCAACATGTTTTAATAAACTGATATACAAAGAGATCCCTTCATCCACCACTGGATGCAGCCACTTGTGGGGGAGAAGGGAGACATGGCAATTATTTAACTGAGCACAGCATCAGTTCAGGGCAACAAGTGAAGAATAATTTATCCAATTGAAACAGCACAAGGAATTTACGTAAACAGAAATTTAGCTGAATTACCTGGGTTAATACTATCTTCTTACAGAATGCTATGTGATCTTTCTTGCTCATTAATAGTCAGGACTTAGAAGACCTCTCTCTTCCAAAATGAAACAGCTCATTGACCCTATCATCACAGGGCATTACTTCAAGACCAATTCAGAGGAAAGCATACCACCTAGGGAATTATCAGCACCATTTCCTAGAGCACCTTGGAGTTCTCTCACTCAGGTTTGATCTGACTCACCCACAGCTTAGTTTGTAAGGTCTGAGAGGATCATTGGAGAGATGATGTCAACAGAGATGATCCTGTTGCTGCAGGATGTCTGTTACCCCTGGCCCCAGATCAGCAAAACATTTAAGCACATGTTTAAGTTCATGCCTAAGCAGCAAAGCACATAAGCCTGTCCCTAGGTGCTTTGTTGAACAGCGATGGACTGCTGACTTGGGGCCTGAGGAAGCAATTCTCTGATTGCCTCCTACTAAGCCAGTAGGCAATCCTAACATAGACTTTAGACAATAATGGATCAAATGTCACGTCCAGTCACGACCAATGAGTGGAAATGAGGAGGCGGGGTGGTTAGTTATTGACACAGCCCAGGAAATAAAATAGAAGATGTAGAAATAATGATGTTAAAAGCTTAACACATGTATAATATTTAACCTGTTACTAGAATATTAGGATTACAATTTTATCCAATGCAACTTTTTTTTGTAACCAATTGCCATCATGCTATGAACAAATACTGTCATGTCTAGTGAACATTTGAGTAGCACGGAACTTCTTCAGTGATGACAATATAGTGCTCCTGGAACTGTGCAGCATTCTGGAGTCAGAATAAAAGCAGTATAGCTGTTTAAATAAACAAAAAGTATACTACTGGAGGGGGAAAATCCATGTTCATACGTCGAAAAAAAGATGCTGTCACACCATGGCTGAGAAGCTACTAAATAAAGCTGAATGGACCCTTCAGTCAAGAGACAAAAGAGGTGCATGTGTGCTGGAGAATGCATATTATATTAAACTATCTGTGTTGCAATCCTGGTCTGACTGCATCATATTAGGGTTTTTTTCCCCCCTTTCAGTTTCTGTTCTGGAGCCCCGTTTTAGAAGTAGGCAGTATACATTTGTTGTATTGTAGCTGCTTGATATCGAATGGTGGAATGTTCTATTTAATAATATGCTGTTCCTTGTATGTGGGTGAGCTGTCCCTTTAAAGGGAATTCAGGCTCAGCTATCATCTGTCTCTAATTTATTCCTGGGTCTTGGGACTGACAGTCCAGAGAGCAGGTGACTGAGAGGCAGGCCAGCTAGGATATGTAAAAGGCAGCCTGCTCTTGGGGTGGGGCAGATGGTATTGGTAGGAGAAGCAATGAGCTGGGAGGCTCATCAATAACTGGGCTGTGGAGACAGATCAGTGATAGTTAGTTCACTGCTGAGAGATTCCTGGGGTAGAATAATGGCAGACTGGGGACACGCACCAAGAGCCAGGGGAGTTCCTTGTAGAAAGGGAGCCAAGAACAGAGCCTGTGAGGGAACTGGCTATGAAGGCCCAAGGAAGGGATTGGCAGTGTAGGAAGTGACTTGGGGGAAGTGAGGCAGGATGGGGTGTTAGTGAATGAGACAGCCACTTCACTCTCAGGGTCCCTAGACTGGAACTGAGGGAAAAGGAGAGCCGAGGTTCTCTGACACCTCAGCTGTCGCACCTGGAAAGTATGAGCTGATACAATGACACAATCAGTCCAGAGAGAGAGAGAGAGAAATCTGCCACTGACAGGAGGTCGACTATCTACAGAGCTCTGTAGATGATAAACTTTTTAGCCTAGGAAGGCAATGGAACAGTGGTCAGCCTTTAATACAAGAGACTTGGGGAACCTCTTCACTGAGATGGAAGGCGTAGGAGAACAAATCTGGGGAGAACAAAAGACCAATGAGGCCAGTCACAGAGGACAAAAGGGCTTGTACAGTATTTTGGTTTGGTTTTTTTGTTGTTTGAGGGAGGGTACAGGAGGACTTATTTAGTTTGGACTCCCTGGTTTTGTCCTGCAAGGAGAGGACTTTTTCTGGGGCCAGAGGGACAAAGCCTCAGATCATCTTACCAGGAAAGCATGCCTATAGTAGGAACTGTGGCAGAGTGACACATCTGGACATCAGAGAGGTGAGCTGTGCCTCATCATGTGGCTTCCTCTTTATGAGATGTGCAGAGGAGCTCTGGGTATATGTGAAAATAAAATATACCAATTTGGAGGGTGGGTCCCACATACGCAGGGATGGATATATTTATTGACTCGAAGGCCTAATTATTGCCTGATGAAACAAGTAGCCTGTGTGTGAATATTATATACCATATTAACAATGATTCCATGATTTGACCCAAACCAGTAGTGGCCTTTAAGGTATCCTGCAAATGAAAAACATGTGTTTTATGCCTTTTTGTTTCTTTATTATGATGTATAAATAAGACCTGAAAAGGGTTTTGGTTTTGCTTCTTCAACTGTTTTTTTTTTCTAGCCACCTATTCCTCCCCTCTCACTGTCTCCCAGAATATCATGAAAACCAAATCTTTTACTTCCCCATTTACGAGGATTATGGAAAAAGGAGTAGGAGCTTCCCTCCCCTCCCACCCAGCCCTGAATTATCCATAGGAGTTTGAACTAAATTTTGCTAATAAAAAACTAGGGAGTTTTAATCAGTCTGTGAATAGAATCTGGGAGGGGAAGGAATTTTTTATGGCGGCACTGGCTGTGACACCATAGTTAAGGTTGACTTTTGCACTTATAGAATGATTTCAGCCTCCAAGTCATGAACATGGAGGGGCAGGGAGGGAAGCAGATCCTCCCAAACTTACTTGAGTGTAGAATTCATTATCTGAGAATTTACAAGTAAATCTGTTAATTAGTTTGTTAGAATTAATGAAGCTGGGTTCTTTAAGAAAACTAGCATCTATGTTAGGCACTTCTTAGGACCATATGATCTTAATAACACAATAATGCATTCTTCAAACTGTTTATATAGTTACATTAATTGAAATTGTATGATTAGGATATATCTGAAGAAATTAGGCTGTTTAAGTAATTAGCAATTGTATCCAGCTATGACTATACAGGCTACAAGAGGGGTAGGTCAACAGCTCAGCTGGGGAGATTCTCAGGGGGACGCTTCTGTCTGGTTTATGTCAGAGCAACATAAAGGGCCCTTAGGGCCACAAAGAACTGGGCACTTTCTCTCTCTCATGTGCTTGGCTTTGGGTTTTATTTGTATAGTCCCAAGGAGCATAAAAGCAGTCCTGGATGGAGATGCTGTCGTTGCTTAGGATGGGTCCTGCCCTTCGGATGGCTTTGCCGACTAGGATCAAGAATTTGCATTAACAGCATAGGCAGACTGGAGCTCCTGGAAGAAACTATGCACAATGGTCTCTTGATGGTAGCCTCTCCTGTTAAGAAGGCAGGCATCTGGATTCTTACCAAGCTGTAGCATCTGCACTGCTACCATCTTTCTTCCTGTAGCTCTCCTTGGGGAAGAACAGATCTGCATGCCCCCCCTTGTGGTTCTTTGCCACGGTGTGTGGTCCATGATCTGGCCCCTACTGTATTTGTCCAGACTGTATAATCACACTTTATTCTTCCTTTCCAGTTTCAATTTGACACACAGCAATGTTCTCTCTCTACAAGCTAGATTGGCACTGTGCAATTTGCTCTGAATAAGGGGCATCATGTAGCCATGCTTCCTCAGTAGCACAGCAGGGACCAGGCTGTGACTCAAAGGGTGGGAATTTTGAAAGCACGTAAGCGACTTAGGTGCACAAGTTCCATTAATTCTCAAGGCTCCTAAGTGAGTTAGGTGCTTTTGAAAACCCACCCTCTGAGTCACAATATGGTCCTGGTTCCCCCCACGCCCACCATTTTCCATGCCACAGTCCTCTTCCTGTTGCAGGTTACTTCTCCCCCTCTGCCCAGCTCAGGTGTGCTGGTGAGTGCATATGGGGTAGGGGAGAATAGGGTCAAGGGTCTACTTACTCGCCACTTACCTGTGCAGGATGTGACCTATGGTGTGAGTAGCCCATGCCCAGGAGAAAGGGCACACGGGTGTACAGGATGGCTCAGGTTGAGTGCTACATGGTAGCTATCAGAAGAATAATGTCTCAGTTTAACATAGTAGGAAAGGAGAGTAGGGCAAGTGACGAAACATTTGAATGTTCTTGGGAGCTAGGTTTTGGCAGCTTTATATAGAGATCACCTTATGTGTCCTCACATGTTCCAAACTAAACTCTGCAGAGAATGAACCTTTTGCATTCTCAACCAATTAAGATCACTTGATCAGTGACCTGCTCTGACAGAGATTCTTAAAATTAATGTTTAACATTAGAACAATTCAAACAAAGCACTGATCGCTTTAGATTTAGACTGATTGACACATGAAGTAATTATCTGAGTCTCTTTAAAACATCACCACATTAATCTAATTACTAGAGAAATTAGCGCCAAACCTTTTACCCCATGGTTAAGGCATTTTGATGTGAAATGCTTGGCAGTACACTTCATAGAAGATGGAATATATTGGATTCTCTGAGTTTCTATACTAAATTCTTTGCAGTAAAGCTCGCCACCTACTGGTTATCACCCATACTACTAGAAATGGTGTAAATAGTCTGTAACATTAATGAGATGGAGTTAGAAGAAACTAGTCACATTTAAGAGACTTTTTAGAAATAAAGGGGCCATATCTTCATTCAGATAAGATGGTTTAAGTCCACTGAAGTTAACAGGGTTGCACTTGTGTAATTGAGAGCATATTACCAATCAACACTGAAAAATGTATGATGCTCTTTCTTCTTACAGATTTCTGCTTCAGTGGCCAGAATCCACCCTCGTGATGTTACAAGACAATGTTATTTATGAGGCTGTGAATGCACAGCCATGTGCACCTGAGGGCCAAATTTGACCCTTCAAGGTTAAATCAACAGAACAATAACAAAGAGATGAAGATTCTAGGGTGGGATTTTCAGAAGTGACTTGGCACAGTTCCATGGACTTTCAATGGGATTTGTGCTCCTAGGTCACTCTTAATACTTTTGCTTTAGGGATCAGTTTCTTCTAATATCTGTCCTATTCAGAGCTAGATGCTTCATGGGTTTGGGGGTTTTTAAACATAAAAAATTAACAGACACAAGAATAAATGATTCCCTCAGTTCCGATCCTATTCAGGTCTTATTTAACAGCTCTTATCTCCCTCAAATGAACGACTTCAGGCTCAATGGGGAACAACCTCTGCCCCCCAGTAAGTTGAATTATACATCCACCTTGTTCATAGACCACATGCTGGTTTCTTCCTTAACCTTCACCCAGCATCCCCTTTAATACTCATATATTGGTAAGGACTCTGAATCCAGGATCCTATTGTCCCCTAATCAACTGGGCTCCAATCCCAGCACTGACTCACTTGTCCAGCTGTGCATTGCACAGTGCAACCTGCACTCCCAATAGACACACAGCTGTTAGTCAGCTTCGCAGAGTGACCTGGCCTGTTCCTATCTAGTAGCTCCCAGAGTAAGACAGATGGGAATGACTTTTGCCTGTAGAGAAGAAGGTGGATATGGTATAATCTCATCTTTGATTCCAGTTAGTCTCAGAATCTTTGCAAAGCTGGGGTTCAGCCCTTTCCGCAGCCCCACCTTGCCCAGGGTGATTTTTTTTAATATACTGGCAAAAAATATTATCTTTGGTCCCTGTCACCATATGATAGGTGGGTGGAGACTTGCCAGCATATAGACTCACTAATCAGTTTCCCAAAGTTGTTTCCCCCGACCCTTAGGCTTTTGTACTTTGTCCATATCTATGCCTAAAATTTGCCAATCTAGGGTATCAGGGCAAAAGTTGCAGCTCTGAATGCACACTGTTTTCCACCTCTTTGTTTCAGCACCATCGCTGGTTCTGCTCCTGGTTCTGCCTAGTGTCTAGCATTGTTTTGCTAAAATGACTGTTTGCTGGAGACAGGCTGTTGAGATTGGGCTATTAACATTTAAAATATACTAAAACATGTTTATACAATGCTTTTCATCCCCATATTTCATAGTGCTTTATGAAAGGTGGTATGTATCGTTATCCCCATTTTACAGAAAGGCGCTGAGAATAAATGACTTACCCAAAGCGGCAGGCTGAGTCAGCTGCAGAGTTGGGCCTGGAACCCAGGTCAGGAGACTTGTCTTTGTGCTTGGACCATAGCAGCACTTCATAATACTTTGCACTTCTATAGCACCTTCCATTGAGGATCTCAACACTTAATAAATGTAAATCATTTACTGATAAGATGATTAGGTAAGAGTTTTTTTTTCTTTTCTTTTTCCTCCAAAAAGCCCTACAAGTGTAGGTAGTAGTCAGAGAAGAAAAACACATCCTTTGGCCCGCAGAATTCTGCTGGGTTGTTTCTGATATATATACACAATCCCAAATAAATGTTCTTTCTGGACACATTTCCATAAGGTAGCTAAATACTGTAACTCGAGGCAGGAGTTTTTACTAAATTTCAGTCACTAAGGGCCTAGTTCATTGCATTCAGGTGAACTATTGTCAGGCCTGGACTGTGCTAACTAGTTCATCATGGCTTGCAGATGCTTATTGTTAGCAAACCGATTCCTCAGTAGGGCCTGCTTTTTTTTTTCTTGGAGAAAGAAGGGCCTGATCTTCACTGGTGCTTTCAGAACCAACAGCTATAGGGTCCTCTCATGTAATCTACAGACATTTTCTGACCTTCTCAAAGCAGTTGGTATATTTCCTAGGAGAAGAACTCCCCTGCAGAAGACAACTAGATCCTGGATACATTTTAAAGTCATCAGCACTGACAAGCGCATGGTGTCTGGCAGGGGACTTAATTGGCTGCACATTCCCCTTTATTGAACATATAGCTAGTGCTTCACTTGTCTGCTAAATTAAAATCTGGAAGTTTAAATTATTGTGACTCTCTCTCACGCACATTTAAGTAACAACCACACACACTAACATAGGCAAGGGAGATCAAAACGAAGACTGGTATTCTGTCCTTGCCCAGACCTTTTGTTTCATATTGAGCAGATCCAGCTGTGCATCACCATACATGTTCATCTGAGGGGAGCACCATCCCCTAGTGTTGCCTAACACATTGTCAAAGGCTTGAATGTTTAGCCTTATACCTGCCACAGAAGTGTTAACATGTACTAATGTTCTTTGTCCTGCTGCAGCACACATGCTGGACTATTAGTTGATAGCTGAGACTTTCAATTTTAAGTGCCTTTAGTCATAACGATTTAATTCCTTAATTATTAATCAAGTGGTGTTGAGCAGGGATTATATTTGAGTAGGAGAAATTGCGTGCTGCTCCACTCAAGTACAACCCACAGTCCCTGCCTATATGGGTTGGGATTTTTTGCTAAAATGATCAGCAGCAGAATAGTTAACTATGTTGACATGTGGAAAGTCCTCATTAGCTTTTAGAGGTGACAGTGCATTGAGATAAACACAGCACCATTGGCCTCTCAGTCTGTCAGGTGACTTAGCAAAAGTAGATGGCATTGGTTCACATTCAGAAGGTTTCCTTCACAACCAGATAAGGCTAGCAGAGAAGTGCTGGTACAACAAACTCCTGAGTAGCTGCTTAGTCCTGTCCCTGGGGTTTGGAGTCAGAACCATCCTTCAACATTTGTTGTTCATTTCTTGTTTAAACAAATCTGTCACTGAGATTATAACACAAATGTATGAGTTCCTGTCACTGAAATATCAAGTTCTCTGGTCCTAGTAAGGTTTTGAGAGAATTAGCATTTAAGTGGATGTATCTGCATTGCTCAAAGTGCTTAGCACTGCACTGGAGAGTGCTTGGCTCTGGTATACCTAGACATATCTCAGTTTATCTGCAATGTGCCAGTGAAAACATGTGGTTCATAACTATGCTGTGACTCCCTGGAAAAGACAGCCCTAGAAGGCTCTGGCTGTGCATATGCATTAAACCTTGGGGTGGCACTGGTGGCACTTAAGGAAGCACTGGTGAATATGAGACCACAGAAGCATAATACGGAGAACAAAGAGACAGGGATTGAGTTGTCTCGGACATCTTTAGCATGACTTTGAAGGAACGGATGTTATGATTGGATCAACACATGGGGGAAGGAAAGCATGCCAACGGGGTAGATACAACACCAATAAAGCCATAGGAACGTGTACTGATGGATGGGAATACCTCAAGAGATACAAGGCACCACCAACGCAACTTCATCCACTAGCATTGTCTGGGGTCCAACCTCTACCTTCCCTCAGTACCGCTCAAGTTCTCCTAAGTCATGTAGCTCTCACAACTACTGTTCTCTCCATCTCTCTCTCCCATTTCTATCTGTGTCCCATTCCTCCTTTCCCAGCTGTGCTCCATCATTTAATACAATGAACAGTTTAATTACATTGCCACTCTATGTTTCTTCTGGAGACCAGATCAGCACTCAGGCACCTGATGAGAGCGAAAGAAATGCCATCCCTTCTTCCCCATGCTTCAGCCATTCTCTATGACCTGACTTTCTTGGTCCAGAGCCTGTGCACAATTTAGAATTAATACCCAATGTTTACTTATTTCCAAAATGAAACTAAGTGCTGTACTTCAGAAGGTCTAAACATGCTTCTGTCAAACAAGCAAGCACATGCCAGTGAGCCCTAGGAAGATGCTAACAGTTTGGTTATAAAAGAGTTAAGATTAAGGGTCTCTTGAATGTGTTTACTTCAGTTGTGTTTCCAAAGCATCCTAGCATGTTGTTATAGAAACCACAGGCAGGTTTAAATCTTGAATCGAGATTATTGCCATAGTAACCAGCACCACCAAAAAAAAAAAGTCAGTTATTCAAAACATTCAATTTCCATGGAAAAGGCCAATTTTGTTTTCAAATGCACTTGTACCGGCAGAAACAAAGAAACTAAATTAACAACATATTTGCTACAGCAGAAGCACTATGCAAGGCATATTAGTGTATCAGTAACTACTGAAAAGCATTATAATTTGAAAATGTTGTTTAGGAAACACTTGAAGATCAAAGACATTTGTGATTCAAATTACAGAATTGGCTATTAAATGGGTGCCTTCATTTCATTATTCTTCCATGAGCCCTGAAAGCACATGCTAATGTGACAATGCTCCCCGAGCATGAAGGCTGTTACTGTTTTCCATTGTTTTCTTTTGCTACCATTTTATCTTTGTGCAATCCCAGCCTGCCTCCTCCTATGAGCAGCTACCGATTATACTAAACACACTGACAATATGACAGGTTTTCCTACAAAACAACCACACACTGATTACCTATCAAGTCACAATGTGGTGTGTTTGTTCAAAGGCACTAAGTTGGCATCACACACCCTCACAGCTTCCCCTCCCCATTAAGGAGCACATGAGACAATGAGAGAAATGGTGCTACTCATTAACTCATGGAGTATCTTGCAAGCTAGTGCACAAGAACACAAACCTCCTAAGTGTCACTGCTTTCTTCTGGCTCTTCCTCTTCCACTTCCATTCTTTGCTTAGATGTAACCAGACTGCTCTTGCTTACATTTGTTTTGCACCAGTGGGCTCAAAAGGGCTTTTAAAGCCGTTGGTGTCGTGCTACTGCCACATAACCTTTGCCAGGATGCAGTGAGTGCTCCCAGCTGTGCTGGCAGCTGGGCAGGGAGAAACAGTGCCATGGAGGGCTGGGGGACGTTGTTCAGATGAAACTAGTTCCATCAAACAAATTCAGTTCATCGAAAACATTTCATGAATTCCCATCAGATTTGCTCAATTATTTTGATCTAAAAACAAAACAAAAAAATCCAGTGGTTTGGTTTTGACTTTTTTTATTATTATTATTTAAAGGAAACATTTCGGGTAAGCTATGTTGCGCGTTTGTAGAGCCATAATATAAATAGAAAAGGAGGACTTGTGGCACCTTAGAGACTAACAAATTTATCTGAGCATAAGCTTTCGTGAGCTACAGCTCACTTCATCAGATGCATTCAGTGGAAAATACAGTGGGGAGATTTATATACACAGAGAACATGAAACAATGGGTGTTACCATACAGACTGTAATGAGTGTGATCGGGTAAGGTGAGCTATTACCAGCAGGAGAGCGGGGGGCGGGGGGGGGAACCTTTTGTTGCAAGGTTAGGTTCCTGGGTTAGTGGTTCTGTTGTGTGGTGTGTGGTTGCTGATGAGTATTTGCTTCAGGTTGGGGGGCTGTCTGTAAGCAAGGACTGACCTGTCTCCCAAGATCTGTGAGAGTGATGGGTCATCCTTCAGGATAGGTTGAAGATCCTTGATGATGCATTGGAAGGGTTTTAGTTGGCGGCTGAAGCTAAAACTTCTCCACTAACCCAGGAACCTATCCTTGCAACAAAGCCCGTTGCCAACTGTGTCTACATATCTATTCAGGGGACACCATCATAGGGCCTAATCACATCAGCCACACTATCAGAGGCTCATTCACCTGCACATCTACCAATGTGATATATGCCATCATGTGCCAGCAATGCCCCTCTGCCATGTACATTGGCCAGACTGGACAGTCTCTACATAAAAGAATAAATGGACACAAATCAGACATCAAGTATTATAACATTCAAAAATCAGTCGGAGAACACTTCAATCTCTCTGGTCACTCGATTACAGACCTAAAAGTGGTAATTCTTCAACAAAAAAACCTTCAAAAACTACTCCAACGAGAGACTGCTGAATTGGAATTAATTTACAAACTGGACACCATTAACTTAGGCTTGAATAAAGACTGGGAGTGGATGTGTCATTACACAAAGTAAAACTATTTCCCCATGTTTATTTCCCCCCCCCCCCCACTGTTCCTCACACGTTCTTGTCAACTGCTGGAAATGACCCACCTTGATTATCACTACAAAAGTTTTTTTTCTCTCTCTCTCCTGCTGGTAATAGCTCACCTTACCTGATCACTCTCATTACAGTGTGTATGGTAACATCCATTGTTTCATGTTCTCTGTGTATATAAAATCTCCCCACTGTATTTTCCACTGCATGCATCCAATGAAGTGAGCTGTAGCTCACAAAAGCTTATGCTCAAATAAATTTGTTAGTCTCTAAGGTGCCACAAGTACTCCTTTTCTTTTTGCGGATACAGACTAACACGGCTGCTACTCTGAAACTTGTAAATACCCAGTGACGGCATCTAAACTACAGCCTTTTCAGGGAGATCTTTTTCAAGACATGGCATGTTTTACAGTCCCAAAGGGCATAGTATGCAGTGCTGAAAGGCTGAAGAATAGATTTAGAACTAATTCCCGCTACTTAGTACTTTAGGATTCTCAAAAGCAATTTTTTCCAGGGATCATATTTCCTTTGATCTTGCAATAATTAATTATTATAGGTAGCCTTGAACGAAACTAGGCATTCTGTTACTGTACTCCTAAGACACTGTGTTCACAGTTACAAGGAACAAACTATCTGAATTAATAGTTTTAGTATAGGTGCATGAGTGGTGTATTTTCGTAACTGCTTGGTACTGATATTTTTAAGGAACTGATTATTCATAAATACCAAACCTGACCATGATCATGACATTCAAATAACATAAATATAATATTAATTGTCTTCATTTTGGTGTAATTAATATATTTTAATTCTACTACTTTGAAAGAGGAAATTTTGGTTCTGTTATGATTGTTGGAGTTTTTATGGATAATAACTACAGGATCAGGTCCTAGCTGTGTCCTTTAGCTCCCCTTCTATTAGCATACCAGAAAAATGGCTTGGTCTGATGTTTTCTAACTGCTGCACTTCAAGTTTTCTTCCTCTTCCCCTCTCCCATGGTGAATGGGAGTTTATATTAGTGCTAATAGTTTTAGATTAATTTTGTTTCTTGTTTCAAATTGTCCATGAACAGCTTATGATTTTTTCTATCCAGTTTTTGAAATTAGTCACTGAATAACTTCAGCAAATATGCTAGGTCTGTAGAGCGTGCATGTTCAGTTTGAGACTCCAAGAACTTGGCTTGTTTAGCCTAACCAAAAGAAGGCTGACAGGAGATGTGACTGCTCTCTAGAAATACATCAGTGGGATAAATACCAGGGAGGGAGAAGAGTTATTTAAGTTAAGCACCAATGTGGATATAAGAACAAATGGATATAAACTGGCCATCAACAAGTTTAGGCTTGAAATTAGACAAAGGTTTCTGACCATCGGAGGAGTAAAGTTCTGTAACAGCCTTCCAAAGGGGAGCAGTGGGGGCAAAAAACCTAACTGGCTTCAAGACTGAGCTTGATAAATTTATGGAGAGGTCAGTATGATGAGACTCCCTACAATGGCATGTAGCCAGTCTGTAACTACTAGCAGCAAATGGCTCAAATGGCTGGTGATGGGACACTAGATGGGAAGGACTCTGAATTACTGCAGAGAATTCTTTCCCAGGTGTCTGGCTAGTGGCTCTTACCTAAATGTTTAGAGTTTTTCCTCAGATCAGACTGGCAAAGACCTTGGGGTTTGGTTTTTTTTTTTTTTGCCTTCCTCTGCAGCATGGGACATGGGTCACTTGCACTTAAACTAGTGTAAATGGTGGATTCTCTGTAACTTGAAGTGTTTAAATCATGATTTGAGGACTTCAGTAACTCAGCCAGAGGTTATAGGCCTATTACAGAAGTGGGTGGGCAAGGTTCTGTCGCCTGCAATGTGCAAGAGGTCAGACTAGATGATCATGATGGACCCTTTTGACCTAGTCTATGAGTCTGTTTTAATTAGCTGACATTCAAAGTCAGAAATGTGTTGGTTAGTTTTGATTGGACACATAGGTCACACGGTATGAATGTTTCCTTAATGGATGAGCTTAAGCCTTAGGACTTGTCTACATAAACACTTAGTTAACAGCAAGCTGAAATGAATCTATCCTGCACTAGCCTGCCATGCACTAGTTGTCCAGGTGGACACTCTAATCCACTCCTGTTTCAAAATGGGGTAGATCCAAGTGCCCTCGGGAATTCTTTTAGTGTGCAGCAGCAGGGTCCACATGGACACTTAGTGTGTAGCAGGCTAGTGTAAGGTAGATTTACATCGAACTTGTCATGAACTGAGTGTTTGTATAGACAAACTTTAGGATCAGGTTGCCAGCGTAAATATTCCATTTTTTAATAATTCAGAATTCATATCCTGTAAATATTCTTCAGTATTTGCTTAAATTTCACTGTTTCACCAAGCACTTCTATCCAAAAATTCATGTGCTCAAATATTCATAGAAAGTAAACACAAAAGGATCATGGACATAGCCAAATGGAAATTTTTAAGATTTTGAAAAAATATTTGCAGACGTTTGGCAGGATTGCTCATCTGTTCTGAATACAAGTAATTAAGGCATATATCTAATTATAATATCTGATTAGCACCATTATCTTTACTGAGGAGGAAAAACTAATACAATGAAATATAAAATTAAGAATTTACTTATTTTATTCCTTAGATTCACAAATATGTAGTATCTTTGTAATAATTTGCTAGGAACATATAATGATACCTAGTTTTAAGCAGAAGCAAGGATAGCACAGTATGGCACTACTAGTGATTTCCTAGCAAAAATAGTTACTTCTCACAGTCCCCTTCTTCCCAGATTTTTCCCTAAAGTCCTCAGCTTGCCCTCATTCTACACACAGTTCCCACTGGTCTCAATAAAAGTTGCATTTGCTGATTAAGAATACTGTATCCCTCTTAAGTGGTTTTATGACATAAGAGAAATTTTCTAACTCTTCTCTAATCCTGAAATCCAAGATATACATGCAATAGCTAAATGCAGGAACTGCCAGATTTATTGGTCCATCAACAGTTTTTTTCATCATGATGGGGGACACTGCTCTCAATTCATCCTGGTGAAGCACCCAGAAAAATGCTATTGCCCCAATGCAAAATTCCCAGGAAAGTCAACTTGAGTTGTGTTGCATTACTAGAGTACAGAATTTGACTTTTGGGGCAGATATAAGCAATCTCAGACCTGTCAATTGGTTCCCAGTGCCCTGAAACATCTAAGAAATTTATGATAGAAGTTAAATTCACCAAACTGGAACAGCAGTAAATTATACAACCCTGAACCAACTGATCAGTCTATACCCCAAGTTAGATGCACCCTAAAGTAGGTTAGGTAGCATTGCTTCTATCTGCCTGTCCACGGGATTTTGGTGGGGGAGGGCATCCCTGCTCAATGGATGAACTGAAACAGTGCATCTCCTAGCTGCATTCTTTCCGTGCAGTGATAGCCCCTGCAACAATGGAGAATATGCAGCCAGATTCTACTGCAGGTGGATTTACTGCTGCTAGGGCTGTGCATCTAGGTCTGCTCTGGCTTCCATTGGGCATAGACCCAGGATTGAAGCTGGGCCTAGAGAGGAGATATGGCATACAAGATAAAACCATTATAATAGTCTTTATCATCTGATTACTTTACACCGGGGTTTCATGTGTGTCTATATGTGTAACCTACACAAAGCAGCCCTTGTAAAACTCCCGTCCAGGGTTTCTTTGTGACTATTTCAGGTAAAGAGAGTGGGCTAATAAAGTCTACATTGATATCAGGCTGCTAGAGGTTTGCTTTAATCTGCTTCATCTACTTGAGATAAAACCTACTGTTAATGAGTTATCTGCAATAGCCATATATAAAGTCCAGGCACCTGTTTCCATCCCAGCATCACATGCATCAGTGAAGTGCTTAGTAGGGTATAGCAACTGGCAGAGTTCATGTCCACATTTCATTTGTGTGAGAGCATGGTTCCCTAGCCATAGCATGTACTTAATAAAGCAGACTAGAAAAAGGGGCCTGCTGTATGAAGATGTGAAGCTAGATCTTCCAGGATACTAAGAGTGCTTTGCACTTCCCTTGTGGCCCAAACAAGCCCTAAAGCTCATTTAAATGGCCACTTGAGATTCCCCTCTGCATAAGGGAATCCCCAGGTAACGTAGAGCTCCTGTGGTACTCTCTCTCTCCCAGCTTTTGGAGCAGGGGATATTGCCAAGAAATAGGGGATAGGGCTGGGTCTGTGTAAGCCCAGTGGCCCTGTGGAGCCGTTGGCAACTGGTGTAAAACAGAGTAGCCCTGAGGATACTCTAATTTACACTGGAGACCAGCCAAGCAGACATATGGCTGCCTCCCCTTCTGAGCTGTCTTGAGCATGTAGGCAGTACCACAAGCAGGCTGGAGGGTGTATTAAATGGTACCTTATTATACTCCACTTCAGAAAAATCTCGGTGTGCATTTCAAACCCTAGCTTTAAATTTCTACTACAAGAATAATATTTTGAGAGACAAAGCTCCGCCTGGCCAAAATCTGGCAGATCTTAAAAGTGTGGCAGGAGTCTGAAAAGCAATTGTAAGGCTGATCCCTCACTACTCAACAGATCAGCAGCATGTGCATATGCAGAATCATCTCTGATGAGACAGAATGAGCTGGATTCTCATCAGTTTTGTGCATCATCAGTAGAACTGTGCCCTACTAATCCCCAGTCATTCCTGTGCACACCCAATAAAGGTTAAAGGGGTTGCACCAGTGTCACTATAAGGACACTATTTGGCCTACAGAAGCTTTATTAGTGGCAGTGATGTGGAGGGAAAACACTTGAATCATATCCCAGGGCGAGTTTTCAGAACTGATGATTAAAAACACCCCCGTAGTTTCACCTGTAAGCTGAGAAAACTGGATCTGATTAACAGTGAGTAATGCTAAACATGAAACCCCACAATGCCATATGTACAGTGACTTTTCTACAGTAGAACTGTACTTTAAGCTCTAATCTGACTAGATATGATATCGCCAGCCCAGGAGTCAGAAAGATGTTTTTTCTGGAGTTGTGCCCACACTGAAATATCAGAACCTAAGCCCCTTCCCCTGAATTTGATGAAGGCTTTTATCCAGAACCAGTCTCTACAATGGGCTAAAACAGAACACTGAATCTGAGTAATCCTGAAATTCAGATAGACACTGGACCTAGATCCAAACACTCTGGCTTGAGCCCATCTCAAAGATACTAAAAATCTACAATAAGATCTCCATTCATCCCTAGTTCCCTTATCACAGACAAATATATATATCTCCAGTTTTTATCATTAGAAAGTCCATCCAGTCCTCAGGTGATGCCTGTTGTACATTGTCCAAAATATCAAGGTCTTTATCTATACTTAGTGCTCACCGTACCACTCTAAAGGTTTCTAACCACACAGTTCTGATTAACTTCAGTAGGTTAGTGCTGAGAAGACACAATCTGGCCCTTAGAGTATTCTAACCATTACTTTCCTTGATTTGTTATGCAATCATTTGCATACGTAGAGCTGTGGCTGCCCCCCAACACTGAGATCCTTCTTTCAGGTTATTATTACTTACTATTTTCCTTAGGTCCTTTTCCTCCATTTTCCTTGAGTAAAATGCCATTCAAAGTCAAGTTTGCTTTCTTTTGTCTCTCCCTAGCTGCATCCGTTTACATTTACTGAATTCACTAAACTATACTTTTACCCATTGCCTTTGGTGGCTCTACCTTCTTAAATGCAGTGGTCTTGCATTAGTCTGAGTGTCAAAGGACTACTAGATGCTTCCAAGTTCAAAGCCACTTCCTTTTCGTTTGCTCTCATTAAAATGAAATTCAGTTTTACTACCAAATAGGAAATAACCCCTACTAATATCTGCATGAGCCTCCAGCTAATTTAACGGGATCCTAAAAGGAATTCAAGTTTGAATTCTTGGAAGGGAGTGTAGCTCGATGGTTGGCGAGTTCACTGATTCAACCCCTTCCAACATTCCAGCGTGCTGATTTCCTATAGGAGTTCCTGCTAGGAGTGAAAGCAGCTGCTAGGAGTGAAAGCAGCTCCTCTGTATGAGGGCAGTAGAGAAGACACTGCCAGAGGGTGCAAAGAGGTGTAATTAACACATCCATGCATCAGTTTTACTGAACCTTGACCCACAGCTACAAAGAAATAATAATGATAAATTGATTCCTCTTTGAGATGCATTTTTGCCAATCATGAGACAAGTGTTTTTTATTTAATTACAGTTTGTAACGCCTACTAAGAATTTGTCAGACATCATTTTCAATGTCATAATTCCTTGCAGTTATTTTACAGTTTCCATAGTACTTTTTCATTTCCTGGCAACGCTGCCTTCACCATTTGCTACAGGGGGGCTTAATATAATGACGAAGTTTTCATAAGTGTCTAAACAATGTCAAGGCAATGTAAAGATAGTGTCAATGCAGTTCTGTGCAGATGACATTGTGATGGGCGGAAAGGGGAAAGCCCTGTCAGTACTCAGTATAGGTCTACAGAGCAAATATTTCAATGATAAAACAGTGTCACTGTGAGTTGAGAGAGACCGATCAAGATATGCAAAAGCAGAATATAGCCACTGTGAAGCTGTCAGGGCAACAACAGAGTGTTAAAACTAGAGAAAAGTTCAATTGGCAGGGGGACCTGTCCTAACTAGTTGCCCCTTGGTTTCCCTACTTCTCTCCTTTGACATATTCCATTTCCAGTATAGCACAAGGGGGATCCCAATCTGACTGAGGTCTCTGGACGCTGATGTAATATTTCAATAATATTAATTCAAAGTACTCCACCCCTTTTTGTGCTACACAGTGCTGGAGTTTACAGAGGATATTCCGGGGCTCACTGGTAGGTCAGAGATGTTGCTTATCTGACGTACATCCAAATAAGTGCTGTCAATATGACTTACATTGCTGTAAATATGCCGTACTTCTGGAGATAGCACACACTGTCCTGCACAGCTTGATCCTGGGAAGCACTGAGCACTCTGCCTCCAGTTCAGCAGAGAAGGTAAGCATGTGCTTAATTTTAAGCATGTGAATAATCCCACTGACTTCAGTGGTAGTACTCACATGTATAGAAGAGCATGGATTGAGGCCACAGTGTTCAACACTTTGCGGAATCGATCCCATAATGACCTTCACACAAAGTGCTTTATAGGCTTGATCTTCCACCACTGAATGGGGACTTTGCTATTACCTTCAATGGGTGCTGGATCAAATCCTCTAAGCACTGTATAAATCAAAAAAAATTCTCCATTTAACTTTTAAAGAAGTCTAATGTCCTATGACCAAATCCAGCTCCCATTAAGTCAATGAAAACAAAATAAAATCAAACCAAACCCCCACAATGGTTGGCTTAATGGAAGTTAGATCTGGCCCTTTATATTTCAAAACTAATAAAACCCTGTTGGACTGCGTAGAACACTAATGTCTTAAGCTTAGCTGGTAAGACCTGAAATATTATTGGCCTATGGACCAATCGGGGAGACAGATATCATAATAGCTCCTGGTCTCTGACATTATGTATTTGTTTGTATTACAGTAGCTCTTAGGAGCCCCAGTCATGGACCAGGACCCCGTTGTGCTAGGTGCTGTACAAACAATATTCTACTGTCATTCCTGACAGACAGTAGCATACTGAGCTATGTAGATAGTTTATCTTTAGGCAAAGAATCTGGGATTTGGATGTTCATTTTTAACACACGATAACTATGAATATTAAGTATTGTACATGGTGAAAGGATTCAATACCTAGAAAATATTTACAGCTGACAATATTTGAGATGTACAGGAAAATTGAGATTTGGATAACCCTACAACTACTTCTCTAATGAGAAAAAAACATAGAGGATAAAGGGTTGACCCCCCAGGAAATAGAGTCAGACCACAAACAAAACACAGTACCCCTGAATCAACTTTTCTTGTAGCAAGATCCTTGGAGAGTGGGAGAGAGACATCCTTTGGAGAGGAGGAGTAGTGGGAGTGGATGTACAGCTCATATATGCCAGTTTCTGATACTCTTACTCATGTCACAGTATTCTTCTCACGTAGTTGCAATGACATCTACCACTGGAGTGAGGTCCTCCCCAACATGCCTTGAGGACACCAGAATCCAAGTGAATCCATGTGGGTGGAAATCTGTGACCATACAGAATCCCACTGAACTCCATGTGCCTTCAAATTAAAGGTGAAAATGCTAAGTGTTTCTTAAAATGATCTCTATATTTATTTGCACTCCTTTTGGAAAAAACATAGGTACAGATGTATCAGTCAGTAACAAATTTTCCAGCACACTGCTTATGAAACACAAAATTTTTAGGGTTGTGTCCCCCCTTACCCCTCTCCATGCCCTGCCCTGCCCTCTCCTCCCTTCCACTCCCCCGGAGCTGGGACCAGGAGCGAGGCCACAGCTGGGAAAGGGAATATGGAAAGGGGTAAGGAGGTCGAGGTTGGGGCCGCAGCTGGGGGTAGGTCTGGGAGCAAGGTCTCGGCCAGGGGCTGAGGCTGGGGGCAGGAGTGAAGTTGTAGCTGGATTGCAGTGGGGGCCGGCAACCGGGCCTGTGGTCAGGTGTAACTCCATTCCCAGCCTTGCCCCCAGCATCTGTTCTGGGCTGGGAACAGAGCCGCGGCGGACGTTGAGGATGGGGCTAGGCACACACGGGGCCAGGAGCCAGGGCTGCAGCTGGGGGCAGGACCAGAGCAGAACTGGAAGTGGGAAGGTGCTCCCTCCCTGCCCCTGTGGGGGCTGGCCCACACCCCGCCACAGCTCCATCCCCCTGACAGTCCTCCACGCCCCCATAGGTGGTGTATCCTACACTTTGGGGACCTCTGGATTAGAGTAGAAAAGATTTCTGTTCCACTACTATGACCATTTGTTCAGGATGAGAGCATGAAATCCAAAGCCTTAACCCTATGGTTTTTTTTATTTGAACTGCACGTAGCATATGAAACTAAGCTCAACCTGCAGCAGCACTGTTCTTAGTAAGCTGTTTTAACTGATTATACCGTAGATTGTTATGTTGCATTAACACGTGAGGGTTTTTTCCTCAGATTCCATTAATCTGAAAATGTTCTGCCCATTTGGATCAGGTGTCAGCTGTAGTTGAGTGTTTCTCTCGCCAGAGGCTCAGATGCCTCCTGCCATTACTGTTCACACCTCACCAGTTATGTGCCTCTAGTAATTATTGCAACTAGCCAATCATCATAAAGGAAGGCCTACAGGATGGCAGGTTGAGGATTATAGTCAGTGGTTGGTCTGAGGTGATAATGAGAGAGTGCAAGGAGTGTTAACCAGATAAAGAAATGCTGTGCAACTGAAACTGTTTCAAACCAGTAATGGAAATCGCAGACCCAGTGATTGGCTATGTTTGTTATGTAGTGAATTGTGTATTGATTTTTGTGGCGGGGGGGGAGGGGAATCAAACTGGTTACTTGAAAATATAAGGCTAAACCCTGGGACCCTTACTCAGGCCCACTAGGAGATGCATATGGGTGTGCTGCCACTGGAGCCCACAGGTGGAATTGTGGCTGACCAATTCTTCCTGGGCTCTCCCAGGAAGCACACACCAGAGTGGCAACTCTATCCTCTCTTTGGTAGGGTCAGTGTGCCCCCAATTATCTCTAGCACTTTTGGGTGAGCTAGCCAGGAGCTTCTCAGCAAGCCTTTGGCTGGTCCCTGCATAGAAGTACAAGTGTGATAAGTTCCTTGTGTCCTTTCCCTGTACATCTGAACAATACTCGTCAGAGTCTGCCCTCAGGTTTTACCTATTCCTCTTTTTCATATATTACTCAGGAAGAAACCCATCGGTCTAGTGTAGTGGTGGCACTACAGTCTGGAACCTTAAGGCTGAGGAGAAACTAAGGTATTTTAGTCTATATTTGGTGTAGTATTCCATATTCCTAGGGAATCTCATGTTAACTACTCCCTTTTCCTATTTAATAAAGGATCTATACCAAGAGGGCATATTTCTGTTGAAATTCTCCACTGAGTTGAATCACAAAATCAGAGTTCATGATTCTAATGAATGGCAGAAGGGGAAACAACAGAATAAAGACAATGGACTTCAAGACAGCAGTCTTTAGCAAACTGAGAGAATTGTAGGTAAAATCCTGTGGAAAGCAAGCCTATGGGGAAAAACAAGGTCACAAGCATTGGCAGTGTTTTAAAGAGATATTATTAAGGGCATAAGAGCAAACTATCCCAATGCGCAGGAAATATACCAAGTAGGTCTCGGATCACTCTGGCTTAATCAGGAGATCTTCAATCGTTCGAAACTCAAAAAAGAGTCCTACAAAAAGTGGAAACTAGGTCAAATTATGAAGGATGAAAATAAAACAGCAACACTAGCATACAGGGACAAAATTAGAAAGGCCAAGACACAAACTGAGATTAAACTAGCTAGGGATATAAAGAGTAACAAGCAAATATTTTACACATTATTAGAAGCAAGTTGAAGACCAGGGACTGAGTAGGCCTATTACTCAATGATGGGGAAAAGACAATAAAGAAAATGCAGCAAGTGTTAAATGCCTTTTTTGTTTCAGTTTTCACCAAAAAGGTTAGCAGTGATCAGACAACTAACATAATGAACGTGTAAGTGGGGTAGGATCTCTGGCTAAAATAGGGCAAGAACAAGTTAAGAATTACTTAAACAATTTAGATGTTTTCAAGGTGGCAGGACCTGATGAAATACATCCTAGAATACTTAAGGAACTGGCTGAAGATATCTCTGACCTATTAGCAGTTATCTTTGAGAACTCATGGAGGACAGGAGAGATCCCAGAGGAGTGGAAAAGGGCAAATATAGTACCTGTCATAAATATAAAGGAAAGGGTAAACATCTTTAAATCCCTCCTGGCCAGAGGAAAAACCCTGTCACCTGTAAAGGGTTAAGAAGCTAGGATAACCTCACTGGCACCTGACCAAAATGACCAATGAGGAGACAAGATACTTTCAAAGCTGGACGGCGGGAGAAACGAAGGTTCTCTCTGTCTGTGTGATGCTTTTGCCGGGAACAGAAAAGGAATGGAGTCTTAGAACTTAGTAAGTAATCTAGCTAGATATGCGTTAGATGCTGTTTTGTTTAAATGGCTGATAAAATAGCTGTGCTGAATGGAATGTATATTCCTGTTTTTGTGTCTTTTTGTAACTTAAGGTTTTGCCTAGAGGGATTCTCTATGTTTTGAATCTGATTACCCTGTAAGGTATTTACCATCCTGATTTTACAGAGGTGATTCTTTTACTTTTCTTCTTCAATTAAAATTCTTCTTTTAAGAACCTGATTGCTTTTTCATTGTTCTTAAGATCCAAGGGTTTGGGTCTGTCTTCACCTATGCAAATTGGTGAGGATTTTTATCAAGCCTTCCCCAGGAAAGGGGGTGTAGGGTTTGGGGAGGATTTTGGGGGGAAAGATGTTTCCAAGCAGGCTCTTTCCCAGTTATATATCTGTTAGACGCTTGGTGGTGGCAGCAATAAAGTCCAAGGGCAAAAGGTAAAATAGTTTGTACCTTGGGGAAGTTTTAACCTAAGCTGGTAAAAATAAGCTTAGGGGGTTTTCATGCAGGTCCCCACATCTATACCCTAGAGTTCAGAGTGGGGAAGGAACCTTGACAGTACCCATCTATAAAAAGGGGAATAAAGACAACCTGGGGAATTATAGACCAGTCAGCTTAACTTCAGTACCCAGAAAGATAATGGAGCAAATAATCAAACAAAGAATTTGTAAGCACCTAGAAGATAATACAATACAAAGCACCTAGAAGATAATACAATGATAAATAACCATCAAAATGGATTTGTCAGGAACAAATCATGTCAAACCAACCTAATATCCTGCTTTGATAGGGTAACAAGCTTTGTGGATCGGGGGACACTGGAAATGTGATATATCTCACCTTTCATAAGACTTTTGATACTGTCTCACATGACCTTCTCATAAGCAAACTATGGTGATAAACCCTAGATCAGGGATTCACAAACTTGGTTTGCGGCTTGTTCAGGGTAAGTCCCTGGTGGGCCGCGAGACGCTTTGTTTACCTGAGCGTCCGCAGGTACTGCTGCTCACAGCTCCCAGTGGCCGCGGTTCATAATAGGTGGGCTATTATCAGCAGGAGAAAAAAAAACTTTTGTAGTCATCAGGATGGCCCATTTCAAACAGTTTTCAAGAAGGTGTGAGTAACAGTAGGGGCAAAATTAGCATGGGGAAATAGTTTTTAGTTTGTGTAATGACTCATCCACTCCCAGTCTTTATTCAAGCCTAATTTAATGGTGTCCAGTTTGCAAATTAATTCCAGTTCTGCAGTTTCTCATTTGAGTCTGTTTTTGAAGTTTTTTTGTTGAAGAATTGTGACTTTTAGGTCTGTAACTGAGTGTCCAGGGAGGTTGAAGTGTTCTCTGACTGGTTTTTGAATGTTATAATTCTTGACGTCTGATTTGTGTCCATTTATTCTTTTGCATAGAGACTGTCTGGTTTGGCCAAGGTACATTGTATGCAAAAGAGTTGGTAGGGCAACACCCATTTTTTCATGTTCTCTGTATATATATATCTTCCTACTGTATTTTCCACTGCATGCATCCGATGAAGTGGGTTTTAGCCCAAAAAAGCTTATGCCCAAAGAAATCTGTTAGTCTCTAAGGTGCCACAAGTACTCCTCATTCTTTTTGCTGATACAGACTAACACGGCTCCCACGCCAAAGTAATACTGTTGCCAAAAAAAAAGCCTCAATTGGAGTAGCATGGCCAGTTCTGGGCACCACACTTCAGGAAAGATGTGGACAAATTGGAGAAAGTCCAGAGGAGAGGAACAAAAATGATGAAAGGTCTAGAAAATGAGGAAAGATGGAACACTTGGGTTTGTTTAATCTGGGAAAGAGAAGACTGAGGGGAGGGGACATAACTGTGTTCAAGTAAAATGTTATAAAGAGGAGGGTGATAAATTATTGTTCTTACCCACTGAGGACAGGATAAGAAGTTATGGGCTTAAAATTGCAGCAAGGAAGATTTAGGTTAGACATTAAGAAAAACTTCCTAACTTTAAGGGTAGTTAAGCACTGGAACAAATTGCCTGGGGATGTTGTGGGATCTCCGTTACTAGAGGTTTTTAAGAACAGGTTGGACAAACACCTGTCAGGGATGATTTAATTAATACTTAGTCCTGCCTCAGGGCAGGGATTGGACTAGATGACCTATTGAGATCCCTTCCAGTCCTATATTTCTGTGATTCAATGATATCTTGTGTCTTGTATATCTGTCGCTGCAGTCACTATTCATGACTTAGCTTTCTTTTAGTCCAACTGTAACATGTCATGGGCATTAGTAGCCCAAAAGAGGAGAAATCATGGTTTAAACCATAGCACCAGTAGTCAGGTGACATGGATTCTATTCATGACTGTGGTACTGACCTGCTGAGCAACACTGAACAACTAATCTCCCTGTCCCTCGGTTTTCTCATCTGTAAAATGGCAATAATACCCACCTCCCAGAGGTGGTGTGAGGATTCACTCATGCATGTTTATAAAGCGCTCTGAGATCTTCACATGACAGGCACTATATCTAGTGAAAGTATTTTATGGATACTTTGTCACTAGCTCTGTGCAGACAAACAAACCAGTGGAAGAGTGAGCAAGAAGCCCCCATCTACACAAACACTTGCAGTATTGTGCACAGCCTTGTCCCAATTGTAAGCTTGCACTCTCTGTGCTAAATTCAGAGTAAGTCTAGAAGAAGTCCAAACTGATGTAATGTTCCTCTTCTGGTTTAAACAACATCGATGTTACAGCAGCTTAGACTCCCTTAGGGTGACTTCTTTACACTCATACCCACTTGCCAAGTGGGTGTAAGCAGGTCCAGTGGAGTCTAACTGAGTGTAGGGGATCTAACTTACACCTTCCCTCTGAATTTGGCCTTGTGAGCGCAATGATTGCTTGCATCACTGGCAGCACTAGCTTCTCCGAAGGAGTGGGATGGGAGGAGCTAGATCCCATGGGGTGGGGTACACACTGCACACTTTCAAAGGGTGGCGGCAGGGGTCACTCTCCGTCCTGTGTTCCCCTGGCACTTCGAGACTCTGTGCCTGCCTGAGGCACAATATCTCTGGGAGCAGCTTCCAAACCCCTGTACCACCAGCAGTGGCATTACAACCCCATGCTGTCACTTCCTGTATAAATGGAGCAGCAGCAAATACAGTATCCACAGAAGTAAAACCAAGGAGGACATCTAGGTCTAGAATAAAACTGGACTCCCCTGTAGCTCTGGTCATTGTTTTAATTCAACACTGTTAGTAAAATGCCATTTGAAAATCTGGCCACGCAACCTGAATTAAAATATATCCCTCTGAGTGCTGAGAGGACAAATGAGTTTCACAAGGTGAAATGGGAATTTGACCTTGAACGTGAAAGCAAAGCCCTGACTGCTAGCATAGAAAAATGTTAGCTTCCAAGACTTCACTTAAGAAGCAGAACTAATTAGAGAAGATTAACAGAAATGAGGCATATAATAGCTGGAATGAGGCATGACTGCAGTATGAAAGGCTGAATTGCTGGCCTTGGCATCAAGGTCAAAATCCTAAAAACTACACAGGTTGTGGTTCAGGTTTTTTTTAAAAGGAAGCGACAGATTTTGCAGATGTTCCTGTGATAGCAGCACTCATCACGTGGCTATTTTGTACACAAGTGCCTTCCCCAGTCCGATATTGTTCTAAGCTGTAGTGTCATGGTATGGTTCTGAAGGCGGGCGTCTCAGTGATGGTAATGCTCAGCATTCCTGTGGCTCCCCAGGAGTTCTGTTAGAAGGGCATAAGTAATAACATGGCTGTGATGCTGGGATCCTGCAGGGGAGATTTTGAAAGGAGAGGATTTTGAGCCATGCTTCAGGGCTAAATGTTACATGTTTTTAAGGACACTGATATTTGATTTAGTTTATTTCCCAGCCCTAATCTCCCTCCCCAGTTTTTTTAAATTGTGTCTGAAGTGGGAGTTAAAGGCCTCATCCCAATAATTCTATCTCCCCCATTCATCCCCTAGCATTCCCCAAGCCCTAAATCATCCATTGGATTGCTACAAACATCCCAGAACTGATAGTGCAGTTCTTCTGATGGCCTGGCTCAGATGACTGCTATACCAGCACCATGATAACTGACACAGCCTGGCTGAAAATGTTTCATTTCTTTATTATCAGTTTTATGTCAATTCTTCTAGCCCTTCCCAAAATGCTTTGTGGTATGGCTTTATTTTCCAGAAGCCAATGTTATTGTAAGTGCATAATACTTCTCTGTAGTTACCACTGAAAATACAAACACTGAGCAGTTGATTGCAGAAAGGAAGCAGTCACCCATGAAGACAGACTCAAATTTTTTAGTTCAAACTAATTCACAATTCTAGTATAAAAGCTATCCAAGGCTGAAAGATGAGAGGTGAAGCAATTTGCCAGCTGTCTGAAATCCAGTATTTGTGTGTGTGTGTGTGCATGCATGTGCATGTGTTGATAAAATAAGTGAAATCTTTATCTGTTTGCAAAATATTTGACACAGCTCATCTGTACTAAAATAAGGTATAATTAAATCATTTGTAAGTCCCTAAGTGCATTTCCCCCAGAACAACATGTTCCTTTGTTAGCTCAGAGAACACATCACTGTCATTCAGATAATATTAAAAAAATAGATTTCTAAATGACTGCATCTTGTCTGTTACATAGAAATCCATGTTATGTATAACCACAACCCACTTGCATTTAACAGAAAGCAAATGCAGATGCTACTACCACAGAGTAGAGCTAACATTTAATGGGCAAGGATTATTACCACCATTCAGGCAGTCTTTCAAAGAAGATTAAAGAGTGTGGTCCTACTTGTGATGCCTCCTAACGCAGGGAAGAAGTCTCAAAGGGAATTCTCTTGAATCCACTTGAAAATAAACTGCTCCTGATCATAAGCTATTAAACAAAGTTTGTGTGTATACACATAAAATAGCATGCTGGGCCTGACCGGCGATAAAACAAAATGGAATGGAGTTATACTTGTGTAAGGCCAGAATAAGTAAATCTAGAATCAGGGCTACTGTATGCTGTGTTTGGTGCTGAAGGTGCACCTCTGAGTCTTTTGGGTCATGTGATGCAGCCCATATAAATGACACAGAAAGCCTTGAATGCAGCATAACTACTGTGGTTCTGTTGCTCAGGGAGAACAGCAGGGAGTACTGTATGGAGCACCACTCCATGAAGCCTTCGTGGGCCCTAGAGCAGATAGGATTTTTCAGGGCAGGGTGCAGGGCTAGTACATCCCTGTCTATATGGAATCACCAGCCAACAGCCTTCCCATGGGTGCAGTGTCTGCTGGATCTGTTGTATTCTTCAGGCTATAGCAGTGGCCACAGAGCAGCTCCACTTTTGCTCTGCAGCCTGTAGGGAAGAATTACATCTCTCCCCACCCAGCCCACCAGATCTCTCCACCCGCCAGCCTGTTTAATTAGCCCATGTGCTGGGAAGAGGATTTGGTCCTTTTCTCTAGCACAAGCAAAGACCGAAGTACTGGAAGGTCCCCTAGTTCTTTGTGAATTTGAATGTACTTTGGAAAAAGCCTTTAAAATGCAAAAATAGTGATTGATTTAGGCTACCTGGTGTCCTCACTCCATCACAGGAGCCCCAAATTGGCTGCATGTTGGATGTAATTGAACTAGACATGAAATGCTAAAGATCGAAAGGAACAGACAGTTCTCATTATATCAAGCAGAGGGCGTTTTTACACAGACCAAGGCTTGCAAAATGTTCAGTCTGATTAAGTGTGAATATAGAATTACAAATGTCAGTGGCGTTTCACTTGGGAAAAAAAACCGTCCAACTGGAAGGCAAAGATGATGTGGATGAGCCTGGGGATAGCAACTGAGCCTTGTTTTATAGGTGCTACAAAAAAACTGGCCATTGATTGCCCTTTTCAGTTACATGGTAGATACATCATTTTGTGCTATCCTATAACAGGATACACTGTAATGTGCCCTTTCGAATCCTGAAATATAAGGGCAGTGAGCAAATAGGTTGGAGTTTAGGAAGTCTCCTTCTCCCATATGCTCCGTTCATATCCTCATACGGTTTTTAGATGGAAATTTAAAGGGAATTTTTTATCAAGATTCTGAAATGTTCAGAAAATATTTTGTTAAACTTCTGTTCTACAGCTGGGACTAGAACAAAAAGAGTCTTGAAGGCCCTGCACAGCTCCACTCCATCCTATGGCTTTGATCTCATCTCCGATTACATCCTTCCCAGCTCCACCGACAAATGCCAGATTCAGTGCTGCTTCTCTCACTGACAGCTCCATGCCATTTACCACACCAGCTTCTCGGCCCTCCTCACCCAATCTGCAAAGCTGGCACCTTCCCTCTCTTTATGCCCTCCTAAATGCTAACTCTCCACTCTGTACTGGCACTATCAAGCAGCCATGGCTGGAGGAAAGCGAGTGTGACCAGGGCTTTTCCTTACATGGTGCCAGACTTTAGCTGTGTTTCTGGCCCCCTGTGGATGTTGAAGCCTGGTATGAGGGAGGCCAGCATGCACAGTGGAGCAGTGCTGGTATAAGCCAGTAATATACGTACATCCTAACCTGTGCTCTGCATTGTTTATCCACACCCCAGGATCTGGCCCATAATCAAAGCCATGCACTTGATGCTCAGAAACAGTTTATTCTTGCACCTGAGTGTTCTACTGAAATGTACACTCTGGCCAGCCATTATGGCACATTCAGCAATGGATACTTCACATATTTAAGAAAATGTATTTTAAAATCAATATCACCATGCAAACAAACCAGAGGTGCCAGTCACTGGTTTTGAAAGGTGGGTAAGTTATGCTCCTACCTGTTGATTTTACTTGATAATACAATATATCATGGACTCCTCCTTCACGTGTAAGAAGTCTGGATGCTATACTGTCCCCAGATTTATGAATGGTTATGTATTCTGGATCCATTACTGAAACTTATTTTCAATCATCTACAAAATATCACCAGGCTCAGATCACTGCTCAGCATATCCGATTTGGAACAACTAAGATAGGTGGCTGTCTTTTCAGTGCTAAATTATTGCACTTGATTTTGGGAGCTCCTGTTCTCATTACATAATAAATGCAAATTATTTGAAATGCCTTATATCCACATCCTTATAGACATGTAATGTTATTGGATGTTTTTCTAAACAATATGCTCTATGAATTATTTTGGGGAAATTCTGTGTCCTCTGTCATACAGGAGGTCAGACTAGATGATCACAAGATTAGATGGCCTTGGAATGTATGGACTGTCTGAGCATATTGCTCCTGTTTCAAAGTCTTTGCCTTGGCTCCCTGTCAAATTATACATTGATTTCAAAGTCCTTTAACTCCCATTCAAAGTTATGAATAAATGTGGCACAGTCTACATAGCAAATCTTCCCTCTTGCTGAGTACAGTTTTCTTCATGATCCATTCCCTTTGTGGATGGAGAGCTGGTAAATATGGCCCCCGGAGATTACACTCAGTGCTGGGGTTCTCCTTGGCTGGCACAGAGCTGCGAAAAGGCTCCTACTATCATCCCCAAAATGGGGATATGTTGCCAGAGGCATAACCAACACACAGTGTACTTCAATTATTCTCAACTCTCTGTGGCCACTTGGGTTCCACTGGCAGCTTGAACATAAATTACAGCAGCCTTGAGGCTTATTATCTGAACTAGGTGCCAGGCAGGTCTCTGATAGCCCCAGAATACAGGAGGCACAAAGATGGTTCCCACAGACCTGGAACAATGGAGACTCAGGGCCGTTGTGTTTGTGGCTGATTATTTAGGTAGGAATCAGCACTTGGTTTGTCCAAGTTATAAATCTGAGTCAGTATGATTCTGTGTGCCCTGTCTGTGGGACTCGCTGAGATCTAAAGATGCTTTGTCTGTCTCATTCTAGGGGAGAGTAAAGAAATAGGATTCAATCATGCCTGGCCCTGTGCAGATGAGCCAGGGGAGGAAGAGAGCTCTCCCTTTGAGCAGTACCCACTCAGGATGCATAGGCACAGTGCCAGACCATGTGCTCCCCAGCATACAAAGACAGCTCCAGGCTAGTACCACTGTCCCCGCTAAACTCTGCACCCTGGCTAGTAGAGTGGGACCCAAGCAGGAACCATTCACACAGTGGTTTAGTGGCCACACTTCTAGAGGCATTGTGACTCCAGCCCCCATTGCAGAGGCTGCATAGAGGCTACTCCAGCCTGAGCTTGCAGCAACAGCTGCAGAATGCCTGGAGAGAGAGGATTATTTCCCTGTAGCCCCAAGGGGTCCTCTAATCCCAGCTGCTTGGGCTATGTACGAGAGAGAGGCTTTGGGACTTCCTGCAGAAATATACAAACCATTGTACTATTTGTGCAAAATAGTGTCTTATTTTCTAGAGGAGTAAAAACCAATCAATATAAAGTGAACGTAAGGTTATTGCCAGGTTATTTTTAATTTAATCTGAGAGGCCTTTCACTGATAAGGCCAATGTGAAAAACTATAAGGAAATAAAGAAAAGTTCAATTTAAGGACTGATTGATAAACGATCTTTAAAATCAACGATCGAGAATAATAGTATAATCTGTATGATGCCTGTTGTCTGTGCATCCAGATTTAGGATAAAAGTCTCCCCTAAGAAAAAAAAGTAAGTATCAGGAACAAAAATAGTCATCTTTGATTATTTTCTTGACTCTTCAAACACTGCAAAGTTGCTTAGAGGTTAAAATATTATGATTGAATTTTTTTATTTTTAAAGAGGTGTCTTACAATTAACCAAACAGTGAATATTTAAGTTGTATGGAAAAATCTAATTTGGCTGATGGGGTTTGAACAGCCTTTTAAGTAATCCTGCCTAGTTCCCATGGTTATTGGTTAACTACAAATTTCCACTGAGTTCACACCTGCATACTTTGTTGGAGAGCATTTGGAATTTCATTGCTGTAAGATCCCTAGCTATTTAATTCAGCCAATGTGGCATTGAACAAAATCAGCTTTACCTGTTTCAGTGTTATATGCATACATAGTATAACACAGAATGATTAATTATGATTATTATTCTCTGCATATATTTGCTGCCTTTTATCCAAGGAGCATTGTGTGCTCTTCAAACAATTAATTCAGCCTAACAATACGTTTAGAGTTAGAGAAGGATTATTCCAATGCTACAGATGCTAAAACTGAGACATACAGATATTAAGTGATTTACTCAGCATTATATATGAAAACTGCAGAATAGGACCCCAGTTTCCTGGCTCTCTGTTCTGTGACTTAGACATAAAATCACCCTTCCTAGGTTCTATGGATATCACCCTAATTTATTTTGAATTTACTGGACCAAATTTAAATGATTTTAATGCGTGATACACCCTTGGACTCTGACACTCAGTTAAATATCACACTCTCATAAAGTAATTTGTGTAGGAAAGGGATTGGGAGATTTTTTCCATCAGGATAGGTAGACTGGCTCAAGAGAAGTGATCAATTTGCAAGTGTGCATTCACTTTTCACTTAGAATTTTACACTTGCATATGCAAATACTGTTCACAATTATCTATTGTGCACAAGGAAGTTAAGTATTTGCATTTGTAACTGCTGAAAAATTGACCAATAAATATTAAAATCCTAAATACACAATAAGACCTCATACTAGTGATGTCAACCCTGAACATTACAAACAAATCCAAGTCTCGTAAATTGTGAGTTATACATGTTACCAATCTTTTGATGTACGAAGTGCATTTTGATGGTAAACCTCTGTAACCTGAAGCTAAACCACAAGGCAGGATCAAGTCCTGAGAATTAACAAAGTATACCTTTGTAATAAAATTGCAATTCCACCAGTTCTAACATGCATGACTGCCCACTAGAGGAATAACTCCCAAGAGAAACACTTGACAAGGGGTAAAATTTTGGAAAATGCCTATGAGACCTAGGCTCCTAAGTTTCAATCTCAAAAGTGACATTGTAGCCAGGTTTCATTGAAAATCAATAAGAGTTAGGCTCCTAAGTGCCTAACTCACTTTAAAAAAAGGGAATTAGGCTCCTAAGTCACATAGGGCCAGATTTTCAAAGGTATTGAATCTTCAGGTGCCTCAATGGGGTTTTCAAAAATGCCCAAGCATGTTAGTTGCCTAACTCCTATTTCAATCTGCATCTTTTGGCACTAACGCACCTTTGAAAATATGGCCCTTAAGCACTTCTGACACTTTTACCCATCTATATATACAGTTTATTTGTTTATATCCAGTGCTCAGCTCTCTTAATATTTTATTACTAGTCTCTCACTACATTTTCTCTGATACAAAATATGTCAATGCTGCAAAATGATGTGCATAACCTGTGCAGGTAGCTGGAAATAAATGATAAATACCCTTCATCTAAATTCTTTTCTTTCTTGTTATTGGTGTAATAGATCATTATTCATAGACAACACCAATTTATAGGGTTGATTAATGACCTTCCTACTGAATCACCTTCCTTTCCCTAGGTCTTTCTGATTTGTGGCTATTTATATTCCTGTATTGAACTACCCAAACTTTTTTTAAAAAGAATAAAAAGCTGGTAAGTTAGATTTCAGCAGATTTTGCAAAGGTAGCAATCTTCCCTGAAGTTGATATTTTCTCATTGGTGGTCCTAAAGCTCCAGACTGTTAACATTAACTTCAAAGGCCAAATTAAAGATCCACAGTCAAGGTCTGTAGACTAAATTAGTAACTAACCTGAGAGTGAATTTTCCTACTTTAAAGATCTTACCTTGATGAGTCCCCAGTTGCATTTTCCCTTTAGTATCATTTTCTCATTCCTTTCTTTAGAATCATTATTTCTGTGTGCTTCATAAATGCACGCATCTACACACACACTCATAAACAAATGCATGCACACACACATTTTTATATAAACAAACAAATACAGTAAAAGCTGTGTCATGTGGCACTTTATCAACCAGAAAGCTCTATACACTGGCATTTCTGATCTTCATTGAAAGTTTGGTTTATAGTCCAGTTGGCACAGGGCCGGCAGGCTCCCTACCTGACTCTGCGTGGCTCCCCGGAAGCGGTGTCATGTCCCTGCTGCTCTGTGGTGGAGGAACAGGCATGAGGGGTTTGGAGTGTGGGAGGAGGTGCGGGACACAGGCTCTGGGAGGGAGTTTGAATGAGGGAGGGGTTTGGGGATGCCAAATCCGGGTGGCTCACACACCCAAACTCCCTCCCTCTTAGCTAACTGGAATTTTCAACTTACCAGCACCCTCTCTTCCCCCAACATGGTGGATAGCAAAGCTTTTACTGTACATGGAGAAAGCATTTTTGAGAGGTCAGAAAGAACAAACAGTTATAACACTTACATATCCTGCCTGTCTCTGCCAGTTTTGACATGGACTTCAATGGGGGCAGCATCAAGCTGTTGCACATAAATTTTCAGAAGCGTCCATTAATTTTGAGTGTTTTCATTTTGGCAAAACCACACTGGGATATCTAGAGACTAATGTAGAGAGTCTCAGCACCCCTCAGTTCCCATTTTAGCTCCTTCACAAAACATGCAGTAGGGATGGCTTTCTCTCTATACTGGACTGTGAAATATTTAATTGCTGTGTTGTAATCTGGTTGTGTTGTTCAGTTATTGAATGGTGGCTATGAAAAGAAGTGGAACCTGACCCAGTTCTTTTAAGAGCTTAAAAAGTTACTTTCAGTTATTAGGAAGACACAGATAATAGTAATGGGGGATTTGATTATTAGAAATATAGACAGTTGGGTTTGTGATGACTGGGAGAACCACATGGTGAATTGCCTGCTGGGTAGGAAGGTTGCAGATCTCTTGAGACATATAGATAGACTTATGTGCAGTAGTGGAGAGGACCTTGTGGTTGTGGTGCATGTAGGTACCAGTGACTTAGGGAAAGGTAGGAGCGAGGTGTTAGAGGTGTAATTAGCTTATATTATTTGCCATGTGCAATTCTTGCTACCACAGAAATTTAGGCTTTACTCACAACTTGCAGAAGTTATTCCCTTGTGCATGAACTACAGTGTGGCCAGTGCCACTTTATATCCTTGTGATTCAGACAGTTTGCTTCCAAAGGCAGCGAGGAAATTTTGTGTGTGTGCATTATAATGAGGTACATAAAAGGAACTTAAAAAGGACTCCAGTGAAGTTAAAGTTCTCACTTTGGGCTTACTTTGGATGATGATCTGAATGAGAAAGAGGAAGAAATATTTTATTTATGATGAAATCTGTGCAAACCAGAATTGAAGGGGAAAGCCACAAGGCTCCTCACATTAGCACTCTGACATAACTGAATGCATCTCTAGCTGCCACTGCATTCCACAGTTAACTAATGAGGAACTATTAAAGTACAGTATCTGTTATGAACTCATCAAACATTCGTTCTAACAATACTTCATGATTCCCTTGATTGCTGGGAACCTGCCTGATGTCATCCTGGTATGCATGAGGGACCATCAGCATGAGCAAAACCACAAATGTCTTTGTAAGAAGAGCTTTATTCCGACTACAGTAATTAGGCATTAATTAGAAGTTTACTGAGTAATGAGAATAGTTACAGGAAAGAAAGTCCTTGTTCATAGGGAAAAATTACACAGTGCTCACATTTCAGAGGAGAAAAGGAGGAGGTCAAATAAAGCTGAGATATTTTGCACAGAACTCCCAGATGGAATGACAGTCTTATTTATGTACATTTGGGGTAGAAAATTATGGAATAGTATACATTAATAAATGGTTGATTTTTTTCAACTGAGCTGAAAAATCATGAAGTCACTGTAATGGATTAAGATAGTTTTAGATTTTAAAATTTATCCAGTGAATTTTTATTAATATTAGATTATCCTTCATTAGAATTAGATTCTTCATTGTGCAGCATCTATGATAACATAAAGCAAACAACAATTACAACATTGATGATTGGTCTGTTATAAAACTGGGTTAAAATCTAAGGCCCTGATCCTGCAAATGACTCCTTTGAGCTCAGAGGTCCGTCCACACAAAGTCAGCCACAAAGTTGGGGCCTAAATTACACCTACATTTGGCACAATTCACTTACAATGGTCATTTTAGAGAGATAATGTGCAGTTAAGAGGCCCATGTCTGTCCCTAGCTACACGGTGCCAACTTCTAGGAGATAGTAGGATGGGAGCAACTTGTTATCCATGTTCTTCGTGATTTTTGGCAGGTACCACTGCATCTATTATTCTATCTGGTGACACATGCTCCCTTCTCATGTAGATCTCAAAATATGTGGGAATTTCCCAAAAAGAGAAATTCACTGTAATTAGTTCATTCATCAAAATTTCTGAACACAAACGAATTTAAACTGCTGCCTTGCATGCAGCAGAACAATATCCATAGTAGGCTTGCTGAGTGTCCGGTTTTCAACTGGAACGCCTGGTTGAAAAGGGACCCTGGAAGCTCTGGTCGGCACTGCTGACCAGGCCGTTAAAAGTCTGGTCGACGGTGCAGTGGGAGCCTGGGGCTAAGGCAAGCTCCCTACCTGCCCTAGCTCCGCGCAGCTCCCAGAAGCGGCATATGGGTGGCCAGGGAGGCTCAGCGCACTGCCCCTGCCCCTAGTGCCAGCTCTGCAGCTCCCATTGGCTGGGAACCGCGACCAATGGGAACTGCAGGGGTGACACTTGCGGGCACGAGGGCAGTGCTGGAGCCTCCCTGGCCACCCATGCACTTAGGGGCTGCACTGCAGGGAACTGGCAGCCGCTTCCTGGGAGCCGAAGTAAGTGCCGCCAGGACCCCGCACCTCCCCAACACCCTGCCCCAGCCCAGAGCCCTCTCCCGCACCGCAAACCTCTCATCCCTGGCCCCACCCCAGAGCCCGCACCCCATCTGGAGTTCTCGCCCCCCTCAAGCACCCCAATCCCCTACCTCAGCCTGGTGAAAGTGAGTGACGGTGGGGGAGAAGGGAGGGGGATAGAGCGAGCGGGGGCGGGGCCTCAGGCAAGGGGTGGGGCAGGGGTGTTCTTTTTTGTGCTATTAAAAAATTGGCAACCCTAATCCATAGCTATCTATGGACTGCAGCCAATAAATCATAACAAGATCTGCATTGTGTATCCCCAAACTTAGCATTATATGGGCCTTTAATGGCATGACAAAGCTTCTGTCCCGCTGGTAGGACTTTGTGTGAATAAAGTTTTAACTAAAGACTTGAAGTGGCTTCTCTTGTAGGGAGGCTTTGTGGGGAAAAAATTGGTATATCTCTTGCTGTGCCTGTTCGTGCTTGGAGGGTCCTCAGAAAGGGATAGAATCAGAACAAAAGTTGGTGGGCTCATAAAGAGAACACTGATGTACTGTACCATTAGAAAAAGATGAATGGGGAAAATTTTGAGCTGAAATTAGTGCCAGCCTTAGCTTGATCAAAGTGTTCACATGTGTAGCTATTGTTGATTTGTCAATCTAGGTGTTCTTTCATATCTGCCATCTAAATGAAAAATGGAACTCTCAGGGATAGTCTATGGATTTGCGAGACTCCATGGAAGACATTGGGCATATAAAGCAATGATTCAGTTACATAGATACATAGCCACTGTGTTTTTATCTGATTTAATATTTCCCAAATATTGTTCATATTATGGAAAAGACCTCTCTACTGATTTTTTTTGTAGGAGAACTCTGACATTTTCATTAAAAAAAGGATATCTGAGAATGAGTGAACTGAAAATTATCCATGAAAATTAATGATACTATCTTTCATACCATTACAGCTTTGGGATGAACACAAAAGGTACGGTTTTCTCTGAATTGTTTTATAGTGCCACGTATAAGCAAACACAGCAGCATGGAAGCAGCCTATATAATATATGAGATCAGTTGTAGTATTTTGTGGTATGTGACGTGCACGTCTGTGAAATGAGCGAGATGTGACACACATGGACTTCATCTTTCCACAAACTAGAGTGTTGTGGCATAGCCATAGTGGTTCTCAACCAGGGGTATGCGTACCCCTGAGGGTACGCAGAGGTCTTCCGGGGGTACATCAGCTCTTCTAGATATCTGCCTAGTTTTACAACAGGCTACATAAGAAGCCCTAGTGAAATCAGTACCAACTAAAATTTCATATAGACAGTGACTTGTTTATACTGCTCTAAATACTGCATGCTGAAATGTAGGTACAGTATTTATATGCCAATCAATTTATTTTATAATTATATGGTAAGTGAGAAAGTAAGCACTTTTTCAGTAATAGTGTGCTATGACACTTTTGTATTTTTTTGTCTGATTTTGTAAGTAAGTAGTTTTTTAAGTGAAGTGAAACTTGGGGTCCAAAGACAAATCAGACTCTTGAAAAGGGTACAGTAATCTGGAAAGGTTGAGAAACACTGGCATAGCCTACATGATTTTTCCACAGCCAGTAGCCATGTGTGTGATATGCCTCTCATTTCATCTACATGCATGACACTAGACACACTGTGCTGTAACTCCTACTGCATACTGCTACAATGTATAGTTGCAGGTATATTGAACAACAGCTGGAAGCATCCTAATTTTCTGATGTGGAAAACATTAATAAGATGTTAGACTGCTGTTGTGTCTCTTACAGCTACAGACAGAGTTCAGATCCAGACTGGATCCTGGTCTGCACTTCCCCGGTGTTTGGTGGTATTGGAACCCAGAGTTTTGGTTTGGCACACTTTCAAGTAATGGAGCTGTAAATCCATATCTGAGCTTCTCAAAAGTTCAGTGCTTGTTGGATCCAGGTTTCGACTCAGACTCTTTTTCACTGACAGTTTTATGTATGGTACCATGTAACGTCTCTTTATTGCCTAATGTCTAATACCGGGGTGGCCATCCTGTGGCTCTGGAGCCACATGCAGCTCTTCAGAAGTTAATATGCGACTCCTTCTATAGGCACCGACTCTGGGGCTGGAGCTACAGGTGCCAACTTTCCAGTGTGCCGGGGGGTGCTCACTGCTCAACCCTTGACTCTGCCACAGGCCCTGTCCCCACTCCACCCCTTCCCACCCCCCTTAGCCTGCCGTGCCCTCGCTCCTCCCTCCTCCCCCCCAGGGCCTCCTGCACCCCACGAAACAGCTGATTGGGAGGGAGGGAGAGGCACTGATTGGCAGGGCTGCTGGTGGGTGGGAGGCTCTGGGATGGGGGAGGTGCTGGTGGGGGGGCTGCTGATGTATTACTGTGGCTCTTTGGAAATGTAGGTTGGTAAATTCTGGCTCCTTCTCAGGCTCAGGTTGGCCACCCCTGGTCTAATATTACACTTCCAAGGTATCCTGCCTTCACGTGTTTTGATTCTATATTTATCACAGTTAAGACACAGTCGGAAATAATCATTCAATCATTCATTTTGATAGTCTGGTCTCTTTGCAGAAATATGTGTATCTGATAATGATACTCCCTGTTATAAAAATGATACTCCCTGGCGATGATACTCCCTGTTATAAAAATTATCTACATAATACTCCCTGTTATAAAATATTACTCCCTGTTATAAAAATTATAAATAATTTTTATAACAGGGAGTAATTTATAAATAATTATAAACAACAGGGAGTTATAAATAATACTCCCTGTTATAAAAATTATCTACATACTTCAAGGAAAGAAAATTGCTTGGGATACTATTATGTTCTTTAAGTGCCTGGATTACAAATCTTGAATTAAAAAAAATGTAACTTGCCAACAGAGAATTCCCTTGCTGGAGGGTTAAAGTCTAAGGGCATAAAGCCTGAAGTCAGCTCCTTCACCAGCTCCCCCCTGCCACCACAGTGGACTTTATGCCAATGGCAAAAGACCTGAGGCTGCTCTCACAGCGGGGGTAGGCCAGTGGAGAACTAGGGAGCTATCTGCTCTGTAACATGGCCCCTCCTCCTTTGCCAGAGGACAATTGAGCCTAATCTCCTCATATTTTTTCTTCAACAGCAGCAAATCTCTCCCTCTCAACCAAAGCACCCGATCTAGCATGTTTGAGAAAAGAGATGAGTTTTTCACTATGACTTAAAGAACACCAGGGTGGGCACTGGCAGATCATGGAAAAAGCATATTCCAACATCATTGGTCCTTCACTGAGAATCTTTCGCCACTAATACCAGATGTTTAAATTTAGCCTCTATAAGCTTGAGCACCTCATATGACCTCAACTTCTGTGGGCTGAGGTGGTAACTGAGGTAGCCAGGAGGCCCAAACCATGTAGGGCTTTATGAGTATAGTTGACACCTTGAATCAGCTGCAGCAGAAGCAAACAGGCAACCAGGAAGTAGGCATCTTCTGCACCAGCTGTTATTTCTGAGTGCTCTTTAAATGTGGCCTCATATGGGTAAATCTATACTACAATAAAAGACCCGCAGCATGGCCACGGCTGGCCCTGGTCAGCTGACTTGGGCTCAGGTGGTGGGGTTAAAGATTGCAGGATAGATGTTTGGTCTTGGGCAGGAGTCCAAGCTCTAAGACTCTGCAAGGGGGGTGGGTCTCAGAAGCTGGGCTCCAACCTGAGCTCAAACATCTACACTGAAATTTTTAGCCCCACAGCCCAAACTGCATGAGCCTGAGTGCCTCAGGTTTTTTATTGCATACCCATAGACATACCCATATGGACCAGGAAGAAATTTAAGCAAGAGCTTTAAGTATTTCCATACTCAGAACAGCAATTACTCAAGTGCTTAATGTGAGGCACATACTTAAATCCCATTGACTTTAACAGAACAGAAGCTTATGACTAAAGGTATCCCCTTTTTATATGCAGTCCTGAATAGAGAGCCTTCCTGAACTGGGCCAGAGTGTGCACTGAAGTTATTCAATGTGGAAGTCACAGAGGCTTAATCTGGTCTGATTCTAAAATAAAAGGTTGCAGCTGAATAAAAGAGCTCCACTTTTCTACACCAAAAAACATTTGGTCTCTCCCTCGGTTAATACACTTTAATGATGGTTACGAACAAGTGGTTACAAATGATAGCCAAAGAGAGAAGCTAAAATTGATTCTGCTGTACAGCATGTCAAACAGCAGGGTGTCTGCATCTGAGGTGCAAATTACCTTACTGATGGCAGACAAGATAAATATTGAATCATTTGAAAAGAAGCAAAGAACGTTGGCCTGAGCCTTTCAATTAAAAGGCAATTTCACAATGACGTATTAAAGTAGAGCCAATGTTTCATTCAAGAAATTTAACATCAGTATCTGAGGTGGCAAATGTTCTACTATATTTAGAGTTTAAATAGGGAAAGACGGCATTTTCCACTGCTCTTCATCAGCTTTATCTAGCAGCTTCACGCATTTTATTTGTAACATGAATTAAAAATACTGAGCTCAATGGCCACCACCGCTTGTGGTGTCTCAGGAGAACATAGTTTCCTGTCTAGAAAATGTTCTACAGTTAGATATTGTTTTCATATCCCATGTAAATGAATCGGCTGAACTGTACATTAGACACTTCTGTCGTGCCCACTGTATACGACATACATCAACCCCCCAGATCTGAACACTTACATATCTAGAGCTGAATCTGAACTTTGGAACTCCAGACCATCCCTTCCCTGGTATGAATATAGGATGAAACTTGGGAAAGATCATCATGTATGCCTCTGACACTCTTTCACAATCAGAGGAAACTGCATGTTGAACAGGCCTCCCGAGCAGCCTTTGCACCTCTTCTGCTCTCTTACTCATCCCTGCCTACCACTGCACTACTCTGTATCGCCACTTCCATGAGGTGTACTGCTTCTTGCTGATGGATGGGAGGAAGAACTGCTCTCAGGATGTCAGCTCAGGAAGTGCAACTGACTTTAAGGAAAGAAAAATATCAAGTATGCCATGGGACCCAGTGTAAGCCAGACAAGAACTAAACTATCAATGTTTATTTCCTGCTGTGTGTATTTGTGGGTGGGGATGCCGGGCACCTCAGGTCATGCCAGTGATCAGATTAATACATTTCGTATGTAATTATTCTTTGTTTCCTAGAGGATAGTGCACCTGGCACTGGAATATACTAGGCAACAAATTGATTTTGAGGGTGATTAAATGAAGAACATGGTGAAGAGCGTGGCATAAATGCTGAGATTAAATGGGCGCTGAAACATCGGATAATCACAAAAGACATTTGCCATCCTGAATATACTGTGGTCACTATTAAAAAGTCATCTTACCCCAGTGTAATACCTGAGTTACTGGAGTATTTCTTCCAGATTCCATGGTTTAGTAACTGTTGACAAATGTCTATGTTTTAATGGGTACCACCATATATCAATGCCGTAGCAGGACAAAAAGATTTTTTGGCAAAACAAAGGTTTCCTTTGCCACATGAGTGTTTTGAACATTCTGTGCGGTTGCTGCCTCATCTCTTCCAGCGAGGTCACTTAAGAGATGGGGTTTGGGAAAGTCACGCTTCAAGGATAGCTTCTGAAGAAGTGAATAATAATTACATGCAGAGTGGGATGTGTGAAAGTGGAGTGATGTAACTTGACGCAGATAGCATCAACAAGGAATTAGATATTGTTTGAGAGAAGATAATATTTTATTTTTCTGGGCTGTGATTTGCTGGCTGAAATCCCTCGCACTGTACAGTTTGATGTTAAGTGATGTGAGCACATCTAATAATGTAAGTAAAACACAAGTTTATTAACTGCAATTTTTCGAAACTCTGTTTCATTAAAAAAGCTGTTGTCCCCCAACTTTACAGAAGGCTATTATATGTTCCCCTGATTATATAAATTCCCAGTATTATGAAATTTTTGGCTGTCCCCCAAGACTTTAATAAAATGAGGGTTTTCCATGTACTCAACACTTACATCATGTTGTACAACAATTAAATAACTAATCCTCTTAACACTGTTTGAAGTAAATATTATCTCTGTGTCACATAGGTGGAGACTGACACTTGATAAAAAAGCACCTTGAGTTATCTTTTGAAATTATCTTTTGTGTTCTAGATTTGTGTGGGAAAATCTTTTTATATCAAATTCACAATAATTTACAAATGCTAATTAATCTAAAGTCAGTGCTAAGTGATATTATTTCTGTTTTAGATATTTCTATGTGAATGTAAAATTAAAACATGGTTACAAAGAAGCCCTACTAGGCAGATTCCTGGGATCTTCAATGGGATATAAGGGTACTCAACACCTTGTAGAGTCAGTTCTTAAATCTATTATAGACCCTCACCCAAGCCACTGTCAAATCCCACCTTGCCCAATGGAAGAATGAGAAGCAAGGAGGTATCCTGCTGGCCAGAGCACTGTGCCATAGTGCTGTACTCTGCTGTTCTTCTAAGTAGGAGTGTCCACCATCTGCCAGCTAGTACTCATTGGTGACAGAAATATATGCACTTGCCAACTGGTGAGGTTGGATACATCCTACTCAGCAGATAGCCCCACTCAGAGACATAGTGCCTGATTCTCCACTGCCTTGACCTTATGCAGACATTTACACTTGTGCAAAGTGTGTAGTAATGCTATCATTCTGATTTAGTACCACTGTGCATTCACTTGGCACTTGCTCTGCACAGGTGTAATTGATTGTACAAGATGCAAGGCGGGGGTGAATCCAGCCCAGGGCCATCATAATGCTGAACGCACTCCCATGCGCTAAGTAAAGCTGGTAGAAAAATGGAATTGATCTCCCACGGAACGTCTGAGATTTTGAAATTTCATTTCATCCCAAATCAGGACAAAAAATTAAAAAATTGCAATTTTTCTCAAAGGAAATATTCTGAAAAATTTCATTTTGATCTTATTAAAACATTTCATTTCAATAAGGTCAGAACATTTCAGCTGACTATCATTTTGACCTTTACATTATAATATATAATATTATATGTAAAAGCTGAAACATTTAAATTTTTATATAATATAAATTATAATAAAATATAAAAGGTGAAACAAAACATTTCCAAAATTTTGACATAATCGCAACATTCCTGCAAAACACACACAACCTCTTCCTCGAAAAATTCCTGACCGGCTCACCCCAGCTGTCTTTTGTGTCAGGTATCAGGTTTTATGAGTGCTCTGAGCATGCTTACAGGATCAGACCTCACTGGCGAGATAGACATTCTCCTGCCTAGTTTTGAGAACCCCACTCGTGGGCTTCGGCTTAAGCTAGGGCTCTGAGCAGCTCATTAGCTGTGAGATGGTGTTGGCACTTAGGTGCTTTTGCGAATGCCAATTGGTGGAAATTCAAGTCCCTTGGGGAGTTAGGAGCCTGTGGGGTTAGGCAACAACTAAGCAGCATTTTTGAGAATGTTAGTGGAATCTTAATGGTGGATTTAGGAACCTAAATACTTTTGTGGATCTGGGCCCTAGTGCCTGTGTTAGACTAACTGTTGAACCATTTGGGGAAAGATGTGCCCAATAGGATAAAATTATTTGAAAAAAATCAACTTCTATAACCATGTATACCTATTGTCGCTCATATTTTATATTGCCTCAGTTTTGCTGCACACCCCTTATACCTATGTCATGGTCTCCTTTTATACTTATCTTAGAAAATAGCTGTAATCAACAATTTTGTTTACCACTAAAAAAAATCAGTAGCTAAAAAGTTCTTCGAAAAAGTTTTATGCCATAAAGTACCCTGTTGAGATTTCAGAAAGTGCAGTACTTAAAAATCTATGTTGGTCCAGTCCTTGCTGTGGTTGTTCCGTGCCAGTCTTCTACCCAGTGCAAAGCAGTCACAAATCAGACTTAGCCAAGTGAGAATTCAATCACTACAGGGAATCCTCAGGTGGTATAAGGCAACCCCCTGCTAGCCCTCCTCGCATATGGACATATCAAGAGAAAGGAAGAAGGTCTGCTTTAGTTTGTGCCAGGGTTGATTGGGACTGATTGGGGAAGGGAGTTGAACGGTGACAAAAACTACTTTTGCCTCCCCTGGGGTCCTACATCAAGCCAGGCTCAGCCAAACCCGGGACTGAGCCCTGCAAATTGATATTATTTTTGTTGTTTCTTTACTGCATCTGGGGTACTGCTTGTGGCTTACATTCAAGGGCCTACACATCTATCAGTGCCTTGTGTGTGTGATACTTTTACTATAACATTCTTAATCTTATAAGCTTTCTGTGTTTTCCCCTTTAACACAGTATCTGTCATACCGTAATTTGCCTGCATTGTGTAGAAATGAAATCTCTTCATTATCATCATTTCAATTCCTTTAATTACGGTAGAGGATTCTCTCCAGGCGACATTTACATAGAGATTTAAAGGCTGTTTGTTTATGAAAAAGTACAGTGACTATAAAAACTGCATCTTGAAAATAAAAGTTCCAAGAAGTCTTTTTCCAAGAGTTGTCCTGCTGTAAGATGTTTGGAAAAGAACAATGGTGCAAGCAATGACTACGTATTGCAATACGTCTTCCAGCAAGAAAACTAATCAGAAACTATACTTGAATGTATAAGATATGTCACATTAGTCTTCCTGGCTCTAAAGTTTTGTTGTAGTTTTTTTAACAGTGCTAATTCATGGAACTGTTTCTGCTGGGTGTTCAGGGTCTGATTTACGCTGAGCTGTAAACTGTACAAGTAACAATCTGACTGATGCAGCAACAGAAGGTGACCCAGATTACAAAACACTGTACGCTAATGCCAAGTCTTCTTTAATGCCAGCTGCTCAAAGCTTTGTCTTATTGCAATTCAAACTCAGCAGTCACCAATCACACAGCCTCTTCCCACAGACACACACTCTCGCCGTCTTCATTTTAAACATGTTCAATAGCTACTGCCTTTCATAAACATACATCAGCTTCACCAGCTGAGGCCATTTAATCTCCTTGGATTCTATTTACTGTCATCCAGCTGACAAAATTATTAAGGAAACCCATTGTGCATACTTCAGCTTATGTGGAAGTTTGCTGAAGAGATTTCTTTAATAAAAATGATCAGACTAAATATCAACTAATGTTGATATTTACACAGGTTAAAATCAAGGCTTTTAAACCACAAAACATATCATATTTGTTTAATTAATTTTCCTACAGTTTTTTTTTTAAAAATGATTGTATGGTAGTGCTTAGACAGTATCTTGATGGACACAATAACAATACATAATCGAGATGAGCAGTTAGTATAACAAGTAATATGTTGGATTAGGAAACAAAAGAGAAATCTCCATATTAACACATCATTTTAAACATCCAGGTTTAAATGGACTGTTTGTCAGTTTCCAAAAGTGCAAAGGTTGAAATGGATGTGTATTTGTATGTGAATATTTCTTATGGGTTTCCTAGCACCAAACTTTGAATATTCAAACAAAAAAAAATTTAAATGTTACAATTTTAAACATTTAAAATGTTAAATTTAAATTTAAATTTTCATTCTCTATGAACATCAAACAGTGTGAACACTCAGATCTTAAAGCCATCTGTTCTATGAATTTATAAAACTTATAGTTCCCTGGACCAACTCATTTTGGCACCTTTAACCAATAGCTTAGAGGCTTCCTGACAAAATTAGCTTTCTGGCAGAGGTGTTTATCTAGCCACCTAGCCCTAGGACATGTCAGAATGATAAGAAAAAGAGGAACACTTACTTTTTAAATGGATGAGCAGCAAAAAACTGAGGTAGAAGATGAGTAGAGAGTTAATTCTTGAATGAGCCATATTCATCTTGATAGGACATCCTCCTCTAAGTTGCCTAGTTGCCAAGGGGCTGGTGCTGATCTTTACTGCTTTCTCCTCACCTCTGAGACCAGGATGATAGCCAAGACACAGAGTCCGCTACATCCCATCTCTGCCTGTGACTCTCGTCAGCATGTTCACTGCAAACCTACAGACTTTGATCCAAAAGGCAGTTGTGCTTGTTAAGATTTTAGTTGAGCATGTTTGGGTGATTTTTCAAACCTGGTGCAGATTTCTCTGCTGGATGGATTGGAGTCTTTCCCCCTGGCTTTCTATTATAGATCTGTGCAACTAAATGCCTAGCTCAAATTTCACACACAATTCCAGGGTAATCTGTCAGGCTTTCAGAAAACAACACATTTTATTCTTTATTTAAGGCTCCATTATATCCCACGCTCTCTGATATAACATTAAAGAACCATTGCTAATAATAATACTTTGTACATTTTGCATTCCTGCTGTATTAACCCCCCTTACAAAATGGATTAGAAACATGGAGCAATTTCATTTTAGTTACAAAAGCCAGAGGTATTCCCTTCATCTTTGGTTAGTTATTCATAGTGTCTTTTTTGTACTATATATAGCTATGGAGGTGCATTAAAAGGGGATTTTGCCCAAGTGCTCTGGTCTTCATTAGAACATATTTATAGTTCCAAGCTCTAGGTGGGAATCTACCATCATCTCCATTACAAATCCTGGTTTTCTGGGAGTTTATAAACTCAGACATAAAAGTTTGCTCTGGGATAACTCTCACTACATAGACTGCATGTCCCTAGGTCCAGGAAAAAATGGTTGTGTACCCTTAAAAATCTGTTTGGCTGTTGCTTTGTTATAAAAAATAATGCTTACTAATTTGGGTTTTCCTGGTACTTTCCTTTGACTCAAAGGACGTTTAACCTTTATTCAGAAAAGCACTAAAGCACATGCTTGATTTTGAGCATGAATTCAATGGAACTTACATGCTTAAAGTTAAGCACAAGCTTAAACATTTCGCTGAATGGGGATGGGATTGTTCATGTGCTTAAGTACCTTGCTGAATCAGGACCTTAGTTTGAGGGAGTTGGTTATTTCTAAGTAATTGATGGTGGGTACTCTCAATGTCCACTGACTGGAACATCAACCTTTTCTACACACTGAAACCAACCCATTTTAAAGCACTTTTCCTCAGCTTTCTCGCCTTTTCTTCTCTTCCACCTCAATCAGGCTCAGGTGCCACTTGAGCCCTCCCCCCCCACCCCCTATCCTCCTATCAGTGGGGCTTCAGATCGTCCACTTCTAAACAGGGCTGCGACCCTTTCCTCCCTTCTGCTTGTTCAGTATCTGAATTGGAAATCCAACCACTCCCTTCTTTCAGGCCTATAGCTTCATCTGTGCCTTCCCACCACCAATTGATTCTGAGAAAGACCTCCAGTCTCTCTGATGGGGTTCGAGGTTGACTCTTCTAGCCAAATCTAATGAGATACAAACCTTACAGTGAACTGTATTCCTAGTGAGAAACAGTAACATTTTGCAGACAACCATAATTCCATGTTAAAGTCCACGTTAATGGTCAATCAGCTTTCTCTGTCTTTAAATCTTTCCTTTGATTTATATTTTGCTTCACTGCTTTGTCTCATTGCCAGCTATTTAGTTTATTTCTAAAATTACTCTGCGAAATACATGAGCATAAGTATATGAACATGAAAATAGTGTTCTGCCTTTTGAGAATTTCTTCTGTTAGATTAAATTATGCCATTGAATTCAATGCTGAGTACTTAATAGAATTTAGGTTTAAATTATTAATTATTATTTATTATTATTTGGAAACTTGACTTTTCCCTTTGCAATTTTCATTAATCCCTAAAATGTTTTTGTGGCTGTAGTCACTGCAAATAAGAATTTGATAAATATTATTGTGCTGGAGTTATGATGAATGATTAAATTAATCTTACTTGGATTAAGAAGACACTGGGCGCAACTCCATAGTTAAGGTTGCAATCTCAAATATAATGCTTATTTTAATCAGCCAGACCTGCCCCCACCCTCAAATTTGTATGTGGAAGAATATGTCTGAATTTCATGTATTCACTGTAACAGAGGAGTAAACTTTTTTCTTCATAATTGTCAGAAGTGTATGATCAGAATTGTTTATAGGGCAAGGACTCAAAAAATCTATAGTTATCACATGGATTAAAAAGTCCTGAGCTCTGCCTTGCAGTAAAACAGTCACAATAACTATTAAATCTAAACCAACATTATCCATCCTTCAAATACCTGTCTCTTATAACTGTGAATAAAAAATATCTCACTCTTATTCATGCAAAAATTGAATGAAGTCTGTGCTTCTATACAAATCCAGAGGAACAAAGACATGCCACCTATTTTAGAGTATAAGAATACCTTATAAACATCCATGTTTTCTCATTGATCAAAACAATTCCATGCTCTCCTAACTAGATCATTATTACAAGATACAAAGTTAGTGTATGGACAAATCCTAATCCCTATGCTAGTTCATAAAATGGGTAGCATCTTCAGGGCAGCCAAAAGTGACCACTCTTCTTCAGCATAGCATCTATCTCTTCATTCTTGAAATTCCCCTCCACATTTTTAAAAGGTCTAAATAAAATGTTTCTTCCTCTTTGCCAGCCGTTGCTGTCCTAGAATTTAAATGTGCTTCTCACCAAATTAATTTCAGATTTAGGTGCTCCTGATTCACCGAAGAAGTTGAAGGAATAGGTAGGAAGGAACCCCATTATTAATACTATTTTCATGCAGCAAACATGAGATATAAATTCAATTTGCATATAAATACAATTTAGCCTTGATGACATTTTTGCAGTCACTTAATTCCGTCACGAAACCATTTCCCCTGCATTTGACTCTCACAATCTCATTTCTTCACATTGGAATCTACTGTCTTTCACCTAAGTGCTGCCTCTTGTAGTTCTGATTGCTCCACTTGTGGTGATTGCAATACAGTGTGTGTCTCACACTCTACCAATCAATGTGATTTCTTCTAGAATATCTCTTTTCACCTCTGGCCAACAAACTTCAATACCGACATCTTTTTTTTCGTCTGCTATTAATTATATTTTTCAACTTTGAGACGTCTTTAACACTGATTATCCTCACATCTGCCTCTCTGCCATAGAGCATATTCTTTCTTGATTGTGTGATACTATTCCTGTTAAGATTGATCATTTTCTAGTCCTCTTTCTCTTAGTTCAGATACCACTAAGGATAATTTTCCTGGCTGATCAGTATTTCCTTTAGAGTCCGTGCAACATTTGTTTGTTTTTTCGTGTAAACTGAGCATTACATGAACAGAAATCAAAGTAGTTGAATAATCTATGTACAGGTTACAGTTTGAAAATTTAAGACATGATGTTACAAAGCTGTTGTTGTTGACTAATGATGATAAACAGAATTGTTTTTTCTTTTAAGTGGATCCCTTCTTCCCATTGGCAATTAAAACACCTAGTAACTGCCATTTATTATTAGCTAACAGCAGACAGATTTTTTTTAGGTGGCTGCTTTCTCATGAATGCTTCACAGAGGCAGAGATAAAGATAATAGACCATTAGGCCTCCTGTACAAACTCAGTACTATTTCCCTTCAGTTCCAGGTTTTGCACACCTGATGCATGCACTCTGGTTTATGTTGTAATGTGTTGCCTTTCCTCTGGGCTTTGGCTATTCTTTGCCTTGCAGTACTTATTGTCAGCCTTGTGTTAGATGATAGCTAAATTTTATCACAAATGTGTATCACTGGCAAGGTTGCATCTTGCAATAGGGACCAATGGAACAACCAGGTCAGGGTTTGGGCCAATCAAAGTTTTGTCTGAGTAAAGACTCCAGGCTTCGACCCCACATAAATATAATTTCTGAAATAAATGTTTTTCGTTTGCTGTGCATCAATGCCTTTAAATGACTAGTTTGGTTGTGGAAGTCACAATAATAGTATATTTTTCTCTCCAAAGAGAAATGTCCTACATAATTGTCTTGCTAGGGAAACAAAATGACCTCAAGTTATTCAGGTGCTAACTTAAATAAAAAGATAATGTAATGAGATCAGTACTGCAAGCTCTGTAATAAAAGTAACAGATGTTCCTCATCTGTGGCACAGATATCCTAAGTCATCCAGATAGAATATAATAAAGCATTAGTTGGCTTTCTATAATGCTTTTCATAGTCGAGGCATCACGGAATACTTTACAGTCAGCACACATCTTCAAGCTGCTACCAGAAGAAAAGAAAATGCAGAGTATACAGGGAGGTCTTTTAATCCCTGCATAATAAATAGATTTTAGGAAAACTTTCATCAAGAGAATGGTAAATAGAGGCAATCTAAAACAGGTGGATTATAAAAAATACATTTGAAACCCATACAAAGTATACAACATTTTAATTTCTGTAATACTATCAATATAGCATTTTATCAAGCACATCCAACTCCTTTACAAGCAACTAATTTGGTCTCTTAATATGGTTGAGGCAAGTAATTATTACGATATCCATTTTGCAGATGGGTAAACTGAGCCAATTAGAGGTAAACAGCCACATTCTGCATTCCACACTACCCTACTGAAGTCAATGGAGTTACACAGGGTGTAAGTCAATGCAGGGTGTAAGCAACTTGTCTGGAGCTGTGACGTTCAGACTCCCAGTTAGGTCATCTAACCAGTGGACAACATTTTTTCCTTTAACTTTAAAGTACGGAGTCACTGAAGTAACTGAAGGCATTGACGAGGGAGTCAAATGCTGCTTGCTTTACTCATGCAAGTTGTCCAACTAAGCCCAAGAAAATAAATCAAGCAAGCTGGAGTAAAGCTCATATAAGTAAGGCAAGCAGGATTTGACCCTAGCATTGTAGCCATGGCTAGGCTGTATCATGGCAGCTGACTTTAAACTACATGTGACCAACTCACAGAACAGCTGTAAACTGATACTTTATTTTGTTCCACCACCAGTGTGGATGCCCTTTCCATGAACTTAGGAAATAAGGTAGACACTGCCATCACATTTTTGGGCACTGAAATATACACCTACCCGGAACCTTTAGATTCATGGAGTCTGCCAGAACTTGTTAGGATCTGTGGGTCTGAAACACACATCTGCTGGCTCCTGGGTGGTGGCGTAGACATGGCAACCACCCAGCAGCTCTGGCAAAGTGGGCAACAGCAGCCTATGACCCCTACAGCTTCAAGTACCCCTGGATGGCTACACTGTCTACAGCATTTCCTGATTGGCCAAGCCACGCTATTTAGGACCTAAGGAAAACACACATGGGCTGTCTGTGCTACTCTAAATGGATGCCTAGCTTGCTGCTGCAAACAGACCCTACTGTACACTCAGGATGCCTTGCTCCTGCTACTGGTCCTGGCATCTGCTCTTGATACCTTCCTCTATCTCTGTTCCTCTAACCCTATTTTGACTGACTCACTTGGCTCGGACCTGATATAGTTCATCAGCCTCAACCCTGAGCTCATTCTACAGTGCAACACTGGTACGGATTGATGCTTTTGGCCTTCACCCTCTCGACTGAACTCAGACCACATTCTCTAGTCCCCTCCTATCCCAGCCTTGAGCTGGGCCTCAGTAATTGGATTCCTGACAGAAGCATGGATCCCACCAGAATCACACACTCTACCAGCCCCAGGGATAATATACTTGGGAAGTAGCTCAGATCCAGAATTATCTCGGACTGATGTCGCTATTTGGGTAATTGGTCGAAATGCGTAAACTGGTTTGAATAAGGCTGGCTTGGCAGTCCTCTGGATAGTGAGCCGTCTCCACTGAGGCAATAGAAAGCTATTTGACTCTCACAAATTTGTCAAAGGTCTGTTCACACATTTAGCCAGGAACCTAGTAATAGGAACAATTACATGTGCATCTATTCCACGTAACACTGACAAAAGCAGGTGTCAATAACACAACAGTCTGACATTACTTTCACCCTGTCATTTTTGTGCAGAAATATCTTGTAATTAAGTTTTATTTTGCATATTATTTAGTAAAAATATGTTTTTCTTTCGAGTCCATTTTCTCTTAACATTTTAAAATAATTTTTCTTAATATTTTTTCTTTTCTCTTGAGCTCTTGATTTTGCACTTGTGTTGAGCTCTTTTTTCTTTAGCCAGAACAGGACTGAGAAGTGAAGCAGAACACCCTGTTCCGGTCAAAAGGACAGAACACAAGCTTCACAACTATGCCAATTTGCTGATCAATGGACTATGAAGTGAAAGGGTTAGATTTGAAAATTTACAGTCATTTTGCAAAATCTGCCAAGCCTGCTGGTGCACTACAAAAATGTTTCTGAGATTCTGGGCACAGAGCTGTTTGCCCATGTAGCTGCTATTCCTGTCAGGAAAGGAGGGATTTCTGAACTGCTAGCCTAAAATGTCAGGTTAACTACAGATTGCTGAACTGTGCTGGGCAGATGGTAGGACAAAGGCCCCACCCCACTCAGACATACCTCCTTTGCAGCGTTCAGAAGTGGTGGGAGTGCTGCCTGGCCTCTTCTTGCGTTCCCAGAGTGTAAGCGGAAAAATTATTGCTGCCTCTAGTAGGTGCACTAGAGGGAGATGGGTCTCCTTGTGCATGGCAGCCATACAAAAAGTAGAAACATGGATAAATTGCTAAAGAAGAGTACAAAAGAACAGCACAAACCCCGACTTGGTGGTGAGTTCTATCGTGAGATTTCACCAACCAAGTATCACGTGTGAACTCCTGCAGCACTATGGCAGCCTTAATATGGAGTCCCAGACAGTGCCTTTAAGCACTCCAGTCTACCTTGGCACACAGGCATGCCTGCCTTTGTGATAGATGGTCCCTTACACCAACAATCACAATATGCTGGTTACTCCCAGTCCCAAAGGACCGGTCAATTATGCCAGATCAATTGTACATTATCTCTCACCAAAGACAACACTTGTAATCAACTAACCAAAGACGTATTAACTAGGAAAAAGCAGTAAGAGTTATTTACAAGGTTTAAGCAGGTAAACATACACACTCCAGTGAGTTAGTCTTGGGTTCCATAAGTAATAGAAGTTACTGTAATGTGCAAGCTCTGTATCCTTTAGGGCTAACCCAAGCTAAGCAACTTGGGATCCCTTGCTTATGCTTAGAAATATTGTTCTCTCCAAATTCCAAGCAGCATAACAATTCCTCCTTGACAGGGATTTTTATTTCCTTTCTCCATCATTCAAGCCATGATGGGATGAGAGCTTGTTCTCTTACCCTCTTCATGGGTGTGGAGGAAGCAATCAAATAAGTCTTTTCTCCTGATGTTGCACAATGGTTTGTCAGGTGTCTGTAGGCCTTCATGTACTGGAGATGACACCTCTTGTGGTAAACTAGTATTTCACACTTGGTAATGCTTCTCCCCTAACTCTGGGGGTTTACAGTCTTAACAAAGATTTTTATAGTTAAAGAACAAACACTAACTATCACCTTCTAACATGGGATACAAATATTATAAGTAAGATTAATTCAGCGTCCTACAAGCATTTCATAAAGTCTAAACACAAAACAGACTCTCATAACTCTAACATCTATTTTAACAATACTAACACACAGGTGGGAGAGCACAGGTTTCCAGCTATGTATTTATCAGTGTTCAGTGAGGCCTATGGGCGTTGGCATGAGCTGGCACCTGGTCTGATAGCATCATATTATTCTGTGAGGTCTTAAAAAGCTTTGATAGAGTTTCATGGAGGTATTTTCAAATCAGGATTGTATAGGGTCCTTGCAGACTGCACACTGCAAATTCCCACAATTTGCATATCCTTCATTCAACCAATCATAGTATATGTGTAGCATAAACCCTATTGTGTTCTAGTATGCCAGTAGAAATCATATTATTTTTATCAATATGTTTAATACACAAGATTTGGAAGACATACTAAATTGCTGGTAAATTTATAAACAATATGGGCCTGTGTCCTCAAGATTAAATGGTATTTGCTATTATTTTTATACAAAGAAAGATGTCTTCCATGGCTGAAAATGAAGTGTTCAATTGTTGTGGTGCCTGAAGGGATAGCCAACTAAGGCAGTGCATACTTGCTATCAATATTTTTAAAACAAATTGCTAAATTACGATTATAGGCTGGTAGGTATCAGATTCTGATCTCAGTTACACTAGAATAGTGGAGATACGCTAGGGTAGTGGAGAGGTTTACATCAGTGTAAATCTGAAGTAATGGATCAGAATCTGTCCCCTAGATATTTCAACTGTATGTACTTATAACAGCATTATTGATCCAAGTACTTGCTCATGGTCAATTTAAACCAGTTAAGGAGCAGGCTGTTCAGATCATTGCAGTTTCAGACAGGAGTTTAAGCTGTTTTTCTTTTAATATGTAAAGTGCCCCCTGGGTATTTTACACTTTACAGACAAAACAAACTGACTCTACTAAGGTACTGCAGGACTCCCCTGGGAGCTGCAGAACTCAGTAGCGTGTGATTCACTTATTCTTACCTTTGATGAATACTTGCACAAAGAACATGTTTTTACTGCATAGTGTGTGGTTGATACCACCAGGGAAGCGATTCCACTGTCAGAGATGAATGCTAGGTCAGCCCTTGTCACTGCAGATGAAACTCTTGTGATTAGTATTCTGTACCTTCCTGCTAATGAGCTGTCTAATCATGACGTTTTTGTGCGTCCTGATTATCTTCCAGTGATTGTCAAGGTTACAGAAGGGTTTGACAAAGAGAGAAGTGATATTTTATAAAACTTTAACATACTCTGTTAAATGTATTGCAAATTTTACTTTTATTGCTGTGCCTTTTAACTTCAGTGTTGGAGGTTCTATTTAAACCACTATAAATAAAGGTCTGAGAGCTATCCCCCTATAATTTGTTTTCAGGGTTAGATATTTCACCCACTGAAACCAAACACCACATGAGATCTGAAAACTTTGTTTACTTGGAGTGAATTTCACTCCAGTGCAGAGGACATGCAGGAAGACTTGTGCACTATGGGCTTGATCCTTGATCCATTCAAGGCAAAGGAAAAACTCCCATTGATTTTAATGATGCAGGATTACACTCTAGTATAGAGACAAGGTGGGTGAGATAATATCTCTTATTGAACCAACTTCTGTTGGTGAGAGAGAGAGACAAGCTTTCTAGTTTACACAGAGCGCATCTTTGGGACCTGAAGGAACTTAGTTTATGGCACTTAGCTTAATCCTACTAATTTCCATAAACTTTCATTAATCTTGAAACCAAGAGTCACATTTGTGACTCATAGCCAAGTTAGAATCAAAACAAGAATACCACCATTACTATTTATAAATGGCCAAACTTGATTGGGAGTCTGGGAATGTGCCCAGATAACAATAAGAATATTGTTGTGGAGAGTTTTCTATTTTGTTTTTTAATACAAAACTCATCACTGAACATCACACATCTTATTTTAATAAGTGTACTGTTTATAAAGAAATGTATAGCTTAAAGGTAGCAAAAATATTATTGTTCTTACATTTTGGTGGAAAATGAAAATAAAATAAATGAGGTTTGGTTTTTCACGGTATTTGGCATGCAAGTAAATCTTAGTGTTAACAGCTAAAATCCTTCAATTCAATTTTTTGGTCAAAGATTTTTAGTCATTTTTGTGCATATAATCATACTAATGTCAATTTTTTATTCATAATCTGATGCATAAAAATGAGATGCAAGTAATAAGCAGGTAAAAAAAACCATGCTAAACATGAAGTATTTCAAAGTCTTTTCTGAATGTTTGAGGGCATAACATAATCCACTGCAGTGTCAAGGATTTTCTTAGCTGTTGAACATTGCACAATTAGCTAAGTGTACATGAGAAGAGGTGGGAAGTACCAAGTATTGACCAAGATACTGAACTTCATTGGCCATTGGTCTGATTTGATATAGCAATTCCTATGTTGTGTACGTTATTGAAACATGCCATAATATTTAATAACTATTACAACCACAGAGATGGAGCGAAACTCAAATATCAGAAATAAACCACTTAGAACTTTGGGACAATTTATATCTGAATTTGAACTCTGGGACACAGGTTTACTCATTTTTGATTGTGAACCAATCTGTTTACAAAATGTGAAAGAGAAATCAGTTCAAGGTTCGGTTGTCTTACAGCCAGGATTTGGTGCTAACTGAAAACAACATTTCAGGACAAACATATTTCCATCTATGGTTAAAAAAAATTATGGACAGTGAGAATAGTAAGAAATCAGGAAGAACAATTGATTTGGATTAGACCTATTGAGCCTTCTTAAAACTGTCTGTAAAAGCAGCACTAAAACAGACTGCAAAACAGAACATTGTTTAAAAACAAGTCATGTATAAATAAAATGAAGACGTCATTAGGACACATACAGAGCTTATTAGTGGACCAGTTCTTTGATCAGTGTAATTCTAGGACCATAACATCCTAGCCAGGGCTTGTTAACCTCATCACCTTCTATCATGTCAGTCTATACCCTTGGAAAAACATAGTCTTAATTTAATGTAACTAAAACTTTTAAAAAATGGATGTGATTATAGGGAACACTTGTAGGGTGATGTTTCTCAAAGCTGGTCTTATACATGTTGCCACCTCAGCAGTTTGGGACTTGGAGAGAAGCAGCTCCCTCAGACAAACTGCAATCTGCCAGATTACCTGTTCCAGTGAGGACTCCTCTCCCTCCCACCATCGTGAGCTATGTGGCCTTTTCCTCTGCAGCAGCCTCTTTTCCTTCTACATGCATTGTCAAATAGGCTGGTGTCAAGGTTCCTTCCCCACTCTGAACTCTAGGGTACAGATGGGGGGACCTGCATGAAGGACCCCTTAAGCTTATTCTTACCATCTTAGGTTAAAAACTTCCTCAAGGTACAAACTTTGCCTTGTCCTTGAACCCTATGCTGCCACCACCAAGCGTGTTAAACAAAGAACAGGGAAAGAGCCCACTTGGAGACGTCTTCCCCAAAAATATCCCCCCAAGCCCTACACCCCCTTTCCTGGGGAAGGCTTGATAAAAATCCTCACCAATTTGTACATGTTAACACAGACCCAAACCCTTGCATCTTAAGAACCATGAAAAAACAATCAGGTTCTTAAAAGAAGAATTTTAATTAAAGAAAAGGTAAAAGAATCACCTCTGTAAAATCAGGATGGTAAATACCTTACAGGGTAATCAGATTCAAAACATAGAGAATCCCTCTAGGCAAAACCTTAAGTTACAAAAAGACACAAAAACAGGAATATACGTTCCATTCAGCACAGCTATTTTACCAGCCATTAAACAAAAGGAAATCTAATGTATTTTTAGCTAGATTACTTACTAACTTTTTATAGGAGTTCTGAGCTGCATTCCTGATCTGTTCCTGGCAAAAGCATCACACAGACAGACAGACGCTTTGTTCCCCACCCCTCCAGATTTGAAAGTATCTTGTCTCCTCATTAGTCATTTTGGTCAGGTGCCAGCGAGGTTATCTTAGCTTCTTAACCCTTTACAGGTAAAAGGGTTTTGCCTCTGGCCAGGAGGGATTTTATAGCACTGTGGACAGAAAGGTGGTTACCCCTCCCTTTATATTTATGACAGCTAGTGAGGCACCAGCACTAACTTGGGCCCCAGTGCATCACATATCCCTTGAGCTGGATGTTGTTCCTCCCATAATGACAGAGCAAACTGATGAGAGATATCAGATGCTGTCACTATGAGGGTGCTGACTCCAAGGGCATGTTATGGAGTCCTTTTGCCCCTCTTGTGTTGAAGAGGAGGCAGAATCATTTAGAATGTAAATCCCTCTTTAGTGAGTATTTCGAGAACAGTAAAGGACCAGAAGGTCCTGCCTCAGCAAAGAGGATTCCAGGGGACCCTGGAGATATCCCTTCATCTTGTTTCTTGTAGTTTTCTACTACCCTGTCCAGGATTGGTCATTTTACACTATGTTTGTCTGCTACATGGCCTATAGCTGAGGTAAAAAGGAAGGCTACCTTTGCTCATTCTTAATTGCAGAGACCACATTTCAGCTTCAACAAGGACACCCGGGACCTGGATGTTCCCTTCTTGCCCTGGCTATTCATCTTGCTATCCTCCACATGAGGAAGAGGAGGTTTCCATCAACAAGGAGATAAATTCTGTTGACGTAAGGTTGATCAGAAAATGGGTGATAATACTCTGGATGAGGAGATGTCCATGACCCAGAGGAAGGAGGTGTCGTCCCCAGAGTAAGAAGACAATTCAGCAAACACTAATAAACACCCTAAGGTATTTACCATCCCTATGGTGATCCAGAAAATTCTGGAAATGGAATGGAGACTACTTACCCACTTTGAAAGAAATAGAAGGTGAAATCCTGGCCTCACTGAAGTCAATGGTGACAGGATTTCATCCAAAGACACTGTAAGCACACAGCTTTGTGCATGCAGTCATGTCTATGCATAGATTTTGTGTTATTTGTGCATACAAATCATCAAATTTACATGCAGATAACCAATTTGGGTACCCAAATTTAGTATAAACAGGGAAGAAATTGAGCAAAAATATTTTGGTGCATATTCTATTCCTGGTGTGCACAAGTGAGTGTTCATAAAAATTGGGAATGGACATGAGGTCAAGTTGAGGTTCCTTTGAAAATATGGCCTTTGAAGCCTATTCTTGACATTGATGTAAATAAATTTTCATTAGTATCAGTGGAAATTATACATGGTTATAACCAAAGGTAGCAAAAGCTGGAGTGCTAATGTAGACAGAACTAAAGACAGCTACTAGCATTTTAAATACCTTCTCGTCTAACCCTTCTCAAATCAGATCTACAGAGTACTGAGGTTAAAAATGCCAGCAGTGGGCAACACCTTGAGTACACTAGCATACCCACTGTTACTGCCATTAGTGAAGCTGCAATGGTGTTAGCAATGGTGAGGAATGTTTCAGAAAGAAGCTCACAGTACAAAGAGGATGGATTAGAAATAACTTGCATAAAGGACAATTTAGCCTTTTATATAGGCGTTTTACAGGTGCTTCTTAAATTTCCTCTAACGAAAAGTAAATTCCTTTTAAAAACCAAGGGCCTGATTCACCCCTGCATTATTCCAATTTTATGTCGTCAATGAAGTTATACTGTCATACAATGGAATAAGACAGTGGTGACTCAGACCCTTAGTTTTGCAAGTGTTTAAGGAATAATATTTATAGTAGTGCAGAGTATTTCAATTATACTGACTCACATACTATTCTGAATGTTTTCAAGCTAACGGACTGCAGCCTTTAGCTGTTTTTAATGGAGAAGCACAAACCTCTTAAGACATTGCAGTATTGATATGGGGAAATATTTACTACATAGACACATTCAGTGATGGATTAGCCACTGGGCCAATAGGACCGTGCCTAGGGGCCCTTGCCAATTGGGGCCCCCGCCCTGGAAAAATGGGCGCCCCTACGCCCTGACCCTCTCTGCCCAGGGCTCCTGCCAGGGAGTAGGGTGGGGGCGAGGGGCGTGCCCTGCTCCCCAGCAGGAGTGCCAGGCGGGAAAAGCGGGGCAAGGCCCCGCACCTCAACACAACTTCCCAAAAGGAGTGCTGGGCGGGGGTGGGGTGGGGCACACCCCCGTGCCCCAACTCCGTTTCCCCAGCAGGAGTAACGGGGGCCCCCTGAAGGCAGAAGGGGTGGGGATAGGCCCCCACTTGCTCTGACCCAGGAGCCCACAAATCCCTAATCCGTCTCTGGACACAGTATAAGAACTACTTCTAGGAATGTTTTTCACAAAGCATGAATGACTGACAAAACCTTAACAGTTCATAATAACCCATGCATCCAATAATTTCTCAGTAAAAGACAGTTGTTTTTTAAAATTCAAAAAGACTAAGCAATTGGTATGGCATACTGTTGCATTGACACTGTACCGGCTACATGGAGAGATTATGCTGCCATTACATTTACACCGACATTTTACTAACTCAGTTGTCACTTAATTGCCACTAGACTTTTAATTGTTCTTCTGCTGTTAATATGAATTTTTAAAGTGCTCTTCTGCACCTAATTCAGATTTTCCGGCATAAACTCCTATGCTGGCAATTTATACACGTGGAACTACTAATTAGTCAGGAATAACACTGAATTTCCTGGCTATTCTGAGTTAGATCAAACCCTTTTCTTTAATATTGTGCATTTATGTATTGTATAATAACCTAATTATGGCTTTTCCTAACAGAAAACAAGTATGTACTGCTTTATATATTCAACAGTTGTTTAAAGTTTAATTGATCTTCAGTAATAAGGATTTTCAGTTGAACCCTCCATACTGATTAATTACACCTAATTGTGTTTTCATAGTTAAGTTTTGTAATCACCACGTTAAAATATATAATTAAGGAATCCTAATGACTAATGAGTGTCATATAAGTGAAAGGATGGTTCTATAAATGTCTGCTTCTAGTGTAGTCATGTTCCAGAGAATGGATATGCTGCTCATGCTTTCATTTTGTAGTAGGTTATTTTTTTCCTGCAAGTAATAAGCTATACAGTATAAGCTGCATAAATGTATCCTCTCACACTGCATGTAACTGGACTGATTGAATACGTCATAGAACACACAAACTGGGCTCAGATAAATGCACAATGTCTGATAAAAATGCTCTGATGACCCTAAAGGCATCCTACAGTTTCAACGAAAAAGTTCCTTTAGGAAAAATATTGTGGATAACACAATAATATCTATTCTATTTATCATTTAAAATTGATACTATATACATAAAGGCATCCTACAGTTTCAACGAAAAAGTTCCTTTAGGAAAAATATTGTGGATAACACAATAATATCTATTCTATTTATCATTTAAAATTGATACTATATACATGTTTAGCAAATCCTGATTAAAGATGGCACAGAATAGAATTTCCATCTCCATTTACACTGAGAAACACCTTGCCTTTCAAACCGAGAGATGAATGTTGATTGCCTGACAACTGTAACCATGTGAAGTTTCATCATAATGGACAGGAAAAGGGAAGAGCTCTACAAAGCCTTGATAAAAGCCTAGTTGATGATATTTTATTCTTTCCCAGTTCTTCTAACAGTCGTTAGCATTACATATGGAATATTATGAGATGACAAGGTGGTTTAGAACTTATTGGTAGCATGTCAGTTTAATGTGTTAATCTTTTGATCAAATAGCATTTCTGGCCTTTTAATTTTTTTTTACAATATCAAGAAACTACCATGCTTGATATTTTATTCCTAAGCATTAATATTTTGATGTAATGGTTCTTTGAGGCAATTTTTTTGTCTTAACAAATTAAATGTATTGAGTGCACTGAGTACATAAGTGTGTATATATCTTACCATACAGCCCAGTTTCTATTTTTTATTATGCAACATCAGTATTAGAACATGAGTAGAGCTGGCTGAAATTTTTCAGTTGAGAAGTTTATTCTCCAAATGCAGTTTTGGGTCAACCCAGAACTATTTGGAAATTTGCTTTGGTACCAAAAAAAAAAAAAGCTTTGGGCTAAATTCACCAGGGGACTGGGGCCTCGTTCATAATACCAGTGGAGGAGAAGGAGAAGTTGGTACCTTCCTCTGTATAGCCCAAGAGGTTAGGGTATTTCCCTGCATTGTGGAAGACCCACATTCAAATCCCCACTCTAGAGGGATTTTAAGACCTTTTAATCCAGGGCAGCAAACTGAAAAATTGATTATTCACAGAGCTCTATATGAGGGGCCAAATTATGTATTTATTTACTTTCAGTGCAATCCCTTTATGCAAGGTGTAAGTAAGGTGCAAAATTTGGCATACTTTACTGGTTGCAAATCAGGGCATACTTCCATGTGCAACTGAGAGAAGGATGGAAGGTCTATTAGACCAAAGGGTGCAGAAATTGTACCATTTGCAAATTCATTATACAATTGTTTTGTACTGGGAGCATTCCTCAAATGAACACTTATCTAAGACATTTTCCTAAAGTGTCTGTCACATCACCAAGGTACAGATACTTTTAAGTTGGGTATAATAACATAGTAAGTTCTTAGCTGAATAGCGATGGACCTAAGCACAAACTTTGCCTCGCTGCTTCAGTTTTGCTGAATCAGGAGTTATATAATACCCCAAGACCTCAATTCCAATTATTACATGCATTACTAAGCAGTTATATTTATTCTCAATTTTAAAACCAATGTACAAGTTGGAGCTTTATGTATCCTTACATGGGTATTTGATTCAAGGCCTACCTATCAACCCAGAACCTCAGTCTGAGGCTATATAACACAACAGAACTACCTTTAGTACTTTATCTCTCAAAAACCTTAACAGCTGGAGTTACCTTCTGGTTTCAGTTTGGTAGGGCTAAATGTATTAAAGATGGTTTATTTTCATGCTTGCTACACCTGTTCCAAAATACCACTACTTCTCCTGAGGAGAAAAGCTAAATGTTTATGTAAGGAGTGGGGAAGGGTAGGAAGACTTTCACGTTTATCTTATGGCCCAATGGGCACTACCAAGGGTGATTGCAGTGATACTCCAATTGCCTAAATCTAAGGGGAAGAGGGCTGGCATACCCTACTATTCAGTGATATAATTGGACCTGTCAGCCGGGGATAATTGGTTTCTGGTTGACTGAACAAAGTGAAAATGGCATCACCTCTCTGTTACCCTTTATGACGGGAATACTTGTTGTATTATAACAGGGCTTCAATGAATAGTTCACTCCTGCAAGATGATTTGCGAGTCTCTTGGTGTGCAGTGCAGTGGGATGTCCAGCTATGCTGGGGCTTCTGGAGAGCCAAAGATTGTTTCTGTGCAGGAAGGTATGGTTTTGTGTCCATGATTAGAAAATGACCTTTTTGATACTTGGAGTATTTTCTCATAAGGGGCTGACATCTTGACTCAGAAGGTCATGCAACCAAGCACAAGACGGCCACTGTTCCACATATGGAATTTCCATTGAAATCAGGGGAGTTTTGAGTATGCACTGATGAGAGGATTAACCCTGAATAAGCATTCCACACCATGTTAATATAGTAACACAACTTCAGGGTTTAATACAACACCAGCAGAGTGTCAAGCCTATTAAATTAGAGATTAACTTTGACCTTGTCTAGTGATTGAAACTTATCTATAAAATTTACGTTCGAGACACATACTGATAAGATAGAGGTGAGTCTAGTTTCAGTGTGGTTTGTTTTTTCTGCAGGGGATTTTACATTTTATATTCTACTTTCTGCTTCTCTTTATGGTCATTTCTGGGGCCATAACTCTGAACTATTTCAACAGAAGAATTACCTTGAGAAAAATCTCAGACACCAAGTGAAAGCTCCATATAAGGGGGAAAAGATGCTGCTCCCCTAGCTCACTGTTTCCCAGGTTCCTGGAATAGAAGTGGTTTTTCTGAATTTAAATCAGCTGCTAGACAAAGCACAGAAGATTTGTATAGATTCATAGATACTAAGGTCAGAAGGGACCATTATGATCATCTAGTCTGACCTCCTGCACAACGCAGGCCACAGAATTTCACCCACGCACTCCTGCGAAAAACCTCACCTATGTATAAAAAGAAGTCTGATACTTTCCAAGAGACTTCATCAGGCTTTGATAAAGAGGAGTAATAATTTCAAGGAATAAGAAAATTGTAGAAATCTGAACCACTGATCTTAAAACTATGGGCTAGTTTCACTTAGGGTCCACAATGGCACAGGGTCCCAGCAGGACAAAGTGTGCTTTTCAGGGAGTCTCTGGCAGGGCAATGCACGAGCAACTTCCTTTCTGCTTGGAGGACTCCCCAGCTGGCCAGCACAGCTCCAGGAGAGGGCAGCTCTGGTTGAGGTTGTGCTAATTCAGAAAACACCCACGACAGCCTCTGCCAGCTCCCTGAAGATACTAAAGCTACTCTCTCCAGAAGAAATCCTGAAGCAGCACAAGCAGCAGTACTACTGCCAGTGGTCCCTTGCATTGATTGCTTTGTGGAGTAATAGGCTAGGTTGGCACAGTGAGAGAATCTGACCCTCATCTCTGCATATTGCTGCTTCTGCTGCTTGGTCAATAGGGCACACATGCCGGGAAATAACATTCCTATTACAAACCTCCAACTGATTAGCATCCCACAGAGAATTGAATTGGAAGACCTAGGCTGTCTTTTCATGGCCTAGTTGAAATTGCATCTTGGTAGCATTTTCCCTAGTAGGTTTAATTCAGCACAGTTTGCTAAAAAAATTTGTTTAAGCCTCCAGCCAATATTTTGATTCTCTTTCTTCATGGCCTAGTTTAAAAGTTTTGTGTGAATGTGGCTACTAGAAATAAAATACAGAAAAATCTTAGAAAAGAGGACAACCCAAGTTTCAGGCCTTTTTTCCTCAGACACTCATTCCTCACTGCTGAAATGAAATAATCATAAAACAAATGTCTGAATGAAAATATGGGTCATGTTTCAGAGACGGTAGGCTAAGAGTGACCATTAGAAGTTGCATGTACTGTATATCTTCAAGACCTGTAGGGATGAAAATTCTTACATTGGATAAGACAGAAGCTATGGGTAAGGTGAAGACTATTCATTAGAAGTGGACATGGACTTTTATGCTAGTGGGTTTGTCATGGGGACATGTTGTGAACAACTGCTGGAGAAGATTTTAGTTTCCCCATGAATCAATGGGACTTGCTGTCACCTTTTAAAAGTTGAATGCTCTTTTTGTGTAATTTTGCTTCTCTTAAATTACAGTTAGGATGATTGGATATAATGATCTTACTACTCACTGCATTAGATTCCATCTGAATTTTTTTTTTACTAGAGCTTAGATGTGAAATTTTTGACCTGGGAGCATGTGTGTAGGGTTGAAATCATCACCTTTAATAACCTTGCAATTTAGGGCAAAGCAGAATTCCCCTGATTTTCTAGCATTGCAGATGCATTGTGTTTTTATAGACCTATTTGGTCTATGGTTATAGACCTATTTGGTCCATAGGATTACTGATTTTATTGAAGTGCTGTATTTGTAAGCTATGTAATGTATCATAGGGCTTACAGCTACAGTGCAGTGGACTGAAGTTAAAGCTGAGGCAGGTAATTGGACAGCTGGTGAACATAGGGTAAGGCCAGTTGGTGTGTACAAAGTTCTTTGTGGCTGATAGACAAATGCAAATACTGAGCTCCATAATGCAAAATAAAAACAAGTTGAACTTTACCTGTGTTGCAGTCTCTGTTTAGTTTGACCTAAATAGCAGCATTTCTTGTATTGTTACTTTGTCTGAAGTCTTCAGGGTTGTACTGAGAGCTATTTTAGGTTCAACTCCTCCTTCCACTCTAGTTCATATCAATGCTTATCTGGCATTAATCTCATTCCTGTTTTATTATTTTAGGATATATTTTACTATTCAGTCTCATGAAGAGATGTTACCAGTCTGGGTGTCAAAAAGGATTACTATTTTTTGTCAAAAAATAACTGACTGTTCCTTAGTATGGCTCTAGATTCTGTACTAGAAGACTTGGAGACCTGTCCCAAGTACTTGCAGCTTGGCAGTGACAGATTATTCTCCTTTCCTAATGATAATAGTAGTAATAGTAATATGGCTGTAACATTTATATATTATTGTATTGTATGTAGGCCTGGTCAAACAATTTCTGTTTAAATGGTTTTTCAATAGAATATTGAGATTTTTACAAAACAGAATTTTTTTGTGAAAACTGTCTGGTTCCATGGAAAATTTCAACATTTCATTGAAAAACCAAAAATTTTGATATGAAAATGCCAGTATGGTGTGTTATGGAAGTTGTAGCGCAGGTTCCACATGGCATCACCTGGCTCTGTTGGCTGTGCTCCCCACCCAGACTATATTTCCCGTGATGCACTGGAGCCATGGTACTCCTATGATGTGTCATGGTGGCTCAGCAAGAGGGCAGACTGATGCATCATGGAAAATGTGTTGAAGGGAAAGTGTGTGTGTGTGTACATTATATATATATATATAATAAGTTAAAGAAAAGTTTATAGCATTAAAGAAGGATTATATATGAGCAGGAGGTGGCAAAAAATTGAAATTTGGCAGGGACAGTTTCTCAATTGCAGATGTAACTTTCAAAAATCCAATAAATGTCTGCTTAACTTGGCTGAATTACAGTAGTTTATAACCAGATTTTTGCATGTATATTAGTTTAGGTGCATGGGTGTGTGAATAGTGAAGATTTTTGGCACACTTGCATTGGCTATCCATGTAGAATTTTTGGCCAGTACTGTCTCCTCTTCTCCCATAAGTGGAGTCCCAACCTCTTTACACAAGAGAATCAAGTTGCTGAAGCACAATTTCAGCCACTTTGGCCTGCTGCCAGAATAGCTGACTGAATTGGTGGCTGAGAGTTTGGCTTTATATTTACATATATACCTTCCTCTTTTTTGTAGACCCAATTTTTCAAAAATTCAGGTGCTTCTTTATTTTCGTTCTTGACAAAAGTCTACAAACTTAGTTATGAAGTGAGTCCTTTTTCATGAATGACTCATTACTTTAATATTCTGCAAATGTAGAGATTTGTTGAAATTTCCTACCTGTCATGATTTTTGCAAATGTAACTCAACATTGAGATTTTTATGGAAATACTAATATAACATAGTGTTATGCTGCTGCTTCTACTTCTACTTGAAACCCTAGGTAAAAGAATAACATCTTTCTGTGGACACCTACCTTGCTGATCTCAGAGCGACTTGCTTCCAGCCCTCATACTATCAAACAAGCTCGCAGGCAAACCAGGAAGAGGAAGAAGAGAGCTAGTTTGGAAACATTGCCAGTAGACTGGTATCCAAAGGAGAGTGGAAGTTTACAACTGGTTGTGATTGTGAAAGATGGAAGGTGATGGTCAACAACCTCTGCATCAAAGATGTCACTTGAAGAAGAAGAAGAAGTAGAAGAAGAAGAAAATAGTATTACGCTTCTACAAACAATGTAATATTTAGGCTTAAACAACCCACTAAATCAGGGGTCGGCAACCTTCAGCATGCAGCCCATCAGGGTAATCCGCTGGCAGGCTACGAGATATTTTGTTTACATTGACTGTCCACAGGCACTGCTCCCCGCAGCTCCCAGTGGCCGCGGCTCGCCATTACTGGCCAATGGGAGCTGTGAGAAGCGGCAGCCAGCATGTCCCTGTGGCTCACAGCTTCCCACAGCTCCCATTGGCCAGGAACAGCGAACCGCAACCACTGGGAGCTGCGAGGGTCAACGTAAACAAAATGGTTGACCTGCGGATGGTCAATATAAACAAAATGTCTCACGGCCACCCAGTGGATTACCCTGATGGGCCGCATGTTGCCAACCCCTGCACTACATATTCTGAAAGAACAAGTGACTGTAAAAGTACAATCTGGACCATAGGAATTAGACGTAAAAAAAAACCAGTAACGTCACATTTTCCACTTTTTACACATCTTCATTAGTATGAGTAGGACAAATAATACTGTGTATATTACAATAGAAATATTCAAATATTTGCCGCTTTCCTGTATTAATAATTTAATTCAGCCCTTCCATTTGATCTAGGTGACAGATGTTCTCGTAAAATTGGCAATAAAAATCATTATGAATAGCTGCATGAAGACTAGCAAAATAAGAATTAATACATGGTTAAAATTTGTCTGTACCACTTTTAACTATGAAAGAATTACTACTGAAATAAACATAATTATCTTAGAGTTCAAGGACATCAAGTTTCCAAAGGAGAATTATCTTAGTAATGCCAATCATGATGATGAATCAGTTAGCATTGTATTATTTTTATTCTTCATGAAAGATAAAACTGACAGTAAGTCTCGCCAAGAGGAAGAGAGTGTTGTCTGCTAAATTTTATACTGTAAGCAACTCAGGGCAAGGACCATGGTTTTCTCTCTCGTTTTCACAGCTATTAGTGTTCAACTGAAAAATAATATTAGCAGTAATAATGAAGAAGAGGAAGAGATAAGCAGGCGTTTTAATTCATCTGTTTGTGGGGGAGGGGAGAAAATCATTGCTTTGGGCCAAAATCTATCCCGAGATGCAACTCCTATTGTTATCAATAAAAGATATGTCTATTCTGAGGGGATAATTTGGACACTAGTATTGAATTCTGCCCGGAACACACATTACTTCTGCTTGGACTGTTTTTTTCAGTTAAATACATCTCAATGAGAATAGTTGCTGCCTGAGAAAATCCAAACCAATAAAAAGATTTTCTGAAACAGCAATAATAATGTTAAAGACCTCCAGTAGCTATCCGGCTTGTTCAATAGAGAATAAAAAACACCAGTAGGGCTGAGGGAGGGAGATAATACTAAGTATTGCTCCTTAAATGAAATCAAAGGGCCACGTACACTGTCCCAACTGAAGTCTGGCAGAACATAAATACTCAGCAGAATACTCTAAGTTTAAGCATGCTGAGTTTCTACTTGACTTAAAGGAATGGCTTGTGAAATTATGGTGTCTAGAGGAGGTAGTAGTTGTAGTCTGCAAGCCCCAGGGATCCCACCAGAGAAGACAACCGTGAAGGTGCCAGGCCACTTCTATAAAGGGATTTCCTAGTATTTTCTCCCTGCTGGCAGCCTTACTGCCTTGGGGTTACTCCTAACCACATCCAATCTTATTGACTTATGAGGAGAGGCTGAGGGAACTGGGATTGTTTAGTCTGCAGAAGAGAAGAATGAGGGGGGATTTGATAGCTGCTTTCAACTACCTGAGAGGTGGTTCCAAAGAGGATGGTTCTAGACTATTCTCAGTGGTAGAAGATGACAGGACAAGGAGTAATGGTCTCAAGTTGCAGTGGGGGAGGTTTAAGTTGGATATTAGGAAAAACTTTTTCACTAAGAGGGTGGTGAAACACTGGAATGCGTTACCTAGGGAGGTGGTAGAATCTCCTTCCTTAGAAGTTTTTAAGGTCAGGCTTGACAAAGCCCTGGCTGGGATGATTTAATTGGGGATTGGTCCTGCTTTGAGCAGGGGGTTGGACTAGATGACCCCCTGAGGTCCCTTCCAACCCTGATATTCTATGATTCTATGATTCTACTTTTAAATTGAGCAAATTTGATATAGAAGCAGTGAGACCTAATAAACATGAAAGCCACTACATGTTGTGATAGGTATGTGTAGGACCCTTGGATCACCTCATCCAATGCACTAAATGCCCCAATAAAAATAATGTGGGTGAAACCAGACAAGCACTATGCTCTCTAATGAACTCCCATAGGAAAATGATAAAAACCTAAAACACCCTACCATTTTTGGGTGAACACTTTTCACAAAGCGATCACTCTATACCTGACCTATCAGTCGTCCTCCTCAAAGGAAATTTGCACAACACTTTCAAAAAACAAGCCAAGGAGCTTAAATTCATAACTTTACTCAACACTAAAAATCATGCACTGAACAGAGACACTAGATTTATGGCTTATTACAACTATCTGTTACCCACTAACCCCCCTTTTTGTCCTATCACTGCAGGGGTGTTTACAGATCGCTTCACTTTCAATGGTCCCTTAAAATATGTGCTAACTACTTACGCTAAACTATCTGTGGAAACTTATATTTAGCTGTGTCAATCTAAGGCTGTGTCTACACTTACAGCATAAGTCAGCATAATTTATGTTGCTCAGGGGTGTAAATAAACTACCCCTGAGTGACATAAGTTACACGACATAAGCGTTGGTGTGGACAGCGCTGTCAGCGGAAGAGCTTCTCCCGCTGACGTAGCTTCTGTTCCTTGCAGAGGTGGTTTTATTATGCCGATGGGAGACAGCTCTCCCGTTGGCACCAGATGTGCTGCAGCGGCACAGCTGCATTGGGGCTGCTGTGCTGGTGCCACTCTGTATGTGTGGACGTGCCCTTAATACCTTTCCCAGACCTGAAGAAGAACTCTGTATAACTGTATCTCTCACCAACAGAAGTTGGTCCAATAAAAAAATATTACCTCACCCACCTTGTCTCTCCAATATCTTGGGACTGACATGGCTACACCAACAGGGCATACAAAGAAAATTAGATTTTTGCCTATTGCACAAGAAAAACCACAATGAATACTGATTGCTTTATTGTTATTTAATGATGCCGTTATTACATTTTAAGACCAACAATAAAAATGGAAGGAAAAAGTTGAGACATATTTCAAGTATTATTTGAAAATTTAGCCCTGAATTTTAAAAATATAATCTTATTTCATGCAATATTAAGAACATAAGAATGGCCATACTGGGTCAGACCAAAGGTCCATCCAGCCCAGTATCCTGTCTACCAACAGTGGCCAATGCCAGGTGCCCCAGAGGGAGTGAACCTAACAGATAATGATCAAGTGATCTCTCTCCTGCCATTCATCTCCACCCTCTGACAAACAGAGGCTAGGGACACCATTCCTTACCCATCCTGGCTAATAGCCATTAATGGACTTAACCTCCATGAATTTATCCAGTTCTCTTTTAAACCCTGTTATAATCCTAGCCTTCACAACCTCCTCAGGCAAGGAGTTCCACAGGTTGACTGTGCGCTGTGTGAAGAAGAACTTCCTTTTATTTGTTTTAAACCTGCTGCCCATTAATTTCATTTGGTGGCCCCTAGTTCTTATATTATGGGAACAAGTAAATAACTTTTCCTTATTCACTTTCTCCACACCACTCATGATTTTATATACCTCTATCATATCCCCCCTTAGTCTCTTCTTTTCCAAGCTGAAAAGTTCTAGCCTCTTTAATCTCTCCTCATATGGAAACCGTTCCAAACCCCTAATCATTTTAGTTGCCCTTTTCTGAATCTTTTCTAATGCCAGTATATCTTTTTTGAGATGTGGGGACCACATCTGTACGCAGTATTCAAGATGTGGGCATACCATGGATTTATATAAGGGCAATAAGATATTCTCCGTCTTATTCTCTATCCCTTTTTTAATGATTCCTAACATCCCATTTGCTTTTTTGACTGTCGCTGCACACTGCGTGGACGTCTTCAGAGAACTATCCAAGATGACTCCAAGATCTTTCTCCTGATTAGTTGTAACTAAATTAGCCCCCATCATATTGTATGTATAATTGGGGTTATTCTTTCCAATGTGCATTACTTTACATTTATCCACATTAAATTTCATTTGCCATTTTGTTGCCCAATCACTTAGTTTTGTGAGATCTTTTTGAAGTTCTTCACAGTCTGCTTTGGTCTTAACTATCTTGAGCAGTTTAGTATCATCTGCAAATTTTGCCACCTCACTGTTTACTCCTTTCTCCAGATCATTTATGAATAAGTTGAATAGGATTGGTCCTAGGATTGGTCTGAGGACTGACCCTTGGGGAATACCGCTAGTTACCCCTCTCCATTCTGAAAATTTACCATTTATTCCTACCCTTTGTTCCCTGTCTTTTAACCAGTTCTCAATCCATGAAAGGATGTACCCTCTTATCCCATGACAACTTAATTTACTTAAGAGCCTTTGGTGAGGGACCTTGTCAAAGACTTTCTGGAAATCTACGTACACTATGTCCACTGGATCCTCCTTGTCCACGTGTTTGTTGACCCCTTCAAAGAACTCTAATAGGTTAGTAAGACATGATTTCCCTTTCAGAAACCATGTTGACTTTTGCGCAACAATTTATGTTCTTCTATGTGTCTGACAATTTTATTCTTTACTACTGTTTCAGCTAATTTGCCTGGTACTGACGTTAGACTTACCGGTCTGTAATTGCCAGGATCATCTCTAGAGCCCTTCTTAAATATTGGCATTACATTAGTTATCTGCCAGTCACTGGGTACAGAAGCTGATTTAAAGGACAGGTTACATACCAAAGTTAATAGTTCTGCAATTTCACATTTGAGTTCTTTCAGAACTCTTGGGTGAATGCCATCTGGTCCCGGTGACTTGTTACTGTTAAGTTTCTCAATTAATTCCAAAACCTCCTCCAGTGACACTTCAATCTGTGACAATTCCTCAGATTTGTCACCTACAAAAGACAACTCAGGTTTGGGAATCTCCCTAACATCCTCAGCCGTGAAGACTGAAGCAAAGAATTCATTTAGTTTCTCTGTTATTACCTTATCGTCTTTAAGTGCTCCTTTTGTATCTCGATCATCCAGGGGCCCCACTGGTTGTTTAGCAGGCTTCCTGCTTCTGATGTACTTAAAAAACATTTTGTTATTAACTTTTGAGTTTTTGGCTAGCTGTTCTTCAAACTCCTTTTTGGCTTTTCTTATTACATTTTTACATTTAATTTGGTGGTGTTTATGCGCCTTTCTATTTACCTCACTGGGATTAATCAAATGCAAAACTAAAATAGAACCAAATATAAAAGAGCAGAAGAATTCAATCATTATAAATAGATGGGTTTAAAATAAGAAAGTACAAAGAGACAATAAAAATAGCATGATGGTTAATGAGAGGATATACTATTGATAAATACAATGCATTAGCCTACCTTTTCTCAGTAATAATTCTTGAAAAACACCGATTGCGAACTAAGAGCAACAGAAGTCACTAAAGATATCATTTACAAATCACATCGATAATTACAGAGCAAAGATCCTGTGGAATAAAGCCCAAATTTCCGTTCATGTAACGGTATTTATTTGCAGCTTTCTTAAAGGCATGATTAGTATTCTAGAGCATATTGTCACTAAGAACTAGTTCTTAGTGGAATGATGAAATGACTATTAACAGGACTATAGAAGCCCTTGATATGCTGATAAATTGCACCCCCAAGTGGATACATGTCTCATGTATCTCTGACAGTTGTCTTTTTTACTTTTTTTTTTGGTCACTTGGAAAGCATAAAAAAATGACAATTTCATAAATACTTTTTGTAAAGTGCTTTGAAACCCTCAAGTGGAAAGCACCTAAGGGCAAAGTATTATTATTACTGAAAGATATTTGACTTTGTCAGCAAGAACGTTCTCAACTATTTTTTTCTGGACAACTGTGGTGTGGACAATTTAACTTTGCATTTACACAGCCTTTCCAAACTATGGGTCAAATTCTATCTTTTGGATGCATGTGTCTGACTTTTGTGTGAATCAGTGGGAGCTCCATATGCATGTAATTCAGTGTGGAATATACATAGCACAACTTGAAATAGCCATGTTTACTTTATTCACAGACATCAGGTTTTCACAGGACTCTCCCTTGGCAATATTTTTTTGCACTGAAACTGTACTTCAATCTGTCCCTGCTTCTTCAAAGTTGGTAGTCACATGAGCTGTAATTGTGCATCATAGCTTTTCTTTTTTCAGTGCTTAACTTGTAATGAAAGTAGTGCTGGGGCTCAAGCAATTTTTTTACATTCATAACTGATGCAGCAAGCCCAGAGGTGCTGGGGCTATGAACTGCTAAGCCTAGAGGTGCTGGGGGCTCAGGCCAGCCACAAATTAAGCACTGACCCTACTGCCTTGTTATGTGCCAGTTGTTGCCACTTGTTCACTCGCTGGAACCAGTGAGGTACACTTCCACCCTCCTACTGGCTGCATTTCAGTGCTACTGCATGTGTAATTTCTAGATTGCGTCTGGACAGCCAATGGTCATGTCGGGAGCAACATAGCGCTGCTTGCAGTGGCTATTGCGCTGGAGAGAGAAACGCTGCTCCCGGGAGCGCACGTGGGTCGTGGTCCCAGTGATGCTCTTTGGAAAGGTGTCAGAGTAACAGCCGTGTTAGTCTGTATTCACAAAAAGAAAAGGAGGCCTTGTGGCACACTAGAGACTAACCAATTTATTTGAGCATGAGCTTTCGCGAGCTACAGCTCACTTCATGGGATGTGAAAGTGTAACATGTGCTTCCAGGGACACCCAGCACGTGCGCGCCCTGAGACAAGACACTTTGACAGGCAGGCTCCGCCCTGCTCCCTGGGCGGGACTCTCCTGCACAGGCTGGCTGGGCAGCGCACAGGGGACACCGCGTCCTCCAGCGACGCAGTGACGTACAAGAGCCGCTCTTACTACCTGCGCGTGCGTCGAGGTATTTCTTCTCAGAGCGAGGCTGCGTCTGACACAGGCGCGCCGGAACCCGGAAATGGAGGGGGAGGTGGCTGTGGTCGCGAGCGCAGCGGCGGAGTTTAGCGGCTGACAGGCAGCGGCGGGGGAGCCGCGCGGAGCAGGTGTGTGCTGCTGCTGCGACCGCTGCTGAGCGGCCTCTCTGCGGCTGGCGGGCGGATCCAGTGGGGCGAACGATTTACGCCTCCCTTGGCTGGACCGTCGCCCTGTGTGGAGGGGCGGGTGAGCGCCCCGGCCCGCTGGGGCGCAAAGAGGCGGCTCCATGGGGTTGGGGACTCTGCTCCCGTTCCGAGGCAGGGGGAATCGGGGACCCTCCGCAGGCCCCGGAGCGGGGAGCAGGGGCGCTCCCGTCGCTCCCCTGGGGCGGAGGGGCTGTTCGGCTCCCTGGGGGTGAGGTGAAGGGCCCCTCTCCCTCTCTGCCCTTGGGGACCGTGCGGCGGTGACCCGAGCCGGTCTCGGGGGGCGGGCGGGACAAAGACTCTCAATCGCCCGAGGTTGCTCCCCGCATCCGGAGCCGAAGCAGGGGCGTGCGGGGCTGGGGATTTGACATTTGGAGGCAAAACGACCTGCCACCCGAAATCTCTTCACCGAGCCGCACAGGAAGTATCGCGCTGCTGTTCTGCAGGAGCACAAAACTCCCCAGTCCGGATGTCAAGAGGAGAATGGAGTATTGAGCACAGAATATCTGATTGGCCTCAACGTGAATGCACCGTTTCGAGTTCAGCGAGTGTCACCCAGCCAACACCAGTGTGAGACGTGCACAGTTAATAAGGCCAATATTCAATCTTGATGCTGGGTTTTGGTTTTAATTTTGTTCTGGTTCTGAAAAGATGCTTCAAAGAGCAAAGCAAATCTGTTTAAGAATGATATGTTGCATATGTTTTGGAACATTTCACAAACTATAGGAGCACACTCTTCAGCTGCCTAATAAACAGATGTCACATTATTTCTTTTATCAGTGTACAGCAATGTTACATGATAGGCCAGAATGGGAAGAGACTAGGTTTGAATAATTTAGTAAATGCTTAAAGTATGCAGAAAAGTAAGTAGAAATTGTATATAGTTTTAGAAAGTAAATTATATACTGTTGTGTCCCAAGTGTAATTATTAATAATATTCTTTTACAGATTATGAAAATATTCTGATCAATCTGTTTTAAAAAAAATTCAGAACTGAATTAAGGCTTCACCATAAATCTTTTCTGCTGCTTATGAAGTTTCAGATATTAAAGCTGTACTATTGAAATGAAGAAAAGGAGAAAGTTCCCTGGAAATCTAAATGAGAAGATACATCTTGGCCATGAGAAAAATATTTCTGATGGGATTCTTGTAGATTCTGACCAAGAAACTGTCACCAAATCTGCTGAAGTAGCTATTGCAGGCCAGCTTGAGTGTTCCCAAGAACTTCCTCCATCACCAGAACAAAGAAAACTCTTAAGTTCACTGCAGTATAATAAAAATCTACTTAAATATTTAAATGATGATAGACACAAACAACCATCTTTTTGTGACTTACTTATCATAGTAGAAGGAAAAGAATTTAGTGCGCACAAAGTTGTTGTAGCTGTTGGCAGTAGTTATTTTCATGCTTGTTTGAGCAAAAACCCAAGCACGGATGTTGTCACACTGGATCATGTAACTCATTCTGTTTTTCAGCATTTGCTTGAGTTTTTGTACACATCTGAGTTTTTTGTGTATAAAAATGAAATCCCTTTAGTGTTGGAAGCAGCTAAATTTTTAGACATAATAGATGCAGTCAGACTGCTCAATAATGAAAATATTTCCACCATACAATCTGAAGTGGTAACTGAAAACCCAGTACCAGTTGAAACTCTCAATGAATTGACTGGAAAACTATCAAATAGTCACCAGTGCACTTTTTGCAGTCGAAACTTCTGTTACAAGAAATCCTTAGAAAACCACTTGGCTAAAGCTCACAGATCCCTTCCACTGGAAAAAAAACATGGGTTAAAAATGGTTGAGAAAGCAGACTTTTCTACCAGAAGATCTACAAGGAACCGTAAATGCCCAGCTAAGTTTGATAACAGTGATAACGAAAGAAGTGATGTGTCTGACAGCAACTTGGATAAAGTGCATTCTGAGAGAGAAATGTCTGTTAAAAATGAATGTGAAGATAGTGGAAGTGAGTGCAATGCAGATGAAGAGGGCCAGGAAGAAGAAATATCAGATGAAGATTCAGATACTGAAGAGCAAAGTAAAAAAGAACATAATGATACTGAAGTGAGTCCTGAGCTAGTTGATTCAGTAGGAAATATTCCTGAAGGTTTAACTCCAGTCATCATTCAGAGTAGTAGCAAAAAACTATTGCAGTGTCCCAAGTGTGACAAAACATTTGATCGAACAGGTAAGAGCAATTAGTTAGTCTCCTTTCTCTTTACCACATGGTGGTACTTTCAGGTGGAAAATAAACTGAGTTCTTTCTGACTCTTATGTTTATAGACAATTATCATTACTGTAGCACTAAAATTAGGAAGTGAATTAATTCGAGTGCTATTTTTTAAAATCCTGCAAATGACAAATCTTTCTCTTCCCCCAGTTGTGGTCTCAATTCTTAGTATACAGAAGAGGCTTGAAGAGAGTGCAGTAACTTATTAGTAGAATGGAAGGTAAATTGTAAGAAATCTGAAACATGGGCTTGACTTCCCACCAAACTGTCCAACTTTAGCTGATTAAGGTAGCTGACTTTTCTGTTAGAGTTATACTATATTAAATGCTACAGAAGCAATTATTTCTTATGAAAAAAACATGGACTCCCCAGCATGTGGCTCCCTGATGATGAAAACACTTGCATGTACAGTTCTAATTCATAAGAAATATAGATGAGGTCTGTCTTTCAAAATGAGCCTAGTATGCTTGTACAAATATCATAACTAATAAGATGTTTTGACATGGCTGCAGAATAACACTAAACTCACTTCTAGATTTTAAACTAGATCTGATTGCAACATTAAGTGGTCTTGCCATTAGTAAACTTAAATTTTGTTGAGATCTGAAGGCAAAATTTTTCATGTGTGGATCACTAGTAATTTATTTAATTGCATTTTTACTTACAAGACATGATCCATTGAGATTTTGTCAAATTTAATTTTATACCACTTGTTGAGGGACGTGCTGGCTGAAATTTTAGGTGTGGGATAAAATAACACTGTTTTTACAAAGCCAGGTTAAAGTCTTTTAATTACACATTAAGTTCTGGTTTAGGTGTGATAAATGTTCCTCAGGGTATCAAGACAGCTCTTCAGTCTGTACCCAAAGCTTCCCCACTATCTTTCTAAACTGAGGGTCACATCGTGCCTGCCTTATTCACATAAGCAGTCCCGTTGACCCCATGGATTTGGCTCTGAGTTTTTCCTTCTCCATGAGTATTTTTCATTTCAGCTGGGATAGTTAATGTATTTCTAAACTTTGATCATGAGGTACTGAGCTTCCTCAACTGATTGCTGAAGTCATGGGAGTCATGAGAGCAGCATCTCACGAGATCAGGCCCTTTTTAGTACTACTAAAACACTACCACTATAAATTTGTCATCCTAAGATCTAAGAATTTATAGTCATTATATGGGGGAAAAAAGCTGACTTATATGTTTAGACATATTATAGTGAAACGGGCAAGCTTGCTCTGATGGTATTTGAATTTAATCATTAAGGCAGGAAACCATTTTGGTTTCGGACCTTTCTTGTATCAACACTTTATTATTAGCTAGATACTTGATAGCTTTTATATAGTGCTCTTCATCTTCAAAGCACTTTACAAACATTAATTAGTTGATCCTAACAACAACCTGGTAAGTATTATTATCCACATTTTACAGATGGGGATACTGAGGCAGAGGTGAAATGAGTTGTCCAAGGTCACAGATTATATAATAATAACTATTCAACATTAAAAAAAGGTGAGACCTCTCTCTCTCTCTCTTTTTTAAAATAGAAACTTGTGGAAAATTCTCTGAATTTGATAACTGTTGCTGGTGATTTTTTGATACTGAAAGTCCAGACTACAGAGCCTAATAGTCTGAAGTTTTAGGGTTTTTTTTATGAAATATTTTGAGTGGTAGTGCAAAGTCAAACTTTTTTTCTCTTTGCACTCTTGTAATTTAGAGCCACGAAACTTTTGTGTTTTAAAAGGGGGGGTGGGAGGAGGAGTGGAAGGAGAAATAAAAGCTTGTCTTTCATTGGCGATTTTAATAACCACAATACGCTTCTTTCTTTGTGTTTATAGAGTGTCCAAAAGTAGTGTGTAGGTGTTCTTACAGAGAAATAAACCCCCTTCCAGTCCAAGGCCCTGCAGTTGATTCCACAAGTGCAGACCCACATTGCAGGATTGGGGTCCAATTTTAGCCAAGTCATGAATGAGAATGAAAATCAGTGTAGAAGGAATGAAGGCGAGATTATTATTTTTATTTTATTTTAGTATTGTTATAATGCCTTGGGACCCAATCATGGATGAAGTACGAGGGTCTCTCTTTTTCTTAGTCTTTGATTATACCAAAATAAATGACACAAAGCTCTGTTTTTAAGTTTCCAGACTGCTCCCTATTTTGAAAGAGGTATTTCGTGAACTGGGTTATTTAAAAAAGAAAAAGTAATGCATCTCTCGGTCGAGGATAGAGAGTGCTTTACAGAGATGAATATGTAGGCTCATGTATACAGGATGTGGTAACAGCATATGTGGAGTAAATATAAAACACATTTTAAAAATAGTGAAGATTAAAGTATTTTGGGAACCTTTATTTGATTTGTCTATATAATCCCTATAAGCTACCCAGTGAAACTCAGTAAAATAATTGTTCATGTGTATGTTGAATATGCCTAGATTTATGGAGGTTGGCTGAAAGCATTTAGTGCATGTACTGTACAAGAACACCCTGGTCTGTGTGCTGTGAATCAGAACTGTGTAAGGCCCCATATTGTTTTAGGCTTCAAAACACTGAGTGGAGATTCTAACAAAAACAAGAAAGTACTGAAGATGATAAAGAACGTAAGTTAGTTTGTTTGTCCGGTGGTATGTGTCTTTAAGCTGACTGTAGTTGATGATAGTTCTGTGTTAAACTAACATTTTATTTTTTAGGGAAGCTCGAGATCCATACCCGTGTGCACACAGGTGAGAAGCCCTTCGAGTGTGATATTTGTCATCAGCGCTATTCCACAAAATCTAACCTGACAGTTCACAGAAAGAAACACAATAATGAAACAGAATTTCATAAGAAGGAGCACAAATGTCCATATTGTAATAAACTGCATGCAAGCAAAAAGACTCTAGCAAAACATGCAAAGAGGTAAGTATGAGTGGGATTGTCTGTTACACTTCTGCGTAATGTATTTTCCAGCCCCAAAGCTGTAGTAGATAAAAACACAAAACATTGGGAAACTATTTATTTAACTTTTGGTTTCTTTCTAGAATTGTTTTTTAAAAGACACCTCTTTTAACAGGACATAAGAATTAACAGTAGTAAGTCACCTACCATATAAGGATAAGTTAGTCAATGTTTGTACAGCACTTTGAAAATGGAAAAAATTGTGTGTGTGTGTGTGTGTACAACATATTAGGGTACTGTGAAGTGATAGTATCACAATAGCTTTCTACTATAAATTTCAACTTGCTCAAGAAAGCTACTTATTAAAGTTGACCCTCTCAGTAATTATCTCCCTTTTTAGGTAAGATTGTGTTGTTGTTTTTTTCTGGCAAGGCAAATCTGATAATATCCAAAGTCCTCCTGTTTCCTTGATCCCTTTCACTGTGTTGTTAGGTTTGGGCTTCATGCAGGGACAGCACTGGTTTTGGTGGCAATGATATAGCCTCCTGGTGAATGATGAAAATCAAATGTCCATACAGAGTCTTAGATCTATCAGATGCACTTAATTCAGTTATCAGTGAAGTATTTTTATTTACCTATAGACCCTGGCAGGGATATATTCATTTAAGAGGACCCCTAGAGTGGTGTAATACAAATGATCTGGCCCACGGACTATCATGTGGTACTGCAAGTTCCTTTAGTCAATTTTCTTTAATATGCTATGCCTTCAGGATTCCAGTGTCATCAGCCTGCTGATGACAGCTTTGTCAGTTCACTGGATTAGATTGGAATGGTAATGTTTGACTGGCTTTCATGGTGTACAGCCAGAGTTGAGGCCTGCATCAGCTTAAGCTGGATGAACTTCAGTTTAGATACACATGATAATGTTAGCAGACTGTATTTATTTGAAAAGGAAGAAGGTGAATGTAAACTGGGTTTAACTTCTACAGTAGAGCTGTCCAGGGCCATCTGTAAATTATATTCCTGGTATGGTTTTGGGCAGATATAAATTTTTTTGAAGTTATACCTCTGTTGACCTGATCTTAACGTATGTGGTTGAAATGCATATAACTTCAGAATCTGTCATGTCAAACAATAAATATTTCATATACTGCATATTTGAACAAAGGCTATGTTTTTAAAAAATGTTTGTCAAATGTGGAGATATGTAGACTTTGGAAATGACGAGAGCTGCACGCTAATGCTGCTTGCTATGCTAAGTAACGTGCATTAGTATAAATAACATCGGAGTTAAGAAATGTATAGCTAACATTACTCATTTTCACTGATCTTTTCTCCTAGGTTTCATCCAGAGAACATACAAGAATTTCTTTCCATTAAAAAGACAAAGAGTGAAGGCTGGAAATGTGATGTAAGCATTACTTTAAGTCTACCAAAAAATCAAACTTGAGGTTTTTTCTACGGGATTTTTTATAATTAGTTTATACAGAAATTACTTGGTTTAATGATTTAATGAGTATTTTCATTGCATCATTCACCCTGAAGTCTAAATAAGCTGTGTAAGTTAAATATTGTGGTTTCAGGTTGATATTAAATACTGTATTTTAGTGTGTGCATAAGATTCTGTGGCTGTATAGAAAGTACCGGACTTAATTTTACAAAATATCTGTGGCCATTAAAATAGGTATGTTTGCATATATTTCACATTAAATGGGAGTTGAATATTATGACTAGCAAAAAGACAAAAATAAAGCCAATAGTGAAAAACTAGTGGAATATCTTATCTTTAAAAATGGGAACAAAGAGGACACTGGGAAGTTATAGACCAGTCAGCTTAACTTCTATGCCTGGAAAGATCCTGGAAGGAATTTAGCCCAGTTTGCAAATACCTAGATGATGACAGGGTCACAAGGAATAGCCAGCATGGAATTGCCAAGAACAAATCATGCCAAACCAACCTAATTACCTTCTTTGACATGATTACTGGCCTAGTGGATAGGAGGAAAGCTGTCAACATGATGTACCTTGATTTTTAGTAAAGGTTTTGACACCTTCCAACTGATGTTCTCATACACAAACTAGGGAAATGTGATGTAGATTAAGTTACTATAAGGTGGATACAAAATTGTTTGAAAGACTGTACTTGAAATAGTTAGCAGTAGTTGTCTGTCAAACTGGGAGAATGTATATCTAGTCGGGTCCTGCACGGATCAGTCTTGGGTTTGGTACTATTCAATATTTTCATTAATTACTTGGGCAATGGAGTAGAGTGTGTGCTTATAAGATTTTCACATGACGCCAAGCTGGGAGGAGTTGCACGAATTAAAATTCAAAATGACCTTGAGAAATTGGAGCGTTGGTCTGAAATCTACAAGATGCAATTCAATAAATACAAGTGCAAAGTACTATGTGTAGGAAGGAAAAATCAAATGCACAACTGCAAAATGGGGAATAATTGGCTAGGTAGTAGTACTGCTGAAAAGGACCCAGAGTTTAGAGTGGATCACAAGTTGAATGAGTCAAGAATGTGATGCAGTTTCTAAAAAGGCTAATATCTTTCTGGAGAGTTAACAGGAGTGTCATATGTGAGACATGGGAGGAAATTGTCCTGCTGTACTTGGCATTGGTGAGGCCTCAGCTGGAATGCTGTGTCCAATTCTGGGCACCATACTTAAAGAAAGACTTAGCAAATTAGAGAGAGAGTCCAGAGAGAGTAACAAAAATGATAAAAGATTTAGAAAACCTGATCTATGCCGAATGATATTTTTTAAAAATAAGCATATTTAGTTTTGAGAAAAGAAGACTGAGTGGGATCAGATAAGTATTCAGGTATGTTAAAGGCTGTTATAAAGAGGACGGTGACCAAAATTTCTCCATGTCCGCTGAAGGCAGGACAAGAAGTAATGGCAGTACACTTCTGATTTCTTTGATCATAATCATACACTCCATACGCTGCCCATAATGTATATTCTTGGAGGTGCTCCTTCAGGGGAAGACCAAAAAAATATGTAATGTAGTATGGGCAAAGTTCGCACCCCCATACTTTCTCATTTGGCTGTATGCTGATGCCTACTGAACAATAATCAGATACCAATATAAGCTTTAAGTGTCCTAAAAGTATTGTGCAGACCTCCCAAATCTAGCTTTAGATATAAAGCCATAGATGCCTTTTCTAGTTTTCCCCAAGAAATTGGGTATCAATAAAGTAACAATTTAGTATGAAAGTTTTGGCTGTGTGATTTCTCTCCCCTTTCCCATTTCCCTAGTGTCAATGGAATCAGATTTTTTTTTTTTTTCCCCAAATCATGTTTTTACAAGAGGTGGAACATTTTAAGGAATCAAAATATTTTTTGTCAACAACACAGTGGTTGTACCTATACTAACTCTGCTGTATGTCCAGAAGTTCATATCATCGTGAGCCATAACATGCTATCTTGCTAAGGCTTATAAAACTAAGCAAGTTTGGGCTTGGTTAGTAGTTGGCTGGGAGACACCTAGATGCTGTAGGAAGCAGAAATGTTTGTTCGTTAGTTTTTTCCTTTGAGTCTGTGACGCAGTGCATATTATGGTAAGGGGCATTATGTGACAGCAGGTTCTGTCTTTTAGATGAGACATACAGCTCTTTACAAATCCCATAGTCATAGCTAAAAGTGAAATTAAAAAGAGAGTGCTTAGATTTTGAGAGCACTTGTTTGGGAAGCTTGATTTTGCCTGGTCAGATGAGTGAGTGGATTTTGCAAGCCCTGCCTTTAGAGAGAGAAAAAATATCCTTTGTGTTACCTGAGTTTAAAATTGGAGTATTGTTCATTTATCTGTAGCGGTGCACATTGGAAATATTGTTAGGAAGGACTTTGGAGCAGGGATGGGATTTTTATCACGTATAACTGAACAAGAGAATGAGGTAAGGCCCTGAAATTGTGGCCTTGTTTGAAATAGCTCCTCCACTCAGATGCACTAAATGCATACCGGCTGCCTGATGTTTGATCGGTACTAGTAGTCTGGGTTTGAACATTAGGACTTGGTGCACTTACGCTTTTTGGCTATGCAGCATACTAGATAAATTCCTGGACACATCTGAATACTAAAAATGGGAGTAGCAGCAGTTACAACTAGGCTTAGAAGGATTTGACTCTTTATCAGTAAATGGTGACTTCACCATACGCACACAAATGGAGGAAAAAAAATATTTCTATTGATAATTGAAATTTACGGACAGGCAAAGTAAGACTTCATTGGCACAATCCAATGATTTTGACTTCTGAATTAGGCTTGTTACAAATGGACTAGCAAATATTTAAAACTGTTGATTTAAGGATATTTACTTAGCACATTTTGACATGTGAGACTGACAATGTGTTTTAATGGTTTATAAAACTTTAACTTTTTGGGTCTCACCATCTACTGTCATGAAATGATTGTCGAACATCCATCCATAATTTCCCACAGTTGTGAAAATAAGTTGATACGAATCTAAATGCTTAAAACCCATAATTTGTGCAACTGTGAAAATTTAAAATGATGATCTAAATACTTCAAAATAATTATATATATTATGTATCAACATTATAAAAAAAAAAATCTAATTCTGCAAAGCCTAAATATAAGCAAGCTGAACGTTTGAATTTTCACAACTACTGGGGTCTCTTGCCCTTATATTTGAATTAAGTTATTTGGTTTTATCTATATATCTATATACATATCTTTTTAAAGAGGCAATAGAAACTTAAAAAAAATTCCTGAGTTTGTCTCTAGCTAATGTTTGACCAAGTATTTTGTCATTTTAGATTTGTAAGAAATCTTTTGCTCGAAGACCCCATTTGGAAGAACACATGATTCTTCACACTCAGGATAAACCTTTCAAGTGTACCTATTGTGAAGAGCACTTTAAATCCCGGTTTGCAAGATTGAAGCATCAAGAAAAATTCCATCTTGGTATAAAAACCTCCTTCTGACATGCAAACAATAGATTTGAAGTAAAACAGTCTTCCTCCAATGGGTGCAGAGTTTGATATTTTTTTCCTTTGCTCCTGTTTAATATTTTATTTTATTAGATTTCTTAAAAGCTTTTGAAAGCTTTAAAAAAAAGCTTGATACTAATTTTTGATTTTTTCATTAAACTGCAGTGATATTAAACATATGCATCCAAATAACTGTACCATGTACAAAATCCAATGTTGGACTAGCTGACTGGGAAATTCTGGTTATGATTAAAGGTGTAGGTATGTTAATCACCTACAAAGTACGTGTATTGCCAGGTCACTTACTGATAGGCAGCACTCTTATACAAATAAATAGATAACTCTAGGAGGGAGAAATATTCCGTGAGTCTGGAAACTTTAATAAAACAAAATCCAAAGATATAATATTAATATAAACTTCTAAACATATTCAAATTATTATGAACTGTTCAGTCTCTTGTACTAATTTTTCGATACCATAGCAGCTGAGAGATGAGGTTTCAGAGTGGTAGCCATGTTAGTCTGTATCAATAAAAACAACGAGGGGTCCTAGTGGCACCTCAGACTAACACATTTATTTGCGCATAAGCTTTCAAGGAATATAACCCACTTAATCGGATGCATAGAGTGCAAAATACAGTAAGCAGGTATATTTATACAGCACATGAAAAGATGGGAGTTGCCTTACCAAGTGGGGGTCAGTGCTAACGAGGCCAATTCAGTTAAGGTGGACGTGGCCTGTTCCCAACAGTTGACAAGAAGGGGTGAATATCGATATCCACTTTGATTGAATTGGCCTCGTTAGCACTACAAAAAGTAATTTTCCCTTTGTTGATATTCACCCCTTCTTGTCAACTAGAATAGTTTTAGAAGAATCCAGGCAGGTTCACATCATGGTTGTATACTATTAGTACTAAATGGTTGTTTTTATGGTAGTTGTACAAGAGTTCAGAGCATTAGATTATCAAACTGAAATTTAATTGTTGACTCACAAATGGCAAAAAATATTAAATGTTTAAATTTTACATACTGAAAAAAATGTGAGGCATGTTAGAATAATAATTCATTAAACTAGCCTTTTATTCTTGTAGGTTGATTAAGGTATTTTTTTTGTTTTTGGGTCAGTGACCCAAAATATACGTCTGTTTGTGACTTAATGTAATTACTCACAGCTAATAGCAGTTCTGGTTATTTTCTTTCAGGCCCTTTCCCATGTGATATTTGTGGTCGTCAGTTCAATGACACTAGAAATCTAAAACGCCATATAGAATGTACTCACGGGGGGAAGAGAAAATGGGTATGTTTTATATGTGGAAAATCGGTCAGAGAAAGGTAAGAAGGAATATCTCAATCAAGGCTTGGCATAACATGAGTTTTTAATATAGAAAGTAAATAGCTTTGAGGGTATAAAATCAGTTAATTTCAGAGGGTTAATAAGACAATGTATCAAAGAAGCAGTATCTCTACCATAAACAATATATGCATTTATGGTATTTTAAATATGAGAGTGGAGAACAGAGGTGATTGACCGCAAAACACTAAATATAGAAGACCTACTAGGGAAGTTGGTTGGCCGTATTTGAATTTGCTGCATTTTGCAAGAATATCTTTCATTGGCTACATAACTGAAGAGGGATTGAGATTTTTCTGTGACAGGTGCATTGCTGAGTGTGATAATGATAACGAGAAAAAGAGAAACAATTTATAGGAGTGGCTGGGGGAAACTTGGAGAAATTCTGAACTTCTAAAAATATATATATTCTCCTCTGCCATTCCTGCCCCCTTCAAAAAAGAGAAAATGTCATGAAAGATTTTAGAAAATTGATTGGACAAACTCATTTTTTTTTTTCCCTCTTCATTTCCTAAATGGAGCAAAATTTACTAATTTCTAGCCATGTGCAATTTGAAGTTCTAAAACCTGGGTAATAGCTTCTGCCATTATTGTTTTGGGTATGTATCTTCACCATGCATATAGTTCCTGGAATGGCAGATGCTTAACTTTTGATTCAGAACACAAGCATTTTAATATAGCTGGGCCAGTGGTTGGCTCCTATAGAAACTGTATAAATCCGTACAAAAGTAGGATTTTTGTTCTTCAGGGGTTAAGGCTTAACTGATTGTATGAGAAACCTGGTATGAGGGTTTTTTTAATGAAACAACCTTTCACATAGCTGTGCAAAGCATCTGAGCTAAACCAGGCTGTCTTTTTTTTTTTTTTTTTAAACTGTGGTTGAAACATCTTACATTAAACCTGATATTAGTTTATATTTGAATCTCATGTAAAAAGGTACACTTTTTTCCCCTTTTTGGAGAGGGTAACTTTAATTAATTTCTTGGTTTGACAAAATCATCTCTGCTTTTAGTCATTGGGGCTGAGATGTTCCACACATCTTAAGATATCATACATCGAAAATTTCTGAGCTTATATATGTTCCCTATGGACTCATTCCAAATCGCTGACCGCTCCCACTGAGTACTGTTGGAAGAGGATTTGGCCCCAAGTGGGACTAGTTCTGTTTGCTTTTTTTTTTAAGCAGATAAAGCAGTCAAGCAGAACACAAAAAGTGGAACATCAGTGCTGCTTAAAATTATAGAACTGAAGGGCACGTGCACACTTAAATAGAACATGTACTGGCTTGTTGTAATATCTGTACATAAGAACAAAAGCCCAGCAAAATTTTCAATTCCCTGTAACTCATTTTTAGCTTGTAACACAAGCTGTTGGTAAATAAAACAACTTTGCATTAGCTTAGGTTTATAGATTTTAGTGTAGCTGTATATGTGCACAGAAGTAAATATATTTGGAGTTACTGGTTTCAATAGCAAACTTAAAAATCACAGTACTTCTAACTGAAAATATTTTAACTATTACTGGTAACATCTAGAATTACTAATTAAAAGAAACTAGAGATTTTTTTCTTTGACAGCTTATATATTTGACAGCACTTTGAATAGTAAATTTCACCGTTTCAGTTGTATAGTCAATCAGTTTCCTTTGTTGACTGAGTGGTCACAAAGTCACAGGAAGAGAATTAGAAAAAGAAAAAAGGAAATTGGCAGGGCTGCATACTTTCACATTAGTGCATATGTGAACATATGCACTATGCTGAATTAGGCTTGCAGTGAGGACTATAATTTTGATTTTTCTCTTTTGACTTTAAACTATAGATTTGCAGTAACTTTTTTGCATGGAATTTTCTTGTCTTCATATAAGCAAAAAGAAGCAAAGAGAGGTTCCAGTGATTTCAGTGATATACACACACAAATCCAGAATTTTTGGGTGCATGCAGTGAACGAATATCTTAGGATCAGGCTGAAAAAGAAGTTGTACTGGGGAGGGATAAGCCATCATTAAGACACAAATTGCCAATAACAGTGGGGACAATATAGAAAATATTATTAAAAACCACTTTTTTGTATAAACATGCATTCCTTATGTGCTTTGATATGTGTCCCTTTAAGAGTATCTTGTTTCCGGAAGAAACCTGTGGAGAGAAGATTAGACATGATGAATGAAATTCAGGACCTTTATTTGTTCATATTCTATATAATTTAATATAAATACTTGCGTATTTAATTCTCTGTTTACCTAAAGTGATGCATCAAGATCAGAGAATATTTATTCTGTCTACACTTTAAAGTAGTAGTAACACTAAGTTCCTAAAACATTGCTTTTTTTTTTTTTTTTTAAACCCAGAACAACTTTGAAAGAACATTTGAGAATTCATAGTGGGGAGAAGCCTCATCTTTGTAGTATTTGTGGGCAGAGTTTTCGTCATGGAAGTTCCTACAGGTAATGAAGCAGATTCTGATTCTGTTTAAAGAGATTAAGCTACCACATTCTAGATGGTGATATAGATAGATAGATCTCTCTCTGTCTCTCTCTCTCCCCCTTTTGCCCACACACCTTGAAGAATTATGTTGATGATGTTTGATTTGGGTTTCCAATATGAGTAAACAACAATTTTCAAAATTGTTTTTTAACTTAAAGAAATTTGGGGAATTTAGATTGATATTGGTGTGAAAAATCCTTTTTTATTTTTAATTATCTAAATTTGGGTCTTAAAGTACATGACAGAATCCCTTTCACATACTAAATATATCAGTTTCAATGACAAACTGCAAGAAACAAAATGTTTGCATTGTTCTTTTCCTCAACTGTAATACAAATAATATTGAAGTTGACTTCTTCCAGACCTTCTGCAAATTTTGAGTAAGTGCTGTTTGGGGGGGGGGAACCATGGCAAGTAATGTACTGCAGTTTCCATGTTCGTTAAGGTGAAGCTATAGTCTAAAAAGTAATTAAAAAGACATCCTGAGTTCTCAGTGACTTCTATATCAAGTTTGCGTACCTTTACAAGTAAAGAAGAAAAAGATATTACAAGCACTGCAAATTTAATTTGGGATTTGAAAGTAGAGCTGTCATCTTTCTGGCTCATTTAAGAACAGTAAATGATTCTGCAACTGGAAGTTATTTAGTTGAGAGCCAGAAAGGAATCCAGCTTCATATCCTACAGCTGTACTAGTTCTGCATGCAGATCTGTTGAGGAAAATGCTATTTTTATAATCACATTAATAACTATAAATGTGTTAAACTTGAACAGTGACATAAATTTCTCTGTCTATTAATATAGACTTCATCTACGAGTTCACCATAATGACAAGAGGTATGAATGTGAAGAATGTGGGAAAACGTTTATTCGGCATGACCATCTAACAAAACACAAAAAAATACACTCAGGTAGGCTATATCTTTGGAAGTTTGATCAAAGTAAGTAAGAGTGAGCGCAAAATTAATTTTGGATGCTTTATACTTTTTAAAGGTTTTAATAGGAGTGGTATTTAAGCCTATTACAAATGTTACTTTCAGTGTCCTACAGACGGATTTATTTATCTCTTCAAACACTTGCAAAGTTTAAGAGTAGAATTTTTCCTCTCTGTTAATACAGAGAGCTGAGGGACAGTCAAAAGGTGTAACATTTTATTTATTTATTTATTTAAAAAAGCAAATGTGATAAAAGAGGATTTTTTTTTGAGTTAAGATTTCTTTTCTAATAGCAGCTGTTTGAAATATTAACACCATAACACAAACTAAGCTGTCATTCACACAATCTCTGTCTAAGTTTGCATCCTGATCACTTTAATATTGAGTACAAATATGGGAAAATGACATTTGAACTGTCTGGTTTCTAAAGTTCCCCATTGTGGATTGGTAGTTAGGAAATCCTACATATGGGGAGAATCAACTCTGAGCACAGCAAAGCAGGTGGAAGAATAGAAGTGTTTTTAACCACTCCCCTTTCCCCCAGCTATTTTGCATCTTGAGGCAAATGGATTAGATCTGTAGAAGAAAAGAAAGATTGGAACCACTGGAGATTTTTCTTCCAGAACAGACTCCTAAGGGAATATAAGATTCCCCAGAGGATGGAAATTACTTTCCAAAACAGTGTGAAGATATGAAAGTGATCAAGGACTAAACTTTGCGAGCCCTTGTTTGAATAAAACCGCTTATTTAGTGTTTGAAACCCTAACACCCGCTATAAAACAAAGAAATCTTTGAAAACTCAGATACACCCCCCCCCCAAAAAAAAATCCCCTTTTCTACTCTATTTGCCTTTTTTCCTCCAGAAAGTTACTTACTTTGACTGTTCAAACTCCCTCTACTTACATGAGAAGAAATATTCTGCCACTTTGTGAAAGATCTCAAGATGACTCAAAAGAAACATCCAGACTTTTAAACAACATAAAAGATAAAAGGTAACTTGAAAAAAGATTAACATTTGGATGTAGCACCGCCAGTTTAGCAATCAGTTTTAAGAACTTAGTGCAAGAGACAGCAGTCCTACATTTACTCCAAAATTTAGGCTTTTTCAAGGCTCTTGGAGCTTGGATTGTTAAAGGTGAAATTTCAAGTCTCATGAAAGAGGGTGAACTTTCAGTCATTCTCTTGCCTTTCCCTCCTCTTCTCTCTGTGGCAGTATGGGGTAATGTCCCCCAGCCATGAAGATTAGCTAATCATATAGGAGGAAGAAGAGACCAGGGAATGAGGAACCAAAAATGAAGATGTGACGGGTTGGATCACAGAAACCCCTTTGGGACTGCCACCTGTTGTTCTGGGAGTACCTCTGAGCCCGTTTTCCCTGGCGGCTTGGGATTTCAGTGCCCTGCCTGGTTGTGCTAGACATGTCAGCCTGCTACAAACACAGACGCAGGCTTAACTGAAAACAGCTTAAGAAGTGTTCCTGTCTCCAGCACTCACATACGCAACTCCCAATGGGGTCCAAACCCCAAATAAATCTGTTTTACCCTGTACAAAGCTTATACAGGGTGAACTTATAAATTGTCTGCCCTCTATAACACTGAGAGATATGCACAGCTGTTTGCCCCCCCCCCCCCCCCCCAGGTATTAATACATACTCTGGGTTAATAAGTAAAAAGTGATTTTTATTAAACACAAAAAGTAGGATTTAAGTGGTTCCAAGTAATAACAGACAGAACAAAGTGAATTACCAAGCAAAATAAAATAAAACACGCAAGTCTAAGGCTAATACAGTAAGAAAGTGATTACAGATGAAATCTCACCCTCAGAGATGTTCCAGTAAGCTTTCTCTTACAGACTGCCTCCTTCTAGTCTGGGTCCAGCAATCACTCACACCCCTGTGGTTACTGTCCTTTGTTCCAGTTTCTTTCAGGTATACTTTGGGGGTGGAGAGGCGCTCTGTCTAGAGCCAGCTGAAGACAAAATGGAGGGATCTCCCAGACTTTATATACACTTTCTCTTGTGGGTGGAAACCCCCTCCTCTCTTATGCAGAATCCAGCTGCAAGATGGAGTTTTGGAGTTACGTGGACAAGTCATATGTCCATTCATGACTCAGAACTTTACAGGTTGAGCTACATTCCCAGGAAAGCTCAGATGTGGATTGGCATCTCTCAAAGTTCATTGTTTGCTTAAGTGTTTCTTGATTGGGCACTTACTGAGAATAGTCTGTTCTCAAGAAGCTGACCAACTGGTTCACTGAGGTTACTTAAAATCAAACAAGTACATAGCCAATATTCATAACTTTGAATACAAAAACGATACATACGTAAATAGGATAATATATCGAGTAGATCATAACCTTTGCAGAGATATGTTACATGGCATATCTAGCATAAAACATATTCCAGTTATGTCATATTTACATTCATAAGCATTTTTCTGTAAAGCATTATGGGGGGCAACGTCACAGAAGAGATGGGTAAAAACTACATGTCTGCTTGGATCAGCCCAAGGTCATGAAGTCATTGCTTTGGGTAATAGAAAATCCTTTTGAAATATGGAAGAGCTTTTGTTGTTTGGAGGCTTTGTACTAAACATGGTTGTACTTTTTCTGAAACTTGAGTTCTTGTTACAACTTAATTTATATTTGTTATTGGTCTCCTTTTAAAGGTGAAAAAGCACATCAGTGTGAGGAGTGTGGAAAGTGTTTTGGCCGCAGAGATCACCTAACTGTCCATTACAAAAGTGTTCATCTAGGAGAGAAAGTGTGGCAAAAGTAGGTATTTTTTAAAGTTTAAAAATATAAACATTTCCATATTGTAAACAAAGTTGGACAGATTTTCATAAATTATTCTGATAATATGTGAAATGTTAGTTTTGCCTTTCTCCCTAATTCCGTTATGTCAAGGTCCTTAGGTGACCTAAAGCCAGTGCCAAGATCTGTGTTTTGAAATAGCCATCTTGGCAATCCAAACAAGACCTTTTTCATACCATAATTAGGCTGAATAACCTTAAGCTTTAAAAGTGATCAAATTCAGTTCTTCTATCAATCTAATTTTGCTGGTAGCCTGTTTTCTACAATAACGTAATCTAATTATCCTCTACAAACTGGGCAAATGACTGAATTGCAAAAAATCAGTTCAGTAGTCTGTGAGCTCTCCCAAAGTCCTTATACTTTAAGATGGAAAACCAGAACTAGGTTTCAGGATAAAGTCATTGCTTTTAATATTCATATTTTGAATAATTTACTGTAAATCTTGGCTAACAGAAATGCATAAAATCAATTACAGGGTTGTTTAGCTTTTGTTTTGTCAATACTTAAATCCACTGCCTCAGTCAACATGTTTCATTGTCACTTGTTTCCTCTTGGGAGGAAAGGAACATAAGCCAGTCTTAAGCTTGTTTTGTAGCATAACTTGCTGCTAAACTGAAGACCAACTCTGGATGTTGATCTGAAGTATCCTCTTCAGGGCACATTTCGGTTTCAGATGGGAAGTTTTAAAAGGATTTGCTGTCTGAATACAAAGTACTAGGCTACTCATTTTGCAGAGAACAAGATTAAATATAGAAAATCTAGATGGCCCTCTGACAAGTGGATGCCTAAAGGAATTGCCTGTCCTCTCCAGTTATGTGTTATGTTGTAATATAAATGCAGAGGGAGAAATACAGAAATATGTGACTCTTCTGCAATTTGTGGAATCTTTAAAGGCTATGTACATATTTGAGACTTTTTGGAAAAACCTGATCTTCTGATATAAACATGTTTTCTTCTTTGCAGATATAAAGCAACATTTCATCAGTGTGAAGTTTGCAAGAAAGTTTTTAAAGGGAAATCAAGTTTGGAAATGCATTTTAGGACACATTCAGGTAAAACTTTATCTATCACTCTGTGTTACTGCCACCTTGGTGTGACGGGAGATGATAAATTACTACAGGACTGACCAGAATTTTTCTAACGCTTCAGGCTTTATGACGCTTTAGGGCAGCAGTAGCAAGATAGAGCATGAACTGAGCTCCCTACTGCTTGTTGTATGCCATCCTTTTCTGAGTGTGAATACTGCCCTCTGAATGTAGTAGTTAGTTCTTTTTAGACTTCTCCAGGCAAAGGAGCTTCTGGATTCGCATGTGTTCTACTGATGCGCATTGTGTATTTTTACCAAATTTACTCATACCTTCTACTCAGTCTGGAGATCTAGGGAATACTTAATTTGAGTTTGTAACCTAAATCAGGATTTGGAACCCAGCTATCCAGGGGAAAGTGTCTTAATACTCAGCTCTTTATTCTCTGCAAGAAAGTAATTGTTCACTAGAAGGACCTTAAAAAAAAAATGCAAATTTGAGCTTCTTTAACAATAGTACAATAACGTGAATGTTGTTAGGTTTATTGACTGGTCCCCTTCATGTGCCCTTGGCAGAAATCCGAACTAGTTGGATTTGACGAGAATGCTATACTGATATCACTTCAAAATAACTTTTCTGTTTTCACTTAGTGAATTGTTTTCTCAGATGCCAAACATATTTTTCCAGTACAGCTACTTGAGAACCGTGTTTATTATATAATATAGCACCCCCATCCCCAACCATATGATTTCTACACAGTGATACTTGACTTCACATTTTATCTATTAATGCTGACTCCTTTTCTTCTATAGGTGAGAAACCATACAAATGTCAAATTTGTAGCCAATCCTTTAGAATTAAGAAGACATTAACAAAACACATGGTTATTCATTCAGATGCTCGACCTTTTAACTGCCAGCATTGCAATGCAACATTTAAACGAAAAGACAAGTTGAAATACCATATTGACCATGTGCATGGAACAAAGGCTGCAGAAGAAACAGTAACCACTTCTGAAGAAAAAGTAATCTCCTTGCCAGTACAGTACACCCCTGATGACAAAGTTTTCCAAATTGAGTCTAAACCATACATGGATCAGCCTGAAGTTTACGAAACAGAAGTCAAACCTATGCTACAGAATGTACCAGCAGAAGTATGTGTGCCAGTAACACTGGTACCAGTTCAGATGCGGGAACCTCAAGCTGATCTAGTACAACATAACACTACTCTCTCACCCCAGTCTCATGGTATTCTTCCCCCACAGGCACAGCAGCCAGATTATCAACGAACGGATTTGGCATTTCTGGAAAAATATACTCTCACTCCCCAGCCTGCAAATATAGTACATCCTGTCAGACCTGAGCAAATGTTGGATCCTAGAGACCAATCTTACCTTGGAACTTTATTAGGGCTTGATACAGCTCCAACTGTACAGAATATGTCAAATAATGAACATTCATGATTGGACCCCTAACATTCCACTTAACTTACTAAGCCATTAGCCACCAGAAGGCTAATATGGCTATTAAGTTTTGTAGTTCATTTGGACTTCTAGTCTTCTGAACAGTTTTGTTAAGTGCAAGGAAAAAATAGATTTGTTTACATATATGAACATTAAGACACATTTTAATGTATATTTATAGTGTTTCTTGTGGTTTTAAAGGCTTTTAAAAATCTTATAGCAGGTCTTTTGAAAATAGGTTCTCAAATATCTTTTAAGAATACTAGCTGCAGCAAACTTTAATCCCATACCTGGCCATTAATAAAAATAATTGTTCATATGTCTGCATCTCACTTTCCAAATAAACCTTTCTGTGGATAATGGAAAATATACTAGAAGGTTTAAGGGTTATGTTGAATTCATTAGGGTCACGATCGGAAAAAATATGAAACTAAACCTCTTAATGATCCCTCACCTTAAAATAAAATGTAACTTAATCCCAGACTAACCTGGTTACATTTTTTTACTGTAATTCATATGAGTAGTGGAATTATGAATCTGAGAATATAAAAAGTACTTGTGCTCTCTTAACCTTGGTTCAATCTTCTATAAAGTTTCCAACATTTGGGCCTTGAAAGGTTGAGAGAGGTGGTGGTAATATACTGTAACCCTCAGGCAGTAATAAAAGATTGGACTACTTCATCCTTGTTTATGAGCACAGAATGAAACCAAGCTGAAGCCCTTACTAGTATGCCCATTTCTACAATACTGATATGTAAAGTAATTTTAAAAAGCTCTTTTCAGAAAAGTAATTTGCTTAAATTTGTTAAAAGATTAATGAAATCAGTAATTATAAAACTTCAGCTGGCTTCTGGAAAAGAAAGTGAAAGGAAGTCATTTGTTTTTTCACCTTACGTGATATACATCATATGTAGGTGACAAATAATTAGGAAGAGGAAAGAAGATTAGAGCACGTAATGCCTTTAACTATTCTTTTACTGTTTCCTTACTGTTTTTCTAATGTGGAACCAAATCAAATCCACTATCTAGAATAATTTAAATTATTAAATCCCTCAGATTCTCTTCTAAGTAGAGCCCTGCAAATCCATGGACATCTACAGATCATTATTGTGGATCAGATGCGCATACAGACTTTGTATTCGCGCAGGGCTCTACTTCTAACCTCATTCCCGAAATAATCCTTTCCTTGTTGTAGGCTCAGTCAATCTTGTGCCAAAGGAAATACATAGAATCATACTTGTTTCTCAGTTATGTCTCATTAGGGATTACATTTTAGACTAAACTTTGCCTACTTCCCATAAAAACCTGGTTTTCTCACTTTTATTATTATTGTAAATTTTTTATATCCAATTTCTAAATTATGAAACTGGAAGTTCATTTGCCACGGTGAGTTATTAAACTTCTGCATTTGGTAGGAGCATAATAGTCTCTGAAAAAATGTCAGCATCCTACCGCTACAAACTCTTAATGGCCCTGTCTTGTAAAATGCTAATCACTTTCTGTGATGTGTTTGAGTGCTTTGCAGGATTGGGGTCAGAGCTGGGTGTTTGGTCATGTGTAGAAGCTTTTCAACCTAACTGATTCTCATCTAAGTGCACCAAAGACTTCTGTTAGCAGTTGAATAGTACTAGCATGCATAGAATTTAAATGTATCATTATTTAAATAAGGACTTGTCCAAAGAAGCACAATAGAAGTCCTAGACTTACAGATCTTTAAAATTCAGTTCCTATAGTAGGACCAAGTGTATGTTTAACTGTTGTGTTTATATGTACAAAGCAAGATGAGAGAAATACTCTGGGAACGTTCATACTGAGATGCTGTATATATGTCAGGTAAAAAGATGAGTACTAATTAAGATTATACAACAATATTCAGCCCATTGAATGCCATCTTCTAAAAGGACACTGTCAAGTACTGCGCTTCCTGCTTGTCCTCTGCAAAAAAAATTTTTAAATCACCACCATACTTATGCTCCAATGCACAAAAGTACTATTTAGTTTGTACCTTTCAAGTTGACAAGCACTGGAGTTTTTACCCCTCTGTATACCTTTCCAAAGTTTATGTTCATACCGTCAGAGATAAACTGACATCAATGCTCTCAGCACAGTTCTGAGACTGACATTCTACCTTTGCATTCTTTACTGACTTTCTTCCTCTGCATGAGTGTGGAGAGGATTGCAATTAAACAGTGGCGTAAAAATATTGGTGGTTAAGTTCTGTTTTGTTTTTTAAATCCAATCAGTCTGCAACACACTTCACGTTATTTAAATGTTGAGATTGAAGTTGGGGCATATATTACTTAATGTTCTTTTTAAGTCTGTCATGATAGTGCCTATTTATACATTGGCAGATCACTCTAGTTGATTAATTATTAAAGCGAATATTTTCAAAAGTGCCTAGTGATTTTGGGTGCTCAGCTGGAGCCACTTTAAAGGTGTTTAAGTTGGGTACCCCAAATCACTACACTCTTAAAAATGTTGGCCTAAGAGTTCATCAGTGCAGTTTTACAGTTAACCAAACTAGTTTGCATCTTTACCTGCTGGTCAGGCTCAGTCGTTGCCTGAAGGGAAAAATAATTTATGTAGGAAAACTTACATAAAAGTGCTAAATTATTAAATAGTATCGCTTTTGGGGTTTTTTATGTGCTGGGTTTTGATTCTTATGCCCTTATGGGTATAGTGAATTTGCATGTGAGTCAAGTAAATCACCATGGAGTGGTACTTCATCCTATAAGCAGGGAGAGATCATCTTCAACCTGAGAGAGCCCTATTTCTGAATAAAATGGTTTGGATTGAGAGAAAAATATGAACCATCTTGACTGCACAGATCAGAGCTTCTTGGTCATGGTACCTTCATATCAATAAACATGTATTTGTACTTACATAACTAGAACATATTCTATGAGCATTGAGAAAGTGTTTTTACAGTTAAGGCTGCTTTAATCTGGTAGCACTTAAAGCTGAAGGAGGAAGTGGGTCTCTCTTTAAAATGTCACATTCTGATCAGTGCCAAATATTTAAAAGTTGTTTGTTTTTCTTCCTACAAAAACAGCTGTGGAAGAAAAATGGAACCTTCGTTTGTGCTCTTCTATCTAAAAGGTTTCAGAGTAACAGCCGTGTTAGTCTGTATTCACAAAAAGAAAAGGAGTACTTGTGGCACCTTAGAGACTAACCAATTTATTTGAGCATAGGCATATGCATCTGATGAAGTGAGCTGTAGCTCACGAAAGCTTATGCTCAAATAAATTGGTTAGTCTTTAAGGTGCCACAAGTACTCCTTGTCTATCTAAAAGGGTTTTTGTGAAATTTTCTTTAAATCTTAAACTCTTGTGTAGTTCTGCAAAAATTACTGCATCTATGTTCTGTTTACATATTGCATATACCTTTCAAAAAAACCTTTGATATTTTTTTTTCGCTTGTATTTATCGGGTCACTGGTTATTCCAGGATATCATATCTTTGAATGGTTTCAGAGTAGCAGCTGTGTTAGTCTGTATCCACAAAAAGAAAAGGAGTACTTGTGGCACCGTAGCGACTAACAAATTTATTTGAGCATAAGCTTTCGTGAGCCACAGCTCACTTCATCAGATGCATTCAGTGGAAAATACAGTGGGGAGATTTATATACACAGAGAACATGAAACAATGGGTTTCTGTACACACTGTAACGAGAGTGATCAGGTAAGGTGAGCTATTACCAGCAGGAGAGTGAGAGGGGGGGAACCTTTTGTAGTGATAATCAAGGTGGGCCATTTCCAGCAGTTCATAAGTACGTGTGACGAACGGGGGGGAATAAACATGGGGAAATAGTTTTACTTTGTGTAATGACACATCCACTCCCAGTCTTTATTCAAGCCTAAGTTAATTGTATCCCGTTTGCAAATTAATTCCAATTCAGCAGTCTCTCGTTGGAGTCTGGTTTTTTTTAAGAAATTCTTCCTGAGCATTGCTACTTTTTTTTTTTTTACAGTAGTATCGTTTTCCAAGGCTGTCCTTATTCTGAACAGCAGCAGTAGTAGTGATAGTGGTATAGCTTGGCTTATATTGTGGTGTACTTTGAAGATAAAATATGATTTTACTTTTAATTTGCATCATTTTATTTTTAAAGATGAATCATATCTCAGAAACAAAAGACAAAGTGTAAAGAAAACTGATACACTGTAGTGAACAATCCTGGTGAGAAACATATTGGGAACAGAATTTTTCGGACAGGTCACTTGTTCCAATATCCAAAACATAATGCTTCAGAACAAGTCAATAACTTCTTCATAATATGTTTGATCAGATATAAAATTCATTATGTAGACAGGGAATGAATTACCCCCCCTTCCCCCCCCCCCCCAAAGATAGAACTTTCATGTAAAGCAGACGTGAACTGTGAGAATATAGTTGCAAATTAGAGCTTTTTTCCTTCTTGGGGTGGGGATGGGGAATCCATTCATGGATATCTGCATAAAAGTAACAAAAGCAATTCAAGATCAATTTCCATAATATATATCCTTATGATTGCGGTCATCTTTGACCTTGTTTATAAGATCAGGAGTATCTAGGTCATGTCATCATGGGCCTCTTCTTTAACAAGCTACCATGCATAAGTATTATTACTGCTAAAAAAAAAAAAAAAAAGGGGGGGGGGGGCAGACACTTTGATAAAACCCATAACTGTCCTTTCTCTATATTTTGATGATGATTCTGGTGCATTAAAGGTAACGATATTTTAAAATTGTTTGAAGTGTCCCATAACAAAGTATTTTGTTCATTTTAAAATGTTCAATTTTTATATAAAAAAGAGCAAATTAAAAAAATAATAATTTGGCAATATTTTGCAACTGTTACATGAAATACTGTGTTTTTAGTATGGTCTGTAATAGGTTGCTATTTTAGGTGGAAGTCTTCTAAAGTAAATTCTTTTTTTTTAAGGGAAAAATCTCTCTGCTACAAGGCATTGTAAATGTAGAATAACTCAGTCCTGTGTTTAATTCTTTGATATTAAAAATTTAAAGTTCCTTTGTCCTAATGTTGCTTGCATTTCAACATTTCTTGCAGGAGTGGCTGTTGCTCTAGATTTGAACTGATTTTAACAGCATGAAAATGCAGTATTCTGCTTGTCTTTCAGATTCAAAGATAATGGAAGATAAACTATCTGGGTTTTTTGGAAATTTTGTCAAATTTGTGGCTGTCTCATGATCTTACATTTTATTTTGTAAATTTAAATTCAATTTAGGAAAAAACCCTTGGTTTGATCGGATCTTTGAATGTGGGAAGCCTTTTTTTAAAAAAAAAATCTTAAGGCTTATCAAAGCCATTTGTAGTTGATCTATCAAAGGAACTGCACTTATTGTGCAATTTAACATAAAATTTCCAAAACTGAAACAGGAATAGATATCCATATACCCAGTTATGCCTGATCTCTTAAACCATGTGCAAGCAATAGACAGGAGTAGAGAAGGATAATGTATTAGTCATTCCCAATGGGAAGTTATGGGTGAGACTTTCAAAGACTCAGTGGTAGTTGGATGCCTAACTCCGGTTTGTGCCTTTGAAAATCTCCCCCAGCATGGACAGCTTTCAAAATGCCTGGGTGAACTTAGAGAAGTGAAATTGATTTTATGTGCATAAAAACACATGAACTTTCTACTCGGTCACTTTAGCTGTTTAACTGCCTCAATTGATAAACTAATGAACCTTGGAAGGATCAGAAAGTTTGCATGTTGCAGTTTTTCTAGGCTTTGGACTAGACAGGCTTGATAATGGAATATTATTCAAATCCTGCCCAGGTTTGCACTAAGCAAAAGTAGGTGCCATTCTTGGAACCATCACAACTGGCCATCCCTTTAATTTTTTGACATTCCCAACATGGGAGAGGGAAACAACTGCTTTCAACCTTCTCGCTCTAGTTCCAGCAAACTAGCCATTTTAGATTTCTTTTGGGGGATGTTAAGAGTCAAATACAGGCCTGTGGTTTGCCAGTGACGTAATTTAAAAATGTCTGCCATTGCCTCTATTTTTGTAGTCCCTCTTCCCCAAACACATGTTAATCTGAGTAAGGAACTAAAACTATGCATCCCTATTCATTGAAAGTTACCAGATGAAAGTATTCACACTGTTACCTGTGAACATATTCCAATTCTGTGCAACCTTATCACATTACCTTGTGACATGCCTTTCATCAATTATCTGACAATAACATAGTTGGGTAACTAAGTCCAGCAGTGGAAGTGTGAAGAAACTGGCTTGGAGAGGAGGGGAGTCAGTAGCTCAGTGAAAATCTCAGTATGCCTACCTGAAGCTGTCAGCCTTGTGTTTATCTGATGTTGCAAACAACTGTTTTTTCCAAAGCCATTAGCAAAACAGTTTGTGAGATGGTAATCTAATTTTGTTGAAAATCCATTACAGGGAATGTTTATTAGCATACAGTGTGTGAAGCCAGAATGATTTAAAATCCAAGGGTTTTTAAAATACATTAACTGTAGTTAACATCCCACATTCTTTATGAAAAGTGAGTCAGAGATGGACTTTCCAGCATTCTGTTAACTATCACCATTTGGGAAAGTGACTCCTTTATGGGTAATGGTTTCTTGTATTTAAAAAAAAAAAAAAAATCACTTTCTAGGCTGACTTTAGTTTAAGAAAGATTAGTTGTGTTTTTAACATGTACTGACTGTGGTATGTGAGACCTAAAGGATTGACTGCCCTGAACCTTTAAGTGGGGGGAGGGGGTGCATCTGGCTGGCTGAGTGAAGGGAACAGTGCTTTATGGCTGGGGGCAGGTGGATGAAAACATTTGCAAAAGGGGCCCCTGTGGTAGCTGACTCATCCCCTAGGAATGCAGGTTTAAAGGGGGCAGCCCTGGGCCTGAAGCCTCCCCTTTACAGGGAGAAATCTAAAGCAAAATGTCCTACAACAACTGAGCTGTGGTAATTGGGCTAGGGCAGGGGTGGGCAAACTTTTTGGCCTGAGGGCCACAGCGGGGTGCAAAACTGTATGGAGGGCCGGGTAGGGAAGTCTGTGCCTCCCCAAGCAGCCTGGTCCCTTCCTGCCCCCTGACTGCCCCCCTCAGAACCCTTGACCCATTCAACCCCCCCTGCTCCTTGTCCCCTGACTGCCCTGACCCCTATCCATACCCCCACCCCATCACAGGCCCCCTGGGACTCCCATGCCCTATCCAACCCCCCCCTCGTTCCCTGTCCTCTGATTTTTCCCCCCTGAACCTCCATCCATCCAACTGCCCCCCCTGGACCCGCTACCCCTTATCCAACCCCACCGCTGCCACCACCCCTTACCATGCCACTCAGAGCAACAGGAGCTTTCAGCCCCACCACTCGGACGGAGCCAGCCACACTGCCCACGTGGCAGCATAGCTGCGGGGGAGGAGCCGGGTCTAGCCTCCCCGGCCAGGGGCCAGGCAGGATGGTCTCACGGGCTGGATGTGGCCCGCAGGCCGTAGTTTGACCACCTCTGGGTTAGGGGCTGGTTTCAGGGTTTTTGCGTGGGGTGCACCCAGGGAATTTTCACTTCTCCCTTTTCTGTTGGGCTCAGCACTAACACTGGGAGAAGGGGGTATGGATTCAAAGGCTGCACAGGGCATATATAGTGAGGTTGTGGGAGTCAGGGGTAATAGCCATGCAACTGGGACATGGGGCTGGTGCTAGGCCAGGGGCAGATGGACCCTGGGGGTTTTCTGTTTCATTACCAAAGGCATTCCTCCCCGGGTTCATGGCTTGGGGGACTCCAAGGGAAGCAAAATTCTACCTCAGTCAGCAGGAATTTTCATGCAAGTGGTTAAGACTGTTGTTTCTAAGGTTGTCTTCACAGCATTTGGTGTTTCCAAAGTATATAGGATCACCTGGAGCATTGATGTTCTTTCGTCTCAACTGATTACAAGCTGTGAGGGCAATGCTGAAAGCAGGGGTGTGTCAGGGCAGCAACAAATGCATGTGGCATTTGGTGTTCGCTTCGGAAAGGTGTATACATCCATCATGTCAGGCGTGTTTATGGATTATATTTTGGGGCACATGCAGTATGTTCTTGCCATAGCAGTAAGGAAAGGGTCTCAGGGGAAACCAGCATAGGGGTTAAATCAAGTGCCACCCAACTCAGCTGCAGATGTTACGGTTGCTAATTTGGAAGTACCTTAATAAAGCAGATGGGGGTACATTTCTGTGGGTTTAAGATTCTGTTGATGGAGACTATAAATAATACGCTTGTGACACCCTGACACCACCCCACTATTCACCATTGTCATGTAATTAGGATGTGTTTTGTACAAAGTATGTTTTGTAGGTATCATTCTAAAAGTCTTGATCAGCTAGACGTTAATATCTTGTTGGATTGTATGTGTTATGTGAAGTTATGAAGTTTGGCTATGTATGTATTACTGGACCATGATGTAAGGTTGAAATCGCCCACAAGCAGCCTTTCGGGTATGACAATAAAAAGGCCAAACAATGTTAATGGCTTATTGAGGAAATGCACACAAGCGAAAGGATTACCCCAGGAACTGTGTACAATAGAAAACTCTCACAGATAGTTCCCATTGTGCAGTGCTATCTGACTCAGGTCACAGCAAAAGAGCTTTCCAGCAAGTGGGAAGAAGATATAAAAGGGGGACAATGACATCATCAGGGGACCTGAACTCTACCTGCAACAAGACACCTGGAAACACCTGAGGGGCAAGGACTGAAGTTTGGGAAGTGATGGTCCCAGACTAAAAGAATTTTTAGCTTTTGTAAAGTCAAGGCAACTTGTGCCTTAAGAATCTGACAGCCTGTTTATCTCTCGGGGTGAGAATTTGCTAATTTCTATCCTACCTATGTAATTTAAGGTTAGTTTGTGGTTTTTGTTTTTTTACTAAATTAATCTGCTTTGATCTATTTGCTATCCCTTAAAATCTAACTTTTGTAGGTAATAAACTTTTTTTGTTTATTCTAAAACCCAGTTTGTGGAATTCATAAGGGGGGGAGGAAGGCCAAAAAGCTGTGCATATCTTCTTCCACATTAAGGGAGGGAGTGAATTTCATGAGCTTGCACTGAATAGAAAACTGTACAGTGTAAAACAATACAGTTTTGGATTTGTATCCCAGAAGGGTGTGCACATGAGTGCTGGGCAATCCTCTAGCTGATTCTTCCCATGCTGAGCTGATTTCAGTGTTTGTGTCTTTCTGCAACTGGGCGTGTGTGTGTGTGTGTGTGTGTGTGTGTGTGTGTGTGTGAGAGAGAGAAAGAGATGGAGCCAAGACTGGTGGAATGGGCGGCCTCAGTGGGACTCCAGTACATCAGGTGGCATCCCAGAATGGGTGGCAATCTGTCAGAACACTGTCAAACAAAACCACTATGAGTCATGGATTGGGTATGTAATGTGCTGTCAAACAAAACACATTAAAAGTCAGGGACATGCTTGAGCTACATGATTTAAACAAAAAAAAAGCGGGGGGAGGGGAGGGATTCCACAGGAATCAGTTGAGGGCAGGGTAGCAGGGCCCTTCACACAATGGCCCGCACATAACTTGCAGATCTGTCTCCTGGGGCTTGGGCCACAAATAGACTCCAGGACAATATCCATTACTTTATTACCTTTCCTGGGTTTATTCGGGCATAGCGGATGCCTTACCTCGCTTTTAATAACAGGATTTGGAAGCTGGCACCAGGAGCCAGCCAAGAACCTGAGTGAATTCTGCTAGCTACATGGAACCTGGGGGAGATGGTTAGCAATGTAGCATGGAGATCCACTGCCTCCTTTCTGATGGCAGAGCTATGGGACAAGTCTTAACAAATTCATGTAATTACAGGAGTGGAAAGGCTGATCACCAAATGTCCCATTACAGTGCAGCGGGTGCTGCGGTACATGGGGTCACGGGCAACCTGTCAACTGGAATCCTCAACAATCTTGGAATTGCCTCTCAGCTGTTACATTTGTCAGTGGGCTAAATGGTTATCCATATCCACACAACAGTCTTAACTCAAAGGTTGCTGGCAGAGTGGCTGTATTCCAATGCCCGCATGCAGCAGTCATGTGGGCATATCACAGTTAACATTCTCAGGGATCTAAATGGCCTTGCTCAAAGCAGCATTCTTAAAGCAGTTTTGGTACTTTCAGAATCAGCAAGCTGATGCCAGGGTTATGTAGGAGCACTGTCTAGGGGGGGCTTGGAACTGGCTGTTGTACATGAGGAGGGGCAAGCAGGGATATTAAACTTGTGTTGATCAACGACTGATCAAAGAGACTGGGCAGCATTTGTTATCTTCCGGAAAGTCTGGGAGCTTGGTTCTACCCTATGGAATTTGGTTCTTAGTCATTCACAATCAGGGGCTACAACAGCAGTGGTGCAGCGGGGCATAAGGGCACAGGCAATTCTGACAATTGGGTGTTCGCATTTGGAAGCATACAATATGGTGTGCAATATTGGGTGGTCAGTTGCCATTAATGTGTTGTGATTCCATTCCAGATGTTGGCAGCCAGGCCATGGAGGCAGTGGTGTGGGTCTGTGGGCACAAGATTATTTTTCTTATGCACATAGGCGGACATCCTAGTGGCTTTAAGGGTTGGCAACCAGGGTCCAGGGATGGGGAAAGTCTGTGTTGGCATGGAAGGAGAAGCATGTTATTGGACCAGCTCATGCCACTGCTGTGTGCCAAGGGCCTTCTCAGCAGTCACTGACGTGATGTGGCACACACTGGAAAACACTATTTGAGAATGTGTAAAGGAGTTCAATTATTGCTCAGAATAAGAAGGGACTTGATGCAGATCTGTGTTGTCAGACATGTATTCATGCAGGGTCTGGCTGAGAGCCTTGGAGCGCCACCTGGGTGCGCAAGACTTGACAGATTCTAAAAGGGGAGGTGGCAAAATTCCTTGGGGTCATAAAAGGCTCAGCAATTTGGGTATCCTGGGATACCAAATTATTCAGGGAGTACAGGGTTCCCTTGTAAAGCTTTGGAGCCCATTTGTTTTGGCCAATGTAAAAGGGGAGGGAGGGCAGTAAAAGATGTCTGGGAACCCAACTGGATTTGCGGGGTGGGGGAGGCAGCCAGCTAATTGCTGGTGCCTCCTTGTGGCGGATGTCCAGTGCAGGTACTCCATAGGAAAGGTATACAGTGACCGCAAAAAGAAGCGTTTGTTAAAGGAATGAATGGGGGGCGGTTGGGGATTCCTATGATTGGTACGGCAGGGAGCCAACCCTCTAGTCGTATACCCCACCTTAACCCTCGTATGAGGGTAAGGTCCTGGCAATGAAGTTGCTTGAGGGACCTGGATGGAAAAATGGGGGAGCTGGTGGGAGCCCTCTGGGTATGGTAAGGACCCAGCAATAACTTTTCTGGAGGGATGTGGATCGAAAAAGGGGAACTGGTGGAAGCCCCCCAGGCATGGTAAGGTCCCAGTGTGACGTTATTGACATGAACTGTGACCATATAGATCATTGGTGCAACCAAGGTCCTATAGTTGCACCAAATCTCATACAAAGGAGGTCAAGTAAAGTGTCTATGGAAAGATTGTGATTTGCTGGTTATGATTATGCTGTCTGTATGTGTGTATCATTTTTGTATTTGAAGTTATGAATATTGGCTATGTACTTGTATCTCAATGTGTTTGATTCTAAGTAGCATCAGTGAAGCATTTGGTCAGCTTCTTGAGAAAGGACTATTCTGAGTAAGTGCCCAACCAAGAAACACTTAATTGACAATGGACTTTGGGAGACGCCAATCCACATCTGAGCTTTCCTGGGAACATTCAAACGAATATGTAAACAATGGTGTTGGCCTGCAAAAAGCTGAATCATTCATGAATCTGTGACTTTCCCAGGTGGCTACAAACTCCATCTTGTTGCTGTGATTTTGCACAGAAGAACAAAGGGGTTCCCACAAGAGAGAGAATATAAAAGGTCCTGGAAGCCTCTCCATTTTCTCTTCAGCTGGCTCAAGAGATGGCCTCTCCACCACAAAGAGATGCCTGAAAGAAACTGGAACAAAGGACAGTAACTATGGGTGTGTAAGGGACTGCTGGACCCAGGCCATAAACTACAACGTTGGTCTGAAAAGGATTGGACCCAGACTAGGAAGGAGTCCAGTCTGTGAAAGAAGCTAATTGGAACATCTCAAGAGTGTGAGATTTATCTGTATTCAGTTTCCTATTGTATTAGGCTTAGACTTGCGTGTTTTATTTTATTTTGCTTGGTAGCTTACTTTGTTCTGCCTGTTATTACTTGGAACTACTTAAATCCTGCTTTTTATACTTAATAAAATCACTTTTGCTTATTAATTAACCCAACTAAGTAATTAATACCCGGGGGAGCAAACAGCTGTGCATCTCTCTCTATCAGTGTTATAGAGGGCGGACAATTTATGAGTTACCCTGTATAAGCTTTATACAGAGCAAAACGGATTTATTTGGGGTTTGGATCCCATTGGGAGCTGAGTGTCTGGATGCTAGAGACAGCAGCACTTGCTAAGCCATTTTTAGTTAAGTCTGCAGTTTTGGGGGCGTGGGTCAGACCCTGGGTCTGTGTTGCAGCAGATTAGCGTATCTGGCTCAACAAGGCAGGGTTCTGGAGGCCCAAACTGGCACAGAAAACGAGCTCAGAGGTAGTTTCAGCACATCAGTTCACAGTGCCAAGGGGGTCTCTGTGACCGAACTTGTCACACCCAGCAATAAATTTGCTGGAGGGACTTAGATGAAAAAGAGGGGGAGCTGGTAAAAGCTCCCCTGGTAATCACAGAATAAACATGGGGTTACCTGCACTGTACACTTTTGTCTGCTGGATAGTCCCAGCCATCTAATAATAAAGCTGTGGCCTGATTAAACCCATGTCAAATGTCTCCTGTCCTTCTTTCAGTATAGGCAGACAATACAGTATTCTCCTGCTTTGTGGTTTAACCTTGTCTTATAGTTAGTTAAATTAACCTACCTTTAGGCTCCTTAGAGCAGGGATCTGTATAAACTGGCTTGTAAAATGTCATGTGTATCTATGGGACTATAGACTTTAATTATTTTAGCTTCTCAGTGAGAGGATATAAGGAAGATCCTGCTTCCATTGAAGTTAATGGTACTTTGCTATTGTAGGATTGGGGCAATAGTAATTATATGGCAAACCAATGTTGCCTCCCGTTGCATTAAAAACTAGAGGATAGGGTGGATATTTGCTGCTTTAATAGGCACAGGCGAGAACTAGTATGTTAATGTCATGCGGACCATAGCATGGATGAAGTTGACAATTACAAAAATATATCCTCTATCATAGTAAAAACTAGGATGTTCTGATGCATGGGTGTATTTTCAGAATTGATCAGTATTCAGCAGCTCCTAAATCAAGTGGGCAGATGTTTTAAAAAACACTCAGTATGCAACAAGAAAAGGAGTACTTGTGGCACCTTAGAGACTAACCAATTTATTTGAGCATAAGCTTTCGTGAGCTACAGTGAGCTGTAGCTCATGAAAGCTTATGCTCAAATAAATTGGTTAGTCTCTAAGGTGCCACAAATACTCCTTTTCTTTTTGTGAATACAGACTAACATGGCTGCTACTCTGAAATCTGTCAGTATTCAACAGCTCCTACTGTTTCCACTAGGAGCTGCTGAGTGCTTTTGGAAAGCTGGCCACAAGTGTAGGTTCCAAGTATTTCTGAATATCTGGATGGCGTTCTATAAAGAGGACTACACAGTAGATCTGTCTGCAAAAAAACCCCAAACCCTATTGTATTAGCACAGCAATTTCTTCTGTGGAATGGCTGAATTTCACATGTAACTGTGGCAGGTGCTTAGGTGAGAGATGTAGAGAAGTTTTCTAACCAACTTGTAGTCACTGCATGCCCATGTGTATGCATGTACAGACTGACAATAGATTTCCTTGTGTGTTCTTGGAACTCTTGCAAGTGTTAGGGGAGCTATTGTGAGACACAGTCTGACTACAAAATACTTGTATTACATTGCAAACTCTGTATGGCAGAGATTACACTGTGCTCATTGCATTTTACTTGCCCTAAACCAGTTCTCAACCTGTGAGCCGCTTGCAGCCCTATCAGCACGCAGTTGCAATCCATGTGATAAGGCCATAACTAGAGTGGGGCAGAAGGGGCACCTGCCCTAGGATGCAGAGCTGAGCAGGGGTGCAAAATCGGGTAGTATCAGCCCCTCCCACTCCCTGCAGGATCAGGCCCAGCAGCATCGGCAGGAGGGTGCTCAGAGCTCTCTCCTCCTCCCACATAGGATCATGGGTCCATCGACCCTGGCCGGAGCAGGCTCCCTGGCACTAGGACCACAGTGGCAGGCAGGCTGCACAGCTGAGCTATGTGCAGCCAAGGCAGGAGACCAGCAGGCACAGGGAAGGGGATGCAAGGGGCTAGGACCGCAGGGAGGGAGGTGCAGGGGGCTGGGGAGCAAAGTGCAGCCAGTGCGTGGAGGATATACTGTAGGTGGGGGGACTGATGGCTGGGGGTAGTCTCTGGATTGGGGGCTAGATACTGGGGCACAGTCCCTGGATGGGGGGGTTGAGTGTTGGAGGGCAGTCCTTTTGGGGGCTAGGTCCTGGGGGCAGCTGCTGGTGGGTCCTGGGTGGGGGGCAGTCCCTGGGTGTGGACTGAATGGTGAAGGGGGCTGTCCCTGGATGGCCCATCCTACCCTACACAGGGCACCCTGTAGCTGAAGGACAGTCATGTGTGCCAGCTCAGTGTTGGGGGCGGGGGGTGGGGAGAGGAGATCTAGGTGCTGGGAGGACAGTCCAAGGGGTGTGTGCGGTGTGTGTGCAGAGGTGGGTTCCCCCTGGCAGGGGAGTCTCCCCATCTTTGCAGGCAGGTTCCAGGGCCGCACTTTCCAGGCATTCAGCCCAACCATACTACCCTTAGAGTAAATTAATTGTAACCGTTTATGTTTTGACTTATTTGCTAATTCAAAATGCTCTTGGTAGACATTTGCCAGCGTTGAAGTAAAAGGTCCTGTATTGATTTGAATTGTATTGCTGTCACATAACAAATACTAAACCCCCCCAGTTGGTGGAAACTGGCTTGGACAGGAGGGTAGCGTAGAGGTCAGCCATCGCAGTAATTACATAACAACAACATACGTCCCTTACAGGCTGTGGTGTAAACGTGCCCCCAGACCAGCCTGCCCTCCCGAAGAAACGCCTGGCTCTTGCAGCGACGCGTCCATTACACACGGGAGTGGGCTCAGGCTGGTTGTCAGCCCGTGGGGCGGGGGCAGCTTCTTAGGCAGGCAGGAGTGGTGAGGGGCGAGGCGCCTCATCCCTAACTGCCCCCAAACATGACGCGCATGGAATTCTCCCCGGGGAATCCTCTTTCCCTTCCCCTCTGTGCTGGGGGCGGCAGCGGCCGAGGGAGCCAGCCCCCTGCCCGGGCTGCCTGACCCTGCCAAGTCCCGCCCCGTGAGCGAGGCGCTCGCCCGCCAGCTAAAGTTGCTCTGGGAAGCTCACCTCCAGCCAACTAACTCTGAGCTGATATTTAAATAAAACGCCGCGTTGTGATTGGCGGAGAGGCTAGAGGGCGGGCACTGTATGACGATTGGTGGCCGGGAAGAAACGCTGCGCCGCTGGTTGGTGGGCGGGTTGGGCCAGGGCTGTGTGGGGATTGGCGGGCCGTGGGGGCGCTTGGGGATTGGCGGTGGTGCTGGGTTTGAATGGTTGGCCGGGTCGGTTAGCACCGCGCTGCCTGTTTGTCCGTCTGGCTCGTGCGGGTCTTCTGGCTGCGCGGGGACTGGGCCGCGCTGAGTCCCGGCAGCAACAAGCCGACGATGGCTGCAGAGCTGCTGCGCAGGGGAGCCGCCGCTGCCTGGGATCTGAGCCCGGCCGAGAGCCCCGGGCGGCGGAGGCGGCGCTGGGCTGATAGGGAGGAGGAGGACCCCGCCGTGCTGACTCTCACCCACTTCTCCCGGCCGCCCTTCCTCAGCTTCGGCAGCCTCCGGCCCGGCGCCTCCTGCACCCGGCTCCTGGCCGTAGACAACCCCAACCCGGAGGAGGCTGATGTGGCTATCGACCGCTTCCCGGCTCCCTCCACAGGCTTCAGCCTGGAGCGCCGGCGCTTCCTCATCCAGGTAGGGCCGGGCCCGGGGAGAGCCTGAGCTGCTGCCCCGTGCGGCTCCGCGTCCTCTCACCAGACCTCTGCGGGCAGCCCCAGTGGCTGGAGGGGCTCGTGGGGGCGGTGCTGGAGGCTGGGCAGAGCCGCCCGCTCCGCTGCTGCCCTCCCCGGGCGACGGGTCTCCGGGAGCAACGGGCCGCGGGTTACCCGCCTTGTCCGTGCAGCCTCTTGGCATCTGCGTCCTGCACTGACTGCCCGCTCCCTGGGGCGCCGGGCCTCTCAACCCCCTGTGCTGTCAAAGCCGCTGGACAGGTAGTTAAGGGGAGAAACTGACCAGTCAACCCTGCAGGGGTAGGTGTGTCTCGAGGAAGCTTAACCTCTGTCTGTTTCAGAATGGTTAGGCTTTAGGTAAGATAGACATGTGTCCCCTTTTGTGTGTTTGAAGAATTTCTTATGTTTTGTTGTTCCTACTCTTAAGATAAAACATTCTAGATTAGGTCTCCCGTATACCAGAACAGCATCCTGGCTATGGGGCATTTTGAGGTGGGTCTTTCTCAATTTCTTGTATGTGTTCTTTGCGGTACTCTTAAGATAAAACATCATACAGCTTAATCATAAGGCTGTTTTGGTCACTGCTAGACACAAACTCCCAATGGGAAGAACCACAGATGAGGTTATGACGTTATCTGATATGCCTAGTAAGGAATCTATTTGTCAAAGAACATTTCCTGAATCTTTTTTGTTGTCTGTATTGTTACAGACATACTTTCTGTCAGGTATTTTGAAATAAATGACCAAAAATAATTGAAACTGGTGTGATTATATTGTGTTATTTTGACAAATATAATATGCAGAATTTTAAAATATTCTGTGTGGAATCTTTAATTTTTTGGTGCAGAATTCCCCCAGGAGTATACGGTCCATCTTTGTAACAGCAGGTAGCTAATTTTGACAAGTACCTTCCTGACAGCAATATTTATCTATACGGTACTTAGTATAGGGAGCAGAATCTGAGGAAGTGATAGCTGCCACAATTTACTACCAGTAGTGCAAGTAAATGTGTTAGATGAGTTAATTGTGTATGGAACCTCTTTCTAATATTAAAGAAGCATAAAAAAGATGTACAGTCAGATTTTTTTTTTTTTTTTGCTACAAAGACCAGTAAAGTATAGTGAGATTTTCAGGCATTACATAATGTCAGTCTTTGGTTTTTGCAGTGCTGTCTTGTTTCTCTCCTTTTCCATCATCAGCTGCCTGTTTTGCTGCTATATTGATTCAAATATCCGAGTGAAACGACAGAAATGGTAATGCTAGAAGTGCACAGAGTGCTTCAGATACTGGCATTTTTCACTCTACTGGTGTTAGTGTCAGCAGAGCAGCAAAATGTACAGTAGCTCACCTAGTGTTTGGCAAGAATCTTCCCTGAGTTCTAGCTGTTCAACAAATTAATTCTAATCCCCTGTAACATCCCAAAGTTGAGCTACTGGCATGTAAGAAGGACACTATCTTCATTATTTTTCAGTGACCTTATTGGTCTATCTGCTCTAATCAACACAAAACTTAGAACTTGGGTACTTGAGCTAAATGAGAACAAAATTACTTAGAAAATCTAAATATGCTTATTTAAAATTTTGCTTACATTCTGATAATTATTTAGGATACTTAATAATATTATTCTTGCATGTCTGTAATTCACCACCTTGCTTACAGTACTCCCATATAGCCCTTTTCACAAGCATTCAAATATATGTACTACAAAATATGAATGAACTACTGATCTTTTTAACAGCTAGTAATGTAATGAAATAATTTTAGCAGGTTTTCCTGTCAATAAAAATCACATCCTTTTCTTTCTTCATATATCCATTCTATCTCCTGACCTCATTATTGTTTGTTTTGCACTTTCTCACCTGTGCTCCATCATAACTGTAAATTCATCTAATAAGTAAATTTATGCACCCAACTTTAAAAATGTTGAGAGACCAACCCATATTTATGCATTCAGTGGCTGAAAATGTAAGCCATACTATTTAGTATTTATATAGCACTTTACTTAAAAGCATTCACAGACACTAACACTTTTTTGTTCACTGCTTCTTTTTTAAATAATCGATTCTCTTAAAAATATTTTCATGTCCTTACAATGTTTTTGTTTTAACACTTCATTCTCTTGTAGTCTGGAGAAAGAATCTTTATTTCTATAACATGGATGCCATTAGAAGAAGGAAAAGTTAGAGAACTGGTAACTTTTATTGTTAATGGCATTGTAAAACATCAGGCTGTGTTGTTGGGTGTTGCTGAGCAGCCTCTGAAGAAAAAGGTAAGAAATTATTTTTGTCTTATTTGTTTCTTGCTTGTGAGTCAAAATTTTGCAATGTAGCAATTGTTTCTACTAGTGTAGGCCTGGATGAATTGTTGGCTGGGTATCCTCAGTGGGAGCCCCCAATAAACTTGGAATTTGCTGTCCTTTGACCTGAAATAGTCCAAATATGATGAACACTTCAAAGTTGTTCTTTTCCCATTTGAAAATGGTAGAACATCTTAAGGGTGAATTATTGGAGTAGAAAAGTGGCTTTAGCTTATTTTCCTGGTTGGTTTGATTATGGATTATATTGCATTGTATTGCTGTGCTTCAGCTATGTTGGTGTGGTGTTTCTGATGTGGGCATTTCAAAGTTTATGGTAAGTGCATAGAGCATGTGGCTACATATTACTTTTTTAATGTGTATCTATTCAAAATAACTTAAAAAAACAACAACAAAAAAACCAAAATTAAAAACTTGTATGTGTTAGCTATCAATTCATTATCTGTGTGCATAAATATATATGTGTATATTTTTAAAAAAGCAACTACTTTGGAAACTCTTTAATTTTCTTTTTCTTTTTTTTTCTTGTGTGCGCTTTTTCAGAAGAGTCTTTGGGATGCTATTAAAAAGAAAAATACTTCAGAAGGATCAGTTTCTACAAGAGCTAAGCAAAAACATTCAAATGTTAAAAATGTAAACAAAACGTTTCGTGTTTCCAAAAAAACAGATACAGTTAGAAGCCCGCTCCAGTCCTGTGAAAATTTGGATGTGGTAGGAGGTAGCATGTCCCCCTCAAAAAACTCGCTTATCACTTTAGAAAACAAATTGCCTATATCTCCTATCAGTCCTGTATTGCAAGAACAGCATGATACCATTTGCACACCTCTTTCAATGAGAAGATCTACTACATACTCAGTTCTTGGTACAGTGGTAAATGATGAATTATTGCAAGAAATAGACACATGTAACATCAAAAAACTTCATAATCCTAATGAGCAAATAAAATCCTCAAGTATACACATTTCTCCTTCTGGATTAGTACAAGCACACAGATCAAATACACATGTTTGTGCTCCGGAATGTACAGCAGCCTTGCACTCTTCTTTGAGTCAAAGGAGAATTTTAAGTCCAGATTCTTTTATAAATGACAGTTATCAACTTAATGTAGAAATTGTAGCAGAGCAAGTTGCTCCCATATTGTCACCCGATCAGTTTGTAAAAGACAACGTAGCTATAGAATCAGTGTCTCAAGTCCACGTATCTGTTTCACCATCCTCTTTATCCTCCAGTGTGGAGACTTGTATAACAAAGAAGTCGTCATCTTCAAAATGGAAAGAAAATGAAAAAATGCAGTACATAAGTGTATCTGTAGAACATAAGTTTCCAAATGATGTCCTTAATGAGACGCCAATAGTGAAATCTCAGTTACTTCATTGTACCAAACCTGAACAAAATCATCTCCGTTTTCCTCTTTGTGATGAGGATCTTCAGATTCGCAGTTGCTCCCAAAGAGAACAACCAAAAAAACGTCCTGTGCTTTCTGCTACTGTCATCAAAAATAAGTTGTCTGCTGCTGAAAGAAAAGGAATGAAGACAACTAAGCCAAAATCTAGAAAATCTCTTAATAATATGATACGGGAAGATGTAAGTATAATTCCCAGACATTCAAAGTTAGAAATACTCCAGAACCTTCCGGTTATAGATCCCATCTCAGGTGAAACCAAATGTCACAAAGATGAAATACATTCCTGTTCCATTGGATCTACTTTACATAGTCGTAAGAGGAAAAATGAAGTATACTTAGAGGATATTAAGACTACAGCTACAGAATATGTGGAAGAAACAGAAACCAAAAGAATCTTTACATCTTGTGTTGACAGTAAAATAAAAACTACTGTAAGACCACTGGTCTCTAAGCACATAAGCAGAGAGAAACTACACCACAGAAAGAAAGCTGGTGAGCATTTTTTATTTGTGTTCTCTAGTGAAAGAAAATAACTTAAGTGTCTCCATATTTTGCCAAAATGTTGTAAGGGGACCCCTAGAACTCTCAGCATTTCAGTACCTCTTTCTGCAGCAAGTATGACGATACTGTAGCAACTTCTCAAGTTGTCTGGTAGCAATAAAGTGTGGCTATAGAATACACTGTCTGCATTCATTTAGCAGAAGCCACTTAACTGGTATCGACTAAATAGTCTTGTAGTATGTTAGAAGATTTGCCATATTTAGCAACATTGCTGGGGAAGTACTAGATTTGTCTCCCGTGGCTTTGTGGAGCAATGCCCTGGTTCTGAGCAGTTTATTTCAACAGGCAAGAAATGTGGGTAGAGGTGGTAGATGAAGGGGATTTTAAGATGGGGAGAGGAAGTGCTAGATAAGCTTTGGTGGGGCTGTGGAAAATCTAGCATGGAATGTGATGTGCTGTCAAAAATGCAAATAATTGGTATTAATGCATTTCAAAAAGTTTGCTTAAATGTCTCACCTGGTATTCTCTAAAAGACTATTCACAATAGCTCACAGGTGTGAATGCATTTCTGGTGCCATAAATTTCTACACTTGGTTCTCTGCTCACTCTACTTCTTACAATTGGCTCATTTAGCAGTCTCACATTAGTATAACTCTTTGGTGTGCTAACACTATAATTTTCTTAAAATATACGTCTGCTCTGAAAAGTGACCCTTGTGATGCCATTTCTTAAAAAAGGAGTCCAAGTTTTATCAGTTGTGCAAACTCACCGTGGGAACTGAAAGCTAGGATGCGGTTTTCCTGCCCTTGTATAACTGCCTGTAAAGGTTCTTGCAGGTGGAAATCTGTTCTATTATAGCTCTGTAATCTCTTTGTCTTCCAAGTATGTTCACCATTGTCTTCATAGGGTTATACCGATATAACAGCACAGAGGCAGCGTGACGAGATAACAGTACACAGTTTGCCCCAGTCCTAAATATAGCTACGTTTCACTATTGGAATGTAATTTTGAAACACTTACACCCAATTTAACTTTTCTGAGGCCTAACATTGTTCTACTTGAGCAATGTGTTCACATATAAATGCTGAATGGTGCCTGGCTGTGGAACAGCACAGGAGATCAGAATGAATTCATATCTTGCCTCCTTCAGTGATGAACACAAGGTAAAATCCTATTTTATAATGGGTAACTGATCCAGAGACTAAATGACTTGCCCAAGGTTACACAGGGAGTCTGTGTCACAACAGGTAGTTGAACCCAGGAGGTCTCATGAATCTCAGGACACCCAGGTCTCGCACAGCCCGGGCTAGGACCCTACTCATTAGACCATCCAGATAGATGCCAGTGGCTTAGAATTTTGAACTTTGGAAATTAATACCTTGTGCTGGTAATAGACTTTAAAGTGGTAGTCCAGTAGGATGTGCATCTTCTGAGAATAATTACAGGTAATACTTTTTTCTCAGTGTGGTGAGGAAGCATGGAATGTAGTAGTGTTTAACTGGCAACTTACACTTCAATTTTTTTCTTCCACTCTTTTTGCAGTTGCCAAGCAAAGCAATTTATCTGCATTCTTCTAACATTCATTAGTCAGAAGATTTATATATAATTATGCTTACATAGCATCTAGAGAATTAATGTTTCTCCATCACAGATGACATTGAAATATTGTTTTTGACTTTTCCTGAAACACACTGAAGGAAGGTAATTTAAAGATAAAAATAAAACCTCTAGTCAACCTATACCAGCTAGAGTTAAGGAATTTTCTATAGCGATGATCTTTCTTATCATGTTATACTGCTCCCCATAATTGATAGGGTTGGTAAAGAATGGACTCAAGGCTATAACCCTTAACTATACCTTGCTTGCTTGTTAGTGGTAGTCTCACCTTCAGTGATAAATAGGTTTTTTTGCTGGCATCTGATATTTTGTTAACGTTTTTAGGTTCTTTGTCTAAAACTATCATCAAAACTACTAAGCGCATTGATGGTGTGGCACAGTCTCAGCTGACCTTCATAAAACCATTAAAAACAGGTAAACAGAGGTTTTCAGTATCCATGAAGTCAGAATTTTTCTTGAATTGAATGTCAGAATTGAACTGGGAAAATTTTTTGGTTAATAGTTTTTGTTAAAAGTGTAGTTCTCGTTGACCCAAAACTGCTTGCCAATTCGTGTAGACTTTGCCAGATAGTTATGACTGAACCAAAAAATCAAAATGTTTTGGTAAGAGGAAAATGAAACAGTTTGTTTTGATAATATGAAACAGTTTTTTGGGGGGTGGAGCCATAAAATGGTGGGGAGGAGGTGGTAGTGTGGTGATGCCCTCCTGATAAATTTTAGCTTAATGGTTAGGACGCTGTCCTGGGATGCGGGAGACTAAGGGTCAAGTCCACATTCTAGAGTAGGTCTCCCGTATACCAGGACTTTGTCCTGGCTATGGGGCATTTTGAGGTGGGTCTTTCTCAGTATCTTGTATTGAGACTGTTTCATGTTGTATAAGATATTAATTGGAGCCGGGACTGGAATTTGACTCTCCACTCCCAATGGAGTATTCTAATCACCAGGCTGCAGAGTCATTCTCACTTTCTGGCCCAATTAATATTTAATTAGTAATGCAAAGTGGAACAGCTTCAGCAGGAGAGATTGAGAATACTCCTTAACGTAGAATATTCCCATACTCAGTAGTTGGGGCGCATACCTGGGATATGGGAGACCTGGGTTCAAGTCCTTGCTCCACAGGGAGATAAAGGGGGTGGGGCTGTCTGAATGGTGCCGAAGCTTTTGTCTACACTACACAGCTTTTAGCAACACAGTTGGTGTTGCTGAAAGTTGGGCAGTGTAGCTGCTGTTTGTCAGCACTTTTGCTGACAAAATATTTCCACCCCCAACAAGCGGTGTTCGCGTTGTCGACGGGAGAGTACTTCTGCCAACAGCGCGCTGTTCACACTGACACTTGCCATGGCAAAACTTTTGTCTCTCGAGGGAGGCGGGTTAACACCTCTGAACGACAAAAGTCCTGTCGCTCAATTGCCCGTGTAGACCTAGCCTAAATCCCCTTGACAATGTAGCCCCTTATTCCCAGATTTTTTACTTTTAGTAAAAAAAAGAAGTTGGATGCCTAAAATGTGTTTTGGGATCAACGAAACATTTAGTTCAACTTGAAACCTTTTTTTTTTTTTTTTTTTTAACAGCAAACCAAAAAATCAATTATTTGTTCACCTCTACTAATAACTTGTGATTCTGAATACACTCAAGGAGCAGATATGTGGAATCAAATGGTGCTGTATTTATGTAGGCAGAAATGTGACAATAGATCATGCTTCAAAGGTTTTTCAGTATACTTAAAAGCACTAGGCTACTTAACATTATTGTTAATATTGATAAAGCACTAGATAATAGCATGAACTATCATACCAATAACTGTCCTTGTCTTCAGAGTGGTAGCCATGTTAGTCTGTATTAGCAAAAACAACGAGAAGTCCTTGTGGCACCTTAGAGACTAACAAATTTATTTGGGCATAAGCTTTTGTGGGCTAAAACCCACTTCATCAGATGCATGGTGCGGAAAATACAGAGTCGGGTATAAATACACAGCACGTGAAAAGATGGGAGTTGCCTTACCAAGTGTATGGGAGGGTGGGAGTCAGTGCTAACGAGCCAATTCAATTAAGGTGGAAGTGGGCTTTTCTCAACAGTTGACAAGACAGTGTGAATACCAAGGGAGGGAAAAAATCACTTTTGTAGTGCTAATGAGGCCAGTGTAATAAAGGTAGCCCATTTCAAACAGTTGACAAGAAGGTGTATGAGCATCAGCAAGGGAAAATTAGTTTTTGTAGTGACCCATTCACTCCCAGGCTGTATTCAGGCCTAATTTGATAGTGTCCAGTTGGCAAATTAATTCCAGTTCTGCAGTTTCTCTTTGGAGTCTATTTTTGATGTTTTTTTTGTTGAAGAATTGCCACTTAAGTCTGTTATTGAGTGTCCAGGGAGATTGAAGAGTTCTCCTACTGGTTTTTGAATGTTATAATTCTTGATGACAAATTTTTGTCCAATGTACATGACAGAGGGGCACTGCTAGCATTACATCAAATGAAGTGGGTTTTAGCCCATGAAAGCTTATGCCCAAATAAATTTGTTAGTCTCCAAGGTGTCAGAAGGACTCCTCGTTGTTTGTCCTTGTCTTGAAGAACTTCTTAGTTGAAGACAACAGCAAGTACAATAAAAGTGGCATGTGGTCTATAAATACTTTCCTCATAATTCCATTTTTGTGCAAGTCATTCAAGTTAAAGTGAAGAACTGCATATTTGAAGAAAACATAAATAATTTTAATTTGAACTTTGTCTGTTTAGATAATCTTTCTCTTCCCTCCACCCCCCCTTAAGTCATTCCTAGGCATCCAATGCCTTTTGCTGCTAAAAACATGTTCTATGATGAGCGCTGGAAGGAAAAGCAGCAGCGAGGCTTTACCTGGTGGCTGAATTTCATACTTACACCTGATGACTTTACTGTAAAAACAGAGAGTTCACAAGGTAAAGTAGGTAACTTTGAAACAGTGCACTCTTGCTAAATCATGGGAACGCTGTAATGTCAATATATAAAGCAAAACTTGCTCTAGGAATTTTTTTTAAGTAAACTCATATATGCTGAATGAAACCACTAGCTAAAAGCTAGTATCAATTAAGCTTTCATTAATTTATCTGTATGTATGTAACTAACTTTTCAATAAGGGTAATTTTTATATTAAGAGGTGGTTGGTTCCCCTCCCCCATCACCCCCTTCATGAATTTCTGTCCTGAGATTGGAATGAAAGGAAGTTCAGTTTGCATCCCTACAGAGCTACTTTGATGATTGTAGAGCTAACATTTGGGTGTCTGTTTCAGTAGAAGTTGCACTGAAGGAAATTCTGAATGCTATTTTGAAATTTTATATATTTGTGTTTTTTTTCCATGTTCTTTAACTGAAAGTGTACAGTCTTGAGAATTTTTTTGATTTTTCTCATGATATGTCATCTGTGTATTAGTATGCATTTAAACTAAAAGTAAAATGATAGCAAAAATAGCGAACTCCTATAAAACAGATGCTAATTTACCTTTATGTCGGACATATAGACCTATTTTTCTTTTTTATTCTCTTTTTTTTCAATTAGTAAATGCAGCTGCACTTATCTTGGGAGCAGAAAATCATCATAAAGCCAGTGTTCCTAGAGCACCAACAAAAGAAGAAATGTCCCTGAGAGCTTATACTGCTCGATGCAGGTTGAATAAACTACGACGTGCAGCTTGCCGTTTGTTTACCTCTGAAACAATGGTTAAAGCTATTAAGAGACTGGAGTTTGAGATTGAAACTAGACGTTTGCTAGTTCGGAAAGACAGGCATCTTTGGAAAGATATTGGTAAGAATGTACAAAGGTTGTTGATATTTAGTATTTTTGGTAAAATAGCATTGAGTCATATTATAAGTGTAGCAAGTAGAGTAGAAAGACTTTTAACCAGATGGCTTTGTAACAATGAAATATGGTTTAAAAGTGTTTGCTGAATTTAACATTTCACCATACTTTACGTTCATTGCAGGAGAAAGACAGAAAGTCCTCAACTGGCTTTTATCTTACAACCCTTTGTGGCTACGCATAGGTCTGGAAGTAAGCAATGCTTCTTATGGATACTCTATTTTTGTAAAGCCTATGCCAAGAGTGGATCTCAAGTTCAACTATAGCTGACAGGCAGCTCTGGTTTATTATCAGAACAGAACAATTTCACATTTCCTTTTAATTCATGATTGTCTTGTTACAAAAGAGAATATTTCATCGGACAATTTAAAAGTGCCTTTCTGTGAGGAATACCCTGGAACTGGGCTGATGCTCCTTTGCTGTTGCTCAAGTAACTTTACCTTTCAGTAGTCGCTAGGAAATTGACACTTAGCGCGCTCCCACTACACTGCAGCTAGCTATGTTGGGACTGGTTAGGGAACTCCTGATGGAATCAGAGGACACTTTCCAGACATCAAAGAACCAGTAGATCCCATTGATACAAATTTTAACTTTTTAGATGGACGTTGTATTTGGGATACCTACTGGAATAAAACTAGGATTGAAACTTTGTTTGCTGTTTTTCAGATGAATCTGTTTTCAAATAAATGGGCTAGGTTACTAATGATTTGGGCAAGTGAGAAACTCTTAAATAGTGTATTGCTATTTATTTTGAATATAGCCTACTGAAATTCTAAAGAAATAAATGATACAATTGTGAGCATTTTTTTTTTAATTTTAAAAAGGTTTCCTTTTCTTTTCTCATTAGACTATTTATGGAGAACTGATTGCTTTGGAGAGTAATAGTGATATTATGGGTTTGGCAATATTTATTCTCAGTCGCCTACTTTGGAACCCCGATATAGCAGCTGAATACAGACACCCCACTGTACCTCACCTTTATCGGGATGGTAACTACTTTTTTTTCAAAACAGATTATTTTTAGCATTTAACTTTGCATTAATAAATAACATCTTTATGAACTTAATATTTTTAGGTCATGAAGAAGCTTTGTCTAAATTTACACTGAAAAAATTACTGCTGTTAGTTTGCTTTCTTGATCATGCCAAACAGTCTAGAATCATTGACCACGACCCTTGCCTCTTCTGCAAGGATGCAGAGTTCAAGGTAAAATATGATAGCCATTTCTTTTCATAATGTTTGATTGAACATATGACTTTGTATGCATATAATATAAAGTTGCTTTTTTAATGTTAAGACTTTAGTACTATTCACACTCAGCAAATCTTCCAGGAGGTCACTAGCTGTGTAAGACTTACCATCAGGACTTCTGAAGTGCATATAATTTATAGGGAGCGCTCAAGAGCCTTGTATTGTAGAGGTGCTTTCCTTTTCTTTCTAAGACTAAATACTGCTTTGCCACATCATTTATCTGAAGTTAAATCCTCTTGCATTTTGAAAGTTTATCTGAGGGCTGTCCTACAATACTTTGTTCCAGAAAGCTAGGCTGCATGTCCTATCTGTCATGCTATATGTTTGATTAGTAAATAGCCTCATTTATGTTGAACTAAAAACCATTTTTACTCTAGTCAGTTGAAGTCATGGTATAAATATCGTATGTAGTCTATTAGACTACAACACTGTTTAAGGAGTTAAATGCATGAATAAATAAAAATAAATTATTCATGCACTAGGATGCAGAGCAGGTATGATTAGCTAATGTTACGGCAGCTTGATATTTTTTGTTGTACACTAGGGAAGTTATGAAAGCTGTCATTAGGAAACCAGTTAGCTATCTGTGTCAGCGTTAGAATATTGTGGACACAATTTAAATGCCATGAAGAGATATTTAACTACTTGAATTTTTGTATCTTATGCGTAGTACTAAACGACAAATAACAAAGCGAAAGGCATTTGGGGGAAGGGATCAAATGGTCATTTGGTCTAAGTTTATTTTATTTCCCCTTAGAATAGTAAAGATGTTCTACTGGCATTTTCACGAGACTTCCTGAGTGGTGAAGGTGACCTTTCCCGTCATCTTGGCTTCCTGGGATTACCTGTTAGTCATGTTCAGACACCACTTGATGAATTTGACTTTGCTGTTACAAATCTAGCTGTAGACTTGCAGTGTGGCATTCGTCTTGTGTAAGTTGATACAGAATGGTTTTATGACTATCTATATTTGTCTAATCCTTCTGTAAGATGAACTAAGACACTTTATTGTTAGGAGAACAATGGAACTTCTCACAAAAAACTGGAGTCTCTCAAAGAAGCTAAGAGTTCCTGCAATAAGTCGTCTCCAGAAGATGCATAATGTTGATGTTGCCCTCCATGTTCTTAAAGAGCGGGGAATTCAATTGAAAGATGAATGTGGTAAGAATTGAAAAGTAGCGCTAGAATAACTATGCATTTGAAGAACAGGAATACATATTTTAATCGCTGTTGTATTTGATTTATAGGTGCTTCAATTGAGTCTAAGGATATTGTGGACAGGCACAGAGAGCGAACTTTAGCACTGCTGTGGAAAATTGTCTTTGCTTTCCAGGTATTGCATAAAGTTGTGTGTAGTTGTAAAGAATTTTAAGAAATGTTACAAACAAGAGGAGATAATGCATGGCTTGCAACAAAGAATTTGTAGTCTCTGAAATTGTCAAGTCTGGATTGACCTGGCTGGGTGACCCATGAGAATGATCTTTTGTGGATTCTCATGGTTAGACCTCATCGTGTGATGTATGTTCAAAGTGCTTTACAACTATTAGCTACATTGATGAGCTAGGCTCTAAAATGTAATACAATTCAGAACTCCTTTTAATTAGGTTCTGTACACTTGTTCATAGAATTTCTTGTGCCAGATACTGTAAGTTAAGTATGTGATAACAAGGGTCAGGTAATTTTGGCCACAGAAATTAACTTCTTGCTGAGGAATTCTCTTCGCGCTACTAAAAATAGCTCAAATAGATGGATGTGTTTAATACCGCTTCCAAACACTTGAAGAATGAAATAATCACCTTTGGACTTAGTATGGAGGCTAATTATTGTACTTGTATAGCCCTAAATGGAAGAAGGAAGCAGAGAGTAGGAGAAGAGTTTGGCTTAATGGCAAGGTTTAAGAGGTTACTTGAGCCAACTAAATATTCTTAAAAAATCAATATCCAGCTTAAGTGAATCCAATAGGAAGCAGTATACATTATGGAAAGTAAAACCTATTAGGAGGGAATTTGAAAAGCAAGTAGCCAGAGACTTTTTTTTATTATATATAATACCTGATGCAAGAATCTTAAAGAGAATACTGCTGCAGAATTATCAGGAAGCCAAAGGAGCAATTGAATGCTGAAGAATATTGCAGAGAAAATGAATTTATTCATTTGCATCAGTCAACAACAAGATGTTGAGGTAGATCTAGAGTCTCTTTAATTAGTTATATGGATGACCACTTCCACAATTGCATTAGGTAAGATTAAAAAAAATACATGTTTTCAGGGTATAAACCAACCATTGATCCAGGTAGGAAGACAATTTCCCTTTAAGTTTATTTTAAAAGCATCTGGTACTGGCCACTGTCATCTAGGATGCTGGATTGGAGTAACAACTAGTTTGATCCAGTATGGAAACTGTTATATTAGTAAATAGTGTGAGTGGTCAGTCCCTGGCACTTACTTAAGATGCTTTCTTCCAAACCATCCCCTCTCTGTTTAACCACATCAAGTTTACAAGATCACTGTAACGTTTTTTTATGTATCAGAAAAATTGATTTGTTTGTTTCCATTAAAGGTGGATGTTTCCCTTAATGTGAAGCAGTTAGAAGAAGAAATTTCTTTTTTAAAGAATACACATAATATTAAGACACAAATGGCTACTCTGGTGTCCTGCTCTTATCAAAGTAAAGTGAGAAAAAACAGCAGTACTTACTCATCTGAAAGTTACAGCAAAAATGTGAAGCTGCTGATGGACTGGGTCAATGCTGTTTGTGGGTTTTACAATATTAAGGTAAGTAGTCCTGGTTTTTTGTGTGTATATTTCCAGATTTTGTACATCTGCAAATACATTGTCTTGTAATGGGAAATGTTTATAATTATATGTCATTCAACACTAAATGTGTTCTATCAAATATATATTGATTAATAGTGATCTGTCATAAGTATTGTAATGGATGAAGTTCTATCAGTCTTATTTGGACTATCCCATTGGTGGGATGTCAGATATCTAGGATGTGTCTTCATGGGCCCACTTGCATTTCTATCATTTTTAATACATTCTCCTAGTAGAGAATTCCCACAGTGAATGTCTGTACTACCTGCCTGGCTACATACCAATCGAGGGAAATCTTCCCTCTATTAGTGAGCAAGCAGAATAAACTCTTTGAAAGACTTCCTTGAAGGATCCCATTGGTGGCTGATTCTAGTTTGCGGGAAAGGAGATGGTTTTTAATGAGCCTCTTGGTCCAAAGCAGTTCCTCCACTATATAAGTTTTTCATAACCTTCAAGAACTTCAGGCACTAAGATTAACATTAAAGATAGTCCCTGTGAGTATTTGTCTCTCCCCAAGCCGGCATATCATTTTTACAAGAGGTAGGGCGTTTCTTACGGACAGGGAGCAAGGAGTGAAACCCTGTTCAAGGAGACTTACTGCTCATCAGAATGGCTGGCACACTTGCACACTTTAGGAAAGCAAAATCTAACTTAATTATTTTAAGCTTAGGAGGCTTCAAATTCATTTCCCAGGCATTGCCATTTCTGAGTCCCTAATCAATGAAGCCACCTTTCTCTCTGAACTTCATGAATTTCACTTTGTGTGTCTTCCTCTGTTTGTTTGTCTCAAGTGCATCCATGCCTACTTCTCTTTAATACTTATGTATGTGGAATGTCATCCCTGATACTGTGTCTCTCACAATCAGTCTTCATTTAAATGCCTCTGGTCACAATCCCTCACACAAACCATTCTTTAACTCCCATAAATAAAAATCAAGGAACTAAAATGATGGATACTGTACCGCACAAGCAACTCCATAGCATTTTGTGTATTCCGTTCTCTATTCTGCTTGTCTTGCTTTCCTAATACTGCTTCTCTACATATTCTTGCTTTCCAAGATAGTAGTCAGTTGGTTAAGTATGTTTAAGATTTATGAGCTACAGGTGCTATCTTATTCTGAAAATATTTAGCACATTTTTTGACAGTGGATTAAAACATCAGTAACATACTATGCTATAGAAGGTCCTTTCTAGGATCCTTCCATAGAATTCTCCATGTCTGGTTTCTTTGACTACCGTTGTTCTATGAGGTGCACTTTTACTTTGGGTAGACATCCCTTTATATTTCTGACTTTCAGGAATGGAGAGCCACAGCATGGACTCGGCAAATGAGCATTACTTTCAGATAACTTGAATTTCATATATTTAATTTTCCTTTGTATATATATTAAAAGAAATGTGCATAGCTACATTCCTATCCAGTTACAGATATATTATGACAAATGAGACCTATTTTAAACTTGTACTAATTCATGAGTGTGAAAAATTTCAAGGTTTTTTATTTTTTTTTAAACCAGGTGGAAAACTTCACAGTATCTTTCTCAGATGGCAGAGTATTGTGCTATTTGATTCACCACTATCATCCATGTTATGTGCCTTTGGAAGCTGTATCCCAAAGTACCACTCAAACAGTAGAATGTACAAAAACTGGTACAGTAGCACTAAATTCTTCCTCTGAATCTGATACATCTCTAAATATGTTGGCTGGAACATTTGACCAAAGTGAGTTATTCTTTAATATAAGATTTTTTGAAGCAGATTGCATGTTTTTTTTAAAAAAATAAATAAATAAAACCCTTAATCTGACTGACAAACACGATTATATTTTTCCTTCTGTTATAAAGCTATAACTACCTCAGTCGTCTATAAGGAACTTCTGGACAATGAAAAGAGAAATTTCCAGTTGATTAATACTGCAGTTTCTGACCTGGGTGGAATACCAGCTATGATTCATCATTCAGATATGTCAAATACAATTCCTGATGAGAAGGTGAGAGGTGGTTTTTAATTTTATTTTATATAATTTCATATAAACTGGACAGTCCTAACTTACCATGGTGTTTTTTTTATGTATATTTCTTTAGGTTGTTATCACCTATCTGTCGTTTCTGTGTTCACGGCTTCTAGATCTTCGAAAAGAGACTCGAGCTGCTCGGCTAATTCAGTCAATTTGGAGGAAATACAGGCTGAAAGCAGAGCTAAAACTCCACCAGGTATTTTTATCAAGGACTTTATTCTTTTGTGAAGTAGTACAGTAAAAGCTGTGTTGTCCAGCCCTGTACCAACCAGAAAGCTCTCTAAACCAGCATTTCTAATATTCATAGAAAGTCCAGTTTATAGTCTGGTTGGCATGGGGCCAGCAGGCTCCGTACATGGCTCCGTGTGGCTCCCCAGAAGTGGCAACATGTCCCTGCTGCTCCTAGGCCAGGGGTGGGCACACTATGGCCCATGGGCCAGATCTGGCCCCTCAGGGCTTTGGATCTGGCCCACGGGATTGCCCCCTGTGGTGCTGCAGGCCCCGCGCCATTCTCGGAAGCGGCCGGCACCACATCCCTGCAGCCCGGGCTGGGGGGCGGAGGGCTCTGTGCGTTGCCCTTGCCTCCAGGCACTGCCCCGGCAGCTCCCATTGGCTGGGAACGGGGAACCATGGCCAATGGGAGCTTCGGGGGAGGTACCTGGAGGCCTGGCAAGGGCAGTGCGCGGAGCCCTGTGTCCCCTTCTCCCCCAGGGGCTGCGCAGGGACATGGCTCTGGCCACTTCCCGGTGCGGCATGGAGCCAGGGTATGCAGGCAGGGAGCCTGCCCTGGCCCCAATGCGCACCTCTGCCACCCTGGAGCCTCTTTAGCTAAGTGAGGCCGGAGCCCGAACCCCTCCTTCACCCCGCTCCCCAACTCCCTGCCCTGAACCCCCTGCCTGCACCTCGCACCCCTCCTGCACCCAACCCCCTGCCCTGAGCCCCCTCCGGCAGTCTGCACCCCTCCTCTGCCCCAATCTCTTGCCCTGAACCCATTCCTGCACACCGCACCCCCTCTCACACCTCGATCCTCTGCCCCGGCCCTGCATACAATTTCCCCACCCAGATGTGGCCCTCAGCCCAAAAAGTTTGCCCACCCCTGTCCTAAGCAGAAGAATGGCCGCGCAAGCACTACCCCTCCCCCAGATCCCATTGGCCGTGGTTCCCAGCCAATGGGAGCTGCGAAGGCAGTGCGCGGGGCAGGGGCAGCGCATAGCTGCCTGCCGTGCCTCTGCCTAAGAGTAGCAAGGACAAGTAGCCGCTTGCGGGGAGCTGCCTGAGGTAAGTGCCCCCGAGAGCCTGCACCCTGCAAACGCCCCCCCGCATCCAATGTTTAGTTAACTGGCATTTTTCACTTACCGGCACGCCCCATTTCCCCAACATGCCAGATAAAAAAGCTTTTACTGTAATAATCACTCTTGGTTTGTGGTACAGTGGGGGATACAAAATCAACCAAGTTGTGAATGGATAGTCTTCAGAGAGTAGCATTTGTAACTACTTTTTGAGGACTTCATATGTTACTAAGATGGTGACACAATCTTGCTTTAAAGCAAAACGCATCTTTTCATTCTCTTCAGAATGAGAACTAGTCAATGTAAAGACTAGTGCTCTGCCAGGGTTACATTTAATGTTAATAAGAGTGTTTCAGTCCTTTTCCCAAGTCAAGGCTGAAGTGGCTTTACTGAACTTTATGAAGAACTCCACACTTATTAATTTTACTTCTTTGCAATTTAAAATAAGATGAAAAGAATACCACGTTTGAGTTAGGTCTCTTGCTGCTGTGCAATGTATAGGATTTGACACACAACTTGACCAAAGCATTTCAACTGCAAATTTCAACAATGTTGGTGTTCCATTTCTGACTTTCTACAGGGAATTATGCTAAATTATATGTTCATTTTGAAATATACAAGACTATACAAATTGCCAAACAACTTGTTGCCCACTTCAAACTTTAATTCAGGTACTTAAAAGTGAAAGGTAGCTGGGGTACATTCAAGGCTGCAGGATTTCACCATGCTTCTTTACCATGTGTATAGCATTACATTTTTCTTCTTCGAGTAGTGTCACTATGGGTGCTCCACTAAGTGTGCTTGCGTCCCTACACTGCTGATTGGAGAACTTTTTTGATAGCACTGTCTGTTAGGCCCACTCATGCACTATCTCTCCTTGTGCTGCCCTTGTGTGGTGCACCAACAGCATGCCTCTTGAGCCTCACCCGAGAACCCTCCTAGAACACCCCCTTGTCCACAGCATCTAGGGCTTCTTAACTGCCTCAAGAGATCGAGGAACAGGAAGCTGGTACCAAGGAGGAAGTGACACCGAGGTGCATATTCTAGTCTCCAGGCGAAGCCGTCATGCCTCCCACACCATCTTTGGCAGATGAGGGTGTTTGCCAGCTCCTGGAAAACATAAAAGTCAAGATACAATTGGAGGAAGTCAAGGGCACCCACCATCAGCTCTTTGACATCCTCCACTCTTCATCCTCCTCAAAAATTGCCCTCTCAATTAATTAGGCCATTTTAGTCCCGGCAAACATCTTGTGGCAAACTCTGGCATCAGTGGTGCCAACTTGCAAGCGAGCAGACACAAAAATACTATGTCTCAGCCCAGGAATCTGAATTCCTATTTTCTCACTCCTCACCCAACTCCATTGTGGTGGATGCCGTCAACTCCCGCAGCCAATAACACCAATCAAAGACTACTCCCTCTGATAGGGATTGGAAGCATCTTGATCCTTTGGCAGAGAAGTGTACTTCTCAGCCACTTTGCAGTTCTGTATCGCCAACTACAAGCCCTCATGGTGAAATACAACTACATAAATTACTCAAACCTGAATGACTTTATTGAAAAGTTGCCAGAGACACATCACAATTCCTTTAAGGCCATTATCCAGGAGGGCCAATTAGTGGCAAAAACATTGCTGCAATCTGCCCTCGATGCAGCCAGCATGGTAGCTAGGTTCATCTCTACAGCTGTGGTAATGCAATGAGCATCATAGCTTCATTTTGTCAGGATTCCTGAAAGAGGGGTAGTCCACAGTTGAGGACCTTCCCTTTTGAGGGCACAAAGCTCTTTTCTGGGAAGACTGACGCCTCCCTTCGCGCTCTGAAGGACTCCAGGTCTACCCTTCAGTCACTGGTTATCTATACACCGGGACAAAAGAGATGATTTAGTCCCCAACCCCAGCATAAACCACACGCCACCCACCCTCCTCCACTTCAGAGTTCTTGTCAATGAGTCCTTCTGTGGTGGAGAAGGAAATAAGGGAGGTTAGTGTGCGCTTGCTGACAAGTGTTGTGGTACCGTACGAGGAGAGACCGTACGTGTGCGGCCCTGGCAGACACCGCTACCAAAGTTCTGATTAGCAGCGTAGGGATGCAAGCACACCTACAGTGGAGCACACATATGGACCCACATCTCGAAGAACCATCCTTACTGCAAAAGGTGAGTAACTTCGTCTAAGAGTTCCTTAATATTGAAGTTAAAAGCTAGCACTACTGCTAATATCTAAAGTTAAAAATGTTGAAGACCGTGAATAAAGAGGGCACGTTGTCCAAGGGGAGAAGGCAAGAACATAAGATGTACCATCTATAATGACTTACCAGCTGAAATCCCTAAGATCTATTTCAGGAAAGTTTGCTTCCGGTAACAGGAGGTGAAGAAATAACACATCTTCTCATCTAAGCTGAAGGGGTGGGGGAAGGATTGAAATATGACACTACATATATTTTAACCAACTTTTGTTATTAGTGGGAAACTCTCTCTTTGACAAATCTCTAAAAATAACTATAATCAACATAGTAGTTTTACTAATTAGCTTTTATGTATTAAAATTAGAGGGATCCTGTTTTGATGCTGAAAAAGCACATGAAACTTATTTGAAAATGTGTGTTTAAGGGAGAAATAAACATTGTTACTCAAACTAAGATACAGTGAAATGTGTATCTGAGTAAATTTTTGCAACTGACACTGCTGTGATCTCCGAGAAACGATGGAGGCATAGCTTTGGCTATATATTCTTTGTTTTGTTTTTTTAAACTAAAAAACAAACAAAAACCACAACTTTCAATGGAAATTCACTCCTTGCAGGAAAAAGACAAAGCTGCTCGGATTATTCAATCAGCTGTAATAAATTTTCTGTCTCACCTGCGCATCCAGAAAAAAGTTAATGCAGCAATTTTCATTCAGAAACACTGGAGAAGATATTTAGCTGAGAGGAAAACTTTGAAATTACAAAAGGCAAAATTGGAGGAAACTAAAAGTGAATCAGCTACAGTCATCCAGGTACGATTAAGTTAACTGGGGGGAAAAAAGCAATGAAGCTTTTTAAAAGGAGCTTCTTCTCTACTTAAAAGTTGAAGGAAAAGGCACATTCCCATGTCACAGGTTTTGCTGGTGGAATCACAAAGGCTTAAAGCAGTATATTCTCTGCCTTCAGTAGCTGCAGACTAAACTACCCAGAACTCTGGACTATTCCTTTTGAAAGTGCCAAATGGGACATAATGCTGGTATTTGCTATTGTTTTTAATGTTTCCCATTGGTGCACCAAAGGGTTTAAAATAGTGGTTCCTAAATTTCTGATCACGTGGTGCTGTTCTGCTTCTTTTCCAGCTGCTAAATAGCACTGACCCTGAAAATTCATTAATTTCTTAATATTCCTTCCTTCTCTATATAAGCGATTGCTGTAGGTGCCACAGGGATGCTTGCTTTTAGTGGGAGAAGTAGTCATCTACTGCCTCATTCCTGATTGTGCTAATACTTAAGAAATTTTCTCTGTTAAGATGTGGTACGTACTTTGAATACATATGAGAACCCCTTATTGTTACTTTTAATTCAGAACTCTTATAAATAAGAATATATAAATAAATACCCAACAGTAACTTGTGGACTTCAACCCAAATGTTACTTAAACTTTTTGTAAGAAAACTCTGGGACTTTGTGTTAATTCTCAGTTTATTTCTCAACCGTTTGTAAGGTAATCTTAACTGCTTTAATAGGTTCACCATTTGGCATAGAATTGGTATGTAAAAAGGAATAGCCTTAATGCATTCTGTATTTGTGATCATGAAAAAAGTTCTGGATCGTTAGTCTGGGGATAGAGTAGGAGTGAATAAATTGGAACACACAGACCTAAAGTCCATAAACTGAGGATTAATGTTGAAAGTGGCAAAATTGGGGGATTTTTTTGTTTTTCAATAAGAAAAATAACTAGTTCTTGGGGTGAAACTTCTAGGCTAACTTGAATATTAATATAATCTCAGTTTAATTCATAAATTTATCATTCTGTTCTCTCTTGCAGACTTACTGGAGAAGATTCTGTGCTAGAAAAAGATATCTGCAGCTAAGATACTATGTTATCCTTGTGCAAGCTAGGATAAGAATGATGATTGCTGCTTCTGCGTATAAACGACTTCTTTGGGCAACTGTTACAATTCAGAGACATTTGCGTGCTTCCTTGGTGGCAAAACAAGATCAGCAAAGATATGAAACTTTAAAGTCTTCATCACTTGTCATTCAATCTGCATTTAGAAGATGGAGAAAACACAAAATTGAGCAGAAAATTAAAGCTGCGATAGTGTTGCAAACTGCTTTCCGAAAACGGCAAGCCTCAAGATTAGCTAAGAGAGAGCGAGCTGCTGTTGTCATACAGTCTTGGTATAGAATGCATAAAGATTTGAAGCAGTATTTACATGTTAGAAAAAGTGTTATCCAGATTCAAGCCTGGCTTAGACGTGTTCAGGCTAAACATGTTTATGAGGAAAAAAGGGCTTGCATACTGATGATTCAAAAGTATTACAGAGCTTATCGGTTAGGTAAAATTCAAAGAAAAAACTATTTGCAAAAACGTGCAGCAGTTACAGTCCTCCAAGCTGCTTTTAGAGGCAGGAAAGCTCGTCTGTTATATAGACAAATAAAAGCAGTCTGTGTTGTTCAATCACATTGGAGAATGAGGCAAGAGAAGCGAAGATTTTTACTCCTGAAACAGTCTGTTGTTACATTACAGTCGCATGTGAGAAAATATCAACAACTAAAAAGATACAAAGAGACTAAAAATGCTGTTTGCATAATTCAGACTCGATACAGAGCATATGTTGCGTCCAAAAATGCTGTCTCTTCTTTCCAGAAAATACGCCTTGCTGCTATTGTGCTACAATCTGCCTATAGAAGAATGCAAGCTAGGAAAGAGGCCCACGTATTGAGATCTGTGGTGAAAATTCAGTCAAGTTATCGTGCTTATGTTGCCCAGAGAAGATTTGAAAATTTAAAAGTGGCTGCAGTGAAGATTCAGGCTTTTATAAAAATGATACAAGCACGTAAACATTATCGTGCTTTAAGGGAGGCAGCACTCTATGTTCAACGAAGATACCGTTCCCAAAAATACATCCTTCAACTTAAAGAATATAGAAAACTGACGGTAGCTTGTGTCAGCGTTCAAGCTGCAGTGCGAGGGCATCTGATCAGAAAACGAGTACAAAGATGGAGAGAGGCTGCAACCTTGCTCCAGGCTTACTACAGAATGAAAAGGGATAGGCAACGCTATCTGAGGGTGTATAGCGCTACTGTTATCATTCAGAATCGTTATTGTGCATACCAAGAGCAAGTCCGTCAGAGGCAGAAGTTCTTGAAAGTCAAAAAGGCAGTTGTCTACTTGCAAGCAGCCTACAGAGGTTATAGAGTACGCAAAATGCTTAAACTTCAGTATACGGCCACTGTTAAGATCCAGACAGCTTTTAGAGCTCATGCTGCAAGAATGAAATATCAAGCAATGATTCAGGCCTCTCTTGTGATTCAGAGGTGGTACAGAGCCTACAAAACTGGTTACAAAGTGAGACTGAGCTTCTTAAAAAGAAGAGCAGCTGTGATTTCTCTTCAAGCAGCTCTTCGTGGTTGGCAAGTACGAAAACAGGTTCAAAGGCAACATGGTGCTGCAGTTACAATACAGACTGCCTTTAGAAAGTTCCAGGCTCAAAGATTCAGGCTTGTAAACAATGCTGTGCTAACTATCCAGCAGCATTATAGAGCCAGCATTGTAGGTAGAAAACAGCGGCAAGAATATATGGAACTGCATAACTGTATTGTACAGCTCCAGGCAGTTTGGAGAGGAAGAACTGTGAGAAAACAAATTCAAAGGAAGCATCAATTTGCAGTAATCATACAGTCCTATTACAGAATGCATGTAAATCAATCAAAGTTGAAAACTTTGAGACAAGCTGTCTTAGTGATTCAGAGACACTACAGAGCTTACTGTATGAAAAAGAAACAACGTACACTTTATCTAAAAACAAAAGCAGCTGTCTTAGTCTTGCAAGCTGCTTTCCGTGGGATGAGAGTGAGGAAACAATTATGGGAATTCAACAAAGCTGCTACTACTATACAAGCAACCTACAGATCCTATGTAGTAAAAAAAAAATATGCAGCACTTAAAGCTATGACTATCATGGTTCAAAGGCGGCATCGTGCAGTTGTGCAAGCTAAGTATCAAAAGCAGGAATATCTGTCTTTAAAGAATGCAGTTGTTAAAATTCAGGCTATTTATAAAGGTATAAAAGTAAGACGACAAATTCACTGCATGCATCAGGCGGCTATTTCAATTCAAGCCATGTTTAAGATGCATCGTATAAACATTAGGTATCGGGCAGTGAAACTGGCAGCAATTGTAATTCAAATTAGATATAGAGCATTTCATCAAGGGAGAGTGGAACGTAAAAAATACTTAGAGCTACAGAGATCATCCCTTGTCCTTCAGGCTGCCTATAGAGGCATGAAAGTTCGAAGAAAGGTAAGAATTATGCATCAATCTGCAACAATAATACAGTCATATTATCGAATGCACAGACAACAAAAAGATTTCAAAAAGTTATCCATGGTAACTAAACAGATACAGCAGTGGTATCGTGCTTGCAAAGAACGAAATGTTCAAGTACACAAATACAGGATTATGAAGAGGGCCATACTCTGTATCCAGGCTGCGTTTCGCGGTATGAAAACCAGGAGACATTTGAAAATGATGCATGTAGCTGCAGCCCTTCTTCAAAGGAGAGTTAGGTCCTTTCTTAAAAGGAAAAAATATATTTCTCTTAGGGCAGCTGCTGTTATGATTCAGAGAAAATATAGAGCAGCAGCACATGCAAAGCAACAGCACCAAGAATATCTTCATGTCCGTAAGGCTGTTGTTACCATACAGTCTGCTTATAGAGGCTTTGTGGTAAGGGAAAAGATGCAACAGATGCACAAGGCTGCTACAGTTATCCAAGCAACCTTAAGAATGTATAGAATGCGTGTTTCCTATCAATCTGTCAAATTTGCTTCAATAACTATACAACAACATTACCGAGCTTACAAGGAGGGAAAACGTGTGAGAGAAATGTACTTAAAACAGTACAACTCTGTTTTAGCTCTTCAGGCTGCCTATAGAGGAATGAAAACAAGACAGCTCCTAAAGAAAAAACATAATGCTGCAACCATAATACAAACCAATTATCGAATGTACAAGCGAAGTTGCTACTACAAAAAAGTACAGTGGGCAACCCAAGTAATACAGAAAAGACACAGAGCCAGTAAGCTGAGAGGAATTGCAGTACAGCAGTACTCTTCTATGAAGAAAGCAGCAACTTGCATTCAGAGAGCTTTTCGGGAGATGAGGGCAAGAAAAAAACATCGGGAAATGTGTCAAGCTGCTGTTGTTCTTCAGAGACGTTTTAAAACATTTAAAGAACGACAGAGGTATCTTTCCCTTAAAGCTGCTGCTGTTGTCCTTCAGAGAAGGTACAGAGCTTTAATTTTGGTAAGATGGCACACTCAGGAATACCTTTCTTTTCGTAGAGCGGTTATTCGTGTACAGTCTCTGTACAGGGGTATTCAAACAAGAAGAAACATTCAACATATGCATTTGGCTGCCAGCACAATCCAGTCAGCATTCAGAATGCATAAGATTAAAATCTCCTACCAGAGAATGAGAATTGCAGCTCTAGTCATACAGAATTATTACCGATTCTATGTTAAAGGAAAAGTTCAACGGAAGATATATCTGACCATTCAGAAATCTGTGCTGATCATTCAGGCTGCTTATAGAGGCATGAAAGCACGACAAGAACTGAAAATCATGCGCGCATCAGCAACTGTAATACAGTCTCTTTATCGTATGCACAAACGGCATAATCATTATAAACAGTTACGCTGGGCAGTCAGAGTTGTACAGCAAAGGTTCAGAGCTAACAGGGCAAGAGAAGCTGAAGTAAAAAACTATACCAAAATTAAAAAGGCTGCCCTTTGCCTTCAGTCTGCTTTTCGTGCTAAAAAAGCTAGGCAGTTGGCTACAATCATACAAGCTGCACAGCGTATTCAGTCAGTATTACAGATGTACTTAGACAGGAGACGTTTTCTTAAGAAGAAGACCGCAGCAGTAGCAATTCAGTCTGCATTCCGATGCCATAGAATGAAAACTCGCTACAAAGCAATTCGGGATTCAACAGTTGCGATTCAGCGATGGTACAGAGCCTGTCGAATGGCTCGTTTACAGAAAGCTGAGTACTCTGCCCAAAGGCAAGCCGTAATAATTATTCAGTCTGCCTATCGTGGAACAGTAGTAAGAAAAATGGCAAAGCAAAAACGTGCTGCAAGAAAGATTCAGGCTTTTCTTCACATGGCTGTGCATCGCAGAAAATTTGTTAGACTCAGAGCAGCAGCTGTTACATTGCAGACTTACTACTTGATGAATAAAACCAAATTACAGTATATGACCTACAGAAAGGCAGCATTTGTATTACAGCAGCACTTCAAATCACATTTAGCTATGAAACACCAAAGAGGAGCTTATTTAAGAACCCGGAAGAGCATTATAATTATACAGTCTAGAATCCGGGGATTCATCGAGCATAGAAAGCTTCAGAAAATTAAACAAAGCACAATAAAAATTCAGGTATGTGAAAATGCAATGTGTTGTGCTGTATACATCCCTGGTTAATACTGTAACATCCGATGACAAACTGTAATATAAATTGTGTTTAAAAACAAGACCAGAAGTAAAATACTGGTTGCCAGTATGTGATAAGTTTCTGAAGCATGATTGATATAACTGCTATAACGATCATCAACAGATGAATCAGTCATACTTTGAAAGGTGACTTTTTAAAAATGGCATTGTTAGTGACTTCCACATCCAAAATGCTCATTTTACAAGTAATAACTTTTCCTAAATTCTAGTCCTACAAACTCAACTTCCAGGCTGCAAAAGTCAAGTTGGTGTTTTTCCTGCTTGTGCAGGAAACAAAGATTCTGCAGGTTAAACTATGCCCTCGTATTCAGTTGGTTTGTACAGATGTGACTAATGGTAACTTAATAGCTCTACTGATATGAGAAGAAATGGAAGCCAGCTCATTTAAGTAAATGTGTGGGCTCTGGAGTGGTAAATAGAGTAAAAGTAGTCACTTATTTTGTCAAAGTGAGAAGCTATGACAACATACACAGAGCAAGGGGTAAGAAGAGGCCATTTTTACATAGTCTCTGTCAGCCTCTTTAAAAGGCTCTCTTTTAGAGTGAATAAATGGTGATCTTGATCCCTTTTAAAAAAACTTGTTAACATTAGATATTTGAGGCCCCTGACTATTTTTTTTCCCAAGGGGGGGTGGGAGGCAGCTAAACATCAGAGGGAAAAAGGTGTGGTCCACGAATCCAGAGATATGTCTAGAGATGTGAGGAAAAACACTCAAAAAACCAGTCTTCCGTCCCTCCATGACAGGTCAAAAGGCTGCTGGGAGAAAGTAGAGAGCACTGCTCTTGCCTCCATAGACAGCAGTGGGGAACTAAACAGTGCGTTCACAGTAACTGGTCCTCTGAACTTCCTTCTGGTGTTTCCCACTCTTTTTGGCTGAGTATGTCTCTCGCTACCCCCATAGGCTGTTTGTGGGAAGAGCTGCAAGTGATTTTTTTCCCTTGTCCACTTAGCTGTCTTGTTTGGGGGACAGGGAGATTGCTCCTTGGACTGCCATAGCTTCCTGGAGTAGGGGGTGCCAAGATACTCCTTACCTTTTTACATTTCCTTCTCCTGCACGCCCCAAAAAGGGGAGTAGGAGTTTTAGGGTTTCTTATAATGTTCCAGATTTTTTGTTTGGGAGAAGGGGGAAACCCTCCCATTTATTTTTCAGTTGCTGGAGCCCCTGGGAGAGTTTCTGCTGCCTTATCTAACCTCACCTCTTACTAATGTGCAAGTGTACCTAGACAGGTGATTGCGCTTCTGCCTTCAAAACAGAGAGTGCATAGGGTGGGAGATCCTCAGCATCCCAAATTCCCATAATATAGATGCAGAAATAATTTGATTGGCCACTTACAAAAAGTGAAATTGGTGAGTAAAGCCACAGTTTATGGTAAGAGCAGAAAAAAAGGACAGTACAAACTGAAATATGCTAGGATTTACCATGGATTTAGTTAGAGACAACAATACCTTCACTACAAGTTTCCAACTCTGTAAAGACAGCAGTGCTACTGAGCACGTCACCTTTGAAATATTGAACAACAAAAACAGCTTCAAATCAAAATAGTTGTAGTTACGTTTCAGGTTGTTCCAGGATGATCTTTAAAATCTGTAACTTTTATCTTAATTCATTTTGGGATTTTTTTTCTCTTTGTGAAATTGACATTGATGAAAGTGTGTGTAGTATTTCCCAGCTTATACTTGCTGTGTGCAGGAGAAAGTGACTATACACAAAGTGCTATAGTAAAGAAACTGACAAGATTTTTTTCCCCCCTCCTCTCTAGTAATCTTGTGTGTAACTTGTCACAATAAGATTTAAAAAAAGACATTCAGGCAGAAGTGACTAGTTGTGGGGACGGGGGAGGGTTATCCTAGTTTGTCCCATTAAATACAAAATTAATTGCTTGTTTGTTTTTATGTTTGATAGGCTTTATTTAGAGGTTTTAAAGCCAGGCAGTTGGCTGGTAAAATGAGAGCTGCACGAACAATTCAAGCCTGGCTCAGAAGATACAGAGCACGAAAAGAATATATAGCTGTGGTAAAAGCTACTTGTATCATTCAAGGTTATTTCAAAACCAAACAGCAGAGGACCTGGTAATGTACTATTGTTGTGTGACATACTTCTTTTCGTGGTCTTGAGCTATTTATTGTTTCATAACTTAATATTGCTTTGCACTCTGGCAAAGCTCTGTCATTTCTTTAGGCCCTGATTCTGCAAAGACTCAAGTATGTGAGTAATCCATTGACTTCTTGTGGCTAATGTGCATAAAGTTATTCACATGTTTAAGCCCCAGCCCTCAAAAACCTAATCTTTGTATTTTTGGTGAGTTTTGTGTTTGTTAATCTTGGAAGGACAGAAGGGGAGAGCCAGCTGCAGGTACTTGCTTTCATCTCATATGTGAAGTTTAGTTTTACTACACTGCTTTCTTCTCGAGAGTTATGTTTGTGTTTTGAAAACTCCAGAATTAAAAACATGTGGGTTTTTTTTGTATTTTAATTAGTCCTAGTTCCTGCTCCAAAGTTAAACTTATTTTTGTTTTCTATTTGTCTTGAGACAAGATCTAAAATTTCTCAAATCACTTTTTACTAGTTTTACTCCAGTGTTTCATGTTTCCATTGACTTTAACTAGTCTTGAGCCTTAAGAGCTGGGCCAGTGTTCTATTTACATTCTGTGTGTGTAAACCAAAATGTCTATGGATTTGATAACTTTCCAATGAATGCCACTTGTCTTGCTAATCTTCTGCTGATGGCAATAAATAAATGCAAACGAAAACGTCTCATTTTTAAAACTCACGTTTTTGTTTTTTAGAAAAACTAAAATGTTCATTTGCATTAGGTTTTTGAAAGTGAAGGCCTCTACAGTTACTATTCAGAGGAGATGGAGAGAAACCCTCACTGCAAGAACAATTCTGCTACAATTCCTAACAACCAAGAAAGCTGCAGTTCAGATTCAATCAGGTTACAGAAGATACAGCACTAGGAAACAGATTAAAAAGGTATTTTCACTCTTAAATTCAGCTAAGACAGGGGTGGTGTTGAATGTTAAATATTTTCAGTGTGTGCAGTAAACTAGTATAATGTACTCAGACAATAATTTAGCTTTCTCTCTAAAAAGTGAGCCTGTTCATTGCCTTTGATATATAACTACTTTTATTCAAGTTAATTTTTCCTAAAGAAAATCGTCTTGGTTGGGCTCTAGTTTAAAACTATACTATATTTATAAAGAAAATTACATTAAAAAAATGTTAAAGTTGAAAAGAGAAGTACTTAAGTCAGAAAATGCCAAAGTGAAGTCCCCTATCAGCAAAGACTTAAAGTATGTGCTTAACTTTTGACACTTTGAATAGTCCCATTGAAGTTAACAGTGGAACATAGTAATCCTTCACTGCAGCTGTTGTTGTCTGCTATACTTATAATTACGGCTGTCGAGTAATCGCAGTTAACACACGATTAACTCAAAATTAATTGTGATTAAAAAATTAATTGCGACTAATCAATTTTAATCGCACTATTAAACAATAGAATATCAACTGAAATTTATTAAATATTTTGGATGTTTTTGTACATTTTTCATGTAGTATTTGCTGTAATTGAAATCAAACTGTGTATTATTTTTGATTACAAATATTTGCACTGTAAAAATGATAAACAAAAGAAATAGTATTTTTCAATTCACCTCGTACAAGTACTGTAATGCAATCTTTGTCTTGAAAGTGAAACTTACAAATGTAGATTTTTTTTGTTACGTAATTGTACTCAAAAACAAAATAATGTAAAACTTCAGAGTCTGCAAGTCCACTCAGTCCTACTTCTTGTTCAGCCTATCTCTAAGACAAACAAGTTTGTTTACATTTACAGAAAATAATGCTGCCCGCTTCTTATTTACAATGTCATCAGAAAGTGAGAACAGGCATTTGCATGGCACTTTTGTAGCTGTCATTGCAAGGTATTTACGTGCCAGATATGCTGAACATTCACATGCCCCTTCATGCTTCGGCCACCATTCCAGAGGACATGCTTCCATGCTGATGCCGCTTGTTTTTTTTTGTTTGTTTTGTTTGTTTTTAAAAAGCGTCAATTAAATTTGTGACTGAACTCCTTGGGGGAGGATTGTGTGTCCCCTGCTCTTTTACATGCATTCTGCCATATATTTCATGGTATAGCCGTTTCGAATGATGACCCAGCACATGTTGTTCATTGTAAGAACACTTTGCGTTTTGTCAAATGTGCAGTCAAAGAAGGTACCAGTGTGAGATTTCTAAAGATGGCTACCGCACTCGACCCAAGGTTTTAAGAATCTGAAGTGCCTTCCAAAATCTGAGATGGACAAAGTGTGGAGCATGCTTTCAAAAGTCTTAAAAGAGCAACACTCAAATGCGGAAACTACAGAACCACCAAAAAAGAAAATCCACCTTCTGCTGGTGGCATCTGACTCAGATAATGAAAATGAACATGCGTCAGTCCGCGCTGCTTTGGATTGTTATTGAGAAGAACCTGTCATCGGCATGGACACACGTCCTCTGGAATGGTGGTTGAAGCATGAAGGGACATATGAATCTTTGGTGCATCTGGCACATAAATGTGTTGTGACACGAGCTACAACAGTGCCATGCAAACGCTCGTTCTCATTTTCAGGTGACATTTTAAGCAAGAAGGGGGCAGCATTATCTCCTGCAAGTGTAAACAAACTTATTTGTCTGAGCAATTGGCTGAACAAGAAGTACGACTGAGTGGACTTGCAGGCTCTAAAATTTTTATTTTTGAATGCAGCTTTTTTGTACATAATTCTGCATTGGTAAGTTCAACTGTCATGATAAAGAGATTGCACTGCAGTACTTGTAGTGGGTGAATTGAAAAATACTATTTTTGTTTTTTTTACAGTGCAAATACTTGTAATCAAAAATAAATAAAGTGAGCACTGTACACTTTGTATTCCGTGTTGTAATTGAAATCAATATATCTGAAAATGTAGAAATAATTTTAATAAACGGTATTCTATTGTTTAACAGTGCGATTAATTAAGATTAATTTTTTAATCGTTTGATAGCCCTACTTATAATACTTTCTGCTATTTAAAAAAAGGTTTGTCACCAAAATATTATGAAGTATGGAAGGGGAAAAGAGAAGTAAAACCAGAACTAAGATTGCATTGATTTGTGAATGACACCTAAGAAATATATCAGAGTTGTTCCCCCCCACCCCCCACTTTTTGAGCTCTTCCATTTCCTTAAAGGTTCAGGTTTCTTTTACTTTGAGAGCAAACAAGATCCCAGTCGCTTAAACTTTGCCAAATATTGCATTTGCCTAATCTACATTGATGATAATAAGACCTGCACTTTAAATAAATGTAAAAATGGTCTATTGCTGTCATGGCCAACCTGCTTAAAATAAAATCCGTTGCCAACATTTTTAAGTCCTTTAAGGAGGAAAAAAGTCTCTAAGTTGTGAAAACTCCTACTGCTATTAGTGAATGCTGACTGACTTGCTGAGTTGAATTTAAGTGAGAAGTTTAGTGGCACCTTCATTTTATTTTTGATCCTTGGCCACTTCTTTCCATCTTACAATAGAGGGTAATGCGATAAACATGAAAACCTAATGTACTTCCACTATGACAAGAAAAAGCACACTTGACTATCAACACACAATTTATCTTCTAGATGCAGCAGGCTGCATGTTTGATTCAGGCAGCTTATCGAGGCTTCAAAGAAAGACACAAGTTTCATCAACAAAAAGCTGCTGCTTTGGTCATCCAAAAACACATACGAGCTAGGCAAAAAGGAAGACTTGAATGCATAAAATACATCCAAACTAGAAAAGCTGCTATTAAACTGCAAGCATTTTTACGGGGGTGGTTAGTAAGAAAAAAGGTAAGTGTCTTTTTAAGTGATTATAACTACATAGACATTTAAAATATATGAGATTAATTAGGAGTTAGGCTACAGTGAAAAACTCTGGTTTCAGACATTACACTAACCCCAGCTATTTTTTGTGGAACTCCATTTCTGAGTTAGCATAGATTATGATTATGATGTAGCAAAGGCTACCTCTGGATTTGATTATTAATGTTGTTTCCTGACTGTTTTTCTTTCTACAGATTTTAGATGAGAAACAGAAGAAGCGGCTGCTTTGTTTTTCAGCTGCTGCATATCATCATCTCTCTGCTATTAAAATTCAGAGAGCATTCAGAATTCACCTTGTATTGAAACATGCACAAATGCAGATCTCTTCTGTCATATGTATTCAGGTTAGCATTATTGGGAGGGAGGAGCTGTTGCACACTACTCATTCTCTTCAACTATTTTATTTAACTATTACCTAACTGGAATAATCACCAAACTACGCAGAAGAGTTGTTGCAGTACTGTCAGCTGTCACCAGTGGCCCCATTGTGGATGTGAAGGCCATGTCCCCTCCACACTCTCAGGCCTGCCAGTGACCCTGACTGGAAACCAGAGTCCTGACCCACTCTCTTCTCTATGCTGGAGGGAGGAGAGACAAGTTCAAGGGGAATCACAAGCTGCATGAGACATGGAGTCATATCCCCTAAACATGCAATAGCATGCTCAGAACCAATGTGTAAGCAACCCCAACTAGGGTACAGGGACCTTATTTGGACACTTTCTAACCCAGGGGTAATCCAATTATTTTTTGTTAAGGTCCAAACTTCTTGGTCAAGATCCAGAGAAAATAATACAAAAACAATAACAATAATAATAATAAGTAAATAAAAAGATTTCATAGTCTGTTCAAAATCATCTGGTGGTCCAGATTTGGTCTGTGGTCTGCCTATTGACTACCTCTGTTCTAACCCAACCAATCACACAGGGACCTGCCTAAATTGAGACCACTAATTTAATCTCCCCAAAACAAGACTCAGGCTGCTAAATGGAAGGTGGAGAAAAAATCCACATGCCAAAACAGGCAAATTTACTATAAAGGAAAAATTCTTTCCAGACCCCAAAACTGGTGATCAGCCTAGTCCCCAGCATCAAAGGAGACCCTGCAACTGGATTAAGGATGGGACTAGCAACTTCTCTCCCCATCCACCTCTGCCAAATGCGAGCTAGTCACCCTGTCCCATTACTACTGTCACAGTCCAGTGGCACATCTCCCCCTTCACCAAGGGTTTCTTTAGGTGCTCCCAGCCCTTTCAAAGCCACACCTATGCTATCGTGGTGTTCAGTTCCTGGCTTTGCATCAGTTAAATCCATGATAAATTCAGATTTTAGTCCTTACTCTATCAATTTTGAAGTAACAAGAAGTGTGTGCATACATGCATGTGTGGTGGTGTCAGGAAAAGAAAGAAAACTTAATTTGTCTCTTAAAAACTCCCATTTATCTTTAAACAGAGGTGGTTTCGAGCAAGACTTCAACAAAAAAAAAGTCTACAAGATCATCAGAAAATCATTAAAACACAGCGAATGGTTCGAAGGTGGCTGAAACAGAGAAATGAGGCTGCAACCACAATCCAAAGAGCTGTACGAAAGTTCCTTTTCTACAAACACAGAAGAAAGCTGAAGAATGGAATAATTAAATTTCAGGTATATGAATTCTAATAAGTGAATTCCATCTTGCTCATGTCTGCTATTTTATAGTTCTTAGAAAAGCCTGCTTCTATTTTATTACCAACCAAAGGTGTTTCTTTAAGGGTACAGATTTTTTTTATTTTTTTTTTATATGAATACTGGATTGGAAAGCTAAATACCAACTAGCCATCAAGTAATAGTAAAAGACGCTGTTTCTGATAGATGTATTTTTGAACTGGGAATCTAGTATTCAAAGGACTGAATACACTACATCTGATCATAGGCTTATAACTTAGAGTTCTACAACTGAAGTATTTTGAGACTAAAATTTTATTAAACTCCTATAAGGTTGATTTTGAGATTCTAATGAATATTCTTTCCTAGAGCCACTCTTACTTGTAAATCTTTTCCCCATTTGTGAAATCTTTCTGCCATGTTTTCTCTCAGGCATTGTGGAGAGGATATTCTTGGAGGAAGAAAAATGACACAGCAAAAACTAAAGCGTTACGACACAGTTTGGAAATGGCTAACAAAGAGAGCAAAGAAGAAAACAAACTGTGTAACAGAACTGCAGTTGCCATTGATTATCTTCTAAAATACAAACATCTTTCTTACATTCTTGCAGCGTTAAAACATCTGGGTTAGTAGTTTCTTTTCGTAATTAAATATTGGGCACTCTCAAGACAGCAGTGGACTCCCAAACTTCTGAGAAAGGGGAGCACATGATTACATTCAAGCTTACAGTACAACTGGGAAAAGTGACGAAGTTAGAGGACACAACAGTATGCAAAGCCATTTCCTTCTGAATCAATACAACACTGATAACAAGCTGTCTTAAAGAACTACATCAGAATGTAGTCATGAATGCATTATTCTAGTTCCTGGCCTTCCCATGCCCAGCAGTACTACTTACTACATGTAAGGCATAAAGGGAGTCCTACTTACTTTTAATTTCACCTTATATGCAGTATCACATACACTGGATACCTTTGACTTGCCGGAATGTTCAAAATCCTAGTTTAGAAACATGGCTTGAAATTGATTTTGTGTGTGTTCTCATGTGTTTGCCAAGCCTAATAAAGAAAAATGTTACTGTTTGAAAATAACTTGATTAGCATTCACAAATGAACCCTTTTATTTTAGAGGTTGTTACCAGGCTCTCCCCTCTCTGTTGTGAAAATATGGCCCACAGCGGAGCAATCTTCACTATTTTTATTTTGATCCGGAATTGCAACCGCAGTATTCCCTGTATGGAAGTTATCAAATATTCAGTTCAAGTCCTGCTTAATGTTTCAAAGGTATTTCAGTGTTTTGCTTTTTAAGTTTCATAAGCTGTGGACTGTCTAATTTACAGATACTTACTTACATTTATCCAAAGAGATTAGCATGAATTTATCCAATGTAATAACTGATAGTGTTGCAAAAAAAACCCCAAACCCTTTTTCCTGATTTTAAAACCAGTTACGCCAAATTATTTTGAACCAGATAATCAAATTATTTTTTCTTAATGTGAACAATTATTACATCCTGTAAAGTAGTCTAATTTTAATCCTGGCTTTCAATGAATTAATTTTATTCAAACTAAAATCTGAGTGGTGGCAGAGGGTGCGTGGTTGAAAAAGTACCGGGCTTTTTACAATGTGGAATTGGAAAACAGTTTTGTACAGAAAAGAGAAATAATCATTGGTAGGGTATTGCATACTGAAGTTTTCTGTAATATTTTAATTACAAATCATACATAAAACACTGGTATAGGATGCTTTTCCAAATTCTCACCTTTTCATATCTATAGCTGTGATAAACAGTTCTATAAGAAATAATTATTTAAAGCTAACTCAGCATAACTTTGGGTTGGAGATGGATTAGTTCTATTTACAGATTTAATTTTTTAATGGAAATGTTTGCAAAACCAGTGAATTTTAGATGTACCAACTTGAGTGTTGGCTATATAATACAAACATGTATAGATTTATGAAACAGTCATTCATATGTGATGCGCTGAAATCAGTAAAATGTTTAGCATTCAAGTCTAATAAATTTTCCTAAGTGAATATCTTGTATTTCATTACAAAAATAGTATATATTAATCAAACTGATTTTTAATATTTTTTGTAGGCTTGCATGATTTTAAAAGAAGTATACATTGCTGAAAAGTTTGAAAGGATAAAATGTTGGTTAGACAACTGAACTGCATTGTAGCTGGCTAAGAAATCTGAGAGCACAATATGTACCAGTTTCTAGAAAAAAAAGTTTTAGAACAATTTATCATAGGGCAATTTGGCACTGTAGCTTAATGCCCAGAAATTAATTGTTTCATCTGAACTGCAATCCATATAATAAAAGTATCACCCAGTTGGCCTGAATGAGAGTAGTCTTTATTTTCTTATAGCTTGATAAGGCTATATTTGAGATCTATTTACATCAGCTTTTCTGTCTTCCTTTTAAGTATGAAAGAACTACTCAAGCAGTTTATGAAGTAGAAAATTCTGTAGATACATTATTGGACCTACTGCAGATGTACAGAGAAAAGGCTGGTGACAAAACGTCAGAGAAAGGTGGAAGCATTTTCACAAAAACGTGTTGTTTGTTGGCCATCCTTTTAAAGGATTCAAAGAGAGCTGCTGTAAGTTTTAGTGCTTCATTTTTCGTAGTTTCTTATGGCTTCTTCCAGCTGGTTGCTATTAAATTATTTAGACTGCCTGTTGAAGTATATGCATCTGACTGAAGCAGTATCCACCACAGTTACAATAGTACTTGTTGCTATAATAGTGTAATATGATGTATATTTCACCTTGAGTGTGATGCATGATCTTTGAGTTGCACAACAGGGTCTTTTCACCCCCCTTTTTTTTTAATATATTTAAAAACATTGACAATTATCCACTGGTACTTTCTTTTTCTTGATGACACTTTGTAAATATTGTCTTTGCCCTTGCTCTCCATTCCAATCCAGTAAGACTTATCAATGTTCTCAAATTCTACTTACCGTACAGTTGGTTTGTGAGACTTCATGTTGGCATGCACCATTGTTTCCTGGTTCGTGGCAGACAAATAAACTGTGTACACTAGCTGTATTTCTAAAATGATTCCCATCAGTGTAGCTCAATTGGTGGTAGCAACACTGCAAGTGTTAGTGTAGGTAAGGCTTCAGATATAAATAGCCACCAGCTGTTTATCCACATGTCATTTTAAATCTCTTCAGACCAGCTCTATGTTACTCAGTGGTAATATTGCTGGTATCCACCTGTGTCCTTGTCCAATCTAGCACTTCCACTGGTGCAGCTGCAAATTAATTAGTTAATGTTTGCTGTATCTTTGGAACCATCATTAGACAAACTGTATTCAAGGCATAAAATTACTTTCTGGAAATAGTTTAGTTGGAAATATCTGGTTATAAAGCTACTTGTGTATCTTCCAGTGTCACTGATCGTTCAAATATCTAATGCCATCAGGATGTTGAAATGCCTACAGAAATTAAAAATCTGTTGCTTTCAAATACATTTCAGTGTGTGTTTCATGGAGAGAAGTGCTGCATGTTCTATGAAAATGTAGTCTATTGAGCAAATTGAGTAGTTTTCCATTATTTATTAACTTCCTATTCAATTACCTTTTGAGTATTGATTGTGTGAAATTTGTATTTCTTAGGACATCCGAAGCACATCTAGAGCTGCTTCTCGTATTCATAGCTTGTACAAACTTACAGCTCGTAAACACAAAATGGATGCTGAAAGAACTCTTTCCAAACACAAGATGCACACATCCATGAGTGGGAGTTTCTTTGTTCCAGTAACTCCTGTACGAACAAAAGTAGTTTCAAGGTAAGAATTCTAAATTAACCTGCTTTTTTTTTTTTTCTTGTGAAAATATACTGTCTAATTTCAAGCAATTCTTTTTTCAGAATTAAACCAGACTGGGTTTTAAGGAAAGATAACATGCAAGAAATTGTAGATCCTCTGCAAGCTATTCGAATGGTAATGGATACACTTGGTACTGCTTACCACTAAAATGTAGATACTATCTTTGAAAGTGTGTGTGTGTGTATTCAAAATGGTTAAATGCTTTTTAGGGGGAAAACAAATTAGTGTCAAAAGCGATTACTTAAAGATGCAAATTTACTCTAAAATTGGCATTTTATTTTATGTTTTGTATTATATACATTTTTTTTTTAATGCTACTTTGTACTAATGCCTAAAGCAATTGTACAATAAAATACTGAACTGCTTTGAAGCTCTTGGGTGTTTTCCTTGCTTTACTATTTCAAATATACTGTTTTTATGCAGCTGTAATCTTATTAAAAAAAAAATACAAACACCAAAAAACAAGGCAGCAATTTAACATGCAGCTTCTCACAAAGGCTGAATGTGTTTTGAATGTCCATTTGGCAATGAGGACTAAATATTAGTGTGCAAGTCAGCCTGCAGAGATGGTATACATGAGAGGAAGGATGGTCCAGTGATTAGAGGACTACCTTGAGCTGTTGGAGACCCAAATTTCAATTTTCATTCCATTACAGATATCCTGGGCAAATCACTAAAGCTGTGCTTCAGTTCCCTGTCTGTAAAATAAGGATAATAGTACAGGGGAGTGTTATGAGGATAAATACATAAACCTCACAATCCTTATCTCTAATTAGACCCTTTCTTCTTGGGCCATCAGTTACTGACAGGGGCCAGGACTCTTCCTGTTCAACCAGCAGTGAACATGGATACATCCCTCCAGCAGCCCTCCACAGCATCTCCCTTAAATGTTTCTTCTTTCCTGCTTCTTACCCACATCTTTCTGAAACAAGTCTAAGGAACAGCACAGAAAGCATTAAAAAGAAACAAACAAGTCTCTTTGGAGGATGGAGAAATTTTTCTTTCTCAGAATCATTCCATTGAGGGCTGGCTTTCTGAAACCAATTATTTAGATAGTCTTATTGGCAATGTCCAAAACCGCATCTCTTAAGTGATAAAGAAAACCTAGGTGCATCATAAAGTGAAAGCCAAAAGAAGACCATGTCTTTCTGGTCACTAAATCATCAGGCAAAGTTGAACTTCAGATGGCTGTGCTCCAGATGCATGCAATACACTGGACCGGTTTTTAAACAAAGTTCTGAAGGTCAAGCACTCAAAGTTTTCCAGTCTCTAAACCCCTAATTACAAACCTGAAGAAAACTTCTAAGGAGTAATCACTTTGAAAATGTGCCCAATGCTTTCACTACAATTTTTAGTGACCTTTTTAAAAACAATGTCTGCTAGATGATTCCTGTTATGTCAGACTATTGGATGCTAGCAAATAACCCATTCATGTCATATATGATCTTATATGGGGCTAGTCTTGCCAAAACAAGCAGCTAGCAGTGAAGTTTCTGTGGGGTATGCCCTGAGAGAAGAATGATTTTGTGTTCTGAATGTGGTCTTGATTTGTGAGTGGCTTGCTGCAGGTATGTGGCATAACTCAGTGCTTTCTGAGTATCCTGTAAGAGGAGGGCGGTGCTGCCCTAGTTTGGCTAGGTTTAAAAGCCAGTCACTAGCAAATATTGGAGCAGTGAACAGCTAAAGTGGAGTTTCAGTGGTAGTTGCAGGGGCTGGAGCCTCCTAGGAATTGGGTCTGGGAAGAGAAGACTGGCTACTGAGTTAGCACAAGAAGTGACCTGAGGAGGAGAGGAGACAAAGAAGATAGTCAGATGCAGAAACTTTAAGATGTATGTTGGGAAGGAATTTCCCCCCAGGTCAAATTTGCTGTAATCTTGGTGGGTTTTTATGTTCTGCAGTATGTGCGCCTAGGCCTCTTGCCAGGATTATGTGCGTATATCTGTCATTTCCCTGCCATTTCAGGGGCCTATGGTATTGGTGCATCCTCCTATTCTCTCCCAGTGACAAATGGTCTAGACTTCTGTGGGCTATAATATTTGGATCTAATTTTGGTTGCTAGGTTTAGCGTGCTGGGTGGTGTTGGCGGCCTGTGAAATATAAGAGGTCAGACGGTCTGGCCTTAAACTCTATTACTCTAACTCAGTGATTCTCAAATTTATTTACTCATTCTCCCCCTTCTTTGTGTCTGTAGTAATTTACACACACACACACCCTGCCACACAAGTACATATACCAATATATGTGGTGGCAGCACTTCACTTGAATCAGTTTCGGCTTCTTTGTTTTTCACTTTTTTTTTTCCTTGTTGCATGAATGAGCCAAGGATCCATTGTGAGAAGAGTAAAAGCAAAATTATGATTGTGGTCCATGCTTGCACTTAAATGTGCACATTGAGTCATAGCAAACGGATTAACATATAGATGGCAATGACTTTGTATAATGCTATGCAAAGCTTAACAGAAATCCATCAAAATGCACAGTGCCGTGTAGAGTCAAATGCACAGCGCCATCTGAGGCCCTGAAAGGTCTGGAGGGATCAGCTTTGCTAGGTATTCGTTGCTGTGGGTAAAATGTACACAGTACATGATTTTTTTCCCCACCCTAAAGCTTCTCGTGCCCCCTAGAATGTATTCCATGCCCCTCCCCGGGAGCCAGCCCCCCAGTTTGAGAATCTCTGCTATAACTTGTTAAAAGCCCAAATGTCAATATTTCCCAAAGTTCCCCAGTCTCCACACAACTTTAGCAACTCCAAACCAATATACCTGAAACAACATGCTACATTCTTGAAAGTGTAGGGGAAACCAGAAAGTGTTCAATATAGATCTAGCGTTTCTTGTATTTGGCCATGTTTGTTCAATCCTGTTTTCAAAATTGCAGAAGCCTGCTGTAACAAAGGTAAAGAAAATCCCCGTCTATACTTCCTGTTTATAGTCACCCAGAACTCAACTCTTAAGTTGCACCCTCAGGTCATGCACTGTATTTTTAGTACACTTACATAAGCCATCACAGGTGTATTAAAAACATAAGCTCTGGGCTTTGTGCCCCAAAAGGCTTTCTCAATATGCAATCTGTCCTTGTGTATGATACATTTGTATCATTCACAAACAAGTGTAACAATGTCACTATTGAGTTATGGCAAGATCCTTGGGGCAAATTAACACAGTTCTGAGGAGTTAGCCCTTGGTCTGTACCTCATGTGTCCATCAATTGAGATCTTGTTTATATTTCTGCATATACAGAGTCCTAAATAAAACCATGTGATGTCCTTAGCTAAATAAAGGAAATGCCTGGAACTGTGGAGGTTGTAATGTTGGCAGTAATGCCTACATTGTTTTGGAATTCACACAACATCAGAAGTTTGCAAATCATCTAGGGCAGAGATAACTATAGGGACTGATAATTCAATACTATAACATTTCATATTAAGCTCTTTGGTGAAAGGACTATTATATGTTTAATGGTGCCTAGCACAGTGGGGTCCAACTGGGCTGAGGCCTTCATGTGTTACTGCACTATAAATGCAGAGTAATGTGACATGGTTGTGTCTACTAATAATTTTCAGTTGTTTTTATTTTCAATGTAGCCAATGAACTGTCTTGTGAAACTAATACATACTAACCACTGAGAACTTAACGACAAAAGTAATCCTACCAACACCACCATACCTCCAGCACATAGGTGGAGACAGGATTTCTTGATTTTTGGTTTTAATTGTTCTTAATCTCTCTTCAGAGGCACTCATGTAATATAATAAAATTGGTGATATGCAGGAGGGGACCCTTGGGAGCTCCTTGTTTAAAATTTTATAATTTCTTTGAAGGGAAGATTTGGGATGATTTTTCTTGTCTATAAGGGAATTGCTGTCTCTTGGGTACTGCTAACTGATCTTTACCAGAAAATATCTCCTGGGGCTCATAATTATTTCTGAAGAGCATTGGAAACTCTCCAATTGCACCAGCTGCTAGGTAAGGGCTCACCATCGATGGGCTACCTGCTTTAGTATCCATATATGGTACTCTGTGTTTTTTTTTCTTTCAGTGAAAAGTATAAACATTTCTAGCAAAGGGCTTTTAATAAAATGTCTAACTGCTGTGGTGTCTCCTTGTTTGATTATAGAAGAGTATTTTTATTTAAATGGGGAAGCTACCTAAACAGATCATCCAGTTTGTTGTCTCTTCTACAGGAACCTGAACCCCTGGTTCATGAAGTTCTACAGGCTGAGGAAGAAAATTTTATGGAAGCCCTTGTTAAAATACTTGCAGCATATTATTGAATCAACTGGTAGCAATTGTTCTAGTATCTCAGAAACTATGTCTTTAGCTTAATTTATCAGTTGTGTCTTTGCTTAGAACTTCTAAGAGAGTGTGCATGTAGGTCAGAATATGAATATGTCTTCTGCTGGAATTTGTAAAACCAAAAGATGGGATTATCCTGTCCATTAAAGCCGGGGAATTCATAAAACAGTCTGATCATGCAACAAAGTTTTGTTTGTCTAGTAGACAAAGGGCATGACAGTTTCCCCCCCGCCCCCCGGACCTAGCAGCGCAAACAAACTAGTAGAATGTAGCCAGTTAGGGACAGAAATAGAAGAGAACACTAGACAAGCTATCAACCAAAGTAAATAAATTGATAACAGCAAAATGGCCTTTAAACCAGGGGGCCTGAAAATTCCCAGCATTTATGACTACTAGTTTCCAATTAATCTATTTTACCATTTGCCAAAGTTCATTTATTTTATAGAGAAAGCAGCTACCATTTTCAGCGTTTTTCTCATTATGCCTCACTGTTGTTGAGCTTCTTAATTAAAATAGAGCTACTTCAGGTCTAGTCATTCCATTTAAGGAATAAAAATCAGGAAGTGCTTTGAAATATCGTTTTTTTGTGTTACAAAACATACCCCAAATACCTTTTTGTAAATAATTAACTAAATTTTCAAAAGAAATACTGAGTTAGCCACTAGTGTTCACAGAATGGTGAAAACTATATTGTTAGAGACAACACTAAATATGGCATTTAAAAGCTGGATTTTTCTCATAATTTTGGTTGATCCAGGAGAAACCTCTGCAGAAGGTAAAAGTACTGAGGCATTCATTTATTTATAAAAGAATATGATAATCTAGAATATATAGTTTACATATTGCTCTTAGGAAAGTGCTTTATGCAGTCACTTTAATTTGATAAATGGTTTTATTCTTAATGGCGATATATTTTTGCTAGTGGGGTTTGGCTTTCTAATATTCTTGATTGAACACTTGCTATGAAGAGTGAGCTGTTGCTATGTTGAACCTTGAAATTGACACACATATAGCACTTCTGGGAAAAGGTTCAGACACTAACATATGAACATCCCATTTTATTATTTCTGGAACCACTTCCTTTGAGCTCATTCTGCAGCAGTTACAGAAACAGACTTTAGTTCCATTTTGTTTGTAGACCAATCATATAAATTGCAATGGTTGAAGGTACGCAGACTTATAAAAGCAAAAGAGAACTAGGGAATCAAATGCTAGCCTATAGCTAATATAACCTAAGATGATGCTCTGCACCTCATGTTCCTGGTCCCTCCAGCATGGGATACTGCTCCCTTCACCCTTATTTTCTAGAAGCCAAGATTTCTAACTATTCCCATGACTAGATAATATGACAAGCCACGGATATCCACCTCCCTTACCTTTTTTTTTTTTCTGCAGGCTGTGTCGCTTCTAACTGGACCAATCTACTTTTGTCTATATTTTTAGTTTTTCCACTGTAAGAAAGTTACATGCTGTCAGTCTATAAATTCGTGCCATGTAGCTTCCAGAGTGCGGATTGGTTTGCAGACTGCTCTCTTGGTAGGACCTCTTTGAATTAAGGTGCCCCCTCTTACCGTCTCTTGTTACACCTGTCAAAAGGAATTGGGAATGTAGGTATTTCAAGTTTCTTCTTCGAGTGCTTGTTCACATCCATTCCACATTAGGTGTGCGCACGCCGCTTGCATGAGTGTCGGAAACTTTTTCCCTTAGTGGCTCCCGTCGGTGGGGGGCCCCCTGAGTGGCGCCACTGCGCCGTGCATATATACCGCTGCTGGCCCAACCCCCTCCTGTCCCTTCTTGCCATCCATGGTGGCGTTGGAACAACCCCTCTCTCTCTCTCTCTCTCTCTCTCTCTCTCGTATGAGAGCAGTCCCTTAGCCTTTCTCAGAGTTAGATAGCTGTTATCAGTTAGTTAGCATACCTTTGTTGTGGACACTTAAGTGATTAGGTGCTTGGAGGCTTCCAGCACCTGCCCCGGGCCGCGGGGCATGCCGCAGGCCCACGGGTTTAAGGCTTGTACCACATGCCGCAAGCCTATGCCAGTTAGTGACCCCCACGACTCGTGTCTACGTTGCTTGGGGGAAGAGCATCAAACTGAGCAGTGTAAGATTTGCAAGGCGTTCCAGCCAAGAACAAAGAAAGAAAGAGCCTTTCGTTTGAAGCAGTTGTTGATGGAGGCCACATTGCAGCCACTGGGCCCAAAGCGCCTGACGTCGGCTCCGGCTTCCTCGGTGCATAGTGCTCCAGAGTCGTTGAGAGACCCAGCAGTGGCTAAACACCAAATGCTGTCGGTCCCAGAGCACCAGACTAGGCCCCGGCACTGCTCGTCCTCCCCGGTGCGACCTACGGCGCAGCCGGAAGGAAGGTACGGACATTCCCCATATAGGAGGCCAGTGCCTTCTAAGGCCCCAAGCACTGATAAGAGTGGGAAGGCCGCTGTCCCGGCCGTGGTGGCTCTGGCACCACAAGTCCCACCGAGTCCAAGCCTAAGTGACCTCAGTGCGGACGGTGGGCTTGAGGACATAATGGATCAGCCCTCCACGCCTGGCACCTTTGAAGCGGCGAAGGACCTCATTGAGCTGTCAGGGGCGAGCCACCTCCCATACAGGGAGAATCCTCTGCCACCCATGCCACGGGTGCTGTCGAGGGGTAAGCCGGCAATGGTGTGCCATTCGAGGACACAGTCCTGGCATCGCTCCTGGAGTTGATCCTGGTTGAGCTCCGCTTCCACGGACTCCCAGTTATCCACGGAAGGGGCACAACGCTCTCCAGCACCACTCAAGAGACCGGCACCAGAGGAGTCAAGACAGCCCTCGCCGGAGGACTCCCTCAGATGCTGATCCCAGTCCCAGTAATGCCGGCGCCGATCCCAGTCCGGATCCCGGTCCTGGGGATATTGGTACCGGTCCCGCTCCCATTGGGTTAGGAGCCGCTCGTTGATCTCCCGCCAGCACAGATCGTTGGCACCGCTGTGGCCTTCGCAGTCAGTGTTGTCGCAGTCCAGCGCAGACTCCAGCCATTACGGTTACTTATACCGTGCTCCAGACAGCAGGGACCCTCAGACGGGTTGGCATCCCCAATGGGGGCCTCCAGGTCATTGGCCCTTCTGGACTCTTTGGGCTTATCAACAGCGCCAAGGGGCCCCGTCCAGGGCGAGCAACTCGATGCAGTGGTCCCGGTTCCCGCACCGATGCCTGACTGTGCCGGAAGCTACAATATCCAGGCCTCCAGCATCCCCCCAGGATAAACCAGCACCGAGTCCGGTGTCCCCCCAAGGTCTCCCGCACCGGCCTGAGCTGGAGGCCCCTCCCATGGGAGAGGGGAAGCAGGAGGACCAGCCAGAGGGTGTTGAGCAGCTGCTAACCTCCTCGTCATCCCCGGATGAGGCGGTGGCGGGTACAGCAGTATCCGGCCCTCCACTGATAGACCACAGAGCCCACCAGGAGCTACAGCGTAGGGTCGCCCAGAACTTGGGGTTGCAGACTGAGGGGATGGTTGAGCAGGAGGACCCCATGGTGGACATTTTGAGCCCCGAAGGTCCAGCTAGAATAACGCTTCCGCTCATTAAGACCATCCAATCGAATTATAAGACTATATGGCGGATCCCGGCCTCCAGTGTTCCAATGGCCAAAGGTGTGGAGCACAAATACTTTGCCCCGTCAAAGGGCTACAAATTCTTCTTCTGCCATCCAAGTCCATGCTTCCTGGTGGTCTTGGTGGTGAATGAAAGGGAGCACCATGGACAACAGGCCCCAGCCCCTAAGGCCAAGGAGGCAAAACGCCTGGACCTTTTTGGCAGAAAGGTGTACTCATCACAAGGCCTTCAGTTGAGGATTGCTAACCAGCAGTCCATCCTCAACAGGCATAATTTTAACTACTGGGTGGCAGTGGGGAAGTTTAAGGACAACCTCCCGCAAGGTTCCCAACAAGAGTTTACGGCTCTGGTGGACGAGGGCAAGGCAGTAGCCAAGACCTCTCTCCAGGCCTCCCTGGATTTGGCAGATGTGGCGGCTAGAACAATCGTGTCGGGGTGGTCATGAGGTGCTCGGTGTGGCTTCAGGAGTCAGGCCTGCTGCCTGAGGTCCAGAATACGCTTAAGGACCTCCCTTTTGAAGGGTTCGGGCTCTTTTCAGAACAGACCGATGCGAGGCTGCATGCCCTCAAGTCCTTGAGGCTTACGCTTAAGTCGCTGGGTATGCACACCCTGGTGACCCACAGGAAGCCCTTTAAGCCACAGCCTTCCCCTCAACGCCAGTACCAGCCTTGCCATAGGCATGAGCCTTACCGTAGGCGAGGCAGGGATAACAGGCGACAGCGCAATAATAACAATAATGCTCCAGGTCAGAACCCAGGTCAGCACAAATCCCAGCTAGGCACTAAGCCAGGCTTTTGAAGGTGTGCTCGAGGACAGCGTACCAGACCAGTCACCGGATCCGTCCCTCTGTTTCCTGAACCGCCTGTCCTGTTTCTCCCGTTCATGGTCTAGCATTATGTCGGACCGTTGGGTCTTACGCACGGTACGGAACGGGTACTCACTGCAATTCTCTTCCTTCCCTCCCTGCCTCCCTCCCAGCCCACTTCCCCGTCCCTCTTCAGGGACCCCTCTCACAAGCATCTCCTAGAGAAGGAGGTTCGCTTGCTGCTAGAGGCGGGGGCGATAGAGGCGGTGCCACACGGGCTAAAGGGGAAAGGTTTCTACTCCTGGTACTTCCTCATCCCCAAGGCCAAAGGGAGCCTTCGTCCCATTTTAGACCTGCACGGACTCAATAAGTTCCTGGTCAAGGCCCGGTTCCTCATGGTGTCTCTGGGCAGCATCATCCCTTCCCTGGATCCGGGGGGCAGGTACGTTGCCCTCGGAAATGAAGGACGCATACTTTCATATCGCCATCAACCCAGCACATCGGCAGTTCCTGCGCTTCACCATGGGCCAAGAACATTAGCAGTTTGCGGTTCTCCCGTTTGGTCTAGCTGCGGCCCCAAAGGTGTTCACGAAATGCATGGCGGTGGTGGCAGCCTTCTTATGGAGGCAGAGGATCTGGGTTTACTCGTACCTTGATGACTGACTCTTGGTGGGTTGATCTGAAGCGGAAGTGCGGGGCCACATGGAGGTGGCCCTGAGATTGTTCCACAAGCTGGGGCTCCTGGTCAACGTCCCCAAGTCCAATCTCGTGCCCACGCAGAGAGAGGAATTCATAGGGGCGGTCATGGACGCGGTGCAAGCCCGGTTAAGCCTTCCAGTATCCCGACTCTGGGCTATCCAGCAAGCGATGACCTCCCTGCGCCAGTTTCCAACTACAAAGGCCAGGTTGACCAGGGTGCAAGCAACTTCCATGGCTTTCCTGGTGCAGGTCCCGATCCAGGAGATCTGCAGAGCAGCCACCTGGTCCTCAGTGCACACCTTCACGACCCACTACGCGGTCAACCAGCAGGCCAGAGAAGATGCGGCAGTTGGCAGAGCTGTTCTCCGATCAGTTGTTCCGTGACTCCTACCCTCCTCCAGAGGTAAGCTTGTGATTCACCTAATGTGGAATGGACATGAACAAGCACTCCAAGAAGAAAAGACGGTTACTTACCTTCTCGTAACTGTTGCTCTTCAAGATGTGTTGTTCACGTCCATTCCACCACCCACCCTCCTACCCCTCTGTCGGAGTTGCTGAGAATAAGGAACCGGAGGGGGTCAGGCCGGCAGGGGTATATATGCACGGCGCAGTGGCGCCACTTGGGGCCCCCCGCCGACCCGATGGGAGCTGCTAAGGGAAAGTTTCCGATGCTTGTGCATGCAGTGCACGCACACCTAATGTGGAATGGACATGAACAAGAGTTACGAGAAGGTAAGTGACTGTCTTTTGTTTAGTACAGCAATATGTTAATTCACTAAGTATTAATCAAGCCTGATGATGTCAATAATAGTTACTAGTAAGTAGTAGTTACTTTCCTTTATTCTAACAAAAAAAAAAAAATGCAGGGGTGCCAAACTTGCTTGGGGCAAAAGGCCACATTCCATGTTAAGTGATAGACCGTGGACTGGAATATAATTTAGGATTCAGTTCTCCAGTCCCCAGCAATTTCCCCCTGATGTCACAGTTAGGGCTTGTTTACACTTGCAAGTTTTGTCACCAAAAACTGCCTTTTGGCAACAAAACAGCAATGCCATATGCACTGCAAGGTCACTGTTTTAAAAAAACAAAAGAAAAAACCCTAGTTTTTGCAAAAAAACCCTGCGAGAGACTTTTGTCTTTTCCCCTCCCTTTATTGTTGACAAACAGCCAGTGTAGACAAAACAGTTTTCCCCCCGATTTTATTGGCCTCCAGAAAGTATCCCACAATTCCCCTGCTGCCGCTCTGGTCAGCGGTTTGAACTCCTCTGCCCTGCAGCCAACCCACCCCTCCCCCTTGCAGGCCCGGGGACTTTTAAAACTCATTTCCTGTTTGCTGGCTTCCCAGAGGAGCTTCCTGGGTGAGCATGGGTGGCTATTACCCCAAACGCACTCCCTCTTGGACCACCACTGAGTTGTTGGATCTGATCAGTATATGGGGAGAGGAGTCTGTTCAGTCGCAGCTGCGAGTGACCCATAGGAATCGGGACACATATGGGCAAATGTCTCAAGGCTTATGCGATAAGGGCTGTGATCAGGACACGCAACAGTGCAGAGCGAAGATAAAGGAGCTGAGGCAGGCATACCACAAAGCGCGGGAGGCGAACCATCGCTCCATGGTGCACCGGAGACCTACTGCTTCTATAAAGAGCTGAATGCTATCCTCGGTGGTGACCCCACCTCCGTTGCCAATTGCCCCGTGGATACTTTGCAGGCAGCAGAAAGAGGGGGTAACCTGGAGGCTGAAATTCTGGATGAAGAAGCTGAGCTAGAAGAGGTTAAGGTGCTCCCAGAGGGGTCACCTGGTGGGGCAAGGAGCCAGGAACTTTTCTCCACTCCAGAAGTGCTCAATGGTGACCAGGAAGCCGATGAGACTCCAGGTAAGTTGCTGTGCCTTGTGTAGGAAATCGAAAACTTGGAGGCAGGTAGTGTGTAGCTAATCTGCATGGCCAAGCAGGGTGTCAATGGACATCGAGACCTGCAGGAAATCCTCTAGAGAGAGGCTCTGGAAAGTTTCCAAGAGGTACTTGTTAATCCTCTGCCTCAGATTCCAAGGGAATGCAGTCTCGTTAGGTCCCCCATTGTAGGAAACTGTACCATGCCATTTAGCAGTCACTGGAGCTGGGACCAATGTGGCACAAAGCTGAGCTGCATATAGACTGGGGTGAAAGCCGCAAGCATTCAGAAACTGAGCCCTGGTTTCCCTAGTCACCCTCATTAGCGAGTTGTCAGCCAGCAGGTTGGCCCCCTGTGAAAAATTGTGGGATAATTTTAGAATGAGTTCCCTGCAAGCTGAGACCTTTTTGTCCATATGCACAACTGCCTTCCCCCCCGCCCCCACTCCCGAAACTCACCATGATTGGGGTGCTCGCGGAGCTGTGGGCCTGCCTCGAGTGTCAGAGAGAAAGTGATTTTCTACTAGCAAAATTCCCTTTTTACTAAAACGTTTCAATCGTTTGTTGAAATGTAACAATCCCTCTTCTGTTCAGTACAGCCCTTGAAGAACACACCACATACCCCCGCGGACCGGCTGCGACAGATAAGAAAAAATCCTAGGCGCAGCAAAGAAGAGATGTTTGGCTAGGTGCTGCCGCGTGACGAGAGACAGGCCAGGGCACAGAAAGAGTGCTGGGAAGCCGAAAGGCAGGACAGAAAAGAAACTGCTGCTTTTGCTCGGCAAGCGACAGAGTGGATGGTAAAAGTTATGGAGGATCAGACGGAGATGCTCAAATCATTGATACAGCTGTAGACTGAGCAGATCCGAGTTCGAGCACCTATGCAGCAGATGCACAATTCTTTGCCAACCCCACCCCCCTCTATGCCCACACATTCCTTTTCACTCCACAGCACTCCTGAGTTTCCCCATCACTCCAGCCCCCTCTTACAGCTTGCACAATGATAGCTGGAGCGACACACAGTTGTGAGGTTTTACCCTTTTTAACAATAAATAAAGGTGAAGGTATTTAATGGTACAGCGTTTTTATTCTGTGTTCTACAAAAGCGTGTACAGCAATCAATTCACTCTCAGGTACAGGCTTCGGAAGCATTGTGTTGCACAGATCTTGGGCCCCAAAATTGTACAGGGAAGCAACTCCAAAGCAGACATGTGTTACTGCCCCTCGTTGTCAAAGTGGTTCCTCAAACCCTCTCTGATGTTAATAGCAGCCCTCTGGGCTCCTCTGACAGCCCTAGCATCTGGCTGTTCAAACTGTGCAGCCAAGCGCTCTGCCTCAGTGCTCCACACCTGAGCAAACATTTCACCCTTCGATTCCCACAGATTATGCAAAGTGCAGCAGGTGGCTATGACCAGGGGAATATTATCCTTGGTAAAGTCTAGCCTGCCATTGAGACACCTCCAGCGAGCTTTCAGATGGGCAAAGGCACATTCGACTACCATGCGGCACCTGCTCAGCCTGTTGTTAAACGCTCCTTGTTGCTGACAGGTGTCCTGTGTAAGGTTTCATGAGCCAGGGCTGTAAGGGGTAAGCTGGATCTCAGAGGATTACTATGGGTATTTCCACATTCCCCCACTGTGAACTTGTGGCCTGGAAAAAAAGTCCCTACCTGCAGCTTTCTGTACAGGCCACTGTTCCTGAAATGCATGCGTCATGCACCTTTCCAGACCAGCCTGCACTGATGTACGTGAAAAGCCCCTGGTGATCCACAAGCACCTGCAACACCATGGAGAAGTATCACTTCCTATTAATGTATTCAGAGGCAAGGTGGTCTGGCACTAAAATTAGAATGTGTGCGCCATCAATCGCCCCGCAACAGTTAGGGAAACCCATCTCTCCAAAGCCACCCACTATGTCATGCACATTTCCCAGAGTCATGGTCCTATGCAGCAGGATGCAATTTATTGCCCTGTACACTTGGAGTAATAAAGCCCCGACAGTGGACTTTCCTACTCAAAATTGATTTGCGACTGACCGGTAGCAGTCTGGATTCGCCAGCTTCCACACAGTGATTGCAACACGCTTCTCTACCGAAAGGGCAACTCTCAATCTGGTGTCCTTGTGCCACAGGTCGGGGGCCAGCTCAGCTCATAGCTCCGTGAGGTTGCTTTATGCATCCTAAAGTTCTGTACCCACTGGTCGTCATCCCACATCTGAATGACAATGCAATCCCACCAATCAGTGCTTGTTTCCCTAGCCCAAAAGCAATGCTCTGCCATATGCAGCTGCTCTGTGAATGCACAAAGCACTGATAAGTTGCTGCCGTCCATATCGCACTTGGGTGCCTGCAATTCATCCTCTGTTAACTTTGCAAGTAACTGTGCTGCCATGTGCGATGTCCTCACGACAGCTAACAGCGCATAGGAGAGAAGTGCAGGATCCATCCTCTCTCATTGCAGATGCTGGCACGCACTACAAAAGAATGACAGTTGGAAAAATGGCGCGAAAGAAAGCCAGAGACCTTTGGAGGGATGGGATACAAAGCGGTGCATGACAGTACATTTTGCACATCCCAGGATGCGTCGTGCTCTGTTTCCACATTCTCACAACACCTAGCGATGGATGGTGTCACCAGGCACTGTGGGATACATACCCACAGTCCATTGCTCTCACTCTTGACAAAGGTGCCCTGAATGTGGACATGATCTGTCGACAGAGGGAACAAATGTAGACATGCTTTGGTGACTTTGCTTTTGTCGATTTCCCCTTGTTGACATTAGTTTCATCGAAAAAACTTGCCAGTGTAGACAAGCCCTTAGGTCAGGGGTCTCAAACTCCTGGCCCCCAGGCCATCTGCGGCCGGAGAACCTCCCCAATGTGGCCCCTGGGACTCCAGCAATTTTGGTCTCTCCCTTCCAGAGCCTGTATCCCAATCCCCTTCCCCAGACCTCCTCCCACACCCAAACTCCCTCCCAGAGCCTTAGGTGGGAGGGAGGAGTTTTGAGGGGGGCAGGTTCTGGGTGTTAGATTTATTGCAACCATGAGGCCTAGAACTCTCTTTTTAGATGAAAACTGAGGTTCTAGACCATCTGAATGTGTCTAGCATGCAACATAAATAGATCAAGGGCTGAATCCATCCCTTAGGCCATAAATTTTGACATCCCGTTTCTAAATATATTACCTTTTTAGTTTCACTGAATCTGCCCATTTCTTGTAGTATAGGACAAGGTGAAAAGAAATGTCTTTGGTTTTCAGTATAATTACTAACAACTAGGCAAGTCAAGTATAAGTTCAAAGGGTAAACGGTTGCAGAATTGGACCTCATGTATGAACCCTAGGTACCTACAGAGCATTCAGCCAAGCCAATTAATTTCAAATTAATCCAGAAAGCACTGTTATATGCATGGGATAAATTTGTAATGAACAAAACATAATTAAATCTTTTGTAGATAAGCCTTGCGATTTGCCACTCATAGAAAATGGGAAGATAGCTCAGTATTATTATAGTTTCAAAAGTTATTATTTTCCAATGAGTAAAGAGAAAAAGATTTCCTACACCTGCGTGGCTGGCTATACAACTGAATCTGGGAGTCAAGATGCAAGGATAACATGCACAGCAACAGGATGGTCGCCAGCACCAAAGTGTTATCGTAAGTCAATTTCATTAGCCTTTTTTGTTTCCTGTGGACACTGTAATGGATTTCACCAAGAGGGTGTAGTAATGAAACAATAAATTAGGGAAAAATTAGGAAGTGGAACTGGATATTGACAGTTTTTTTTTTTTTACCACCACCCCCCTCTGAAAATTGGTACCAAACCCAGCAATATTGCCTTTTTGTGAAATCAGATAAATTCATAGAGGATAGGTCCATCAAGGGCTCTTAGCTAGGATGGGCAGGGATGGTGTCTCCAGTCCCAGTTTGCCAGAAACTGGGAATGGGCGACAGGGATGGATCACTTGATGATTACTGGTTCTGATTAACCTTCTGAAGCACCTGGCATTGGCCACTGTCGGAAGACAGGATACTGGGCTAGATGGATCTTTATTCTGACCCAGTATGGCTGTTCTTATGTTCAGAACATCCCTATTTATTTTGTGTTTTCATTATTATTTTTATTCAAGTGGTACTGGATTCCCCTTCCATCCTCCATGATGAGCAAATGACCAATTTCAGTCAGATTTTAGTTCACATTGCCTCCCCTCATCTTCAGTAATTTTGCCTCTTACAGGTGGAAACCCTCCCCCAATACAGAAATTTCCTGGCTCATCAGCAGGGGTTAAACAAAGTGAAAGCTACACTTTGGCATCAGTAGGAGTTGCCAGCAGGTGACTGGTTGGCTGCTTCCTCAGACAGTAAGAGCATCTCAGAGAGTATTTAGGGTGTTACCCGGGGTTTTCAGAACCCAAAGCAGTGGTAACTTGACTGTTTCTCTTCAGGCAGTGTCAGGAATAAATCAATGGAGACACAGCTCTTCTGTCTGATAAATGATTGGTACAAACAAGAATGCTTTAACCTAAAACTACTTTATTAGCTTTCACGCGCACACAAAAAAGTGCTCTAGCAGTAGGTTCAGCGCATCCTACACATTTATATTTACCCAAAGTCTGAGATGGTTTTGAATAATCAACAACTAGAATTCCGTGCGCCCTCCTTCCATCCAGCCGTTAGGGAGTTTAGGTGCCAGCTCCTTGCCCAAAGAAAAGCTTCCTTGGATTGCTCCAAAGTGTATCCTTTTGCCTAATCTTTTATAGCTAACTTAAACTAAGCACATAACTCATAGCGACTTGTAGTGGGTCACCACAGTAACCCCAATGGGTCACCAATTCTCCTAATTTAAGCAACATACTCATTTATCTCTTAACAAAGCATTTTGTGTATCTCTAGTCATAACATTAAAATTTATATGTAGGGGCACTTAAAACCAAGGACTGTTCAAACATTCCTTCCATTCTCATGGTACATTAACTCTCTGTCCCCTCCTCCCATTCTCATTAGCAGAAACTGCAAACATACAGCTGTTTGGCCTCGCCTCTCAAAGCCCTAAGATTATTTCTAGCTATGTGGTATTTGGTTTTCAGCTAGCAGTGGCTGGACATACAAAATGGCTGACTGCAGTAATGTCAGGTTCCAGAGTTACACACAGTAATATCAAGTTCTGAGGTTATGGAGGAGTGGGGAGAACATCTGTGCCTCTTAAAATAACTTTTAAAAAAACAGAGGGCACATCTGGCCGGTAGACAGTGAAGTCACCAAAACACTTAACTCTTTCTTGCTCTCCTTGTGCTCTCATCTGCTTATGATCATGGTCATCAGTTCCCTTCCTGGTGACCTTTATTTGCTGCTGGGAGAGAACTCTCACTATGTCTTTGCAAGTGCTCCTATTTTACTCACTGGGAGAGAGTCTTATAGCTTGGAAGGTGAGTAATTTCTCCAACTCTCAGGACTCACTGTGTGCACTGCAGTTTCAGTAGTGATCTGGAACAGAATAAAGAGAACAGTTAAGACTGGCAAGAAAGAAGATTGTGTGAACCCCACCACTGTCTAGCTTCACCAAACTAGGTGACTTTATTATCTTTCTAATTTCAACATTTAAAATACCTATTTGATATTGGGTTTTTTGTTACTATGTCAGGAGAGTAACCAGATAGAAAAATCGTTGGGCTCGTTATCTCCTCACTGTAGGCAAATATAGGAAGCAGACAAATCCCCATGTAAATATATACTTAAGTTACAGAGAAGCATAATACTCTGTCAGTTGCCTCCTTCTAATCAACCTACTTATTTTCATGTAGAAAAATGTAGGAAACCTCTCTTGGAAAATGGCATCTTCTCTGATACAAAAGTGTCCTACAAAATATGGGAACAATTGCTGTACAGATGTGCTCCCGGCTATCAAACTCCAGGAGGTAATGCTAAAGAAACAGTGCAATGTCTTCCAGAAGGATGGTCTTCTCACCCAAGCTGTGCTAAAAAGTTTGGTATGAATTTACATTCCTCTTTATAACTGACTTTCTTTGTATCTTTGCTGCTATACAATACCATTACAGCTGGAGTCTCCCTGTGTTAGGGCAGCTTTTAAACTCACTGTGGCAAATTTTCAGCTGGTTGAAATCAATGGGGCAACGTCAATTTGCATTAAATGACGATAGTCCCCATTGGGACTACTCACATCACATGCATAAAGTTAAGTCTGCATGTAAAGGTGTATATAGGATCATGGGCCAAATAGGTAGATAATTGCTTAAACGATTGAAACCCTCCACATTTTCTAATGAGGTTAGGGATAGTATAAATACTGTTTTACATTTAATACTTCTGTGTCCTTCCACTGTTAGGATATTAACTTCAGAAAGGGAGCTACTATACAAACACCATAGCATTGAATGACAGTGGGTGATAATCTCTATTGATGTCACATTAATACTAACTTACAATGTAAAAGTGTGGCAGTGAATAATTAAACTTAAATGTGTAGACTGATCTATAGATTATGTATTAATTATATTAATTACTTAATGTAACAGGGTCCATGACCCGCCCCTCTTCCTGGGGCCCACTTTCTGCCTCCAATAAGGCTCAGAGAGGCTTCAGGGTTGTGCAACACCTGTGTCTTTATTTACCTACAGTTATCCCACCACCAGTGTCTATCTGTTTACAAGGCTTGCAGGATTAGTCACCTCCTTTACAGGCAGAGTCAGCCTTCAGCTAGGAAGCCTCCAGTTCCCTCCCTGACTGACTGGCTTCTCCCTGGCTGCCCCCAGCCTTCTGGCTTCCTCCCAGCCCTTATAGTCCTTGGCTTGTCAGGCCAGCAGGTGTTGCCAATCCTCAGGCTGGCATCAGACCTTTTCCATCAGCCCCAATCTGCTTCCCTTGATTGGAGCTGACTGGGCAGGGGCTAATTAGGTGCTTTTGCCATAGCATCCTGCTACACTTAAGCATTCCCAGTTATCACTTAGAGGGTTAACAGGTTCTTCGAGTGCTTACTCATATCTATTCCAGTTAGGTGTGCGCGCACGCTGCGTGCACGGATGTCACAAACTTTTTTCCCTAGCAGCTACCCCTCGGGCCGGCTGTGGAGCCCCCTGGAGTGGCGCCGATAAGGTGCTCTATATATGACCCTGCTGGCCCGACCCCCCCTTCAGTTCCTTCTTACTGCCAGTGACAATTGTTGGAACAGTGGTCTCTTGTTCACAAGTGCTCCACTACTCCCTAGCTACTCTACTTATCTCTCTTGTTAGTTAAATGTTAGTTATTTGTTATCTTTAGTGTTACATATAGTCGTTAACGCTTGAAGGGGTTTCCCTCTTCAACGAGTGCCCTATGGGGCATGCCGTCCCAGGGCTTCAAACCTTGCAGCTCCTGTGGCAAGTCTAAGCCCATGGGCAACTCCTGCCTTTGGTGTCTGGGAGAGGCCCATCAGGTGGATAAGTGCAGGATTTGCAAAGCATTTAAACTTTGCACTAGAAAGGAGAGGGACATTAGACTCAAACAACTCCTCATGGAGTCTGCTCTCCGTCCACCGCAATACTTGGCCCTGAGTGCCTCGTGTGGAGCGCTCCTCCAGCGGTGCTGTCTACAGCGCTGAAAAAGGACTCGGCATGCCCCTCTAGCGCCCGGCGGTCTCCGGGGGCCCAAAAGCACTCTCCCTGGCACCGTTCTCACTCCCCAGCCACCCGTAAGAAGCAGGCCATGGAGAAACCCCCACAAAGGCCCGAGGCGGTAGTCACACCTCCGACAGGACACGGTGCGGACCAGGGACATAAGGCCAACAGACCTTCCAGTAGGCCTCGTCCTACACGAGCCCCTGCCTCTCCGGGAAGCCCTGTACCGCCGGACTTCCTGCAGCGGTAGGTTGAGGAGGTCATGCTGCCTTCCACACCCGACAACTCTGAGGCCGCCAGAAGGCTCATTGAGATGACCACGCCCAAGTCTTCGGTCTTGAGACCTACACCATCTTGAGCCCCGGCACGGTCAAGAGGCAAACTGGCTATCTTTGGGCTGTCTGCCCCCAGACCAGCACCACCGCGCTGCTCTGAGTCCCGGTACCGCACCCATGCTCTGCACCGGTCCGTCTCATGGCATCGGTCCAACTCGCGGCACTGGTCTCACAGCCTCAATCCTTGGAGCTGCTCCCGCTCGAGGTGGTCATCGGCTGACAGGTCGTGGTCCTGCTCGAGGTCTAGGCCAAGGTCTGAGACCTTGTGGCACCACTTGAACGGACACTGTTCCGTGCAGCGGTACAGCTCCCCATCGCAGCACCGCACCTCTCCGTGACACTGTTCGTGAAACCGCTCTCCCTCGCGGCACCGCTCTCCACTGGCACGGCACCATTCCCCGGCACAGCACCAGTCGCAGTGGCACTCCTGTGGCCGCTCTCCACCGAGGCGAAGTCCAACATCTCGGCGCTGGTCGATCTCCCGGTACCACTCTCCACAACGGCACTGCCGATCACTGTCTGGATCTCACCACTCTGCATGGTACCCATTCCACCCATCAGGGGAAGTGGAACCCTCCCAGCACAGCGTACTGCCCCTCTTTGGCCGTCCAGCTCCCAGTCATCCTCTCCCAGGTCGGGTAGGGCATCGGGAGCATCGGAGGCACCCCGATCACATCTGGGCAGTCTCAGACGGGATGCTTCAGCACCCTGCTGGCAGCCCCAGTGGCGGTTCTGGACTCCCTGGGTGTACCACCAAGCCCAGGGCGCCCCTCCAGGCGTCCCTCCACCATCACGTTCTGGGTCCTGTATTCCCGAGGCAGCCGTCAGTCGTCGTCCTGCACAAACCCCAGTGGAGGCTACACCCTGGGCCCAGGAGGAACCAGAACCAGTGGACCAAGGGGCTGTCTCAGACCCAACCCTGCCGGTCACCGCCTCCTCATCTTCTCCTGATGAGGCAGTGGCGGGTACATCCGCATCCATCCCCCCACCCATGGACAATCGGGCCCTACAGGAACTCCCATGGCAAGTGGCCTTAAACATGAATTTCCAGGTGGAGGAGGTCATAGAAGAAGAGGACCCGATGGTGGACATTCTGACACCAGGGGGGCCCTCTAGGGTGGTGCTGCCCGTTATAAAGACCATTCAGTCGAATGCCAAAACAATCCGGCAAACTCCGACCTCCATTCCCGCCATGGCCAAAGGGTCTGAAAAAAAGTACTTTGTCCCCACTAAGGGATACTAATACCTTTTTACCCATTCCCCCCCATGCATAGCCTGAAAGATTCAAGGAACGCAATTAAGTCTCTAGGCATGCATACCCTGGCGACTCAAAGAAAGCCGTTTAAGCCCCAGCCCACCCAGCAGCGATCTTTCCCCACTAGACCCAGGCAGGACTTCTCCCGCAGGAAGAGTAGATACACCAGGCTCAGACCATCGTGTCCTCCCTCTGGACAGGGCCAGGGACAGTCCAAGCCCGCTCCAGGCCCTAAGCACCTATTTTGAAGATGCGCATGAGGACGGATTACCAGTCCATATCCCAGCGAGTTATCTCTCTTCCTGAACAGTCTATTCCACTTCTACTGTGCATGATCCCTTATTACATCGGACCAGTGGGTCCTCCGCATGGTAGAGGCAGGCTATTCTATCTACTTCTGCTCCTTCCAGCCCTCCCACACCCCCTTGCCCATTCCTCTTCAGGTATCCCTCTCACAAGCAACTCCTGATTCAGGAGGTCCAGTCCCTACTCACTCTAGGAGCAGTGGAGGAGGTACCTTGGGAGCTCAGAGGCAAGGGTTTCTACTCACGCTACTTCCTCGTTCCCAAGGCAAAGGGGGGGTCTACGGCCCATTCTGGACCTAAGGGAACTCAACAAGCACATCGTCAACTCAAAGTTCTGCATGGTCTCCTTGAGCACGATCATCCCCTCCCTGGATTCAGGAGACTGGTATGCAACCCTCGATATGAAGGACACTTATTTTCACGGTTCAATCAACCTGTTTCACAGACGTTTTCTCCATTTCATAGTAGAGAAGACACATTATCAGTTCACGGTTCTCCGTTTGGCCTGTGTACCAAATGCATGGTAGTCGTGGCAACCTTTCTTCGCCTCCTTCATGTGCACGTTTGCCCATACCTAGACGACTGGCTCATACGAGGCCGGTCTCGTCAGCAGGTAGAATCACAGGTACAATTGGTCAGGGACACGTTCGACTGCTTAGGTGTTATTCTGAATGTCAACAAGTCTGTTCTCACCCTGAAACGAACAATAGAGTTAATTGGGGCAGTCCTGGATGCAAACCAGGCGAGAGCGTTCCTCCCAGAGGCCCACCACCTAGCCCTCACGCATGTGATCACCGGCCTTTGCAACTTTCCCACCACCATGGTGAGACAGTGCCTCAAGCTGTTGGGCCACATGGCATCCTGCACCTACGTGGTGCAGCATGCCAGGTTGCGGCTCAGGCCCCTGCAGGCATGGCTTGTGTCCATGTATCGCCCTGGCCACGACAGTCTGGACATGATGCTGACCGTTCTGGGACATACCCTCGATTCCCTACAATGGTGGCTGGACCCCCGCATGGTAAGCGCTGGAGTACCGTTCCACCTCCCCCAGCCCACTCTGATATTGGTAACGGATGCGTCAGCACTCGGCTGGGGAGCACATCTCGGAGTATGACGACTCAGGGCCTATGGCAAGTAGAGGAACTCTCTCTACATATCAACATCAAAGAGCTCAGGGCAATCCACCTCTCATGCCAGGCATTCCTGTCCTGCTTGCAGGGCTACTGTGTAGCAGTGCTGACAGATAATACCACGGCCATGTTTTACATAAGCAAGCAAGGTGGAGCCTGGTCATCTCCTCTCTGCCAGGAAGCTCTCCTTCTATGGGAATTTTGTTTAGCCCGCTCCATCCTTCTCCAAGCCTCATACCTGCCAGATGTTCAAAACGTTCTGGTGAACAGCTTGAGCAGGCAGCTCCTCACACACGAATGGTCGATTCGGCCGGACATCATCCACTCCATCTTCCGCGGCTGGGGGTTTCCCCAAATTGACCTGTTCACCACACGGGCCAACAGGAAGTGCCCAACCTTTTGCTCTTTCTGGGGTCACAGCCCGGGCTCGATTGCTGATGCCTTCCTGATCCCATGGTCCGGTCAACTACTATATGCCTTTCAGCCATTTCCTCTCGTCCACAAGGTGCTTCTCAAGGTACTCAGGGACAAGATGGATGTCATCCTGGTGGCCCCAGCTTGGCCTCACCAGTGCGGTACCCCACCCTCATGGACCTATCGATCCAGTCACCAATCCGCCTATCTCTCACTTCCAACCTTATCTCACAGAATCAAGGTTGCCTCCTCCACCCGGACCTTCAGTCACTTCACCTCATGGCCTGGAGGATCCGTGGTTGAACCAAGTTGAGCTCGCCTATTCGGACCCGTGAGGCAGGTGCTCCTGGAAAGCTGCAAGCCTTCTACCAGAACCACTTAGAAAACCGTTTCCACTTTGCTTTGTATCTGGCGTGCCCAATGGCAGGTACTCCCACTCCAGGCTTCAATCCTGTGCATCCTGGACTATTTGGTGCACCTGAAAGATCAGTGCCTGGCATTCGGTTCTCTCAAGGTTCACCTTGTGGCTATTTCGGCGTTTCACCCAGGCTTTTCTGGGCGCTCAGGGTTTACACACCCTATGCTGGGATGTTTCCTAAAAGGACTAGAAAATATCCATCCTCCGATGAAGCCCCTGGTCCTTGCCTGGGACCTCAATTTAGTCCTGTCTCGTCTTATGGGTCCTCCCTTTGAGTTGATAGCTTCATGCTCGCTCCTCCACCTCTCCTGGAAGGTTGCTTTCCTAGTGGCCATCACTTCGGCATGACACTTTTCTGAACTATGAGCCCTCACATGTGGGCCTCCGTATACCATCTTTCATAAGGATAAGGTGCAGCTTAGGCCTCACCCAGCCTTCCTACCAAAAGTCATGTCCCGCTTCCATGTCAGCCAGGATATTTTCCTGCCGGTTTTCTATTCAAAGCCGCACGGCACCCTCCTTGAGCAGCAGCTGTATTCGCTGGACGTTAGAAGGGCGCTCGCCTTCTACATAGACCGAATGAAGCCATTCTGCAAAACAACCCAGTTGTTTGTCACTCTAGCGAATCAGATGAAAGGTTTGCTGGTCTCTTCCCAGCAGATATCCTACTGGATCAGGGCGTGTATTCGTACTTGTTATGACTTAGCGAAGGTCTCTCCGCCTGTTGTCACGGCTCACTCCACGAGGGCTCAGGCCTCGTCAGCAACCTTCCTGGCACATGTACCCCTCCAGGAAATCTGTAGGACTGCCACATGGGCTTTGGTGCACACCTTCAAGTCGCACTACACCATCGTCCACCAATCACGTGATGATGGGGCCTTCGGCAGGGCGATTCTCCAGTCTGAAATTCCTTGACTCTGACCCCACCTCCGAGGTAAGGCTTGGGAGTCACCTAACTGGAACTGATATGAGAAAGCATTCAAAGAAGAAGAAACGGTTACTCACTTTTTTGTAACTGTTGTTCTACAAGATATGTTGCTCATATCTATTCCATGCCCCCCACCCTCTGTCTGAGTAGCCGTCAAGAAGGAATGGAAGGGGGTCGGGCCAGCAGGGTCATATATAGAGCCACTCCAGGGGGCTCCACAGCTGGCCCAACGAGTAGCTGCTAGGAAAAAAAGTTTCTGACATCTGTGCACATGGCACACGGGCACATGGCACGCGCACACACCTAACTGGAATAGATATGAGCAATACATCTCGAAGAACAACAGTTACAGAAAGGTGAGTGTCAGGGTTCCCTCCCCACTCTGAACTCTAGAGTTCAGACATGGGCACCCGCATGAGAGACCCCCTAAGCTTATTTCTACCAGCTTAGGTTAAAAACTCCCCCCAAATTCTTCCTTGTATCTTGGATTAGCTAACGCTGCCACCACCAAGTGATTTAGACAAACTCAGGGAAAGGACCACTTGGAGTTCCTACTCTCCCTTAATATCCTCCTCCCATAACCCCTTTCCTGGGGAGGCTTGAGAATAAACAAGATGAGCACAGACCAACCTTGGGTTTTTTTAGTACACTTAAAAAAAAAAAACAACCCAATCAGATTCTAAGAGAAACAGAACTTTATTAGAAAGAAAAACGGTAAAAGAAGCACCTCTGTAAAATTAGAATGGAATATAATCTTACAGGGAAATCAGATTAAAAAACACAGAGGATTTCCCTCTGGGCCAAACTTTAAAGTTACAAAAAGAAAACCAGGAATACACCTTCCTCTCAGCACAGAGAAAAATCACAAGCCAAAACAAAAATAAGCTAACGCATTCCTTTGCTCGTACTTTACTGATTCTAATGGAGTTGGATTGCTTGTGTCCAGCAAGCACACACAACAGACAGACGAAAACCTTCTCTTCCCCCCGCCAACCCCCCCAACCAGATTTGAAAGTATCTTGTCCCCTTATTGGTCCTTTTGGTCAGGTGCCAGCCAGGTTACCTGAGCTTCTTAACCCTTTCCAGGTAAAAGGATTTTGTGCCTCTGGCCAGGAGGGATTTTATAGTACTGTATACAGGAAGGTTGTTACCCTTCCCTTTATATTTATGACAGTGAGTAACCATTTTTTCTTGTCCCAAGATCAGGTCCAGTATTACTAAAATTACTATATAACTGGGAACCTTGATGCACACAGTGGCAACACTCATGCTATAAGAACTCTTCTGTGTTTACAAATAATTTATTAATACATTCAGGATAGTCACACACACACACACACTGTAACTCAATAAGGTAGATAGAGATAACACAGAAAGTACACCTGAACATCCACACTCACACCATCCCTTGCAGAACAACCTTAAACGTTAGCCATTATCTTCCTCATCACCGTCACCTTCTTCATCTTCACCAGTGGCCCTTATTCTTACATCTCTCTCTCCTACTGCCCACAGGTTGGGATATAACTTTTATAATACATTACACTGATGCCAGTATGTCTAATGCATATTCAGTAGGGGTATTTCCCCTCTTCCCTATTTGTGTTTTCTCAATCTACTAATGTTGAGGTGTCCTTCTATGATGTGGATGTGGATAAATTGGAGAGAGTCCAGCGAAGGGCAACAAAAATGATTAGGGGTCTAGAGCACATGACTTATGAGGAGAGGCTGAGGGAGCTGGGATTGTTTAGTCTGCAGAAGAGAAGAATGAGGGGGGATTTGATAGCTGCTTTCAACTACCTGAAAGGGGGTTCCAAAGAGGATGGCTCTAGACTGTTCTCAATGGTAGCAGATGACAGAACGAGGAGTAATGGTCTCAAGTTGCAATGGGGGAGGTTTAGATTGGATATTAGGAAAAACTTTTTCACTAAGAGGGTGGTGAAACACTGGAATGCGTTACCTAGGGAGGTGGTAGAATCTCCTTCCTTAGAGGTTTTTAAGGTCAGGCTTGACAAAGCCCTGGCTGGGATGATTTAACTGGGAATTGGTCCTGCTTCGAGCAGGGGGTTGGACTAGATGACCTTCTGGGGTCCCTTCCAACCCTGATATTCTATGATTCTATGATTCTATAGGTTAGTATATTAATGATTTCAACTCTTTATCATATATGTCAATTTGTTGCCATTGCACTCTTGTGGTTGGAGGTTCCTTCCAAAACTTTCCAATAGCTGGTGTTAGCTCATGCTTCTGTGGTTGGCTGATGTCATTATGGACAAAATTCCCCTTTACACTCTTCCAGTTCCCCAAAACTTAGGGGTTTTCTTTGGGCCATTTATCTATGCCAAAGTTCTTAGGCCTCAAGCCTCATGCTAACTGCTGAAGCCAATGTCTGACAGGATACAAGCCTGTAGGTTCCTTGCATTCTTACTGAATATAAGAATGGCAAGGCAGTGAATATAGTAAAGGCAAGCTAGCCCCATGGGCTAGAAATATTGACAGTTAAGTAAATTTCCATTTTAAAAGTAGAAAATGTGGTAGAATTGCATTGATTTCCATCTTCTGCACATCCATGCAGACTTTGGCTCACTGTGTCAAATATAAAAACGTCTGGAGTGTGGCCACCCCTTGCTTTCCTGTGGCTTGTAAGAGAGTCCCATTGGAAAATACAACAAAGTATGATTAGAAGTAGTACACGCTAAAAGCTAGAGCTGGCTGACTTTTAGAATGTGAGTAGTACATTTTATTCATTTAGGGTCAATTTTTTCTTTTGAGTTTAATCTATTTGCAATTCAGAAATACTCACTGAATGGTAAAAATACAGAGAAGCACTACAGTTATTTGTAAGGGTTATCTATGGAGTCATATTCGTAGTTCAAAATATATTTTTCTCTGGCCCCTGGCTGGCTGCCCTACCCTAGAGAAACAGCAGGCATGCCTGAAGAGAACTCTTTGGGCCTTGATTCTCTCTGGTAAAGGGTGGACTCGGAAGGGAAGGTTCCATTTCTTTTGCTATTTCCATTTTGAAGAGTGCAGGATTTTTATGACCACCCTACTGGTATAATCTAAATCTTGTTGTCACACACGGTACACTTACTGTGGGTGGGAATGTTGGTTTATGTCTGTGAGTTGCAGTTAAAATCTCAGCTTCTTCCTATAGCACCCTGCCTAACAGGCAAACTGCCAAAAGCTCCTATGCTCTCCCACACTACAGTGAGAGACTGTGTAAGTATATGTAAAGTTGGGAAGTTGCAGAGTCAGCGATACTGAAACAAACACATGTATGTATCTGAATGTACTTATTTGAATCAGTGTAGTCAAAAATGGCCGTGCATCTGGTGCAAATTAATCCATTTCCCTCCAAACTTTGTTAATAAATGTATATCAGAGGACTTGAATAACTGGTGCGCCGACTATTTACAAATTAAGTGCAATGCTGTGTGTCAGATTTGAATAGTCTACTAAAAACATGAGACTTTAATGAGGATCTAGCAAGAAAAATCCTATGTCATGTAACTTTTAATGAAATAAGCCCCAAAATTTGTCTTTTTTTTTTTTTTTTTTAAAAGAGAGCTGCTTAGTACCAGACTTACATCATGGTCACTACTCCACAACCCAGCGGATCCTCAAACTGAATGAAACACTGATGTATGAATGTGATGAGGGATACCACACCAGAGGAGGAAACACTACTGAAAAGGCAGTCTGTGGCACATATGGATGGTCCCTTACTCCGAACTGCACTAGTATGTTGTTGTCTTTAGAATCACTAAACCTGAATCTTCCGAAGTCTGGTATTTTTTAACTCTGCAGCCTTTGGGTTTTTTCTGTGGGAGAAAAGCTTCCAAACATTTAATGGATTTATTCTGATAGAGTTGTTTTAAATCTGTTTTACCCAGTGTGTGTTTTTCTTTTCTAGAAGTAATGTGCTCCTTGTTAAGTGAGATAGAACATGGGAATTTCTATCCCAGGAAGAAAAGCTATGAGGAAGGAGATGTGATTCAGTTTTTGTGTCAGAAAAATTACTCTTTGTATGGATCTGATTTAATTCAGTGTTACGACTTTGGATGGTATCCAGAGCCTCCAATATGTGAAGGTAACTCTCTCTGTGTATCTCTTCCTGCCCCTACACCACCCTTACTATTACATTTAAAAATATACATTAAAATAACATTAACGTTTCAAAGTGAAGCCCTCAAAAGTTAGGAAATGTCAGAAGTAAGGCTGCCTGTGCAACCTTAATTCAGCCTCCTTATGCATATGCATATGCATTGATAGCCTTTAATTACATGATCACATACTATTCCACCTTCCCCCACCAAGCTCCAGCCCCTGTATCTGCCTCCTTCCCTTTCCGCCTCAGCTCCCCGTCCCAGCTCTTTATCCCTTTGTATTTGACTCAGGCTGCACACTGCCTGGGTGTCAGCAGAAGAAGCATTGAAAGCACAGAAAGAGTCTCTTCCTCCTCTTGGTTTTTGTAAGCCCTCGTGGCCTGCAGCCGCTGGGAGCAGCAATTTCAAGGAAAGTCCTGCTCAGCCCTTGCAGCCTAGGATGGAGCATGTTTAGTTACTGTGTGGGAAGTCATGTGCAGTAGAATATGTGAGGGGATGGAGCATGCTCAGTGCAGATATAATCTTTAGAAAATTTAGCTGCCTAATTCTAAACTTCTACTTACTGTGTACTAACTGCAATTTTCAGAGACTGACACATTTTCAGAGAGATGGCAAAAATTTCATCACTTACCTCAGTGTTTCCCACAGCCAAATGTAAAGTCCTTTCTCCAAAAAGTGGAGGCTCTAGAGCTTATCAATAAAAGAGTTGTAAAAATAAAATTTTATAATGGTCAAAACAACATATTTTCCCCCTAGTCTTCTTGTGGAAAACTGCTGCACCATTTAGCTGAATCGTTTAACAACAAAACCACCACCACAAAAGTCAGCTTGAGGCAGATACACAAAATGGGAAACTTCACCCTTAACGGTTCAAATTTGACTGTTTTATATTGGAATTGGAATTGGAAAACAGCATCTTGTAATGGAAAGTGTCAGGCAATCTTTACTATAAGAATTGTTACCGGCACCACCTGTAGTACAAGTGTGATAATTTAATGTGTCAGGGTTTGACCAATAGATAATAGTAGCAATGTGACTTTGTATGAGACTCTAAACAGGTCTCATGACCGTCTCGTCATTCTGAAACCTGAAAGTATATTCTTGGTTAAATGCCATATTATCTATCAGAGGAAAATCCTTGTCCCATTGAAATCAAGGGCAAAACTCTCTCACTGACTCCAGTGGGATCAGGATCTTTTCCTTAGCATTTTACATTCACAACATACAATCATTTGGAGCTTAAAACTGGGACCAAATCATGTGTCCCTTGAAGGCCATGGAGTTTATCACTGATGTCAGTGAGAGCAGTTTCAGGTCCCTGATTAATTTCTTAGCTTGCTCAGTTGATTCAAGGGGATCAAATGTGGAAAACATCAACACAAAGGCAAAAAATAGATCTAATTTTGGAGTGCAAGTTACAACTGAAAAGAAATAAGTAATGGTCAGAACATGGTGCAACCGAGTTGCTTGATTTGAATGCACATTAGAAGTGGGCATGGTCTTCCATAAAGAAATTAAGTTCTCTCTCTCTCTCTGTTCCTTTTCAAAAGCAGAATAAACACGGAGCAAATTGTACATGTTTACTGCTGCTTTAACTTGAACTTTTTGTCACTGCACATGTGGGCTTATGCCAGTTATTAGTGCTGCTGTGGGAGACTCTGGGAACCTGTGGGTTGTGCCAGAGACTTGTTGCTATTGATTCATTTTTCATCCTGAAATTATGCAACCAACATGGATATGGTGGGATCTGCACACATCAGGATGCATATTGTTTTGTGCTCAGTTGTATGTAATAGTGTGGATGCCTCTCTCCATTATAGATTTGTCTCTGAATGGGGCAGATGCATGTCTGTGTATGATCCCTGTTCATTCTACGATGTTGCAGATGTTTTTATTATTTTGAATGTAACTATACTCTATTTTTCCAACAACAAGCACCTCAGGGAGGTGAACCCCTTCCAGCGTTGACACGCATGCAGAAAGCATATATATGGCATTACTGGGTGTGCTACCTAGTAGCAGTGTTTGCACAAATTTACATTTCAGCCAGCTAACTTCTTTTACAACACCAACAGACTTTTGTTATGGGTTTTCATAGATTCCAAGGCCAGAAGGGACCATTGTGATCATCTAGTCTGACCTCTTGTATAACACAGGCTATAGAACTTGCCCAAAATAACTCCTAGAGCATATTGTTTAGGGGGAAAAAAATCCGATCTTGATTTAAAAATTGACAGTGACAGAAAATCCACTGCAACCACTGGTAAATTGTTCCAGTGGCTAATTACCCTCACTGTCAAAAATGTATATCTTATTTCCAGTCTGAATTTGTCTAGCTTCATGTTATACCTTTTTATGCTTGATTATAGAGCCCATTCTTAATTTTTTTCACCATGTAGATACTTATAGACTGTAATCAAGTCACCCCTTAACCTTCTCTTTGATAATCTAAATAGATAGACTCAGAGAGATCAATCACTATAAGGCATGTTTTTAATCATTCTCATGGCTTTTCTCTGAACCCTCTCTAATTAATCAACTTCCTTCTTGAATTGTGGGCACTGCAACTGGACACAGTATTGCAGCAGCAGTCGCACCAGTGCCAAATATAGAGCTGTAAAATAACATCTCTACTCCTATTTGAGAGTCCCCTGTTTATGCATCCCAAGATCGCATTAGCTCTTTTGGCCACCGCATCACACTGTGACTCCCAAACCTTTTTCAGAGTCACTGCTTCCCAGGATAGAGTCCTCTACCCTGTAAGTGTGACCTACATTCTTTGTTCTTAGACGTATACATTTAGATTCAGCTGTATTAAAATGCATATTGTTTTGTGCCCTGTTTACAAAGTGAACCAGATCTCTCTGAAACAGTGACCAGTCCTCTTCATTATCTACCACTCCCCCAGTTTGTGTCAGCTGCAAACTTTATCTGTGATTATTTTGTTTTCTTCTAGGTCATTGATAAAAATATTAAATACTGTAGGGCCAAGAACTGATTACTGTAGCATCCCACTGGAAACACACTTGCTCAGTGATGACTCCCTGTTTACAATTATGCTTTGAGACCTATCAGTTAGCCAATCTTTAATCCATTTTGTGTGTGCCATGATAATTTTATATCATCCTAGTTTTTAATCAAAATGTGTGGTAACAAGTCAAACACCTTACAGAAGGCTAAATGTATATTGCGTCAACATTATATTATCTTTGTCGACCAAACCTGTAACCTTGTCCCCCCCCCCACCTCAACCCCCCCCCAAAATCAAGTTAGTTTGACAGGATCTGTTTTCCATTAATCCACATTGATTTGCATTAATTACATTACCCTCCTTTAATTCTTGATTAATCAAGTATTGTATCAGCTTCTCCATTTTCTCTCCTATGATCGATGTAAGGCTGACAGTTGTATAATTATCCAGGTCTCCCCGTTTACCCCTTTTAAAAATTGGCACAACATTAGCTTTCTTCCCGCATATAATTGTGATATGCTCTGTAATAGTGTATACTTGAAGTGTCGGGTCCTGGGTCACAGTTTACAGTTCCATCTTATCATTTTTATTAGGGCTGTCAATTAATCGCAGTTAATGCCTGTGATTGAGTGAAAAGAAAATTAACGTGTTAATCGCATACCTCTGTGCGTGGAAGGAGGCATCAGTGGCAGTCCCAGCATGTAGCTCTGCCAGTGGCTGAAGGCCGGAGCCCTGCGTCCTGAGGGAGGCTGAAGCCCAGAGCCCCCAGCCTCAAGCCTATATTTGAAAATATAGAAAACCTCCAAAAATATTCAAATAAATGGTATTCTATCATTGTTTAACAGTGGGATTAAAACTGCAATTAATCGCAATTAATTTTAATTGCTTGACAGCTCCAATTTTTGTTGGTTTAAGCCCAATCTGTAACACTCCTTTTACCATAATTTTTGTAATGATTTCTTGCACTCAGTGTTGTCTAACTTCACCTTCATAAACATTCTTGTTTTCTTATTACTAATAGATAAATGCTTTCACTGAAACTGTCAGATTGAACTTCTGAACTGGTTCACATTCACAACTGATATTTGCAGAATAGTCTAATGCAGCTGAAGGCTAAAGTACCTGTGGCTATGGGATGTTGATTTTTTTAAATCTAGGACATGGTCTGAATAAGCAGCATGTGTTTCAAGAATAAGTTCAATACTTTTTAAAATTGACTGTGAGCTTTACCTGTGGGCTCCAAATTTTAGTTTTCAGTGGAAAGAGAAAATTGCATCCAATTTTTAAATGGCATTGGAGTGAGAACTGCATTTCAATTATCAGTAAACTGGATTGTTAAGATCATTGGGTCAAATCCAATCTCTTTTAAACTCTGTTGAACTACATGGTTGACTGACTCTGTGGGTGTAATTAATGTCCCTTTTCTGTGGCTACAATAGAGTGACAATGCCCAGTGAACCCCTAGAAAGCAGTGTGGGACTCTGTAGTCCTTTGTTCATCATGGACCTAAGCTCAGCAGGGGAGGTTTGGTGAACAGTTCAGAAAAGTGAACATGACCACTGTGTCCATCAACTACAATGATCACTAGCAACCCCCCTCTCTCTCCTCCCCCCCCCCCAGATCAACAAAAATCGTTTTGGGGTGGATCCCGCAGACCATGGCTACTCTTGCAGGACAAGAAGCTGTGGACAAGCTGCACTGATGCCCTATATCTGGATTGTGGAGGAGGATTTCCTTAACCTGTCTGTAAAGGCTTTTTTACTCAGGATTTGTGCAGACATTGAGAGTGTCAATCTATGAAAATAACTCCATCTCCCCAAAAATGTCTGTTATAGTGCTGGTTAAGTGTGTCAGGTCTGACTGTGGTGAGCTAGACTCTTAAGGTAAAAATCGGAACAATATGTATCACCCAGAGCTCTCCAGGTTCTGCTTCTATTGTTTCTTCACCAAGTTTGTTTCTCTGGCATGGATGTGCATGTGTGTGTGAACCTTAGGAAACCAGTTTGCTTTCTTGATAGAGATGATCTGATTAAAGCCTCAACCACATGTCCAAATATGTGTTTTCTTTCTAGATAGAAGAAATAAATGCCCTCCTCCACCTCAGCCTCCCAATGCCAATATACTCACAGATTTAAGAACATATCATAATGGAGCCAAAGTACTTTTGGCATGTCAGCTTAATTTTACAATGAAAGGATCAGAAGAAATCCAGTGTGAGAATGGAAAATGGACTTCACCCCCAAGTTGCATTGGTTAGTAGTTGCTTTACAACTGTTTGGAGCTGAAGTAAAACCCCAGTTCAAAACATGTCTTAATCTTCATGTCTGTGTCTCAGTTTCCCCATCTTTAAAATTGGGGTGATGATATTTACCTCCTTTGTAAAGTGCTTTGATGCCAATGCATGAGAAGTGTTATGTAAGAACTAGGTATTGATCATTTTGGGACAGGATGAGGGAGGAGCCAGGATCTGAAGATGGATTTAAATCTGAATCCAAATCTTATGTCTGATCCCTACTGGTCCCAACTGCTCCACCAGATCCCTGATTTATTAGCCAGCTGCACAGTCTATAAGACCAATCTTTTTTTTTCTTGGGCATTTGGATGTAGTGTCTCGTGGGGAGGAAATAGTTTGTAAATATGAATAATTTGAGAGTGGTGTTTCCAATTTTTTTGCTGTGGTTTCAGAAGCCAAAGAAAAAATACCATGTGATCAGCCCCCACCTATTGAGAAGGGTACAGCAATAACTGAGGACAAGATGTATTACACAGGAGACACTGTTAGGTACAGTTGTGATCATGGCTACAGTATAAATGGATCAAACGAAATAACCTGTAAAATGGGCAAATGGACAGCACCTCCGAAATGTATTGGTAAGTATTCTGCTTGCAGTGTTATAACTCCTCATCCCTGAGAGGTGCTCCCACACTACAGAGATTGTTGATAGAACAATCTGGATGGATAGATTAATGGTCATTATTGTCATTAATCACAATAAATTGTATACTATATTTGCAGTTATATTTCAGTTAATTAATGGTGCTGGCACTTGTATTTAAATATTTTATAACTGTTTTCTTGTCCATGCTGCTTTAAATATTTTGAAATATTCAAACTCTGAGGCTTCATGAGTTGCTTTTTTGCTTAATGGCTTCTGTATCATAGACTCATAGAAATGTAGGACTGGAAGGAACCTGAATAAGTCATCTAGTCCAGTCCCCTGTACTAAGTAGTGTCTAAACCTCCAGGGACTGAGATTGCACAACCTTCATAGGTAATTTGTTCCATTGCTTACAGTTCCTTACAGTTAGGAAGTTTGCTCCCAATGTCTAGTCTAAATATCCCTAGCTGCAATTTAAGACTATTATTACTTGGCCTGTCCTCAGTAGTTAAGGAGAACAGTTCATCGCCCTCATCTTTATAACAATGTTTTTTACGTACTTGAAGACTGTTACCAGGTGCCCCCTCAATCTTCTCTTCTCCAGACTAAACAAACCCAATATTTTCAATCTTTCCTCAGAGGTCATATTTTCTAGACCTTTAACCATTTTTGTTGCTCTTCTCTGGACATTCTCCAATTTGTTCATCTCTTTGAAGCGTGGTGCTCAGAACTGGACACAGTATTCCAGTTGAGGTCGTAGCAGTGCTGAATAGAGTGGAAGAATTGTTTCCCATGTCCTGCTTACCACACTCCTGCTAATATATCCCAGAATTATGTTGCTTTATTTGAAACAGTATTGACTCATAATTATTTTATGATCCACTATAACCCGCAAATCATTTTGTATTTGTACAATTAATTATTCCTTCCTAAGCGTATACTTTGCTTTTGTCCTTATTGAATTTCATTCTATTTATTTCTGATCATTTCTCCAGTTTTCAAGTTCATTTTGAATTCTAATCTTGCCCTCCAAAGGGCTTGCAATCCCTTCCAGATTGGTATAATCCACAAACTTTATAAGTGTATTCTCTATGCCATTATCCATATTATTTATGTGGGAAATAAATAGAACTGGACATTACTCAATATGCCCTTTTATCTTGATTGTGAACCATTGATAATTACTCTAAATATGGTCTTCCAACCAGTTGTGTATTCATCTTATGGTAGGATGCACAACCATATTTCTCTAGTTTGTTTATGAGAGAGTCGTGTGAGACAGTATCAAAAGCATTAGTAAAGTCAAGGTATATCACATCTACTGATTTCCTCCCATCCACTGGACTCCCCACTGGTTCAAGAGTATGCTGCCACCATGGGTTCTATTACCTTGTCCTCTGTTGTGCCCTGGGCAGCTTCTGGCAGCGTCACAGAGCTATCGGGCTTGTTGGCACCACAGCTTGCGCTGCTTGGGCCTTAGACTATGGAGCTGAGGCAGATTCCAGGCCCAGCACCGAAGGTCCCCCTCAACTATGGTGCATCCTTCAGCACTGCTGTCATTTTGGTGGTAGATTTCTTCAAGTTCGGTCTCACCCTTAGCCTCAGTACCAGGTACCAGGTGGGATTGTGTCTCATTCAGTACTGCCGGTGCTGATCCCCCATTCCTCTACAGCACTGATGCAACCCCCATATTGGGTTTCAGATGACTCTGACCATTTGTTTGCCCTGTCGGGGCTGGCTCCCCTGTTGTCTACTCAATATCAGGTCAGGGTTGTCCTCCCACTAGTTGTTGGACAGGCATCAGAGACTCCCCTGGGATCACCATTAATACTGAAATCAACACCTGTCCTACAGTTGGGACAGGGGTTCTTGGACCTGGCCTACTGGCAGCCAGTGCCTCATCTTTAGGTCCAGTGGCCTCCTTGGGATGCTCCTTGGTCCCTGAGGTCCCACTCCTCAACCTCCTCCACAGCGAGGTCACTCGTCCTGATGGTGGCTCCCACTTCCAAACCACCTCAACTGCAAGCAATCACTGAGTCTATTCCCCCGGGACCTCCAGGGCTATTCTGACTGGATCTTGTGGTTCAAGGACAAGACCCATCATTGGCTGAACAGACCACCTCCTCAGACAACTCCACGGTGCTGGAATCATCCTCTCCCTTGATGCCCAAGGACTTTAAAACATATATGGTTGCTACCTTGAGTAGAAGGTAGCATTTCCAGGTAGAAGCAGCACTATAGACTGGGATTCTACTCCGGTATTACCTGATCCCCAAGGGATGAGACCTATCATCGAGCTCCATGAAGTCAACAAATACCTCAGATATATGAGATTCCATATGATCACCTTAGCAACTATCCTCCCTTGTTTCTTAAGTCACAATGACTGGTTTGCTGCCCTGGACCTTCAGGGTACTTATTTCTATGTAGTAATTCTTCTGATCCATAGGAGATTTATCGTAGCTGGTCAGCACTACCAGTATGGCATGCTGCCTTTTGGCCTGTCTTCTGATTCCTTGCCAAATGCATGATTATGGTAACAGTGTACCTCAGTAAGAAGGGAATTCATATCTTCCCATATCTGGAGGATTGGTTACTGAGGGACAAGTCCAGAGAGGAAGTCCTCTGTCATGTCCACTTCCCCCTGTGCCTCCTCAGTCATCTAGGTCTCATCCTAAACAGAAGGATGTCAACACTGGTTCCAACTCAAAGAATCAAGTTCTTTGGGGCCTTGATAGACTCTGCAAGTTTGAGAGCAGTTCTGCCAATGAAGCAATTCCAGGCAATCTGCCACCTTTGTCTGGAGCTGCAGTCTCAACCCTCAGCCACCGCCCAAGCATGTCTGAGGTTGCTCGGTCATATGGTTGCATCAACACAGGTATTCCAATATGGCAGGCTGTGCCTATGTCCTTTTCAGATGTGGCTGAACTCAGTCTATCATCCAAATCATCATCTCTTGGACAGACTCGTTGGACTTCCTCTGCCAATTCTGGACTCCTTACAGTGGTGGATGGCTCAGGGCAATGTGTGCGCCAGGATGTTCCCTTCACTCAGTCCCCTCCAACCATTACTGTTGTCACTGATGTCCCTGTAATAGGTTGGGGAGCACATTTGGGGTTGTTGAAAGTTCAAGGCTTGTGGTTGGAACAGGAAGCTTCCCTGCATGTCACTGTCCTGGAGCTTTGTGCCATCTACAATGCCTGTCAGGTCCTTCAAGATTGTATCAGGGACTCGGCAGCTCACATCCTTACCAAAAATACAACTGCAATGTATTATGTGAACAGATGGGGGAAGCATATTCCAACATGTTGTCAGGAAGTGATCAGGCTCTGGTAGTTTTGCATTGACGAAAACATTACACCTATGGCTAATCACGTACCTGGGATCCAGAATCACCTGCCAGATCATCTCAGCAGAAATTTCTTCCTGAACCATGAATGGTGCCTGAAGTGCAGCATCCTGCAGGCCATCTTTACTGTTTGGGGCATCCCAACAATCGATCTGTTGGCTATGAGACACAAAAAGAAATACTGGCTGTTTTGTTCCTGAGGGGATGTCAGTCTGGGTTCCCTGACCAATGTTTTTCACATGAGCTGGGAATCGATACTTTTGTAGACTTTTCCTCCAATTCCAATCATCCCTCAGGTCATTCTCAAGCTGAAATTGGACCATGCTAAGCTCATTCACATTGCTCCAGCATGGCCAAGGTCATGTTTGTTCTGACTGCCCATTTCTCTTCCTCTTCATCCTGATCTCCTGTCTCAGCATCATGGTGGATGCTGTGTGGTTAGTTGAGGAGGAGAAACGATGTTTGGAGGCAGTCTGGCAAGTCCTTATCAATAGTAGGAAGCCCTCCACCAGAATGATCTATTTGGCTAAGTGGAAGCAGTTCTCAATATGGGCATTTAGCCCAGGGACTTTATCCAAAGCTGGCTTGTATTCAGGACCATCTTGGAGTACCTGTTACACCTTTAGTCTTCTTGTCTAGCACTTAGTTCATTAACAGTCCATCTGGCAGTGGTTTCAGAGTTTCATCTTCCCATCCATGGGAAGTTGGTGTTTTCAAACCTCATAGCAGTGGGGTTCTTGAAAGGAGTCCCTCATCTCCACCTGCCACTTAAAAAGCCAGTTCCTTTGTAAGACCTTAATAGTTTTAGCAGGTCTTCTGGGGCCTCTGTTTGAGACTCAGACTATTTCTTTCTCCCGTCTGTGTCAGAAAACTGACTTGTGACAATAATGTCTTCAGGGAGAGTGGGTGAGTTTCAGGCTTTCATAGCAGAAACCTTTTGCATGCAATTTTCTAAAGGCAAAGACCATATCCTGAGTTTTTATCCAAAGTGTTTCCCAATTTCACTTGAACCAAGTATGTATTTACCAGGCCCTTGAGGAAGTGGACAGCCATGGGGTTGGCAAAGATGGCGCACCCTGCCACTCCCGGATGAAATGCAGATATAGCTTCTAGGTGTACCTTGATGGAAGAAGCAGCCAGACCTTGCTGCTTGAGGTGTAACCGGTATTCTGGGATGAGAGGGATGGGGGCCTGCAATGGTTAAGTGCAGCCCTGGGAGCACCAGATAGCAAATCTCTTCCACTTTGCCAGATAGGTGGCCCTAGTAGAGGGCATCCTGCTACCGAGCAGAACTTCCCTGACTGGCTGTGAGCACATGAGCTCCATGGGGCTTAGCCATGAAGCTTCCAGGCCGTGAGGTTGTGTATGAGCAGAAATGGGAACATGTACAGCAGATGGTCCGACCATGAGAGGAGGAAGGCATCCGTGATGGAGCCTTGGCTGTGGTTCTTGAAGGAGCAGAACGAATGGCACTTTCTGTTGCTTTGAGTGGCGAAGAGATCAATGTGAGGAGTTCCCCATCTCTGGAAGATGGTTAGGGAAAATCGGGGTCTGTACCTCTGACGTTCAGTGCAAAGGAACTGAAGGGGTCAGGCTGGTGCTGTCCTTATGGCATGGGGCGGAGCTAGGGCTGCCGGGCATGAGCTCCACCCCTATGAGTGCTCCTAGGAAAAGTTCTTTGGCTCCAGTGTGCTGGGGGTGCACGCACCTAAGTTGAAAACATGTCTGTAACACATCTTGAAGAACAACAGTTACAGCTAGGTAACTGTTTTTTCATCTTTCCCTCCTCACTGAGTAATGGGCCTACCCTATCCTTGCTCTTCCTCTTTGTTCTTATGTATTTGTTTAAATTTTTTTTACCCTTTATGTCACTTGTTGTTTTAATCTTATTTTGTACCATGACCTTTTAAATTTTGTCCCTACATGCTTGTCAGTTTTTTAATATCTATCATCCTTCGACTGCTTGCTCATATGGATTCCAGTTGGGGGTGCGTGTGCCACGTGCACAGTCGTTGGAAAGATTTTTCCCCTAATAGCACCCGTCAGGTTGGCTGTGGAGCCCCCTGGAGTGGCGCCTTGATGGCGCTCAATATGTGACCCTGCCGACCTGGTGCCTCCTCAATTCCTTCTTACTGCCAGTGCATCCAATGAAGTGAGCTGTAGCTCATGAAAGCTTATGCTCAAATAAATTTGTTAGTCTCTAAGGTGCGACAAGTACTCCTTTTCTTGTTACAGGTAGGTAACCATTTTTTCTTCTTGGAGTAGATGCAGCCGAGTATTCTATTTCGGTGACTCGGAAGCAGTACTCGTAGGAGGTGGGGCTTGGACTCTATTTAAACAAGGAATGTAGGATTGTCTTCCCACAGTTTGTCAGGGACTGCATCTGAATAGTCAGGACTAGAGGTTGGAGCAGAAGTCAATGCCGAACATAGGATTGGGACTGGGTGAGGATTGCACTAGAACAGAGATCTGGGGACAGGCCAGGGTCAGAATGGCGATCAGAGTCCGTAGACAAGCCAAAATCCGTATCGTAGCTGGAGTCCAGATATAGGCCAAAGGTCAAAGCCAGGTGTTTAGAGTCAGCAGACAGAGGCAAGGCTGGAGCAGATCAGTAACAGGGCTGGAGCAAGATCAGGGTAGGAGAAGGACAAGACTGGAACAGGGCTCAGGTAAGGCTGGGGCAGGAACAGAAACTATCAGGAGCAAGCTGGGAGTCTAGTACATTGTGATGCTGCAAGAGGGTTCCTGGCTGGGTAGTGCTGTTGAACAGACTGATCTGCAGCTCTGGTGTGATTGAGGAAATACTTGAGCCTGGGGGTCATCTGAGCCAGGCTCTACTCTGGGATAAGCTGCTGCTGCACACCTGAAGGCTGAGTGACTGCAGGCTCTGTGGGAACAGTAAGTTTAGTGCAGCTGAGTTGTTGCCGCATGCCAGAATGGCCACTCACCACAGATCTGTTGGAGGGGCAGCTGAGCAAGCAGCTCTGGTTTGGCTGCAGGTTTGCCTCACTGTTTGCATCTGATCTGGAAACAGCAGTAGTGGCCGAGTGATTTGTAAAAGTACGTCCAATATAGGAATGTCACTTATGAATGCTGTCAACATTGCCTGGGTGCTCATGGAATGACCTTGCACCTTTTGAGAAGGTGTAGCTTGGGCTACATTGCATGCTGCCACCATACAAGAAGTTATCCACCTGGATATCATCTGTTAAGAGACCACTTGACACTTCATTCGGTCTGCATATGTGACAAACAATCGAAGTGAGGAGCAGAAAGGTTTGGTCCTATCTAATAAAAAGCTAGACATCGCTGACATCCAGCATCTGAAGATATTGTTCCTCTGGGGTTGAATGCAGCTTAGGTCGGACCATCTGCTGTACATGTTCCCATTTCTGCTCGTACATAACCTCCTGGCCTGGAAGCTTCATGGCTAAGCCCCATGGAGCTCATGTGCTCATAGCCGGTCAGGGAAGTTCTGCTCGGTAGCAGGATGCCCTCTACTAGGGCCACCTATCTGGCAAAGTGGAAGAGATTTGCTATCTGGTGCTCCCAGGGCTGCACTTAACCATTGCAGGCCCCCATCCCTCTCATCCCAGAATACCGGTTACACCTCAAGCAGCAAGATCTGGCTGCTTCTTCCATCAAGGTACACCTAGAAGCTATATCTGCATTTCATCCGGGAGTGGCAGGGTGCGCCGTCTTTGCCAACCCCATGGCTGTCCACTTCCTCAAGGGCCTAGAGTGTCTATACCCACACGTTCGGCAGCTGATCCCTACATGGGACCTCAACCTGGTTCTTTTGAAACTGATGGGATCTCCCTTTGAACCACAGGCAAATTGCTTACTCCTATATCTTTCATGGAAGGTTGCCTTTCTAATTGCGATTACTTTGGCAAGGAGGGTCTTGGAGGTCAAGGTCCTCACTTCTGACCCTCCATACACAGTCTTCTTTAAAGACAAGGTGCAGCTCAGGCCTCACTCAGTTTTCCTTCCAAAGGTCGTGTCCCAGTTTCACTCCAACCAGGATATTTTCTTGCCTGTGTTTTATCCCAAACATCATGCGAGCAACCAGGAGTAGAGCCTCAACTCTCCAGACATGTGACAGGTGCTCACCTTTTTATATTGAATGCATGAGGCCATTCCAAAAGTCGAACCAGCTATTCATGGTGGTGGCAGACTGTATGAAAGGTCTCCCAGTCTCATTGCAGAGGATCTCATCATGGATTATCTCCTGCATCCCCACCTGCTATGAATTAGCCAACATTCCAGCGCCGGCTCTCAAGGCTCACTCCACAAGAGCACAGGCCTCATCGACGGCGTTCCTGGCCCAGGTGCTGATTCAGGAGATCTTCAGGGCAGTGACGTTGTCTTCAGCGCACACTTTTGCCACTCACTACGCCATCACCCAGTAAGCTAGTGATGATGCAGCCTTTGGCAGAGCAGTGCTCCAGTCTCATACCATAGCTCCGACCCCACCGCCTAGGTAGGGCTTGTGAGTCACCCAACTGGAATTGATATGAGCAAGAACTCAAAGAAGAAAAAATGGTAACACTGGTTCTTCGAGATGTATTGCTCCGATCCATTCCAGACACGCCCGCCTTCCCCTCTGTTGGAGTAACTGGCAAGAAGGAACTGAGAAGGTGCCCGGTCAGCAGGGTCATGTATTGAGCTCCAACAAGGCACCACTCCAGGGGGCTCCACAGCCAACCCGACGGGTGCTGTTAGGGGAAAAACTTTTTGACAACTGTACATGCGGCGCGCACACGCCTAACTGGAATGGAGATGAGCAACATATCTCGAAGAACAACAGTTACAGGAAAGTGAGTAATGGTTTTTTCATAGTTTGACCTAGTTTCCACTTCTTATATCACTCTCTCTTTAGTTTTAGGTCATTGACACTACCTTGGTTCAGTCAGGGTGGTCTCTTACCATACTTCTACCTTTCCTATGCTCTTGTGCTCTATGTCTCTCTTAAAAACCTGCCAACACTCCTTATGTGTTTTCACTTAGACTTGCTTCCCACAGCATCTTATCTACCAGTTCTCTGTTTGTAAAACATTTTTGTCTTTATTCTGCTGTTTTTCCTCCTACCATTTCTTAGAATCATGAACTTTAATTGTTTCATGATAGAGTTCATATCTTTTCATCTCTTTATTTTTTCAAGCAGCCAGAAATGTGTTAAGCACCTCAGAAAACAAGTAAAGACACTTCCGTCCCAGACAAACATACAATCTAAATTTAGCATGACCCAAAAAGTGAGAGTCATAAACAAAGGGGATTTGGATGGGGGAATGGTACGGGTAGGATAAGTATGGCAATGAGACTGCATGGTGACTCAGTAAGGCATTCACATGTCTTGGTGCTTCTGTTCCTTTTTGTAACCCTTTAAAAAAAAAAAAAAAAGAAATAGCAGCTAAATTGTTGGAAGAAGTTGCAATTTTGTTTGTTACCCCAATTTCCATTTATTCTGTAACTTTAATTTCCTTCTCAGAAATCTAGTTACATTGATTCTGGTACTATCATCTGAGAGAATTGTTGTGTACAGATACAGATTATGGCTACGGTTCTTCTCTTAGAAACGCTGGAAACTTGCTCCTCTCCACCTGCAATTAAAAATGGTGCTAGTTTTGGACCCATATTGACAAACTACACAACAGGTTCCTCAGTAAAATACAGATGCTATCGGTACCACACATTGGAGGGTCCTGAAACTGTTCATTGTATACAAGGAAAGTGGACAGCTCAGCCAACTTGTTTAGGTGAGTCTTGTAGAAAAACTAGATGTTGTATTCTATTATTTGTGATTGATAAGACCATGAGAAAAACAAACCCATATAACTCTATGGGAAATGCTGCGGTCTCAGTTAAATTTCAGGTGGATAATGCCTGCCTCACACAAACAGCTACCACGATGATATCTTTCTCTGTAGACTTGCTGAGACAAGTACTTGATGGCTGAAAGATTGAATCCTTGTTTCGCCTCTTGAATTTTTGCCTTGTGGTCAGTTTTGAGGCATAGTTGTGGGGCAGTTTGCATTGTCATTTCCCAGGCTGTAGCTTTTTTTCTGGATAATCAGAGACTTTATTCTCCTGTGCTGTTTCTCAACACCTTTCATGAGAACTAAATTTGCAGGAAAAAATTAGTACATATACAGAGAGGGTAATAATGGTAGAGCAGATCCTTAGTAGTAACCAGTTTTTCTTTAAAATGTCATTATTAGAAAACTCTTATAGTAAAGCACAAACAGAGAGGGTGCTGGAACAATTTGTGTAGTGGGGGCGCTGAGAGCCATTGAACCAAACTGTAAACGCTGTGTATAATGGAAACCACTTCAAGTCGGGGGGTGCTGTAGCACCCCCCCGCATCCCTAGTTCCAGCACGTATGCAAATAGAAGACCAATACAATTATATTTACTTATTTAATGTAATAAAATGTGCATATCTATCAATTTAAAAACAACCAAAATAAAACAGACCTAAAGTAACAATTTAACTCAAAAGAAAACCAAGAAAAAGCAAACACTCCAAACAATTAAAAAATACCACCCCCTCAAATCAATTCCTCAGTCAGACATCTAAGTAAAAAAGTTAAATTTGCCAGGTGTTGGCTACACTTGTCCTGGAATGGCTGACAAAATCTAGCATCTCTAGTACTGCTGTCAGGTCCGGTAGATGACACTTTTACTCTTAAAAAGATTTTCCCAGTTATGGTAACTAAGTAGGATTAATGCTCTTATCTCTGTTATCAGCAGAAGTGAATTATTTACCATCAGTAAACACAGCCTGAGATACCACATGCATCATTGGTACTGATTAGTCTGATTTCCAGGAATTACAGGAATTAGCCGGATTTCCCGTAAAGTTTGTGTCAAAAGGAGTTTGTCCCCTGTGATGGGGCAGTTCACATTCCCCAACTTACCTTTAATTTTACCTATTCTAATTGTGATTTCTGGTGAGTAAAGATCTAAAGAAGTTGTAGCATTTCATATAAAGTTCAAATCTGTTTGCAGGATCATTGAGTTATAAGCCTTTTTTGGCTAACAACTTTTAAATTTGGGAATTGTTACGAAATATTTGTATAAATGTAGATGTTTGTTTTCCAGAGCCATGCACTCTTAATGTGGATGAAGTTAGCAATAACAACATAGAGATGAAATGGAGACTGGAAGGAGAGTTATTTTTCCTGCATGGTGACACTATAGATTTTGTATGTAAACAGGGATACTATTTGTCATCCTCCAGCAGGCAGTCTCAGCTAACAGTACAGTGTACCCATGGAAAACTCATATATCCAACATGCATTATGAAAGGTAAAACAAAGCTGTTTTTGCAGTCCTATAGTAACTCACCCAGTTCAGACACACTGAGATAGCTTTGCTTGAACAGTAAAGACATAGACTCTGCTATTAATAACAATAGAAGTTTAGGGTCAAATTGTCCCTTCCATAGCAAAGATGTATTTTAAAATGATATGAACACAGCAGAATAACACATTTTCCTGGGGGGTAGGGGTGCCTGCAGAAGGGGGGGGTGAGACTTGTCTTTCTAAACATTTGGAGCCCAAAGATTTGCTGAGAATCCCAGCTCCAGAATTTAAGTGCATACAAAGTAAGAAGTTCTTGTAGGGTGCCAGATTCTCCTCTAAGACACACTGTATGTCTTTTTGTTAAAGTTTTTGACACTATTTATTTTATGTAGATCCCAAAGAAAAATGTGGCTCCCCCCCTATTATTAAGAATGGAGATGTTATTGACCCACGACTGACAGAATATGAGAGTGATTCTTCAGTTGAATATACTTGCTTTGATCATCATTTTTTGCAAGGGTCCAATAGAGTCTATTGTTCCAAAGGACAATGGACTACCCCACCAGATTGCATAGGTATGTAAGATGTGCTTTTGTTTTAAAAAAATAAACAGTGACTCAATGATTCAACTTTTGTTTCAGGTTTTAATTATTAATTTCCCGTATTCAAATTAAGTTCTCAATCTGAGCAATTTTGGTAGATGTGAAGCCTCTGGGCTTTGGTAGATCTGGGGAAACCTGCAGTTGTTTATCCTGTTTTCCTAAGCCTATAAGAATTGGAGTATGTATGCAACATCCAAAAGTACTATCATCTGATGTTTGTCTAATACAGTAGAAGGGAGGAAGGTGTTTGTGTCTAATTTTAATATACTAGCTATAGCCAAATAATGCAGTCTCATATATTAATATTAACCTGTATATTAAGTTATAAAGGAGATTAACTATGCATCTTTTTTGTGTTTAAGAACCATGCACTTTATCGAAGGATGTAATGGACAAAAATAACTTAATACTGAGATGGAGTTTTGATGACAAATCTTATTTTTTCCATGGGGACTACATTGAATTTCTATGTAAAGAGAATCATTATGGAGCACCATCAACCTCAGAGTTTGATTTTAGAGTAGAGTGTAGCAGAGGACAGCTGACATATCCAAGATGTGTTGAAAGAGGAAGGTAAGCCTAAGGCAGTATTTAATTTGAAATTTGTACATGCATATGTATAAAATTTTAATTTCCATTTATGGGCTACCATTTCCAAGATGATTAACCAGCACTAATATTGATATAGTTACATGTGGCTAATATATTTATGTGCATTTCACATATGGCTTCTATGAGTCACATAGTTTTGTGGTTGGTCCTTTTTTGGGGGTTGGAGAGGGAGCAATAGAAGTAGTTGTTATAGAATCTCTGAAAAGAATTAAATATCTTCCTGTGTGACGTGAGTTGAAACTGTTTGGCCTAGTGGTTAGAACCAAAGGCCTAGGAATCAGAAAGATGTTGACTGTAGTTTTCTGATGGCTGGATCAAAAGTATTAAATGGCAGGAGTTCATATACTAAGAGTTGCAACCTCTAGATGGGTGGCACCAGTCTGGCTCGAAAGTTGTGGTGAAACTATAAGATCACAGTTGCCATTGGACACAGGGAGCAAACAAAGGAGAAGTTCTTTGAGTGATTGCTCATGTGCATTCCACACTAGGTGTGCGTGCTTGCCACGTGCACCAATGCAGGAAGTTTTTCCCCTAGCAGTACCCATAGGGGAGCACCCCTAGCGACCCCTGGAGTGGCGCCTCTATGGCACGGTGTAAGGGGTGCTGCGTGCTCCCCCCACCCTCAGTTGCTTCTTGCCAGCATTGAAGGTGCATTGGAACTGCTCTGCTCCAGCTCGGCTGCAGCTTTCCTCTTGAACTCTTGTTCAGTTAGTAGTACCTGTAGTTAAAGTAGTGTTAGTTAGTTTAGTGCACCCAGATCAGGGCATGCCCCATGCCCTGGGCTTTAAGTCATGCAACACTTGCAGGCGGCCGATGCCAGTGAGTTATCCGCACGCAGACTGTTTACGCTGTCTGGGGGAAACCCATCTCAGCGATCGCGGCAAGATTTGCAGATCCTTCAAGCCTCAGACCAAGAAAGAAAGGGACATTCGGCTCCAAGCCATTCTGATGGAGTCGGCGTTGACCCCTACTCCGGTGCGCCGCTCCGAGTTGGCACCGAGTACTGCGGTGTCGGTATGTGGCGACCCTTTGGTGCCTTCCACCAGTCGGCACCGCTCCTTGTCCATGGGGCATGCCACAAAGGCTAAGAAGAGGTCTTCTCCTCCGAGACACCGGAGCAAGACCGGGGGAGAGATTAGACTCAAGTTGGGCAGTTCTCAATCCCCATCAGCCTCCAGACCTCCGACTCAGATTAAGCGGAGCAGCCCGGCCCACTTGGCACTGACCTCCCCGGATGTCCAGGTGCCCTCCACGCCGGAGGCCCTGCAAGCGGCCTGGGACGTTATGTCTCTGCCAGTAGCAGGGGCACTGCCACCATTGGCTTCCCGGTCCAGAGGCAAGTCGCTGCTTGGATCTCCGCAGTCACCGCCTGGTCGATACTGTTTGCGGTCTAGGGAATGTTCCTGATGCCTTTGGCCGCTCAGCGACCACCCCGTGTGCAGTCCGTGCCGGTCCCCATTCACCCCACCAGGTTGTCTGTCTGGATTCCAACTGGCAGGAGTTCCAGGCACTGCTCCGACTCGAGGGAATGTAGAGGTCCTTGCCTCCGAGAGGCTACCGTAGCCCATTGCACTACAGGCATCGATGCCGTTCCTGTTCTTTGTCTCACTCTAGGACCCCGCCGCAGCACCACTCCTGTCGTCCCAGGCGTCGATCAGTGGCACCTCACCGTCGCAGATCCTCCCGTCGGAGCCAATAGCGGAGCAGCTGCTACTGGCGGTACTCCTGCTCCTCCACACCAGGATCATGGTCTCATGATCGCACCATTCCTGATGCCGCCGCTCCTCCCAGTCCTGGGACAGTGGCAGGTTGTACGCCAGCCTGGTCTCCCTTCGTAGTAGTCAGTCAATGGGACAGGCTAGTCAGGCTGAACAGCCTGCTCCGCTGGTGCCACAGCAGGTGCTGTGGCACCGGACTCCTTGGCTGGCACCATGGTACCAATGGGCCCCGTGGCCCACGGTGCAGCCCACATTGGTGGCTCGCTTGGTGGCCGGAGCCTTAGAGAGACCATCGGTCTCCCTCTCTCAGCCTCCCAGAAAGGAATCGGTGGGGCTTTCATCTCAGGTTCTGCGCCCGGAGGGCGACCAAGTGGTAGGACCTCCGGTATTGGTGGATATGCAGAGTACCGCACCCCCATTCTCATCCTCCCCGATGAGGCAATTACGCCCCCTCCTTCACCTGTTCTGCAGGAGGACTATAAGGCCCACCAGGAACTGTTGAAAAGGGTGGCTTCGAGCCTCAACCTTCAAGCCGAGGAGGTGGAGGAACCCTCGGACTCCCTCTTCAACGTCCTCTCAGCCTCGGTACTGGGCAGGGTGGCCCTCCACTCCACGAAGGGGTGGCAAAAATTTCAGTCGCCTTGTGACAAACCCCAACTTCCTTGCCCCCATCTCTAAGAGGGCGGAACGCAAGTACTTTGTGCCTGCCAAGGGGCATGAATGTACACCCACAATGACCCTAGCTCCCTGGTGGTAGAGTCTGTCAACCACAGGGAGAGGCAGGGCCAACCAGCCCCTACTCCGAAAAATAAAGACTCAAGGAGGCTGGACTCATCCGGGAGAAAGGTTTATTCGTTCTTGAGTTTCCAGTTAAGGGTGGCAAACCATCAGGCCCTCCTGGGGCAGTATAAGTTCAATTTGTGGGGCTCTCTGCCCAAATTCGAGGACTCCCTCCAGGAGTGTGACAAGAAAGAGTTCAAGGCTCTGGTGGAGGAGGGTACAGCGGCTGCCAGGGCGACTCTGCAGGCAGCGTCAGATGCCGCAGATACGGCTGCAAGGTCTGTGGCCTCCGCGGTGTCCATGAGGAGGGTATTGTGGCTCCTGCTGTTGGGGGTGTCCAGCGAGGCACAGAACTCCTTGCAGGACCTTCCATTTGATGGCAAGTCCCTGTTTGACATGAAATTGCATGGCCTGAAAGATTCCCACACAACGCTTAGCACACTTGGCCTCTATGTCCCGGCTCTGGCCAGGACCAAGTTTAAGCCTCAACAGGCTCCCACCCTGGCCACCCATTCTAAATATGATCCCCCTTATAAAAAGTCATGGGACTATAAGAAACGCCAGCAGAGGCAGTCCCAGTCTGCCCCCTAGCCTGGGCCTTCCAAGGGCAAACAGGCGGGGAAATGTCAGTTTTGACGGGATGCCCGGGGGCGACTTTATCAGTTCATATCAGGGATCCACCCTCAATAAAGCTTTCCTTCTCCAACTGGTTGTGTGCTTTTCTCCCTGAGTGGTCGCGGCTGACCTTGGACCGTTGGGTCCTCCAAACTGTCTCCTGGGGCTACACCCTCCAGTTTACCTATACCCCACCCAACCATCCTCCATCCCCATCACTCCTGGGGGACCCCTCTCATAAGGCCCTGCTTGAGCCTAGGAGCGGTGGAAGTGGTGCCAGCAGAGTTCAGATGCAAGGGGTACTACTCCCACTATTTCCTTATCCCAAAGGCGGGCTAAGGCTCAGGCCCATCCTGGACCTGCGAGGCCTGAACCCGTACATGGTAAAGCTCAAGTTTCTCATGGTCTCTCTGGCTTCCATCATCCCCTCCCTGGATCCTGGGGACTGATATGCTGCCCTCAATCTGCAGGATGCATACTTCCACATTCATATATTTGAGGGGCACAGGCGTTTCCTCCGCTTCGTGGTTGGGCAGGAACATTACCAATTTAAGATCCTCCGATTTGGCCTGTCCACTGCTCCCAGGGTATTCACAAAGTGAATGTCTGTGGTGGCAGCCTACCTCAGACGTCATGGGGTTCAGATCTTTCCCATCTCGACGACTGGCTGGTCAAGGGCAGCTCCAGGTCGCAGGTGCGGGATTATGTTATTCCTCCTGTCCACATGCACCACCCTGGGCCTGTTGGTAAACGACACCAAGTCCACGTTAGTCCTGGTGCAGCGCATAAAGTTTATCAGGGCAGTCCTGGATGCGACATCGGCCAGAACCTCCCTCCCACCAGACAGATTCGAGACCCTGAAAGGGCTCATCAACACAGTCACAAGGTTCCCCGTGACTACCGCCAGAGTGTGCCTCCAGCTCCTGGGTTACATGTCAGCATGCACATATGTGGTTTGCCATGCCAGGCTCAGGATGAGGCCTCTCCAGCTCTGGTTGGCCTTGGTGTTCTCCCAGTCCAGAGACAGGATGGACAAGGTCCTCACTGTGCCCGAATCAGTGATCACCTCCCTATAATGGTGGTCCTCCCCAGGGAACGTGCTCCATGGGATCCCATTCAGGGGCAGGCCCCCATCGGTGGAGCTGGTGTCCAATGCATTGGACCTGGGATGGGGAGCCTATGTGGGGAACGTTCAGACCCAAGGTCTGTGGTCCGTGCAGGACTTTGCCCTGCATGTAAACGTTAAGGAGCTCAGGGCAGTCCAGCTGGCATGCATGGCCTTCTGCTCACACCTGGACGGCAGAGTGGTCAGGGTTCTCACGGACAACATGGCCTTGATGTTTTACATCAACAGGCAAGGCGGGGCCTGCTCCTCTGCTCTCTGCCAGGAAGCCCTCAGGCTGTGGGACTTCCATATAGCCCACAGTATTTGCCTGCAAGCCCACCACTTACCAGGTGCCTGGAACTCACGGGCAGATCACCTGAGCCAAGACTTCTCCTCTCAGCATGAGTGGTCACTACACCCAAAGGTGGTGAACAGGATTTTCCAAGAGTGGGGAACTTCCCAAGTGGACCTGTTCATGACTCAGCAGAACTGCTGGTGTCCCCACGTCTGCTCCGGGGGGGGGAGGGGAGGGTGTTGGGCGTGGGTGCTATCTCCGATGCCTTCCTCCTATCCTGGTAGGGCCAGCTTCTCTATGCCTGCCCCCCGATCCTGCTGATTGGCAAGGTCTTGGAGAAGATAAAAACAGGTAAAAGGTCCTCCTGATCGCCTCAGCATGGCCCAGGCAACATTGGTATGGGACTCTCATGAGCCTGGCAGTCGCCCCGCCATGGCCGTTACCATCCTGCTTGGACTTGCTCTCCCAGGACCAGGGCCACCTCCTCCACCACAACCTAGCGACACCGCACCTCAAGGCATGGCTGCTCAATGGTTAGGCCAGGAGGAAAGGACATGCTTGGAAGGGGTTCAGTGCGTCCTCCTGGAAAGCAGACGGCACTCTATGCGCCAGGCCTACCTGGCGAAGTGGTCTGTTTTCCTGGTGGGCAGCCAATTGGGTGTTTTGCCTGTGGTTACTCTGACCCAACTCATTTTAGACTACCTCTTTCACCTTAGAGCCCAAGGCCTAGCGCCCTCGTCTGTCAAGGTGCACTTGGCAGCCATATTGGCCTTCCACCCACCGGTGCAGGGGCACATGGTATTCTCCCATGCTATGACTGGCCGATTCCTTAAGGGATTGGATCGTTTCTTCCCGTACGTTAGGCCCCCAGTCCTGCTGTGGGACCTGAACTTGGTGCTGGCCCAGTTGACGGGTCCCCCGTTTGAGCCTCAAGCTACGTGCTCCTGGTTGTACCTCTCATGGAAGGTAGCCTTCCTGGTGGCGATCACGTCAGCTAGACGGGTCTCGGAGCTCAGGGCCCTGACCGCCGAGCCCCTGTACATGATGTTCCATAAGGATAAGGTCCAGCTCCGGCCACATCCTTTGTTCCTCCCCAAGGTGGTCTCCACCTACCACATGGGTCAGGATATCTTCCTGCCTATGCTCTCTCCCAAGCCCCATGCGTCCAGTGAGGTGAGCTGCCTCCACATGCTGGATGTGAGACGGGCTCTGGCCTTTTACCTGGAGTGGACTAAGCTGTTCAGGAAGTCCTCGCAGCTGTTCATCGCCTCGGCTGAACGCATGAGAGGTTGGCCGATCTCCACTCAGCAGCTCTCCAATTGGATCACTTTGTGTATTCGTACCTGTTATGACCTGGCGGGAATTCCCCCGCCACCGATTTGTGAGGGCACACTTGACTAGGGTGCAAACCTTGTCGGCTTCCTTTTTAGTCCGTGTTCCCGTTCAGGACATTTGTAGGGCTGCCAAATGGTCTTCGGTTCACACGTTCACCTAGGATTATGCGATTGTCTCCCAAACCAGGAAGGATGCCGGGTTCGGCAGGGCGGTACTGCGTCCCAAGAGTCTGTGAACTCCTATCCACCTCCAACAGATATAGCTTGGAATCACCTACTGTGGAATGCATATGAGCAATCACTTGAAGAAGAAAAGACAGTTACCTTTTCCGTAACTGGTGTTCTTTGAGATGTGTTGTTCATGTCCATTCCATATCCTGCCCTCCTTCCCCTCTGTTGGAGTTGTCTGGCAAGAAGGAACTGAGAGTGCGGGGAGCGCGCAGCTTCCCTTATACCACGCCATAGAGGTGCCACTAGGGGCGCTCCCCCACGGGTACTGCTGGGGAAAAACTTCTGGCGCCAGTGCACGTGGTGAGCACGCACACCTATTGTGGAATGGACATGAGCAACACATCTTGAACACCAGTTATGGAAAAGGTAACGGTCTTTTCTCTTCCCTTCCCTCCTACATGCCTGTGCGATGGTGCATTCCAGGAAAACTATGCCCAAACATAGCTGGGAGTCAGTTGCGTTTTCCCGAATTGAATGTAGCACAGCAGCAAATTAATGATGCTTTTCTGTAGCAGTGTGGCTGTAGAGAGGAAGAGGCAGCTCCAATCCCAATTCAGTAGTTCCTGCTACCACATCCAACAACCCCCATCCCATAAAACAATCCAACACCACCCCTTGCTGCCAAAACCAGCTTCAATTTCTTACCATGACTCAAAGGATTGTGGAACTGGGACCATGACAAGATGTCCTGCATGGAAAAAATTTGAGAATGCCTGATCTAAATAATGGATGCCTTCAAATGATTGTGTGTTTTTGCTAACCTATTTTTGGATAGCTTCCTGATTCTGATCCTTAGAGAGCCACTGACTCCGTGACATTGGGCAAGTCAGTTGGTTGTCTTTGTGTATCAAGAATGGTCACTTCCTCAAAGACTCTGCAGTGTGGAGACCTTCTGTCCAGCGGAGGACAGCTACAGGTGCTGCTGTCCACTTCCACTGGATTGGGAATATCAGGGAGCAAAGTGAAGTGCCTTCTTGCCCCACAAACCTTCAGTTTTTAGGACTGAATGCATTGCTTTGGCAGCAATGTCAGATTGGGCAGTGAGACTCCCAGTCTAGGACCCATACAATAAACTCCTTGTGTTGCAACAGGTTGTTGTAATACTAGACAAGTGGTCAGGTCAAGCAGAACCTTCATGAAAACTGCATGTGGCATCTGAGTTGAGCTATACTGCTGATTATAGGTATTCCATATTAGGATTATTTCAGTGATGGATCTCAAATTACTGCTTCTCTCCCTGCCGCATTTTTCATGCACTATGGAGCATTATATATAACTGCCTCAGTTAGAATGGAAATAAAACGATCACATAGGATTTGTGGGAAAACCATTCCTAATAGAATACTAGATAAAGAATAAATAAAACCAAGTGTGATGTAGCATCATTTTATTTAAAGTTAGATACACAAGAACTGACATTCATGTCAGATGTCATTTTGGTGGACTTTTGCTTTGCCATTGTTGACACTATTCTCTCCACCTTCTACAGAACTGTGCTCAAAGATCTGTGAACTTCATATTGTAAAGAATAACAGCAGCTATGTTTGCTTTTATAGGTAAGACGTCAACAGCACTGATGCTTCAAGGGATGTGAAACAGGCCACATTTTATTTAGAAATCCAATAAAATGTTACTAAACTATTTTTAAAGACAAAGTGTTTGACCTTGTAACCCACTTAAAACTTAAGAAACATGTATTTACACTGGATATTTTATTGGTTTATGAACCTTAAATAAAAAAAGTCATGCAAAAAGCTTTATTTTGTCTATTGATCTTCTTTTGGTAATTCAGACCATTTTCCGTTGCCTAAAACTGTCCTTAATATAATGCATAGACCATCTATGCATAGACTTTCTATGGAAGATTTCTCATAACATTTGAGCATTGGACTGTCCCCTAAACTGTGCGTGGAGATCATGTAGCTGGGGTTTGAACCCAACACCTAAGATTTGGGGGAAATCTGAAGAAATTAGAATTTTTGCCCCAAATCCATTAAATGTGTTACAATAAAAATGTTTAAAAATACTTTATAGAAGCTCCCGTGGCCTTCCCTCTGTTATCTTATCCTCCCCCAAATCCTAGCTTTCTGCAATTGTTGCTGAGACTTTTCTGTAAGTGATCTCCTTAATAAGAACTGTCCAGTATTGCAGCATCACTTTTCTGAGCGCTGTATTTATAAAGGAAAGCATAGGTTATCAAAAGAGATTATGGCACCTCAAGTATGGAGTTGATTGGAAAAATAGTGAGCAACAGGTGGGTTCTATGGGAAAATTTCAAATTTGTCAAAAACAGGCTTTCAGCCAAAAAATTCAGTTTTCTAAAGAAAAATCCATTTTTGGGGAGAAGTGTATATTTTTTTATGAAAAAATTAATGTGTAAAAAAAAAAAAAAAGCTGATGGTCAGCCCTATTCTAGTAACCTTTTTTTAGATGAGATCAAGGCATTGCTTTGTAAAGTGAGAAATGTTAATGAAGGAATTACAGCAGAGAGAGAAAATCATTTAATTGAATGCAATGTATTTGGAGTTGTCCTCAAACATATGTCATATTCCAGTCTTTCCTCCCCACCATATTGTATTGGTTATTAACAGATATATAAAATGATTACTGTTCATTAATATAATAATGTAGGAACCAATAGTAGGACCTTGTCATAAAAATAAAGGGAAGGGTAAACCCCTTTGAAATCCCTCCTGGCCAGGGGAAAGCTCCTCTCACCTGTAAAGGGTTAAGAAGCTAAAGGTAACCTCGCTGGCACCTGACCAAAATGACCAATGAGGAGACAAGATACTTTCAAAAGCTGGGAGGAGGGAGAGAAACAAAGGGTCTGTGTGTCTGTCTATATTCTGTCTTTGCCGGGGATAGACCAGGAATGGAGTCTTAGAACTTTTAGTAAGTAATCTAGCTAGGTACGTGTTAGATTATGATTTCTTTAAATGGCTGAGAAAAGAATTGTGCTGAATAGAGTAACTATTTCTGTCTGTGTATCTTTTTTGTAACTTAAGGTTTTGCCTAGAGGGGTTCTCTATGTTTTGAATCTAATTACCCTGTAAGGTATCTACCATCCTGATTTTACAGGGGGGATTTCTTATTTCTAATTACTTCTATTTTTATTAAAAGTCTTCTTGTAAGAAAACTGAATGCTTTTTCATTGTTCTCAGATCCAAGGGTTTGGGTCTGTGGTCACCTATGCAAATTGGAGAGGCTTTTTATCCAACATTTCCCAGAAAAGGGGGCGTGCAAGTGTTGGGAGGATTGTTCATTGTTCTTAGGATCCAAGGGTCTGGGTCTGTAGTCACTTAGGCAAATTGGTGAGGCTATTTACCAAACCTTGTCGAGAAAGTGGGGTGCAAGGTTTTGGGAAGTATTTTGGGGGGAAAGACATGTCCAAACAGCTCTTCCCCAGTAACCAGTATTTGTTTGGTGGTGGTAGCGGCCAATCCAAGGACAAAGGGTGGAATATTTTGTGCCTTGGGGAAGTTTTGACCTAAGCTGGTAAAGATAAGCTTAGGAGGTTTTTCATGCAGGTCCCCACATCTGTACCCTAGAGTTCAGAGTGGGGGAGGAACCTTGACAGACCTGAATAAAAGAGGTGACAGCCATTTCTAATAATTGAGTTTGTGATTTATCAAGCAGTGTACACTTCACAGTTGTGAATTTGCTGTACATCCTGTAACCGTTTGTTTTCGGTAGAGATTAGCGTAAGCCTAAAACCTCAGATTTAAACTCCAGGGACATTCAGCTTTGGATCTGAAGGTTGAGATTCTCATCTATCATTTGAGCTGGGGCTTTAAGAACATAAAATGTCATGAGAGTGACAACACAGCTTTAGTAATGTATACAAGATGTGTCCTCTAGTTATTGTTCACTCTGTTAAAGCTCTATTCTTAGAGAGAAGAATCATTTTCCTGAGCCACTAGGTACCACAATATAGGTATGATAAGAGAATTTTGGTCTATTTGTGCTTCTTGACTGGGAAGGCATAGGGAAGCGTGAATTCAGTGTATATTTGGCAGCTAGGATACTCTGACCATTTGGACATCTGCTTAATGCATTCTCTCATGTAAGATTTGTTTGCTTTCTTGCTTGCCAGGTTTGGTGTATGTAGCATATGAAGCCTGAAGTGGATGGGCCAGTGGCAGTATGAGTGGGTTTTATATAATTCTGGTGAAGTGAGAATCTGCCTCAAGCAACAGAAGTGGGTAATGTTTGATAAAATTGGGGTGGGGGTCCATTTCAGAATGGCCATCATTCCTCCTGAGGAATATGGGAGATCACTGTTGGAAGCTAAGCAGGGTTCAGAAGATACCAGTGAATGTATGAGAGGGCAGAAAACATGTTCTTTAAAGGTGACCTGCAATTTAAAAAAAAAATTAGCTTATGCCCCCTTTTGTTTCTTTATAAAGTAGCAAGAAGGCCTGAAAGGACTCTTCTTGTTTACAAAGTCTTTGAATAGCTTTTTTTTCTACCTTAGAAATACCAGGCATACGGACTTCCCTGGTTTTGCCAGAGGACCACTGCAAGGTCTCAGAGCATGTTTATTGTACACTCTAACGTACTTAATTGTAGGGGCATGAGATCTTGGTAACTGAAATTAAACTGTAATTATTTGTGTTTTGTTTTTAACTATCTGACTAAAAATCACATCCTGTCTTATTTGCTTAATTTTCACTCTTTATTCTTGTGATGTCACAATTACGCTCATTCTCCAGTCATCTTAGTCTTTCATTCTAAACTAGGTCTCAATTTCTAGTGCAATATGCAAGGATGGGGGAGAACAAATCCCACCTTTTAGGCTGCCATTAGCCAACATAAAGAAGCAAGAAAGAGCACAAACCCCAATTTTCATTCTAAAAGGCCTCTGGAATTTTATATTCTTTTGTTTGATCTCTGTGAGGATTGCTTACGTCTTCTACCATCTTGGCTGATTATTTCTGAAGGCATTACTCCTAAAAAGGTGCACACCCAAAAGTGTTGCTATAGCATTGGTTAACATGAATTAGTTGTTGCTATTATACAATTCCTGCAGCGACCGCTATCTGGTGGTAGTTCTTGTCTGAATGATAAAACCCTGGGGATCTGTTTCAGTGGGACCACTGATAAGCATAATAATAAAGGGTACTTGCCATTCACATGTGGTGAAGTCTCCTACATTCATCCATCTCTAAGTGCATTGGGGATAAGGTATTTGGCCCACATTGCACTGCACTCTATAATTATTTGAAGAATTCGGCAACAAACTGGATCTACACTTAAACTCTACAAAATCTCCATGTGACACATAGAGTTTTTGAGCTGAAGCCCACTTCAGATCTATGTTGTGTGATCTCATATCTTCTTGTGTGATAACACATGGCTCTGTAACAACAACAGAAATATTATTAGAATGTTATAGAAATCCAAATGGAAAAATCCTACAGTGAAATTGAAGGAGATCCCATGATAAAATAATTAAGGGCCATTGTGCCCTCCGTGACTCTCATTGAAGCTCGTTGGCTTCAATATGTGATGTAAATGTGATTCCAAGTAGGGAACTTTAGTCCTAGGAGAAAGCAAACAGTTTTTTCCACTTTCTGAAAGTCACTTACTACAGATGATTAGTGTTACCTGAATCTGAATTTAATGGGTAATGTCACTGTTTTTAGACTATTTGCAAGAAGAGTGTAGCATTCCTTTTAGTGATGAAGCAGTAAGACAATAAAAGCATGAAACTAATGGAATGTTTTCTATCTACAATTAAGTGCCTTTGCCTAGCATAAAATAGAAATTAGGAACTATTCCAAATAAAATGTATTTGAAAAAAGTGTTAACTAAACCAAGCTCTGAGGTAGGTAGAGTTTATTCAGGAGCTGTTCAGTGTCCTGTTAGATGTCAAGCCCATTCAACTGGGTTGTGGGCAGGCAGCTGCAAGTGCTCTTCCCAGGTAGTGGGTGATGCTGTGATGCCTAATTTGAGGTAATTTAGGTGGCCCCTCTGTTGGACAGAGTCATGTGGAATCCACAGGGAGACAGAGGTGGTGGTGACAGGGAGGGGCAGAGGAGGGACGGTTTTGGGAAAGGGGCAAAATGAGGGAAGCTGCCAGTTTTACAAAAATGCAGGTAACCACAAAAAATGTTGTTTTTTTCTTTTCTCTTGTACATGGCAGTCTTGAGAAGTGATTAGGGAATTACACTGCTCCAAGGTGACAGGGTTGCTATATTCTAGAGGTTCCTCTATATCCTCAACCACCCTTTTTCCTGTCCCTCTCCCCAGCTCCCACTGATCCACCCTTGTCTCCCTACCCCTGCTGTGCTAGACTTCCACACCTGCACCCCAACCTCCATCACTAATCCCTCTTTCAGTCTCCCTCCCATAGCACCCCCGCACACCCCACTGGCCCCTGATTCCCATCAATACCCTTGTCCCTACTGGCTCCGGTAGCATGCCAGCTGCCTCGGGTATCCCCAGGCTCTCTTACTTCTCAGATTTGTGGCAAGTAAGTTCTTTCTTCCCCATTCCTACTCCCACTATGGGGGGAAATCAACAATTTTTTTTCGCTGGTGGGAAGTATCACACATGGGAGCTGCTGAAAACTTTGTAGCTACAGTTTACTCCATCTGCAGTACTATGATTGTAATACACCACTGGCCATGGAGGCAGCATGTAAACAGAGCAATAACCCATTCCTTCGTGATATCCTGATCCTTACTAACTCTGCTGGTATGAATTTGGCCTCTTATAGGAACTTTTTCCCCCAACGTACTGTTCCGAGGACTAGTCTTGTTCATTTGGCATAACCTAAAGTGGCCATTTTGTAACTGGATGCTTCTTGCTACATCTTCATTCCTTCCAGTTTGTCAATGTTCTTAAGTCCTTTTTCCCACCCTTATTTATGAGGGGATGGCACATTCTCACAAGTGTATTTAAAAATACATTTTTACTCTTTTAAGCTTGGTTCATCATCCTGCTAGAACCATCACATCAACTACCAGATAGTCAGATGTGAATGTTAGTCTGGTTAGAATGGCAGCTGGACTCCTTGATGCTGGATATTTGGCTATACAATGTTCTGGCTCTTTGCCGTAGGAGCAAATATGGTTTAATCCAATTAACTTCACTCTGTCCTTTCCTTTTTAGCTGATTTGTTAATCATAAAGCTAGTCTGAAAATTACCATTGAAACATTTTAAATGGAAAAGTGGGGAGATAAATTTGTAAACATTTTCATAGAAATATTTTCCCAGACTTTGATCAACTCTAGTTAATTATGCTGTTAAATCTACATGTCACTTACAGTTTTTTTTTTTTAAAAGTCAATGCAATGACCGCTTTGAAAATAAATTTCAGCTTCATGAAAAAGAAATGACAAAATAGTATCCAGGAGATCATGGTTTATAAAAATTAAATTAGTTATAAATTAAAAACTTTTTACTCCTGAATATTTTTCTTACCTAAACAAACTGGTTCATTTGTCCAGATTCCATTGTAACAGTATGATTTCCTTTCTCCTTCTATTATATAATAATGCTGGCATCTGTATTCTACAGAAGAGCCAAATGCATACTCATTTAGCGATAAAGTAGTTATGTCTCCGTTCTCAATAGTAGGTGGACGGCCACACTTTTCCCCAGTTCCTAAATGAAAATATCTGTAGTTATGATTTTGTACAGATACAAATGTTTTTGGCTTCGCTATTCTATATGTAGCATGCTGATGGCACCAGTACAGTAACTCCTCACTTAACATTGTAGTTATGTTCCTGAAAAATGCAACTTTAAGTGAAACTATGTTAAACGAATCCAATTTTCCCATAAGATTTAATGTAAATGCGGGGGGGTTAGGTTCCAAGGAAATTTTTTTGGGGCAGACAAAAGGCATTATATACTGTCCAGTACTGTGCTGTACTGTGGTTGGGAAGTGCCCCTGGCTTATCCCACACAGGCACAGCCCGCTGCAGCAAGGACGCTAGGAAGCACCTTCGCAGCAGCAGTGGCAGCTTACCCGGAGAAGAACAGGCCCTGACTTTGCCGGGGGATGCTCCAGGCTCGCCTCTTCCTGTCCCCGCTCCACTCCAGGCCCACTCTTCCCACCCCCACTCCACCTCCTCTCTGGAGTATGCTGCATCCCCGCTTCTCCCCTCTTCCCCCCCCGTCCCCGAACCCCCCAAACTCCTAAGCGCTGCCAAGGAACTGTTTGGCGACTCTTAGGACTTTCTGGGAGGGAGGAGGAGTGGAGACGCGGTGCTTCCCCATTCCTCCCCCTCCCTCCCAGCGCTTCCCCCACCGCCAAACAGCTGTTTGGCGGTGGGGGAAGCGCTGGGAGGGAGGGGGAGGAGGTGGAGAAGAGGACCTTGTGCAATTCTCCTTTGTAAAGTCGCTGCTCTTCCACAAAATCTTGCATGCAGTGGACAGAGCAGGCAGCCAAACGACATTGTAAGGGAGCATTGCACAACTTTAAATGAGCATGTTCCCTAATTGAGCAGCGACCTAACTTTTGAAACAACGTTAAGTGGAAGGACGTTAAGTGAGAAGTTACTGTATTCATCTGTCACAATGCTCTGAATTTTTTGGTTTTCAGGCCTAATCCAGCTCTCACTGAAATCAATAGTTTAGCCATGGGGCAAGATCAAACTGGTATACATTTAAGCAAGGTCCTAAATGCTACTCTAACACACATTTATACAACATCTATGGTCATAAGTTCCTTTATTTTGAAAATCATGGAATAAGCTGCATTGAATTTGTCATTAATAAACATAATCTGCACTCTTAATCCTTTCATTTTTGTGCACATAATCTACATGACTGGTCAGTTTGCTGATCTAATTGATCCAGGATGACACCAGAAAATTCCTTCCTGCCTTGCAGTTACCTAAACTGCCAGTTTTACAAAAATGAATGTAACCACAAAAAATGTTTTTCTCCTGTATTTGGTGGCCTTGAGCAGGCATGAGAAGTGATTAAGGAATTACACTGTTCCAAGGTGCAAGGCTTGCTATATTCAGTCCTAGACAAGTAGTTCCTAGATCGCTTGGGCTATAATCCCATCTGAGCTCCTACAGGGCCTTGGGTGAATCACATCTTTACACATGGAAACTTTGGATGAAACATCAGGATCTCACGGGAGGTCAAATGTTGCATTTGAGCTAAATTTCCACAGTAAACAATGTATGTTGTTATGAGTCTGAACCCTGCTTGTCTGACACCGAACTAGTGTGAGGAATGGGACACCATGCACATGAGCCTGACCTCTGGCAGGTAGCCTAAGATATTCAGGCTCTAGGATACTAAATCCCTGGCTATTTTCAAGTATGGCAAAACCCTCCCACCCTTCAAATGAAAGGATTGTCAGGAAAGTCCAGGTTGAAACTCCGCTTTAAGTAGGTTACTCCCTGGTAGAGAAGACCAAGGCATTTTCTATGGGTTTCAGATCTGGATTGTTGAATTAGTGTTGAAACCCTCCCCCTACTTCTGGCTATTAAATAAAGCTTTTTGTCTCTGTAAAAGGAAATGTATGTTTTTGAAAGAAGTGGGCTTTCTGCCCACGTTTACCTTTGTCAGTGTTTCACTGGACCAGCTTGGCTGGTGCCAGAGTTTTTAAAGCTATCTGCTTAATTAAATAGAAACATGAAAAGGGTTATTTTTTCAGGAAGTCCTGAATTACCAAGTCCCAAATAAATCTGAAAGGAAGACTGATTTGCTTAACTGTGCCCGGAACCAACATTAACCCACTACAGTATGCTCCCCTCCTTATTGCTCAAATGTATTTGAGGAAAAGAACTGATATAGAACTAAGTACATTTACCAGATATACAAGTTGGTAAATCCATGTGCCCATCTACACACTTGATGAGGTAGGGGATTTTAAGGTCAGAATGTTCACCACAAAGAAATTCCATTGTTTGGTCACTTTGAATCAATACTGTACGTCTTCGGCCATTGGACAGAAGCAATTTTTTTGTTTCCAGTTGTTGCCTTGTGATAATACATGGAGCTTTAAATAGAAAAGAGCAACACACAAAAAGCAGATCAAAAGTTTAACTATCTCCTCCCATGTTAACACAGTACTGCAGATTCCATACTTCTAGAGTCATCTTCCCTTTTTGTTTACCACACAGAGAATGAATGATGCTTAACAAAGAAAAAGTGGACTACTTTCAAAAGTTGTTAGATCAGGGAAGTGTAAATCACAACTCCCATGTTCTAGTCCCACCCACTATTAATTTGCTGTGTGGTCTTGGCAAGTTACTTAATTTCATTGCCCCAGTTTCTCCATTCTTGTAATGGGGACAGTAACTTCCCATTGTTAAAGAATGTATGAAAGGTATTCTAATATAAAGTATTGTTAAGCAAAGCCAATAGGATACTGTTATCTACGCTGTCCATACCAGATAATCTGCCATTTACTATCTATCAACTAGATAGTCCTGTTCGCTGATCAGTATTCAGCGCTACCTAAAATTAAATAGTGTATGATGCTTCAGCATGATCCTTTGATACCAGTGAAGTCAATGGGAATTTTGCCATTGCATTGTATGGGAGCAGGATCAGAAACTATGGGAGTGCTGGAAACATTAAGTAGCCACTCATGGAATAGTATCCATTATTAAATAATACTATGAGACAAGAGAGGGACGTTATTCCCTACCTACTTTAGTCCAATGAATTAAGAATCAAAACATTATCCTACCCAAGCACTTTGGAGGAGGTGTCCATTTTTCTCCACTGCACGTTATCCTTTCAGGTCCCGCCAGAGTGTATCCTGGGTAGCACCTGTACTGAACAACATCACCCTCCTGATATTCTGCTTTCTCCCCACTGACAATTTCTGCCAAATCGATGTCAGGTGGATGTGGACACACTTGAACTGCAACACACACACGTGTTAACCTATTACTGATGGGGGTCGAGGGGGAACCGAATTGAAGAAGCAACAGTGTTACATCAATTTTATGTGGTAAGTTCTTTGGGGTAAAAATTATTTCTTATGTTAGATGCTGTAGAATCACAATGAGGCCTTGATCTTGGCTGGGGTCTTTGTGGCTAGAACAAAACAAATAATAATTAATGGGGGATATTTCCATCATCAAAATTGATGAAAATAAAAGTCTGATGTGAGAACTTCATGAATGTTCGATGGGTCTTGCGGAAACACTGCTCCTCTCATTTTCTGTGTTAGAATATTATTTTCACTGATGTACATCCATAGGAAGAAGCTCCAGTTAATTGACATAAGAAAAGAAGTAATATTGTTTCTGTTTGTAATTAATGTCTTGACCTTAAAGTTGATACATCATTAAGTGATGAGAATATGTGTAAAGGGATCTAAATACAAGTTTAAGCTAGGATATGGTGATCTAATTTACACCACCGTACAACATTATCTTTGAATATGGGTCATATTCCTTATAAGCTTTCCACATCACCACACTTTCTTATATTTCTAAAGCCCGGATCCGGCACCATTACAGTCAGTGAGAGCTTTGACACTGACTTCATTGAGTACAGGATCAAGCTTTGAATGAATAGCAGATATATTTTACGGTACGAAGAATGCCTTCCTGCCTCTCTATGTTTGGGATAATTGCTTAGAGAGGCAAGTCCTCCTCAGCACTCATGTTGATCCAGAACACCATTCTAGCCCTTTTCTTGGAGGAGGCAGAATAGCATTCTGGTATTTCTGATAATTGTAAAGTAAACCAATGATTATTCATGCTAAAATATCGGAATTTTCATTAGTGCGCTTTTTCAAAAATCCTGTATCACAACCCTACTAATTCCAGCTTTTTGCCAGCATCCGTTTATCAAAAAGACAAATGATAAATTGTCTACTTCATAAATATGTAATGCTGTCAGAAAAAGGGTGTCAAAGAGTGTGATGGCCTGGCTTGTCCATACGTGAAGAAGTGGCTTGCAAAGCATCAATCTGCAGAAGACACAAAATCACGGAAAAAGATACCTGAAGAGGCAGCACAAGCAGCAAACTGATATCGTAATTGGGTAGACAATGAAGAATATGGTGTGCGTACATATAGCATCTTTCAGGTGAGCAATAAAAATGTATATTACTATTATAAGAGATTCTTGCTGTTGAAATTGTGTGTTCTGGCACTTCTTTTTTTTAGGATTCAAGCTCTGGTCCTTCTTCGTTTTAGGTACTGTGAGAAATTTTACCTGGTTTTGTATTACCAAACTCGAGAGTTTGGTATCTGTTTTAAGAACACATTACATTCCACATTATTTATACAACTGATTGATTATTAAAACACTTGATGGTTTTTCAAATAAACACAATGTGTCTGAGGGAAAAAAGAACTAGCAGAAGTTAATCTTAAATGAAAGCTTTCTTACCAGTACATGTAGGTACTGGAGACCAGCCTTCAGAGGTACAGGTAGTTTCATTAATTCCATTTTCAGATTTATATCCAGGATTACATTGAAAGGTTGTTTTTTCTTCAACTTTGTCCACTATTTTCCCATTTTCTATCCTTCCACATTGTATTGCTGAACAAAAACAGAGCAACATAACCAAAAAGACCATTGCAGATAATACACAGGAATTCATGGTGTACTGTATACAACATATTGTACTACCATAATAGTTAGCAATGCATTATTAGTAGAGCTAGTCAGTTTAGAAAAATAAATTTTTGACATTTGTTTTCTCAAAAAGCACAAAATATTTTGTGAAAAACCTTGTGATTTTTATGACAAGTTTATCTGAAAATTTTTGAAATGTTGATGAAATTTTTTTCTTTGAAAACTTTAAGCATTTTTTGAACAGGGTAAAATTGTTTTTAAAGCACCTGGACTTTCTACAGTGACTTATGCACTCAGGACCCAGAGTCCCATTGGCTTTCAGTGGTAGTTAGGAGCCGAGGTGTCGAAGTCACTTTGAAATTGGGACTTAGGCTTTAACTCACGTAGGTGTTTCTGAAAACATTACCCCAGATTCTCTAGATCTAATTTCGTCTCTGACAGAAACTCAAAGTTAATTATAGCTCATATGAAAGTACTGGAAACATGAGCAGACAAAAACGCTGTTGACTCTTAAAATACACTTATTCTCAGGGTCCTTGATTAAAACATGGTTGTTCTCTAAACTGAGTACGAACATGGTTGCAATTTACAGCATAAACTGGACATTATCTGTGTTTTGTAACTTTGGCTTGACTAAGTGAAGGCAAATTGAAAATGCTTTCTAATGAGCAAATTCCCTTTTAAAACAGGAAGAGCATCCAAATGTAACTACCAAGTACATTAAATTATTAGAGTTTATGCAATGCTCTGGAGACTATCTTTCTATACGTTTGTACAGTGCCTAGCATAACACAGCTCTGAACCTGAGTGGGGCTATTACAATACAAATAATAAACAATAATACTGATAAAGTGCAGAGAAGGAGCTCTCTTCTCTAAAATAGTTGCTTGATTTACTCAAGTTTTTTGAAGGATTAGGATTGAATCTGTTCCATAATCTAGACGAGGTAATGCTGCACATTACCTGTAGTACTTAAAGGCAAATACAATGACAATAGTGCTCTAAAGTATGTTGTTTTTTTATTTAAAATCTATGGTTAAGATTTTTCAAATCTAGACAGGGTTTTAGCCATATAAACGTCCCATAAATTAATGGGAATGATGTAGCTAAATCCCCTCACTGGCTTTGAAAAATTTCATTCCATATTTTGTTTTGTTTAATCCCTTCTACAGTATCTTGCTGCCAACCTACTCACCAAAATATAGGTGCTACATTAGTTTTATTTTTATAATAGCACTATTTTGTCTAATTTTGTACATGTTTTTGGCTAATTTTTGTGCAGTCCTAATTTTTCTTTTAGACTGGGTTTGTGATATTATCAGTGTACACATATATTACATTATCCCTAAAAGGTGACAAAACTAGTTAAGAAACTGTATGGCATAACAGTGTAAATGTAATGGAAAGTCGTACAAAGTGAAGTGTAATGATATTCAAAGAATCATATAAGTACTGAGTGTGTATAATTTTCTGTTATCGTTACTGTACCAGTTTTGGTCACTCTGGAGCAGGTGTTGTGACAATTTGGAGAAGTGGGATGGATAATCTGAGTTCTGGCTGACGCTATGAAATTGTTATATCAGAGAATGCTTCCATATGGATGTGGAATCTACCATTTGCTGACAAGGCTGTAAGCCGGGGCCGGCAAACTTTTTGGCCCGAGGGCCACATCTGGGTGAGGAAATTGCATGCAGGGCCAAGCATGTAGGGCAGGGGGATGGGGTGCGGGAGGAAGCATGGGGTGTCAGAGGGGGTGTGGTGTGCAGGAAGAGGCTCAGGGCAAAGGGGTGCAGGGAGGAGTGCGGGTGGGGGCCTCAGGGCAGGGGGTTGAGGTCCAGGAAGGGTTCTGGGTGCGGGCTCCGGCCCGGCGCTGCTTACCTTGAGTGGCTGTGGGGTGGCACCAGCGTGCACTGGGGCCAGGGCAGGCTCCCTGCCTGCCCTGGCCCCGCACCGCTCCCAGAAGGGGCAGGCACCACATCCCCGCAGGCTTTGGGGGAGGGGTGGCAGAGGACTCCGTGCACTGCCCTCACCTGTGGGTACCTTCCCCGAAGCTCCCATTGGCTGCTGTCCCCCGTTACCAGCCAGTTATTCAAAAAGCAGCTTCCAGGGTGTATCATAGGGCCATTACAGATTCAGCCCAATCTTCTCTACATCTACAATTATAATTGACGTTAATGATGACCCTGAGGCCCTGCAAGATCTTGAAGTGCCTTCTGAATCATCAAAAATTAAATTATGTTCAGTATAGTTTTAGTATTAAGTGTATTTTTAGTGATCTGAGTGTAGGCCATGCGCTGCCCATAGTGATATATAGTGTCATAAGATAACCTACTGTATAGAAAACGTTACCTGTATACACCTAAGTGCTTCAAGAAGCCAAGCTCTCTGCAGTGCTGTACTACTACGACTATACTTTATCCATTTAATTGTATTCTAATTCTTTGAAAATTGGTATTCCATGGGTAACTATAGCTCTTAGTTAACCGGAATTTTTGATTAACTTGCACCCCCCTTTCTCCCAACATGCCAGATAACAAAACTTTTACTTTTTACATATATTGTTCTTCGTTTTTGTGATGCAGATCATTTGGTGGGGGAGCTGTGGAAAACAGTAAGAGAGTTTGCCCTCTACCTTCATCTCTGTAATTACAGCTGATCCGTGTTGCAGAGTGGCTTCCTGGGAACTTGGCATTGGTGTTTTGCTGAGAATTCTGAAAAAGGGGGTTGACTGAGGTGAGTGCCCTTTGTGACTGTTCTGTTCCAAGACTGGTGTATATAATGAAAGTAAATAAGCAGCATACAGCCCATGTATAATGGGTAAGTATTTCAGTACATCTCGAGTACTATAAAAACTGCAATGTATCTCTCTTTGAAGGACAACATAGAAGAAATTAACCTTATTTAAAGCTCACTTACGAATGCATCTGGGTACAGGAGACCATCCTGAAGAAGTACACTCAATTCTCTTGTTGTCATTTTCTGCTATATACCCGGCATTACATTCAAATGTTCTTTTTCTTCTGTGGAAGAAGGAACCTGGCTTTACCCTCCCATTTTCTATGTTACCACATGAAACAGCTGAAAGCAAAGCAAATGCATAAACTCAGACATACTGTATGTACTCTGAAATCTTGGGTTGAATATTCTGCTGATATTTTCTAGCACAGCATAATACATTTAAAGAGAATGAAAAAGGATTTAAACTTGGTTGGAGCCATTTGGAAAAGCTGAGGAACATCTTCTGGGTGAAACAAAATGAAAACTCTCCTAGTAAAGGTTTAAAATGAAAACATTGCCATGGGTAACTAACAGTGGAATTACTAGTGAAAGTTAATTAAGACACACAAATAGGCAAAGCAGTTTATATAACATGACTTTTTTTAAATTGAGCTCTCACCATTGCTAATGAATTTTGCTTGCTGCCACGATTTCCCCCAAATGCACTAATGCAAATATGGTTAGGCAGCATGGAACATATGGACAAGCACACACGGTTGTGGTAGCAGAGAAGTTGCTGTATGAATGCTAGAGCTAAGGCAAAGAATGGATTTTTCATCTTGGTGACAAAAAATATGTTGGATTGAGCTAAAAATGCCCCCCCCCCCCGAAAATTTGCAGCAAATAAAAATACCCCCAAAATTGTTTCATTTCAATTCTGAGCATAGTGTAACACTTTTAATTTTTAAAATAAAATGTAAGAATTTTGAAACAAGGTCTTCTTTTTTTAGAATCAAAAATTGTAACCAAAAAAAAGTCCCAAGAAATTATTTAATTTTTTTGAGACTTTTTAAAGGTGTGGTTTTTTTTTGTTTTTTTTTGTTTTTTTTACTGAAACAATTTGGCAAAATCAACACAAATTTGTGAAATGTTGCAGAGTTGCTGAATCTGTTTTTTTCACTGAAAGCAGTTTTGGTTGAATGATTTCACCCAGCTCTAAAGAATAGAACTCCACCTGTGGTTGGTGGAAGTGGGTGAGATGAGCATGTCAAGACTATATCACCAATAACTTAGTGATGCTTAATCTCTGTGAAATATTATGGAAAAGGGGCAGCAATGATGCAAAGAATTGTGCATTTCTGGCGTATTCAGCTGGTATAAACTAGCTAACAGCTAAATTTGGAGAGGAAGAATTTTCTGTATAGCTGTTACACAGACAAAGTGACAGTTACTCCATTAGCATCTTCAACACAGGCTCTGCCCTTGAAGCAGGGTCACTGCTTTACCTTGCCCCTCAGTCGTACTACCAAGTCACCATCCGCTTTTCCTACCCCAATAGGCCTAGGTGGTGCTATGTGCTAAAAATCTTTTCCTTCTAGTTATCTCTGTACCTTTACATGGTCTTTTTATGAGTCTATATTTTGTTTGTATCTTAACATCTTACCTAATGCAGTGGAGCACGCCCATAATACCAGAATGGCAATATATCCAAGTTGGGTCATCTCTGTGCCTCAAAAGCTTGGCCCGCAATTTTAAAGTGCTGGTGTAGTGTAGTGCTGTGCCCTGGACTCTGTCCTTACCTCTGTCTTTTAAAAGCTGACCTCTTGTTTATAATCCCTTCACTGCTGGGCCCCACACTCTGTCAATATTGCATCACAAATGTATGCAAATTTTAATTTAAAAAGCAGTCTTAGTTGTTCAAAAAGATCAATTTCTTCCGGTAATTCCCCTCCCGCGTTTCCTTGAACAAGTGAGCCAACTGACTCCCATCCAGCTGTATGGGCTCCAGGTCAGTAAGGTTCTTAGGAGCTAGGACAGGTTTTAAATCTAAGTATTATGGTATCTGAACAAGACTGATCTCAACTAGGGTGAATACAATGATAGATCCCACTGTCCCGATCTAATGCCTGTTGAAGTCAATGGCAGATTTCCTGTTGATTTTAATGGGTTTTGGATCATGCCAACTAAGTGGAGAGAAATTCAGTGTAATGCAAAAGAAGCACTTACAATAATTTGGACTGTATTCTTCATAAAACTCAAATAAATTCTCTCTCTCTACCTTGATATTTAAGGTGAGGTGGTGGAGGAGATTAATACTCAGTCTCCAAAAGCATTTGTTGAGAGCAATATCCAGAGCCAAGGGCAACAGTACATTAGCCTTCAAAAGTCCTTAGTTTACTTTGTGGAGCACTGAAATGATATTGCTCAGCTTTAGTGTCATTCATGCATCCTAGATTTTCTGTGCTGTGCACTAAAAATGATTAAAATATTTAATGGACTCTAACTATATATAGTGAAACCTGTACTTATTAGGCAATCTCCTGTCTTAAGACCATCCTGAAGTATCTCCAGACATGAAGAGTGCAATCATCTTGTACCTTCATTAGGAGGTCACCCTCTGTTGAGCAACTAATTTTTTGTCAGTTACTTGAACAGGTTTTTAAAACAGGCTACGCTGCAATTTGATACTGAGATCATAGGTTGGGACTTTCATCCTTTACACAACCAAAAACAGCATGAAGAAATCACGCAAGCACAGCGGGATCCCAAATAGCCATGTTCACAAAAAATATTAAAAGCATACAGGGCCTACCTACAAAGATACTGATGTTCTGATTGAATTTTGATAGCTTCTAAAAGATAACACAGTTAAGCACCACTAGAGAGCTCACAAAGTATTCAAATGGATACTACCCTATACACTAGCAGGAGCCTGGGTTCAGTCCAGGCTGGAGGCTCACCTTCCCCTTTCAGACTGATTTTTCCCATGGCCACTGGTACTATACATTTTTTACAAATAGTGGGAGAGAGGAGAAGAAGGTTGATAGAGTGGGGAAGGACATGGAAATAGAGTAAAATTCTGCACCCAAGGAGGTTAATGAGTTTTTCAACTGATTTTAGTGGAGCCTGGATTTTACCCTAACAGTCAAGGCTTAGGGCCAGATTGCAAAGGTATTTAGGTGCCTACTTCTTTTTGGTTTCAATGGAACTTAAGTGCCTATGTGCTTTGGAGTATCCAAGTAGGAATTTATCTGAATCTCTGTGAACCTAAGTCCCACTGAAACCAAAAGCAGTTAGATGCCTAAATACCTTTAAAAACCGGCTCTTAATCGCTCTTTGTGAAATAGTCATACATAGGAAATACTTAGAGCTAGGCAAATATTTTTGAAAGCTGATTCATTAATACTTTCTCAAATAAAATTGGAGTTCATGTTCGCTGTTGAATGTGTATTGTTACATTTTTGTTTACAAATATTCAGAAAGAAAGTGTCTATTTGTGAAAACATTTTAAAATCCTGCAAGCTTTACAAATTGGAACACAAATGGTTATGAAATTCACTTGATATGTGTTTTGTTAGTTTTTGCTATTTGTTACTCATTAACCTCCTTCTGAAATGTTTCAGTCATTGAATCGGTGAGCAGAAACAACAGTGTGGTTTCCAAAAGGAGATCAGGAGTTGTCATGCATGATCTGACCAATAGTCCAGCTAGCGTAACATGCTGTTCCTGGCAGTGCTCAGGACTTCAGGGGAAAGTTTTTTAAGAAATCCCATAAAGGGCAGGCAATTACAGAATACTTTGCCCACAGCGGAAATTTCTTTCTAACACCCAATAGTTGGATTTATGCCCTGAAGCATGTAGGTTTATATGTGCCCAATCTAATGTTCATTGATGGAAAGACTCCTTTTGACTTCAGCGGATATTGGAATAAGTAAAAACAACAAGGAGTCCTTGTGGCACCTTAGAGACTAAGAAATTTATTTGGGCATAAGCTTTTGTGGGCTAAAACCCACTTCATCAGATGCATAGAGTGAAAAAGACAGTAAGCAGAATATATATTCTAGCACATGAAAAGATGGGAGTTGCCTTACCAAGTGGGGGGTCAGTGCTAATGAGCCAATTCAATTAAGGTGGAAGTGGCCTATTGACAAGAAGAGGTGAATACCAAGGGAGGGAAAATTACTTTTGTAGTGCTAATGAGGCCAATGCAATCAAGGTGGCCCATTTCCAACAGTTGACAAGAAGGTGTGAGTATCAGCAGTGGGAAAATTAGTTTTTGTAGTGACCCATCCACTCCCAGTCTTTATTCTGGCCTAATTTGATAGTGTCTGGTTTAGAATAAGTGTTCTAGCTATGTAACTGTGGATGCTCTCGTTATTATGGAGGTGCTTGTCATGGGTCCATAGTTAAGGAGGTGTTGGTATTTGTACTGAAAGCAGGACTAAACCCGCTTTGTTACATAGTGCAAAATTACTATTTAGACTAAACTTGGCTCAGTTTTTCTTCTTAGGCTAATTGAAATTTCTACATCACTTCCTTGATGACGGATATTTTCAGGTTTATTTTGAAAGGCTTTATATCTAAAAATATTAGCAAGGTATTTTTTTTCAAAGTTCGCATAATGTATCTGTGCGGATAGAAAGAGACTATTGAGTGTTGCAAGAGGATTAGGGGAAGTGATTACAGAAGTCAGGGAATAAAACTTTTACAAGGACAGTTCCAGGAGGAACTGGTGAGTGAACGTAGCTTACAGCAACAGAAAACACCAGCTATCATTGTAAATGTGTCTGGTCTGTTTTTGAGACACTGATACTGCAGCGCTATACTGTTCTACTCCTGCTATGGATATGTATTGCACAAAAAGGTAAGTTGTTAAAATGAAAGACATGCTCTTAACTGATAGCGAGTGTCTCTTGTAAAACTTATTGTCGTATTTCATTTAAATGAATAAGTCAAAATACAAGAACATTTATCATATTGATTGCAATGGGCATTCCCAAGGTATCTGTATATGATAAAACATCCATCATTTTAGACAAAACTGTCATAATTAAAATCAACTAGCAGCCCTTTTTATATGCTCACAAATCATTTCAGGAATACATTCCTTTGCCCTGTGATGTTACCCTAAACTTTTGGGCTTGGAAAGTTCAGGGAAATATTCAGCCTTTTAGCAGGGTTGCTCAATGCTGTTAATGATGGATTGCTGTGGAAAGAAATTTTTTGAATAGATGTAACCACTGAGTAGTCAGTAATTTAACAGAATTGAATGGAAAATATTGTTGCCTGTTTGTTAAATAAATAAATAGATAAATAAACAAACTGAGAAGAAATCTTATGAAAAGGCTAAACAAAGATGAACTCAGATCAGCAGAGAAATGGAGCAGCTGTGAACTGCATATATTTTGTGGCTTGTGAATGCAGTCTCTATTCTTTACTTCCACTTTTGACAGATTAGAAATTAAATCAGTGCCGTCACTGAGAGAAATTTGCAACACTCTGCCTTTTCAGATCGGGTTAACTCTTCACATTCCTCAGTGCTCTCTAGTGAGGCATTGTTAGGGCATTCAGCCATCAACTCAATGAGAAGTACAGGTTGAGAATTCTCTGTACAGGATATCATGTTTACAATAGCTTCTCCATTTGTGATACACTTTTAATATGTTTATGCAAATGGTCCGTGGTGCAGGCTTGTTGTAGGGCCTTTGTATATTGTAGGTAAGATTGTTAACCTTTGCCACAACCCCCAAAGGCTCCTTCCATGAATTCTGCATTTTATACTTTTTTACAAGGGGTAACACCTTACCAAATCACCCACATCAAATGAATGAACACAGGCATTGAGATCATACCATGCTTTCTGAGCTGCTTAATTTTTAATGAGGTTTTGCTGAACAATTTCCATCATAGTCTTTAAATCTTCCCTAAACTTTTGCACATATTCAGCCTCTGGTTCCCCCTTTGCTTGAGTGCCATCCTCCTAGGAGTCTCTGGTGAGATCTGGGGGACCTCTGACCTTTCTCCCTTACAGGAAGTCAAATAAGGCAAACCATGTGGACAAGTGGGGTACCTCCGGGTAAGCAAATAATAGAAAAGGTAACATTACATCCCAGCAGCTTGCCCTCTTTTTTTTGTACATATTTCCAGCATAAATTTTAGGGTCCCATTGAACCTCTCCACTAAATAATTAGTTTGAGGGTGTTATGTGGCTGTTTTCCATTGCTTTACCACACACATCTTCCATAACTCACTAACTACCTGGGATGTGAAATTTGATCCGTGATCTGACAGGATCTCCTTTGGAAAACCTAATCAGCTGAATATAGCAAACAGTTGTAGCCACTGTTTTAGCTTCCACATTAGACAAGAACAACTTGCCTCTGGGTACCCGGTGGCAAAGTCGGCTGCAACCAATATAATTTTTTCCCCCCTCTGGGTTGGGCAGAGCATAACCTAATGATATCTGTGGCCAGAGATGCTGGAACAATTTGTATAGAGGGGGTGCTGAGAGCCATTGAACCAAACTGTAAACCTCTCTGTTCCCAAGTGTCCTGCAAAAGGGCAACTGTGGGCTTGTAACATTAATGCACAATGCTTAGTGGGCACAATCAATAGTTTATATGGCTCCCTAGCACTACAGCGCACCAGAGCTTCTCTGTACATCCCTCCCTCTTCTATAAAGAACATCCTCCTGTTTCTCTGGGGCATTACTGAGAACTGTGACTTTCATGCTTTCTGGGGGTAGAGGGGCGGTTGGCATCCTGCTCTGCAATAAAATCCATTTGGCTTGCAAGGAGAGCTGTCACAAGTAGGGGGGAAGACTCTCCCTCCCCTGCCGTTGCTATTCTCTGCTGCTAAGGGGACAGAGGTTTCCCCTTCCCCTCACCTGCCTTGACCTCCTCAGAGTTTACTCCTGGTAACTCAGGCTACATCTACACATCTTCAACGTCATGGATGGTACATGTAGCTACAAGCCACAGTGAAAAACAGGTTGTGTCCACATTGCAGTGTGTAGCTACACATGTCAGTGAAAGGCTGTGGCGGGGGGAAAAAGAGGGGAAAGGCTTCAGCAGCTTCCTGCTGCTGGAGCCTTTCATTGTGGTGAGGAAAGGAACTGGCAGGGAGAGCCCTGCCAGAGCCTTTCCTGGCTGCTTCCTCTCTGCTGGAGCCTTTCCCCACTGCCAGAGTCCTTAGCTGGGGTACAGCTGATACATATCCATCTCCTTCAGGTGTGTCTGTATTCTTCTTTCCTAAGCCATGCCTCTCCATCTATGCTGCTACGTATACCCGTGCTAAGTGGGCTACCTGAGTATGTACTCTACATGTTGCAGAAAGAAGCATGCATTGTAGATGTAGCTTCAGAGACGCATTCCCCTTTAGTACAGGTCACAATATTAACAGCTTTGGGAAGTGATATCATATCATTACCAACGAACACATCAAATTCTTAAGAATTCTTTAAGTACACTTTAAACCTTCCCTTTCCAATCTGATGCAGGCTAAAGGCACTGTGGTTTTCAACTGTCCTTAAACATGTAGTAGCTTTACTTCCTCTCCTGGAAGCATGTCACTCTCCGGAATCACATCTCTCCTGGCCAGGGAAATCTGAGCACCAGTATTTCATCAGCCCTAGCACACTTTACCATTTATTTTGGCCTTTTTAATGAACTCTTTGTCTACTTCCAGGAGGTCAGACCTGACAAAGTTAACCAGAACTCTCTCTGCCACCACTGAAGTCTCTGAACAGGGGAAGCTGCATTAACCTGAACAGATCAGGGACTGAATTGGGACCCCCCTGTACTTAGTGCATTCCCTTCTCATGTGATCAAGGGACCCACATGAGTGACGCTTTCTTGGTCCCTCTTTTTGAGCTGGGGTCTGATAATTAGGGCTACTAAAAGGAGGCAGTTACTGGGGTGGTGTGGACTTCACTCTCACCCCCGGGACAAATCAGGAACATCCTTTTACTCCAGGTTTTTGCCCTTCCTTTTGGGGTTTGTGCTCACTGTATAGTCTCACTTGTGTGTACCACGGCAGCTATTTCAGTGACTGCTTCCACTGATGCTGGAGGTTTCTTCTACACAGTGGTTCGCACTTCCTCGGAGCGGACTTCAAAGAGCTGCCCCTGAGCAATCAGATCTACAGCTTTTCCAAGGAATCTGCCCCTTTACTCTTTATCCATTTTCTCAAATAATCCACCATCTTATGCTCACATTCCCTGTGATGTAATTTATCAGTCTTTTTGAGATTTCTGAATTTGAGGCAATATGATGCTGGTGTAATTTGAAACGGTTTTTATAATACCATGCCTCATAGCTGCATTTACATCCATATCATTAAACACTTGCAAAGCTTTGCCAGTCATTTTGGAAAGCATTTATTCTCAAGTCATCAGGGTACACTGCAGATCCGTTTGAAGGTGGTTAAATATTCTCCAGTGCAATCAATATCCCTGTAGCTAGGGGGCACAGTTTGTCCCACCCATGGGATCTCTGGAGAGGATGAGCACCTGGGGGCTGAGGCCACCTGGCCTTGTTTTTCCAGTATGCTCAGGGCATACAGCCTCTCCTCTCTTTCTTGCCTCTTCTTGTTTTTTTTTTTTTCCCGCCTTGGGCTTCTGCTTCCTGGGCTTCACACCTTTTGTCTTCTAGCTCCAATGCTCACTGGTGGGCTACTCTGTCCACTGCCTGTTTCTGCTTCTCTGCTTCCAGGTTTTGATTTTTAGCTTCCATTTTCAGCCTTTTGGTCCACTCCACTAGCTCTGTTTTCTGGACCTCTATCTCAGCCTGTTCGCTTTACATGGCTACGGCACCAAGAACTGTGTCATGTTGGTCTTCTAAGCCTGTTCCACCCTTGGGCTCAGTCCCTTTTGGTGGATCAGTCTAATCTCTTTGCTGTTTATCCTGTTTACTCATCTTATATTTTCTTTTGTTTTATCTCCTTTACCCCAAATCAGCAAACAGAAAATAACAACCCGTAACCTCCTCTTTATTTGCATCCAATTTTTCTTTTGAATCTCTCAGAATCTGATTTATAAGTACTTGGAGTGTGATTTTTGGTTAGCTAGAGAACAGTGTACTGATCCTGCCAACTACACCACTGTGACACTTCATGGGCCACCCAAGACTGTGAGGCGCCTTGTTATCACCGGCCACCAGCATGAGGGAGTCTTGCCTTTACTAGCTGGGTGTTAGCTCCCTAACACTCGCCCTTGGGCTACACCAGCCCTGTCTTTGCCTTACAGGTTGACAAGTGCACCCCAGCCCCTGAGTCCCTTCAAAGTGCTCTCATGTGGTATCCAGCCCCTGATCACTGGATACCTACAGAAATCTTAGCTCCTCTGTTTCCGAAGGAACAGTGTATGTGAGTTTACTAATTTTACCTTAGCCCACTGCTCTTGTATTACTCACAGGTGCTTGAGTTCAATTATACAACAAAAGGAAATTTATTTAAGAAAGAATGAAGATTCAATTAAAAACCCGTGTTAGAGGTTATATAAAAAAGTCTTCAAACATGCTTTCTAGAGAGTAAACCTAACTAACAAGGCATTCTCCTAACTCCTACAAGATAATGTACCCCAAGTTCTTTCCCCAGCGTTTTCAGCCAGTTTGGTTCAAACACTTTGTCATCAGATTAAGCCTGTTGCCAGAATGTCCTCACACACTGAAGGAATGCCATGGTGTCATGGTGAACCCTCCAATATACCAGCACAGACCTTTTATGTTCACCTCAAAATAGGTTTCTCCCCACTGTTTATCTCTTTCTGATAATTTCCTTCTGAAGTCTCCTCCAGCTACTCAGAAGCATTTGACTTAGAATGCTAATAGACTCCTACAGTATGACATAAAACACACAATGGTTCACCCTGGAGATGAGTGTCTCCCACCTCCTGCCTGGAGGAATGTGTCGCAAGACACACTACTTTTGAGTGACCTGATTCTAGCTACTGTCCTAGGGAACATACTTTTTAGTGTATATATGTAACTCCTCACATATTTTCCATACATATACCTTGCAATAGTTGTGATGACCAGAGTGACACAGGCTCTCAGTGGAGACCTTACATGACATTCTTTTGGTGAAGTTAGGGGATCCCTATATACTCCAGTGCCCACTACCAGTTGGCATCCAGAGGTTCTTGGGTCACTCCTTCCCCCTTGCTTCAGCTGCTGCCATCCTTCTGCTCTCAAAGCAAACATATAAATAAATTCACTAAATTCTGCATTCTTTAAATTGCGGGCAATGGAAATTTCATTCTTAATGTTGTATTAGTTTACTTTTTTTGCAGCTATTTTTATTTTTTTCTGTTCATTCCATTTATTAAATACATATTTTTGGGGTTGGACTCTTTGCTTTACCTAAAAAGTTTCCACATAAATAGTCATGGAGATGTTTCACTGAAGGACAGAGTTACTGAGCCGTGCTCTGGCAAACTTTATGAAGAGGTGTCTGTCAGAAACACCGTTGTCAGCAGTAAGATTCTTAGGTGGAAGTTGGTTGGTCCTTTCTGAGGTGGAAGAGTGGCTTACTCTACTCAAAACCCCAGGATAAGTTACCTGAGAGGCCTCCATGATGACAATTTTTCTCTCTCTAGCCTTCAAAACATGATTTAGCACATACAGTGCTGCTTCTCACCAGAATTCAAAGTTCTGTTTGATCAATGTTTGATAAACACTTATGCTTGCACAATGCTATCCTCCACAGCCAAAATGTATGTCTCAAGACTTGGCTTCACTCGAGTTTTTTACTGCTAATTTACTCCAGGGACTTAATGCAAGCGTAAAGGGTGGTTTGGACACTTCCCAAATGTTTGTGATTAACCAGAGGTAATGATGCCTAGACTGATGCTTAGGTCAAAGCATGTTAGTATTCTGGGACAGATGTTTGAGAAGAGTTCAGGCTAGCTTTTACAGACTTTTACTAGCTTTAGTTAATTGGTAATCAATTAATTTGAGGTAAAAACTCTAGTATAGATATACCATCACTGTTCTGTCTACTGCACCTGCCAGCCCAGCTATACCTCATCCTGCTACCTTTTGAGGAGGGGAAAGCACTGGGGCCTATACAAGTATCCTCAAAATCCTGCCACCTTCAGAAAGAGAGGGACCCAGTAACTTGTTAATCAAAAACTGATGTATGTGCAAGAGAAGGGGGTCTTCATAAAGCAAGAGAGACAGGAACTATATTTAGGAATCCAGGAGATCCTAGGGAATGCCATAGAGAAGAAGGGAGGGTGTTTGACATTCAGGGTAATCACCAAAAAGTTCTGATCAGCTTGTGTTTTTGGCTGTTTAGTAAAACAGAACATCTGTGGCTTCTGAACATTGGTTATAGGGCAACTCCTATCTAAGGTTGAATCAGAGTTTCTCTTTATGGGCAATTTTTCAAAGTTCTCTAAAATCAACACGCATAGAGAGTTTGCCTTGAAAATTGCTGTGACATTTCAGGTGTAGGACTAGAGCAGATGGTGCAAATTTGGGGTAAATGCATTCAAGGATTTCCAAGATTCATTACCCCCCTCAGAAAGACTGCTTTCTAAAATGGCAGTTTCTTATTATGCTTTTGTGTGCACTGGTTCAGAACAAATGATGGGGAGGGACCACACAAAACTCATATCCCTGAACTCCCCCAGTACTCAGCTTGTTTACTGTACCTGTCTCTGAATATTAGCTGTTTAGTTCAGTTCTGTGGAACAAGTGGTTTTTGGCCTGACAGTACAATGCTCAGGCTCAGACTCGCACATAGATGTCTCTTTGCTGAACAGTACGTGGTTGGGCTAGTCCTCAGTGAGTGCTCACACCAAAAAAATCCCCGTTCCCTTGTGGAAGAGGCATTGGTCTGAGTAACCTATGCGTTTGTCTCCTCTTGTAGTACACCTGTTTATGTTGCTGTGCATCTCTGCTGCTCTTCTTGTTTGCAGGTAAAGTAAGTGGGAGTTGGTACAAGGTCAAATCTGGCAGCGCTGGGATGATTATCAAGGTTTCTTAAATTGCAAACTGGAATCTTTCAGAGAGTCGCATTGCTTTTTTGAAATGCATGTGCCAGATGAAATAGTCTGACATGATTGAATTGGAGCTGGGAGAAGAACTGATTTGGTTGGTTGGCTGGCAGTTCTGAAAAAACTGGAAAAAACCATTTCAGTAAGGGCAAATGGAATCCAAGAATTTTGAAAAATTTTAGCAAATTGGAAACTTTAACAAAGAGGGCATTTCAAGTCAAATGAAATGTTGTTAGTTTGGAGCAACTTCAGCAACCAAAGTCTTTCACTATGCCACATTTATTTGAAATGCTTGTGCCAAATGGAATAGTCAGGCATGTTGGAATATCCGTTTAGTTATTGTATATAGTGCATGGTTCTGAAGAAAGATGATTTATAAAATCTGGTAGTCACATCAATTATTGTTCTAAATGGGAATTTTTGAAAATTCCACCAAACGTTATGTTTTTGGTACATGTGGTTCTCAATCTTCCCAAAGCCAGGAAATCCCTCTTTTAACATTTGAATAAGTCATGAATTCCCTTTCCAGCCTTTCAAAATGCCTGGTCTTTGGATCCACAGAAACTCTGCATGATCCCCAAGGTGAGCAGATTGTAGTATTTAAACCCTGGTGGTAAAGAATTAATTGTTCATTTTGCATAATTAAGCTTTCTGAAGACCAACAATGTTCTTAAGCAACCTGTGTTTAACATGAGGAATGTCTCTGAACCCTGAGTAGTTGATACTTCTGCTGAGACAAACACAAGGTATCTTCCACACCATACTGTGAGGGGAGAAATTCCATGGAATCATAGAGGGCAATGAAAAAACCCAAGTTGGACAGTATTCCCAGGGGAGTTTACATATGTTATCTCTGGTATCTTGATGTTGAAAGAGAGGTGATAGAGAGAGGTATTGAGTGGGAGTAGAAAGCATGATCAGTCTTCAAAAGCAGTTGCTGAAGACAGAATGCAGAGAAGCACAGAACTCAACATCAGCCATTGCAAGTACTGGATTTAATTGGTCAACCCTCAGAATGACTTTGCTGAGCTTTATCATCATTCAGATACTCTGGGCTTTCTCTGCTAAGGGACAAGGTAAGATGCAAAAGGAGCCAAATATTCAACAACACTTTAGCTTAACTCTTCCCTGGTGTGGGTGATATTAAATACACTCAATGCTGCACATAGTCAAGTGCTGTTACAGTGAACTCTCAAATATACAACTTCAGCTCACATCATTTAATAGTGGAGACATCCCCAACCCCGCTTTACAAGGGCAAAACAATCAAAGGTACAGTAAACAGGAGAAAGCCATTAACAACAGAGTGAATGAAAATCTTTGAAGGCAAAAGGTGTGAATTGAGTCTCATTTTTGGGTAGTGCTAGAGAATATTTCCACATGTCAGAGCTACTGCCTGTTGAAACAGGGCTGAGTGCATCCCTCAAAATATAGCAGTGTTCAGAGTGCAAAGGCTGGTGAGCCTTCATTGTACCTCTGTATGTGTTACTTCTGTTATCAGAACAGCTGATGAAATTCATTCATATATTCATATGTCTCTTATTTATGTCACGCTATGTGAATTGTAATGATATTCATTGTTTTCTGGTTTGTTTAGAAATTGTGTTTTGTACCATTCCCAGATTTAGTGTTATATGGATGGAAGAAAACACTCTGGCATGTGGGCCTGATTTATAGATACAAGGGAGACAGGAACCTTACATATGCTTATAGATAGTGCAATAGGTCCTATAGAGCGAGTGGGCATTTTAATTTTTGACACCAGACCTGCTTTGTCCATTCCCACGATGTCATATAGTAAAATATGTTTTGGAGTGGTGACTTTCCAGGACACTGTCGGGTTCCTGAGTAGATAAGCGCTATTTATGTTTAGTGGTGGGAAAGGAGGATCCATCTGAAACCTAATTATTACAGTGGACCTGGTCTGTGGTAAATCAGGGTAGAGCAGTGAAGGAGTCTTGTTTGTAAGACCCTTGGTTCATTTGAATACTAAGGATTATGTTCAGCATTTCTGCCCTCAGGGTTAATCCTGCCAGGGTCTACTCTCAATTAAATCAGCTTATCTGTTTAGAGGAAGGGGTAGACTTTCCACCTGAAATGAGCAGGGAGGGTTCCCCCCGGTCTCCTGATCTTGATCACAAAACCAGTAGAGCAGGTCCCAACTACACTGGAAATCACATCTACATTTATGACATGGCAAGACTGTTGCACTCCTCTGGGACAATGCCATTACCAGCCTAGGAATGTGTGTGAGCTATTAAGGCACTTTTGGTGAAAGGGTTTCAGCTGTGGGATGAGCTTCCAGAAGAGATTAGACATATCATATCTGTCCAACTTTTGGTCTCACTGCAAGAGTCTCCTTTTTTGATAAAGCTTTTCCATCCTAATCAGAATGACACTTATAATAACAACTACCTGCACCCACCTAAACAATAAAATAAATTTATCCTAAGCAGATCCGCCCAGCAGCAAAGGTAGGAGAAGAGCTACCGACTTCATCAAGACCACAGGGATCTCACTTTGACAATCTTATGCAGAAAATGCTTCTACAAGGCAATCCTTGGAGTTAGGAAAAAAAAAAAAAGAAGATGGATATAAATAATGTTAATTGAAGGGGATTTACAATCCAATGTCCTGTTTCCAGTTAAACTTGTTTGTCTGTTTCTCTTTAGTAATTGCATGTGATCCTCCAGCAGTGAATAATGGAAACTACCACCCTCAAAAGAGTGTTCAGAAAAGCGGATATAATAAGAGTAGACTGTAATTGTAGATTTCACTTTGATTTGGACAACAGGGAAAAGACAGCAGAATACACAAAAAATGGCTGGTTACCTATTCCAAGATGTGTCACAAGAAGTCTCCTATAGCATCCTACCAGACAGGAGAAGTGTGTGCCTTATACTATCTGTTCGCATGGTTGTAGCATGTTCCCCTGGGTGTTGTGAAGTGTGTTGAAGTGGTGGCTCCGCCTTCCAATTGCTGTTATGCAATAATTTTGAAAGCTGTCACTTCCTGATTGGTAGGAAAAGCTTATAGGGGTGAGAAATAAAATAAGTCAGATCATCAGATTGTATATGTCCTGGACACGGGCTACTCACTAAATGTCACAATTTGGCTGGATTATAGACGGCTCAAGTAGTGACGCCTGTTAATAGGATACCCAACACTTTCCATTATAAGACCTAGTTTTCAGTTGCTTATAACTTTTTGTCAAACTTTAATCATTCTGGCTGAAATTGTCTATGCTGAGTGTCTTCCTCAGTTTGAATTTTGTTGGAAAGTTTCTGTTAAAATAGACATTTCAGCCATTTACAAGAATGAAATGAGGAAGAAGTATTTTGTTTTGCGTGTGTTAAAATATTCTTACAAGAGTTTTTTGTTAAGGAGCTCTAGCACCCACATTCTCTGGAGTAGGACATTGAAATCTGGTTGGGGTTTCCACCTGGTGCCAGGGATGTGACTTTTTCTGTGCTCCCAAAATCTGGCCAAGTTATAAGCGTAGGAAAATCTCAGTTTGCACAGTAGAGACTTGTTAGAGTTTGACAGATAAATTCCCTCAAGATTCTGTCTGCACTGCATATGCTCCAGGGCTGCAGGTGTTGTGCAGGACTTCCCTGCTAATTGCTCCTCCCGACTTTGAAGGGCCACTGTGGTGCAGCAGCCAAAACTGAGAGCAGGGAGACTCTCTCCTGCACTCTCATTGTTCACATCGCTGGTTCTCAGTCAGGCTGGAGGAGGAAGTAGCTTGACTGAACTGCAGTGGGGTGAGGAGCCTGGGGAGCAGAGGCAGGCTCTGGGATGGGGATAAGGAGAAATAGCTGCAGGCTGAGCATTATTACTGTTATTTATTGCACCCAAAAGTACAACTGGCTCTTCACAGAAGATGAGGAAATACCTGGTACCTGTTCCAAGGAGTTTACAATCTAACTACTAGATATGACACAATAAGTGGGGGTGACAAACAGCAGGGACGGACTGGGTGAGGAAGGGCGAATATCACAGCAATATGATCGCACAGTTGCTCACGTCAGAAATGTATATTACCATGATGAGTCACCTGCTAGAATTGGTATTTTGGTGTTTATTTTAGGCAGACCAAGATAGTAACATGTCTAGAGTTTTTAAACAGGAACACAATAGAACATAAATGCTGCTTACTGTTATGGATGCATCTTGGAGAAGGTGACCAGTCATTCTTTGTGCATATAACTTTGGTGTGCAGATTTTCAGGACTATATCCATGAGCGCACACACATGAAATGTTTCAGAGTAACAGCCGTGTTAGTCTGTATTCGCAAAAAGAAAAGGAGTACTTGTGACACCTTAGAGACTAACCAATTTATTTGAGCATAAGCTTTCGTGAGCTGCAGCTCACTTCATCGGATGCATACTATGGAAAATGTAGAAGATCTTTTTATATACACACAAAGCATGAAAAAATACCTCCTCCCATCCCACTCTCCTGCTGGTAATAGCTTATCTAAAGTGATCACTCTCCTTACAATGTGTATGATAATCAAGTTGGGCCATTTCCAGCACAAATCCAGGGTTTAACAAGAACGTCTGGGGGGGGGGGGGTAGGAAAAAACAAGGGGAAATAGGCTTGAATAGAGACTGGGAGTGGCTAAGTCATTATGCAAGGTAACCTAAGTTGGTCAACCTGGACGGTCTCTACATAAAAGAGTAAATGGACACAAATCAGATGTCAAGAATTATACCATTCATAAACCAGTCGGAGAACACTTCAATCTCTCTGGTCACGCGTTTGCACACATGAAAGTTGCTATATTACAACAAAAAAACTTCAAATCCAGCGAGAAACTGTTGAATTGGAATTCATTTGCAAATTTGATACAATTAACTTAGGTTACCTTGCATAATGACTTAGCCACTCCCAGTCTCTATTCAAGCCTATTTCCCCTTGTTTTTTCCTACCCCCCCCCCAGACGTTCTTGTTAAACCCTGGATTTGTGCTGGAAATGGCCCAACTTGATTATCATACACATTGTAAGGAGAGTGATCACTTTAGATAAGCTATTACCAGCAGGAGAGTGGGATGGGAGGAGGTATTTTTTCATGCTTTGTGTGTATATAAAAAGATCTTCTACACTTTCCACACTAGGCATCCGATGATGTGAGCTGTAGCTCACGAAAGCTTATGCTCAAATAAATTGGTTAGTCTCTAAGGTGCCACAAGTACTCCTTTTCTTTTCACACATAAAATGTCATCACCTTCTTGGTAGGTTTTCCCGTAGTGACATATAAATTTACCATCTTCCAAATGACTGACAGAACACTTTTGTAAAGGCAGAAAGGTTAAGTGCATCTAGCAACTGGGCATTTTTTTTCTTTAAAGTATCCTCTGACTGCTCTTGAAACAATTCCATTCCCAACTCATCAGCTGCTACCCAAGGGTGAAAACCTGACCCCATAGAAGTCCATAGGAGTTTTGCCATTGACTTCCATGGCACCAGGATTTCATCCCAAGCCCCTAAGGCTTCATGCTAAGTCATTATTCACCCACTTATCACTGACTTGGCCTCAGAGTCTGAAGATTTGCTACAGAGAAAAACAAGTTGCTCCCTCCTGCCGAGATCCTAACCAAGAGCTAAGCATGCTGACTCCACAACCCACCATGCCCCTTAGAGCCTGGGAGCAAAGAATGAGGCTCAAGACCAAAATTCTGACCTCCTGAATATTTTTTTAACCCTTTCTCACCCACCTGCATGAGTTATGAGTGCCAGGAAGGTGTGATTGGCAATTATATTGTGATTGAAGTGTAAGCTTCTTGTGGCTTTGCACCTCCTATCAAGACACTCCCTTCAGTGGGAAAGCCGCTCACTCTGTGCAAAAAGAGTCCTCTACTTCAGACCCCCTCTTTGGAATTCACCTCTTCCATTGTCACTTTCTACTTCATTGTAACTACCAATGTCTCTGAGCCTACTCTCCTGGTACCAGAACTGCTATCCTGTGCATTGTGATGGTCTGAATTTGACTGTAAGCTCTTTGGAGAAGGGACCTTGTCCTTGTTTGAGCTCTGTAAAGTACGGTGCATACTTATGACACTATTTCATTCAGACAGAATTCAATTATAAATATTGTTTTGACCCACTCCTCTCTTCTAAGTTTTCACGGGCAGTAGTTATTCCTGACAGCAACTTTGTAATTAATCAAAGGGGGATTTTCAGGTAGTTTTTCAAATGTAGAATAAAAACTTTTCAAGCATCCAGACCTCAAAAAAAAAAAAAGTCTTTTTCTAAAAGCAAAAGTAGGAAAAACCACATGATATTTCTGCCATTTCTAGCTGTAAGACAGAATAGTTCATATGCTCAAAAATCCATACAGTGCCAATTACAGTCCCATGCCTAGTATAACCAATTAGAATTTCATTTTTTAAGCTAAAAAGTTATGATTGTGTGACGATTAGCCAAGCCACCCTAAATGATTAAGCGCTTACTGGTTAAACTGTTAATCACTGAGGGCACAAAGCTGTAAGTGCAAAACTCTTATCATTTATCATTTTAACTACTGCAGGATTGAACTGCATTCCAAACCGCTAAGAGTGTGGGGAGGCAGCGAGGTGGGGCGTTGAATCAGGGGAGTCTGGAACAGTCTAGGAAAAGGGAGAGGCTTTAATCTCAGGATGTGTGCTCAGTGCAGCTCCCAGGTCCAGTGTGGAGATACATTTTGGAGGCTAGTGGACCTGGTAAAGTCTCATGGAGGAAAGCAGGACCCCTCTTCCTGCAGAGTTTCAGCACCGTCAGAGGAGGTGATTTGTGCCCTCAGTGAATAACAGTGGAAAAGCTAGTGTAGATTTGGCAAGAAGGTATCCCAGGAGAAGGGCTGACTTGGGACTGGACTCAGAATTGGGCCATATGCTGAGGTGGCTGGGGTCTGGAGCTGAGGTGCAAGGCTGCAGAAGGGAAGCAAGAACTGGCTCATGTCTGGGATTAGGCTGTGATGAGTGGTGGCGGAAACAGGGCTGGAGACTCTCTGAAGCGCCAGGGAGCAGGGCTGGCAAGACTGTAATACATTTATAGGTGCTACATGAAACACTCTGAGTAGCAGACCAAGAAAACTTGGGTGTAGGTTACAGGTTTCTCCAACTGGAAATCAAAGCTTTCCCCTTCATGTAGTAGGGCTCTAGCTTTGAGAAAACTAGCCTGAGAAAGCTGTTCTTTGGCTAAAAAACTTTATGGACATGGCTTTCTGCCTCCCCAGCCCTGCAATTAGTATTCATCCCAGCAGCAATCTTCCAGGTACCCAGCCTATATACATTGTTTGTGTGTGCATTTCAAGATGTTGACAGAGAATACTTGACCTTGAAGGTGAGGGTGTGCGGGAAATGTGGGAACAAGACTTCCTTTGTTTTAGATGATAACATTTTCAACACCTCACAACCCCTCTGGTGGTCTTTTGTGACCTCCTTTGGAGGTCACAACCCTCTGGCTGAGAAACACTGGTCTAGTGGATAGGACGCAGGGACAGGAATCAGGAGACCTGGGTTTTACTCCCAACTCTGCCACTGACTTGTTGTGTGAACTTTGGAAGTCATTTCACCTTTCTGTGAGACTTTCTCTTCCACCCTTACAACTGAATATCCCCAAGTACTAAAGAGCCTCTGCTCCTGTTAAGAAGATTTCTCAGCCTACCATACCCCCTCCCATGGGTCTCTGCCACAACAGGTGATAATTGATCATTCTAAACCTACCAGACCTGAGCTCCTCTCTGCAACTCTTACTCTCAGAGAGATCCCAGGACCAACCTGATCCCCATCCCTTTGCTTGCAGGATGGAAATGCTGATTGAGGGTCCAGCACTGGGGAGGAAGGAAAAGGAGAGAAAAGAACAACCCCTCTCCAAATCCCTCAACCTGTCTACGTAAGGTCTGTTCCCAGCCCTGGCTCCTTCTAATGCTGCTGCTGCTGCTGCCAGATAGGAGGAGGAGTCTTTTTAAAGAGACGCTCATGTACCTAGATGACAATTTTGGCAGGGAGGTGTAGGTACCAGAATGGAGCAGTGTTGTGACACCCTGCCCTCCCCCCCTGCCAGCCCACCCCACCCCAGTCCTTGTTCTGTGCTGGAAAGGCTCGTTCTTTGTAGTATTCATAATAGTCATCTAGAAGACAGAGCATTAACTGTGGGTAACCACAGGGTCTCACTTCAAAAGAAAAGTTTAAAACATATAATATTACAAGGTACATGGAAGAAAAATTCAATTTGATAAGTTCTGAATACTCACTCGTCAGTTCTCCCCTCAGCTTTAGTACTTTATTCTTTGAATGTTACATTAACAGGAGTTGTGAGTTCACCTTCTCCCTGTACCTTCCTTTCTTCTGTAGGGTGGAGAAAAGGGACCACAGGAAGAAACCCAAGATACCTAAGGCAACAACAGTCAGTAGAAAGAGTTCTGAAACCTTTCTGCTCTAGTGCTTTACATAAAATGTATGTCCTTATGATTTAAATACAATCAGACAATGGCAGTAAGTTCTTTTATTTATGACACTGACACCTTCCGAAACAATAGATTGTGACTCGTCAAAGTAAGAAGAAACAATTAAAGAAAGATCCAGACATAATCCTAGGATCCCTCAGTCTTGTAAATTTCCCCATATGAGCCACAAATCTTTGCCCCATACATGAGCACAATGCTCATTTGATGGCCAGGAAGAAAGGACCAATGTGACAAAGGTAGAGAGTTCTTCAACCATTAAATTACTCATGGAAACACTATGGTAAAGGACCCATCCATCTTTAAGACATTGTGCAATCCACCCTACAGAAGAAAGGACAGCATGTATCAATTTAGTTGGTAAACAAGGACCAGACCATCAAATGGGATAAAAGAGGGGTCAATATTGGAGCCCACATTATATAATGCAGTGAGACCTCCATATTTATTGTTGTATGCTGCTTTCGACCCCAACCCTGTTATATATATGAGACCCAATTCATCTCCTGCTCATCTACTTTTTGACTGTATCCTGACATTAACTCCATTGGTTATATTCATAATCCATGATCCCATTTTTTCTTCTAAATTACAAGGATGTTTATGGAAGAATTGCAAAGGGGCTTTTACCCATTTCAGAGAATACTGTTGTGGATCTGAACAAAGATTTTCTTTGGAGCAGGACCATGTAGCATATTAATAAATTTCTTATTGTCTCAGGTTTCTGGCTCTTTCCATGCTCCTCATCATGGTTGCCCGTCTCTAGACCTCCTCTTTCTGCTATGTGTGTTTTTGCTGTGTAGTGAGCAGTTCCAGGTGTCGGTTGTAGACAATAAAACCGTACATGGTGTGGCACGTTGGAGGCTCCTTCCCACCTTATGCACCATTGTGACAGTTCAGATCAGCTGAGGCACAGCTGCAGACAGTCCCTTGAAGTGCACTCTTGGGGACTGGAGGCAGGATATTCTTGCATGTGGAGGGGCCACAACTGTGGTGCTCATGCCCTGTGGTGATGGGTCAGTTCTGTGTTGCTGATGTTCAGTGCATGGTGCAAGGCTCATCAGTGCAGCCAAACCTTAGCCTAATGTAAAGCATTTCTCTCCTCTTCTGTTCTCCCTTTTCTGTCAGGTTATTGCAGTGACTGAGTGTGTGTTTGTGCAGTAAAGTTTCTATGTACCATGTTGATAGATGAATTATAAATGATTAAATTAAATGAATTGTGAAAAACCACCAGTAAGGTGTTCATTAGTAAGCCAAATGATCTTAGAACATGTCCCTACATCAAACAACAACAATTATGTCTGTGCATCTATTGCAGCTCCAGCATGTGAAGAGCCACCTGCTATTGATTTTGCGGAGATTGTTAGTGTTGACAAGTTGGAGTACAGAGAAGGTGACAAAGTGCAGTACAAGTGCAATCCTGGATACAGCCTGATGGGAACTGAATGGATCACATGCAGTGGGAAAACCTGGAAACCTGCACCACAGTGTTTGGGTAAGGGGAACTGCTTTTTTGCTTTTTCCCACAGGTTGGTTCTTTCGTAGAGATGGACCCAAATCAAACCCATGAATTCAAACGCTCCTCAACTATGGGGGACAGGGGAAGTGGTATCAGAATTCAGAGCAGATTCCTGTGTCTGATGGACCACACTTGATCCCAGGATTCAACTATCTGGTTTATGGCTCAAGCCATATCTGGTCCCTAGGAGTTTCTATTAATGAGATCTCTGCAGATCACCAAATAGTTTCAAATATGAAATTTAAATTAGGTGGGTCTCTTTTATAACAAGACAACAGAACATCTAAATTTATTTATTTATATTACAGAAGACAGAATTTTCTCCATTTTATCAAATTCCAAGATTTTTGTTGTTAATAACCCTAAATGCCAGCAATGACACAGGATCTGAATACTGGAGGCAAGGTTTAAAAATATCCATAACAAAGAATATGGAGATGAAACACCATTGTATCATCATAACAAAGAGAAGAGGGCTGCAGCATTAGGAGAAATTGGCAAATAATATTTATCAAGATCCTCATTTCAGTGACATCATAGGAGTTGGTGGGCCCCCTAAGGCTGTACCTTGGAAAGGGGTACAGAGGGGTGCATCTCGCCATTTATCATGGCCTGCTTCACTGCTAAAAGTTCTCCCCTGAAAGCAGGGAAAAAAAACACTGAGTGAGGGGGATGTGCTAACCGGATATGCCTAGATAAACCTGTGGATGTGCACTATATACATACTACAGCTGTGGCGTGTAAAGAAGTGAGGTATTCAACATACCTGCAAAGGTCCAACTAACTATTGTTTATTTTTTACATATGCATTACTGTCATAGGCATGGAAGCGATTAAAATTCCAAAATTCTATTAGAAAGTCCATGAATTCTATACTAGTTTTGCATCTGAAGAAGTGGTGTTTTACTCACGAAAGCTTATGCCCAAATAAATCTGTTAGTCGTTAAGGTGCCACCGGACTCCTTGTTGTTTATATTAGTTTTTCTTATTAGAGACAGGCTGTGAGTTGATTTTCTTTTAATATAGTTTACTAAACAAATTAGCTGATACCCTGCTAGTTTAGCACTGTAACGTTCAGGACGCTGAACATATGTGATATTTTTAATTACACTGTATAAGAGGGAGTCTTATTAAAAGCAAAGTATCCTAGAACTACTTGGTATTGTACAGGAGCTTCTCATCTTTTTAGGGGATACTGTAAAATTATGGTACTTGTTAGGACCTCGGATAATTGAAATCCTGGCTATTTGACTTAGACAAAGTTATATACAAACCAGACGGATGTGTATATTGGTTATTGCATAAATCTGCACATAATGGTATGTTGCTTAGAGACCCATGTAAGCTATTGTGTCACATCCATGTGACCGCCCAAACACTGTACACGGCCTAATGGCTTTGATTGATTGTCTCCTATGTAGAAACTGTGTGCAGGTGAGTGATTTGATTTTACACACGTACTCTGGCACGAGGCGATGTCTGTGCTCACTCATACTGAAATGAGGTTTGGAAATGTAAGAGAGTGATTCTAATGAGAAATCATTTATTTTTAATGCAGCATTGGGGATTTTGGAGCTCGGCCTACTGCTGATTTTGACAACCCCTTGAATTTAGTTGATGAGATGAAATGCTTGTTTAGTTGCAAAGACCTGAATTCAGTGATCTGTGTATCTTCTCCTATAACTGTTGTCATCTCTTGACACTATTAAGACCTAAACCACCTATATTAGGTGTTTGTGATGTTACCATCTGTGAGGGGAAATTACTGAATCCCAAACTTCAGTCCTGGCAGGTAAGTATAGCAGGAATTAATTTTATTGATTTATTACTGTTCCTTTTACCCTGCCCTTTTCATGTCTAAGTCTTCATGTATATTGTGTGCATGATGTAGGATTTTAGAACTTCTATTTCTATCTGATGACTTTTTAGTGCCTCTTTTCATTTCACATGATTGATGCACCTTTGAGTAGTGTAAGAAGGGGATGGCTGAGGCCTTTCCATCAAGAAATGGCTAATTTCAGCAAGTCCCGGAAAATACCAGCTACAGTATGGGGGAACAAATGGGCTTGCTTACAAAGTCTATACCAATCTTGTTCCCACTGACTTCACCAGCAGCAAGAGCAGGCCCTAGATGCACTCCTGCAATTCCTATTCACAAAAGTGCTCCGAATGTAAGTAGTCTCATTGGCCTCATTGGAATCTCATGCATGGGTCCGGTTTGCAGGAGCAGGCCCTTGCTTGCCATTTGCCAATAAACATACATCATCAGTTTCTCCTCTTTAGGGATTTCTCTGTTTTAGGGCTTATTTCCTTGGCATTTGTAATAAATTAAGGTTATGATTTCTGTTTTATTGAGTGAATAATTAATTTTATATGACTGGTTTCAGAGTAACAGCCGTGTTAGTCTGTATCTGCAAAAAGAACAGGAGTACTTGTGGCACCTTAGAGACTAACAAATTTATTAGAGCATAAGCTTTCGTGGGCTACAGCCCACTTCATCAGATGCATAGAATGGAACATATAGTAAGATATATATTCCTTTTATTCCTTAAGTTAAGTATCCCCACACCTTCTTGTCAACTGTCTAAATGGGCCATCTTGATTATCACTACAAAAGTTTTTTCTCCTGCTGATAACAGCTCATCTTAACTATTTAGCCTCTCACAGTTTGTATGGTAACTTTCAACTTATCTGTGTGTGTGTATATATATATATATCTATATATCTTACTATATGTTCCATTCTATGCAACTGATGAAGTGGGCTGTAGCTCACAAAAGCTTATGCTCTAATAAATTGGTTAGTCTCTAAGGTGCCACAAGTATTCCTGTTAATTTTGTATGGGATTTTGGGCTACTAGATTTGGACGAGGGTACATTCCCAGATATACATGGTATTTTGAAATTTTCTTTTGTATATGTGGATAAATATATTTATTAGTGCCCTGTCACTGAATATAGTATCAAACTAGTGACCCATGTGTTAGTTATGGTTGAGATAATACTTTCTTGGTAAAATCCTATTTTTTCCTGCTGTCTATTCAGTATTGCTAAACCCAAGATTCCAGAATTCATGAGACTAGTTTAAAAATAATGAAATTCATTTAAAAAAAATACTACCTTTTGGGTATTTTTATTTACCTTCTGCTTTTTGAGCCTTAAGGTACACTGGGATCATGTTTTCGAGCTTTTCTAAATAATCAAATTGACTAGAAACTTACTTTATTAAACAAAAGATGGGATTCCTTTGTATTCACTTGACTCCTGGAACTGGGGATTTAAAAATGCCCCAGATATCACTACAGATCTATCATGAGAGTTGGCAGCACTGCATTATGTGTGTGTGTGTGTGTGTATATACACATCTAAATTAACATTTAGAAATACCTCTTTTTTCCTTCTCAGCAATGTGATTTTTTTCGTTGTTAGAAATACATTTTAATCTATATCTTGATGAAGATAATGGGTCTGATTCTCCACTGCCTTGCATCTTACAAACAATTTACACCCTGCAGAGAGAGAGAGTACAAAGCAGAATGGGCATGTTTTGCAGTGACTCACTACAGAGCAGGTAAATGGCTGCGCAAGATGAAGGACACTGAAAAATCAGGCTCTATCATTTTCATTTTTTCTGGTTTTTCTTTAGCACCGTGTAGCCTCACAAAACAGCAACTGGAGACCAAAAATCTGCTTCTGTCCAGTGGCCGAAGACATGCACAGCTGATTCTGAGTGACCACACACTGGAATTTATGTGCAGTGAAGGATATACCCTCGCAACCCCTTCAGTCAGGAAGTGTGTTAATGGGCACATGGATTTGCCTTCATGTATCTCTGGTAAATCTGCACTGTATTTTGATAATTCAGTTTCTCAGTTTTATTTGATTTCTTGTGTACAGTCAAGTAGGTGCATGTAGTGTTCTGGACTGTGACAGCTGCCCCTTCCATTAGCGATAATCACACATGAGGCACTGCATCACCCTCTGTAGGCATCACTTACATGATGGTATACTGTATTTTCCACAGGGCTCCTGCCTCATTCAGGGTGAATTCATTGCTGTTCAGAGGGCCAGCACAAGGTAGGGCATAAATGGTACATAGACCTTGTGCTGCTCTACACCAGCTGAGGATGAGGCCCTTAGTATTTTGGTCATTGTGCCTAGCTCAGCCACATGAGGTTTTTACAAGTGGTTTCCCTAACCTTGGACAAGGAGCCATTTTCCACGTGCAGTACCAAAGCCAAAAAATTACATCATAACCATTTTTGCATAAGATTATTATAATTGTCATTTTTCCTTTTAGAAAGAGGAAAAAACTGTAGCCGTCCACCTACTATTGAGAATGGAGACATAACTACTTTCTTGGAAAAAGGATACACATCTGGCTCCTTTGTAGAATTCAAATGCCAAAAATTTTATGCAATGGAAGGACTGAACAGATCTTTTTGTGACAATGGGAATTGGACAAAAGCACCACTTTGTTTAGGTAAAAAAAGATACTGCTTTCTTAGGCTTTGAGGTTTATGGAGAGATTCACTGAATCAGACTCATCACTTGTGTAAACACATTACTTCAATGTGCTTACTTGTGCTTACCAAGACAACCACACCTTTTTCTCGTTTTAGAGCCATGTGCTATCTCAGTGGAAGAAATGGAAAACCAGATGGTAGAGTTGAATGGGAGAGCAAATGAGACCATATCACAATGGATGTACCTAAAACGTGGTGATTTTCTTGAGCTTCGCTGCAAACCAGGATATGCACTTGCAACTAATTTATCTCAATCTGCTTTTATGGTGCAGTGCCATGGAAATCCAGTTGTCTATCCGGAATGCAAAGGTAGGTGGAGATGAGCTGTAGTGGATATCTCAAATATCCTGCTTTCAATAGAGGGCACTCTGCAATGACAGGAATATGTGAATGTGAAGGAGCTGCTTCTTTGCTCTCATCCCTACAATGCAGCGGGGAAAGTCTTCCAGACTGGACCTGTGTTAAGCTAATTACATTTCAGGGGCTAATCTGTGAGGCAGATTCTCCCTGCTCCACTCTGGCCCCTCAAATTAATTTAATAACCAAGTGGCTTTAATTTGTTGTACAACAATTTTAAAAGTGTAAATGAGTTACTGTCTGTAACTAGGCGTATCTAAGGCTATTTCAGATGTTACTGAATCTATTCAAGGAGTATTTAATGGCACTACTCAGAGTCTTTCTCAGAAACAGTGTTCGGAGCAGCTCAGCCCTCTTTTGATAACAGAACTTGGGTCTATAATGGGAAAACCGAGTTTGTGCCTGGAGCTTGGTTTGTCGCTATTGGGTATGAAAGTGCTGGGAGTGGGAGCAGTGTACAGATGGCATGCAGTGATGGATTAGTCACTGGGCCAATGGGGCCCGTGCCCAGGGGCCCTGGCTAACTGGGGGGGCCCTGGAAAAATGGGCGCCCCGTACCTTGTCCCGCTCCGCCCGCCCAGAGCTCCTGCCGAGGGTCAGGGAAAGCACCCGGGCCCCGCCCCCGCTCCCTGGCAGTGGTTAATGGTAGACTCAGACCTCAAAGGAACGTGTATTGGGATGGTGATGTCCTTATAATTACGTGTAATCGTGGATTTCACATTAATAATGACCAAGATACAGCTGAATGCACAAAGAATGGCTGGTTGTCTCCTCCAGGGTGTAGCAGTAAGTTGCATTTATGTCTTATCTTGCTGAACAAATGTAAAACCCAACTCCGTATACTAAACATATCAGATCGAGAATGCACTTGCTAACCTAGTATTTTTTTAAAATGTCAATTGTGGGTACTTGGTCAGGTGTTTGCCCCTTTCCTTTGACAGTACATAGAACTGACAGGTACATTTGTATTATTTTGTCACTTACAAAATGGATTGGGTCTGTATTCAAGGCCATTTATTTTGTGAAATAACTTATTCTTGTCTTTAAAATAAGGGATGTGACAAAAGCTATGGATGAAACTGGCGAGTGTATAAGCAAATGTAGATGTCTCCAATCACCATATATAGTAGGCTGTTGACTTGGTAAAATGCACTGGGATCAGTCAGATGGCAGCATGTCAGGCAAGATACAGCAACTTCCAAAACTGGAGGATGACCTTTCCTCTCCATAGCCTCACCCCACACCTTTCCACAACAACTGCTCCTTTTTCTCTGAGTGATGATCCCTATAGTATTCCACTGAGGGTTTACTCATGTACCATGTGTCCGGAGCAAGAGAATTTGAAAGTAGTAGTTCTTCTTCGAGTGCTTGTTCACATCCATTCCACATTTGGTGTGCGTGCGCCGCGTGCACGAGCGTTGGAAACTTTTCCCCTTAGCGGCTCCCATCAGGCCAGCGGGGCCCCCCGAGTGGCACCACTGCGCCATGTATAATACCCCTGCCAGCCCGACCCCCTCCAGTTCCTTCTTACCGTCCGTGGCAGCGTTGGAACAACCTCTTTCTCTTGTAGAAGAGCAGTCCCTTAGCCTTTAGAGTAGCTGTTCTCAGTTCGTTAACATACCTATTATGGACACTTAAATGATTAAGTGCTTGGAGGCTTCCAGCACCCATACCGCAGGCCCACGGCTTCAAGGCTTGTGCCATGTGCCGCAAACCTATGCCAGTTAGTGACCCCCACGACTCCTGTGTATGTTGCCTGGAGGACGGACATCAAACTGAACGGTGTAGGATTTGCAAGGCGTTTAAGCCAAGAACAAGGAAAGAAAGAGACTTTTGTTTAAAGCAGCTGTTGATGGAGGCCGCATTGCAGCCCTCGGGCCTGTAGCGCCTGATGCTGGCTCAGGCTTCCTTGGTGCGTAGTGCCCCGGAGCTGTCAAAAGACCCGGCACCGGCTAAGCACTGTGAACTGTCGGCCCCAGAGCGTCAGGCTAGGCCCCAGCACCGCTTGTCCTCCCCGGTGCAGCCCCCGGCGCAGCCAAAAGGAAGGTGTGGTCGTTCCCCGCACAGGAGGCCGGTACCTCCCAAGGTACCGAGCGCCAATAAGAGCGGGAAGGCCGCGGTACCGGCGCTGACACAGGTGGTCCTAGCAGCACAAGCCCCACCGGGCCCAGACCTAAGTGAGCTCAGTGCGGACAATGGGCTCGAGGGCATAACGGATCAGCCCTCTATGCCTGGCACCCTTGAGGCTGCAAAGGACCTCAATGAGCTGTCGGTGGCGAGCCCCCTCCCTTATGGGGAGAACCCTCCGGCACCCATGCCTCAGGGGCCGTCAAGGGGTAAGCTGACAATGGTGTGCCACTCAACGATACCATCCCGGCACTGCTCCCAGAGTTGGTCCTGGTGGAGCTCCGACTCCACAGACTCACAGTTGCCAGTGGCCCAGAAGGAGGTTGCAGCACCGGCAGTGGGTCGGTGCGAGGAAGCACCAGAAAGTGCATGCTGCTCTCCAGCACCACCCAGAGACTGGCACCGGGAGGAGTTGAGACTGCCCTCACCAGAGGACTCCCACAGACGGTCCCGGTCCAGGAAACGCCAGCACCAGTCCTGGTCCTGATACCGGTATTGCTCCCGCTCAGCCAGGAGCTGCTCGTTCTCCCGCCGACACAGATCATTGGCACTGCCATGGCCTTCGCGATCGGCATCGCCGCAGTCCAGCTCCGACTCTGGCTGCTATAGCTACCCACACCGGGCCCCAGACAGCAGGGACCCTCAGGTGGGCTGGCAACCCCAATGGGGGCTGCCAGGCCATTGGCCCTTCTGGACCTCCTGGGCCTATCAGGAGCACCAAGGGGACCTGTCCAGTGCAAGTTACTTGGTGCAGCGGTCCCGGTCCCCACACTGATGCCAGACGGTGACAGAGGCTACAGTATCCAGGCCTCCAGCATCCCCCCAGGATAAATGGGAGAGACCGGCACCGAGTCCAGTGCCATCCTATGGACTCCCGCCCCGGCCTGAGCTGGAGACCCCTCCCACAGGAGAAGGGAAGCAGGAGGACCAACCGGAGGGGGTCAAGCAGCAGCTAACCTCCTCGTCTTCCCGGGATGAGGCGGTGGTGGGTACAGAGGTGTCCAGCCCTCCACCGATAGACCCACCAGGAATTGCTGCGCAGGGTCGTCCAGAACTTGGGGTTGCAGGCTGAGGAGACAGTTGAGCAGGAGGACCCCATGGTAGACATTTTGAGCCCTGTATGTCCATCCAGAATAGCGTTCCCACTCATTAAGACCATTCAGTCCAACTATAAGACTATATGGCAGACCCCGGCCTCCAGCGCTCCAACAGCCAAGAGAGTGGAGCGTAAATACTTTGCCCCTTCTAAGGGCTATGAGTTCCTGTTCTGCCACCCAAGTCCATGCTCCTTAGAGGTCTCAGCGGTAAACAAATGAGAGCACCATGGACAGCAGGCCCCGGCCCCTAAGGCCAAGGAGGCGAAACGCCAGGACCTGTTTGGCAGAAAGGTGTACTCATCTGGGGGCCTTCAGTTGAGGATTGCGAACCAGCAGGCCATCCTCAACAGGCACAATTTCAACTCCTGGGCCGCAGTGGGGAAGTTTAAGGACAACCTTCCTCAAGGTTCCCAACAGGAGTTCATGGCCCTGGTGGACGAGGGCAAGGCAGTAGCCAAGACCTCTCTCCAGGCCTCCCTGGATTTGGCAGATGCGGCAGCTAGAACAATCGTGTCAGGGGTGGTCATGAGGTGCTTGGCATGGCTTCAGGAGTCAGGCCTGCCGCCCGAGGTCCAGAATACACTCCAGGACCACCCCTTCGAAGGGTCTGGGCTCTTCTTGGACCAGACAGACACGAGGCTGCACAGCCTCAAGGACTCGCGAGCTACGCTTAAGTCGCTGGGTATGCACACCCCGGCGACCCAGAGGAAGCCCTTTAAGCCGCAGCCTACCCCTCAACGCCAGTACCAATCTCACTATAGGCATGAGCCTTTCCGTAAGCGAGGCAGGGATAACAGGTGACGGCGCAACAACAATAGTAACAATAATGCGCCGGGCCAGAACCAAGGCCAGCACAAACCCCAGCCGGGCGCTAAGCCAGGCTTTTGAAGGTGCGCTCGAGGACAGTGTACCAGACCAGTCACCGGATCCGTCCCTTTGTTTCCTGAACCACCTGTCCCGTTTCTCCCGTGCGTGGTCCACCATTACGTCAGACCATTGGGTCTTATGCACGGTGCGGAACGGATACTCACTGCAATTCTCTTCCCTCCCTCCCTGCTTCACTCCCATCCCCTTTCCCCCTCCCTCTTCAGGGACCCCTCTCATGAGCACCATCATCCCTTCCCTGGATCTGGGGAACTGGTATGCTGCCCTCGATATGAAGGACGCCATCCACCCAGCACATTGGTGGTTCCTACGTTTCACCATGGGCCAAGAACATTACCAGTTTGCGGTTCTCCCATTCGGTCTAGCCACGGCCCCAAGGGTGTTCACAAAGTGCATGGCAGTGGTGGCGGCCTTCTTATGGAGGCAGAGAATCCGGGTGTACCCGTACCTCGATGACTGGCTCCTGGCGGGCTGATCCGAGGCGGAAGTGCGGGGCCATGTGGAGGTGGCCCTGAGATTGTTCGGCAAACTAGGGCTCCTGGTCAACGTCCCCAAGTCCACGCTCGTGCCCACGCAGAGAGTGGAATTCATAGGGGCGGTCCTGGACACATTGCAGGCCAGGGCAAGCCTTCCAGTATCCCGATTCCAGGCTATCCAACAAGCGGTGGCCTTCCTGCGCCAGTTTCCAATGACAATGGCCAGGTGCTGCCTGTGGCTGCTGGGCCACATGGCAGCATGAACGCACGTGGTCAGGCATGCCAGTCTGAGACTCAGGACTCTGCAGGCGTGGCTCGCTCGGGTGTACCGCCCAGGCAGGGACCCCCTGGACTTGGTAGTGACAGCCCCAAGGGATGTGCTGGACTCCTTGCTGTGCTGAGGGTTTCCCCGGCTAGACCAGTTTGCCACCAGGGCCAACGCCCAGTGCCCGCGGTTCTGCTCGTCCCAGGGCTGCAGCCCGGGCTCGCTCGCAGATGCATTTGCGATCCCGTGGAGAGGGGGCTTGATGTATGCCTTCCCCCCACTCCCCTTGGTGCACAAATGTCCTGCTCAAGGTGTGCAGGGACAGGACGGCGTTGATCCTCATCGCCCCAGCCTGGGCCCGGCAGCACTGTATGCATCGCTCCTAGAGCTGTCGGTGGAGGCCCCAGTAGTTCTGCCCCTACACCGGGACCTCATTACACAGGACGGTGGGCGGCTTCTCCACCCCGACCTACAGTCACTGCACCTGACAGCATGGAGGCTCTGTGGCTAAACGCCCTGGAGAGCCAGTGCTCCCTTCCCATGCAGCAGATTCTGTTTGGCAGTAGAAAGCCCTCTACCAGGGCGGCCTATATGTCCAAGTGGAAAAGGTTCTCATCTTGGTGTGAACCCCAACAGATGTGGCCGGGCCAGGCCTCGGTGGAGGCCATCCTGGAGTACCTCCTGCACCTCAAGCAGCAAGGGCTAACCCCGTCCTCACTTAGAGTGCACCTGGTGGCCATCTCTACCTTCCATCCGGGGTTCTCGGGGGGGCTTGGTGTTTTCTCACCCAATAGTGGGGACGGTTCCTTAAAGGGTTGGAGAGGGTGTTCCCGTACTCCTTCCCCCTAGTCCCTCCATCCAACCTGAACCTGGTCCTTTCTAAACTCATGGGACCCCCTTTCGAGCCCCTCGCTACCTGTTCTCTCCTCCACCTTTCCTGGAAGGTGGCATTTCTGGTTGCCATTACCTCGGCCAGAAGGGTGTCCGAACTGAGGGCCCTCACCTCTGAGCCACCGTATACAGTATTTCACAAGGACAAGGTGCAGCTCCGGCCACACCCCAAGTTCCTCTCTAAGGTGGGGTCTCAATTCCATTTGGGCCAGGACATTTGTCTGCCGGTGTTCTTCCCAAAACCCCATACGGACCCGAATCACCGCAGCTTGCACACCCTGGATGTGCGTCAAGCGCTGGTGTTCTATTTGGAGCGCACCAAGCCCTTTCACAAATCCACGCAGCTGTTCGTGGCCGTAGCCGAGAGGATGAAAGGCCTCCCGGTGTCAGCGCAGCAGATCTCATCTTGGATTACAAGCTGCATCCGGGCGTGCTATGAGCTCACAGGTGTTCCGGCCCCGGCGGTCATGGCCCACTAGACCAGGGCGCAAGCGACTTCCATGGCGTTCCTGTCACAGGTCCCGATCCAGGAGATGTGCAGAGCAGTCACCTGGTCCTCGGTGCACACCTTCACGACCCACTATGTGGTCAACCAGCAGGCCAGAGAGGACATGGCAGTTGGCAGAGCTGTCCTTTGAGCAGTTGTTCCATAACTCCTACCCTCCTCCAGAGGAAAGCTTGTAATTCACCTGCTTGTGGAATGGACGTGAACAAGCAGTTGAAGAAGAAAAAATGGTTACTTACTTTCTCATAACTGTTGTTCTTTGAGATGTGTTGTTCATGTCCCTTCCACCACCCACCCTCCTACCCCTCTGTCGGAGTCACCGGCAAGAAGGAACTGGAGGGGGTCGGGCTGGCAGGGGTATATATGCACGGCACAGGGGCGCCACTTGGGGGGCCCCGGAAAAAGTTTCCGACACTCGTGCACGCGGTGCGCACACACCTAATGTGGAATGGATGTGAACAACACATCTCGAAGAACAACAGTTACAAGAAAGTAAGTAACCGTTTTTTATTTACTCCTTATTTACTTTGATGTACTTGGATAAAGCACCTGTGAAAATAAGATGATACAGTATAAGTTAATGGCACTGTAAATAACTATACAACCAACATATACACCATGATTTATTTGACAAAATGTGCTAGACTCAACCCTTCTGCAGGGAAGATTTGTAGCTGGGTATTTTATCCATCCAAATGATAGCATGCCAAGCATGATACCATTACTGTATGAAAGGTATAAAAGAAAATGAAAACCTATTATGATAACTGGATTCTGAGTCACTTACATATACCACAGCCCTAGATCTGTACCATCCTGTAACCGGGCAAGGACTCACTGGCAGTGCCGCCTGCTGGTTGTCCTTGGGAATTAGCATTCCAGCCTCCGGAGCGCCCTCTTCAGGCTGGTGTCTCACCTTGCTGCTGGCTCCCGTGTCCCTCCCAGGACCCCGGTACCTCTTTCACTGGGTGTTGCCTCCTGGCTGTACCCCACAGTTCTGGGTCTCCCCCTCCAAGGGGAACCCCTCATCCACTGTCCCTACCTTGCCTCAGTCGTAGGCTTCTGCCAGTCACCAGCTAGTCCCGCCCTGGGCAGACTGCAGTATGAGCCACTCATCACAGGCAAGGTTGGGTTTGGACCTGCTGCATCTGTCTAACCTTGGGCTGTCCCCTGCAACTCCAGTACCTGTTGGGCCTAATGCTAGGCTGCAGCCTGGGGCTTTCCTGGATGGAGTGCCCCAGCTCCTCAGCTCTTCCCCAGCCCTGATTAGATCCCTGCAGCCAGGTCCGTCCCTCAGAGAAGCTAAAGAGAGACTCCTGGGCCTCTGGCTCACAGCCTTTACAGAGCCAGCTGGGCCCTGATTGGGGTGTAGCCTCCCCAGCTGAGGCTGCTTCCCCAATGAGCCCTGCTGCCTTTCTTCTGCAGTAGCCCTCTCTCAGGGCTGTTTTAACCCCTCTGGGCTCGAGCTGGTGTCCACCCCGCTACACATCCATTTTTGTTTCCTCATTTATTCTGAATTGTCACAGTTTCTTCCTGAAGAAGAGCTCTGTGTAAGCTTGAAAGCTTCTCTCTCAAAAACAGAAACTGGCCCAATAAAAGATATTACCACACCCACTTTGTCTCTCTAATATCCTGGGACCGACATGGCTACACCAACAATGTATACAACAGATTCTTCCAGGCAGTTGTTTTCCCTATGCTGCCACCACCAAGTGAGTTAAACAAAGAACAGGGAAAGAGCCCACTTGGAGATGTCTTTCCCCAAAAATATCCCCCCAAGCACTACACCCCCTTTCCTGGGGAAAGCTTGATAAAAATCCTCACCAATTTGCATAGGTGAACACAGACCCAAACCCTTGGATCTTAAGAACAGTGACAAAAACAATCAGGTTCTTAAAAGAAGAATTTTAATTAAAGAAAAAGTAAAAGAATCACCTCTGTAAAATCAGGATGGTAAATACCTTACAGAGTAGTCAGATTCAAAACATAGAGAATCCCTCTAGGCAAAACCTTAAGTTACAAAAAGACACAAAAACAGGAATATACATTCCATTCAGCACAACTTATTTTATCAACCATTTAAACAAAACAGAATCTAACGCATATCTAACTAGATTGCTTACTAACTCTTTACAGGAGTTCTGACCTGCATTCCTGCTGTGGTCCCGGCAAAAGCATCACACAGAGAGAACCTTTTGTCCCCCCCCCGCCTCCCACACTCCAGCTTTGAAAGTATCTTGTCTCCTCATTGGTCATTTTGGTCAGGTGCCAGCAAGGTTATCTTAGCTTCTTAACCCTTTACAGGTGAAAAGGTTTTTCCTCTGGCCAGGAGGGATTTAAAGGTGGTTAGCCTTCCCTTTATATTTATGGCACCAAGTATGCTTCCACTTGATTGGTATTTTTAAAGTATTTAAAACTGAAACAATCATGGTGGATCTTGCTTTATTCAAATTGGCATGGCCAGATATATTACTTATTTGATTCTCAATTTGTTTTGTAAATAGAGATCATAGTATGGGATTGATTTACCAATGTACTTGCACCAGGCATAGAGGAAAAACAACTGAACTGTGATGCTATCGTAAAAAGGGCTAAGGCAATGCTTGTGTAATGTATAAATAGGAGAGTAGTGAGTAGAAGTAGGGAGGTGTTTTTTACCTCTGCAAAAGGCATTGGTGAGACCACTACTGAGGTTACTGCAACCAGTTCTGGTGTGAACATTTTAGAAAGGATGTTGAAAAAATGGAAAGGAAGCAGAAAGGAGACGCACAAATTATCTGAGATCTTGAAAAAATGCCTTACAGTGAGAGACTGAAGGCGCTTATTCGGCTTAGTTTATTTTTAGAGCATGGTATCTTGCCCTCAATCTGTTGAGCATTCTTACTCCATTGTAAAACAATGAAGTTCCTACCTGCCAACCGATGTAGCCAGTTGGGAACAGATTGGACACGTATATCTGACCTAACCAGCTCCAGTCTAAGAACAACTGTTCCAAAAGGGTCCCCTCCCCAACAACACAGTGCTACAGAAAGAAACAGTGCTACTCAGTACAGAAAGAAAAATGCAAAAAGAGCCACTGAAACCACATGAGATTCCTGATTGCTCTTGGGTTCAAAAATGAATAGCCTGTCACATTACAGGCGTCAACATCTCCTGACTTCAGTGGCTACTGTTATAGATTCTAATGTCCTACATTAAGATAACATCCTTCCAGCCAATGAAAGCTGGACACATTTTCCATTGCAGCTTGTCAACGCCTTGTTTGGTTTAGCCAGTGGGATCATTTAAGAGGATGATGTGAGGATCTCTGGATTTGCTAATAATTAATCAATGAGAAGATTATAGGATTGGGGGGATTGTTGACACTGGGGGCAGGGTTTGGGATAATTATGTAATTAGCTCAGTAAAGGGAAGATATGTAATTGGAAGGAACTTTCCGACACATGCCTGTGCTATGTTCGGCAGTGCTTGGAATCTAAAGATTAAAAGTACACATGGGGGAAAGAAACGGACTCTGTGCATGAATACGCAAATGGGCCAGACAGTGCGGAACATCAGGTAGCTGAACAAACACCTTTTGATAGGGGCCTTAAAAAAAATCTTCAGAAAGAGTTAGCAGGCTGAGTGGGAGATGGGTGGACTGGAAGGAGTGAGATTCCACCATCAGGGTTGCAACCCTCACCATCTCCTGGGATACTCTGACACCATTGGGCCTTCATCTTGACCCTGAAAGATGCCCTGATGAGACTGGGACAGAGAGATGGACACAGAAGACATCGCCACCTTCACCATCTCCAACTAGATCCTGAATACCACCTGGGACGTGCAACTTTGGTTCCTGCTGTCCTTCCCTCCCTCATGTCATCTTCCACCCCCACCTTATTCTCTTTTCTATCTCTCTCTTTGCCTTCCGTTTAGTAAAAGTCTGGTCTACCTGTCTGGGACTGTATATTTTGCAACACTACTGTGAGCCTGTGTCGGAAAGGCAGCTGAAAGCAATGTCCTAAACAGCCTGATGCTGGTTCAAGTTTTCCAGGTCTCTAAGTGCCTGATAAGGGGGTTTACTGTGCTTGTTTTTCTCCAACAATGAAGTTGCAAGTAAGAGTCAGCACCAGAGACCAGAAGCTGCGTTGTCTATTTTTGCTCTTCCTTTCTCTTCTCTTTTGTGTGTGTTTGTCTTGTTTTGTCGTAAAGGAAGCAGAATCAGACTTTAACAACAGCAGCAGGAAGCTCCAGCCGATCTCAACTAACTTTTTTTCCCCATAAAGACCAGTTATTATCGTCGTTAATACTGTCAAAAAGATGGTCAAACAGAGGGGTTTCCTTCTAAAATCTCTCTATAGCTAAAGGGAAAGCGAATAAGGAATATTGTTAAAATAAAAGCCTTACTTGCAACTTTACATTTCAAATGCTTTAACTGTTTTTCCTTCTGTTACTATGTCTTTAAAAGGTTAACATGATTTTAATGGTGTGTTTGCCATGGGACTAAGCAGGCCCAGGGCACTATACTCAAACCACTGAACCATGTTTGTGTTGTACCATGACAGTGTCATGTTAACACCTTGGACTCTCTTATTCCATCCAACCAAACATGACAGGAAGTAGTGTGGAATGAACTGCCAGAAGAGATTAGACAAATCCAGTGTGATCACCTATAGATCTCATTGCAAGGCTTCATTTTTTGGTAAAGTTTTTCCACAATAGTCAGAATGACACTTATAACAGCAACTGATTCCTTCTCACCCGCAAAATAAAATAAACTACCCCAAGCAAATACTCTAATTTCTGAAGATGGGTAAAGAGTTATAGACTTCATCAAATTCATAGGAATCTCACCATGCCATTGTTATGCAGATGATGATCAAATATGACAGTGATAATAAAGCTAGCAAAAAAAAAAGAGAGATACAAATAATTTTAATTGAAGGGGGTACTTACAGCATAAAGTTATTTTTACAGCTGTTAAACTTGTTCATCTGTTTCTGTTTAGAAATTAGATGTGATCCTCCAACAATGACTAATGGAACCTACTACCCCAAAAAGAAAGTGTTCAGAGAATTGGAAGTAATCAGAGTAGATTGTAATAAAGGATTTCACTTTGAAACGGACAATAGGGAGAGGAGAGCAGAATGCACAAAGAATGGCTGGTTACCTATTCCAAGATGTATCTGTAAGTTACTTTTATTTTAACATGTTTTTAGATATTAAAGCCCAAACTATTATACAATGATTATACAATTTCTGCAGTTCAGAATGTAAACAGAAATGAAACAGGTATATTTGCGGGGTTTTTCCTTTTACAAAGTTTAAGAACATAAGAATAGCCATACTGGGTCAGACCAAAGGTCCATCTAACACAGTATCCTGTCTTCCGACAGTGGCCAATGCCAGGTGTCCCAGAGGGAATGAACAAAACAGGTAATCGTCAAGTGATCCATACCCTGTCACCCATTCCCAGCTTCTGGCAAACAGAGGCTAGGGACACCATCCCTGCCCATCATGGCTAATAGCAATTGATGGACCTATCGTCCATGAACTTATATAGTTCCTTTTTGAACCCTGTTATAATCTTGGCCTTCACTTCATCCTCTGGCAAAGAGTTCCACAGGTTGACTGTGTTGTGTGAAGAAATACTTCTTTTTGTTTGTTTTAAACCTGCTGCCTTTTAATTTCATTTGGTAACCCCTAGTTCTTGTGTTATGAGAAGGAGTAAATAACATTTATTTACTTTCCTTATTTACTTTGATGGACTTGGATAAAGCACCTGTGAAAATAAGATATGGTATAAGTGAATGGAGCTGTAAATAACTATACAACTAACATATACATCATGATTTATTTGAAAAAATGTGCTAGACTGAACCCTTCTACAGGGAAGATTTGTAGCTGTGTTTTATCCATCCAAATAATAGCATCCAAGCATGATGCCATGAGTGTATGAATGGTATAAAAGAAAATAAAAACCTATTATCATAATTGGATTCTGAGTCACTTACATATACCACAGCCCTAGATTTGTACCATCCATTTTTGTTTCCTCATTTATTCTGAACTGTCAGTCTCTACCTGAAGAAGAGCTCTGTGTAAGCTTGAAAATTTGTCTCACAAACAGAAACTGATCCAATAAAATATATTACCACACCCACTTTCACTTTCTAATATCCTGGGAGTGACATGGCAACACCAACAATGCGTACAACAGATTCTTCCAGGCAGTTCTTTTCCCTGTGCAAAATCAAGAAGTTCTTTCTCAAATGTTTACTCAATCTTTCTTCAGATAAAATCCCAGTGGCTGTAATGAGAGTTTTGTTGAGTAGGGACTGAGTAAAAACTTATCAAGGACTTCAGAATTTGGCTTTGATAATTACAAACAAATGACAGCTGTTTAAAACAGGAAGAGGTGTAAGTGGATTTGGAGTCCAGCAATGGTGTTATAAATTAATTCTCTGATAATGTGACTACAGATGTCTTGGAAAACATGGAGTTAATCCAAAGATCTGGATCTGCACACAAAGGGAACCTTTAGTATGTGGATCATATTCTGTCTTGTGTGGAGGAAATTCAGTCACCTCCATGACACTCTCCTGCCAACTGGTGGATGGCCTTGTATCATGAGGAGATCCCACACAACATGTGGGTTCTGGGGGCTGGAAACCCTGCCTACCAGGTGAAAGCTCTATCTCCTGCTCCAGTGAAACAATTCGGGTAAACTGCGGCTGTAATCTTGAAGAGTTCTTCTCTCCTTCCACCTCTTTGAATTAGTGTCCACGTGTACCTTCTAATATTATACATTTTAAACTTTTTTTAAAGTGAGACCCTGTGACTACCCACATATAGAAAATGGAGCATTAACTGACTATTATGAATATTACAAAGAACGAGCCTTTCCAGCACAGTTGGGCGTGTCAATTTACTACAGATGCCTTGATGGTTACGTATCTGAAAGAGAGGAGAGGTGGCCTCTGATCAGATGTACTAAAGCCAGCTGGTCTCCTGCGCCAAAATGCCTTAGTAAGTAAACATATGTTTGTATTATTTTCTTAAAAATTCTATTGTACTATAACTAATAATTATATCCAGCAATGGACAGAACCAGGACTGCGAGGGAGGGTGGGTGTTACTACAACGCTGCTCCATTGTGGCCCCTTGACTCCCCCAGCAAAGACTGTCACCCAAGGACATGAGTGTCTCTTTAAAAGGATTCAAAAGCATGAGAAGGAGCCAGTACTTGGAACAGGCCTTCAATAAACGGGTTGTAGGATTTGCAGAGGGGTTGTTTGTATTTTGTTCTTTTTTTCCCTCCTTTTTTGCTTTCTCCTTATTGCTGATCCCTCAACCAGCATTTCTGTTTCTCTTACAAGGGAATAGGGTAGGAATTGGTATCCCTCTGAGAGCGAGAGTGTTTGCGGAAGGTACTGGGATCTTGTGGATTTAGAAAGGGTGAGCAAAGATCAATAATAACCTGTGTGGAGAGAGACCTATGAGGAGGGGTATGTTGTGTTGTGAAATTTTCTTCACAAGGAAGGGCTTAGTTGGTTCTTTTGTCTTTGGGATATTCAGTTGTAAGAAGACTGCCTGTAAGAGTGACAGAACTATAGGGATTCTTTTCTCTTTTCTGCCATTGGCCCTGTGTGCACATGCGTATATGCACACTCCTCCTGCTGTGTGGGAATATATTGTTTCTTAGAAGACTTTTGCAGCTTGCCCTGGAGATTACTTTTTAGGCTGCATATGTTATCCCTTTTTCAGGGCTGCTTTTTGGTGGCAAAGAGGGTGGAGTGCCACTGCCAGATGCTCTGAATATGGAGGCCTACAGCTAGTGATCCTGACACATGCTAAGTCTGCTTTGCAATCCTCTAGCCATATAAAGCAGATTTAAAGCTAAGAAGCCAGCTGAAGACTCCTCTATATCATTCCACTTTGCAGTCTCAGGCCATCCATCAAATAACTTAATCTAATAACTGTCTATACAACCTTCCCTCTTATTTGTACAAAGACTAGCCAAATTCTGGTCATTTTCAAAATCATACAAAACTACAAATGAAAGAAACTTTAACAAGTCAGTTGTGACAATGGGATGTAGGCTCTTGTAAAAATTGTATGGTACATCAATATCATACAAATAATAATCTGTATACCCCTAACTAGGCAAATATTAGTTATATAGCTTGTGTATAAACATAGCCTAATTCTCAGTCTTACATAAGGTCATAAAATTATGTTCTTCGAATAAAAACATCAACCATTAATATCATAATGAACAATTGTGTGTAGTACTTCATATACACACACACACACATTCTACAGAAATCATTTTTACTTTTCCTGGAAATTAATAATAATAATAATGATGATGTTTGGTTGTATTCCAGTAGTGAGTTGAGGCATAACCAAGATTGGATCCCCATCACTTTGTACTGACACAATAAGAAACAGTCCCTCCCTCAAACAGCTTGCAATCTAAATAAACAAAACAGGAAAAAGGTGGAAGAGAAAGACACAGAAAGGTGTTATGACTTGCCAACATTCACACAAGTTAGTGTCAGAGCCAGGAATAAAACCCAACTCTCCTATTGGCCAGATTAATAAGTGGAGGCCCCCTTTTCATGAACACACTATTAATAAAAGCAAAAAAGTACCCTGCTTTTGACAACCAACAAATCATGTATATTACTGAATAATCATGAAAAGAAAATCAAAGACAATGAATAGAATAAACTACCTGGATAAACATAAAAATATGGAAAATTAAGAGTCAGATGAAATGCTGCGTATTTAGACAGGCATCTTGCAAATTTTAAGTGCTGCAAATTCAGTTATTGCATCTTGAAATGACAGTGTTTGAAATAAATCTCATTCAATTGACATAGTGGCCAGAGCATTAAACTTTGTTTCTGCCATAGTTGACTGAAGACAACTTTTTTAAAGGCAAGCTTAGATAACGATCACTCTGCTTCACAGTTGACAATAGGTATAGTCAAATACAGTCTCAATGCAATGTGAATATTCAGGAAAACATTGCTCAGATATTTGTCATTTGATGAAAAGCTCAGGTTCTAGATCATTCAGGTAAGCACTGAGAAATGTGTGAGTGCATGTTTTCATCTCCCCTGTAGTTCGCGTCACTTTATTTGATCAAGAAATGTAAGCAAACCAAACCTTGTGGATAATTAGTATACCATTAACTTCTTTTTAGTTCTGAACGTAGCTTATGGAGGATAACACAAAAGCAGTGAACCTTGAATTTCCCTTTCCCTCAAAGCAGTGTCACTTCTGCCATCAGGAAATTTTTGCTTTAGAGTATGTTTGTGTACTTCGTGGTTGGACTTATCAGCATAACCTCCTAATTGTTTTGCTTGCTCCTCAAAATCATCAAAGTAAGACTGTAAGCTTGTGACAAATGTTTGCAAAGAAAGTCAGAAAATTGACAGGAACAAGAAGATTCAGACCTGGCTTTTGAAGCTGTACTCTAGTTTTGTCAAACCTTTCTTGTATAACATTCCATAAAATACTAATAAAAGCAGTCTCCATGCTGCACTCTTTCTTGTACAATTGTGCTTTCCTCTGAGTTTCACCATTTTCCTTGACATTGTCCATCATTTCTTTCAAACAACTTTGAATGCCTTCATATTTCACTACAATTGTTTTACAACATTCAGCATGACAGGACCATCTCATACCTGACAGGGTTTTTAGGAGAAGGAGAGGTCCATGTTTCCTTTTGATAAGATTGTTTTGTAGAAGCTTCCATCACCTGGGCAATGCCACAAAAAAGATACTTTCTGAACAAAACTGAAATGTTTATGGCTTCCATGCAACAATCAATCCTGCAAGTTCCAGCTAAGTTCAGAGAAGAGCTGTGCATGGCATGTACACAGCTAGTGGGTTTACTCTTTTTTGATATAAGCTTGAAAATCTTCATACTTTTCAGACATGTTACTTGTGTTACTGTATGACTGATCTCTGGAGTTTTCAATAGCATTGTCATTTGCATTCAATAAACTGTTCATGATCTCGAAGAGTGACTTGCCCATCTGGCTTTCAGTTGGTATAAACCCAATTAAATCCTCTCTTATGGCGCCATGTAAGTAGTAGCATAAAATGACAGATAACTGATTTTCATGGGCAATATCAGGAGTTGAATCTACTATCAAAGAGTAGTATTTTGCCTGTTTGACTTCAGTTACAATGAATTCCAAAACCTCGTGTCCCAATAGCCCAATGAACTCACCACAGTTTGTTTTCGACAAGTAGGATGGGTGACCTTTCCCTTTGTTTCCACAGTGTTTAATATGCTGTCTTACAAACTGGTCAAATTCGATGATGGCTTCAAGAATATCTAAATAATTTCCATTCTGAGGAAAGCCAATAACTTCCTCCATTCCTCTAACTGCTAAACCACATTCAGCAAGAAGCTTAATAACTGTCACGATATGCCTTAAAATGTCTTCCCAGTAAGCAGTTTGTGTTAGACGCAGCTGTACCATCTGCCTATCAATGTGATTCTTGCCTTGTGAACATGCTAGCCATGCAGCTATGGCGTTGCAATGTTCCACACTGTTTTCATGAGAGCAAGTCTTCTCCTCTGCTTTTTTCCAGTTGGAAAAGCCTGGGGTTATGAAGGTGCTAAGATTATTAGGCAATGAAAAGAGTTTTCACATAAAACAGAATACTGCTTCTGTGGATTTAGAATGCTTCGACCAATGCCTCTGATGATGCTCTCCATTTGGTAGTTTTCATTCAAAAAGAAGAGGTGAAAGATATCATTTCTGACATTTGTATTGACACTCAGAAACTATAACTTTGTCATTGCGATTCTGAAAATAGAACAGTCCTTTCTCAATACCTGTAGTACAAAACTCTTCCATTATCAAAGTAGGCTATTTAGCCAGATTTTGTTCAACGCTAACAGCAACATCATCCTCTTTATCACTACTATTCATTCTACCTTCTGTATGGACAGGTGTTAGAAAAAGTGGGTCATCTCTTTCATCATTAGTTTTATCCTTGATTTCAGGAATGCTTGCCTTTTCTTCTGAAGTCTCCTGAGGGAACAAGTTCATACTCATATCTTTGCTTTGATTATCATTTTTTAAGAGAGATGATCCACCACCATGGAAGATAATTCTGAAGCAGTACTAACAGAAAATAGTTAGCAAGTTTGGGTAACTTGCTTACAATATTCTCTTTCTAACTTAGCTTTCCTTTTTGGTGCTCTGCTTTGAAATGGTCAACTGGACATCTTGTTTATGCAAGGTTAAAACAATACTGCAGTTCTGTCATTAGCACCCAGCAATGGCAATTAACACCGCTAATTCGCACCCTCGTTACCAACAATTCAAAGTCTAAAAACATTAATTAAACTTTAACTGTGAAAGCTTTAGAAACTGGGACAAAATCAATAGCAGCAGGGTGCATAAATTAGTTTTTTTGTTCTTTTCTTTTTAGTATTAGCACAAGTATGATCAAAATCTCCCTTTTATAATGTATATTTCAAGGATTAGCAGCCCCCCAGGAAAGCAAAGGCTTGGGGCTGCATCCTCCTTACTCCTCACTCTCCAGTCCAGCTTCTGTGCCCTAACTACTAGGCCAGGATTTCTCAACCAGAGGGTCATGACCACCCCCCTCCCCCGAGAAGGGTTGGGAAAGGTCATTAGGGACATTTTGAAATGTTGAATATGCTGTTACAATCTGAAACAAAAGAAATCTTGTTCCCCGACTCCGGGCACACCCTTACTCTACCAGGTCAAATATTCTCAATCAACCTTTTGAAACACACACACACACAAATGATGTATATAGTCTGGGTAGCTGGAGACTGATTCTGGTGGGAAGGGTAACTAATTGGGGTAATGGGAGGTTGGGGAGCAGAGCTGGAGAGGCAGAGAATCCTAAGAGTCCACAAAGTCTTTGAGAAAGCCTGGGCATTAGCTAGATTAGTGCACAAAGCCAGATTCTTTCTATTTTAAGTGGAAAATGTTGAATGCCAGTTGAAGAAAACTGTAATCTACGAGTCTTATCCATCTTTTATGCATAAATTTTCATGGAGCACCTGTGAATGTCCTATTGTCTGACCAGCTGTTTTCATGTCCCCTCAAAAGGTACATCTACACAGTCCATGGCAGAGAATCTCCAAGTTTGTAGCAAGAGATTTGGGCTTGCAGAGGTTGCACTGCCACAGTAAAAATACCTGTATAGAGATTACAGCTGAGTCTGGAGCTTGGGCTCTGCAGCCCAGGGTGGTTTGGTTGGTGTGAACACAATCAATGACATTTTAGTATGAAAACTGAAATTCTAATAAGTAGGCATGAGGATGTATAAATATCTGCCTATGTATGAATTTTTCAGTTTGTAGCTTGTTTTATTTTCAAGTTAGAAGTGGAAGGAATATTATGAATGGGTTTTGTGTGTTTTTGATCTATTTATTTATTTATTTATTTTTACTTTTAACAAAGGGCTCACTTTTTAGATCTAGGTGTTTGAAAATGTTTATTCTACTCTTGGAGAGTGGGAGGAAGACAGGGAACCCGCCTTATGTTAGTTATAAAATTTCTCCTTGAAAAAGCTACTTCCCATGAAAAGTCAAAAGAGAGGAGTGGGTCCAAACAATGCTTGTAATGGAAATATTTTCATCGCAACCTTGAGTGTGGAGTTGTGAATAAAATAGTGCTGTGAATGTGCATAGGACTTCCACAAAGCACAAAAAAGAACAGTTACCTTTTCCAAACATCTTGCAGTTGAATTCAGACCAACATATTACACAGGATGACAATTCTAGTACAAGGTCACAAGACAGAGACTCTTATGGCAAATTATTTTTAAAGAGGGATCTGAAGCAGAAGGACAGTTGGTACACACAGTGGGAGGCTTTCCGAGTATAGGCAGTGTCCTGACAGAAAATGCAAAGTTACAAGTACTCCACAAGTTCAATCACACTGTAATTGCCAGTCACACTTTCCTGGCATTCATAGCTCATGGAAGTGGGTGGAAAAAAGTTAAAAAATATTCAGGGAATCAGAATTTTGATACTGAACCTTGTTCTTTGCTCCTAGGCTGTCAGAGGCTTAGTGAGCTGTGAAGGCAGCATCTTTAGCCCTTGGCAGGAGGGAGCAACTTGCTCTGTAGCAAAACTCCTGGCTTAATCTGAGTTAGTGGTAATGGGATCCACAGTAATTTACCATGAGGCCTTAAGGCCTTCAGGGAAAATCCTGCCTCCACTGAGATCAATGACAAAACTGCCATTGAGTTCACCAGGTTCAGAGTTTGATCCTTAGGTGATAACTAATGAGTGGGAAATGGTAGATCTCCCAGAGAGCTCAGATGAAAGGGAAAAATGCCACTGGCCAAGAGCACCATGTTATGCTGCTAGATAATATTGGGAAGGGAAGAAAAAAAATCAGGTCTCATAATGTGGCAGGAATAAGAGCCAGGGTTGCCCTCCAGGATTGCCATGGAGTCTATAGGAATTAAAGATTAATTTTTAATTGAAGAGTATGTCATCTGATGAAACCTCCAGGAATACGTCCAACCAAAATTGGCAACCCTAACAAGAGCCCAAACCCAAACCTGTCTGAATAATACATTTCAATCTGCTGCATGAAACAAACGTGAATTTAGTTTGGAGGGCTTAACACAGTTACCTTTACACTTCATCACGGTAGTCCAGTGACTGAGCATGGGGAGAAGGAAAGTAAGAGAGACTTCCTTTGGCTGTTGGCCCTCTCCTGTCACCTTGTTTATCCTGCGCTGATTATATGATTTCCATCACAATGGCAAGATTTAAACAATCCCATTACACCTGACTTTGGTTTTTATTTGGTATTAATGGAACTTTTCAGCTAGGGCCTGAGCCTGAACACAAACCCAATCAACAGCAATGGTATCTATTTCCCTACATGTTGGTGTTTCAGTGCCTGTATCATTTGGATTCTGTAAAGATGCTTTTTGTTTTAATAATCAGATTCAATGAACATCATAGTGATACCTGTAAATACAATACCTTCAGGGAATAATATGATTGATAATGTCCTCTGCTGTAAATGAATGTGTGCAGACGCCACTACTTAAACATATTGGGCAAGATTTTTTGGCTGGTGTAAATCAGTGTAGTTCCATTGAGGTTGATGGAGCTTGCTGTTTTGCACCAATTGAGAATCTGGCCCATGTGACCTGATTCTTCACTGCCTTGCATCTTGCGTAATTGTTTACAGCTGTGCACAGTTGATATCATAAGGTTCAGGCCAGTGGAAAAGATCAAGCTCTTTGATTCACGTTTGAAAATAAAGGTATTTTCAGTATAAAGTACTAGAGTACTATGCAGCAAGAAGGTCTTATTTGAAAGATTTTTTTTTCAAATAAATAGCTAGTTTTGAAAAGGGTGATTTGTTTTGGTTTGGTTTTTCTTTGTTAAATGTCTGACTTCCATTTGCTAACTGAACTTAATCTTTTTTTTTCTTTAGAAAAGTGTTCTCCTGGTCATTTGGAAAATGGTAAATTTATATTTAACTATTGGACCACCTACAAAGAAGGTGATGAAATTTCATATGTGTGTGTTCCTGAAAATCTGCAAGCCAAAGTTACATGCACAAAGAATGGCTGGTCACCTACTCCAATATGTACCTCTAACAGTAAGCAACAGTCATGTTCTATTGATCAGCTGCTTAAAAAACTTGTAGACATATTACTAGAATCATCTGCCTGAAATAAATACAAAAATATCAATCCTAGCAGGTGACTTGTCACGACAATGCACATTTCTGACCTGAGTAACTGTGCAATTGTATTCAAAATTCGTCACCCAGCCCCTGCCGGCTGTTCATCACTCCTGCTTGTATGTAGAGTGACCAGGTGTGGGGCTTTTTGACCAGAACATCTGGTCAAAAAGGGATTCTGGCAGCTTGGCTATTGACTATCCAGTTGTCCAGTCTGGACAGTTGTCCTGACTATCCAGTTGTCCAGTCTGGCAGCTTGGCTATTGACTGTCCAGTTGACGGCACCGTGCAGCGGGGCTGGCAGACTCCCTGCTAGCCTTGGCGCTGCTCCTGGGAAGCAGATGATATGTCCCCCCTCAGGCTCCTATGCATAGGGGCAGCCAGGGGGCTCTGCACGCTGCCCCTGCCCCAAGCGCTGCCTCTGCAGCTCCCATTGGCCGGGAACTCTCTATGCCCAAATAAATTTGTTCGTCTCTAAGGTGCCACAAGGACTTCTCGTTGTTTTGACTGATACAGACTAATATGGCTACCACTCTGAAACCTTCTGATCCATGGGAGTCAGTTTGCTTGTCACCTCATTTATCTGCCTTGTTGGTCCAGAGTGGGAGTGTTGCAGCTGGCCTTCTCAGTCTGCCCAGATACTTTGTAGCTGCTGCCCGAAGAAAGATTTAGGCCATGTCTATACTTACAAGCTGACAGCAGCACAGTTGTACCAACACAGCTGTGCCGGTGTCAGAGGGCTTGTGTAGCCTTGTTATGCCGATGGAAGGGAGCTCTCCTCTTGACATAATCAAACCAGCGCAGTGAGATCTCTTGTTGACATCACGCTGTGCATGAATGCGCTTATGATGACAAAAGTTCTGTTGGTCGAGGAGTATTTTTTCCACACCCCTGAGCAACAAAATCTTAGCAACATAACTACTAGCGTAGCCACATCCTTAGACTGCATGTCATCTCTCAGTCCTTTCTGGTAAACCTCCCACTGTCGCTTCAACATCTTTTGCAAAGTCTCCAGCTCCTGTTTTAGGTGCTGTTTTAATTCCTTTTGGCCATCTTTGACTTTGTGCTTTTTAGCCTAAGCCTTTCGCCAATATTCAGGGTCTTCCACCTTTTTTTATGTTGGAAGGAAAAAATTGGTGTTGTGTCAAGTAGTTCCATGACACAGCCTTTGTTATTTACAAAGAATGGACACAAAGTCCTGTTCCTCTGAATGGTTGGATCAGACAACAGGAGGTAGTTTCCTTGCTCACAATTCCAAGCCTACCTTTACATTCACCCATCTGACCAAAAAGATCTTTTCTGTCAGGGCCATGCTACCAGTACTTCTATTGCTGTCTCTCCATAGCTTTCTGGCACACTCACACATGCACACCTGTGCGCACACACTCCCTTCCTCCATCCCTCTTTTAATCCCCAGCCCTCCTATTGTCAATCCCTAGAGAAACCACTCAACCAGAATTGCTCTAGCCTTTTCTCAGGCTTTGCATATGGTCTAGTCCATGGGCAGTGGTTTCCATTGTGTCAGCTGTCACTAGACAAAGGGGCATGTAACTGTTTCCTCATTTCACCTGAATGAAAGATGAGTATCATGCCCATCAGTTTCACTGAGGTCTGTGACTGCCCATAGATCAGACCTGCTTACTGCAACCTACTGTATCTCCAGTACAACAATACTATCGATGGAAAAAATCTATTGTCTTACATTGTTCTAGTTCTCCTGTCTTCTGATAAAGAAGAATCATAATTGCTGATCTTCTTCCCATATTAGGATGACTATATCATTGTGGCAATTCCCACATCACCTTTTGTAAACTGGTGTGAGAAATGACACCACCTTTATAGCATTATGGGAACAGAAGCAAATAATTCCTGCATACGTATGAAGAAGGCTGGCTGGAAGCAGCTGATAAGAAGCAGTGGAATGAAACAGGTTCAAGATCCCTGTTCCAAAAATTCCATCACTTTCAAATGCTAATAACTATGCCATGGATACTGATAAAATACAGTAATATGTAGTAAATCAATGTATGGTTTTCTGTGCTACTTTTAAGTTCCACTTTAAAATAAGTAATAGTTTTTAATATGAAAAGTAGTTGAACCACTGCTGTTCAGCGGTAATTGCAATAACATTTGATGAAGTTTGTTCCCATTTACTTTCCAAAAAAGGTTAAAGCCATCCAGTATGAGTTTTATGCCATTCTGTTGAAATCAATAGTCTGTTCCTGTGCAATCCATAGGGGATTTGTACGTAATATTTGTTTAAAAAAATTGACATGTACTAAACTGATTTTCTGTTGTTTGTTCTCTCTCTGACAGATACTTCAGGATGAATAAAATGAAGCATCAAGCGGATAATTTTAACTCAGATCTGAGGCTCAAAATCCTTTGACCGGTTATTTGTAATGTTCACACATTATGTCCTTTGTCAGTATTTTAGCTTAAATTGATTACATGTATCAGTTCAGTCCCTTTTTTTATCGTTGGTCACAATGGTTTAAAATATACACTCATAAAATAACAACAACAGATGGGAAAATAAGTTCAAACTCAGATCAAACTACAGCTTTTTATGCTATTTGGAAAAGGAAACTTTAAGGGAAATTGTACACATCTGCACATCCTGAATTACATACTTCCTGCTTGCTGAAACAGAAAGCACCAGTATTTCCCTCTGGCCCAAATCAGGAACTCCAGGAAGTCTCATTAGAAACCTTAATCTTGAGAGATTTTTAGCCCAATCACCACACCAGAAAGTTTGGAATATGCATGGAGGCGTTTTTGAATTCTGCCCATCGGTATTAGCTGTTGGTGATCATTTTTCCAAACGTTTTAGTCCATGCAACCAAAAAATGATCCTGTCATCTAGCACAGTTGTACAGAAAACATTGACTTCTCTGGTTAAAGTTTAAACTCATAGTGTCTTAATTATTTTTCCTTTATAAAATTAAAGATTTGTATGTTTCATTTACCACTCTTAAAAAGTCTGTTATTTGTACTTTTTTGGTTTTTTTTATTAACACCATAATCTGAAGTAAAGAGGGAAGGAATCTTAGGATTTGTAGAAAAATGGAGACAAAGATGAAAGCCTGCAGCTAATTTAAATAGCAACAAGATACATGCATTTGATAGTGTGTGAATAAATTGTTTGTTGCTATTTTCCACTGTATGCAATAAACTGGAAATTAGACTAGTGCTGTGACAGAGATGAATCGTTATCAGAATCCACATAGACAAATAAATGAAGGTAAACTGAATATTGAGGGGATGCTATATGTAGGGAATGGATCAAGTTCTGGACCTGTGGCATACACAAATAAGCACACGTACACTATAAAAGCTGAAAAAAAACTAGGCATGTATTTTCCCCAAAATTATGTGAATGTTGAAGTTTTTCACATTATTGCAAGACTGCCTCTAGCACTTACATTACTGATTCTCCTAGTGGAATCCACAGTCCAAATTTAGTCACCCAGGCTCCCTATTCAATGCACGGGGAGAGTCAGTCACCCTAGGGTAATCTATATTTGAGCTTGGAGGTGGGATTCCCTGCTTCTATGGACATACCTGCCCTGCACAGGTACCAGCACCAGCTTGGCCTAGCTTCAACCCCACCAGACTCTCTGCTACTTACCTGGGGGGGTGAGCCCAAGCTATTGCCCGTGCTGCAGCACCACCGGCTACTTTTAGGTGCTAGGTTGGACTGAGTTAGTGTGGCTAAATACATAGGAGCTGGGCACCACACCTCAAATGTATATGTATCTTTAGACTGGGATTCACAAAAGCCAGGAGGTTGAGCAAGAGGGCACCTAAGCTAGACAGTAGGGAATGCCAAGGACAAGGCTGTGGCCTAAGCCTTAACCCTCAGTGGCAGTTGAGAGCACTTTTCTCCATTCAGGATACACAGTTGTGAACGCTTTCCTGGAGTTAAGCACCTAAGTCAGGTCAGCTCTTTCTCATAAAATACACACCACCAGGTGGTGGTGTCATTGTACCCTATGGCGTGTGTGCATACACGCGCGCACACACAGGTAGAGACCTAAGTCCACAGCTTGGTGCGGAGCAGGGACTTGAAGTCAGGTCATGCAGGTGATTCACTAACTACTAGGCAATCAGTTATTCTGGTATATGTCTTTCTCAAGTCTCCAATTGTAGCTGCTCCACTTTGTCTGCCTAACTAACTAAAAAATTCATTAGAACGGGGACTTCAACTTGGGACTCCCACATCTGAGAGAGTCTCAGAAACCTGGGTGACTGGGCAACAAAATGGCAGATGGAACTGAATGTTGATAAATGCAAAGTAATGCACATTGGAAAACATAATCCCACCTATACATAAAATGATGGGGTCTAAATTAGCTGTTACCACTCAAGAAAGATCTTGGAGTCATTGTGGATAGTTCTCAACATCCACTCAATGTGCAGCGGCAGTCAATAAAGATAATGGCATGTGGGGAATCATAAGAAAAGGGATAGATAAGACAGAAAATACCATATTGCCTCTATTTAAATCTATGGTACACCCACATCTTGATGCAGATCTGGTCACCCATCTAAAAAAATATATATTGGAATTGGAAAAGGTACAGAAAGGGGTAACAAAAATGATTCAGGATATGGAACAGCTTCCATATGAGGAGAGATTAGTAAAACCAGGACTTTTCAGCTTGGAAAAGAAACAACTAAGTGGGGATATGATTGAGATCTACACAATAATGACTGGTGTGGAGTAAGTAAATAATGAAGTGTTCTTTACTTCTCCTCATAACACAAGAACTAGGGGTCACCAAATGAAATTAATAGGAAGCAGGTTTAGAACAAACCAAAAAAAAAAGGAAGTATTTCTTCATACAACACACACACACACACACACACACACACAGAGTCAACCTGTGGAACTGTTTGCCAGAGGATGTTGTAAAGACTAAGATTATAACAGGGTTCAAAAAGGAACTTGATAAATTCATGGAGGATAAGGCCACCAATTGCTATTAGCCAGGATGGGCACAGATGCAAAACCATGCTCTGAAGTGTGCCTAGCCTCTATTTGCCAGAAGCTGGGAACAGGCTGCAAGGGATGGGTTACTAGATGATTACCTGTTCTGTTCATTCCCTCTGAAGAACCTGGTATTGGCCACTGTTGGAAGACCGGATACTGGACTAGGTGGACCCTTGGTCTGGATCTCCGCAAGATGAGGTGAGTGAGGTAATATCTTTTATTAGACCAAGTTCTATTGGAGGGAGAGGGAGAGAGCGGGAGAGAGAGAGGGAAGCTTTTGAGCCACAATGAGCTCTTCCTCAGTTCTGGGGAAGGTACTCAGCGTCACAGCTAAATACAAAGTTGACCAGATTCTGGTCCTGTCAGTGACAGGCATACTGGCTTCAGTTTGGCATTGTCTATTCCCTGACAATAGTGTCAGATATCATTAAGCAGTGGAATTGCTTTGAGAAGAGCTTCAAGCAGGCAGGTAGAAAATGGTGTGACACTGAGTTCAATGACAGTCTGCAATATAAGACCTATACAAGATTCTCATGGAAGGAGTCAACCAGTTAGGGATCATGCAAAATACACTGTGCAAAGCAGGGAAAGGGGAAAGCATAAGGGGAAGAATAGTTATCAAATAAACAATAATGAAGTCAAGAAGCTGCTAACAACTTTGCATACATTTGGTGAGCTTTCCCTGTCTCTGAAGTACAGATATGAATGTATCGGTCAGTCCCGTCAGGGCATGTGCACAGTCATTACACTGTCCATGACCCTCTGGTGGCAGGACACATGAATGGCTATAAACAGGTACACAGAAGTTTTTGCATTAATTGTCCTTAACAAAACAGAAAGATAAATCTCCATAAAACATGTGAGCGCCTCTCTCTCTTTCTCTCTCTCACACACACACACACCCTCTGTAGTAGGGGGGTTGCCTATGGCCTGGACAATTTGAAAAATGGGTGCCCCAGGCCTGGCAGGAGCCACAGGTTGGAAGCCCTGAGCTCCAGCAGGAGCCAGCGGGGAGGCAGAAGCCCTGAGCCTGGGTGCCCTGGCGCCCAGCAGGAGTTATCAGGGACAGCAGCCCAGAGCCCGGCTGCCCCAAGCCCCAGCTGGAGCCATGGGGAGGTGGTGGTGGGGCAGCAATCCTGAGCCCGGGCAGGAGCTGCAGGGACTGGAGCTACGAGAGATGGCAGCCCCCAGCCCAGGTCCCTGAGTCCAGGCAGGAGTTCCAGGGGGTGAAAGCCCTAAGTCCCGTCTGGAGCCCGGGTGCCCTCAGCCCCAGCAGGAGCCATGTGGGGTGACAGTCTGGAGCTCAGCTCTGGGGCTGCTGCAGCGCAGAAGTGAGGGTGTATCACCCTCACTTCTGCGGTGCCTGTGGAGGTGGGTCTGATCTCTCCCCTTAACAGCCATGCAGGGGAAGGAGAAGTCCTGTCCCTCCCCAGCCCGGCTGATTTCAGGAGATCATGTTTCATGGGGCAGGGCATATTGTTTGGACTACATTAGTCTTTCTGGTTCCCTTTTGTATTTTTTCCTATCAACATTTGTTGTCTTGGTCAGGGGTTCTCAACCAGGAGTCTGGGTCCCCCTGCTAGGGGGGAGAGGGGGTGCTGCAAGCACGTTTCAGGGGGTCCTTCAAGCAGGACTAGTGTTAGACCTGCTGGAGTCTGGGGCACAAAGCCAAAGACCGACTACATGGCGCTGAAGCCTGGGGCCCTGAGCCCTGTCATCCAGGGCTGAAGCCACAGCCTGAGCAGCTTAGCTTCACGAGGGGCCCTGTGGCATGTGGCCCCACGCAATTGCCCTGCTTGCTCCCCCCCCCAACGCCAACCCTGGCTTTTATATGCCGACAACCAGTAGTTTTGGCACAGGTGGGTGTGACGGTTAGACCCCCCCCTTTCTGGGGTACCACCTGATATACTTGGGTCCCACTGAGCCCACCCGTTCCACCAGCCTGGGCTTCCTCACGCTGTCCTTGCTGTTCCAGGCCCTCAAGCCTTCTCTAGCACACACAAGTGTGGCCACACCCAACTGCAGACACAGCCTGAAATCAGCTCTGTGAGGGCGGATTAAGCTCACGTGCAAACCTCCTTTGTGGTGTAAGCCCAAAATAATATTGTCTTGCGCTGTATAGAGAGATCTGTACAGCACACACTCATAAAAATCACACCCCACACCCCCTGCTCAATGCACAGCTTTTTGCCCCTCCCCCATGAATTGCACAAACTGGGTTTTGAAATAAACAAAAAAGATGTTTATTTACTAAAAAGGTAAATTTAAAGTGATTATAAGGGATAGCAAACAGATCAAAGCAGATTACTGAGCAAATAAAACAAAACACGCAGACTAGGCTCGATAACATTAAAGAAATTGGCTACAAATAGTAATTTCTCACCCTAAATGTTGTTTTATGCAGGCTGCAGAGTTTCTTGAAGGTAAACTGCACCCCTTGCAGCTCAAATTTCTAGGTATACCCATCATAGGCTGACCTTTCTCAGCCTGGATCCCCATCCTTCTCCCCAGATCAGTCTTAAGTGTTTCCAGCAGTCATCCTGGGCAGGGATTCAGTAAAGAACCAGTCACCTTGATTAACTCACTCACCAGCCTTAAATAGAATTTACATATAGCGGGAATATTTTGTTTCCCAGTCTGACCCCTCCATCCCCTCTTAAAGGAAAAACACTGAAAGCCCAAGATGGGAGTCTAGTACCAGGTGACATGATCACCTGACCCTGTAGTGTCAAAGCAGCAACTCAGGAAGCTTCTCAGGAAGGTGGGAGATTAGTATCTTCAAAGTCTTATTGTTCTTCCTAATGGCCCATTCAGGCTGATTGCCTACTGTCCGATGGGCGTTTCCCAGATGCAAACAATTTTGCAATAGATACAGAGTTTATATTCCTAATTTTAGATACAGCAATGATACATGCATACAAATAGGATAATCATATTTGGTTAAATCAGAACCTTTCCAAGGATATCTCACAAGACCCATCTTGCATCAAATACAACTTAGTTATGCCATATTCATGTCATAAGCATATGTCTATGAAGACCACGGGGTGTAGCGTCACAGTGGGCCATGGAGTTTTTATAGCCTATTGGAGTCAGAATGAAAAAGGTTGAGAACCCCTGATCTAGGTCATTGTGACATTTTATGATTTTTTTTACTCGCTTTTTATAGTTAATTTGTTAGCTCAATTAGCACAAGAAGCCCTATCTAGTTGCAGGCATCAGCCATTTGGGATGCTTACAAGCACAGCAATTAGGAGGCAGAATGTGTCCCATTCTCTCTCTGGGACGTTAAGCAGGGTTTTTGAATTAGAACAGATTAGAACTCGAAGTTGTAGCTGAGCCTTTGAGTGATGGACAACCTTGCACCCAAACTGCTTCTATGGCCCCTCCTGGGAGTGAGGTCAATAGTGCAGTGTGGAGCAGTCACTTCCTAGACTAGGGAAAGCCCTATCTCCACAAGGTCTGATTGATCAGGGGAGGAGCCAACCCAGATCATCAGCTGGGTAGAGTACTGGAAAGAAATCCTACACCTGACTTCCTGCTGCTGATTTTCCTGTCACTGGAAGAGGCGAGTGTCACTGGAAGTCGTGAGCTCTAGCCAAGTAGAGAAAGGGGGAAGACCAGTCTTGAAGCTCTATTTTCCAGCAAGTCCCTTCATCAGGAAAGCCTCAGTGCTTTCTCTGGTACTGTCCATCTTACGTTGGTCCAGGTCCTGCAGTTCATCTTCTCCACGCAGTACAATGCCACCTTGGCATTCCAGTGCTGACTCTTCTTCAGACTAGAAGTGAGATCCTACATATTGAGATCTCCTTACAGGAGATCTGAAGCAACTCAGGATTCCTTATTGTGCAAGTTAACGCACTGGCACCATGACTCTTACATGAGCAGATCTCGACATAGCTTCCTTTGGAGTTGGGCCATGGTACTAAATCAAGTATAGCGGTGGACTTTCTTGAATCTAGGAAGTGTTTCTCCAGTCTCCATGTGATATTCACATAGTCAGCACTCTGCTAGGTCTCTATCAGGGTGCCATGCTCTAGCTGGCACTGTTCTGTGTACCAGAACCATTACATAGCAGCTGAAAGAATTTCTCTCTCCAGTTTCTGGTCCTCCAGCTATGGATGCTCAGCAGACAGTGGAGCAGATGGAATATTTAATGCTTTCACTCAACACTTCATTATTGCCAGAGGAGGCTGCTGGTTCAGAATTATCTTCCCCTGTTCTAGACGATTACAAAAAGTATGAGGAATTTATGAAAAAGGTAATTACCTCTGGGAATACAAACTGAGTTGGTCCAGGATAATCCACACCAACTGGTGGCTATTTTGCCTTCTTCAGGACCTGAGTGAGCACTCAGGAAGTAAATGCTACTTTTACTTAGTGAGGATGTGTTTTGCAGTTCTTATCCTTCACTCCCTGGAATCTCTGGACCTATGGAGGCTAATTATTTTCTAATGTGTGGTGTTCCTCCAGCATGACAAATAAGGCAACCGGGCAATTAATTGCTGCTCTCTACCCTGATCTATTAAATAATTGTTTTCTGAGAACTAAAATAATGAAGCCCTGCTAAAAAAATACAAGGTAATTCATTTCAAAGGTGTCAGTTGCACAATGCACACTGTTGATAGTTTTTTTCCCTGTATTTACCAAATACAGTAACTCCTCGCTTAATGTTGTAGTTATGTTCCTGAAAAATGCGACTTTAAGCGAAACGATGTTAAGTGAATCCAATTTCCCCATAAGAATTAATGTAAATTGGGGGGGGGGTTGGGTTCCTCACACTCTATAAGGCAGCACGAATGGAGGGAGGGGAGACAGCATGGCAGACAGAGACAGAGACATACACCCTGGGTGTGAGAGAGAGATTGCCCACTCTAAGTACACTGCCTTTTTAAGTAGATCAGCAAGTTGATACAGCAGCTGGTCCCAGGAAGCTCCCTCAGTCCTGAGCCCTGTCGTGTCACCTCCCGCCCATGGAGATGGGGTAAGTGGGGTGCAGGAGCAGAGGGGAAGGGGACACCCTGACATTAGCCCCCCGTCTCCCCCCTCCTGTACCGCAAGCAGGAGGCTCCGGGGAGCAGCTCCAAGGCAGAGGGCAGGAGCAGCACATGGCAATGGGGGGAGGGACATCTGAGCTGCAGGCAGGTGATAACCTGCTGGGCGGCTGCAGCACAGGGAACTTAGGGGAGCGGCGAGCTGATATGGGGGCTGCCAGTCCACCCTGGTTCCAATCCCCCACCAGATCGCTCCAACAGGCTGCTCTTCCTGCAAGCAGTGGACAAAGCAGGTGGCTGCCAAACGACGTTATAAGGGAGCACTGCGCAAATTTAAACGAGCATGTTCTCTAATTGATCAGCAACGTAACAACAAAACAACATTAACCAGGATGACTTTAGGTGAGGAGTTACAGTACTTAAAAAGGCAGTGTACTTAGAGTGGGGTCAGCCTACTTAAAGGGACAATCTCTCTCTCTCACACAGGGTGTCTGTCTCTGTCTGCTATGCTATCTCCCCTTCCTCCATTCGTGCTGCCTTGTAGAGTGTGAGGAACCTAACCCCCCACTATTTACATTAATTCTTATGGGGAAATTGGATTCGCTTAACATTGTTTCGCTTAAAGTAGCTGTCAAGGTTCCCTCCCCACTCTGAACTCGAGGGTACAGATGTGGGGACCCACATGAAAGACCCCCTAAGCTTATTTCTACCAGCTTAGGTTCAAAACTTCCCCAAGGCACAAATCCTTCCTTGTCTTTGGATGGGTACTTCTGCCACCACCAAGTGAGTTAGACAAAGATTCAGGAAAAGGACCACTTGGAGTTCCTGTTCCCTAAAATATCCCTCCAAGCCCCTTCACTCCCTCTCCTGGGGAGGCTTGAGAATAATATACCAACCAAATAGGTAAACCAGATTCTTAAAAAAACAGAACATTATTATAAAGGGAAAAAAAAGTAAAAGAAGCACCTCTGTAAAATCAGGATGGAAGGTAACTTCACAGGGTAATCAGATTCAAAACACAGAGGATTCCCTCTAGGCAAAACTTTAAAGTTACCAAAAAAAAAAAAAAAGAACAGGGATAAACCTCCCTCTTAGCACAGGGAAAATTCATAAGCTAAAAACAAAAGATAAGCTAATGCGCCTTGCATTATTTACTTACTCTTTTTGCAATATTGAGACTCATTTTAAGATGATTTTAGGAGAAGGAGTTTTCTGACCTGATGCTTCTCTGCTTCCCCCAGAGAACACACAAACAAAGAGTACAAACAAAGCCTCCCCCCCTTCCCAGATTTGAAAGTATCTTCTTTCCCCATTGGTCCTTTTGGTCAGGTGCCAACCAGGTTATTTGAGCTTCTTAACCCCTTACAGGTAAGGAGGAATTCTAGGCTACCCTTAGCTGTATGTTTATGACAGTTGCATTTTTCAGGAACATAACTACAACGTTAAGCGAGGAGTTACTGTATTAGATACAACACAATGAGGGGGGATGACAAACAGCAGGGACGGACTGGGTGAGGAAGGGTGAATATCACAGCAATATGATCGCACAGTTGCTCACATCAGAAATGTACATTGCCATGACGAGTCACCTGCTAGAATTGGTATTCTGGTGTTTATCTTAGGCAGACCAAGATAGTAACATGTCTAGAGTTTTTAAACAGGAACACAATAGAAGTTACATATAAATTTACCATCTTCCAAATGAATGACAGAACACTTTCCTAAAGGCAAAAAGGTTAAGTGCATCTAGCAACTGGGCATTTTTTTCGTTAAAGTATCCTCTGACTGCTCTTGAAGCAATTCCATTCCCAACTCATCAGCTGCTACCCACGGGTGAAAACCTGACCCCATAGAAGTAAATAGGAGTTTTGCCATTGACTTCCATGGCACCAGGGTTTCATTCCAAGCCCCTAAGGCTTCATGCTAAGTTATTATTCACCCACTTATCACTGACTCAGACTCAGAGTCTGAAGATTTGCTACAGAGAAACACAAGTTGCTCCCTCCTGCCAAGATCCTAACCAAGAGCTAAGCATGCTGACTCCACCGCCCACCATGCCCCTTAGAACCTGGGAGCAAAGAACGAGGCTCAAGACCAAAATTCTAACCCCCTGAATATTTTTTTAACCCTTTCTCACCCACCTGCATGAGTCATGAGTGCCAGGAAGGTGTGATTGGCAATTATATTGTGATTGAAGTGTAAGCTTCTTGTGGCTTTGCACCTCCTATCAATATACTCCCTACAGTGGGAAAGCCGCCCACTCTGTGCAAAAAGGATCCTCTACTTCAGACCCCCTCTTTAGAATTCACCTCTTCCACTGTTACTTTCTACGTCATTTTAACGACCAATGTCTCTGAGCCTACTGTCCTGGTACCAGAACTGCTATCCTGTGCATTGTGATGGTCTGAATTTGACTGTAAGCTCGTTGGAGAGGGGACCTTGTCCTTGTTTGAGCTCTGTAAAGTACTGTGCACACTTATGACACTATTTCATTCAGACAGAATTCAATTATAAGTATTGTTTTGACCCACTCCTCTCTTCTAAGTTTTCACGGGCAGTAGTTATTCCTGACAGCAACTTTGTAATTAATCGAAGGGGGATTTTCAGGTAGTTTTTCAAATGTAGAATAAAAACTTTCAAGCATCCAGGCCTCAAAAAAAGAGTCTTTTTCTAAAAGCAAAAGTAAGAAAAGCCACATGATATTTCTGCCATTTCTAGCTGTAAGACAGAATAGTACAGGTGTCACAGTCCAGAACACTCAGCACACTACATGCACCTAATTGACTGTACACAAGAGATCAAATAAAACTGAAAAACTGAATTATCAAAATACAGTGCAGATTTACTACAGATACATGAAGGCAAGTCCATGTGCCCATTAACACACTTCCTGACTGAAGGGGTTGTGAAGGTATATCCTTCACTGCACATAAATTCCAGTGTGTGGTCACTCTGAATCAGCTGTGCATGTCTTCGGCCATTGAACAGAAGCAGATTTTTGGTCTCCAGTTGCTGTTGTGTGAGGCTACACGGTGCTAAAAAAAAACTAGAAAAAATGAAAATGATAGAGCCTGATTTTTCAGTGTCCTTCATCTTGCGCAGCCATTTACCTGCTCTATAGTGAGTCACTGCAAAACATGCCCATTCTGCTTTGTACTCTCTCTCTCTGCAGGGTGTAAATTGTTTGTAAGATGCAAGGCAGTGGAGTATCAGACCCATTATCTTCATCAAGATATAGATTAAAATGTATTTCTCACTACAACTATAAAATTGACATTGCTGACAAGGAAAATAAAAGAGGTATTTCTAAATGTTAATATACATGTGTGTATATATATATACACACACACACATAATAAGACAGAATGTGATACCTGCCCCTTACATTAGAGATAATCACTCATGAGGCATCACCCTCTAGAGGCATCACTTAAATGATGGTATACTGTATTTTCCACAGGGCTCTTGCCTCATTCAGGGTGAATTCACTGCTGTTCAGAGGGCCAGCACAAGGTAAGGCATAAATGGTGCATAGACCTTGTGTTGCTTCTCTGTGCCTGGATGAATTTCTGCTTCAGTGAGCAGATTAGATGGTGAATGAGAAGTTTTTTTACTGCATGAGTCAGGGTGCGCAAGACCACTGCAGAATGTGTAGTGAATGAAACAGAGCTCACATTGAACACTGTGAGCAAAAATTAGTATGAAACAGCTGCCTCAGTCATTGTTCAGCTTTCACTCTGAATGAGGCCAGGTTGCTCTAGAAAAAATACAGTATGATTATGCATTAAAGGCCAGTCATAATGTATAAACACAGGGGGCAAAGTTAAGGTTATACAGGCAGCCTTAATTTTGGAATTTCTTAACTTTTGGGTTGCTTCACATAGTAGGCCTAACAGTCTTTTAGCTTAGTTTTGTTGTATATATAGAAAATATATAGTGGTTTTGATGACCATGTGCTAAACTGCAGAGCCATGTGATAAGTGTGTGCTTTGGACAGCATCCCCTGCCATTTGCCCACTTACCCGTCTCCCTGGGACTGCTTCTAACAACTGAAAACACTGTGCAGCTTCACATTTAGTGGCACTTTTTTGGGATGGGCTGCATAGTGCCTTCCTCCTGCCTTTAGCATTTGTGAGTAATGAGGCCAATAAGGCAATGGGCTGCACATAGAAAGATGAGGATGAAAAGAAATATTGAATAGTCATCTCATTCAGTGAGCACTGGCCAGTCTGTGCATTGAATGAGGCAGGGGTCCTGTGGGAAAAATAGTGTGTGATCATGCTATTAAAGATTTTAATGTAATGCATGTATGTATTTTGAATGCTTCACTTTGCAATCTTAATAATCTTTTAACATCCATTTGATGGTGTTTTGTATGTAATACAAATATGTATAATCGAGAGTGTGAAAGAGAAAGGTAGGTACGAAATACGAGATATACAACTAAATATATTACATATAAAAATTAGTGTCTGAATTAAGTGAATAAAACCCAAGAAATTCAGAGCTCCGTCCTCAGCTGGTGTAAACTGACATAGCCCCATTGTGTTCAGGTGAAGTAACACTAATCTACACGAGCTGAGGATAAGGCCCTTAGTATTTTGGTCATTGTGCCTAGCTCAGCCACATGAGGTTTCTACAAGTGGTTTCCCTAACCTTGGACAAGGAGCCATTTTCCACATGCTGTACCAAAGCCAAAAAATTACATCATAACCATTTTTTCCTAAGATTATTATAATTGTTATTTTTTCCCTTTAGAAACAGGAAAAAACTGTAGCCGTCCACCTACTATTGAGAATGGAGACACAACTACATTCTTGGAAAAAGGATACACATCTGGCTCCTTTGTAGAATTCAAATGCCAAAAATTTTATGCAATGGAAGGACAGAACAGATCTTTTTGTGACAATGGGAATTGGACAAAAGCACCACTCTGTTTAGGTAAAGAAGATACTGCTTTCTTAGGCTTTGAGGTTTATTTAGAGATTCACTGAACAAAACTCATCACCTGTGTAAACACATTACTTTAATGTGCTTACCTGGGGGTGTGGGGGGTTACCAAGACAACTGCTTCTTTTTCTTGTTTTAGAGCCATGTGCTATTTCAGTGGAAGAAATGGAAATCCGGATGGTAGAGTTGAATGGGACAGCAAATGAGAACAATGGGTATACCTAAAATGTAATGATTTTCTTGAGCTTCGCTGCAAACCAGGATATGCACCTGCAACTAATTTATCTCAATCTTATGGTGCAGTGCCATGGAAATGCAATTGTCTATCCAGAATGCAAGGGTAGGTAGAAACGGGCTCTAGTGGGTATCTCAAATATCCTGCTTTCAGTAGAGGGCACTCTGCAATGATAGGAATAAGTGAACGTGAAAGAGCTGCTTCTTTGCTCTGATCACTACAACGCAGATTTAAAGCCTTCCAGATGGCAGCTCGGTTAAGCTGATTACATTTCAGGGGCTAATAGACACTGTGAGGCAGATTCGCCCTACCCTACTCTGACCCCTGAGTTAATTTAACAACCAAGTGGCATTTATTTGTCACTCAACAATTTAAAAAATGTAAATGAGTTACTGTCTGTAACTAGGCGTATCTAAGGCTATTTCAGATGTTACTGAATCCATTCACAGAATATTTAAGGGCAATACTCAGAAGCCTTCTCAGAAACAGAGGTCAGAGCTTCTCAGGCCATTCTTGACAGCACAACTTGGGTCTATAATGGGAAAACAGAATTTGTGCCTGGAGCTTGGTTTGTTGCTATTGGGTATGAAAGTGCTGGGAGAACTAGAGATGGTATAATCACCTGCTGGGTATAACAATTTGTAACTACAGAATAACACAACGTCCTTTTAATTTCTATGGTACCAGCCCTGACGCAGCAAATCTGCCAGAGCTGGATGAAAAATGGAGAAGCAATTTTGTGAAAAGTGTTGACATCTGATGGTTTTATCATTTTGCAGGGTTTGAAATAGAGCAATTTTTCATTTTGTTCACAAAGTATATACATTTAATTTCAAAATTTTGAATGTTTTCCTTTCCTATCCACCCTCCCAATTTTATTTTTTTGGCATCTTACTGCAAATAGTATATGAATAGTGTCTGCGATTTCCTATCTCGTTTTCCTTTTTCCACTCTGTAAATTTTGAAAACTTCTCCAACTTTGGAATAGTTACACAGTAGAAAAGCCAAAGATGGAAAAAAGAAAAAGTGGTGGTAAAAGACTTTGACACCATTCATTCTATTGTATTTACTAATAAAAAGAAGAAAACGGGAGTAGAAAAAACATGATTTTAAATATCCAATTTTTATGAAAAACTGGAAAAATTCCAAACAAAAATTTCAAACCAAGCTACCCAAACTTTTCTGTGAAAGTATTTGGTTTAGAAAAAGACCCATTTCTCTTTTAAAAGCAACAGTTTTGACTGAAAATTTTTGACCAGCTCTGGCATGCGTATTGCTCAATTAAAAATCAGTTCATCCACATTCTATTTGGCAACTTCTTAAACAGCATTACCGTAAAAGTGGGGGAGCACAGTAGGTTCCCTCCTATGCAATTTCCATATGTTTTATTCAGAGATAAATCACAATAATTGCTGATGGATTGTACAGCATACTGGCCTATTTTCATTTGTAAAATGTGTTACCATGAGTTACCATGAGTTACCATGCCAGGCCCTGCCAGACATTGTGCAGAGGTGTCCATCGGAAACACTGCGGACAACAGTAACATTTGTAGGTGGTAGTTAGTTGGCCATATCCTGACTCCACTCAAAACACCAGGATAAGTTACTCCATGATGACAATGTTTCTTTCCTTAGCCTTTGGCATACAAGGGGGATTCTTTCAAAATATGTTTACCACATTCAGTGCTGCTTCACGCCAGAATTCAAAGTGTCTGTTTGGCCAATGACCTTCTGATCAATGTTTGATAAACACTCGCACTTGCACAATACCAGCCTCCACTGGTGAAATGCTGTGTCTCAGCAGAATACATTTTATCTGATATTTACACATGAGGAATTTTTTTTAAACTCCTAGTAGTAGATGTCTTAGTACTTTGTACAAGTATATCCCAGATCACGCTGTGCGGGGAGAAATGTCATGTAATGAAAGAGGATATTGAAAAAAAACCCCTTGAACTGTATTCCCGGTGGAGTTTACATATGTTATCTCTAGTACCTTGATGTTGAAAGAGAGGTGATAGACAGAACAACAGGGAGGGGTTAGAAAGCACGATCAATCTTTAAAAGCAGTTGCTGAGGCCAGAATCCAGAGAGGAGCCATTACAAGTGCTGGGTTTACTTGGTCAACCACCAGAATGACTTTGCTGAGTTGTTTCATCATTCAGCTTCTCTGGGCTTTCTGTGCTCAGGGCCAAGGTAAGATGCAAAATGAATCTAAATATTCAACAACACTTTAGCTTAACTCTTCCCTGGTGTGGGGTGATATTACATATGCTCAATACTGTACATAGTCAAGTGCTGTTACAGCAAACTCTCATATATACAACTTCACATTATTTGATAGCGTTGACATCCCCAACCCCACTTTGCAAAGGTGAAACAGTTGAATATACAGTAAATAGGACAAAGTCATTAACAAGAGAGTGAATGAAAATCTTTGAAGGAGGATGGTAAGATATTCACTCTCATTTTTACGAAGTTCTGGAGACTAGCCATGTACATAATCTACTGCCTGATACAGCAGGGCTGAGTGCATTCCCCAAAACACTGCAGAGTTCAAAGTGCAGACACAGGTGAGCAGTCCCAGTATTTCTATAAGTAGCACTGCTGTAATCAAGACAGCAGGTGAAATTCACTCATGTACTCAGATGTCTCTTATTTATGCCACACTAAATGAATTGTAATTGTAGTCATTGTATTCTGGTTTGTTTAGCAATTGTTCTGTATGGTTGCCAGGGTCACTGTTATATGGATTGAAGAAAATGCTCTGGCACGTGGGCCTGATTTATAGGTACCATGGGGATAGGTGCTTTTCATATACTTATTGACAATGCAATGGGCCCTATAGAATGAGTGGGTGCTTTAATTTCTGACACCAGACCTGACTTGTCCATTACCATGATGTCATACAGCAAAATATGTCTTGGAGGGATGACTTTCCAGGAGACTTGGGGGTTCCTGAGTATTTAAGGGCTATTTGAATGTGGTGCAGAGAAAGGAGGGTCTATTTGAAACCTAACTATTAAAATCGAGTGGCTCTGAGGATGAATCAGGGTTGTGTAGTGAAGAAGTCTTGTTTTTAGGACCCCTGTCTCATCTGAGCACTAAGGATTATGTTCTGCATTTCTCACCTCAGGGTTAATCCTGCCAAGGCCACCCATAATTTACGCAGCCAATCTCATTAGGGCAAGGAGTAGAGCTTCCACCTGGAATGAGCGGTTGGGGGGTTCTTCCCCCAGAAGCCACATATTGTGGAGGGGTTCTTCTGATCATGAACACAAAGCCATTAGTAGATCAGGACCCACCTACATTGGAAATCACATCTCCATTTATGATGTGCCAAGACTTGCACTTCTTTGGGACAGTGCCAATCACCAAGCCTAGGAGAAACTGTGTGTGTGTGTGTGTGTGTGAGCCAGATATAAGGTATTTCTGGTGAAGGAGATCCAGCTCCAGCTATAGGATGAACTTCCATGTGACATAACAAAAATTATGTCTGTCCAGTTTTAGGTCTCACTGCAAGACTTGCCTTTTTGATAAAGCTTTCCCACCCTAATCAGAATGATACTTATAACAATAACTACCTGCTCCCCACACAATAAAATAAAATAAAATTACCCTAAGCAGATCCTCCCAGCAGCAGACACAGGAGAAGAGCTACAGACTTCATTAAGTGCTCAGGGATCTCACGTTCTCAGTTTGATGCAGAAAGTGCTCGTATACTGCAATGTTGAGAGGTAATAAAAAAGATGGATATAAAGAATCTTAACTGAAGGGGATTTATGGCCTAAAGTCCTGTTTCCATTTCAACTTGTTTGTCTCTTTCTGTATAGAAATTACATGTGATCCCCCATTAGTGACTAATGGAACCTTCCAGCCCCAAAAGAGAGTGTTCAGAGAAGAGGATGTAATCAGAGTAGACTGTAATCCTGGATTTCACTTTGAAACGGACAACATGGAAAAGACAGCGGAATGTACAAAGAATGGCTGGTTACCTATTCCAAGATGTATCTGTAAGTTTTTAAACATATTAAAACAGCTATCAAAATCCCGATGATTATATACTGTGTATCATGGACAGTGTAAAAATATTTAAATTAAAAGAAGCTAGAGGCCTCACTTCTGCAGTAAACAGAAATGAAAGATTCACACTTGCAGGGCTTTTCCCTTTTGCAAAGCTTACTTTGAACGTCTTGGAAAAAGTGCCGTGAAAAGAACATGGTGTGGGATCAGATAGTTGTAAATAACTGTGCAATGAACATATACACTATGACTGACTTGGCAAATGTGTTAGGATTAACCCTACTAGAGGGAAGATTTGTATCTCTGCATTTTACCTAACAAAATGGTAGCCTGCCAGGCATAATACCAGTATAGTATGAATGGTAAGAAACCCTATGGGACATATTTGGACTCTTGAGTCACTCATATACACCACAGCCCTAGTTTTGTGCCCTCAGATTTGGTACCTTCATTTATTCTGAACTGTTACAGTTTTTTCCAGGTGGTTCTTCCTGTGCTAAATCACAAAGTTTTTTTGCAAATGTTTACCTAATCTCTCCTCAGGTAAAATCTCTGTGGCTGCAATGAGAGTTTTGTTGAGTAGGGACTAAGTAAAAATCGAGGAATTTGGCCCTCGATATTTAACAATAAATGAAAGCTGTCTAAAACAGGAGGAGGTGTAAGAAATTTTGAAGCCCAACAGTGTCATTATAAATTAACCCTCTAATAATGAGACTACAGATTTTGTGGTAAACACTGAGTTTGTCCTGTGTGGTGGGAAATGACTCACCTCCAAGGTACCATCTTGCCCACTTGTGGATGGTCGTGTACCAGGAGGAGATCCCTCACAATGTGTGTGTTCTGGGGGCAGGATCCCCTGTTCACCAGGTGAAAGCGGTAACGCATGCACCAACTGAACAATCTGAGTGAATTGTGAGTGGAATCTTGCAGAGCTCTCCCCTCCTCCCACCTCTTCCAATTAGTTTCCACAGAACAGGGTAATCCTTCCTGGAGTCTGTGAATAACAAGCTGTTATGCAGTAATTTCTAAAGCTGTCTCATGCTGCTTGGTAGGAAAAGCTTATGGAGGTGAGAAGTAAAATAATCCAGATCATCAGATTGTATATGTCCTGAACTCATGACTCCAGTTAATGTAACATTCAAATAGCAAAGTACTAAAACTGAGGAGAGAACTGATGAGTGAATATAACAAGTTAATTTTTCTTTCATATACTCTGTAATATATATATGTTCAAAACTTTCTTTTAAAGTGAAACTCTGTGACTACCCACATATAGAAAATGGCAGATTAACTGGCTATTACAAAAACCACAGCAAAAAGGACTTTCCAGTACGTTTAGGGGTGACAATTTTCTATAGATGTCTTGATGGTTATGTATCTAAGAGCGAGAGCACCTGGAATCTAATCAGATGTACTGCAGATGGCTGGGACCCAATGCCAAAATGTCTTAGTAAGTAAATGTAAATTTGATTTTTTTCTGAAAAATACTATTGTAGCATGAAACACTAATAAATCTGTAGAGTATCATCAGCATTTGAAGGAACCAGGATGGGAGGAGTGGGGAGACTGTATAACAATGCTTTTGTAGTCTGGCTCTTACATGTCCCAGTCAAGACTCGTAATCCAGGGACATGAAAAAATCTTTAGTAGGACTTCCCCCTTGTTAGTCATGGCATACAAACAGAGAAGTTAGATAAACATACAAAATATCCTTTTGGGAAGGTTGCATAATAACATGACTTTATTTCTTAGTGTCCAAAATTTTAAGACACAAAACCAAAAACACAGAGAGAAAGCAGGCTGGTCCCCAAGGCAGGGAGGCACAATTCACCCCATTTTACTGCAAGCTGCCTCTTTACAGCCTAACTGCTACTAGATCCAGATTGCATGCTTCCCTACGGAGCCCCACAGCCTGCAAGCAGGATCAGGAAAACACTGATCAAGTCCACATGGATCTTACTGTCACATCCTATAACCATGCTGAGCTTGTATCTAGTAACAGTCGATCAGTGTGCCTCTTCATTGTCTCCTCTTTCACCTCTACCAAACATGTCACTGGTCCCAATATCTGCTTTACCACACCTTTTCCCCACTTCATCCCTCCCCGGTGATTTTCTACCAACACTGCCTGTCCTATGGAGACAAACCTGGCAGGTTTACATTGTGGGTTTTTGACTGTTTGCTGTCTTTCATCGAGTATTCTCAGTAAGTCTGGTCTAAGTAAATCAACTGTAGTACCTAACTAAAGTCTTAAAAACCTCAGCTGACAGACTGAGCTAGACCTATATGAGAACATGAAATTTGCAACGCACTATGTCCCCCGTTATTTTGGTCTAATGCTTGTTTCAATATCTGCACAAAACACTCGGCCAGTCCATTTGATGCTGGGTGATAGGTAACCAACCAAATATGCTTCCACACATTTTTCCATAGAAATGTGTGAAAATCCTCAGAAATAAATTATGGACCATTATCAGAAAAGAGCTCTGTAGGTAAACTGTAGATGGCAAACAGAAGAGACTGTTGTCATGTACACCAACTCTGGCCACCGAGAATAAGCAACAACCACAACTAAATAAATTTGCTTATTTTTCTGCAGAGTCAATGTGCAGCCATTGACAGGCTTCATAGCCCCCTTTCATGGGTGACATAGTATCGTTTCTGATATGTTTCAATGGCTGTTGCAGGAGTCATGCTGGCTACTTTCTGTTTCTATATCTTGAACTAAAGCCAACTACCTAAAATAACTTCTGGCCACTCTTTTCATTTTTACTACTCTTTGGTGCTGCTCATGTAATTCCACTGGCATCTTTTGCTGTTCACATTTTGCTATTACTACTCATAGCCCCCATAGAAAACAACCATTCTCCATGGATAACTCCAGTTTCCTGAAATAGTAAGGGCTAATTTGCTCTTTGGTTATGAGGTGTGGCCACCCCAGAAGTGCATCGCCTTTGAACCCAGTTTTACCAGTGACTTATAATCAGTGATGAGGGCAGCGATTAGATCACTTAGCTGGGATGTGGGAGAATGGCAAAGCAGGGACTTGACCTTGGTCTCTCACTTACTATGTAAGTGCCCTACCACTTGGCTCTTCTGGGATGAGCATCTCTCTCTCTCTCTCTCATATTTTTTATGAAAATTTTCAAAAGGTCTCAGGTTTTGTCTTAATGTGAAATAGGAAAATGGTTCCCTGTCCAGATCTATTCCTCAGCATATTCTGGGAACTGGTATGTGTAGGGAACACACTTAGTACCTGGAGAATTGGCTCTGGGCTGGAAAGTAATTCAGAGGTTGGGCGCAGACCAGGGGAGTCTGAGAGACCTAAAAGCATCGCAGCTGTTCCATAAAGTCTTTAGCCAATATCTAAGATTTCCCAGGCTTGTGCACAAAGCTTTTTACAAAGCCAGATCCACTCTAAGTGGAAAACTTTGCGTTCCAGTTGGAGAAATTTGTTACCTACACCCAAGTTTTCTCCATCTGCTATGAATATTTTTTTTCCATAGAGCATGTATAAATGTCTTACTGTCTGTCCAGCCCTGCTCCCTGGCCCCTCATAGAGTCTCCAGCCCTGTTTTCCCACTACTCATCACAGACAATTCTAACTAATTTCAAAACTGAAATTCTGATCACGTATAGTAGGCGAGGGGAATGTACACTAATTGGCCCTGTATGGGTTTTGAAAGTACAGATTATTCTATTTTTATGTTAGAAGTGGCAGAAATATTATGAGATTTTACTCCTCCAGCCCCCAGTGTGTAAAGTGCTCATTTTTGAAGTCTTGATGTTTGAAAACTTTTATTCTACCCTTTGAAAAACTAAAGGAAAATCTCCATTAGATTAGTTATAAAATTGCGGATAGGAATAGCTACTTCCCATGAAAAGTTAGAAGAGAGAAGTGGGGGTCACCACAACCTGGTGCAGTGTTGTTAATTAAATAGAGCTGTGGGCATGTATGGGTCTTCACAAAGCACAAATAAGGACAAGATCCATTCCCCAAAGAGTTTACAGTCAAATTCAGGTCAACATAATGCACAGCATAGCTGTTCCAGTACAAGATCAGTAGGTTTAGAGACATTGGTGGTCAGAATGACATAGGATGTGACAGTGAAAGAGGTGAATTTTAATGAGGGATCTGAAGCATAGAAGACCTGGTGCACAGAATGGTAGGCTTGACAGAAAGTGGAAAGCCAAAGGATCTCATTCCCCCCCACCCCAGTTTAAATACTTGCTGTCCAACTGCTAACCATACTAAACCTTTTTCCTTTAGAAAAGTGTTCTCCCATTTGGTTGTCAAATGGTAGATTCCTAATTCTATGGCAGAAATACTACAAAGAAGGTGATGAAATTTCGTATGTGTGTGATCATGAATATGTCCCCGAAAATCAGCAAGCAAAAGTTACATGCACAAAGAATAACTGGATGCCCACTCCAAGATGTATCTTGAACAGTAAGCAGCATTTTTGTTCTTTCAGGCTCCTGGCTAAAATACTTCCAAAACATGATCATGTTCTGCTTAAGAGAAATACAAAAATAGTGTAGTGATTAGTATAGATAGAACCTCTACCCATAGGTGGTGCTGTATCTTTATCTTAGTGCAAAGTTGTTGCTTTTTTGTTTTTGTTTCTAATATGTTGTTATATCTGATCAGGGCATTAGTAAGGAGTTTTAGCTCTGCCTGTTTGTGCTGGAGTTACTACTTGCAGTGTCCCAATAAATCCTTTGATTTCTATAAGCTAGTGTTATAATACCAATTCTAGCAGATGAATTATCATGAGAATGTTTATTCTTGACCTGAGTAACTGTACGATCATGTTGTTGTGACCCTCAGCCTTCCTCATCCAGACGCTCTCTGCTGTTTGGAAGCCCAATCCCTCCCCCAGCCCCCTATCAGTCAGGAGCAGTGTGTGTGTATAGGATCCTGGAGGGGGAGGCCAAAACCAAACTAACAAAAATGTGTGTCCCCTTTAAAAAACCAACCCTCCAAACTGACCCCTTCTGGCAGAATTCCTAGTGCTTCCTTATTGTTCTAGGAGGCAGGCTGGCTTATTCTCCCTTTCCCTTAGGTGTCAGCTTGGGGAGGAACCGCTTAACCCATTCTTACGGCCCTTGAGATCTCTGAGCCTTGAGTCAGAGCAACAAAACTTATAGTCAGATATGCAAAGTCTCTAGGGCCCTAGTCAGGCTAGTGACCTAAAGACTAAGGGGCCTGCAATCTGTAGCAGCCCGTGTTTACACCCAAGTTGTCTTGGTTGTAAGCGCCTGACTGTCCCGTAAAGGGGTAGTACACCTCATCACATATCTCCCCGCTCTGACTAGATCCATGGGTGCACTCAATAATTGTGCCTACATCTTCCTCAGTCAGAGAACAGAAATCAGTGTTATGATGTTCCTTTCCTGGACAGTGTTCTACTGCTCAGAACTGATATGGGCATTTCATCATATGGAGCTAGTGCAGAGCTATAGGATCAGTGATCAAGATAAACAAACAGGTAGTGTACTAGTGCCCTCATGGCCCAGTGGATGGGCAAGAATCTTTTTGAGGGCAGAGTACCACATCTCTTTGTCTAGGGACTTCCTATTCATGTAGAAGATGGTGTATTAGTGACCTTGGAACAGTTGGGAAAGGACCACACCCAGTGCTCACTTTGAGGCATTGGTCTGCAAAATAAACTCTCGTGTGAAGTCAGGGCTGTGCAGAAAGCAGAGAATTCTCTTCATCTCCTGAGACACCTGGTCTCACTGAGGTGACTCCAATCTGTCTTGAGACTGACTTTTCGACAAGGTCTATGAGAAGTGCTGCCAGTGAGGCAAAAATTAGCACAAACTGTCCATAATATCTGACTGGGCCCAGGAAGAACATACCTGTTTTTTGATGCTTGGAACAGGTATGTTGGCTGATAAACATGGCCATATTGCATCAAACTAATGGTCCATCTAGCCCCATATCCTGTCTTCGTGATTTTATAGATCTCTATTATATTCCCCCCTCAGTCATTCTTTTCCAAGATGAACAGTCCCAGTCTTTTTAATCTTTCCTCATGTGGAAGCTGTTCCATAACCCTAATCATTTTTGTTGCCCTTCTCTGTACCTTTTCCAATTCTAATATATCTTTTTTGAGATGGGGCAACCAGAACTGCATGCAGTATTGAAGATGTGGAGGTATCATGGGCTTATTATCTATCCCTTTCCTAATGGTTCCAATAATTCAGTTAGCTTTTTTGACTGCCACTGCACATTGAGCAGATGTTTTCAGAGAACTATCTATGTTGACTCCAAGACCTCTTTCTTGAGTAGTAACAGCTAATTTAGAACCCATCATTTTCTACGAATAGTTGGGATTATGTTTTCCAATGTGCTTTACTATGCACTTCTCAACTTTGAATTTCATCTGTCATTTTGTTGCTCAGTCACCCAGTTTTGTGAGATCCCTTTGTAACTCTTTGCTGCCAGCTTTGGACTTAACTATCTTGAGTCATTTAGTATCATCTACAAACTTTGCCACCTCACTGTTTACCCCATTTTCCAGATCATTTATGAATAAGTTGAACAGCACAGGTCCTTGAGAGACCCTGCTTTTTTCCTCTTTATATAGTCAAATCTGACCATTTATTTCTACCCTTTATTTCCTATGTTTTAACCAGTTACTGATCCAGGAAAAAGAAAAGGAGTACTTGTGGCACCTTAGAGACTAACCAATTTATTTGAGCATAAGCTTTCGTGAGCTACAGCTCACTTCATCAGATGCAGCTCACGAAAGCTTATGCTTAAATAAATTGGTTAGTCTCTAAGGTGCCACAAGTACTCCTTTTCTTTTTGCGAATACAGACTAACACGGCTGTTACTCTGATCCAGGAAAGGACCTTTCCTTTTATCCCATGGCTGTTTACTTTGCTTGAGAGCCTTTGATGTGGGACCTTGTCAAAAGGCTTTCTGAAAGTCCAAGTACACTATATTCACTGAATCACCCTGTCCACATGCTTGTTGATACCCTCAAAGAAATCTAATACATTGGTAAGGAATTATTTCCCTTTAGAAAATCTGTGTTCAGTCTTCCCCTACATATGTTCATCTATGTGTCTGACCATTCAGTTCTTGACTATGGTTTCAACCAATTTGTCTGGTCCTGAAGTTAGGCTTACCAGCCTGTAATTAACAGGATTCCCTCTAGAGCCTTTTAAAAAAAAAATCAGTGTTTCATTAGCTATCTTCCAGTCATCTGGTATAGAGGCTGATTTAAGTGATAGGTTACATACCACAGTTAGTAGTTCTGCAATTTAATGTTCCTTAGTTTATGCTCCTTTCTATTTTCCTCAATAGGATTTGACTTTCAGTTTTAAGGTATAACTTTTTGCCTCCAGTTGCCTCTTTTACTCTGTTTAGCCTTGGTGACATTTTTTTTATCTTCTTACTGCTTTTTTTTTTAATTTGGGTGTATACCTTTAGTATGAGCCTTTATTATGGTGTTTTAAAGGAGTTTCCATGCGGTTTGCAGGCTTTTCACTCTTTTCACTGTTACTTTTAATTTCTGCCTAACTAGCTTCCTCATTTTTGTGTAGTTCCCCTGTTGGAAGTTAAATGCTAGTATGGTGGGTGTCTTTGGTATTTCCCCCCCTACAAGAATGTTAAATTTAATTACATTATTGTCGCTATTACCGAGTGCTTAGCTAAATTCACCTCTTGGACCAGATCCTGTGCCCCACCTAGGACTCAGCCAAGAATTGCCTCTCCCCTTGTGGGTTCCAAGGAGCCTTCATTAATGGTATCCACTTTATCAACTAGCTGTTCTATTTAATCTTTTGCCTTCCCATTTTGCAGTTTCTTGGGTTCACCATCAGATTGGCATCTCGCAGTAACTGTAGGACTATGGCCAAGTCCCAGAGATGGGTGGACCAGTCCTAACTGTAGATTATGACATTGTCTAAATATGGTGCCACATGGCAATGGTGAAGGCATAACCCCTGCTGCATAGCAAATGGCTAGTGTCTGGCAGTCAGGACAGGAGGCAGATATTTGCTACCTATTTGTACAGTCTGGCCAAGAAACAAATCAACACCCCTGGACAGTTGGTCCTCGTGTTAGGCCACCTCAGTGTCAAAGATGTTACCTAGCACACTGTAATCTAGAGTGAAGGATTGTTCTGCTGGGCCCCTCTCCTGGTCATAAAGGGGTTTGTGTTGTTAGGAGATCCACTCTCTAAGGTCTGCCCCCATGGTCACCTTCAGGTTTTGTGGAGTTACTTCTGGGACAGACCCAGACTTGCCAAAGCTTTCCAGCCCTCCACCATTGGTTCCGTGGCTTTCAGGTCTTCTGAGGAATTTCAAAGGTCTGACTGGGCAACAGGGCTAGATCCCAGGTATCTGCTGAGTGCATTCCTTCTTGCCACTTCAGGGTTTCAGGGAAAGATGGGACGGAGTCTCCTCCCAAAAGAGCCAGAAGATGTTTTCAGTCCCGTCCCAGGATCACTGACCAGGATAGATGATCAGTCACTTCTATCTGGAGCTGGTTCACCACACGCAGGATCATTAAGGCTGTCAGGTATGTTTGCACATCACCGTGGCTACATGACACCTGGATGGGATGTCCCTGATTTAAGGCCTACAATGAAACTAGGTAGTGTTGAAGCTGGTCTGCCCACAGTCTGAATCTACCAAATGCTCCACGGTGTTTGGCCCTATTTTTGTTTGTGTTACATAAGGTACTGTGATGGCCTATGGATTCGTTGTTCACTTCCCTAGACTAATCAAAGTAGCATCCCAGATAGCCACAATTCATAAGGGATTATTCATGCCGAATGTATCCCAGGTCCTCACAGTGATAACACACCACCCAATCTCCCTAGACAAAAAGTGGTATGCTCCAGACAACTTGAGATTTGTGAGGGCTGATCCTTTCTGTCTGTGCTGCTGTTGTGGGTGGGCCTCAGTCCAGAATTTCAGTGGCTCTGAGCTGACCCTCTGTGTGGGCATTTGTGCCATTTCCTGCTGCTGTTCCTGACCACGCCTGCCCATTTGTGGGTGATTTGGCCTTCTGGAACCTCTCAGTCATTTCCATGGCCACTGCTAAACATGTCAGACAGAAATGCTGGATCCAGGCTTGTACTGCAGCTGGATCATCTACAGATATTGTTCCAGAACAATACCGTCCATTAGTTCCCCCATAGTCTCGGTCTCTGGAATCAGCCACTAGGCAACCATATCCTGGAGTCATTGGGCCACACCACATGGGTGCACTCTGGCAGAAAATGGTTCATCCCCCAAACTCTGATGATATATTTCCAAGTAGATGCCAAACCAGTCCCTTACGCTCATCTTTAGTGTTATATATAATTATGCCCTATCCTCACTCAGCCACTTGTGTTACTCACGGGCCATTTGTGTCTTGCTGGTGAGGTAGAAGCAAGTCACACTATCCAGTACTCCTTTCCCAGACGTTCTCCAAAGTGATCAAATAGGTCTCTGGGTCATCATCACCACTCAGCTTGGTCAGGGTGAGGCTTGGGAGATTTACTACGGCTGGTATCTTCTCCCTGCAGTTTGCTGGGTGAGCAGTCTGGCCATGTCTGTCTGAAGCTGGTGGTTCTGCTCCTGCTCTGCACATAGCACCTCTTGTTGTGGGGTGACTATTTGCATCTCTTCTTGAGGCTGTTGGGACACCAGCTGTGATTCTTGTTATGGGCAATTCCTCTCATGCTCCACCAGCTGTGTGTCCTGTGGGTATGGCTGGGCTTCATGCTGCGCCTCCAGAAACCACCAGCTCCAATCTCCCACTGTCTGTTGTGTTGAAGGAATAATCAGAGTATTCCATCCATGACCCTTCTTGAGGGTAGGGGGCTCACATGGAACCCTGCTGACTACACCATTTGTACAGGGTCCATCAAGCGGGAGGCCAAAACCTAACTAACAAAAAAAAGTGTCCTCTTTAAGAAGGCCTCCAAACTGACCCTGGCTATCAGACTTCCTACTGCTTCTTGGTGTTCTAGGAGGCAGGCAGGCTGGCTTTCTCCTATTCCTTAGGTGTCATGTCATGTCAGGAGAGGAATCACTTCATCTAGTTCATAAGGCCCTTGAGACTTCAGAGCAACCAAATGTATAGTCCAATAAACAAAGTCTCTAGGGCTCTGGTCAGGGTAGTGACCTGCCACCTACAGTAGCCAGCGTGGTTTCAGGTCCCCTTTCCATTGTTTAGCTTCCTTTCCCTAATTATATAGCCCAGCTCCGGGGGCAGGGCAGGGTGCTTCTGGATTGAACCCAGGCTATCTTGGCTGTAAGCTCCAGACTGTCCTCCAGATGCCCTGCCACAGTGTAGTATATACATGTTAGGATGGTGCAGCATGTTCCTCTGACTATGCCTGACTAACACTTCTGAGTGTTTCAAAGTGGGTTAAAGCCATGGCCCTACCTTCTCTTTCTGCCTCCCCTTCTTCTGTGGGGCAATTTGCACAATTTGTCCAGTGCCCCTGGGGCCTGGAAATCAATAAAGATATCACATATAGAATTTCAAATACAGGTTGTAATTCTAGTCAGCAATACCATAAGAAAATTGAGCCATACAAACTCATCGTCCATTCTGCTTCAAAGCCTTCTTTCCTTCATATCTCTATTTTTGTCAATTGCCTGGGAAAACAGATGAGCTGTGTAGTGTATCCTGAAGGTCAGAAAATTCAGGCAGAGAGTTAATTCCAAAGCTGAGTAAGTGCCTTTAAGGGATAATACCCTGCTAACAGCACTGTTCCTTTGAATTGCATTGAATTAAATTGAATTAAATGTACAAGCCCCTTCTTATCAAGATATGTCAAGTACATTAACAATACAAAGTTTCTTTACGGAATTACTTGTCCACAAACAAACAAAAGAATTGCCATAAAATAAGAGCTATGAGTGTCAAAATCAAAATGTTCATTTCCTTCCAGCCAACTTAAGACACTATCAGAAATTATGAGAGCTGGGAAGCAATATGGTGCGATGACCTTTATCCTTCCCTACTGACATCCCACCTGGTCTCCATAAAGTCAGAACAATATGAAGGAATGAAGTGAATTGTTCAAGGAGTTTTTAAATGGCATTACTCCATTTAATTTCATGTGCATCTCTCCTCATGGTCACCTTACATTTATGAAACACGTGTTAATTAACAGTATTTTTTTTCTTGAAGTAATGTCATTTTCTCCCTGCTTTAGAAATATGTGGAAGGACAGAGGTACCTCATGGTTATTTCTATGAAACAAAGAACAGGTTTGATTTAAATGAAAAAGCAACATATAGGTGTCAGATTGGTTACACGACTCCAGAAGGAAATGAGACAGGGGAGATACAATGTCTTGAAGAAGGATGGAGTCCTTTTCCAGAATGCATCAGTGAGTAGTTTAATGATTGAATCTCTCTATTTTTGTCACATGGCTCCTTACTGGATTTTCCCTTAATTGTAACTGTTTTTCCTTATTTTAATTAATCTATTGTTTGGGGAGGTGTTACCATCATAAACAAAATAACTTACTGCCATTGTCTCATCTGTATTTAAATCATAAGGAGATGTATTTTATGTAAAACACCAGAGTGGAAAGGTTTCGAAACTTTCTTCTGATTGTTATCACCTTAGGTATCTTAAATGTCCCTTTTCTCCAGGCCAGGGGAAGTATGGTTTTAATGGTGGAGAACTAAATCTCCCACTTTCATGAAATAATGACTTACAGTATTAGCCCAGCCCAAGTGAAGTTTAGGGCATTCCTTTTATTCCAGTTTACCTTATCTCCTGGTTATTCCGTCTATTAGTATCACCTTTGTGACTGAAAGAACTCACTTATAATTAGTTTTCAAGATGAGGCCCATTCTGTTTCACAGAGCAAGGGTACAATTATAACATAATCAGCATAGCTACCATGACTATGAGAATCCCCTCTACGGTGGCTGCCTGTGGAAATACATGAACTTGAAGCTGCTGACAGTTCTGGCTCTACAAAGCGGTGTCCCTTGTGATAGCACCTACCGGAGCTTTAGCAAACTGGGAAGCTTCAAAACAAATCAGGATACAAAATTCGTGCAATGAAGGAATAGACCGTTTTTCGGATGAGTGCCTCATTTTCCCATATTTCCAGCCAAGAATAATCCCCCCGTTTCTATAGGAGCTTTCTGCACCATATGACTCATATGGAATTCAGTGGGGAAATGTTTCTGGCTTTTGTGGTGTTCATGCATGTCATGATGTTGGAAATACAGACAGTGAGCATGACCATGCCACAGCATGGATCAGTTTGGTTAGTAAACAAGGACTAGACCTTCAAATGGGATAAAACGGGTCAATATAAGGGCCAATATTGTTAAATGCAGTTAGAACATCGTATGTAAGGCTGTACGTGTCTTTCCATCCCTAACCCTTTTATACATACAAAGCCAAATTTGCCTCTTGCTCCATCCACTTGGCATTGCTCTGGCTGCACAAAACAGCCAGAAATCAATTTAACTAGCTAGTGAGAGTTCCCCCCAGCCATGGAGGAGTTGGCTAGGGAAAAGGGACATTACTGGGGTGTCCTTGCACTGCAGGGGTCACTGGCTGCTGGAGTGAGCCCTTGGGGCCATAGGTAGCCAGCACAAGGAAGCTTGAAGAGGGTGGATCAGTCTGAGGATCTGGAAGGCAGAAGATTGGCTTAAAATCACCTTTGCTCCCTCCCCTACTCTGGTTCCCTGTTGTGCCTAACTGGTAAGATCAGAAAATCTGTGCCCTGGCTTCCCCATCCTGGAGAGTTTAGCTCTTAGTGTAACTCTTGCAGCCTGAAGCCTAGGGGGTGGGTAGGCTTAAGAGCCTGAGCTCCAGCACAAGCCCCAGTGTCCACACTGGTATTTTTAGTACTCTAGCTCAAGCCCCGCTAGTGTGAGTCTGTCGACCTGGGCTGGGAGGCTCACTCCGAGCTGCAATGCAGACATCCCCATAGATGGCTGAGGGAAGCATGACTACAACGGGAACAGCCACAGTAACAATATCCAGTACAGCAACTGAAGGAAGGGAATTATTCAGTGTCAGAAGGTAAGAAAAAAAACCCAGTGGCCTCACTATAAGTAAGGAAAAGTTAGGATAGATGTTAGGAAGATATTCTTTATAGTAAGAGCGTTAGAGTTGACTCTCAAGGGGAAAACCTGAGTCACTATCACAATAGATTGTCAAGAACAAACAGGTCTGAGAAGACATTTGTGGGACTAGCATAGAGGGAAGCCTACAAAATCAGGTCTCAAATTAAATGCTCAAAATGATCTCTTCTGTACCTGACTTTTGAGTGTAAGAATCCTCTTCTTTTACCTCCACATATTTCTAAAGACAAATGCAACAGACGTAATGTGCAACACTTTGTGTAGCATACTCTGTTTTGGTGTGGCATTGAAGCATTTTACATTTTTAAGTTTTTAAAAATATGCAATTAATAAGGTTGACATACACAAAGTACATATAATGAGGATACTTTAGGCTGTCAGAGTATGAGGATACTTTAGGCTGTCAGAGTATCTAGTTAATAAAAATAACTAATCTTTCTCTAATTCTGTAGAGACATGTAGAATGCCTGCTTTTGAGCATATTCATTTCAACACCAGCAAAATGGTGTTTTTGCCTGAAGACATACTGGAATATGAATGTGCAGATGGATACCAAACATTAAATAGAATCTCAAGGGGTCACACAATATGTAGCATAAATGGATGGACTCCAGAGCCCCAATGTTTTGGTAAGCTATTTTTTTTGTACTAATGAAACGTCTACACTGCAGAATGTGTTTCTTTGAATGGGTTTTGTAGCGGTTTCATTTAATAATTTAAATAAATATGATTTAGGTGCAGGTTACATTGTGAATAATGATTGGGTGGAAAAAATTGATGGCTCCCAGGGTAGTCAAGAATCATTAATCCCATTTAGTCAGCAGTCCCAAGGAAACAGTGTTCTTCATAGATTAAGATTAAAATATCAACCTCATTTCCCATTTCCTGGCTTTCTTTGAAAATTTGGAATAAACTATGTGGGTGACATTATTGATGGTGCACAGTGTGACATCTGTTTGTTGTATCCCTCCAACTTCATTTCATAGACTGTTTTTACAGATGATATAGGTAGTGTGGGAAGTGGTAGAGATGTACCAAGACCACAGCAAGAGAAAATTCTCTTTGGGCTATTGGAAGCATCAAGTACTGTGTCTCTTGAACCCTAATAGTTGTGGTCAGTCCCCATCTGGAATCATAGGTTGTTCCTGAGCAGGCTGCAGGAAGCCCAGTCCCTGTTATGGAGCTGAAGTATCTGTACAGAAACACCAGGGCCTGGAGTGGGGGCCGAGGGTGTATGGCTGTTTTAGACTGGGGGACGTGTTATGGTTTTACTTGCCATAGTCAGTGGATTTTTCGAGAATTAGTAGCTTGTATGTTAGCTAGTTAGAGTGCTTGAATCAACTCATGCAAACAGAATTTTTACTAAAATAAGAAATACTTATTTTAATATCTGCATTAAGATTTTATTGTAACAGGGAAATCTAAAGGCCTGATGGAAAATAGTGCAGTTTGAAAGGTTAACTTGATCAGCTTATTATTTACAGTTCACTAAATATAATTTTGCTGAGTGAAGCCCCAGGTCAGTGAAAATGGTCTGTTTTTAAAGTTTCCTGCAAAATTATTTATAATTAGAAGATAGAATGTGGGGGAAAGATGATGAAAATTCAAACCCTCATTTATTAAGGTTCATCATTTGCCTTCTGACAAATATCATATTATGCCCCGCAGCTTGTTTTTATTCATTTTGTTTTGCCTCCTTGTCTTCTTTTCTTCCCCACCTGAGATGGGAATCTTATACTTTTAGAGAGATTCCCAGTCTATCCTCCCCAGGACTTTTCTTCTTGCTGATAATCAAAGCCTTGGTCCACACAATGGGAGCCTTTCCATTGATTTCAACAGGCTCTTAATCAGACCCTAAATTATTTTGTTCCTATAAGCAAAATTATTGAATCCTTTTCCATAGGTGTAGTTGTTACAATGTGATATTTTCTTTCCTTCCCTCACTGCCATCTTTAGCAATAGAATGTGAAATGGTGATGCTGGCCCATGGAGAGGCTTTTCCCAAGAAGGACAAATATCTTAATGGAGACGTGATGACATTTTCCTGTGCAAAACGTTACACCAGAGTAGGACCGGACTCTGCTCAGTGTTATTATTTTGGATGGTCCCCAGCACCTCCGACATGTCAAGGTAAATATTTACTCTCAGGTTATTGAAAAGGGAGAATAGTAATTCATCTGACTCTTGAATACTCTTAATCTTGTGGTGGGCTTCTTCTGTATTGTAGCCTCTCCTCCAAGTCAAATCATTCATCTGTCCCCCTGCTAATGCAGGGACTGTTGCCTTCAGCACGTTTTCATTGTCTAGTTCTAAATGCCCTGACTAACTGAGTTTTCACCATTTACAGTGGGAAACTATTCCTGAACCTCATATCTCACAGTTAGGATGTTTCTTCCCTTTCTTAATTTCATCCTATTATTCTTAGCTATGCATAGTGGAGAGGCCTGTTGTCTGAAAATGGACAGGTAAAATTTACACATATAAAAGTCCACTCAGACTTTTCATAACAATGGTTAAAAATTACAATATGTCTGATCCAGAAAAGGATAGGCTGTGCCTACCTAGTCCCTCTGTGTTGTAGGCGAGGGGCATAAGATAACCTTAGTGCATACCCCTATTTCCTTTCTAAATTATCCAGATCATGCCTCATTGTTTAAAGTAGGGTACTGTCAGGGTATACCCCCCCAAATCTGAACTCTAAGGTACAGATGTGGGGACCCACATGAAAGACCCCCTAAACTTATCTTCTACCAGCTTAGGTTAAAACTCTTCCAAGGCACAGTCTTCTGCCTTGGACAGATGTTGCTGCCATCACCAAGTGATTTTCACAAATATTCAGGGAAGGGTCACTTGGAAACCCTGTCCCCCCCCAAAATACCCCCCCAAGCCTCTTCACCTCCTTTCTTGGGGAGGCTGGAGAATAAAATACCAATCAGACATGAGCACGGACCAACCCCTTGTCTAAGGACTTTGGAATCAAAGGATTATTTTAAAAAAAAGTAAATTTTATTAAAAAAGAAAGAAACATCTGAAAACTCAGGCTTTAGGGATTAAACACCAAAAATAACTTTCTTGGAGTTCAGTTTAAAGGTTACAAGCAAAACAAAAGCACCTGGGGTTAGCACAGAGGAATCCACAAACCAAAACAATCAAAGGTTCCTAATCGCATCTGTCTTAACTTTTCCTGTGCTACTTACATATCTGGGGTTCCAAATGAGGCATTTCTAGGTATGATGCTGATGATTTTCCATATCTGGCTTAAAGTTTACAGCATGTTGCTGCCTTCCCCTCTCTCCAGCCTGAAAGACAAAGAACCCCCACTCATTTTTCCAATTTGAAAGGGTACAGCCTCCCTATTGATTCCCCGATCAGGTGCTAACTCAGGTTAAGCTTCTCTTAACCCTTTACAGTTAAGGCAATTAGGGTTCAGTGCTCAGGAGGATCCTATAGCTATTGACTGGCTGGGTGTCCATTAAAGGGAGTTACCCCCCACCTCATTTATCACAGGTACTAACAATGCAAGCTAATTATTCATAGTACGGGGAGGTGTTATGTAAACTTCTATCACATATCTATACTGGTGTTTTTCTACCCAGTCCAAAAACCATCTCACTCCTTGCTCTTCTATCCTGGAGTAGAATCTACTAATTGTGTGGAGTGAGACTAGGATGAGCCCTGCAAAATCATTTCCACTTGTGACCTAAATCAGCATTTGAATCCAAATCTCCAGAGATGTGTGGTCACTCACTAAGACATTTGTGTCACATTTCCCCACTTGCAGGAGTTAATTTGTTTTCATCCATGTTGATTATAGAGTATTTCTAGTTGTGCCTAATATTATACTAAATATTCAGATATTCTTTTTGTTCTAGTGGAAATCAAAGATTGTGGGCCACCACCCAGCATTACCAATGGGAATATTATCAGTGAACTTCATGAGAAATATCAGCATGGTGACTCAGTGGAATATGACTGCAACCTCAGATTTAAAATGATCGGATCAAAGAATATAGAATGTGTTGATGGAGAATGGTCATCTTCACCCGTTTGCATTGGTAAACTATAGATTTTTCACTCTTAAGATTAGAAAACTATACACAATGAGGCATAGTAACATGCTGGCTGGTGTGCAAAGTTTCGGTACCATAGCCCTCTGTGGGATGGAATCAGACCTGTGAAAGCTTGTGACAGGTGCATTCTTTAGTGAGGTAACACTGGAAAGACTCCGGCCTTAATTGAAGTCAATTAAGCAGTTTCTCTTAGGGATTACTTGGGCGGCAATTGTTGGGCTAATGAGGCAATTTATTCAGTAAATGGGAAGATATATCTGGGCGGAACTAGGAAGTGAAGGGAGAGGAGAGAAAGCTGTGTGGAATGCTTTTCCTGTTGTATGCTGAAAACTAAAAGCACATGTGGTGAGAGAGAAACAGGCTGTGTGTTTGTAGCTAGGTAGCAGTATTCACACAGTAAGTGAAGGGATACCCTGTGACAAAGTATGTTTATTACCTTGATGCCTAATATGCTACTCAGGGACCAACTGTAATTTGCAGGATCTGGAACGAAGGTTGATTAGGAAAATTGTAAGCTCTTTGGTTCTGTGTTTGTACCATGCTAGCAAAATGGGGTCCTGGTCCGTAACTGGGGCTCCTTGATACTGCAGTAATATTATTTATGAGTGCTATATGGCTAGTTTACTACTCGTACCTTGAGGGAGGCATTTGGTATGCATGTTAATTCTTATAATTTTAAGAATTAAAAATAAATGCACAAAACTATAGTATTTTCTTGCTCTTGCAGTTTATTTGGAAATCAAATAGAGTTTTTTTTGTTTGGATTCAGTAGCAGTGAAGACCTGCAGCTCCAGGAAATAATTACAGATCTTTTCATAAAATAAAGAGATACTATGAATGTTACCTATTTATAGAGAATCTTAGGTGCACGTACAAAAACAGTTGAAAAGCAAAGAGGTGTGGAAAAGGATATTTGTGCAGATCAGTAATGGAATGTTTCCTGGGGGAGTGTGTTGTAAGGAGCAATTTAATAGAGGGAGGGGAGGTTGGGTCGTGTATAATAAGCGATAAGGAATCCTAGGTGTAGGGGTGGACATGAAATTAAGCACAAACTAAAAGTGAAATGAGAGGAGAAAAAAAAAGCAGCTAGCCAGGAGATTTTGTGATGAATGTAGGTAGGTGGGGGTAGGCAATATGGGGCAAAAAGACAGGTAGTAATGAGATTGTGCTGAGCCTTGGAAGTGAGAGTAAGGAACCTGAATTTGTTGCAGTCAAAGAGAGCCAGCAAAGGAAAGAATCCAGAGAGCAGTGATGTGGTCACAGCAGGAAGGGAGGGAAATTATTTTAGCGCTGTTTTTGCTGCAGATTGGAAGATGAGAGGCTGAGCTTGAGGGAAGGCAGGAAATATGACTGCAACCTGAGATTTAAAATGATTGGATCAAAGAATATAGAATGGGAACAAGATCAGGTCCTAAAATAGTGATTTTAATATTTGCATTAAATTTCTTTTATGATATATCTGTAAATGTGACAAAACTATAATATGGATCATTTATGTTCTTTCTCCTACAGAAGAGGAAAAAATGTGTGTCCCACCCCCCAGTATTGTCAGAGGGAGTGCTATCAATGTAAACCAGAACCAATATTTTCATGGTGATTCAGTGGAGTATGGCTGTGAAGGAAACCTTGAAATTGTTGGGACAAATATCATAAAATGTCTTAGTGGAGAATGGACATCTTTACCTTCATGTGCTGGTAAACTGTCGTTAGATAACACTTTAAATAAAATTAAGTTACATTGATGTTTAAAGATGTATAGAGTTTAATAGTATTTTCATAAATATAGATGAATAATGTGGATATTGTATCCAAAACCAATTATATTAAAATAACATCAAGGTTGCAAAGTCAAGCACTCAAAAGTTAGGAAATACACAACTGAAGGTTGTCCATGTATCTTTACTTCTGCCTTCCTGGACATGTGTTGTGTTATAGTCTTTAATCAGATGAACAATATACTATATTTTCCACAAAACCCCAGCCTCATTCAGCGAATGAGAAGTTATTCAACATTCCTTTTTATCCTCTACATTCATTATGTGGCCACGGCCTTATTTACTGCACACCATTCAAACCCTGCACTGAATAGAAAACTACTAATTTCCTGCTGGATGTTTCTGTGTTTCTCATCATAGTATTTGAGCACTCCACAAACATTACTACATGTGTTCTCACAACAATCCTGTGAGATAATGGGGAATTATTTCCATTTCACAGGTAGGAAACTGAAATACAGACATTAGGGCTAAAATTGTCAAAAGCGTCCACTAATACCAAATGAGACACCTAGGCTCTAACTTTCCACACTACTTCTAGCAGTTTTATAGCACACTGTATGTTAAAAGCACAGCTCCCATTGACTTCAGTTTCAGGCATGAGTGCTCAGCAGTTCTACAAATCTGGCCCTAGATGTCTTGTGGTCAACTGTGAACATTTAATTGACTTGGCTAGCACCATATAATAATTCTTTTACAGAGTCAGGGATACAGTCCAATTCTCTTGGCCAGCATTCAACTTTGTGAACAATGAGACAATCCCTCCTCTTCAGGAAATTTCCTACCTCATTCTTTACCAGCCTTCTAGTGTGAAGAGTTGAAACAAGGTTCCTAAGACCACAATCTCTTTTACTATACAACCCTAATTCATCCTCTGACCAGGACCGTCCTTTGGACTGAAGTGGGATGAAAAAAGTATGTGATCATGTAATCAAAGACTGTAATTTAATGCATAATCACAAGGGAGCCAAATTAAGATTGAATAGGTAACCTTCATTCTGGCACTTCCTAACATAAGATTTTTTTTTTGGATGCCGTTTCAAAATTAAATAACAAGAAAACTGTAAAAACAGAAATTCCATTATGTGGAACCATTCTGACATTCAATTTGTATCATCGGCAAGGTTTGGCTCTTTGGATCCACTGCACAGACTTCTGAGTTAAAGGAGGCTGTCCTCCTTTGTGGATCAGGTACTATAGAAGACATACACTCTCCCAGTGAGTTTCACAGATATTTGAGAGCAAAGAAATATAGAAACTCAGGACTGCTGGATTTAATTCCAGGTTCTGGATAGGAGTGTATACTAGTGATTATAGACCCTTCCACTGTCCCACCCCCTGCTCCTATCCTTCTCCTGACCCCCATCCATCAGGCCCCTCCTGCTCCTCCTCTATACTCCCACCTTCCTCTCTGTCTATACCTTTTTGCTGGCTCCTGCCCTTTGCTCCTATATTCCCCTACATCCTCCAGCTCCTGCCCCATCCCCTTCTGTTCCTATCCAACACCATCTGTTCCTATACCTTGCCAAAACACTTCCTCTCCCTCTACTCCCATCCTCCCAGATGTTGTCCCCCCTTCCACCACTGTCTCCCACCCCCAAGTGCATTTCCTCACACTCTGACTCTGCAAACCCCTCTCCCTGTACCCCACCAACCCACCGTTTCTCACCCCCTGCATACTAAATCAGGCTGCTTCCTTATTCTCCTCACTACTTGAGCACTGTAAGTTAACATTAAGAGCGCAAGGGAAGACAATCTTCCTGTTCTCAGTTCTGGATCCCAACAGGACTACAGCAAACTGGAGCAGTAATTGTATGGAAAGTCCTGCTCAGCTCCTATCGCTGCCGAATGCAGTGTGTTCACTCACTTTGTGGAGATGGCACGTGCACAGTCTGGTCACTCACAGGAGCTCTAAGGACATGGAGCATGTTCAGTGCTGACAGAATCTTCAAAAATTTCAGTTGTCTTTTGAGCTCGTGTGAGCTGAAATTATTCAAAGGTTCATACATTGGCCATATTTAGGCAGTATTTCCCAGGAACAGCAAAAGGCACATCTCTGATGCCAGGATGTCCCCTCTTGCCAAATTTGAGATCCATGCCTCAGTATGGAGGAGCTAAAGCTTCTAAAAACATTCTTACAACCAACTCATTAACATGGGCAAAAGAATGTGTTTTTCATTTACTTCATTCTTAGAAAAGGCAGAACCATTTTACTAACACTTTTCATACTAATAACTTCATAATGACATCATCATATCAATCAGAATTCATAAGTTGTACAGAATCATCACGCGTAGCATAACAAATTTCAGCCTGAACAGTTTAAGTTTAACAAAGTTCTACTGTGAAGAGTTGGACAATCTTAATTTAGGCAGCTCTACCTGCACCGTTTCTAATTATTTGGAGAACCGTTCTCCACCTGGCATAGCTCCCGTATTGGTTTCATGCTGGGTTTTCTCTACTGTGGCTCCTAGTTTGCAAAGACTTAGGCATTAGTTTAACTTGACGCACCATGAATAGTCCTACTGAACTCAAAGGGGTACTCAGTGTGTAAATGTAGCACATAAGTAAGTCTTCACAGTCCTGGGGTCTAAATTTGTTCTGGAGTTTCAAAACAGTTTGACCCCTTGTTTCAATGTATCTTTCCAATAACAGGCAACTTTGTAGCATCCCTGGGACTTTTAGGATGTAAGGGGCTATACGGTGGGTTTGTTTATTTGTTTGCTTTATGGAATTTTCCAATAACCTCAAACATTTCCAGGATGTGAGAGATTAATCCCACCCTCTGACCTCCTGTATGTCTGAAGCCGGTCTTTTCATACTGGAACTACTTTTGTGGCCTTTTCTTCTAATTCTTTCTTTCAGTTTCACAGGCTACTATAAGATAGTATATGGACTATGAAAATCAGGTAATTGCACTAAAATAAGATTTGCATATTTACAAAACCAAGAAAGTAAGTAAGTCACTAAGGAGCTTCGGAAAATTGTATCCTGTATTCAACCCAGTGGTCAGTTTGCTTAGCTTGCACAATTATCTGACAGGTTTCAGAGTGGTAGCCATGTTAGTCTGTATCAGCAAAAAGAACGAGGAGTACTTGTGGCACCTTAGACTAAAAAATTTATTTGAGCATAAGCTTTCGTGGGCTAAAACCCACTTCATCAGAGAAGCCTTCATTATAACTCCCAGAAACTCCTAATTAAAGACACAAGGCCTGGTTCAGCACATCAACTTTAAGACACGTATTCCTTTCTTGGATACTGATTGTTTGAAATAATCTGCTGATGGTGGTACACTTCTCTACACAGTGGTGGGGTTTGAAAAACAGCAGAAAGAAAATAGCAGAAGAAAAAATCAAATTAAAATTTGGTTGTTCTTTCACACATTTAAAGGGACACTGTTAACTTAAAAAAATCACCTTCTGTTAGAAAATATCTTGCCTGCTATTGTTAAAAGCACACAAACTATAAACACTGGAGAAAACATGCTTTTCCTTTGATCTCCTTCTGCTACTAATCTTGGACATTACTTGTAACAATAGTAGGTACAAAATTTTCATGTAGACACATCTTCAAGTTGATGGAATCTCTTTAAATGCATATTTACTTGACAGGTTCTTTGATCTATAACATATTTTAATTTTTGTGTTGGGTTTTATTTAGATCCATCTGTCAAATGTGTACTTCCAAGGAATCTTGAGAATATCGGATTTTTATCGGTTTACAATTTTCAAAAGAGTTTCTATCACAAAGATGTTGTAAAGTACAGATGTAATTCAGATGTCAAGAAACTTAAACAAACAGTCTGTGAATATGGGAAATGGTCACCCAAGCCAGAATGCATTGGTAAGTATTTGCATTTATATAAAATTGTTGCTTTGTAATCCAGCTAAAGAATGCTAATTTCATTAAAGCTACTATTAATCTAAACGAAGTTCACTAGTTTGAAAAATAGGACGGATTTTAATAATTAAACCATAAATCTGTTTATATGCTAATAGGAAGAAAACACTGACCAAATACTTTTTAAATTGCAGAAAGAATTTGACATCGTAAACAAATGACTTTTGGCTATTTACTATGAATTACTTTTGCAGAACAATTAAGAGTCTGAATAAAGTACTTATTGCAATGAGAGTTGGTTTAGTTTCTCTCTCTCTACATAGAGATGATGTCTTCTTGATCTGCAGTGCCATAAGTGAATGCAGATTACGTAGACCTGACTTTTGTGCTGTGCTCAGAAAGAAACTTTAAACAAACTGTAGAATTTTTGGGTCAGTGGGAGACTGCTAAAGAAAATGTCAGACCAGTGTGCTGAGCTTGTGCTAGTGAGTCTCTCTCTCTCTCTAATTAACTTAATCCTGTAGCAGAAGAGAAAGGGGACTCCAAAGGAAATGATTTTTGCCCTACATGTTTAACTCAATGGTTTACAAAATTTGTGTCCTCTGTGGAAGAAAAGAGGGACTCAGTATCGTGAGTGGTTTTATCCTCAAGTTACTAGGGTTGAACCGCATTTGAGGTACATGGAGACTGTGATTAAGGCCAATAAATATCTGTGGAAATGAAACCTCAACAAATGCAAAAACCTCTCAATAAGAGGAGGAGGGGGGAAGACTAGAAACTCTGGAAAACCAGGTGAGGGCTAGATGTGTTTGGATTCTGTGTTTTGTAATATCATTTTGAGCCTTCATGCAATACAATCCCCATGCATAAATCTGGAAAAATGGATAATCTAAGAAATGCTGCCAGTTTGTCTGATGTTGGACAAAAATAGAATCCTGGAGGCTGCTAGGGCTGCAAGTGACTTAATTTTGTGGTGTAGACAAGCCCTAAGTCGACTTTATCTAATTCGAGCTCGAGCCCCCGAATTAATGAAGTCGATTGTGCTTGGCCACACCATGCTCATTGTCTCTCTGGAGCGCGTCCTCACTAGTAGCGCCTGGATCGATGCACAAAGCAGTGCATCGTGGGTGGCTATCCCAAAGTGCAACTTGCCGCAGTGTTTCAGGAAGTTTGTGCATGCCTCATGGGACCAAAACATTGTCTCAGGGAAGAATGGGAACATTACGTCAATATCCCATGATGCACTGTACTTCCTCCCTCACATCAGCGGCAAACAACCACGTGGTTTTCGCGCCTTAAAACTGCCACAAGCATGCCATAACCCCAGAAGCATGGAGCCCGCTCACCTGTGCATTCTTGCTGTGAGCATCTCAAACACCTTGCGCCTTCTCCTGCAGTATTTCCAGAGCCAAGGTAGCGTCCGCCGCGCGGAACATAGCAATGTCCTGCAAGCAGCCCTTCTGCAAGCCATTAAAAAAACAACTCACAGTTGTTGCTGGCAGTCAGAGCAGCTGCACTATGTTGAGCGCTGTTACTGGTCCCGTGAAACAAGCACTGGCTGGTCGGACCGGATCATTTGGCAGGTCTGGGATGATGAGCAGCGGCTGCAGAACTTTCGAATGCGGAACACCACCTGCCAGGAACTTTGTGCAGAGCTCTCCCCTGCCCTGCAGTTCAGCAACACAAAAATAAGAGCTGCTCTGACTGTGGAGAAGTGAGTGGCAATCGCTATTTGGAAGCTTGCAATGCTAGACAGTTACCGGTCAGCGGGGAATCAATGTGGAGTAGGTAAATCAACCAATGGAGCTGCTGTGCTCCAAATGTGCAGGGCCATTAATCAACTTCTGTTATGAAGGGTAGTGAGTCTGGGAAATGTGCAGAACATAGGGGATGGTTTTGCCTCGATGGGGTTCCCTAATTGTTGTAGGGTGATAGATGGTACGCATATCTTGGCACCAGACCACCTTTCCAAAGGATACATAAACTGAAAGGGATACTTTTCAATGGTGTTGCAAGTGCTGGTGGATCATGGGGAGTTTCACTGATATCAACCAGGATGGTCGGGAAAGGCTCATGACGCACGCTTCCTTGAACTCAGATCTGTTCAAAAAGCTGCAATCTGGGACTTTCTTTCCAGACCACAAAATTGACATTGATGACATTGAGATTCCTATAGTTATCCTGGGGGACCCAGCCTACCCCAAGGCTCATGAAGCCATAGACTGGACGTCTGGACAGCAGTAAGGAACCATTCAACTATAGGCTCAGCAAGTGCAGAATGGTGGTTGAATGTGCCTTTGGTTGTTTAAAAGGGCCCCGAAGAAATCTACTAACAAGGCTGAACCATAGGGAGGAGAACATCTCCATGGTTATAGCTGCCTGCTGTGTGCTCCATAATATCTGTGGAAAAATAGGGGGAAATTTTCTGCAGGGATGGGCAGTTAAGACAGGTCACGTGGAAGCCATTTTTGAGCAGTCAGACACCATGGCACCAAGAAGAGTACAGCGAGGCTTTGAAAAGCCTTTTCAGTAATGAGTCACAGTAATGTGAACTGCTTGTCTGCATTGTGCTTTCCCAAACCTTCACCTGGCTTGTATCACTGTCTCTGTAAAGCCAAACCCCCGCCCAAGCACGCTGCTTCCACTCAGTAAAGAACATTTATTTCTCGAATCCATTTACTTTATTTAACAAACATAAGTAAAGAAGGAGAGCAGAAAGAAAAGGTAACCTTGGGGAAAAGGGGTTGTAAAGTTGGAAAGTGAAAAACATTTTCAGCTGTGTAACATAACACCTCATTCCAGTCTATCAAAGGTGGGTGAATGGGCGCCTTCTGTTCCTTGTACCCTCCCCCCCTGAGTTAAGCGAAAGGGATAATGGACTTTTTGCCCACGCCTCATGGAACGCTTGCGGGAGGGTGATTCTGGCCCAGGTGATGCTGGCTGGCTGTCCACCAGGGTCTGCAGAGGGACTCAACCCTCCTGCTTCTGTTCCTGCAGTTCAACCAGGTGCCTCAACATGTCTGCTTGGTCCCTGATAATCCGAAGCATCTCATCCTGCACCACAGGCTCTTGCTCATTGGAAGCTTTCCTGCTTTCCATGTCCATTTTCTAACTTTTTGGACACTGAAATCCTCCATGCTCTCAGCTCTGCGTCAGTTGTCCCAGAGGCATTCGTTATCTCAGTAAACATGTCCTTCCACATTCTCTTTCTCCTCCATTCTAATCACTGAAAGTCTGCTTTCAGGTGTTGATGACCCACCGAAGGACACATCTCTAGCTTTCAGAAAGGGGAAAAAATAAAGGAGCCACTGTACATGAATAAAATGTTTCCCTAGCAAGGCCATTTTCTTTAAAAGAAAACCCTTATTACACTAGGTGCAAGCCATAACATAATCAGAATCCATAACCGTTCACTGTGCTGTTTGCTGCTCCAGTGAGTAGTGCCCCCTTCCCCCCCCCCCCACCTGCGAGTCATGGACTTTTAATGAGAACTTCCCCTGTTTCCCCTAGGCAACCCTATGTGATATCAGTCTCCTGCGGGTAACAGAGGTGGAAAGGAAGGAGATGCTGCAAGTGTCTGTCCTTATGCTGTGTACTGCAATGATGCCAGCATTAATTCAGGAGTTGCATGGGAAAGTGTCCTACCATGGTGGAAGAAATAAGACTGCCCTGCCCAGAAATCTTCTGCAAAGGATTGCAGAGTACCTCCATGAAAGTTTCCTAGAGATATCCATGGAGGATTCCCGGGCTATCCCAGTCCACATAAACAGTCTTTTCCAGGGGCCACCCTCTGCATAGCTGGAGCTGCCTCTTGTAAGCAAAGAACCACAGCACCTCGCTTTTTCTTCACGGTAAACATGCAATAGCACTGAACGTGTGTGCCCACTAAAGTTTAACTGGACTTTCCTTTTAAATGTATACTCATCAGAGGTGCCTTCCCTGGCATCACGGTGGACCACCATGCTGTCATGCGACCCACAGAGCTCCAGGGTTAAAAATATTTCCTGGATCTCAGGGAGAATTGATCCACTGCTCGCCTGTCTCTCATTCTCCTCCTCCTCCTCCTCCTCTTCCTCATCCACCATATAATCCTCCTTGTTGTCCCTAGACTCACACACCTGTGAGATGTCCATGTTGCTTGTGGGGGTGCTGGTAGGGTCACCCCCGAGAACTGCATGCAGCTCGTTGTAGAACTGGCTTGTGTGGGGTTCAGCACCAGAATGACTGTTTGCCTCCCTTGCCTTCTGGTATGCCTGGTGAAGTTCTTTTATTCTCACACAGCACTGCTGTGTGTCCCTCATGTAGCCCTTCTCCCGCATTCCGTGAGTGATCTTTGCATAGATGTCAGCATTTCTTCTGCTGGATCGGAGCTCTGCCTGCACAGACTCTTCTCCTCACACAGTGATGAGATCCACCACCTCCTGTGCAGACCAGAATGGAGTGTGTTTGGGGCACGTAGTCTCCATGATCAGCTGTGCTCAAGCTGGCACACTCTCGGTGCTGATCCAACAGGAAATGGGAATTCAGACGTTCCCGGGGCTTTAGCAGGGGAGGTGCTGTTTCCTGTGAACCTGGCTGCAGTGCAGCAGAGTTGAGCGTGATCTCCAGAGCAGTCATAGATGAGCATTGTGGCACACCACCTGGAGGCCAATTAAGTCAAATTATGCAACGCTGCGTCTCTACTACCTCGCAGTTGGCCCATGAAAATTGAACTAAGCGCTACACCTCTCGCAGAGGTGGATTACAGAAGTCGACATCAGAGGCGACTTAGGTGGACGTAAATGACTCGGTAGCGCAGACACATATATTCACAGGTCAACTTAAGGCGGCTTCCTTCGACCTAACTCTGTAGTGTAGACCAGGCCATAGCTTACAAAGGCCTGTTGTTTCCTGACCTGGGACCTTACAAGGGTCCTGATTAAAGATTCTATTCCCCTCAAATGGGCACTTGAGGGGCTCAAAAGAGAGCAATCATATTTCCTATTAAGTTCCATGTTTTTCATGAGGACCATCCTTGCACCTCTTTGTTTCTGGGGTTTGTCAGGGACTGGAATGATCCCTGTGTAAGTCAGAGCAGCCCTTCCTTCCTCAGCATACCCATACATTGGTACACTGCTGTGTGGGATGATTCTGAGGGGCATCAGCCAACTCTTTTCTATTTGAGTCCCCCTTGTGCCAGTGGTGAGATCCACCAACTTAGAGCTCCTATAGGCCACTAGGTCCAGTATAGACAGACTGCAGGGAGCATCAGAATGAAGGCCGTCATTTCACTTGTGAACCCGTTACCCGGGGTTTTCAGAACCCCCAACAGGGACAACTTAACTATTTCACTCCAGGCGGTGTAAGGAATAAATCAACAGGAACACAGCACTTCCGTCTGATCAGATTCATGCTACTAAGCATGCTCTATCTAAAATTACAGTTTATTAGATTTAAGCACACACAAACATAAGCAATAGGTTTAGATCATCCCAGATACTTACCTAACATCTGGAATATGTTTTGAATAATTGAATAGTATTCAGTTATTCAGTATTGAATAATTAACAGCAGGTTCGCAGTGGCCAGTTGCTCACCCACTGGGGAGAAAGGGTATCAGGAAAAATGTCTCTCAAGATGGCTTCAGAGGACTGCTCCCAAGTACACTCTATTAGCTAATGTTTTATAACTAACTTCTACAAAACACATAAGTCATAATGACCTCTACTGGATCATCACTTTTCTAACTTTTAATATCAAAGGTGTCTAGATTCAAAGTTTTCCAGCCACCAAGGTTTTCACACTCAGTTTTTTACTTGTCTGTCCCCGCCTCCCATTCTGATAAGCAGAAACTGTAGCTAGTTTTGACCTTGTCTCTAAAAGCCTGTCTCCAAATTAACCCTTAACTACGTGGTATTCTATTTCATTACTTCAGGGTGGTGGAATGCACACAAAATGGTTGCAATTAGCTTGATCATATTTTGGGGTATACACACCCCTCAAATCCAAGGCAACAAACCAAGCACTAGAGCTATGTGGGAACTGGCATTTCTGTTCCATGGAAAATTTCACATTTAAAAAAAAAAATCATCCCCAAGTCAGAACAAAAAATCCAAAATGCCATTTTTTCCACAATTTGAGAAGAATTGAAATAGAATGTTTGAAAAACTCTGGACAGGGAGCTGATCAGCTAGCAGATCTTTGTGATTCAGCACCATATGAATATGATGGCAATTAAAAGTGGAGAATGGTTACTAAAGATCTGTGGTACACTCAGTTTTTCATCTAATAACTGATCTTATTTGCAATGAACTGTCACATTTACCCTATTTTGAGCCATGAGATCTGACTGAAACTATCTTTTGTTGAAGAGAATAAAAGAAAATGCCCACCTCCCCCTCAGTTACCAGGAGCCTCCAAGATAACAGAGAAAAGAAGCTATGAGACTGGTGAAAAAATAGCTTTTACGTGTCTGGAAAATTTCAAGCTTCATGGAGTGAAAGAAATAATGTGTGAAGATGGGAAGTGGCAGTCACCACCACACTGCATTGGTCAGTAGGATGTTTTATTCATGTTTTTGTTTTTAATACAGATTTCCTGAAATTGGATGAATCAGACAAAAAACACATTCAGTAATAACAACTGTCATATTGTTGGAGCTGATACACACTGGGCCTAACTCTGCTCCCATTGAAGTAAAGGTAAAATTCCCACTGACTTCAAAGAAAGAAGAGTTAAGCCAGTACTGAGCTTTCTTAAAAATCCCTCACTTAATGCACCCCTCAGTGTGTAGGTGTATGTTCAGCTCTCATTTGGGGCTAGAAACAAGATGGAATAATCACACTTTAATGAAACTCTTCAGCATTATCCAGCTTTGGTATATGGAAAATTTTTTGAGCGTACAGAGAAGCAGGAATTCAGTCACTTCATCACTGTTATCCTCATTAACTTGGGGTTAAGAGGAAAATTTTCAGTGGACATATTATTGCATAATTTTCCTTCATGGCGGTTTTATAGCTTCTTCAGAATTATCTAGTTCTGGCCAAAGTCAGAGAGAAGATATTGCACCAGATGGACCATTGCTCACGTTCAGCATGACAATCCCTGTGTTTCTGTTTGACTGTACTGTGCTTAACTTACACGGTAACCGCTTCAAATGTTTATTATGGGGCTGGCCAGAGGATTTGTTTGTAGCATTTCTTAATTTGAGCCCATACAAGGAGTCCTGCAATAAGAACAATGACTAGAACTTACATTCACTCAGCTTCACCTTTTGTTCTTTCAGTTCTGGATTACATGTGCATTTGATATGTAAATTTTATTAATTTTTCTCTTTCAAACAGAAAAAAAATCATGTTTGCAACCATATCCTGTAGAAAATGGTGAGATTTTAAGTCTAGAAAATCAAAGCTTAAGAATGGAGCAACCGGGACCAGTGACTTATCCGAATGGTGAAACATTAAAGTACATCTGTAATGCGGGCTTCATGTTAAGAGGCCCGTCAGAGATAACTTGTAATATGGAAAAATGGACCTCACCTCCTGCGTGTATTGGTAATTATACTGTCTGCTGTGTTGCGTTTCCATTAATATTTTTTCAGTAGAGCAATCAAAGAGCCAAAGTCTCTGCTAGTGTAATTCCAATGGGTTCAGCAAAGAATTTGGCCCAGTGAGCTTTAAGTGGAGGCTAAATGATGGTGAACAGGAACTCTTACATTTGTTTAGATTGTTGTGAAACAAACTTCTAACTGAAGGATTTATTTAAAAAAAAAAAAGTTTCGTTTTTAAAAACTGCCTCGTGAAACTTATCTTCTGTCCCAGTGATTGCTCCCTCTTTTTTACTTCTCTGAGAAAATGAGACCTCTTCTAGCGCTCTGCCCTGCAGGCCCCATGAAGACCATAGGCACATCTGTCTCAGCAGGCTAATGTTTCCTGACAGCTTCCAAACAGTCACTGGTGCCAGCTATTTCCACTGTCAGTTCTTCTCTACACCTGGCATCTTCATGGGTCAAAGGACCGGTGTCAGGAGCTGGTAGTGGAAGAGACTGGTTCCTACTGGCGTACAGACTGTTACGTTTCACGGACTGAGTGTTCTGAGTTTACAACGCCAAAGAGCCAGAGCAGAACAAGCTGTACCCAAAAATCCCAACCTGCCCTGTATGCCACACAGGAGCTGGAAATTCTCCCTCCTTGGCGCAGTATCATGCTATGCCCATAGAAAACAATAGACATCAGCCAGTGTTCAGGTGGTAGCAATCGCCTGGGAATTCGCTTGTTCACAGAGTCAAAATAACTAAAAAAACTGTACATTTTATTTTACTTTAAAATATACTAAACTATGACTGAAGAAATTTTGTAATTGGATGGAATCAATCCATCCAAAAAATAAGAATTCTTTTATAACTTAAGTTTTTATAATGATTCAGAAAACAGAGCATATATATTTGAATAATCTTGTTTTAGTAGAGAGAGAGAGAATATGTTACATGATGGGTATTTTCCATCTTTCATTACTATGATTCTACAATAGAAGACAGATTTTTCTAACTTTCTGATAATGGGTAGGGTCATTTCCCTCAGTCATTGTCCAATGTACATTCCTAAAGTGCTCACAAAAGTTTAGTACATCCAGCATTTCTGCTTTGGGATGTAATTGGGATGCTGCAGTAAGCACTGTACCTGTACTGCATCTTAGCAGCAAAAACTGACATGCCTTGAACTAAGATGGCTCGTGAATAAGGCTTGCATTTGAGCAAGGTGAGGTGCTTCTTTACACTTTTAAAAAATGTGTGTTGTTTTGTGAGATGCAATATAGCACAGAAATTAGCACTTCCAGCTGGAAAAGGCACATGCATTGATATCTTGTCAGTACAGAACAATAAGGAGCCTTTTGTTTATTTCACAGGGGGAAAGGGACCCATCATTTTGTACTTATAGCACTCATCACTTGCATGTGACAGATAAGTCAGGTTAAGGATCACATTCTAACCAGTCCTGGCATAAGCTCACAACAAATTCCCGGATTCCTCTATATGTAATAAATAGACAATTTCCAGTGATACTTAATTTTCAAAAACATGGCCACATGCTGAGAAGTGAGTCAAACTCTTATGTATACGTTAAAACAGGAATTTTAATGTTACTATAGGGTCATTCCTGTAATTTTGACTTTGTTGGTAAATATGTTTTTATGGAAAAGCAATAGTTAATTTGGGGTTTCTTCTTGAACATTTCAATTTTTCTATAATGTGAACCTCCCCATGTGCTGCCCCTGGGATGGGGAATACCAGTGGAGAAGTAACATTTCCCTCTATGTAATGCAACTTTTATAGGTGTTACAACCAGGGCTTTACAAAAAAAAATGTATTAAGCCAGTCTACATAATAGTGAGTGCAAATTCCAGCAATGGCTGCCCAATCCACAGTCATGGTCTATAATAATCACACAGTCCTAGGACTATTGAAATGAGTATGTGGTATAGTACTGGGCTGTCTAGTCTTGTGGCAAAGGCACTGGACTGGGACTTCAGATATCTGGCATCTGTTCCTGATTCTAAAACAAATGTCCTTTGTGATCTTGGGCAAGTCACTTAATCCTTCAGGGCCTCAGTTTACCTTCTGCAAAGGGATAATACTTATTTACCTCAGAGGACACTATGGAGATAAATTAATTAAAGCTTGTGAGATGGTCTGATGCTATTACGATGGGTTCTATCTTTTCATCTCTATAGCATTAATAAGGGCTTGTGTACATGAGGCAGTTGCCCAAGTTTATCTTGAGTTGTGATTTTAAACCTATTTAGTTAAACTGAAAAGGAGTACTTGTGGCACCTTAGAGACTAACCAATTAGTTGAGCATGAGCTTTCGTGAGCTACAGCTCACTTCATCGGATGCATACTGTGGAAACTGCAGAAGACATTATATACACAGAGACCATGAAACAATACCTCCTCCCACCCCACTCTCCTGCTGGTAATAGCTTATCTAAAGTGATCATCAAGTTGGGCCATTTCCAGCACAAATCCAGGTTTTCTCACCCTCCGCCCCCCCCCCCACACACACACACAAACTCGCTCTCCTGCTGGTAATAGCCCATCCAAAGTGACCACTCTCTTTACAATGTGTATGATAATCAAGGTGGGCCATTTCCAGCACAAATCAAGGTTTTCTCACCCCCCCCCTTCAAAAAAACACACACACGCAAACTCACTCTCCTGCTGGTAATAGCACTCTCTATTACCAGCAGGAGAGTGAGTTTGTGTGTGTGTGTTTCCACAGTTTCCACAGTATGCATCCAATGAAGTGAGCTGTAGCTCACGAAAGCTCATGCTCAAAATAAATTGGTTAGTCTCTAAGGTGCCACACGTACTCCTTTTCTTTTTGCGAATACAGACTAACACGGCTGTTACTCTGAAATTGTAAAGAGAGTGGTCACTTTGGATGGGCTATTACCAGCAGGAGAGTGAGTTTGTGTGTGGGGGGGCGGAGGATGAGAAAACCTGGATTTGTGCTGGAAATGGCCCAACTTGATGATCACTTTAGATAAGCTATTACCAGCAGGAGAGTGGGGTGGGAGGAGGTATTGTTTCATGGTCTCTGTGTATATAATGTCTTCTGCAGTTTCCACAGTATGCATCCGATGAAGTGAGCTGTAGCTCACGAAAGCTCATGCTCAAATAAATTGGTTAGTCTCTAAGGTGCCACAAGTACTCCTTTTCTTTTTGCGAATACAGACTAACACGGCTGTTACTCTGAAACCTGTTAGTTAAACTGGTGTATCAGTCTGTGAACTCTCTTATGTCCCACGTTCAGTTCCCTGCTCCACCACAGACTTCCTGTGTGACTTTGGGCACATTACCTTTTTTCTCTCTGTGCCTCAAATTCTCACCTGTAAAGTGTGGATAATAGCACTTAGATACCTCACGGGTGTGTCATGAGAGTAAATACATTAAACATTGTCAGTCACTCAGATACTATGGTGATGGTGTCTAAAAAAGTTTATTTCAGTTTAAACCAGATTCAGTTTAGTCACAACAGGTTTAAATGAAACTGAAGTGAGATACTTAAATCAAAATAAAAGTGCCAACAGAGGAGTTTGCACGGGGTTAAAGTAACTCAGTTTAAAAAATAATTTAAGTTACAATGACATGACTTCTCTGTGTTGACAAGGCCTAGCACAGGACAGGCCATTGCATGAGAAATCCAGGAGACAAGAAGCAACCAGAAATGCTGATCTTAGTCTGAGGCAGAAACTAAACATACACAAAAACTGAATTCTAATTTATTTAGCGTTTGTTTATTTAATTAACCAAGTATTGAGCAATTTTATTTAACAGTGCACATTGTGTAAGTTTCATACCCATTCATGTCTCAGTGAACATTTCTGAGTGTGGCTTGAAGCCTTTATTCAAAGTTTCTCTCTCTTTTCTCAGCACATTGTTAAACTGGGTTTATTGAATTAAGGTAATTTGTGAGAGGGTTTCACTCACTTTCAATTTGTGTGACTATTTTTTCAGAAATGCCATGCAGAGTTGCACCTGATGTCCCCCATGCTCAGGCTGAAGGTAGCGTAAAGACTAATTATGAACCTGGTGAAACAGTGCGCTATCAGTGCCACCCAGGTTTTGTTGCTGTTGGATCACAGGAGGTAACATGTAAAAGAGGGCAGTGGACCCAGCTACCTGAATGCCAAGGTACAGTGTGTAGTTTGATTGATTTAATTGTCAGGAACCTATTATAATATTATAGGCACTCAGATACCCAGGGGATGATGATGATGATGATTATTTATTTGAATTAGTATAGTTCCTAGGATCCTTAGCCATAGACCAGGGCCCCATTGTGTTAGATGCTGTGCAGACGCAGAACAAAAAGACAGTCCCTATACCAATGTGCTTTCAATCTAAGTATAAGACAAGAGTCAACAGATGGATACAGAGTGTACTGGGAGTACAAGGAGACAAGAAGACACTATTGGCTAGCATGCTAGCATGACAGACAGTGGTATCAGCACACCAATAGCCTACGTTGTCAAGTTTTTTTGTAGGCATCATGGAAAAGGAGAATTTAAAGGTGGGATCTGAAGGAGGATAATTAGGTTACTTTGTGAATGTTTATGGGGAGTGTCTCCCATGTGTGAGGGGCAGCATGGGAAAAAGCATGAAGGTGCTAGTTTGAAAATGGAACACGTGGGCAGTGGAGGCTGGCATCATGGGCCGATTGGAGAGGAGCATTGAGAGTTTGTTAGTGAATGACAGATGATGGGATATTTGATGCAATAGCGAAGCGGGGAGCCAGTGGAGGGATTAAAAGAGGTGGGTGACATGTTCAAAGGGATGGGATCGGAAAATGATCTTTGCAGCAGCATTCTGAATGGATATGACCAGATCAAGAGTGCATTTGTCAAGACCAGAGAGAAGGTTATTTCAGTTATCGAGCTGAGTCAGAGATACAGCTGGAGTAGATCGATACTTTAAGGAGACTGCAGCAGCCAATTCAAAAATGGAGCTTGAGAGCAGTATATTGTGGGATGGAACAAGGGAAATTGTAGAAATTTGGGGATCAAGTACCCACGATTTCCTGAGAAGTCTATAGGTATCCCTAAATAAACAGTGATTGCTGCACAATACACAGGGACAATTCCCCACAAGGTGCACCTGAAGGCAGTGCAGAATACACTGGGATTGGCTACCCACAGTACCACGTGCCTTTTGTTGCATCAGATAGATATACTGATAGACTCGATAAATACTTTAGGATACTTGACTGTTTTGTCCTCTGCTCCTGCAGAGGCAACAGAGGGAGCAGAAAGTTAACACCAAACTCTGTTCCACGGCTGTGCTTCATTCACTGGCAAGGCTGATACACAAATGCTGATAACTTCAGATATGGAAGGAGCTGCGAGAGGATTTGTTGTTTGTCAAATGGAAAAGGACAGAATAGGAAAGCAAATTGTTTTTCCTCCCAGCTTCTAAGAAGAGAACTTAAATGCATTTTTAAAACTATCAAAAAGATCTGCAGGTTGTTTTAACATATTTCAATTTACTTATTTGTCACAATATAGAGTCCAGTGCTGCAGCCTGTGACTTTTTTTGCCTGAATAAGGAATATAGAATAAATGCTCTCATCTCACATTTACAGATTTGTTTCATTACCTTTGTTATGAGAGTGCCTGGAGTTTTCTTTTATGGGCCATAAAGTATAAGATACTCCACAAAAGTGTTTCACATTGATAAATCTCCCCTTTCAGATGTAACATGCGGAGATCCACCTGCAGTTGCCAATGCTGAGATCATAGACCATAGACACAGAAGATATTGGCCTGCTGAAAGAGTTCAGTATCAGTGTCATGAAGGTTTTGAAAGTCATGGACCAAATGATGTCACCTGTATAAATAGGGAATGGTCACAACCTCCAACTTGCGAAGGTAGAGGTTTGAATTTTTATTAAAACAATTCATGTCAGATTGTACCAGCCCAGTATATGGGTGTCAAGTAAGGCAAGGAGGTTGCAGAATCCCTTCTGAAACATCCCTGGCAAGCAGAGTCTGAATGAATGTCGCTATTACCCTCCTTGGTTGCAGCTCATTTTCCCCAGTCCACGGTTTGTCAGCTCTATGGTCTATTGTGTAGAAGGATGGAGCAGTGGCCCTGCCGCCCTACCCCTTTTAGAACCATGTACCACTAGTAGAGAGAAAGCAGGCCTTACATGCATCTGAGCATAGGGATTGAAATTCTCTCTGGCCACTATGTAAGCTATTCAAAAGTCGGGGAAGGGTCCTTGCACCCTTGCCACAAGTGAGCACCTGTATTAGGGCCAAACAGAATCTGGCCGTTAGAATGGGTACAACATTCAGTACTTCACCAGCTCAATGGACAGTTCAAAGAGAGGGGTCATGCAGCCCTGCCCTTAACATGCTTATTATTAATTTTGCCAACTTTGGGTAAAATCACAGTGTCTCCTTCACTCCTCTCATAGTCCATATGGACATCTGTAGGTGACAGAGTCTGCAACTAGTGTCTCCTTTAAAACAGGAAAGGAAAAACTTTACAAAAATGAAGTGTAGGAAAAGTTAAATTTGAAATGAGTAAAATCAAGGTGATGCAAATATTTTCAGCCAAACAAGCTGACTTTAAGATTTTTCCATTTGGAGAAGTTAGGAAAAAGACTTATATGCTGTTTCTTATGTTTTCAGCCCCTCAATAATTCAGAAGTCTGTCTTGTTCATCTTTTTTGAAGGATGTGGAGGGAAGTTCTGGTGTCCCTTGAAATCCCAACCCATTCCTGTCAGCAATATTCTCTTTGATATTCTCTTTGTGACTAGGGCTGCAGCTGATTCAAGTGCAGATAAAACTAGTCATTGATAAAAATGTTAAATAGCATAAGGCCAAGGACTGATCCCTACAGGATCCTGGTAGAGACACACTTGCTTGATGATGATTCCCGTTAGTTATATTTTGAGACCTATCAGTTAGCCAGTTTTTAATCAATTTAATATATGACATGTTAATTTTGTATTGTTCTAGTTTTTTAATCAAATTGTCATATAGTACCCAGTCAAATGTTTTACAGAAGTCTGTCTGTTACATCACTACTTAACAAAACTTGTAATTGCATCAAAGATATATCAGTTTCGTTTGACAGGATCTATTTTCTATAGACCAAGGGTATTTCAGATTAATTATGTTAATCTCTGAAGTTAAAAAGGTTTGTCAATTGGTTTTCTACAATTAAAAAGGTTCTGATAAACTAAACACAATAAATTACATACCTTGCCTGGAGGATCTGAACAGAAATGATACACAGCTAATGAAATGTCATTAAAGATTTGGTTAAACTGAAGTATTTCTTGGAAATGTCAGTGACTGTAAATGTGCCCATGTATCTTTTCAGATATGACGTGTGGACCTCCACCTGCAGTTACTAATGGTCAGATTCTAGAGTATGGAAACCAAAGGTATTTGCCTGGTGAGAGAGTGCGCTATCGATGTCAACAAGGGCTGAGCCTCATTGGGTCACAGACAGTGACGTGTCAGAAGCAAAAATGGTCAGAACCACCAGAATGCAGAGGTATTTTATTTTATTATTTATACATATCCTAAAAATGAAGATACTGTTGGAATCAAAAGCTGCATTCATACTAAGAAGCTTTTACTTCTCTCTGTATCTTTCTCCTTATATTACAGAGATTGGGAACCTTTGGCACGCAGCCCGCCAGGGTAAGCCCCCTGGCAGGCTCAGCCAGTTTGTTTACCTGCTGCGTCTGCAGGTTCGGCTGATCGCAGCTCCCACTGGCTGCGGTTCTGTGCTCCAGGCGAATGGGGGCTGCAGGAAGCGGCGCGGGCTGAGGGATGTGCTGGGTGCCGCTTCCCACAGCCCCCATTGGCCTGGAATGGCAAACCGAGGCCATTGGGAGCTGCAATTGGCTGAACCTGCCGATGTGGCAAGTAAACAAACTGGCCCGGCCCGCCAGGGGGCTTACTCTGGCAGGCCGTGTGCCAAAGGTTACCGATCCCTGTTATATTATGTGACTTGCAAAACATGCACCAGAAAAAGAAATATATTCTTCATCATGCTAAGGGCCACAGATCCATTATGATGGTTACTTCAGTCTGCTTGCTGGAGTTTTTCCCTTCAGTACTGCTTCCTCTTCTGAAGAGCTGCATACAGTCTTCTGCGGGAAAGCGAGGCCAAAAAAGCCAAAGGCAAAAAGGAAGTTCTGTGTCTCCTGCTTCATCCCACCCCCCTTTTTGAGTAGCTCATTGGGAAGCTCTGTGTTCTCAATGAACAGAATGGAGTTTCCATCTCACAGCCCAGTCTGGGTCGGGGTCAGCTTGAAGTCTGTCCAGGCACGAAAGATAGAAGCAAGGCAAGGAAAATGCAGTTCTGATTCCAACATGCAGGAAGCATTTCAGCAGCCCAGGTGCAATCACCTCTGTTCCCTCCAGCAGATGGAGAAAGGGGCAGGTGGAATTTGAAAAGCCAGCTCCAGTAGCAAGTAGTTCCCACTTCCATGCCCCCATCTTCAAAATAGCAACACCAGAAAGACAGTGTAGCAGACTGAAGATTGCAATGGCTCCACCTCATATAGGATCACAGAAAGGCAGCATTAGACACAACATGCACAGTGCCACCACCATGTAGCTGGGTAAGGGGCATTTTTGCCCAGACCCCTTCCCACTCCTGCCACTTGTCAAAGGTCTCCTAGAGGTCTCCCACAATATTCCAGGCTCAAGCCTTCAGAGGAAATGCAGACCCAGGTAAACCCCATGTGTCAGAAAGGGGTAGAGCATGGGGACCTCCCATCTTGGGCAAGTCAGTCCTAAGGCATCAGGCTTCTGGAGAGTTCATTTTTGAGCCCAAACCATTCCTTGAGGGAGCCATAGGCAAGCCCCAGAGTGGGATGTGAGTCATTAAGCCAAACCTCTTTGTGGGGAGGGAGAACCCTACTTATTCAAAATATTTTTTGAACAATCCCTGAGCCCAATTTCTTGCCTCCCTCTGAAACAGGAGCATAGGACCTGTCCCCGGGACTCTTCTCAATTGATGGGTCTAGGTTTAATAAAATAGTCACAAGTGCTCTCTTTCTATAATATAATCTTTTCATCCTTCCCAAAACTGGGAAAGAACATTCCCAAAGAATAAAAAAGAATTCAGGTTTCACACTTGGTTTTCCCCATACACAATCTTCCTAGGTTCAGTCTCAGCACATGAAGTTTAATGGTTTCAGCATCCAGATTCAGAATACCTGCAGCTTTCAGCCTTTAAATTAACAGCATAACAGTTGCAGTATACTGCCCTCAGCTTCCCTGTCTGAGTATCCTGTCATTAGTTCTTAACTAGTTCCAGTTCACAGGCCTCAACCCCACCAGCACACACAAGGCTCCCACTCTTGTGGAATCATCCACACCTTACAAACTGAAGAAACCTGTTTTTATTTGGCCCTTCCTCTGTCCTGATTGACCCAGACTCTATTTCCTCATCTAGTGTTTCAAATCAAATCCGGGGAACTAGTTCTTGCTTTTCCTGGCTAACTGTTGTCATGACAACCCCAACTAATTTCCCAATGTCAGCGCTTGCTAAACCTCTGGGACTCATTTAATTCCCAACAAAAGTGAAATAGGAAGTAGAACAACAAAATTTTGCAGCATATACAGACATAAAGCAGAGGGGTACAAATACCAAAAACGAATATGATCTCTCATACGCCATCTCCATTTGTATCTCATTCACTCACTCATGCCACTTGCAACAAAAGAGTTTTATCAACAATAGAAATTTCTTAAAGGGAAAACACCTCCTCAATATATATCGCACCACAAAGTCCCAGACCACTCTGTCACAGGGCCAAACACCTAAGACCAAAGGGTGAAAAGGGGGTGTCAAGAAATCTTCCTTTCCAGGGAAGGAAGGCCTGATGTCTGAATCTGTGTCAGAGGATTACAAACAAGTGCATGAGGGATATATATATTTATCTGAGGCAACCTCGGACCTTCTGAGGAACTTTTATAGCATTCCAACTGAAAGAATCTAGCCTTTGTTTATTTTTAACAAACATTCCCATTTTACCATACCACAGATAATTCCCCCCTTTTGCACAGGGATGACAACTTTTTCAACTCCAGTCATTGCCATTTGGTCTCAAAAGTCTTCCAAAGGTCCAATAATATTAATAATGGTTTTAAGGAAGAAGAAAACATACTCCTATCTCTTTCTGGACAATTCTACTGGTCAGGGCTTTGTATAGACTGTGAGACCAAGAGACTTATTTAGGGGGAGCTCATCAAGCTTCTAGGTTGACTGGCCAATATCCACCCTGTGCCTTCAAAGTTTCTGAACCCATGTTGCTTACTGAAAGAAATGTGACTGTATTGATTTTATAAATGTTACTAAAACTATTAGACAAATTAAAATAAAACTAAGAAAACATATCACCAAAGCTAAGTTGCTATTTCATTAAACTAAACTAAAAGTAAAGTGTTTCATTAATTTTATTTTTATTAGATTGTTGTAAGTTCAAGAAATCAACAAATTAGTCTCAATATTGGATTGAAATTAAATAATCAAATTAGTCAAATCATCAAATTAATGCAAAAAAATTTCATATAAATTCTAAGGAGGAGTCTGAGGAGATGGCTGTCCATTTCTTTGTAAATCCCAAGTAAGGAATTTTACCAAAGTCAATTAAATATATAACTTTGCACTGGTTAAATAGATAATAATTTGGTTTCAGTATTAAGATAATGTCTGAATCGCAATCCCAGAGCCAATTACAAAGCTTCTTCCATCTTGTATAGTGGTTAATACATTCCTCTCACATCGACAGAGATTATAATTCAGACTTTAACAGAACACTCTTGATAAGGAGAAGTTTGACAACTATCAGAAGTTACCAGACAAGTTATCATAAATGGCAATATCAAATCTCTCAGGACTTTTAAACATAGAATGCAGAACCCACTCTCTAATAAATAAGTTCTATGAGACATTATTTGGGCTGTGTTAACATAGAGAAATTTTCTTCTGGTGGTTTCCCCATGAAGACTTTATGGGTAGTGTTCTACATAAGCATGCTTACAACCACAATTCCACACCCTAAAATTAAATAATATTAAACAGCTGGGATGTCTCGCAAGGGAGCTCAGCCTTACACTTGATTCTTACTGTTTGTGAAAGTTGCTTACTCAACCTTGATGTACCTCCCCCCTCATAGTGAGAGGCCTACCTTGGAGCCATGCAACTTGGTGCAATCAGCTTTGAATTAGGTCATCTTTAGTGAGTATCAACTTGGAAAAGCCCCCCTTAAATTAGCAATTTTAAAAACATTTGGTGTTTTCCATAACACAGAGATCGATGTCTGTGGCCCACCCCAAAAATATAAAAAATCCAGATACATGAGACCATTTTTGAGGAAGCTGGCATGGTTTTATCTGGGTGAAAATTCTTAAGATGATATTATGTCATCATTTTATGGAAATTTCAACATAAAAATACTATAAACATAGCTAATTGAGAGAGAACCCTAGCAACGGCCAGATACTCAGCATTCTTCCATCAGAAAAAATTAAAATAAGTTCAAACTTCTTATCAGTCCAAGTAGCTGGGGAGCCAGGTAGCCTGCCCACCCAACTAGAGCCTCTGGGAAACCCAAAAGCTGTACATTCCATTGCTTTGTTTAGAAACAAAAAATCAGAAAAATAAGTGATATGGTTCCTCTTCCATTAGCTATAAAGTTATCGTACTCTTAGAGTAAATGTTAACATCCTCTGCTCATTAAAATTATTATTTTTAATGTTGTGGCAATAATGTGAGTGTGCTTATGGTGTTGCCATTTACCTTTTTATTTGCAGGAAAATACTATGAAAATGTAATTTGAAGCTGGAGGTGGTAATGCAGTTAAAGAAGTAGAATATATTCTATAATCTCTCTTGTTTCAGAGCGGTAGCCGTGATATCTGTATCAGCAAAAACAACAAGGAGTCCTTGTGGCACCTTAGAGACTAACACGTTTATTTGGGTATAAGCTTTTGTGGGCTAAAACCCACTTCATGCCCATGAAAGCTTATGCCCAAATAAATGTGTTTGTCTCTAAAGTGCCAGAAGGACTCCTCGTTATAATCTCTCTCTGGCAGAAGCAATGTAGTCTTGAAAAAGAGTAAGACCTTCTTGTTCAGCTGCCACCGGTATCATTACGATTGGAATGGGTTATTTTTAATAGCAGTTTATTGGTTTATGTACATTAAAGTCAAAATCATACTATAATTGTAAACCATTTTAAGTAATTATGACTTTTATAAAAAATAAATGAAAAGTTAAATTGATGAAATATGAACAAAATGTAAAAGGTCTTTTAAAAGTCTAAGTTAACTTCTAAATTCAGGAAAAAAAAATACAGTTTCTTTAAACATTGCCCCACCATTTAAAGTGCTATAGACTGCATTTGATTTTAGGAAACCATAGCTATTTGGGCAGCTATTTAGGAAACCTGCTTATTTGGGCAGGAAAATCCATAGAGTCCAAGGTCAGAAGGATACGATTTGATAATCTAGTGTGACGTACTGTATAACACAGGCCATAGAACTTCCCCAAAATAGTAGTGTTAGGGACCCATTGTGCTAGGCACTGTAGCCATATGCATAAAGAGACCGCCCCTGCCTCAAAGAGCTTATGAATCTTCCTTTACCAATAACTAGAGTAGACAGAAACATTTCCAACTAATTTTTTTCAGCAGAAAGACCTTTTCTCTCAACACACACATTTTCCACAAATATAATATTTTAATTTTCCAGTTCTTTTGACAATAAAATAAAACCAGGGTATTTCCGTTAATATTTTTTGGGGCGGGGGAGGGGAGGGGGACGGGGGAAACAATCATATATTGCAGTCCCTGCTCTCAGTACAGAGCCTGTTGCCCTTTAGTTCCTTCTGGAAAGAGGACAGAAAGAGGAGGGGCCGTGGCTCACACTGGCTAGAGGATCTGGCCAGCCACAAAAGGGAGAACACTCCCCTTGTATTGCCAACCTCAAGCATTCAGTAATTATGAATAAGGCCTGCTAAACTCATCAGATGCACTAAACAATGATAAAATATTTAAAAATAATAAATCTGGGGTCTGTTTGTCTTCTGTTTTTTTTAACCCTCTGGGCCATGTTTTCAAGTGCTCCTCCACATCCATGAGGTTTATCATCTTTTTATTTTTTTAATGGCAGCTGAAATTCTCACATAATAACATAACTCCAGGAGTTGGAATTAAAAAAAAAACAACCAACAGCACATGAAATACCATGTAACTCATCACAAAATCCTGAGAGTTGGCAACACCACCCCCTCTTTCCTTAGGGGTGGTGCAGCATGCACAGACCCCCCTGTGCATCACTGAGCTCAGGAGGTGTTCCCTCCCTATGGCACAGTGGCTTCCAGAATTCTCCTTAGGGTGGAAAGGCTACACATGGCTCCAAATGTGGGCCAGTGCCTTCAAGCTGTGCTGAGTATAAGGTAAGCACAGCTGAGGATGGGTGGGGGAAAAGTGGCTTTGAGCCTGGTTCTGAGGCCAATGATGGTTGAAAAACCATAAGAGACAACTCCTCAGCTCAGAACTGGCTAGGGGTACATGCTGCAGGTCATCTCTGCCCCAACACAATCCCTTCAGACACTGCCTTTTTCAGCTGATGACTTCCCCGTCCAGAAACAATCCTTTGCAGCCCCTTTAGCCACTCTGGGCTATTTTACTAATCAAATCATTATCGTTTGATATTTATTGAGAGTAACTATCAAATGATGAGTGGTGCTTCTCTTTCCTATATTTGTATAATCCATTATTAATCTGTTGGGCCCAAGGCCTTTTCCAGAGAGCGAAGCATTAACTCCATTCATGATTACATCACTTCTTATTATTACCATTGGTTTTTTTTCTCCTTGGCACCTTTCCTTTTCTTATTTTCCTCCTCTTTTTCTCTTTTGTTTAATTTCTTTGTTGAACTCTCATTGCTCATTTTCTTATCTAGTCAGTATTTCTTCCTTTTTTCATTTTGTGTTTTATGTTACACTTTTTAACCCATTTTCTCCATTTCTCTCCTTAACTTGAATCCTCTTACCTAGTTTTTTACCCTCCATCTCTCATCTCTCTTAATTCTCTTTCCTCCTCCTCCTCTCAATACTTAGTCACCACAGGAAGAGTATCTAATGCTCTAATGTACTCAACCACTGTCTGAAATACCTCAGTGGTTAACATGTTCATGGAGAAATGAGGCTGTGCACAGGCCGGTGACTACTTGAGTGACAAGAAGTGGGAACACTAGCACAAATAAGAAGCCTCGGCACAAGATGAATTGTGTCAAAGCCTCCTTCACTTTGTGTGTCAAATATTAAGTTGGAATGGTGTGATTAGTATGGTGGAAATGACTGGCAAGCCAAAGGATTTCAAAACAGGATACATTCCCTGCTTCAAAGTCCACCCAGCACCAATTCATGAAGAGCTAGAGCATCTTGTTACCCTAGTTTGCCATCAGTTTCATACAGTACTGCTGCAACTTGAATGTCCGTATGACTTTTAATATTTTGGTTTCTGTTCCCATATCGGGATAGATGTTTTTCACTTTTTCCTTTGATTTTTCCTGGTCTCCAAATTAGAGTGAATTGATAGTGCTGTACTGTCATATTACAGCATTTACAGTAACTAAATGCTGCCCAGTAGTTTTATTTTCTATTTCTATACTTCATTTCAGAGGCTGGTGGAAAGTGTGGGCCTCCACCAAGAATTGATAATGGAGACATTGTTTCATTCCCATTAAAACAATATGTACTAAATTCAACAGTGGAATATAAATGCAAAAGTTTGCATATATTGAAGGGACCTCAAAGTGTTAGATGTGACTCTGGACAATGGACAGACCCACCGGTTTGCTTAGGTATGTACAAAAATCAATTATATGAAAAAGGACAGTAGTGAGTTATGAAGCTGTGTTATTTTTTAAGATGAACAACGCTACCTGCTTACAGACAATACCCATAGCCAGAGTATGAGACTAGTAGCAGAGGTGAAACCCATGGAGATGGTGGTGGAAAATAACCAGAAAGGATTCTGAGCGCCAATAAGTACATGCCCCATAAAGCAGTGAATGGGGAAAACCTGCCAGTGATTGTCTTCTTTACACACAGAGAATATGGAATTTGTTGCCTCCTTTCCTGGAGTCCCTTAGAATTCAGTTAGTTAATAATTAGGGATGATAGAATGTGGAAAGGAGGAAAGAGGAAAAATTTAGTAGACTCCGTATTTGGGCTCTGGTATTTGTTGGCAACACAGAACTCAGGCTAGCACTAGTACCTATCTACATATCAGAGCCATTCCTGTTTCTGTCTCTAAAGTCTGGGGCTTTTGTTACATTTCATTACACAAGAGTCGTCTTCATCAGCATCTTTACATTCTTATGAGAAAAGGTTCAAATGAGGGTGGGGTAGGAGCGATCCCATATTTCCACGATTGTGCATAGCTTCTTGTGTAATGCTCTGTCCATGTGATGAGAATGTTGCTTCTGTTTCTGCTCCTGATGCTCACTGCAGAATTCTAGCCCTGAATTTCTGGGTCTTCTGGGATTAGTCCCCAGCTGTCTCCAGGATCAGGGGAGGCATAAAAGTGGCTTTTAGACAATCTTTGCCACCTCCACAGATGGTGCTGAGCATGAGCATTGATGACTGAGCCTAACGTATTTGTATGATGCTTGTGTGAGTGATGTGACTCCCCCTTTTAGGGCTGGTCAAAAATTTTCCATCTAAACATTTTTTGACTGAAAATTGGGTTTTTGACTGATTTTTTTTTTTTTCACAAAAATTTCTTCTGTGTAAAGTTTTTATTTTTTTGTTGTTGTTGAAAAAAATAAATCCTTGAAAATCAAAGTTTTCAGTTTCTGACCAAAAATTTGTATTTGCATATGCTGTGGTGGTTCTTCATGGTACTTGTAGTTCCAATGCTTCAACTGTGGCATCCTCCACTGTAGGCTGGGCTCCCCAGCTGAAATACATCTCCCATGATGCACTGTGGCCAGGGATTTCCATGATGCACCACTTATCCTCACCCAGTGGGGGAGACCATGGCATATCAAGGGAAATGCAGTCCAACCAGGCAGCCTGAGGAGAATGGGATTGTGAGACGGATGAACTAAACTCCCATAAGGCACTATGGTGGCATTTCCAACAATTTTTTTCAATTATTATTTTGCTGAAAAGTTAGAAATTCTGCAGAAGAAAACCTCATTTTCTGACTAGCTCTACTCTCTATGCATCATGTAGCAGATAATAATAATTAATTAAGAATAATGTTCCTCTTCCTAAGGCTAAAAGCCTGGCATTCATTATATTCTGGCTACCTGAATATAGCCTGTGGCTTTCATCCAGCCATTCTGCTTCATCCTTCTGGTCCTCAGGAGCTGTTTGCACTCCACAAAAGCTCCTGCTCTTTCCCAAAGTGTGCCTCCACTCATGGAGAAAAGATGCCCAGCTGTGGCAGTTACTCTCACCGGTACCACCTGCTGGTCAACTTCAGCAGCAAAGACCTTACCACCTGCAGCTTTTATGGCTGTTCCTACTCCTGTGTCTGTGGCACCCCATAGCACTATCACTGGCTCTACCTGCCCTGTCCTGCCTTGCTTACTGATGGTACAAAGGGCTGGCCCTCTCAGCTGGAGGGACTGCAGCATCCATCCTCTTGGCCCACTGTACTACAATCTCCTCATCAAGGCTGCTCATGATGTTGATCGCACCAGTTTATTTATCTTTTAAATCCTTTGTTCACTTTCCCCCTCACCGGGACTCCTGTGTAACCCCAGTAGTGGCATGCACGTGTGACTTCACCCCACATTCTACTGAGCCAATGGTTGCTCCAGTGTTCCTTGTAAATAAGTAAGAATTGGTGTGGACATGGTCACATTACAGATGAATTAGAAGTCAAGAGAATATCTGTGGATATTTATTTACTCTCACTATTTTCCTAGCTCTAATTGGGAAGAAATTTTCCCCATAGACATTTGATTGCATAATTCTCCATCAGGAGATGAATTGGGACTATGACTGTACAGTTTATGAAATCTGGTTGATATTGTGGCATTGTATTATGGAAAACTGCCAATTTGTATATGGATCCACCATTGCTGACAAGTCCTGTAGCAGGTACACACCAGAGAGGGACAGTGGGAAATATTTACAGTGAATGACACAAAGGTTATGCTGAAAAGCAGCTGCATCCTGAAGGGAGAAAGAAAGGTTGGAGCAGTCGAGAGTGACACAAAAGACAAAACAAAGGAAGCTGGGGGGATTTAAATAGCCAACCAAACAGGAACAGAGAAGGCCAGACAGGAAGAAGAATGGGGCAGGAGAGAACAAGGTCACGCAAGCTGGGTAAGGAACTCCATGAGGGACAGAGACCGGCCAGCATGTGACAGGCTGAATGAGGCAGGGAACTGCCTACTTTCCTGGACCCAAAAGGTTCCTCAAGGACACACAAGAGCAGGGTGAACTAGTGTAGGACACTGCAGTCTCAGAGCTTTATTATTTTGTGTGGTCTATACTCTCCGGCATTTTATATTAAGTAAAAGAGCAAATGTGTTACATGCTGTGCAAAGTGTGTGTGTGTGAACTTCTTCCTAACTGCTGTGTGCCCCTGGGAGTCTTAAACTGTAAACCAGGAGCTTCACACCTTTTGGGTGGAGTTCTGGGATAGGGTGGGTTTAGGTGCAAGAAACTCTGAAGAGTCATCTTTCCATCCAAGCGCTAGGCAATTGGACAGCGGTCTGAGCCCTGAGAGTGTGCCTAGGGACCTTAAACTTGTGGCAATGGCTGGACTTAGCAAGTGTCCACAAGGGGGTATTTGCTAGGATCTATGACAGAAGGGAAGAAGGTCTACACTCTTTACTGGAAAAAGAAAAGGAGTACTTGTGGCACCTTAGTTGCATCCGATGAAGTGAGCTGTAACTCACGAAAGCTTATGCTCAAATAAATTGGTTAGTCTCTAAGGTGCCACAAGTACTCCTTTTCTTTTTGCGAAATCAGACTAACACGGCTGCTACTCTGAAACCACTCTTTACTGGAGCATCTGTCTCTGTAACATCAGAGGCAAAGAGAAAATAGCACTGATCTTTTTATTTATTTGAAGCATTTGCGAATACATACTTTACAAAGAAAGTGCTGTTAAGTCAAATGTCCAGGTCAGACCCATGTGCAAATAACTGAAGTGCCATTTCTTTTTTTTGCAGAGCCTTGTACCATAACCCTGGAGGATATGGAGAGGAACAAAATACAGCTGAGATGGCCTTATGAACAAAAATTCTATGTGTTATCAGGGATCTTTGTTCAATTTGTGTGTAAATGGGGATATAAATTGGATCCAACATCTTCTGGACTTAGGGTACAATGTTTAGAGGGGAGTCTGGAATACCCTAAGTGTAAACACAGGAAGAAGTAATCTTTAGTTTAACCACAATATTGATGACTTGTCCACTAAGCCAAGTTTTTTATTTATTTATTTTTTTTGAGGATGTCTAAGGGTGTATAAAATACAATCAATACATGACATAGTGACTGAACAGAGTCAAATATAATATTCTCTGAAATTCTAATGTATAAAGTGAGATTTATGCCTTGTTCACAAGATACAAACTGTTGCTTAATATCAAAGTGTTGAATATTCCAGTAGAAGTATGCAAGTTATTATTAAGAAATTAAAAACATGAGATCAGATCCCCAGCTGGGATAAATCAGTGTAACTCTGTTAATTTGGAGAGGTTATTTTGATAATGGTGTTTTAAATGGAGAAGGAACAGGGAATCTTGGATCCTTAAAACATATTTTTGGATTAAAGTGTCCTCTAATGACATTAAGAGATTTTCCTTGGCACCCAACCCTGTGCCAAGAATTATTCACATGAGAGTCTCCCTCCTCGTGCTTCATGGCACTTTGACTCAAGCCCCAAGAGCATTTGTTTGTAAAGTTTGTACATAACAGGCAAGACTATAGAGAATTCTACAATAAGGAAATTAACAGTTTGTGGTAGATGATACTACAGCTGGTTGAACATCAGAATGTCCCTTCTGTGGGACATTCTAGAATTTTGATTTTAAAAAAATCATTCTGTTTCAGAACAAAAAGTGGAAATTTCCCACGGAAGGAACGTTCCAAAAAATTCAGTTGACAAATAATTGAAGCATTTATTTTGAAAATTTCAAAATGAAATTCCATGGCAGAGAGCCCAAGTCTGAGGTTCCTGGTTCAGCCATGTCTCTTCGGGCTTCCGGATGCCCTGCCACAGAGCTGCCACTGAGCTAGTTCAGTCACTGAGAAAACCTGGGACTTCCTGCCATGGAGCCAGGAGTCTGGAAGCTCTCAGGGCTACTATTCGCTTCAAAAATATATCTTTACAAGTAACTTCTTTACTGTCCATTTTTTTCTAGCTGATTGGTTCCTTCGGATGAAGGAAAATAAGCATCTAACAGTATCTTTAACCAGCATCTTATGTTCAATATCCATTAACCAGTTATTTGTAATATTCACAGATTATTTCCTGGTTGTTGTTTGTTTTTTTTTTTTGGCATATTTGCATGGATTACAGTTTACATGTATGGGTTACACACATTTATTTATGTCTTTGATCAAAGGTACATTTCTACAACTAATTTCAAGTAAAGCAGGATGGGCAACTGGGTTTGGATAAAATAAGATCTGAGCCAAATCTTCACCCCAAACTCAAACCAACGCCAAACCTTTTTTTGATGCTTAAAACGTAATCACATATGCTTCTGCACTTCCTATTTTTGCTAATATGCTGATAGAAGTAGTATTTCCCACCTGGCCAATAGGAGGATGTATGGGAAATCTCCCTAGCAACCTTGATCTTGTACCAGAATGTTGGTTTTGTTCAGGAAAACCTTCAGACCTTTTTACTTTTGGGGGGAAAAACTGACTTTTGGGAAAAGAAAATAATTTAGTAGATGCAACCACAATCTATTTAACAGAATTATATAGAAATGATTGTTCCTTTTGGTTAAAGATTAAACATGCATAATCTTAATTTTCTTTTTTTAAAATGAAAACAGCGTACAAAACATTTAGCAATTAAGATAACCTGAACATTCCTGTCTTGTATATTTTGTGGCTTATTAACAGTCCCATCCTGAAATAAACTGACTGGAAACTTTAGGGTATGATGAAAAATGCAAAGAAAGATGAACCAAGGTCTGCAGAAAACTTGAGCAGTAGTGAGCTACGTGTGTTTCACAGTATGTGAACAAACTATTTCTGCCTTCCTCTGTAAGCAGTGAATTGGAAAATTGACCAGTCCTGTAACTGATTGATTTGCCAGAACGAGCTGGGAATAACAAACAAATCCAAAACTAGTGTGCATTGTTGGGATGCTCTGTCCCCAGTAAATTGGTCAAATTCTGGAACTTAACCAAATAGCCCCAAAAGCAGGCAGAGTGGAAAGGTGGTCCAGTGGTTAGGGCACTAGCCTGGGACTCCAGAGACTTAGTCTCTGAGGGTATGTCTACACTACGAAATTAGGTCGAATTTATAGAAATCGTTTTTTTAGAAATCGGTTTTATATATTCGAGTGTGTGCGTCCCCACAGAAAATGCTCTAAGTGCATTAAAAGAAAAGGAGTACTTGTGGCACTTTAGAGACTAACCAATTTATTTGAGCATAAGCTTTCGTGAGCTACAGCTCACTTCATCGGATGCATACCGTGGACTTATGCTCAAATAAGATGCCACAAGTACTCCTTTTCTTTTTGCGAATACAGACTAACACGGCTGTTACTCCGTAAGTGCATTAAGTGCATTAACTCGGCAGAGTGCTTCCACAGTACCGAGGCTAGAGTCGACTTCTGGAGTGTTGCACTGTGGGTAGCTATCCCACAGTTCCTGCAGTCTCCGCTGCCCATTGGAATTCTGGGTTGAGATCCCAATGCCTGATGGGGCTAAAACATTGTTGCGGGTGGTTCTGGGTACATATCGTCAGGCCCCCGTTCCCTCCCTCCCTCTGTGAAAGCAAGGGCACACAATCGTTTTGCGCCTTTTTTCCTGAGTTACCTGTGCAGATGCCATACCACGGCAAGCATGGAGCCCGCTCAGCTCACTGTCACCGTATGTCTCCTGGGTGCTGGCAGACGTGGTCCTGCATTGCTAAACAACAGCAGCAAACCATTGCCTTGTGGCAGCAGACGGTGCAATAGGACTGGTAGCCGTCATCGTCATGTCCGAGGTGCTCCTGATCGCCTGTGTGAGGTCGATCAGGAGCGCCTGGGCAGACACGGGCGCAGGGACTAAATTTGGAGTGACTTGATCAGGTCATTCTCTTTAGTCCTGCAGTCAGTCCTATTGAACCATCTTATGGTGAGCAGGCAGGTGACACGGATTGCTAGCAGTCCTATTGCATCATCTTCTGCCGGGCAGGCAAGAGATGAGGATGGCGAGCAGTCCTATTGTACCATCTTCTGCCAAGCAGCCATGAGATGTGGATGGCATGCAGTCCTTTTGCACCGTCTGCTGCCAGTCAAAGATGTAAAAGATAGATGGAGTGTATCAAAACAAGAAATAGACCCAATTTGTTTTGTACTCATTTGCAAACCCCCCCGCCCCCTGTCTAGGGGACTCATTCCTCTAGGTCACACTGCAGTCACAGAGAAGGTGCAGCGAGGTAAATCTAGCCATGTATCAATCAGAGGCCAGACTAACCTCCTTGTTCCAATAAGAACAATAACTTAGGTGCACCATTTCTTATTGGAACCCTCCGTGAAGTCCTGCCTGAAATACTCCTTGATGTAAAGCCACCCCCTTTGTTGATTTTAACTCCCTGTAGGCCAACCCTGTAAGCCGTGTCGTCAGTCGCCCCTCCCTGCGTCAGAGCAACGGCAAACAATCGTGCATCTGAGTTGAGAGTGCTGTCCAGAGCAGTCACAATGGAGCACTCTGGAATAGCTCCCGGAGGCCAATACTGTCGAATTGTGTCCACAGTACCCCAAATTCGACCCGGCAAGGCCGATTTAAGCACTAATCCACTTGTCAGGGGTGGAGTAAGGAAATCGATTTTAAGAGCCCTTTAAGTCAAAATAAAGGGCTTCATCGTGTGGACAGGTGCAGGTTTACATCGATTTAACGCTGCTAAATTTGACCTAAAGTCCCAGTGTAGACCAGGGCTGAGTGCCTCAGCACCCCATTTGTAAATAGGGAATAATATATTCTCTACCTCCCAGAGTATGTCTACACTTCAAGCTCGGGGTATGATTCTCAGCTCGAGGAGATATACTTGTGCTAGCTATCATCGAGCTTCCGTACTAAAAACAGATAGTCGTCCCGGCAGCTTGAGCGGTGGAAAGGGCTAGCTACCTTGGGTATGTGCCTGTCAGAGACACTAGGGACGTACGTGGGATGGCTAGCCTGTCCTCCACTCACACTGCTGTGGCCACCCTCTATTTTTAGCGTACTATCTCAATCAAAGATAATGCAGGTACGTCCCCTTAAGCTGCAAATCACACCCCTAGCATTAAAGACTGAGGCTTTCAGATACTAAGTGATATGGCTCCCTTTCCAAGCTTAGATAGATATACATTATGGGCCAGTCTATGATATGTTCTTCAGTCTGAGTAGTGCTGTGAGCAGTCTGGGACAGGTCCCTGGGATGCAGCCTGGACTGTGGGACCGCTGAGCTCTTCCAAGCTCACCAACCTCGATTGGCCCTCACACTGTGATGCTGATATCAAGTTACCAACCTCTGGCAGGTACTGCACTTACACAGGGGAACTCGTCACATAGTCCCTTTGAAATAAATATTATGACCTGTATATTTGTGTCAAAAACTCCTGTTGACTTCAAGGGCTTTCGATCAGGGCCAGAGAGACAGTTATTAGGGCAAATTCTGGCAGGCCCTGTAGAGAGGTGCCAGAAGAACAGCAGTCAGCAATGAGATCACACTTCCAGGCTGTCACTATTCCAATTTCTAATGACATCAATGGGTCTACTTGCAAGGTAAAGTCCTACTCAGCATGCATGGGGGTATCTCAATCTGGCCCTAAGAAAGTCCATTAAATGTACTTTGTTATTCTGGCTACCACTGAAACCAGGTACAGCTGCCCCCTCCAATAGATTATTCCTTCTGGTTAACTACTGCCAGGGCACTAATACTCTGTGGTGGGGTGAATGCCTCTCCTGAATGACTCCAGTGAAGTGACTTATCCTTAGCTTTGAGTGGAGCTAGCATGGAGACAGCCTACGTCAACTCCATAACTCATTGTTGATGGCTATTTTCTGCCAGACACCTCTGTCCTGTGCCTCTGAGAATTTGTCCCAATAACTGTCTCACGGGGCCTGATCAAAAGCCCTTTGAAGTCAGTGAGAGTTTTCCTCACAAATATGTATGTGCTTTCAATGGTCTTTGGATGAGGCTTCCTGTGTGACTAGCTGGGTGGAGAACTTCAATTATGGGAAAAGTCTAACTATTGTGATATGCCCCTCCCCAAATTTGTATGTATTGAAATGAATGAATATAAATATATAAATAGATGCACAAAATGAATGTAATGCAAGATTAAGGGTGAGATTTTAATCACACAAGACTCAGGAAATGTAGAGTTAATGGCAGGGTTCTCCTGATTCTTAACTGCTCTTTTCCACAACTGCATTCAGAGGGAAAGACTGGCAGTGGCAGCAGTAACAGAAGGGTCAGCTCCTTCTCACTGGACTGCCAGCTTCTCTAAATACTACTCTGGGATGGAAATGGATTCTTTTAGAGAATGGTTTTGACCCACAGTATGTTTGTCTGATCCCAAGTGTCACAGGGTAGATTGGGCCCCATTAGGAGAGAACGGATCCAGCCCACTTGTCCGCAGTGCTTAATCTGTAATGAAAGAGGTGTCAGGGCTCAAGCAATTTCTTTACATTCATAACTGATGCAGCAAGCCCAGAGGTGCCATGGCTATGAACTGCCAAGCCTGGAGGTGCTGAGGCTCATCCCTGGCAAGCCCTGGCACAAATTAAGCACTGCCCATGCCTCACTAACAGCTTCTTGATGGGGCCTGATGGAGGGCAACTGGACTCTACACAGAGCCAGAGGGGAAGAGGAAACTGGGAGAGGAAGATCTGGCAAAGTGAACTTGGAGACAGTTAGTAGGCTACTGAATGCTGCAAAGAGCAGAAGCTTCTGAAGGAGAGCCTGCGGCTTCAGGGACTGTGGTGGGGTATCCACCCCACACGGAAGTGGAAGGGGTTAATGGAGGCCAGATGGACCAATTAACCTAATATATGGAATGTGGACAGGAGAGAGCTCTAATGAGAGGAACAGGCTCAGCTGTGCCAGAACAGGTGCTGCCTGCCCAAACCAGGTAGCTGGCTGCAGATGGGGGGTTCCTGTGGCAAACTCAGAGACTGGGGGAAGCCACACAGGTAGGAAATAGCTCAGAGCAACAGCAGCTAGGGGTAGGACTGTAAGAGTAGGGACTGTGGCTGCTTAGTAAAGGGTCCCTGGGCTGGAACCTGGTGTAAAGGGTGGGCCCGGGTTCTGCTACCTGCCACTGGGAAGTAGAAGGGCATGAGAGCTGCCAGACAGACAGAGCACAGTGATTTACCTGGAAGAGGAGGACTTTAGTTATCTGGCTGGCGGGCCAAGCCATGTAACAGAGGCTGCAGATCCGGGTGTGATTGGGGCAGCCAAGTGAGAGAAGCTGTAGATCAGAGGCAGAGCGACGGCGTGCAAACTGTGGTGCGGGTGTCGGCCTCGAACTAATCCCCAGAATGACCAGTAGGAGGCACTAGCCCAGTGGTGAGTGAATCACTCTATGACAGTGAATCATAATATCATGTGAGTGAATCATATTATAACATCTATTAACCCTGCACCCGTCCGCACAACGAAGCCATATTTTTCGACATAAAGGGCTCTTAAAATCAATTTCTGTACTCCTCCCTAACGAGGGGATTAGCGCTGAAATCGACATCGCCATTTCGAATTAGGGTTAGCGTGGATGCAATTTGATGGTATTGGCCTCCGGGAGCTATTCCACAGTGCACCATTGTGACCGCTCTGGCCAGCACTCTGAACTCGGATGCACTGGCCAGGTGTACAGGAAAAGCCCCGGGAACTTTTGAATCTCATTTCCTGTTTGGCCAGGCGAGCTCATCAGCACAGGTAACCATGCAGTCCCAGAATCGAAAAAGAACTCCAGCATGGACCGAACGGGAGGTACTGGATCTGATCGCTGTACGGGGAGAGGAATCCGTGCTATCAGAACTACGTTCCAAAAGACAAAATGCCAAAACATTTCAAAAAATCTCCGAGCCCATGAGGGACAGAGGCTACAGCAGGGACGCAACACAGTGCAGCGTGAAACTTAAGGAGCTCAGACAAGCGTATCAGAAAACCAAAGAATCAAACGGACGCTCCGGGACAGAGCCCCAGACATGCCGCTTCTACGTTGAGCTGCATGCAATTCTAGTGGGGGCCGCCACCACTACCCCACCCCGTCCGTGGACTCCGATGATGGGGTACTCTCCGCCATGCCTGAGGATTTTGTGGACAGGGAAGATGAGCTTGAGGAGAGCACACAGCACACCGTTCTCCCCGACAGCCAGGATCTTTTTATCACCCTGACTGAAATACCCTCCCAACACAACCAAGCCAGAGAAGGGACCTCTGGTGAGTGTACATGTGTAAATATAATACATGTTTTAAAAGCAAGTGTTTGTTAATTAATTTGCCCTGAGGACTTGGGATGCCTTCGTGGCCAATACAACTACTGGAAAAGTCGGTTAACATGTCTGGGGATGGAGCGGAAATCCTCCAGGGACATCTCCATGAAGCTCTCCTGGAGGTACTCTAAAGCCTTTGCAGAAGGTTTCTGGGGAGAGCAGCCTTATTCCGTCCTCTATGGTAGGACACTTTACCACGCCATGCTAGTAGCAAGTAATCTGGTATGATTGCATGACAAAGCCTGGCAGTGTATGGTCCCGGTGTTTGCTGGCATTCAAGCAACATCCATTCTTTATCTCTCTGTGTTATTCGCAGGAGAGTGATATCGTTCATGATAACCTGGTTGAAATATGGGGATTTAATTAAGGGGACATTCAGAGGTGGCCGTTCCTCCTGGGCTATTTGCCTGTGGCTGAAAAGAAATCCTCCCCGCAGTTAGGCAAGGGGTAGGGGGCGGGGGGGCACAGTGGCACTGAGCTGTTCACGTTTGGCGATCAGGGATCTTCCCTGATACCAGCCACGCGATGGGGGGAGGGGTAAAGCGATCATCCCAGAGAATTGGAGTAGGGGGGTTAGTTTGGTTTCTGCTGCTGCACGTTAACATGAAAACCGCAGTACTAAATGATCAACTCAACGGGCTTTGCTTGGTATGGGAAAGGAGGGCGCTGCTGTTATGAAGGTTGCAGAAACCGAAAGACTATGGCTTACCATGGCCGCCACAAGCCGAATTCTGTTGCATGGCACTGCGTGTGTGATCTCTAACACTAAAGCCGCAGGCACTCAATATAAGATGCAAAATGCGACCTTGTACCGAAATCACATGTGCTATGTAATGTGAATAGTGTTGTTCACTGTGGAAAGAGTATAGCCATTGTTCTGTAAAATGTATCTTTTAAAATACTTCACTCCGTTTTTTTCCTCCCGCAGCTGAAAATGTTTCAAGCCTCCCTCCTCCGTCCCAAAGGCTATCTCAGATAAAACGGCAAAAAAAATGCACGTGCCATGAAATGTTCTCTGAGCTCATGCAGTCGTCCGGCACTGACAGAGCTCAGCAGAATGTGTGGAGGGACACAGTAGCACAGTATAGGAAAGTGGTCAGTGAATGTGAGGACAGGAGGGACGATCAACATGAGAGGTGGTGGCAGGAAGATCAGAGGAGGCAGGATGCAAAGCTGGGGCTACTGCAGGATCAAACGGACATGCTCCGGCGTCTGGTGGAGCTTCATGAACAGCAGCAGGATCACAGACTGCTGCTGCAGCCCCTGTTTAACAGCCCTCCCTCCTCCCCAAGTTCCATAGCCTCCTCACCCAGACGCCCAAGAACATGGAGGGGGGGAAGGGGGCGGAGAGGCTCCGGGCACCCAACCACTCCACCCCAGTGGACAGCCCAAGCAACAGAAGGCTGTCATTCAACAAGTTTTGAAGTGGCCTTTTCCTACCCTCCTCCCACACCCCACCTGGGCTACCTTGTGAGTTATCTCACTATTTTTATAATCAATTAATAAAGAATACATGGTTTTTAAATGGCAATGACTTGATTTCCTTTGCAAGCAAGCTGTGATCGAAGGGGGGAGGGCGGGTGGCTTGTAATTTTCAGAGGAATGCTTAGATATTGAATCTGGCCCTTGTTGCTACTGACAACACCTGGCAGAAAGATTAAATTTTTGTGAAATAGATTTGTGTGTATTTTGACAGAGATAGCAAAGGACATACCCCTCATGTAAAGGCAAACCTCTGCCAAATTTTAAGTACCTACTCCAAAGCATGCAGGCATTAGAACGGCTCAACAAAACAATGGAAAGGATTTTTTTAATGTGGTAAAACAACATATTTGCCCTAACGAAAAATCAGCATGACAGAGAAACCCAGTACATAAATTTTCATTTTGAATGGTTAAAGTTTGGCCAGGTTATAAACAATTGAAAACAGGGTGTTATAATGGAAAGTATGTCTACCTTAACTACAGGTGGCACTATTGGCTCTGCCTAGAGTACCATCATCAACTTTGGGAATTTTAATGAAGGATTTTAATGGAGCCTTACACATAGATAAGTATTGTTCATTGTTTTATTTATTTGTTTGTTGTTATGTGAGCTTGGAAACTAGATTGGACAGAATACTAGAAAATGTACCATCGGGAACAATTTTGCATTGGCACAGAGATTGCCTAGGGTCAGTGGTTTTCAAACTTTTTTTCTCGTGTCCCAGTTAAAGAAAATTGTTGATGCTCATGACCCAACATAATTATATCTTTTGACTAGAGTTTTCATAAAATCATAATAATGCAATACATTCCAGCTTAACCCACTTTATATAACTAACACTAGACAAAGACATTACTTTTAAACAAAACACTATAAAGGCGATCAGGTTGAGTTTCACTTACTTAATGTGACTGGTGGGCCTGTTTGTTCCTCATGATCTTGTTCCAGTCGGGATCACAGGATGAAAGGGCTACCCGCGTATCAGATCCACTGTTCAGTCAGTTCCTTTCTTTTGGTTTTTAATCTTGTCAAAGTTGAAAACCCAACTTCACACATGTAGGTTGTTTTGAAAGGCAGCAACAAGAGTACACTTACTTTACTTAGCTGTGGATATTCTTTGGAAACATTGATCCAAAATGACAAGTTTATTGACTTGTATCGTGTTTTCAGAGTATCACAGGTGAGATGCAGCAGTTCATTCTCTTGCTCAGGTGTCAGATTTGGCTCCCTTATTGCCTTAGGTATTCGAAAGCAAAAGGATTATTCACCCAGAGTTTTTCATTCAAATATTAAAACTCCTTTATTGGGAAATAGCATCTAAAACTGTCAGACAGCAGTGAGATGCAACTGTATTATAGTTTTCATTTCATTCACATTTTCCTCACTAAAACAATGAGGAGTCTGGTGGCACCTTAAAGACTAAAAGATTTAATTGGGCATAAGCTTTCATGGGTAAAAAACCCACTTCTTCAGATGCATGGAATGGTGTTAAATTTGCAAATGAATTGTAACTCTGCAGTTTCTCTTTGAAGTCTGTTTCTGAAGTTTTTTGTCAACACCATAAGAGGACCCAACCACATGAGCCACACCATCAGGGGCTCATTCACCTGCACATCCACTGTGATACTGTGATATGTGCCAGCAATGCCTCTCTGCCATGCACATTGGCCAAGCCAGGCAGTCTCTATGTAAAAGAATAAATGGACACAAATCAGACATCAGGAATGGTAACATACAAAAGCCAGCAGGAGAACACTTCAATCTCCCTGGACATTCCATAACAGATTTTAAAGTAGACATACTTCAACAAAAAAACTTCAAAAACAGACTTCAATCTGTTATTGAATGTCCAGGGAGCTTGAAGTGTTCTCCTACTGGCTTTTGTATGTTACCATTCCCGATGACATTCAATAGCAGATTTTAAAGTAGCCATCCTGCAACAAAAAAACTTCAAAAACAAACTTCAAAGACACTCCTGTTTCTTAAAAATAATAACCTTTCATTGCCATGCCTGAAAGTACACTGCTCTGTAACCACTCGACAGTGTAATGTGCTGCCTCGGAACAGTGAACTCTGAGTAGGTGAAGGAATGTTTTCCATTAGGTTAAAGGTAATCCATGCAGTTCAAAAATGACCATCATTCATGCCAAATTCAACTGGGGTTTTCAATTTTTTACAGGAATATAGCAGGAGAAGGAGTATGGCTGTGGAATTCTGTGTGTTTGCATGCAGGTTAAGCTAGGTGGAAGCTAATACAGCATCCTGTTGATTCCCTGACCCAATCATGGGAGCTGACTAGCTGCAAAGTTTTCCTGAAGCGGGAACTCCAGATGGGTAGTCACTTTTCAGGGAAGGGCATATTTTCCAATGCCACCATGGTAGCTGACCAGCCCACTCAACTCATAGATGTGCTGTTTTGTCACTATATGTCTGAATACTTCTATTATGTACACAGCAGATTTCCCACCAGCAGCTTGGAATAACCTCTCCTTTGCCAATTGCACACCATAAGAACTGTTATGTCCTCCAAAATGTGGAAGGCTTGAAATGATAGACAAAGTTTTTGTAGTGTGGCCACTGGTGGCACATCCCCCCGCCCCCCTCCAAACCCAAGTAGTTCTGCTATTCTTAAAAACTGAAAGCACTTTTTTGTTTTCTGACTTACCATTGCCTCTGCATTTCTTTTGCTGTGATTAACCAGGCTGTGTCCAAGGAGCTTTGTTGCATGAAGCATCCGCCTCACTGAAGTTCAGTTTGGAAAAGTAACATTTTATGTCCTTGAACTTCCACAGGGATTTTTCCTATGTTCCTGCACTGAGTTATTTGAGACAATAACCCTTTGTATCTAACTCCTCTTTCAGGCCCCTTGACCTCTACTGGCTGCTGTACATGCACAGACCATCCACACTGCAACAGAAGCCTGGGTCACTGGACTTTCATGGCCCATTCCAAGAGGAAGTGTTTCAATGATGAACTTGTGGTTGATGTTCTGGAGAGGGCCAACAAACAGTACCAAAGATGGGGACTCCTGGCAGAGGAAAGGCATGGCAAGAGAAAAGGCTGAGGCTGGCTGCACAGCTTGAGGTCAGGTTTTCAGCATGGGCGCAGACAGTTGCTTTGCAGTTCCTGGAACAGGAATAACAGGAATAGCAGCGAAAGGAAAAGGACTGAAAGAACTGTCTGAGCAGCTGATACCGCTAATGGCTGCAAGAGTACTGGCTCATGCTTGTCACCCATACCATGGCCTGAATCCCTTGCATGTTACCATGCAATGCAGTCCGGAACTGCTTGGGCCCCATGCACGGGGCCCTATGCGCGGCTGGGCAGTGCAAGCTTGACCCATGCATCCCTCCATATTGACCCACTCCCCTGTGGATGCCTCCTCCTCCCTCTCCCAGTACCAAGTGCATGGCAAGCAGGGAAAGAAGATAAAGGAGAATGGGGGGCCAGGGGTCATGCAGTGATGGGGTCTCTGTCTTGTAACTGGTTTCACTGTTTCCATTTGTTCAAGCACTTTTTTTTCAAATGGTTTTTGAAAGGTTCTGTTGTTACTGGTGTTTTTCTGTGGCACTGGCAGCTGGCCTGTTTGGCAGTGGGTGAATGTTGTACTTCTCTAATACACATTTATAAAATAAAACTTTTTATTTCATCCACAAAGTTTATTGCCATCACTGCATCAGATCATACAATCTATATTTAAAATAATAAAGATAAATAATTAGGAATTAGTGTATAAACACTATGCCTCAATACAATCATCTATAGCAATCCATCTTGTGAATTGCGCCCCCATTTCATAAGTGGTCATGTCATTCATAAATAGTTGCTTGCTGTGCAATGTACCCATCCCTCCCTGAGCACTGAAACCCCCATGATCAATCAGCCCCATCCCTACCTCACCACAAGCCTGCATAAAAATGGAGTGCACCCTTTGCTGTTTATGTACTCATGTGCTCCTTGAGAAGGGCAAGCTATGGGCACGAGTTTCAGCAATGGCCCCTGCACCATTTAGAAACCCCTTTCAAAGCCAGCAGTTACTTCAGGATTATCTTTTATGCCTGCCACCTTGGGGTAAACCACACGCCTGATTGCCTTAGAACCCTCTGACACCACTTTACACACAGTTGACTTCTCAACACCCAACTGGTTGGCAAGAGACCTGTAGCAGTCTGGAGTAGCCAGCTTCCAGACAGTTATAGCACTTCTGGACCAACATGGCTGTCCTCCTGCTTGTATTTGTATGCTGGAGGGTCCAGGGAAGCTGCTCACAAAGCTCCAGAAATGTAGCTTTCTTCATGTGAAAGTTCTGAACCCCCTGGTGGTCATGCCAGGTCTGCATGACAATGTGGTCCCAACCAGCCTGTGCTTGTGGCCCTGATCTAGAAGCACTAGTCTACGTAGGGGGCATCAGTGGCTATACCAAGTGTTGTGAGCAGGGTCAGTCAGTGCGAGTCTGCCATGCCTGGGTCCTGGTACTCCCCTGCCTTCCTCCTGCTCCATGATAAGCTCTGTTAGGTGCCTTTTTTCTGCACCAGTGTCTCATGGCAGCTCTGTTTGTTTCCCGACACAGGCGTGAAAGTGCAAGCAAGAGAAGATTTTCAAAAAGCACCTCCTCCAGGTTGCTGGCTCCGGTAGCTGGGCACACAGACCAAACTAACTGCTTCACAGGATGCATTGGTGGGCTGTTCATACTTTCTGCAACATGCAGAGTGGACAGTCAAGTTTTCCCACAGTGCACAATGGTCAAAGGGCTAGACTAGCTACATTTTGGGAGGGCACTAGGGAATCTGGGATATGGTTGATTTGAGTCTGATCTGCATGCTGCAGTGAGGATGTCAGAGTCCTGGGTTTGAGACCAGGTTAAAAAAGTCATAACATAGATGTAACATAAAAATCAGTGAAGCTATTCAAGCCAATAGTAACCCAGGGTCAGCTGACTCAAATCTCACTAACGCTTGACTTGTATTGCAGTGGAGCCATACCCTATAACATAGCTTGGGAACTTATTCTCCTTACTGGGGTGTTCCCTGAATTCTGAGTGTAGAACCATGAGTTTGGAACCACTATCGCAAAATGGGGAGATCAGAACATCACTTTGTGGGTATTTGGTAGAGATGTACTGGACTTTCCATCCCCCAAATTGCTGCTGCTTCTTCCTGTGAAAGCCAATGCGTATCCCATACACGGTACTGTGATGCACTGATACTGATCTTTAATTTGTAAGTGTTTGTGATTTCTGTCTTTTTGGGAATCTCCACAAAAGCAATGAACTGTATGTAATATACTTCCCAGAGAGACAGGAGGCCGTGGAAGATGAGGTGGAGTCTGACACATTAAAGTAGTAACTATAAATACTACTAATAGACTTTAGCATTTGGTGGAAAGTTCCCTCAAAACATGATTTACTGGAATAAGTTCTGCTTCACTCCAAAATGCAAAGTGTCTGTGCAGCCAATGAACTCCTAATCAATAACTGGTAAACATTCATGCTTTCACAATACCACCTTCCCCTGGCAAATTGCTGTCTCTCAGGCCTGGGCGTCATGTTTTTAACCTAAAGTTGAGTGTCTGCCAGATAACTTGAGGTCGTTTACACAAATGTAAAGGGTAACGAAGATGCTCCTCAAATGTTTGTTCCGGGGTCCAAATGTTTTGGTTTACCAAAGAGACATCAGCTAGAGTAAGCCACAAATATTTGGGGGTCGTTCAGACAAGCCTTTGTAAATATTTAAATTACATCGAGTTAATTGGCAACCAGTTAATGTGAAGTAAAAACCTGAAGGGTAGATATACCATCAGGGATCTGTCCTCTGCATCTGCCAGCCTAGCTGCCACCACCAGCTGGTACCTTTGAGGAGGGAAGAGGACTGGGAGTCATGCTGAAGATCCTGCCACTTTCACCGAGAGGATGAACCAGCAGCTAGATAATCCAAAACGGGTGTGTGTAAGAGAAGGGGTCAGTCGTGATACATTTTAATATATTGAGCAGAGTGTTAAATCTGTTTATATGAACTCTGTTATAGTTCCTTAAGCAGGTTCTTATGCTGAATCTATTTATAACGGTTGCATGTTTTCCGTCTCTTCTTCTGCAATACAGGAGTCAGTCGTCATGACTCCAACTTTGTGCACATGTTCTAATCAAGGATTTGTGCTATACACGGCTGCTGGTAGGTTATAGAGTAAAGGAGTGAGGAAATGTGGTGAGCAGAGACCTTCTGTGAAATCAAAGAGGATATTAAAAAAATAACTTGGGCTGTATTCCTGGGGGAGTTTACACATGTTATCTCTGTACCATGATGTTGACAGAGGGACGTGGGGAGAGCTCTGGGGTGGAGGGTTAGAAAGCCTTCAAAAGGAATTGGTGAGGACAGGATCCAGAGATGAACAAAGCTCCACGGCTGCCATTACAAGCGCTGGGTTTACTTCATCAAGCACAGGATGACTTTGCTGAGCTGTCTCATCATTCAGATACTCTGGGCTTTCTGTGCTAGGGGACAAGGTAAAAGACAAAATTAATCAAAAGATTAAATAACAGTTTGGCTTAACCCTTCTCTCGCATGCAGGGATACTAAACAAGCCTGATACCACACAGAGCCGTGGGCAGTTACAGTAATGGCTGTTTTCAATAGCACAGAGGGATTCAGAGGTGGAAATGAAACAACTGAGGGACGGTAGTGAACACAAAATATTTAACATGAGATTGAACCATCTTGTCATGGCTTTAAGTGGTGACATCTCCAGCTCCACTTTGCAAGGGCAAAAAGCAGAATGTACCGCACACTGGAGAAAGCAGTTAAAAACAGTGAATGAAATCTTTGATAGGGGAAGGTAAGTTATGCAGCCTCCTTTTTGTGTAGTTCTAGAAAATATTTCTGAATGCCAGAGCTACTGCCTGATAAAACAGGGCTCAGTGCATCCTCCAAAATACTGCAGAGTTCATCGTGCAAAAGCAGGTGAACCTTCCTAGTACTTCTATATTTGTTTGTGGAAATTCACTATGTACTCCTATCCCTGTTCCTGGTTCTTCTCCAGAATTATTTATTCCACTAAGTGAATTGTAATTATATTCATTGTGTTCATAGTTTAGCAATTGTGTTTTGTATCACTCCCATATTCAGTTGTACATGGATTATAGCAAATGCTCTGGCATGTGGGTGTGATGTATAGGTACCCTGGGGATAGGTGCCAGACATATACAGAGAGTACAAAGGAGGCCCTGTAGAGTGATTTCTAACACCAAGCCTGCTTTGTCCGTTCCCATGATGTCATATAGTAAAATATATGTATGTAGGTGTGACTTTCTAGGTCAGAGACCTGAATGGGGTGATTCCTGAGTAGATAAGGGCTATTTGGGTTTAGTGGAAGCAAAGGAAGATCCATTTGAAACCTTACTATTAAAGTGGACCTGCTCTGGGAATGAATCAGGGTTGTATAGCGAAGCTGCCCTAGTTGTAGGAGCCCTGCCTCATTTGAGTACTAAGGATTATGCTTAGCATTCCTGTTCTCAGGGTGAACCTTTAAAGGGTCCACTCAGAGAATCCCATTAGAGAATCCCATTATGTAGAGAATCCCATTAGAGGAGGAGGTAGAGTTTTGTCCTGGAATGAGCAGGGGTTCTGTCCCCAGAACTCACATATTGTGGGGGGTCTCCTGAGCATGATCACAAAGCCAGTAATAGACCAGATCCCAGCTACATTGGAAATCACATCTCCATTTAGCAACTAGGCATGCAGTTGATTTCTCTGGGACAAGATGATCACCAAGCTGAGGAGAAAGTGCCACATACAAGCCATTTTTGGTGAAAGGAATCCAGCTGTGCGATGAACTTCCAGAGGAAATTAGACAAATCCAGTCAGACCAGCTTTAGGTCTCACTTACAAGAATTGCCTTTTTGAGAAGTACCATTCTGATTATGGTGGAAAGGCTTAATCATAACAACTACCCACTCCCCCCTAAAAAAATAAAATAACTTTACCCTCAGCAGATCCTCCAAACTCCAAAGATGGGAGAAGACTTCACGTCCATAAGGAGGATGAAATCGAAGTAGCCTGTAATAATGGATTTTACTTCGATACAGAACTAGGAAATGAAAGAGGGATATTGTTAAAATAAAAACTTTAATTGATACCTTACATATCAAATGCTGTAACTGTTTTTCCTTTTTATGTGTCTTTAAAATTATAAAATGATTTTAATAGTGTGTTTGCCCCGGGACTAAGCAGGCTCAGGACTCTGTACTCAAAATCCTGAACTATGTTTGTGCTGTACTGTGACAGGGTAGTGTTAACACCTTGAACTATCTGAGCCCACGTATTCCATCCAACTACACACAATAGAAGACCAGTATGGAATGAACTGCCAGAAGAGATAAAAGAAATCCAGTCTGATCACTTTTAGGTCTCACTGCAAGATTTCATTTTTTGAGAAAGTTTGTCCACGATAATCAGAATGACACTTATATCCACCAATGCCCCCTTCTCACCCCCAAAATAACATATATTATTGCAAGCAAATACTCCAGCTGTAGACTTCAAGTTCATAGGAATTTCACCTTGCCAATTTTATGCAAAAGATATTCGGATACGACAATGCTAGTGAAGTTAATTAAAAAAAAAGTCAAATAATCTCAATTGAAGGGGTGATTTAGGACCTAGTGTCCTGTTTCTAGTTGTTAAACTGCAATAATGGAACCTGCCACCCTCAAAAGTCAGTGCTCAAGGAAGAGGATGTAATCAGCATAGATTGTAATAGTGGATTTCACTTTGAAATGGAATAAGGAAAAGACAGTGGAATGCACAAAGAATGGCTGGTTACCTATTCCAACGTGTATCTGTAAGTTGCTTTTGGTTTTATATGTTTTAAATGTCAAAGCCCAAATGATTATACAATATCTGCAATTGACAATATAAAGAGAAATGAATTAGACATGTTTTCAGAGGTTTTATTTTTAAAAGTTTATTTTGACTGACTTGGAAAAAGCACCTGTGAAAATAACATAATATGGTACAAATAAGCCCCTACGTTTTCAGTTTAAACTGATTTTTACCAAAAAAATCCCAGGTTTTACAAAAAAGTATTCTTTTCTTTTTTCTGATTTTCACCCTACTTTTGTATTATTCAAATATATAAAAAATAACTTGTTTTATTAGGAAAACACAGTACGTTGCATGATAATACACTAGTCTGCATATATATGCAAAGCTACCTCTTGAAGTATGGTTATGTATTAGTCTAGAAGATACACACAATAAACAGACAGGCATGCATGCAAACTCCAAAGTGCGTGCACATATGAACATAGTGATGAATCTCATGCTCACCATGTACCCATTTCAAGCTGTTAGCAGATAACGGTTTAAAGATTTGACACACTAAAATGGGAGGAAAATGAAAATCTGTAACAGAATATGTTTCAGAATACAAGGAAATATTTGAAAATTAAAAAAATAACAGGAGAAAAGGATGAATTTGAGTATATGTGCTGCAAACGGTGTGGCATCGAAGTTATAGGCTAATAGTTCTAAGTCTACAGCAGTCAGCAGTTTATTCAAATGAAAAGTTTTATTTGGGGATTAGAGATATATTGTTTTCTTTAACTCACAGGTGGCATTGATAAGATATGGATCATATTTGGAATCTGAGTCACGCACACACACCACTTCCCTTGTTTTGTGCCCTCAGTCTTTGTCATTTTGAACTATGACAGTTTCTTCCAGACAGTTCTTCCTGTGCCAGATCCTGAAGTTCTTTCTCAAATGTTTACTCGGTCTTTTCTCAGGTAAAATCCCAATGGCTGCAATGAGAGTTTTATTGAGTAGGGACTGAGGAAAAACTGAGGATAGTCTTCAGAATTTGTCCCTTTGATAATTAAAAACAAATGAAAACTGTCTAAAACAGGAAGAGGTGGAGCCAGGAGTATTGTTATAATTTAACCCTCTGATAACGAGAGTCCAGATTTTCTGGAAACCAGAGTTTGTTCTCTTTCTGTCTCCCCCCCACCCCGGATCGCCACAGAGAGGAGTCCTTTAGTATGTGGCTCACCCCGTGTCTTGTGTGAAGTGAATTCAGTCACCTCCATGACACTATCTTGCCCACTTGTGGATGGCCCTGTACCATGAGGAGATCCCCAACAATATGTGGGTTCTGGGGGCAGGATCCCCTGCTCTCCAGGTGAAAGCTCTAACGCATGCTCCAATGGAATAATTTGGGTAAACCGTGAGTGGAACCTTGTAGCGCTTCACATACTCCCATCTTTTCCAATAAGTCTCTAAAGAAGGGGCCAATGCTTCTTGGAACCTGTGTTATTCACCCCCTGTGCCTTGGATCGTGATAGTCAGTCTCATGAACTGATCCATTGCAACTTCTATCTGGCATTCACATCAAGAGCCAGAAAAATCAGGGAACTAAAGTTTCATCTTCAATGGAGACCTCTCTACCCCTGGCTTCTGACCCGGCCAAGGGATGCCCCCCCTAGGCCAGTCTCTGTATAAATCTGCTGCCTCCATGGTATCAGACCCCACACCTCTATGGCATCTAAAAGGAAGAACAGGATTCCACTTATGAGTCCTCAAAGGACTATGCCCCTGGCTCACCAGGTAGAGAATCTACCTCTAAAAAGCCAAGGTTGTCAATGTCTTCAGCAACTCTGGCACCATCTGCTCTCCAATTAGCTACCCACAAGGCTGCTGATTCCTCAGATACCCAGGCAGGAGTGCTGGGGGGTGTGGCAGCATCCCCTTGCTTGAAGCGGTTTCCATAATATACAGTGTTTACATTGTTCAATGGCTTTCAGCACCCCCCACTATGAAAATTGTTCCAGTGCCATTTTACCCAGGTCACCACTAGGCTGAAAGACAGTAAAGGTTTGGGCTAGGAGAGATCATTGGTACTGTTAGCATACCAAGGCGGCAAGAAGAGCTTTTCCTCTGCTTCCTCAGTATTGAAGATGCCCACTTGGATTCTGACTGTGCTTCCCTGGGAGGGCCTGAGATGTAAGGTATCATCAGCGTCCTCAGCCACCATCACCTCAGTGCAGACCAAAGACTCAGTACTGATAAAAGTCTTGGTACTGCAGGAGTTCCATTTTCCCTAAAACCTGGCTATATCTGAGATGCCCAATTCTCGACTGCTCAGCTCCTACGTGTTGGTACCAAGAACATCGAGATCGCCTGACCTTCACCTGGTACCAACGGTTTCACCTCAGAGCCCTCCAGGCACTCCACCATTCCAGAGTGAGTTTGAGAAAGAGAATTTGATGTCCTAGGTGTCTCAAATATTGATTCATGGTTCTCCCCCTCATACCTATAGAAGCCCCTTCCAAAAGCCTCTGGTGAAGCTATAACTACTCATGGCACAAAATTGCAACCAATGTCTCACTAGTATGAGAACCCAAAAATGTCTGCTCCTTCTATGCCTTATGCACCTCCTCCTTGGCCATATTGGCACTCTTGGACAGCCTATTGCCAACAATTTTTCAGACTGTTGAGCCACATCACAGGGAGAGGCAACCTGCATCAACTGCTCCTTTCAGGAGACCTGGCCCTCAATAAGAATCCTTTGATGAGCAGGAAGCTATAGCCAAAGAAGTCATCTCTCCTATGTCTAACATCTCTTCATCTCTGGATAAAGCTGGCATACCACTTCCTCCATCCTTGGTGGATGATTTTAAGCAGTTCTGGGATCTGATCAGGAGAACTGCTGACCCCTTGCAGATCCCTCTCGAGGAGATGAAAGAACCTCATAATAAATTGCTTTATATCCTCCATTCACCATCACCTGCCTGCATAGATTTGCCTGTCAATTAAGACATTCTGGACCCAGTGAAGATTGTCTGGCACACTCCAGCTATTATTCCCCCTACATGCAAGAGAGTGGGTAAGAACTATTATGTCTGAACCAAGGACTCTGAATTTTTATTTTCTCATCCCTCACCTAACTTTTTGGTAGTTGATGCATTTAATGAACATGGAAGGCAGCATCATGCCTCATGAAAAAGATCATAGACATCGGACCTACTGGGGAGGAAATTTTAGTCCTCCGTCTCCTTACAATTTAGAATCACCAGTTACCAGGCGCTAATGGCAAAATACAATCATTTAAGCTATCACTTTCCCCTTTCCCTCTTCCCCCCTCCACTACCAACTGGCAGAGCACATTCCAGGCAATTACTGGGGAGCAATTCCAGGCAATTATTCCAGAGGGACAACTACTTGCCAGAACAGCTCTACAAGCCTCCCTTGATGCTGCTGCTAACTATCATTGTAGCGATCAAATGGGCGGCAGTATGAGAAGGACCACTTGGCTCCAACTCTGGATTTCCAAAAGAGTTCTAGAATATGGTGGAAGACCTTCCTTTTGATAGGCTTAGGTTGATCCCAGACAGCACAGATGAATCTCTGCAAACATGAAAGGATACTAGAGCTACCTTACGTTCTCTTAGAATTTATACTCCCACCTACAGGAGAAGCTCAGCAAGTCCCAGACGGCCAGAGATCCCAGCTGGCCTAATTCCTGACTTCCCAGCAGCCATATGAACTGCACCAAAAGAGACAGAGATGCCAGAGAGGGAAACCATCCACTTCTGAGCCTCCCGCCTTGCACCTGTCCACCTCAAAGCAGCAATTTTAACAGGTCAGTGGAGGACCTGAGTTACCATCCTCATCAGGTGCTCTGATTTGCCTGCCTTCCTCCCTTAGGTGACTGCCTTTACCACTTCATGCAGAGTTGGGAGTCGGTCACTACGGTCAAATAGGTTTTAGAGATTATCTCTACAGGATACACCATCTACTTTACTACACTTCCACCCAACCACCACGCATCCCCCCCCCCCACATTTCCCCTTCCTCTTTTAGGGATCCCTCTCATGAGAGCTTGATTCATCAATAAATAAATGCTCTCTTATGTTTGGGAGTTATAGAACCAGCTGCATGAAGCACAGAGGGAAGGGAAAGGGTTTTATTCAAGGTATTTACTGGTACCAAAAAAAGAGTGGAAGTTGGAGACCCATGCTAGGTTTGAGGCTACTCAACACCTATGTGAAGGCAAAAAAATTCAAAATGGTGACACTTGCAGCAATAATATCAACACTAGAGAAAGGGGATTGGTTCTCAATAGGGCTGTTGATTAATCGCAATTAACTGATGCGTTTAATTCAAAAAAAGTAAACATGATAAAAAATTAATCATGATTAATTGCAGTTTTAATTATACTGTTAAACAAATAGACTATCAATTGAAATTTATTAAGTATTTTGGATGTTTGACTACATTTTAAAATATCTGATATCAATTTACAACACAGAATACAAAGTGTACAATGCTCACTTTATATTATTTTTATTACAAATATTTGCACTGTAAAAATGATAAACAAAATAAATAGTATTTTTCAATTCACCTCATACAATACAGTAGTGCAATCTCTAACATGAAAGTGCAATTTACAAATGTAGATTTTTTTGTTACATAACTGCACTCAAAAACAAAACTGTAAAACTTCAGTGCCTACAACTTCGCTCAGTCCTGCTTCTTGTTCAGCCAATCACTAAGAAAAACAAATTTGCTTACATTTACAGGAGATAATGCTGCCCGCTTCTTATTTGCAATGCCATCTGAAAACGAAGACAGGTGATTGACTCTGCAGGCACTTCTTCCAAGACAATGAATGGGAAATAGACCCCAGCATATTACACCACATATTCCGTCAAGGGTCACCCCTCAGATAGACTTGTTCACAACAGAGTTAATGAGAAATGTCCCAGTTTTGCTCAAGAGGCAGACCGGGTTACCAATCCTTGGGGGACGGACGTTTTTCACTTTCATTGGTTGTCAACTCTTCTGTACACATTCCCACCAACTTCCCTAATAGCGAAAGTTATGCTCAAAATAATAATAAAAAAACCAAAGCAGGAGTCATCCTAATAGTTCCAGTCTGGCCCAGACAAATGTGGTTCCCTTACCTGATACAGCTGGCCATTTGCTCACCGATCACTCTCCATACCCCTCCTCATTTCCTCTCGTAGGAAGATCCTTCACCCCAATGTCACAGTGCTTTGTCTCAAAGCATGGTTGGTTGGTAGCATGGGATTAGTGTCAACCTGCTGAGAGGAAGTAAAAAGAATACTACTACACAACAGGAAACAGTCTACTCACTACATGTACTCTCAAAAATGGACAAGTTTTGTCTGTTGATGTGACCTCAGACATATTCCACTGATGATCTCATTGTTGCTGGACTTACTGGGCTACATCCTAACTCTAAAAAGCTTGGGACTATCAATGAGCTCCATGAGAGTCCACCTGGAAGTTATCACAGCTTTCCATCCCCCAACTGAGGGTTATGATGGTTTTGCTCACCCAACTTCACAAGATTCCTCAGTGGACTTGGAAACCTCTATCCCCCAGTCAAACATCCTACTCCTATTTGGGATCTCAATCTGGTCATTAAATGCCTCAGAAGACCACCATTTGAACTGATAGCTAACTACTCATTGCTCCATTTATCAATGAAGATGACATTACTCATAGCCATCATGTCAGCATAATGGGTTGGGGCCTTGATGGCATGCCCCCCTTTATGGAGTTTTTAAGGAGAAGGTCACACTGTGACCTCACCCCAAATTTTTACCTAAAGTTTCTTTCAAGTTTCATGTCAACCAACCCATTTACCTGTCTTCTTCCACCCCAAACTGCATCTAGATAGCCAGGAGACAGTGCTGCACTCCCTTGATGTCAGGAGAGCTCTGTCTTTCTATCTTGTTAGGAAAAAAACCACTTCAGAAAGACCCACAAGTTATTTGTGTTGCTAGCAGATAGGTCAAAAGGGTCCACAATCTTTAATGAAGTATATATGAGGCTGGATTAATTCTTGCTACTAATCTTGCAATATTCAAATACCTTCAAATATATGTGCTCATTCTATTAGGTCCATTTCCACTTCTTCTGCATTTTTCAAGAACGTGGCCATTACTGAAGTATGTAAGGCAGCTATTTGGGAGTCTATACATACATTCGCCATGCACTATGCTATGATTCGTGATTCTGCTGCTTATACTGTGTTCGGCTAAGCTAGACTTTCTTTGGTACTGGACTTGACTCTGAAGCCCTTCTCATCTCAGTGGGAACTGCTCAGTAATCACCTAGAGTGGAGTGCCTGTAGGGACACTACTCAAAGAGTAAGAAGAAATGGTTACTCACCCTGTGCAGTAACTGCTGTTACTCCTACTCCCAAAGGAGGATCACTTACCCCAGGACTACAGTACCAAATTACTCTTAGATAAAGAAAATAAATAAAAGAACTTTTCCCACAAAATAAGAGCCAGCAGTGTCAGAACCAAAATTACCATTTTCCATGCAACCATTATTTAGACTGACTTCTAAAAATTAGTATCAGGCATAATGGTGAGAGACAGAAAAAATTGACATGCACTCTGATGATTTCTTACCTTCCTTTCCCACCCTCCAAAAGTGGGAAGGAAGGTATTGTTCAAAAAGTTTTTAAATAGCGTTCCTCCATTTCATTTCAGGTGTACCTCTTCTCATGGTCACCCTATGCTTACAAAAAGCACATTAACGAACAGCATTTATCTTGGGGTAATGTTATACTCTCTCTCTCTTTTAGAAATATGTGAAAAGGTTGAAATTCAGAATGGTTATTTCTATGAAAGTGAAAACAGATTTAATTTAAGTGAAGAAGCAACATATAGGTGTCAGATTGGTTACACGACTCCAGAAGGAAATGAGGTGGGGAAGACACAGTGCCTTCAGAAAAGATGGATTCCTTTCCCAAAGTGCATCAGTGAGTAACTTAATGGCTGAAGAACTCTAGATTGTCACATTGCTCCTTTCTTCCTGATTAGAGGATGAGCACTGTGCTCATGTCTGGGGAGAAGTTTGCAGCTACATATGGGGAAATTTGCAAGGCTGGTTTATGTCTCAATCTTTCTTTGTTTTTTCTTACTTTGGTCAAAATTAATCTATTGTTTGGGGATGTATTTCATTCACAAATAAAAGATCTTATCATTGACTGGTTAGTATTTAAATCATAAGGATATAAATTGTATGTTAAGCACCAGAGCACAAAATTGTAAAAATTCTTTTTTTCTGACTGTTGTCACCTTAGTTATCTTCCTCTGGTTTCGAAAGTCCCTTCTCTCCAGACAAGAGGAAATGTAGTGATTAAAATGGAGAATTACCTCTCCCACTTTTGCAGGAAAACGATTCCAATATTAACCCAGTCCAAGTGAAGATTAGGACTTTCATCTCCCTTTTATTCCAGGCTGCTTAATTTTCTGGTTATTCCTCCTTTTACCCTATCAGTAGCTGCATACACAGAACACCTTTGTGAATAAAAGAATTTGCTTATAATTTGTCTTCAAATGAAGTTCCATTCTATTGCACAGAGCAGAGTATTAAATAAACAGCATAGCTACCTAGAAAATCTCATCTACATTGTCTGTCTGTGAAATACATGAACTGCAAGCTGTTTGCAGCTTTGGCTCTGCAAAGAGGTGTTCCTTGTGATGGCACTTAAAATAGCTCTTGCACATTGGAGTGTTTCACAACAAAATAGTCTAAAAATTGGCACAATAAATGAATAAACCTTCCTTTGGATGAGTGCCTCTTTATGAAGTGGTCTCTATATTTCCAGTCAAGAATACTGCTCACATTTCTACAGGGAGGAGATTCCCTGCACCTAATGATTGATTTGGAAATCAGAAGGGAAATGTGTCTGACTTTTATGGTGTTCAAGGATGTCATGACTTGGAAATAAAAACAGTGAGCATGACAATGCCACAGCATGGATTAGTTTGGTTGGTCAACAAGGACCAGATTCTCAAATGGGATAAAACAGGGCTCAATATTAGGGCCCACATTTTTAATGCAGTGAGAACTCCTTATTTACAGTTGTATGATGCTTTCCACCTCTAGCCTTTTTTATACATCTGAGGCCCAATTTTCCTCATGTTCCGTCTGCTTTGCATAGCTCTGACTGCACAAAACAGCCAGAAAAACAGTTGGTTGGAATTCCCCCCCAGGTATGGAGGGGTTGCTAGGGAAAAGGCAGCATAGCTGGGATGTCCTTGGTCTTCTGACTGCTGGAATGACCCTTTGGGACCATAGATAACCAGCATAAGGTAGCTTGAAGAGGGGTTGCAGCCTGAGGATGTGGAAGGCAGAAGGTTGGTTTAAAGTCACCTTTGTTCTGTCCCCTGCTTCATTTCCTTTGCTAATCGCAGCTGGTCCAAACCAGAGAATCTGTATCCTGGATTCCCCACACTGGAGAAGAATCTAGGGAGCATGACTACAACCAAACTGTAACATCAACAGTAACACTATATAGTACAGCAACTGAAGGAAGGGGATGATTCACAATCTCAGATGGTAGGGAAAAGGCAATCCAGGGAAGGAAAACTTTTATGTTAGATGTTAGGAAGATATTCTGAATTTTAAGAGCGTTAGTGGTGACTCCAAAGGGAAAGGTTTGAGTCACTAACATCACTGTACATTTTCAAGGACTGTAGCGGATCAAGCACTCACTGATGTGGCACCCACTGCTGGTCGTCTGGGAATTAGCTCTTTCCAGCCTCAGAGTGCCTCCTGCTGGCCGGTGTCTCACCTGCCTCAAGCCCCACATCCCTCCTGGACCCCGGTGCCCCTTTCTGTTGGGGTGCTGCCCACAGCAGTCCCCACACTCTGGGTCTCCCCTCCCAAGGGAACCCCTAAGCCTCAACCCCGAGTCCCAACAATCCTCACTATCCTCAGTGTCTAGGTGCCTAAAAAGGTGGCACAATATCTTGTGAGTTGGAAAATGTAGAGCCATTGCAAAGAACTTCAATTACAAACAAGTAACCTTCATTTTTGTAAGTGCACTTTTTTAAAAAGGACGTTATATATTTAAAGAAAATAAGATACTACATTTAGAGTTTATCAGTACTAATCTATTTATACATCTCTCCCCTTTCAGATGTAACATGTGGCGCTCCACCTGAAGTTACCAATGCTACTATTGTAACTAAGGAGGAGGGAAGGTATTTGCCTGGTGCTAGAGTGCAATATAAATGTCAGGAAGGATTTGAAAGTATGGGATTGAATGAGGTAATTTGTGAAGATGGAGAATGGTCACAACCACCAACTTGCCAAGGTAGGAGTTTGTATTGTAATTAAAACAAATAAGACGAGGTGTGCGTTGGTGAGCTGGCAACATGGAATGATAGAAATGTGGGGCTGTAGGGGGCCCTGCAAAGTCATCAAGTTCATTCCTCTGCACTAAGGCAGGATTAAGTACATCTAGATCATCTCTGATACGTGTTTGTCTGGAAATTCCTCAGGGAAGTTCTTTTTTGGGGAGTGTTACCAAATTTTCAGGGACTTGAAGCCTCTTGCGGAGAAAGATTGTGAAGTCAGGCTAAAGTTTCTACTCATGGAGGCAGCCTTGAGAGCTCAGACTCAGCACTGAAGTCAGACCTGGCACTGAGTGTCTCAGCATTTGAAAAAGCATTTGAAGAGGAGTCCACCTCCTGTGGTGCCCGAGTCCCAACACTCTTCACCATCCTCAGTGCATAAAAAGATTTGTGAGAAGCAGACTGCCAACTGCAGAAAGGCAGAGATCCCTGGCACTGTGGTGTGCTAGGCATGGGGATAAGACTAAAGTGCGGTCTCTGTCTAAATACTCCTCTTCTTCCGTACCTCAGAAGATGGCACTGTTGACTCCGGCACCTAGGCAGGTTCCATCAAGTCCAGAGCCAGAAGGAGCTCCTTCCACAACTATGGCACCACACACCACCAACACTATCTTGGTACAAACTACGCCAGAGGCATTTTCAGCTGCCAGTGAGCCCTTGACCCTGTCCGTGCCAGCATCACCTTCCATATCTACAGCACCACACCACACTATGCCAGTACTAACTACGCCACAGGCATTGGTAGTTGCCAGGGACCCTGTGACCCTGGCGGTGCCAGCATCACTAGTAGTACAAGAGCTGATGCTGTCAGTGCCAGCAGACAGAATAACCAGCAGGATTGCTACAGTGCTCGGTACTGTGACAGTCTCGGGTACCTTTGAGGGCTCATCCTTCCGTGACGCTCACATCTCTGCAGGCCTCTCCAACTCGGCACTGATTGCCAACACTGTCTGGAACGGTGCCTCTGTGGTCCATGGATGCAGAGTCATCATCTTCCAAATGAGAGGTCCAGTTCTAAATCTCCCATCCTCGCAGCCACTCTCACTACCCCTCCTCCAGACGTTGTCACCCTTCCACGGATCCTGTGACAGGAGTACCATCAAGTAGGCCTGGAGGACACTGGGGGTATACGCTTGTCCAGTGGCCTTTTTGTAATCTACTGGGCTCTTCCCCCTTTTCCACATGATATTCCAGGCACTCCAATTCAGTGGCATCAGAAATGTGTGAGGCATCTTCCCAGTGGGTAGCACACATTCCTGTTTCTGGTACTGAGCCTACTATTGGACATCAAGGGCTGAAGAGAACCCTACAGATCTAGAAATGGAGGAAGAGTATCCACACCTGGTGCTGGGCTCTTTTTCCTCTTCTTCTGAAGAGGCAGTCTCATGAGGGAGCATGTTGCCTCCCCCAGATGACCATAAGGCACACCAAGAATTGTTAAAGAGGATTATCTTAAGTCTGCCATACAGGTGGAGGAAGTAAAAGAAGCCTCTCAATAACTGGCCAATACTTTAGACATTGCAGGTCATTCCAGAGTGGCCCTGCCTCTCACTGAGGCCATTATGGACCCATTTAAGGTACTGTGGAAGACCCCTGCATCCCTTCTCCACACTTCAAAAAGGGCAAGTATTATGTACCCCCAAAAACTGCGTTCATTTCCCTTCTCCTCCGGGATGCCATATTGGCGTAGTATCCTCCGCCAATGAGAGGGAAAAGCAGGGGCATCAGGGTGCAACACCAAAATCAAAAGACTTAAAGAAGTTAGATCTGTTTGTTAAGAGAGTTTATTCTACTGGGAGGAGGAAGTGCAGCTCAGGATTGCAAACCAGCATGCCCTATTGGGCAGGTACGACTTTAATATGTGGGACTCCATGTTAAATTTTTAACACATGTTCCTGGAAGATGCTAGGCAGAAGTTCTTCTCGATAGTGGATAAGGGAAAATCTGTGGTGAGGACCTCTCTGCAAGCTGCTCTGGATTTGGCTGACTTGGCTACTAGGTCCATGATTTCAGCAGTGGCCATGCACAGGGAAAACCAAGGGAGAACTGCAATTCCTCTCTTCTCTTTTTCCAGTGACTTCTTGGGAAGAGCTGTAACACTGGCCACAGGATTGTGTACTAACACTCTGCAAGGTCTCCTAGTGGGTTTGATACCTGCTGGAGCTGTGCTATAAGGGGCCATAGGGTCATCTGTGTAGAGACAAGTGGCTTCTGCAAAAACAACTCTTTTCTCAAGCCAATCACCCGAGAGCCACAGATTTTGAGGTTGAAGGTCCTACCACTTTTGCATGGAGGGGAAACAGGACAAGTTTATTTCAGTAGCTTACATGGTTTTGCTGCTCGTTTTTTTTTTTTTTCAGGGGGAGAACCTGGCAGAGACTAGTTGCATATCCACCTCAGCTACAGAGCATAAACTCCAAGGGAGAACCCACAGAGGAGTTTCTGTGAGTTGGGGAGGAAAAGCAGAGTATGTTTGGATAGGTTAGTCAGAAATTTTCCAACAGAATAAACACTGATTCGTCAAACATGAAACATTCATCAAACTTGAAACTGATGATACTGACAAATTCCCATAAGTTTTTGACCCTTCCTTTTTCATTCCCTGCATCCTAACCCAAACTTTTTTACTACTGGATAGCCCTATTGTTGCCTCCCTGCAATTTGAAATGTTCCAATGAACAGTACTGGTTAAGTTAAGAAGCATCAATACTGGATCTGAATAGATTAATTAATTAGTGACATCATTAATTAATCAATAGTGGATCTGAATAGATTGTATATAAAACTAATGGAATACTGTAAGTGATTTAGTTACCCACATGGGAATGTGTCAGTGACTTCAGAAGTTCTCATCTCTTTCCAGATATGAGATGTGCACCTCCACCTGAGATTCATGATGGTAGGATTCGAGGTGCTAAGCAGCAAATGTATTTGCCTGGCGATAGAGTGCGTTATCAATGTTCGCAAGGTCTGAGCCTTTTTGGGTTTCCGATGGTAAAATGTAAGGAAGGGAAGTGGTCCGTGTCACCAGTATGCAAAGGTATTTTACTTTCCTATTTCTAAAATAGCCTAGTAGATATAGGATATTTTTGGAATCAAAAACTTCAGGCTTACTCAGAAACATCTTTACTTCCCTGAATTTTTGTCTTTTTATAATGCACAAATATAACATCTCTTGTAAACCAGAAAGCAAATCTGTTTCCAGTCTGTGATGTTCCATGGCAATGATAATATAGGTTTAATGAGATCATCATTAGCCTAGTCCAGTATCGGGACTTCAGGATTTGACCCTCAACATAATGTGAATAAGAGTGATTGATTGTTCTCTATTTCTGATTTTTAGGGCCACAATTTCACAACCACTTGCAGATGAACTAGACAATATACAATTGGTGAAATTCCCACTCCACTGAAGTCTGTCGAAAAACTTCCATTGATAGGACCAAGATTTCACCCTATATCTTCAAGCTTCCAGAAAAAAAGCGGTGTCACTCTGTTGGTTCATTTTGTTTGTCTTTTCACATACCAGAATTTCATTGGCTGTCAGGGTGAATACGAATATTTAAAAAAATGAACGTAATAACTAGCAGTGCAACACCACTTTGTTTTGGAAACCAAAACTATGGTTCTAAAAACTAACTAGTCAGCCACCCATGTTCACAGTGAGTAGAACCATGACTAGCATTGCGGAAGTCGGTGGACATTTGTTACTCACACAGGCCAGCACCACTCAATGCAAATAAGGGTGGCACAATCAAGCTCATATTTTTACCAAGCAATAATACAGGTTTAGAATAAGGCTCCAGAGAAAATAGATGAACGAATATCAGCCTTCGTTATGGTTGATTGTGGTCTCTTTATGTATTTCTGTTTCTTTGAATTCTCCCTCTTACAGTCTTATCTCTCTTACCAGAGACACTCAGTTTTCCCTGATATCTCATCCTTACTAAGCTTTTCGCAGTACAAGGTACAACAGAGATAGTGAGACCCCAGCAATATGAAAAACAAATTACAAATATAAAAAGCAAAATAAAAATATCAGAGTCAACGTATTGTGATTATTAATACCAATAAAGATAAACAGACAAAAATATCTATCCTAGGTTATACACCATTAAATACACAGTTCAGTCACATCATTAAAATAATGCCATCAGGGCAAAACATATACGAATATAAACAAAGAGCCCACTATGTCTAACAACCACAACCAACTGATTTCTCTCAACCATCTCGGAGAGATTGAGAGACTAGCTGGTTTTTGCAGCATGAAAGAATTCAGGGTATGGCAGGCCACAGAAAGAAACAAATTCCAAAGTGAAAAGCCTCTCACAGAGGATGTCCTATCTTCAGAAGCCCCCTTGTTAAACCAATGATGTTCAGTGCCAAATGTAGGAGCTGCACCCAGTGGGATGATACCCATCACATAGATGCAGAGGGGCAGGGCCTTAGCAGAAGAGCTAGCCCACCACAAAGGGAAGCATACATTTCATTCCCCCTAAACTACAGTGCAGCATACAATATGCCCTGTGCACTCCACAGAGCACCAAGATAAACCATTGTGTTGAAAGGAGATGCAATGGCTCTGGCACTGTCTCTGGGGTGGAAAGCGTCCATATGACCCCAAACATGGAGCCAGTGCCTTAAAGGTTAGCTATTGGCTATAGAAAGTTGAGTGATATGTCGAAAGCTAATAGCTGAGAGACCCTGTGAGAGTTTTTTCACTCACTTTTTGGCTGCCTTTCTTTCTCCATTCCTAGGGAAAATTGATACATAATAGTAGGGAAAAAGCTATACCTTCATTCATCATATGATTTTTGAGAGGTTTCCATGTCCCTCTCCCCCTTTGCTCCCCTCCACTCCTTTTGCCTTATATCCTAGGTCTCATTTTTGACATGTGCATTTTTGGCGCTAATGGCCATTTTGAAACAAAATGAAAGTTTTAAATTTTCTGTTTCATTTATCCTTACTGGAATCATTAGAACTAAATGAGTAAATATAGCTTTCTGGCCTTTTCCTCATTTTAGGAAGAAAATATGATTTTACACATTTAGTGCAATTCTAAAGAAAAATAAAATCTAGTAAACAGATGTACAAAGTTTTAATGACAGTAGAATAAAAGAGGGTTAACATGATTTTTTAGAGAAAAATAATTGTAATGCAGTTATTTAATAATTATTTAGAAATGTGCTAATTAACAGAAATCTTCATAATAGCAGAATAAAATGTTATCACACATACATATGTTAACATGCATTTAAGAGAAAAATATTTTATATGCAGTTATTGCATTTCTAAATAAAGTTTTATGGTCAGAGGAATAAAGGAGAATCATGCATTTTGAGAGAGCTATTTGTATGCATTTAGTAGTTTTCTAATAGTCATTAAATAACTGTACAAAGTGTTAATGATAGAGGAATAGAGGAGTGTTGCATAAAATCCTGCATTTTTGGATAAAATGAATTTCACTGCAGCTAATATATTTCTAAATAAAGTAGTTAATTTAAAAATCCTTAATAACAGCAGAACAAATAAGTGTTAGGGCATTTATGTTAATGTTCAGTTTCCTCATTTTTAGAGGAAAATATTTTTAATTCTGTTAGTACATATCTAAATAAAGCCATTAAATAATTCCACAAAGTATTAATGACAGAAGATTTAAGGAGAAGTATTAATATATATAATGATGCATTTTTAGAAAAACATAATTTTATGAAGTCAGTACAGCTCTAAATAAAATTGAGTAAACAATTCCATAAAATTAACAAAAGTACTAATAATAGAGAGTGAATCAATTACTTAATGACTATTAGAAATGCCTTAACTGCATTTGGGGGGAGGGATAGCTCAGTGGTTTGAGCATTGGCCTTCCAAACTCAGGGTTGTGAGTTCAATCCTTGAGGGTGCCATTTAGGGATCTGGGGCAAAAATTGGGGGTTGGCCCTGCTTTGAGCAGGAGGTTGGACTAGATGACCTCCTGAGGTCCCTTCCAACCCTGATATTCTATGATAACAGGCATACAGTACTCTAAAAGTTCATAATTCTATAGATTCATGAACACTTTGCAATTATACCTCTTTCATTAAGACTCTATAATTATTGACTATTTAAAAATGTAGTAAATGCATAACAAATATTTCTCTGTACAAATAAGAGAAATGCATGGTGTACATATGTAAGGCTGTTTGGAGTGGCTCACCATTGTGAGTGAGACTGTCAGGGCAGACTATCAGAAAACACGGACATACACCCCCAACTGGTGGTATGTTCTATAATTAGATTTCACCAAGCTAGTAACAAATATGAACTCCTGGCTCACTATACGAGTCTTCCCATGGAGTCACAGTCCCCTTAGCCTCTCCAGCCTATCTCGACACCCAGACATACTGAACTTTGTGAGAAAAGGTTATTAAAACCAAAAAATCACACCATGTCAGGTTGCTCCCAGTCCCAAAGGACTCACCCCAGATCAATTGGTACTCCGGACCTTACACGAAAGACAATGCTGGTAGCCAATTCTATAGTAAACCAACTATAGGTTTATTAGTTAAGTAAAAGCATGAGAGTTATTGAGATGTTAAAGCAGGTAAAATATAATAAATGGTAAGTCACAGTTTGTAATTCCAAACAGTAGCAGACTCACAATAAACTGCCAGTTTCCCAAAAGTCCTTCAGGGCTACCCAGAATAATTCTGGGGAGCTCAAGTTTTCTTGTCCAGATACTCTGCCCTATTAACAAAAAGAAAAGGAGTACTAGTGGCACCTTAGAAACTAACCAATTTATTTGAGCATAAGCTTTCTTGAGCTACAGCTCACTTCATCCGATGAAGTGAGCAGTAGCTCACGAAAGCTTATGCTCAAATAAATTGGTTAGTCTCTAAGGTGCCACTAGTACTTCTTTTCTTTTTGCGAATACAGACTAACACGGCTGCTACTCTGAAATCTGCCCTGTTAGAATCCAAACAGTCCAAAGATAAAGGACCTCTCTTTGAATTGGTACTTATAGCTTCTTTTCACAGACAACAATCTGACAAGTATCTATACCAATTGCTTTGAATTTAGCACCCTTCTTCCTTTGCATTCAATGAGTTATTTAGTTACAGGGATATACATAATGTAAATACCTGTCATTATATTATAATAGGAATAGATAAGTGAAAACAATACATGTAGCATTCCATTAGTTTTCATGAAGTTCTAACACCTGAATACACTTACATTAACACACCCTATGATCTAGGGCTATTTAATTACCAGGCATGTATAATGTAAATAGAATGTAACAGTAAACAAGAGGATATAGATAGAGGGAAAACAATACAATTAATATCTCCTTTGATCTCTATTAATACGCAAGTGAATTGGCCTTTAGCTTGGGCCTGAGCTGGTCTGTCAGCATCGCAACATATATATGTATTATATATATTAAAACTTCTCCTTTACTCCCCTGTCATTAAGACTTGGTAAAATTATTTAATTACTTGATTTAAAATTATAATAAATGCATAAAATAATAGAATTGCACTTAATACATTTTCTTGTTAAAATGAGGAAAGGGCAAGCAAACTTTTTTCTTAGTTCTAATGCAGCTAATAAGCATGAATTAAATATAAAGGGAAAAAACCCTCTTCTTTTCAGAATGGCCACTAGTGCCAGAAATGCACACTTCCAAAAATGAGACCTGGCGATGGGACAAAGAGGCAAAAGGGGTAGGTCATAAAGCAAAAAGGGGGTGGGGGAGGGAAACCTGTCAAATTATGTAATGAGTAAAGGTAAAGCTTTATTACTACTCATGTAATTTTTAGCCTTTGCCATTTCAAAACTTACCCCGGTCCCACTTCCCTTTCTGTGAGAAGAGGAGCAATGAGAGGAAATGGCAGTTGGCATTTCAGAGTAAATTTCAAATGATGAGTTTGGCTTCTCTATGAATTCTTTTTAAAATCCACCTGGCCAAGCAGCTTTTCCAAAGGGGAAAGTGTAGCTGTGTCTCTGCTTTTATCAATTATAGGGACACCCAAAGGTTTTTCTGTTCTTGGGTTCTTTCTTTATTTTTTGTTTCCTTTCTCTCCTCATTTTTGTGTGGTATTTCTTGTACTATTTACACTCATTTATCATTCCAGTGTTATTCTGTGTTTCATATTCCACTCCTTGGGCCTGTATAATCCAAACTTCTATTTAGCTTGTATCCTCTTACCATTATTTTACCCTCAGTCTCTCTCTCTGCTCTCAATATTCACATACCCTGGTAATGTCATAATTCATAATAGTTTGAGACAAGTGCTGGGTACATCAAGCACCCTACATGGTAATATGGTCCTGGAGAAAGTAGGTACTGCACATGCATGCAGTGACAAGTAGCAAGCTGGTTGGCCCACATGAGCCTTAAGAGGGGAGGGGTTGGGCCAAAGCCTCTCACTTTCCATTTCCCTGCTAGTCAGTGCTTAAGGCAGAACGACTGGTCCAAAGGATCTCAAACTAACCTACATTGCCTGCTTGAAAAGCAACATGGAATCATATCTTGACAAAGGTAAAGCAGCTGGTTTTGCCATCAGTTTTGCCATCAGTTCCACACTGTTAATTGTTAATGAACAAATATCGTGCTGCTTCTTATCTTAAAGATAAGATTTTTTGTATCTTGTGTTCAGTTCCAATATCAAGAGGGTTCTTTTTCACCTTTCCCTTGGGATTTTTCCTGATCTGTCCGAGTACATTGATAGTGCTGTTGAGTAATATTTCTGATATTACAGCATTTACTGTAAGTAAATATTGATGCATATATTCTCTTTTTCTATACTTAATTTTAGAGGCTGCTGGAAAGTGTGGGTACCCACCGGCTGTTGATAATGGAGACATCATGGTCTTTCCACAGGAAGAATATGAACCAGGTTCAAAAGTGGAATACAAATGTCAACGTTTTTATAGAATGAATGGATCTGCATCTGTTAGCTGTGAGTCTGGCCAATGGACAGACCCACCAGTTTGCTTAGGTAGATATAAGAATCTATTATATGTAAAAGAACTGTGATGAGTTAAACAACTGTGGTATTTTTCATATTATGGTATGAATTTTCATATTCATATATTTCAATTTGAAGTCACTTGTACTGGTGTAACACCAGATTAATTCCATAGGTGTGAATGGAGTCACTCCTCATTTACACGACAGTATGTTTAGGGGAGACTCACATTCTTTCTATTGACATCAGTGCAGACTTTTCAAAAGAAAAGATCAGCAAATGGCATACACCCACACCACACCATTATACGTATCTAGAATGCAGCCACAAAACATCTCTAAAAACTCTAAAAACGTATTATTATCCAGCCAATATTTACTGTAAGCGAACAGATGTATTCAAACATATTTTTAGTTGAAAACTTTACAACTACAGCAGATGCTGTGAAATACAATTCAGTAACTTACGGAAAACCATGAGGAATATTGATTGCTACTCTTCAGTGCTAGGAGTAGACATGGTGCTGTCTGAGCAGCAGGGGATTCCACTTTTGTGCAGGGGGAGCTCTAAGTGGCATGAAACTAAGGTAGCCTGCTCTACACCACCCTCTCTCCAATCTCCACATGCTTAGAGTGAGAGGATGGAATGGCTAGACTACACTGTGGTGCAGTGATCCCCAGCTGTGCAGCTACTTCTGTGTGGTTTTTAAATTATGGTGAACTGATTGTGTGAGCTGGTGTGTCCTGGACCTGATTTCATAGCTTAGGACTAGCCTGCCATGTCCCTTTTTCTCTTCTGTGATGTTATATAGAATCATAGGGTTAGAAGGTACCACAAGGGTCCTCTAGTCTAACCACCCTTGAAGATTCAGGATTTGTTGTTTCTAAATCAACCATATCCAGCCTGCTTTTGAAAACCTCCAGTAAAGGAGTGTCCACAACCTCCCTAGGCAGTCTGTTCCATTGTCCTACTGTTTTTACAGTTGGGAAGCTTTTCCTGAGATTCAGTCTAAATCTTCGATGCTGTAGTTTGAACCCAATGCCCCTTGACCTGCCATCTGTGGCAAGAGCTATCAACTGTTCTCAATCTGTTCTATGGCAGCCTTTTAACTATTTGAATACCACTATCATCCCCCCCACAGTCTCCTCTCTTCCAAACTAAACATATCCAGTTCCTTCAGCCTTTGTCCGTATGGTTTTCATTCCATCCCTTTGACCATCTTTTATGCTCACCTCTGGATCTTTCCCCATTTCTCCACATCCTATCTATACATTGGTGACCAAAACTGGACACAGTACTAAAGCTGAGGCCTAACCAGTGCTGAGTAGAGTGGTACTATCACCTCCTTTGACTTGCATACTATGCCTCTGTTAATGCAACCTAAAATTGCATTTGCTTTTTTTGCAACAGTATCACGTTGCTGACTCGTGTTGAGGTTGTGATCCACCACAACTCCCAGATCCTTTTCAGCAGTGTTGCTACCAAGCCAGTTATCCCCCATTCTGTATTTGTGCATTTGGTTTTTCTTCCCTAAGTATAGCATCTTACATTTGTCTTTGTTGAATTTCATTTGTCGTCTATAGCCCAGTTCTTTAATCTATCAAGATCTGCTCTATCCTCTAAAGTGTTGGCAAGCCCCAACCCGTCCCCAGCTTTGTGTCATCTTCAAATTGATCAGTATGCTCTTTAGTCCTACATCCAGGTCATTAATAAAGATGTTAAACAAACTTACTCTTTGTGGTTGTTAAACAAATTATGGATCCTCTTAGACTCATAGACTCTAAAGTCAGAAGGGATCATCATAATAATCTAGACTGACATCCTGCACATTGCAGGCCACAGAATATCATCCATTCCTGAAATAGACTCTTAACCTCCGGATGAGTTACTGAAGTCTTCAAATCATGGCTTAAATACTTCAATTTACAGAGAATTCACCATTTACATAGTTTAAGCCTGCAAGCGACCCATATCCCATTCTGTAGAGGAAAGCAACAACCCACTAGGGTCTCTGACAATCTGACATGGGGGGAAATTCTTTCCCATCCCCAAATATGACAATCAGTTGGACCCTGAGCATGTGGGAAAGACCCACCAGGCAGATATCTGGGAAATAATTATTTGTAGTGAGCCCTCCTCATCTAGTGTCCTGTCTCCAGCAGTTAGGGATTTTTTTACTGGCAGTCACTGATGGGCCCCATGCCATCGTTGTCAGTCACATCATACCATCCCCTCCATAAACTTATCAAGCTCAGTCTTGTAGCCAGTTAGGTTTTTTGCCTTTGTAAGGCTGTTCCCTAACTTCATCCCTGTAACGGTTAGAAACCTTCACCTAATTTTGAGCCTAAGCTTGTTGATGGCCAGTTTATAGCCATTTGTTCTTGTGTCCACATAGGTGCTTAACTTAAATAACTCTTCTCTCTCTGTGGTATTGATTCCCCTGATGTATTTATAGAAAGCTATCATATCTGCCCTCAGCCTTCTTTTGGGTAGGCTAAACAAGCCAAGCTTTTTGAGTCTCCTCTCATAAGGTAGGTTTTCCATTCCTTAGATAATCCTAGTAGCCCTTCTCTGCAGCTCTTCCAGTTTGAATTAATCTTCCTTAAACATAGGAAACCAGAATTGCACACAATATTCCAGATGAGGTCTCACCGGTGCCTTGTATAACGGTACTAACACTTCCGTGTCTCTACTGGGAATACCTTGCCTGATGCATCCTAGGATGCATTAGCCCTTTTCATGGCCGCATCACATTGACAGCTCATAGTCCTTGTGTGATCAAACAGTACAGCCAGATCTTTCTCCTCCTCTGTCACTGCCAACTGACAAGTCCCCAGTTTATAGCTTGTTGTTAGTCCCAAAATGTATGACCTTGCACATTGCACTATTAAATTTCATCCCATGGAGAGAGGGTGGCGTAGAGCAGGCTACCTTAGTTTCATGCCAGTTATAGCTCCCCCTGCACAAAAGTGGAATCCCCTACTGCTCAGACAGCACCATGTCTACTCCTAGCACTGAAGAGTAGCAACCGATATTCCTCATGGTTTTCCATAAGTTACTAAATTGTATTTCACAGCATCTGCTTTAGTTGTAAAGTTTTCAACTAAAAATATGTTTGAACACGTCTGTTCACTTACAGTAAATGTTGGCTGGATTATAATATGTTTTTAGAGTTTTTAATGGAGATGTTTTATGGGTGCATTCTAGATACGTATAATGGTGTGGTGTGGGTGTGTGCCATTTGCTGATCTTTTCTTTTGAAAAGTCTGCACTGATGTCAATGGAAAGAATGTGAGTCTCCCCTACACGTACTGTGGTGTAAATGAGGAGTGACTCCATTCACACTTATGGAATTAATCCATTTCCAGTTTACAATGTCATCCAGATCTTCTTCATCTCTATAATATCTGGTTTCACTTCCTGTACCAGTAGTTCTAGTTCCTTCATTTGGTTACCCAGGCTCCTTGCATTGGTGTACAGACATCTTAAGTGTTGCTGTTTGGCTTCGCCCACATTCCTCATCCGATTGGGTATGGTCATCCTACTGCCAGTATTGCCTACCTGACTGGTATCAGCACTATCCTTCCCCTTAATGTCCATTCTCTTACTGATGTTCCTTTCTCCATTCCTGTATCCTTTTTTACTTGAGTTTCCTCCCTCTCAATGTTAAAATCAGGTGTGGAGATTACATAAGCATCTTCCTTGAGCTCCTAGTTTAAAGCTCTTTTAATGAGTTGTGTCAACCTCCATCCCAGAAGTCTATTTCCCTCCCTACTCAGGTGGAGTCCATCCCATGAGAACTGTCCTCTCTCCATGAATGCCTCCCAGTGGTCAAACATCCCAGAGCCATCTGTTGATCATCATAGTCTGTTGATCTCCATTTTCTAGGGACAAGCAGAATACCGTAAGATAGATAACCTTAGCCTCCATTTCCTTAAATGTCTTCCCCAGCTTGGCATAATCTCCCTTGGTATGTTCCAGCAAGAACCTAGCTGTGTCACTTGTTCTCACATGAAGGACAATCAGTGGATTCTTTCCTGCTCCCATTAGGATCCTCTTCAGCCTCAGTTCCACATGCTGTATCTTCGCTCCTGGCAGACAGCACCCCCGTCTGTTCTCTGAATCAGCTCTGGTGACAGGCCTGTTCGTTCTTCTTAGTGGGGAATCACAAATCACATATACCTGCCTTTTCTTGCTGACGGTGTGATTCTCCATCCTTCCTCTGGTTCTTTCTGTCTGTGAGTCCTCTTGTCTTTTATTCTCCCTTGCAATCTTCTGCAAGTCATCCAGTATCCTCCTGGGGCTTTGAACTCTGAGTATCTCCATTGGCTCTTCCCCTCTTCTTACAGGACTAGCTGCTCTTCTCTTCTTCCTTGCCCTCCCTCCTTCGGTTGCAGCCTGCTCTGCCCCATCATCATTTTCCAACTGAGCAAACCTGTTCCTGAGCTCTATTTCACCTCCACTAGCTGGTCTTTTCCTCTGCCTGGTTCTTGTAGTCACATGCTTCCACTGACCACTTTCCTTACCCAGAAGTCTTCCTTCTGAGTTCCTCAGTCCAGCTTGCATCTGTAAGTCTTGACTTTTCCCTTCAGTCTCCTCTTGTCTTCCCTCCATTGCCTGCTCGAATCCCCTTTGAAACTCAACCATAGTTTCCACCTGCATCTCCAAGCCTTTTATCTTCTCTTCCATCAGCTCTATCAAGCGGCACTTCATACAAAGAAATCTCTTTTAAAGTACACGCTCTAGGATCATGTGCATCCCGCAGCTTTCATATCCAGTCATCCTCATTTACTCTTCCATGGCTTGAGTCACTACATTGCTGCCTCTGTACCTCTCATAGCCTTCCCACCTAAATTCTAAATAATGGTAGCTCCACAAAGCCTGCATTTCTCATGTGGGACAGTGTCAAAAACCTTGCTGAAGTCCAGGTATATTATGTCCACTGCATTTCTCCTACCCACCAAACTAGTTATCCTGTTAAAGAAATAAATCAAACTGGTTTGGCATGATTTGTTCTTGGTAATACAACCAAGGAGTGGGGGAGGTCAATAGGAAGGCAGATCTCCCAGCAGAGAGTATCCTTCTGCAAGGAGAATATTCTGTTGGTCAGCTGTGGCTAAGTTTTGGCCCATTTGCACACCTGAGTATCACAAAGTGGCCAGCTTGTAAAATAGAATCAAATCCTGTCTCTTTCTGTTCATCTAGCCTCAGTCTCCTCTCTGTCCCTTCCCACAATATCACCTCGGTTGGTGGGAAAGCCTCCTTCTCTAGAGTTCCTTCTTGGTCTCTCAACCTTACTGTGTCTTCTTTAGTTTTCAGATCTTGTCTAAAAATATTTCCCTGGGTTTTTTTTAAATTATGTATAGCATTTGGGGACAGGGTCAGTCTCAATACAGTTACAGCAAATACGATTTCCAATGACATATCCAGATGTACATAATTAAATTACATTTTTATTTTTCCAGAGCCATGTACAACATCCCCAGAAGTGATGGAGAAAAACAACATTAGGCTGAGATGGAGGACGGAAATGAAATTATATTCAGAAAGTGGAGATTTTATTGAATTTGACTGTAAAAATGGATATGTGAGCAATCCATCTTCTTCTGCATTTAGAGTACAGTGTGTGGAGGGGAAATTGGCATATCCTAAATGTAAGAGAAGTGGTAAGTAATCTCCAGTGAAACTACAATACTGTTGAATCATCTAACTAAAAGATTTCTTAATTTTTACTGAGGAATTCTAGGGTTTAAATAGCATGATGTGAACAGAAGCAAATAATTCATGGCTACGTATAAAGAGGGCTCGCTGGAAGCAGCTGATAAGGAACCATGGGATGAAACAGATTAAAGATCCCTGCTCCAAAAATTCCATCACCTTCAACTGCTAGTTGCCACACCATGGATACTGATAAAATATAGAATATGTATGAAATCATAGATCATAGAATATCAGGGTTGGAAGGGACCTCAGGAGATCATCTAGTCCAACCCCCTGCTCAAAGCACGACCAATCCCCAATTTTTGCCCCAGATCCCTAAAAGGCCCCCTCAAGGATTGAACTCACAACCCTAGGTTTAGCAGGCCAATGCTCAAACCACTGAGCTATCCCTCCCCGAAGGGGAACTTGTTTTCTCCTTCCCCTCATCAGGACAGGGAAACTTGTCTTCCTACCCAGCTGCCTCCTTGTGCATCCTGTACTCTGAGGATGAGCTCCCAGAGTTTGGGATCTTTGAGCTAGATGACTTCTTCTTGAAGTGGAACTTCTCCCAGGGTCATGGGTGCCCCCTCTGAAATGTTGGGCCCTAGGTGGCAGCTGTCTAGTCAGTGCCTAAATCTGCCTGTTTTTGGAATAACAGTTCTCTGTTAGACCACAACACACACAGCTCCTGTTCAAGGAGAGGGTTGAAGGAGATTTACACTAGAGCAAATGGCAGGAGGCCAGACTCCCCACAGCTTTCCCACCATTCTTTGATTCAGTACAAGCTGAGCCAAACATCCAGACTCAAAAGGTTTATGGAAAGTGACTAGAAATGTTTTAAAACACACTCTATGTAAGTCACCACACTTGTGAGTCCCACATAATCTGGTCATTAGCCAGCTCTGTATTCAGGAAATCACTGATATATAAACCAGCTGGCATCTGGTAGCATTCCAATGCAAGGGGACTATTGACTGTATATGGTGAAGTCAGTGCCTAAAAAGCATCCCTTCTAATAGTGGGATGGGAACCAGTATAAGGGATACTCTCTCTTTGCAGCCAAATTTGGTGGTTAGTAGTTCCTTTGGGGCATTCGGTGAGAAAAGATAATGAGATCCTTACCACAGAGACTGTTGTTAAGACCTAACTGGCCTCTGGCTTCATATGGTGAAGGCTTCATATGGTGAAGGGATTTCAATGCATGGTTTTCTGTGTTGCTTTTAAGTTCCACTTAAGAGAAAATATTTGTTTTCAATATGAAAAGTAGTTGAACCACTGCAGTTCAGGGATAACTGCAATTACCTTTGATGGAGTTTGTTCCATTTACTTTCCAAAGATGGTTAAAATCATCCAGTGTGATTTTTATGCCATTCTGTTGAAATCACTATTCTGTTCCTGTGAAAAACCTATAGGGGATTTGTATGTAATACTTCTTTCAAAAAACTGACATGTACTAAATTAATTTTGTAGTATTTGTTCTCTCTCTGACAGGTACTTGAGGATGAATAAAAAGAACCATCAAGCAGATTATTTTAACCCAGATCTGAGGATCAGAATCCATTAACTAATTATTTGTACTGTCCACTTTGTCAGTACTGTAGCCTTGATTGTCTGAATTGATGCATGTAATCACTTATTTTTACTTTTGGTCACAATGCATATTTTAAAACTAATGTTAAGCCAATCATAAAATAGTAACAAAAGATGGGCAAAAAGGTTCAAACTCAGATCAAACTACAGCTTATTATGGTATTTGGAAGAGGAAACTTTAAGGGTAATTGCACACTTCTGCACTTCCTGAATTACACACTTCTTGCTTGCTGGCCCAAATCAGAACCTTCTGGAAGTCTCACTAGAAACCTTAATCCTGGGAGATTTATAACATAATTGCCATACCAAGAAGTTTGGGATATGGATTGAGACCTTTTTGAGTTCTGCCCATCACTATTAGCAGTTGGTCATGGTTCTGCCAAAATGTTTTGGTCCATGCAACAAAAAAAGGATGCAGACATTTAGCACAATTGTATAGAAAACATTTACTTTTCTGGTTAAAATTTAAACTGAGTGTCTTAATTATTTTTCCTTTTTCAAATTAAAGATTTGTATATTTCATTTACAAACTTAATGAATATCCCTAAAGTACAAACAGATATTTTAAACACAGTAAAGTGGGAAGGATTTGTTGAAAACTAGAGATAAAGATGAAAGCTTGCAGCTAATTTGAATAGCAACATGATGCAGGCATGGCATAGTGTGTGAATAAGTTGACAATTCTTATCTTATCTTTCATTGTATATAATACACGGGAAATTAGACCAGTGCTGTGACACAGATGAATGTATTAGAATCCACACAAATGAGAGTGAGAAATTAATAAAGAGAAAGTGAACATTGATGGGGTGCTATGTGTTGTGAATGAACCAAATTCTGGACCTGTGGCAAACACAAACAAGCACACACCTACACTATAAAAGCTGAAAAAAACACCCATTTTCCCCAAAATTGTGTGAAGGCTGCAACTTTTCACATTATTGTGTGAAGTTACATTTATCTGAAGTAATTGCAGCCACAAGTTCCCTTAATCAGCAATTCACAGGGGAGGGAGGAAGGGGCCCTGGCCCCAAGCTCATTTATGTAGCTGCATTATTGCAACAGTTATGTTATTGATTCCCCTGGTGTAGTCCACCATCCTGATTTAGGCACTCAGGCACCCTATTCAAAGGCTAGCAAGAAACAGGCACCTAAAGGTACATCTGCATTTGAGCTTGGAAGTGTGATTCCCAGCTTGCATAGACATATCTGCCCTAGTTGTGCTCAAGCTAGCAACACACAGGCACTAGCTCAGCCTAGGTTGCCTGAGTACAAGCCCTCCCAACCCTCAGCAACCTACATGGGGCCCAGTGCTGCCACAGCAGACTGCTACTTTTAGGTGCTAGGTTGGGCAGTGCTAGTATGGTACCTCTATGTGATCTGGGCATCACTCCTCCCAGCTCAAAAGGTAGACATACCCTTAGACTGGGGGTCACAAAAGCCAGCACGTTGAGTAAGGAGGCACCTAAAGCAGGCAGCGGGGAATGCCAAGGACAAGGGTGTGGCCTAAGCCTTTCCTCGCAGTGGGAGTTGGGCACTTTTCTCCTCGTAGGATTCACAGGGGTGAACTCTCTCCTGGAGTTAGTAAGTCAGGTCAGCTTTTTTTCGTAAAGCTCACACCACTTGGTGGTGGTTACGTTATACCCTGGAGCGTGCACACTCTATCAGAGGAGGCCTAAGTCCAAATCCTGATGTGGAGCAGGGACTTAAACTCAGGTCACTCAGGTGATTAACCTAACTACTGGGCAATGGTTTATTCTGGCATATGTCTTTGTCAAGATCTCCTATTTGAGCTATTCCACTGTGTTTAACTAATTATTTGTATAAGTAATTACGATATTTATTAGAACAGCGACTTGAATTTGGGATTCCTACATATGAGCAGAGTCCCCTAACCACTGGGCCATAGAGTCCTTCTCAATGTTGCCTTCGCCCAATTACAGTTTAATTATTTAATACAAAATTGAATGGCTTCAACAGACAAAGCTGCACAAGTGACAGAGCACGCCCATACTAGGGGTTAGGGCCATGCTCTTGAGAGGTCGGAGATGTGGGTTCAACTCCCTGCTCCATATTGGGAGGCGGGATTTGGGCCCAAGTCTTCTACACTGGGGTCGAGTGCTCTACCAACAGAGCTAAAAGTTATAAGATGGGGCGGCAGCAACTCCTCCTCAGTTTTTTGGTGAGAAATAGTTTCAGTACCTAATTCCAAGTTTCACGGCTGTGAATCCCTAGTGGAGATTGGTGCCTAACCCACTTTGAGGAGGGTGGGTTTAGGCCACCCCCTGCACCTTAGAATTTCCTATTGGTTTGCTTAGGTGGCTGCTGTTAGGGATGAAAAGAAGATCAGGGGGACCCAGAGGCAGATTGAGTAAATGGCCTTCTTTATTGCGGTACTCGTTCCCCTTGACCCAATTGTCAAGTAAGCACTGAGTTAACAACATTACACTTTTTAAATTTAAGTTAATATGTAAATAACTACTTTTACAACAACACCCCCCAAACCCCTCATTTAGTAATATGAATGCCCATATACTGAATATAATTATCCCCACCCCTGTTTACTGTTTAAAGCATTAAACATATTCTACAGACATTTCTACCCTGAAGTCACATTTATTTGAAGTAATTGCAGCCACAAGTTCCCTTAATCAGCAGTTCACAGGGGAAGGAGGAAGGAGCCATGACCCCAGGCTCATTTATGTAACTGGGAAAGGAAGGGAGTGGAGAGAGAACACTTTTTTTTACACATGTATGCTTTAGAGTGACAACCACATTCCTTTTGCAGCTTGAACACTTATCTATCCTTAACCAGCAGAAGGGAAGGGAGAGCGGTAGCACTTTATCTACTAAGCGCAGAAAAGGTGCCTGCCTGTGCCTCTATTCCCTAATACTGTGTCTGCACACCAGCAGTTTCCCAGGTCTCTACTTAACCCTTACATACCCCAACATTCCACGACTCTCTTCAAAGATGGTCCCAGGCACCCCTCCTTCCTGCACACTGGACGGCGGGACGGAGCCAAGGCCTCCAGCTCAAGTGGTTAGCCCGATACCTTGGTCCACCAGTCCCGCTACAGGGAGAGAGAGAGAGAGAGAGAGAGAGAGAGAGAGAGAGAGAGAGAGAGAGAAGGCGGGTCATAAAAGGGGTAAGCTGCTGAATTTAAAAGTATAGCTTTCAGGGAGAGGTTAAGGCACCACATAATTTTAAGCACCCAATGAATACGATTAATAATACAAGTAATATGAATAACACCCTTATGACATGAGTAATATGACCAAGAAGTGAATGAGTGTTCATTAGGCCTGTCCGAAGGGCACAGGCTACATCAGTTCAAGTACAATCAACAGGAGGTTTAGTAGCTGGTTGGAAGGCATTCATTCCTCGAAGGGCCTGGGCTTCCAAGACCTGCATTCAGCCTTGCTTGGCCTGGAGCTGCCCCTACAGTGTTCATGTGCTCTTGTCCGTATTATGAGTCCATTGAATATTTACAGAGAAACGGGGTATTGTCCAAACCAGCTCGACCACTTGGTATGGAATTCTCCAGAGCAATGAGTTCCACAGATTCATTCATGCACCAAAGTCCCGATGGCAGCATGTAGAAGTGTGTAATTGTGCCAGATGCTGGTGCACTTGTACTCCCAAGTGTGATATTGCAGAATTGTGCACACTTCCAGCAGAACACTCCATACCCTATATACATTACACCCAATTGTTCACCCCTGGCACAGGCCATTGAGTCTGCTCCTTCATGGCCATTGGGGAGGGGTACATTTAATTTTTTTATAAATAATTACTTAACTGAATTATTGCTTATTTTACACTATTTTATTTTTTTTAATGTATTTTTAGTGGTTCCCAATGAGCTTTTTCCTTTCTTATTGTTTTTATAGGACTTATGGGGATCACCTTAGTTTCTGTCTTATTCCAAGGTACTGCTGCAACCATTACCTAGGTGCTAGCCCCAGTTGAATATTTTGCATTCCCATACATACCTCTCCCCCGCCCCCAGATTCTATACACCCAACCCTGTGGTTCTTACTGCCCATAGATTCCTTTTGTATGTATGTGCTGCAGTTGGGGTGTACCCGGTCCACTCACATTCTCTGGGACGTACCGCCCATTCATGTAATGGACTGAAAAGACACATTGACGAGCTCTGGTTGCACCTGCTCCCACAAGGAAGTATTTCCAGCTCCAGGCTGCGGCCAGCTTAAATTAGGATCCTTCCAGCTTGGTGTTCATATTACCTGTAGGGTTGCATTCTGCAAAGCGATTAAATTGTCATATTCCCAGCATCCCAGGGGAGACTTTATGCCCAGTCTGGTATGTACATAACTGCAAGCCTAAGAATTGTCCTTTATGGAGGTACCATTATGATTACACATGATAACACCACACCCCAGTTGTGGAGTCCCATAACTCAAACACCCCAGGAGCCCAGAGACCTATATTTTTGGGCCCTTCATGATAAACCACATTTCCGGATGACTGTTTCCTGCTGTTATTCATTATGGCATATTTTAAAGAATACCATGCAATATTTCCTGAAAAATTTTACATTCTTTACTGGGTTAGGATCCCCCCTCCAATCCTTACACCACATACCATTAGGGCCGGCCCACAACATTTTGGCACCTGAGGCAGGGAGCTTAAATAATGCCCCCATGCCCCCTCGCTTGGGCCAAAACTTTGAAAGGTCTCAATTCTGCCTTCTTCCTGTTCTACTCCTCTCATGGTACTGCTCTGCTACCTACCCCAATAAAGAAGAACTAACAACTTAAAATGCCTTGTTCAAAAATTTTAAGTAACACTTAACTTTCAAATGCCTGAACAGCAAATGTAACTTTTCAAGTCTGCATAGTAAACACTGGCATTTTTATCAGTTTGAACAATCAAAGTGGTGCTTTCCGTGCCTTCTTGGTTGCAAAGATTTGAACTGCTTCCTGAAGGTCCACAGTCTGGGCCAGCTCATGCTCTATTGAGATGGTTGCAAGGCCGACCAGCCTCTCCTGTGTCATTGTGGAGCGTAGATGTGTTTTTATTAACTTCAGTTTGGAGAAGCTGCATTCTCCACTGTCAACTGTTACAGGAAGTGTTAGAAGTTTGCACAGAGCAACAAAAGCATTTGGAAAGAGGGTAGTCATCTTATTTGTGCACATATATTCCAGAACAGCCTTTGGAGTTGATCCTGCTGCAATGTATCTTGAAAGAGCTTTCAGTTCATCACCTAAATCACTCACATCAATATCACGCATGTCATCATGTGTCAACACTGTCTCTGGTGCCCTGCATTGCTGGTGGAGGTCTTCTTCAGGTATAGTGAGAAGTTTTGGAATATCATACAACATCCCAAATATACTGCTGTGTTCCTTGAGCAGCATGAAATGTTCAACTGACTGTATTGCACAATCTAGCACCTGGTTAAAGAATTCAACTTTGAATTGTTGTTTGGGGTCTCTTTTGGGATTATCCCGTGCCTCGAAATCAAAATGTCTTCTTCTTCGGTGACTCTTGTATTCTTGAATAGGTGGGGAAATAGCTTCAATGTGAAGTTCCTCTGCCAACTTCTGTGCACTCTTCAGAATGTTTTGAAATCCCTCATCTGACCGGTAAGACTGTAGGTATGACTTTGCTTTGTCCAGTTGTTCCATTGCTCCAGATATATCAAGGTCAACACCATGGAGTCTCTTGCTTACAACATTTATTTCAAACAGTATATCATGCCACAACACTAAGCCACACAGAAATTGGAAGTTATGTATGTTTCTGGTGATTCCATTTCCCTCTGCCACTGTTCTCCCATGAACAGTTCCTGTCGTAGCATTATCCTCCATAATGGCAACTATGGCATCATCTATCTTCCCAATTTGGTGTTTGATAGGTTTTATCGCCTCCACCTTGCCATCGATAAGTTGATGCAGAAAAAAATTACATAGATGCTTTGAATTACATTAAAAAATTCAGCAGCCTCACTGCATGGGACAAAAAAAGCTCGAGGGTTTAACTCTCGGATTCGTGTCTACACTCCTCTGTTCTTTCCTCTCATGTTGGCACCATTATCGTAGCCCTGACCTCTCATGTCAGCTATTGCAATTCCTGTATCTTCCAGCTTTTTAAGAAGCACATTTGTCATACCAGCTCCTGTAGTATCATCAATGTCAATAAATTCTAGAAAATGCTCTCTGACAGTTACCATTGCAGGGACATTTTCACTAGGTTCTGTTGTTGTTACAAAACTCACCATTAAAGTCATTTGTTCCATAATGGTGATGTCAGATGTGCAGTCCAGAATAACAGAGTAATATCTTGCTGACTTCAGATCTGCCACAATCTTCTGTTTGACTTTTGTTGCCAGTAACTGTATGATCTCATTTTGAATTGTTTTCCAAGGTAGTGGTGGTGTGTGTACATTTCTTGGGTGGTGACTCTTCTTAGATGCTCCTGGAGTACAGCACCAAACTCAGCCATCAGCCCACAATTTTAAGGAAGTTTCCATTGTTTGGCACATACAGCTGATCTGAAGCGCCACACAGTGCTAGGTTTTGGGTAGCAAGCATTCTCACAATGGCAATGAGCCTTTTCAGAACATTTTGCCAGTAAAGAGACTCTGATGCAATCTTCTCTTGATGCTGATCATCTGTGGTGGCCTTTAACCTTAGTCTCATCTCAAACTCTTTCCAGCTACGGAATGTTCTCTAGTGATTTGCTGCGTTCTCATGGCATGCCAGATTTCTAGCCAGATTTTTCCAGTCCTTTGTTCCTGTAGAACCCAATGTAGCTGAAACATAAGACTGGAAGAGTTTGCAACAAAAACAGTATGCAGCATTCTGGGTTTTTGAGTACATAAGCCATGTCCTCTCCACTTTGTCACCCCTGGGTATTTCACGCCCGTAATGTGTTGGATGGAAACTTGTATTTTCATTGTCTTTGGGGAACATGAAGTTTTTCACTTGCTGTGGACCATGCAGTACAAGAAAGTCCCTCAGGCTACTGCTCAACTGGGTCCACAGTCCTGGATCATCTAGACTTAAGGAACTAAACTCAGCAGCAGCTGTTTCTTGCGCCTCCACCATACTCTTCTGTGAGCTACACTTTTCTTCAGGAATGTGCATGGTTACATCCATTTGAGATGGAGATATGGATGCTTCAGGAACTGCCAGGTCACCTGCACTCTGACTAACTGGAATATCAGGCATCTCCTCACCACTCACATCCTCACTGGGGCCGGAAGGCTCACTGTGAACATTTGTGTCTATGTATCTCAGGAGAGCTCCTTCCTGCTTAGATGGAAAAAACTTCCTTTGCTTTCTTTCTTTTTCTGAATGCTGCCCCAGAGGGGCGATTTCTTCTTTCACTCATAACTGCAGTTCTGTGCCAGCTATAGTGGCTCTCCACACTCAGTTGAAGGGGACAAATAAGCAGGCTGGTAGCAGGGCCTGAGTGAGGGAAGATAACAGCATCTTAAGGGCCTAACTGGCTCCACTACTTCAGTTGACTGTCTGTCCTTCTCAAGTGGGTCCAGGGGAGCAGCAGGAAACAGGAAGCTCCCTGAGAAGCTGGTGTTAATCAGTCCAGGCTCCTGGGAGTGCCAGAGAAGTACATAAGAGGCTCCTCCTCCTCTCTCCCTGCAGCTCCTGCTGCTTTTTGTTATTCTCTCACCTTTTCTCCTGCCTGCCAGTTATGTCTCTTGTGCCCTCCTTCCTGCAGCCCAGCACTCCACCATCTTTGTGCATCTAGAGCAGAGAGAATACATATCCACCAGCAGCAGAAACAATTTTCTAAACTCTGGGTCCTAGAGGCGCCCCCCAGCCCCGACAGTCTGGCACCTGAGGTGGCCGCCTCAGTTTGCCTCATGGTAAGGCCAGCCCTGCATACCAACATTGCCAAATTCTCATGGGGGGATTAGTAGTACAGTTTTTCATGGGTAAATCCTTAAAGTCCTCATTATCACCACTTTGGGGTGTAACCATCCATGTGTTTCCTCCCTTTGGTACTTCACATTGCTGGATTTGGGTAGGGCTTACAATAGCAAGAATAGCAGCAATGATTATTCTATTCCAGGCCAGGCCGTCCTTGTTTTCCCTTTGTGGAAACCACCTGTGAGATGCATGCAACAGAATTTATTCATTCCCATTTTTAACCCCCACTCTGTGCCTTTTTTATTTGTGTGCAATAAACCCATTTTCATCCTCCATTTTGTGTTTCCAATAGCAGCAGGCTGGGACCCAACTGGTCAAAGACTAGTTAAGGAACCCTCCATTTAGGAACTGGGAATGGATGGTGTTCTCCTGGAATGTGGTACATCACTTGATTCCCCTCCATTGGGTAGACTGTGCTCTCCAGGCAGGTTATACCATGCACTGACCTTTGCTGCTATATGCATTAACCCTCTTTGTACAATATTCACCCAAATAACGGTAATAACAAGACAAACACCATAAAACACACAACACAATTTTTGTTGTGACAGTAGACCCATGATGTTCTGAGTTGTTCTTCCACTGGTGCCAGCTTGCTCATAGAATGTCTGAAAAACAAAATAAACATTTCCAAGCCCCTTGGTGGAGATAGATTATTGCTTAAAAATACCCCATTCTTTTACAAATCTTTTTGCTGACTGCAAGAAGAACAGAATAACTACCTTCATACTTTTCTTGTTTTGTTCAAAAGGCAGGCTAGGTTTTTAACCCTAAAGGGAAAGGGTGAATTATCCCACTGTTCATTTATGAGGTTATGTACCCCTCTTGTACAACAGACAAGGTTTGTAATGGTTTTCCTGCTGTGCCACACTTCAAGTTTATTCACAGGTGATATCTGAGAGGCAATATTACCCTGAGACCTTTGACATGAAATTTGCTTTCAATTACTGTTTTTATCATGCTTAAATTTTTTTTAAAAAAATCATACACATTATACATTGTTATGGGATTACCCACTAGCATTTATTCCAAGGTTTAACACTGTGACAATCAGATTACCTAGAGCCACTTTAAAGCTCAGTGTTGTGCATCTCACCCCTGCTGTTGCTGCAGAGGGGCACTGTATTTTAACTTTGGGTTTTTTCCCCTGCAGTTTTTAGCGGCTATTTATTTCCAAAAAAAAAAAAAAAAAGCATCGAGAATCTCTCCCCAGCCAGGAACATATTCTCTGGTCTTTATTTCAAAGATACTAAACTTTATAAAAAACATGGAAGTACCCAAAGGGTTAAATGCTAAATAGCAAAGCCACATTATACTAGCTGCCCCTGTCTAGCACAAGGGTCTGTCAGTGTTGCAACTTTGAATGAGAGATTCAAATGGAGTTTTAGTGTCATTTTGTTTTTTTTAATAAAAAAAAAACAAAAACAAAACCAATTTATTTTAAACCTATAAACAGGATTTTACAAACCATGAGTGTTGGTTTAGGTCCTTAAAACCTTACATAATTACACACACAATTTTTTTTTTTATGCTTAACACTTTTTAAAATTTTTTACATAACTACCCTGATTACATTTCTGTCTTGTACGATCAGAGGCAGTTATGTTTCAATGGAAACCCCTTAAATTTCTTTAGTGATATTGCTTAAATCATATTTACAAACCATTTCTGTGGGAAAAGGGCCCATTTTCCTTCAGAATAGCTGTAAAGGCTCCTGGGGACAAAAACATAGTGGTGATAGTAGCCACTTGACCTCCTTGTATCATTTGTTTAACTACCAGGATTTCATTCAATATGACTGTACCAAGTTGCACATATATTACATTTACATAACTGGGTTTTATTCTTAAACCACAAACTTTTTCTTATAACACCAAAACTGTTACTTTTTAACATTTTTACAACTCCCAGCCAGCTACTTCCCTCCAAACTCCCCCCAAACTTTGTAGTGTTAATTTCTCCAAAAGCTACTTGTAACTCTTCACTCACTTTAAATTTTTTACTTGTGCATTTAATTATTTAAGGTGGTACATTTTGCCTGTAACGACATAGCCACCCTGCAACACAGAGCTGCCTCACCTTGTGCTTCCTTTTCCTTGGAATTATTTAAAAAGGCAGTAAAATATTTGTTTCCATGGTCACCCATTTTTACTTTAAAAATTTCAGTGGAATGCAGCAGACTTCTGTCATGCTTTGTCCAAACAAACTTTGCAGAAAGTATCCAAAGTACCATCCATTAAAACTTCAGAAAACCAAAAGTGTGAAAATGGGGAGGTTAATTGGGGTCTTTAAAAGCAGGAGGGGCTGAGGGTGGTGGGGTGGATAAATGCAGGACGGGGAACAAGAATTTTGCTTTAAGGCATCTACTTGGCCCTTCAGAGTCAGGTTTTCTTACTTAAGACAATTAAAACTATCTATACAAATTCCTCAGCAATTTGCTGCAAAGTTTCCACTTTGCTTTTAAGACTGGTAACCTCCTCCCATAAACCTGACAGGCCCTCACACAGAGCCTGCAACAAAACAGCCTTTTTCTTATCCTGGGAGCACTTGGACACCAGGGAAGCTTCCACCCACCCCTGGATGGCTGGCCAATCCTGATGATCCCTGTCGGGGGGAGCCTGCCTAAGGACACCCCCAACATTTCCCCACCAGTTTACTAATAAACTCCTTAACAGGGGTTGCAGTCAAGGGCCCGTTCAACTTACTCATCGAATCCATAGCAAGACGTGGTGATCAGGCACGACTCTCCCCTGGGATCCTGTTCATGACACCAGAGGTTAGAGATGAAAAGAAGAGCAGGGGGACCCAGAGGCAGATTGAGTAAACGGGCTTCTTTATTGTGGTACTTGTTCTCCTCGACCCAATTGTCGGGCAAGCACTGAGTTAATCACATCACACTCTTTTATCTAATGTGACAGACCCAGACCAGTGGGGTACAGGAGTCTGGTAGAATGCAAACATATTAGCCACTGGATGAACAGTTTTCTGTTCCCTGAGTGACCAGAGCAGGGTCTGCCCAAGAGCAATCAGGAACCCGCCAGAACCAATTAAGACAGGCAAGCTAATCAAGACACCTGGAGCCAATTAAGAACTTTCTAGATTCAATTATGGCAGGCAGGCTAATCAGGACACCTGGTTTAAAAAGGACCTCCCACCAGTTACTAGGGGCATGCACCAGGAGCAGGAAGTGAGAAGGTGTGCTGTTAGAGGAGTGAAGAGGTCAAGTATGATCAGGTTTCAGGAGGAAGATCCTGCAGTGAGGATACAGAAGGTGCTGGAGGGAAGGCAATGGGGAAGTAGCCCAGGGATTTGTAGCTGTCATGGAGCTGATAAAGGAAACATTGTGGACAGCTGCTATCCATAGGGCCCTGGGCTGGAACCTGGTGTAGAGGGTGGGCCCGGGTTCCCCCCCCCCCCACCTCCTGATTGGACACAGGAGGAGTTGAACCTGGTCTGTGAGAAACACCAGAAGGCAAGCCCTAAACTGGAAAGGGATCTGCCCTGTCCCCAACCCACTAGCTGGGACACAGAGACTGCGGGGCTTGTTCTCCATTTTCCCCATGCTGGCCAGTGATAAGGTTAGTTGAGTGGATGGCAGATCTGAGCCACTAGCAAGAATGGCCAAACTGAGGGCTGCCGTGAATCTCTGAGGCAAGCAAACCTGCCAATAAGTGACGGACCCACTGAGGCAGAGGAGGAACTTTGTCACACTAAGTTAATATGTAAATACCTACATTTACTATAACACCCCCCAAACCCTTATTTAGTAATATGAACGCCCATATACTAAATATAATTGTCCCCCACAGTTGCAAAATCAGAGGAGAACATCACTTTATGACTTTTTGGTAGCAATGTACAGAATTTTCTGCTCCCCATAACTTATTTTCAGTTTCTTTCTGTGAGTGTTGATGCCTATCCCGTATAATGTAGGGTGATTCACTAAAGGATAATCTTGTATTTGTAAGTGTCCCTGCCTCATGGTGTTTTGGATGTCTCAACAAAAGCAATTATCCACATCTATTATACTCCTCAGAGGGACAAAAGGACGTGGCGGATGAGCTACAGTCTGATAATATAAAGTAAGTAAATGTGAATAGCAGTAATAGTCTGTAACCTTTGCTGGGAAGTTCCCCCAAAACAAGATTTGCCAGAATAAGCTCTGCCTCACTCCAAAATTCAAAGTGTCTGTGTGTCCTGATCAAGGACGATAAACAGCCAGGCTTGCCCAATACCAGCTTCCACTGGCAAATGCTATCTCTCAGGCCTGGGCTTCACTCAAGTGTTTCCCCACAACCTAATTGGCTGCCAGTTAATGAGGTAGTTGACACAAATATAAAGGGTAACATAAACACTGCTCAAATGTTTGTTCCAGGCTCCTGGTTTACTGAATAAACCTCTAGCATAGACATAACCTCAGTGTTCTGTCCACTGCACCTGCCAGCCCAGCTGCCTCCTCCTGGTGCTGCTTTTGAGGAAGGAAGAGGACTGAGGCCATGCACATTCACCCTGAAGATCCTGCCACCTTCAGAAAGCAGGTGACCCAGCAACTAGATAATCAAAAATTGTGGCATGTGCAAAAGAATGGGTTGGTCATAGAGTAAAAGAGTCAGGAAACGATGTGAGGAGAAACCTCTATGTAATGAAAGAGGAACATTGCGAAACAAACAAACCATTTGTACTGTATTCCTGGTGGAGTTTACATCTGTTATTTCTGGAATTAGATCTTGCAAGAGAAGAGGTCGGGAGTGCAACAGGGAGGGGTTATAAAGGAAGGTTAGTCTTCATTTGCTGAGGACAGGATCCAGAGAAGAGCAGAACTGCATGTCAGCAGTTATAAGTGCTGGGCGTACTTTATCAAGCACCAACATGACTTTACTGAGAGGTATCATCGTTCAGATACTATCGGCTTTCTATGCTAAGGGACAAGGTAAGATGCAAATTGAATTAAAGGATCCTCAGCTCCATTTTGCAAGGGTAAAACAGTGACTCATGGAACAGGGTAAATAGGGGATTAGTGACAAATGGAGGAGAGTGAATGAGAACCATTGCAGATGGAGGGTTAGTTATGGAGCCTTACTTTTGTGTTTGTTCTAGAGACTATTCCCATGTGTCTACTGCCTAATGAAACAAGGCTGAATGAGTCCCTCAAAATACTCCAGAGGAATTCAGAGTGCAAAAATATATGAGTATTCCTAGTGGCTCTCTGTGTGTGTTATCACTGTAATCCTGGCAGCTGGTGAAATTTACTAAGGTACTCACATATCTGTTTCCTGTTTGTCTCCATAGTTATTTTTGCCACATTAAATGAATTATGAATTCAACAGGTTTCATGTTTGTTTAGCAATTGTTTTTATTTCGTATCACTCCAAAAGTAGTAATGTGCTGATTGTAGAAAAATTTCTGGTGTATGGGCCTGATATATACATAATATGGGGATAAATGCCTTAGAAATACCTCTAGATAGTGCATTGAGCTCTGTAGAGAAGGGGGCATTTTAATCTTTGACACTAGACCTTCTGAGTCCTTTCCCATCACATCATTCAGTGAACTAGGACATAGAGAGATGACTTTGGTACACTAAGGGGTCATTTGAACCATAACTATTAATGTAGGACAGGCTAGTTTTGCTCAAATAATCCATGGTAACTGAACTACTGAGTAGCTCAATGTTTTACCTTCTGGAAGATATGCACTTCCTCAGGCAGGCATATCTAGATAACTGGATTCCACGTACACTAAAATCTGCACAGAAAATGACATGAGGTGTCAGTACACTGCGCTGTTATCAATTGTTTCGTTGTCTCGGTTAATTGTTTTGTACATTAGCAGACATTAATTCCTCAGTAAGACTCAAGAGTTTGTAGAGCTTGAGGTTTTAGATCTGAACTGGTTTTGATTTATCAAAACCTTAAATTTGTTAATGAAGTAACTTCTTTTTTCTTGAGTAATGAAAAATGGTTGATCAGACGCTGGTCAAAATTCCCCCCCAAAATTTTACTTTTGGACTGATAAAGAACATGAGAAACTTCAGCCCCAGTAACTGCTTTGAATGAAAGAATTGTCTCAGCCATAACCCTGGCATTGGTAAGAAGGTGCTACACTAAATTAATACTAAGTTTTAATTACATGAACATTACAATGTTCGTGTTCATAGGAAAATATTAGCACTGACAAACAATAAATCCTGATATTGATATATTAATTCAGTAAAAAGTATGAGCGGCTACAAGAGTTGTGAATGCTTGAATCAATATATGGCAATCTCTGCTTTATTGTCATTGATTTCTTATTTGTAACAGTTTTCTTTACATTCAATGGGTCAAAGCAGAAGGCTAAAGGTAAAGGCCCTGCTCATGTGAGCAGACCCACACAAAGGAATGACTTTTACGAGCAGAGATTACTCACATAAGTAAGGGTGCTAGACAGGCTTTTAATTAAGAGGGGCAACATAGGGGGTGACACATACAAGTAGGGGAGGACAAAGGTGACAACAGTGTCATCATTTAGTGGCTTAGGTGAGTGATTCACGCATCTGAAGTTTACATGATTTTCTAAAAAAAGATTTATATCTGTGGACTGAGATTGTCAAAGTCCCTTAAGAATTTAGATGCACAATAGTCATTGAAAATAATAGTAGTACTCCATCTTCTAGGCACCTTTGAATATCTCTGCCATAGTCTGATTAGTTAACATTTCTCCAGACCTCAGAATTTTTCATTCACTGGATCTAGATTTCCCAGAATTTGTGGGTGTTGGATCCGGTATAATTGAGGGATTTCTTTTTCTAAAAGACTAAATAAAATGGTAGTTGGGAACACTGGTGAATTGACCTCTAGTCTCCAAGTACATATGTAGGTTTTATGGGCCTAATGTATCTAAAATCAAATATAGAAATCTTTTAAAATAAGCCAGATTGTAGCTATTAGTAGCATTTTATATATATATAATAATTGAGAGGGCATGTTCAATCTTAATTGACAAGACTGAAGGAGAATCTGCCATAATGGGCTCATTATAAATGCTTAGGTAGACTAGTTTAGATTAGACAGAATTGTTTTCAATTCAGACTCAGCAGTTTTATTCAAATTTGGGCAGGGAGGGTTCTGATATTTTGGACAATATTCAGACCCTCCAAATCTGAATGATATCTGATTTCAACATGAGCCTTTGCCCACTTCTCTCTGTAGGACTCCTTCCCCTCTTCCAGAGCCCCAGGCCATATTTTAGACTTGCATGCATTGACCAGTGTGGATGTGATAAGATTACACAGGTCTTCACTGTTTATCATTTCAGCGGTAATGTCACCAACATGGAATGGGTTTCTAAGTAACAAAACGTGGAAGCCCAACCTGCCTGCAAAATGATTTTTTTTTTCTTTCAGTGATGGTTTGTTTATATAAAATAGAAAAAAGAGGGAGAGATAACGGTGTCATATTTTAGCTCAAGTCAGTCTTTTGGAAATATTTATACAATCTAAAATCTACCTGAGCTCTGCACTGCAAGCTGACAAAATAGTCTGAAATGCTTTTTCAGATGCTTAGATTCCCAATCTGCACCTATAATGAATAACACGGTGTGTTTGGTTTGTGTAGTGCCAGTATGTGAACAGCCACCTGATGTTGATTTTGGAGAAATTATTAGTGGCGAGAAATCGCAATATGTGGAGAGCGACTCAGTGCAGTATGGCTGCTATCCTGAATACATGCTGGCAGGAACTGAACGGATAACGTGTTATGGGAGAAACTGGATGCCACTGCCAAAATGTTTGGGTAAAGGGAAATTTGAATCTATTTTATTCCTCACACCTTAGGTCTTGGTGAATTTTTGTTAATGTTTGTTAATGTATGTAGAACTCAATAGTTAATCAGAGACCATAGGTGAGAAGAATCCTTCATTATTCCACCATTGCAGAAAAGCAGTTGGTTGCGGTCACTGTGGTTCCATGTTGTGGGGTCAGGGTGCATTCTGATGCAGGTATTTGACAAGGGAGAAAACAAGTAATGTATTAAATTTCCATCACTGGATTTTATAGCATTGTTTTCTCCAGTGGGTTCAGTGTATTCTCCCTCAGTGTAGAGGTTGACATTATAATAACTGTGGTGTCACCTTCTTTCCTTATTCCTGGAACAGCTTTCCTCCTTCAAATCCCTCCACAAACCCTCCTCTTGTGGCTTGGCTTCCCTCGCTCCCTGTAATCTATGCTCAGGCATTCCTCATTCCAGCTCCCAAGAGAACAATTTATAAATAGTAATTTTAAACATTTGGCAATTTAAGAAATATTAGAAAGCCTAAGAGGTTAATGTAACATGGCTAACTTTGTATGCAGGGAGGCAAGCAGGGATTTATAGAATCATAGAATATCAGGGTTGGAAGGGACCTCAGGAGGTCATCTAGTCCAACCCCCTGCTCAAAGCAGGACCAATCCCCAATTTTTGCCCCAGATCCCTAAATGGCCCCCTCAAGGATTGAACTCGCAACCCTGGATTTAGCAGGCCAATGCTCAAACCACTGAGCTATCCCTTTCCCCCATCTCCTAAGAAATTTAACCTTTCCCCTTGTTTTGTGTATATCACACTGAGCCCCTAAAAGTAATATTCTTAGTCACAACTTTAACTCGTGTGCCACATTTTCACTAGTACTATGAAACCTATTAAAAGTTATCCATTGAGAGACTGATAAAAATCAGTCAACAGAAATGGTCTTCTGATAAAAAATGAAACAGAATTGTACTCGATACCCTTTGGGGTTCATAGGGATGGTCTCCTAATGAAAGTAATTGCTTAATAAAGGTGGTCACTTTGGAGAGGTAATTTGAATTTAGTTTTCTGTTCTCTTCAGTGACTTCTCTGGTGACTCCAATTCCAACTATCCAATCAGCAACCACCTCCCTTTCACCATTGTTTGACAAGTTTAATTTGCAATCGAAATGCAATTAGACTCTGAGCCCAATCACCCAATGGAAACCATTTTAGGCCCCATATCTAATGCATGAAATTTATTATGAGATTTAGTTAATAAATTATTTTTGACATTTGGCATAATCACTTTCTGCAGCCAGATCATAGAAGAGATTATTATTATGGTGAAAGATTAAAATAAATAGCTTTAATTGTGTGTAATCTGATTTGGAGTTTTGGAACTGATTAACTTAAAGCTTTGTGGTGAATAATACATTGTTCTAATTTTTTCCTGTTTTCATTTAGCACCATGTACCATCACAAAACAGCAACTGGAGGACAAAAAACTGCTTCTGCCCAGTGGCTGCAGACATACAATAATCATTCTAAATGATCAATTAGTGGAATTTTCCTGCAGAGAAGGCTATAACCCCACAGATCATTCAGCCAGGAAGTGTGTTGATGGGCACATAGATTTTCCACTGTGTATCTCTGGTAAGTATGATGATTTGCAGACACTGTCTATATCTCACGTGAAATGAGGGGAAGATAATGAAGAAAATCTCATCCAAAGTAGCCTTAAGGGTGAGCAAGCAATGATTAGGCATTCAGTATCCTTTTTTTTTTTTTTTTTTGGTTTTGTTTTTTTTTTTGCTTTTGCTTAGCCACAGGAAAGAAATGTGGATGTCCACCTGTTGTTGCTAATGGAGATATAACTACTTTTTTCCCAAAAAGAGTATGCCTCAGGCTTTTCTGTGGAATACAAATGCCAAAAGTTTTATTCAGTGAAAGGGCAAAATAAATCTTTCTGTAACAATGGAAACTGGACAGAAACACCAATTTGTGAGGGTAACATGATGTTTTCTACAACAAAACCTATAGTTTTTTTTTCCAGTGTATCTAAGTATATCTGGTAGCAGGTAAATGTGTTTCACAGTTCAAATATCATTTGTTACATTATTTTGTACCAATATTATGAACTTTGTAATACAGAGATTTTACTGTTAGAAATCTAAATATTTCTGATGAAAGTTCAAAATCTCCTGAGCTTCTTTTAGGAAATTATTGGAAAATGTATTTTCTTTACTATTTCAATGAAGTCCTTTTAAAGGAACATTCAATGAAATTTCAGGGCAGAAAATTCAAAATTGATAAAAGTAAATACTTTTTCACAGAGCACGTAATTAGATGGTGGAACTCATTGACATAGGAAGTGATTGAGGCCAGAAGTTAGCAAGACTCAAAAAGGAATTCAGTGTTTGAATGGCCTACAAGAATATCCAGAATGATCATGATTAATAATGATAAAAAATGTGGAAACAATATTCATTCATGTTTCAGGGTTAAAACAGTCTGTAATTATTAGAGATCAAGCTGAGATCTAATATGAGGGGGTGGGGAGCAAATTATGCCATCTCTGCCTGCCTCAGGGTTCTTACACCCTCCTGTGATGCATCTGGTACAGGCCACTGGCTGAGATCTAATCTGGGAATCCCAGGTTCTTCACCAGACCATTTTTCTATTACTAACATCCAAACAAATTTGATTATTGGAAAAGCCAGGTAATATCTTGTTCAGTGTTTGTGCCTGACAATCCAGATACTTTTCCTCTCTCTCTGCCCCTGAATCACTCCACCTAGACCTCAACCACGATAACTATACGTACATCATTAGACTTCTGTTTTTCTCATTCTAGAGCCATGTGTTATCTCTCAGGAAGAAATGCAAAACTGTGGCATAGAGCTGACTGAGACATACTATGGAAAACAATACGTACAACATGATGATTTTGTTGTGTTTAAGTGCAAATCAGGACATGTATCCCCGGCATTTTTATCTCCTGATTTTACTGTGTGGTGTCATTCAGGCAATATTGTGTATCCCCAGTGTATTCCTTAATTAAATTACTATTCCTTGGGATATTCTGAGCTGGGAGGAAAATGAGCAAACTTGAAACAAAAGACCAGTGCTTCATAGGCTTATATTTGTTAAATACAGGGAAAAAATGACATCACTATCAAATGATATCAAATATCAAATGACATCAAATGTGGAATGTACAGATGACACTTACGAAATGAATTACTTTGTTTTTATTTAGGAGGGCTTCATTGATGTAGTTTTTAGAAAACAAAGATTTAATAGATCAGGGTAGATAGCAGCATTAATTGCCCTGTTGCCTTGTTTGTCAGCACACATTGGAAAATTATTAGCCTTTGAAGGAGAAGTCAAATTAGATGCATTTATGATTAAATTAGCTCCCTTGCAAATACAGGTGTGGGTTTATGAACCTAGCAGAGGTGCTTCTCTATTCATTTATCATTATTGGAAAGAGTTGGTAAGACAGTGGATACATGGGACCAGAAAGCAGAATTTCCTTGGGTGGTTTTTTTAAGTGTTCTCAACAAGGTCCTTCACGTCAGTCTATTAAGGGAAATAAATACTCAGAGTAAAGAATACAATTCTATATAAGTTAGAATAAACTTGCCAGGCAATGGGAAACCTGGTGTAATTCTTAGTGGGTTTGAGAGGATAGAAGGGCATTCAGGCACCCCTCTCTCTCTCTCCACATTCGGGGCCACAAGTGGGTAGTGGGGGAGAAACAGCTCCTGCCATAACTGTAAGTAGCACAAGGACTGTTCTAAATTGTGCTGACAAGAGAAGTGCCATAGGGAACCTTCTACCAGCTGAGGACTAGGTGGAGTGCTGTGAATTACAGCCCTATCCCTTTGATCTTGGGGCTGCCCATGACAAACCACTCAATCACACTTGGGGGACTCTTTACCATTCCCAGTTAGAGATAGTTTAAAGGTTTTTTTTCATGTCATGCCAGTGGTGTGAAAAGACCTTAACCGGGGTCAAGGATGTGGCCTCTAGAGTTTAATTAGTGACTACTTAGAGTGGCAAGAACTTAAGTCAACTCAGGGCAAGCCTCTCAACATGCCATGCCCAAATGCAGGGCACAATGTATAACAAGGACCCCAAATGAGGGGGACAAACTTTTAATTATGCTGGAATTTCTCCTAGGCTCACCCAGACTATGATATTAAATTGCTCTTTAATGCATATTAAGTAGCTCACTGGAGAAGTGCTTATATCACAATAACCACTACCATATCTTGCACTGGAAACATCACTAGACAGATGTAAGCACCTCTCCACCTTCTTAGTCAGCCCAATACAGAGCACGTAGAAATAGTCTACCCAAGATGCATGAACATGACTGAGCCTTGCTAAAGCATGGATCTCATGGTAGAATAAAACCTCTCAGGAAGAGTAATTCCAATATTCTAGCCTTACCACCCTTCCTTCCATGTTATCTGTACAGAGAGAGAGGTAACTACTTGGAATCAGGAGCTAAGAGAGACCTGGAAGAAAAGAAAATTGAGGCAAGTTAAACATTAATTTAAAAAAATAGCAAGATTGATCTTTTACTTTACTGAAGGCTCAGATTTTACAGGTATAGTTAGGGCAGGGAATAGTGCTACTAGAACTTCCACTTTAAGTAACTAGTACCCTAATATATTACTCTGTGTCTCAACGCCCTGTGTTTGTTTTAGATGTGTTAGGAAAGTGTGGCCCCCCACCTTCTAGTCAAAATGGAGACATCATTTCTGACCTATTGCCAGTGTATGCAGCAGGCTCTTCAGTGGAATACAAATGTCGAAGTTTTCATGGAATGACGGGATCCAAAATAATCACATGCTGCTTAGGAAAATGGACAGCCCCACCAGTATGCTCAGGTACATATAAAATTATTCTTGTGATATGAAAAAGAAACAGGACTTTGCTCTTGCTTTTTGGGAGGGGGTGGGGTGGTACAAGTCTGGCAGAGACTAGTTGGCATACCCACCTCAGGCACAGAGCATAAACTCCAAGCGAGAACCCACAGATTAGTTTCTGTGAATTGGGGAGGAAGAGCACAGTATGATAGAGCTGGTCAGAAATTTTCCCACAGATAAAACACTGATTCATCAAACTTTTTGCAGAAACATTATTATTTTAATAAATCTCCATCCTTGCTTGGCTTTCATTCTATGCATCCTAACTCAAATGTTTTTACTAGTGTATAACCCTGTCAAGGTTCCTTCCCCACTCTGAACTCTAGGGTACAGATGTGGGGACCTGCAAGAAAACCTCCTAAGCTTACTTTTACCAGCTTAGGTTAAAACTTCCCCAAGGTACAAACTATTTTACCCTTTGCCCTTGGACTTCCACTGCCACCAACAACCTTTATCTGGGTTCCTGAGAAAACGTTTGGAAACATCTTTCCCCCCAAATCCTCCCAACCCTTGCACCCCACTTCCTGGGGAAGATTGGTAAAAATCCTCACCAATTTGCATAGGTGACCACAGGCCCAAACCCTTGGATCTTAGAACAATGAGAAAGCATTCAGTTTTCTTACAAGAAGACTTTTAATAGAAGTAAAGAATCACCTCTGTAAAATCAGGATGGTAAATACCTTACAGGGTAATTAGATTCAAAACATAGAGAATCCCTCTAGGCAAAACCTTAAGTTACAAAAAAGACACACAGACAGGAATAGTCATTCTATTCAGCACAGCTATTTTCTCAGCCATTTAAAGAAATCATAATCTAACACATACCTAGCTAGATTACTTACTAAGTTCTAAGACTCCATTCCTGTTCTGTCCCCGGCAAAAGCAGCATACAGACAGTCACAGACCCTTTGTTTCTCTCCCTCCTCCCAGCTTTTGAAACTATCTTGTCTCCTCATTGGTCATTTTGGTCAGGTGCCAGCGAGGTTACCTTTAGCTTCTTAACCCTTTACAGGTGAAAGGATTTTTCCTCTGGCCAGGAGGGATTTTAAAGGTGATTACCCTTCCCTTTATATTTATGACAAACCCTCTTCTTGCCTCACTGCAATTTAAAATGTTCTCATAAACTGGACTGGTTGATCACTAGAGAATCTGAATCAAAGTTACACACAACTAATGGAACACCATAAGTGATTTAATTAACCTGAGGTCCTTCATGGGAATGTGTCACTGACTCTAAATGTTCCTGTATCTCTTTTTCGGATATGAGATGTGCACCTCCACCAGAGATTTATGATGATAGGATTCTAGGCGCTAAGCAGCAAAGGTATTTGCCTGGTGACAGGATGCATTATCAATGTGGGTGAGGTCTGAGCTTTATTGGATCTCTGACTGTAACATGTAAGGAAGGGAAGTGGTCCTAACCGCCAGCATGCAAAGGTATTTTAATTTCCTATTTCTAAAATAGCCTAGTAGTGAGGATATTGTTGGAATCAAAAATGTCACTCTCAGTCAGAAGTGCGTATTTCCTTGTTTTTCTGTCGTCTTATAATGCACAAATATAATATCTCTTGCAAACAAACCAGAGACAAAATCAATTTCCAGTCTGTGATGTTCCATGCAAGTTCTGAGTAAAGGGTGAGAGGCAAATTGTTACCCCTGCTCATACAGAATAGTTAACACTGACTTTGAGCCTAGTCCAATATTAGGATTTGACCCATGACATCGTGTGAATATGAATGGTTGACTGTTCTCTATTTCTGATTTTTAAGTGCACCGTTTCACTGCCACTTGCAGATGAGCTAGGCAATTGGTGAAATGCCCACTCCTTTGAAGTCAGTGGAAAAATTCCACTGATTGCAATAGAAACAGGATTTCACCACGTAACTTCAAGCTTCCAGAAAAAAAGTGGTGTCACTCTACTGGCTCATTTTGTTTATCTTTTCATATACCAGAATTTCATTGGCACAGCAATAAGGGTGGCATAATCAGGGTCATATTAGTACCAAGCCATAGCACAGGTTTAGAATAAGAACAATGCAGAGAAAATAGATGAACTAATATCCGCTTTCGTTATGGTCGATTGTGGTCCCTATATAAGATACTGTTTCTCTGAATTCTCCCTCTGAAAGAGTCTTACTTTCACTCCCACCAGAGCTTCTCAGTTTTCCCTATCTCAGCCTTACTGAACTTTTAGCAGAACAAGATAAAGCAGAGAGCAAAATCAAAACAATATGAAACAATTACAAATTTAAAAATCTTGAAGCAAACTAAAATGATCAGAGCCAATGTTAGTTATTTATGGACAAAAACTTCTGTCTTAGGTTATACACCATTAAATACACAGTTCAGTCACATCATTAAGATAATGCAACCAGGTGAAAACATATTAAAAGACTAAACAAACAGTCTACTGTGTCTAACAACTAAAACCACCCAACTCCCCTCAACCACCCTTGAGAGCTTGAGTGACTAGCTGGTATGGTACAGCATCCCCAGAAGATATGGAGAAAAACAATATTCAGCTGAAATGGAAGTTGGAAATGAAATTGGATTCTATAAGTGGAGACTCTGTTGAATTTGACTGTAAAAGGGAACATGTGAGGGATCCATGATCTTCTCCATTTAGAGTACAGTATGTGGAGGGGAAATTGGCATATCCTAAGTGTAAGAGAAGAGGTAAGTAACCTCCAATTAAACTACAATATTGGTGAATCACCTGACTAAAAGATTTCGTAACTTATACTGAGAAATTCTAGAGTTTAAAAAATACAAAAACTGCATGGCAGAATGACACCATTATGATGAGTACCATATAAACACATGGGAAATCATGGGTTGCTGCTTTAGACAGCTTGCAATCTTAACAGACAAGACAAATGGTGGGTAAAAGATACAGATAACAAGCAAAGGGATCAGTGTATTTCTTAAGCTGGGATAATGATCCTCTGACATCTCGGTCTCTGTGCATTACAAACAGAGTAGAAAAGTGTTGCAAGTGTCTTATCTTACCCAAATTCTCTGTCTGGCCTAATTCCTCATCCAGGCAGCTGACTTCAGTTGTGGTCTGCATTCCTTTGATCTCCCTCTGAAGCTGATTTTTAGCTCCTAATCTCTTGCTGCAGCTAGCACTGTGAACAAGTTCCAAGTTGGGAACTGCTCTCCTGATCGCCTCTAGTTCCTGGGAAACCTTCTGATCCATGAGTCAGTTTGCTGTTCACTCAATTTACCTGCCTTGTCATTCTAGACTGGAAATGTTGCAGCTGGGTTTCTCAAACTGCCTGGACGCTTTGTAGCTCCTCTCCCCAAAAAATATATCTTATCTCAGACTGCAGGTCATCTCTCAAAGACAAAAGCATCTGTTTTAGGTTATACACCATTAAATACACAGTTCACTCACATCATTAAAATAATGCAACCAGGTCAAAGCTTATGCACATTTAAACAAACAGCCCACCCTGTCTAACAACCAAAACTTCTCTCAGCCTAGCTGGTATTTGGAGACTAGCAGAAGGCCCAAAGGTGAAAGAATTCAGGATATGGCAGGACAGAGAGGGAAACAAATTCCAAAGTGAAAAGCCTCTCACAGAGGGTGTCCTATCAGCAGATGCCTCCCTGTTAAACCAAGGAGGTCAAGTGCAGGAGCTGTTCCCAATGGGATGCTACCCACCACATAAGGGGCAGAGGGGGGCAGGGCCTTGGTGACCACAAAGGGGAGCATAAAACTCATTCCCCCTAAACTGTAGTGCAGCATGCAACACACCCTGTTCACACCATAAAGCACCAAGCTAAACCATTGTGTTGAAGGGAGATGCAATGGTTTTGGAGCTGTCCCTAGGGTGGAGAGTCTCCATGCTGCCTCAAACATGGACTCAGTTTCTTAAAGTTTAGCTGTTGGATATAGAAGGTTAAGTGATATGTAGACAGCCAATAGCTGTGTAGCCCTGTGAGTTTTTCTTCTCACTTTCTGGCTGCCTTTCATCCTCTATTTCCAGGGAAATTCAATACATATTAGTCATTAAAAAAAGCTATAGCTTCACTCATCATGTGAGTTTTGGTATGTTCACATGCCCCTCTTTTGCCTTATGTCTGTCTGTCCGTCCCCCTCCCTCCCAGTGTCATTTTTCACGTGCATTTTGGGTGCTGGCAGCCATCTTGAAAAAATGGAAGTTTTTAAATTTCTGATTCCATTTGTCCTTCCTGGAGGTATTAGAACTGTGGCCCTTTCCTCATTAAGAAGAAAATGTTTTTTTGCATTTAGTGCAATTTTAAATAAAGTCTAGTAATCAGGTGTACAAACTCTTAATAACAGAAGACTACAAAAAGGTTAACATGCATGTTTTAGAAAAAAATAATTAAGACAGTTTTTTTAATATTTAGAAAATTAGTAATGGCAGAACAAAGTGTTAACACACATATAAATATATATATATATATATATATATATATATAAACATGCCTTCTATCATTTAAGAAAAAAATTATATGCAGTTCATTTCTAAATAAAGCATTATGGTCAGAGGAATAAAGAAGAAGTCTTGATACAAATACAGAATATGCATTTTGAGAGACAAATATTTTTGTGCATTTAGTACCGTTCTAGTTCAATAATTGTACAAAGTGAAAGAGAAATAAAGGAGTGTTGCATAAAATCATACATTTTTAGAGAAAATTAAGTTAGTACATTTCTAAATAAAGTCATTACATAATTAAAAAGACCTTAGTAACAGCAGAATAAAGAAATGTTATGACACGTTAATATGCATTTTCCTCATTTTTATAGGAAAATATTTTAATTCAGTTAGCATATTTCTGAATAAAACCATTAAATTATAGAAAGTATTAATGACAAAGGAATGAAGAAGCATTAATATATACATATAGAGTTATGCATTTTTAGAAAAAAATTGTATGCAGTTATTACAATTCTAAATGAAGTTGATTAAACAGTTCCACAAAAGTCACACAGAATTATTTAGTGACTATTTAGAAAGGCATTAACTTAATGAAATATATATATTTTCCTCTAAAACTGCATAATTCTATATATGTATTAACAGTTCTCATTTATGTCTCTACCTTAAGACTTTGTATAATTAATTACTATTTAAAAATGTACTAAATACTGTGACAAGGCTCCAACCTTGTCTCAGTGGGTCCCACGCTTCCTGGAGGATTACACTAACCTCAGAAGCTCACTATGACCCTCCACATAGCCCTTCTCTCTCTAGAGGCAAGGGTCACAGCCTACTGAGCCATTTTCATCATAAACCAGCAAGGGAGGTGAGGAGAAGCTTGCAGAGTCTCTGTTGTCTCCCAGTCTCAGTGATTAGTCAGGGAGGGGAGGGGAGAGACCGGGCCCGCCCTCTACTCCAGGCTGCAGCCCAGGGACCCTGATAGTAGCAGCTCTTGATAGCTGACTTTTTGGAAACAGGATGAGTACAATTCCCTGGGCCACTTCCCCACAGCAGCCCCCACTTCCTCAATGTCTACATCTTACCTCAGGGCCTCCTTCCTTGAGCCATTTCTCCAGGAGTGTGACTTCCTCCTACCACTCCTGACACACGCAGCCCACCTGACTAACTGGGAGGCTTTTAACTAGTTTCAGCCAGCCCTTGACTGGCTTCAGATGTCCCAATCAACCTAGCTGGCTCCGCTGCTTTCTGGAAGGATCTTATTTTGGCCCCAGGTGTCTTGATTAACCTGGAGCAAATGCCATTTGGTTACCATGGTAACAGGATTTGTTTAGCCTGGGGCTAACATACCTGTTTCTCACTACTTTCCTATAGCCATCTGGCCTTGCCTTGTCACAATACATAAAAATATTTTCTCTAAAAATAAGAAAAATGCATGGTGTGCATATATAAAACTTCTCCATTATTCCCCATCATTTAGACGTGGTACAATTACTTAACTTTATTTAAAAATACAGTAAATGCATAACATAGTTTTCTCTAAAACTATGTGATTACACATATAGGAGGAGGAATAATATATAAACTCTTCTCCTTTATTCCTCTGACTTTAAGGCTTTATTAAGAAATCTATTAACTGCATATAAAAAGTATTATATATAGGAACACTTGGTTCTGCCATTACCAACATTTTTTGTCACAACTGTTTTTTTCCCTGAAGAAAAGATGCATGTTAGCCTTTCTCTATTCTTCTGTTATTACAGCATTGTACACCTGTTTAGTAGACTTTATTTAGAATTCCACTAAATATATAAAATGTGTTCTCTTCTTAAAATGAGGAAAGAGCAAGACACATACTTCTTTCCTATTTCTAATGCGTCTAATAAGAATAAATTAAATAGAAAGGAAAATCTTTTTTTTAAAAATGGCAACCAATGCCAGAAATCCCCATTTCAAAAGTGAGACCTCGGGATGGGACATAAGGCAAAAGGGGCAGGCCATAAAGCAGAAAGAGGGCAGAGACACATGTCAAATTATGATGAGTAAAGGTATAGTGTTTTATTACTCATGTTTAATTTTTAGCCTTAGCATTTTCAAAACTTTATCTTGTTTATCCCAATCTCACTTCCCTTTCTGTGAGAAGAGGCAAAGAGAGAGGAAAAGATGATTGACCCAAAGGATTTCAAATTTTCCAGGTTGAAAAGCAACCCAGAATCAGGTTTTGACAAAGTTAGAGTAGCTAGTTACCTATTTTGCCATCAATTCCATACTGCTAGTATGGAAGTATCATGCTGCATCAACTTTAAAGATATCTTGTAGTATTTTGTGTTCAGTTCCAATACCAAGAGGATTCTTTTTCACTTTTCTCTTGGGATCTTTCCTGCTCTATCACAGTACATTGATAGCACTATTCTGTAATATTTGTGATCTTACAGCATTTATTGTAAATAATCACTGATGTGCATGTTTTTTTTTTATTTCTACAATAATTTTAGAGGCTGCTGGAAAGTGTGGGCATCCACCTGCTATTGATAATGGAGACGTCATGGTCTCTCTACAGAAAGAATATGAATCAGGTTCAAGAGTGGAATATAAATGCCAAAGTTTTTTCATAGAATGAAGGGATCTGCATTTGTTAGCTGTGAGTCTGGCCAATGGACAGACCCACCGGTTTGCTTAGGTAGATACAAATATTTATGATATGAAAAAGAACCATGAGGAGTTATACAACTGGTATGTTTCATATCCTGGGCCCAATCCTGAAGTCACCTCTACTGGTGTAAAACCAGATTAATTCCATAAATCTGAATGGAGTTACTCCTGATTTACACCAGAGCATATGTAGGGAAGACTCACATTCTTTATAGGGACATCAGTGCAGATTTTTCAAAAAGAAAAGATGGGCAAATGGCAAACACCCACACCATTATAAGTATTTAGAATGCACCCCCAAAATATATCTTAGTTAAAACCTGCAAAAACCATTATATTGAAACTAGCATTGACTGTAAGTGAAAAGATATATTCAAATATATTTTAAGTTGAAAAGATTTCAACTCTAGCAGATGCTGTGAAATACAAATAAGTAACTTATGGAAAACCAGGAGGAATACTGGTCACTGCTCTTCAGTACTTGGAGTAGACACGATGCTGGCATGAGCAGCAGGGGATTCCACTTTTGCCCCAGGGGAACTCTAACTGGGATAAAACCAATGCAGTCTGCTCTCTCCAATCTCCGTATGCTGAGAGTGAGAGGGGAGGGGATAGCTGGAGTACACTGAGGTGCAGTGATCCCCAGCTGTGTAGCTACCTCGGAGGGGTTCTTAAATTTATGATGAACTGATCATGTAGGCCTGTGTGTCCTGGACTTGACTTCACAGGTCAGGACCAGCCCACCAGATTCCCTTTCTCTTCTACCATTTCACCTACACAAAGTTCGGGGGCACAAGGGGAAGAGAAGCCCGATCCGCCAGCTTTATATCATCAAAAAGTAAGTATCCTTCTGCATGGATGGTATTCTGTTGGCCCAATATAGCTAGATTCTGGCCCACTTGCACCAGCTGAGTGGCACAAAGGGGCCAGATTGTAAAACAGAATATAATGCTGTCTCTCTCTCTCTCTATTCAGCCAGCCCCAGTCTCCTTTACGTTCCTTCCCACAATATGACCCTGGTTAGTGTGAAAGTCTCCTTCTCTAGAGCTCCTTCTTGTTCTCTCAACCGTACCATCTCTCCTTTTCTGTTCAAATTTTATCTGAAAATATTTCCCTGCTTTCTTTAGCTATTGTGATACAGCAGGGCCGGGGAGAAGCAGGAGAGTGGTTGAGGGGAGGTATAAGACCTAGGCTAATTAAGGTGTGGTTCCCTGTAGACTAGGGAAGGATACTACAGGTTAATTGGAGCACCTGTCATCAATTAAGGCCCTGTCAGGAACTTAATAAAAAACACTGCTTCAGGCAGGCAGTGTGGTGCAAGGAAGGAGAGAGGACTGGAGTTTGGAAGTGTGTTGCTGAAGAATTGAAAGACCAGAGAACTAGAGGGCAGGGAGACTCCCTCCCCCAGCATCAAGGACTGAGGGTAACCCTACCCCAGGAGGAAGAGGGTCAGAAACCCACAGGGGTTGAGAAGAGCTGAGGCTCAGAGTGAAGAGCAAATCCAGACCCCTTCCCCGCTTTCCCTCCTCTACCACCTTCCTGGGCCAGTAGTGGGGTCTTGGCACCCCAAGAGCAGGGGCAAAGGGTGGCGTCCTTGCCCTCCTGCCAAAAAAAGCATGGGACCCACCATATCAACATCAGCCATTTTGCCACATGTGGTGTCAGTAGTGGGATTTCTGTGCCGTGCATGTAACCCAGGGTGGGTCATGACCAACCCATCCCCAAGATGGAGCATGTGGTCAAAGCACTGGTGCAAGCCACTGCCACCCAGCAGGAAGCTACTTCGGTTCAGGCAGCCACCGAACAGGAGGTCATGCAGCTGCAGCAGGAGACCAATCTCCTGCAAATGAATCAGGCCACTCAAGATCGGGTCTGCTGTAGGAACTCGTGACCCAGGTGAAGGCCCTTACAGAGCTGAGCTGCGGGTATGACAGGATGCAGACCATATGGGCCAGCTACTGTCTGCAGAAAATGACCTGGGAGGATGATGTGGAGGCATACCTCCTGGCCTTCGAGAGGAGAGCCCTGCAGGAGGCCTGGCCCTGAGACCAGTGGTCGGGCATCCTCACCCCGTTTTTGTGCGGGGAGGCCCAGAAAGCCTACTAATGTTATGACTGCAGAGGAGCGGCAGATTACCTCTGGCTGAAGGCAAAGATCCTGGCCAGGTCCAGGGTAACTACAGCCTTGTGAACCCAGAAGTTCCATGAGCGGCAGTATTGCGAAGACAAGACACCGCGGTCACAACTGTTTGACGTAACCATCTAGCCAGGAAGTGGTTATGCCCAGAGGCCCTCAGCTCTGAGAAAATGATGATGGAGCTCCTGGTGCTGGACCACAAAATGAGGGAATCCTTATTGTGGTTACATGGACAAACCATCCCGATGTATAGAAAGAATAGTAAATATGGCAGGCAACCAGCTTGGCTTAACAGTGAAATCCTTGCTGATCTTAAACACAAAAAAGAGGCTTACAAGAAGTGGAAGATTGGACAAATGAACAGGGATGAGTATAAAAATATTGCTCGGGCATGTAGGAGTGAAATCAGGAAGGCTAAACACCTGGAGTTGCAGCTAGCGAGAGATGTTAAGAGTAACAAGAAGGGTTTCTTCAGGTATGTTGGCAACAAGAAGAAAGCCAAGGAAAGTGTGGGCCCCTTATTGAATGAGGAAGGCAACCTAGTGACAGAGGATGTGGAAAAAGCTAATGTACTCAATGCTTTTTTTGCCTCTGTCTTCACGAACAAGGTCAGGTCCTAGACTACTGCACTGGGCAGCACAGCATGGGGAGGAGGTGGCCAGCCCTCTGTGAAGAAAGAAGTGGCTCGGGACTATTTAGAAAAGCTGGACGTGCACAAGTCCATGGGGCCAGATGCGTTGCATCCGAGAGTGCTAAAGGAATTGGCGGATGTGATTGCAGAGCCATTGGCCATTATCTTTGAAAACTCATGGTGATCGGGGAAGTCCCGGAAGACTGGAAAAAGGCTAATGTAGTGCCAATCTTTAAAAAAGGGAAGAAGGAGGATCCTGGGAACTACAGGCCAGTCAGCCTCACCTCAGTCCCTGGAAAAATCATGGAGCAGGTCCTCAAGGAATCAATTCTGAAGCACTTAGACGAGAGGAAAGTGATCAGGAACAGTCAGCATGGATTCACCAAGGGAAAGTCATGCCTGACTAATCTAATTGCCTTCTGTGATGAGAACTGGTTCTGTGGATGAAGGGAAAGCAGTGGACGTGTTATTCCTTGACTTTAGCAAAGCTTTTGACACGGTCTCCCACAGTATTCTTGTCAGCAAGTTAGGGAAGTATGGGCCGGATGGATGCACTACAAGTTTGTCAACGGGCTCAACAGGTAGTGATCAATGGCTCCATGTCTAGTTGGCAGCCGGTATCTAGCGGAGTGCCCCAAGGGTCGGTCCTGGGGCCAGTTTTGTTCAATATCTTCATAAATGATCTGGAGGATGGTGTGGATTGCACCCTCAGCAAGTTTGCAGAGGACACTAAACTGGGAGGAGTGGTAGATACACTGGAGGGTAGGGATAGGATACAGAGGGCCCTAGACAAATTGGAGGATTGGGCTAAAAGAAATCTGAGGTTCAACAAGGACAAGTGCAGAGTCCTGCACTTAGGACGGAAGAATCCAATGCACCGCTACAGACTAGGGACCGAATGGCTAGGCAGCAGTTCTGCAGAGAAGGACCTAGGGGTGACAGTGAACGAGAATCTGGATATGAGTCAACAGTGTGCCCTTGTTGCCAAGAAGGCCAATGGCATTTTGGGGTGTATAAGTAGGGGCATTGCCAGAACATCGAGGGACGTGATCGTTCCCCTCTATTTGACACTGGTGAGGCCTCATCTGGAGTACTGTGTCCAGTTTTGGGCCCCACACTACAAGAAGGATGTGGAAAAATTGGAGAGAGTCCAGCGAAGGGTAACAGAAATGATTAGGGGTCTGGAACACATGACTTATGAGGAGAGGCTGAGGGATCTGGGATTGTTTAGTCTACAGAAGAGAAGAATGAGGGGGGATTTGATAGCTGCTTTCAACTACCTGAAAGGTGGATCCAAAGAGGATGGATCTAGACTATTCTCAGTGATAGCAGATGACAGGACAAGGAGTAATGGTCTCAAGTTGCAGTGGGGGAGATTTAGATTGGATATTAGGAAAAACTTTTTCACTAGGAGGGTGGTGAAACACTGGAATGCGTTACCTAGGAAGGTGGTGGAATCCCCTTCCTTAGAAGTTTCTAAGGTCAGGCTTGACAAAGCCCTGGGTGGGATGATTTAGTTGGGGATTGGTCCTGCTCTGGGCAGGGGGTTGGACTAGATGACCTCCAGAGGTCCCTTCCAACTCTGATATTCTGTGATTCTATGATTCTATGAACTACCCTTGGGCCTCTGAGCCTGGGTAGGCCAGAATGACCCCTCCACCTACGATGAACTGGTCACCCTGGTGGAGACACAACTGGCAGCCCGTGAACTGTTTGAAACCCCAGGAGGTGAAATATGGTGTTCCAGGAAGCCAGTCACAACCCAGAGGCCCCAGATCATTGAGAACTCCAGGAAAGACACAGCTGAAAAAACAGGCACCAAGGAGTGGCCTGAGGCCCCGAAGGGACCTGGGGGATCGCGGGGGGGGGGAGGGGGGGCTGGGGGAAGGGGTCAGAGAGCCCAAGACAGAGGGCAACCTCCGAGATGACATTGTTATGAGTGTGGGGAGTTGGGGCATATAGCAGCTCAGTGCCCCAACAGGGAGGAGCCCATGCAATATAATATAGGGGATTGCGGGGAAAAATGTGGCCTAATCAGCCTGATGGGGGTTGTGATGACCCCATAGGAGTACACCAGGCCATTAAAGATGAACGGCATCCAGACCAGAGTGGACTCTGGGAGTGCTGTCACTCTGGTCTCAGGGAAGTTAGTGAGGCAAGACCAACTGAGCAGGGTCAGGAGCACTGGAGTGATGTATATCCATGGCACAGTACATTTCTACCCCACAATCCCAATATGGATTGAAATCCAGGGGAACACTACCAAGGTGACTGCAGGGGTGATCCCCAAGCTCCCCTACCTGGTCTTAACTGGCAGGAATTTTCCCGGGTTTGAGAGCCTACTGCCCCCCATTGAGTTAGGAGAGGGCTGTAATTCCTGGGCAGAGATCGAGGCACCCATGGATGGCCCTTCCCCAATTTTTGCTGGGTTTTCACCAGAGTTATTTTCATCCCCAGGGAAGTCCCAGAAATCTAGACGGGAAAGGAGGGCAGATAAAATATTAGGAACCAGGATTTTGGCAGCAAACCAGAGAGCTGCCCTGGTTGGGAGGAGGCCCCATCAGGGAAACTGCAAGGTAGCACGGACCAGTGGAGACCCAGAGAGAGCCCCCAGCATGAGTAAAAGCACTCCAAGGGAAGGAGGGGAAATCGATCCAATAGAATCAGGCCAGATCGGTCCCTGCTGTGAGTGTTTTGGGAGAGACCAAGCCTATGACCCACTGCATGCAAACGTGAGGGAGGAGGTGGTAGAGGTAAATGGCGTGCCAGTAGAAGGGAAAACTAAAGGCCCAAGGCTATACTTTATAATCAAGCATGATCTGTTGTACCGGGTAGTGCCAATATGGGGGGACGTATTAGAACAGCTCTTGGTGCCACAGAAGCACACAAGGGCCGTATTAGAGTTAGCTCACAGTCATCTGTTTGGGGGACATTTAGGAGCAGATAAGAACCTGGATAGTCATAAGGAGGTTCTACTGGGTGGCGGTATGGGCAGAAGTCCAGTGCTATTGCAGCTCCTGCCCAAAGTGCCAGCTGCATAGCCCCCGACCTCAGTTAAGGGCCCCGTTGATACCCTTGCCTGTAATTGAAGTCCCTTTTGAAAGGATAGCCATGGAACTAGTGGGCCCACTAGAAAGATTGGCCTGGGGCCACCAAAGCATACTCATCATCCTGGACTATGCTATGCGGTACCCCAAGGCCATTCCTCTAAGAAACCCCACATCCAAGGAGCAACAGTACGCCATAGTAGAAAAGAAATGCCTAGCAGTTAAATGAGCCATGAGGATTTTACGGTACTACCTACTTGGGCGGTGGTTCACTCTTGTGGTGGAGAGTTCAGTAGATGCCTGGGGAACTTCTTGTATCGCAACCATCAGGTACGGTAGGAGGGTATCCCAGTCTTTTCTGCCTTGGGCCACCACCTTTCGGATCATGCTCTTGAGAGTGTGGTTAAATCGCTCAACCAGACCATCTGCTTGGGGATTGTAGACCGAGATCCGCAAGGCTTGGATGCAGAGCAGGGTACCTAAGTCTTTCATTACTCTCGACATGAAGGAAGTCCATTGGTCTGTCAGGATCTCCTTAGTGATGCCTACTCTAACAAAAACCTGGACCGGTTTGTGTGAAAGCCTCCTTCTCTAGAGCTCCTTCTTGTTCTCTCAGCCATACCAACTCTCCTTTTCTGTTCAAATCTTATCTGAAAGTATTTCCCTGTTTTATTTAGCTATGTAAAGCATTTGGGGACAGGGTCAGTTTTAATACAGTTAGTGAATCACATGTCCAATGATAGATCCACATGTACATACTGAAATTATATTTTTCTATTTCCAGAGCCATGTACAACATCCCCAGAAGATATGGAGAAAAACAATATTGGGCTGAAATGGAGCTCAAAAACAAAATTGTATTTAGAAAGTGGAAACTTTGTTGAATTTGACTGTAAAAATGGACATGTGAGGGATCCAACATCTTCTGCATTTAGAGTACAGTGTGTGGAGGGGAAATTGGCATATCCTAAATGTAAGAGAAGAGGTAAGTGATCTCCAGTAAACGACAGTATTGGTAAATTAGCTGTCTAAAAGATGTATTCATTTTTACTAGGGAATTCTCAGATTTAAAAAATACTATGGCACAATTGTGATGGGTACCATAGAAACATGTTGGAAATCATGCTTCCTGACTCAGACAGCTTGCAATCTAAACCGAACACAAATGGTGGATTAAAGAGATTCACTGGTTACTTTGCTTTACTTGAGCTGGGACAATCTTCCTTTGACATCTGAGCCTGTTTAGGTTACCAACAGAGCAGAAAAGTTTTGTAAGTTTTCTTGTCTTACTCAAGTTCTCTAGCTGGCCCAATTCCTCATTCAGATAGCTGACTTCCACTGCAGTCTGCACTCATTTGCTTTCCCTCTGAAACTGATTCTTTTAGCTCCTAAAGTCAAGTCCTTGCTGGACCTCGTCACTGTTAGCAAGCTCCATGTTGGAGAAAGATTTCATGATCTCTTCGAGTTACTGGGAAACCTTCTATCCATGAGGGTCAGTTTGCTGGTCCTCTCAATTATCTGTCTTGCCATGTTATACTGGGAGTGTTGCAGCTGGGTTTCTCAATCTGCCTAGAAACTTTGTAGCTGCTGACCCAACAAATATTTTCTCTGACTGTGAGTCATTTCTCATACCTATCTGGGAAACGACCAAATGTTGCTTCAATTTCCTTAGTGAAGACTTCAACTCCTGTTTCAGGTCTTGTTTTAATTCCTTTGACCTTCTTTGATGTAACCTTTTTTAGCCTGAGTGGTTAGCCAATAGTCAGGGTCTTCCAACTTCTCTTCTGTGTTAAGAAGAGGAATAGGGGACAGAGTCCGGTTTTCTATGATGCAGCTTTTTTTATTTGAGTGTACAAAGTCCTGTTTCTCTGAAGACAGGAGGATCAAACAGGAGGCAGTTTACTTGATCGCAATTCCAAGCCAGCCTTCACATTCAGCACTCTGTCCAAAAAATGCTTTCACAATTTTTCTGCGGGGCTACTCTCTTCCAGGGCTTCTCTTGCTGTCCACTGGCTTTCCTGCAGCTTTCTGGCAACTTCTACCTCAGACATAAACAACTCCACCAATTAATCCTCAGCTCCTGTGTTTGTTCATCCCTATGGGCATGGGCAAAGCAACAAAAATTAAGGAGTGCGTGAGGGGGACACAGATTTACCTTCTTCCTGACTGTCCTCTTCCCTTCCCACACAGGCCACCAACACAACCACAACCAGCCGCTTAAGTGCCCTGGCCCATAAACTCCTAATCCCATCCCCTCCAAATCAGTGCCAGTGGCGTTGTGACCTGGCGCACAGGATCAAAGTGCTGATCAGGTCTGGACCAGTCAAAAAACAATCTGGCCACAGCCCAGGTACCCCCCACCCTGGCTTTATAGCCTATACCTAGTAAAATCCCTTGTATCAGCTGAGTGACACAGAGGGGCCAGACTGTAAAATCGAGTCAGTGTGTGGGTCTCTTTGCTCATCTGGTCCCAGACTCCAACAGACTGTTCCTATATACAGTATGACTATGGTTGTTTTGAAAGCCCCCTTCTCAGGAATTCCTTCTTAGTCTTCTTTGAGTAGTGTCCCAATGGGTGCTCCATTCTAGATGCACTTGCGTCCCCTGCACCTTTGATTGGAGATTTCATGTAGCTCTAGCTCTGTCTTGTGCACCACACTGTAGTTATCTAGCACTATGAGAGTGAACTGCCCTCAATTCCTTTTCAAGCCTCAGAGAGAGTATCATTCTGCATGGGGAGTATGCTGTTGGCCAGCTATGACTAGAGTCTGGCCCATTTGCATGAGCTGAGTGACACAAATGGGCCAGATTGTAAAATAGAATCTAACCTTGTCTCTCTCGCTATTCATCTAGCCACGGTCTCTTCTCTGTTCCTTCCCACAGGATCATCTGCATTTGTGTGAAAGCCTGTTTCTCTATAATTCCTTCTTGTTCTCTCAAACTTACCATCTCTCCTTTACTTTTCAAATCTTTCTGTAAATACATCTGTTTTATTTAGCTTAGTAAAGCATTTGGCGACAGGGTACCTCTCAATACAGTTAGTTAATCAAATTTCCAACAATAGATCCACATGTACATACTGAAATTATATTTTTGTATTTCCAGAGTTATGTATAACATTCCTAGAAGATATGGAGAAAAACAATATTGGGCTGAAATGGAGCTTGGAAACAAGACTGAATTTAGAAAGTGGAGACTTTGTTGAATTTGACTGTAAAAATGGATAGGTGAGGCATCCAACATCTTCTGCATTTAGAGTACAGTGTGTGGAGGGAAACTTGGCATATCTCTAAGTGTAAGAGAAGAGGTAAGTCACCACCAGTTAAACTACAATACTGGTGAATCACCTGACTAAAATTTTGTAACTTATACTGAGAAATTCTAAGGTTTAAAAAAATAGAGAAGACAAATGGTGGGTTAAAGAGACAGAGGTAACAAGCAAAGTAACCTCTATATTACTTGAGCTGGAACCATCTCCCTTTGACCTGTGGGCTTCTTTGGGATACCAACAGAGCAGAAAAGTTTTGTAAGTGTTCTTGTCTTACCCAAGTTCTCTGGCTGGCCCAGTTCCTCATTCAGAAGGCTGACTTCCATTGCGGTCTGCACTCATTTGCTTTCCCTCTGAAGCTGATTTTTTACCTCCTTTAGTCTTTGCTGGAGCTCATCACTGTTAACAAGAACCATATTGGGAAAAGCTTTCCTGATCTCCTCTAGTTACTGGGAAACCTTCTATTCATGAGGATCAGTTTCCTGGTCACCTCCTTTATCTATCTTGCCATTCTAGACTGAGAAGCCCAGCGGCAAAATTCCCAATCTGCCTAGAGACTTTGTAGTTGCTGGCCCAACAAATATATTCTTTCAAATTGTGAATCATTTCTCATACCTTTCTGGGACACCACCGAATGTTCCTTTAATTTCTTTGGAGAAGTCTCCCACTCCTGTTTCAGGTCTTGTTTTAATTTCTTTTGACCTTCTTTGATGTAACCCTTTTTGGCGTGAGTGGTTAGCCAGTACGCAGGGTCTTCCACCTCATTTTTTGTGTTTGGAAGAGAAACTGGGGCTAGAGTCAGGTTTTCTATGAAGCAGTTTTTTAATTCACAAAGAATGTAAACAAAGTCCTATTTCTCTGAATGCAAAATGAACAAACATCATGAGGCAGTTTCTTTGCTCACAGTTCTAAGCCTGCTTCACATTCAGCACTCTGTCCAAAAAATACACTCACAGCTTTTCCTCAGCCACTCTTCCAGGACTTCTCTTGCTGTCCACTGGCTTTCTGGCAGCTTCTGACTCGGACACACACAGCTCCACCAATTAATCCCCAGCTCCTGTGTTTATCCATTCCTAAGGGCAGGAGCTGTGCAACGGTATTTAAGGTATGTGTGTGGGGGGACATAGATTTGCCTCCCTCCTGACTCTCCTCTTCCTAGGCACCCCACCAGCAACACCACCACCAGGAGCCTAAGTGGCCTGGCCTATGAGTCCTTAGCCCCATCCTCTCCAAATCTGAGCCTCTGGAATTGTGGCCTGGCACACAGGATAACAGTGATGATCAGGTTTTGCCAAGTCAAAAAGCAATCAGATCACAGCCCTGGTCCCCCGGCTTTCAGCTTCACAGCCTATACCTCAGTAAACGTCTTGCATCAGTTGAGTGACACAGAGGGGCCAGATTGTAAAATAGAACCAGAATCTGTGGGTCTCCCTGTGCTCATCTGGTCCCAGCTTCCAGCAGACTGTTCCTTTATACAATATGATCATCGGTGAGCCCTCGATTCGAGGATGATCTCTACCATGGATTTACATATGGGTCCTGAGATGACGACTGGAACCACAGATCTGCCCGCAGTAGGTACTGACATTTCCTGACAGGTCAGCTGCCTGCTGGGAGACAGTTTTCTTCTGTCTCTCATTTCAGTTTGAGGGCAAAGCACTTCTCCTCAAAGCGGGCCACTGCCTGATGGAGGATGTGGCACCATTGTACTTGATTGGTGGCCTGCTCCTCCCAGCTTGTGATGTCTACATCCGTTTTCTTGAGATACACTTCTAGTGTTTCTTTGTAGCACTTCCTCTGACCACCACAGGATCTCTGACCATACTGAGATTCTGTGGTGCTGAGAATAGAGGGCTTGTTTTGGTAGGTGAGAATCTGGCATCCACACACAATGTCCAGCCCAGCAGAGTTGGTGGATAAGGGTCATTGCTTCAATGCTGGTGAATTGGCTTCAGTGAGGATGTTGGTATTAGTGTGGCAATCTTCCCACTTGATATGAAGGATCTTTCAGAGGCATCGTTGGTGGTTCCTCTGAAAACTCTTGAGGTGCTGTCAATAACCCAGGTTTTGCATCCATAGAGGAGTGTAGGGATGACAACTGTCTTATAGACCTGAATCTTGGTGTTCTTCCATAGGTCATGGTCCATGAAAATGCACCAGAGCAGTTTCCCAAAGGAGGCACCTGTACACTGGATCCTGTGCTGGATCTCACTGGCATTTTTGCATTTAGAGAGAGTTGAGCACTTCTCCTACCTCAGTAGCCAACAATCTCCAAAGTCTGTCTCTCGATGGTGATTTGTGGTGGATCATGTGCAAGGCCAGAAAGCAGACTGATGGAGCACTTTAGTCTTCTCGATATTAAGTGAGAGTCCTAGGCTTCAGGAAGCTCGTTCAAAAAAATGTAGTGTGGACTGAAGGTGTGGATTCTCAGTGTGTGCAAGAATGGTACAGTCATCAGCATACTGAAGATCAATAATGGACACCTGGAGGACTTTAGACTTTGAGCAGAGACGTCTAAGATTAAAAAGCCACCCATCCATTCTGTTTTGAACGTCCGTTCCAGTCGGGGAGGTGGTCTTTAACAAGGACCAGAGTGACTGCTAAATAGATGGAGAGCAGGGTTGGGGCAATAACGCATCCTTGCTTAACCACAGTTTTGATGATGAAAGGGTCAGTCTCCAAGTCATTACAGAGAACAGTGGCAGTCATCTGATTGTGAAGGAGCCTTAGGACCCTAATAAATTTTGGAGGGCAACCAAATCTGGCCAGCAGCTTCTCTCTCTATTCATCTAGTCCCAGTCACCTCTCTTTTCCTTCACACAGTATGACCCCGGTTGGTGTGAAAGCCTCCCTTTCTAGAGTTCCTTCTTGTTCTCTCAACCTTACCATCTCTCTTTTTTACGTTTCAAAACTCATCAGAAAATATTTTGCAATTTTAATGAGCTAAGTAAAGCCTTTTTAGACAGGGTCAGTCTCAGTACAGTTAGTGAACCAAATTTCCCATGACAGATCGACATGTACATGCTTAAATTATATTTTTCTATTTCCAGAGTTATGTATAACATCCCCAGAAGATATGGAGAAAAACAATATTGGGCTGAAATGGAGCTTGGAAACAAGACTGAATTTAGAAAGTGGAGACTTTGTTGAATTTGACTGTAAAAATGGATAGGTGAGGGATCCAACATCTTCTGCATTTAGAGTACAGTGTGTGGAGGGGAAATTGGCATATCCTAAGTGTAAGAGAAGAGGTAAGTGATCCCCAATTAAACTACAATACTGGTGAATCACTTGACTAAAACATGTTAATTTTTACTGGGGATTTCTCCCGTTTAAAAAATACAATGGCACCATTGTGATGGGTGCCATAAAAACATGTGGGAAATCATGGTTCCTGACCCAGACAGCTTGCAATCTAAATAAAGAAGACAAATGGTGGGTTAAAGAGATACACTGGTTACTTTGCTTGTAAGCTCTATTACTTGAGCCGGGACAATCTTCCTCTGACATCTGGGCCTGTTTAGGTTACCAACAGAGCAGAAAAGTTTTGTAAGTGTTCTTGTCTTACTCAAGTTCTCTAGCTGGCCCAATTCCTCATTCAGGCAGCTGACTTCCATTGTGGTCTACACTCCTTTTGATTTCCCTCTCATGCTGATTTTTGTAGCTCTTTAATTCCTTGCTGGAGCTCATCGCTGCTAACACGTTATATGGTGGGAAAAACTTTCCTGTTGTCCCATAGTTACTTTGAACCCTTCTGATCCGAGAGTCAATTTACTGGTCACCTTATCTATCTGCCTTTCTATTTCAGACTGGGAATGTCACAGCCGGGCTTCTCAAGCTGCCCAGTGACTTCATATCTGCTGCCCCAAAAATATTTTAACTCAGACTGCGAATCATCTCTCATACCTTCATAGGAAAGCTTCCACTGCTGCTTCAATACCTTTTTACAAAATCTCCATCTCCTGTTTTAATTTCTTTTGCCCATCTTTGACTTTGCCCTTTTTGGCCTAAGAGTTTAGCCAATAGTCAGGGTCTTCTGCCTTGATTTGTGTGAGGAGGAAAAATGGAGGTAGAGACAGGTGTTTTCATGACACAATCCTTGTTGTTTACAAAGAATGTACACAACCTCCTGTTTCTCTGAACAGTTGGATCAGACAACAGCAGGCTGTTTCCTTGCTCACAATCCAAGCCTACCTTTACAGTCACTGTTCTGATCAAGGAGGTCTCTTTTTTGGATTTCTACCAGGCCATGCTACCAATTCTTCTCTTGCTGTCCACTGGTTCTCTGCAGCTTTCTGGCTGCTTCTTACTTACTCACACACTTCCATCATTTAATCTGCACCCCTCCCATTACCAGTCCCCAGAGAAGCCACTCAACCAGAAATGCATGAAAGTGCTTCGTCACTTAGCCTGAAGGCATGATAGTCATCTTTCATATCAACTTCACTGAGTATGTCTACACAGCAGTCTAAACCTGGTCTTGAGCCCGGCTCAAGCCTAACCCCCCCTTGTATCCACACAGCAATTTTGTTAACCAAGATCTCATACTTAAGGTGCCAGGACGCTGTAGTGCCTAGGACTCAGGGATCAACCCTATTGCTTTCCTGTGTGCACATAGCCCCAGCTTGTCTCAGGTCCTGGAAGTCCTCTGGATGTATCCCAGAGTTCCTTGGGGAATCCCCCTCAGGGCTCTAGATGCCTATAATCTCTGGTGCTGCACTCTATTGCAAATGAAATCCACACCTGCCTTTGAAAATGGCAGCAGCTCAGATCAGCATTAACCCATTGCCTGCTGAACATCAGTCTGAAAGCACACCACCAGATAGCTTCTTCTGATCACTCTCCACTGCAAACCATGCAGGCTTTTTGCAAAGACAGTTGCTTCATGGTCACAAGAGCACAGCCAGATTTTGGTGCACACTTCCTGGACACCCTTGCACACACAGCCCCAGGGAGGGCAAGGGAGGCCTGAGAGTGGAGTGGGGTCTCAGCAGCTGCCCTGCAGGGAGGAGGAGCAGCAGAGTTCCCAGCTCAGTATAGCCAGGGAAGGGATGATCCTCCAACAATCTGGCCTCTCCCCGCTGTCAGGGCGGTGAGTGGGAGCCAGGCCCAAAAATTCCCCACAGCCACCTAGGGATCCCTTATCCCTGTCTCCCAAGGGGCAGGGATAAGGGATCCCCCTGGAGTGCACTGTACCCTAAGCACTGAGGATGCACTTCAACACTCCAGTGGCAGCCAGGCTGGGTTATATGTGTCTTTTTCCTTTGAATCCTGTATTTTATGTCAAACTTAAAAATGGACAAAAATAAATAAGCCCAACCAAAACACGCACCTTCATTGACCATCCAATTTCAAAATTTAAGAATTGCAAAGTTTCATTTTAATAGTTCAATGGCCCTGGAGACTGGTTTCAAACTTATCCTCAGAATAGATGTTCATGGGCATTTTCCTGCCCATGTGACTCAGCCTAGAGCTGGAGAGCCCATTTCTCCGATTAGATGGTAGCTTGGTAGAACATCTTTTCAAACTGCAGTCATTCTACTTAGACAGCCTAAAGACTAAAGGGGTTAATTATGCAGTGTAAGTATTTATGTGCTCTGTATGGGCACCTGAGTCCCATCAATAGCATCATCACAGTTAGGAAACTGGGTTGGTAGTAGTTTTCTCACAGTGCAACATATTCATAAGGCTAGAGTGTCGACACTGGGCGGGGGACAGTGGGGAGGAGAAGCTAGGCACTCTGGGATAGGGTTATTTTGACTTGGGTCTGTGCACTGCGGTCTGAATGCCAGAGCCCTAGGTTCAAGCACAGGTCAGAAAATCCTTAACCTAGGGTTAAAATGCAGTGTAGATGCTCAAGCCGAGGGTTCCTTGACACAGGTCAGCTGATTTGAGTCTCAGGAACCCTAGGCTTACATTGCTGTGAAGAGACTACCCATAGATGAAAGACACACTTACTGTGAGCTAAGCAACCTCCAATACACCAATACTATCAAATCTATTGATGGAACAATCTATTTTGTCTTACATGATTCTAGTTATCCTGTCTTCTGCTATAGAAGATGTGTAATTGCTGATCTTTCTCCCATAATAGGCTTACTTCTATATTATTGCGATAATTCCCACACCACTGCTGATAATGTGTTTTGAGAAATGATGCCCCCTTTATAGCACTGGGGACAGAAGCAAATCATTCATGCATATAAATATATGAAGAGGGCTGCCTGGAAGAAGCTGATAAAGAGTCATAGGATGAAACAGGATAAAGATCCCTGCTTTAAAAATTCCATCACTTTCCAATGCTAGTAACTACACACTGGATCCTGATAAAATACAGTAATATGTATGAAATCAATGCATGGTTTTCTATGCTGCTTTTAAGTTATATATAACATAAAATATTTGTTTTTAATATGAACAGTAGTTGAACCACTGCAGTTCAGGAGTAGCTGCAATTACTCTCGCTGGAGTTTGTTCCAGTGTGAATTTTAAGGAGTTGTGCTGAAATCAATATTCTGTTCCTGTGAGAGACCCATAGGGGATTTGTATGTAATATTTGTTTTAAAAAATTGATGTACTGAATTTTCCAGTATTTGTTCTTTCTCTGACAGGTACTTATGAATGAATAAAAAGAAGCATCAAGCAAATAATTTTAACCCAAATCCGATGAGCAGAAACCATTAACCAGTTATTTGTAATGTTCACACATTATTTCCTTTGTCAGTATTTTAACATAGATTGTCTGAACTGATACATGTAATTACTTCTTTTGTCACAATGTATATTAAACTAATCATAAAATAGTAACAACAGATGGGCAAAAAGGTTCAAACTACAGCTTTTTTTATGAAAATTGGAAAAGGAAGCTTTTAAGGGAAATTGTACACTTGGCCCCACTTCCTGCTTGCTGAAACAGAAAGCAGCACTATTTCTCTCTGGCCCAAATCAGGAACTCCTGGAAGTCTCACTAGGAACCTTGATCTTGGGAGGCTTATAGCCTAATTGCTACATCCGGAGGTTTATTTATGGCTTGAGACTGTTTTGAGTTCCACCCATCCCGAGTAGCAATTGGTCATCATTCTTTCAAATGTTTTAGTCCATGCAACCATAATGTTATCTAGACATCTAACACAGTTATATTCACTTCTCTGATGAAAATTTAAACTTATGTCTTTTTTTTCCTTTTGAAAGTTAAAGAGTTGTATATTTCATTTAGGAATTTTTAAAAAAATCTGTTGTTTGAGCGTGTTTTTTATTAATAACCCAACCTGAAGGCAGGTGAGAAGGAATTTTAGGATTTGTTGAAAAGTAGAGACAAAGAAGAAAGCCTGCAGCCCATTGAATAGCAACATGATGCATGCATTGGGTAGCGTGTGAATAAATTGACTATTCTTACCTTCTACTGTATGCAACAAACTAGAAGTTAGACCAGTGGTGTGACAGAGATGAACTTCTCAGAATCCACATACGTGAGAATGACAAATTAATAAAGAGACAGTGAACACTGCTGGGATGCTACATCTATAAACCACCTTCTAGACCTGGGGCAGCATACTCCTACACTATAAAAGCTGAACAATGCTCCCCTTCTCCCCCCCCTGGCCATTTCCCCAAAATTGTGTGATGGCTGAAAATTTTCACATTATTACACTGGTAATGTTACTGATCTCCCTAATGGATTCCCTATTTCTAACTTAAATGCCCAGGCTTCCTATCCAATGGCTGGGGAGAGTCAGGCACCTGACAGTAGGTCTGCATTTGAGCTTGGAGGTGTGATTCCCAGCTGGCATAGACATATCTGCCCTGGTTGTGCTCAAGCTAGCGCCATACAGGAACGAGCGTAGCCTTTCTTCCCCAAGTACAATTCTACTAGACCTTCAGCTACCTACTCGGCTGGCTAGCCCAAGCTATTGCTGGTGCTGCTGCTGCACACTGCTACTTTTAGGTGCTAGATTGGGCAGCTCCCAGCTCAAAAGTAGATGTACCCTTAGACTGGGATTCACAAAAGCCAGCATGTTGAGCAAGGAGGCACCTCAACCAGCCAGTGGGGAATGCCCAGGACAAGGGTGTGGCCTAAACCTTGCTCCTCAGTGGGAGTTTGGCACCTTTTTCTACACAGGATTCACAGGGGTGAACTCTCTCCTGTAATTAGGCACCCAAGTCAGGTCAGCCCTTTTTTCAAAAGCTCACACCACTAGGTGGTGATGCCATTATACCCAGGCATGCATTCACCCTGTAGGAGGAGCCTTAAGTCCAAATGCTGATGTGGAGCAGGGACTTAAACTCAGGTTGCCCTGTTGATTGCCCTACCGGACAATGGCATATTCTAGTATATGTCTTTCTCAAGCTCTCCTATTTGTCTAACAAATTAAGTAACTAAAATGTTCATTAGCACAGGGACTTGAACTTGGGACTCATATATATCAGGTGAATCGCGAACCACTGGGCCATAGTGTCATTCTCAATGGCTCTGTAGCCCCCTGACTGTTTCATAGAAAATGGAATGGCTTCAACAGGCAAGATTGCGTTTTAGCTTTTTGATAAATGTTGTGTCCTCATGTAAACCCTCTTTTTTACATGTCAGGATATTTTCAGTGTTCATCTGTGGCAGAGCTAAGAGGAAGAGTTTAGTCTGGGACAGTGTCAGACTGATATTGCTGCTGTTACTGAATGGCTCACACTAAGAAAGATTATTACTACTTGAAATCTACATGGCTAGTTTTGATGGCAATGGCACTACCTGTGGTTAAAGACGCTTTGCTGGAGTGTGGCCTCAGATCCTAGTATTTTCTGAGAAGTTTGGCAATTGTCTTCCCCTGCTGAAACTGAAGCATACTTTGGCAAGAAGAAGGGAGGGACGTCTCCATTCCTTGGAGAAGAGGGGACCCTTACTTCCCTAAAAGGAAAAAAGACTAAAAGAGGGTATAGAGTACATTTTAACTTGCTGAATTAATCTAAGACAGAAATTATTATCATGTTTTCACTTTATGGAAAGAAGCAGAAGATAAAGTCTAGAATAATAATCTAAGGCAAAAAAAATCTCAAAACACTAAAAAGTCATAATTTGAGGAGCAATACGCCTCAATTTAATAACATCCACATTATGTTAATTTGATGGCCAAGTTGGGTGATCACATGGGATAATGTTCTACCGATAACCCAGTGTACTGGTCCACATCCCCATGCAGTTGGGATCCACGGGCTCACAAAGCACCTGTACAATGCAATTCACTATGTAACCCTATTCTGATAGGTGGTGCTAGCAGCTTATGAATCAAGGGCCAGGATCTGCCAGTGACAGAAGCACCCATGTAGTTTAGCACTGGTTATTCGCTGGTCAGATATCATTAAGCAGTGAGGTTTTTTTGAGAAGCACTTCAAGCTTCCAGAGAGTATTTACAAAATGGGGGGGGGGGGATGTCACTCTCTCACTGAGTTCAATTACAGTTTACAATATAGGACGTATACAAGGTTGTCTGGGAAAAATCAGCTAATCACATGTATTCCAAGTCTGGTACGCCTGCATCCTGGATGCTCTCCAATGTCCTGTAGCCGAGGGCATAAAACCAGAGGAGCCCCAACCATGCTCTAGTTTCTTCTTACAGCCTGTGGGTGTGAGACAGAACCCCTGCAGCACCCATGTCTCTGCACAGTAAGTGAATGGATGTGTCCAGTAAATATCCATTTAAAGGGAGGCATTCATCTATCTGTATAGTAGAGCAAATACAGATCTACTACTGTTATAAGCAATGTCTAAAGTTGCTCAAACAAAAAGGTCAGAGAATTTTTTTCCCAAAGTGTTTTTAGTTTGTATACTTGTAGCAATAGGAGTAGGGTGGCCAGATGTCTCAATTTTATAGGGACAGTTCCGATTTGGGTTTTTTTTTCTTATCTAGGCTCCTATTACCCCCCACCTCCTGTCCCGATTTTTCACACTTGCTGTCTGGTCATCCTAAATAGGAGGGAAATATTTTAGGGAAGAAATATGATTTTCAAGTTGATAGTATCCCTTTTACTGTGTGAAATAACAGCAACACTAGCTTTGATTTCTTCCTTCCCCCAACTGTTTAGAGAGATGTGCAGGAATGGAAGCCCTCATTATATATTTAGAACCAGAGAGGTTTTATCTCTCTAGAGAGACTGTTTGTTTGAAATAATCAGTATCCCAGAAAGGTGCATATGAAACTTAAAGTTGATGTGTGGCACCAAGTCTTATAGCCTTGATCGGGGTCTCTGAGAGTTATAATCAAAGCTTCTCTAACAATTGTGTAAGCTAAGCAAACTGGGTTTGTTGAGTAAAAAGCAATTCTCAACACACAATTATAGACAAAATATATTGTTTTAAATCATAGCGAATAATGCAGAAATATACAGCTTAAATCTTGTTCAGTAACACAATGCTTTAAGAAAAATGTACATACATGAGGGGAGAACCTCAGCTGGTGTAAATTGTCTCTGAGAGTTTACAGCAGCTGCAGATCTGACCCATGCTGTATATCTTGATCTAAACTGAACTTTTTGTAACTAAGAAAAGTTTATTTTAGTTTTAAACAATAAAACATTAAGTTATCTGGCTTTCATAGTGTGTGTATTGTGTTACTTTAAATGAGAGAATTAGAGGAAGGAGCCAAAAACATAGTTCAGATGTGAAAAGAGCTGATGTACACCTACCAGAGGTCAGAGGATGTGATTAATATCTCACATCCTGGCTCTAAGGATTGTTCGAAACTTCCAAAACGATTTTTAAAAGCCATCTAGCACCTAAAGAAAATAATGACAAGTAATTACCACTGCACACACCCGCTTCATTATATCCCAAAGCTTTCCAAGATGCTACTGAGTTGCCTCTGTTGGAAAGATACATAGAAAGGTGGGGGTCAAGCAAACCCTGTTGAAAGTCATTATTGCTTTTACTCAAATGCTTAACTTTGGACACACTGTGAATACCCCATGACTTTAATGGGACAACTTGCATAAAGGTAAGCATGGTCATGAGTCTTTTCAGAACTGGGACCTTAGCAATTGCTAATTAAAAATCATAAACTCAAAACCCCCACCATCAAGCCAATGCATCAGCTATATAACATGTAAAGAATGGTCTAAATATCTTAATAAATTGTATCTGCCTAAATATTGATGAATAGTCTCCATTAAAATTGTTAATGTTTAAAGTAATATCTAAATAGTTTACCAACACCTGAAAGTAGGGATGTCCATTCTCCACTAAGACACTTCACTGTCTTTGGCCCAACAATTACATGGTTTTCTTCACGTTCATATTTCACTGTATCTCCATGAACATACTGGTGACGGTCTATATTGACAGCTCTCCTTTTGGTAATAGGGAGTGGTAGTCCACAGTTTTTTTCCTCTTCTGTGGAAAACAGCATAAATATTCCATATTATATTCTTGGCATATATGAAACACATCATCAAAGTCTAAATTAAAATATTAAGATAATTATTTAGGGCCTGATCTTGCTCCCATTATAGATAGTGGAAAAATTCCTATTGATTTAAATGGGTGCAGCACTAGGCCCTTAGTTTGTAATAACATTTGCATTTCCTCCAAACTCCTCTCCCTCACTTCCCTATGACTGTGATACCTCCCAACTCCTGTCCGTCTTCCAGGACTGTATTCAGCTTCTCTCTCTCCTCACACCTAAGCTTTGTAAGAAGTGTCACTTATTCCTCTCTATTTGCATACACACAAAATCATTAACTTCGCATTGTTCCAGTTGTATTTCCTCCCAAGAATGAAAACAATAAAATTGAAAGAAATCAATACATACACTCAACACAATACCAATCTCCAAATTGCTAGTAGTTTACTATTATCATGACACTAAACTACGTGCGTGCACGCACCCCCTCTAATCCCCACTTTCAATTAAAAGAAAATCCTGTCGCCTTTACTGAACACATCGAAGAAGTGAAATATCACACAGCTACTCACCACGTTGACTGCTGCAAGTTCCCTGACCCCCACATTCAAAACTTGCCCCTTTTAATCACTCTCTTGCTGCTGTGACCATGTCAACCACTCTACCATTGTTTAAAGCCCTTCCTTAACTTGATCTCTTTTTCTTCATCAAAGTGAAGCTCCTTATTCTCAGTCTTATAAATTATAACTTCCTCCCTGGTTATGACATTTCCTTATACTGCTCCATCCCAAATTCCTACTCTCCTCCCAAATCTTGCTGCTAACCACTCTCTTTACCTTTTTAGAAACAAAAAATCAGAAAAATAAGTGATATGGTTCCTCTTCCATTAGCTATAAAGTTATCGTACTCTTAGAGTAAATGTTAACATCCTCTGCTCATTAAAATTATTATTTTTAATGTTGTGGCAATAATGTGAGTGTGCTTATGGTGTTGCCATTTACCTTTTTATTTGCAGGAAAATACTATGAAAATGTAATTTGAAGCTGGAGGTGGTAATGCAGTTAAAGAAGTAGAATATATTCTATAATCTCTCTTGTTTCAGAGTGGTAGCCGTGATATCTGTATCAGCAAAAACAACAAGGAGTCCTTGTGGCACCTTAGAGACTAACACGTTTATTTGGGTATAAGCTTTTGTGGGCTAAAACCCACTTCATGCCCATGAAAGCTTATGCCCAAATAAATGTGTTTGTCTCTAAAGTGCCAGAAGGACTCCTCGTTATAATCTCTCTCTGGCAGAAGCAATGTAGTCTTGAAAAAGAGTAAGACCTTCTTGTTCAGCTGCCACCGGTATCATTACGATTGGAATGGGTTATTTTTAATAGCAGTTTATTGGTTTATGTACATTAAAGTCAAAATCATACTATAATTGTAAACCATTTTAAGTAATTATGACTTTTATAAAAAATAAATGAAAAGTTAAATTGATGAAATATGAACAAAATGTAAAAGGTCTTTTAAAAGTCTAAGTTAACTTCTAAATTCAGGAAAAAAAAATACAGTTTCTTTAAACATTGCCCCACCATTTAAAGTGCTATAGACTGCATTTGATTTTAGGAAACCATAGCTATTTGGGCAGCTATTTAGGAAACCTGCTTATTTGGGCAGGAAAATCCATAGAGTCCAAGGTCAGAAGGATACGATTTGATAATCTAGTGTGACGTACTGTATAACACAGGCCATAGAACTTCCCCAAAATAGTAGTGTTAGGGACCCATTGTGCTAGGCACTGTAGCCATATGCATAAAGAGACCGCCCCTGCCTCAAAGAGCTTATGAATCTTCCTTTACCAATAACTAGAGTAGACAGAAACATTTCCAACTAATTTTTTTCAGCAGAAAGACCTTTTCTCTCAACACACACATTTTCCACAAATATAATATTTTAATTTTCCAGTTCTTTTGACAATAAAATAAAACCAGGGTATTTCCGTTAATATTTTTGGGGGCGGGGGAGGGGAGGGGGACGGGGGAAACAATCATATATTGCAGTCCCTGCTCTCAGTACAGAGCCTGTTGCCCTTTAGTTCCTTCTGGAAAGAGGACAGAAAGAGGAGGGGCCGTGGCTCACACTGGCTAGAGGATCTGGCCAGCCACAAAAGGGAGAACACTCCCCTTGTATTGCCAACCTCAAGCATTCAGTAATTATGAATAAGGCCTGCTAAACTCATCAGATGCACTAAACAATGATAAAATATTTAAAAATAATAAATCTGGGGTCTGTTTGTCTTCTGTTTTTTTTAACCCTCTGGGCCATGTTTTCAAGTGCTCCTCCACATCCATGAGGTTTATCATCTTTTTATTTTTTTAATGGCAGCTGAAATTCTCACATAATAACATAACTCCAGGAGTTGGAATTAAAAAAAAAACAACCAACAGCACATGAAATACCATGTAACTCATCACAAAATCCTGAGAGTTGGCAACACCACCCCCTCTTTCCTTAGGGGTGGTGCAGCATGCACAGACCCCCCTGTGCATCACTGAGCTCAGGAGGTGTTCCCTCCCTATGGCACAGTGGCTTCCAGAATTCTCCTTAGGGTGGAAAGGCTACACATGGCTCCAAATGTGGGCCAGTGCCTTCAAGCTGTGCTGAGTATAAGGTAAGCACAGCTGAGGATGGGTGGGGGAAAAGTGGCTTTGAGCCTGGTTCTGAGGCCAATGATGGTTGAAAAACCATAAGAGACAACTCCTCAGCTCAGAACTGGCTAGGGGTACATGCTGCAGGTCATCTCTGCCCCAACACAATCCCTTCAGACACTGCCTTTTTCAGCTGATGACTTCCCCGTCCAGAAACAATCCTTTGCAGCCCCTTTAGCCACTCTGGGCTATTTTACTAATCAAATCATTATCGTTTGATATTTATTGAGAGTAACTATCAAATGATGAGTGGTGCTTCTCTTTCCTATATTTGTATAATCCATTATTAATCTGTTGGGCCCAAGGCCTTTTCCAGAGAGCGAAGCATTAACTCCATTCATGATTACATCACTTCTTATTATTACCATTGGTTTTTTTTCTCCTTGGCACCTTTCCTTTTCTTATTTTCCTCCTCTTTTTCTCTTTTGTTTAATTTCTTTGTTGAACTCTCATTGCTCATTTTCTTATCTAGTCAGTATTTCTTCCTTTTTTCATTTTGTGTTTTATGTTACACTTTTTAACCCATTTTCTCCATTTCTCTCCTTAACTTGAATCCTCTTACCTAGTTTTTTACCCTCCATCTCTCATCTCTCTTAATTCTCTTTCCTCCTCCTCCTCTCAATACTTAGTCACCACAGGAAGAGTATCTAATGCTCTAATGTACTCAACCACTGTCTGAAATACCTCAGTGGTTAACATGTTCATGGAGAAATGAGGCTGTGCACAGGCCGGTGACTACTTGAGTGACAAGAAGTGGGAACACTAGCACAAATAAGAAGCCTCGGCACAAGATGAATTGTGTCAAAGCCTCCTTCACTTTGTGTGTCAAATATTAAGTTGGAATGGTGTGATTAGTATGGTGGAAATGACTGGCAAGCCAAAGGATTTCAAAACAGGATACATTCCCTGCTTCAAAGTCCACCCAGCACCAATTCATGAAGAGCTAGAGCATCTTGTTACCCTAGTTTGCCATCAGTTTCATACAGTACTGCTGCAACTTGAATGTCCGTATGACTTTTAATATTTTGGTTTCTGTTCCCATATCGGGATAGATGTTTTTCACTTTTTCCTTTGATTTTTCCTGGTCTCCAAATTAGAGTGAATTGATAGTGCTGTACTGTCATATTACAGCATTTACAGTAACTAAATGCTGCCCAGTAGTTTTATTTTCTATTTCTATACTTCATTTCAGAGGCTGGTGGAAAGTGTGGGCCTCCACCAAGAATTGATAATGGAGACATTGTTTCATTCCCATTAAAACAATATGTACTAAATTCAACAGTGGAATATAAATGCAAAAGTTTGCATATATTGAAGGGACCTCAAAGTGTTAGATGTGACTCTGGACAATGGACAGACCCACCGGTTTGCTTAGGTATGTACAAAAATCAATTATATGAAAAAGGACAGTAGTGAGTTATGAAGCTGTGTTATTTTTTAAGATGAACAACGCTGCCTGCTTACAGACAATACCCATAGCCAGAGTATGAGACTAGTAGCAGAGGTGAAACCCATGGAGATGGTGGTGGAAAATAACCAGAAAGGATTCTGAGCGCCAATAAGTACATGCCCCATAAAGCAGTGAATGGGGAAAACCTGCCAGTGATTGTCTTCTTTACACACAGAGAATATGGAATTTGTTGCCTCCTTTCCTGGAGTCCCTTAGAATTCAGTTAGTTAATAATTAGGGATGATAGAATGTGGAAAGGAGGAAAGAGGAAAAATTTAGTAGACTCCGTATTTGGGCTCTGGTATTTGTTGGCAACACAGAACTCAGGCTAGCACTAGTACCTATCTACATATCAGAGCCATTCCTGTTTCTGTCTCTAAAGTCTGGGGCTTTTGTTACATTTCATTACACAAGAGTCGTCTTCATCAGCATCTTTACATTCTTATGAGAAAAGGTTCAAATGAGGGTGGGGTAGGAGCGATCCCATATTTCCACGATTGTGCATAGCTTCTTGTGTAATGCTCTGTCCATGTGATGAGAATGTTGCTTCTGTTTCTGCTCCTGATGCTCACTGCAGAATTCTAGCCCTGAATTTCTGGGTCTTCTGGGATTAGTCCCCAGCTGTCTCCAGGATCAGGGGAGGCATAAAAGTGGCTTTTAGACAATCTTTGCCACCTCCACAGATGGTGCTGAGCATGAGCATTGATGACTGAGCCTAACGTATTTGTATGATGCTTGTGTGAGTGATGTGACTCCCCCTTTTAGGGCTGGTCAAAAATTTTCCATCTAAACATTTTTTGACTGAAAATTGGGTTTTTGACTGATTTTTTTTTCACAAAAATTTCTTCTGTGTAAAGTTTTTATTTTTTTGTTGTTGTTGAAAAAATAAATCCTTGAAAATCAAAGTTTTCAGTTTCTGACCAAAAATTTGTATTTGCATATGCTGTGGTGGTTCTTCATGGTACTTGTAGTTCCAATGCTTCAACTGTGGCATCCTCCACTGTAGGCTGGGCTCCCCAGCTGAAATACATCTCCCATGATGCACTGTGGCCAGGGATTTCCATGATGCACCACTTATCCTCACCCAGTGGGGGAGACCATGGCATATCAAGGGAAATGCAGTCCAACCAGGCAGCCTGAGGAGAATGGGATTGTGAGACGGATGAACTAAACTCCCATAAGGCACTATGGTAGCATTTCCAACAATTTTTTTCAATTATTATTTTGCTGAAAAGTTAGAAATTCTGCAGAAGAAAACCTCATTTTCTGACTAGCTCTACTCTCTATGCATCATGTAGCAGATAATAATAATTAATTAAGAATAATGTTCCTCTTCCTAAGGCTAAAAGCCTGGCATTCATTATATTCTGGCTACCTGAGTATAGCCTGTGGCTTTCATCCAGCCATTCTGCTTCATCCTTCTGGTCCTCAGGAGCTGTTTGCACTCCACAAAAGCTCCTGCTCTTTCCCAAAGTGTGCCTCCACTCATGGAGAAAAGATGCCCAGCTGTGGCAGTTACTCTCACCGGTACCACCTGCTGGTCAACTTCAGCAGCAAAGACCTTACCACCTGCAGCTTTTATGGCTGTTCCTACTCCTGTGTCTGTGGCACCCCATAGCACTATCACTGGCTCTGCCTGCCCTGTCCTGCCTTGCTTACTGATGGTACAAAGGGCTGGCCCTCTCAGCTGGAGGGACTGCAGCATCCATCCTCTTGGCCCACTGTACTACAATCTCCTCATCAAGGCTGCTCATGATGTTGATCGCACCAGTTTATTTATCTTTTAAATCCTTTGTTCACTTTCCCCCTCACCGGGACTCCTGTGTAACCCCAGTAGTGGCATGCACGTGTGACTTCACCCCACATTCTACTGAGCCAATGGTTGCTCCAGTGTTCCTTGTAAATAAGTAAGAATTGGTGTGGACATGGTCACATTACAAATGAATTAGAAGTCAAGAGAATATCTGTGGATATTTATTTACTCTCACTATTTTCCTAGCTCTAATTGGGAAGAAATTTTCCCCATAGACATTTGATTGCATAATTCTCCATCAGGAGATGAATTGGGACTATGACTGTACAGTTTATGAAATCTGGTTGATATTGTGGCATTGTATTATGGAAAACTGCCAATTTGTATATGGATCCACCATTGCTGACAAGTCCTGTAGCAGGTACACACCAGAGAGGGACAATGGGAAATATTTACAGTGAATGACACAAAGGTTATGCTGAAAAGCAGCTGCATCCTGAAGGGAGAAAGAAAGGTTGGAGCAGTCGAGAGTGACACAAAAGACAAAACAAAGGAAGCTGGGGGGATTTAAATAGCCAACCAAACAGGAACAGAGAAGGCCAGATAGGAAGAAGAATGGGGCAGGAGAGAACAAGGTCACGCAAGCTGGGTAAGGAACTCCATGAGGGACAGAGACCAGCCAGCATGTGACAGGCTGAATGAGGCAGGGAACTGCCTACTTTCCTGGACCCAAAAGGTTCCTCAAGGACACACAAGAGCAGGGTGAACTAGTGTAGGACACTGCAGTCTCAGAGCTTTATTATTTTGTGTGGTCTATACTCTCCGGCATTTTATATTAAGTAAAAGAGCAAATGTGTTACATGCTGTGCAAAGTGTGTGTGTGTGAACTTCTTCCTAACTGCTGTGTGCCCCTGGGAGTCTTAAACTGTAAACCAGGAGCTTCACACCTTTTGGGTGGAGTTCTGGGATAGGGTGGGTTTAGGTGCAAGAAACTCTGAAGAGTCATCTTTCCATCCAAGCGCTAGGCAATTGGACAGCGGTCTGAGCCCTGAGAGTGTGCCTAGGGACCTTAAACTTGTGGCAATGGCTGGACTTAGCAAGTGTCCACAAGGGGGTATTTGCTAGGATCTATGACAGAAGGGAAGAAGGTCTACACTCTTTACTGGAAAAAGAAAAGGAGTACTTGTGGCACCTTAGTTGCATCCGATGAAGTGAGCTGTAACTCACGAAAGCTTATGCTCAAATACATTGGTTAGTCTCTAAGGTGCCACAAGTACTCCTTTTCTTTTTGCGAATACAGACTAACACGGCTGCTACTCTGAAACCACTCTTTACTGGAGCATCTGTCTCTGTAACATCAGAGGCAAAGAGAAAATAGCACTGATCTTTTTATTTATTTGAAGCATTTGCGAATACATACTTTACAAAGAAAGTGCTGTTAAGTCAAATGTCCAGGTCAGACCCATGTGCAAATAACTGAAGTGCCATTTCTTTTTTTTGCAGAGCCTTGTACCATAACCCTGGAGGATATGGAGAGGAACAAAATACAGCTGAGATGGCCTTATGAACAAAAATTCTTTGTGTTATCAGGGATCTTTGTTCAATTTGTGTGTAAATGGGGATATAAATTGGATCCAAAATCTTCTGGACTTCGGGTACAATGTTTAGAGGGGAGTCTGGAATACCCTAAATGTAAACACAGGAAGAAGTAATCTTTAGTTTAACCACAATATTGATGACTTGTCCACTAAGCCAAGTTTTTTATTTATTTATTTTTTTTGAGGATGTCTAAGGGTGTATAAAATACAATCAATACATGACATAGTGACTGAACAGAGTCAAATATAATATTCTCTGAAATTCTAATGTATAAAGTGAGATTTATGCCTTGTTCACAAGATACAAACTGTTGCTTAATATCAAAGTGTTGAATATTCCAGTAGAAGTATGCAAGTTATTATTAAGAAATTAAAAACATGAGATCAGATCCCCAGCTGGGATAAATCAGTGTAACTCTGTTAATTTGGAGAGGTTATTTTGATAATGGTGTTTTAAATGGAGAAGGAACAGGGAATCTTGGATCCTTAAAACATATTTTTGGATTAAAGTGTCCTCTAATGACATTAAGAGATTTTCCTTGGCACCCAACCCTGTGCCAAGAATTATTCACATGAGAGTCTCCCTCCTCGTGCTTCATGGCACTTTGACTCAAGCCCCAAGAGCATTTGTTTGTAAAGTTTGTACATAACAGGCAAGACTATAGAGAATTCTACAATAAGGAAATTAACAGTTTGTGGTAGATGATACTACAGCTGGTTGAACATCAGAATGTCCCTTCTGTGGGACATTCTAGAATTTTGATTTTAAAAAAATCATTCTGTTTCAGAACAAAAAGTGAAAATTTCCCACGGAAGGAACGTTCCAAAAAATTCAGTTGACAAATAATTGAAGCATTTATTTTGAAAATTTCAAAATGAAATTCCATGGCAGAGAGCCCAAGTCTGAGGTTCCTGGTTCAGCCATGTCTCTTCGGGCTTCCGGATGCCCTGCCACAGAGCTGCCACTGAGCTAGTTCAGTCACTGAGAAAACCTGGGACTTCCTGCCATGGAGCCAGGAGTCTGGAAGCTCTCAGGGCTACTATTAGCTTCAAAAATATATCTTTACAAGTAACTTCTTTACTTTCCATTTTTTTCTAGCTGATTGGTTCCTTCGGATGAAGGAAAATAAGCATCTAACAGTATCTTTAACCAGCATCTTATGTTCAATATCCATTAACCAGTTATTTGTAATATTCACAGATTATTTCCTGGTTGTTGTTTTTTTTTTTTTTTGGCATATTTGCATGGATTACAGTTTACATGTATGGGTTACACACATTTATTTATGTCTTTGATCAAAGGTACATTTTTACAACTAATTTCAAGTAAAGCAGGATGGGCAACTGGGTTTGGATAAAATAAGATCTGAGCCAAATCTTCACCCCAAACTCAAACCAACGCCAAACCTTTTTTTGATGCTTAAAACGTAATCACATATGCTTCTGCATTCCTATTTTTGCTAATATGCTGATAGAAGTAGTATTTCCCACCTGGCCAATAGGAGGATGTATGGGAAATCTCCCTAGCAACCTTGATCTTGTACCAGAATGTTGGTTTTGTTCAGGAAAACATTCAGACCTTTTTACTTTTGGGGGGAAAACCTGACTTTTGGGAAAAGAAAATAATTTAGTAGATGCAACCACAATCTATTTAACAGAATTATACAGAAATGATTGTTCCTTTTGGTTAAAGATTAAACATGCATAATCTTAATTTTCTTTTTTTTAAATGAAAACAGCGTACAAAACATTTAGCAATTAAGATAACCTGAACATTCCTGTCTTGTATATTTTGTGGCTTATTAACAGTCCCATCCTGAAATAAACTGACTGGAAACTTTAGGGTATGATGAAAAATGCAAAGAAAGATGAACCAAGGTCTGCAGAAAACTTGAGCAGTAGTGAGCTACGTGTGTTTCGCAGTATGTGAACAAACTATTTCTGCCTTCCTCTGTAAGCAGTGAATTGGAAAGTTGACCAGTCCTGTAACTGATTGATTTGCCAGAACGAGCTGGGAATAACAAACAAATCCAAAACTAGTGTGCATTGTTGGGATGCTCTGTCCCCAGTAAACTGGTCAAATTCTGGAACTTAACCAAATAGCCCCAAAAGCAGGCAGAGTGGAAAGGTGGTCCAGTGGTTAGGGCACTAGCCTGGGACTCCAGAGACTTAGTCTCTGAGGGTATGTCTACACTACGAAATTAGGTCGAATTTATAGAAATCGTTTTTTTAGAAATCGGTTTTATATATTCGAGTGTGTGCGTCCCCACAGAAAATGCTCTAAGTGCATTAAAAGAAAAGGAGTACTTGTGGCACCTTAGAGACTAACCAATTTATTTGAGCATAAGCTTTCGTGAGCTACAGCTCACTTCATCGGATGCATACTGTGGACTTATGCTCTAATAAATTGGTTAGTCTCTAAGGTGCCACAAGTACTCCTTTTCTTTTTGCGAATACAGACTAACACGGCTGTTACTCCGTAAGTGCATTAAGTGCATTAACTCGGCGGAGTGCTTCCACAGTACCGAGGCTAGAGTCGACTTCTGGAGTGTTGCACTGTGGGTAGCTATCCCACAGTTCCTGCAGTCTCCGCTGCCCATTGGAATTCTGGGTTGAGATCCCAATGCCTGATGGGGCTAAAACATTGTCGCGGGTGGTTCTGGGTACATATCGTCAGGCTCCCGTTCCCTCCCTCCCTCTGTGAAAGCAAGGGCAGACAATCGTTTCGAGCCTTTTTTCCTGAGTTACCTGTGCAGATGCCATACCACGGCAAGCATGGAGCCCGCTCAGCTCACTGTCACCGTATGTCTCCTGGGTGCTGGCAGACGTGGTACTGCATTGCTAAACAGCAGAAGCAACCCATTGCCTTGTGGCAGCAGACGGTGCAATAGGACTGGTAGCCGTCATCGTCATGTCCGAGGTGCTCCTGGTCGCCTGTGTGAGGTCGTTCAGGAGCGCCTGGGCAGACATGGGCGCAGGGACTAAATTTGGAGTGACTTGATCAGGTCATTCTCTTTAGTCCTGCAGTCAGTCCTATTGAACCATCTTATGGTGTGCAGGCAGGTGATACGGATTGCTAGCAGTCCTATTGCATCATCTTCTGCCGGGCAGGCAAGAGATGAGGATGGCGAGCAGCCCTATTGTACCATCTTCTGCCGAGCAGCCATCAGATGTGGATGGCATGCAGTCCTTCTGCACCGTCTGCTGCCAGTCAAAGATGTAAAAGATAGATGGAGTGTATCAAAACAAGAAATAGACCAGATTTGTTTTGTACTCATTTGCAAACCCCCCGCCCCCGCCCCCTGTCTAGGGGACTCATTCCTCTAGGTCACACTGCAGTCACTCACAGAGAAGGTGCAGCGAGGTAAATCTAGCCATGTATCAATCAGAGGCCAGACTAACCTCCTTGTTCCAATAAGAACAATAACTTAGGTGCACCATTTCTTATTGGAACCCTCCGTGAAGTCCTGCCTGAAATACTCCTTGATGTAAAGCCACCCCCTTTGTTGATTTTAACTCCCTGTAGGCCAACCCTGTAAGCCGTGTCATCAGTCGCCCCTCCCTGCGTCAGAGCAACGGCAAACAATCGTGCATCTGAGTTGAGAGTGCTGTCCAGAGCGGTCACAATGGAGCACTCTGGGATAGCTCCCGGAGGCCAATACTGTCGAATTGTGTCCACAGTACCCCAAATTCGACCCGGCAAGGCCGATTTAAGCACTAATCCACTTGTCAGGGGTGGAGTAAGGAAATCGATTTTAAGAGCCCTTTAAGTCGAAATAAAGGGCTTCATCATGTGGACAGGTGCAGGTTTACATCGATTTAACGCTGCTAAATTTGACCTAAAGTCCCAGTGTAGACCAGGGCTGAGTGCCTCAGCACCCCATTTGTAAATAGGGAATAATATATTCTCTACCTCCCAGAGTATGTCTACACTTCAAGCTCGGGGTATGATTCTCAGCTCGAGGAGATATACTTGTGCTAGCTATTATCGAGCTTCCGTACTAAAAACACATAGTCGTCCCGGCAGCTTGAGCGGTGGAAAGGGCTAGCTACCTTGGGTATGTGCCTGTCAGAGACACTAGGGACGTACGTGGGACGGCTAGCTTGTCCCTCCACTCACACTGCTGTGGCCACCCTCTATTTTTAGCATACTATCTCAATCAAAGATAATGCAGGTACGTCCCCTTAAGCTGCAAATCACACCCCTAGCATTAAAGACTGTGAGGCTTTCAGATACTAAGTGATATGGCTCCCCTTCCAAGCTTAGATAGATATACATTATGGGCCAGTCTATGATATGTTCTTCAGTCTGAGTAGTGCTGTGAGCAGTAGTGCTGTGAGCAGTCTGGGACAGGTCCCTGGGATGCAGCCTGGACTGTGGGACCAATGAGCTCTTCCAAGCCCACCAACCTCGATTGGCCCTCACACTGTGATGCTGATATCAAGTTACCAACCTCTGGCAGGTACTGCACTTACACAGGGGAACTCGTCACATAGTCCCTTTGAAATAAATATTATGACCTGTATATTTGTGTCAAAAACTCCTGTTGACTTCAAGGGCTTTCGATCAGGGCCAGAGAGACAGTTATTAGGGCAAATTCTGGCAGGCCCTGTAGAGAGGTGCCAGAAGAACAGCAGTCAGCAATGAGATCACACTTCCAGGCTGTCACTATTCCAATTTCTAATGACATCAATGGGTCTACTTGCAAGGTAAAGTCCTACTCAGCATGCATGGGGGTATCTCAATCTGGCCCTAAGAAAGTCCATTAAATGTACTTTGTTATTCTGGCTACCACTGAAACCAGGTACAGCTGCCCCCTCCAATAGATTATTCCTTCTGGTTAACTACTGCCAGGGCACTAATACTCTGTGGTGGGGTGAATGCCTCTCCTGAATGACTCCAGTGAAGTGACTTATCCTTAGCTTTGAGTGGAGCTAGCATGGAGACAGCCTACGTCAACTCCATAACTCATTGTTGATGGCTATTTTCTGCCAGACACCTCTGTCCTGTGCCTCTGAGAATTTGTCCCAATAACTGTCTCACGGGGCCTGATCAAAAGCCCTTTGAAGTCAGTGAGAGTTTTCCTCACAAATATGTATGTGCTTTCAATGGTCTTTGGATGAGGCTTCCTGTGTGACTAGCTGGGTGGAGAACTTCAATTATGGGAAAAGTCTAACTATTGTGATATGCCCCTCCCCAAATTTGTATGTATTGAAATGAATGAATATAAATATATAAATAGATGCACAAAATGAATGTAATGCAAGATTAAGGGTGAGATTTTAATCACACAAGACTCAGGAAATGCAGAGTTAATGGCAGGGTTCTCCTGATTCTTAACCGCTCTTTTCCACAACTGCATTCAGAGGGCAAGATTGGCAGTGGCAGCAGTAACAGAAGGGTCAGCTCCTTCTCACTGGACTGCCAGCTTCTCTAAATACTACTCTGGGATGGAAATGGATTCTTTTAGAGAATGGTTTTAACCCACAGTATGTTTGTCTGATCCCAAGTGTCACAGGGTAGATTGGGCCCCATTAGGAGAGAATTGATCCAGCCCACCTGTCCGCAGTGCTTAATCTGTAATGAAAGAGGTGTCAGGGCTCAAGCAATTTCTTTACATTCATAACTGATGCAGCAAGCCCAGAGGTGCCATGGCTATGAACTGCCAAGCCTGGAGGTGCTGAGGCTCATCCCTGGCAAGCCCTGGCACAAATTAAGCACTGCCCATGCCTCACTAACAGCTTCTTGATGGGGCCTGATGGAGGGCAACTGGACTCTACACAGAGCCAGAGGGGAAGAGGAAACTGGGAGAGGAAGATCTGGCAGAGTGAACTTGGAGACAGTTAGTAGGCTACTGAATGCTGCAAAGAGCAGAAGCTTCTGAAGGAGAGCCTGCGGCTTCAGGGACTGTGGTGGGGTATCCACCCCACACGGAAGTGGAAGGGGTTAATGGAGGCCAGATGGACCAATTAACCTAATATATGGAATGTGGACAGGAGAGAGCTCTAATGAGAGGAACAGGCTCAGCTGTGCCAGAACAGGTGCTACCTGCCCAAACCAGGTAGCTGGCTGCAGATAGGGGGTTCCTGTGGCAAACTCAGAGACTGGGGGAAGCCACACAGGTAGGAAATAGCTCAGAGCAATAGCAGCTAGGGGTAGGACTGTAAGAGTAGGGACTGTGGCTGCTTAGTAAAGGGTCCCTGGGCTGGAACCTGGTGTAAAGGGTGGGCCCGGGTTCTGCTACCTGCCACTGGGAAGTAGAAGGGCATGAGAGCTGCCAGACAGACAGAGCACAGTGATTTACCTGGAAGAGGAGGACTTTAGTTATCTGGCTGGCGGGCCAAGCCATGTAACAGAGGCTGCAGATCTGGGTGTGATTGGGGCAGCCAAGTGAGAGAAGCTGTAGATCAGAGGCAGAGCGACGGCGTGCAAACTGTGGTGCGGGTGTCGGCCTCGAACTAATCCCCAGAATGACCAGTAGGAGGCACTAGCCCAGGGGTGAGTGAATCACTCTATGACAGTGAATCATAATATCATGTGAGTGAATCATATTATAACATCTATTAACCCTGCACCCGTCCGCACAACGAAGCCATATTTTTCGACATAAAGGGCTCTTAAAATCAATTTCTGTACTCCTCCCTAACGAGGGGATTAGCGCTGAAATCGACATCGCCATTTCGAATTAGGGTTAGCGTGGATGCAATTTGATGGTATTGGCCTCCGGGAGCTATTCCACAGTGCACCATTGTGACCGCTCTGGCCAGCACTCTGAACTCGGATGCACTGGCCAGGTGTACAGGAAAAGCCCCAGGAACTTTTGAATCTCATTTCCTGTTTGGCCAGGCGAGCTCATCAGCACAGGTGACCATGCAGTCCCAGAATCGAAAAAGAACTCCAGCATGGACCGAACGGGAGGTACTGGATCTGATCGCTGTATGGGGAGAGGAATCCGTGCTATCAGAACTACGTTCCAAAAGACAAAATGCCAAAACATTTCAAAAAATCTCCGAGCCCATGAGGGACAGAGGCTACAGCAGGGACGCAACACAGTGCAGCGTGAAACTTAAGGAGCTCAGACAAGCGTATCAGAAAACCAAAGAATCAAATGGACGCTCCGGGACAGAGCCCCAGACATGCCGCTTCTACGTTGAGCTGCATGCAATTCTAGTGGGGGCCGCCACCACTACCCCACCCCGTCCGTGGACTCCGATGATGGGGTACTCTCCGCCATGCCTGAGGATTTTGTGGACAGGGAAGATGAGCTTGAGGAGAGCACACAGCACACCGTTCTCCCCGACAGCCAGGATCTTTTTATCACCCTGACTGAAATACCCTCCCAACACAACCAAGCCAGAGAAGGGACCTCTGGTGAGTGTACATGTGTAAATATAATACATGTTTTAAAAGCAAGTGTTTGTTAATTAATTTGCCCTGAGGACTTGGGATGCCTTCGTGGCCAATACAACTACTGGAAAAGTCGGTTAACATGTCTGGGGATGGAGCGGAAATCCTCCAGGGACATCTCCATGAAGCTCTCCTGGAGGTACTCTAAAGCCTTTGCAGAAGGTTTCTGGGGAGAGCAGCCTTATTCCGTCCTCTATGGTAGGACACTTTACCACGCCATGCTAGTAGCAAGTAATCTGGTATGATTGCATGACAAAGCCTGGCAGCGTATGGTCCCGGTGTTTGCTGGCATTCAAGCAACATCCATTCTTTATCTCTCTGTGTTATTCGCAGGAGAGTGATATCGTTCATGATAACCTGGTTGAAATATGGGGATTTAATTAAGGGGACATTCAGAGGTGGCCGTTCCTCCTGGGCTATTTGCCTGTGGCTGAAAAGAAATCCTCCCCGCAGTTAGGCAAGGGGTAGGGGGCGGGGGGGCACAGTGGCACTGAGCTGTTCACGTTTGACGATCAGGGATCTTCCCTGATACCAGCCACGCGATGGGGGGAGGGGTAAAGCGATCATCCCAGAGAATTGGAGTAGGGGGGTTAGTTTGGTTTCTGCTGCTGCACGTTAACATGAAAACCGCAGCACTAAATGATCAACTCAACGGGCTTTGCTTGGTATGGGAAAGGAGGGCGCTGCTGTTATGAAGGTTGCAGAAACCGAAAGACTATGGCTTACCATGGCCACCACAAGCCGAATTCTGTTGCATGGCACTGCGTGTGTGATCTCTAACACTAAAGCTGCAGGCACTCAATATAAGATGCAAAATGCGACCTTGTACCGAAATCACATGTGCTATGTAATGTGAATAGTGTTGTTCACTGTGGAAAGAGTATAGCCATTGTTCTGTAAAATGTATCTTTTAAAATACTTCACTCCGTTTTTTTCCTCCCGCAGCTGAAAATGTTTCAAGCCTCCCTCCTCCGTCCCAAAGGCTATCTCAGATAAAACGGCAAAAAAAATGCACGTGCCATGAAATGTTCTCTGAGCTCATGCAGTCGTCCGGCACTGACAGAGCTCAGCAGAATGTGTGGAGGGACACAGTAGCACAGTATAGGAAAGTGGTCAGTGAATGTGAGGACAGGAGGGACGATCAACATGAGAGGTGGTGGCAGGAAGATCAGAGGAGGCAGGATGCAAAGCTGGGGCTACTGCAGGATCAAACGGACATGCTCCGGCGTCTGGTGGAGCTTCATGAACAGCAGCAGGATCACAGACTGCCGCTGCAGCCCCTGTTTAACCGCCCTCCCTCCTCCCCAAGTTCCATAGCCTCCTCACCCAGATGCCCAAGAACATGGAGGGGGGGAAGGGGGCGGAGAGGCTCCGGGCACCCAACCACTCCACCCCAGTGGACAGCCCAAGCAACAGAAGGCTGTCATTCAACAAGTTTTGAAGTGGCCTTTTCCTACCCTCCTCCCACACCCCACCTGGGCTACCTTGTGAGTTATCTCACTATTTTTATAATCAATTAATAAAGAATACATGGTTTTTAAATGGCAATGACTTGATTTCCTTTGCAAGCAAGCTGTGATCGAAGGGGGGAGGGCGGGTGGCTTGTAATTTTCAGAGGAATGCTTAGATATTGAATCTGGCCCTTGTTGCTACTGACAACACCTGGCAGAAAGATTAAATTTTTGTGAAACAGATTTGTGTGAATTTTGACAGAGATAGCAAAGGACATGCCCCTCATGTAAAGGCAAACCTCTGCCAAATTTTAAGTACCTACTCCAAAGCATGCGGGCATTAGAACGGCTCAACACAACAATGGAAAGGATTTTTTTAATGTGGTAAAACAACATATTTGCCCTAACGAAAAATCAGCATGACAGAGAAACCCAGTACATAAATTTTCATTTTGAATGGTTAAAGTTTGGCCAGGTTATAAACAATTGAAAACAGGGTGTTATAATGGAAAGTATGTCTACCTTAACTACAGATGGCACTATTGGCTCTGCCTAGAGTACCATCATCAACTTTGGGAATTTTAATGAAGGATTTTAATGGAGCCTTACACATAGATAAGTATTGTTCATTGTTTTATTTATTTGTTTGTTGTTATGTGAGCTTGGAAACTAGATTGGACAGAATACTAGAAAATGTACCATCGGGAACAATTTTGCATTGGCACAGAGATTGCCTAGGGTCAGTGGTTTTCAAACTTTTTTTCTCGTGTCCCAGTTAAAGAAAATTGTTGATGCTCATGACCCAACATAATTATATCTTTTGACTAGAGTTTTCATAAAATCATAATAATGCAATACATTCCAGCTTAACCCACTTTATATAACTAACACTAGACAAAGACATTACTTTTAAACAAAACACTATAAAGGCGATCAGGTTGAGTTTCACTTACTTAATGTGACTGGTGGGCCTGTTTGTTCCTCATGATCTTGTTCCAGTCGGGATCACAGGATGAAAGGGCTACCCGCGTATCAGATCCACTGTTCAGTCAGTTCCTTTCTTTTGGTTTTTAATCTTGTCAAAGTTGAAAACCCAACTTCACACATGTAGGTTGTTTTGAAAGGCAGCAACAAGAGTACACTTACTTTACTTAGCTGTGGATATTCTTTGGAAACATTGATCCAAAATGACAAGTTTATTGACTTGTATCGTGTTTTCAGAGTATCACAGGTGAGATGCAGCAGTTCATTCTCTTGCTCAGGTGTCAGATTTGGCTCCCTTATTGCCTTAGTTATTCGAAAGCAAAAGGATCATTCACCCAGAGTTTTTCATTCAAATATTAAAACTCCTTTATTGGGAAATAGCATCTAAAACTGTCAGACAGCAGTGAGATGCAACTGTATTATAGTTTTCATTTCATTCACATTTTCCTCACTAAAACAATGAGGAGTCTGGTGGCACCTTAAAGACTAAAAGATTTAATTGGGCATAAGCTTTCATGGGTAAAAAACCCACTTCTTCAGATGCATGGAATGGTGTTAAATTTGCAAATGAATTGTAACTCTGCAGTTTCTCTTTGAAGTCTGTTTCTGAAGTTTTTTGTCAACACCATAAGAGGACCCAACCACATGAGCCACACCATCAGGGGCTCATTCACCTGCACATCCACTGTGATACTGTGATATGTGCCAGCAATGCCTCTCTGCCATGCACATTGGCCAAGCCAGGCAGTCTCTATGTAAAAGAATAAATGGACACAAATCAGACATCAGGAATGGTAACATACAAAAGCCAGCAGGAGAACACTTCAATCTCCCTGGACATTCCATAACAGATTTTAAAGTAGACATACTTCAACAAAAAAACTTCAAAAACAGACTTCAATCTGTTATTGAATGTCCAGGGAGCTTGAAGTGTTCTCCTACTGGCTTTTGTATGTTACCATTCCCGATGACATTCAATAGCAGATTTTAAAGTAGCCATCCTGCAACAAAAAAACTTCAAAAACAAACTTCAAAGACACTCCTGTTTCTTAAAAATAATAACCTTTCATTGCCATGCCTGAAAGTACACTGCTCTGTAACCACTCGACAGTGTAATGTGCTGCCTCGGAACAGTGAACTCTGAGTAGGTGAAGGAATGTTTTCCATTAGGTTAAAGGTAATCCATGCAGTTCAAAAATGACCATCATTCATGCCAAATTCAACTGGGGTTTTCAATTTTTTACAGGAATATAGCAGGAGAAGGAGTATGGCTGTGGAATTCTGTGTGTTTGCATGCAGGTTAAGCTAGGTGGAAGCTAATACAGCATCCTGTTGATTCCCTGACCCAATCATGGGAGCTGACTAGCTGCAAAGTTTTCCTGAAGCGGGAACTCCAGATGGGTAGTCACTTTTCAGGGAAGGGCATATTTTCCAATGCCACCATGGTAGCTGACCAGCCCACTCAACTCATAGATGTGCTGTTTTGTCTCTATATGTCTGAATACTTCTATTATGTACACAGCAGATTTCCCACCAGCAGCTTGGAATAACCTCTCCTTTGCCAATTGCACACCATAAGAACTGTTATGTCCTCCAAAATGTGGAAGGCTTGAAATGATAGACAAAGTTTTTGTAGCGTGGCCAGTGGTGGCACACCCCTCCGCCCCCCTCCAAACCCAAGCAGTTCTGCTATTCTTAAAAACTGAAAGTAGTTTTTTGTTTTCTGACTTACCAGTGCCTCTGCATTTCTTTTGCTGTGATTAACCAGGCTGTGTCCAAGGAGCTTCTGTTGCATGAAGCATCCGCCTCACTGAAGTTCAGTTTGGAAAAGTAACATTTTATGTCCTTGAACTTCCACAGGGATTTTTCCTATGTTCCTGCACTGAGTTATTTGAGACAATAACCCTTTGTATCTAACTCCTCTTTCAGGCCCCTTGACCTCTACTGGCTGCTGTACATGCACAGACCATCCACACTGCAGCAGAAGCCTGGGTCACTGGACTTTCATGGCCCATTCCAAGAGGAAGTGTTTCAATGATGAACTTGTGGTTGATGTTCTGGAGAGGGCCAACAAACAGTACCAAAGACGGGGACTTCTGGCAGAGGAAAGGCATGGCAAGAGAAAAGGCTGAGGCTGGCTGCACAGCTTTACGTCAGGTTTTCAGCATGGGCGCAGACAGTTGCTTTGCAGTACCTGGAACAGGAATAACAGGAAATAGCGGCGAAAGGAAAAGGACTGAAAGAACTGTCTGAGCAGCTGATATCGCTAATGGCCGCAAGAGTACTGGCTCCTGCTTATCACCCACACCATGGCCTGAGTCCCTTGCATGTTACCGTGCAATGCAGTCCAGCATATTGACCCACTCCCCTGTGGGTGCCTCCTCCTCCCTCTCCCAGTACCAAGTGCATGGCAAGCAGGGAAAGAAGATGAAGGAGAATGGGGGGCCAGGGGTCATGCAATGATGGGGTCTCTGTCTTGTAACTGGTTTCACTGTTTCCATTTGTTCAAGCACTTTTTTTTCAAATGGTTTTTGAAAGGTTCTGTTGTCACTGGTGTTTTTCTGTGGCACTGGCAGCTGGCCTGTTTGGCAGTGGGTGAATGTTGTACTTCTCTAATACACATTTATAAAATAAAACGTTTTATTTCATCAACAAAGTTTATTGCCATCACTGCATCAGATCATACAATCTGTATTTAAAATAATAAAGATAAATAATTAGGAATTAGTGTATAAACACTATGCCTCAATACAATCATCTATAGCAATCCATCTTGTGAATTGCGCCCCATTTCATAAGTGGTCATGTCATTCATAAATAGTTGCTTGCTGTGCAATGTACCCATCCCTCCCTGAGCACTGAAACCCCCATGATCAATCAGCCCCATCCCTACCTCACCACAAGCCTGCATAAAAATGGAGTGCACCCTTTGCTGTTTATGTACTCATGTGCTCCTTGAGAAGGGCAAGCTATGGGCACGAGTCTCAGCAATGGCCCCCGCACCATTTAGAAACCCCTTTCTCTCAAAGCCAGCAGTTACTTCAGGATTATCTTTTATGCCTGCCACCTTGGGGTAAACCACACGCCTGATTGCCTTAGAACCCTCTGACACCACTTTACCCACAGTTGACTTCTCAACACCCAACTGGTTGGCAAGAGACCTGTAGCAGTCTGGAGTAGCCAGCTTCCAGACAGTTAAAGCACTTCTGGACCAACATGGCTGTCCTCCTGCTTGTATTTGTATGCTGGAGGGTCCAGGGAAGCTGCTCACAAAGCTCCAGAAATGTAGCTTTCTTCATGTGAAAGTTCTGAACCCCCTGGTGGTCATGCCAGGTCTGCATGACAATGTGGTCCCAACCAGCCTGTGCTTGTGGCCCTGATCTAGAAGCACTAGTCTACGTAGGGGGCATCAGTGGCTATACCAAGTGTTGTGAGCAGGGTCAGTCAGTGCGAGTCTCCCATGCCTGGGTCTTGGTACTCCCCTGCCTTCCTCCTGCTCCATGATAAGCTCTGTTAGGTGCCTTTTTTCTGCACCAGTGTCTCATGGCAGCTCTGTTTGTTTCCCGATACAGGCGTGAAAGTGCAAGCAAGAGAAGATTTTCAAAAAGCACCTCCTCCAGGTTGCTGGCTCCAGTAGCTGGGCACACAGACCAAACTAACTGCTTCACAGGATGCATCGGTGGGCTGTTCATACTTTCTGCAACATGCAGAGTGAACAGTCAAGTTTTCCCACAGTGCACGATGGTCAAAGGGCTAGACTAGCTACATTTTGGGAGGGCACTAGGGAATCTGGGATATGGTTGGTTTGAGTCTGATCTGCATGCTGCAGTGAGGATGTCAGAGTCCTGGGTTTGAGACCAGGTTAAAAAAGTCATAACATAGATGTAACATAAAAATCAGTGAAGCTACTCAAGCTAATAGTAACCCAGGGTCAGCTGACTCAAATCTCACTAACGCTGGACTTTTATTGCAGTGGCGCCATACCCTATAACATAGCTTGGGAACTTATTCTCCTTACTGGGGTGTTCCCTGAATTCTGAGTGTAGAACCATGAGTTTGGAACCACTATCGCAAAATGGGGAGATCAGAACATCACTTTGTGGGTATTTGGTAGAGATGTACTGGACTTTCCATCCCCCAAATTGCTGCTGCTTCTTCCTGTGAAAGCCAATGCCTATCCCATACACGGTACCGTGATGCACTGATACTGATCTTTAATTTGTAAGTGTTTGTGATTTCTGTCTTTTTGGGAGTCTCCACAAAAAGCAATGAACTGTATGTAATATACTTCCCAGAGAGACAGGAGGCCGTGGAAGATGAGATGGAGTCTGACACATTAAAGTAGTAACTATAAATACTATTAATAGACTTTAGCATTTGGTGGAAAGTTCCCTCAAAACATGATTTACTGGAATAAGTTCTGCTTCATTCCAAAATGCAAAGTGTCTGTGCAGCCAATGAACTCCTAATCAATAACTGGTAAACATTCATGCTTTCACAATATCACCTTCCCCTGGCAAATTGCTGTCTCTCAGGCCTGGGTGTCATGTTTTTAACCTAAAGTTGAGTGTCTGCCAGATAACTTGAGGTCGTTTACACAAATGTAAAGGGTAATGAAGATGCTCCTCAAATGTTTGTTCCCGGGTCCAAATGTTTTGGTTTACCAAAGAGACATCAGCTAGAGTAAGCCACAAATATTTGGGGGTCGTTCAGACAAGCCTTTGTAAATATTTAAATTACATCGAGTTAATTGGCAACCAGTTAATGTGAAGTAAAAACCTGAAGGGTAGATATACCATCAGGGATCTGTCCTCTGCATCTGCCAGCCTAGCTGCCACCACCAGCTGGTACCTTTGAGGAGGGAAGAGGACTGGGAGTCATGCTGAAGATCCTGCCACTTTCACCGAGAGGATAAACCAGCAGCTAGATAATCCAAAACGGGTGTGTGTAAGAGAAGGGGTCAGTCGTGATACATTTTAATATATTGAGCAGAGTGTTAAATCTGTTTATATGAACTCTGTTATAGTTCCTTAAGCAGGTTCTTATGCTGAATCTATTTATAACGGTTGCATGTTTTCCGTCTCTTCTTCTGCAATACAGGAGTCAGTCGTCATGACTCCAACTTTGTGCACATGTTTCTAATCAAGGATTTGTGCTATACACAGCTGCTGGTAGGTTATAGAGTAAAGGAGTGAGGAAATGTGGTGAGCAGAGACCTTCTGTGAAATCAAAGAGGATATTAAAAAAATAACTTGGGCTGTATTCCTGGGGGAGTTTACACATGTTATCTCTGTACCATGATGTTGACAGAGGGACGTGGGGAGAGCTCTGGGGTGGAGGGTTAGAAAGCCTTCAAAAGGAATTGGTGAGGACAGGATCCAGAGATGAACAAAGCTCCACGGCTGCCATTACAAGCGCTGGGTTTACTTCATCAAGCACAGGATGACTTTGCTGAGCTGTCTCATCATTCAGATACTCTGGGCTTTCTGTGCTAGGGGACAAGGTAAAAGACAAAATTAATCAAAAGATTAAACAACAGTTTGGCTTAACCCTTCTCTCGCATGCAGGGATACTAAACAAGCCTGATACCACACAAAGCTGTGGGCAGTTACAGTAATGGCTGTTTTCAATAGCACAGAGGGATTCAGAGGTGGAAATGAAACACCTGAGGGACGGCAGTGAACACAAAATGTTTAACATGAGATTGAACCATCTTGTCATGGCTTTAAGCGGTGACATCTCCAGCTCCACTTTGCAAGGGCAAAAAGCAGAATGTACCGCACACTGGAGAAAGCAGTTAAAAACAGTGAATGAAATCTTTGATAGGGGAAGGTAAGTTATGCAGCCTCCTTTTTGTGTAGTTCTAGAAAATATTTCTGAATGCCAAAGCTACTGCCTGATAAAACAGGGCTCAGTGCATCCTCCAAAATACTGCAGAGTTCATCGTGCAAAAGCAGGTGAGCCTTCCTAGTATTTCTGTATTTGTTTGTGGAAATTCACTATGTACTCCTATCCCTGTTCCTGGTTCTTCTCCAGAATTATTTATTCCACTAAGTGAATTGTAATTATTATATTCATTGTGTTCATAGTTTAGCAATTGTGTTTTGTATCACTCCCATATTCAGTTGTACATGGATTACAGCAAATGCTCTGGCATGTAGGTCTGATGTATAGGTACCCTGGGGATAGGTGCCGGACATATACTGATAGTACAAAGGAGGCCCTGTAGAGTGATTTCTAACACCAAGCCTGCTTTGTCCGTTCCCATGATGTCATATAGTAAAATATATGTGATGTAGGTGTGACTTTCTAGGTCAGAGACCTGAATGGGGTGATTCCTGAGTAGATAAGGGCTATTTGGGTTTAGTGGAAGCAAAGGAAGATCCATTTGAAACCTTACTATTAAAGTGGACCTGCTCTGGGGATGAATCAGGGTTGTATAGCAAAGCTGCCCTAGTTGAAGGAGCCCTGCCTCATTTGAGTACTAAGGATTATGCTTAGCATTCCTGTTCTCAGGGTGAACCTTTAAAGGGTCCACTCAGAGTTTATGTAGAGAATCCCATTAGAGGAGGAGGTAGAGTTTTGTCCTGGAATGAGCAGGGGTTCTGTCCCCAGAACTCACATATTGTGGGGGGTCTCCTGAGCATGATCACAAAGCCAGTAATAGACCAGATCCCAGCTACATTGGAAATCACATCTCCATTTAGCAGCTAGGGATGCAGTTGATTTCTCTGGGACAAGATGATCACCAAGCTTAGGAGAAAGTGCCACATACAAGCCATTTTTGGTGAAAGGAATCCAGCTGTGGGATGAACTTCCAGAGGAAATTAGACAAATCCAGTCAGACCAGCTTTAGGTCTCACTTGCAAGAATTGCCTTTTTGAGAAGTACCATTCTGATTATGGTGGAAAGGCTTAATCATAACAACTACCCACTCCCCCCTAAAAAAATAAAATAACTTTACCCTCAGCAGATCCTCCAAACTCCAAAGATGGGAGAAGACTTCATGTCCATAAGGAGGATGAAATCGAAGTAGCCTGTAATAATGGATTTTACTTCGATACAGAACTGGGAAATGAAAGAGGGATAGTGTTAAAATAAAAACTTTAATTGATACCTTACATATCAAATGCTGTAACTGTTTTTCCTTTTTATGTGTCTTTAAAATTATAAAAATGATTTTAATAGTGTGTTTGCCCTGGGACTAAGCAGGCTCAGGACTCTGTACTCAAAATCCTGAACTATGTTTGTGCTGTACTGTGACAAGGTAGTGTTAACACCTTGAACTATCTGAGCCCACGTATTCCATTCAACTACACACAATAGAGGACCAGTATGGAATGAACTGCCAGAAGAGATAAAAGAAATCCAGTCTGATCACTTTTAGGTCTCACTGCAAGATTTCATTTTTTGAGAAAGTTTGTCCATGATAATCAGAATGACACTTATATTCACCAATGCTCCCTTCTCACCCCCAAAATAAAATATATTATTGCAAGCAAATACTCCAGCTGTAGACTTCAAGTTCATAGGAATTTCACTTTGCCAATTTTATGCAAAAGATATTCGGATATGACAATGCTAGTGAAGTTAATTAAAAAAAAAGTCAAATAATCTCAATTGAAGGGGTGATTTAGGACCTAATGTCCTGTTTCCAGTTGTTAAACTGTAATAATGGAACCTGCCACCCTCAAAAGTCAGTGCTCAAGGAAGAGGATGTAATCAGCATAGATTGTAATAGTGGATTTCACTTTGAAATGGAATAAGGAAAAGACAGTGGAATGCACAAAGAATGGCTGGTTACCTATTCCAACGTGTATCTGTAAGTTGCTTTTGGTTTTATATGTTTTAAATGTCAAAGCCCAAATGATTATACAATATCTGCAATTGACAATATAAAGAGAAATGAATTAGACATGTTTTCAGAGGTTTTATTTTTAAAAGTTTATTTTGACTGACTTGGAAAAAGCACCTGTGAAAATAACATAATATGGTACAAATAAGCCCCTACGTTTTCAGTTTAAACTGATTTTTACCAAAAAAATCCCAGGTTTTACAAAAAAGTATTCTTTTCTTTTTTCTGATTTTCACCCTACTTTTGTATTATTCAAATATATAAAAAATAACTTGTTTTATTAGGAAAACACAGTACGTTGCATGATAATACACTAGTCTGCATATATATGCAAAGCTACCTCTTGAAGTATGGTTATGTATTAGTCTAGAAGATACACACAATAAACAGACAGGCATGCATGCAAACTCCAAAGTGCGTGCACATATGAACATAGTGATGAATCTCATGCTCACCATGTACCCATTTCAAGCTGTTAGCAGATAACGGTTTAAAGATTTGACACACTAAAATGGGAGGAAAATGAAAATCTGTAACAGAATATGTTTCAGAATACAAGGAAATATTTGAAAATTAAAAAAATAACAGGAGAAAAGGATGAATTTGAGTATATGTGCTGCAAACGGTGTGGCATCGAAGTTATAGGCTAATAGTTCTAAGTCTACAGCAGTCAGCAGTTTATTCAAATGAAAAGTTTTATTTGGGGATTAGAGATATATTGTTTTCTTTAACTCACAGGTGGCATTGATATGATATGGATCATATTTGGAATCTGAGTCACTCACACACACCACTTCCCTTGTTTTGTGCCCTCAGTCTTTGTCATTTTGAACTATGACAGTTTCTTCCAGACAGTTCTTCCTTTGCCAGATCCTGAAGTTCTTTCTCAAATGTTTACTCGGTCTTTTCTCAGGTAAAATCCCAATGGCTGCAATGAGAGTTTTATTGAGTAGGGACTGAGGAAAAACTGAGGATAGTCTTCAGAATTTGTCCCTTTGATAATTAAAAACAAATGAAAACTGTCTAAAACAGGAAGAGGTGGAGCCAGGAGTATTGTTATAATTTAACCCTCTGATAACGAGAGTCCAGATTTTCTGGAAACCAGAGTTTGTTCTCTTTCTGTCTCCCCTCCCCCCCACCCCGGATCGCCACAGAGAGGAGTCCTTTAGTATGTGGCTCACCCCGTGTCTTGTGTGAAGTGAATTCAGTCACCTCCATGACACTATCTTGCCCACTTGTGGATGGCCCTGTACCATGAGGAGATCCCCAACAATATGTGGGTTCTGGGGGCAGGATCCCCTGCTCTCCAGGTGAAAGCTCTAACGCATGCTCCAATGGAATAATTTGGGTAAACCGTGAGTGGAACCTTGTAGCGCTTCACATACTCCCATCTTTTCCAATAAGTCTCTAAAGAAGGGGCCAATGCTTCTTGGAGCCTGTGTTATTCACCCCCTGTGCCTTGGATCGTGATAGTCAGTCTCATGAACTGATCCATTGCAACTTCTATCTGGCATTCACATCAAGAGCCAGAAAAATCAGGGAACTAAAGTTTCATCTTCAATGGAGACCTCTCTACCCCTGGCTTCTGACCCGGCCAAGGGATGCCCCCCCAGGCCAGTCTCTGTGTAAATCTGCTGCCTCCATGGTATCAGACCCCACACCTCTATGGCATCTAAAAGGAAGACACAGGATTCCACTCATGAGTCTTCAAAGGACTATGCCCCTGGCTCACCAGGTAGAGAATCTACCTCTAAAAAGCCAAGGTTGTCAATGTCTTCAGCAACTCTGGCACCATCTGCTCTCCAATTAGCTACCCACAAGGCTGCTGATTCCTCAGATACCCAGGCAGGAGTGCTGGGGGGTGTGGCAGCATCCCCTTGCTTGAAGCGGTTTCCATAATATACAGTGTTTACATTGTTCAATGGCTTTCAGCACCCCCCACTATGAAAATTGTTCCAGTGCCATTTTACCCAGGTCACCACTAGGCTGAAAGACAGTAAAGGTTTGGGCTAGGAGAGATCATTGGTACTGTTAGCATACCAAGGCGGCAAGAAGAGCTTTTCCTCTGCTTCCTCAGTATTGAAGATGCCCACTTGGATTCTGACTGTGCTTCCCTGGGAGGGCCTGAGATGTAAGGTATCATCAGCGTCCTCAGCCACCATCGCCTCAGTGCAGACCAAAGACTCAGTACTGATAAAAGTCTTGGTACTGCAGGAGTTCCATTTTCCCTAAAACCTGGCTATATCTGAGATGCCCGATTCTCGACTGCTCAGCTCCTACGTGTTGGTACCAAGAACATCGAGATCGCCTGACCTTCACCTGGTACCAACGGTTTCACCTCAGAGCCCTCCAGGCACTCCACCATTCCAGAGTGAGTTTGAGAAAGAGAATTTGATGTCCTAGGTGTCTCAAATATTGATTCATGGTTCTCCCCCTCATACCTATAGAAGCCCCTTCCAAAAGCCTCTGGTGAGGCTATAACTACTCATGGCACAAAATTGCAACCAATGTCTCACTAGTATGAGAACCCAAAAATGTCTGCTCCTTCTATGCCTTATGCACCTCCTCCTTGGCCATATTGGCACTCTTGGACAGCCTATTGCCAACAATTTTTCAGACTGTTGAGCCACATCACAGGGAGAGGCAACCTGCATCAACTGCTCCTTTCAGGAGACCTGGCCCTCAATAAGAATCCTTTGATGAGCAGGAAGCTATAGCCAAAGAAGTCATCTCTCCTATGTCTAACATCTCTTCATCTCTGGATAAAGCTGGCATACCACCTCCTCCATCCTTGGTGGATGATTTTAAGCAGTTCTGGGATCTGATCAGGAGAACTGCTGACCCCTTGCAGATCCCTCTCGAGGAGATGAAAGAACCTCATAATAAATTGCTTTATATCCTCCATTCACCATCACCTGCCTGCATAGATTTGCCTGTCAATTAAGACATTCTGGACCCAGTGAAGATTGTCTGGCACACTCCAGCTATTATTCCCCCTACATGCAAGAGAGTGGGTAAGAACTATTATGTCTGAACCAAGGACTCTGAATTTTTATTTTCTCATCCCTCACCTAACTTTTTGGTAGTTGATGCATTTAATGAACATGGAAGGCAGCATCATGCCTCATGAAAAAGATCATAGACATCGGACCTACTGGGGAGGAAATTTTAGTCCTCCGTCTCCTTACAATTTAGAATCACCAATTACCAGGCGCTAATGGCAAAATACAATCATTTAAGCTATCACTTTCCCCTTTCCCTCTTCCCCCCTCCACTACCAACTGGCAGAGCACATTCCAGGCAATTACTGGGGAGCAATTCCAGGCAATTATTCCAGAGGGACAACTACTTGCCAGAACAGCTCTACAAGCCTCCCTTGATGCTGCTGCTAACTATCATTGTAGCGATCAAATGGGCGGCAGTATGAGAAGGACCACTTGGCTCCAACTCTGGATTTCCAAAAGAGTTCTAGAATATGGTGGAAGACCTTCCTTTTGATGGGCTTAGGTTGATCCCAGACAGCACAGATGAATCTCTGCAAACATGAAAGGATGCTAGAGCTACCTTACGTTCTCTTAGAATTTATACTCCAACCTACAGGAGAAGCTCAGCAAGTCCCAGACGGCCAGAGATCCCAGCTGGCCTAATTCCTGACTTCCCAGCAGCCATATGAACTGCACCAAAAGAGACAGAGATGCCAGAGAGGGAAACCATCCACTTCTGAGCCTCCCGCCTTGCACCTGTCCACCTCAAAGCAGCAATTTTGACAGGTTAGTGGAGGACCTGAGTTACCATCCTCATCAGGTGCTCTGATTTGCCTGCCTTCCTCCCTTAGGTGACTGCCTTTACCACTTCATGCAGAGTTGGGAGTCGGTCACTACGGTCAAATAGGTTTTAGAGATTATCTCTACAGGATACACCATCTACTTTACTACACTTCCACCCAACCACCACGCATCCCCCCCCCCCACATTTCCCCTTCCTCTTTTAGGGATCCCTCTCATGAGAGCTTGATTCATCAATAAATAAATGCTCTCTTATGTTTGGGAGTTATAGAACCAGCTGCATGAAGCACAGAGGGAAGGGAAAGGGTTTTATTCAAGGTATTTACTGGTACCAAAAAAAGAGTGGAAGTTGGAGACCCATGCTAGGTTTGAGGCTACTCAACACCTATGTGAAGGCAAAAAAATTCAAAATGGTGGCACTTGCAGCAATAATATCAACACTAGAGAAAGGGGATTGGTTCTCAATAGGGCTATTGATTAATCACAATTAACTGATGCGTTTAATTCAAAAAAAGTAAACATGATAAAAAATTAATCATGATTAATTGCAGTTTTAATTGTACTGTTAAACAAATAGACTATCAATTGAAATTTATTAAGTATTTTGGATGTTTGACTACATTTTAAAATATTTGATATCAATTTACAACACAGAATACAAAGTGTACAATGCTCACTTTATATTATTTTTATTACAAATATTTGCACTGTAAAAATGATAAACAAAATAAATAGTATTTTTCAATTCACCTCATACAATACAGTAGTGCAATCTCTAACATGAAAGTGCAATTTACAAATGTAGATTTTTTTGTTACATAACTGCACTCAAAAACAAAACTGTAAAACTTCAGTGCCTACAACTTCACTCAGTCCTGCTTCTTGTTCAGCCAATCACTAAGAAAAACAAATTTGCTTACATTTACAGGAGATAATGCTGCCCGCTTCTTATTTGCAATGCCATCTGAAAACGAAGACAGGTGATTGACTCTGCAGGCACTTCTTCCAAGACAATGAATGGGAAATAGACCCCAGCATATTACACCACATATTCCGTCAAGGGTCACCCCTCAGATAGACTTGTTCACAACAGAGTTAATGAGAAATGTCCCAGTTTTGCTCAAGAGGCAGACCGGGTTACCAATCCTTGGGGGACGGACGTTTTTCACTTTCATTGGTTGTCAACTCTTCTGTACACATTCCCACCAACTTCCCTAATAGCGAAAGTTATGCTCAAAATAATAATAAAAAAACCAAAGCAGGAGTCATCCTAATAGTTCCAGTCTGGCCCAGACAAATGTGGTTCCCTTACCTGATACAGCTGGCCATTTGCTCACCGATCACTCTCCATACCCCTCCTCATTTCCTCTCGTAGGAAGATCCTTCACCCCAATGTCACAGTGCTTTGTCTCAAAGCATGGTTGGTTGGTAGCATGGGATTAGTGTCAACCTGCTGAGAGGAAGTAAAAAGAATACTACTACACAACAGGAAACAGTCTACTCACTACATGTACTCTCAAAAATGGACAAGTTTTGTCTGTTGATGTGACCTCAGACATATTCCACTGATGATCTCATTGTTGCTGGACTTACTGGGCTACATCCTAACTCTAAAAAGCTTGGGACTATCAATGAGCTCCATGAGAGTCCACCTGGAAGTTATCACAGCTTTCCATCCCCCAACTGAGGGTTATGATGGTTTTGCTCACCCAACTTCACAAGATTCCTCAGTGGACTTGGAAACCTCTATCCCCCAGTCAAACATCCTACTCCTATTTGGGATCTCAATCTGGTCATTAAATGCCTCAGAAGACCACCATTTGAACTGATAGCTAACTACTCATTGCTCCATTTATCAATGAAGATGACATTACTCATAGCCATCATGTCAGCATAATGGGTTGGGGCCTTGATGGCATGCCCCCCTTTATGGAGTTTTTAAGGAGAAGGTCACACTGTGACCTCACCCCAAATTTTTACCTAAAGTTTCTTTCAAGTTTCATGTCAACCAACCCATTTACCTGTCTTCTTCCACCCCAAACTGCATCTAGATAGCCAGGAGACAGTGCTGCACTCCCTTGATGTCAGGAGAGCTCTGTCTTTCTATCTTGTTAGGAAAAAAACCACTTCAGAAAGACCCACAAGTTATTTGTGTTGCTAGCAGATAGGTCAAAAGGGTCCACAATCTTTAATGAAGTATATATGAGGCTGGATTAATTCTTGCTACTAATCTTGCAATATTCAAATACCTTCAAATATATGTGCTCATTCTATTAGGTCCATTTCCACTTCTTCTGCATTTTTCAAGAACGTGGCCATTACTGAAGTATGTAAGGCAGCTATTTGGGAGTCTATACATACATTCGCCATGCACTATGCTATGATTCGTGATTCTGCTGCTTATACTGTGTTCGGCTAAGCTGGACTTTCTTTGGTACTGGACTTGACTCTGAAGCCCTTCTCATCTCAGTGGGAACTGCTCAGTAATCACCTAGAGTGGAGTGCCTGTAGGGACACTACTCAAAGAGTAAGAAGAAATGGTTACTCACCCTGTGCAGTAACTGCTGTTACTCCTACTCCCAAAGGAGGATCACTTACCCCAGGACTACAGTACCAAATTACTCTTAGATAAAGAAAATAAATAAAAGAACTTTTCCCACAAAATAAGAGCCAGCAGTGTCAGAACCAAAATTACCATTTTCCATGCAACCATTATTTAGACTGACTTCTAAAAATTAGTATCAGGCATAATGGTGAGAGACAGAAAAAATTGACTTGCACTCTGATGATTTCTTACCTTCCTTTCCCACCCTCCAAAAGTGGGAAGGAAGGTATTGTTCAAAAAGTTTTTAAATAGCGTTCCTCCATTTCATTTCAGGTGTACCTCTTCTCATGGTCACCCTATGCTTACAAAAAGCACATTAACGAACAGCATTTATCTTGGGGTAATGTTATACTCTCTCTCTCTTTTAGAAATATGTGAAAAGGTTGAAATTCAGAATGGTTATTTCTATGAAAGTGAAAACAGATTTAATTTAAGTGAAGAAGCAACATATAGGTGTCAGATTGGTTACACGACTCCAGAAGGAAATGAGGTGGGGAAGACACAGTGCCTTCAGAAAAGATGGATTCCTTTCCCAAAGTGCATCAGTGAGTAACTTAATGGCTGAAGAACTCTAGATTGTCACATTGCTCCTTTCTTCCTGATTAGAGGATGAGCACTGTGCTCATGTCTGGGGAGAAGTTTGCAGCTTCATATGGGGAAATTTGCAAGGCTGGTTTATGTCTCAATCTTTCTTTGTTTTTTCTTACTTTGGTCAAAATTAATCTATTGTTTGGGGATGTATTTCATTCACAAATAAAAGATCTTATCATTGACTGGTTAGTATTTAAATCATAAGGATATAAATTGTATGTTAAGCACCAGAGCACAAAATTGTAAAAATTCTTTTTTCTGATTGTTGTCACCTTAGTTATCTTCCTCTGGTTTCGAAAGTCCCTTCTCTCCAGACAAGAGGAAATGTAGTGATTAAAATGGAGAATTACCTCTCCCACTTTTGCAGGAAAACGATTCCAATATTAACCCAGTCCAAGTGAAGATTAGGACTTTCATCTCCCTTTTATTCCAGGCTGCTTAATTTTCTGGTTATTCCTCCTTTTACCCTATCAGTAGCTGCATACACAGACCACCTTTGTGAATAAAAGAACTTGCTTATAATTTGTCTTCAAATGAAGTTCCATTCTACTGCACAGAGCAGAGTATTAAATAAACAGCATAGCTACCTAGAAAATCTCATCTACATTGTCTATCTGTGAAATACATGAACTGCAAGCTGTTTGCAGCTTTGGCTCTGCAAAGAGGTGTTCCTTGTGATGGCACTTAAAATAGCTCTTGCACATTGGAGTGTTTCACAACAAAATAGTCTAAAAAATTGGCACAATAAATGAATAAACCTTCCTTTGGATGAGTGCCTCTTTATGAAGTGGTCTCTATATTTCCAGTCAAGAATACTGCTCACATTTCTACAGGGAGGAGATTCCCTGCACTTAATGATTGATTTGGAAATCAGAAGGGAAATGTGTCTGACTTTTATGGTGTTCAAGGATGTCATGACTTGGAAATAAAAACAGTGAGCATGACAATGCCACAGCATGGATTAGTTTGGTTGGTCAACAAGGACCAGATTCTCAAATGGGATAAAACAGGGCTCAATATTAGGGCCCACATTTTTAATGCAGTGAGAACTCCTTATTTACAGTTGTATGATGCTTTCCACCTCTAGCCTTTTTTATACATATGAGGCCCAATTTTCCTCATGTTCCGTCTGCTTTGCATAGCTCTGACTGCACAAAACAGCCAGAAAAACAGTTGGTTGGAATTCCCCCCCAGGTATGGAGGGGTTGCTAGGGAAAAGGCAGCATAGCTGGGATGTCCTTGGTCTTCTGACTGCTGGAATGACCCTTTGGGACCATAGATAACCAGCATAAGGTAGCTTGAAGAGGGGTTGCAGCCTGAGGATGTGGAAGGCAGAAGGTTGGTTTAAAGTCACCTTTCTTCTGTCCCCTGCTTCATTTCCTTTGCTAATCGCAGCTGGTCCAAACCAGAGAATCTGTATCCTGGCTTCCCCACACTGGAGAAGAATCTAGGGAGCATGACTACAACCAAACTGTAACATCAACAGTAACACTATATAGTACAGCAACTGAAGGAAGGGGATTATTCACAATCTCAGATGGTAGGGAAAAGGCAATCCAGGGAAGGAAAACTTTTATGTTAGATGTTAGGAAGATATTCTGAATTTTAAGAGCGTTAGTGGTGACTCTAAAGGGAAAGGTTTGAGTCACTAACATCACTGTACATTTTCAAGGACTGTAGCGGATCAAGCACTCACTGATGTGGCACCCACTGCTGGTCGTCTGGGAATTAGCTCTTTCCAGCCTCAGAGTGCCTCCTGCTGGCCGGTGTCTCACCTGCCTCAAGCCCCACATCCCTCCTGGACCCCGGTGCCCCTTTCTGTTGGGGTGCTGCCCACAGCAGTCCCCACACTCTGGGTCTCCCCTCCCAAGGGAACCCCTTAGCCTCAACCCCGAGTCCCAACACTCCTCACCATCCTCAGTGTCTAGGTGCCTAAAAAGGTGGCACAATATCTTGTGAGTTGGAAAATGTAGAGCCATCACAAAGAACTTCAATTACAAACAAGTAACCTTCATTTTTGTAAGTGCACTTTTTTAAAAAGGACATTATCTATTTAAAGAAAATAAAATACTACATTCAGAGTTTATCAGTACTAATCTATTTATACATCTCTCCCCTTTCAGATGTAACATGTGGCGCTCCACCTGAAGTTACCAATGCTACTATTGTAAATAATGAGGAGGGAAGGTATCTGCCTGGTGCTAGCGTGCAATATAAATGTCAGGAAGGATTTGAAAGTATGGGATTGAATGATGTAATTTGTGAAGATGGAGAATGGTCACAACCACCAACTTGCCAAGGTAGGAGTTTGTATTGTAATTAAAAGAAATAAGACGAGGTGTGCGTTGGTGAGCCGGGAACATGGAATGATAGAAATGTGGGGCTGTAGGGGGCCCTGCAAAGTCGTCAAGTTCATTCCTCTGCACTAAGGCAGGATTAAGTACATCTAGATCATCTCTGATACGTGTTTGTCTGGAAATTCCGCAGGGAAGTTCTTTTTGGGGAGTGTTACCAAATTTTCAGGGACTTGAAGCCTCTTGCGGAGAAAGATTGTGAAGTCAGGCTAAAGTTTCTACTCATGGAGGCAGCCTTGAGAGCTCAGACTCAGCACTGAAGTCAGACTTGGCACTGAGTGTCTCAGCATTTGAAAAGGAGTGCACCTCCTGCGGTGCCCGAGTCCCAACACTCTTCACCATCCTCAGTGCCTAAAAAGATTTGTGAGAAGCAGACTGCCAACTGCAGAAAGGCAGAGATCCCTGGCACTGTGGTGTGCTAGGCATGGGGATAAGACTAAAGTGCGGTCTCTGTCTAAATACCCCTCTTCTTCCGTACCTCAGAAGATGGCACTGTTGACTCTGGCACCTAGGCAGGTTCCATCAAGTCCAGAGCCAGAAGGAGCTCCTTCCACAACTATGGCACCACACACCACCAACACTATCTTGGTACAAACTACGCCAGAGGCATTTTCAGCTGCCAGTGACCCCTTGACCCTGTCCGTTCCAGCATCACCAGTAGTACAAGAGCTGATGCTATCAGATACCCTCAGAGGGGTTTTCACGGTGCTGACAGATAGAAGAACCAGCAGGATTACTACAGTGCTCGGTACTGTGACAGTCTCATGTACCCCGATGGCTCATCCTTCTGTGACGCTCCCATCTCTGAAGGTCTCTCCAACTCGGAACTGATTGCTGGCACCATCTGGAATGGTGCCTTTGTGGTCAAAAGGAAGGAGAGTCGTCGTCTACCAAATGAGAGGTCCAGTTCTAAATCTCCCATCCTCGCAGCCACGCTCACTACCCCTCCTCCAGACGTTTTCACCCTTCCATGGATCCTGCGACAGAAGTACCATCAAGTGGTTGGCCAGGAGGTCATTTGGGGCATACACCTGTCCAGTGGCCTTTTTGTAATCCATTGGGCTCTTTCCCCTTTTCTAGATCATATTCCAGGCACTCCTATTCAGTGGCATCAGAAATGTGTGAGGCACCTACCCAGTGGTTTTCCTAATTGCTAAGGATATGATTTCATCATGGAGGTCATGGATTCCATGACTTTAATGGACCTTCATCAGGTCCAACTCCAGATCCTGCTTCACAGGAAGTCAGGGTTTTGAATGCACTGTTAATGCAGAAAGACAAGACTGCCATTTAGAGCACATTGTCATCTCTGGCTGTGCTTGTTCTGAAAAGCTGGTGAGGGAGAGCAGTTAGCAGTGCCAGATCCTGTAGGTCAGAAGTTTTGGATCTATCTGATTCTGACAGGGTCTCCATGGCTCTGGCTCCAAAACTGAAGTCAGCTTCAGGTTCAAGTACCAAGTCAATCTGAGGATTTCACTGGATCTTGTGCCATTCAGGTCTTCAGTTCTGGCTTCAACCTCTCCTCCAAGTCCAGATCCATCCTTTGATCCAAAGAAGGCTTTTACTTTAGTGCCTGTTGTACAACGATTCGGCTTACCAACATTCCTCAGATCCAAGTGCGAAACAGTGAGTTTCAAGGGAGAGACAGTCTTCACCAGTTTTGAGGTCTGCATCCTCTTCAGTGGAAAAAAGGAGAAGGGCAGAGGACATTATTAGTTTTTCTCTTGACTCATCCCTGCCTCCTCCTCCTCTGCAGCAATTTTTCAATTGTCCTTTATATGGATTATTGATCCGACGTTTTATGTGGAAAGGATCCAGGGGCACTTCAGGCAGTGCTGCCTGATACTCTGTCTGAAGAAGATAAGGAGATAGGTCCTTTTTTTTTTTTTTTGCACAGGAACACGTTGACACGGCTCCTGATTTGTCACCACAGGAGCATGGGGGGGTGACTTCTCCTTCTTCACTTTCTGATGATGCTCTGCAGTTCCATGATCTGGTGGATTGCAGGGTGTCCATGTGGAACTTACTTCAGTACGAATGGAGAAAACCTGGTGTTTGAGGAAAGGTCTTGGAGCTACCTCCAAGAGGTGGCTGTTGTTACCATTTCTCAGTGGTCTGCTGCAGTCTGCTGAGACTGTTAGGTCCATTTCTGCCTCTTGCCTTCTTATTTCCAGGCAGGCAGACAAATTATATCAGGTACCCTCAGAGAGGTTTTCATATTTTCGCATACATCCTCTAGCTAATTTGCTGGTGGTGGCTGCTGCCACTAGCAAGATGAGGTCTGGACAAGCCATGACTGCTCATAAAAAAAAAAGTGTGATTCCCTAAGGAGAAAGAAGTTCTCTTCTTCCTCTCTTGGCATTAGGGTAGCAAATTATCAAGCAATTATGGTCTGCTATCAGTTCCACTTATGGGAAAAGATGGCACTGTTTGCGCAGGATTTGGCAGATTACAAAAGGAGATTGGCAAACGCAATCCTAATGAAAGGTCAGAATGTGGCAAAGCACATTCTCAGATCTTTGCTAATGCTTCAGACTCTTCTGCCAGAGCATTGGCTTATAAAGTTACCCTGTGGAGATGTGCTTTGCTCTGCTTCTCTTCCTGGGGTCAGTCGGTGAAAGGAACTGAGGTGATAGCGGGTGCCACACCACCTTATATAGCCTTGTCCTCCGAATGTTCAGAGACTCAAAAGGGAGGCATAGAAAAGGTGTGTATGAGAGCTTTAAAGGATGCTGCTTGGAGAAGATTACCATTAGGCACCACTAGGTGGCACAATATCTTGTGAGTTGGAAAATGGAGAACCATCTCAAAGAACTTCAATTACAAACAAGTAACCTTCATTTATGTAAGTGCATTTTTTTAAAAAGGACATTATCTATTTAAAGAAAATAAAATACTACATTTAGAGTTTATCAGTACTAATCTATTTGTACATCTCTCCCCTTTCAGATGTAACATGTGGCGCTCCACCTGAAGTTACCAATGCTACTATTGTAAATAATGAGGAGGGAAGGTATCTTCCTGGTGCTAGAGTGCAATATAAATGTCAGGAAGGATTTGAAAGTATGGGATTGAATGATGTAATTTGTGAAGATGGAGAATGGTCACAACCACCAACTTGCCAAGGTAGGAGTTTGTATTGTAATTAAAACAATAAGACGAGGTGTGCGTTGGTGAGCTGGGAACATGGAATGATAGAAATGTGGGGCTATAGGGGGCCCTGCAAAGTCATCAAGTTCATTCCTCTGCACTAAGGCAGGATTAAGTACATCTAGATCATCTCTGATACGTGTTTGTCTGGAAATTCCTCAGGGAAGTTCTTTTTGGGGAGTGTTACCAAATTTTCAGGGACTTAAAGCCTCTTGCGGAGAAAGATTGTGAAGTCAGGCTAAAGTTTCTACTCATGGAGGCAGCCTTGAGAGCTCAGACTCAGCATTGAAGTCAGACTTGGCACTGAGTGTCTCAGCATTTGAAAAGGAGTGCACCTCCTGCGGTGCCCGAGTCCCAACACTTTTCACCATCCTCAGTGCCTAAAAAGATTTGTGAGAAGCAGACTGCCAACTGCAGAAAGGCAGAGATCCCTGGCACTGTGGTGTGCTAGGCATGGGGATAAGACTAAAATGTGGTTTCTGTCTAAATACCCCTCTTCTTCCGTACCTCAGAAGATGGCACTGTTGACTCCGGCACCTAGGCAGGTTCCATCAAGTCCAGAGCCAGAAGGAGCTCCTTCCACAACTAGGACACCACACCACACTAACACTATCTTGATACTAACTACGCCAGAGGCATTTTCAGCTGCCAGAGACTCCTTGACCCTGTCCGTGCCAGCATCACCAGTAGTACAAGAGCTGATGCTATCAGATACCCTCAGAGGGGTTTTCATGGTGCCGACAGACAGAAGAACCAGCAGGATTACTACAGTGCTCGGTACTGTGACAGTCTCATGTACCCCGATGGCTCATCCTTCTGTGACGCTCACGTCTCTGCAGGTCTCTCCAACTATGAACTGATTGCTGGCACCATCTGGAATGGTGCCTCTGTGGTCAAATGAAGGAGAGTCGTCGTCTTCCAAATGAGAGGTCCAGTTTTAAATCTCCCATCCTCGCAGCCACTCTCACTACCTCTCCTCCAGACGTTTTCACCCTTCCATGGATCCTGCGACAGGAGTACCATCGAGTGGTTGGCCAGGAGGTCATTTGGGGCATACACCTGTCCAGTGGCCTTTTTGTAATCCATTGGGCTCTTCCCCCTTTTCTAGATCATATTCCAGGCACTCCTATTCAGTGGCATCAGAAATGTGTGAGGCACCTACCCAGTGGTTTTCCTAATTGCTAAGAATATGATTTCATCATGGAGGTCATGGATTCCATGACTTTAATGGACCTTCATCAGGTCCAACTCCAGATCCTGCTTCGCAGGAAGTCAGGGTTTTGAATGCACTGTTAATGCAGAAAGACAAGACTGCCGTTTAGAGCACATTGTCATCTCTGGCTGTGCTTGTTCTGAAAAGCTGGTGAGGGAGAGCAGTTAGCCGTGCCAGATCCTGTAGGTCAGAAGTTTTGGATCTATCTGATTCTGACAGGGTCTCCATGGCTCTGGCTCCAAAACTGAAGTCAGCTTCAGGTTCAAGTACCAAGTCAATCTGAGGATTTCACTGGATCTTGTGCCATTCAGGTCTTCAGTTCTGGCTTCAACCTCTACTCCAAATCCAGATCCATCCTTTGATCCAAAGAAGGCTTCTACTTTAGTGCCTGTTGTACAATGATTCGGCTTACCAACATTCCTCAGATCCAAGTGCGAAACAGTGAGTTTCAAGGGAGAGACAGTCTTCACCAGTTTTGAGGTCTGCATCCTCTTCAGCGGAAAAAAGGAGAAGGGCAGAGGACATTATTAGTTTTTCTCTTGACTCATCCCTGCCTCCTCCTCCTCTGCAGCAATTTTTCAATTGTCCTTTATATGGATTATTGATCCGACGTTTTATGTGGAAAGGATCCAGGGGCACTTCAGGCAGTGCTGCCTGATACTCTGTCTGAAGAAGATAAGGAGATAGGTCCTTTTTTTTTTTTTGCACAGGAACACGCTGACACGGCTCCTGATTTGTCACCACAGGAGCAGGGGGGGTGACTTCTCCCTCTTCACTTTCTGATGATGCTCTGGAGTTCCATGATCTGGTGGATTGCAGGGTGTCCATGTGGAACTTACTTCAGTACGAATGGAGAAATCCTGGTGTTTGAGGAAAGGTCTTGGAGCTACCTCCAAGAGGAGGCTGTTGTTACCATTTCTCAGTGGTCTGCTGCAGTCTGCTGAGACTGTTAGGTCCATTTCTGCCTCTTGCCTTCTTATTTCCAGGCAGGCAGACAAATTATATCAGGTACCCTCAGAGGGGTTTTCATATTTTCGCATACATCCTCTAGCTAATTTGCTGGTGGTGGCTGCTGCCACTAGCAAGATAAGGTCTGGACAAGCCATGACTGCTCATAAAAAAAAAAGTGTGATTCCCTAAGGAGAAAGAAGTTCTCTTCTTCCTCTCTTGGCATTAGGGTAGCAAATTATCAAGCAATTATGGTCTGCTATCAGTTCCACTTATGGGAAAAGATGGCACTGTTTGCGCAGGATTTGGCAGATTACAAAAGGAGATTGGCAAACACAATCCTAATGGAAGGTCAGAATGTGGCAAAGCACATTCTCAGATCTTTGCTAATGCTTCAGACTCTTCTGCCAGAGCATTGGCTTATAAAGTTACCCTGTGGAGATGTGCTTTGCTCTGCTCCTCTTCCTGGGGTCAGTCGGTGAAAGGAACTGAGGTGATAGCAGGTGCCACACAACCTTATATAGCCTTGTCCTCCGAATGTTCAGAGACTCGAAGGGGAGGCATAGAAAAGGTGTATATGAGAGCTTTAAAGGATGCTGCTTGGAGAAGATTACCATTAGGCACCACTAGGTGGCACAATATCTTGTGAGTTGGAAAATGGAGAACCATCTCAAAGAACTTCAATTACAAAAAAGTAACCTTCATTTATGTAAGTGCACTTTTTTAAAAAGGACATTATCTATTTAAAGAAAATAAGATACTACATTTAGAGTTTATCAGTACTAATCTATTTATACATCTCTCCCCTTTCAGATGTAACATGTGGCGCTCCACCTGAAGTTACCAATGCTACTGTTGTAAATAATGAGGAGGGAAGGTATCTGCCTGGTGCTAGCGTGCAATATAAATGTCAGGAAGGATTTGAAAGTATGGGATTGAATGATGTAATTTGTGAAGATGGAGAATGGTCACAATCACCAACTTGCCAAGGTAGGAGTTTGTATCGTAATTAAAAGAAATAAGACGAGGTGTGCGTTGGTGAGCTGGCAACATGGAATGATAGAAATGTGGGGCTGTAGGGGGCCCTGCAAAGTCATCAAGTTCATTCCTCTGCACTAAGGCAGGATTAAGTACATCTAGATCATCTCTGATACGTGTTTGTCTGGAAATTCCTCAGGGAAGTTCTTTTGGGGGAGTGTTACCAAATTTTCAGGAACTTGAAGCCTCTTGCGGAGAAAGATTGTGAAGTCAGGCTAAAGTTTCTACTCATGGAGGCAGCCTTGAGAGCTCAGACTCAGCACTGAAGTCAGACTTGGCACTGAGTGTCTCAGCATTTGAAAAGGAGTGCACCTCCTGCGGTGCCTGAGTCCCAACACTCTTCACCATCCTCAGTGCCTAAAAAGATTTGTGAGAAGCAGACTGCCAACTGCAGAAAGGCAGAGATCCCTGGCACTGTGGTGTGCTAGGCATGGGGATAAGACTAAAGTGCGGTCTCTGTCTAAATACTCCTCTTCTTCCGTACCTCAGAAGATGGCACTGTTGACTCCGGCACCTAGGCAGGTTCCATCAAGTCCAGAGCCAGAAGGAGCTCCTTCCACAACTATGGCACCACACACCACCAACACTATCTTGGTACAAACTACGCCAGAGGCATTTTCAGCTGCCAGTGAGCCCTTGAACCTGTCCGTGCCAGCATCACCTTCCATATCTACAGCACCACACCACACTATGCCAGTACTAACTACGCCACAGGCATTGGTAGTTGCCAGGGACCCTGTGACCCTGGCGGTGCCAGTATCACTAGTAGTACAAGAGCTGATGCTGTCAGTGCCGGCAGACAGAATAACCAGCAGGATTGCTACAGTGCTCGGTACTGTGACAGTCTCGGGTACCTTTGAGGGCTCATCCTTCCGTGACGCTCACATCTCTGCAGGCCTCTCCAACTCGGCACTGATTGCCAACACTGTCTGGAACGGTGCCTCTGTGGTCAATGGATGCAGAGTCATCATCTTCCAAATGAGAGGTCCAGTTCTAAATCTCCCATCCTCGCAGCCACTCTCACTACCCCTCCTCCAGACGTTGTCACCCTTCCACGGATCCTGTGACAGGAGTACCATCAAGTAGGCCTGGAGGACACTGGGGGTATACGCTTGTCCAGTGGCCTTTTTGTAATCTACTGGGCTCTTCCCCCTTTTCCACATGATATTCCAGGCACTCCAATTCAGTGGCATCAGAAATGTGTGAGGCATCTTCCCAGTGGGTAGCACCCATTCCTGTTTCTGGTACTGAGCCTACTATTGGACATTAAGGGCTGAAGAGAACCCTACAGATCTAGAAATGGAGGAAGAGTATCCACACCTGGTGCTGGGCTCTTCTTCCTCTTCTTCTGAAGAGGCAGTCTCATGAGGGAGCATGTTGTCTCCCCCAGATGACCATAAGACACACCAAGAATTGTTAAAGAGGATTATCTTAAGTCTGCCATACAGGTGGAGGAAGTAAAAGAAGCCTCTCAATAACTGGCCAATACTTTAGACATTGCAGGTCGTTCCAGAGTGGCTCTGCCTCTCACTGAGGCCATTATGGACCCATTTAAGGTACTGTGGAAGACCCCTGCATCCCTTCTCCACACTTCAAAAAGGGCAAGTATTATGTACCCCCCAAAACTGCATTCATTTCCCTTCTCCTCTGGGATGCCTGGTAGTATCCTCCACCAATGAGAGGGAAAAGCAGGGGCATCAGGGTGCAACACCAAAATCAAAAGACTTAAAGAAGTTAGATCTGTTTGTTAAGAGAGTTTATTCTACTGGGAGGCGGAAGTGCAGCTCAGGATTGCAAACCAGCATGCCCTATTGGGCAGGTACGACTTTAATATGTGGGACTCCATGTTAAATTTTTAACACATGTTCCTGGAAGATGCTAGGCAGAAGTTCTTCTCGATAGTGGATAAGGGAAAATCTGTGGTGAGGACCTCTCTGCAAGCTGCTCTGGATTTGGCTGACTTGGCTACTAGGTCCATGGTTTCAGCAGTGGCCATGCACAGGAGCTCCTGGTTGCAGTCCTCTGGGCTCTACCAGGAGGTCCAACAGACTTTGCAAGGTCTGTTCTTTGAGCGAGCCTTTCTCTTTCTGGAGCATACTGATGCTAAGCTCCAGGGGTTAAAGGAGTAAAGGGCAACTTTAAAAATCCCTTGGGTTGTATACCCCAGTTCCTTCCAGGAAGCACTTCAGACCTCAGCAACCACTCCTGTATTCTGCCCCAGCTCTCCAACATGACCTGCAGAGGAAGAAGAGTAGTGGTTATAGGCATAGGCTTCATCTACCTCCTACCTCTTCATCAATGTCTACCCCACCTACACATCCAGGGGGTTCTAAGCAGGTGTTTAGATGGGATGCTGAATGGCACCATACCTATTTCCAGAAGTAAGACCTGTTTTTCCTTTGTTTGCAAACCGCCTTTCCTATTTCCTTTGTCCAGTATCACCACAGAGTGTTGAGCACTGTAGAAGTAGGATACACTCTCTAGTTTATTTCGACTCCTCTTTACCACCGTCCCTCCCAATCCCTATTCAAGGACCCCTCTCATGAAGAACTTCTGGTCTAGGAACTTCCAGACATGGCTGGGCCTCAGTGTACTCACCAAGACATCTTCATCCGGACACTGTGCTCTTGGTACACTTGCGGATTCTAATTTCGCTGAATTGGTGGTTGGATCCTCTCAATGTTTGTGCAGATGTTCTTTTCCTCTGCAGTCAACTGTCGAAGACTCTGGTCTCAGATATGTTAGTACTAGGATGGGGAGCTCACCTTGGGCCCATCCAAACTCAGGGGTTTGGGTCCTGGAGGAAACTTGCTCTTTATATCAACGACAGAGAGCTCCGGGTGATTTGCCTGTCAGTCTTTCCTACCTCATATCATGGGAAATGTTTACTTCAACAAATAGGGAGGAGCTCGCTCATCCCTCCTTTGTCAGGAAACAATTAACCTATGGGAATTTTGCATATCCCACTCAATCAACCTTAACGCCTTTTAGCTGTTACCAGATTTGCCCATTACTTTGGGGTACACTCATTTATTAGGGTTACTCTTCTGGGGGGAGGGAGTTCTGTAATTCTATTAATGTACTTCTTGTGTCACTTGTGTTTTCATATGGAGCTCTACTTCTCCCTTCTGCAAGTCCTCTCCCAATGGAGCTATCCTGCAGCACCTAGGTTCCCCAGGGCTGGGTTCCTCCAGCCCCAACCAAATGAACACACACACACATGCACACACACACACCTTAACAGAGCAAGTCTGAGTGGACCGGGTCAATCTAGCTTGCCTTAATCCTATCACTCTTGTCAGCAGGGGTCTAGGTGTGTCTCCCACCGCCCTTCACTGCTCTCTGCAAGTCTTTTCTCTGATCCAGTTTGGTTCAAGGCTGAGTGTGTGTGTGTCCTTCATGAGTCAGACAGGCTGGATACTGCGCCCTGGTTCCCCAAGAACACAGAGCTGACTGGTATCATAGCTTTCAGGTTTGCAGAAGAAGAAAGCAGACTGTCTGAACAGGTCATTTTCTAGTTACCACGACTGATCTCTTTACCTGGATGTAACCAGATGCAATTTCCAGCAGTGGGGGACTCCCAAATAGACCTATTTGTGAACAAATGCAACAGAAAATGTCACAGTTCTGACCCCTGCAAGGCCATGGTCCAGGCTCCATCACAGACACCTTACTGCTACCTTGGACAGAAAAGCTTTACTACACTTTTCCCCCAATACCACTTTTTTACAGAGTGCTGCTAAAGATCAGGCAGGACCATGCCAGGGTTATTTTTATAACCCCGGCATGGCCCTGCCAACTCTGGTTCCTCCACCCAATAGGACCTCACAGTGGCAATTCCAATCTCACCCGCATTGCACCCAAATTTGATCCATCATGGACAACGGTTGGCTGCTACTATCAAACCTGCAATCCCTTCATTCATGGAGCATGAAAGTTCCATGGTGAAATCCCAAAGAGCAGGCTTGCTCAGAGTAAGTTAGAGTAGCAGAAAGTCATCCACCTAGCTGTCAAAATGGAAGGAGTTCTCTATCTGGGCTTGTGAAACTGGAGTCTAACCGATTCATTCATCCATCCAAAATATCCTCGCCTATCTGCTGTTGCACCTGAAAGAGCAAAGCTTAGCAATTTCCCCATAAAGGTTCCCCTAGCAGCAATAACAACTTTTCACCCTCATGTGGATGACTTTTCTGTTTTTTTTTCTGATTACATAACAGTTACATTCCTTAAAGACCTGAAAAGATTTTACCCTCAATTTAGGGAGCCCCTTCCTCCTTGGGATTTTAATTTGGTTTTGTCTAAACTTACAGGACCACCATTTGAGCCTTTAGTGACATTCACATTACTACACCGTTCATGGAAGGTGTTTTTCCTAATTGCTAAGGATATGATTTCATCATCAAGGTCATGGATTCAATTACTTTAATGGACCTTCATCAGGTCCAACTCCAGATCCTGCTGCTCAGGCAGCCAGGGTTTCGAAGGCATTGTTACTTCAGAAAGACAAGATTGCCTTTTACAGCACCAAGAGCCTCATTGTTATCTCCAGCTGTGCTTGTTCTGAAGAAGGTGGTGAGGGAGAAGATGGCCGCTGTTAGCAGTGCCAGATCCTGTAGGCCAGAGTTGCTGGATCTATCTAATTCTGACAGGGTCTCTATGGCTCTGGCTCCAAAACCGAAGTCAGTTCCAGTGTCAGTTTCAAGGACCAAGTCAATTTGAGGATTTCACAAGATCTTGTGCTATCCAGATCCAAGTGTGAAACAGTGAGTTTCAAGGAAGAGACAGTCTTCACCAGTTTTGAGGTCTGCATCCTCTTCAGCTGAAAAAAGGAGAAGGGCAAAGGACATTATTAGTCTCTCTCTTGATTCATCTATGCCTCCTCCTCCTCTGCAGCAATTTCTCAATTGTCCTTTATATGGATAATTGAACTGATGTTTTATCTGGAAAGGATCCAGGGGCACTTCAGGCAGTGCTGCCGGATACTCTGTCTGAAGAAGATAGGTCCTTTTTTTGCACAAGAAGATGCTGACATGGCTCCCAATTTGTCACCAGAGGAGCAAGGAAGTGTGACTTCTCCCTCTTCACTTTCTGACGATGCTCGCAGTTCCATGTTCTGGTGGATTGCATGGTGTCCATGCGGAACTTACTTCAATACGAATGGAAAAAACCTGGTGTTTGGGGAAAGTTCTTGGAGCTACCTCCAAGAGTAGGTTATTGTTACCAGTTCTCAGAGGTCTGCTGCAGCCTGCTAAGACTGTTAGGACCACTTCTGCCTCTTGCCATTTTATTTCCAGGCAGGCAGACAAATTATATCAGATACCCTCAGAGAGGTTTTCATATTTTCAGATACATCCTGTACCTAATTTACTGGTGGTGGCTGCTCCCAGTAGCAGGATAGGGTCTGGACAAGCATATTCTACTCCTGTTGATAGGGAAAAAAAGATTGATTCCCTAAGGTGAAAGGTGTTCTCTTTTTCCTCTCTTAGCATTAGGGTGGCAAACTATCAAGCAGTTATTGCCTACTATCAATTCCACTTATGGGAAAAGATGGCAGTGTTTGCACAGGATTTGGCATATTACAAAAGGAGATTGGCAAATGCAATTGTAATGGAAGGTCAAAATGTGGCAAAGCACACTCTGAGCTTTGCTTCAGACTCTTCTGCCAGAGCATTGGCTTCTGAAGTTACTTTGAGGAGACATGCTTCACTTTGCTCCTCTTCTCTGGATGTGGATACTAGAATAAAGGTGGAGGATCTCCCCATTGAAGGGGATGGTCTTTTAAGTAAAGAAAAGGATGAGAAAGCTGGGAAAGCTGAAGGAGACTAGAATGAGAGCCTGCTCTTTGGGCTTGATTTGTTCTATTAGCAGGAGACCTTCTGCTCCTTCTTTCCATGATCAGAGGCAGTATTAACCACGGTTTTCTTCAGCTTATTTCTCATCAAATCAAAGATGTCAGCAGCAACTCTAGCCATGTGCATCATTCCAGAGCCAACACAAGAAGAGGTCTTTCAAACTGAGGTCTAAATCTAAGCAATCTGCTCCCTCTCTGTCATCTTTGTGGAGCACCAGGCTTCAGATCTGATGTGAGGATGGAAAGTCAACAATCAAACAGCAAGGACCTTTTCCTTCCTCTGTCTGGGGACAGACTTGTCCATTTTATCAGCAAATAGAAATCTTATTAGAACAGACAAATGGGTCCTAGAAATTATAAAGAAGAGATTTACCATTCAGTTAAAGAAACTACCCCCTTCAATTATCCCTACCTTCTCTTTTCTGGGAATGTCTCACAAGGCTATTCTACTTTCAGAAGTGCAAAAATTACTTCTGATAGGGGCTGTTAAGAAGGTATCCAAACAGCTGAGGGACCAGGGGTTTTATTCAATATACTTTCTGTTGCACAAAAAGGATGGGAGGTTTTGTCCAATTTTAGATTTAGATTTAACTAGATGATCTTTCGAGGTCCCTTCCAGTCCTATGATTCTACAAATTCTAAACAAGTACATTGGGAAGTTTGGGTTCTGTATGTTAACTCTGGCCTCCATGATTCCTTTGCTTTCAGCTATGGATTGGTTTGAAACTCTCAATTTAAAGGGCACATATTTTCATATTTCTGTCTGACATAGTCATTAAAAGTATCTTCATTTCGTGGTGGCAGAGCCCCATTTCCCGTACAAGGTGCTCCTGTTTGGTCTGTCCACAACACCAAGAGCATTTAACAAATGCTTCTCTGTAGTAGGGGTTCATTTGTGAAAGCAAAGTATTTTTGTTTACATATTTGGATGACTGGCTAGTGATGCCTGCTGTTCACAAGGATCTATTCAGTCACATCGCTTATACAACAATTACCCTTTTTTTTCAGACCTGGGTCTGCTTTTGAATGTCAAAAAGTCAAATACCTGTCCAACTCCGATAATTTTATTCATGGACTCCATAGTTGATATGACAGCAGAGAAAGCATTCCTACCAGAGTACAGATTTTAAAAAAACAGTGCAATATATTTTAAACATTCAAATATGTCAGACTCATAAAGTATTTTTCTTCCTGGGTCTCATGGTAGCTACTACCTATGTGACTCCATTTGTGCAGCTCAATATGAGACCAGTGGAACACTGGATTTCTCAGGTCTACAGGCCCAATTTGAACAGTCTTCCAGTGTTAATCAGCATGCCTCCAGATATGCTGGACTTGTTCATCTGCTGGTCATTCAGAAGTGTCCAGTTCAATCCCCCTTCACCATTGGCAAGGGTAACTTTGGATGTGTAAAACAATGTCTGATGGAGAGTGTACATCTGAGTCATTTTACACTTTGAGGTCACTGGGTTTATTTGAAATAGTCCACATCTGTGGCTTGTATGCAGGAAAAATCTGATTCTCTTGTTTCAGTTTCCATACCTTGTGTTTTATGATATTTAATGTACTTTAATAGGGAGAGGCTATCTAACTCATTTTTGAAAGTTCATTTGGCAGCTATTTCAGTTTACCATGTTTTGGTTGATGGTAGACAGCTGTTTGTGCATAATATGGATAAAAAGTTTAGGAACAAGGTGTAGGCTTCAGCAGTTCCTGCTATGCAAGCCCTGGAACTGGCATCTTTCTTGGCACCAACATGTTTGGTACCATCAGGAACTGAGCCTTTGTCAGTAGTGCCAGAGTCAGGATGCTCAATTGGGCAGCTGGTCCCTGCATCAGGAAATCCTCAGATGCTTCCTCTGCTAACTGTGCATCTTGCATTGGTCCAGCTCCCATGATCTTTCTACTCCACACAGTACTGCACTACCTTGGCATTCTCATGCTGGCTCTTCTTCAAACTAGAAGTGGGATCCTACATATTTAAAGGTCTCAAGTCTCTGCTTATTCCTCATCACATTGGTCAAGCTGTGGCACCATGACTCTTACAGGAGCATATCTAGAGAGACCTTCCCTTGAGGTTGGGCCCCAGTACCACATCAAATACAGCAGTGGCCTTTCTGGAATTTATGTGTGTGTGTGTGTGGGGGGGTTCCTCCAGACTTCAGGTCATCTTCTCCTAGTCGCTGTTCTGTGCCCTTCTCCATCTATTAACATTCTCAGTATCAACACCAGTACCCAGCAGCTGAGGGAGGTTATCTCTAGTTTCTGATCCTCCTGCTATGGATGTTCAGCAAATGGTAGAGTGGATGGACAGTTTAATGCTTCCACTCAGTGTTTCCTCATCATCGCCAGATGAGGCTACTGTTTCAGAATCATCTCCCCTGTTCTAGATGATTACAAAATGTACCAGGAATTTATGAAAAGGGCAATCACCTCCTTGGGAATAGAAATTGAATTGGTCCAGGATAATCCACACAAGTTGATGAATATTTTGGATTCTGCGGGAGGTAGTTGAGCACTCAGGAAATAAATGCTACCAACTCTTGGTGAGGATGCACCTCAGATCCTTACTCTATACCTCACGGAATCTCTGGACCTAGTGAAAGATCAGCTACAGGCCAATCTTGTGAAGCCCTTGCGCTCAGTGGAGTCACAGTTCAAGTGCTACCACTGTTTGCAATGGTGCCAGTATCTCTTGGGAAAGGAGGCTACCTCTCAAGCCTGCAGGTGACTTCTTGTTCCTTAGGCTGTATAAACAGTAACTCATTCCAGTAGCTAATTCTGTTACTGACACATAGTCAAGAAAGGAGTGTGATTTGAGACTCCAAGGGAGAACTTCAATTCCTCTCTTCTCTTTTTCCAATGACTTCTTGGGAAGAGCTGTAACACTGGCCATAGGATTGTGTACTAACACTCAGCAAGGTCTCCTAGTGGGTTTGATACCTGCTGGAGCTGTGCTATAAGGGGCCATATGGTCATCTGTGTAGAGACAAGTGGCTTCTGCAAAGACAACTCTTTTCTCAAGCCAATCACCTGAGAGCCACAGATTTTGAGGTTGAAGGCCCTACCACTTTTGCATGGAGGGGAAACAAGACAAGTTTATTTCAGTAGCTTACATGGTTTTGCTGCTGGTTTTTTTTTTTCAGGGGGAGAACCTGGCAGAGACTAGTTGCATATCCACCTCAGCTACAAAGCATAAACTCCAAGAGAGAACCCACAGAGGAGTTTCTGTGAGTTGGGGAGGAAAAGCAGAGTATGATTTGGATAGGTTGGTCAGAAATTTTCCAACAGAATAAACACTGATTCGTCAAACATGAAACATTCATCAAACTTGAAACTGATGATTTTGACAAATTCCCATAAGTTTTTGACCCTTCCTTTTTCATTCCCTGCATCCTAACCCAATTTTTTTTACTGCTGGATAGCCCTATTGTTGCCTCCCTGCAATTTGAAATGTTCCAATGAACAGTACTGGTTAAGTTAAGAAGCATCAATACTGGATCTGAATAGATTAATTAATTAGTGACATCATTAATTAATCAATACTGGATCTGAATAGATTGTATATAAAACTAATGGAATACTGTAAGTGATTTAGTTACCCACATGGGAATGTGTTAATCACTTCAGAAGTTCTCATCTCTTTCCAGATATGAGATGTGCACCTCCACCTGAGATTCATTATGGTAGGATTCGAGGTGCTAAGCAGCAAAGGTATTTGCCTGGTGATAGAGTGCGTTATCAATGTTTGCAAGGTCTGAGCCTTTTTGGGTTTCCGATGGTAAAATGTAAGGAAGGGAAGTGGTCCGTGTCACCAGTATGCAAAGGTATTTTACTTTCCTATTTCTAAAATAGCCTAGTAGATATAGGATATTTTTGGAATCAAAAACTTCAGTCTTACTCAGAAACATCTTTACTTCCCTGTATTTTTGTCTTTTTATAATGCACAAATATAACATCTCTTGTAAACCCGAAAGCAAATCTGTTTCCAGTTTGTGATGTTCCATGGCAATGATAATATAGGTTTAATGAGATCATCCTCCCATTGGGCCGAATCCTGAGCTCCTTATTCAAGCAAGCCCTCAGTGGATTTCAATGGGAGTTTGGCCTGAGCAAATTCTGAATAAAGAGTGAGGGCCAAATTTTGTCACTCCTGCTCATGCTGAATAGTTAACATTGACTTTGATTAGCCTAGTCCAATATCGGGACTTCAGGATTTGACCCTCAGCATAATGTGAATAAGAGTGATTGATTGTTCTCTATTTCTGATTTTTAGGGCCACAATTTCACTACCACTTGCAGATGAACTAGACAATACACAGTTGGTGAAATTCCCACTCCATTGAAGTCTGTCGAAAAACTTCCATTGATAGGACCAAGATTTCACCCTATATCTTCAAGCTTCCAGAAAAAAAGCGGTGTCACTCTGTTGGTTCATTTTGTTTGTCTTTTCACATACCAGAATTTCATTGGCTGTCAGGGTGAATACGAATATTTAAAAAAATGAACGTAATAACTAGCAGTGCAACACCACTTTGTTTTGGAAACCAAAACTATGGTTCTAAAAACTAATTAGTCAGCCACCCATGTTCACAGTGAGTAGAACCATGACTAATACTGTGGAAATCAGTGGACATTTGTTACTCACACAGGCAGGCACTACTCAACGCAAATTAGGGTGGCACAATCAAGCTCATATTTTTACCAAGCAATAATACAGGTTTAGAATAAGGCTCCAGAGAAAATAGATGAACGAATATCAGCCTTCGTTATGGTTGATTGTGGTCTCTTTATGTATTTCTGTTTCTCTGAATTCTCCCTCTTACAGTCTTATCTCTCTTACCAGAGACACTCAGTTTTCCCTGATATCTCAGCCTTACTAAGCTTTTTGCAGTACAAGGTACAACAGAGATAGTGAGACCCTAGCAATATGAAAAACAAATTACAAATATAAAAAGCAAAATAAAAATATCAGAGTCAACGTATTGTGATTATTAATACCAATAAAGATAAACAGACAAAAATATCTATCCTAGGTTATACACCATTAAATACACAGTTCAGTCACATCATTAAAATAATGCCATCAGGGCAAAACATATATGAACATAAACAAAGAGCCCACTATGTCTAACAACCACAACCAACTGACTTATCTCAACCATCTCGGAGAGATTGAGAGACTAGCTGGTTTTTGCAGCATGAAAGAATTCAGGGTATGGCAGGCCACAGAAAGAAACAAATTCCAAAATGAAAAGCCTCTCACAGAGGATGTCCTATCTTCAGAAGCCCCCTTGTTAAACCAATGATGTTCAGTGCCAAATGTAGGAGCTGCACCCAGTGGGATGTTACCCATCACATAGAGGAAGAGGGGCAGGGCCTTAGCAGAAGAGCTAGCCCACCACAAAGGGAAGCATACATTTCATTCCCCCTAAACTACAGTGCAGCATACAATATGCCCTGTGCACTCCACAGAGCACCAAGATAAACCATTGTGTTGAAAGGAGATGCAATGGCTCTGTCTCTGGGGTGGAAAGCTTCCATATGACCCCAAACATGGGCCCAGTGCCTTAAAGGTTAGCTATTGGCTGTAGAAAGTTGAGTGATATGTCGAAAGCTAATAGCTGAGAGACCCTGTGAGAGTTTTTTCACTCACTTTTTGGCTGCCTTTCATTCTCCATTCCTAGGGAAAATTGATACATACTAGTAGGGAAAAAGCTATACCTTCATTCATCATATGATTTTTGAGAGGTTTCCATGTCCCTCTCCCCCTTTTGCTCCCCTCCACTCCTTTTCCCTTATATCCTAGGTCTCATTTTGACATGTGCATTTTTGGCGCTAATGGGTATTTTGAAACAAAATGAAAGTTTTAAATTTTCTGTTTCATTTATCCTTACTGGAATCATTAGAACTAAATGAGTAAATATAGCTTTCTGGCCTTTTCCTCATTTTAGGAAGAAAATATGATTTTACACATTTAGTGCAATTCTAAAGAAAAATAAAATCTGGTAAACAGATGTACAAAGTTTTAATGACAGTAGAATAAAAGAGGGTTAACATGATTTTTTAGAGAAAAAATAATTGTAATGCAGTTATTTAATAATTATTTAGAAATGTGCTAATTAACAGAAATCTTCATAATAGCAGAATAAATTGTTACCACACATACATATGTTCACATGCATTTAAGAGAAAAATATTTTATATGCAGTTATTGCATTTCTAATGAGCATCATGCATTTCTAATGAGAATCATGCATTTTGAGAGAGCTATTTGTATGCATTTAGTAGTTTTCTAATAGTCATTAAATAACTGTACAAAGTGTTAATGATAGAGGAATAGAGGAGTGTTGCATAAAATCCTGCATTTTTGGATAAAATGAATTTCACTGCAGTTAATATATTTCTAAATAAAGTAGTTAATTTAAAAATCCTTAATAACAGCAGAACAAATAAGTGTTAGGACATTTATGTTAATGTTCAGTTTCCTCATTTTTAGAGGAAAATATTTTTAATTCTGTTAGTACATATCTAAATAAAGCCATTAAATAATTCCACAAAGTATTAATGACAGAAGATTTAAGGAGAAGTATTAATATATATAATGATGCATTTTTAGAAAAACATAATTTTATGAAGTCAGTACAGTTCTAAATAAAATTGAGTAAACAATTCCATAAAATTAACAAAAGTACTAATAATAGAGAGTGAATCAATTACTTAATGACTATTAGAAATGCCTTAACTGCATTTGGGGGGAGGGATAGCTCAGTGGTTTGAGCATTGGCCTTCCAAACTCAGGGTTGTGAGTTCAATCCTTGAGGGTGCCATTTAGGGATCTGGGGCAAAAATTGGGGGTTGGCCCTGCTTTGAGCAGGAGGTTGGACTAGATGACCTCCTGAGGTCCCTTCCAACCCTGATATTCTATGATAACAGGCATACAGTACTCTAAAAGTTCATAATTCTATAGATTCATGAACACTTTGCAATTATACCTCTTTCATTAAGACTCTATAATTATTGACTATTTAAAAATGTAGTAAATGCATAACAAATATTTCTCTGTACAAATAAGAGAAATGCATGGTGTACATATGTAAGGCTGTTTGGAGTGGCTCACCATTGTGAGTGAGACTGTCAGGGCAGACTATCAGAAAACAGGGACATACACCCCCAACTGGTGGTATGTTCTATAATTAGATTTCACCAAGCTAGTAACAAATATGAACTCCTGGCTCACTATACGAGTCTTCCCATGGAGTCACAGTCCCCTTAGCCTCTCCAGCCTATCTCGACACCCAGACATACTGAACTTTGTGAGAAAAGGTTATTAAAACCAAAAAATCACACCATGTCAGGTTGCTCCCAGTCCCAAAGGACTCACCCCAGATCAATTGGTACTCCGGACCTTACACGAAAGACAATGCTGGTAGCCAATTCTATAGTAAACCAACTATAGGTTTATTAGTTAAGTAAAAGCATGAGAGTTATTGAGATGTTAAAGCAGGTAAAATATAATAAATGGTAAGTCACAGTTTGTAATTCCAAACAGTAGCAGACTCACAATAAACTGCCAGTTTCCCAAAAGTCCTTCAGGGCTACCCAGAATAATTCTGGGGAGCTCAAGTTTTCTTGTCCAGATACTCTGCCCTATTAACAAAAAGAAAAGGAGTACTAGTGGCACCTTAGAAACTAACCAATTTATTTGAGCATAAGCTTTCTTGAGCTACAGCTCACTTCATCCGATGAAGTGAGCAGTAGCTCACGAAAGCTTATGCTCAAATAAATTGGTTAGTCTCTAAGGTGCCACTAGTACTTCTTTTCTTTTTGCGAATACAGACTAACACGGCTGCTACTCTGAAATCTGCCCTGTTAGAATCCAAACAGTCCAAAGATAAAGGACCTCTCTTTGAATTGGTACTTATAGCTTCTTTTCACAGACAACAATCTGACAAGTATCTATACCAATTGCTTTGAATTTAGCACCCTTCTTCCTTTGCATTCAATGAGTTATTTAGTTACAGGGATATACATAATGTAAATACCTGTCATTATATTATAATAGGAATAGATAAGTGAAAACAATACATGTAGCATTCCATTAGTTTTCATGAAGTTCTAACACCTGAATACACTTACATTAACACACCCTATGATCTAGGGCTATTTAATTACCAGGCATGTATAATGTAAATAGAATGCAACAGTAAACAAGAGGATATAGATAGAGGGAAAACAATACAATTAATATCTCCTTTGATCTCTATTAATACGCAAGTGAATTGGCCTTTAGCTCGGGCCTGAGCTGGTCTGTCAGCATCGCAACATATATATGTATTATATATATTAAAACTTCTCCTTTACTCCCCTGTCATTAAGACTTGGTAAAATTATTTAATTACTTGATTTAAAATTATAATAAATGCATAAAATAATAGAATTGCACTTAATACATTTTCTTGTTAAAATGAGGAAAGGGCAAGCAAACTTTTTTCTTAGTTCTAATGCAGCTAATAAGCATGAATTAAATATAAAGGGAAAAAACCCTCTTCTTTTCAGAATGGCCACTAGTGCCAGAAATGCACACTTCCAAAAATGAGACCTGGCGATGGGACAAGAGGTAAAAGGGGTAGGTCGTAAAGCAAAAAGGGGGAAGGGAAACCTGTCAAATTATGTAATGAGTAAAGGTAAAGCTTTATTACTACTCATGTAATTTTTAGCCTTTGCCATTTCAAAACTTACCCCGGTCCCACTTCCCTTTCTGTGAGAAGAGGAGCAATGAGAGGAAATGGCAGTTGGCATTTCAGAGTAAATTTCAAATGATGAGTTTGGCTTCTCTATGAATTCTTTTTAAAATCCACCTGGCCAAGCAGCTTTTCCAAAGGGGAAAGTGTAGCTGTGTCTCTGCTTTTATCAATTATAGGGACACCCAAAGGTTTTTCTGTTCTTGGGTTCTTTCTTTATTTTTTGTTTCCTTTCTCTCCTCATTTTTGTGTGGTATTTCTTGTACTATTTACACTCATTTATCATTCCAGTGTTATTCTGTGTTTCATATTCCACTCCTTGGGCCTGTATAATCCAAACTTCTATTTAGCTTGTATCCTCTTACCATTATTTTACCCTCAGTCTCTCTCTCTGCTCTCAATATTCACATACCCTGGTAATGTCATAATTCATAATAGTTTGAGACAAGTGCTGGGTACATCAAGCACCCTACATGGTAATATGGTCCTGGAGAAAGTAGGTACTGCACATGCATGCAGTGACAAGTAGCAAGCTGGTTGGCCCACATGAGCCTTAAGAGGGGAGGGGTTGGGCCAAAGCCTCTCACTTTCCATTTCCCTGCTAGTCAGTGCTTAAGGCAGAACGACTGGTCCAAAGGATCTCAAACTAACCTACATTGCCTGCTTGAAAAGCAACATGGAATCATATCTTGACAAAGGTAAAGCAGCTGGTTTTGCCATCAGTTTTGCCATCAGTTCCACACTGTTAATTGTTAATGAACAAATATCGTGCTGCTTCTTATCTTAAAGATAAGATGTTTTGTATCTTGTGTTCAGTTCCAATATCAAGAGGGTTCTTTTTCACCTTTCCCTTGGGATTTTTCCTGATCTGTCCAAGTACATTGATAGTGCTGTTGTGTAATATTTCTGATATTACAGCATTTACTGTAAGTAAATATTGATGCATATATTCTTTTTTTCTATACTTAATTTTAGAGGCTGCTGGAAAGTGTGGGTACCCACCGGCTATTGATAATGGAGAAATTATGGTCTTTCCACAGGAAGAATATGAACCAGGTTCAAAAGTGGAATACAGATGTCAACGTTTTTATAGAATGAATGGATCTGCATCTGTTAGCTGTGAGTCTGGCCAATGGACAGACCCACCAGTTTGCTTAGGTAGATATAAGAATCTATTATATGTAAAAGAACTGTGATGAGTTAAACAACTGTGGTATTTTTCATATTATGGTCCCAATTTGAAGTCTCTTGTACTGGTGTAACACCAGATTAATTCCGTAAGTGTGAATGGAGTCACTCCTCATTTACACGACAGTATGTGTAGGGGAGACTCACATTCTTTCTATTGACATCAGTGCAGACTTTTCAAAAGAAAAGATCAGCAAATGGCACACACCCACACCACACCATTATACGTATCTAGAATGCACCCATAAAACATCTCCATTAAAAACTCTAAAAACATATTATAATCCAGCCAATATTTACTGTAAGCAAACAGATGTATTCAAACATATTTTTAGTTGAAAACTTTACAACTACAGCAGATGCTGTGAAATACAATTCAGTAACTTACGGAAAACCATGAGGAATATTGGTCGCTACTCTTCAGTGCTAGGAGTAGACATGGTGCTGTCTGAGCAGCGGGGGATTCCACTTTTGTACAGGGGGAGCTCTAACTGGCATGAAACTAAGGTAGCCTGCTGTACACCACCCTTTCTCCAACCTCCAACATGCTTAGAGTGAGAGGATGGAATGGCTAGACTACACTGTGGTGCAGTGATCCCCAGCTGTGCAGCTACTTCTGTGTGGTTTTTAAATTATGGTGAACTGATTGTGTGGGCTGGTGTGTCCTGGACCTGATTTCATAGCTTAGGACTAGCCTGCCATGTCCCTTTTTCTCTTCTGTGATGTCACATAGAATCATAGGGTTAGAAGGTACCACAAGGGTCCTCTAGTCTAACCACCCTTGAAGATTCAGGATTTGTTGTTTCTAAATCAACCATATCCAGCACCCTTTTGAAAACCTCCAGTGAAGGAGTGTCCACAACCTCCCTAGGCAGTCTGTTCCATTGTCCTACTGTTTTTACAGTTGGGAAGCTTTTCCTGAGATTCAATCTAAATCTTCGATGCTGTAGTTTGAACCCAATGACCCTTGACCTGCCATCTGCGGCAAGAGCTATCAACTGTTCTCAATCTGTTCTATGGCAGCCTTTTAAGTATTTGAGTACCACTATCATCTCCCACCCAGTCTCCTCTCTTCCAAACTAAACATATACAGTTCCTTCAGCCTTTGTCCGTATGGTTTTCATTCCATCCCTTTGACCATCTTTTATGCTCACCTCTGGATCTTTCCCCATTTCTCCACATCCTATCTATACATTGGTGACCAAAATTGGACACAGTACTAAAGCTGAGGCCTAACCAGTGCTGAGTAGAGTGGTACTATCACCACCTTTGACTTGCATACTATGCCTCCATTAATGCAACCTAAAATTGCATTGAACTTTGAGTATCTCCATTGGCCCTTCCCCTCTTCTTACAGGACTAGCTGCTCTTCTCTTCTTCCTTGCCCTCCCTCCTTCAGTTCCAGCCTGCTCTGCTCCATCTTCATTTTCCAACTGAGCAAACCTGTTCCTGAGCTCTATTTCACCTCCACTAGCTGGTCTTTTCCTCTGCCTGGTTCTTGTAGTCACATGCTTCCACTGACCACTTTCCTTACCCAGAAGTCTTCCTTCTGAGTTCCTCAGTCCAGCTTGCATCTGTAAGTCTTGACTTTTCCCTTCAGTCTCCTCTGGTCTTCCCTCCATTGCCTGCTCGAATCCCCTTCGAAACTCAACCATAGTTTCCACCTGCATCTCCAAGCCTTATATCTTCTCTTCCATCAGCTCTATCAAGCGGCACTTCATACAAAGAAATCTCTTTTAAAGTACACGCTCTAGGATCATGTGCATCCCGCAGCTTTCATATCCAGTCATCCTCATTTACTCTTCCATGGCTTGAGTCACTACATTGCTGCCTCTGTACCTCTCATAGCCTTCCCACCTAAATTCTAAATAATGGTAGCTCCACAAAGCCTGCATTTCTCATGTGGGACGGTGTCAAAAGCCTTGCTGAAGTCCAGGTATATTATGTCCACCGCATTTCTCCTACCCACCAAACTAGTTATCCTGTTAAAGAAATAAATCAAACTGGTTTGGCATGATTTGTTCTTGGTAATACAACCAAGGAGTGGGGGAGGTCAATAGGAAGGCAGATCTCCCAGCAGAGAGTATCCTTCTGCAAGGAGAATATTCTGTTGGTCAGCTGTGGCTAAGTTTTGGCCCATTTGCACCACCTGAGTGTCACAAAGTGCCCAGCTTGTAAAATAGAATCAAATCCTGTCTCTCTCTGTTCATCTAGCCTCAGTCTCCTCTCTGTCCCTTCCCACAATATCACCTCGGTTGGTGGGAAAGCCTCCTTCTCTAGAGTTCCTTCTTGGTCTCTCAACCTTACTGTGTCTTCTTTAGTTTTCAGATCTTATCTAAAAATATTTCCCTGGGTTTTTTTTAAATTATGTATAGCATTTGGGGACAGGGTCAGTCTCAATACAGTTACAGCAAATACGATTTCCAATGACATATCCAGATGTACATAATTAAATTACATTTTTATTTTTCCAGAGCCATGTACAACATCCCCAGAAGTGATGGAGAAAAACAACATTAGGCTGAGATGGAGGACGGAAATGAAATTATATTTAGAAAGTGGAGCTTTTATTGAATTTGACTGTAAAAATGGATACGTGAGCAATCTACCTTCTTCTGCATTTAGAGTACAGTGTGTGGAGGGGAAATTGGCATATCCTAAATGTAAGAGAAGTGGTAAGTAATCTCCAGTGAAACTACAATACTGTTGAATCATCTGACTAAAAGATTTTTTAATTTTTACTGAGGAATTCTAGGGTTTAAATAGCATGATGTGAACAGAAGCAAATAATTCATGCCTACATATAAAGAGTGCTCGCTGGAAGCAGCTGATAAGGAACCATGGGATGAAACAGATTAAAGATCCCTGCTCCAAAAATTCCATCACCTTCAACTGCTAGTTGCTACACCATGGATACTGATAAAATATAGAATATGTATGAGATCATAGAATATCAGTGTTGGAAGAGACCTCAAGAGATCATCTAGTCCAACCCCCTGGTCAAAGCAGGACCAATCCCCAATTTTTGCCCCAGATCCCTAAAAGGCCCCCTCAAGGATTGAACTCACAACCCTAGATTTAGCAGGCCAATGCTCAAACCACTGAGCTATCCCTCCCCGAAGGGGAACTTGTTTTCTCCTTCCCCTCATCAGGACAGGGAAACTTGTCTTCCTACCCAGCTGCCTCCTTGTGCATCCTGTACTCTGAGGATGAGCTCCCAGAGTTTGGGATCTTTGAGCTAGATGACTTCTTCTTGAAGTGGAACTTCTCCCAGGGTCATGGGTGCCCCCTCTGAAATGTTGGGCCCTAGGTGGCAGCTGTCTAGTCAGTGCCTAAATCTGCCTGTTTTCGGAATAACAGTTCTCTGCTAGAACACAACACACACAGCTCCTGTTCAAGGAGAGGGTTGAAGGAGATTTACACTAGAGCAAATGGCAGGAGGCCAGACTCCCCACAGCTTTCCCACCATTCTTTGATTCAGTACAAACTGAGCCAAACATCCAGACTCAAAAGGTTTATGGAAAGTGACTAGAAATGTTTTAAAACACATTCTATGTAAGTCACCACACTTGTGAGTCCCACGTAATCTGGTCATTAGCCAGCTCTGTATTCAGGAAATCACTGATATATAAACCAGCTGGCATCTGGTAGCATTCCAGTGCAAGGGGACTATTGACTGTATATGGTGAAGTCAGTGCCTAAAAAGCATCCCTTCTAATAGTGGGATGGGAACCAGTATAAGGGATACTCTCTCTTTGCAGCCAAATTTGGTGGTTAGTAGTACCTTTGGGGCATTCAGTGAGAAAAGATAATGAGATCCTTACCGCAGAGACTGTTGTTAAGACCTAACTGGCCTCTGGCTTCATATGGTGAAGGCTTCATATGGTGAAGGGATTTCAATGCATGGTTTTCTGTGTTGCTTTTAAGTTCCACTTAAGAGAAAATATTTGTTTTCAATATGAAAAGTAGTTGAACCACTGCAGTTCAGGGATAACTGCAATTACCTTTGATGGAGTTTGTTCCATTTACTTTCCAAAGATGGTTAAAATCATCCAGTGTGATTTTTATGCCATTCTGTTGAAATCACTATTCTGTTCCTGTGAAAAACCTATAGGGGATTTGTATATAACACTTCTTTCAAAAAACTGACATGTACTAAATTAATTTTGTAGTATTTGTTCTCTCTCTGACAGGTACTTGAGGATGAATAAAAAGAACCATCAAGCAGATTATTTTAACCCAGATCTGAGGATCAGAATCCATTAACTAATTATTTGTACTGTCCACTTTGTCAGTATTGTAGCCTTGATTGTCTGAATTGATGCATGTAATCACTTATTTTTACTTTTGGTCACAATGCATATTTTAAAACTAATGTTAAGCCAATCATAAAATAGTAACAAAAGATGGGCAAAAAGGTTCAAACTCAGATCAAACTACAGCTTTTTATGGTATTTGGAAGAGGAAACTTTAAGGGTAATTGCATCATTTCTCATACCTTTCTGGGCACCACCAAATGTTCCTTTAATTTCTTTGGAGAAGTCTCCCACTCCTATTTCAGGTCTTGTTTTAATTTCTTTTGACCTTCTTTGATGTAACCCTTTTTGGCGTGAGTGGTTAGCCAGTACCCAGGGTCTTCCACCTCATTTTTTGTGTTTGGAAGAGAAACTGGGGCTAGAGTCAGGTTTTCTATGAAGCAGTTTTTTAATTTACAAAGAATGTAAACAAAGTCCTATTTCTCTGAATGCAAAATGAACAAACATCATGAGGCAGTTTCTTTGCTCACAATTCTAAGCCTGCTTCACATTCAGCACTCTGTCCAAAAATACTCTCACAGCTTTTCCTCACAGCCACTCTTCCAGGACTTCTCTTGCTGTCCACTGGCTTTCTGGCAGCTTCTGACTCGGACACACACAGCTCCACCAATTAATCCCCAGCTCCTGTGTTTATCCATTCCTAAGGGCAGGAGCTGTGCAACGGTATTTAAGGTATGTGTGTGTGGGACATAGATTTGCCTCCCTCCTGACTCTCCTCTTCCTAGGCACCCCACCAGCAACACCACCACCAGGAGCCTAAGTGGCCTGGCCCATGAGCCCTTAGCCCCATCCTCTCCAAATCTGAGCCTCTGGAATTGTGGCCTGGCACACAGGATAACAGTGATGATCAGATTTTGCCAAGTCAAAAAGCAATCAGGTCACAGCCCTGGTCCCCCGGCTTTCAGCTTCACAGCCTATACCTCAGTAAACGTCTTGCATCAGCTGAGTGACACAGAGGGGCCAGATTGTAAAAATAGAACCAGAGTCTGTGGGTCGCCCTGTGCTCATCTGGTCCCAGCTTCCAGCAGACTGTTCCTTTATACAATACGATTCATCATCGGTGAGCCCTCGATTCGAGGATGATCTCTACCATGGATTTACATATGGGTCCTGAGATGACGACTGGAACCACAGATCTGCCCGCAGTAGGTACTGACATTTCCTGACAGGTCAGCTGCCTGCTGGGAGACAGTTTTCTTCTGTCTCTCATTTCAGTTTGAGGGCAAAGCACTTCTCCTCAAAGCGGGCCACTGCCTGATGGAGGATGTGGCACCATTGTACTTGATTGGTGGCCTGCTCCTCCCAGCTTGTGATGTCTACATCCGTTTTCTTGAGATACACTTCTAGTGTTTCTTTGTAGCACTTCCTCTGACCACCACAGGATCTCTGACCATACTGAGATTCTGTGGTGCTGAGAATAGAGGGCTTGTTTTGGTAGGTGAGAATCTGGCATCCACACAGCAGAGTTGGTGGATAAGGGTCATTGTTTCAATGCTGGTGAATTGGCTTCAGTGAGGATGTTGGCATTAATGTGGCAATCTTCCCACTTGATATGAAGGATCTTTCAGAGGCATCGTTGGTGGTTCCTCTGAAAACTCTTGAGGTGCGGTCGATAACCCAGGTTTTGCATCCATAGAGGAGTGTAGGGATGACAACTGTCTTATAGACCTGAATCTTGGTGTTCTTCCATAGGTCATGGTCCGTGAAAATGCACCAGCGCAGTTTCCCAAAGGAGGCACTTGTACACTGGATCCTGTGCTGGATCTCACTGGCATTTTTGCATTTAGAGAGTGTTGGCTACTGAGGTAGGAGAGGTTTCAGAGTATCAGCCGTGTTAGTCTGTATTCGCAAAAAGAAAAGGAGTACTTGTGGCACCTTAGAGACTAACCAATTTATTTGAGCATGAGCTTTCGTGAGCTACAGCTCACTTCATCGGATGCTCAACTATCTCCAAAGTCTGTCTCTCGATGGTGATTTGTGGTGGATCATGTGCAAGGCCAGAAAGCAGACTGATGGAGCACTTTAGTCTTCTCGATATTAAGTGAGAGTCCTAGGCTTCAGTAAGTTTGTTCAAAAAAATGTAGTGTGGACTGAAGGTGTGGATTCTCAGTATGTGCAAGAATGGTACAGTCATCAGCATACTGAAGATCAATAATGGACACCTGGAGGACTTTAGACTTTGAGCAGAGACGTCTAAGATTAAAAAGCCACCCATCCATTCTGTTTTGAACGTCAGTTCCAGTCGGGGAGGTGGTCTTTAACAAGGACCAGAGTGACTGCTAAATAGATGGAGAGCAGGGTTGGGGCAATAACGCATCCTTGCTTAACCACAGTTTTGATGATGAAAGGGTTAGTCTCCAAGTCATTACAGAGAACAGTGGCAGTCATCTGATTGTGAAGAAGCCTTAGGACCCTAATAAATTTTGGAGGGCAACCAAATCTAGCCAGCAGCTTCTCTCTCTATTCATCTAGTCCCAGTCATCTCTCTTTTCCTTCACACAGTATGACCCCGGTTGGTGTGAAAGCCTCCCTTTCTAGAGTTCCTTCTTGTTCTCTCAACCTTACCATCTCTTTTTTACGTTTCAAAACTTATCAGAAAATATTTTGCAATTTTAATGAGCTAAGTAAAGCCTTTTTAGACAGGGTCAGTCTCAGTACAGTTAGTGAACCAAATTTCCAATGACAGATCGACATGTACATGCTTAAATTATATTTTTCTATTTCCAGAGTTATGTATAACATCCCCAGAAGATATGGAGAAAAACAATATTGGGCTGAAATGGAGCTTGGAAACAAGACTGAATTTAGAAAGTGGAGACTTTGTTGAATTTGACTGTAAAAATGGATATGTGAGGGATCCAACATCTTCTGCATTTAGAGTACAGTGTGTGGAGGGGAAATTGGCATATCCTAAGTGTAAGAGAAGAGGTAAGTGATCTCCAATTAAACTACAATACTGGTGAATCACTTGACTAAAACATGTTAATTTTTAATGGGGATTTCTCCCGTTTAAAAAATACAATGGCACCATTGTGATGGGTGCCATAAAAACATGTGGGAAATCATGGTTCCTGACCCAGACAGCTTGCAATCTAAATAAAGAAGACAAATGGTGGGTTAAAGAGATACACTGGTTACTTTGCTTGTGAGCTTTATTACTTGAGCCGGGACAATCTTCCTCTAACATCTGGGCCTGTTTAGGTTACCAACAGAGCAGAAAAGTTTTGTAAGTGTTCTTGTCTTACTCAAGTTCTCTAGCTGGCCCAATTCCTCATTCAGGCAGCTGACTTCCATTGTGGTCTATACTCCTTTTGATTTCCCTCTCATGCTGATTTTTGTAGCTCTTTAATTCCTTGCTGGAGCTCATCGCTGCTAACACGTTACATGGTGGGGAAAACTTTCCTGTTGTCCCATAGTTACTTTGAACCCTTCTGATCCATGAGAGTCAATTTACTGGTCACCTTATTTATCTGCCTTTCTATTTCAGACTGGGAATGTCACAGCTGGGCTTCTCAAGCTGCCCAGTGACTTCATATCTGCTGCCCCCAAAAATATTTTAACTCAGACTGCGAATCATCTCTCATACCTTCATAGGAAAGCTCCCACTGCTTCTTCAATACCTTTTTACAAAATCTCCATCTCCTGTTTTAATTTCTTTTGCCCATCTTTGACTTTGCCCTTTTTGGCCTAAGCGTTTAGCCAATAGTCAGGGTCTTCTGCCTTGATTTGTGTGAGGAGGAAAAATGGAGGTAGAGACAGGTGTTTTCATGACACAATCCTTGTTGTTTACAAAGAATGTACACAACCTCCTGTTTCTCTGAACAGTTGGATCAGACAACAGCAGGCTGTTTCCTTGCTCACAATCCAAGCCTACCTTTACAGTCACTGTTCTGATCAAGGAGGTCTCTTTTGGATTTCTACCAGGCCATGCTACCAATTCTTCTCTTGCTGTCCACTGGTTCTCTGCAGCTTTCTGGCTGCTTCTTACTTACTCACACACTTCCATCATTTAATCTGCACCCCTCCCATTATCAGTCCCCAGAGAAGCCATTCAACCAGAAATGCATGAAAGTGCTTCGTCACTTAGCCTGAAGGCATGATAGTCATCTTTCATATCAACTTCACTGAGTATGTCTACACAGCAGTCTAAACCTGGTCTTGAGCCTTGGCTCAAGCCTAACCCCCCTTGTATCCACACAGCAATTTTGTTAACCAAGATCTCATACTTAAGGTGCCAGGACGCTGTAGTGCTAGGACTCAGGGATCAACCCTATTGCTTTCCTGTGTGCACATAGCACCAGCTTGTCTCAGGTCCTGGAAGTCCTCTGGATGTATCCCAGAGTTCCTTGGGGAATCCCCCTCAGGGCTCTAGATGCCTATAATCTCTGGTGCTGCACTCTATTGCAAATGGAATCCACACCTGCCTTTGAAAATGGCAGCAGCTCAGATCAGCATTAACCCATTGCCTCCTGAACATCAGTCTGAGAGCACACCACCAGATAGCTTCTTCTGATCACTCTCCACTGCAAACCATGCAGGCTTTTTGCAAAGACAGCTGCTTCATGGTCACAAGAGCACAGCCAGATTTTGGTGCACACTTCCTGGACACCCTTGCACACACAGCCCCATGGAGGGCAAGGGAGGCCTGAGAGTGGAATGGGGTCTCAGCAGCTGCCCTGCAGGGAGGAGGAGCAGCAGAGTTCCCAGCTCAGTATAGCCAGGGAAGGTATGATCCTCCAACAATCTGGCCTCTCCCCGCTGTCAGGGCGGTGAGTGGGAGCCAGGCCCAAAAATTCCCCACAGCCACCTGGGGATCCCTTATCCCTGTCTCCCAGGGGGAAGGGATAAGGAATCCCCCTGGAGTACACTGTACCCCAAGCACTGAGGATGCACTTCAACACTCTGCAGCCAGTGGCAGCCAGGCTGGGTTATATGTGTCTTTTTCCTTTGAATCCTGTATTTTATGTCAAACTTAAAAATGGACAAAAATAAATAAGCCCAACCAAAACATGCACCTTCATTGACCATCCCATTTCAAAATTTAAGAATTGCAAAGTTTCATTTTAATAGTTCAATGGCCCTGGAGACTGGTATCCAACTTTCCAACTTTCCAACTCAGAATAGGTGTTCATGGGCATTTTCCTGCCCATGTGACTCAGCCTAGAGCTGGAGAGCCCATTTCTCCGATTAGATGGTAGCTTGGTAGAACATCTTTTCAAACTGCAGTCATTCTACTTAGACAGCCTAAAGACTAAAGGGGTTAATTATGCAGTGTATGTATTTATGTGCTCTGTATGGGCACCTGAGTCCCATCAATAGCATCATCACAGTTAGGAAACTGGGTTGGTAGTAGTTTTCTCACAGTGCAACATATTCATAAGGCTAGAGTGTCGACACTGGGCGGGGGACAGTGGGGAGGAGAAGCTAGGCACTCTGGGATAGGGTTATTTTGACTTGGGTCTGTGCACTGCGGTCTGAATGCCAGAGCCCTAGGTTCAAGCACAGGTCAGAAAATCCTTAACCTAGGGTTAAAATGCAGTGTAGACGCTCAAGCCGAGGGTTCCTTGACACAGGTCAGCTGATTTGAGTCTCAGGAACCCTAGGCTTACATTGCTGGGAAGAGACTACCCATAGATGAAAGACACACTTACTGTGAGCTAAGCAACCTCCAATACACCAATACTATCAAATCTATTGATGGAACAATCTATTTTGTCTTACATGATTCTAGTTATCCTGTCTTCTGCTATAGAAGATGTGTAATTGCTGATCTTTCTCCCATAATAGGCTTACTCCTATATTATTGTGATAATTCCCACACCACTGCTGATAATGTGTTTTGAGAAATGATGCCCCCTTTATAGCACTGGGGACAGAAGCAAATCATTCATGTGCATATATATATATATATATATATATATATATATATATATATATATATATATATGAAGAGGGCTGCCTGGAAGAAGCTGATAAAGAGTTATAGGATGAAACAGGATAAAGATCCCTGCTTCAAAAATTCCATCACTTTCCAGTGCTAGTAGCTACACACTGGATCCTGATAAAATACAGTAATATTTATGAAATCAATGCATGGTTTTCTATGCTGCTTTTAAGTTATATGTAACATAAAATATTTGTTTTTAATATGAACAGTAGTTGAACCACTGCAGTTCAGGAGTAGCTGCAATTACTCTCGCTGGAGTTTGTTCCAGTGTGAATTTTAAGGAGTTGTGCTGAAATCAATATTCTGTTCCTGTGAGAGACCCATAGGGGATTTGTATGTAATATTTGTTTTAAAAAAATGATGTACTAAATTAATTTTCCAGTATTTGTTCTTTCTCTGACAGGTACTTATGAATGAATAAAAAGAAGCATCAAGCAAATAATTTTAACCCAGATCTGATGAGCAGAAGCCATTAACCAGTTATTTGTAATGTTCACACATTATTTCCTTTGTCAGTATTTTAACATAGATTGTCTGAACTGATACATGTAATTACTTCTTTTGTCACAATGTATATTAAACTAATCATAAAATAGTAACAACAGATGGGCAAAAAGGTTCAAACTACAGCTTTTTTTATGAAAATTGGAAAAGGAAGCTTTAAGGGAAATCGTACACTTGGCCGCACTTCCTGCTTGCTGAAACAGAAAGCAGCACTATTTCTCTCTGGCCCAAATCAGGAACTCCTGGAAGTCTCACTAGGAACCTTGATCTTGGGAGGCTTATAGCGCAATTGCTACATCCGGAGGTTTATTTATGGCTTGAGACTGTTTTGAGTTCCACCCATCCCTAGTAGCAGTTGGTCATCATTCTTTCAGATGTTTTAGTCCATGAAACCATAATGTTATCTAGACATCTAACACAGTTATATTCACTTCTCTGATGAAAATTTAAACTTATGTCTTTTTTCCCTTTTGAAAGTTAAAGAGTTGTATATTTCATTTAGCAATTTTAAAAAAAAATCTGTCGTTTGAGCGTGTTTTTTATTAATAACCCAACCTGAAGGCGAGTGAGAAGGAATTTTAGGATTTGTTGAAAAGTAGAGACAAAGATGAAAGCCTGCAGCCCATTGAATAGCAAAATGATGCATGCATTGGGTAGGAACTAGCGTAGGCTTTCTTCCCCAAGTACAACTCTGCCAGACCTTCAGCTACCTACTCGGCTGGCTAGCCCAAGCTATTGCTGGTGCTGCTGCTGCACACTGCTACTTTTAGATGCTAGATTGGGCAGCTCCCAGCTCAAAAGTAGATGTACCCTTAGACTGGGATTCATAAAAGCCAGCATGTTGAGCAAGGAGGCACCTCAACCAGCCAGTGGGGAATGCCCAGGACAAGGGTGTGGCCTAAACCTTGCTCCTCAGTGGGAGTTTGGCACCTTTTTCTACACAGGATTCACAGGGGTGAACTCTCTCCTGTAATTAGGCACCCAAGTCAGGTCAGCCCTTTTTTCAAAAGCTCACACCACTAGGTGGTGATGCCATTATACTCACGCATGCATTCTCCCTGTAGGAGGAGCCTTAAGTCCAAATACTGATATGGAGCAGGGACTTAAACTCAGGTTGCCCTGTTGATTGCCCTACCGGACAATGGCATATTCTAGCATATGTCTTTCTCAAGCTCTCCTATTTGTCTAACAAATTAAGTAACTAAAATGTTCATTAGCACAGGGACTTGAACTTGGGACTCATATATATCAGGTGAATCGCGAACCACTGGGCCATAGAGTCATTCTCAATGGCTCTGTAGCCCCCTGACTGTTTCATAGAAAATGGAATGGCTTCAACAGGCAAGATTGCGTTTTAGCTTTTTGATAAATGTTGTGTCCTCATGTAAACCCTCTTTTTTACATGTCAGGATATTTTCAGTGTTCATCTGTGGCAGAGCTAAGAGGAAGAGTTTAGTCTGGGACAGTGTCAGACTGATATTGCTGCTGTTACTGAATGGCTCACACTAAGAAAGATTATTACTACTTGAAATCTACATGGCTAGTTTTGATGGCAATGGCACTACCTGTGCTTAAAGACGCTTTGCTGGAGTGTGGCTTCAGATCCTAGTATTTTCTGAGAAGTTTGGCAATTGTCTTCCCCTGCTGAAACTGAAGCATACTTTGGCAAGAAGAAGGGAGGGATGTCTCCATTCCTTGGAGAAGGGGGGACCCTTCCTTCCCTAAAAGGAAAAAAGACTAAAAGAGGGTATAGAGTACATTATAACTTGCTGAATTAATCTAAGACAGAAATTATTATCATGTTTTCACTTTATGGAAAGAAGCAGAAGATAAAGTCTAGAATAATAATCTAAGGCAAAAAAAATCTCAAAACACTAAAAAGTCATAATTTGAGGAGCAATACTCCTCAATTTAATAACATCCACATTATGTTAATTTGATGGCCAAGTTGGGTGATCACATGGGATAATGTTCTACCGATAACCCAGTGTACTGGTCCACATCCCCATGCAGTTGGGATCCACGGGCTCACAAAGCACCTGTACAATGCAATTCACTATGTAACCCTATTCTGATAGGTGGTGCTAGCAGCTTATGAATCAAGGGCCAGGATCTGCCAGTGACAGAAGCACCCATGTAGTTTAGCACTGGTTATTTGCTGGTCAGATATCATTAAGCAGTGAGGTTTTTTTGAGAAGCACTTCAAGCTTCCAGAGAGTATTTACAAAATGGGGGGAAGGGGGTGTCACTCTCTCACTGAGTTCAATTACAGTTTACAATATAGGACGTATACAAGGTTGTCTGGGAAAAATCAGCTAATCACATGTATTCCAAGTCTGGTACGCCTGCATCCTGGATGCTCTCCAATGTCCTGTAGCCGAGGGCATAAAACCAGAGGAGCCCCAACCATGCTCTAGTTTCTTCTTACAGCCTGTGGGTGTGAGACAGAACCCCTGCAGCACCCATGTCTCTGCACAGTAAGCGAATGGATGTGTCCAGTAAATATCCATTTAAAGGGAGGCATTCATCTATCTGTATAGTAGAGCAAATACAGATCTGCTACTGTTATAAGCAATGTCTAAAGTTGCTCAAACAAAAAGGTCAGAGAATTTTTTTCCCAAAGTGTTTTTAGTTTGTATACTTGTAGCAATAGGAGTAGGGTGGCCAGATGTCTCAATTTTATAGGGACAGTTCCGATTTTGGGTTTTTTTTTCTTATCTAGGCTCCTATTACCCCCCACCTCCTGTCCCGATTTTTCACACTTGTTGTCTGGTCATCCTAAATAGGAGGGAAATATTTTAGGGAAGAAATATGATTTTTAAGTTGATAGTATCCCTTTTACTGTGTGAAATAACAGCAACACTAGCTTTGATTTCTTCCTTCCCCCAACTGTTTAGAGAGATGTGCAGGAATGGAAGCCCTCATTATATATTTAGAACCAGAGAGGTTTTATCTCTCTAGAGAGACTGTTTGTTTGAAATAATCAGTATCCCAGAAAGGTGCATATGAAACTTAAAGTTGATGTGTGGCACCAAGTCTTATAGCCTTGATCAGGGGTCTTCTGAGAGTTATAATCAAAGCTTCTCTAACAATTGTGTAAGCTAAGCAAACTGGGTTTGTTGAGTAAAAAGCAATTCTCAACACACAATTATAGACAAAATATATTGTTTTACATCATAGCGAATAATGCAGAAATATACAGCTTAAATCTTGTTCAGTAACACAATGCTTTAAGAAAAATGTACATACATGAGGGCAGAACCTCAGCTGGTGTAAATTGTCTCTGAGAGTTTACAGCAGCTGCAGATCTGACCCATGCTGTATATCTTGATCTAAACTGAATTTTTTGTAACTAAGAAAAGTTTATTTTAGTTTTAAACAATAAAACATTATCTGGCTTTCATAGTGTGTGTATTGTATTACTTTAAATGAGAGAATTAGAGGAAGGAGCCAAAAACATAGTTCAGATGTGAAAAGAGCTGATGTACACCTACCAGAGGTCAGAGGATGTGATTAATATCTCACATCCTGGCTCTAAGGATTGTTGGAAACTTCCAAAATGATTTTTAAAAGCCATCTAGCACCTAAAGAAAATAATGACAAGTAATTAGCACAGCACACACCCAGCTTCATTACATCCCAAAGCTTTCCAAGATGCTACTGAGTTGCCTCTGTTGGAAAGATACATAGAAAGGTGGGGGTCAAGCAAACCCTGTTGAAAGTCATTATTGCTTTTACTCATGTGCTTAACTTTGCACATACTGTGAATACCCCATGACTTTAATGGGACAACTTGCATAAAGGTAAGCATGGTCATGAGTCTTTTCAGAACTGGGACCTTAGCAATTGCTAATTAAAAATCATAAACTCAAAACCCCCACCATCAAACCAATGCATCAGCTATATAGCATGTAAAGAATGGTCTAAATATCTTTATAAATTGTATCTGCCTAAATATTGATGAATAGTCTCCATTAAAATTGTTAATGTTTAAAGTAATATCTAAATAGTTTACCAACACCTGAAAGTAGGGATGTCCATTCTTCACTAAGACACTTCACTGTCTTTGGCCCAACAATTACATGGTTTTCTTCACGTTCATATTTCACTGTAACTCCATAAACATACTGGTGACGGTCTATATTGACAGCTCTCCTTTTGGTAATAGGGAGTGGTAGTCCACAGTTTTTTTCTTCTTCTGTGGAAGACAGCATAAATATTCCATATTATATTCTTGGCATATATGAAACACATCATCAAAGTCTAAATTAAAATATTAAGATAATTATTTAGGGCCTGATCTTGCTCCCATTATAGATAGTGGAAAAATTCCTATTGGCTTAAATGGGTGCAGCACTAGGCCCTTAGTTTGTAATAACATTTGCCTTTCCTCCAAACTCCTCTCCCTCACTTCCCTATGACTGTGATACTTCCCAACTCCTGTCCATCTTCCAGGACTGTATTCAGCTTCTCTCTCTCCTCACACCTAAGCTTTGTAAGAAGTGTCACTTATTCCTCTCTATTTGCATACACACAAAATCATTAACTTCGCATTGTTCCAGTTGTATTTCCTCCCAAGAATGAAAACAATAAAATTGAAAGAAATCAATACATACACTCAACACAATACCAATCTCCAAATTGCTAGTAGTTTACTATTATCATGACACTAAACTACGTGTGTGCACGCACCCCCTCTAATCCCCACTTTCAATTAAAAGAAAATCCTGTCGCCTTTACTGAACACATCGAAGAAGTGAAATATCACACAGCTACTCACCACATTGACTGCTGCAAGTTCCCTGACCCCCACATTCAAAACTTGCCCCTTTTAATCTGCTCTCTTGCTGCTGTGACCATGTCAACCACTCTACCATTGTTTAAAGCCCTTCCTTAACTTGATCTCTTTTTCTTCGTCAAAGTGAAGCTCCTTATTCTCAGTCTTATAAATTATAACTTCCTCCCTGGCTATGACATTTCCTTATACTGCTCCATCCCAAATTCCTACTCTCCTCCCAAATCTTGCTGCTAACCACTCTCTTTATCTTATACTTCATTTCATGTTGCCCCTTCTCATTTATTGTGCAGCATACAGCTTTTCCTCCCTTTTTTAAGCATCCTTGTCTATACTTCCTTGTCATTCAGTTGCTATATGAATATTTTACACGTTTTAGCCATCTCAAATTCCTTGCTGTGTGCACCTACAGAATGCTATAATAATAATAAACACTGAGTAGCACTTCTCCAGCACCCTCTACTAGTATCTCACTTTTATCTGTGCCAAGCAAGCTTTTGTATAAGATCATAGTCCAGCATTTATAAGAGGCAGTTGATAGCATTTTCAGAAAAGAGCAAGCCGGTTTTCAGAAAACGCGTGGATGCACAGACCAGACCTTCACACTATGAAACATAATAGAACAATGCTTAGAATGGCAACGACAACTCTACATAAACGTCATAGACTTTGAGAAGGCTTTTGACAGAATTCACAGGACCAGCCTATAGTGCAGTCTGCGGACACATGGAATCCCTCTCCGTATCATCAACATCATCAAAAGCTTCTATTCCAACTTTACATACAGTATTGATTACAGTGAGCTCAGTTTTGAAGTCAAAACAGGAGTACGTCAGGGGTGTGTCATGTCTGCAATCCTCTTCAACATTACCATCGACAGGATAATGTGGTGTACAACAGAATACATGCCTAGAGGCATTAGATGGACACCCTTCTTATTCCTTGGAGACCTGGACTTCGCAGATGATCTCGCTCTCCTATCACATACACAACACCATATACAAGAAAAAACAACCCAACTCAACACATTCAGCCAGCAAATTGGACTGAAAATCAACCACAATAAGACAGATATCACGACCTTTAATATTGCCTCACCATCATCAGTATGCATAGAGGATCATGTGCTCACCATAAGAATGGCCTTACTGGGTCAGACCAAAGGTCCATCTAGTCCAGTATCCTGTCTTCCAATAGTGGCCAATGCCAGGTGCCCCAGAGGGAATGAAAAGAAAAGGTAATCATCAAGTGATCCATCCCCTGTCGCTCATTCCCAGCTTCTGGAAAATGTAGAAACATTCACATACTTGAGCAGCACTATCAGCCAGGATGGTGGAACAAGCCAGGACATCTGGAACAGAATCAATAAAGCCAGGAATACCCTCAGGAGCTTAAATTCAGTCTGGAAATAAGCAAAATACAACACCAAGAATCAAACTCAAGATTTATCAGAGCTGCATACTTTCAACACTACTTTATAGGGCAGAATGCTGTGGAATGACAAAGTATGACATGCCAAACTGTCTTCATTCCATACAACCTGCCTCAGAAAAATCCTCCATATCTTTTGGTCCAGAACAATTTCAAATCAAGACGTATTCACACAGTGCAGCCAAGAAGATATGAGCACCATCATTACCAGGAGGCATTGGAGATGGATTGGCCATATGTTTCTGATGGAAACTGATTCCATCACCAGAGTAGCAATAAGATGGACACCTGAAGGCAAGCAAAAACAAGGCCACCCAGAAACAACATGGTGAAGAGCTGTGGAAGCTGAGCTGAAAAACTTGGAGCACAGCTGGGAAACCATTGAAAGACTTGCCAGAAACAGACAGGAGTGGAAGAGCTTTGATGCTGCCCTAAATGCTAGTGGCGTTTACTAATTAACTAAACTCTACGGGAATGTCCAGGTTATCAGACATCCATTGGGGAAGCTTCCAGAAGATCTTATAGTTGTCTGGCTGAGTTGGGACAGCTGACATGCTAGCCTCATCAGGCAAGAGTGAAGAAATAGCCATAGAAATAGGCTGGATCTGTCTCTTGCCCATTATCCTGCTCACTATCTTTGTGGTGTATACCAGACCAGCTGAGGTCTATGGCGGGAAAATACCTGAGTTTAGAGGCAGGAGCAGTGGATGGTGCCCTTCTTCTGGTTCCCCCATAGAGCCAAGAATGGCTAGGAAGGCATGAGATATGGGTGTGCTGCAACAGGCCACAGAGAATACCATAAAGACTACCATTGAGACTTTCCTATGCCCCCTTTTATAGGCATGTCCTCAGCATTGACTGTCTGAGTAACCTGGCTCACGGGAAGAGGAGTATGGCATATCTGTAAGAGACATTGCTCCACGCCTTTCAGACGCAGAGGAAGAGAAAGAGTATCTCTCCACCACAGGTGGAGCCATTCTTTCTGGAGTTCTGGAAGGTCCTGCAGTATCCTGCACTGGCATTGAGCTGATAGATATAACTGGACCTGAGGCCAAATGCTTCCTAGTAGAGGCCAGCAACAGTGGCTCTGGCTAGTCAGTTACCACAAAGTCACCCAGTATTTTAATCTTACAGGTACTGATTAGGCTGAGTCCAAGATTGTTTTTTCTATATCTAGAAGCATTGTAGGTAACTCAGAGGGAATATGATTACACTAATAACTATAACACTAAACTAACAACTCATTAGAGAGAAAAAAACATTCACTTACTGTGCAGAGTCATGGACACTGCAGGGTTTCTGCCTCACACCCACAGTCTTTTGTACACAGGAAGCCTGAAGCACTTCTCAAAGAAACCCCACTGCTTAATGATATTTGAACCTGTTGCCAGCAAACAGACAATGCCAAACTGAAGTCAGTGCTTCTGTCACTGGCAGATCCTGGCCTCTGATTCATAAACTACTAGCACCACCTACCAGAATAGAGTTACATAGTGAATTGCATTGTACAGGTTCTTGGTGATCTCAGCTGTACGGGCACATGGGCCAGTATACGAGGATATGGGTAGCAAGCTGGAACATTTGATCACCTAATGTGGCCATCTAAGTAACATAATATTGAGGTTATTATATTTCTGAATATACCTCAGTATTGATGCTCAAATTATGAATTTATAGTGTTTTGAAATTTTTTTGCCTGAGATTATTGTTCTAGACTTAATCTTCTGCTTCTTTGTATAAAAGGAATGACTGATAATCATTTCTGCCTTAGACTAATTCAGCAAATAATAAATAATAATACTGTGGTTATACTCCTTTTAGTCTTTTCCTTTTAGGAAAGTAAGGGTCCCCCCTTCTCCAGGGAACGGAGACATCCCTCCCTTGCTCTTGCCACAATATGCTTCAGCAATGGAATACAATTGCCAAACTTCCCAGAAAATACTAGGATCTGAGGCCACAATCCAGCAAAGCATCTAAGCATGTGCTTAACTTAAAGCACAAGTAGTGCCATTGACATCAAAAGTAGTCATATAGATTTCAAATAGTAGTAATCTTTCTTAGAGTGAGCCATCCAGTAGCAGCACAAATATTAGTGTGACACTGTCCCAGACTGAAACTCTTCCTATTAATTCTGCCTCAGGTGAACATTGAGAATATCCTGAGATGTATTATAGAGGGTTTCCATGAAGATAGGACTTTTATGAAACAGCTAAATGATAATGAATAAAGCCAAATATATAATTTAGCTGTTATCCATTCAGACCTAGAATAAGAACATTGCAGAGATGTATGAGCTGAAGTCTTCAACTTTTGTTGTGGTTTATTGTGGTTGCCTTTTTATATGCTCCCATAGCTCTTACATTTCCCTTGTATTATATCTATATCTGCTTTCACATAAGCTCATTCTTTCATGCTAGTATATCTCTGCTTTCCCTCAAATAATGTATTTCCATAGCACACAAAACACTGACAGGAAAAAATCCCCAAACAAGACAAGGTGTGTGTGAAACAGATCCCTACATGCCCCCTGAATTTTCCCAGCATCCCCCAGTGGTCAACTAGAAATATGCAGTGTTGACAATTTAGTCATTGGGTGGAAATTTGAATTGAAATTGAAACATTAATACACACTTTAAGAGCATATACAGTATATGATAAAATACTTTGTGAAGGAGCAGAGAAACTGCCGCCTGGCACAGCCAGATGGCTACAGAAAAGTAGTGAGAAACAGGTATATTAGCCCCAGGCTAAACAAATCCCTGTTACCATGGTAACCAAAATGGCAGTTGGTCCAGGTCAATTAAGACATCTGGAGCCAATTAAGAGCCTCCTAGAAAGCAGTGGAGACAGCTAGGTTGATTGGGACACCTGAAGCCAATCAAGGGCTGGCTGGAATTAGTTAAAAGCCTCCCAGTTAGTCAGTTAGGGGTGCATGTCAGGAGCTGTAGGAGGAAGCCATGCTGCTGGAGAAACTGGGAAGTACAAACCCTATCAGGCACAAGGAAGGAGGCCCTCAGGTAAGGGTGAAGTAAATGTTGAGAAAATGGGGGCTGCTGTGGGGAAGTGGCCCAGGGAATTGTACTTTTCCTTTTTCAGAAATCAGCTACCAATAGCTGCTACTATTACGGTCCCTGGACTGGAGCCTGAAGTAGAGGGCAGGCCCGGGCTCCTCACCCCAGGCTCCCCCACTCTCCCTGATCAATCATAGAGACTGTGAGACAACAGAGACTGTGTGAGGGAGGGTTGCTTCTTCCCACCGCCCTTGCTGGCTTATGATGAAAAGGGCTCAGAAGGATGTGACCCTTGTCTCTAGAGAGAGAAGGGCTATGTGGGCGGTCATAGTAAGCTTCTGAGGCTAGCATAATCCGCCTGGAAATGCGGGACCCACTGAGATAAGGTCAGAGCTTTGTCACAACTGGTGTTAGGAGTAGGATCATTTGTTCACAGTGTGGTGGAAGAAAGAGGTTAAAAAAAAGTGCACTGGGGTTTTGTTTTGTACCACAAGGCAGAAGGTCGTGCGAGCTCTGGTGCAAGCCACTGTGGCCGCCAGATCTCCGCAAATGGGTACGCCAGAACAATCCATCCACCTATGACGAAATAATCACGCTGGTAGAAAGACGGATGACAGCCAGGGAGTTGACCCGACTACCCAAGGAAGGCCCCTTATGAAGCAAGCACTGGACCCCAACCCTGGAAGGTTGGGCAGCCAAACCCCCATGGAGCCCTAGGTGGAAGAAGAGGGGGTCCAAAAACCAGCTGGGAACACAGAAGGAAGGGAATGGTCTTAGTGGGAGGAGCCCTTGGACTAAACCCCCTAACCCACGTGATAGGGGAGTGACTAGAAGCAAATATAGATGTTATGCATGTAGGGAGTGGGGACATATAGCAGCACAGTGTCCCAGCACTGAGGAGCCTATGCAATGTAACTTGGGGGATTGGGAGGGCCTGTGCTCCCTTATCCACCTTTCAGGGGTTGCATTAGCCCCACATAACTACACCAGGCTGGTGAGAATAAACAGGGCGGAGACTACATTGGTTGTGGACTCTGGGAGTACTATCACCCTCAAAAAAGTAGCCAAGTGCTACAGGCCAAACACATAGCAGTGACGTGTGTACATGGGGCCGTGAGCCATTAACCCACCATCCCGGTAGAGTTAGAGGCTCAGGGGAACCCCACTAAGGTGACAGCGGGTGTAAGTTCCTAAACTCCCATATCCTGTAGTCATTGGGAGGGACTATCCAGGGTTTGATAATTTACTTCCCCCAGAGAGGCTGGAGAGAGGAGGGGACCCTGAGGGCAGCGACTCATCACTGAGGGAATGTCAACCCTTGATGTTTTCTGAGATTGCTCAGGAACCGTTCCCAGCTCCGAGAAAGACCCGGAAGAGCAAAAAAGAGAGGAAGGCTGTGAAAGCCTTGGGAACCCGGATCCAGACCCAGGGCCAGAAGACCGCCCTAGTAGGCAGATGGACACGGGCAGCAGACAGAGAAACTACCACCACGGAAGGTGAGCCGGAGGCTGGCCCCAGCCGTGACAGCGGCAAGCTGCTGGAAGAAGCAAAAGCCAGCCCCTGGGAGCTCGGGAAGGTTAGTCCCAGAAGAGAGACTTTCAGGCGGGACCAGGCGGAGGACGCTGTTCCATCCATAGGGGCAACAGTTTTAGGAAGAAATCACTGGAGACACAGAGAGCTGTAAACCTTGAAGCAGCCATTTATTGCCACACCCTGAACTAACCAAAAACCAGCCAAAACTGGCTGGGCTATCCCCTAATAATCTAACTCAGTTGCCATAGCAACACAAGATTCTATTACCACGACAACAAAATACACAACAGACCCCAGATATGATAACGCTAGGAGAGAGGTGGCTGAGATAGATGGGATATCCATGGATGAGAAGGTCTGGGGACAGGGACCTTACTTTATAGTGAAGATCTCCTGTACCAGGTTGTGCAAATGCAGGAGCAAGAGATACAGCAACTTCTGGTGACATGAAAGCATCAGAAAGCCATATTGAGCCTTGCCCACAGTCACCTGTTTGGAGGACACCTAGGGGTAGAGAAAACCCAGGCACAGATCCTGAGGAGGTTCTTCTGGCCAGGAGTACACAAAGATGTCCAGCAGTACTGCAACTCCTGTCTGGAGTGTCATCTGCATAGCCCTCGCCCACACTTGAGGGCCCCTTTGATACCTCTTCCAATAATAGAGGTACCTTTTGAACGAATAAGGGAAGAAAACTACTAGAGCCTCCCCTGTGATAGTCCTTGGGGTGTGCTATAGACCACCGGGATCTAATTTGGATATGGATAGAGCCCTCTTTAATGTTTTTAATGAAGTAAATACTAATGGAAACTGCATGATCATGGGAGACTTTAACTTCCCAGATATAGACTGGAGGACGAGTGCTAGTAATAATAATAGGGCTCAGATTTTCCTAGATGCGATAGCTGATGGATTCTTTCATCAAGTAGTTGCTGAACTGACAAGAGGGGATGCCATTTTAGATTTGGTTTTGGTGAGTAGTGAGGACCTCTTGGAAGAAATGGTTGTAGGGGACAACCTTGGTTCAAGTGATCATGAGCTAATTCAGTTCAAACTGAATGGAAGGATAAACAAAAATAAATCTGCAACTAGGGTTTTTGATTTCAAAAGGGCTGACTTTTGAAAATTAAGGAAAATAGTTAGGGAAGTGGATTGGACTGAAGAACTTATGGATCTAAAGGCAGAGGAGGCCTGGGATTACTTTAAGTCAAAGCTGCAGAAGCTATCGGAAGCCTGCATCCCAAGAAAGGGGAAAAAATTCATAGACAGGAGTTGTAGACCAAGCTGGATGAGCAAGCATCTCAGAGAGGTGATTAAGAAAAAGCAAAAAGCATACAGGGAGTGAAAGATGGGAGGGATCAGCAAGGAAAGCTACCTTATTGAGGTCAGAACATGTAGGGATAAAGTGAGAGAGGCTAAAAGTCAAGTAGAGTTGGACCTTGCAAAGGGAATTAAAACCAACTGTGAAAGGTTCTATAGCCATATAAATAAGAAGAAAACAAAGAAAGAAAAAGTGGGACCGCTAAACACCGAGGATGGAGTGGAGGTCAAGGATAATCTAGGCATGGCCCAATATCTAAACAAATACTTTGCCTCAATCTTTAATGAGGCTAATGAGGATCTTAGGAATAATGGTAGCATGACAAATGGGAATGAGGATATGGAGGTAGATATTACCATATCTGAGGTAGAAACAAAACTCAAACAGCTTAATGAGATTAAATCAGGCGGCCCAGATAATCTTCATCCAAGAATATTAAAGGAATTGGCACATGAAATTGCAAGCCCATTAGCAAGAATTTTTAATGAATCTGTAAACTCAGGGGTTGTACTGTATGACTGGAGAATTGAACTAATGAACTAGCCAATGAACTAACATAGTTCCTATTTTTAAGAAAGGTAAACAAAAGTGATCCAGGTAACTACAGGCCTGTTAGTTTAACATTTGTAGTGTGCAAGGTCTTGGAAAAAATTTTGAAGGAGAAAGTAGTTAAGGACATTGAGGTCAATGGTAAATGGGACAAAATACAACATAGTTTTACAAAAGGTAGATCATGCCAAACCAACCTGATCTCTCCTTCTTTGAGAAAGTAACAGATTTTTTAGACAATGGAAATGCAGTGGATCTAATTTACCTAGATTTTAGTAAGGTGTTTGATATGGTGCCAAATGGGGAATTATTAGTTAAATTGGAAAAGATGGGGATCAATATGAAAATTGAAAGGTGGATGAGGAATTGGTTGAAGGGGAGACTACAGAGGGTCAGACTGAAAGGTGAACTGTCAGGCTGGAGGGAGGTTATCAGTGGAGTTTCTCAGGAATCAGTTTTGGGATCAATCTTATTTAATCTTTTTATTACTGACCTCGGCACAAAAAGTGGGAGTGTGCTAATAAAGTTTGTGGATGATACAGAGCTGGGAGGTATTGCCAATTTAGAGAAGGACCGGGATATCATACAGGAGGATCTGGATGACCTTGTAAACTGGCGTAATAGTAATAGGATGAAATTTAATAGTGAGAAATGTAAGGTCATGCATTTAGGGATTAATAACAAGAATTTTAGTTATAAGCTGGGGATGCATCAATTAGAAGTAACGGAGGAGGAGAAGGACCTTGGAGTATTGGTTGACCACAGGATGACTATGAGCCGCCAATGTGACATGGCCGTCAAAAAAGCTAATGTGGTCTTGGGATGCATCAGGCGAAGTATTTCCAGTTGAGATAAGGAGGTGTTAGTACCGTTATACAAGGCACTGGTGAGACCTCATCTGGAATACCGTGTGTAGTTCTGGTCTCCCATGTTTAAGAAGGATGAATTCAAACTGGAATAGGTACAGAGAAGGGCTCCTTCTCAGGATGATCTGAGGAATGGAAAACCTGTCTTATGAAAGGAGACTCAAGGAGTTTGGCTTGTTTAGCCTAACCAAAAGAAGGCTGAGGGGAGATATGATTGCTCTCTATAAATATATCAGAGGGATAAATACTAGGGAGGGAGAAGAATTATTTAAGCTCAGTACCGATGTGGACACAAGAACAAATGGATATAAACTGGCCATCAGGAAGTTTAGACTTGAAATTAGATGAAGGTTTCTAACCATCAGAGAAGTGAAGTTCTGGAACAGCCTTCCAAGGGAAGCAGTAGGGGCAAAAGACCTATCTGGCTTCAAGATTAAACTCTCTAAGTTTATGGAGGAGATGGTATGATGGGATAACATGATTTTGGCAATTAATTGATCTTTAACTATTCATGGTAAATAGGCCCAATGGCCTGTGATGGGATGTTAGATGGGGGCGGGATCTGAGTGACAACAGAGAATTCTTTCCTGGGTATCTGGCTGGTTTATCTTGCCCACATGCTCAGGGTTCAGCTGATCGCCATATTTGGGGTCAGGAAGGAATTTTCCTCCAGGGCAGATTGGAAGAGGCCCTGGGGGGTTTTCGTCTTCCTCTGTAGCATGGGGCATGGGTCACTTGCTGGAGGATTCTCTGCACCTTGACGTCTTTAAACCATGATTTGAGGACTTCAATAGCTCAGACATAGGTGAGAGGTTTATTGCAGGAGTGAGTGGGTGAGATTCTGTGGCCTGAATTGTGCAGGAGGTCAGCCTAGATGATCATAATGGTCCCTTCTGACCTTAATATCTATGAACGAATAGCCATGGATCTGGTGGGGCCCCTAGAGAAGACAGCTCTGGGCCACCAACATGTGCTTGTGGTCCTGGACCATGCAACCCAGTACCCGTCCCCCTGTGCAACACGACTTCCAAGACAATAGCTAAGGAGCCTGTACAGATCTTTGCCAGGGTTGGGCTACCGAAGGAGATATTGACTGATCAATGGACACCTTTCGTGTCCAAGCTGATGAAATATCTCTGTTCGTTGCGCCACGTACAAGCCCTACGGACTTCTGTATACCACCCGCAAACTGACGGCCTCATGGAAAGGTTCAATAGGACCCTCAAGGCCATGATCAGGAAAGTGGTGAGCCGGGATGGGAAAGATTGGGATACCTTATTGCCTTATCTCATGTTTGCCCCGCAAGTCTCTCTCTTTGAACTACTATACTGGCGCCACCCCTGGGGCATATTGGATATAGCCAGAGAAGCCTGGGAAGAGGATTAAAATCCCGGAAGGAACATAGTCGAGCATATACTGAAGATGAGAGATCGTATAGCCCCAGTTACGCCCATTGTACGGGAACACTTGAAGAAAGCACAGGAGACCCAATGAACCCATTACAACCATCAAGCAAAGGTTCAACAGTTCCAACCGGGGGATCGGGTGATGGTACTGGTGCCAACAGCAGAGAGTAAACTTTTGGCCCAGTGGCAGGGACCCCATGAAGTGGTCGAAGCCGTGGGGGAGGTGAACTATAAGGTGCGGCAGCCAGGCCCCTGGAAACCGGAGCAAATTTCCCACATCAATCTTCTAAAACTGTGGCACAACTGAGAGGCATGCTTAGTCACCCAGGAGAACCTTCCCCAAGAGGATATCACCCAGCTTAATGCCTAACCAAAAGGTCGAGGCAGCCAACATGATCAACTGCAACCGAGATGTGTTCCCTACGAAAGCAGGGCGGATGACTGAGACCTATCACCATATCCGCATGATCCCTGGAGCCAAGATAACATTCAGACCCTACCCAGCAACCAAAAGAGAAGAGATCAAGGTCGAAGTGAAGAAGACGTTAGAATTAGGGGTCATTGAAGAATCTCACAGTCAGTGGTCCAGTCCAATCATACTAGTGCCCAAACCTGACGGTACCACAAGATTCTGTAATGACTTTCGCCGACTGAATGAAGTATCCCAATTCGATGAATACCCCATACCACGCATCGATTGAACTAGTTGACCAACTGGGTAGTGTCCGATTCCTGACTAACCTGAGTTTGACAAAAGGAAATTGGCAGATTCCACTGACCAAAGAAGCTAAAGAGAAGACAGCTTTCTGGAGGGGCTATTCCAGTACACCAGTCTCCCTTTCGGGTTACATGGGGCCCCGGCCACCTTCCAGCACCTCATGGATAAGCTGCTGTGCCCCCATACTAGTTATGCAGCTACCTACCTAGATGATGTAATCATCTACACACAAGACTGGGGAACCCACTTGGAGAAAGTTGAGGCAGTACTGCGCACCTTAAAGCAGGCTGGCCTCACCGCTAATCCCGCTAAATGTGCCATAGGGCTCGTAGAGCCTAAGTACCTGGGGTATATTGTAGGAAGGGGCATAGTGAAATCCCAAATGAATAAGCTAGAGGTGATTCAAAACTGGCCCCGGCCAACCCGGAAGAAGCAGGTCTGCACGTTCCTAAGCATAGTAGGGTATTACCGATGTTTTATTCCCCACTTCGCCACTAGGGCAAGTCCCCTAATGGACCTGGTAAAGGCCCGAGGTCCAGACAGTGAAGTGGACTGATGCAGCAGAGAGGGCGTTCACAGACCTTCAGACAGCCCTCTGTAATGACCCCGTACTCGTAGCCCCAGACTTTAACAAGGAATTTATTTTACAAACAGACATGTCCAAGATGGGGTTGAGGACTGTTCTGTCACAAATGGCGGGAGAAGGGGAACACCCGATCCTCTACCTAAGCAGAAAGCTTCTCCCAAAAGAACAGAAATACGCAGTAGTCAAGAGAGAATGCCTTGCTGTCAAATGGGCCATGGACACACTGCAATATTACCTCTTAGGCTGGCGATTTACTCCTGTGATGGCCCATGCACCCCTCCCCCAGTGGATGCAGCAAAATAAGGAAAAGAACAAAAGGGTCACCAGGTGGTTCTTATCCCTCAAACCATTCCAGTTCCACATACGGCACGGGCTGGATGCCAACACAGCAATGCTGATGGTCTGTCACGAGCACACTGCCTGGCATCCCAAATTGCCCAACTCCATGGTGTTGAGCAAAGGTGGGGAGATATGTGATGGGGCAAGGCCACATGCTTATAGGAAAGTAGTGAGAAACAGGTATATTAGCCCCAGGCTAAATAAATCCCTGTTACCATGGTAACCAAATGACAGTTGGTCCAGGTCGATTAAGACACCTGGGGCCAATTAAGAGCCTCCTAGAAAGCAGTGGAGACAGCTAGGTTGATTGGGACACCTGAAACCAATCAAGGGCTGGCTGGAACTAGTTAAAAGCCTCCCAGTTAGTCAGTTAGGGGTGCGTGTCAGGAGCTGTAGGAGGAAGCTGCACTGCTGGAGAAACTGGGGAGTACAACCCCTATCAGGCACAAGGAAGGAGGCCCTGAGGTAAGGGTGAAGTAGATGTTGAGAAAATGGGGGCTGCTGTGGGGAAGTGGCCCAGGGAATTGTACTGTTCCTGTTTCAAAAATCAGCTACCAATACCTGCTACTATTAGGGTCCCTGGGCTAAAGCCCAGAGTAGAGGGAGGGCCTAGGCTCCCCTTCCCCTCCCCCACTCTCCCTGATTAATCATAGAGACTGTGAGACAACAGAGACTGTGTAAGGGAGGGTTGCTTCTTCCCACCGCCCTTGCTGGCTTATGATGAAAAGGGCTCAGAAGGATGTGACCCTTGCCTCTAGAGAGAGAAGGGCTACATAGTGGGGTGGGGGTCAGAGTGAGCCTCTGAGGCTAGCATAATCCGCCTGGAAGCACAGGACCCACTGAGACAAGGTCGGAGCTTTGTCACGTACTATACTTAATATCCAATTTTAGTCATTTCCTTTTAGGAAAATAAGGGTCCCCTCTTCTCCAGGGAATGGAGATAGCCCTCCATTTCTCTGATAAAAACTAAAGCTTACTTTGGCAAATGGAATACAAGTGCCAAACTTCCCAGAAAATACTAGTATATGAGGTCCCGGTCCACTAAAGCATTTAAGCGTGTGCTTAATTTTAAGCATGAGTAGTGCCACTGACATCAAACAAGCCACATAGACTTCAAGTAATAATAATATTTCTGGGTGTGAGCCATTCAGTAGTAGCAGCAATACTGGTGACACTGTCCCAGGCTGAAACTCTTCCTATTAGTTCTGGCCCAGCTGAATGCTGAAAATATCCTGAGATGTAAAAAAGAGGGTTTCCCTGAGGATAGGACTTTTATCAAACAACTAAATGATAGTTACTAAAGCTGTGGTTCTAAAGCCAAATATGTACTTTAGTTGCTATCTATACAGTTTTAGAATAAGAACATTGCAGAGATATATGAACAGATGTCTTCAACCTTTGTTGTGGTTGTCTTTGAATATGCTCTCCTAGCTCTTTTATTTCCCTTGTATTGTGGGTATATCTGCTTTCACATAAACATCTCCTATTGTGATAGTGTCTCTCTGCTTTCCCTGGAAATATGGGCTTATGTATTTCGTCAGAGCACAAAACATTGTAATAAAAGCAAACCCCACACCTGACAAGGTGTGTGCTGAAACTAGATCCCTTTGGTCTACTGTTGGGCACAGGATGACCTTGTGATCTGGAGGAGGACTCCTGTCTGACTGCAGCACTTCAGATTTAGAGCCATAATTGTGATTTAACATTTCAACACCAAGCATAATCCACAGGCCTGCACTTGGCATCCAGGCTTCCTATACAATGCATGGGGAGAATCAGGTGCTAAGAATAGGCTTTGCAAAAGCAGCATGATGAACAAGGAGCCACTGATGCTAACCAATAGGAAATGCCAAGGAGTGGGGTGTGGCCTAAGCCCACCCCTCAAAGGCAATTAGGCATCTCTCGCCACTTGTGAATTCACAGCTGTGAATCTTTTCCTGGAATTGGGTGCTAAAACTGTTTCTCACACAAAACAGAGGAGAAGATGCTGCTGTCCTACCTTGTAACTTTTTGCCCTGTTGGCCGAGTACTCACCCCTGATGTAGAAGACTTGGGTTCAGTTTTCACATATACCCCCATCTGATATGGCACAGGGAGTTGAACCCAAATCTTTTACCTTTCATAAGCATGCCCCTAACCCCTAAGATAGTTTTTTTTTTCTCTCTCTCAACCTTGCCTGTTGATCCCATTCCACTTTTATGTTAGAAAATTAAACAGTCATTGCACTGAGACATTGAAAATGACTCTATGGCCCACTGGTTAGGGGAACATAAGAACAGCCATACTGGGTCAGACCAATGGTCCATCTAGTCCAGGATCTTGTCTTCCAACACTGGCCAAGGTTCTACAGAGGGAATGAACAGAACAGGTAATCATCTAGTAACCCATCCCTTGTAGCCTGTTCCCAGCTTCTGGCAAACCGAGACTAGGGACACTTCAGAGCATGGTATTGCATCTGTGCCCATCCTGGCTAATGGCCATTGATGGCCCTATCCTCCATGAGTTTATCTAGTTCCTTTTTGAACCCTGTTATAATCTTATTCTTCACAACATCTTCTGGCAAAGAGTCCCACAGGCTGACTGTGCATTGTGTGAAGAAATACTTCCTGTTTGTTTGTTTTTAAACCTGTTGCCTATTAATTTCATTTGATGATCCCTAGTTCTTGTGTTATGAGGAGCAGTAAAGAACACTTCATTATTTACTTACTCCACATCAGTCATGATTGTGTAGACCTCTATCATATCCCCCCTTAGTCATTTGTTTTCCAAGCTGAAAAGTCCCAGTTTTACTAATCTCTCCTCATATGGAATCTATTCCATTTCTCTAATCTTTTTTTATTGCCCCTTTCTGTACCTCTTCCAATTCCAATTTTTTTTTGAGATGGGGTGACCAGATCTTCATCAGTATTCAAGATGTGGGTATACCATAGATTTATATAGAACCAATATGATATTTTCTATCTTATCTACCTCTTTCCTAATGATTCCCCACACTCCATTAGCTTTATTGACTGCCGCTGCACATTGAGTGGATGTTGAAAACTATCCACAATGACTCCAAGATCTTTCCTGAGTGGTAACAGCTAATTTAGACCCCATCATTTTATGTGTAAGTGGGATTATGTTTTCCAATGTGCATTACTTTGCATTTATCAACACTCAATTCCATCTGACATCTTGTTGCCCAATCACCCAGTTTTCGGAGACTCTTTCATATGTAGGAGTCCCAAGTTCAAGTCCCCGTTCTAATGAATTTTTTAATTAGTTATGCAGACAAGGTAGAACAGCTACAATTGGAGACTTGAGAAAGACATATGCCAGAATAACCGATTGCCTAGTAGTTAGTGAATCACCTGCGTGATCTGAATTCAAGTCCCTGCTCAGCATCAGGCTATGGGCTTAGGTCTTTACCTACGTGTGTGTGCGCGCGCTGTAGGGTATAATGGCACCATCACCTAGTGGTGTGTATTTTATGAGAAAGAGCTGACCTGACTTAGGTGCTTAACTCCAGGAAAGAGTTCACAATTGTGTATCCTGAGTGGAGAAAAGTGCTCAACTACCACTGAGGCTTAGATGACAGCCTTGTCCTTGGCATTCCCTACTATCTGACTTAGGTGTCTTCTTGCTCAACCTACTGACTTTTGTGAATCCCAGTCTAAGGGTACATATACATTTGAGCTGTGAGGTGTGGTGCCCAGATCCCATGTATGTACCCACACTAACTCAGCCCAATCTAGCACCTAGGGTGGCCAGTGGTGCTGCAGCACTGGCAATAGCTTGGGCTCGCCACCCAGGTAGGTAGCTGAGGGTCTGGTGGGGTTGTACTCACGGAAGCTAGGCTGAGCTGGTGCCTGTGTGGTGCTAGCTTGAGCACAGCTAGGGCAGGTATGTCTATGCAAGCAGGGAATCACACATCTGAGCTCAAATATAGATGTACCCTAGGGTGACTGACTCTTCCCGTGCATTGAATAGGTAGCCTGAGTGACTAAATTTGGATTGTGGATTCCACTAGGAGAATCAGTAACATAAGTGCTACAGGCAATCTTGCAATAATGTGAAAAATGTTCACATAATTTTGGGGAAAATACATGCACAGTTTTTTCAGCTTTTATAGTGTACGTGTGCTTATTTGTGTATGCCACAGGTCCAGAATTTGATCCAGTACCTACATATAGCATCCCCTCAATATTCACTTTATCTTCATTTATTTGTCTGTGTGGATTCTGATAATGATTCATCTCTGTCACAGCACTAGTCTAATTTCCAGTTTATTACATACAGTAGAAAATAGGAATAGAGAATTTATTCACACACTGCCAAATGCATGTATCATGTTGCTTTTCAAATTAGCTGCAGGCTTTCATCTTTTTCTCTATTTTTCTACAAATCCTAAGATTCCTTCCTGCTTTACTTCAGATGATGATGTTAATAAAAAACCCAAACAAGTCCAAATAACAGACTTTTAAAGAAGACTGGTAAATGAAACATACAAATCTTTAATTTTAAAAAGGAAAAATAATTAAGACTATGAGTTTAAACTTTAACCAGAGAAGTCAATGTTTTCTGTACAACTGTGCTAGATGAGAGGATCATTTTTTGGTTGCATGGACTAAAACATCTGGAAGAATGATCACCAACAGCTAGCAATGGTTTAATTTTAATGGTTTAATTTTAAACCATTGTGACCAACCATAAAAAAGAGTGACTGAACTGATACATGTAATCAATTTAAGCTAAAATACTGACAAAGGACATAATGTCTGAACATTACAAATAACTGGTCAATGGATTTTGATCCTCAGATCTGAGTTAAAATTATCTGCTTGATGCTTCTTTTTATTCATCCTGAAGTACCTGTCAAAGAGAGAACAAACACTAGAAAATCAGTTTAGTACACATCAATTTTTTTAAACAAATATTACATACAAATCCCCTATGGATTGCACAGGAACAGAATATTGATTTCAACAGAATGGCATAAAACTCATACTGGATGGTTTTAACCTTTTTTGGAAAGTAAATGGGAACAAACTCCATCAAATATTATTGCAGTTATCCCTGAACTGCAGTGGTTCAACTACTTTTCATATTAAAAACTATTACTTACTTTGAATTGAAACTTAAAAGTAGCACAGAAAACCATACATTGATTTAATACATATTACTGTAGTTTATCAGTATCCATGGTATAGTTATTAGCAAACGATGGAATTTTTGGAACAGGGATCTTGAACCTGTTTAATTCCATGACTTCTTATCAGCTGCTTCCAGCCAGCCTTCTTCATACGTATGCATGAATTATTTGCTTCTGTTCCCATAATGCTATAAAGGAGGTGTCATTTCTCACACCAGTTTACAAAAGGTGATGAGGGAATTGCCACAATGATATAGTTATCCTAATATGGGATATGGGAAGAAGATCAGCAATTATGATTCTTTTTTATCAGAAGACGGGAGAAATAGAATGATGTAAGACAAAATAGATTTTTCCATCAATAGTACTGATAGTATTGTTGTAGTGGAGATAGAGTAGCTTGCAGTAAGCAGGTCTGATCTATGACCAGTCACAGACCTCAGTGAATCTGATGGGCATGAAACTCATCTTTCATTCAGGCTAAATGAGGAAGCAGTTACATGCCCCTTTGTCTAGTGATAACTGACACAATGGAAACTACTGCCCATGGACTAGACCATATGCAAGGCCTGAGAAAAAGCTAGAGCAATTCTGGTTGAGTGGTTTCTCTAGGGATTGACAATAGGAGGGCTGGGGATTAAATGAGGGATGGAGAAAGGGAGTGTGCACTCGCACGTGTGTATGTGTGAGTGTGCCAGAAAGCTATGGAGAGACAGCAATACAAGTACTGGTAGCATGGCCCTGACAGAAAAGATCTTTTTGGTCAGATTGGTGAATGTAAAGGTAGGCTTGGAATTGTGAGCAAGGAAACTACCTCCTGTTGTCTGATCCAACTGTTCAGAGGAACAGGACTTTGTGTCCATTCTTTGTAAATAACAAAGGCTGTGTCATGGAAATACTTAACACTACACCGATTTTTTCCTCCCAACATAAAAAAAGGTGGAAGACCCTGAATATTGGCGAAAGGCTTAGGCTAAAAAGCGCAAAGTCAAAGATGGCCAAAAGGAATTAAAACAGCACATAAACAGGAGCGGGAGACTTTGCAAAAGATATTGAAGCAATAGTGGGAGGTTTATCAGAAAGGACTGAGATGACATGCAGTCTAAGGCCATGTCTACACTAGTAGTTATGTTGGTAAAATTTTGTCACTCAGGGGTTTGAAAAAATACCCGCTGAGCAACATAACTTTTGCTGTCATAAGCGCACACATGCACAGCACGATGCCAATGAGAGATCTCATTGAGCTAGTTTTATTATGTTGACAGGAGAGCTCTCTTCCATCGGCATAACAAGGCTACGCGAGCCCTCTGACACCGGCACAGCTGTGTTGGTACAACTGTGCCGCTGTCAGCTTGTAAGTATAGACATGGCCTAAATCTTTCTTCAGGCAGCAGCTACAAAGTATCTGGGCAGACTGAGAAGGCCAGCTGGAACACTCACGCTCTGGACTGGCAAGGCAGATAAATGAGGCGACAAGCAAACTGACTCCCATGGATCAGAAAGTTTCCTAGGAACTACAGGAGATTAGGGGAGCCTTGCCTAACATGTAACCTGTTCACAGTGCTTGCTGAAGCAAGGATTTAGGAGCTAAAAATCAGCTTCAGAGGGATATCAAAGGAGTGCAGATCACAATGGAAGGCAGCTGCCTGGATGAGGAACGGGGCTAGCCAGAGAAGTTGGGTAAGCCTCGACATTTGCAAAGTTTTTCTGTCTTGTCTGTAACCCACAGAAGCCCAGATGGCAGAGGGTGATTGTCCCAACTCAAGTAGTAGTGTGGTCACTTTGCTTGCAACCTGCATCTCTTTACCTCCATTTGTCATGTCTATTTAGATTGCAAGAGGTCTGGGTCAGGATCCATGCTTTCCCATGAGTTTATATGGTACCATCACAATAGCGCCACTCTGCCATGCATTTTTGTATTTTTAAACCCTAGAATTCCTCAGTAAAAATTAAGAAATCTTTTAGTCAGATGATTCACCAGTACTGTAGTTTAATTGGAGATTACTTACCTCTTTTCTTACATTTAGGATATGCTAATTTCCCCTCTATACACTGTACTCTAAATGCAAATATTGGATTCCTCACATATCCATTTTTACAGTCAAATTCAATAAAATCTCCACTTTCTGAATACAATTTAGCGGTCTCCCTCCATTTCAGCTCAAGATTGTTTTTCTCCATCTCTTCTGGGGATACTGTACATGGCTCTGGAAAAATAAAAATGTAATGTCATTATGTACATGTGGATCTATTATTGGAAATTTGATTCACTAACTGTATTGACACTGACCCTGTCCCCAAAAGCTTTACATAGTTAAATAAAACAGGGAAATATTTTCAGACAAGATTTGAAAAGTAAAGGAGAGATGGTACGGCTGAGAGAACACAAAGGAACTCTAGAGAAGGAGGCTTTTACACCAAACAGTGTGATATTGTGGGAAGGGACAGAGAGGAGACAGGGGCTAGATGAACAGAGAGAGAGAGAGAGAGAGAGAGAGAGAGAAGATTTGATTCCTTTTTACAATGTGGCCCCTTTGTGCCACTCAGCTAATGCAAATGGGCCACAACCTAACCATACCTGGCCAACAGAATACTCTTCACGTGGAAGGATGCTCTTTGCTGGCATAAAGCTAGCAAATCAGGCTCCCCATTGTCATCCCCCATCCCTTTTGTATAGGTGACATGGCAGGAGAGAAAGGGGACATGTCAGGTTATTCCCGATATGTGAAGTCAGATCCAGGACAAACCACCCCACAAGATAAGTTCACCATAATTTAGGAACTACACAGAAGTAGTTGCACAGCTTTGGAACACTGCACCACAATATACTCCAGCCATTCCCTCATGAGGGCATGTCTACACTTATCAGTAGATTGATACTGCTGCAATCAATGCAACGAGTGTTGATTTAGTGGGTCTGATGAAGACACGCTAAATCGATGGGAGAGCGCACTCCCATCATTTTGTGTACTCCACCTCCCTGAGAAGCATAAGGGAAGTCGACGGGAGATGCTCTCCCATCAACACAACACAGCGTAGCCACCACTGTAAGTGGATCTAACTACATCAACTTTAGTTACGTTATTCATGTAACTGAAGTTGTGTAAGTTAGATCGATTTACCATGATAGTGTAGACCAGGCTCACTCTGAGCATATGGAGGTTAGAAAGACACTGGTGTAGAGCAGACTACATTGGTTTTATGCTATTAGAGCACCCCCTAGGCAAAAGCGGAATCTGCTGCTGCTCATGCCATCATCATGTCTACTCCTGGCACTAAAGAGCAATGACCAATATTCCTCATGCCGTTCTGTAAATTACTGAATTGCAGTTCATAGCGTCTACTCTAATTGAAAGCTTTTCAACTAAAAATATATTTGAATACATCTTTTCATTTACAGTAAACATTGGTTTATTGTAGTGGATTTTTACAGGTTTTAACTGAGATATTATTTTGGGGGTACATTCTAAATACTTATAATGGCATGGCTGTTTGCCACTTCCAGATCTTTTAAAAAAAATATGCAGTGATATCCCTAAAAAGAAGGAGAATCTTCCCCTAACATATTCCTGTCTAAACCAGGAGTAACTCCATTCAGACTGATGGAATTAATGTGGTGTTACGCCAGTACACGTGACATCAGAATTGGGCTCATAATACGAAAAATATATACTCATCACAGTTCTTTTTCATATATTAGATTTTTGTACCTACCTAAGCAAACTGGTGGTTCTGTCCATTGGCCAGACTCGCAGTGAACAAATGGACCTCCCCTCATTCTGTGTAAACTTTTGCATCTATATTCTACGGTTGAACCTGATTCATATACTGGCTGTACAAAGGCAATGGTGTCTCCATTATCAATAGCGGGTGGGGGCCCACACTTTCCAGCAGCCTCTAAAAGTAAATATAGAAATAGAGAATATTTGCATCAGCGATTATTTACAGTAAATACTGTAAGATCACAAATATTACACAACACCGCTATCAATATACTCTGACAGAGCCGGAAAAATCCCAAGGGAAATGTGAAAAAGAGTGAGCCTGATATTGGAACTGAACACAAAAGACTGAAAGTTTTATCTTTATAGTTGAAGCAGCATGATATTTGTTTATTAACAACTAACACTATGGAACTGATGACAAAATAGGTAACTAGCTACTCCAGCTTTGTGAAGACCCGATTCCACGTTGCTTTTCAAGCAGAGAATGTAGGTTAGTTTGAGATCTTTTGGGTCAATCATCTCTGCCCTACTAATCCCACCATTCTGCCTTAAACACTGACTAGCAGGGAAATGGAAAGTGAGAGGCTTTGGCCCAACTCCTCTCCTCCTCAGGCTCATGTGGACCAATCAACCTGCTTTTTATCACTGAGGAGTGCATCCATGTACAGTACCTACTCTCTCCATGACCATATTACCATGTAGAGTGTTGGATGCACCCAGCACTTGTCTCAGACTATTGTGAATTATGACATTACCATAGTATCTAAATATTGATAGAAGAGCGAGACTGAGGATAAAATAATGATAAGAGGATGCACGCTAAATAGAAGTTGGGATAATACACACCAAAGGAGTGGAATATGAAACGCAGAATAACACTAGAGAGATAAATGGGTGTGAATAGTACAAAAAATGAGGGGAGAAAGGAAAGAATGAATCTGAGGACAGGAAAGCCTATTGATGTCCCTATAATTGATGAACTCATAAATGTAGCTAAGCTTTGCCTTTTGGAAAGGTCCCTCAGTGAGGTGGATTTTAAAAGTAATTAATAGAGAAGCCAAACTCATAATTTGAAATGTACTTTCAAATGCCAGCTGCCATTTCCTCTCTCTGCTTCTCTTCTCATAGAAAGGGATTGGGATAAACAAGGTAAAATTTTGAAAATGCTAAGGCTACAAATTAACATGGGTAGTAAAAAAGCTTTACTTGTACTGATCATATAATTTGACAGGTTTCCCTGAGCCCTTTTTTGCTTTATGACCCGCTTCTTTTGCCTTATGTCTCATCCCTAGATCTCATTTTTAGAATTGTGCATTTCTGGCACTGGTAGCCATTTTGAAAAAATGTTTTGCCTTTCTATTTAATTTATTCTTATTAAATGCATTAGAATTAAAGAAATATGTTTCTTGCCCTTTCCTCATTTTGGCAAGAAAACATTTTATATATTTAGTGCAATTCTAAATAAATTCTAGTAAAAAAGTATGCAAAATTTTAACAGAAAAATAGAGAGGCTAACATGCATCTTGAGAGAAAAATGACAGTTAGTACATTAATAGTTTACAGAAATCTTAGTAATGGCCAAATAAAGAAGTGTTAAGACACAGGTGAACATGAATATTCCTCACTCTTAGAGGAAAATATTTTTAATAGTACTTTTCTATAGAAGAATATTTAGAGAATTATTTTTACAAAAAAAATTATGCAGTTAGTACAATTCTAAATAAAGTTGATTATACAATTCCACAAAGAATTATTGATGAATGATTAAATAATGTAATGACTATTTAGAAATGCACTAACTGCATAAAAAGAATATATTCTACTAAAAGTACAGCATTCTATATATGTATTAACACTTCTCCTTTATGCCTCTATCATTAAGACTTTGTATAATTATTTAATGACTATTTAAAATACAGTAAATGCATAAGAATATTTTCAGCTAAAACTCTGATTTCATATATATTAACATTCCTCCCTTATTCCTCTGACCTTAAGGCTTTATTTAGAAATGTACTAGCTGCATAAAAAATACTTTTGCTAAAATGAAATTAGGGCTGTCAATCACTGTTAACTCACACAAACAACTCAAAACAGATTAACTCAATTAAAAAAATTAATAGTGATTATTTGCTGATTCAATTGCCCCGTTAAGCAATAATAGAATACCAATTTAAATGTATTATAAATATTTTGGATTTTTTTCTACATTTTCAAATATATTGATTTCACTTACAACACAGAATACAAAGTGTATAGTGATCACTTTATATTTTTATTACAAATATTTGCACTGTAAAAAGATAAACAAAAGAAATAGTATTTTTCAATTCACCTCATACAAGTACTGTAGTGCAATCTCTATCATGAATGTGCAACTTACAAATGTAGATTTTTTTGTTACATAACTGCACTCAAAAACAAAATAATGTAAAACTTTAGAACCTACAAGTCCACTCAGTCCTACTTCTTATTCAGCCAGTCGCTAAGACAAACAAGTTTGTTTACATTTATGGGAGATAATGCTGCCTGCTTCTTATTTACAATGCCACCTGAAAATGAAAAAAGGCATTCACATGGCACTGTAGTAGCCAGCATTGCAAGTTATTTACATGCCAGAAATGCTAAACTTTCATATGCCCCTTCATGCTTCAACCACCATTCTAGAGGACTGCTATTAAAACTAGGATTAATTGTGATGTTTTTAGTTTCGTGATTAATTATTTCATTGTTTGACAGCCTTAGAAATAACGCATGTTAACATATATGTATTATACAATTTTTTCTGCCATTACTACATTACATTGCCCTGAGGCTGAAGCAGAAAATGTGACAGAAGTTTCTGAAAGTCACGGATTCCATGACTTCTGTGATCTCCATGTCATAATCTTAGCCTTAGTCATAGTACCAATCAATGTAAACAATTGTTGCAGATTAGTATCTAGTTAGTTTTTAGAATCACAATTTTGGCTTTCAGAAAAAGGTGCTGTTACTCTGCAGATTTTTTTTTTAATATTCATATTCACCCAGACAGCCAATGAAATCCTGGTATGTCAAAAAAAATGAACCAGTAGAGTGACATCACTTTTTTCTGGAAGTTTAATGATATGTGGTGTTATCCTGGTCCTACTGAAGTCAAACAAAGTTTCTTCCACTGACTTCAATGGAGTGGGCATTTCACTAATTGTCTCTTGTGTACTGTCTAGCTCATCTGGAAGTGGTAGTGAAACTGTGGTCCTAAAAAATACAAAAAAGAGCACCATCATGCAACCTTATTCACATTATGTTGTGGGTCAAATCCTGAAGGCCTAACATCAGACTAGTGAAATGCCGACAGACCCCGGTCATCGGCTGGCAGGATCAACCCTGGGACCTCAGGAGCTAAATGCATGAGCCTCTACGGCATGAGGTAAAAGCCATATGGCCCTTAGCTAAGGCTGTAGCAGACTCATTAATCTCTAAGTGGTCCCTGTGTCATGAGAGGGAAAGAGCACCACACCCAGGAGGTGTGTGGGTTACACTAGGTACACTGAAGTCAATGTTAACTACTCAACATGAGTAGGGGTGGCAAAATTTGGCCCTCAACCTTTACTCAGAAGTTACTCAGGCCAAACTCCCATTGAAATCCACTGAGGATTTGCTTGAATAAGGAGCTGAGGGCCAGAGCCTATGTGAGAATTTTATCATTAACGCTCCACATGACCATTGCCAAGAACATCACAGACTAGAAATAGATTTGCTTTCTGGCTTTCGAGTGAGCATAAAGTTGTGCATTAAAAGAAGAGATACAGGAAAGCAAACTCTTCTGAATGAGAGTGAAGTTTTTGATTCTAACAATATCATCACTAGTGGGCTATTTTAGAAATAGGAAAGTGAAATACCTCTGCATTCTGGTGGTTGGGACCACTTCCCTTGCTGACATGTTACCGTCGGAGACCCAATAAGGCTCAGACCTTGTCTACATCGATAACGCACCCTTTCGCCAGGGAAATACCTTCGCTGCTTAGCACCTAGAATCCTACCATAAGAAATCTCTGGTGCAGGTGCACATCTCATATCTGAAAAGACATATGAAAACACAATCACTGACACTTTCCATGAAGGACATCAGGTTAGCACTTACGGTATTCCATTAGCTGTATGCAAATTCTATTCAAATCCTCTAGTGATTAACCAGTCCTGTTTAACAGAATACTTTAAATTGCAGGGAGGTGACAAAAAGGCTATCCGATAGTGAATTGTTTTGTGTTAAGATTCATGGATGGGTTAAGATGCAAGTCAAACAAAATTATCAAGTTTCTGGAAAACATTTAATGCTTGACAAATCAATCTTTATTCTGTTCGAAACTTTCCGGCCAGCTCTCTACATATCATATTGTGCTCTTCCTCACTAACTCACTTGGACTTTATGCTCTGTGGTTGAGGTGGCTATGCCAACTAGACTCTGCCAAGTTCTCCCCAGAAATAACAAGGACAAAGCCGTGTAAGCTTCTTCAATAACTTCTTCTGTTCCCCTTCCATGCAAACGTGGTAGGGCCTTCAGGACTCCAAATCCTTGACTCTCAGGTGACTAGCCAGAGGAAAGGAGTGTCTTTGCAGGAGCCACTTGCCTTTCCAGTTTTCATTCTGGCCCCTGACAACACAGCTCCAGCATGTGTCCGACTAATGATTCTCAAATCCATGAGGAGACTTTGCAGAGTGTTAGTTGCCAGTGTCAGCTCTGATTAAATAATCATTGTAAAAAGAGCAGAGCGGAGCTGAGTTTCTCCCTTGGAGCATCAAATCATCATCCTCTTTTGACTGTTCTGTGTCAGTAGCACTGCTAGCTACTAAAATGAGATACTGTTTATATATATTTACAGCCTAAGGATCAGCAAATGACCAACTGCTTGACAGACCACCTCCTTTCCCAAGAGATATTGGCACTGGAATCAGTGAAGGTCCTGGATCTGTGGCTGCACTGAATGCAAGGGCTTCACAAAATTGGCAGCTCTTCAAAAGCTAGGCAGTCCAACTTGGGCAGAGCAGGGCCAATATGACTTAGTGGAGAGGTGTATAAGCATATGCTGCACCTTCCCTGAAAGGACAAGCAGCTAAGGGTACAGCACAACTGTATTTGCATAGGTGTGCATAGCTCTTTCTTTTTGAGCTTCAGCCTTTAGCTGTTTAGTTCCTATTTCAATCTGGGTTGCAATAATGGGAAGGAGGTACAGACAGCAATTCCAGCAACTGGATGGGGGGAATATTACCATTTAGTTAAATGCACTGTATCTCCTGGCCAGCTGGCAGAAAACAATTGATGGGAAGCAGGGCTCAAACTGGGTTGTGTCACAGTCAGCACTTTTTTCGGGGGGAGGGAAGGGTTATTTTATATGCTTCACACTCTGAGATTTCACATGGAAAACTAAAGTAAAGAGCATGAGGAAAACCATAAAAATAACTGAATGAGTGTAACTGATGCCAAGATGCCTGCCTGGTTCTGCGCTTAGCTTGGAAAGATATTCCTAAGTGGGGTGAATACCTTGTGAATCTAAATGGGGTTGGCTCAGATGTCCAACTATTTCACTGGTGATCAAAGCAGGTAAAATAACCGAAAGAGTATCACAGAACTGTACAGTCAACAGAGAATGGATGGCATTTAGGAGATAGCCGCCGCTTTCTCCCCCCTCAACTTCCAAGCTCTAATTCTGGGGTCAGGAGGATTCTTTCCTGACTCTAATGGCTCTTGCTGCAGACTCATGCAGACATCACAAAACCAGTTATGTTCAGTTGAATATTTTCAAAACCATGCAGACTAGAACCAATATGTTTTAATGAAGGTTGAGATTCTGATGTCAACATAGGACCCTGAGAGCCAGAGTAGGTTCCTTAACCCAGCCCTGTAGGTTCTTAACCTGTAGAGTAGGTTCTTAACCCAGCCCTGCCCAAAGGTATATGAAAACCACACTGTGAGGCAATCCTGTTTTGAGCATCTGCAGAATCTCCTGAGAGTAACATCTCGCCTTGGTGTACCAAGAAAGTAGAGATTAAGAGAGTACCACCAACTCCCCAACCCCCAGCTTGAGCCCCAGTGAAAGGGTGGGACTGACTCCTGCATAAAACTCCCAGAAAGGGATAAAAATGTAAAATACAAAGAGCAACATTATCTGAATCAGCTCACTACAGCTACTAATGGTTTGGTTCAGCTAGTAAAATGGCTGCCAACATACTAGCAATATACTATGGTATGAGTTCCAGCAATGATAATGTGCAAGAAGCATACTCAGGGAGTCCAGACACCAGATGGGGTCTACACTATTTGGTGAAGTCTGCTCTCAGTTCTGGCCACAAGTTGGCAGACAAAACCAAATGCTTCTTAGTAAGATAAAGTTGGACAGTAGGGATATGATAAATCTACTTTGGTTGGGTAGCCAAATATCAAACAACTGTTTGTATTCAACTGTTCCTCAGTTCCAGAGAGGCCAGCGCTCCCAGAAGGAAAGAGACAGCATGAAGAACTATGGATGACCACTTAATCGGTGCAAAGATTCCAGGCAGTGCAGCATAAGGAACTGCAAGACATATCCTCACTAAGTATATGTAGCATTAGTTCATGAGTATTCACTCAGGTCCTGCAGAATACAAAATAGGAGGAAGTTGCTCACTTTGTGCAGTAACAATGGTAATTCAAGATGTGTGTCCCTGTGGGTGCTCCACTGTAGGTGTATCTGCGCCCTTGCGCCTCTATTCGGAGATTTTTGGTAGCAGCGTCCATTAGGCATACATTGAGTGTCCAGATGGGGTGGGATCTGAGTTACTACAGAGAATTCTTTCCTGGGTATCTGGCTGGTGAATCTTGCCCACATGCTCAGGGTTCAGCTGATTGCCATATTTAGGGTCGGGAAGGAATTTTCCTCCAGGGCAGATTGGAAGAGGCCCTGGGGGTTTTTCGCCTTCCTCTGCAGCATGGGGCATGTGTCTCTTGCTGGATGATTCTCTGCACCTTGAAGTCTTTAAACCATGATTTGAGGACTTCAATAGCTCAGACATAGGTGAGAGGTTTATTGCAGGAGTGGGTGGGTGAGATTCTGTGGCCTGCATTGTGCAGGAGGTCAGCCAAGATGATCATAATGGTCCCTTCTGACCTTAATATCTATGAGTCTATGGGTCTGTGAGCCAGCACATGTTTTCTCCCTCCCTCATGGTCTGCCTTGAGGCTACCTAGCACTGCGCAGGCGAACCCCGCTCAGTTCCTTCTCTACTGCAGACCCCTTATGGAGAACTCTGAAGTAGAGGGGGGGGAGCACCCATTGGGGGACACATCTCGAAGAACCATCATTACTCCACAAGATGAGTAACTTCTTCTTTGAGTAGTGTCTCTATGGATGCTCCACTGTAGGTGACTCCCAAGCAGTACCGACCACGACTGGAGGTTGGACTTTGGAGTGGAGTCTATTACTACAAAGAGTACTGCGGAGCCAAAGATGGCATCAGAGACTGCATTTCCAGTGATCACATTATGTTCTGCGAAAGTGTTGGCAGAGGCCCAAGTTGCTGCTCTGCAGATTTCCAAGATTTGTGACCGAGGTAAAAATTGACCTCATGGAGTGCATACGGACTCCGGACGGAGGCAGCAGGTTGCGCCCTTGATAACAGCGATTAATGAAACCAGAGACCCATTTGGATAGTCTTTGAACCGATATTGCTGAGTGTTTGGATCTTTCTGTGAGTGAAAGGAAGAGTTATGGGGACTTCCTGAAGTCCTTAGCTCTGTCCGAGTAGAGGGATAGTGCTCTTCTAACATCTAGCATATGCAGAATCGCCTCCCTGCTGTCACAATGTAGTTTTGGGAAAAAAACAGGAAAATGGATCTGTTGATTCATATTCATATATGGAAAGCAAAGGCAGCTTTAGGGAGAAATTTGGCATGTGGCCTCAGAGTTACTTTGACTTTAAAAAAGACCATGTATGGTGAGTGTGCCATCAGGGCTGCTGTTTCTCCTGTGTTCCTAGCTGAGGTGATACAATTAGAAATGCTGTCTTCATACAGGGGTGGCGAGTTGTATGGGCCTGTGGTGCCCGCGCTCCAGCAAATTCAGGGCCCAGGAGGCCTGCCTCCTCCAATGATAGGGGCCAGGTCTCTCCCCCAGCCCTGCCTGCTGCCCCCACGTGCCTCCTGTGCTGAGTGTCCCTGCCTGCCCTGGGGAGCAGGGGGCTGTCCCCTGGAGCTCTGCGCTGCGCTCCCTCACTGACTGCTGCCGGCTACAAGGGAGCGGCACCAGGGGCAGGCTGAGGCAGCTGCTGCGCCAGAGGAGGGGAGGAGGTGCATGGCATCCCCCCTCCACACACACACCCCAGCAGGCGACTCTGAGTCGACTCCAGGGGGAGAGGGAACTTATCCTGGCTGGACCTCCTAAGCAGCAGCCTGCCAGTGGGGAGAGGGCTAGGGGGAGTCCTCTCTGGTCCCCAGCTCTGAGGCTGCCTGCTTGCTGCACCACAAACTCCTCATCCCCAGCCCCATGCCCCGCACCAGCCTCCCTCTGTCCCAGCCCAGAGCCCGCACCCAGCACCCAAACCTGCTCCCACACCCAGCACCCCAAACCCCCTGTCCCAGCCCAGAGCCTGCACCCAGCACCCAAACTCCGTCCCAGAGCCCACACCCCTCCCGCACCCAAACTTTCTCACAGAGCCTGCACCCCAAACCCCCTCCCGCACCCAAACTCCCTCCCAGAGCCTTAGGCAGGTGTGGTGGGTTGGGACTTGAACCCATTCTGGCCACCATCAAAAATTATACAAACCTGTCGCCCCTACATGGACAGGTGTAAGAGAGAACAAGTTGCCATGGGCTCAAAGGGAGGTCTAATCAAAGCCCTGAGAACTAGATTAAGATCCCAGGCTGGAGTAGGTGGTCTCACATGTGGGAAGAGATTCCCAATGCCCTTAGGGAATCTATGTATCAGCAGGTGATCGAACACTGAGTATCTATCTACGTGGTGTTGGAAACCCATTTTCAACGTGAGATGTACCTTAAGGGAGCTGAGTGAGATTTTTGACCTCTTGAGATCTAAAATGTCGTGTAAAATAAGAGAGAGGGAAGATGAAGTTCGGTCTATGTGCTTATAATGACAACACACTTGGAATCATTTCCATTTTGTAGGTACGTACATCGAGTGGTCAACTTTCAGCTGTGTAGAAACACGTCTTTCACCTTGTCAGAGCATTCTGCCTCTAAGCCTTGGATCCAAGAAGGAGCCAAGCCTGGAGACAGATGACCTGCAGGTTGGGATGAAGGATCAGCCCATTGTTTTGAGAGAGCAGCTAAGGAATGGGCCAAAGAGGAACTGGAGAACATATTGCCATCTTTGTCAGGTAAGGGAACCAGACTTGTCTTGGCCAGGAGGCGGCAATCAGGATAACTCTCCCTTTGTCTCATTGAATTTTCAACAGTACCTTGGATAGAAGAGGAAACCGGGGAAAGGCATACAAGAGGTTCCCATCCTATGGGAGGAAGAGGGCATCTCCCAGTGAATGTTTCTCCGGACTGGCCCTGCAGCAATAACAAGGACATTTCTTGTTTCGGTAAGTAGCGAAGAGATCCATAGTCGGGGTTCCCCAAAGGGCAAATATATTTTAAAACACCTCTGAGTTCAGTTGCCATTCGTGGTCGTGAGAAAAATTCCAACTGAGACTGTCAGCTGTCAAGTTCTGTATCCCTGGTACATAGACAGCTGAGATAAGCACATTGTGATGGATGCATCGATTCCAAAGTTTGAGTGCTTCAGTGCAGAGGGAGGGACATCTGGCACTCCCCTGGTGATTTATGTAAAACATACAGGTCATATTGTCCATCACGACCTTAGTGTGGGTGTTCTTGATGGAAGGCAGAAAGTGTGCACAGGCATTCCTGACAGCTCTTAGCTCCAAACATTGATATGGAGGATCACTTCTGTGAAAGGCCACTTGTGCACTGAACCTTGTGGTTGTATAGGTGAGGTCCCCAGCCTATTAGAGAGACATCCATTGTTAGAGTCAGCGTCAGTGGCGGTTGCATGAATGGAATGCCTGCTCGGATATTGGATGGGTCTTTCCACCAATCCAGAGAGTGCTTTACTGTGAAGGGCAGTGATAACAGTTTGATTAGTCTGTCCCTGTTAGGGGACTAGACAGATGTGAGCTGCATCTAAAGACACTTCATGAACATCTGGGCATTTGGAATGACAAAGGTGCGTGCTGTCATATGACCTAGCAGCTGCAGGCAGTTCCTAGCTGATGTTTGGGGCTGGTCTGGACTGTCTCTATGAGACTTGTAAGGGTGGTAAGTCTGTGTAGTGGGAGGAGTGCTCTCACTTGTACTGCATTGAGGTTGGCGCTGATAAACTCCAGTCGCTGTACTGGGTTTAGTGTGCTGCTATGATGGAGAGAACGCTGGAGAATACCCTGAGTGGATCAGTCTGTACTGATAAAGGTCCTACCCAAAGGTAAACCATAGGAATCTCCTGTATGACAGTTATATTGAGATATGGAAGTAGGCATTGTGTAGCTCAAGGGCCAGAAATCAATCTCTTTGCTCTAGAGCTGGAATAATGGCTGCTAACATGACCATCTTGAACTTCTGTGCCTTCCCATATTTGTTTAATGCCCTTAGATCTAGAATGGGCCTCCAACTCCCTTCGCCTTGGGGATCAGGAAATAATGGGAATAAAACTGCTTGCTCCTGAGTTGTGCCAGGACTGGTTCTATGGCCCCTAGGCATAACAAATTATCTATTTCCTGATGAAGTAGATTCTGTTGAAAAGGGTGCCTGAAGGAGGATGGGGAAGGAAAGTTGGGGGAGGGATGTGAATTGAATGGCGTAACCCTTCGAAATAATCTTCAGGACCCATCTGTCAGAGGTGATATTCTCCCAACGGCTGTGAAAGAGGGCCAGGTGACTTCTGAAGGGGAGTAACAGATGTGTATATGGCTGCTGATGTTGCAAGGTGTAATTGTTCAGGACCTTGACTAACCCATCAAAAGTGCTTAGAAGAGGTGGTCTGAGAGGTCGTGGATTGGGGTGCTGACTGATTCCCTTTTTGAGCTCTGGTCCTCTTATGCTGTGGCTCGTAACCATGCTGAGATGGTGGGTTTTGAGGAGGTTGTGACCTGTGCTGTGGCTGAGAGCTATGTCTTCTCTTCTGTTCTGCAATGTAGATTCCCGGGGAGTGTAATAAATGTGGCCCAGAACCCTTCAAGGTGTGGAGAGAAGAATCTGTTTTCTCCACGAAGACCTTGGGCCCTTCAAACTGGAGATCTTCTTTGGACAACCCAGAAAGTTGTAGCTAAGAAGCCTGCCTCATTACCACTGTCATGGAGACCAAACGAGCCACTATATCAGCTACATGCAGTGCCATCTGTAGCACCATTACGGCCATTAACTGACCCTCTCTGACAATGGCCTGAAACTGCTCCTTTTGCATCTCCAGTAAACTTTCCAGAAACGCATTGAGTTTCCCATAATTAATAAAATCATATTTGGCCAGGACAGCTTGGTAATTTGTGACTCTAAACTGTAATGTTGCCGACAAATACGCAAACCTTCCAATCCCGATCGGATGGGGTTGACTTGGCATGATGCTGCTTGCCTCATGCATTAACTGCATCCATTACATAGAGTTGGGTTGCGGATTTTGAAACAGGGAGTATGCCTCTTTGGTAGGGATGTAGTATTTTTTGTCAGCTCTCTCGCTGGTTGTTGCGATGGAGGCTGGTGTCTGCCAGACAACTTTGGCAGATCTAGAATAGGCTCATTAATTGGGAGGGCAATTCTGGATGAAGAGAAGGTGTACAGAATATGCACCAGCTTGTGATGTGTATCTGCCACCTCCTGTAGGGGAATGTGCATCTCATAAGCCACCCTCTTGGTATGATCCTGAAAGTTTTTAAAATTATCACCTATTGATGGAGGGGTCATTACACCCTCATCTGGTGGAGATGAGGAGAAGTTTGCTGGAGGAGTAGCTTCCCCTTTGAACCCTTCTTCCTGTTCTGCAAAAGCTTCCTCCTCCCCTGGCTCAGGAGCTCTGGACAGCAGGGCTGTAGGAGACCGTCTGGTGGACTCTCTCTGAGAGACACTGGACAGCTGTGATGTCTACGTCACCTAAAGATCCCAATATGGCCATGGAGATGGGGGAAGGGCATGGGCAGTGGGGTTACCCCAGGGGCCTATACCACAATTGTGGGTCAGCTCGATGGAGTTGAGAAGTCCCCTTGTATTGTGGCAGTGGGCCACGATGAGGGGCCAGGGAAATGACCTCCTCCTTGTCACTGTCAGACTCATCACTGGATAAGAGCGGTGACTGGGGTATTGGTGATACATGGCCTGGTGCCGAGCGCGATTCCGGGCACTGGGATGTGCTTGGTATCGGAGCCCCAGTATCAAGTAATGGGGATTGTTGTTCTTCCTCAATTGTCAGGGTGCCGGAGCTCATGCAATATCATGGGCTCACTTGACACTGCAGAGGATTGTCAGTGGTATGTTATCAGTACCAATGGTTGAGAAGGTGCAGAGCACTCCCTAGATGGGAGTTTTGTTGCACCCGGTACCGAAGGTTTTCTCAGTGCCGCTGTTTTAGAGATGGTATGGTAATTGTCTTTCTCCATGGGGGGGGTGGTATTGCTGACTTAGAACCTGAGCCCCTGGCATCATAGTGGAGGCCCCCTTTCGGGTACCGTGCTTCAGTGCTGCTGGTGCTGTGGGTATCAAGGTGGTTGCACTGGGGAACTTGGGCTGGCCAACCACTCGGAGCCCTTTTTATGAGCCTTTAGAGGGGGAGTCTGCTGGTTTTTTTCACAGCTCTATCCCCTGTGAAGTTAAACCTCCGGGGATGATCCAGAGTTGGCACCGGAGTCCCCTGGAGACTGAAGTGTCTTCTCCATAAGGAGGAGTTTTAACTTCAGTTTCCAGTTCCTGCAATACCGCAGCTTTAGCTGGTGGCAGAGGGATCATTTCCGAGGGATATGGGACTCTCTGTGGCACCAGACACAGTGAGACTGTTTAGCTATTAAAGGAATCAATTCCTTGCAGGAGAGGCATCTCTTGAAGCTGGAAGAGCCAGGCATGCCCCTGCAGGGGGACTATCACCCTCTAGCAGTCAGGGATGCCGAAGAAATTGTCTTCTTTCTTCCTCTTCTTCTTTTCTTCTCTCTCTCTTTTTTTTTTAAGTGAAATTTTTTAAAAAAAGAATGTCTTCTAAATGCTCTGGGGGAGGGGAGAATCACCCCAGATAGGGCAGTAAACAAGTTCTTTTTCTTTTTTAATCCCAATGGGGTAAAAGGGAAATGCTAACTATTAAGGAGAAGAAAAGAAACAAAAAAAGTACTATTTATGCTTATGATGCAGATAAGGAAGGGACAACTGCTTTCTCCATTTGAGGACAAAGGCAGTTGAGAAGGAACTGAGGGGGCTTCACTCCTGCAGTGCTAGATAGCCTTGAGGCAGATCATGAGGGAGGAAGAGCCTATGTGTGGGCTCAACAGACACTGCTACCAAAAATCTCCTGTTAGGAGCACAGCTACACCTACAGTGGAGCACCTATAGGGACACTATTTGAAGAACCAGCACCAGTTTGTGTGGATTATAGAGAATCATAGAATATCAGGGTTGGAAGGGACCTCAGGAGGTCATCTAGTCCAACCCCCTGCTCAAAGCAGGACCGATCCCCAATTAAATCATCCCAGCCAGGGCTTTGTCAAGCCTGACCTTAAAAACTTCTAAGGAAGGAGATTCCACCACCTCTCTAGGTAACGTATTCCAGTGTTTCACCACTCTCATAGTGAAAAAGTTTTTCCTAATATCCAACCTAAACCTCCCCCACTGCAACTTGAGACCATTGCTCCTTGTTCTGTTATCATCTACCACTGAGAACAGTCTAGATCCATCCTCTTTGGAACCCCCTTTCAGGTAGTTGAAAGCAGCTATCAAATCCCCCCTCATTCTTCTCTTCTGCAGACTAAACAATCCCAGTTCCCTCAGCCTCTCCTCAAAAGTCATGTGTTCCAGTCCCCTAATCATTTTTGTTGCCCTCCGCTGGACGTTTTCCAATTTTTCCACATCCTCCTTGTAGTGTGGGGCCCAAAACTGGACACAGTACTCCAGATGACGCCTCACCAATGTTGAATAGAGGGGAACGATCACGTCCCTCGATCTGCTGGCAATGCCCCTACATATACATCCCAAAATGCCACTGTCCTTCTTGGCAACAAGGGCACACTGTTGACTTATATCCAGCTTCTCGTCCACTGTAATCCTTAGGTCCTTTTCTGCAGAACAGCTGCCGAGCCATTCGGTCCCTAGTCTATAGCGGTGCATGGGGTTCTTCCGTCCTAAGTGCGGGACTCTGTACTTGTCCTTGTTGAACCTCATCAGATTTCTTTTGGCCCAATCCTCTAATATGTCTAGGGCCCTCTGTATCCTATCCCTACCCTCCAGTGTATCTACCTCTCCTCCCAGTTTAGTGTCATCTGCAAACTTACTGAGGGTGCAATCCACACCATCCTCTAGATCATTTATGAAGATATTGAACAAAACTGGCCCGAGGACCGACCCTTGGGGCACTCCACTTGATACCGGCTGCCAACTAGACCTGGAGCCATTGATCACTACCCGTTGAGCCCGACAATCTAGCCAACTTTCTATCCACCTTATAGATTATCCTGAACCAACTCAGTTTGTATTCCTAGAGAGGTGGTTACCCTTTTCATAAATTTCTGGTACATTTTATAATCATCAAGGTCAGGGGAAGATGATTCTGAAACAGGAGCCTCATCTGTAAATAATGAGGAAGTGCTGAGTGAAAGGATTAGTGTCAATCTGCTCTACTGTCTGCTGAACATCAGGAGGGTCAGAAACTGGAGGGATAATCTCTTTCAGCTGCTGGGTACCAGTGCTGGTACACAGAATGGTAATAGGTAGAGAATGGCACTTTGATTGAGACCCAGCAGAATGCTGACTATCAGAAGATGACCTGGAGTCTGGAGAAACCACTCACATTCCAGAAAGTCCACTTCTGTACTTCATGCAGAACCATGCCCAACTCCAAAGGAAGCTATGCCTCAGTCTGCTCATGTAAAAGTCATGGTGCCAGGGCCTTGACCTGCACAATGAGGAATAAGGAGATGCTTAAGATCTTCTGTAATGAGATTCCAATATTTAGGATCCCACCTCTAGTTTCAAGAAAATCCAGCATTGGAATGCCAAGCTGGCAAGGTACTGTGTAGAGCAGATGGGTTGTGGGACCTAAACCAACATAAGATGGAGAGTACCAGAGGAAGCATCTGGGGCTGTCCTGATGAAGGGACCTGCTGGACAATAGAGCTTCAAGACTCTGGCACTACTTACAAAGGCTCAGTTCCCAATGGCACTGAATATGTCAGTGCCAAGGAGGATGCCAGTACCATGGTTAGAGGTACAGGCAGAGCCTGGACATTGCCCTGCACGAATGGTAATCCAGCAGCAACAGGCATAAAATATCACTGGCTGATGCATACACCTCAGGTGTTGTAGATACCAAAACAGTAACATGCATCGCAGCAGAAGTCTATGCTGTTGAACATCTCGGCCAAGAAGTCTATGCTGTTGAATGTCTTGACTGGCCATGAGGTGTTGGAGTCGACAACTCTGCGTTGCTCGAATGTGGAAATACTGGGAAGAGCCTCACAGGTGCTGGCTTAGCTCTAACCTCACTAGTGGTCTTTTGAAGAAGACGACAATGAAGACGATGATGACTTTTTCTGGATGAAGAGGCTGAGGTGCTGGATGACTTCTGCTGCTTGCATGGTACTGGCGATAGAGAATGATGTCTTCTCCCTGGCTCTTTTTGACATGCGGAGGCCACCAATTCTGGTGGTGTGCTTAGAGAGTCGAATCTGAATCCCTGTATGGTCAAGTGGCTGAGTTCCAAATGGGGACACAATGCTGCTTCCACCAGGACATCTCAAAGTAAAACTGCCCTCAACTTCTTTGACCTGGTTTTAAATCCCCTACAAATAGGGTACTTATGCCTAATGCATCCTTCCCACTTCAAGCAGTGGGCGTGAGAATCAGTGTCTGTCATAGATTTGCTACTGTCAACAGCACTTAAATCCCAAGGTTTAAGACATGCCCTGGTACTGAAAATAAAACTTGAAGAAAAACAAAAAAATATTTGAAAATGAGTGCCACTATCTAAACTACAGCTATACCGAACCATTTACAATGAAAGAATGCTAAAAAGATTTCTAATGGGAAAGTGTGAGAGAAGCTCACACTGTTCATCTAGGGGTGGCAAGAGAAACTGAGAGGGTGAGGGCAGCTCTGCCCATTTATGCCCTTAGCTACAAGCACCAGTGTGCAGCAAAAGTACATGTACCACCTCGACAGGTACCACTATGGGAATATGTTCTCTGGCTTTGATGAACTAGTGCACACACAACCAAGGTGGAATGGACAGGTGCAAGCACTTCAAGACACAGGGACTATAGTGGATCACAAATTGAATGAGTAAAAAGTGTGATGCTGTTGTGGAAATGGCAAATGTCATTCTGGGAAGTATTACCAGGAATGTCATATGTAAAACAAGAAAGGAAAATGTTCCACCCTAACTATTGTCTACATAGTTAGAAAGTTAAGTCCCGAATCAGGTTACTTTTTTTCGAGGTTGTGGAATCCCCATCATTCGAGGTTTTAAGAACAGGTTACCTTTCAGGAATTATCTAGGTATACTTAATCCTACCTCAATGCAGGGGGATGGACTAGTCGACCTTTCAAGCTCCCTTCCAGCCCTATGATTGTATGCTCCCAGCTCACTAAAGTGCACCTGGTCTTACTTGTTTTAATTAAAATACAAACTCCTACCTTTGCAAATTGGTGGTTGTGACCATTCTCCATCTTCACAAGTTACATAATTCAATCCCATACTTTCAAATCCTTCCTGACATTTATATTGCACTCTAGCACCAGGCAGATACCTTCTCTCCTCATTATTTATAATATCAGCCGTTGTAACTGCAGGTGGAGTGCTACATCTTGCATCTGAAAAGGGAGAGAGACAAATAAACATACTAGTAGTGAAACTCTATTAATGTAATATCTTATTTTCATGAAATATGTTATGTTCCAATAAATGAAGGTTATTTGCTTCTAATCAAAGTTCTTTGAGATATTGGAAGTTCTCTGCATATTCGCACATGTGGGGTATTGTGCTGCCTAATTATGGTTAATGGTTGAACCTTCTCCAAGCAGCATCTGTTAAAGTGCTTATGCATGCTCCTTCTATCCCTTCCCTCTCTGTCTCTGAACATTCTGAGGATGAAGATACGTAAGGGGTCATGGCACATTCTATCACCTCAGTCCCTTTCACTGCCAACCCAGAGGTACAGTGCAAAAGGACTCAGAGAAAGAGGGGAAAGTGGGTGTGAAGTGTGAATATGAATAGCCATTTCAAAAAACTCTGTTTTACAAGTAACCTTCATTTCTTCTTCCAGTGGCTCTCCATATTCCCACTTATGGGTAGTTTGAAAAGCAATGAGGAAAATAAACTGGAGGACATCACAGAGCACTGCTCTACCAAATCTAGTATCTGCCCTAGAAGCCAAATTGAGAATATAATGATTAGTAAAGTGTGCACAGAAGTCCACGTTGCAACCCTGCCAATTGCAAGAAAAGGGACTTGCTTAAGGCAAGCAAAAGACACTACCACAGCTCTAGTGGAATGAGATCAAAGTATCCTAGGTACAAGAATTTGTTAACATGTAACATTCAACAATTCATTATTTAATCCATCTAGAAATAGTCTGGAAAGACACAGTCTGACCTCTGAGACTTTTAGCATAAAACATGAATAACCTAGATTATTTTCAAAACCGTTTTGCTTTATTTAAATAATATGCAAGAGCTCTTCTTAAATCCAAAGTACATAAAACAGATTTTCCCTTCTTAGCATATGGCCTTGGAAAAAATGTCAGGAAATTAATTATCTGACTTATGTGAAATTCAGAAAGTCATTTTGGCAAAAGTCTGGGATCAAGTCTAAGAACCACCTTATCTTTATGAAAAAACTTAAAGTGGGAATCACCATCAAGGCATTGAATTCACTCAGCCTTCTGGCTGATGCCATGGTAATAATGATTGCTGCCTTAAATATTAAAAATAAAAAACACTCAGCCAAGGGTTCAAAAGGTGGTTTCATAAATGTAGATAAAACCAGCTTAAGACTCCAAGAAGGGACAGGATCCCTCAAAGAGCATACATATTAGATACCTTCCTTCTCAAATTTATTATCCATATTATGCACCAACTGCAATCTACTATCAACCAAAATATGGTAAGCTATAATAGCTGAATAATGAACTTTCAAAGATGAGTTAAATAACCCTTCAGTTTTTAAGTATATTAAATCATCCACAACACAAGGTATGTTTCAGAGTAACAGCCATGTTAGTCTGTATTCGTAAAAAGAAAAAAGAAAAGGAGTACTTGTGGCACCTTAGAGACTAACCAGTTTATTTGAGCATGAGCTTTCGTGAGCTACAGCTCACTTCATCGGATGCATAGCATATCGTGGAAACTGCAGAAGACATTATATACACAAGGTATGGAAGCTGAGACAGGAGAATCAGATTTTTTCCTGCATACAAGCCACAAATCTGGACTATTTCTAATAAGACCAATGACTTCAAACTGTAAACTAACTCAAATGAGACTCCCTCCTCCTCCTCGTCCTCCATTATTTGATACATTTGAATTTCCCCTCATTGATGGTGAAGGGGTAATTTAACTGTACTCCTCAGAGGATAACTGCTCTGACTGACCACCACCACAAGTCCAGAAGGCAGGCTGACTAGTGTTAGAACATTGTTCAGATTTGGCCTGTAGACCTGGGATATCCAATGCTGCATTGGTCTTATTTTGAGATGCACAAATGGAGTCTTACAAGTAGTCACCACCATGAGACCCAGGAAGAAAATTATTTTCTGAGTTTGACATATTTTAATGTTTAAAATATTGTGCTATTTTTTAAAAAAAATCTGTTCTCTGGTAAGAAGATTTTTCGCTGCTGCTGTGTGCACTAAGGAGCACATGAATAAAATTATGTGAGTTGGGTAGAGATTTGACTTTTTGACATTCAGATTTAGCTCCACGTTTCAACAGCCAATCATCCAAATATGTAAACAAAAATATCCTGTTTTCTGAAATGTGATGCCACAACAGAGAGGCATTTCATAAACACTCTTGGTACCGTGGACAGGCCAAATGCGAAGACCTTGTATGGGAAATGGCGTCCTGCCACCAATAAGTGAAAATACTTTCAATGACTGTGTCAGATAGAAATATGAAAATATTTGTCCTTTAAATCGAGAGTCGCAAACCAATCCATAGCTGAAAGTGAAGGGATTACGGAGGCCAGAGTTAACATATGGAACCAAAACATCCAAATGTACTTGCTCAGATTTCTGAAATCTAAAATTGGATGAAACTAGCCAGTCTTTTTTCTGCACCTGAAAGTATCTTTAATAAAATCCCTGTTCAGATACCTCATTGCAGCACATATAAGCAGTAATTTCTACACTTCTGAAAGTAGCAAGGCCTTGTGAAAAGGTTCATTGGAAAGGGATGATAGGGGGAATTGAAGGGGTTAGTTTCTCTAACTGAATGGCATAGCCCTTGTTTCTAATTTCTATGACCCATTTATCTGATGTAATAAACCTTCACTTGCTGATAAAATTGGCTAGCCTGTCTCCATAAGAGGAAGGAACGAGTCATTGCAGTTTCATTTTCTACTCTTGATATCACATCAAAGCTGAAGCCTGGTGTTCAATGAAGATGACAGGGAGGAAGCGGATTATTTTGATTTAGGCCTCAATTTGAAAGACCTCTTCTTGTGTTACCTCTGGAAAAATGTAGCCCACTGGTGTCGTTGCTGACATCTTTGATTTGACAAGAAATAAGCCAAAGAAGATTGTGGATAATAATGTCTCTGACTATGGAAAGAAGGTATAGAAAGTATCCTCTTAATAGAAGAAATCAAACACAAAGAGCAGGCTGTCATTCTTTTCTCCTTCAGTTTTCCCAACAACTCATCTGTCTTTTTACTTAAAGGACCATCCCTTTTGAAGGGGAGATCCTCTACCTTTATTCTAGTATTCAGAGCCAGAGTGAAAAAGCAAACCCAAGCATGTGTCCTGAGCATAACTTCAGAAGCCAATGCTCTGGCAGAAGAGTCTGAAGCATTAAAGAAGGCCCTGAGTGTGTGCTTTGCTACATTTTGACCCTCCATTAGGATTTCATTTGCCAAATTCTGTATGCCATCTGGCAAATCCTGCAGAAACAATGCTATCTTTTTCCATAGGTGGAATTGATAGCAGGCCATAACTGCTTGATAACTTTCCACCCTAATACTAAGAAAGGAAGAAGAAAACACCTTTCTCCCCAAGGAATCAATATTTTTCCCCTATCAGTAGGAGTGAAATATGCTTGTCCAGATCTCAAACTGCTAATGGCAATAGCCACCACCACTGAAAACACTTCATCCTGATTATCTTTTATAATTTGACTGCCTTCTTAGAGATAAGCTGGCAAGAGGCAGAAGTGGAACAAACAATCTTAGCAGGCTACAGCAGAATTAGTAGTGACATCCTACTCTTGGAGGTGGCACCAAGAGCTTCCTCCAAACACTAGAGGGGAGGTTTCTTCCATGGCTATGGATTATAAATTCAACATGGACACCATGTGATCCATCAGGTCATGAAACTCTGCTGCCATGAGAAGGGGAAGAGGCAGAATTCTCCCCCACATTCTCATCCAGTGACAAATCAGAAGAGTAATCTGTGTCAGCATGTTTTTATTTTGAAAGAGGAGCTATCTCCTCATCTTCTTCAGACAGAGTATCAGGCAGCAGACAGAGTATCTGTAACTAGATGCAGACAGATCCACTGTAACTAGAGGCAAGGATTCTCCACAGCCAGATCCTTTATAGATGAATCATCATATCTCCATCCATATGGAGAACAGCTATAAAGTTACTGCATCAGCACTCAATAAGGCCATGGAACCTAGGGCTGCCAATCTCCACAGCAACTTGTATTCAGAACATATCCACAGGAGGAGGCACAAACTGGGAAGAAACAGTTCTCTTTATTCTTCCTCTATCTTCATATAAATAATGGAATTGATTCTGGATGTGTGATGGAGTGTAATGGAGACAGCAATGGACCTGGAGGGTGGAGAGAAATAAATGGAGAGAAAGCTGTTTGTGGATACCATGTAGGAGGCTGAGGAGGAGAAAGAGGTAGAGATGGATCAAGAGAGAAACTAATAATCTCTGCCCTTCTTTTCTCAGGTGAAGATGACCCAGACCTTGGAATTGGTGAAGACTGCCTTCCTTTGTTTCTCACTTAGACCTGAAGAGCATTTATAACTGAATGATTGTACATCAGCCACTGCAGTAAAAGTCCTCGTTGGATCCAAAGATGGACCTGAAACTGGAGCAGATGTCGAAGCCAGCGTGGAAGACCTGGATGGCACATGATCTGGTGAAATATTCAGATCCACCCACTTGGTCCTTGAAGCTGAAATCAGAACTGGCCTGGATTTCAGAGCCAGAGCCATAGAGGCCCTGTCAGAATCAGACAGATCTGAAAACTTTCATCAATGGGATCTGGCACTGCTAACAGTGGCCGACTTCTCCCTTACCAGCTTCTTCAGAATTGACAGTCAGGGCTGATAACATGGCTCTTGAAGCTGTAATAAGCAGCCTGCTTTCTCCATCAACAATGCCTTTAAATCCCTGACTGCTTGAGTAGCAGGACCCAGAGTTGGACCCAAAGAAGGCTCTGATTTCCAGACAAAACACCCATTGACTTAATGACTTAAAGGAGAGAAAAGACTGCTGAACTGAGCTCTGTATACTAACAAGTACATCCTGAGAATTGTAATATGCTAAAAGGGAAGAGGGTTAGCACCCATTTTATATTTTTTAAATTAATTATTATTCTTAGCAGCTTGCAAAAAAGATTTATTGTTCTACCTTTTTTTTGTCCTTTTGGCAAACACTGATTCCTCCCAATCCCCTCTGTATTTGAAATGATCAGTGTATAAGTTAGCTACTTATTGTTTCTGCATCAGCATTCTGTAATCTATTCTATCTGTCTGACCCATCCAGGTGATCTCTGAGTGTCTATAATAATAATAAGAAATGAGTAACTAGAATCTTTAAAGTTAGATCAAATTACTCACTGTACCTTTACACACAGGTTGTGTGGACCAATTCCCTGCTTTACACATAATATCTGGAGATCCATGGATGATAAAACCAGGATGGCATTGATAACGTACTGTTTCTCCAGGCTTATAACTTTGCTTCACTCTGCCTTCAGTCTGAGCATTGATAATATTTGGAACATCGGTACATGGCGTTTCTGAAAAGATACACACACGAGAGTAAAATGAGTGTAACCCTCCCACAAGCCACCTTTTTTAGTTAAGCCCTTTGTAACTCTTTATATGGATATCTAATTTTAAATAAAGGTTGCAACCAGAACCTAAACACATGCACTAAGTTGTTGGTGGACAATGAAACTTACAACATGAGCACTGTTAAAAATCTGTCAGAAAGTTAAACAAACACCAGCCCTAAATACACTAGGAGTTCAGTTACTAATGAAATTTAGTTTGTGCCTATGTCTGAAACCAGTAATTGCAGCTGCTCCTCTTCTTCTGGACACCTCATGCACGGTGTGTCTGCTTCCTTCAACAGAACTTTGATGAAAATACATCTGTCCATGTAGGCACTTGATATGGCCCCTGTCACTATAATATGTAACTGCTTCACAACTATTAATGGATTTATCCTCACAACCCCACTGTCAAATAGGGAATACTATTATCCTCATTTTACAGATGGGAAGCTGAGACACAGAGTTAAAAAGACTTTTGCCCAAGACTATAAAGAAAGTTTGTGCATTAGAGCCAGGATCTGAATGCAGACCTCCTGAGTCCTGGTTGGGAGCTTTTAAAAAACTAAAACTACTCAAAACAAACAAACAAAAACCAACCAATCAACCAGAAATCCTGAAATTGTCACACAGTCAGAAGCTTTCTAAAGACCCTGGGCCAGAAAACTAAGCTTTTACAGCAATTTGAACAAATATACATGTAGGCAGAGTCTGAATGAGCTCTCCCTTGACATCTAGTGGTGAGTTGTGGAAAAAGACTTCAGAAGCTGATCTTGTTTGCATGGACACACCCACCCTGCATAGGTGCTTAGCATGATGGGCTTGCTTGCCCAAATGATCACTTGTGGCTGGTGTTGGATCCCCAGTCTCCTTGTTATTGGGGCAGGAATAATAAAGGGTTGCTATGCTTGTTGTGTGAACTGAGGACAGCAGAACTGTACCTGGCATACCCCAATGGAGGGACTCACCCTCAACTGAATCACACTCGCTAGGCAGGGGACATGGGTTTCAAAGCCCAATGAGTTGAGAGAGAGTGGGGATAGGCAGTTGTATCTGGTGATGTAGGGCCTGTTTAAAGATCCTAGACACCAACGGATCCTTCCTCTCTCCATGGTAGAATGAAAGAATTAATTTAGACTCAATTGAGAGTCTTGTTACATGCTGCAGAGCTGAAATCACTGATACCTAGGTCTAAGTATTAGGCCTACTTTGGGACAGTGTCTCTATTGTAAGAGACTGCCCAGTATACCAGCAGTGAGGCTCCCCCACTAATAGCTGAAATCACTGAGAGCTGCGTTAAGTGTGTGCGGGGACCTTGAAGACATCTTGGCAAGTGGACAGCTGGTGGAGAGGCGTGGCATGCGGCCAGTAGGGTGGCTGGAGGAAAGGGCCAGAGCAGAGGTGTGGCAATTGGATATTGGGGCAATGAGTGAGTGCCCAAACAGTGCAGTGTGTAAGATGCCTCCTTACCCCCACCTTGCCTTCCATGCAGGGTGGGAGGTGAACTCTGCGGATGAACCTCTGAACTCTGGGGCTGCACAGGCCAAGACAGTAACTGTGAGTGCGGTACAGAGAAGGGACAGGCATATTAAAGGGACTTTTGGGGTTGCTGGACTTAAGATCCTGAGGGGAAAAGAACACTGCCCAACTTACTTGGGGGTGGGTCTTTTGCTCATGGTTTGTGTTTATGAATCCTGGTTGCAGTGTTTTCCCAAATTAATGCTGAGTTACTTCCCTCCCTCTGTTAAAAGTTTTTGCTACACTCAGACTCTGTGCTTGAGAGAGGGGAAGTATTGCCTCTTAGGGGCACCTAGGGGGTAGTGTGTAATTGTTCCAGGTCACTGGGTGGGGGCTTGAGCCAGTTTTGTGCTGTATTGTTGAAAAGGAACACCTAGATACTGAACCCGGCCCTTGTTGCTGCTGGCTCCACCTGCCAGAAGGGTTCCATACAGAATCATTCTTTCATTTAGCCTCCAGTTGAAACCTATTGCCCTCTCTCCGCTAAATGAACTGCTTTTGAAAATTCTACACAATGTAATTACCAACACATGTAGGAGCTGATGTCCATTTTCCAGTCTTACAAATTATCTCAGGTGGTCCACGTAACATGAAGCCAGGGTTACAACTGTACGTTAACATGGTACCGTTCTGATAAGTCATTGGTCCTGATTGCTCCTTTCTTAAGTTCTGATTTTCTAGACTGAGAATCTCACCATTTGCTATGGAAGGTGGCTGCAAACATACTTTTTCTTCTGTTTTGGAAAAAAAATAAAATTAGTATGCCATATGCACATATAGTCTAAAACTGAAAGAGAAAGTAACAGTGAACTGAAGTGAAAATAAATTGTGGTGATTTTTTAAGGCTGGGGAACATTCTAGATTAACCCACCCTAAACAAACACTAGGGCCACATATTGAATAATGAGGATGAAACACAATATTGGCTGCTCATTAGGTGAGCAACTATCCTTTGCACTGGATGAAGCAGGATCCTGTGGAAAAAATAGTGCATGATCATGTAATTAAAATTAACATAATTAATACACCCAACGGGGTTAAATTGAGGTTGCACAGCCAGCCTTAATTATGGCTTTTCCTAATTTTTGAATGCTTGATTTTGCAAAATTAATGTTTTTAACATATTTTTGTTATAAATAGTGTGTATGTGTATGAGGCTCAGTATACACACACACACACAAAATACCAACATTTGCATATGTTTTTTCACAGCACTTAATTTTATTAAATAAACACTGAGAGTCCCATTTGTGCTTTTGAAAATTTTCTCCCTTAGTACTCCCTTCTTCCACTCTTAGTGGTAGGATAAAAAGTAATTAGGTTCTGATATCAGATTGTATTTTTTGACATTACTGTATTCATTTTTCAGACCCTAGTTCACTTTTAACCCACTAACAACATACTTCATACAATTAAAATCCTTTAACCCATGAGTCCAGTGTTATTGGTCTGATTACTTTGTTCATTTCATTTTTCAACAATTTATTTTTAATGTATTTTTGCTTTTCTGCACTGAACAATTGGTAATGACTGCTTAACAAAATATGTGAACACTAACTACCACAATATTGAAGGGGCTAACAGTGACATGGCAGCTGTGATATTGTTTGTACATTTCCTCTGACTGATGCAACTAAAGAAATATAAATAAAGCCCCATACTAACCAACACAGAATGGTGGTGATTGCCACTTCCCATTTTCACACATTATTTCCTTCACTCCTCGGTGTTCAAAATTTTTTAGGCACGTAAAAGCTATTTTTTCACCATTCTCATAGTTTCGTGTGTCTGTGATCTTGATGGCACCCGGGAGCTCAGGTGGAGGTGGGCATTTTTTTTTAATCTCTTCGGCAAAGGATATTTCAGTTAGATCTCATGATTCAAACAATGGTAAATGTAGAAGTTCATTACAAACCAGAACAGTTAATAGATAAAAACATGTGCAGTCCATAGATCCTTATTAGCTATTCTCAGCATTTAGTTAGCATCATAATCATATTGCATTGACACAAAGAACTGCGTTATATGCAATGAAGTACAACTGTGGGCTTAAAAAAAGACATTTTGTAAAGGCCTCTCATTGTGAGCAGTTCTTCTTCCTGCTCCATAACAAGAGCATAACACACCATCATACAGTAATGAAACCTTTATTGTAATTGAAGTTATTTTTCTAGTTAACTCAGATGCTATAAACTGGTAAAGGGTCTAATCCAGCCTATTTCCTGAATGGTGAAAGCGGGGTCATTCCACTGAGCAAATGAGGGGGAGGTGCAAGACTATGCTGTGTGGCAGTCATAGAGGAGATGCACGTTGTCTAATATGGCACAGAGCTGAGCTATGCAAGGACCCACATGCATGATAGTTAAGGGAGATAGGAGGACATAGACGGGTCGGAAAGGGGCAGCGCCAGAGGCTCCACTCCTTGTTAAGGAGGGAGCAGTGTGTAAGGATTAACATAGTTTATTCTGTAGTGTGGCCTCTGGAGAAAAAGGATTCCTACACTTTAACAGACCTTTATTGAAAACTGAGATCCATCAGAAATACACACACACACACACACACAAGTTTAAAAGGAATATTCAGGTTGCAAAAGTCAAGTACTCAAGAGTTAGGAAATGCCAGAACTAAAGATTCCTGTTGCCTGTGCAACTTTAATTCAGCCCCCTTGTGTGTTTGCATTATGATACCATCTTTAATTACATAAGTGCATAGTATTGTTTTCTAGGGCTGTCAAGCCATTAAAAAAATTAATTATGATTAATCATGTGATAAAAAAACGTAATCACGATTAATTGTGTGATTAATTGCACTGTTAAACAATTATAGAATACCAATTATTTAAATATTTTTGTATGTTTTCTACATTTTCAAATATATTTATTTCAGTGACAACACAGAATACAAAGTGTACAGTGCTCACAGTATATTATTTTTCATTACAAATATTTTCACTGTCAAAAAGAAACAAAAGTATTTTTCAATTCACCAAATATAAGTACCATAGAGCAATCTCTATCATGAAAGTTGAACTTACAAATGTAGAATTATGTACAAAAAATAACTGAATTCAAAAATAAAACAATGTATAATTTTAGAGCCTACAAGTCCACTCAGTCCTACTTCTTGTTCAGCCAATCACTCAGACAATTTTGTTTACATTTGCAGAAGTTAATGCTGCCCGCTTCTTGTTTACAATATCACCTGAAAGTGAGAACAGGCATTCACATTGCACTGTTGTTGTCGGCGTTGGAAGATATTTATGTGCCAGATGCACTAAAAATTCATTTGTCCCTTCATGCTTCAACCACCATTCCAGAGGACATGCGTCCATGATGATAACAGGTTCTGCTCGATGACCATCCAAAGCAGTGCAAACTGAAACAAGTTCATTTTAATCATCTGAGTCAGATGCCACCAGCAGAAGGTTGATTATCTTTTTTGGTAGGTTGGGTTCCGTAATTTCCGCATCGGAATGTTCTTTTAAGACTTCTAAAAACATGCTCTACACCTAGTCCCTCACAGATCTTGGAAGGCTCTTCAGATTCTTAAACCTTGGGTTGAGTGATCTAGCTATCTTTAAAAATCTCACATTGGTACCTTCTTTATATTTTATCAGATTTGCAATGAAAGTTCTTAAAATAACAACATGTCCTGGGACATCATCCGAGAGTGCTATGACATGAAATATATGGCAGAATGAGGGTAAAACAGAGTAGGAGACATGCAATTCTCCCCCAAGGAGTTCAGTCACAAATTTAATTAATGCATTATTTTTTTAAGAAGCATCATCAGCAAGGAAGCATGTCCCCTGGAATGGTGGCAGAAGCATGAAGAGGCAGATGAACGTTTAGCATAACTGGCACATAAATACCTTGCAATGCCAGCTACAAAAGTGCCATGCAAATGCCTATTCTTATTTTCAGGTGACATTATAAATAAGAAGCGGGCAGCATTATCTCCTGTAAATGTAAACAAACTTGTTTGTCTTAGCGATTGGCTGAACAAGAAATAGGACTGAGTGGACTTGTACGTGCTAAAGTTTTACATTGTTTTGTTTTTGAGTGCAGTTATGTAACAAAAAACATCTATATTTGTAAGTGGCATGTACACGATAAAGAGATTGCACTACAGTACTTGTATGAGAAGTGCATATTGAAAAATACTATTTGTTTGCCATTTCATACAGTGAAAATATTTGTAATATAATAAAGATAATATAAAGTGAGCACTGTCGACTTTGTATACTGTGGTGTAATTGAAATCAATGTATTTGAAAATGGAGAAAAACATCCAAAAATATTTAATACATTTCAGTTAGTATTCTTTGTCCCCTGGTATCTGTGCCTTCTTGTGGCGGTACAGCTTGCGTGCTCTAACGATCCCCAGAGTCTGTGTCAGCGGTGGCTTTTTGCTCCTGGTAGGTTCAACCATGCTGGACTGGTGTGTGGGGGAGGGGCCAGGTTGGGGGTTAGGCACAGGGCTAACAACCCTGTCCCATAAAAAACAAAATATGTTATGGAAACAGCGATGATGATGAATTGGTATTCTATTGTTTAACAGTGCGATTAATCAAGATACATTTTTTTAATCACAATTAATTTTTTTTAGTTAATCACGTGAGTTAACTGATTGACACCCCTATTTTTTTTCATATGACCCCTACCTCATTCAGTATACAGAATGAATGGTATGTGATCATATTACTAATGACTACCCCAAGGGTGCTGAATTAAGATTCCACAGAGGAAGGATGGTCCAGTGCTTAGTGTGCTAGCCTAGGTCTTGGGAGACTTGGGGCTTGTCTACACTGGCAATTAACAGCGCTGCAACTTTCTTGCTCAGGGGTGTGAAAAAACACTCCCCTGAGCACAGCAAGTTGCAACACTGTAAAGCGCCAGTGTAAACAGTGCCCCAGCGCTGGGAGCTGTGCCTCTCGTTGAGGTGTTTTTTTTATAGTGTCAGGAGAGCTCTCTCCCAGCACTGCGCCGCGACCAGACAAGGCACATTAAACGGGTGTAGAGAAAAGCTACTCGGATGATCAGGGGAATGGAGGGCCTATCTTATGAGAAAAGACTGGAAGAGTTTGGTTTGTTTAGTTTCACAAAAAGAGGTCTGAGGGGAATATTGTTGTTCTCTATCAATTCATTGGGGGGTAATTACCAGTGATGGTGAAGAACTATTTAAGCTACGTAACAATGATGGGACAAGAGGTAGTGGATGTAAACCTGGCCATGAACAAATTCAGGCTGAACATTAGAGGAAAGTTTCTAAGCATCAGAGGGATGAGGTTCTGAAACAGCTTCCCAATGGAAGTTGTGTGGGCAAACAACTTCTTTAGTTTTAACAGAGATCTGGACAAACTTTTCAGTGCAATTTTATAACTGGGTTGCTTGTGATGGTAGGGGGCAGGTCTCAACAATCCTCGAGCTCATTTCTGGTTTAAATTGAAAGTTCCAAAAGCTCATGCTTCAAGGGTTTGGCCAGCCACTGACAGGGGTCAGGAAGGGATTTTTGCCCCTTCCCCCCCCCCCAACATATTCTGGGAAGGTTTTTTCACTTTCCGCTGAAGCATCAGGTGATGGCTGGCTGGAGATTGGATATTGGTGGGAGTGGGGCCATGGCTCTGAGGTGGCACCAGGCATTCTCTCTTTGCTGGCTGGTTCTTGCTCACATGCTCAGGGTGTTGCTGATTACCATATGTGGGGTAGGGAAGGAATTTTAGCCAAGGTCAGATTGGATGTAGTAAGGGGCAGATAGTTAGGGGTTTGAAGGGTGGGGGGTCTCATGAGTTCCCTGAAGACTAAGTTCAGATCCCATGTGGACATGGGAGGGTGTACTTCAGGGTAAAGATTCTGCAGTCCCGCAAAGAAGCGTTTTGTAGTTGGATGTGTAAACGTCAAGAATCTCTCGATTTTGTCATGGAAGGTGTTAATCGCCGCGAGATGTACTTTGATAGAGCTCAGTGATAACCCTGAATTCTTTAGCTCTACAAGGTAGTCTAGCACCATTGGAAGTGGTGTAGTGCAGGGAGTAAGTCATTTATGTAGGCACCATGTGGAAAAACATTTCCACTTTTGTAGGTAAGTTTTTCGCATGGAATCATGTCTGCTGTTCAATAACACGTGTTCGACCTGCTCTGAACAGGTTAACTCATGTGATTAGAACCATGGGGGAGTCACGCTTTCAGATGGAGCTTCTCCAGTTGTGGGTGGAACATCTGACCATCAGCCTCTGACAGGAGGTCTGGCCTAATTGGAAGAGTTTGTGGAGGATGAATTGACATAACCAGCAGGTAAGGGTACCAAGTCTGTTTGGGCTATGCTGGGGCAATCAAGATGATCTTGGCTTTGTCTTTCCTGGTCTTGAATAGGAGTCTGTGTATTAGTGGGATCGGTGGGAATGCATACATAAGTGTCTTGTCCCACCGGATTAAGATAGCATCCCCCCGGGGACCAAGTCCCACCCTGGAACAAAATAGTGGGCATTTGTGGTTCTGTGCTGTAACAAATCAGTTGATCGATGGGAACTCCCATTGACAGAATATCTGTTGTAAGACCGTAGGGTTCAGTTCCCATTCGTGCTCTTGTAAGAACCGTCTACTTAATGTGTCGGCGGTGGTGTTTTGGCATCCTGGTAGGTAAGAAGCTGAGATGCCGATGTGGTGCTCAATACACCAGTTCCATAGTTTCATGGCTTTGGTGCATAGGGAGAGGGATCACACCCCACCCCTCTTGTCTGTTGATGTAGAACATGCATGCAACATTGTCTGTCATCACGTGAATTGATTTGTTTCTTATGAGTGGTAGAAAGTGAAGACAGGTGTATCTTACTGCTCTGAGTTCTAGCAAGTTTATGTGAAGGCATGTTTCCAGTATTGACCACCTGCCTTATATCGTGTGGTGGTCCAGGTGTGCCCTGCCCCCAAGCCCAGTAGGCAGACATCTGTTGTGATCATGATAGAAGAAGGTCTGTGATGAAAGGAAACACCTATGCAGACGTTTTCCGGTCTTGTCCACCATTGTAGGGATGCTAAAACCTTGGTCGATGGTGTTAACATCATGCTGAGGCTGTGTTTGGTGGGTTTATACTGAATGCAGCCACTTCTGAAGACACCGCATGTGGAATCTTGCGTGTTTTACCACAAATGTGGTGGCAGCCATGTGTCCTAGTAATTGTAGGCATGTCCGTGCCCCAATTCCTGGACAGATGGATATGGTGTCTATGAGATGTTTGATGCGTAAGAATCTGGCATGAGGTAGCGAGGCTCTGGCTTGAGTTGAGTCCAGGTGTGAATTCTAGTTGTTGTGTGAGTATCAATGTGGACTCCTGAAAGTTTATTTGCAACCCAAGTTTTTGGAAGAGGATGATGGTCAGTCACGTTATTGTCTCTGTCTCTATGTATGAGTATCCGTTGATAAGGCAACTGACTATGTAAGGGAAAATTATGATCCCTTGTTTTCACAGGTGAGGTGTGACTACTGGAAGGGTTTTGGAGAACACTCTTGGTGCAGTGGAGAGTCCAAATGGGAGCACTTTGTATTGACAGTGGTCGTGTCCCACTGTGAATAGGAGGAATCATCCGTGAGCCGGATGTAGTGAGATGTGAAAATATGCATCTTGTAGGTCGAGGGCTGAAAACCAGTCTCCCTCTTCCAGTGCTGGGATAGTATGAATTTGTTGAGTTTTCATAGGTTTAGTATCGGTTGCCATCCACCACTTTTCTTCTGAGTCAAAAAATAGTGGGAATAAAAACACTTTCCTCTGTATTGTGTTGGTACTGGTTCCATGGCCCTAGCTGTAGTAGACGATATACTTCCAGTCTTAGAAGCTGTTTGTGAGAAAGGTCCCTGAAGAGGGATGGAAAGGGAGAGGATTGTGGGGGGAAAGTAAAAGGGATGAAGTAGCCCGACTGAACTATTTCTGAGACCCAACGGTCTTGTGTAATATGCTCCCAAGCTTGGTAAAAATGCTGTAGGCGGTGACCAAATGGGCAGGTAAGCACTGGTGTTCAGGGGAGGTCGTTCAGACACTTGACCAAGCTTTCAGACTGTGGTTTGTTCCCTGGTGGCTGGGATGTTGCTTGTTGTGGTTGAGTTTGCTGGTGTCAAGGTGATCTATTTCTGTGTCTGCCCACTCCATAAGGCCTGGATTGAGGACGGGTGTATTGAGAATCCCTGTTTCGTTGGTATGTTTGGTACCACTTTCTTTTGGGGAGTGGTGTAGATATGCCAAGTGTATGAAGGGGTCATTACAGAGTCCTTCACGGTGTGTAGGACTTCATCATTTTTTGCCAAAAACAGTTTGTCCTTATCGAAAGGTAGGCCCTCAACCTTTAGTTGGTGATGTTTTTGTATACCAGACGATAGCAGCCATGAGGCTCTGCACATCACTCTCACTATAGCCATGGCATGGGCTGCAGTATCGGCGATGTCCAGGGAAGTCTGTAGGGCCATCCTGGTGACCAACTGTCCCTCGACCAGGACTGATTTGAATTGTGCTCTCCTGTCTTCTGGTATGTCCACAGTAAACTCAAAGAGTTTCCTATAATTGTCAAAGTCATATTTAGCCAAGAGGGCACTGTAGTTGGCAATGTGGAATTGTAGCATCTAGGAGGTGTAGACCTTGTGACCTAAAAGGTCTAGATGCTTGTGGTCTTGATCCTGTGGCATAGAACAGTGTTGGGATTGTTTAGCCCGGAGGTTTGCCGCTTCCACCACTAAAGAATTGGGCTGTGGGTGAGCAAACAGGAAGTCCATGCCCTTGGCTGGGACATAATATTCATTGTCTACCCTTTTGTGTGTCCAGGGTCTGCCATATTGTCTCTGCAGGCTTGAGGATGGCATCGTTTATGGCCAGGGCAATTTTTGTCGCAGAAGATGGTTGTAGAATTTTTAATAGTTTGTGTTGGTACTCTTGGACTTTCTCTAGAGGGATGTCCTGGATGACCGCTATGCATTTGAATAGCTTGTGAAATTGTTTAAAGTCATCAGCCATGGTAGGTGGAGGTAGCATAACGGTTACATCTGGAGAAGAGGAAGAGTTATGTTCAGGTGACACTGCTTCGGGGGCAGTCTCTTCCTCTGGTTCGTCGGCAATCTCCTCTGTGGCTCCTGTTGTTGCCAGCCCTGGGGATACAGGAGGGGACCGGAGCTGTGCCAAAGGCAGCAAGGAGGCCCGAGCATACTGGGCTTTGTATGCTGCCCCTGGTGGCCACTGCATCATGAATGCCATTTGGGGACCCATCTATGGGGGTCCATACCATGGAAAGCGAGGTTCTGACTGGTGGATTTTATGCCATGGTGTGCCTCCAGTAGGTTTTCATTGAGGTGTGGGCAAGCCCTGTGGTGAAAACACTTGCTCCTCTTGGTCCTCGTTGTCACTGTCACTAAACATTGATGGTGCCATAGGCAAGGTTGGTTGTGTGATAGGTGATCCCTTGGTGCCAAGGAGAGGTGATCCTGGCACCAAAGCAACAGTGATGTCCTTCTGCATCAGGAATTGTTGCAGTGCCAATGGGTGCGGTACCAATGTCTTAGTAGTAGGTATTGGGTGTCTAGGAGTCTTCTGTTTCACCTTTGTTGGGGCCAGTGGCTGCAGTGCCAAGGAAGGTGGCTGCGCCGAGACTCATGTCGGCAAGAGTGATTGTATGGTTGGCACCATCTCCGACGCGGGTGTTGGTACTGTCGGTGCCGAGGAAGAGACATGGCATGTTTGCGGTCTCAACTCCTTGTTCTTATCACCAGTGTGTCAGGTACCGGAGGTGCCAGGGAAGTCGTAGGTACTGACTCTCGGGGCCATCGGCACTGCTGGTAGTGACCTTGCAGATGACCTTTTCTTTCTGTGAGGTTCCTGCCTGGGAGAGCTCAAGGCTCGCTTCCTCTTTTCTTGAGAGGATGGAACAGCGCTCTTAGTCAGTTCAGACTGAGTTGGGGAGCACTTAGGGGAAGGCTTTGGGGTGCCCTTCCCATATTCAGGTTGGAGTAATTTCTCCATTAGGATCATTTTGAGGCATACCTAGCTCTCACCTTCAAATTGTTGCAGTGGATGCACTTGGATGGTATGTGTGTCTCCCCAAGGCATCTCACGCAGAGGGAGTGCCTGTCGGAGCGCAACATAGCCTCCTTGCAAGAGCCACATCTTTTGAAGCCGGGGAGCTTGGCATGGCTAAAGTAAAGTCCCAAGTGGACTGACATTTTTTTTTAACATGGTTTGTGCTCCACAGGGAACCGTGAACCTGGAAATGAAGAAAACTAACATTTTTTTTCTCAACTAACAACTAACAAACTAACTTATCTATGGAAAAAATGTAAACTGAGCTAACAATTATCTATTTTTTCTATCTTGAGGGGAAGAAGCTGTTGCAATGCCCCAAGCTCCATCTTCAGCCGAGGGCAGTTGAGAAGCAACTGAGGGTTTGGGCTGTGCACGCGCTGAAGAGACTCCAACGGCGCTGTGAGACAGCTACTGAGCATGCGCGGCCGTACCAGACTGTAAATCTCCATCAACGGCTCCAGGACACACCATCACCTGAAGTGGAGCACCCATAGGGTCAGCACTCGAAGAAGAAGGAATTTTAGCCCAGGTCAGATTGGATGTTACCTTAGGGTTCTTTTGCCTTCCTCTCCAGCTCTTTTGCCAGAATTATCTGGATATATCTCACTTAATTTCTTTGCCATTGTGGGATCCTTGGACACTGGCACACCTCTGTCCCTCCTATTCTCTGTCTTTAGCAAATAATAGTCTGGTCTCCCGTGGGCAGTAATACTTGGGTGTCATTGCAATTGATAGGTTTAGTGTGTGGGTGGTGTTGGAGGCCTGTGCTATACAGGAGGTCGGACTAGATGATCTAGTGGTCCCTTCTGCCCTTAAACACTATGACTCCACTAAAGATTGTGAGATACAACAGAGATGGGGCTATAAAAGTACTTGGCATTTCTTAATTTTTGAGTGCTTGACTTGAAACCTTAATGTTCTTTTAACATGGCTTTGTGTGTGTGGTGTAGTTTGTTTTTTTTAAAAAGTACATAAAAATAGAAAGTCCATCATGTGGCATCTTATTGACACCCACATCAATCATGAATAGAGTTGGGACCGTTAGATCTGCTGCACAGACCTCTGCCATTTGAGTTAATGGAGTAACTGGTAGCAACGGCAGGTTGTCATCTATATGAACCAGTGCTAGGTAGGGATGAGACAAAATCTTTCCCAATGTGTTTCACAGATATTTGCTTATAAGATTACATTTTAGTCTTAGGACTTACTTTAGGAATAGTGCCCACCCAGCCCCAGTTCCCCTCTCCCTGTTCCCTGTCTGATCTGTCTCCCCCTTGTGTCTCCCCCAAGCTCCCCACCAGCACCCACAGACTAGCTCCTGGCCCCAATCTCTCTCTCCCTTCCTCCACCTCCTCATCTGCTCCTAGTCCCTCATTCTTCCCATTTAGATCCCAAGTCCCAATCTCCCCCCATCCTAGTTCCAAGTACCAGTTTCTCCCTTCCATCTCCCCTTCTTGCCAGCCTCCAGTCTCTCCTCCCCTCAGCACCATGTCCCAATATACTTCTTCCCCTTCCCTAGTCCAGCTTGTACCCCCTCTCTATTGGAGTCAGGGAGTTTTGTGAGCATTCATGGCCCGCCATACAATTTCTATTCCCCGATGTGGCCCTCGTGCCAAAAAGTTTGCTCACCTCTGGTTTAGAGAATTTCAGATTATTCCAGTAATTTAAAAGCAGCAAGTTATTTTTCCTATGCTTAGGCATATAAACAGATATAGGTTTTAATGATTAAACCAGTTGTTTTTTTCAAACTACTGATCTTCACTCAGACTAAAGGTAGATGCAATATTTGGTAATTATAATAATTAGAAAAGAACAATTTGTATACAAATACACAAGCTTACCTATGCAGTCAAGTTTGGGTGTCCATTCCCCATTGTTACAAGTTGCTTGCATCCTCTTTGTGGCATCTGTTTTACATGTGTACCTTATAAGTGTGTTGTGCTTATAGATCCTCTTCTCCCTGACAGTTTGTGGAAGGATTATAATCTCCAACTTCTCTGGAAGTTCACATTCAGCAAAATCATCTAAATTAAATCCAACACAAATTAAAATGTTCTATAAATCAAATGTTGTGTCAGGTAAATATACATTTAAAGGCAGGTTTCAGAGTAACAGCCGTGTTAGTCTGTATTTGCAAAAAGAAAAGGAGTACTTGTGGCACCTTAGAGACTAACCAATTTATTTGAGCATAAGCTTTCGTGAGCTACAGCTCACTTTAGCTGTAGCTCACGAAAGCTTATGCTCAAATAAATTGGTTAGTTTCTAAGGTGCCACAAGTACTCCTTTTCTTCATTTAAAGGCAGGCATTCAACTTGCAAATACAAGTCCATATGAAAATGTTATGTCTACTATTGTTATAAGTAATCTCTAAAGTTACTAGAAGAGAAAGAGATCAAAGAAAAAAATTCCAAAATGTTTTTAGTTTGTGTACTAGTAACAATAAGAGGGAAATATTTTCTGGGATTTTTAAGGTGACAGCATCCCTTTCACTGTGTGAAGTAACAGCAAAACTGGAATTTCATTTTTTTCTATTTTTTTCTTTAAACACCACAATTTAGGTAGAGAGATGTGCAGGAATGGAAGCCCTCATATTTTTAGAGCCATGAGCATCACATGTTTTATCCATAAAGACAGATTATTTCAAACAATCAGTATCCCGGGAAGGTGCATATGATACTGAAAGTTGATGGGCTGAACCAAGTGTTGTGGTCTCTATCAGGGGTTTCTGAGAGTTATAATGAAGGCTTCTCTAATAACTGTGTAAGATAAGCAAACTGTGCTTGTTGGGTCAGATAAAGTCCTCCACATAATTGTAGATAAATTATTCTTGTTTTACATAACTGAAAATAATGGATAAATATATAATTTATTCTGTTGAAAGGGAGGCAAGGATAGAGCACAGCTTAAATCTTGTTCAGTAAAACAAACCTTCAACTGTATATTCTGAGGACAGATTCTCTGTTGTATAAATGGTCTGTGACAGTTTACACCAGCTGAGGATCTGACCCAGGGTGTATATCTTGAGCTCAAGTGAAATTTTTATAACTAAGAAATGTATATTTTAGGTTTAAGCAATAAAATATTATGTTATCTAGCTTTCATAGTGTGTATACTGTCTTACTTTAGCCTATGCAACTAAATGGGAAAATTAGTTCAGACATGAAAAGAGCTGATCTAGACCTACAAGAGGTCAGAGGATGTAATTAATATCTCACATCCTGGCTTTAAAGGTTGTTGGAAAATTCCATAAAGATCTTAAAAAGCCAAATAACGGCTAAAGATATAATGACAAGTACTTAGCACAGTGTACATTAAATGTTATTACATCATAAAGCTTTCAAAGATGCTGGGCTGCCTTTGTTGGAAAGATACACTGAAAGGTGGGGTCAAGCAAACCCTGTTGAAAGCTACTGATGCTTTTATGCACATGCTTAACTTTGCACACACTATGAATACACAGTAGTATGTAAAGAATGTTTCTAAATATCTGTATAAACTGTATCTGCCTAAATATTGATGAATAATCTCCATTCAACCTTTAAAGAAATTGTTAATTTAATGCTTAAAGTATTATCTAAGTAGTTTACCAGCACATGAAGGCAAAGATATCCATTCTCCACTGAGACACTTCACTGTCTTTGGCCCAACCATTACATAGTTGTTTTTACATTCATATTCCACTGTATCTCCATGAGCATACTGGGGATGGTCTACTACATTGACAGCATTCCCGTTGTTAATACTGGGTGGTTTTTTACAGGTTTTTTTCTCTTCTGTGGAAAAGAGCATAAATATTCCATATTATATTCTTGGCACATATAAAACACATCATCAAAGAGCCTTAATTAAAATAATTATTTAGGGCCTGACCTTGCTCTCATTAAAGTTAAAGTGAAACTCTGATTGACTTAAATGGGTGCAGGACTAGGCCCTTAGTTTGTAATAACATTTGCCTTTCTTCCAAACTCCGATCTCTCACTTCTCTATGACTAGGACAACTCCCCAGTCCAGTTCATCTTCCAGGACTGTATTCAGCTTTTCTCTACTCACATCAAATTTTTGTAAGGATTGTCACTTATTCCTCTCTATTTCCACATACAAAATATCATTAACTTAGCATTGCTCAATTTATATTCCCTCACAAGAATGAAAACACTCAAATGCAAGGCAATCTTAAATCAAATCAATACACACATTCAACACAATACCACGCTCCAAATTGCTAGTCGTTCACTATTATCATGACACTAAACTACACCCCCCCAATACTCACTTTAAATAATAATTAAAAAAAATCCTTCAGTGCACACATCCAAGAAGTGAAAATCACACAGCTACCATGTTGACAACTGCAAGCTCCCTGACCCCCACATTCTTCACTTTCCCCTTTCTAATTCGTAGCCTCTGCTCTCCTGCTGCTGCGACCATGTCACCCCACTGTACCTGTTTAAAGCCTTCCCTTTATTGCTCTCTTTTTCTGCATTACGTTGAAACTCCTTATTCTCAGTCTTATAATTTATAACTTCTTCCCTGGCTATGACATTTCCTTATACTGCTTCCTCCCAAATCTCTTTGCTAAGCACTCTATTTTATATTCCACTCTTGGCTTTGTACTTCATTTCACATTGCCCCCACAGATAGACTTGCTTCCCACTGATTGTGCAGCATGCAGCTTTCCCTCCCTTCATTAAATGTCCTTTTCTACACTTCCTTGTCTTTCACTTGCTATAAAAATATTTTACTTGTGTTTAGTTCTCTCATAACTCCTTGGGGCAGGGACCTCACTATGTGCACCTATGGCGCTCCATAAATAATAATAATCAACATTCAGCAGCATGTTAGGATGATAGTGAAATAGTCAACTGACCTGTTATCCAATGGTATCCATCAAAAGTTCTGCTTACATGTATTTAAGGCAAGGCACAGTTACACCCTTTTTCTTACATTTTTCATAGATCAGTATGGAAACCTAACCAGTGATGAGTTCAGCAAGCCAAAGCCCAAACCACTAGACTTGCCAAGACAATCATAGAACCTCTAGTAGATCTGTTAACACTTTGTATTTAGTTTGTCCATGATTTTTTAGGTCACAGCATTCCTTTATTCCATGAAAAATCTAATTATTTCCCATTAATGCACATTTTCAGTTCCGATCAAACCAAACATAAATTCAAAATATGCTCCAGGTACAAGCAAACATTATAATTGGGTGTATTTATTTTATTTTTTTTTAACTATGTTAGTTAATATGCATACTAAGGGATGCTCTCCAGCGTTAGGTAAATTATTGGTGCTTTTGATCAGCCAAGATTCCAGACTCTGCAAATTACAGTTAGCCATTGGAAGTATTTTAGATGTCAGGTCAATAAAAACACTAGCACAGGTCTGATTCCATCTCAGAGAGGACTGTGGTACAGAAACAATGTACACCGGCCAGTATGTTACATTTAAGTAGGTATAGTTTTGATTTGGAAAATCTCTAAAAGTGTGAATAGAAAAGTATTAGTCTATATTAATCCTAAGAGTGTGAAAAACACATAGCTTACCTGTGCAAGAAGGTAAAGATGTCCATTCCCCATCAATACATTCTATTTTTCCTGATCCAATCATTTTAAAACTGACGTCACAGTCATATTCCACTGAGTTGCCATGCTGATATTTCTCATGAAGTTCACTGATAATACTCCCATTGGTAATGCTGGGTGGTAGCCCACAAGCTTTGGTTTCCTCTAATACAAAGAGATTATATCTAGACAGCTGTTACCATTAAAAATAGACTACAATAAAAAATGAAAAAAACCAAATTCACTGCTTCAAGTGGAGAAAGATGGCACAGCTGACCAATGAATTAATTAACCTTATATCTTTGGAGATTTGGATTCAAATTCTACTTTAGGTCACAAGTGGAAATGAGTGCCCTGAGTTCAACCTATTACCACTTCACACAACTGGCAGTTTCACTAAAATCAAAATGGATGGAAACAAATTCACAGTTTCAAATGGGAAATGAAGGCACCGTGGGTTAGTAAGTGAATTGGCATGAGGACAGATGGGGTAGTTCATCATGGGATAGAAACCAGCATCCAGAAAGAGCCCACAGAAGAGTTTATGAGTATTGAAGAGCCAGATTTACCAATAGGTATCCTGCTTAAATAAGCCTAAGGGAAATATTTACCTTTACATGTCGGAGATGCTGGGAACCATCCAAAGTAATAGCATTGAGAGGAGTCGGGTCCCACTCTTGTGTGATTTTTTGCACAGGAAAAAGTTACCACATCTCCATTACCATATTTACCTTTCCGGGGGGAAACCCCGCCATTGGACAATGCCAACATTTCACATTCTATGGCTAAAGATGGTGGTGAGGAAAGGAAAGAAAATATATTATAGCCAATATTTCTAGGGGAAATTATTTAAAATACAAAAGATTTAAACAAAATGGGTTGATCAAAAACCAGTTTTAAACCATGGAAAGGCACCCATTGATTTGGATCAGGGCTTTGGTTAGCACCAAGAACAAGAATCTTGCTGAACAAACCGGGAATTTGTAAAAGAGTAAGAATTCCATCTAGGGTGTGGAAAGAAAAGAAGGCAAGCATGAAAAAAACAGCACAATAGGATATAATTGGGAGGGGAAAAAAAGACTTAACCAAATGAAGGGGTGGCTTTCCATAATCTTTTCCCCACATTCTATGAATTTAAATATAAATATTTTTGCAAGTAATTTAGAAACTGGTAGTTTTCATAGACACAGATTCTTACTCAGCAAAATCACACTTGGAGTACTCCAAATAATCAGTTAATGATGCTGGCCTTTCAACCTGGATTGTTATTTGTCATGACTTAAAATACAACTATTACTTGTTCAAAGTTTTTGTAAGATTTGTTTGTCTTTCATAGTATCATAATAATTCTGCAGTTTCCAGTGCTCTGATTACCTCTTATTTCCCAGTGGTTTCATTACTTTTGAATTTAATCTGGACCCTGTTCGAATCAGAGCTGCTCCAGCCAGAGTCTGGTACAGACAGATGCGGCTAATGCCAAGCAGACCACAAAGCTGTCAATTCCAGCAGATCTGGATCTGTGCAGAGCAGAGATACCCCAGCCCTCCAACCCTCCTCAGACTTCCCTCAGAGCCTGACCCAGGGGATGGTATTTATTGTCCGTAGTGCAGTAGTGTCTGGGATGCCCAGTCCAGGCCGAGAACCCCACAGCACCAGACGCTACACAAACAGCCAGTCCCTCCCTGTAGAGTTGACATGTAAGTACAATATTTATATTCCAATGGATTTATTTTATAAATTATCTGGTAAAAATGAGAAAGTAAGCCATAAGTAATAGTGGACTTTTTATATCTGATTTTGTAAAGAGGTAAAACTTGGGGGTTCACAAAACAAATCCGACTCCTGAAAGGTGTACAGTAATCTGGAAAGGTTGAGAATCACTGTTTTAGACTATGAAGAACACTCTTTCCTGGGGATTGCTGACTGAATGCAATGAATGATTCTTGACTGTCCCAGCAGACATGAACAATTCCCACCCAGACATTATCCACAATGTAAGCTGCACCTAAATCAGAGATATTTAAATTAGTACTCAAAACAGCAAACTATAACAGTCAAAGGAATTTGTTCCACAGAGTAGTAGTTTAATTAAAACAAAACAAAAACACCTTACCAAGACATTGGGGCTCAGGAATCCATCCATTTATGTCACACACTGTATAACCTGTTGTGATTTTATTTACAGTTTGGTATCCATCTGCACATTCATATTCCAGTATTTCTTCAGGCAGAAACACCATTTGATCTGTGTGGAAATTAATATTCTCGAAACGAGGCTTTTCACATGTTTCTGTAGAATTAGAGAAATTTAGTTATTTTTCTTAATTAGAAACTCTGGCATTCTAAAGCATCTTCATTATATGTACCTTTGTGAATTTGGGCCTCAGTATAGTAAACAATTCAAATTCTACACACAGTACCACACATTATATCTCCTGAATTTTTCTTTAGGAATATGTGGCGGTGAAAGGAAAGTGTTCATAGATTTAGAAGGCAAGGCTAGAAGAAAACATTTAGGCTATAAATATATACCTGCATTTTGCATGCTTGCTTCTTACATAATTCCCACTAATGTTTACCAGATATGTTTGTCTTCGAAAATCTACAGTGATAATAGTGACTCAAACCTTTCCTTTGAGAGTCAACACTAATGCTCTTAAAATTCAGAAATCTTCCTAATGTCTAGCATAAAGGTTTTTCTTCCTTGGATTCAGGCCATTGCCTTTTCCCTACCATTTGAGACTGTGAATATAATTCCCTTCTTTCAGTTGCTGTACTATATAGTGTTTCTGTGGATGTTACAGTTTGGTTGTAGTCATGATCCCTTGAGTCATCTGTAAGGGCTAGATTCTGCTCCAGTGTAGGGAAGCCAGGGAACAGATTCTCTGATTTGGTCCAGCTATGCTCAGCAAGGAACCGGATCAGGGGGTTGAACAAATGTGACTTCAAGCCATCCTTCCGCCTTTCAGATCTTCAGGTTGCTCCTCCTCCTTCAACCTATCTTATGCTGGTTACCTATGGACCCCAAAGGCCATTTCAGCAGCCAGAAGAGCCAGGACATCCCAGTTATGATGTATTTTCCCTAGTCACACCTTCATACCCGGGGGGAATTCCAACCAGCTAACTATTTTTCTGGCTGTTTTCTGCAGTCAGAGCTATGCCAAGCAGATGGAACAGGAGGAGAATTGGACCTCATACGTATAAAAAGGCAAAGATGGGAAGCAGCATACAACAGTAAATAAGGAGTTCTCACTGCATTAAATTATGTGTCCCTAATACTTAGCCCTGTTTTATCCCATTGGAGGGTCTTGTCCTTGTTTACCAACCAAACTAATCCATGCTTTGGCACTGTCATGTTCACTGCCTTTATTTTCAAATCATAACATTCATGAACACCACAAAAGTCAGACATTTCCCTACTGATTTCCAAATGAGTCACAAATTGCAGGGAATCTCCTCCCTGTAGAAACATGAGAATTATTCTTGACTGGAAATATGGGAGACTACTTAATAAAGAGCCATGCATCCAAAGGAAGGTTTATTAATTTATTGAGCCAATTTTGTAGACTATTCTGTGTGAAACACCCGTGTGGTAGAACTATTGCAGGTGCTATCGTACGGGATACCACTTTGCAGAACCAGAACTACAAACAGCTTAAAGTTCATGTATTTCAGACAGACAGATAATGTAAATGGGATTTACAGGTCTTGGTAGCTAAGCTGTTTATTTAATAGTCTTCTCTGTGCGATGGAATGGACTTCATTTGAAAACAAATGATAAGCAAGTTCTTTTATGCACAAAGGTGTTATGTGTTTGTGGATACTAATAGGGTAAAAAGAGGAATAGCAAGGAAATAAGGCAGCCTGGAAAAAAAGGAAGAGAGGACCCCCACTTGGACTGGGTTAATATTGGAGTTATTGTCCCACAAATGTGGGAGATTTAATTGTCCACTTTAATCACCATATTTCCTCTCATCTGGAGAGAAGGGACTCCTGAAACCAGAGGAAGATAACTAACATACCTGAAGTGACAACAATTGGAAGAAAGTTTTTAAAATTTTGTGCTCTGATGCTTTTACATAAAATTTATGTCTTTATGATTTAAATACTGATCAGTCAATGGTAAGTTATTTTATTTATGATGGTAATACTTCCCTCAAAGAGATTAATTTTGTCCAGTCATAGTAAGACATAACCCAAGGAGCATCAGCTTTGTAAGTTTCCCCAATGAAGCTGCAAGCTTCTCCCCATACCTGAACATGGTGCTCATCCTCTAGTCAGGAAAAAAGGAGCAATATGACAAAGTAGAGAGTTCTTCGATCATTAAATTACTCACTAATGCACTTTGGTAAAGGAGTCCATCCTCCTTGAAGGCACTGTGTCTTCCCCACCGCATTTCCTTCTGGAGTCGTGTAATCAATCTGACACCCATATGTTGCTTCCTCATTTAAATTAAATTTGGTCCTACTTTGAGAGAAATAACCATTCTGTATCTCAAGTTTTTCACATATTTCTAAAATAGAGAGAGTATGACATTACCTCAAGATAAATACTGTTAATTAATGTGCTTTTCATAAGTATAGGGTGACCATGAGAAGAGGTACACCTGAAATGAAATGGAGAAACACCATTTAAAAACTTTTTGAACAATAAGTTCCTTCATACTTTTGGACAGTGGGAGGAGAAGGTAAGAAATCAGAGTGCATATCAGTGGTTCCTATCTCTCACAATCATTCCTGATACTGACTTCTCAAAGCCAATCTAAAAGATGGTTGGACTGAAAATGGTCATTTTGATTCTGACACTGACAGCTCTTATTTTGTGAAAAAAGTTCTCTCTTTTTATTGTATGTGCTGTATGTCTAAGTAATTTGGTGAAGCAGCTTCACAGTTTCATGCACCTGAGAAATCATAAGGGGCTCATCAGTGAGAAAGACAGTGATAAAACATCACACAGATGTTATCACTAAACCTGCCTTCTTCAGAGACAGCCTCTCCCACTGCAATATTTCCACCGTTGTGATCAATAGAGCATTCATGCTAGACTCCCTCAATTTAAAGGAGAGGGTGTTGGTAGCAGGGCATTATCCTGGAGGGGCATTCAATTTTGGAATTCACTCTCTCCCTGAATTTGCTGACCTCCAGGATACACCGCACAGCCCATCCATTTTCTTGGGCATTTGGGGAGAGTAGAGATAGGGAGGGAATGAGGCTTTGAGGCAGGATGTGTTTGCATGGCTGAATTTTGTTATGGACGTTGATGACTCAATTTTACACATGCTATCTTAATTGATGTTCAAGCACCCGGAGCTACCAGACAAACTGTGCAAGCCACTCCATGGAGGAAGGGGAGGCAGAGGGGCAAGGTGGAGCCATGGCTTTAACCCACTTTGCAACACCCAGAAGTGCTGACTAGGTATAGACAGAGGAACATGCTTCATTATCCCAAAAGATGGTGTAATGCACACACAACTCATGCCTGGTAGAGAACTGGAGGAAAGATAGGATTTCCTGGAGCACAACTGCTGCTGGATTACTTGGCATCCACACTATCCCCAACACAGACCAGACCAAGTGGCTAAATGTCACAATTTATCCATATCAGGTGGAGCTAAGAGTAACATATTTTATTAAATTTACCCAATACCCTAGATGATAAAATCCCATTTATAATTGCTTGTAACTTTGTTAGACTTTAACCATTTGGATTGAAATTTTCCATGTCTGGTGTCTGCCCCAGCATCATTTTTTGTTTTGTTTTGAAAAGTTTAAGCTGAAATGGTTTTGCTGTTTCAGAGACTGATGTTTGAGTAAAATATTCTGTTTTATCCATGGTAAGTTATTGTTAGAGCTGTTTTGTTGAGAACCTCTAGAACTTCCATGGTTTGGAGCAGGGACTCAACATTTGGCTGTGGGGTCCACCTGGTGTCAAAGATATACCTTTTGCTGTCCTCAAAAAATGCACCCAAATTTGGCCATGTTATAAACCTATGAAAGGCAGAAAGTCACAGTTTGCACAGGTTAGGAGCTTGATTATTCTCTGAAGATTCCATCTGTACTGAACATGCTCAAGCCCAAGTTGGCAGGGGCTGAGCAGAACTTTCCTTGCAATTGCGTCTCTTGGCTCTGAGGGGCCACACTCATGCCAAGCACCGTGACTGTGGGTATGCCTACGTAAGAGCTGGAAACTTGTAAATTCTAGGATGAAGAGAAATACTTTAGCTTTAGCTCCAATCAAACTAGCACATTAAAAATAGGAGTACTGTGGGAGTGGCACTTGGGGACAGGATGCAGAGCCCCCTGGCTGCCCCTACACATAGGAACGTGAGGGGGGACATGCTGTCTGCTTCCCAGGAGCGGCACTGAGGCTAACAGGGAGCCTGCCAGTCCCGCTGTGCAGCACCGCCAACTAGACAGTCAACAGTCTGGTCAGCAGTGCTGACCAAAGCCCCCAGGATCCATTTTTGATCCCTTGGTATTCTGATAAAAAAAACCAGACACCTGGTCACCGTACATACAACAAACAGGGGTGATAGCAGTCAGGAGCTCGGTGAAGAACTTTGAAGGTCACTGCAATATGATTGCACAGTTACTCAGGTCAAAAATGTGCATTGTCATGACAAGTCACCTGCTAGGATTGGTATTTTTGTGTTTATTTCAGGCAGATGATAATAGTAATATGTCTACAGGTTTTTAACGATCTGCTCAATAGAACATGACTGTTGCTTACTGTTAGAGGTACATCTTGGAGTAGGTGACCAGCCATTCTTTGTGCATGTAACTTTGGCTTGCAGATTTTCAGGAAAACACACATATGAAATTTCATCACCTTCTTTGTAGGTGGTCCAATAGTTAAATATAAATTTACCATTTTCCAAATGACCAGGAGAACACTTTTCTAAGGAAAAAAAAGATAAATTTGATTAGCAAATGGAAGTCAGGTATTTAACAAATAAAAACCAAAACAAAACAAACCCCCCTCTTCAAAACTAGCTATTTATTTGAAAAAAAAATCTTTCAAATAAGACCTTCTTGCTGCATAGTACTCTAGTACTTTATACTGAAAAGACCTTTATTTTCAAATGTGAATCAAAGAGCTTGATTTTTCCACCAGCCTGAAACTTGTGATATCAACTGTGCACAGGTGTAAACAACTGCACAAGATGCAAGGCAGTGAAGAATTGGGCCACACAGGCCAGATTCTCAATTGGTGCAAAACAGCAAGCTCCATCAACCTCAATGGAACTACACTGATTTACACTAGCCAAAAAATCTTGCCTAATATACTTCTTAAGTAGTGGTGTCTGCACAGATTCATTTGTAGCATTAGCCTCCAGAAGCTGTTATCAATCATATTATTCCCTCAAGGTATTTTATTTACAGGTATCACTATGATGCTCATGGAATCTGTTTATTAAAACAAAAAGCATCTTTACAGAATCCAAATGATACAGGCACTGAAACACCATGTAGGGAAATAGATACCATTGCTGTTGATTGGGTTTGTGTTCCGGCTCAGGCACTAGCTGAAAAGTTCCATTAATCCAAAATGAAAACCAAAGTCAGGTGCAATGGGATGGTTTAAATCATGCTATTGTGATGGAAATCACATCATCAGCCCAGGATAAACAAGGTGACAGGAGAAGGCTGACAGCCAAAGGAAGTCTCTCTTACTTTCCTTCTCCCCATGCTCAGTCACTGGAGTACCATGATGAAGTGTAAAGGTAACTGTGTTAAGCCCTCCAAACTAAATTCACGTTTGTTCCTGCAGCAGATTGAAATGTATTATTCAGACAGGTTTGGGTTTGGGCTCTTGTTAGGGTTGCCAATTTTGGTTGGACATATTTCTGGAAGTTTCATCAGATGACATACTCTTCAATTAAAGATTAATCTTTAATTCCTGTAGACTCCAGGGCAATCTGGAGGGTTGGCAACCCTGGCTCTTATTCCTGCCACATTATGAAACCTGATTTTTTCCCCTTCCCAATATTATCTAGCAGCATAACACGGTGCTCTTGGCTAGGGGCATTTTTCCCTTTCCTCTGAGCTCTCAGGGAGATCTACCATTTCCCACTCATTAGTTATCACCTAAGGATCAAACCCTGAACCTGGTGACTACAATGGCAGTTTTGTCATTGATCTCAGTGGAAGCAGGATTTTCCCCCAAGGCCTTAAGGCCTCATGGTAAATTACTGTGGATCCCATTACCACTAACTCAGACTAAGCCCGGAGTTTTGCTACAGAGCAACACAAGTTGCTCCCTCCTGCCAAGGGCTAAAGATGCTGCCTTCACAGCTCACTAAGCCACTGACAACCTAGGAGCAAAGAACAAGGTTCAGCATCAAAATTCTGATTCCCTGAATATTTGTTAACCTTTTTTTCCCCACCCACTTCCATGAGCTATGAATGCTAGGAAAGTGTGACTGGCAATTACAGTGCTACTGAAGTTGTGGAGTACTTGTGACTTTGCATTTTCTGTCAGGACACTGCCTATACTCAGAAAGCCTCCCACTGTGTGTACCAACTGTCCTTCTGCTTCAGATCCCTCATTAAAAATAACTTGTCACAAGAGTCTCTGAGTCTTGTGACCTTGTACTAGAATTGTCATCCTGTGTAATATGTTAGTCTGAATTCAACTGCAAGATGTTTGGAAAAGTAACTGTTCTTTTTTGTGCTTTGGGAAGTCCCATGCACTGTTTTATTCACAACTCCACACTTAAGGTTGTGATGAAAATATTTCCATTACAAGCATTGTTTGGACCCACTCCTCTCTTTTAAACTTTTCATGGGAAGTAGCTTTTTCAAGGAGAAATTTTATAACTAATATAAGGCGGGTTCCCTGTCCTCCTCCCACTCTCCAAGAGTAGAATAAACATTTTCAAACACCTAGATCTAAAAAGTGAGCCCTTTGTTAAAAGTAAAAATAAATAAATATATAAATAAATTAAATCAGATCAAAAACACACAAAACCCATTCACAATATTCCTGCCACTTCTAACTTGAAAATAAAACAAGCTACAAACTGAAAAATTCATACATAGGCAGATATTTATACATCCTCATGCCTACTTATTAGAATTTCTGTTTTCATACTAAAATGTCATTGATTGTGTTCACACCAACCAAACCACCCTGTAAAAGTATGATCACGGGGGGCATATAATTGCACTTTCTAGTTTCTTAGCACTTATAGTTTTAACTACTACTGAACTGCATTCTAAACTACTAGGAATGTGTGGAGAAGGAGGTGAGTCATATGGGTGCATTGAACTAGTGGAGTCTGGAGCAGGTCAGGGAGAGGCTTTGGTCATATGATGTCTATTCAGTGCAGCTCCAGTATAAAAGCACATTTGGTGGCTAGTGAGCCTGCTAAGTTGGAGGGAAGCAGACCTCTCCTCCAGCAAACTTTAGCATCTTCACAGGAGGTGGAAAGGGAAGAGTAGATTGGCATGGAAGTAGCCAAGCAGAAGGGCTGGCCCTTGATTGGAGTCAGGTTTAGAATTAGGCCATATGCTGGGGACTGCAGCTGAACTGCAAGGGCACAGAAGAGGAGCAAGAACTTGCATCAGGCTGTGACAACTGGTAGGGTCAACAGAACCGGAGACTTTCTGTGTATATCTATACAATGAGTGGAAGCCCGCAGCAGCAGGCCTCGAAGCCTGGGTTGACAGACTCAGGCTCATGGTGCTCGCACTACTATGCTAAAAATAGCTGTGTAGATAGTGTGACTTAAGCTGGAACTTGGGCTCTGATGTTTTGGGGGGGGGGGGCGGGCTTCAGAGCCCAAGCTCCAGACTCAGCTGTAATCTCTATACAGATATTTTTACTGTGGCAGTGCAACCTCTGCAAGCCCAAATCTCTTGCTACAAACTTGGAGATTCTCTGCCAGGACTGTGTAGATGTACCTTTTGAGGGGACATGAAAACAGCTGGTCAGACAATAAGACATTCACAGGTGCTCCATGAAAAATTATGCATAATAGATGGATAAGACTCGTAGATTAGAGTTTTCGTCAACTGGCATTCAACATTTTCCACTTAAAATAGAAAGAATCTGGCTTTGTTCACTAATCTAGCTAATGCCCAGGCTTTCTCAAAGACTTTGTGGACTCTTAGGATTCTCTCTGCCTCTCCAGCTCTGCTCCCCAACCTCTCATTACCCCAATTAGTTACCCCTCCCACTAGAACCAGTCTCCAGCTACCCAGACAATATACATCATCTGTGTGTGTGTCTCAAAAGGTTGATAGAGAATATTTGACCTGGTAGAGTAAGGGTGTGCAGGAGTTGGGGAACAAGATTTCTTTTGTTTCAGATTGTAATAGCATATTCAACACTTCCCTGTGTTGTCCCTAATGCCTTTCCCAACCCTTCTGGGGATCGGGGGGGTGGTCATGACCCTCTGGTTGAGAAATCCTGGCCTAGTAGTTAGGGCACAGAAGCTGGACTGGAGAGTGGGGAGTAAGGGGGATGCAGCCCAAGCCTCTGCTTTCCTGGGGGGCTGCTGGTCCTTGAAATATACATTATAAAAGGGAGATTTTGATCATACTTGTGCTAATACTAAAAAGAAAAGAACAAAAAAAAACTAATTTATGCACCCTGCTGCTATTTATTTTGTCCCAGTTTCTTAAGCTTCCACAGTTAAAGTTTAATTAATGTTTTTAGACTTTGAATTGTTAGTAATGAGGGTGTGAATTAGCGGTGTTAATTGCCATTGCTGGGTGCTAATGACAGAACTGCAGTATTGTTTTAACCTTGCATAAAGATGTCCAGTTGACAATTTCAAAGCAGAGCAGCAAAAACGAAAGCTAAGTTAGAAAGAGAATATTGTAAGCAAGTTACCAAACTTGCTAACTATTTTCTGTTAGTACTGCTTCAGAATTATCTTCCATGATGGTGGATCATCTCTCTTAGAAAATGATAATCAAAGCAAAGATATGAGTATGAACTTGTTCCCTCAGGAGACTTCAGAAGAAAAGGCAAGCATTCCTGAAATCAAGGACAAAACTAATTTTTCAAGAGATGACCCACTTTTTCTAACACCTGTCCATACAGAAGGTAGAATGAATAGTAGTGATAAAGAGGATGATGTTGCTGTTAGCGTTGAACAAAATCCAGCTAAATAGCCTACTTTGATAATGGAAGAGTTTTGTACTACAGGTATTGAGAAAGGACTGTTCTATTTTCAGAATCGCAATAACAAAGTTATAGTTTCTGAGTGTCAGTACAAATGTCAGAAATGGTAACTTTCACCTCTTCTTTTTAAATGAAAACTACCAAATGGAGAGCATCATCAGAGGCATTGGTCGAAGCATTCTAAATCCACAGGAGCAGTATTCTGTTTTATGTAAAAACTCTTTTCATTGCCTGATAATCTTAGCATCTTCATAACCCCAGGCTTTTCCAACTGGAAAAAAAGCAGAGGAGAAGACTTGCTCTCATGAAAACAGTGTGGAACATTGCAATGCCATAGTTGCATGGCTAGCATGTTCACAAGGCAAGAATCACATTGATAGGGAGATGGTACAGCTGCGTCTAACACAAACTGCTTACTGGGAAGACATTTTAAGGCATATCGTGACAGTTATTAAGCTTCTTGCTGAATGTGGTTTAGCAGTTAGAGGAATGGAGGAAGTTATTGGCTTTCCTCAGAATGGAAATTATCTAGATATTCTTGAAGCCATCATTGAATTTGACCAGTTTGTAAGACAGCATATTAAACCCTGTGGAAACAAAGGGAAAGGTCACCCATCCTACTTGTCAAAAACAAACTGTGATGAGTTCATTGAGCTATTGGGACATAAGGTTTTGGAATTCATTGTAACTGAAGTCAAACAGGCAAAATACTACTCTTTGATAGTAGATTCAACTCCTGATATTGCCCATGAAAATCAGTTCTCTGTTATTTTATGCTACTACTTACATGGCACCATAAGAGAGGATTTAATTGGGTATATACCAACTGAAAGCCAGATGGACAAGTCGCTCTTCCAGATCATGAATAGTTTATTGGATGCAAATGACAATGCTATTGAAAACTGCAGAGATCAGTCATACAATAACACAAGTAACATGTCTGAAAAGTATGAAGATTTTCAAGCTTATATCAAAAAGAGTAAACCCACTAGCTGTGTACATGCCATGCACAGCTCTTCTCTGAACTTAGCTGGAACTTGCAGTATTGATTGTTGCATGGAAGTCATAAACATTTCAGTTTTGTTCAGAAAGTATCTTTTTTGTGGCGTTGCCCAGGCGATGGAAGCTTCTACGAAACAATCTTATCAAAAGGAAACAAAGACCTCTCCCCTTGTCCTAAAAACCCTGTCAGGTATGAGATGGTCCTGTCATGCTGAATGTTGTAAAACAATTGTAGTGAAATATGAAGGCATTCAAAGTTGTTTGAAAGAAATGATGGACAATGTCAAGGAAAATGGTGAAACTCAGAGGAAAGCACAATTGTACAAGAAAGAGTGCAGCATGGAGACTGCTTTTATTAGTATTTTATGGAATGTTATACAAGAAAGGTTTGACAAAACTAGTGTACAGCTTCAAAAGCCAGGTCTGAATCTTCTTGTTCCTGTCAATTTTCTGACTTTCTTTGCAAACATTTGTCACAAGCTTACAGTCTCACTTTGATGATTTTGAGGAGCAAGCAAAACAATTAGGAGGTTATGCTAATGAGTCCAACCATGAAGTACACAAACATACTCTAAAGCAAAAATTTCCTGATGGCAGAAGTGACACTGCTTTGAGGGAAAGGGAAATTCAAGGTTGACTGCTTTAATGTTATCCTCCATAAGCTAAGTTCAGAACTAAAAAGAAGAAGTTAATAGTATGCTAATTATCCACAAGGTTTGGTTTGCTTACATTTCGTGATCAAATAAAGTGACGCGAACTACAGGGGAGATGAAAACATGCACTCACACATTTCTCAGTGCTTACCTGAATGATCTAGAACCTGAGCTTTTCACCAAATGACAAATATCTGAGCAATGTTTTCCTGAATATTTACATTGCATTGGGACTGTATTTGACTATACCTATTGTCAACTGTGAAGCAGAGTGATCATTGTCTAAGCTTGCCTTTAAAAAGCTGTCTTCAGTCAACTATGGCAGAAACAAAGTTTAATGCTCTGGCTACTATGTCAATTGAATGAGATTTATTTCAAACACTGTCATTTCAAGATACAATAACTGAATTTGCAGCTCTTAAAATTGGCAAGATGCCTGTTTAAATATGCAGCATTTCATCTGACTCTTAATTTTCCATATTTTTATGTTTATCCATGTAGTTTATTCTGTTCATTGTCTTTGATTTTCTTTTCATGATTATTCAGTAATATACATGATTTGTTGGTTGTCATAAGCAGGGTACTTTTTTGCTTTTATTAATACTGTGTTCATAAAAAGGGGGCTTCCACTCATTAATCTGGCCAATAGGAGAGTTGGGTTTTATTCCTGGCTCTGACACTAACTTGTGTGAATGTTGGCAAGTCATAACACCTTTCTGTGTCTTTCTCTTCCACCTTTTTCCTGTTTTGTTTATTTAGATTGCAAGCTGTTTGAGGGAGGGACTGTTTCTCATTGTGTCAGTACAAAGTGATGGGGATCCAATCTTGGTTACGCCTCAACTCACTACTGGAATACAACCAAATATTATTATTATTAATTTCCAGGAAAAGTAAAAAATATTTCTGTAGAATTTTTGTGTGTGTATATCAAGTACTACACACAATTGTTCATTATGATATTAATGGTTGATGTTTTTATTCGAAGAACATAATTTTATGATCTTGTGTAAGTGAGAATTAGGCTATGTTTATACACTAGCTATGTATCTAATATTTATCTAGTTAGGGGTATACAGATTATTATTTGTATGATATTGATGTACCATACAATTTTTACAAGAGCCTACATCCCATTGTCACAACTGACTTGTTAAAGTTTCTTTCATTTGTAGTTTTGTATGATTTTGAAAATGACCAGAATTTGGCTAGTCTTTGGACAAATAAGAGGGAAGGTTTTATAGACAGTTATTAGATTAAGTTATTTGATGGATGGCCTGAGACTGCAAAGTGGAATGATATAGAGGAGTCTTCAGCTGGCTACTTAGCTTTAAATCTGCTTTATATGGCTAGAGGGTTGCAAAGCTGACTTAGCATGTGTCAGGATCACTAGCTGTAGGCCTCCATATTCAGAGCATCTGGCAGTGGCACTCCACCCTCTTTGCCACCAAAGAGCAGCCCTGAAAAAGGGATAACATATGCAGCCTAAAAAGTAATCTCCAGGGCAAGCTGCGAAAGTCTTCTAAGAAACAATATATTCCCACACAGCAGGAGGAGTGTGCATATACGCATGTGCACACAGGGCCAATGGCAGAAAAGAGAAAAGAATCCCTATAGTTCTGTCACTCTTACAGGCAGTTTTCTTACAACTGAATATCCCAAAGACAAAAGAACCAACTAAGCCCTTCCTTGTGAAGAAAATTTCACAACACAACATACCCCTCCTCATAGGTCTCTCTCCACACAGGTTTTTATTGATCTTTGCTCACCCTTTCGAAATCCACAAGATCCCAGTACCTTCCGCAAACACTCTCGCTCTCAGAGGGATACCAATTCCTACCCTATTCCCTTGTAAGAGAAACAGAAATGCTGGTTGAGGGATCAGCAATAAGGAGAAAGCAAAAAAGGAGGGAAAAAAAGAACAAAATACAAACAACCCCTCTGCAAATCCTACAACCCGTTTATTGAAGGCCTGTTCCAAGTACTGGATCCTTCTCATGCTTTTGAATCCTTTTAAAGAGACACTCATGTCCTTGGGTGACAGTCTTTGCTGGGGGAGTCAAGGGGCCACAATGGAGCAGCGTTGTAGTAACACCCACCCTCCCTCGCAGTCCTGGTTCTGTCCATTGCTGGATATAATTATTAGTTATAGTACAATAGAATTTTTAAGAAAATAATACAAACATATGTTTACTTACTAAGGCATTTTGGCGCAGGAGACCAGCCCGCTTTAGTACATTTGATCAGAGGCCACCTCTCCTCTCTTTCAGATACGTAACCATCAAGACATCTGTAGTAAATTGACACACCCAACTGTGCTGGAAAGGCTCGTTCTTTGTAATATTCATAATAGTCAGTTAATGCTCCATTTTCTATATGTGGGTAGTCACAGGGTCTCACTTTAAAAAAAGTTTAAAATGTATAATATTAGAAGGTACACCTGGACACTAATTCAAAGAGGTGGAAGGAGAGAAGAACTCTTCAAGGTTACAGCCGCAGTTTACCCGAATTGTTCCACTGGAGCAAGAGATAGAGCTTTCACCTGGTAGGCAGGGTTTCCAGCCCCCAGAACCCACATGTTGTGTGGGATCTCCTCATAATACAAGGCCATCCACCAGTTGGCAGGAGAGTGTCATGGAGGTGACTGAATTTCCTCCACACAAGACAGGACATTATCCACATACTAAAGGTTCCCTTTGGGTGCAGATCCAGATCTTTGGATTAACTCCATGTTTTCCAAGACATCTGTAGTCACATTATCAGAGAATTAATTTATAACACCATTGCTGGACTCCAAATCCACTTACACCTCTTCCTGTTTTAAATAGCTGTCATTTGTTTGTAATTATCAAAGCCAAATTCTGAAGTCCTTGATAAGTTTTTACTCAGTCCCTACTCAACAAAACTCTCATTACAGCCACTGGGATTTTATCTGAAGAAAGATTGAGTAAACATTTGAGAAAGAACTTCTTGATTTTGCACAGGGAAAAGAACTGCCTGGAAGAATCTGTTGTACGCATTGTTGGTGTTGCCATGTCACTCCCAGCATATTAGAAAGTGAAAGTGGGTGTGGTAATATATTTTATTGGATCAGTTTCTGTTTGTGAGAGAGACAAACTTTCAAGCTTACACAGAGCTCTTCTTCAGGTAGAGACTGACAGTTCAGAATAAATGAGGAAACAAAAATGGATGGTACAAATCTAGGGCTGTGGTATATGTGACTCAGAATCCAATTATGATAATAGGTTTTTATTTTCTTTTATACCATTCATACACTCATGGCATCATGCTTGGATGCTATTATTTGGATGGATAAAACACAGCTACAAATCTTCCCTGTAGAAAGGTTCAGTCTAGCACATTTTGTCAAATAAATCATGATGTATATGTTAGTTGTATAGTTATTTACAGCTCCATTCACTTATACCATATCTTATTTTCACAGGTGCTTTATCCAAGTCCATCAAAGTAAATAAGGAAAGTAAATAAATAAGTGTTATTTACTCCTTCTCATAACACAAGAACTAGGGGTTACCAAATGAAATTAAAAGGCAGCAGGTTTAAAACAAACAAAAAGAAGTATTTCTTCACACAACACAGTCAACCTGTGGAACTCTTTGCCAGAGGATGTAGTGAAGGCCAAGATTATAACAGGGTTCAAAAAGGAACTATATAAGTTCATGGACGATAGGTCCATCAATTGCTATTAGCCATGATGGGCAGGGATGGTGTCCCTAGCCTCTGTTTGCCAGAAGCTGGGAATGGGTGACAGGGTATGGATCACTTGACGATTACCTGTTTTGTTCATTCCCTCTGGGACACCTGGCATTGGCCACTGTCGGAAGACAGGATACTGTGTTAGATGGACCTTTGGTCTGACCAAGTATGGCTATTCTTATGTTCTTAAACTTTGTAAAAGTAAAAACCCTGCAAATATACCTGTTTCATTTCTGTTTACATTCTCAACTGCAGAAATTGTATAATCATTGTATAATAGTTTGGGCTTTAATATCTAAAAACATGTTAAAATAAAAGTAACTTACAGATACATCTTGGAATAGGTAACCAGCCATTCTTTGTGCATTCTGCTCTCCTCTCCCTATTGTCCGTTTCAAAGTGAAATCCTTTATTACAATCTACTCTGATTACTTCCAATTCTCTGAACACTTTCTTTTTGGGGTAGTAGGTTCCATTAGTCATTGTTGGAGGATCACATCTAATTTCTAAACAGAAACAGATGAACAAGTTTAACAGCTGTAAAAATAACTTTATGCTGTAAGTACCCCCTTCAATTAAAATTATTTGTATCTCTCTTTTTTTTTTGCTAGCTTTATTATCACTGTCATATTTGATCATCATCTGCATAACAATGGCATGGTGAGATTCCTATGAATTTGATGAAGTCTATAACTCTTTACCCATCTTCAGAAATTAGAGTATTTGCTTGGGGTAGTTTATTTTATTTTGCGGGTGAGAAGGAATCAGTTGCTGTTATAAGTGTCATTCTGACTATTGTGAAAAAACTTTACCAAAAAATGAAGCCTTGCAATGAGATCTATAGGTGATCACACTGGATTTGTCTAACCTCTTCTGGCAGTTCATTCCACACTACTTCCTGTCATGTTTGGTTGGATGGAATAAGAGAGTCCAAGGTGTTAACATGACACTGTCATGGTACAACACAAACATGGTTCAGTGGTTTGAGTATAGTGCCCTGGGCCTGCTTAGTCCCATGGCAAACACACCATTAAAATCATGTTAACCTTTTAAAGACATAGTAACAGAAGGAAAAACAGTTAAAGCATTTGAAATGTAAAGTTGCAAGTAAGGCTTTTATTTTAACAATATTCCTTATTCGCTTTCCCTTTAGCTATAGAGAGATTTTAGAAGGAAACCCCTCTGTTTGACCATCTTTTTGACAGTATTAACGACGATAATAACTGGTCTTTATGGGGAAAAAAAGTTAGTTGAGATCGGCTGGAGCTTCCTGCTGCTGTTGTTAAAGTCTGATCCTGCTTCCTTTAAGACAAAACAAGACAAACACACACAAAAGAGAAGAGAAAGGAATAGCAAAAATAGACAACGCAGCTTCTGGTCTCTGGTGCTGACTCTTACTTGCAACTTCATTGTTGGAGAAAAACAAGCATAGTAAACCCCCTTATCAGGCACTTAGAGACCTGGAAAACTTGAACCAGCATCAGGCTGTTTAGGACATTGCTTTCAGCTGCCTTTCCGACACAGGCTCACAGTAGTGTTGCAAAATATACAGTCCCAGACAGGTAGACCAGACTTTTACTAAACGGAAGGCAAAGAGAGAGATAGAAAAGAGAATAAGGTGGGGGTGGAAGATGACACGAGGGAGGGAAGGACAGCAAGAACCAAAGTTGCACGTCCCAGGTGGTATTCAGGATCTAGTTGGAGATGGTGAAGGTGGCGATGTCTTCTGTGTCCATCTCTCTGTCCCAGTCTCATCAGGGCATCTTTCAGGGTCAAGATGAAGGCCCAATTGTGTCACAGTATCCCAGGAGATGGTGAGGGTTGCAACCCTGATGGTGGAATCTCACTCCTTCCAGTCCACCCATCTCCCACTCAGCCTGCTAACTCTTCCTGAAGATTTTTTTAAGGCCCCTCTCAAAGGGTGTTTGTTCAGCTACCTGATGTTCCGCACTGTCTGGCCCATTTGCGTTTTCATGCACACAGTCTGTTTCTTTTCCCCATGTGTACCTTTAATCTTTAGATTCCAAGCACTGCCGAATATTGCACAGGCATGTATCGGAAAGCTCCTTCCAATTACATATCTTCCCTTCACTGAGCTAATTACCATTATCTCAAACCCAGCCCCCAGTGTCAACAATCCCCCCAATCCTATAATCTTCTCATTGATTAATTATTAGCAAATCCAGAGATCCTCACATCATCCTCTTAAATGATCCCACTGGCTAAATCAAACAAGGTGTTGACAAGCTGCGATGGAAAATGTGTCCAGCTTTCATTGGCTGGAAGGATGTTATCTTAATGTAGGACATTAGAGTCTATAACAGTAGCCACTGAAATCAGGAGATGTTGATGCCTGTAATGTGACAGGCTATTCATTTTTGAACCCAAAAGCAATCAGGAATCTCATGTGGTTTTAGTGGCTCTTTTTGCATTTTTCTTTCTGTACTGAGTGTTTCTGTAGCACTGTTTTGTTGGGGAGTGGGCCCTTTTTGAACAGTTGTTCTTAGACTGGAGCTGGTTAGGTCAGATGTACGTGTCCACTCTGTTCCCAACTGGCTACATCGGTTGGCAGGTAGGCACTTCATTGTTTTACAATGGAGTAAGAATGCCTAACAGATTGAGGGCAAGATACCATGCTCTAAAAATAAACTAAGCCGAATAAGCGCCTTCAGTCTCTCACTGTAAGGCATTTTTTCAAGATCTCAGATAATTTGTGTGTCTCCTTTCTGCTTCCTTTCCATTTTTTCAACATCCTTTCTAAAATGTTGACACCAGAACTGGATGCAGTAGTCTCAGTAGTGGTCTCACCAATGCCTTTTGCAGAGGTAAAAAACACCTCCCTACTTCTACTCACTACTCTCCTATTTATACATTACACAAGGATTGCATTAGCCCTTTTTAGGATAGTATCACAGTTCAGTTGTTTTTCCACTATGATTCCTAAATCCTTTTCAGAGTCACTGCTTTCCAGGATACATAATGATGTATTTGTATTATTGTAGTACACTGAAGCATTAGTTGTGTACCAAGACCATAGCTATCTAGCTAGGTAAAAGTAACAGAACACACAGTATAAAATGAGCAAAAGCTGACCTTTACAAAATGGTTTTGGATTCCATCCATATTCCGTACAATCTGCATCAGATCTTTCACCAAATGTATATCCTGTATTACAAGTAAACTGCAATCGTTCATTCTCCCTATAAACTCTCCTTGGAGTCATTATATTTCCATTATTAATTCTTGGTGGTTTGCAGGTTACCTCTAAGGACAAAAGAAACAAAATTTAAAAAAAAAGAAAACAGTTGTGATGCCTGACTAAGAAAACACGCACTAGAAAATAAATACAAAATTTCATTTTGACATGGCTGTTTTAAAATTATGTCAATCGGGAAATAGTAAATCTGTGTTTCAGCATAGAATTTAAGTCTCTGTGTAAAATATAAAAGCCCATCTAGACCCAGGGATAGATTTCATGAATCTTTCTTTGGAACTTCAAGACATATTTGCAATTTGGGGTAAATATACAGAAGACAAAGTCAGCTCAATGGCATAAAAGAAGCAGCACTCTAACAGTAGCTTTAAACAACCAACATATTTAATATCAATCTTCCACTTTTGAATTATAAGAAGTAGGGGGATGCCAGAGCTGCAGAAGTTAGCCCAACAATGTGAATAAGCGATTAATGTGCTTATCATCTGTCACACATCTCCTAAATAACACTTCATAATCAGTTAACATATAAACAAATTCATGACTCTGAAAACTCACTGGGTTCAATATTAAATGGAAATATTATGTTAAGAAATCTTTTCAGAAGCAAGTATGTCTGGTGCAAGTACATTGGTAAATCAACCCCATACAATGATCTCTATTTACAAAACAAATTAAGAATCAAATAAGTAATATATCTGGCCATGCCAATTTGAATAAAGCAAGATCCACCATGATTATTTCAGTTTTAAATACTTTAAGAATACCAATAAAGTGGAAGCATACTTGGTGTCATAAATATAAAGGGAAGGCTAACCACCTTTAAATCCCTCCTGGCCAGAGGAAAAACCCTTTCACCTGTAAAGGGTTAAGAAGCTAAGATAACCTCGCTGGCACCTGACCAAAATGACCAATGAGGAGACAAGATACTTTCAAAGCTGGAGTGGGGGGCGGGAAACAAAAGGTTCTGTCTGTGTGATGCTTTTGCCAGGACCAGAGCAGGAATGCAGGTCAGAACTCCTGTAAAGAGTTAGTAAGCAATCTAGTTAGATATGCGTTAGATTCTGTTTTGTTTAAATGGCTGATAAAATAAGTTGTGCTGAATGGGATGTATATTCCTGTTTTTGTGTCTTTTTGTAACTTAAGGTTTTGCCTAGAGAGATTCTCTATGTTTTGAATCTGACTACTCTGTAAGGTATTTACCATCCTGATTTTACAGAGGTGATTCTTTTACTTTTTCTTTAATTAAAATTCTCCTTTTAAGAACCTGATTGTTTTTGTCATTGGTCTTAAGATCCAAGGGTTTGGGTCTGTGTTCACCTATGCAAATTCATGAGGATTTTTATCAAGCTTTCCCCAGGAAAGGGGGTGTAGTGCTTGGGGGGATATTTTTTGGGGGGAGACATTTCCAAGTGGGCACTTCCCCTGTTCTTTGTGTAACACTTTGGTGGTGGCAGCTTTTAACCTAAGCTGGTAAGAATAAGCTTAGGGGGTCTTTCATGCAGGTCCCCACATCTGTACCCTAGAGTTCAGTGTGGGGAAGGAACCTTGACACTTGGTTTTAATATTAAATATCAAATATCATATAGACTCAAACTCTGTTTGCAGGTCAGTCTGTTAATATGTGCATGTGACAAGTTAGCAGTTAAAAAAACATATTACATATGGAGTTATCCTGTATGTGTCACACTCAGCACAGGGAAAAGATTAATGCACTTAATTGGTAAGACCATATCATTACCAAAAACACTCTGGCTGATTAATTTAACTTCAGAACCTGGCTGTTTGCTCCTAGTTCAGTTGCAGGTTGAATGGGTAAAAATTAAACGCAACTGATATAGCCTACAATCAGGTGTGTTCACAGAGATCAGCTCTTCTCACTCCATGGGCAGGACCTAGAAATATAATATGACAGGAGTGCTCTGTGTTAAGCAGTATTTCAGGAGAAGTGAAAAACTAGTATTTTAGGTACTGAAGAATGCCACTCCCTCCATGCCTGTGGCGGGACATTGAGCCATCCAATTAAGAAATGAAGGAATGGAACATCCCCTGATATCTCAGCACCCAACGAGGTGGAAAGATGTAAAGTGAAGCTTTCCAAGTCCGTGCTACAAGAAAAAGAAATAGGCACATCCCTGCTACATTTCATCTAGAATGTGATGATGTTATTTCTAAGTTCCTAAAATGTGCTATACCTTACAAAACAATAAAGCCACAGTTTCTGCCCTGAAGAGCATACAATCTCAATTCCACACAACAGTGTAACAAGTCAGGTCGACCTGAGTGGAAATTAGGCTACAATTCTGTTTGATATACGGGAAGGAATATAATTAATCTCATTCCTTCCCACTAGTTTTGGCTCCATAAAGCCAACTATCTAGTTGATCGACTGTCAACAGGATAGATAGTATTAGAACATGCAAAGAATTAATGAATATTCTCAGCTGTAGGTACTTTCTTGTTCCATTTATTCACTCATGTATAATGTCTTATGTATCATCAGTGTTAACTTTTCAGTGAAGATTGGGGAATGACTAGAAGACTCTATTATGACTAAATTTTCTATTCCCTAGATTATTTTACTTCCTTTACACATATCATGCAATGGAGATGAATACATCAGTTAAGTACTATAATTATTGTCACCGGAAATATTTTGCTAGTTCCATAACTCTCCTGTAGAATAATCAATTTCTAGGAATCTAAGTGCCATGATAAGAGCTTCAACAGTATCTTCCAAATCACTTTGGCTAAAGAGAAATTTCATTAAACTAAAAGATAATTTTCTTCTCACCTATGCATGTAGGTACATCAGCATTCCAATTTCCATCAGCTGAGCAATGTATTTCTTTAGATCCAGAAAGTTTATAGTCTTCATTACATTCAAACTGTACAACTTGGCCAAAGAAAAATTCTTGGTCTGCTTCATATACACCAGTTACAAGGATTTTTCCATTTTCTGGTGCATTTACTGGTAAACACTTCCTCACTGTAAAAATAAAGCTATAATTTAAGGCCTACTCTTTAACTATATTGTAAAACAAAATGGTCAGCATTAAAAATAAGCTAAACACTGTTGCAATAAAAGAAATTTGGGGATGTATTAGCAGAAGTGTTGTAAGCAAGACACAAGAAGTAATTCTTCCTCTCTACTCCACGCTGATTAAGCCTCAACAGGAGTATTGTGTCCAGTTCTGGGTGACACATTTCAGAAAAGATGTGGACAAACTGGAGAAAGTCCAGAGAATAGCAACAAAAATTATTAAAGGTGTAGAAAACATGACCTTGGAGGGAAGTCTGGAGAAGAGAAGACAGAGGGGACATGATAACAGTTTTCAAGTACATAAAAGGTTGTTATAAGGAGGAGAGAGGTACATTGTTCTCTTTAACCTCTGAGGATAGGACAAGAAACAATGGACTTAAATTGCAGCAAGGGCAGTTTAGGTTGGACATTGGGAAAAACTTCCTAACTGTCAGGGTAGTTAAGCATTGGAATAAATTGCCTAGGGAGGTTGTGGAATCTCATTGGAGATTTTTAAGATCAGGCTGGACAAACACCTGCCAGGGATGGTCTAGATAATACTTAGTCCTGCCATGAGTGCATAGGACTGGACTAATGACCTCTTGAGGTCCCTTCCAGTCCTACGATTCTATGATAAACATTAAAATACAGAACAATTGAAAAAAATACTATAAGTACACTACATAGTAAATTCAAAATTCAGCTTTATCACATACTCAGATACCACAGTGACCAGTGTAATATAAAGTCAGACTGACAGACACCAGAGAAAGTTGGTACATGGAATCTCCTCACTCGGCTGTGCATTCATCCTGGCTGCAGACAGAGTGCTCACCTAGAATTGACTTGAGTGATAGATGGGGGCCCAACTAATATATCCAGTGGCACTCACAGCCCAAGCCCTGCTAAAAGTCAAAGTTAGTTGCTCTTGCTTATGCAAGACTGCATCTGGCTCACAGACTAATCAGTTGGAAAACTTTAGAGAACTGCAGACTGACCAAAACATATCCATCAGTTCACAGTTATTAGCTCAAAATCCTTGATAAAGATATTGGACTAAATTCATCACTGGTATAAGTGAGCACAATTTATGTCAGCAGAAAGTTTGGCCCATATCACATCTCTAATTTCCCATAACTGAACTAACCCAAGAAAAAGAATAAATATATGTGATCAAATATTCCTTATTCCAAAGGAAGCCATTATCTGGAGACAAATTCCATCCTTGGATGTTCGCATAGACATTAATGGGAGAATATGTGTGTATCTGAGACCAGAGTTTTGCCTCCATCTATTTCTTCTCCCAACTTTCTCCAGTATATCGGTCATTTACCATTCTTTGATTTTGCATCCTATTTAAGGGTTCCTCAAACAAATTTATAAAGAAAACATCATGCAGGATTAAGTGCACACGTTCACAGGCAGTCATGTTTTTCCTTTAGTGAGAAACCCTTAAAATTTTGGGACTAAAGAAATATAAATAATAATAATTCTTACTGGACAAAGTCACATTCACATCATAACACAAATACTGTACTGGGGGTATGTGCATTCATTGTATGACAGAACACTTTCCCCATAAGTATTAAAGCTTTGCAGAACAAAATTAAGAAGGAGATTATCTAAGAATAACATTAAAGGACAGATTGTGACATCCTTGATCACGCTGAATGAGTACTACTACTGAAACCAATGGGACTACATGTGGAGTAAGATAGAGCCCTGCAGTGGGACTGGGTTCCTGCAGGACACACTGCCATAATAGTGGGAACAAGTAAAATGTATTTGTTGTGGGAGGGATTGGGTGGGCAAAAAAAAAAAAAAAAACAGACTGTGGAAATTTGGAGGAAAACACTAAATCTCTTGTAGGTTTACCAAGAGTAGCTGATTTGGGAAATTGCTATTTATAGTGTTTGAGCTTCTCTTTCCTAAACATGTTTATCTCCCTCTCCTCTCTTGCAGGATTTGTGGGATCTAAGATTTTTTTTGGTTTGGAGCAGGATAAAAATGCCAGAAATAATGCAAGAATGGGTGGGAGTGGGTATTGCAGGGCAGGACTGGAGCGGAATTTAAAAAATAGTCTCACACAAGGCTCTAGAGAAAGGTACTAATCAATGTGAGCAAAGATATCACAATCAGGTCCTAAATAGCTTTAGGCAGGCAAATATTAAATAATAATCAGTTTGAAAAAAAGATTATGTTCTAGACTCCATTTACCTTCACAGTGGGGGAGTTCATTGCTCCATCCATCTGCCTGACACTCACGGAAATTTCTTTGGCTCAGCATCTGATATCTTACCAAAAAAATTGTAACCAAAATATAAAACTCTAAAACACAGCAGCATTATGTGTTAATAGGTTATATGATGTATTACAGTTAAAACAATATAAGTCAGTTCCCGTGTTCCAATACATAAACTAACCCAAAACATTCGCCTGGAGAAGGAAACATAACTGTCTCTACTGGGCTCCTTCCCCATTTTGTTAAACTTCCTATTGCTCACAGTAGCAAAATGGTAAATGGCAGAAGTAAAGCTTCATTGAAAGCTTCTTTATTACAGAGAGCTGCTAATGCTAAACTCTGGCTCAGCCCTCTGTATAGAAGCCATTGTACTTCACTGTGCTCTCACAACATTAGGGAGAATTGCAACTTCTAAGCCCAGTTCACTGGTACTCTCAAGCACAAAGGAGGCATAACCCTGGTGAAAATGGCAGATTAAGCCAAGTTTATGGATGCTTTGCATTGCCAGAGCAGTGCAAAACAGCCAGACTGTAATGGAATATATCTTATTATATACAAGATTTTTTATTCAATTTACTACAGCTCTTACTAGAGCAAGCATATGATGAATGTAGTTACTGAGTCTACCACAAAGTCGTTATTTGAAAGAATATTTCTCTGCAATTACTATAGAACAGGAATGATTAAAGTTTGGCCTGTAGGTCAGGGGCCTGATTTTCACAAGTGCTGACCTCTGAAAATCAGGCTTCATCAGTTCATTAGTTTCTGAGTCCTGGATCTCCATATTAAATATGAGATCAGCTGCAATCAGTTTAAGCAAATTAGGTGTGGTCCTCAGGCGGACAAAGTTTGGCTGACTCAGCTACAGAAGTACATCTGAAGGTATAAGATTAAAGAGTTATGTTAAATAGTTTTACGGAAACGCAAGGTGCTTTTAATGTAATGAAGTTGGATACACTTTCATCATTAACCACTTCTAACTATAGAAATCTAAAAATATTAACAGAAAGTAAATCTGTCAGTCTTAAATCAAAAATCACAAAGCCATAACTAGACACTTACTCCATTAGCCTTTACACCCCACACTGACCTGCTCTAGTGCTACCAGCATATTAAACAACTGAAAACATTACCCTTCATCACATTTGTACTCAACGCGAGTGCCAAATACAAACTCCGTTCCAGCAGTAAGTTCAAAGGAGCCAAACTGAATATCTCCAGGATGGCCACAGGGCTTGTCTGGAGGGGTGGAAAAAAAGGGAAACGTGTTTATAAACCTTCCACAGTGCTGTAAAGGGAGATAATTTTGCCTGTCAGATAGGAATTGTATTTCCTATATGGGGTGGGATTTTCAAAAGCTTTCAGCATTAGCTTAATTCTCTCCTATTAAAGTCAGTGGGAGTTTTACCATTGATTTCAGTGGTAGCTGAATGCCGAGCACTTTTGAAAACTCAGCCATAATGCTGGCAAATTAAATACTGGGACTATCCAAATTTTTGCTTTCTGAGTAACAAACAGCAAAGAATCTGACTCTATAAAATATTTGTTAATACTTTAAAGGCCTCTGGTCTAAAAGTGGATGCTTTGTCAGACCTACGATCAGATTCAGATACACATTGAAAAGTTCCAATTTGTTAATATATATTTTTAAAGGCACAAGGTTTATTGACCTGATATTTAAAACTTTTCCTTGCACACTTTCAAAAGGATTCTTTTGAAGAGGTAAAGGCTTTTTAGAAATGATTCTATATGCATATATGTATATTAGGAGGAAAATAAAAGCATTATTAAGTCAATCAAATGAATTATATGTACAGCTTGTGACATAGGTTATACATGGAGACAGAACTGTAATTATGCACTGACCTTTTAACTGAGGGAGATGGTAAATTCCAGCATGCTAATGAAGTTTTTTAATACCTGGTCATAAATTCCCAGATAATAGCAGTGAAGAGCTTGAGTTAGATGAAAAACATTATTCATGAAAAGATACCTGGCTGAGAGATGGCACTCTGGTTCTGGAGAAGATAAATACACTCCTACAATGACAGGCTGGGACCTTGGGTGAATGGTTACCCTTCAAACTGGAGCCCAAGGACTTCTTAAAATAGATGGGTGTGTGACCCAGGGACCTCTTTGTGCCATCTGGCAGAGGGCATCATTGAACATAAGGATTACAGGGATCCCCCTTGGTCTGGTATCTACCTACTGGTTTCCCCAAGAGTGTCATGTAAGATCTCTACTGAAAGCCTGTGTCACAATGGTCATCATGATCACTGCAAAATGTATGTATAGATAATATGTAAGGGGTTTATATATATATATATATATACACACACACACACACACACACAGAAAAATATGTTCTTGAGGCCTGTGAGTTGGAGTCAGTCACCAGAAGTTGAAAAACAAGTTTATTTCAGGCAGAAGATGTTTATCTAGCAGTCTGTCTGTAAGTAAATGGAGCATTGTATAATTCACAATCAATGTCCGTTTACAATCTGAGCTAAATGATAAGGATGGGATTATGAAATCTTCAGAGGGGGAAAATTTACAGCAGGAAATAAACCAGTAGGAGGGAGTCTTTTTCTACAAGTGATGATAATGAATTTTTGGACTACAACTGTAGGTACAGAGACTAACTCTACATCCTTCATCTAGGATGTAAGATGACAGAAGGTTTGCTTCATGAAATAAGGATCACAGACAGACAAGTTTTTAAATACTGGGAGAAGAACTTTGGGTGACGTAAAAATCACTAGACAGGAGAGTACCATGTTAGTTACGTCTGGGCTCTATTATGCGTGTTATGATTCTGTTTTAGATATAACCCTTTGTTTCCAATATTTCAGCTTGCTATCGTTTGAAACTCTGTTCTTTGTTAAATAAACTTTAAAATGCTTTCTCTATAAAAAAAACTTAAGTGCTGTGTGTTAAGCAGAACTGTATTCTCTGGTATAACTAGTAAGTTGTGGTGTTCTGTTCCTTTGGGAATAGAGGATCTTGGAGTTCTGTGAGTGTCCAGTGGATTGGGGCTGGATGCTACAGGCAGATGCTTGAAGGACTTGGGGTTGTTGTGTGCCTATCACTAACCTGAAGAGGAACAGCACAGCCTGCATAGGCTGAGAGAAGAGTGCTTGTTCTGCCTGCGGCTGGTGGTGTCAGGAAGCTGCGCCCTGATAGGCACAGTTAAGGGGAGGTGGTAGTGAGGTGCCTCACAACCCTACCCCGGGAAGTACCACAGTGGAGTAATTCAGCAGGATCTACATCCAGTTTGCTTACATACTGAGAGAGTCACACATGAGAAGGGTGAAAAATTAAGAAAAGGATTATGGATTGCTATTTTCTGTTTATTTCAGGTAAGGAAATAAAGTGCAGTATAAAATGAATAGACAAAAAACTAAATAAGTGATAGTTGGAGCAGCAGTGTGAAGCTCAGGAATTAGATGATGAAGGGAAAACCATTGAGGAATTGAGATTTTCACTTGGGAACAAGATAAGTTATGCACAGGTATAGCCCTTGTCAAGGTTCCTCCCCCACTCTGAACTCTAGGGTACAGATGTGGGGATCTGCATGAAAACCTCCTAAGCTTACTTTTACCAGCTTAGGTTAAAACTTCCCCAAGGTACAAATTTATTTTATCTTTTGTCCTTGGAATAACCACTGCCACCACCAAACTCTAACTGGGTTTACTGGGAAACGTAGTTTGGACACGTCTTTCCCCCCAAAATCCTCCCAACCCTTGCACCCCACTTCCTGGGAAAGGTTTAGTAAAAATCCTCACCAATTTGCATAGGTGACCACAGACCCAAACCCTTGGATCTGAGAACAATGAAAAAGCATTCAGTTTTCTTACAAGAAGACTTTTAATAGAAATAGAAGTAAATAGGAGTAAAGGAATCACCCCTGTAAAATCAGGATGGTAAATACCTTACAGGGTAATTAGATTCAAAACATAGAGAATCCCTCTAGGCAAAACCTTAAGTTACAAAAAAGACACACAGACAGAAATAGTCATTCTATTCAGCACAATTCTTTTCTCAGCCATTTAAAGAAATCATAATCTAACGCATACCTAGCTAGATTACTTACTAAAAGTTCTAAGACTTCATTCCTGTTCTATCCCCGACAAAAGCAGCATACCAACAGACACACAGACCCTTTGTTTCTCTCCCTCCTCCCAGCTTTTGAAAGTATCTTGTCTCCTCATTGGTCATTTTGGTCAGGTGCCAGCGAGGTTACCTTTAGCTTCTTAACCCTTTATAGGTGAGAGGATTTTTCCTCTGGCCAGGGGGGATTTTAAAGGGGTTTACACTTCCCTTTATATTTATGACACGCCCCCCAAATCTCAGGTAGGGTGAAACACTGGCTGGGATTTCTTCCTGGAGCTCTAGGAAAAACAGAGTTAATAAGACACATGCATCTCTAAATATACTACCAAGTACATAAAGACTAACAATATTTTCCACATCTCAAGGACGATTTTAACCAGTTGATTCTGGGAAACTTTCACGGGAGAGTGCATCAGCCACTTTGTTAGAAGCTCCTGAGATGTGTTGGATGTCGAAATCAAAATCTTGGGGAGCTAAACTCCACCAAAGAAGTTTTTTGTTATTTTCTTTGACGGTGTGAAGCCACTTCAGTGCAGCATGGTCGGTTTGCAGGTGGAAAGGCCGTCCCCAAACATATGGGCGTAGCTTTTCCAGAGCGTAGACAATGGCGTAACATTCTTTTTCACTGACTGACCAGTTGCTTTCCCTCTCAGACAGTTTTTTGCTGAGAAACACTACAGGGTGGAATTCTTGATCAGGTCCTTTCTGTGTTAAAACTGCTCCCACACCATGCTCGGACGCATCTGTGGTTACTAGGAACGGTTTGTCAAAGTCTGGGGCCCTTAGTACAGGGTCAGACATGAGTGTCGCTTTAAGCTTGTTAAAGGCCTTCTGACACCTTTCGGTCCACTGAACGGCATTTGGCTGTTTCTTTTTGGTTAGGTCTGTCAGTGGGGCGGCGATTTGGCTGTATTGCGGTACAAATCGTCTGTAATAACCGGCCAAGCCTAAGAAGGATTGAACCTGTTTCTTTGACTTTGGGACAGGCCACTTTTGGATAGCATCCACTTTGGCCTGTAGGGGGCTGATAGTTCCTTGACCCACCTGGTGTCCAAGGTAAGTCACTCTGTTTAGGCCTATTTGACACTTCTTAGCCTTAACAGTTAGTCCTGCCTCCCTTATGAGCTCAAGGACTTTTTGTAGATGTTCCAGGTGGTCTGCCCAGGAATCCGAAAATATGGCCACATCGTCAAGGTAGGTGACTGCATATTCTCCTAATCCCGCTAGGAGACCATCTACAAGTCTTTGGAAGGTGGTGGGTGCATTTCGCAGCCCGAAAGGGAGTACATTAAATTCATACAGCCCGAGATGTGTGGTGAAGGCTGACCTTTCCTTGGCAGATTCATCTAGCAGTACCTGCCAGTACCCCTTGGTTAAGTCCAAGGTAGAGATGAACTGGACCCGTCCCAGTTTCTCTAATAGTTCATCTGTGCGTGGCATTGGATAGTTGTCTGGGCGAGTTACAGCATTTAGCTTACGGTAGTCCACGCAAAAACGTATTTCCCCATCTGGTTTGGGAACTAGAACCACTGGAGATGCCCATGCACTTCCAGAGGGGCGGATTACACCCATCTGTAACATATCCTGGATCTCCCGTTCTATAGCAGTTTTAGCTTGAGGAGACACCCGGTAAGGTTGGACTTTAATTGGGCGAGCATTACCTGTGTCAGTGGAGTGGTATGCCCGTTCAGTCAGTCGTGGGGTGGCTGAGAACGTTGGCGCGTACCTAGTGCACAGCTCCTTGATCTGCTGTCGCTGCATACACCCAAGGGTCATGGAGAGGTTCACCTCTTCCACACCACCAGCACTTTTCCCTTCGTAGTAGACACCTTCAGGCCACTCAGTGTCCTCTCCTCCCTGGGCTGTAAACTGATAAACCTTTAATTCTCTGGAATAAAAGGGCTTTAGAGAATTAATATGGTACACCTTAGGCTTTCGGTTGGAGGTGGGGAATGCTATGAGATAATTAACAGCTCCCAGGCGCTCCTGGACCATGAATGGCCCTTCCCACGATGCTTCCATTTTATGGGCCTGAAGCGCCTTTAAGACCATGACCTGGTCCCCTACTTTGAAGGAATGCTCTCTGGCATGTTTATCATACCAGGCTTTTTGCTCTTTTTGAGCATCCTGTAAGTTTTCTCTAGCAAGGGCTAAAGAGGTTCGGAGGGTGTTTTGTAGGTTGGTTACAAAGTCCAGAATGTTAGTTCCTGGAGAAGGTGTAAATCCCTCCCATTGCTGCTTCACCAACTGTAATGGCCCCTTAACCTCACGGCCATATACAAGTTCAAATAGGGAAAACCCTAAACTGGGATGGGGTACAGCTCTGTAGGCAAAGAGCAACTGCTGCAACACTAGGTCCCAATCATTGGAGTGCTCATTTACGAATTTACGTATCATGGCCCCCAAAGTTCCATTAAACTTCTCCACCACGCCATTTGTTTCATGGTGGTAAGGAGTGGCAACCAAGTGATTTACCCCATGAGCTTCCCAAAGGTTTTCCATAGTTCCTGCCAGGAAATTAGTCCCTGCATCTGTGAGGATGTCGGAGGGCCAACCTACCCTGGCAAAAATGTCTGCTAGTGCCTAGCACACACTTTTAGCCCTGGTGTTGCTTAGAGCTACTGCTTCCGGCCATCGGGTGGCAAAATCCATGAAAGTCAGTATGTACTGCTTTCCTCTGGGTGTCTTTTTCGGAAAAGGACCCAGAATATCCACAGCTACTCGCTGAAATGGAACTTCAATGATGGGGAGTGGCTGGAGAGGGGCTTTGACCTGGTCTTGGGGTTTTCCCACTCTTTGGCATACTACACAAGACCGGACATAGGTAGAAACATCCTTGCCCATTCCCTCCCAGTGGAATGACCCCCCCAAACGGTCTTTGGTCCTGTTCACCCCAGCATGGCCACTAGGGTGATCGTGGGCTAAGCTCAAGAGCTTGGCCCGGTATTTAGTTGGAACTACCAACTGTCTCTGAGGATGCCAGTCTTTCTGGTGTCCACCAGAAAGAGTTTCCTTGTATAAAAGTCCTCTTTCTATAACAAACCTGGATCGATTAGAAGAGCTGAGAGGCGGTGGGTTGCTCCGTGCCACCGTCCAAGCTCTCTGGAGGCTTTCATCTGCTTCCTGTTCAGTCTGGAACTGTTCCCTTGATGCTGGAGACATCCGTTCCTCATTGGATTGTGGACCTATGCTTGGTCCCTCTGGAAGCAATGTAGGGGATGGGGCTGTTTCTGTTGACTGTGAACCGCTCTCCGCTGGGACACTACGTTGGGGTTCAGGCTCTGGCTGAGCCTCTTGTGTAGGGTTATGGGCTGCTGCCGGTTCAGGTTCGGTGAGGCCCTCTGGTGTTGAGGTTGCAAGTACTGGATTTGGTGCTGGCAATGGGTCTGGTGTTGGTTGTTCAGCTGGTTCCGGTTCTGGGATTGGTTCCGTCTGGGTCTCTGGGACTGGATCCACTACTGCTGTTGCAGACATTGGCCTGGGGTCCGGGTCCATCACCTCTGACTGGGTCCTGATAGAAGTTTCCGGACAGAGCTAGGCCTCATGGCTTGTTTAGCCTGGCTACGGGTGACCATTCTCACCCTCTTGGCCCGCCTCACATGATTGGCCAAGTCTTCCCCCAACAGCATGGGGATGGGATAATCATCATAGACTTCAAAAGTCCACGTTCCTGACCAGCCCTGGTACTGGACAGGCAACTTGGCTGTAGGCAAATTGAAAGAGTTGGATTTGAAGGGTTGAATCGTCACTTGGATCTCTGGGTTGATTAAATTGGGGTCCACTAAGGAAGCATGGATAGCTGACACTTGTGCTCCGGTGTCCCTCCACGCGGTGACCTTCTTCCCGCCCACACTCACAGTTTCCCTCTGCTCCAAAGGTATCTGGGAGGTATCTGGGCCTGCGGACCTCTGGTGTGATCCCAGTGCAATGAACTGTAATCTGTTGGGGTTCTTGGGGCAGTTGGCCTTTACATGCCCCAGCTCGTTACATTTAAAACATCGTCCAGCTGACGGGTCACTGGGGCGAGGTGGGTTGCTGGAGAACGGGGTGGTGTGACGATAAGGGGTCTGGAGGTTTCTTTGGGAGGTAGGTGGGGCTTTGGGCGGCCCCCGGTGATAGGGTGTGGTCTGGGGTTGTCCCTTCTGGTCTCCGCTCCAACTGCAACCAGTTTTCTTCTTCTCGGCCACCTCCACCCATCTGGCTCCAATCTCTCCTGCCTCGATTACAGTTTTGGGCTTTCCATCTAGGATGTATCTTTCTATTTCCTCAGGAACACCCTCTAAGAATTGTTCCATTTGCATTAGGAAGGGCAAATTTACTGGAGATTCAATACTTGCTCCTGATGTCCAGGCATCCCAATGTTTCACAATGTGGTAGGCATGTCGGGTAAATGACACGTCTGGTTTCCACCTTACGGCTCTGAACCTCCGACGAGACTGCTCGGGTGTTATCCCCATTCTGATTCTCACCTTGGATTTAAACAGTTCATACTTGTTCATGTGTTCTTTAGGCATTTCAGCTGCCACCTCAGCTAAGGGTCCACTGAGCTGCGGCCTCAGCTCTACCATGTATTGGTCAGTAGAGATGTTGTACCCAAGGCAGGCCCTTTCAAAGTTTTCTAGGAAGGCCTCAGTATCATCGCCTGCCTTGTAGGTGGGGAACTTTCTGGGATGGGGAGTGGTACCTGGAGAAGGATTGCTAGGGTTTGTTGGTATATTCTGCTGAGCCTTTACCTTCTCCATCTCCAGTGCATGCTTCCTCTCTTTTTCCCTCTCCTCCTCCACATGCTTCCTCTCTTCTTCCACATGCTTCCTCTCTTCTTCCTTCTCCTCCTTCTTCAGCCGCATGAGTTCTATCTGTCTTTCATGTTCCCTTTGTTTTTCCTTAGCCTGAAATCTGGCTAATTCCAGCTTTTGTCGAGCCATGGATTTTGTCATCCTAACCTCTCTGTTTTTTAACTAACTTTACACCCGAGGTTTAGAAATAAACAAACAAAACTTGGCTGTAAAATTTTGCTGTGCTGGAATAGAATACCTATTCTCTGATAGTGATTGTCAGCCTACAGAAAAAGACAATTCCCTTGTCTCTGCTCTGGCCCCAAATCAAAGCAAAAAACCTCCAACTACTTGGAAACCTGCTTACCAGCAGCCCAAAGGAAAAAAAAATTCCTTTTCAAACTTGTGCTCCTTGTAAAAAAAAATCAAAATCCTAAAAAAAAAAAAAAAAGCCTCTGCCACTTTTGTCTCCAGGCAAATGGGTAGAACACCCCCCCCCCCATTTACTTTTAGGGGAAAAAAAAACCCTTCTGGTTTGGAAGACTGTGAGTTTCCCTGCAGGAGTTAAGTACCCTACCTCCAGGCAAAGAAAACCTGCAATTCACAAAGATAATCCCCTTTTGTCTCTCCTCTGGCTCCAAAGCAGAGAAAAAACAAGCTGCTTTCAGTTTCAGCTGCTTTCTGGACCTCTTTTCCAGCAGCCCCAAAGGAAAAAAAAATTCCTTTTTAAAATCTGTATTTCTAGTTCAAAAAATCTCAAATTGATCTCAAAATGATTTCAGGTTAATCCCACCACTCTGCCACCATGTCAAGGTTCCTCCCCCACTCTGAACTCTAGGGTACAGATGTGGGGACCTGCATGAAAACCTCCTAAGCTTACTTTTACCAGCTTAGGTTAAAACTTCCCCAAGGTACAAATTTATTTTATCTTTTGTCCTTGGAATAACCACTGCCACCACCAAACTCTAACTGGGTTTACTGGGAAACGTAGTTTGGACACGTCTTTCCCCCAAAAATCCTCCCAACCCTTGCACCCCACTTCTTGGGAAAGGTTTGGTAAAAATCCTCACCAATTTGCATAGGTGACCACAGACCCAAACCCTTGGATCTGAGAACAATGAAAAAGCATTCAGTTTTCTTACAAGAAGACTTTTAATAGAAATAGAAGTAAATAGGAGTAAAGGAATCACCCCTGTAAAATCAGGATGGTAAATACCTTACAGGGTAATTAGATTCAAAACATAGAGAATCCCTCTAGGCAAAACCTTAAGTTACAAAAAAGACACACAGACAGAAATAGTCATTCTATTCAGCACAATTCTTTTCTCAGCCATTTAAAGAAATCATAATCTAACGCATACCTAGCTAGATTACTTACTAAAAGTTCTAAGACTCCATTCCTGTTCTATCCCCGACAAAAGCAGCATACCAACAGACACACAGACCCTTTGTTTCTCTCCCTCCTCCCAGCTTTTGAAAGTATCTTGTCTCCTCATTGGTCATTTTGGTCAGGTGCCAGCGAGGTTACCTTTAGCTTCTTAACCCTTTATAGGTGAGAGGATTTTTCCTCTGGCCAGGAGGGATTTTAAAGGGGTTTACCCTTCCCTTTATATTTATGACAGCCCTCAATGAAACAGCTTTGACGTTGGAGTTGCTTATCTAGGAGGTGGCAAAAGTAGAGAAGGAACCATCTGTGGGAAGCCAAAAAGAAATGGGCCGCAGTGGAAGCCACACACCAGAGAGTACTGGAGCTGGAAGACAAAAATTTTGAAGCCCAAGAAGCAGAGGTAAAAGAAAAGGAGGAGAGGCAAGACAAAGAGATGGCAGGCGACACGCCCTGAGCATGCTGGACTTACAAAAGCAGATCCTTCAGCCCACGTGTAACCCTCACCAGGGATCACACAGCTGGGACAAACTGTCCCCTAGTTACTGGGAGACTGATTGCACTGAAGAATATTTAACCACCTCTGAAAGGATCTGCAGTGTACATAACAACTCTGATGACTGGAGAATGACCATCTTACTCTCCAAACTCAATGGTAAAACTTTGCAGGTGTTAAATTATATGGATGTAAATGAGACTATGAAGTATGACATTTTAAAATTGTCTGTGTCAAAAAGGTTTCAAATTACACCAGCAGCATACCACAAAGTTTATAAACCTTTAAAAGGTTGACAAGTTAAGTCAGAGGCAATAAGTTCATTAAATGGTGGGTTATTTGAAAAAAAAATGACAAAAAGTAAAGGGGCAGAAACTTATGACCAGTTAATAGATCTATTTGCTCAAGAACATTTCTTTGACGTCTGCGGCAGTGTGGGAGACGTCTGTGGAAGCAGCTGCAGAAGCAACTGACTGGTACATAAAAGAGAGATTCTTCACAGTGTGCATGTCCCAAAGGGAAGAGCAAAAAGCGCGTAGTAAAAGAGTGTCTTTGGTTTGTTCCTGGAAAAAAGGAGGGAGGGAAGGGGATTAAGGTCACATCACCCTATATTTCATATTTAAGAGTAGGGCCTCACTGGCTAAGTTTCTGAACCATTTACACTAGTTCTGTAGCTATTCTACATAATTTTACACCTCTGATTTCTTTACTGTATATTACTGGAATACTGTATCCAGTTTTGGTGTTCACACTTCAAAAAAGTCGTTGATAAATTGCAAAGAGCTCAGAAAAGAGCAACAAGAATGATTAGAGGTCTGGAAAACATGCCTGACTGAGAAATTAAGAGGCTCAATCTATTTAGTTTATCAAAGAGAAGATTAAATAGAGATTTGATTGTGGTCCACAAGTGTCTCCACTGGGAAGTGATTTCCACTAATAGACTGCTTTTTAAACTAAGAAGAAGGCATAACAAAATCAAATGTTTGGAAGTTGAAGCTAAGTAAATTCAACTAGAAATAGGGAAAAAAAAGAGTAATTAACCATTTGAATCAGTTTACCTAGGGACAGGATGGATTCTTCATCACTTGCGATCTTTAAATCAACGTTATATCTTAAACAGAACTTATGGCCTTGATGCAGAAATTACTGGGTTATGTTCTTTGGCTTGGGTTATGCAGGAGGTCATACCAGATCATCATAATGATTCCTTCTGGTCCTAGAATCTATGATTTTCTCTTAATGATCTTCATGTCAAATTAACTTTACTATATGTAGGGTATTTTGATTGGAAATGTAGACTATTTGGGAAAGAAGCATATTTGGATGACTCAGAGAAGATAACGGACTCCAGATTTAAAGGAAGACCAAGTGAAGAGAGAAGTAGTCACTTGAGCATGTAGTCAAAAGGAAAGGAATTGTGGGACCCCTTTCTAAAAGTGCTGGCCCTGTTCATTCTTGGAACAAGCACTATTTAATGACCTTCAGAGAGCTAGACTTTATTCAGACCGCTTTGCTTCTTCAATGTGCTTTCCAAACATAATCTCTTTTTAAATGATTATATATCTACCTACAACATCAGTCTTGAAAGAACATATGGTAAAATTTATGGGAGGTTTACTTTTCAACTGAAAATTACAGTAGATGTTAACCTGACTTAATTATTCATAGAGCTGGTCAGGAATTTTCTGTCTGAATGACTTTCTGGTGGATAATGCAGTTTCTGCAAAATTGACATTTTCTTTGGGAAAAATCTTGATTTTGCTAAACATTTTTTATTTTCCATTAGGAAAATTTAAATGAAATATTTCATTTTGTGTCACTTCAACCTGAATTAGAATGTTTCAATTTCTTGAACTGACCCAAAATATTTAGTTTTGAATCAGGTCAATAAAACATTAAATTGCATTTCCCTATGAATTCATTATATAATGGGAGATGTAGATTGAGCCCCCCTTCTCTCCTGCAGGCCATGTTCCCTGAAGCACTACATCTCCCATATTGCAACGTGGATTTCCCTCTGATTGATATGCATGATGCAATACGGAGGTCACATGATTCTCAGAACATAATAAGTGCTGTAGTCTGGTCAGGGAGCCTATATGGGAAGAATGGAGATTTCAAGGCTCCTGAACATCAACTCCCATGAGGCAATGCATCGCTTTGGTAAAACGTGTTTAAATAGAACTGATTGAAAATGTTTCATTTCAATCAAAACCGTTGAAATAAAATGTTTTGACCTTTCAGAATCATTTTTTTTATTTCCATTCTGTGAAACATTTCAAAATTTAAACTTTTCATCCTAATTTATGACAAAAACAAATGTAAGAATTTCCCATAGGATGGAAATTCTGAAATTGCTCAGTTCTAGTTATTTCTTACTATGAAGTAGCTACGTTTACCTTGAACAACTGTTAAAAAAAAAAAACTGCTTCGCTAAATCCTCTATCTGTACCTTTGGTGTCTGTATTGTAAATCACTGTAGTAATAATAAAGATTCTTTTTAATGGAATTTTCTTCCTCACTAAATTTTAGGGGCCAAATCTTGGAATTACTACAGAAAAAACTCCAACTGAAGTGCCCAAAGAATAAATAGGGAAAATGACTGAAAGTATTTCAGTTGAACATTTTCACAATTTGTGAAGATACTTACTTATACATTCCACATATGGGTAGAGATGTTTCCATATCCCATCTTTACACTCAAATGTAACACGACCAAGTTTTATGTACCCAGGTCGACAGTTGTAAGTTGCTGAAGTACCATGTGGATAGGATGCCTTGTCCCATGTTCCTGTAATTATTTCCTTCGTTCTTCTAGGAGGTGGAGTTTCACAATCTAGAAATTAAGTAAATGAGAATAATTATTATTAAAATAGATGGTAAATACCCAAAAATAATGTTAACCATAAGGAAGAAAGATTTGAGAGCAAGCAAGTGCAGCTTCTTGATTGTAATCAGCACACAGTGTTGTTTAGAAAGATCATGGGCAACTGAAAGGGACCACAAACAACTGCAAATGGGATACTAACCTGATTTTTAATAGAATGGGAAAAACTTGGTACATATCCCATAGCAAACCAAAATTATCAATCAAATGTGAAACAAAAAATATCTAGATACTGGGGATAATTATCTTTCAATACATAAAAGGGACAGTAGATGCATAATATAGAGAGTGGGAACAGAGATAATTGCTTTGATTTCAAATTAAGAGACCCCCCCCCCCCCACTACTGTCTTCTCTCCCTCAACTGCAGCTCCCCCAGGCCAGCCCTCCCACCACCAGAGGAAAAAAGGATAAAGATACGCCCAACTCCCAAGACCTCTACTTCTGCAGCTCTAATCTCCATAACAGCTACTACTTCCCATCACTGGCTGACTTCAACTTCCTGCTTTCCACTGACCCAATTCTGCCAAATCCCCTTCCTTAGGTTCTCCACACATCTTCAATTTGAGTCCCAACCTTCCCACTCCCTCCAATACTGAGGACTATTTGTGTTCACAGAGAACTGGTGAATAACTAAATTCCAGAAATCCATATCACATCCTCTTCATCCTTCAATCATTTTGTTTTCTGTCCCAGATTTTTGTCTGTCATGACACTTTTCTTCAGGTCAATCAATACTCTCACATTCCCTTCCCCACAGCCTCTTACAATGCCTCCTAACCTGTGTCCAGGAAAATAACTTCTCTACAGAGTCTAATCCAGGCTATGAAAAATAAGGGGAAGTGGTTGCATTTATTCCAGTATGATATTCCTGAGCACAATGAGAATGAAATAAGAAGGGCTAGAAAACCCCAGAGGCTCCAGGCAGAGCTCCCAGTGTTGCTAGCTCTTGGAATTTCATTTCAAATCTCATATTTGGTGTTGCCCTTAAAGCCTGATCTCCTGGAGTTATAGGATTATATGAGAATATCAGTTTTCATTTTTGTGACGTTTCTAGCCCTCATGGTTATGGAGAAGACTGGAAAACATGAACCCTAAAGGCTCAAAAACCCAGAAGGCAAATAAAAAGTACCCCAAATTTATTATTTTTAACATCTTATGATTTGCTGGGGCCCAACTCATGATATTTGAATACTTGGGGTCATCAGTATGGGCATGTGTGCAAGTAGAAAAGAATTAGCAGATTGAGGAAACAGAGCTCACTAGGCTCTGTAGAATATATAAAAGGAAGCAAACTAAACTGCTAGGGGCTACTAGTTCTAGCTGTGCAGCCACTGTCACAAAGACAAAAGGGACCTTCTCTGTGAGTTCTAGACTTCGCTCTATTTAGACACTTTTTGTTTGTTCCTAACCTGCTTTTAGCCTTCTCTTCTGAGGGAAGAACAGACATGAAGACTCAGAGTAACATTTTCAAAAGTACTGGGGAGCGTAAATCCTATTTTACAGCACTGCAGACTGTAAATACTATTGATTTCAAAGAGATTTAGGATCTCAAGTGCCTATGTTACTTTTGAAAGTGGGACTTGGATGTTTTGAAAATTTTACCCTTGAATTCAGAAGCTCCTGATCGCCAGGTTCATACTCAAACCACTAGATTATCTCTCTTGCTCAAGAGTTTTTATTTACTTTTTGACTCTCTAAGTCACATGCTCTTTATCGGTACTGGCCACAAAACAATATAGAGGCTGCTACATTTAAAGATTTTAAAAAACAAGCATAAGAGATCTGATATTCTCCTATTCCCCCCAAAAAATCCACAGTAAATCAAACAAAAACCTTCCCATACAATGATGCACAGAGGTTCTCTCTCTCTCTCACACACACACACACACCCCAGAAAAATCTACAGTGAGGAAAAAATTGCATAGAATACATGAAAATACTTGAAAATGTAAAAAGAAATTGTCCCCAATACAACCAATGACCTAACACAGGGATCGGCAACCTTTGGCACGCGGCCCACCAGGGTAAGCCCCCTGGCGGGCCGGGCCGGTTTGTTTACCTGCTGCGTCTGCAGGTTCAGCCGATTGTGGGTCCCACTGGCCGCGGTTCGCCGCTCCAGGCCAATTGGGGCTGCGGGAAGTGGCGGCCAGCATATGCCTTGGTCCGTGCCGCTTCCCACAGCCCCCATTGGCCTGGAGCGGCAAACCGTGGCCAGTGGGAGCCGCAATCCGCTGAACCTGCGGACACGGCAGGTAAACAAACCAGCCCGGCCCGCCAGGGGGCTTACCCTGGTGGGCCGCGTGCCAAAGGTTGCCGATCCCTGACCTAACATTTCCTGTTCTCAGTGCATAGATGACTGCAATTAACCTCTTTGAAAGGCAGCAACTCTCATCCATAATAATGTTGCTCTTCTGGCCTGAGCGATTATATTCAGGGACTTGAAGGGTTGTTTCTGTTCAGAGAAATTGATTACAGGAATCAGGTATATTCTCATGTACCATTCCAAAGAATGTATACAAAGTCCCGGTGCCCTGAACACAGCAAGAATGAACAGCAAACAGACAGTTTCCTTGCTCACAATTTCCAAGTCTGCCCCTCCAGTCTCTTCTGTACCCAAGGATACTCTGTCTCTTCTCCCTCTCCCTCCACACTCACGACTGCTCTTTTTTGTTTGCTGGATTTCTCCTCCCCTAACATTCACAGAGCTTGCCAAACAATCCCATAGTTCCAGTGTTTGAAAACAGTCCCAGGCAAACTGGCTTAACACCGCTCTCAGGCTTCTCCATGCAGCCTAGTGTCCTGGGTGGTAGCCTATTATTGTTTCCAGACATCACTAGATAAAAGGGTGTTTAGGTCACCCAAAGATCTGTGATTGTCTATTGATCAAAGGGCCTTTTGACAGCCTTTAACATCTTCCAGCATAAGAATAACAGCAGCACCTTTTTTTTTTTTTTTAAGGAACATTCACACAATGGAGGATTCTCAGATAGAAAGACCAGAACACAGAGGCTAAGAACTCAACTATATCTTAAAAAAAAAGACTCTTTATGATGATTTGAATCACCAAAAAGAAACAAGAACTTCTGCAGAAAAAACAAAATGCAAGCAAAATGTTCAGTCATAAGGCATTTACTCCCAATGAGATTCATTCAGTTCAGGAAAGTTTGTGCAAGGTCCTTTGCACCGCTCAGGTGGTGAGGCCACATGCAGATTGGAGGCAGCAATAGACATACACCTTGAATGCCATATAACTGGGTCTCCATGCTGCCCCGCTGTTGGATGTTGTCCTGGTGCTGACTAGAAGGGAGCCACACAATGAACAATTAAGCAAGTGGGCAGGGACAAGATGTGGTTGCTAGGCTGGGGTGGGAGGAGGAAGCGGCACTATGGGTTCCTGCCCTGGCAACAGTTGGGAGCGGTAGATTTCAGTTCCCCAGTACCCCTGAACTTCGGCAGCATAAATCCTAATTACTGTCTTTATGTAGGAAATGAATTTCATTTTATTTGCACCAAAAACTCCTTTACCTCTCATTATTTATAATTCACTAATATGAATGCCTATAGCTGTGTAAGGAACACAATCTCAGAAAGTTATGCAAAACCAGGAGAACCATTTATTACAGAAGAAGTCTGTAAAACTAAAGCATACAACTGTGTAAAATTATTACTCTAAACCCACTAGAGGGTGCTCACATGCTATCAAAAACCAGATGCTGGGACTTCCACAGAGTAACTAGCAAGACGCATTAAAACTCATTTGCTTTTTTAATGCTTTAACTTTTTGCTCCCCCACTTTTTTTAACAACATGTTGGGTTGATATCCTGATTAATCACTAGCAATTACTACATAGCAACAACTAAGTGAAATGTATTCCTCATCTTCACTTTCTCTCAAAAAGGTATCTTTTCTTTCTTCCAGTTCCAGAACTTCTGCATACTGTTCTGCTCATTTGAATGGATAAATGATAATAGTTCTATAACTAAATATCAACATTTTGGCTGCAGGAGTGTTTGTGCAGCAGTAACATATAAAAAACAGTGGGCCCTCAGTTTTTTTCATACATCTGTAATGCATCTTTATGACACATTTGTGCACCAAGAATTCACCTTGAAGTTCAAATAGGTGGTGAGAAGGACAGAATGTGTACTTAAGTGTTTCCATTTTTTAATGTATAAATTCCATTAAGTAGTGAATTTTTCCCTTAATATCTATGAGAAACTCTTATTTACTGTGCATGCTTACATCAAAGGGAAAATCAAAGGGAAACTTCAGTGTCTGCTTCATTTTTTTCTTTAATAAATGACACCTTTGACAATATTGTTTTTGTTGACAAATTAAAATAAATATCTTATGATCATTTCAATGGTTGCACGTGATTCTAGATTTGGTTTTCTTTATATCATTTAATTCAGTGTGTGAATTTTATGTAAGATTCCAGTGCAATTTATTTTCCCCCAGCATTAATGAAGTGGGACATTTTAAGATTTCCTAGAAAAAACCTGGGTTGAAAGGAGACCAGGAATTTCTCAGATTTTACAGAAATTGTATATTTTAGAAAAGCTAATGGCACTTTGAGTTCTCAGAATGGGAAAGGCCTAGTTAAAAGCTCTTTGTTCATGAAGATTATTTTTTTCATTAAGGATAGCACTAACTTTTCTAATCTTCCCCACCTATATCACCTGCTTTTGTAGTCTCTTTCATTAGCAACTTCAAGAACATTTAAGCAGCACTGGAGCTCAACAGAATACGAATGCGAGACTGATCATATCACACAGAGGACACTATCATATTCAAATCCCACTTCAAGCATGTTTATAAAGAAAAAGCTACATATAATGTTTTTATCACAGCAAATATAAAACCCAAATTGATCTTGTTCACAATTCCATTTGCTCTCTATATACATGCTGTTGGTAGGCTTCTTGGTTGGCCCCATTAACCATGATGCCAGTTCGTCAGCAGAGTAACTATCTATTCAAGTAATTTTCTCTCTATAGTCTCCATAAGAGATACTATAAAAGCCTACATTGCACATAGCCTACATAGTAATAGCAACTAGTTTGATCATTCTCACAATATTTGACATAGTTAGATTTTCTTAATGAACAGGCTATGAAACATTAATTTTCTCAAACTTGACTAACATTTATATTCAAGATTTTTGTCTCAAATCTAACCTTCTTTCCAGGTTGTCATGAACTGCACCTTCCTGGGCACGCACTTTGTTCAACACTGATGTCTCTGGGTCACTGATACAGCCCTGTTAAGCCTCAAAGCTTCCTCTCAGGACACTTGCTGGTGAATATTGGATGATCTTGGCTGCTTTTCCTAACTCTATTTTGAGGACTCTCCAGATTTTTTTTCAAAAGATCTTGATTTACTATGCTTCCGACTTCTGGGTTTGGTAAACCCCTAAATGCTTATTTAAACCAGAGTAAATATAACAAACATAACAATAGTTTTCAGTAACCCTTCTACTTCTTACTCCCAGAACAGAGGGAAAACCTATAAAGCATAGCACCTCTTCCCTTCCTGATCACAGACTATTTCTCCAACCTCTGTGTGATCATGATCCCATTCTCCTGAAGAGCAAAGTGACAACTCTCAAATTCAACCCTCCCTCCCAAATTTCAAATGAGCAGTCTGGGTACAGCTTCTGTCCAGTAGTCCTAGCCTCTGTTGGTCTGTCTACATTGCAATAAAAGACCCACAGGAGTTGCAGTTGTCCTGGGTTGACTGACTTGGGCTGTAGGACTAAAAAGTACAGTATAGATATTCACACTCAGGCTGGAGCCAGGGCTCTAACATCCCAACAGCGTGGCGTGGGAGTGTGTCTCAGAGCCTGGGCTCCAGCCCGATCCCAAACATTTACAGTGCTTTTTCTTTTTTTTTTATTCTAGCCTGTGGCACCAATAAATTCAGAGGCTCATTCAGTTTCTTCAGTGATTATTGCTAAAGAATCAGCTTACATTCTGTGAATTTCACTTCACCTAGATTTATTTTTGCATACTTTTTGGTCCCTGACTCTATTAATGACAACAGAACAGTATTTATATAATACTAGGCAGCTTATATTTTTCTTTTAAGATATGCATCACATTTTTTAATAGAAGTCTCGTACAGAGAACTAACAAATAAAGTAACGAAGCTTAATGTATGAGTAAAGATGCAATAGTTTTCAGAATGAAGATCTAGAGGCTGATATTCCACTCACAAACTGGTGCTATTCCACTGATTTAGATTTAATTACTAACAGAAGCCAGGGGGGAATCTAAACTCAGTCTAATGTCTATACTTATTGACAGAAACCGTGGCCACTTTGAAGGTAATGGGAGTTTTGTCATTGACTTCACTGGGGATAGGATTTCACCCATCACAATTATCTATTTATCGCTCAAGCAAGACCTTTACTAACCATGATTTTAAAATATATTTAAAAGAAAATAGAAAATAAATTATGGGACACATAAGCCATTAGCTGTTTTTTTAAAGACATAGTCTGTGCTCTACTAATTGTGTCAATCATGTGGATGGGTGACACTTTTGTTTTAAATTCATTTTAGTAAAGGGCTCTGAGACAAATTGTTCTTTCATTTACATTATTGTAGATCTGGAATCACTCCACTGTAGAAAACGGATTTACCCCTGATTTGCAACAGTGAAATTTAATGGTAACATCTGTCCTGCTGAATCAAATGTTGCCTCATTTACACGCCCTTGCAATCCCACTTATCTGAGAAATGTTATATGGGTGTAAAAGGGAGGCCAAACTTGACCCACTTTGTTTTTTCAAACTTGACGATATTTTTACACTACTTTGAAACAACTGAGACCTTAGTAAAAGGTTTGTAAAGTAGTATATTAGTTATACGTTTTAATAAATAATTATTTGGTTTAAATTATAACAGCAATAATAACATTGATATTGCCTACTGACTTTCCAGTTAAAACTCTCTCCCGCTGAAATATTCTGAAAGAGAAAAGGGTATCTGAAAAATATTAGGTCCCAATCCTGCAATCTTTACTCAGCTGAAAGGTCCCACATAAAATCACTGAGATTGCTTAGGTGACTAAAAGCTCAGGATTGTATGTAATTTGTAATTAAAAATTAAAAGTGATCATAGAAGTGAGACATCGATCAATGAGACCTTTCTCATGCAAATGCAGGTAGAGTTCCTCAATAGAAGGCATACTGGATATTAAACTATTATACACCCTAATCAGACAGTATAGACACATTCTTATATTACAGAGGAAACCATTTGAAAATTAAACAAAAAGGCAGTTTGTTAGCCTTAGGGCATAAGAAATTGATCCGTGTTACAGTAAATGTCAAGAGGGCCTCTAAAGACGTACAGGGAGCGCACAGCTGGAACTAAAAAAATGAAGAACGTTTTCATCCATAAACTTTGCCCCTTTAATGGACAAGAAGTTTATTTCTCTGTCATCAAGCCATACAACCAGGATTTTTAAAAAATGTATTCCAGTCAATAGAGCAAATGGTATTCTTGCAGTTTAACTTATTAATGACTTACAATAATTACTGTAAATACAACAAAATCCCTTAACCAAAAGAAAATTTTATAACTTTTTCAATATTATATATAATATTTACCTTATTCATCCTACAGGAGATTTTTATTTATTCACAATTATTAGATGTTAGCTTTCAACAATTTAATAACACAAATTCAATATATTAAGCTGACAAACATAATGGACTTCTTGGCTCTAGTTTCTAACCACAGTAATCATTGGAAAAGCTGAACTTCAGTTTAATAGCTCTGGGCATTACAGCAAAACGTAGCCAAATATACAGTTGACATCACACTTACTATAAGATACTGAATACTGAGTTTTGCAAGACAGTTTTAATTAGTTTTGACTCCAAGACTCTGCCCAAAAAAATGGTTAATGAAAGTTTTATCTGTATTTATAAAATATTTCGGAGACCACTTGTCCCAGACTGACCGCAACATATCAGTTAGGATCATGTCTTTCTTTTTAAGAAACTTACCTTTTTCTGCAGTACATGTCCACAGTAGGAGCAAAAGAGTATAGCACAGAAATATCATCTCAGTGCCTCAGAAGCAGACCATTACATTTACAATGATAGATGGTACTTTCTGTTGTTCTGGGCTATGTACACTCTGTCTTCTAAGACTAACTGCTCCTGGAGCTGACCTTGCAAAGATTTTATTCTCTGACTTCAGCAATCACTTCCCCTAATCCTCTTGCAACACACAATAGTCTCTTTCTTTCTACACACATGTATTATGCAATCTTTGCAGAAAAAAAGAGCCTTGTTAATATTGGTTGGCTCTCTTTTGGTGTTCTGTTTGCTTTTACTACACACTTCATGTCTGAGACAATCCCTCCTGCTTAACAGAAAATCAAATCAAAATAAATACAAGTTGCTTCATTGAATCTAAAGTTTATTTTGGAAGGATATTTTCTCTGTGTTTTATATGCTTAATTAATTAAATGTTAAATTGTATAAGTTGTAATAACAACTAAAGGACAGTTCCTGACCCACTGAAGTCAGGTACAAAATTCATTTACTACAACAGAAATAGGATCAGGTACCTAATCTTTCTTCACACTCTGAATCCTTTCCTAGCAGACCAACAGTCACACTGAGGTTATTCTAAACCACTAAGAAATACAGTATTGGGCCCTTGCAGAAACAGTTATATGGAGGGGGGGGGAAAATTGAACAAAAAGAGATAGTGAGTAAGATCCAGCTCAGTACTTTTGTGGAAAGTGGAGAATTCTCATGCATTGTGCTACTACTCCACATCCAGTGACAAAAGGCAGAGTAATTTAAACAGGTGTGCAGCCAGGATGGCATGCAATTCCAGTTGTCCAAAGGAGAGTCTACAGCAAGTGGAATTGACTAACTTTGCCTGCATGTGATCACATCTGTACCTGTATTTGCTGGTAGTCTGCCACTCTTGCCTTTTGTTCTTCATGCTTGCAGCAGACCATGACAATTCTGGACTCTACTGCCCAGACCAAGGATTCTCAAAATATTCACAGGGTGGGCCATCTCTTAATAAAGATTATTTCATAGAACACCTCCTCTCCAATTGACAACTGCACAGACAATTTGTTCTCCCATTCACAATCACTTTACGCAATATGTGGAATCTACAACGATGGCTTATGTGGAAAAAATAATATCAGTAATACACTTAGTGTTTTTTTAAGCTTCTTTTAATGCAGTTTAAGCAAAGTAAACAAGGAGTATAGCCCATAGCATGTGACCAGATACGTCTCTGAAGTCCACTACCAATTCACAGACAAGAGTTTGGAAACCTCTGAACTAATAATATACTTTTCACTATACAGAATAGAGCTGGGAGGGAAACAGGTTTCCCATCATGTGAAAATTTTCAAAGTATATAAAAAAAATCCTATGCCCTATCAAGACAAAAAGTTTCTCAAAAAGAAAGAAAGAAATGGTTTGAGTCAATCAAAACATTTCATTTCAATTTTGACTTTTCTTGTTTTTTAAAACCTTACTTTAGCTAGACAGCAGTAAAGTCATTTCAACTTGAAAAACCGAACATTTTTATTTTGAATATGTCAAAATGGGGCTTTTCAACAGTTTTGAAACTTTGCTTTCCAATAATTCTTCAATATTCATGGAAACTGATCCTGTTTTGTGAACAGTTTTGATTTCAATATAAAAATGGTTTGTCAAAAAATTCCCAACCAGCTCTTGTTTGTTTGTTTACAATAAACAAGAGACTTGTTTATTCTTCAAACAATTTCAACCTTAAAATTTGTTTTATGTTTACAATAAACCAACTTGATGCTGTGTTAAATGGGTGTTTTTACCTCAGTTAATAGGCAGTGATGTGTTTTTGTGTCTTTAGAGGAAGAAACATTATTTCTCTGAACTGTTCAAAACTGGACTGGACATTGCAGAGCACATGGTTGGGAAAATTTGAGACTGGGAGTGTGTTGGGGATAGGGAGGTCACCCTGCTGGTTGTAACTAAGTCTGAAAGAAGTCAGAGTGGGGCTGTGGGGTTGCATATAGGCAGCTGAGGTTGGAGCTGCTGAACTAGGGCTGTCTAGCACACGTATGGTTTGACCCACATGCTTACAGGCTGGTTGTGAGAATGTCCTCAGCTGGGAGCTACAGCAGCAAAACATTGTAATGCGCCCAGGTTTGCAGGGCATATGGTGACACAACCCCTCCCTGGTCTGGATTGCACGCTGAACCCTGGAACAGATGCCAAGGAAGTTTTTTTTTTTAATCTGAAGTTTAAAACAAACATATCCCTCAGCAATGTTTGCATCACAAACATTGCAGCACTGTATTTGTGCAGGAATATGAGACACTGAAATGGACAGATATACATAGTAAACAAGTAGTATAAATACAAAAAATAAATACGATTTATCTTATTTATATATATAAATATATATAAAATGTACATATATAAAATTGTCTCTCTCATCAATGTACCTTAAAAAAATAACATCTGTATGAAGTTTGGTGTTAAGGATGGTAGAGAATGCAGGGGTTTGAGCTGCTGCAGACAGGGAGCTATGAAGTTTTTTGGCAATGCTTCATGAATAAAATTATTCATGTAGTAGCAGCAACATTCCCCCCACCCATACACTCTACTGGTGGCAAATTTCTGAAGTGGGTCTTAAACCATTGGCAGCTGTTCCATGTCATCTATCCAGCATACAACCCAGCTACCCTGGCTGGGTGCTGCAATGAGAATTTCTTTCAGTAAGAAAGTTAATGAATTTTTAAAGTCTACAAATTGTTACTGATCAATGAGTAGTTCTACTGAATACTATTAATATAGTGATGTGATAATAGATGTATGTTTTAAAAGTACAACAGTGCAGTCAGGAAGCATTATTTTATTCAGCTATTCTTTAGATAACTATTCCAGTGACAATATGTTTTTCCTGGTAGTCTCAGTCCAACTACTGAACAGGTGTTATACATTGGCATTCCTTGTCAGACTTGGCTGAGAGACTTAGGCTTCCACCTGTCTGAAGGCTGATCTATCCTATCACCCCAAGTACTGGTGCTTCCTGAACAGGAGTTAGTCACACAGGATAAGGCATATTTGTAATGCAGTTTGCGGAAACTTGTACTGCTGTTGCTGTCTGTACACAACTGTGTTTGTTCTTCAGATAAGATGAGAAAGCCCTTAGTGAAAACTTGTTACATTCATGCTTAAAATAAAAAATGTGTCTATTATCGTATGTAGTTCAGGGCAACTGCACCAGTATTCCCTCCTCAGTGTTCCCTCCACAGCACCCATGCTAGGTGTGACAGGGGTACAACCTGCAGCTGTGGGACTGCTGTGCCTCCTTAACTCTGCAGCCTGGGCTGGATCTTTTTGCCAGGCCTGCTTGGCCAGGGACAAGCAGCAAAACCCTCCAGGGGCTGTTATCACTCAGCCATCAGCATGCAGAGGCATACCCAGCTAAGTTGCATGAATGTTCCCTAAGCCACTCATGAACCATACAGAGGAAAACACCAGAAAATCTCTCAAGCCTCCAGCCTTGCACCCCAGAAATATACCATCTTCCACTGCTCAAGATCTTCTCCTGAACAGTGTAAACTTATAAATTAGTTTACTACTTCATCAAAGGAAAGTGGACATGCTCCAGCCTTTGTGACCTCAGCAGATTTCCCAAGCACTTTAGACAAACTCACTGGTAAAACATTAAAGTAAGTTTATTAACTACAGAAAGATAGATTTTAAGTAGGGCTGTCGACTAATCAATCAGAGTTAATACACACGATTAAATCAAAAAAGTAATCGTGATTAAAAAAAATCACAATTTAGCGCAGTTTTAATTGCATTGTAAAACAATAGAATACCAATTTAAATTTATTAAATATTTTTGATGTTTTTCTACATTTTCAAATATATTGATTTCAGTTACAACACAGAATATCAAGTGTACACTGCGCACTTTATATTATTATTATTGATTAAAAATATTTGCACTGTAAAAATGATAAAAAACAGTATTTTTCAATTCACCTCATACAAGTACTGTAGTGCAATCTCTTTAGCATGAAAGTGCAACTTACAAATGTAGATTTTTTTGTTACATAACTGCACTCAAAAACAAAACAATGCAAAACATTAGCGCCTACAAATCCACCCAGTACTACTTCTTGTTCAGCCAATTGCTAAGACAAACAAGTTTGTTTACATTTATGGAAGATAATGCTGCCCACTTCTTATTTACAATGTCACCAGAAAGTGAGAACAGGTGTTCACATTGGACTTTTGTAGCCAGCATTGCAACGTATTTACATGCCAGATACGTTAAACATTTGGATGTCCCTTCATGCTTCAGCCACCATTCCAGAGGACATGCTTCCATGCTGATGATGCTCGTTAAAAAAAATAATTCATTAATTAAATTTGTGACTGAACTCCTTTGGGAGAATTGTGTGTCTCTGGCTCTATTTTGCCCACATTCTGCCATATATTTCACGTTATAGTAGTCTGGGATGACGACTTAGCACATGTTGTTCATTTTAAGAACACTTTTGCTGCAGATGTAACAAAACGCAAAGAAGGTACCAATATCAGATTTCTAAAGATAGCTACAGCACTCGACCCAATACACTCGACCCAGTTTAAGAATCTGAAGCGCCTTCCAAAACCTGAGATGGATGAGGAGTGGAACATGCCTTCAGAAGTCTTAAAAGAGCAACATTCCAATGCGGAAACTCCAGAACCCGAACCAGCAAAAAAAAAAAAAAATCAATCTTCTGCTGGTGGCATCTGACTCAGATGATGAAAATGAACATGTGTCGGTCCACATTGCTTTGGATCGTTATTGCGCATGTACTCTGGAATGGTGGTTGAAGCATGAAAGGACATATGAATCTTTACCACATGTGGCATGTAAGTATCTTGCAACGCTGGCTACAACAGTGCCATGAGAACACTTGTTCTCACTTTCATTCTCACTTTCATTGTGAACTGGTGGCACTGTGAACAAGAAGCGGGCAGCATTATCTCCTGAAAACATAAACAAATTTGTTTGGATGAGTGATTGGCTGAACAAAAAATAGGACTGAGTGGACTTGTAGATGCTAAAGTTTTACATTGTTTTTTTTTTTACATATTTCTAAATTTTTAAGTTCAACTTTCATGGTAAAGAGATTGAACTACAGTACTTGTAGTAGGTGAATTGAAAAATACTATTTCTTTTGTTTTTTACAGTGCAAATATTTGTAATAAAAAATATAAAGTGAGCACTCTACACTTTGTATTGTGTGTTATAATTGAAATCAATATATTTCAAAATGTAGAAAACATCCACAAATATTTAAATAAATGGCATTCTATTATTGTTTAACGGTGTGATTAATTGCACAATTAATCATGCTAATTTTTTAATTGCATGATTAATTACAATTATTATTTTAATCGCTTGACAGCCCTAATTTTAAGTGATTATAAGTGGTAGGCATAAAGATTAGAGATAGTTACAAAAAAAATAAATAAAAAGTAAGCATGTAGTCTAAATCCTAAACCGTCTTAGACTAAGCAGTATTTGGATCAAGCAATTTTTCTCACTCCACTGGATGCTGTAGGCAAGTTACAGTTCTTCATACATAGGCTGACTTCCCTTCTCAGCCTGGGACAAGTCTCCTCAGTTCAAATCTTTGTTTTGCTGGCATTCTTGTTGCTTTCATCATAGGTGGGGGAGGAGAGATGTAAAGTCATGATGCCACTGTCCCTTATTTTATACCACCATTTCATGTGCTTGGAAAATACCAGCCCAGACATGTCCTGGTGGGCCTTTCTGAGTCAGAGTCGAGCAATCCCCATTTTGTGAGGCTTGTGTAACTCTCCTACATAATTGTAAATCCCTTGTTTACAACTCCCCTGCTGATTAATGGTTGTTTAATGCCCAACTGGGTGCAGGTCACCTCCTTTGTTGTCACTGGAGAACTAGTAGGTGGGTGACTCCCAAACTCACAACATATTTCAACAACAACAATAGAGCAAAATCTGATGACTTCATATACACTAATTTATATATATATATATATATAGAGAGAGAGAGAGAGAACACACAATACATGGCATGCTTTGTATGAAATATCACAATCATATGTGAATGATGGACATGGAGGTTACAGGGTACCACTTTGAGTTACAGTGTGTTACACTAGGCTATCAGCTCCTTAGAAGTCACCTCTCTTGTGTAGAAACCCGAGTCTCTCTTCCTCCTGACCAGGGTGTTTCAAGGTGCACAGTTCCCCGCCTACACTGTAATCTCCATCAAGTCTGACCATCTAAAAGTCCAGAGTTCACACTTCTCTCTGAAGTCTATAAACAGTATAATTGCCTGCAGATAAATTACCACACAGCCCTTTCTAAACAAGCAATTTATTCTTAAGGTGAAAGCATTACAGAAAAAAATATAACAAAAACAATAAAGGAATCTACACACAGGCTAACAAGTTTACCAAAGATTACCTTCCAGCTCTAACAAGGGCTCTGGTAGGACTCAATGTCTAAAACCACACTAAGGGGTTTTCTGTGGTTACAAGTTCATAACAGCTTTTGTATTCCCCTCCTACTAGGTATTTCAAAGGAAATCCTCTTCATGCATATTGTTTAAAAAACAAATTTGTTCAATATAGTCCTTTGATCATCCTGGCCCACAACCTTTGCATTTGATACAATGGATTCCAAAGATACTTAAACTTAATTTAATAAGATCTCCCAAGGATTTTTCAGGAAACTGCCATATTTTTCACAGCACCATTTCACTGCTTCTGGTAGCCATTTATTTAGGGAACAAATGCTATTACTAATGGGAACATCCAGTTATTCCTGGATGTAATACCAGACAGATTTCTTCACCAAATAGTCACTTAACCAACAAAAAGTGATGCTATTTTAGACTTAGTTGTGGTAAATAGTGAGGACATGGTCATACAAAATAACTTTGGCGCCAGCGATGAGTTGATCCACTTTACATTAAATGGAAGGATATTCAAAACCGGGCCAGTAACAAAGATTTTTTTTCAGGAAGGCAGATTAGAGAAATTAAGGGAGCTAGTTAGTAAAGTCAACTGGACTGAAGAGCCCAAGGCCTAGAAAATGGAGGCAGTTTGGGATTTCTTTAAGTCAAAGATGCAAAAACTATCTGGAATTTGCATCCCAAGCAAGGCAGAAAACCTTGTAGGGAAAGACTCCAGACCTACATGAATGAACAAGCACCTCAAAAAGGATATTAGAAATGGAAGAAGGCAATGATCAGGCAGAGAGGGGGGAGGCACATTTTGGCAGTCACAAAGTGCAGAGATAAAGTGAGAAGTGCCAAAATCCAAGTTGAGTTAGACTTTGAAAAGGAAATGAAAACAAATAATAAAATGTTCTTTAGCAATATAAATACAAGAAGAAAATATGAAAAGAAATGGGGCTGCTACACAGTGAGGCTGGAGTAGAGATTTAGGATAACCTAGGTATGGGCCCAAAACTAAATAAATACGTTGCCTCAGTTATCTACTGGGATGATAATGCAGAACATGAGGGGAAAAGGAGAAGGGCTAATGAAAATGAATATATAGAAATGAAAAATACCACATCCCAGTTTGGAAACAAAACTAACTGAATTTAATGTGTTCAGACTGGGCGTGGGAGGGGAGACCACAATCTTCATTCCAGAATACTGAAATAACTGGCTCACAAAATTGCAAGTCCTGTGGCAAGAATTTTTTTAAAATGTATCAAATCCAGGGTGGTACTGTACGATAGTAGAATAGCAAACAAACATAGTATAGTATCTGTATTTAAGAAAGGGAAACAAATGATCTGGACAACTACAGACCTGTTAGCCTGACCTCACTAGCATGCCAGGCTTTAGAACACATTTTGAAGGAAACAATAATTAAAGACATGGGATGAAATGCAACATGGGTTTATTCAAGGTAGATTGTGCCAGACTAACCTGATCTACTTCTTTGACAAAATAACTGATTTTTTAGAAAAGAGAAGTATGGTAGATATATATCTGAACTTTGGTAAAGTATTTGATGTGAAATTATGTGGGAAACTTTGGTTAAAATGGAGAAGATAGGGATTAATACAAGAATTGTACGGTGAGTAAGGAGCTGTTTAAAAAGGAGATGATGACAGACTGTGCTAAAAAGAGAACTGTTGGACTAGAAGGAATGTACAAATGGCGTTGCTCAAAGGTCAATCCTAAGACTTACTTAATATTGTAATTAATGAACTTGGCACAAAAGTAGGAGTTGTGCTAATGAAATTTGCTGATAACACAAAGTTGGCATGCATTGTCAATACAAAGGAGGATTTGAATATTTTACAGGAAGAATTAGATAACCTTCTGGACTGCAGTAATAGACATAGGATGAAACATAATAATACTCTTCAGAGTGGAAGATCATGTACTTCAGGACTAATAAGAATTTCTGCTGTAAAGCAAGGACTCATCAGTTAGTCAATCACTGGGTGACCATTAGCCACCAACATGATGTGGCCATGAAAAAGCAAATGTGATTCTAGTATGTATCTGATGAAGTATTTCCAGTAGAAATAGGGAAGTATTCATGCCATTGTGCAAGACACTGGGAAGCCCTCTTCTGGAAAACTGTATACGATTCTGGCCACCCATGTTTAAGAAAAAATAATTCAAACTGGGACCAGCACAGGATGATCCAGGCAACAAAGAGCCTATTTCACACAATGAAACTAACAGAGCTTGGCTTGTTTAGTCTAGCAAAAAACAAAGGCTGAGAGGGGATATGATTTCTCTCTCTCTCTGTATGTATATATATATATACCCATATCTCAGGAGGGTAAAAACCAGGGGGAAAGCTAAAGGACAAACACAAATGTATATAAACTGGTCACAAATAAATTTAGGGTGAAAGTAGAAGAAGGTTTCTACCCATCAGAGGAGTAAAATTCCAGAGATTTTCAATAGGACTAGTGGGGGCAAACAACTTAACTAGTTATAAAATTGGACTTGGTAAATTTATGAGCAGGATTGCATGACAGAATTGATTGTGACAGCATGGGACTAGATTCAGTGACCCAGGAGATCCCTTCCTGTCTTACATCCCTATATGTTTATTTTTCCCATGAATATCTCCACACTTTCTTCACTGTTTATTAAGCCTGGAAAGCTTTTCCTTAATGAACCCACAAAACCATTATCCTTCTCCTCCTTCAAATCCCTCCAATTCTGGTGTGACACCGCCAGTAAAAAAAGAAGACAATTAACGATGGCTAGGTTGAGCAGAGGTTGGGGATAGCAGTTATTTTAAATAAAATAAATACATACTTTTGAATGATTCATAACCATCAGGTTGTACACACAGCTAGTCTGAGTAACTGTGTAATCTTATTCTTGCCTTCATCTTCCCTCACCCTTCCTTTTTATTGCTTGTTACACTCAGTTGTTGCATTTGGTTTCAAATTATCTGGAAACAATTTACAATGGAAGGATGGTTTTGTGTTTAAATCTTTAGATAGGGACACAAGAGATCTTGGGTTAATTCCTGGAACTGACAGATTTAGTGACTTTCTTACAGTCCCACCAGCTCTCCCTGCCTCAGTTCCCCATTGATACAATGAGGACAATAATACTTCCCTTCTCTCACCCTTTGTCTGTTTTGCCTCTTTGAATTGCAAGATCTTCAGATCAGGGAGTACAATTATGTATTTGTATAGCGCCTAGCACAATGGAGTCTTGGTCTCATCTAGATCCTCTAGGTGCTACAAACTACAATTCAGATAAGGGGCCACACCGTCCTGTGTGTTTATATAGCATCTTGCACAATAGAGCCCTGATCGTGATGACCTGCTTTGGTGCTAACCCAAAATACAGACATGTATAACACAATAGATTAATCAACTTAATTAACATATATAGCCACAAGAATGCAAATTACAGCATGAGGATAGAAGATAGCTATATATGCTAGCTATATTTTGTAAGGTTCTCTTTTCCTTTCATTTTTGCTGAAAAATATATTAGCACTAATGGATTGCCAGAAACAAATCAAGAAAACTATTCTCTGTTTGAGATGTTTACCTTGTGCAGTACAGAAAGGCCATATTGTGAGGAAACAAAATTTCACATAAAATTCATTTTAGAAGTATATCAGGGCACATTTAACAGCTGATGTCATTATGATACGTTCTGCTAAGGACTACACATTTCCTAGATACTTCTGAAGTAGCCTTGCAAGCTGTACTAGGCCAAACCTGCTCAAAGGCATAAAATCTATCCTATAGATCACAGCCATTGACTGAATGCTCTGCTAACTCAGTAAATCCACAGATCACTAAGTCTTCCTGTCAAGGCTGATTCCCCACTCTGGCACTTTGAGTGCAGAAGGTGGGGGCCCACAAGGATTCTACAAATTAATATTGGCCACTCCAGGCTTGCATTACACTCCCAAGGTTACAGCTTTTTTCTGATCTTGGATGGGTAGATGCTGCCACCTCCCAAGTGCAAAAAAACCCCTTTGTGAACCCAGGAAGGCTCACTTGGGAATTTCTTCCTGTGGGAATTCCTCAAGCCCTTTCACCTCCCCTCTGGGGGAGAGTGGAGAAAGAAAACAAAGGAAATCAGCTGTTGCCACCAGCTAATCAAATAACATATGCACAAACCTCTTAGGGACTCAAAAATCCAATCCTGTTTTTTTAAAGAAAAGGTAAATTTTATTAAAAACAAAAAGAAATATATCAATCTGGAACTTAGGCTTTTTGCTAGTTAAAAAAAACAATTATAAGGATTAAGCATCAAGATATGTTCTTGAGGTCCAGTTTAAGGGTTATAAGCAAAACAAAAAGCACCTGGGATTAGCACAGATGAGTCCACAAGACATAAAGAAATAAAAGAGATAAACCTAATCACGTCTTCCTGGACATTTTCTGATCTACTTACAAAAATGCGGTTTCAAATGAGTAGTTTCTAAATATGATCTGATAATTTTCATACCTGGCCCAAAGCTTTTTACAGCACTGCTGCTCTGTCCCCCCTCTCCGGAGAACCACAACAGACAAAGGGAAGCTTTTTCCCAATTTTAAAAAGTTCTAGCCTTTCCATTGGCTCTTTTGGTCAGGTGCCCACTCCCTTCCTTTTACCTATGGACTTTTTGACCGTTTACAGGTAAAGCAAGTAGAGAACAGCTACTAACAGGGATTTTATAGCTAACTAGCTGGCTGGGTGTCCATAAAAAGGAGCTAGCCCCTCCCCGTTCATTTATCACACCACCAGACAATTAAACACTACCTGGCTGATGTAGCTTTAAGACTGACTCACAGTGTGCTTCCAATGGGTGCCAGATCTGTAATCCCCATTTCCAGATTTGACCATATAACCACAGGAATGTGACCAAGTGAGACTCTTTCAAACTTGTTGGAATGTAAGCAACACGAGCCCCAAAAGCTTGGTAGCTGGATAAACCATTCAAATAATTAATCTTGGGGAACAAAAGCAATCCAAAATATGAGTGCCGGGGGGAGGGACCCTGAAAACTAAGCTTGATCTTTTTGGATTCTTCCCTGCAGGTTTCCAGTCTGCCTAATCCTCTTAAAACATCAAGAGCAAAATAGCAGTAATGGATGTAAACTTTGTAAAGAATGCAGTTCTAATTGCTATTTTTCACTGCAGTTTCAAGAGCCCACTGAGTTAGCTCCTGCACATTTGATGACAGCATGATTTGTGAGTTAGCTGAATCCAATCCGGATGAGATAAAACAGTCTTGTTTGGATAAGAAACCAAGTAGAAGTTGTTCAAGTTATACAGCTATTGGAAGAACTTTGTGCTTAGTGCTTACTCCCCCTGATTCTCTTCTGTTTTGTTTTTAATTTTTTAAGAACTGTCATGACACCAGGTTTCCTAGGCCCCATACTGGAGTAATTGCTGCTACCACCGAGCTTCACATTTGGCGATTTTATTTCATGTCACCCCTCACTCTGCTCCTTTTTGCAAGGACACTGTCCCCAGGGGTGGGGGGCTTGCTGGTACCTACGGTAGGTGCTTTTTGAAGGCCATTGCAGGAAAGCCCAATCACTCCAGTCTTCATTTACAAACTGTTCTTGTCATAACTACAAGTAAACCCATGAAATAACTCATTTTGAGTCCCTTTCTGGCACCTTCAGCCAGGCCCCGGACACGTGACCTCTAGCCTGTCAGACTCAAACCTCCTTCCCAACCGTCCTTGCCCAACTGCCAGAATTCGAATAAACATTCCGTGGTTGCTCCCAGCAACCAAAAGGCCCTTTACAGAGTCCGCAGATGTGACATAATTGTCATGTCCAATCCCAGGTTTCACCTCCCTTGCAAACCTGTACATAAATAGCTTTAATTTACAACATTACTTCATATTCTCCAGAAGGACAATATAATCTTTGTCAGTGTTCTTTATTACAAGAGCATAATCCGGTGTAGGGTAAATAAATGTTAAAGGGAGATGAGGTGATTAGCTAGGGTAGTCAAGCTTCTTACCTTTCTAGACCATTGTATAGCACTGGAAACAATGGTAGCAGGTGATGGAGGTAGAAGGTGGGACGCCTTACCTCAAAGCTTCTCCTGATTAACAAGCCAGTCTATTTGATTCACCAAGGCACTCAATAGCAGAGAGATCAATATCTGGGAGCCAGCAGTTAATTTGCTAACTCTAAATAAAATGTTTTTATTTCAAATACTAGATTTGCTACCAGTGGAGATAATTGTCCATTGTGAAGAAAGATGGCAAACTCTAGTCTCTAGTTATTGGTAGACTGTACTTTAATGATATTTATATATTTTTAGAAAGGGTTAAATTGTGTCTGTAAGGAACACCATCCCACCAAGCACTTCTAAAAGTGATGCATCTCACAAAAACAATGCCTCCAAAAGTGCAGGGGGAACACAGGCCCTGTATTACCCTTTGGCAGGCACAGCACATGCTTCCCTGCCCACACAGTGCCAGCTCTGCTGGCTGACGTAGGGGGCTGGTGGCGTGTGGGTCATGGCTACAGTCTCACCCCTTCTGGGGATTCTGGTACATCAAGAGTTCTAGATTCCTGTAGTTCTTCTGCTATCTATGTTCAAAGGCTTCTGTAATACAATAGGGTAGGTGGAGACTATGTATACCCTTCTCCACACAAAAGTGTAGGGCTGGACACAATAAACCCACTATTAACTGCGGAAATGGAAATGTTTGTTTTAACAGTATTCCTGTGACCTTTGACATTTTTAAAATAAATGACAAAAATATTTAACAAATATTTCAATGTTTTGCTTGTCAGAAGTAGACAGAAGCGTTCCCGGAATGACTCATACTGGTGAGAAATTGTGCTGTGGCGAGGAATCAGATGGCACTGTGTGCTGGGTAGGGGCCCCCCAAATCGCCAATAGACCTGATATGGGCTGCTTACAGAGTCCTTCCCCCATTTGTAGCACACAAGGAATTTTCCAATCAAGAACAAAAAGGTTCTTTTCCCTCTTCCTCTCTTGCAAGAGAGAGAATCAGAATAAAAGAAAAAAAGACAAAAGGTGGGCAGACTCTTGGTCACCTCTTTGGTGTTGAGCTTATCTGCAGGTTCTAGTGTCCTTGATCAGGGTTAGTGCCTGCCTTTAAGCCTCTCCTTTTGGTAACCCTCACGCTATACCTAGTCGATAGTTTTAGGGGTGGCAGAGTCTGTGACTGTCTTTCTCTTTGCTGATCTGTCACAGTGTTCAAAGTACAGCAGTCTTCTCTGTAGTCATGGCCCCTTCCTATGGAAAGGCTCTCTCTTTTTAAGCTTCCTCCCTCCATGCAAAGCAAACCATACTGATTAGTGCTGGCTGAGCCTGTAAGAGCTCGCTAGCCTCCTCTCTACCAGAGTGAGGGTGTGTCCCCTAACATACTGGGAAATAATAAAAGATTTAATTTGCTAGCTGCACTAAAGGTATAAAAGAAAATAGTTACAAACATTTCCAGTTTAACTGTTTATAATAGACATTGTTATGTATTACTATCAATTTTTTTTATTGATATGACATGTGACTTTTGGTAAGTCCCAATGTAACATAGAAACAAGATTTTAACTACATCTGAATCAAAGCAGCATTTCAAAAATGTATTTCAGTGCCATGCCTGGTTTGAATGAACCTCATGCTGCTGAATTATCCAGCACTATGATAATTTTCGTTCCAGTAATTTACAATTATCGAGCTAAATAAAAAAAAAGTTTAAAATCGGTGGGAAAAAATAACATTTATTTTTCAAGTGAGAACTAAGCAGATTGTCTTCATGGCTTTTGTTAATAGTCCGGAATAGCATATTGTAATTTAAGTCAAGTCAATTTATATGCAAAAATTTAGCAGTGGGCAGCAGAGTTTTAAATAACAGACACACAACTTTAATAAATAATTCCTTCTATACATTAATATTACAGGCTTTTTTGAATAGTCCAAAAGTAATTTACATTGTGGTAGCCCAAGTTTTGCCTCTGCTCCATTAATGATTTGACTAACCTAACAGAAAACAAAGTCTAAAGACATTTTTGTTCATGTCAGTAAAATAATTTTGTCCTATTCCAATCAGGCCCCAGTTCTTTAAACAATCACAGAGTTACCTTTACACAAGTTGAGCAGTTTAATGTCAGTGATACTACTCACAGGAGTAAAGTTAAGATTGAACATAAGTGCTTGCAGAATTGGGGCCTATACTAACAGTGTCAGGATTTGCCTCATGTACACCTCTGCCCAACAATTGCCCAGGCTCACAGCATACCTGAGTCATTTTGAAATATATTTCTGTGGGAAAAACATGAAGTAGCTTACATTACAACCATGTGAACTCATGTCCTCCATTATGATGAACAACAAATGTTGAAATGGTCAATTGAAGTAGAAAAGAAATTAGGCTAGAGATTCAGTAGGCATAGCACTAAGCAAGCTTTCATCTCAAGCTATGACTTATTCACTCAGTTTTTAGCTTGACACCTTATTTAATCTTGATGGTAATAAATCATCATTATTTTGTTTTTTAGTTCCCCCCAATCCTCCCAAGTGGGCCCAGTCACACAAACATCATTCACACAAGTAGTGGGAGGGGCAGCCTGAAAATGCTTAAATGCTCTTTTTAAAAAGATTTCCTTGATTAAATTGAACCCTTAAGCCTTGATTCAGGAAGGCAATTAAATACATTCTGAAGTCCCATGTACATCAGTATGACTTTATCACATGCTTAAAGTTATGCATGTACTTAAGCACCCTTCCTGAAAAAAGGATATTTTCCTGGATTGAGACTTGTACAGTAAGAATTCTTTATGAGAACACAAAAGAGGAAAACTATTTTTGGTAAGGAAACATATTTCAGTTTCAAATTTCCAAAGACTGAAAAAGAAACTGTAAAAAGCAGCAAAAATATTAATTAAAAACGTAAAATACATTGATACTCTTAAAAATCAAATAATCAGTCATTGGATAATTGCTTTGTAAATTACTAGTGCCTAATCTTGCAAATCCTTCTGCACATGAGGAGTTTTTATCTAAGAGACCCACTGTGCCAAATCCTGCAGGCCTACTCTGCTTTTGCTGAGAACTCCCACTGAAGTCAAAACTGAGATACCACTCTTCCATATGTTTAGTGATAACATTAATAATGAGAAGTTAAAAACACCACAAGTTTCAACTCAGAGTTTCTTGTGAATTCTCTCATTAGGAAAGTGTAGGTTTGCAAGATAGATCCCTCTTTAAATACAATTCTTAGTAGTGTCACTTTTTGGAAATTCTGGTGCAGAACAAGTTAGTACCATACCTTCATTTGAAATTAGGACACTTATTTCTGGGATGTCAACAAAGGTATTTAGGGCTAGATCATGTCATTAAGGTACTCCATGCTAAGAGTGGTATAGATCTGCACCACTTCAGGGGGAGCTCAAGGAGATACTGTGCTGCATAGAGGCACAGTGTTAGAGCACAAAGAGAATATCCCTGCACCATCTATTGGTAGGTTACACATTGTAGCTGATCAGCTCCTTTCACTTTTGCTGTTTGGGATATTGAACTTTCATTTTCTAAACAAAAAAAAAAGGAATTCTCTCTCTCTGCGTGTGTGTGAACAGTGTGCACAAAAGCTGCATCTTGGGATGTTTATGTTTGCATAAGGTTCTTTATAGATGCGATTGTATAGTTATACATCTCTATATTGTGACATTTTAAAAATTACTTTTCATTCATCACTAAGCCCCTGGTCCTACAAAGACTAAAGCCTTATTTTTTTCCAGTATACCTGAACAGGCAAATACTTCTGAGTATGGACAACATACTTTTGTCTGTATAGCTTATACAGGATCAGCAAGCAAAATAAGTATCAAAATCTTTTTTTTTATTTTTTGGCCACTATTTCTGCACCTGTACTAATGCTTTTGCTGGCACAGAATTGTCATTACAAAAAACAAACAAAAAAACCCTCAAAACACCTAACCAATTTTGTTATGCTGGCAAAAGTTTCCCATGTAGACCTGGCCTAACTTCATACACTTTGAGTAATCCTTCTGAAGTTACTGGGGCTCCACACATTGTATTTGTGTACATTTTTATCAGGACTGGGGCCTTGGATGCTAGGTAGGTACATGAAGACTCCCATAATCATGGGAGTGAATCTTCAAGAGAAAGTAAAATGATGCGTCAAGATACTAATTTGATTGATGAGAATGAATCCAAGAGAATTGGTAGGTAAGATCCCATGGGAAGCAAGCGGGAAAAGGGAAATAGAGTTCAGGAGAGTTGGCAGTTTTTTAGAGACACATTAAGGGCATAAGGACAAACAACCACAGTGCCTAGGAAAGATATGAAGTATGATAATAGATCACTCTAGCTTAACCAGGAGATCTTCAAAAACCTGAAACTAAAAAAAAAAAAAAAAAAAAAAAAAAAAAAGTCATACAAAAAATTAAAGTAGGTCAATTTTTGAAGGATGACTATAACCCCTCTCCCCCCCCCCCAAAAAAAAACAACAAAAACCAGAAGCATAGAGGGACAAAATTAGAAAAGCCAAGGCACAAAAGGAAATAAAACCGGCTAGAGACATAAAGAGTAACAAGAAAGCATTTTACAAATACATTAGAAGCAAGAGAAAGACAGAGGACAGGGTAGTCCCATTACAATGATGAGGGAAAGACAATAAAGAAAACATAGCAATGGCCGAACTATTAAGTGACTTTCATTTCAGTTTTCACCAAAAAAGTTAGAAGTGATTGGATGACTAGCATAGTGAACGTTTGTGTAAATGGGGTATGATCTGAGGGCTAAAGTTGGAAAAGAATAAGTTAAGAATTACTTAGACAAGTTACAGAGTAGCAGCCGTGTTAGTCTGTATCCGCAAAAAGAAAAGGAGTACTTGTGGCACCGTAGCGACTAACAAATTTATTTGAGCATAAGCTTTCGTGAGCCACAGCTCACTTCATCGGATGCATTCTGATGAAGTGAGCTGTAGCTCACGAAAGCTTATGCTCAAATAAATTTGTTAGTCTGTAAGGTGCCACAAGTACTCGTTTTCTTTAGACAACTTAGATGTCTGCAAGTGAGCAGGGCCTGATGAAATACATTCTAGAATACTTAAGGAACTGGCTGAAGAGATCTCTGGGTCATTAGCGATTATCTTTGAGCACTTGTGGAGTACGGGAGAGATCCCAGAGGATTAGAAAAAGGCAAATATAATACCTGTCTATAAAATGGTGGAAAAGAACAACACAGGGAATTATAGACCAGTCATCTTAACTTTGGTAAGTGGAAAGATAAAGGAGCAAATAATCAAAAGCACCTAGAAGAAAACAACCTGATAAGTAACAGTTAACATGGATTGTCAAGAACAAATCATGCCAAACAAACCTAATCTCCTTCTTTAACAGGTTAACAAGCTCTGTGGATAGGGGCAAGCAGTAGATGTGATCTATCTTGATTTCAGTATGGCTTCTGATACTATTTCACATGACCTTCTTATAAACATACTGAAGAAATATAGCCTAGATCAGGGGTTCTCAAAATGGGGGTCGGGACCCCTCAGGGGTTGCGAGGTTATTACATGGGGGGTCGGAAGCTATCAGCCTCCACCCCAAACCCCATTTTGCTTCCAGCATTTATAATGGTGTTAAATATATTAAAAAGTGTTTTTAATTTATAAAGGGGGGGGGGGGGTTGGTCGCACTCAGAGGCTTGCTATGTGAAAGGGGTCACCAGTACAAAAGTTTGAGAACTATTGGCCTCGATGAACCTGCTATTAGGTAGGTGCACAACTGGTTGGAAAAGAGTACTCAGACTTGCGGCTGAGTTTCCCACAAGAAAGGGAGTACACCCCTTCAAGGGGGCATTTTCCCCCCCGATAGCCCAGACAAAGCCCATTAACATCTGAGGCTATTGGGAGGGTAGAGGGGACAAAACGACAGAGTTTCAGCTTGTTGTGACCACAGAGCCCTCTCTGTACAGAAGTACGGTAAGAAATAGTTAATTCTGGGACAATTGTTTTGATCATGAATTTACTGAAGAGTACATATTGCACCACATTTTTAAAGAGCAGCATCCCTCTCTGAGTTTGCCATCTATCCTGTCTACTATTAATGATAGTAGTAAGAAGTGGGAGCATAGCAACCACATTTATTAATCAGGGATCTGTGTCATGGGAGCAAAATAGAGGCCTCACTGAAACAGATTGGAAGAGGCAGTTCAGAGCCTGACAGAGATTGGAGGGCACAGTAATTTAGGGAATTGCTATCTTGGTGAGGGGAATGTGATGGTGCCATACCCCCAGGAACCCTAACACTAGTATAGTATAATCCTAAATATATTAAACACAGATTGTGTGCTGAGAAGGGCAGCAGTTTTCTAGCTTTTATCAGCATATTTGAAACTGCACTTTGAGGGGACAAGAATGCTAAAAATCTCTGGAAGTCTTCTAACCAGAATGCCAAATTGAGCTCCTAACTAGTTGCACAGACATGTACAGAGCCATTACTCTTTTACTGTACACCTACAGTGCAAATTCGGAGCCATTTTCCACTAATTTAAGACAGAAAATGGAGAATACCTCATCCATTTCAAATTGTAGAGATTATAAAGGATTAAGCCTAGATGATCATAATGGTCCCTCTTGATCTTAAAGATCTGTGAATGAACTTGAGTTGGGTTTGGTCAGGACAACAAGGTTAATATTCCAACTGTTGGAAAAATGACAGTAGGAGCTTTAATGACTGCACCTGGTCAGGAGCTTGATTTTATGCATCTGAAAGAAGGCAAGTTTCCAAGAATAGTGTGCCCCAGTACTGTGCTAAGACACTTATTCAGTACTGATGCAGAAGCAGAACGCCACCTACTAGAGCTGGTAAAAAGAAAATCTGAGAAAACAGTTGTCAATTGAAAAAATGGAGTTTCAATTAAATCTAACTTTTGTGGAAATGTATCAATTTCACTGAAAAATTTTTGACAGGGAAAAGTCTAAACATTTTGTTTTGAAAATGTTGCAATGTTTCATTTTGATGGTGGTTGAAATATTTCATCCTAGCAATGTCATTATAATTCATTTACACTTTCATATTATATTAAAATTAATTTGATTATATATAACATGTAATATGTGAATATTTTATTTAATATTTTAATATAATGCAATATATTTTGATGGGCCCACATTTAAATATTTCAGAATATTTATTTCACAAGAAATTTCAGAATTTTTGCTTTTTTCTCCTGATTCTGAGCTGTTCCCCCCGCCAATGCCCGAGGAACAGAAATCCTAGTCCCCAACTAGCACTATCGTGTACTGAATCACTAGCATCAATTCCTACAGCACCTAAAGTTTTGCTTGGAGGACTCCCACTCAACTGGTGACCCAAATCTACTTAGTTTGTAAGATCGTCAAGGTCACAGCAGAAGCAGGAATAGTCATAGGCCATAATGACTGCCTAGGAAGGAGTACTGCAGAAAAGGATGTGGGGGGTCATAGTAGACCAGAAGCTAAATATGAGTCAACAGTGTGACACTGTTGCAAAAAAAGCAAACATCATTCTGGGATGTATTAGCAGGAGTGTTGTAAGCAAGACACAAGAAGTAATTCTTCCGCTGTACTCCGCACTGATTAGGCCTCAACTGGAGTATTGTGTCCAGTTCTGGGCACCACATTTCAGGAAAGATGTGGACAAATTCTGCAATGTCCAGGGAAGAGCAACAAAAATTATTAAAGGTCTAGAACACATGACCTATAAGGGAAGATTGAAAAAATTGGGTTTGTTTAGTCTGGAAAATAAAGACAGAGAGGGGCCATGATAACAGTTTTCAAGTACATAAAAGGTTGTTATAAGGAGGAAGGAGAAAAAGTGTTGTTTTTAACCTCTGAGGATAGGACAAGAAGCAATGGACTTAAATTGCAGCAGGGCAATTTAGGTTGGACATTAGGAAAAACTTCCTAACTGTCAGAGTGGTTAAGCACTGGAATAAATTGCCTAGGGAGGTTGTGGAATCTCCATCATTGGGGATTTTTAAGAGCAGGTTGGGCAAACACCTGTCAGGGATGGTCTAGATAATACTTAGTCCTGCCACGAGTGCAGGGGATTGGACTAGATGACCTCTCGAGGTCCCTTCCAGTCCTACGATTATATAAATAAGTGGCCTTTTGTTGCCCCTTTCAAAGATCTACCTACTATTAAGCGTCCCAACAATGCTCTCTCTGACACATTTATATAGAACCCTTATCAGCAACCTAATATTGACAGCTAAGAATTTGATAGACTGCAGGAAGAAAAGCTTTGCCCCATTCTACAATAATGATTTAAAGAAACTTGGAACATTATCGTTATGGAAAAGTTGACACTTTCCACTCAAAATATTTATGATTACCGCATAACGTGACTGCCAAACATAACATACTAATGAGCTTCAGTACACATACCTTTAATGATAATTTTATACTCAGAGAGACAAGGTGGATGAAGTAATATCTTTTATTGGACCACCGTCTGTTGGTGAAAGAGACAAGCTTGCAAGTTTACACAGAGCTCTTCTTCAAGTCAGAAGAGCTTTTTCATCAACAGAAATTGGTGTATTAAAAATATATTACCTCACTCATCTTGTATCTCTAATATCCTGGGACCAACTCGACTACAACAACACTGCAAACAATTTCATACTCAGTAAGGTTATAGGTTAGTATTTTCCTTTCACTAATCTTCCCCATGACAATGCAGTCACAAATTCTCTTCTCTCCCCACTATTCTTTCTTATTTTCTTTCTACTGTCTGAACCTAACCCACCTTATCCTTAAGAACAATTTGAATAGGATGAAAAAATAGTTAAACTACAAGAATAATAAACCAAACAAATTAAAGCTTTATTAACTCCTTGCAGTAAAATCTCAGCAATTCAAACTATATCAATACACCCCATAACCTTTTCTCTCACCCCACACCCCCTCCTCCCTCAGAAAAAACACAAAACCAGTGATTCTCTCCACTTCAAGATTGAATAGCCTTGTATAGCAAGGTCTCATATTTAGACTTCATTTATTTTTAAAAATATGCATCATATTTCCTTATATACTAAAAAGTATTTTTATAAACATTTAAAACTAAACTATATTTGTCAAATACATGTGCAGAGTACACATCTGATACATTATCCATGCATTAATTGTGTGGGTTTACTTATATACTAATTTGCAAAATTCAGTAATTCACAATAGGTCACCCAGTATAAATTAGTGAGGTTATACTCTAATATAAAATTTAAATAAAATATTAAGATGCCATCCAGACATATAATTATTCTAACTTGGATAATAATATTAACCTTTCTCTGATATGTTTTCTTATATTCATGTTCCAATCTAGTGATTTTCTCTCTTAACTTGTATTAAGTGTCTAATATAGTTCTCTGCAGGGAGGAAGCATAGTTTACTGGTTTTCTCATACCACTAGGCATCAGAAGTTGTGGGTTCCATCCCTGGTTTTGCCACCAACTTGCAGTGTGATCTTTGGCATGTAATTAGACTACAAGGTAATATAAATAATAACTTACTGTAACTTCTCCATTTCCCCATCAGTAAATTGTGGATAATAATGCCTATCTCAAAGTGGTGCTCTAAGGATTTCTTTGTTTTTTAAAGTGCTTTGAGATTCTCCAATTAAAGGAAAAAAATTAAAGGCAGCTAAGTGATTTAAGAGCCTATGTCCTATTTTGACAAGACACTTTGAGAATTTATAAGCTTAAGTCTTGCTGAAAGTCAATAGGATGCCAGCTCCTAAATGATAACATCATTTTTGAAAATGTTACTCGCAGATTCTTTTATCATTCAGACTCTTTTGGAAAGAGGATTTTAGGTAAATTTTTCAAATGTGCCTAAGTCCATTGACTTTCAGTAGAATTTAGATGCTTTTGAAAAATTTACTCAGAATGAATTATGTAAAGGGGTACTGTCACTTTTTTTAAATGGACTAATCTAAAAACCACATTTTTGATTGAATACCTTTTAAATAGTATATAAACAAACTAGGGAAATACAGCCTAGATGGAGCTACTATAAGGTGGGTGCATAACTGGTTGGAAAATCGTTCCCAGAGAGTAGTTATGAGTGGTTCACAGTCATGCTGGAAGGGCATAACAAGTGGGGTCCCACAGGGATCGGATCTGGGTCTGGTTCTGTTCAATATCTTCATCAATGATTTAGATAATGGCATAGAGAGTACACTTATAAAGTTTGCAAATGATACCATGCTGGGTGGGGTAGCAAGTGCTTTGGAGGATAGGATTAAAATTCAAAATGATCTGGACAAACTAGAGAAATGGTCAAAAGTAAATAGGATGAAATTCAATAAGGACAAATGCAAAGTACTCCACTTAGGAAGGAACAATCAGTTGCACACATACAAAATGGGAAATGACTGCCTAGGTAGGAGTATTGCAGAAAGGGATCTGGGGGTCATAGTGGATTGCAAGCGAAATATGAGTCAACAGTGTAACACTGTTGCAAAAAAAAGCAAATATCATTCTGGGATGTATTAGCAGGAGTATTGTAAGCAAGACACGAGAAGTAATTCTTCTGCTCTACTCTGTGCTCTACTCAACTGGAGTTTGTGTCCAGTTCTAGGCGCCACATTTCAGGAAAGATGTGGACAAATTGGAGAAAGTCCAGAGAAGAGCAACAAAAATGATTAAAAGTCTAGAAAACACGACCTATGAGGGAAGATTGGGAAAATTGGGTTTGTTTAGTCTGGAGAAGAGAAGACTGAGAGGGGACATGACAACAGTTTTCAAGTACATAAAAGGTTGTTATAAGGAGGAGGGAGAAAAAGTGTTGTTTTTAACCTCTGAGGATAGGACAAGAAGCAATGGACTTAAATTGCAGCAGGGCAATTTAGGTTGGACATTAGGAAAAACTTCCTAACTGTCAGAGTGGTTAAGCACTGGGATAAATTGCCTAGGGAGGTTGTGGAATCTCCATCACTGGGGATTTTTAAGAGCAGGTTGAGCAAACACCTGTCAGGGATGGTCTAGATAATACTTAGTCCTGCCACGAGTGCAGGGGACTAGACTAGATTATCTCTCGAGGTCCCTTCCAGTTCTATGATTTTATGATAATTTATGTTAAAAAAATCCCTCCCTTCAAAAGAATTTTAAGAGGTTTGAGGTTCACACCGTACCTTGAAAGATACTTATTTCTGCCTACTGCACTTCTATTCATCAGAAAATATCATTTCTTGGGCATACACTAGGCACATGGTGAACTTTAAGCACATGAGAAGCTGTGTTGATATAACAGGACATGTGCCTAAATATTTGCAGGATGAGGCACAAATATATCAGTCACAAATGCTCAAATTAACTACCAGGACAACGGTTGAGCAATTAAAAATTGAGCCCAGTGGTGGGAAAAGGTAACAAGAGGCCCAAGTGTGGTCAACTGACTCACTTTAACATCACTGAATGACAAAACAACAGCACCAGTACAGATAGTGGTAAAAAAAACAGCACAGAACTATAGCTGATATGGACACTGGATACAGTTTTAGAAGATATTTCTGGCCTTTCTAAAAATGTCACCAGTATTAAATCTCATCTGCTATATAATGAATTAACAAAAAAACTGCTGTTGGAAACTAGTGAGCTTAAGCATGACAGTGCCAGACTGAAAAGCAGAATGGACATATATAAAGAGAAGCAGGAGTGCCTGGAAAATACCACCTCTGTGTATAAAAGGACTCACTAAAATTCTCAAAGGGACAAATGTAATTGGTTTTCACAGAATCATAGGACTGGAAGGGACCTCGAGAGGTCATCTAGTCCAGTCTCCTGCACTCAAGGCAGGACTAAGTATTATCTAGACCATTCCTGACAGGTGTTTGTCTAACCTGTGTCATCAGATTTCAATGCAGTGGACACTGTTTCATCTTTTAATTTTGCTAGGGCCACCTTTTTCCATTTCTGTTCCTGTTCTTCAGGCACAGGGTAGCTACCTGAAGCCTACTGTTGACCACAAATATTTATAACAGGTGACGGCACATTTTTTTTCTGCTAGTTTTCCATGGCTCTCCAATTTTTTGTTTTCCTGCTTTATCTGTTCGAGCATATCATGAGAATGGACCACCTGTTGCCCTGTTAAAAGAGCTTGGGCTTTCCAGTGCTCGACTGCCTGGGTTGCTTCCTCCAAGGCTTTAGTTATCTCTTCTACTTCTCTGGTTTTCTCCATTACTTGCCTGGCCAGTATGTCGGTGTGTTGTTTAAGTCATCTTACTGCCATGGACATTAATTGCAAAATTCTAGCTTTTTTACTTTTGTTATTATTTTTTAGAGCTTCTGTTTCTACCATTGCTTTACATATGCCAGTCCATGTTTCCTCACTTTCTTTTTAAAATTCATATGGACGCCCTTTACTGGCAATCCAGTGGGTCCATGAGTTATCAAACTCTGTGGGATTTGCAGGGAGGGGATAAGGGGGTTCCTCAGCTCATGGTTTTCTGTCATGTTAGATCGCGATTCCTACAGCAGACAGCTCGCTTACTCACCAGCTCGGGGTCACCAGTGTCGTCAGATTTCACCAGTGTGGTACTCTGCTCTATCCAATGTTGATAACAGTCGGCTGCGTGAGTGTGTTCCCTCTGCTTGCTGCCCTGGCTCTACGCAAAGAGCTGGCACAGCAGACCCCGAGAGAAACCCCAATGACCACAGACTCTGATAAGGTATGAAGGGACCCGGCCAGGTTTATTGCCAAACGAAACACAGTCTCTAGCTCCCCGGATCAGATGTCTACAGTTCTGCTAGTACATATGTGTTCCCTGACAATATGTTCCCAGCTCAGTCAGTGGCGGGACTCACCACTGCCCCCTAGGCCCGACAAAGACAACTCCTCAGGGATGCATTCTTATACACAGGTACAAACAAGTTACACATCATTCCTGATGTATTGAGGTATAACCCCTCTGTGAAGTAAGGTGCCACCTCTCACCTTTCACATGTTGATTCGAACAAAACAACTCTATCCATCATATTACCCTTTTGCCCCCTGTCTTTAGGATGGGTCCACCTGTTCTTTGTTATCTGTGTGTAATGTGCAAGTATCGGAGTGTTCTGGTATCATCCTGGCATATGTTTATATCTCTAGTGTCCAGTACCTTTTAGGTATGTGTATTTTTGCAACATCAGCCTTTCTTTGCCAGCTTCTGTGAGCAGGGCCTGCCTCTGGCTCACAGTTTAACTTTGATTTATGTTAACAGTCTTGACCATTACTTTAGTTCAGGCCTTAGGCCTCATACCGGGCCTCTGATACAAGGGTTTATGTTTCAGGGCCTCATCTTATTACCATCTTACTATAACCTGCTCTTAAAAATCTCCAATGAGAGATTGTACAACCTCCCTAGGCAATTTATTCCAGTCCTTAATCACCCTGACAGGAACTTTTTTCTAATGTCCAACCTAGACTGCCCTTGCTGCAAATAATGCAGATTGTTTCTTGTCTTATCCTGAGAGGTTAAGGAGAACATTTTTTCTCCAGCCTCCTTATAACAACCTTTTATGTACTTGAAAACTGCTATCATGGCCCCCCTCAGTCTTTTCTTCTCCAGACTAAACAAACCCAGTTTTTTCAATCTTCCCTCATAGGTCATGTTTTCTAGATTTTTAATCATTTTTGTTGCTCTTCTCTGGACATTCTTCAATTTGTCCACATCTTTCCTGAAATGTGGGGCCCAGAACTGGACCCAATACTCCAGGTGAGGCCTAATAAGTGTGGAGTAGAATGGAAGAATTACTTCTTGTATTTTGCTTACAACACTCCTGCTAATATAACCCAGAATGATATTTGCTTTTTTTTGCAACAGTGTTACACTGTTGACTCCTATTTAGCTTGTGATCCACTATGATCCCCAGATTCCTTTTTGCAGTACTACTTCCTAGGCAGTCATTTCCCATTTTGTATGTGTGCAACTGATTGTTCCTTCCTAAGTGAAGTACTTTGCTTTTGTCCTTATTGAATTCATCCTGTTTACTTCAGACCACTTCTCCAGTTTGTCCAGATCATTTTGAATTTTAATCCTGTCCCCCAAAGCACTTGCAACCCCTTCCAGCTTGATATCATCTATTGTTTTCTTTAGAAGTTCCTCCCTGACACACACGAATTGAGGCTTCAGCTCCTCATATAGTACAAAAAGGGCTCACGGAGTTCATCAGTTTGAAAAAGGAGGAAAAGTGACAAAGCCAGGCCCACTGAGCCTGATTCACCTGGGTTATTTCACTTTAAAGCAGTGTTGCCAACTCTCATGATTTCCTCATAAATCTTCCAATATGTGTTGCTTTTTTTCCCTTAAAGCCCCAGCTCCTAGAGGCATACGATTAAGTAAGAATGTCAGCTTTCGGCGGGGGAGGGGGGGGAGGCATGTTTCTAGTCCTGATGGTTATAGAAGCAAATTGGAATGAACTCTAAATGCTAATAATCAGCTGCCAAATAAATTCCTACAAATTATTATTTCTTTTCATCTCATGATTTTTAAAAAAATGCTATGACTTTTTTGTAGCCTGATTATTTTATAACACTTGTAGTGGCAATATTTCAGTGGAGTTACACCAGTGTAAAACTGGAATGAATAAGACCCATTATTTAAAAACTATTAAAATGTAATGATAAATAAAGATCTTGAATGCTGCTAGAAAGAAAAGCAAATAAGACAATTATGCTTCATTTTTTGCTGCTGAAGTGACAAGAAGGGCTGCATTTAGTAGAATAAAGTAGATTGTGAAGGGAATCAAATGTGGGGGACTAATATTCCATATGGCATCAGATGTTCAGCTATCTTTACTACGGCTCCTCCCTCTCTCTTTGTTGCTACTACTGTTAGTATTAAACACCCTGTTACAGAGTCAGGGGAGAAGCATACACCACCAGCGAAATCCAAGACATGACTACACATATACTGGGAATACAAGATGCAAAGGAAACACAATGACAAAATAGAGAATTTGTTTCTTTGGTCATATGCAGTTACAGTGATCTTAGATGTAGTTTTTAAAAAACAACTAGTTAAGCGCTGTCAGCTGGAAATGTGTTGTTCAAGCTGTGGTGCCCCTTTAAAGAAACAAAAGCCAAACTGTTCTGTTAAAACAGACAATGTACACTTCCCTTGGATATCCTGCCTCTCCTAGTGCTCTGTGCCACAAGTACACTGCAGGACAGATTCAGGCATACAGAATCAAGGGGAGGCAGTTTGTGCCTCCTCCCTTCAGGGATTAACCTGTGCAGCGACCTCTATGAGTGTGTCTTCACTACAGATTTACCAGGATTGAGTCAGTCATTTGACTTGGGAGCGTGCAACCACACTGCAAAAGAACAATCCAGTCCCATGCAAAATCTAAGCACCCTGCATCCACACTGACACTAGACCTATTAGTGGGAGAGAAAGATTTTGAAGTGCATCCCATGGTTCCTAGATCCCCCAGAAACTGTGCTGCCGTTGTAAGGCTTTTGCTGGTATTGTGGAAGAAAATGTCTGTCCCTTCTGGGAATTGTGGGTGGAAATTTAGGAAACCCCATAGTTCAATTTAACTAGTCCCTTAAGGGAGTTGGTATTGAAGGACACAGATCCGTCCAGGTGCTTCGTCTCTCTCTTCCAGCCTGGCCACACCCAGCTTCTGCCCCTCCCCTGCGCCAGCCTGAGTGTAGAGGTCCCCTAAACCAGGGGTATGCCTGGGGTAGGGATGGACAGGGTTACGCATGCCCTGTATATCCATATCTGGTGCAATGCCTCTCTCTGAAGGAGACTTCTGGACATCCCTGAGGCTATACCTGCATCCGCAGGGCTCTGCAGCTGCTCCAGCCCTGTGTCTGGAATTGAGAAAATCCCACAGCCACATTATGCTAATACATTTAATCCCATTGGTTGGCGATGAGAGATTTCCCCTCACCTTCTCTGGGCTATGCTAATGAGAGTTAATCGCATTGGCTGGCCCGCCAGCGGCAGCTCCAAATATCATTTGCATGGCTGCGTATGGCAGGCGTCTCTTTGTTGTCAACCCAGAGCCTGTGAGCTGTGTGTGCATCTAATGCAGCCCTGGTCCCTGCCTGTCCGCCGCACCTGCTTCTTAGGGAAAGGCTGCGAACAGCGGCGGCTGCAAGAAAATAACTTTCGACCTCGGGTCTCTCTTCTGCAAGGCACGCTGGGACGGGTTCCGATGCTGTGGAGCGTCCCCTTCCCAGCACAGGACTCGAGACTGCTCTCTGCCTTTGTGTGTTCAACGCCGGCACTGACTTGGGGCAACCCGTTCGGTTCCCTGCTTCCTTGTCGGATTGTTGCTATCTGAGCCGCGAGGGACAGGCTTTGGCTGCCAGGGTAGGATGGTGGATCTGGAGAGTGAGGTGCCTCCTCTTCCTCCCAGGTATAGGTTTCGAGATTTGCTTCTGGGAGACCAAGGATGGCAAAACGACGACAGGTGAGTCTGGGGGTCAGCTCTGCTCTGCAAACACGGCAGAGGGCGATAAAAGAGGGGTGGGAAGCAGGGATATGCTAACAACAATTCCCTCTTCTTCCATTTTCTACAGGGAAATTCCTAGAAACGTTGAACCTGTTACTATTTATCGAGTTATGTAAATAGAACAGAGAGCGCTGAGCCCATGTATAAAACCCTCTCTCTCTCTCTCTCACTCACACACACACACACACACACACACACACACACACACACAGCCAATATGTGAGTACCAGTGTGTGTATATATATAGAGAGAGAGAGACACTCATCCAAAAAGGAGAGAAACTACCTTGATTCCTTCAGAGGACAGTCAAGCTGCTTTGTATCTTCCAAACAGTGAAGGAGGCTGACTTGACTGGTTGAAGTGCTCACCCTCAGACCAGGAAAATTGGCAATGGGGTCCATCTCTTGTTCTGCTTCTCTAGCAGTCAGAGCTGCACTGATTTATGAATGCCCAGCGCCCTTGCTAGTAGACATATAGTAGCTGCTATATTGCAGTTCTCCACTGAAGATGAAAACACAAGTTGCGGAGTAGTAACTTTTAGTGACCTAAAGAGAGAAACAGCACTGACATTTATTGTGCACTAAAATTGTATTGTGCGCCTAAATTCTTCCTGGTGTACAACAGATAAGAATTATTGCACACCGTGCTGAGCGTGGGATGTGAGAGGCAATTAAACATTGCTGTATATCGGTGCACTGTGTATTTGACTTCTTTAAGTGTATGAGAAAGTTACAAGACTAAACTCAATGTGACTATCAAATTTTTCTGTAAGGTATTTAAATTAAAAAAAATCTCATCTAAGTCACAGTCACATTCTGCATTTGAAACTTCAGACATTATTAAAACTTTCCTTGTGAGAGGCTATACTGATCATATACATTCGTTACAGAGCTACATGGGGCTCATGTACCCACAGTGAAATCTTCAGTCTAGCTCTGACATATGGTAACTTAGGGCAGTGGTTCTCAACCAGGGGTCCGGGTCCCCCTAGGGGGCCACGAGCAGGTTTCTGGGGGGCTGCCAAAAAGGGCCAGCGTTAGATTTGCTGGGGTCCAGGGCAGAAAGCTGAAGCCCCATGGCAAGGGGCTGAAGCCCAGTGCCCTGAGCCCTGCCACTCAGGGCTGAAGCTGAAGCCTGAGCAACGTAGCTCTGAAGGGCTTCATGTGGCATGGGGCCCAGGCAATTGCCCTGCTTTCTACCCCCTAACAATGCAGAAAAACAGTTGTTGTGATGGAGGTGGGCTGTGGAGTTTTTATAGTATGTGTGTGTGGGGGGGTGGGGCCTCCAAGAGAAAAAGGTTGAGAACCTCTGACTTAGAGCATATCTATATTGTGACAGGCCAGTCGTTTGGTTTCTACATGCAACTATGGTAACACAACAGACCATTCCTCTATGTTAATACATGGATATCATGTAGTCCAGGGATTTTCAACCTGAGGGTCAGGACTTGTGGGAAAATTGTAATCACCTCCCACCCACACCACCTTTAATTTTTGCGAGCTAAGAAGGCCCCAAACTATTTTTCCTCTGTGGGAACATGGTGTCATATTATGGAAATAGTTGAGAATCACTAAGGTAGCACTAAGTGTTTGGTGATAACTCTACATATTTTGCCATCCAACTTACATGGTTTTGTAGGTGCACTTTTTTTCTTCAATCAGGATGGTAGACCTAGATCTGAGGACCAATACAGTACTCTCATTTGTATTGTTTCAAGGACAACATTCAGGTTTAATTCTAAATCACAAAAAGGTTATGTGTGTGTGTGTGTATGTATGTCAAGTAAATCAAATACTGGAAAGTGTTCCCCCCCAAAATTAAAGTAATAAAACATTTTTTTAAAAAAAAAAATGCTATTTTTATTATTTAAACTACTGTGCATCATCATCAGCAAGCTCTTCATTAGAACATGCTAAATTAATTCCTCCAGAGGACATCTATCTATTGGTAAGTCATTTTTCATTGGACAACATCTTTACTGCAGAAGTAGTAAATCATAGCTGATAATATACCTGTACATAATCCTGTCATGCAGGGACATGTAGTAGCAATGTCAATTGGAAAAAAAAAATCGCATGAAACCACTGAGATTCTTTTTTTATTCTAATACAAACTATTGGTAGTCAAGTGTCCAGCCTTGCTTGCATGTTAGTCAATGATGAATCCAAATTGACTTCTAGGTAATGGGATCTGGCCCCCCAAAAGATGTAGTGCATGAGACCTTCATTTGCAACTGAACAAACTGCAAGCATCCACTGAGCTGTAGAATTTCCTGTTTGAAGTATGAATAATAAAAAGAAAACAATGTAAATATTGCTACAGGTACTTTGTATCACACTAGAACTGCTGTTAATATTTTTCATGATTATTGGTTATTTTTAAACAGACAGCACTTTTACTATAAACTCATACCCATGGATTAGTGCAAAGCAAATTGTTACTTTAAATTATTTATCAGCATTGGGTACTATATTAAAACATGAAAGAATCTTGTTTACTACAATATTAAATCTGACAGAATGTGGATTGCACTTCTTTTGCAAAAGTCTAAACCAATCCTATACTGTTTTTACTGTGACATTATCACTTATGAATGATTGATGTATGGTTTTGCATAAAGACTCTCATTCTGCGGACATTTTGGGAATATTACAAATACTTTCAGCACTTAGTTTCTGGAAATATTTAATGAAGGGAGATTACATAATGTGGTCTCTAGGAATGCTGGTTACTGTTTAGCTGTTATTAGCTATTATTGAGTAGTCACGAAATTGATGCTACACTAATATTGCATACTTATTTGTGAATGTCATCTGTTTTATTGGTGTGTTACATAAACATGAATTAGTTTTTGACAGACCATAGTTCTATTTTTCTGCTGCAAACAGCGTACAATATTAATTTTTATTTAAATCCCTCTTTCCTGAGATTCTTGTGCATCCTGATTTGTTCACCTAAATTCAGATAGCAGGAGTAAATGTAAAGTCTTTTAATATTTATATCTGTAACTCACCAGGCCTAAAATGTAACTTATGTGTGAGTGTCAATCATGATGTATTATTTAGATTAGTGGTTCTCAAACTATTTATCATTCACACCACCATCTTTTCAAAGGACACGAGTTCAAGTCCCATTTTATATACTAAAGCCAATATTCATGTATATCAACTATTAATGTAATACTTGAATTCTAAAATACTTGTCTTGTTTCTGGGAAAAGCACATACAACATGAAAATGCTCTATATGCTGTTCCTTTTTGTAAAGAAGCCAGAAATCCAGGGAGTTGCAACTTAAGTTCTTCCTTTTGTAGAGCTCTGAATGTGATTTGTTGGCACTGGAAAGTGAGAAGACTGTTCATCCGTCCAGACCACCTCCCGCAGTACCCCAATAACCTGCTAGTCCACTCCATTAAGGAAATACCATTCCTCTGCCACAGAGTCATCCAGAACTTCCTTCACTTCTCTATTAGATGCTTTTCTGATCCCAGGCTCAATGGGGCTTATGTATACCCACCCTCCAAATTCCCCTGAATGTCAAGCCAGATGCATCGCTAATGATAATGATAGCCCAGCATGGCCCAGACATTTTTGGTACACTGACCTTGTGAATCCGAGGACAAAACCTCAGCCAGTAGTATGGGAGAAAGTCAGGCCTTCATGGCAGGACCACCTTCTACAGTATTCCAAAATGGCACAGTGACTAAGACCTTACTCAAGGTTTTTATCTAAAATGGTGTCTGTCTTTCATCTTAACCAGATGATCCACATACCTGTCTTCTTCCCCAAGCTTCATGCCAAATGGAGAGAGGCTAAACTCCACCCCTTGGATGTTGTCAGGTCTGTTTCTTACTATATACACAGAACAAAGCCATTTAAGAACTCTCCTAGACTATTCCTTACATTTGCTGACATAATGAAGGGTCAACCTATGTTCACCCAAAGGATGTCAAAATGGACCTCAAAACTGTGTTAAAATATGCTTCACGGTGGGCCACTTAGACAGACACACATGGACAGATTAAGACCCATTCCACCAGAGCTCAGGCAGCCTCTGCTAATTCCCTGTGGGGTGTCCCAATCTCATTGATTTGTAGAGCAACTACCTGAAGTTCAGTTCACACCTTCTCCCAGCACTACTGATTGCTGGAGGGCTCTAAATCCCATGTCCACTTTGGCAGATCTGTCCCACAGTCATCATTGCAGTAGACTGAGCATCTACCTCCTTGCTGGAGGTCTCCAGATCCAAAAACCAGTTTGGCAGAGCTGTCCTGCAGTCATAATCTCAATAGACTCTGAGCACCACCTCCAGAATACAAATCTGCTTGTGAGTGAGTCACCAGAAACGGAATACATGTGGACAAATCGCTCAAAGAACATCAGTTTTCCTACAGTAACTGTGGTTCTTTCAGATGTGTGTGAACATGTATTCCACAACCTGCCCTTCTTCCCTACGACTGCCAAGTCCTTAGCAATTGACATTCTGTCTTAGCAAAAGAACTAGAGTGAAGGAACTGAAGACTGCCCCCCTTTTATGCCCTTCTCTCTGGGAAGCTGGAGGGCATGTTGGGCACTGGTATGAACCCAACAGATGTTGCTATTTCTGGAATTTCTTTTGGGATATTTATTTTTGTTTTCTAGTGTACTCTAGTTTTCTATATTTTAATAGGTATTATTAAATCATAGGTAAATCCTAGATAAGAATCACAAATATTTGCTTACTAAAAATCCATAAATTCCTACAAGGCACTCAGTTTCTTGCTTTGCAGCTAAAGACAGTGTAAACATCACTGTTCTTTGGTTAGTCAGAAGTGTGGTCAGTCTTGCAACTGATAGAAAAAGTATTCAATATATGGTTCTGCTATTTTCATATTTAAAACTTGTTATTTTCCTTTAGTAATGCTGGCACGGGTGACCAGAAATAGGCTTCAAAATTAAATTGAGATAAATGGGGTTCTTCTTAGAAACACATTCCATTTTTGTTTTGTGCATGGATCTACTGTTCCATTTATGATAATGGAAGTTTTGCTCAAACACACAGGGTAAAATATGACCATGTATCACAGTTTTATTCTGTCCATCAGCAGACTGAAAAAGACAATAATGAATTGGTTTTTCGTGACATGGCGATTTTCACTACCATGGGCCATTTCCTCAACTTGTGTAAATTGGCATGTCTCTGTTGACGTCAATAAAGCTATTTTGAATTACAACTGAGGATCTGGCCCATTTTGGAGTGGAAACTTAGATTCTGGAGAAGATAGCAACATTTGTTGAAAATCTGTGTGGAGGTCTTAAGTCCTTGCGTATACATTGCCTATGCCTGCAGATTTTTTTTATTTATTTATTTTTAAATCCAAGCCTGTTAGGGAAGGTTATTAATGCCAGACAGTAGCATGGACTCTTACTGTAGGGAGTGGAGATGGAGAATTATTCTCCTGTTGTATTTTGTTTCATAATATAAATTAATATGGGACACTTTTTTTTTAAAATACAAAAACTATTTCTTTGTGTCCATGCTATGCTGATTTTTTTTTTTAAGCTCCATGTGATAAACATGGGAAAGAGTGTTATGTAAAAGAAAAAAACCTGATGTCAAAGGTTAGATACACAAACTAATGTAACTTGGGTGTGTGTTCCCAAAGGGATGGGAAGAAGCTAGAGCTGAGAAGGGCAATGCTTCTGTTACTCTCTCCAATGATCACGTCTGTGCCTAAACAGCACAGTTTAGCCCAAAAGTCTTAGGTAAATGTAAAATAATAAATCTCAGTGCGATTAACTAGACATCTCAGTCTCATCCTCCTTTCTGTCTAACATACTGTTATCCTTTTGACCTGAATGGTTAGCCAATATTCAGAAGCTTGTAGGTTGTTTCCATTAGGAGGGAGAAACTGATGGGACTTCCTACAGCTTTCTGTCCACTTCTGTGGAGTTTCTGCTGCTTCTGTCTCTCTCACACACAGCTCCATCAAACAGTACCTGGCTCCTTTGTTTGCATTCAGCACCAGTGAACCCCTACTGCTTAGATAGCTCAGAATCCTGAGTGAACTTGCACATGACCTGTCTTTTGGGTGGTGACTCCTGTTTCAATTATCTTATTCCATAAAGTAGCTTAATTGCTTTTTACATTTATCCTACATGAAGTGTAGTTGTCACACCCACGAGCTTCAAAGATTCACTGAATGTACCTGTACATTAGCCAATAAAATGTTCCTGCTTTCATAAAGTCTGGTAAACATCAGTTCTTAGTACCTTTAATTAGGCTGAAAAACAACATGCTCAAGAACTGAAAATATCCAATTTACTGAAGGCATAAAGATGCTTAACAACCTGGAGAGATCATTTAACTTGAGGAAAAAAAGTCTTTATTTTTGCTGCCCTTGTTAGCTCATGGATACAGTGATGAGTCTATTAATGAGAATTTTGTATCTGGAGTCTATATACAGGTCACAGAATGATCAGATCAGATAATACTAGAATTTCAAAGACAGGAATTTTATTTAAAAAAAAAATGGAGCAATGGATTCCACTGAATTTTCCAGTAAAGTCAAAAGGTAAAAATTCAGTTCCATGAGTGCAATATAGGGTAGAATTTGACTCTAATTCAGCAAAGCATTTACACATGTGCTTAACTTTAAGCACTTGCTTAAATATGTTCAATTTAAGCATGTATTTAAAAAGGTAAGAATTTATTTAAGTACTTTGTTGAATAGGAGCCTTAATGCAATGTGCACAGGAATCTGTGAAGAGACATACTGGGCCAAATTGTGTTGTACTATGGAAAGAACCTCCAAACTAGTGCACATTAGCATTACAAAAACTCAGCCTTTTTCTCCTGCTCATTCTTGCTAGCAATCCCATATCCCCTGCCTCTCCCCCCAAATCCCTCCACAGTCCAACATGCAGATTATTCCTATATACTGCCTTGAGTTAAATGAAGGTCCAGCCCAAGATCAAAAGAACAAATACAAGCTTGGAATTTCCTTCCTGAGCTGTTCTATGAAGTCTTCACCAATGATGGCTAATGATACAGGCCAAATTTAATATCCCAGGCCTTAATTACTTTACAAAGAAGATGCCCCTAATTGAAGAAAAATGAGTAGTTCAGTGGAACAACTTTTTCTTAGTTTTTTTAAGAGCAAAATACATAGATGATTTTTGAAACTGTGCATTTTTTACTAACAGGGTGAAATTTATCCCAGGGCAGAGAACCCAAAAAAAGACTCAAGAAAAGGAGTACTTGTGGCACCTTAGAGACTAACCAGTTTATTTGAGCATGAGCTTTGAAGTGAGCTGTAGCTCATGAAAGCTCATGCTCAAATAAACTGGTTAGTCTCTAAGGTGCCACAAGTACTCCTTTTCTTTTTACGAATACAGACTAACACGGCTGTTACTCTGAAACCAAAAAAAGACTATGCATCATTTAAGTCCTTAATCACTTTTACACTTAAGAAACATTTAAAAAAATGCATAGAATCTTTAGTAGGCCTCCATACTGGGATGAATTTCACCTGCAGTGAACATTTCTGATACTACTGATTAAGATTATGAAGCACACATTATTCTGCAAAATTGCTAACCTAGTATACTGTCTGATGTTTGAGCAAGTCACCATACTATGTAGCAGTCATTTCAGTTTGCACTGACATTTTATCCTATTGACTCACCAGATTTAATGTTGGACAGTATACAAAGCGGATATGATTTCAGAAGCTTTCAAGTTTAGTGTGTTATTTCTATAATGCAGACTAAAAATTATTGAACTCCAAACAGATTTGAAATACTATTAATAAACACAACATTTTGGAATTCTTCCATTTGTTATTCCAATAACAAATATTTTGTATTTTCTTTAACACTAGAACAGAAACTGGTATTTCCCAATACCATTTTTCCTCTCCTTTTTGTAAAAACACAGTTAATAACATGTGTAGGTAGATTCCATTAGTGCATTTCAAGAACTGTTTCTATGTCAGGAAAAACAGTCTGGGTCATTTTTATACAGTGCATATTTTCAGGCCAGAATTTCTGAGCTAAATATCAGCAACTGTAAGTCCTGGTCTTAGAAAAAGACACTTAAGGGATTAAAGAAAAATCAGGTTTCCCTTCTGATGTGCTTACTACTCAAATAAAAGAAAGAGTTACCACCTATCTGCAAATGAAAGAGATTCAGATCATTTACAACACCTCCGCACATTAGCTGGACAATTGCACTGCTGGCTGTCATAGTGATTGATGGCTTTTGCTGAGCAATTCCCTTATGTAAATCTCAGTACTCACTTTCACAGTCATTTGATCTGCCATCCTGTGAATTATTGAGTGAGGCTCTGTTTTGCCATTTCAATAGGAAAGCACCTTGTGATTGTTAAACTAGGAGGGGGAGGAGGGGAAACCAACATGTTTCTGAATCAAGTGATTAGATTCAACTTCATGAAAATTTATGGTTTCCTCAAAAGAAAAGGCATATTAAAGAAACACATAAGTCAATTTGTCTTCCTAATTTCAGAAAACGATATATTAAATTCTATCCATTCTATGCTAAAGTATTTAAGGACTTAAATCAAAAGCTATCCAGTATTTGCTTAGTCACTGCAGGTACAATTTTCAAAAGCAATTAAATAACCTAGGACCCTAAATTCCATTTTCAAAATTGACTTAGACTTAGGCTCCTAAATTTGTAAATAATTGTTGAAAGTGGGACTACTGTGTTTTTGAAAGTGTTACTCTACATCTGTACTTGGGCAGAATTTCCCCTTTGTCGTACTGTTGTTGTTTTGCAGTGTCCATCCTTGTGCAGCCCTGAAAACTGAGGTAGCTGCATTACAGGGTACTCTCTCTCATATCTCACTCATTACCATCACGCCTACCTGGGTGGGGGAGGAAGGAGTCCTTGGGTTTTGAGAAAGAGTTATCCTTAGGGGACTTGGCCATCATTGCCAATTAATGTCCAAAGATCTCCAGGGAAATCCTCATGCCTGAGTTCCCCCTGGAATTACATTGCTATTGGTTGCTTATTGTAAATAGAATAGAAGTTGGCGCTGAATATATTTACTCCTGTTGATTGCTGGGGACTGATACCATAGAGCCCAGACAACATAGCATTCATGTATTTTGCTTGCCAAACCAGTATAAGCTATGCTGGCAAGAACACTTCTCCCCCCCCCCTTTTTTTTTTTTCTCTTCTGGTATAACTGCAGCTATACGAAGAGGGTTTTGCCAGTATAGCTTTACTGGCAAATTTTTTCTAGTGTGGACTAGGCCTCAGTGGCTCTGGTCTAGCCTTGTGAATTTTGGGTCCATCTCCATTCAGCAATGAGGAGGACTTGGTCCATTATTTATTAAAGGGTTTGTTGTCTTTCAAAGTGAAAAGATGCCATGTAAAACATTTTATATATACAAATGTGCAAAATATGCTTATAAATTTTTATGCATGTTACATGAAATTTGGAATGAATTATGCTGCTATATAGGGGAATTGTACAATTCCCTCTCAAACAGTTTCTCGGATGGCTTCTATTTCTTCCAATGATTATTAATTTATATCAGTGAACTTTGTTTCTGTAATGCAGGGAATCTCTCTCTATCCATACTTTTGGGATGACTTTTGGGCTATTCCACAGCCATGAAACCACTGATAGTGTTTAATCAACATGTGATATCCTTGCCCCCTTAAACGCTATAACAAAGGAGGTCAATATCATCCCTTGAGTATCAGAAGTTACTACATCAGAAGCATCAAAATAAGACTATTATGAGACAGTCCTACCAACCATTTGTCAGACATGCATCCAGTTTCTATGTATTGTCCAAAAGTAAAGGCTACCTTTTGTGGATGAATTCTGTGATGTGTACACTGGACATAAAAATCTTGTGTTGATCCATTAAATGGTTAAAAAGTGATTCCCTAACCCTATATACATGAACAAGTAAAGCCCTCCCCCGAGGCCTAAACACCCATGGTGTGATAGCCTAGATATTCTTTAAGAAGAGCACAACCCAAGTACCACAAATTCTATTGTACAGAAGATTCAATACACAATACTTTAAAACAGCTGATAAACACTTCAGCCTCCCTCATGCAATCATCCGCTGATTATGTTTAGCACATAACTCCCTGGTGGGAAGTTGCAGTAAAATGGAAACAGTCATTAAGAGAAAAGTACCATTTATATTTATGGAGATACAAAAAACAGTGATTTTGTATTATTATTTTCCAGTAAATGTTTCCTGAGGGACAAATCCTGCCTCCTCCTCTGGGGATATTTTAGGGGAACTACTACAGTTTCACAGTGGAGATGGGGGCAGGTGGTAAGGAGTTCATGCATGAGAGCTTGTACCCCATAATCCCTGTACTGTGACTCTATATTTGCACAAGTATAGAGAGGTGGTTTAATACATGGCATGGTGGTAGATCAATAATATTGTGAGCTGGGTGAAACCTCGTTGCAGGTTGAGTTAAAACCTCAGTAAAACTGATGTGTGAATGCACCCTTCACTTAAGATAGTTGTAAGAAACACTTAAGGTGCCACACCTAAAACAAGGCCTAACAGGATATATCTAAACTGCAGCTGGGAGTATTTGCGTCCCAGCATGGGTAGACAGACAGGATAGTTCTGCTTGAGCTAACATGCTAAAAATAGCATTGTAGAGAATGCAGCATGGGTGCCAGCACGGACCAGCCATTCTACGGCTCTAGGAGGTCGGGCGGGCATGTACTTAGGGTGGCAAGGTGCCAGCTCTTCGACCGGAAAATCCAGTTGAAAAGGGGTCCTGATTGTCCGGTCACATTTGACTGGACACCCAAAGTCCAGTTACTGCAGGTGAGGGAGGCGGGGAGGTTCCGGGTCATCACCCACACCAGCCCCTACTCAGCCAGGGCTGCCTCCTACCTGTGTTGGGCAGTTGCAGCTCCCAGTCCTGGCTCTGCAGGAGACTCCCTCCCAACCCAGGTAAAGGGGAGAGGATAAAACAGCAAGCAGTAGGGGAAGGGTTGGGGCGTGCGAGGGGCAAGGGAGGTTCTGGCACTTCTAGTGGAGTGCCTGGTTTTTAAATATTACAAAGTTGGCAACCCTACAATATACTCTGGCAGCTAGCCCATACTGCTACACATGCCACCACATCCACACTGCTACTTTTAGCATGCTAGCTCAAACAGCGTTAGTGTGTGTCTGTCTACCTGAGCTGGGAGACCTGCTCCCACACACCATATAGTCTACCCAGAAATTAGCACCATGTACACAAGGTGTTCCAATGGGTATTGTGACCAGGGGTGTGTCGGTGTGTGTGAAACAGAGAGAGACGACAAGTTGGGTGTGGAGACAGACACAGAGGCAAAAAGCAAGAAAGCCAAGCAGCAGCCTATAAGCCAGTGTACGACTCTAGTGAGTTTTTGGGTCTGGTGTTGTATAAAGAGGCTTGAGGCTACTTTCAAAGAAACTATGCTTTTGTTTTGGTTCCTCCTGCATTTGGAGAAGCAGAAGTTTGTACATTAATTGTACAAACAATTGTACAAATTGATACAATCTTGTAATTAAACAAGATTGCATCAAAAGAAAATTCCAGACTCAATAGTCAATTTCTACCCCCAGCTGGAACATCCTCAGAGCCCTAAACTCTGATGAGACACTTGGGTCAAAAAGAGTCAACAATTACAATGCATATCTACTGGCCAACTCCATAGCATAAGGGAGTGGTGCAGCTGACAATAAAGGCAACTACAGTTTTAGGGCAGCAATAGTGAGCTTGGAGCAGCTGTGCTAGGTGTTCTCTGGGAGGATTCTCCACGCTGTGCCAAACCTGTTCGTTTGCTCTCTGTGTAGGGGAAAGGATTTGGCCCTTTGCTATTTTGATTACACTTCTATTTTCTTTCAAGTAACTCTGACATTAGAAACACTGAAGTTCCTTCTAAAGTACAGAGGCTCCGTCTTTCTGAGTTGCTGGGGGGTACTCGACACCTGCTCTGCCCCAGACTCTGCCCCCACTCCACCCTAAGCCCCCACCCGCCTTCCTGCCCCCGCTCTGCCCCTTCTCCATCTCTTCCTGCCCCGTTCCTACCCTCCCTCCTCCTGTGCCTCCTGCTTGCTGCTGAACAGCTGATCACTGTTGGGCGGGAGGTGCTGGGGGTGGGGGTGGGAGGGAAGAGCTGATTGGGGAGGCTACCAGTGGGTGCTGAGCATCCAGATTTTTTTTTTTCCTGTGCGTGCTCCAGCCCCGGAGTTGGCACCTATGGTACAGTGGTTGTTTAAATATTTATCGTGTAAACACCTTTTAAAAATTATGTCACGTTCTCATGCTCCAGTCAATAATCTAAAATGTTATGTGGTTCCCTCCCCATGTATCCCACCTATCCCCTGTGATTACAGTGAAACTGCAGCAAAGTATACATATACAACCTCACCAAACCAAATCTTATGGACATACAAGTGGGAAAAAGCATCAAGCTGAGTTGCAAACAGAAAAAAGACCAACATTTTTTAACTCTGCCCATATTGTTTTTTTATTCTCCATTTCCTGGTAGCATATACCACGCTGCCTGATCCTGCAAGATGCTCAGCACCTTATCTCCCACTGACTTCAACAGGTTTCAGAGTAGCAGCTGTGTTAGTCTGTATTCGCAAAAAGAAAAGGAGTACTAGTGGCACCCTAGAGACTAACCAATTTATTTGAGCATAAGCTTTCGTGAGCTACAACTCACTTCATCGGATGCAGTGAGCTGTAGCTCATGAAAGCTTATGCTCAAATAAATTGGTTAGTCTCTAAAGTGCCACTAGTACTCCTTTTCTTTTTGTGAATTCAACAGGAGCTCATGAGGTTCAGTGCCTCCCAGGAGCGTTCAGCAACATGCACTATCAAGCTCATACATACCTATAACAGAGACCTAGAATACGACCTTCTAGAAGCTATTGTATATATCTGCTATATAACTCTTATGGAAAAACACACAAACCATCAAAAGATACATTTTTTTCAAATTGGAAATAAAATGTTTAAATATAGGCATCTTTTTTGCAGATGTTTTCCAGATTTGTATTGCTATTTTGTGCTCTTTGTAGTCAGTTGACCAAGACAATTGAAAATAGAACAAAATATTCCATGCTGTGCAGAAATGCAAAAACTGATAAATCAGCAAGTTTTTACATAGAGAACAGAAAGAGATTTATATAGATATTCCAGCCCCACAAGGTCTTGAGTCTGAAGCTAATCACCCACGGTTAGTTCATTGGAAAGATCTCTGATTTACACTGAAGAATTTACAAAATGTAATTAAAACATTGAACCTAAAATCCATTTTTAACATGGCAATTATTTGCTTTGTGTGACGGTTACTGAAACTGACAAAAGTTTGCAGGTAAAAGTTATGAAATAATTAGCAAAAGCCATCCGAAATGATCCAAACCTCAATCAAAAAAGTGTTAAATTCATTTCAAAGGGTAAATTAGTTTCAGTAAATTATTTATGGAACTCTTTGTATTAGAGTGTGGCAGTTCATTGCTTGAAGTGCAGAGAGCAGACACAGTAATCTGAATCTGTGTTGGATTTATAATTACATTTGAATCAGTGAATTGTGTCAGTTACTGGTTACTAGAACTCAGGTGATTTGTTCATCTTCCTAACCAACACAATTGGTTGTTAAGCCCTCTTAAGAACAGGGTCTTCATTGTCGCTTGAGCAGGGTATTTATCTTGTTGGAGGAGGAGCAAGGAAGAGGTGGTAGAAGTGCACTGTGGGGCAGTGGGGATGCTGCCAGGGGTTTGGTACCTCATAGACCTTGGGCCAGGGTGAAATGAGGGTCAGAGATTCTTAACACCTCAGGTTCCCCCCAAAAGGCAGTGCCACTCTGCAGCAGCAGGGAAGAGAGAGAGACAAAGCTGGGGCCAGAGGTGAAGAGTATGCTCCTTTGCATCCCCAGACACCTGGGGTACTAGACCTAGTAGATTCCTCCCCCACCCACCCACATGAGCTGAAATCTGAATTCAGACTTCCTCCCCATCATGGAAACCATGTACCCCCAAACAGGGTGGGCAGCAGTGAGGTAGATCCTCTTCTGTAAGTGATGGAAAGGAATCTATTCTGCTCATCCCGCTCCCCCACAGCAAAAAAACAAACAAAAAAAGTGCACACGTTTAGTTACTATGTGTAGAGGTAAAGATCTCTAAGGGTATGTCTAGACTATCAGGAAAGACCCATGGCATGGTAGAGGCTGTCCTGGGTTAGCTGACTGCAGCTTGTGGGGCTGAGGCTGCAGAGCTAAAAAATAGCCATGTAGACATGTAGGTTCAGGCTGGAGCTCAGGCTCTGAGACCATGTGAGGCAGAAGGGTCTGAGACTAACCAAGGACATGGGTCTGAGACTTGCTGCCTTGAGTTTTTTTATTGCAGTATAGACATAACCTAAGGGTCTGATTTGGTACTAAAGACATGAATAGGCTCACTCAAATAGAAGCAGGAACTGGCGTTGAGTGAGACTAATAAGCATTAGTAACATTAAATATCAAACGTTAGGTATTAATATTAAAAGTCTGGAAGTGCTAACCGCATCGGTCATCTAGCACTATGTGTTTTCTACTAGCACATATAGGAGAGAGCAGGAAAGACTGGCAAAGGGATTGGTATGTGAGAAGCGCTCTTGTCGATCACATACAAGAAAGAATATCACTGGAAAATATTGATTCAGGTGACCAAAAAATGGCAGGAGTTACAGGGGAAGCCGAGTCACCTAAACCAGTTCTTATTTTTAAGAAAGGGAAAACAAGCAATCTGGGTAACTACACGCCTCTTAGTTTGACATCTGTAGTATGCAAGGTCTTGGAAAAAATTTTGAAGGAGAAAGTAGTTAAGGACAATGAGGTCAATGGTAACTGGGACAAAATACAACATGGCTTTACAAAAGGTAGATCGTGTCAAACCAACCTGATCACCTTCTTTGAGAAGGTAACAGATTTTTTAGACAAAGGGAACGCAGTAGATCTAATTTACCTCGATTTCAGTAAGGCATTTGATACAGTTCCACATCAACAATTATTAGCTAAATTGGAAAAGATGGGGGTCAATATGAAAATTGAAAGGTTGATAAGGAACTGGTTAAAGGGGAGACTACAGCGGGTCACTCTAAAAGGTGAATTGTCAGACTGGAAGGAGGTTACTAGTGGAGTTCCTCAGGGATCGGTTTTGGGACCAATCTTATTTAATCTTTTTATTACTGACCGAGGCACAAAAAGTGGGAATGTGCTAATAAAGTTTGCGGATGAACAAAGCTGGGAGATATTGCCAATACAGAGAAGGACTGGGATATCATACAGGAAGATCTGGATGACCCTGTAAACTGGAGTAATAGTAATAGGATTAAATTAAATAGGATTAAAGGTCATGCATTTAGGGATTAACAACAAGAATTTCTGTTATAAACTGGGGACGTATTACTTGGAAGTAACAGAGGAGGAGAAGGACCTCAGAGTATTGGTCGATCACAGGATGACTATGAGCCGCCAATGTGATATGGCCGTGAAAAAAGCTAATGCGGTCTTGGAATGCATCAGGCGAGGTATTTCCAGTTGAGATAAGGAGGTGGTAGTACCGTTGTACAAGGCACTGGTGAGACCTCATCTGGAATTTTGAGTGCAGTTCTGGTCTCCCATGTTTAAGAAGGATGAATTCAAACTGGAACAGGTACAGAGAAGGGCTACTAGGATGATCCGAGGAATGGAAAACCTGCCTTATGAAAGGAGACTCAAGGAGCTTGGCTTGTTTAGCCAACTAAAAGAAGGCTGAGAGGAGATATGATTGCTATCTATAAATATATCAGAGAGATAAATACCATGGAGGGAGAAGAATTATTTAAACTCAGTACCAGTGTGGACACAAGAACAAATGGATCTAAACTAGCCATCAGGAAGTTTAGACTTGAAATTAGACGAAGGTTTCTAACCATCAGAGGAGTGAAGTTCTGGAACAGCTTTCCAAGAGAAGCAGTGGGGGCAAAAGACATATCTGGCTTAATGAGAAAGCTTGATAAGTTTATGGAGGGGATGATATGATGGGATAGCCTAATTTTGGCAATTAATTGATCTTCGACTACTAGTGGTAGATATGCCCAATGGCCTATGATGGAATGTTAGATGGGGTGGGATCTGAGTTACTACAGAGAATTCTTTCCAGGGTGTTTGGCTGGTGAGTCTTGCCCACATGCTCAGGGTTTAGCTGATCGCCATATTTGGGGTCGGGAAGGAATTTTCCCCCAGGGCAGATTGGCAGAGGCCCTGAGGGTTTTTCGCCTTCCTCTGCACCGTGGGGCATGGGTCACTTGCTGGAGGATTCTCTGCACCTTGAAGTCTTTAAACCACGATTTGAGGACTTCAGTAGCTCAGACATAAGTTAGGGGTTTGTTACAGGAGTTGGTGGGTGAGATTCCGTGGCCTGCGTTGTGCAGGAGGTCAGACTAGATGATCATAATGGTCCCTTCTGACCTTAAAGTCTATGATTCTAAGATTCTATGAATTAAGGGAAGGAAAGAAAATGGGGTAGCATGACCATTTCTTTAAACAAATGAAACACCTACTTCTCCATCACCAGTGGTGGAACATTGTCCCACTTCAACAACTGCAGTTTCCACCAGAGCTGTAGCTAAAGCTACTGCAGTCACTGGTGTTTTTAATTGCACCAGGAATGTAAAAAACAAAAAAACCCTTACAGAGCATGAAGACATTATTAAAAGAAACTTCAAATCAAATGTGCACTTTATCTATGCAGATATGGTTTGAATAGCTCAGTAATCAGCCTGTGGGGACATTCAGCACGAATCAAAAAACTAAACAGACTTTTAAAAAAGTAATTTCCTGATGACTCCTCAGAGTTTGCAGGCCACTTCCAATTTTGCTGTGAGTGCCTCAAAATGCATTCTTTTGGGAGCCCCAGCTAGTGGGAAAATTCAGTGATTACACTGAGTAAGCCCCCAGGCACCTGGTAAGTAATTTTTTAAAGACATGGTACAATTTTCAGAGTTTCTTTTTAGTATTTTAAACTAATAAGATGTACTTTGAAAACTAAGATGTTGGGGACCTGATTCTATTCCCCTTACTCATGCTGAGCAATATTTTGTTCCCTAAGTAATCAAAGGCAATACACACAGTAAAATGCTACTCACAAACTAAGAGTGGGTCAAATTTGTCTCTTAAAATTTTATTTTAAAAAGATATATACTTTAGACTTTCTTAAAATAATACAGGAAGCTTTTAAAACTATGCCTTAGGAGGCTTAGGTGAAAAGGAATGGCTTAACCTTAGGCTCTAAGAGCTAGCTCAGTACAATACCATACAAAATCCCATAATAATTAATTTCTCTGGTACTGACAGAAAATTCAACCACCAGATGAAGTCCTGGGAAAGAAAAAAAATAATGGTTTCCTTATTTTGCGTTCAGTACTCCCTACAGGCTCGCTAATGGGGCATTTTTAAAACGTTTATTGAAAAATAATGTAAAACAACAGCCACACATAATACAAATAGCAAGCTGTGTTTGATGGGAAGAAAGTAATTCTATTCCACGGTCAGATATAATACAGTGATTGCCTATTTTATGCAACCAGTCTTACCTTACAATTGCCAGGCATTCTGTTCTCCAACAGCACTGTCACGCTGAGGAAAAGGATCCTACTCCATGTGATACCAGAGAAACAAGACTAAACCCTGGTCTACGCTACACAATTACTTTGGTACAATAATCCACAGCTCCTGAGCAATTTTAATTTACTTTTAACAGTCTACATGCTGGTGTAGACAAAGTTATGTTGGCGGGAGAGCTCTCTTCTTTCGGCTTAGAGCATCTTCATTAGAGCGCTACATCATTGCAGCATTTTAAGTGTAGACCTCCCCAGACAGATACATGCAATTTAGGGACTGATGCTGCTGTGCTGAGCATGTCCAGCTCCTGTTGACACTGAAGAGTGAATTAAGTCCTTTCACTCCCTTGTCACACTTCCTTCTGTTGAAGCTTCAGGCATGACAAATGTATTTGTTGTTGGCCTTTCGTTTTTATGCAGTGTTCTATTAGGCTTACTTTCTCTTATCTCTCCTGCCTTATTTTTATCTATTTGGTAAATAATTGTCTGTCACTTGTATGACTCTTGAAACAGCAGACGCCTAATTCTGCAAGGTGCTGAGCTCCCACAGTAGCCACTAACTTCAGGGGAAAAACTGTGGTATCTCATATGCTGTTCCTCTGTCATGACTGCTTGACACTGCTGACATTTAAATGGAAACTTCAGCGTGTTATATGATTCAAGATGGCAAGTCCAGCGTCCTTGAGTATGTAACAAAAAATGACGATCCATAATGGCTAATATAGGCCCAAAAACAGAGTAGGAAAATGAAGTGTAAAACACTTGTGCAAATGTAGCTGATGGAAAGGTCTTTAATGTAAATTAGGAAAAGGTCAAAGTTTCTATAAGCTCAAGACAAACCTGTTGCATTTGAAATGGAAAGTATTAAGAATTAAATTCTATTTGTCTGTGGTTCTATAGCATAATGCAATTAAGACCATTCACAGGATTTTAACTTCTCTGGAGGCATAGGTGCTGGAAGTAGGGGTGTTGCTGCACCCCCTGGCTTGCAATGGTTTCCATCATATTCAGGCTTTACAGTTTGGTTCAATGGCTCTCAGCACCCCCATTATAAAAATTGTTCCAGCACCTCTGTCTGGAGGAATCAGTTTTGGGGAACGCTAAATGAGGATTCAGAGTTTATTCTGAAGTATGGCATGGGTGTGCAGTTTCAGAGTATCTGCACCTGTAACTTCCCCTCCTCCCCAACGTGCACTCTAGGAGTGCCCAATCAAAACTCCAGTCTCTAGCCATCACCCATCTCTGGGCAGGGACCCGTGTCCTATTTCCTCTAGAGTCTAGACCAGGGAGTCTTAAGGCTGTACACTGCCTTACACTGCGATATCCTGAGCAAGCCCATCTGCCTGAAGGCCAGGGTCAGTGCTTTGCTTTCTCTCTGAGGGCTATAAATGGTGTATTGGCAGCAGTTACAAGTTACCACACAGCTCTTTCTAAGCAGACATGTATTTTTAAGGTAAAAGTATTACAGAGAAAACATAATAAAAACAACAAACAGATACAAACACCACACCAAACACACTAGGAGTCACCCATCAATTTTATGGGGCCCTAGAAGACCAAAGTCTTTCCAACCCTTCTGAAAAGGTTGGGCCTTATTTTGGACAGAAGGTCCAGTCCATTTGCTGGATCAGAATGAAGGTCTCGAGTCAGTTTAAATGCAACCTTTTTATGACAAAAACCCTTTCTGTGTCTGTTGGTCTCTGAAAAAAGCAATTTAACAAGTATATGCAAGCCACCCCGAGGGTATGATAACCCTGTCCTGGGGCACTGCGCTGAGCCCCAGACGGGGCCAGCAGGTCCAGTTCCCAGGCAGGGGAACCACGGGGCTCTGTGCACTTCCCGAGCACCGGTTCCTGGCCAATGGGAGCTGGGGGGGGGCGGTGCCTGCAGCTGAGAGCAGCGCACACTGTGGAACCTCCTAACCCCCCCACCCCCAAATAGGAGCTGGACCTGCTGGCCACTTCTGGGGCACAGCACGGAGCCAGGACAGGCAGGGATCCTGCTTTAGCTCCGCTGTGCTGCTGACCAGGAGCCACCCGAGGTAAGCCCATGGCCCAACACCCTGCCCCAGCCCTAAGCCCCCCCAAAGCCAGAGTCGGCACCCACAGCCCAGAGCCCTCACCCCCTTTGCACCCAACCCCCCCGCCCCAGCTCAGAGCCCCCTCCCACCCCCTGAACTGCTCATCCCTGGCCCCACCCCCTCCTGCACCACAACCCCCTGCCTCAAACCACAGCCCCCCCTGCACGCCAAATCCCTCGGCCTCACCCCTCAGCCTGGAGCCCCCTCCTGCACCCAAACCCTTCATCCCTGGCCTCACCCCAGAGCCAGCACCCAGAGCCCTCACCCCTCCCATATCCCAACCACCTGCCTCAACCCACAGCCCCCTCCCACATTTCAAATCCCTTGGCCCCACTCCCAGCCTGGAAACCCCCTCCTGCACTCCAAACCCCTCATCCCCAGCCCCCTCCTGCACCCCATCTCCCTGCCCCAGTCCAGAGCTCCATCCACTCATTTCTGGCCCCACCCCAGAGTCTGCACCCCCATTTAGAGCCATCACCCCTCCCACACCTCAACCCTCTGCCCCAGTCCAGTGAAAATGAGTGAGGGTGGGGGAGAGTGAGCCACCAAGGGAGGGGGAAATGTAGTGAGTGGGGGGGGCAGGGCCTCGAGGAAGGAGCAGGTCTAGGGTGTTTGATTTTGTGCAATTAGAAAGTTGGCAACCCTACCCAAGGGATGGTACCTCTCTAGAGGTGTTTACAACCTAAGTGATTCCGCTTAGTTACCCTCCATTGTTTTGGTTCCTGGAGGAGCTGTGGTAACCCTCCCCACCCGGAGTTGTATGCAGTCTGTGGCCCAAAGTGGTACATAAACTTAATACAGTACAGTCCCCAAAGGTATTGCATGGGATTGAAATATCTGTCACCTTTAAACACACACACACACCTCTACCTTTGTGACGTATAAGAAGGCCTAGAAGGATTTATACTTGGTTTTTCACATTAGCAATTTCAAGTCAGGTGTTCCCTGGTTTTTCTGAGGATCGTTGGGAAATCCCAGACATGTTTATTGTGAGCTTGGGTAGCTTAATTGGAAAGGTGAGAGTACTGAATTCTGGGGAAAGGAGCAAAAAACCTTCCATCAACCAAAACAGTTAGGCAGTGACTTTAAATAGGTGTCAATATAAATAAACAAAATCCAAGGACTTTTAAACTAACACTAAAAATCCTTTCCAATCTTAATAGCTCAACTTTCACTCTCCTGGGCTATGGCTTCACTGCCAAAAAAGGTGTGCTCTTACAGTGAGATAAATGGTGGTTAGCTATCACACTTTACAATCCTAGAAAAGACAAGGTGCGGGAAATATTTACTGTGATGGAGTTAGGCAAGGTTAACCCTACTCCCCTCCCCTCACTCCATGGTTGGCCTCACCTAGCTACACTGGGATCAAACCTATTTGGATCTTGTCTCCATTGGGATTTTACAGCGAGACAGCTAACCCATGTAAATAATCTTGCAAAAAACCATTCTTTTGGCAGTGAAGACAGCTTTGGATCTTATGTTGTTACCATTTCCAGTGTTGGGGATTACTTTTTAAAGCCCTGGATGAAACTAGATCCAGTTACAGGATGAGACTGCCTGTCATCCTATACCCAGTCACAGTGGTTAAATGGAGCAGGAAGCTTTTGCTGTCCTAGGGCTGAGCTTTCCAAGATAAGAAGAAAAATTATCTTGTAAAGGGTTCCAACTTTCACACAGTCTCCCTAACAACAGATTTCAGTGACCTTCTACGTTGATTTTCTGTTGGATTTAGGTCATATTACTGACAGAAGAACCAAGAACACTTTACATTAAAAAAAGTTTAAAAGGGCTTTTTCAAGATTATTCATGTGCTTAGTATCCCTGTCAGCCTGGTTAGTGGCAATATTCAGCACATATTTCTGGACTGAAGTTCATGTTTATAGAAGAAACCAGTAACAGGATATTTTAAAATTTTAGCAAATAAAGTTAAACCCAGTACTATTATTCCTTCTGTGGGAATAATGCTGTTGGCTGTGTATATGAATGGAGGCAGTAAGAAGCTGTGAAAAGCACAGAGTAGTCATACTACTATTAAAAAGTTTGTAAATTTAGCCCTTATTAAGGTGAGGGACTATCAACAGTAGCTGGAGACTTTCAGTCTTGTGCAATTTTCCCTGTACAGCTGTGCCAATGAACTTCCTTTCAGATTTGCAGTATTCCTGCTGTTTTAGTCCTGAACCCTTTTTTTTAGCAGGGATTACCAATAAAATATGGTTGCTTTTTGTAACTGTTGTCCTTCAAGATGTGATGCAGATGTATATTCCATGTAGGTGTGCATGTGCCCAGCACATCAGAGCTGGAGAACTCTGCCTAGCAATATCTGTAGGGGCAGTGCTCACTTCTCATGACCTTAGCCCCCCCTCTGGCCATATAAGGGTGGCTGCCCTGACTCCTGTCAGTTTCTTTGCACTGAATGTCAGAAGCAGACACTCCAGTGTAGAGGGGATGGAGCGTGGGTTGTGGAACATATGTCTGCATCACATCTTGAATAACAGTTTCTGTAAGTAACCTTGTTTTCTTCAAGTAGATGCAACTGTGTAAGTGACTCACAAGCAGCACCCATAGGAGGTGGGGCTTGTAGTCTATTTAAACAAGGACTGCAGAGCTGCCTTCACAAAGTTTGGATCTGAGTAGGATGCAGTAGTAATGGCATACTGGTTCGTAAACATGTGTACAGAGGATCTAGTGGCTGCCTTGCAAATGTTCAAAATGAGAACAACACTTTAAAATGCAACTGATGTTGCTTGGGCTCTTATAGAATGAGCTCACACCCTGTGGGGGGGCATAGTCTGAGCTACTTCATATGCTGTCATGATGCAGGAAGTTATCTGCCTGGAGATCACCTAGGAAAAGACTGCTTCAGACTTCATTCAGACTGAATATGACAAAACAGATGGGGTGAGGAACCAAAAGAGTTTAGTCCTATCCAGATAGAAAGCTAGACAATACCTGAAATCCAGTGTGTGAAAATGCTGCTCCTCTGGGGTTAAATGAAGCTTAGGCAAAACATGACTTGGTTCAAGTGAAATTGAGAAACCACTTTAGGCAGAAACTTAGGGTGTGGCCACAGGAACACTTTGTCTCTGGAAAACTGTGTAAGGAGGCTCTGCCATCCAGGCCTGCAATTCACATACTATCTTTGCAGATGTTATTGTTACCAGGAAGTCAATTTTCTGACACAGAAGGAGAGAAAGTTGCCAGAGGCTCAAATGGAGGCCCCATAAGACCTGCTAGGACAAGGTTAAGGTCCCACAGAGGAACTGGTTCGTTCACTGGCAGGTAGAGACAAGTGACTTCTTTCAAGAATCTCACTAACGTGGCAATCAAGAACACTGACTTCCTCAGGGTTTGTGGTTGAAACACCAAAATTGCAGCCAGGTGCACTCTCAATGAACTTAGTGAAAGACCAGAAGACTGAAGAAAACAGGTACTCCGAGATGTCCTGGATACAATTAGGTTGAACTCTCTGCTCCAATAACTATATTGAGAACAGCTTCTACTTGGCTGAAAAGGCCACTCTGGTGCAGGGTTTCCTACTATTGAGCAGGACTTGTTGGACTGCCTCCAAACATTGTTCCACCTTCATCTAACCATGCAACATCCATGCTGTGAGATGCAGGGAGCTGAGTGCTGGATGCAAAACCTGACCATGCTGCTGGGTCAGGAGGTTGGGATGAAGAGGAAAGGATATGGGAGGTTGGAAAACCAACATCGTCTCACCCATGCTGGGATAATCAGTGACTTCAATGAGACTAGCTGTGGAGTAAGAAGCCACTTGATGTGAGGAGTAGGATCTGAATCTGCCCCCTAGTGTCTTAAATACAATCCAAATTATTATCAATATCAAGCTTTACCAAAAACCTTGACCTAGATTTTGCTAAAGCATTACAAATAATCCCACATGCCCACACATTAAGATCAGTCCTAACAAACAAATGGATAGTCACAATTCACTTCATTTCAATTGTCACTAGAATGAAAATAGGTAAACAGAAAAAAAAAATGCAATTAGTCCTGAGGAATGTTCTGTGAATACAGATAGTGATTTTCTCATGGTTAAAAATGAGATACTAGAAGACTCTGCTGCTAGGCCTCAATTTGATAAATTAAAATGTTACCAAAAATATTAGCATGAATGTCTGTCATCAAAATTTCAGGAGAGACACGGTGGATGAGGTAATATCTTTCATTGGACCAACTGTTGGCAAGAGACACAAATTTTTGAGTGCGAAGGAGGGCTCTGTGTGGCTCCAAAGCTTGTCTCTCTCACCAACAGAAGTTGGTCCAGTAGAAGATATTACCTCACCCACCTTCTCTCTGTAATATTTTGGGACCAATATGTCTACGACTACATTTCATATCAAAATCTCAGTTCAGTATTAGGGGCTAAATACTCTGCCAGTGTAAATTGATTGTAAATGGAGCTATGCCAACTTACCCTAGCAGAGAATTTGGCCCTTTTTTACTTTCTAAAGTGTACCAAAATATGAATATATAACTTTTTCCATTTCAGGGAAGGTTTCAGTAGCCAATACTTGTGAAAACTCCAATCAGCTTCATGATGTGTTTAAGCAATTTAAAAATGTTCTGGTTCAGCATAATTCTTCTGAAAGCTAAGGCAATCACTCACATGAAGAAAAATGATGCAAATATAAAGATTGCAGCTGGACTCTGTAATAATGCCTGGGTCACAGTATTTAGAAATTACTTCAAGCGACCCAGCTCCCCCTCTGAACATTCTCTCTCCATCTCGAGCATCAAAAGAATGCGTTTCCTCTTACACAGAATAGACTCCTCTAAGGGCCTCTGGTTCCTGCTATTGCATTCTTTCTGATATTTACAGCCTTCTCCTTGGTTTAATCCTCACCTTTGTATTAGCAAACACCCCATATCTTGGAGATCATGATCCAATATAGAAGAGATCAAAAAGTTTTCTTAGATCTCTCAATCAGAATGCAACCTTCTGGCATCACAGATATGGATATCGAAATATTAACATTTAAGAAGTAGAATATTGTATGATTGTTGTTTGAAAGATTTGTTCTCCACCAGTGGTGCTTCAAGAATTTTTTTTTTTAAACAGATTAGCACATACCTTGAAAACTGTATCAAGACGACACATTCTTACACGAAGATGTCTGATTCAGATCTGGGTTTTAAATTATTTTGGGAACAGATAATAGAAATTACTCTCTCAAGCTGGCACGGACACCATTGTCAGCAATGTACAGAAATATTATAGTGCTATATACTCTAGGGTTATTCAGTACAAACTAATTCACAGAGGAATTGACGTCCATAGGCACAAAGGGGAGACGGTCAGTGGAGATCAGGTGCCTAATCTCCTTTGTGCCTTTGGAAGAGATTGTATGCGTTTATAGGGGGTAAATGCTGAAGGAGTGGCATGGGCAAGTGCACACATGTGCCTCAGGAACACTATGAATAGTTTGCATTTGGGATGCAGCTTTGAAAAGAATGGAGATATCATTTGGTAGTGAGTTTAGTAAAGCTATTCTGCATCTTGATAGTATTAATCCTCTTTGTAACCTCGATGAATTACAGAAAAAGTGATTCTTAAAACACACACCCTTAATTTCAGGCTTTCAGTACAAAACTCAAGCTGCAGTTACCCTAGCTAATTTGTTATGGTTGCGGTTCCCCCGATGTAGCAACTGTTCAACCTGTAATGAATAGAGTGCTCAGGTTTTGTTTTTTTTAACACCGTATCTAAGTAATTTAAATAGCCTTCGTCACTATACCATCTGATTGCCTTACAGTTTTCAATGTACTTAACATGACATCTCTATGGCAAAATACTGTTAACCTCATTTTACAGATGGAGGTTATGGAGGCACAGAGACTATGCAAGTTGCCTAAGGTCAAACAGGAAGTCTGTGTTGGAGCAAAGGATGGAGCAAAGCAGATTCTCAGGCTAGGGCCCTAAACACTGTACCATCCTAGCTACTTAACTGTTACAGTAGTTACGGCATGCAACTACAGCAAGTTGAGACAATGTGGTGGTAAAAACACCTCCCTCCACATCATCACCACCACTACTGCAACAGTGATGAATTAGGAGTCCTACTTTTCCTAGTGTCATCTGGACAATTTCTCAGGCCCCCAGGCATTCAGAGAACTTTCAGTAGCAACAGATATAGATGCCGTAACCCTGAAAGTGGCCATAAAAAAAGAAAATCAGCTTTGAGGCCCACCATTATATGAATTCATGTCAATTTGGGGATCTCCCCCCCCCATTAAAAATAAGTAAACAAAATTGATGTAACACTGATTTGTTCCAAACAGAACAGAGAAATCTATAAATGGGCTGGGAGTAGAAGAGAAGGTGTGGATAAGAAATCACCAAAATGATATGATCAGGCTACTTTCTTTCTGCTAATAGGAAAAATAAGGTGAATCCAAACACACAAAATCACAATCATCAATCTATAAATCATTGCCTTATTACACATTAGAGGTGAAATCCTGGCCTCTTTGAAGTCCATGGCAAAACTCTCATTGACTTTAGTGGGGCCAAGATTTCATCCTAGATGTCGATACGTGAACAATCCTTTTACATGAAGTAGCAAGTTGAATATTTATACCAGCACACTTTAAGGGCTTAGCTTTATGCATAATAGCAGAGTCACTGAAGTTAGTGAAGCTGTTCAAATGCACAATGTTAATCCAGTGAGAACATGTTTGCAGGGCTGGGGCCTTAAGACTTTCACTGGGATAAACTGAACACCTGTTTTTTTTCCGCTGTTTAATTGTAGTGGGTGCTTATCTGGCAGTTTGCTTGCTCTCCCCGCCCCCCCCCCCCCCCTTCTCTCTTGGGGTTTATAAATTCAAAATGTGTTTAATACATCCACCCATGGGCATGCATAGTACTTTTCTTTCTTTCTTTTTTTTTTTTACCATGCACATTATAGCTGTAGCCTAGTGTTGTTTATAGAGCTGTTTTATTTGTATAGCAGTTTGTGTATTATCTAAAGCCAGCGAAATTAAAAACACTATTAAGGGCTAATCACTAACAATTTTAATGAACAGGGCTCAATTTTCAGAATGGGAACACCTAGAATTAAAGAGGTGTTTGGTAGACTCTGTAGTTTAGGTTGATTCTAGGCTTCAGCTTTAAGTCCTGTTTTTTACCTTTCTCCTCCCCCAATTTTTAGATGGAATAAAAGACTCTTTTGCAGAACTGGAATGCTTAAAACCAAGCGTAAGATATTTTTTTTCCAGAGTATTTGGACAGTGCCAGACTAAAGATACTTATTTTATATGTAAAACCCCCCAAATGTGTTATATTTTTCTTCCGTCTCTTTTGGATTTTGGGCCTCCTTGTTCTTAGTGGCATTTTTCAGAATTCAGAGATGACTTTCATACACTTAGCACAGAGAATTCTTGTTTTCTAGGCTATTTTGTAGGACATACCTACTTTGAGATCATAATCCTATGGATTTGAGTCATAAAGAGAAGCAAGAGAACAGGATAGACGTGCTAGTTTAATTTTATTGGTACAGTAAGTGTCCTGTCTGCTATTAGTCTCCATGATCTTAGAAGCCTACAGTTCTTCGAGACCTGGGAATGACAGGTGAACCGAGGGGGCGGAGGGAAAGAGGATGGAGACTGAAAGAGATAGAGAAGTGAAAAAGGTGGGCAGAAGTGGAGACTGAAGGGAGATCCCTATGGGGCAGAGGAAGAGAGGGAGGAAGAAGAAGATTGGACACAGATGAATAATATTTGGCAGAATGTAAAAGTGACAAGGAAGGGAAGATTTGAGACTTGTGATATTATTGAGTCAGAGTTCAGACTGTTTTGGTACAGGAAGAACATTTCTGATTTATAGGTGAGTGCTAACTAATAGAGTATTAAAGTTTGGATTGAGGAAAACGAATCCTCCCTCTTCCCCCCCCCCCCCGCAATCAAGTAATATACAAACAAGTCTAAGAGCAGACTCCAGACAGTACCATCAGCAATGCTTCAAAGGTGGGAATATTTAGCCTGACTCCCTGACATCACTCAGGTTTCAGGGCAATGGGTGGCCCTGGGAGCAGACTCAGTAACAGCAGCAACAGCTTCCCACCCCCAAACTTGAAAAATGCATATTAGGGGTTGAGACGGCTCAGAAGATGGATAATCCGATATGGAGCTTTTCAGACCTTCTCGTTCAGCAGTGAAAAATCATTGTTACCTCAAAGTTAACATGTAATAAGTTAGAAACTGGACTGAAACAACTATTAGCCTTGTATCCATTATAAAAATCACTGCTACAACTGGCCCCTTTGTTGGCAATCTTAGCACCATGGACAGGGATTGAAGAGGGGCAGATTATGTATGTTCACTGCCAAAATGTGATTAATCCATAACGGAGTTGAGGCACGCTGGCGAAACAGTACGGGAGAATCTTGCACGGATTATGCCTACGCTTTAACTGGCCTATGAACACATGGAACATTTCAGTCTGGGGTTCTCTGGTAGACACTTTTCACAATCAATAATTTCACTTAAGATTAGAAGTGTGTATATAAGATAAGGATATCTTTAATAAATTGTATGCACATTGATAAGAGAATAGATCACTTAGATAACAATGGATTCCAGGTGAGAGAAAAGTCTCCCTCCCCCCACTTCTCTTCATGTTGATCACCTTCCCATTCATTATCATTTTTTTCCTCTGATTTTTATGCTAATTTCCTTTTTTACATAGAAATCTGTAGACAATGAGGTGCAAAATGCAATCTTTTTATACATAATTCCATTACATACTATGTTTCTTCTAAACCTAGTGGCTCTAAGTACAGAAACCTTGCTTTCAATGATATCTGCCCTGTTTATTTACTTTTTCTACTTATTAAATGCATTTGATTCTGTAACTTCAGTATAAATCTCCAGTGAGTATTGTCAAGTGCCTTATAAATATTTAAGTAAATGATGTTCACTTCAGAGCATCCCCTTTGTCTTTTTTCCAATTATCTCATAATGGACTAGAGTGCTACAACTCATAGGCTTTCTATCCTTTGCTTCCTTCCTAACTTATTCCCATGCTAAATCCATTTTGTAGGTCTTGCTATAGTGTGAATTATGGTCCATCTCTGGTTAACCTTCTAACAACCTATTTTCCTCTTATTAACCTGAAGTACTCAATGCAAGAATTATTGTTAATTTGGTGTCATTTATCCTCTGTTTGTGGACAGTCATTGACAGCATTAAATGCATCCAAATATTTAGACATACTTCTAAAATCTGGATTGAGTATTTTTAATGCAGTGGTTATGGAATACACAAATTTGATGCCTTTCATTTCTATGTAAACTCTAAGCCTTAGATTCTTTTTAGCAATGTTGGAACTAAAAGGGTACACAAAGGATACACTAAGCCACACACACACAGACACAGACACATATTATATATCTATATAACTAGGCACAATTATGTTGCATGGTCTAGAACATGCAATACAATATGCATGAGACTGCAGTCCTCATGCCTGCTGTTATCCAAATAGCAAATATATGCATACATTTGCGTTTGTATGATGCTGCATGTAGAACACCAAACAAGTTGAAGGCATACCTTGCTAAGGGACTGATCCTATCTGTTAGGGGGCTTATTCCTTCACCCACTTACTTCCCTGGTTCTTCTCGCATGAACAGAGAGCAACAATACCCGAAGTCCAAAGGTGCAAACAATTCGATGTTTATTGGGGTGAACTTCCAGCAAGCATGATTCCAGTTTCCTTCCTTAGTATCCTCCTTCCCAGCTCTGACACCACAGAGCCTTACACCTGTGTCCCTGTTCCCATTTCTCCCTTTAACCAAACAGGATTCCAGTTTCCTTACTCCCATTCCCTGTTCCCATTTCCCCCTTTAGCAAAACATGGTTCCAATTTCCTTACCCTCATTCCCTGTTCCCATTTCCCCCTTTACACACACCCACCCCCTCCCACCAATGCCCTCTCACTTCCTCATTGACTACAGATTATATAGTAAAACTTCAGTTCTGCTTAGCTATACCTTAACCAATCATTTTCCTGAAATTTAACTAACCAATCCTAACATATTGTAACATGATTATGTAACCAATTATATCCCACCACCTTAATTAGTTTACACCCAGCAAAATTAATTATACAGCAGACAGGAACAATCACAGAACCAGACAGAGATTATACAGACAAACAATAGCAAAGTAGGAACTATAATGACAAAACAATACAGAAGTGAGGATTTTACATCCCAGTATTGATAAGTGAGTTCTTGCCAGACAGGATGCTGTTTCCTTTTTACATTTTCTAGGCACTTCCCTTTCTCTGGAGGTGATAGGCATTATCAGGACAGGATTGTATTCAGGACAGGATTGTATTCCTAACAGCCCAATAGCACCTTCTTTCAATGTGACTAGTTTGGAATGTGAGGATGTGACCGTTCGCTTCCTAGCTTATGGCTGCCTCTGCTGCTTAGCCAAAGGCCTTAGCCTAAGCACAGGGCCTCAGACTGTCACAGTAAGAGAAGGCCCTTACACCAGCAGACAGTGATTTTGATTCTTTCTCTTATACTTCTAGAACTAGCCAAGTGATAAGAATACCCCTAAATTCTTAAAGTACAGGGCTTTACAGACAGGCCTGAATATCTATATCCTAACACTATCAATTAAAGGACAAGAATTCTCATTGACTTAAGTAGAAACAGGATTAGGGCCTAGAGGCTGTTGCTAAAGAACGTATCTGGAGCTTTAAAACCAACGTTTGAGGGGAAAATTGGCAAAATTGAAGGAACAAAAGACCATTGAGAGGACTTCAAACTTCTCTCTTTGAATTCTCGTATCTCTGTTCCACTTTTATTTGTACTCAGTTAGTATTAGGATACGACCCAGAGGCCCTAATTCAAGATCAGGGTCACATTAGGCTAGACACTGTACTAACATTATTCCTGTCCCAAGAGAGACATACAATGCAAGTCAAGCAACATACAAAGTAAGACAAGGGTGCGAGAAGGGGATTTAAAAAATTCCACATTTGATCATAGCAAAATAATGAATCAAAAACACATCTCATCTATACCCAATTGCCACAAAACTTAGCCTTTCTTCTTGGCATCATGGGAAAAAAATGGATCCTGGGGAGAGATTTTAAGAGGGAAGGACATTCCAAGGGTAACAGCCTTATAGATTAGTTTGGGGAAAGTCCTGTATGCATAGAGGGCAGCATGGAAGAAAGTGCAAGAATGAAAGTGGGAAAAACAGACAACTAAGTAAACTCCTAAACCCTGAAAAGGAACCTATTGTCAGGCAAAATTAGTGTTTCCTTTGTGTGTGTGCGTATATAGATACAGATATAACAAAGTGGGAGAACAAGATAAACAGTTTAGCTACAAAATACAAATAATGTTAAACAACCACAACAGTGTTCTCTTCTCCATGAGAATACTGTAGTTGCAGACCTTGCACTTAGTCCTATCAGACACAGTCCTCTGTACGCCTGTCTTGAAGTTTGTAAACAACTATGATCAATTTTTTTAAGCACACATTTATATAAGGATATTTTTATAAACTATGGTCACAAGGGCAACTGGAACATAATAACCCCCATTTAGTTTATTTAATTTGCTGACAGGGTAAACTAAGGGGGCAATGTGGATGGGTAGATTAAAACAGCTGAAAATTATAACCATGGTATATTTTGCCACTATATATAATGGAGTGTAAGCTCTCTACATAACTACCCATCTTCCATACCCAGGTGCCTGCATCCATCTATGTCTCTTTTCCATCTCTTTCATCCCAGATCTCCCTGGATCAAACACCCATCTCTGCCTTCCTGTATCTTCCCAATTTCTCCCCACAATTTTGTCTTCGCTGTCACTATAGTGTCAGATGTGTGCATGCACAAGAGACTGCCACTACAATTATCACTGTGAGAAGCTGCAAACTTTTTTGGTTCCATTAAAAAAAAATCCTCCTGATGGCAACATCCTTAGTTATTAAAGTTTGCATTGGAACTTTTACATTAGCCAATATTCATAAAAGCATAAATCATCAGCCAGGTCCCTATTGACTCCACTGCAGAGAATACTGCAGATGAAGACTTATGCTATCTAGGACTGGAGTAACTTGTGCTTCCAAAATCAATTTCAAATTAAAGTTTATTAACATGAAGTAAATTGAGTCAGTGGTGTGCTGTGCTTTTAGGAGTTCTGACATCTAAATAGTGGAGGGCCCGGGGGATGGATGGATTGGTAGTTACCTACTTGGTGAATATTTAAAAATTTAAATTTAAAAATTAAAAAAAAAAAGAAAAGGAGTACTTGTGGCACCTTAGAGACTAAGGTGCCACAAGTACTCCTTTTCTTTTAGCGAATACAGACTAACACGGCTGCTACTCTGAACCAGATCTTTCAAGAATTTTGGTTCATAAAAGGCTTCCCTTAATACACTTACAACTAATTCTGAGTATGTCTGCTGATAGAATCTTGCCCTATATGTTTGAAGAGTATCAGAGAACTGATAAGTTGATAAAATAAAATAATAGCAAACCATTTACTGAATGCATTCATTTCATTAATTTCAAATATATAAAATTTGCCCATCCTAGGGTCTCTGAATGCATGTACAATAATAAAATACTTCACATAAATTGACTGTTTATTTCCTGCAACAGTATACAGGCACTAGCTGCTTTACAGAATAAATGAACAGTGTAGCCCCTGCCCCCAAAAATGCACTGCCTAAAGGACCAATCCTGCAAACAACTGTAGTGCTTACTGCTGTGAGTAGTCCCATTGACTACTCACAGCAGTTATCATTATGCATGGTTCTAGCTGAAGAATCAGGCCTGAAGTTTAGCTTTAAACTTAATTAGTAATAAAAATAGCCAAGTGTGGATGTTAGGAAAAAGTTGGGTAAGGATAACATCATAAACCTAAGCAACCATATGATCTTATTTACATCCGTATCTACGAGAATGTACACATTGTGTTTGTAGTTATAGATTAGAATTTTTATTAATTATAACCCCTTTCCCCCCTTCCATTACTTTTACTCCTTTGTATTTGTGTGCACATGCACATAACTGAGGTGAGATGGCCCAGATACCTCACATTCATCTCAGTTTGTCCTAGAATTGGATTGTTGAAAGAATATCTAGAGAGCACAATTCAAATATTGTTAATTAAAAACCTACTCCTCCCAAAATAGAATTCATCCAGCTACTCCATCTCAGGAAAAATGCTGAATAAAGATACGGCTTATACTATTCTCTGCTTTCACAGTTCAACTGAGGAGTCACACTATGCACAAAAGGAAGGCGTATGAATAAGGCATAAATGTTTTATTCAAAAGTTAGGATGGCCATATTGCTTATGAGTGATGACACCATGAATAAGGTAGACAAGTTATCCCAAAAGATTGATGGTAAAACCTAACTTTGTACCACCACCATCATATATTTTATGTATGACTCCTATTTAATGGGAAAGCTATTTTAGAAACATTTGAAAATTTATAGACTTTTTTTCATTCTCTACCAGTAAGTTCCAAACTCCCCTAGTATCATGTGTTGAACTGTACAGACATCAGAAAGTGGGGGAAAACAACTAATATATACTAAAGCCCATCTATAGTTCTTCTTGAAACATAAACATGTCACAATTGTGAAGATCGATGTTTCTAAGAACTTCTAGGGCTGGAAGCAAATGTTTTGTGCTCCACTGGAAAACTGAGCTCTCCTTTTTTCCAGTGGCAAAAGGCCACATTTTTAGCCTTTCAGGTCATAAGATATTAGACCTTAGTCCTGGACCTGGAATGGGTTTGACTATTGCTCATCTTGTGCAGAAAACAGCACATCCTGGTAGAAGGATTTTTTTTATTGGCAGGTTGATTTTAAAAATAAAAAAGGCAGCCATTTGGATGTGTTTAGCACTTTGAAATGTTAGATGCTAAGTATAATGAGAGATGGATTAGTAGGCAGGATAAAGGTGAGCTGATCAGAGGTGCATGACATAGAAGTGATAGCCACGTGATCGATTAGAGTTTTGTCATAAATGGCACGGGATTATGATACAGTTATTTAGAATTTGCCTGTGCGACGTAACAGGTAATCGTCTTTATCATCTGCCCACAGATCCATTTCTTATTAATGTGCCAATCCCTCAGCAGCTCCAAACATACATTATACTTTAAAAAACAAACAAACAAAAACCCTCCCTGCTCGGGAAATGTTCCCTCTTTCTCCCCCAACAAATGAGGACTTTCATGTATGGAGAAAATCTGCAGAAGGGAAAAAAAACCTCACTGCTTTGAAGACCCATATGTTGTGTTGCTGCCAGGTTAGAAAGGACCATTTTATTTCATTTGAAAGAAGTTAATGCAACTTCCCAGTAGGGCTTAGCACTTATTTCTACTTTTTAGGAGGGCCTGAGATAGCAGATTTTAAAATTGTTGCTTTTTAAGTTTAGGGGTAAAAATTATTCATTTTTGCAGGTGTTCTATCTATTGTTGGTATTATTTTCTCCTTTCAGTTTGAACCCTACATTTTTGAATTTATGGAAACTAAGGCTCCATGGTATAAATGACAGAGTGATACAAGAACAGTTGCAAACCTTTTCTTAAAAATTCCAAAATGTTCTTATAATAGGTTCCCCAAAAGCCTATGGTATGTGATATATACCAAATAAATGGTATTGTGCAGTTATTAGAGCTGTTAAGTGTTTGAAAAAAGTTAATCATGATTAATTGTGCTGTAAAACAATAATAGAAACAGGGTTGCAAGGGTCTTAGGTTATTGTCTTCATAGATTTAAACAAATGTAGGGTGAAATCCTGGCCCCACTGATTTCAGCAGTTGACTCTGATTTGTTGTTGAGCAAGATGAGAGCTATTATTTCCTTAGGCATTTTGAGAACAGGGTTCAGAGGCTTCACATTACTTAGTGCCCCCATGGGAAATATAGAGTTATTTCATTGGGATTAATTTTGAATCTTTGATTTTTAGATTGTTTGCAATTACAATATGTTCCAGTGTTAATACCTCAAGGTTATTACTCCTGGACAGATGGGATAATTATCTTCACATCAGGTTTATAATGGTTTTGGAGCTATAAGCTAAATTATAGGCATAATTTCTCCTGCATAACATCTGCACAGTAACACATTCATTTTGAGTAACAAAGGAAATGGGATAAACTTTATTAGAACTATACAGAGTCATGAAAAAATTGGTCACTTAATGAGATCTGAAAAGTCAGCTTGCTTAGAAACTCTGCACTGGGTGCCTAATTATAGATTTAAGTACCTAAATTTAAATATCCAAATTTAAAAAAAAAAATAAGGGGATGGGTGTCTAGACTCTATGGCTGTTAAGATAATAATCTACAGCTAAACAAATGTAGTGTTGTCTTCCTGAATCTGAAGCTTAGTCCAAAGGCTCTGTGACATCTCATAGCTTTCTAAAGCCAGGTGCAAGAGCTACTCACAATGAAGGATGGTGGTGAAGGCTGCGGTAGATTGGGTTGTTTAGAGTGCAGTAGCACAGCAGTAGCCAGGAGTGTGAGAGTATTAGACTAATGCCTTCCAAGCAGCCAGAAGACCTGATTTCAGGTGACACAGGAGAAGGGAAAGATAGATAGCTCTTTCCAGTTGCCGGGACGAGGACTTGGAATATATCAACCCACAATTAGCCAATGTGATACAAAAGGTGGCATAGCACCTTGAATCAGTGCCCTCAGAAATAAAAGCACCTCCTTTCTTCCAAGCAGGTTGGGTTTAGGAGGTTGGCGTCTCATCAGGGCATTACCTCCATAAAGTACTGTCTCCCTTTATCTTTTGTGTCAGCCTCTGTAGGCTAGAAGGTTTAGTCCTCTAGTGCCTCGCTCACTGGTAGTTTTATCAAGCCCCAGGGTGTACCACTACAAGGTATTTATTATGGAACTTGCTGTAAATACTTCCCTTAATTTGGTTGCAACCTGAGAACAGGATTATCCTCATTTTTTAAAAAATGAAATTTCAGGTTAAATTCACATTTCAGGCACTCCAGTTTTCTTCCCAGCCTCAAGCCGCTGTGAAACAAATTGACATTACTCTCAAAAGGTATTAAAACCCGCCACAAAGACACATGCACACATTGTATCAATCTCTCTTTCATTCCTGACAGTAATCACCGAATGTCGGTGCTAAAATAATTTATACAATAAAAATAATGGAGCATGAAAACATTATCAACTGTATACTTTGCAATAAAACATGTTTTTCTTTCATCCCAGAGACTGTTTCTGAATTTTTTAACTCCGTACTAAAATCTTAATTGGTAATTACATCACCATGTCAACATCAATTTTTTTTTCCATTGAGTACTTCCTTATATGACAACTTTGTCCTAATAAGCTTATGAATTGTTTCTCTTCTTTTGGTAGGTAACTCTTCAAGTCTTAGATCAAAACATAGCTATTCTCATTGGAACCAAACATCTTATTTCTAGAGAGGTCTTAAAAAAAATTGTCCTTTGCCTTGATAGCATCACGGCACAAATCATTGTACCCTGCACTTTTCCATGACAATACAGTATAATTTCATACATTTTACCAAAAAGAATCCTAAATTGCCTTAACATAATTCATTTTACTACAACACACACTAAAAGCAGGGGCATAGGCAAACAAATAATAATAGTAGAGCAAGATTTTAAAAATGGAGAGGCTGTGAATGTATATTACAAAATCATAAACAATTGACTCTTATTTGGCTATTCTAAAAATACAACACTGAGCTGTTTGTTATGGATAAAACATTTTAAAATTCAGTATTAAAAAAAGTTACTTTTATTTCTGGAGAAAGACAGTGAAGCATTTCGAGTGGTAACAAAAAGTTTGATGTGAATACTTCCCCCCTCTGTTCATTCTGTGCCAAACAGAGTCCCCATCAAAGTGAAAAGGAGTCTTTCCATTGACTTCTGTACTGCATTAGGCCCCTTGAAAGACTGCTCTGATGGTCAAAGTAACACCTGCATCCCTCACAGATTAAAATATGTGTTGTGGTATTGGTCATATGATGCGTATAAATACCACTAGTCCACTTAGAATTGGATTCATCCACAAGATTTTAGATATCTATCTTTGCTGAAGTATTTGATCCATCTGCTCTTTTTACTCTACAGCTCTACTTAATAAATTAATTAATTTCCAATAAAGACTGAAATCCTAAAGTCTTATTTTTTCAGTGAAAATAAAGGAAACTCATGCCTCTCGTATGAGGTACTGTAGCTGATGTGCATATAGGTCATCAGAAGCTCTCAGCCTGGTCCTACTTTTAGCTGCTTTTTAAGAGGTGCAACCTTGAGGGGGAAAGAGCTATAGCAGGGCAGTAACAGAAAGAGCGTTAAAAGTCTTGGCCCATCAGAATAAGAGTAAAATCAGTAAACAGCTGACATGATAAAGTGCAGGAGAAAGATCCTTTGGAGGCATAGTCTCATCCATATGGGGTTTTCTTGCTTACACGACATTAGTACTAATGGAAATTATGTTTTATTAATACCCACCTGCTGAAAGGACAATTAAGTCTTTGAAGACTGGTATATTTCAAGTCTTCTAGGAATGATAAAATCTAATTGGAAAATTTCAGGCTAATACAGTATTTAATATGTCTTTCACAGATTTGACTGTTCAGTAGGTATTTTTTCTATTAGTTATGTTTTCTTTCCGACTAAGGTCTTTGACAAGCTATTTTGGTTAACAAGGTCAACATTATTTTGTTGTGGTTTATAACAAAAGAAGACTTAGAATTTATATCAAACTTATATTTCATAGATTGCAAAGTACTTTAGAAAGAGGAATAGGCAGTTTACAGCCGGACACTGATTCATAGAAAGTGTTTAAGTCTGTGCCTAACTATAAACATGAGTAGTTCCACTGAAGTAAATGAAATTATTTTTTCCCTATATTCAGGAATGTGATCAAGTATCTTGCTGAATCAGTGCCTAAATGCCCAGAGATTTGTATATCACTTTTTAAATCTATTTATTTATTTTATTTTTCAAGTCCAAGTTTTAAATTAATATATTTGGAAAATGCATCTCCAAGATATAAGATAGGGCAACAAAAATGGGGATTTATAGTGATCATCATAGTGAAATAACCATATCCATTTCTCTGGCAAGATTGGCAAGTTTGTAAAGGTGACCACTGCACAAGTGAAGGCTGTTCCAGATCATATTATGCTTCTTGGAGCCAAGTATTCCTTTCTTAAAACTTTCCAAATTATTTGTAGTAAGAATCTCTGGTGGGAGGAGCCTGAGATACACAACTGCATTATATTCATAGCATTTCTTTATCCCAGGTAGAGGTGGTGGTAGAACAAATTATAGCTACCTTATGCAGTTGCCCAGTGCCCTGTACTTCCTTGATCTCTGCAGGCTAACACCTAATCCACCAACCACAATACCACTTGCTCTCTTTAAAGAATAACAGGTTATTACCTGATCCAGGATCAGACCCTGCAACTGTCTTAGTTTCACTTTCTTAGCATTCCCAAAAATCATACCCAGACTCCTGTAAATCTTCTTGGGTCTGGTTTTATTAAGACAATGCAATTCAAGTATCTACTTAAACCAAAACAAGTGTTTCCCCCACTCCAGTTTTTCAGTCCCTTGTTGAGCTCGACAGTTCTTTGCCAAGCCCAAAGTCCTGCTGCCTAGTGTTTACTCAAACCTCCTCGTCTTAAGGGTTCTGTCCCTGTATTTCAGCACAGCCAGCTAGCTCCAGCCAGACCTTTCCATACAGCTGTCATGGAGAGTCTCTCCCCCATCTCTTGTGAGAACCTTCTAATTTCCTTCTTCTCTTCCCTGAAGTATGCTGAGCAGACTCCCCTTTGTGTGCTTCAATCCCCATCACATAGGAAGGAAGCTGACAAGTTACAGGTGTGGCTTAGCCTAACTCCCTTAAAAGGCCAGCCCACCCTGTGACAGGCCTCCTTCTGCATCTCAAGTCTGGTGCCTGTCACCAAACAGAGATAAAAGTCTTTCTTGATGTCACCAGTACATAGATTTTGCCATTACCATGGTAGCTAGCAAGCACACAAATGCAATCTTTATGCCAGTCATGACTGATGGACTGCAAAGACTGCTGGTATATACAAGCAAGCTCTCACAGATTCATAGATTCCAAGGCCAAGAGAAACCATGGTGATCATCTTGTCTGACCACCTGTATAACACAGGCCATAGAACTTCCCCAAATTAACTCCTAGAGCATCTTTTACATAAACATCCCATCTTGATTTAAAAATTGTCCATGATGGAAGGATCCTTGGTAAATTGCTCCAATGGTAAATTACACTCTCTGTGAAAAATTTACGCCTTATTTCCAATCTGAATTTGTCTAGCTTCAACTTCTAGCAATTGGATTGTGTTACAGCTTTCTCTGCTAGAATAAAGAGCCCATTATTAAATATTTGTTCCCCATGTAGATACTTACAGACTATAATCAGGTCACCCCTTTACTTCTTTGTTAAGCTACATGGATTGAGCTCCTTGATTCTCTCTCTATAATCAGATTTTCTAATCCTTTAATCATTCTTGTGGCTCTTCTCTGAACCCCCCATGTTTCCAAAATCCTTCTTGAATTTTGGACACCAGAACTGGACACAATATTCCAGCATCAGTCACACCAGTGTCAAATACAGAGATAAAATAACCTCCCTACTCTTACTTGATATTCCTCTGTTCATGCATCCAAAGATCAAATTAGTTCTTTTAGTCACAGCATGGCACTGCAATCTCACGTTCTACTGATTGTCCACCACAACCATCAAATCTTTTTTAGAGTCACTGATTCCCGGAACAGAGTTCCCAATCCTGTAAGTGTGGCCTACATTCTTTGTTCCTATACATTGACATTTAGCCATATAAAAAGGCACATTGTTTGCTTGTGCCAAGCTTACCAAGCGATCCAGATTGGTCTGTATTAGTGACCTGTCCTTTTAATTATTTACCATTTGTCCAATTTTTTGGGTCATCTGCAAACTTTATCAGTGACTATTTTAGGTTTTCTTCCCATTCATTGATAAAATATTAAATTGCATAGCACTAAGAAAAGATCCCCGTGGGACCCCACTAGAAATTCACCTTTTCAGTGATGATTTCCTGTTTACAGTTACATGTTGGGGCCGGTCAGTTATCCAGATTTTAATCATTTTAATGTATGCTATGTTAATTTATAGAATTCTAGTTTTGTAATCAAGTTGATATGCGGTACCAAGTCAAACGTCTTTCAGAAGTTTAAGCATCTTACATAAACACTAAGCTTTATCAGCTAAACTTGTAATCTCATAAAAAAGTCAAGTTGGTTGGACAGGATCTATTTCTGATAAACCCATGTTGACTGGCATTAATTATATTACCTTCCTTTTAATTCTTTAGTAATCAAGTCCTGTATCAGCCACTCAGCTATCTTCCCTGGGATCAATGTCAGACTGACAGGCCTGCTTGATTGGTTTGCCCCCTTAAGCACATCAACTTCAATGGAAGTTGGATCAGGTCATCCGTCATGACAAATTTATTCTATTTTATTATAATTTACTGGTTTGGGTTTTATTATTTAAAAAACCCAAAACATCTGTATGCAGCTATCCTAACACCTCGGTCCTCTAAACTTATTTCCAAATTGACAATATGAAAGCACAATAAAAAAAAGTCCTTCAGTTGTTTATATCCAACTCTAATTATTGCTTACCAGTAGTCAAATAAAAATAGGTAAATTAAATAAATCAATGTGTAAAAAAAAAAAATTGCATTTTCAGAACAGATTCCAAGGTTTCAGATTAGGAGCTGAAAGGGTAAGTGAGAAAACATATGCACACAATCTGGGTACAAAACTAAATTATTCAGGCACTCAACTGCCAAATACTAAATGTGAGTGCTTGAATAATTTAGTTTTGCAACCAGACTCTGTGTGCACTCCTTTTTGAGGCTCCCATTTTGTTCTCATAGTGATGCTGTACTTGTTTTGAAGAGGTTTTTTCAGAACATTTGTTATTTTTATATTTTTGGGGAAATTCAAGGAATTTATTTATTTTGGCCTTGAATTTTTTATTATTTGGTCACACTTACATCACCAGCTTTTCTATCCATTGCTCTTTGCTATGTCTGCTGCCCTAATGTCCTTACCCATCTGGTCTGCAGTAGTGACCAAAGGCGGCATTGTCCTTTCTCCTTTTTCACTCCTGTCTTGGTTCAATTCTTTTGCTCAATTCGCCTCATGACTCCTGTTCCATCACCTGATTCTCCTCTTACAGCTAAAACCCTTGTAATGCATATTTCTTTTGCTTTCTTCTTTGTCACTCAGCTGTGTTGGTGGTTTTCTTAGTAATATCCAAGATGAGAAGGGAGGAGGGAATCATCAGAGACTATTAAAACTCTCAAACAAAGACTAGAAAGAGTCTGTCCGAGGATTTCAAAACAAGCAATGGGTAAGTGGATACATTGGGAAGAGCAACACTAGCAGAGGGGAGCAGAACTGTCATAAGCAGGGATTGAACTACATTGTGACATCAAATATTCAGAGCACTAAAAGCCCCAGTCTTGACTGATGAGACAGTCTTTTCTCTACTCAGCATCCTCTGGCTCCCACTTCTACTTGTGAGAGAGGTGAGGGAGGAACAGGGATTCCTAGTACAGTATTCAGATGCAACAATGTTTTAAGAACCACATGCCACAATGTTTTACAAGCAATGGAAAAACCCAAATACTCCTAAGAGTAACCACCTCTCCAGTTATTCCTTTCAAGAGTCACACAGACCAATACCCTCCCCTCTTCCTTTTAAAGTTCCTTAAGTTACATTACAGCCATTTTCAACAATATACTCTAAATAGCAAACAATAGCTGAAGGGGACACCCTTCAGTACTAACCTCTTTTTACACTATAGTCTAAAATTTTGCATTTTTTAGATAAAATACATTTTTTTGCCAGAAACACACAGGCTTTCTGTATTTACTAGCTGTATTCAGCTAAGTCACCCCTTGGGCTTCAGCATCTCAGGTGCCACCAAGCCTATGCAGAAGTGGGAGCCTGATCAAGAAAAACCACACATCTCCTTCTCTCCTTCTTTCGTTCATAGTAAAACCCTAAGGGCCTAAATTTCTTCAGAATGTATTAGATATTTGCAAAGGAAAACAGTGATAGCTCTTAAAAAACAAAAACATAAAAACAACCTACACCCTCTGGGTTTAAATTCCTAACTCTTCATTGAAACAAAAGTTAAACAAATTCACCTTCCCTGCACAAACATTATAGATCAGATGTAAAAAAGGAAAGACACCTTCAGGTACTTTTTAAGTAACTGTAGGTTTTGTGTTTGACCAGGTTCTAGCATCAGACGTGCAGCATGTTGTACTGAGTATTTCCCAGGATATGATGCAAGAGCAGGGAGAGTGCTTAGGGTTGGAGACTGGGTCAAGATTCCTAGAATCCACTTTTGGCTCTTCTATGGACTCTCAATGTCACCTGGGTCAAGACAATTGCTCTGTGCTTCAGGCTTCCCTTCTATAAAATGGGGACAACTGAGCCATTTTGCAGAGGACCATAGTTAAGTTTACCCCAGGATAAGCCCTATTGGCTTAGTAATACTTGCCTACTTCATGAGACTACTCTGAGGCCTACCTCACTTTTGTGACATAGCTATAGTTCCCTACATAAAAGACGCTAAACAAGTGCAAAGGATTGCTTTGCATCAGCAAATCTTATCTTGTTTAAAACTGTCCATTCTGATGTCAGCTTTTTGCAAGCACATGGTAATCTCCACAGGATAGAAACAAAAAAAGATGTGTTGCTGAAGATGGAGGGAGCAGAAGAAGAGGAGGGACTTGCCGAAGAGCAAGTTCTTCCTCCTATTGACTCTACACACATAATTTAAAGGGCCAAAATGGCCAGCATGTAGTAATTCAGGAAATGGTACTGAATTAAATGGCAGTTATAGAATATCAGGGTTGAAAGGGGCCTCAGGAGGTCATCTAGTCCAACCCCCTGCTCAAAGCAGGACCAATCCCCAATTTTTGCCCTGGATCCCTAACTGACTCCCTCAAGGATTGAACTCACAACCCTGAGCTATCCCTCCCCCCACTCTTCATACAGTTCTGTTTTAATTCAAGAATTACAAATGAAATGCAAATCTATAAACCAAACATGACAAAAATCCATTGTATTTCATAAACTCAGAGAAAAAAAGACAGCTTCCTCAATGGGTCATAGTGACAAATGCCACCCATGGACACATTTTTGATTTAGCAGCCTCTGTACAACTATTGTGTTTAATTTATGGCAGCCAAGTCATGAAACTGGTGAATCAATGTCAAGGTGCACCACAACTACAGTCTGGTGCTTCAAAATAAAATAAAAGCCAGGCAAAGCTCAGTTCACAAAGCAAACAGTCTCAAACAGGGTAGACAGAGAAGGGAACACAGGAAGAGAAAGATGATGTGACAATTTATTTGGTAATTGTGAAGGGCTCTGTAAAATAATCATGTTAACCAGAACACTGGTCTTCCTGCCTCATCAAAATTTCCCTAATAGTCTGTCAAGCAGCCTTGAGCCAAAAGGTACCAGTAACAGAGAAAGTAGACTCAAAAAATCAACCACTGAATGGCTTACATGGTAAAACATTCCTAAAAATAATGGACAAGACAGCTGCACTCTCACACTTTGGGCATACATTTGAATTAAAGGAACAAGCTGGAGTCACTTCAGCAGAACACTGAGAGGACAACCAGTATGTCCCCAAAGCTAGTTCCCTGCGGATCCACATTTGTACCTTTTCCGGGACTTGAACCTTCAGCATATGACGCAAGACAGAGGTAAATTGTAACAAGAGTTTATAACTGACAGACAAAAGCGCTGAGATAGTTTTTCTTAAAAATTATTAGCATAATTAAAACTATAAGCTTATGTTTTACTCCTTGTTTGAGAGTGACTGTTGGGTACCCTTTCATGCCAGGCAGAAAAACAGAGTTAATGTCTTAATAAAGCTTCAGTTGAGGATTAACAATTTTTTTGAATGTTTAGTTCTTGATAAAACACTTGTATCTTAGTGATGACTGAATATTTAATAAAGCTATTATTTCTCAGGGATAAAACCATTGCTTTTGCAGTGTTAGCTGTCCTGTAAGTTTCTGTGAAAGCACTTTATTTGTAAATGTAGGCTGGGATTTTCGAAAGAGCCAAAGGGAATTAGGTGCCTAATTCCCATTGAAATCCGGTGGGAGTTGGGTGCCAAACTCCCTTATATTATTTTGAAAATTCCAGGCTCCGTATTAAATATAATAAGTTGCAAAAGTTCCCTGGGTGAATCCTAAATCAATTGTATCATCTTTATGCTACACTGCCTCGTACTATCCTTTATTAATGGAGTTCCTAATCTGATATGTTGTTTGTTCTTAAATATTTATACCCCTCCTGTTTATAAAACATTATAATGTCAATTCCCTGCATATTTTTAAATCACTTCACAATTTTATACTTTCATAAATTAAGTGCATTGAAGTCATTGAATCCATTGTGAAAGAGGTTGCTTTACAACTGAACAGAGATGATCTTTGTGTCACAGCAGCAGTTCTTTTCTTTCTGAAGCCTTTAGATTACGACTGCAGCACAGATGGGTTCTAACCACCTCATTGATGCACCAGTCAATGGACTAATACCATCTAATGAAAGAGAAGTAATGCTAACAAGCTTCTATTACAGAAAATATTGGTTATGAGCCAGGAAAAATACTGTATTATAAGCACACAGAAGAAGATAAACAGACTCCGTTAAGGTCTTTTTTTTTATGCTGGACATTTGCAACAATAAAGTCTCTTCCTAAAATATACAATACTAAAGTATAGTATGTACATATGTAACTGATGATCAAGAAAGCTTTAATGAAGTCCTTTCTGGAAAAAAAACAGTAGAGTCAAAAAGTTTGGCATATCTGTCATTAAAATATATATAAAGCTAATGGTGCTGATAGGTTTTAGAATTATCTGCAGCCTGCTAAGCACTCATTTCCATTTATTTCATATAAATTTTTAGGTGGTTTTTCTATCTATATGAACACCTGCATTCTCCTTTCTCTGGACAGTCTTCATCACAATGTTTTTTGTACTGCTGAATTGTTGATTTTCTGAGGCAGCTGGAATAAAGGTAGGAACTAGAAAAGGGGAAGAAGTTCACTCTGAAAAGTGTGAAGTTGAAAGCAGATGAACTGAAACTGAACTGATTATTAAACTCAAAAACCTACTGTGAAATAATGGTAAATTTGAGACTAAAGCACACCAAAGATACATAGCTATATCATCATCCATCTCATTATTGCAGCACACACAGTGAACATTATGGCATATTCTCTCAAGTCAGTTTCCCACCCTACTGAGGAATATATATCTCTTTAAAGGAGAGTGTAACAACACAGCCTACATGCACACATTTTATTTACTACTAATCAGTATACTGTGCTTATTAGTGATTTTAAAATTACTGTGACTAGAGCTCTGCAAATGAGCTGAAAAAAACGTCTATACCCTGAAGAGTTTACAGCTAAAAGCTTAAGTCAGCACAATATAGACCAACACAAGACAAAGAGTAAGGTGTGGCCATTTCACAGTAGCCTCACAGAAGAGGCAGGTCGTTAGGAATACTTTGAAGGAAAAGAAGTTGAACATTGACCACAAGATTGACCCAATTGTAAGGGGTGGTGAAAACATAGGCACAAAGTCAAGAGTGGCTGTAAGAGTCAGAGAGACCAATCCAGAGACAAGATTAGTGGAACACAGGGAGCAGGAAGAAATGTAAGAAGATTTATAGGTGGCTGAAGGGTTGTGTAGAGCCTTGAAAGTGTGGGGAGACCACTACCTCTAATTTGGAAAATTGAGAAGGAAAGCAAAAGGACACAAGAAGAAATCTATAGCTAGTAGAGTTATACATTTGATTAATAAATACAAATAGTCTTGATATAATAGTCTTCTGTAAGGCATTTGACTTGGTACAATGTGATATCTTGATTAATAAACTAGCATGATAAAAAGGCAATATAGAACACATTACATGAATTAAAAACTGACTGACAAGTCCAAAAATGTAATTTAAAAGAAGATAGACTCATTAAGCATGTGTTATTTCAGTAGGATTCTTCAGGGATCAGTTCTTGATCCTCACTATTTGACATTTTTATCAAAGCTTTGGGGGGAGAAGAGTCATCAGTGGTAAAATCTGTAGGTGACACTGTGACACTCTGTATCTCGAGGGAACCCTGCACCCCCATGCTCATCCTTATAATATGATTGTGTGGTATCCAATGCAAAGTTTGTCATGTTGGGTGTCTTCAGAAGGCTCATGATGCACTGAGCATTGTTGTTATAGTAATGTTATACTCATGTTATAGGTTGTAATTTCATATGTATAGTTATGAGGCTGACAATGTGTCCTCGTGGCTTAAAACAAGCCCAGGCAAAACTCTCAAGGAGCAGAGGGGCAGTTCACACCTCTTCAGGGCATGTATGGGACAAACCCAGCCCAGCTTCACAGGAACAAAGGACACTGGCCTAGGCAGCAACAAAGGATCTGTTGGACTCTCGAGTGAGTCACCCCCCTTCCCTTGGCCAGTCACGGACTGCAATGAGATAATGCTCACCTGACCCCAATGTGGGGGGGCAAAGCCAAGAGGGAAGAAAGAACATGATAAAAGGGAGAGACATTTGCCAAGCTCTTCCTCTCTCTTCCACCTCCATCTACAGACATCACCACCAAGCGACTGAAGCGCTGATCAAAGGGGAGAGCCTGGCTGAAGCAACCAGCCAGCCTGTAGTGAGAAGCATCTAAGTTTGTAAGGGCACTGAAAGTGTTAAGATCAGCTTAGAATGTGTTTTGCTTTTATTTCATTTGACCAAATCTGACTTGTTGTGCTTTGACTTATATCACTTAAAATCTATCTTTTATAGTTAATAAATGCGTTTGTTTATTCTACCTGAAGCAGGGCATTTGGTTTGAAGTGTGTCAAAGACTCCCCTTGGGATAACAAGCCTGGTACATATCAATTTCTTTGTTAAATTGACAAACACATATAATCTTGCAGCGTCCAGGATGCATAACTGGACACTGTAAGATGGAGGTTCCTAGGATTGTGTCTGGGACTGGCGATATTGGCTAGTGTCATTCGGTTGCACAATCCAAGCAGCTTACATGCCAGAGTCTGTGCGTGAACATCCCAGGAGTGGGGATTCTTACAGCAGAGCAGGGTAAGGCTGGCTTCCAGAGTCGAGGATTGGAGTGACCTAGCAGATCACCGGTCCAGTTAACAACAGGGGAATGTCACAGTGGTGCAGTGATCAGCGTGTATGTACAGCTTGTTACTCCAAGTGGAGTTCACACTTTAAGCACTGATATTTGTGATTTTAAGTGAGTCTTAAGTGCAGTGGCTAAGAACAGCCAGGAGGAGATCACAGTTTTGTAATTTTCTGTTTGCTTAGTTCGGGAAAGGGAAGTAGGAACAGAAAAGCAGGAAAATGAGTGAAAGCAGTGAAGTGATTGAGAAGTTGGAGCCATCAATGATAGGGATTCCACAACCCCCTTTAGAAGCCTATTCAAGTGCTTAGCTGCTCTTATAGTTAGAAAGCTTTCCCTAATATCTCTCGTGCTGCAGATTAAGTCCATTATTTCTTATCGTACTTTCAGTGGACGTGAAGAATGACTGATTCCCTTCCTCCTTATAACAGCCCTTAACATATTTGAAGACTTAACAGGTCCCCCCCTCAGTCTTCTTTTCTTAAGACTAAGCATGCCCAGTTTTTTTTTTTAACGTTTCTCCATAGGTCAGGTTTTCTAAACCTTTTATCATTGGTGTTGCTCTCCTCTGAGCTTTCTCTAATTTATCCACATTCTTCCTCAAGTGTGGTGCCCACAATTGGACACAGTACTTCCAGCTGAGGCTTCACTAAGTACAATGAGGCAGTTACCTCCAGTGTCTTACATATGACACTCCTTTTAATACATGCCAGAATGTCAGCCTTTTTTGCAGCTACACATTATTGACTCCTATTCAGTTGATGATTTCAATATGAATTATTTTCTTAAAAAGTGCTGGGAACATAATTTACAGACCATAGGGCCTGTTCCTGCACTATTGAACTAATGAGAGGTTTAGCATTTACTCGTTCAACAGGCACAGAATCAATCAAGACCATAGGACTTTTTTTTTTTTTTAACCAGAGCATGAAGGATTCCGAGTATGTACCCTAGATATTATGGAATTGAAACCAGCATTATTATTTAATTGGAAAAAATGCATGATTACTTGAGAACATTCTGCCTCACAGAAGAAATTAAACCAGCTTTTAAAGTGCATGGAAAAATGGAGAGAATTCTTTTCTGCACAGAAATATTGGAAGATAATTAATATTTCATATCTCACCATGTCATTTTAATACAGCGCCACCCTGTATCTGTGTATGGTTCTTAAAGGCAGTTTTATATAACTAACTAAGCTCAGTTAGTTGCAGGAAGATTTATGACCCTGTCGCACTAATCATTTGTTATAACATCTCTTTGAAGTGTATAAAATCCCCAAACAAAAAAAACAAAACAAAACAAAACTAGTTTTATAAGCTAGTAAAGGCTGCCATGGTTTTATCAACCTGGCACTTGCATATTTAATTAGGAAGGGAGAGAGCTGACCTTTTTATAGGACAAACGGGGCCAGCATTTTCTCAATGTAGCAGATGCAAAATTTTATTTTGTGCAATCTGCTAAGACCTGCTCAGAATTTTTATTGCTGCCATTTGGGTTTCTTCCACTAAGGAAGAAATATTGGGGAGCCTTATTCTCTCTGGACGACCTGCTGGGACACATTAATGGACTTGCCATGCACAAGGGTTATTCATGGCTAATTGGCCATTATTCTGTCCTTGGCTGACAGCTCATTTCAGTGGAAATGGCCAAGCAAGGAAGGGAACGAATGCTTCACTGTCTTCTACAATGGCAGTGTGGAATCAGCCAGGATTTCTTTTGGTGTCACCCATTGTAGTCAGCCCCTCTGTACACCCACCAGCAAAAGGTTAATCGTTTAAAATGTAAACAAAGGCCCTGGATCCTGTGTATCCAAAATGCCAGTGAAATTAGAATGGACGTGCTCAGGTGTGGGGTGGATGGAACTTAACATTGCTAATGCAGATCAACTAATTTTTTAAGCCAAAATTTAAAAAAACAAAACAAAAACAAAAAAACCAACAACCCCAAACTCCAAACTTGGATAAATTGAATCCAAATTAGAATGTCAAACTTGTTAAGCTGTAGTAGTAATTTTGTAATTTAGAAGAAATTAGAAGGGATAATGGGTAATACTGCGTATTGGCTTGTTAGCCATAGCAAGCAATTCATACTACTTATATGGTTTTACAGTGCATGAAACATTTCAAAGGAGAATTATAGCAGTAAGGTCAGTACAGTACATGCAATATAGCTAGGTCATTCAGGAGCAGCTGTGTAACATCTTCCTTATAATCCACAGACGACATAAGAAAATAACTTTGAGTCACCATTTCAACAAAATGTTTCCTTCTATAATGAGAGGAAACATTAAGGACAATAAAGCAAAAGTAAATGTTAGATCTTAATTTAAAACCTGTTTAATTTCTACTCATGCTATTCTACAGAACAACATATTTTTACATAGCATACTTAATACACAATGTCCTACAGTCTTGGCAGCCAAACATGCAGATACAGGTAACCCAGGTGCTGTATAATATTCAGATCACCCACAATTCTGCAGGGCTCTTGAGAATATTTTACTTTGACTTTTTGGTTTATTAAAAGAAAACCAATAAAAATCCCTGTGTACAAAAGTATCGGGGGTAGCCGTGTTAGTCTGTATCCACAAAAACAACTGGGAGTGGCTGGCTCATTACACTCCCTAGAACACAAAAGCAGCTTTGCCTCTCCTGGAAGTGGCACCTCCTCATCTATTGTTGGGAGTGGACTACATCCACCCTGATCGAATTGGCCCTGTCAACACTGGTTCTCCACTTGTCAGATAACTCCCTTCTCTTCATGTGTCAGTATATTCATGTCTGCATCTGCAATTTTCACTCCATGCATCTCAAGTGGGGTTTTTACACACAAAAGCTTATGCTCAAATAAATCTGTTAGTCTTTAAGGTGCCACCAGACTCCTTGTTGTTTTTGTGTAAAAAGATGCGTCTAGTCCTATATTAGTTTTAGTTCAGCTGCATTTAGTGGAGATTAAATTTGGTAAAGCATGAGGTCCTATTTTAAACAAGTTGTTTAGTTTGATGGCATATTGGGTAGCTGACAGATGCAAGAAATGGTTAATATTTTGATACAGACCACCTCCAAAAGCTGCCAGACGATCTGTAGTAGAGCCTGTCTCTGAAGTTCCCCTTCCTCAGGCTGCAAAGTTGGATGACTAAGCTGAGGAGTTGGCAGCCACAAGGAGGGCAGCAGCATTTCATCTTTCCAATGAATGCGTGCAGGCAGGCCCAGATCTGAGCCAGGGCCGCCCGGGGGAGGAGGGGGACAGTGGAGCAATTTGCCCTAGACCCCTGGACCCACAGGGGCCCCCACGAGAGTTTTTGGCGGCAATTTGTCAGCGGGGATCCTTCCGCTCCATGTCTTCGGCGAAGTGCCCTGAAGACCCGGAGCAGAAGAACCCGCACAGCCGAAGACCCCAGGCCCCCTGAATTCTCTGGGCAGCCCTGATCTGAGCACTCTCCCATTGTTTTGGGGCTGCTCTCGCTCAGCATGACCAGGAAGTAGGAGGACCAGGAACTCTGGCTGTTCTGTAGGAGGCCTAAGTTCTGTGCAGTCAGAGTCCAGCAATGTCCTGCTGAGGGAGTGGAAGCAGCTGATGAGGACATTTCTTGTACTGCAATGTCAGTAGTAGGCAACTATTGGTCTTGCCATTGTGTTTTCCTCTTCCCTATCTCTCCCTAAAACATATGGAGATGTGGTGGGCTCCCAAGAGGTCAGCTAGTCAAGGTTTGAAGTTTCACACCAGAATTTTGGGCAGCTGGAGCAAATGAAGAAAGTTTGAAGCTGTGGACCTAACGTTATTATGCTGTGCTAGCAGAAGGCCAGAATGTTTCCTACCAGGTTCCATTTTTATGCCTTGTGCCCCATGAGAAAGGAGGACAAAGGGAGACAAAGGAAAAAACATGCAAATCCAACCATTAAAATAGCTACATTATGTGTAAAACAGATGCACTGTAATAAAACTACATATAAAAAGCTAGAAATAGGGACCATCAGAATTCTCTGCATTTGCTTTATTAATGCTATGCAAAACTACTCAGGCTCCTGCGCGGCCACTGACCCTCGGTGTCCACACATTTTCCTTTCCTTCAACACAAGAACAGTTTGGGCAAGGGGGTAGGATATGTCTGGACAAGGGGACCATATGGCCTCGTAGTTTAGAATGCCTCTCTTTACATATAAATATATCTATCTATCTATCTATCTATCTATCTATGTGCTTCCTCCCCTCCAGTGTCTTTGGGGAACTGCCAGGTCTGGCCACTCCCCACAAGAAGCTGGAGGATATTTAGGACGGGTTGGTAAGCAATCCTACACACACACACACACACACGCACACAGGGTTACTCCCTGTTCCTGATGACAGCAGCTTTTTGATAGGTTGAGAAAGCATGTAAAATAGATTCTCCTTTCCCTTTGTCACCACAAAACAGGCTCAACCAGAGGACAAGAAAACTATATCATGCAACCCAACTAGACTGACAAGTAAAAGAAGCAATGAGATGCAAAAAGATATCCTTTAAAAAGTGGAAGTTAAATCCTATTGAGGAAAAAGAGAAAGGAGCATAAACTCTGGCAAATGTAAAAAAAAAAAAGAGAGAGAGAGAAGAGCACTCAAGGATGACAGGATGACATTGCAGCGAAACTAAATGAATTCTTTGCATCAGTCTTCATGATTGAGGATGTGAGGGAGATGCCCAAACCTAAGCCATTCTTTTTAGGTGACAAATCTGAAGGACTGTCCCAGATTGAGGTGTCATTAGAGGAGGTTTTGGAACAAATTGATAAACTAAACAGTAATAAGTCACCAGGACCAGATGGTATTCACCCAAGAGTTCTGAAGGAACTCAAATATGAAATGTAGAACTACTAACTGTGCTATGTAACCTATCATTAAATCAGCTTCTGTACCTGATGACTTGAGGATAGCTAATATGACACCAATTTTTTAAAAAGGTTCCAGAGGCGATCTCGGCAATTACAGGCCAGTAAGCCTAAAACTGGTTGAAACTATAGTAAAGAACAAAATTCAGACACATACATAATATGATTTGTTGGGGATGAGTCAACATGGCTTTTGTAAAGGGATGTCATGCCTCATCAATCTATTAGAATTCTTTGAGAGGGTCAACAAGCATGTGGAAAAGGGTGATTCAGTGGTTATAGCATACTTATATTTTCAGAAAGTCTTTGCTAACATCCCTCACCAAAGACTCTTAAGCAAAGTAAATTGTCATGAGATAAGAAGGAAGGTCTGCTCGTGGATCAGTAACTAGTTCAAGGATAGGAAACAAAGGGTATGAATAAATTATCAGTTTTCAGAATGGAGAGAGGTACAATAACTCCCCACTTAATGTCCTCTTGCTTAAAGTTGTTTCAATCTTACGTCCCTGCTCAATTACAGAACATGCTCCATTTAAAGTTGTGCAATGCTTCACTATAACATCATTTGACTGCCTGCTTTGTCCACAGCTGGCAGCCCCCTATCAGCTCCCCTACGCCCCCCACACAATGCCTCCCCCCCTGCCGGCAGACCCCAGGGATCAGCGCCTTCCCCATCCTCCTCCTGTCTCCTGACCATGAGAATCAGCTGGCTTGCGGCGTTCAGGAGGTGGGGGAAGGAGCAAGGACACGGTGTGCAGGCTCCCCCTCCCTCCCCTGCCTCCTGAACACCGCAAGCCAGCTGATTGCCGTGGGCAGGAGAGGGAGGGGGAGGAGTGAGGATGTGGCATGCGGAGTAAAGGGGGAGGAGGAAGAAGAGGTGCATTAAGGGTGGGGGCTTGGGGGAAGGGGTGGAGTGGGCAGACGGAGGGTTGAGCCCCCCGCCCCTGGTGCTTGCAGAGTAGGGGAAGCTTCCGCTGCTGCTGTGCAATGTGCTTCTCCTAGCTTACAGCACCTTCAGCCTCCTTGCCTGCCTCATTGTCTCCAGTGCCAGTGGGCTCTGCCTGTGTGGGGTAAGGCAGGGGCACCTCCCAACTATAGTACTGTACTGTACAGTACAGCAAAAAAAAATTTCCCTGGAACCTAACTGCCCCATTTACATTCATTCTTATGGGGAAATTGGATTCACTTAATATTGTTTCACTTAAAGTCACATTTTTCAGGAACCTAACTACAACGTTAAGTGAGGAGTTACTGTAGATAGTGGTGTCCCCCAGAGATTTCTACTGGGACCAGTACTGTTCAACATATTCATAAAATGATCTGGGGAAAGGTGTAAACAATGAGGTGGCAAAATTTGCAGATGATACAAAACTACTCAAGGTAGTTAAGTCCAAAGCGACTGTGAAAAGTCACAAAGGGATCTCACTAAACTGGGTGACTGAGCAACAAAATGGCAGATGAAATTCAACGTTGATAAATGCGAAGTAATGCACATTGGAAAACATAATCCCAACTATACATATAAAATGATGGGTTCTAAATTAGCTGTTACCACTCAAGAAAGAGATCTTGGGAGTCATTGTGGAGAGTTCTCTGAAAACATCCACTCAGTGTGCAGCGGCAATCAAAAAAAAGCGAACAGAATGTTGGGAATCATTAGGAAAGGGATAGATAATAAGACTGAAAATATATTGCCTTTAGCTAAATCCATGGTGCACCTCATCTCTAAAAAGATATATCGGAATTGAAAAAGGTACAGAAAAGGGCAACAAAAATCATTAGGGGTATGGAACAGCTTCCCTTTGAGGAAAAATAAATAAGACTGGGACTTTTCAACTAGGAAAAGAGATGACTAAGGGGGATATGATAGAGGTCTATAAAATCCTGAATAGTGTGGAGAAAGGAAATAAGGAAGTGTTATTTACTCCTTCTCGTAACACAGGAACTAGGGGTCACCAAATTAAATTAATAGGCAGCAGGTTTAAAACAAACAAAAGGACTTCACATAATGCACAGTCAAACTGTGGAACTCTTTACCAGATTATGTTGTGAAGGCCAAGACTATAACAGGGTTCAAAAAAGAACTAGATAAGTTAATGGATAGGCTATTAGCCAGGATGAGCAGGGATGGTGTCCCTAGCCTATGTTTGCTAGAAGCTGGAAATGGGTGACAGGAGCTGGATCACTTGATGATTACCTGTTTCGTTCATTCCCTATGAAGCACCTGTTTTTGGCCAGTCGGAAGACAGGATACTAGGCTAGACGGACCTTTGGTCTGACCCAGTATTGCCATTCTTATGACATTTTAAATATTAGTCATAACATTTTTGCAATCCTAACAGTAAAGAAAATGTCAAGCAAAAACACTTAACAGTTTACAAAGGGCTCCAAATTGAAATAAACTTCATAATTTTTTTAAAAGGTTAAATGATTAAAAACAGGAGCAGTATTTTGTCCAGATCTCCTGAACAGGGGAGGCTACTCTCATATGTGCATAAAATAAGGTGTGTGGGCTCTCCTCTCATATGTGCAGCTGAAGTAAAATTTAAAAGAATATAATCGATCCCCAGCCTCACTTCTACTGGAGAATTGATCCCAAGGTCAGGAAATGGTAATTGGGCTACAGCTGTTGACATTCAAACTCTCACTGTGCATGTTTAGAGAATTATTGCTGATATTATTAATTATGAAGGGATCACTTTAACCCAAAGCTGTTGCTTTAAACAGAGGAGAGAGAATTTATATATTTCCTGTTCTAGCAAGGTAAAGTGTGATTGTACCAGCAGAATACCATTCTAAAGAGTTATGGGCAGGTGGTTTATAGACATTTTCATTAGCAGATTTCAGGTGACTACAGTTACATAGCTGTAATTTCTACTGCAGACAGATTGGCACTACAGATTTATAGTCAGTTCTAGGAACCGCTTACACTTGTCTTCTCAGAGTGAAGTACAGAGTACGTTTAAATGGGTGCTTTTCCTTTCTACTTTTCTTTGCCTCATGTTAAATGGGCGGCTTGAATTATATTCTGAATCAGTAAGTAGATTGCAATGTATACTGGTACTTCAGTTGCACTTAAAAAGTTTCTTCTCTTTTGAAAGATTGTACTGACAGGAGAGCTATTAGATAGGCTTAGCATGAGGAATATCGCTGGAAATTAGTTATTATTAAATGGAAGAAACTTTGAAAACACATTGTGTGGTGTCCTGAGAAAGGCAAGAACTTAAATCATTTATTTGGGAACAGCGTCAATCAGAGTGACTAGGGAGGTTGTGGAATCTCCATCAGTGGAGATTTTTAAGAGCAGGTTAGACAAACACTGTCAGGCATGGTCTAGATAATACTTAGTCCTTCCATGAGTGCACGGGACTGGACTAGATGACCTCTCGAGGTCCCTTCCAGTCCTATGAGTCTAGGATTCTATAATCACCTATCTGGGTAAATAGGAGATTGGATCAAAAGTCATACTAAATAAAATCTGTTCTTGAGTTTACAAAGCCAGGGTTTCCATGGAGTATTTGAAATCTGTGACATAGATAGCAATACAAGAAATTAACTCAATGGCATCTTAATTTGCTCTTATTTTACATATTTTACATGACTGTAAAACAGATTTAGGGTTTGGGGTGGATAATCAGCTAAACATGAGTTCCTAGTGTGATGCCATGACCAAAAGGGCAAATGAGATCCTTGCATGCGTAAACAGGGGAATCTTGAGTAGGAGTACAGAGGTTAATTTATCTCTTTATTTAGCACGGGTGCAATTGCTGCTGGAATAGTGTGTCCAGTTCTGATGTCCACAACCCAAGGAGGAGGCTCAAATATTAGAGAGGGTTTAGAGAAGAGCCATGAGAATGATTAGAAAACATGCCTTTTAATTATTGAGCTCCTTGATTCTGTCTATTTAGCTTAATAAATAGAAGGTTAAGGGGTAGCTTGAATGGTCTGTAAGTACCTTTATGTGGAACAAATATTTGATAATGGGCTCTTCAATCTAGCAGCAAAAGGTATAAAACGAGCCAATGGCTGGAAGCTAAAGACAGACAGATTCAGACTAGGATAATTTTTAAAATCAAGATTGGATGTTTTTCTAAAAAAGATATGCTTTGGGAATGTCCTGCTGCCTGTGTTATACAGGAGGTTAGACTGGATGATCTCTGTTGTCCCTTCTGGCCTTGGAATTAATCCATCTCTAACCAAAAGAAATAGCACTCGACCATCTCCTTAGATTACTTTCTGATAAGGAGAACAAAGAACTATAATTTCCTTCTCACTTTCTATCAAGAACAGAAAAAAGTGAGGGATTAAAGATTTGCTGGTATTATTTACTTGGGAGTATAGAACAGAAAAGATACATTCCAGAGGTCAGTAGGTTTACAAATTGTGCGTACATATTATGTTATCACCGTTTGGTCTGAATACATTCATTTTTGATAAAGTGACACCACCAGGCATAACCAAATCCTAGAAAAATGTACTATGGCTATGTAAATGCAGAGGATTACAAAAAAATCACCATATGAGCCTCACTCATTCATTTAAAACTCCCTTAGCAATGAATACTTAATAATCTGAGCCTATTAACATCTACAATAAACTCCATTATGGACTATGTCAAAGAAAAAAATATTAACTAAGCAATTTGATTCTCATTTTAAAGACACAAACAGCCATAAAATGAATAGCAATGACTCCTGTAATAATCAGGCTTCTTATGCTAAGCAGGTTCAGTCTGATCAGTGCTTGAATGGAAGATTTCTAGGGAAAAGATGCTAAAAAGGTTCTGTTGGTGATTGAGAACATGCTATACTTTTTTTTTTGATAGTGTAGAAGCAATATGCTAGCATGAATTGCAAGACTGGGTCATTCTTGCTTTTTGATGTGCTCTTCTGGAAGAGTATATATTTCTTATGGCAGGTATTTACCATCTGATCTATGTTAACTAAAGCAAATAATACCAGGCAAGAAAGAGTAAACGCAGGAGAGACTGAAGTGATTGTAATGGGCATGGACTAAAGCTGTTAGGTGCTCTCTCTAATATGAAGCATTTCAATATTGTAGATGTTTGCTCACATTTCTTACCTCCAACAATTCATTCCCCAGTTGTACTTCTCGGAGTTAAAGTGATATATTAAGCACTAACATGTGATATTGGTATATCTTAATATGAGACAAGAAGAATGCCACACAAATTTAAGCAGACAGTTCTCTCCTCAAATTCTGAAGAGACAAGAAATGCAGAAGTAGCAGCCATGTTAGTCTGTATCTACAAAAAGAAAAGGAGGACTTGTGGCACCTTAGAGACTAACAAATTTATTTGAGCATAAGCTTTCGTGAGCTACAGCTCACTTCATCGGATGCAAGCTAAGGATGAAATTCCACCCAAATGTTTCTGCCCTAACTGACACAAATGGGCTTCTCCCCAAACCATTCATTCTGTCTTAATTATTGTATATAATCTAGTTAATGCCAGACCAAAGGCTATCTCTCTGGAAGTCTGTGCTATTGTTCTTTCTGCTGTAGGCTTAAGTCAAAGTTAACATAGGATATTAGATGCACTGTATATGTATAATATCTCTATCTAGCTATCACATTTAACTACAGCTTCTGCAAATGTAGAACCCACTTATAGTTTTCACTTCAGTTAAAAAAAGAGGGAGTTGAATTTACAAGTGAGCTGCATTTGTAATCCATTTTGCCATGGAAACCACCACACTGTGGAATCCCAATCTGCTTGTAAGCAGTGGTTGCTAAGGAAAGGGAAGGAGAAGTAGACAGCTGCTGGCAGGCTATCAGGGAGACTCAATGTCAGTTGATAGGAAAGTGATTCGCCCCCACATTCTCTTTCCTCATTATTATATCACTGCTTACTTTTAGCATGTATTGTTTCATGGTAAGTGACTACTGCAATTTTCTTTCCAAAAAGATGTGAGATTAATTTAAACCATGTCAAGAGATCAGTAACACAGTGTTCCTTTTTAAATGGAAGTCCCTCATCTAATAGTTTATGTTGCTTTATTTACTTACCTGAAAAAAACTCACTGAAGATAAAGATTGTATATTTTGCATAACAGCAACCAAGTAATAAATGTCTCCTGTTAAAAATGTAACAGCAGTAATGAAGATAAGCACTTTGTTATTAAAGAGCAATGTAATCTTCCCCTAGCCCCCAAACTAAGCAATTGGCATGCTTTTCCCTGGGTTACTAAAAAGGTGGCACCACCAAAATGCTGAGGCCTACACAGAAAACACTGTCATTCATAGTCCTACGTGGTGTGACACGGTCAGGCCAGATGGCTACAGGAGAGTGATTTTTTTTTTGAAGCAGAAATAATTTTATTTGTGTAACACTTACAAAGAATCACCAAAAAGGATAAAGCAAAACTATGCAACAAAACAAAAGCAAACACAAGGTATAACACAGCAGCCTTCAGGAGGGAGAAGTGTTCAGGCTAGCCTGGGCCCAGAGCGGGGGGGGCTTCCTCGACACTCGTGGTCTTCCACCCTCCTGAGTTACCTGGTGGCCTAGAGCGGGGGGGCTTCCTCGACACTCATGGTCTTCCACCCCCTCGAGTTACCTAGTGCCACGCCCAGTGTCACCGATTATTCCTCTCCTGAGAGTGCCCGACAAGATGGGCACGGCTGCAGGGTGGGCGGTTTGGGGGTGGGGCGGACGTACACCCACGTGTGATAGGGCCCCTCCTAGGTGACAGTAATAATGGTATCCACAGCGGCAATGGCTGGGGCTGGGGTCTCTCGCTCTTCTCCTCAATCAAAGGGTCAGACGGAGGGAACTGGACGGGGTCACCGAGCAGAGAACCTCGGACAGCGCCCACCGCTCCTCGAAGGCGTCAAGGGAATCGGTGGACGCCTCCCAGAGGAACTCCGCCCAGATACGTGAATGTACTGAGGATTGGAAAACGACCCTACAGTCGCAGGACACTTCATTGGCCAACCTCCCCTCTCTGGTTTTATAAATGGCTGTTTTAGCTAGGGCTAGGAGGAGGTTAACCAGGAGATCTCGCGATTTTGTGGGGCCACGGATGGGAAGTGTGTAAATAAAAAGGTGAGGGGAAAAGTGTAGCCAAAAGCGTAATAAATACAGGAGAGTGATAGAAGGTAGATATATTAGCCCCAGATTAAACAGGTCACTTTTCCCTGAATAAGATAATGGGCTCTTCCAGAAAAATCAGGAAGTTGATGGAACCAATTAAGGCAGGCTAATTAGGACACCTGGAGCCAATTAAGAAGCTACCAGACTCAATTAGGACAGGCAGACTAATCAGGGCACCTGGTTTTAAAAAGGACCTCACTTTAGTTATTGTGGCGCATGTGAGGAGCTGGGAGCAAGAGGTGCAAGAAGCTGAGTGTGAGTAGGCTTACTGCTGGAGGACTGCGAAGTACAAGCATTACCAGACGTCAGGAGGAAGGTCTTGTGGTGAGGATAAAGAAGGTGTTGGGAGGAGGCCATGGGGAAGTAGCCCAGGGAGTTGTAGCGGTCACACAGCTGTTACAAGAGACACTGTAGACAGTTAAAATCTACAGGGCCCTGGGCTGGAACCCAGAATAGAGGGCAGGCCTGGGTTCTCCCCATCCCCCTCAACTCCCTATTTGAGACAAGAGGAAGTGACTTGGACTGTGGGTCCCACCAGAGGGGATGGTCCCTGGCCTATCCCCCAACCCACTAGGTGGGTCAGCAAAGACTGCGGAGACTGTTCTCCTCCCTTTCCCCATGCTGGCCAGTGATGAGGTTAGCTGAGTGAATGGCAGGTTTGAGCCACTAGCAAAAATGGCCAAACTGAGGGCTGCTGTGAATCTGAGGTGAGCAAATCCACCAATAAGCATAGGACCCACCAAGGCAGAGGAGGAACTTTGTCACACTGGGGAGACCACTTGCAATACTGAAAGGCAGAGTTAAAGACCCTTCAAGACGCAAGTCTTAGGGCCAGCCCCACAACATGTAACTAGCCATGATTGAGGTACCCAATCTGGAGTACCACATAGGGTACAGCCTCATGAAACTAGTGATTGACAAGGCACAGGCCCTATTAGCATGCCCAATTCCCTGGAAGAAGAGGCAAATGAGGTATTTTCTCAGCCTTGCAATTTATTACTGGAGGTTTATGCTCAGTTTTACCTCAATCTCAGCCTACCTTCCAGACCTAATTAAAGGTACACCACCCAAAGAAGATCTGGTGGGATTGGAACAGGGAGGAAGCTTTTAATGAACTGAAAGCGCAGTTATGCTGGGCACCTGTGCTCTTCAGCCCTGATTTTTCTTGTGAATTCATACTGCACATAGATGCCTCGCATGTCTGCCTAAGAGCCATGCTCTCAGAAGACACTGAAGAAGAACACCCAATTGCATACTTGACTAAGAAGGTATTCCCTAGAGAAAAGGCCTGCTCAATTACTGAAAAGGAGGCACTGGTGATTGAATGGGCCATGGATTCTCCCAGGTATTACCTGCCAGGTAGCCCCTTCTCCTTGATCACAGACCATGCTCCCCTCTACTGGCTCCAAACCAGTGGTTTATGGCTTCTCTACCATAAAAGACGTGAATCCATGTATAAGTCAATGGTACCTGGTGCTACAAACCCATAGTTTCAGAGTGCAACACCAGATGGGAAAGGACTGTGTTAATGCCAGTTTCTTTTCACAGAAAATCAGAGATGGAGATTACCTGTCCCAGGACTGCAGGGATGAGGTTGTGAGGGGTAATTTCCTCAGTCTCATAGAGGCGGCAGCTAATGAGCCCTTCTGGGCTAAGCCAGCACTAATGAGATCTATCTGTGAGACTTGATCTGCCTGGAGGGAGGAAGATTAAAAAGGGAAAGCCTTCCACAGGAAGAGGTGGTGACTAGGGAGAAAATTGCTATACCTGAGAGACCACTGGCTACGTGGACAGACCAGCAAGAGGAAGACAACTGCAGAACTTGCAGCCCCTGAGACTGTATGGACCAGGTATAAAGCAGGGGTGACCAAAAGGAAGAGTTGGAGGCAGACCCTACTCCTGATTAAAGACAGTATACCTGCAGATTAGCCAAAACCCAAAGGAGAGACCAAAAGACTGACCACCTTTGCCTTTTTCTTTTACTCTGATTCTCCCTCTCCCAGGGGAAGGAGAGGAAAAAGGGCCTTTAAAAAAATCCCTTGAGTGCCACGAACAGAGGAAGGACTCTGTAAGCAGCTCAAATCATGGTTTCGAGGAGACAGGGTGGGGATGAGGTACGCACCATAAGATGATTGAAAGATGTAAACATTGAGAAAGAAATGAGAGGAATTATTGAAAGCAATAATATTAAACAATAGTCATGGAATTAAACTAAGAAAAAGAGAAGTTTATATTAAATATTAGAGAAGACTTCCTGACAGAGATCTTTCAGACTGCAGAACAGTCGTTCAAGTGAAGTATTAAACTCTAGTGCTTATGATTTTGAAAGCTATAACAGGCCAAACACTATGCTGAGAAGCGTAGGGAACAAATCTTGCATTTCCAGAGGATAGATGAGATGACATAAGGTCTTTTTAGCATTTAACTTCTAATTATTCTAATCAGTATGTTCCAAGTGCTTAAACGTGCATTTTACTTCATTCTTAATATGTCCCTCTAAATTTATGCTAAAAAAAATGTTAAGAGGAATCACATGAAAATGCTGATATTTTGTGGTGCAATTGTATCTATATAATCATTTATAGATTGACTGTTTAATTCTAATACTCTATTTTCTGTTTCAGGGTACAAGTTGAATTTTATATGAATGAAAATACATTTAAAGAGAGACTGAAGCTATTTTTCATCAAAAACCAAAGATCAAGTAAGCAGTTTTGATTAATTTCAGTTGCACACATTTGTTAAATATAGGGGCTGAAATCTTGGCCCCATTAGAGTCAATATCAGGAGCTCCACTTCAATGGGGCCAAGATTTCATCCATAGGAGATTAGCGGAGTCTGTTTTTAACAGAATGTCCATGATGAATTCTCAACACACATTAGCAATCTAGTGTTTTTTTTTTCTTTTTCGTTTTGTTGCGGACAACTATTTATTGACTGGGTTTTATTTTTGCAACGTCTTCAGATGGACAAGTTTCCATGGATCTGACATGTCAGTGTATTTGGATAGGTCATCACATAGCTTTCTGAAGGAGAAGAAAAGTTCCAGAGGCATCTGGGCTTCCAACCTGTTTTTTTTTTTTAATCAAATTCCTCTTAAATTATCTAGGTTGCAAAAATAATTTAGAAACGTGACCAGCTGAAAGGGCATCCCGGCTTCTAAGGCGTTTCTGAACATGATATTTCAAAAACAAATACATTTTAGTTCCCTTATATATAGTTTTCCTCCAACCCTGATTCAGCAGTCTATCCACATTCACCAAAGCACATTAACTGCTTTCCTGAATGGGGCCTAGATGATTTTTCACTCAAATTGCCACATTTTAAACTAACAATGCTCTTTTCCCACCTTTTAAAATTAACTAACACCAAATGTGCACTGGGGAGAAATTCACCCCATGTGAAGAGCTTCCATCATGCTGTATCCATAACTAACTTAGGGCCTGTATGAAAGCTCAAATTCAACCAGGGGATGGAGGGCCAGTGCGAGATTTCCCCCACTACCTAAGGTGATTGCAGGTAGGGTGACCACATGTCCTGATTTTATTGGGGCAGTCCCGATATTCAGGGCTTTTTCTTAAATAGGCACCTATTACCCCCCACTCTGATTTTTCACACTTGCTATCTGGTCACCCTAATTGCAGGAGGAAACTGTGGCCAGAAGGGCTATATAAGATGCAGTCCATACATGTTGTGGCAATAGTCTCCAAACCAGACCTGTTTAGGCCATCACAGAAGGCCATAATGGGCAGGGACTATGACATTTACCTTTACATTCATCCAGTCATTCCCAAACCCCAAGCAACAGCCTGAATGAAATAAAACCTTATGTGTATACGTTAACTGTGTGTGAGGAAGGTAACTGCACACCCTGGCCCCATGTGTTAGCATTGTTGATTTCACTACCTTTTGCCTTCTAAACATATTAGAGCCAGATTACAGTGCCTTTATGCAGGTGGGGAAATGGATTTTACCCTAATTACTTAAGTACAGCTCAGGTGGGTGCAGGGCTTGGTGCAGATAAAAGATTATTTTCACCCTTGCATTATACGGAGAAAGGGTAAGTGGACAGATTTTTAAAGAGAGAGACAAGGTGGTTGAGGTAATTTTTTATGGGACCAACTTCGGCTGGTGAAAGAGACAAGTGTTCAAGCTGCACGGAGTGATTTTCCCAGACTTGAAGAGCTCAGAGTCACAGCAAAATACAAGGTAGAACAGATTGTTTAGCGTGAGGACATTAACACATATTCTAAGGGACCACTTCATTTTAAATGTGTCTGTTATGCTAAACAATCTGTTCCACTTTATATTTAGCTGTGACACTGAATACCTTTCCCAGACCTGGAGAAGAGCTCAATGTAGCTCAAAAGCTTGTCTCTTTCACCAACAGAAGTTGGTCCAATAAAAAGATATTAACTCATTCACTTTATCTCTCTAATATCCTGGGACCAACCCTGTTACACCACCACTGCAAACACCACTAAACAGATTTCTAAAAGGTATTTAGGCATGTAGAGATGCAGATAAGCACCTACTGGGATTTTCAAGAGTGAGTAGGAACCTAATTCCATTGAAATCAAAACTGAAAATTATCAGTAAATCGAGCGAATTCAGCAAGTGTGAACTCCGATTCCATCTTAGGAATCCTGTTGTGATCAGTGCCGCTCTGAAGTAGAACAAGCAAAAAAAGAGACCTAAAGACTTGGATGTCTAAATCTCTCTTTGAGCAACTAAATAGAACTGGCTTGATTTTCTCCCCCACCCCCAAGCACCGCACACCACTGTTTTGCTCACACCCACCCATACATGTTTCTAAACTCTTTAGTGCCCTTTATTTTTGGCCTTATGTTGTTTGCAACTATTCCCAATTTAGTAATTGCACATTCAAGTGAACCCCAAACTCAATTCACCACCATTAAAAGTTATTCCTTTGACAGACAAGCACATTTTGTTTCATTTTACAAGTAAGATCTCATAGGACACTGCATAAAATGCATTGCTATATCCAGTAAGTAATCAGATGACGAGTGTGATTTAGGAATTACTTAAATATGTATTCTTAAAGATATGCATGAGAATGAGAGACAGAGAGAGAAACCAAATCATGAATACTACAAGTTCTGTTGAGCTTTGCACACTTGAATGTACAAATTAAAATATCTAAATGATATTGCGAATACTTGGTGACATGCTTTGATACTCTTACTCACACTCCATAGAGCTCTACTTGACTAAAGTAGGAATACTCATGGTGTAAAGTACTATTCAACATGAGTAAGTCCCATAGTTAGGTCAAAGTACAAACATCCCAACAAGAAGTATTATATGAAAAATTCTTAAAGTACTTCAGAACAATCCTGTTACCATGCAAAATAGGCAGTAACTCTTCTGTATACCTTGAGTCAATGAATAAAAATTGTATTGAATATATAAGACTATATTTGCACTCAGAGTAATCAAAACAGTGGAGATTTCTGTATAGCAGAAATATATTCTGAACCTACAGCCTTGAAGCAGTGATTTCAACATCCACATTTCAATCAATCTTCAGTGTTGCTTTTAAATCTGTAAAATCTTCTCAGTGTACACAGTGAAGTCAGTATAAGCTTCTCGAATGCACACAGCTCATGTCAAAACTATTTGTTTTTTTGCTTGTGTAGCAATACTGCAGAAACATTCCTACATATTTCATGGGCATGCCATACTTACCATATACATAGCCTTTTGAGTATGGGCAAATGAACCTATTTGGAATTCAATTCATAGATCAAGATATAGTTTGCATTGTCCTGACACTTACCACATTTCTGTTTCTGGCAGCTAATTGGAAGTCTACATACCAGTTAAATTAAGCATCTGGTTCCCGAAAATTGGAAATATAGTTATGAAAAAAATAGACATGTTGAGAGGGAAACTTGCATTTTTGAAATGTAGTAGCCCTTTTTGGACTACACTAAGATTAGGGATCCAAAAACTGTGCTCACTTAGGGCAATAGAGAATGTTTCTTTGTTCCATTTAGTCCTTTTTATATAAAAAGGGGTTACATATAACCTCATCTCCTGTACTCCCTTGATTGTATGTTAACTAGTCTCTGGGCATGTTGTAAAGAAGGAATTGCTTTGCCCATACACTATTGTGATGATAGATTGCCATATTTAAAGTGTCATTGATAGGGGGATTTATTTGATTATATTAATTCTCTATTCCACTCCCGGCCCCCCATTGTTTTGTTTCAGTTGTCCTGCTCGCAAGCTCTTGCTTGCATGTTTGATTACACTGTTGATGTCAATTCTCATGTTAATGCCTCACTATATTTCCACTTAATATTGTTAATCACCTATGAACCTGGCTCTTTACTTTCTCCCTTAGTCATTTATTTTCCTACTCACTAGAGCGGGAAGGAATTTCAGTCAAATATATATTTCAGCAAAAATAAACACATTTGGATTGACTGAAACATTTTGTTAATTCCTGTTGATTTTGGCAAGTTGTTTTGGTTGAAACAAAAATAATTTTGGAAATGTAGAATTGGTTCATTTTGACATTATCAAAACAGCCGAAAAAATGAAAACTTTTTACATTGACCAGGGGATTCAGACATAATTTACCAAACTAAGGAGCAGTGGTTAGGCCACTCTGTGTGAAGGTGGGAGACATGGGTTTGAATAGCCGCTCTGGAGCAGGGACTTCACTGCAGGTCTCCCTCCCCCCCCACCCCAGGTGAGTGTCCTAACCGTTGGGCTATATTCCAGGGTAGGCATTAGTCCTGTTGAAACTGTTCCCCTTTGTATAAGATACTTAACTATCCATTGGACTAGAGAATGAGTGACTCTACAGCCCAGTAGTTAGAGCACTCAATGGGGAGAGGGCAGGGGACACCTGGATTCCAGTCCCTGCACCAATGACTTTTCAAGTAATTTCATACAGCATGGAACACCTTCAACAGGAGAGAGACACAGACCCACCCCAGAGTATCCAGTATGCTGGTAGTTAGGACATTCACCTGGCAGGGTGTGAGAAAAGATCTGTGTTCAAGTTTCTGCTCTAGAGCAGGGATTCAGATCTGGCCAGGTGAGTGCCCTAAATACCACTCTAATGAATATAAAGGGGAGGAGTGGCAGCACTTTATTTGTATTACCATAGCACGTAGGAGTCCTAGTCATGGATCTCTTCCTCTTCGTCCCCTAAAGTCCACAGATTTGCAGGCTTCCACAAAGGGAGCTAGTTAAAATGACGTGGTCTTTAAACTAAGTTTAAGTAGCTGGTATCAGGGAAGCAAGTCTGAGGCTGAGAACATAATGGTTATGTATTTATGGTGTGGAACGTGATAAGCAATCCTATTCAAGATCCCATAGCATATTCAAAGCATTACTTGTTCTTACGACCTGTACATTATAACTCTGCGTGGACTCCCCCAGATGGTCGAAATGACATACTGGACTTCTACATAGAGTGCTTCCGCAGACATGCACAGGCTGAAATTGTGAACAAACAGCATCACTTGCCCCATAACCTCAGCCATACAGAACACAACGCCATCCACAGCCTCAGACAACTCTGAACATAATAAAGGGGCTGACCAAGGAGGTGCTGTAGTCATAATGTACGGGTCGGATTATCAACAGGAGGCAGCCAGGCAACTCTCCAACACCTCATTCTACAGGCCACTATCCTCTGACCCCACTGAGGAGTGCCAAAAGAAACTACACCATCTGCTCAAGAAACTCCCTGCTACAGCACGGGAACAAATCTACACGGACACACCCCCAGAGCCCCGACCAGGGGTATTCCATCTGCCACCCAAGATCCAGAAACCTGGACGCCCCATCTTCTCAAGTATCTGCACTCTTACGGCAGGATTATCTGGCTATTTGGACTCTCTCCTCAGACCCTGCACTACCAGCACTCCTAGCTATCTTCGAGACACCACCGACTTTCTGAGGAAACTACAATGCATCAGTGATCTTCCTGAACACACCATCCTGGCCACCATGGATGTAAAAGCTCTTTATATCAATATTCCACATGAGGATGGACTACAAGCTGTCAAGAACAGTATCCCTGATGAGGCCACGGCACATCTGGTGGCTGAGCTTTGTGACTTTGTCCTCACCCACAACCATTTCAGATTTGGGGACAACTTATACCTTCAAGTCAGTAGCACTGCTATGGGTACCCACATTGCCCCACAGTATGCCAACATCTTTATGGCTGATTTAGAACAACGCTTCCTTAGCTCTCGTCCCCTAGTGCCCCTCCTCTACTTGCACTATATTGATGACATCATATGGACCTATGGGAAGGAAGCCCTTGAAGAATTCCACCTGGATTTCAACAATTTCCACCCCACCATCAACCTCAGCCTGGACCAGTCCACACAAGAGATCCACTTCCTGGACCCTACAGTGCAAATAAGTGATGGTCACATAAACACCACCCTATACCGGAAACCTACTGACCACTATACTTACCTACATGCCTCCAGCTTCCATCCAGGACACATCACATGATCCATTGTCTACAGCCAAGCTCTACAATACAACCACATTTGCTCCAATCCCTCAGACAGAGGAAAACACCTACAAGATCTTTATCAAGCATTCTTAAAACTACAATACCCACCTGGGGAAGTGAGGAAACCGATTGACAGAGCGAGATGGGTACCCAGAAATCACTTACTACAGGACAGGCCCCACAAGGAAAACAACAGAACACCACTGGCCATCACGTACAGCCCCCAACTAAAACCTCTCCAGCACATCATCAACGATCTACAACTTATCCTGGAAAACGATCCCTCACTCTCACAGACCTTGGGAGACAGGCCAGTCCTCGCTTACAGATGGTCCTCCCAACCTAAAGCAAATATTCACCAGCAACTACACACCACACCACAGAAACACTAACCCAGGAACCAATCCCTGTAGCAAACCTCGTTGCCTACTCTGTCCCCATATCTACTCTAGTGACACCATCAGAGGACCCAACCACATCAGCCACACCATCAGAGGCTCATTCACCTGCATGTCTACAAATGTTATATATACCATCATGTGCCAGCAATGCTCCTCTGCCATGTACATTGGCCAAACCGGACAGTCCCTATGTAAAAGAATAAATGGACACAAATTGGACATCAGGAATGGTAACACACAAAAGCCAGTGGGAGAACACTTCAGTCTTCCTGGACATTCTATAACAGATTTGAAAGTAGCTATACTTGAACAAAAAAACTTCAGAAACAGACTTCAAAGAGAAACAGCAGAACTAAAATTCATTTGCAAATTTAAAACCATTAATTTGGGATTGAATAGGGACTGGGAGTGGCTGGCTCATTAGAGAAGCAGCTTTGCCTCTCCTGGAATTGACACCTCCTCATCTATTGTTGGGAGTGGACTACATCCACCCTGATCAAATTGGCCCTGTCAACACTAGTTCTCCACTTGTGAGGTAACTCCCTTCTCTTCATGTGTCAGTATATTTATGTCTGCATCTGTAACTTTCACTCCATGCATCTGAAGAAGTGAGGTTTTTACCCACGAAAGCTTATGCTCAAATAAATCTGTTAGTCTTTAAGGTGCTACTCGACTCCTCCTTGTTTTTGTGGATACAGATTAACACGGCTACCCCTGATACTTGACACTATAACTCATGATTTTTTTAAAATATAATTTCCATATTAAAAGTTTTCTGTAAACACACCCAGGAAACAGGTCTCCTCACAACAAAGTTATCAGTCCAGTGATATGGAAACCACAAAAAGTGCAAGAGTTAATATGCTTTGCTAAACTGTCTTACCAAGCCATGTGGGGGTCTGTTATCCAAACCCTCCCCAACGAAACAACCCTATGGCAGACACCCAGCAAACCCCAATCACTTGTATTGATGTCTTTTGGTGGGGAAGACCAGTATCCTGCTACTCATTCTAACGGTTCTGGTGGCACGATTGCTGTCCCTTTTTGTGTTTCAGGGAGCTGCCAAGGATGGCTACTGCCCCCACCCCCAGGAATTTTGGGTGGATTTCAGTGGGAACACAGAACACTCCTGTCATACACTACAGCAAGGGTCATCACAGATGCTGTTTTCTGAACGGCTCAGAGAGAGAGCACACAAAATACATCTTTTCCCTCTGAGTAGTTGCTACTAACCTTTAAGACTTCATGGAGTAGGTTTAGCTAGTTCTGGTTCCCTGATTAATTTTGTGGATTTTATGTGATCAACAAATACAGCTCTAAATTTTAAGCATTTCTACACAATACTCGGTTACCCAAATCCAAATGATATACAGTACACATGGCATGATGTGTCAACAATTTCAGAGTTGCTCCAATTTGTCAAATATTTCTATAAATTGACAACAATAAAATCATAATATTTCACACAGCTCCAAAATTTAGTTATCGATATTTCCACATAGAAAATGCATGTGAGGTTTACAATAAATATGGCATAGAGTGCCAGCCAGCTACATAATGACAGAGAAGTGATGACACGTTGCTGTGACTTGCTTGTACCTGGCAAGATGAATCGGTATAAGATCACACCCTAAAACAAGTCTCAGAGAGAAAAAAAAGATGAAGCTTCAAGTCAGTGGAGGTAGGGAAAGGTGAAACACACACATCCAGAAAGCCTATTAATGCTATGTTTTGAAATAAGACCTGAAGCCACCTGCTCTGGAAATGGCTCCACTTAAAAACAGAAAAGGGTTAGAGAGTTATGGGAAAGCTCATTCCAAACCTATCACAACAGCCATACTCCATACTAATTAACCCCTTACCCCAATGCATGCAATTGGGATAGAAAAATTATGCAGATACAAATGAAATATTTAAAGGAATACTTAAAGACAGTGCTAAAAGAATAAGGCCTGATCTTCAGATGCTATAAATTGGTATAACACCATTTAAGTTATTTTACCCCATTTAGAATCTGGCCTCCGGTCTCCAAAATGTCTGTGGAGTATTACAAATTCTGTCAAGTTATCATTTGATCCTTCCAAACTTGGGTCACAAGCAATACCAGCACAGGACAATGTGGTATTCTATACACAAACAGTTCTCAATCTCAACACACATTTACTTGTGCCTTTCTTAGATGACAACAATATTTTATTCATTTATGTTGTTTAATGAAATAAACAGATTGTGGACCAAGTTATCAAATTTTTTGTTTGTTTTAAACCAAACAGTGATACCATGGTTACAGAGACAATGAAATCATAATCACATCACCTCAAAACAATGAATAACTGGATAAAACAGTGGATGATTGATGTTACTGAATATAAATGTCAGACACCAGTGTCAAAATAGCATAGATAAAGACATTTTGTGCAAACACGTGCTACTTGACAATCAGTTTAGGAATGGGGAAAAAACTGAAATCCAGTCAGACAAATTATACTGAGGTACTGACAGGATTTAAAATAGAAATAAAAAAAAAGTTAACCAGCAAAGAGAAATTAAGAATAGTGGATTTACAGTGAAGTTTGGAGGAACAGAAAGAATGAAAACTAGTAACCCATTTCACATATAGAGAAAAAAGATTAAAAATAATTCAACTAAGGCATTTAGGACTAGAAAAATATGTTTTAACTAGAAACTCCTGGACATATTGAAACAAATCTGGGCCTGATCCTTTACTGCCTTAAACATTGGCTAACCATTTAGAGATGTGCAAAGAGTGTAAAACTGTACTCAATTAGAAGAGTAGTGTTTCACACCCGCTTTAAACAGATGACCATCTTTTTGTTGTGTGTTTGTACAGCACCTAGCAAAATGGGATCCTGGTCCATGACTAGAGGTCATGCTATGATCATAAAAATAATAACAATGTGCTTGACTATTCAAAGTGCAAAGCATTGGAGAACCAGGCCCTCTGTTTAACTATGACAGAAGTCAATAGCATCAACAAGAGCGGAGACTCAAATGCCTAACTATACCAAATGAACTCTGGGATAGGCTTATCTAGGGAATATTTACCAAATTATAGACTATCACTCAAGTGTCTTGAAATAGATAAACGTCCAAGTACTGGAAGCAATACTTACTGGTCACACATACAACACTCTCACAAAACCTGATCTATTGAAAGAGAAAGTCAGACAAGGAACCAGTTAAATTTATATATGAAGAATTCCAAAAATAGTAGTTTTAGAGTGGGTATTCAAACACTGTGTCACGCCAAAATACACAAGGAAACAGTTAGATTAAACTATTGTTAATGACTACTAGAAAAGGACAGAGGTGAGAGAAACAACACACATTTTACATCTTGGGATGGAGAAGCAAGTAGAGTCACCAGCTCAGGTGCTAGTAAAGAACAGCCCCTGCCTCTGTGGCCAGTTGCATGCCAGGGAGAAGATTCACTTCCAGGAGTAGTACAAGTGGCATTGTTATCCCTTGTGGGATTGCCATAAGAGAATAAGTTCCACCCAAGGCTCCATAGAAACCCTGCAGGAAAAGGCTGCATAAGAGATACAATTTAAATCAGCATATTTCTGAGAGTCTTAGCCGTGTCCTATCCTTCGTTGCAATAGTCAACTCCAGGCTCCTTAGTAGAGTGGAGGATGTCAAAGGGTTTGTGCCCTTGTGTGCTTCCTCCACTTTGCAGGCCCGTGAGCCCTGCAGCCTGCATTGTTCCAGAGACAGTGGAGCTGACAGCTCTGTGTAATGATTTCATGTCTTCCCACTGACACATTTTCACTCTGTCCATACAGATCTCTTGCCAGAATTTGAGTGCTGCAGACAAACAAGTCCATGTAAACTCCCACATTTCAGCAGCGCAAAGTCTTGCTGTTTTCTACCAAGAATAGAGTTCATCTAAAATAAGCTTCTTATTTTTTTGGACTCTGAGTCCTTCCTTAGCAGAACCCACCAAAGGGTCTCAGTTCTGATCAAATGAAAATTTCTGGAAGTACAGGATTTAAACAGAACCAGAATAGGGAGATGCTTCTGATAACAACCAAGAAGCAATGGGAATCTGGTTAGCATCCCAAATGATTTGTATAGCAAGATTACTTTTTCAAGTCATTGTTTGTCACAAATAAATTCAATACATCAAAGGAAAGCAGCTTTTCATGACGTGCAGACGTTATGAGTGATTTATTTTTTTTGCATGAATTTGTTTTGTAGGGTTTTTTTTTTCCATGCATTAGTTTTGTAATGAACTACATTTAGAAAGAATATAGCAACATCACTACTCAGATTCAGTGCCCTCAGGATTCTAAGGTGCTTTTCCTTTGCTAGTGCTCATTTCCTTGTATGGTCTCAATTGCCATGTTATCACTATTAAGTCGCTTTTGCAATATTTAAAGCTTCTATTGGGGTCATCTCAAAGCCTTGTCTTTTCCAATGAGAAGAAGTCCAATTCTCCAAACCATTCCCTGTCATTTAGATTTATGACACCTACTGGAATCTTCTGTGTGGTATACTACACTTTTGAGGGGAAAAACATCTTAGTTGCAGTATGAAGGATATTGCTTAAAATAATTGCCATAATGGAATCTAACACGTTTTATACAGCAAAACTTCTCTCTTTTGATTTGTATTCTTGTCTTGCTAATATGGCCTGCTATGTTTTCTCCCCCACACCCAGTCTGAAAGTCATAGAATCAGAGGACTGGAAAGGACCTCGAAAGGTCTTGTAGTCCAGTCTCCTGTTAGAGAATGAGCAGGCTAACCCAGAGGCAGATTGAGTAGACGGACTTCTTTATTGCAGTACTTGTTCCCCTCGACCAAAATTGTCGAGTAAGCACTGAATTAGTTACAGTACACTCTTTTATCTAAGTTAATACGTAAATACCTACATTTACTGTGACACCCCAAACCCCTTATTGAGTAAAATGAATGCCCATACAATGAATATAATTATCCCCACCCCTGTTTACTGTTTACAGCATTAAGCATATTCTACAGACATTTTTACTTTGAAGATACATTTCTTTGCAATAATTGCAGCTACAAATTCCCTTAATCAGCAGTTTGCAGGGAAGGAAGGGGCCACAACCCTGAGCTCGTTTAGGTAGCTGGGAAAGGAAGGGAGGGGGGAGTATCCTTTTTTACACAAAGAGTATCCTTTAGATCCCCACATTCCTTAGGCAGCTGCAATGCTTATCAATCCTTAACAAGCAGAAAGGAAGGGAGAGGGGTAGCACTTTATCTGTTAAGCGCAGAAATGGTGCCTGCCTGTGCCTCTACTCCCTAATACTATGTCTGCACACCAGTAGTTTTCCAGGTCTCTACTTAACCCTTACATATCCCAACATCCCATACACTCAAGGCAGGACTAAGTATTATCTAAAACCATCCCTGACAGGTGTTTGTCTAACCTGCTCTTAAATCCTTAGGCAATTTATTCCAAAGCTTAACCACTCTGACAGTTAGGAAGTCTTTCCTAATGTCCAACCTAAACTGTCCTACTGCAATTTAAGCCCATTTCTTCTTGTCCTATCCTCAGAGGTTAAAAAGAACAATTTTTCTCCCTCCTCCTTGTAACAACCTTTTATGTACTTGAAAACTGTTATGTCCCCTCTCAGTCATCTCTTTTCCAGACTAAACAAACCCATTTTTTTTCAATGTGCTCTCATAGGTCATATTTTCTAGACCTTTAATCATTTTTGTTGCTATTCTCTGGACTTTCTCCAATTTGCCCACATCCTTCCTGAAATGTGGTGCCCAGAACTGGACACAATATTCCAGCTGAGGCCTAATCAGAGCAGAGTAGAGCAGAAGAATTATTTCTTGTGTCTTGCTTACAACACTCCTGCTAATACATCCCAGACTTATGTTTGCTTTTTTTGCAACAGTGTTACACTGCTCGCTCATATTTAGCTTGTGATCCAGTATGACCCCCAGATCCCTTTCTGCAATACTACTTCCTAGGCAGTCATTTCCCATTTCATTTGTGTATAACTGATTGTTCCTTCCTAAGTGGAGTACTTTGCATTTGTCCTTATTGAATTTCATCCTATTTACTTCTGACCATTTCTCCAGTTTGTTCAGATCATTTTGAATTTTAATCCTATCCACCAAAGCACTTGTAACCTCCCCCAGCTTGATATCATCTGCAAACTTCATAAGTGTACTTTCTATACCATTATCTAAATCATTAATAAAAATATTGAACAGAACCTGACCCAGAACTGATCCCTGCGGACCCCACTCAATATACCCTTCCAGCTTTACTGTGAAACACTGGTAATTACTTTCCGGGAGTGGTTTTCCAACCAGTTATGCACCCTCCTTGTCCTTACCCATAACTATTTCACATCTGGGGACAATGTATACCTTCAAATCAGCGGCACTGCTATGGGTACCTGCATGGCCCCAAAGTATGCCAACATTTTTATGGATGACTTAGAACAACGCTTCCTCAGCTCTCGTCCCCTAATGCTACTCTACTTGCGCTACATTGATGACATCTTCATCATCTGGACCCATGGAAAAGAAGCCCTTGAGGAATTCCACCATGATTTCAACAATTTCCATCCCACCATCAACCTCAGCCTGGACCAGTCCACATAAGAGATCCACTTCCTGGACACTACGGTGCTAATAAGCGATGGTCACATAAACACCACCCTATACCGGAAACCTACTGACTGCTATGCCTACCTACATGCCTCCAGCTTTCACCCAGATCACACCACATGATCCATTGTCTACAGCCAAGCTCTACGATACAACCGCATTTGCTCCAACCCCTCAGACAGAGACAAACACCTACAACATCTCTATCAAGCATTCTTACAACTACAATACCCACCTGCTGAAGTGAAGAAACAGATTGACAGAGCCAGAAGAGTACCCAGAAGACACCTACTACAGGACAGGCCCAACAAAGAAAATAACAGAACACCACTAGCCATCACCTTCAGCCCCCAACTAAAACCTCTCCAACGCATCATCAAGGATCTACAACCTATCCTGAAGGACGACCCATCACTCTCACAGATCTTGGGAGACAGGCCAGTCCTTGCTTACAGACAGCCCCGCAACCTGAAGCAAATACTCTCCAGCAACCACACACCACACAACAGAACCACTAACCCAGGATCCTATCCTTGCAACAAAGCCCGTTGCCAACTGTGTCCACATATCTATTCAGGGGACACCATCATAGGGCCTAATCACATCAGTCACACTATCAGAGGCTCGTTCATCTGCACATCTACCAATGTGATATATGCCATCATGTGTCCGCAATGCCTCTCTGCCATGTACATTGGCCAAACTGGACTGTCTCTACGTAAAAGAATAAATGGACACAAATCAGATGTCAAGAATTATAACATCCATAAACCAGTCGGAGAACACTTCAATCTCTCTGGTCACTCGATTACAGACCTAAAAGTGGCAATTCTTCAACAAAAAAACTTCAAAAACAGACTCCAACGAGAGAGTGCTGAATTGGAATTAATTTGCAAACTGGATACAATTAATTTAGGCTTGAATAGAGACTGGGAGTGGATAGGTCATTACACAAAGTAAAACTATTTCCCCATGTTTATTCCCCTCCCCCCGCTGTTCCTCAGATGTTCTTGTCAACTGCTGGAAATGACCCACCTTGATTATCACTACAAAAGGTCCCCCCCCCCACTCTCCTGCTGGTAATAGCTCACCTTACCTGATTACTCTCGTTATAGTGTGTATGGTAACACCCATTGTTTCATGTTCTCTGTGTATATAAATCTCCCAACTGTATTTTCCACTGAATGCATAAGATGAAGTGAGCTGTAGCTCATGAAACCTTATGCTCAAATACATTTGTTAGTCTCTAAGGTGCCACAAGTCCTCCTTTTATTTTTGTGGACACAGACTAACACGGCTGCTACTCTGAAACCGTCCATTTAGGTTGTATTTCCCTAATTTGTATATGAGAAGGAGTATCAAAACCTTATTAAAGAACAGATTTTTCTGTAATAAACCTCCAAGGTCTCAGTACAGACCAATGACCAAATGTCCCAGTTAGCGTTTATTTTCTAAATCGATTTATAGGAGGCTTAGATAAGGGGATAAGACTGTGAACTCAAAGGCCCGGCTTCTGCAAACATGCCTGAGCTGATCTTTAAGCATGCAAGTACTCCTTATGTGCTCAAAGTTAAGGATATGCTGAAGTGTTTGCAGTCTTGGTGCTTAAACCACTAGTTCAAATTCAGCGCTGGTTAGCAGAACAGAAATGCATTATTATTTGATTAGGGTTTGATGGCCTATTTGGTGACAGGATGGTCTCACTTGATGAACATGTCTACATTGCACCTGAATGTCTGTAGTCTGCAGAGAAGTCAAGGACTTACTTTGCATGGGGACTGAACTCTCTCTGGGGGTTGTTCTAGGTCACATTTGAGGTGCATTGCAGAGCAACATGGGGGAAGTTTACATTGCTATTGTCCATGTGCTCCCAGATAATGTCAGGCACTCTAGTTACCTTTTATAATCAAAATATGACTTCATATAATGATTAAAAGTTGCTGTATTATCAGTAGGGAAATCAGGATGTGTTCCACACACGGATGAACATTTACAGAGCTAACATAAAAGCACAAAACTGCAGATTGTAGACCTTTGCATTTCATTAACAGAAGGGGTAGACAGATGAGGCCAATACAAAAATGACCTTTATTCTCTCACCTCACCTAATTGCCTACTTATAATAGCCCAGCTGGCATAGCAGCTAGTCCTACTTAAGCAGATTTCCCCAAAAGGGTTAATTCAGTTAAGAAGTTCTTCCTTCAGCAACAGTTCAAAAAGAAAAAAAAGTAAAGCTTACAGCACAGCAATGAATACGCACATGCCCCAGCCCTCTCACCCTCTGGTCATATCCTCTTTCCTTTTCTATCTCTTCTCCCTGCTCTGGGGAAATCAAGAGTCTGCTGTTAATTAGATTTGATAAGACAGCAGGAGTCTCTAGATAAATGTTGACAAGTCATTGACAACTTGACAATTGCTGACAAGTTGACAATTGCTGGTCACAGCTGTAGGACTTCTCACTGCTTGGGAACCTAGGATGGGGTTTTAACCCCCCAGTTTACCAATGCCAGGCTCCAAAAGGGGTTAATCTAACCTTCATAATATGAAGGTATCTCCACAGTGAAAATAGCAAACAATGCTCCATTATAAAGCCTTATTTTCTCTGTCTCTCTCATACACAGATTCTAAGATGTAGTTAAAGTAGACATTGTTCTGAATTTTTCTGTAATTAAGTATACTACTTGTTGAAGGTGGGAAGTGGGGAATGATTTTCAGAAATGTTAACTTTATGTTCAGTTTGGATGCAACTTCCCCCCAAAAACACAAGTTGGTGAAATGCATGGGGGCCCCAGCACTGGGCTAGGGGAGAGAGGGAGTTATGCTCAATAAATAGATTTTACACTCTGCTCTTAGAAGTATGTATACACACAAGGTCACATATAGGTATGGAAAAGCATAATTGGGCCCTAACATGGCAAACATACAACTGGTTCTATTCAGTACAATGGGCCTATTCACATGCATAAGTGCTAGAAGAATTGGTGGCTTAGCTTACAATGACAGACACTAGTTATCCTATGGTTGACTGGTGCTTACTAATATCCTGCTCCTGCAATCAGATCGGTGTGAGCTCACATCAGTCAATAGAACTCTGAATGGGCACAACTGTGGGGATCCAAATTCAGGATTGGAGCCTCGGTCTACAAGTGTACAATTTACTAATGGTTGCTAATGATGTTGCTTTCTACTCATTGGTTTTTGCCAACAGTGTCTATTAGTATAATTACTGGTAACTTTTTTTTTTAATGTAAGTATTAAATGCAAAAAAAAAAAAATTACACTTTTGCAATTAAGGCTATACTATCTTTAATTACAAGATCACATGCATATCTTTGGTCCTGATGCTGCAATGGACTCAGAGTCTGATTCAATGACCATTAAGTCAGTGGTTCCATTGGGCTTCAGTTGGACCCTCAGAGCAGCAAACACTGTGCTTATGTCGATCCCCTTTGAGTTCAAAGAGGCTTTGCACAGGTGTGGGCATCTGCTCACATGGAAATTACCACCTAATTGGGGCCTGAGCTTGTATCAAAATGTTAATATAGTTTAATATTTTATACACTTGGGCAATAATAATACATTCCCTACACAAAGCTATTCCATAAAAACTTCCAAATATTAATATTTGAATACTTGTAATCACAAGTTCTCTGACTTGAGTTGAAGGCATATCCTGTTCCTTTTAAGTAGTTTTACATTAAAAACATGAATTAAAATCTAAAGAAACTGAATTTGTATTTTCTTTCCTTTTATCAAACAGGTCTCAGAATACGATTGTTCAATTTTTCTCTCAAGTTATTAAGCTGTTTGTTATATATAATTCGAGTGCTCCTGGATGATCCTACACAAGGACATGGATGGTAAGATTTTCTTTTCTATTTACCCTCTCAAAGTACTTCTTATATTGTACGAAACAGATCAATCATACTTGATGCTTATAAATATTTGATGTTCTTCCAGCAGGGATTTGGTTTTAGAATTTATGGATGGTTGTGGTGCAGCATGAATTGCAAATCTAATCCAGTCTTTCTGAGTGAATAATTATCCAATGAAAATGTAATATGATTTTCTTTCAATCAAAAGCATTTTGCTCCTTATTACTGAAGGTGCTTACTGTATATTTGTTCATATTGTGTAATAGTCTCTGTGGAATGATGTAGCTGTGCCACTGCCCGTATCTTTTTGACAAGTTACTGAATAACATTTCAGATTGTGTCATATACCTTATAAATCAATGAATAAATCATTGCCATATTCCAGCTCCTCTGCTTGTACATCCTGCCACAGGTCAGGGCAACTGCACCTCTATTCCCTTTTTATAGTCCACCAAGAGTACCCACTCTCAGACTTCTGGCTCCTCAGCCTGCACCTTTCTTGGATGGAGATGTGCATCTCTCCCCCTCCTGACCAGGGTTTCTTCAGGCTGCACAATTTCCTGTCTACACTGAGTTTCCCAGCATGTCAGACCATCTAAGTACACCTGCTTTGCTTTCTCTTCAAAGGTTTTAAACAACATAGTTGCCCACAATTATAAGTTACCACACAGCTTTTGCTAAGCTGCTTCTTATTTTTAATGAGAAAGCATAACAACGAAAACATTAAAACAATAAAAGAACTCATACATGCTAGTAAGCTTACCAGAGATCACCCTAACTCCAGCAAGGGCTCTGGTAGGAGTCAGTCCTTCAAACCCTACACAGGCATTTTTCCTGTGATTACAAGTTCATAATAGCCTTGGCTTAGGACAAGCAACACTATGAATCTAGGAGTCACTCTTATACAATTTGAGACTCTGGTGTTGTCCTCTTGTAACAGGTGATCAGCAGACAGAAGTCCCCTTCTCAAGGCGAAGGTTAAAAAGGCTGAGTTCTTGCATAAGTGGAGGGAGTATATTTGCATACGCCACCCCTAGAGGCTTCATGGGAAACTCACTCAACTTTAAGTGTTCATTCTTGCCTGGCACACAGTTTCAAATAGTCTTTTGAAGGTCAGAACACTTCCCAGGGTTTATGCTAGCTATGTCTCCCTCCGGAGATATTACATACAATCCCACAATAATATGTAAACATTTGCATTTTTAATAGAATGAATTCCTAAAATATTTAAACTTAATTCAGTACATCTTGGTTTAACTTTATACAGTAAGGTTTGTCTAGGACATTGCAGGAAATTGTCATCTCTAACACATAGCCATCATTTTAGAGGCACAGGGGGAGGGTGATTAGCAGGAGAGGAAGCAGGGACCATGCACTGGGAAGATGTGCAGAAGAACCTGAAGACCCTGCCTTGGAGAGAGCAGAGGGAGACACTTGCAAGATGAGGTATCCACCATGCAGACATTCTAAGCTGTGCAGTAATAGAGTGGTGCTGTGGAGCTATTTGTCGCTGGAGCCTGACCCAGTAGCAGAGCTTTAAAGATATTGAGGTGTGAAGCCCCACTCCTGGCAACGTCCTCCTACTGCAACGTCCTCCTACTGCATGTAAAACAGTGTTTCAGTTGTTTCTTTCTCTGCTTGGCTCCCCTTCTCCAGTTTATGAACCACAGCGATGGCTGAATGATTGCATGCACACTACAGCAGCACTCCGATGTTGCTGCACAACTTAGGGCATCAAATATCAGAGGGGTAGCCATGCTCGTCTGTATCCACAAAAACAATGAGGTGTCCGATGGCACCTTAAAGACTAACACATTTATTTGGGCAAAAGCTTTCGTGGGTAAAAAACCCACTTCTTCAGATGCATGGAGTGAAAATTACGGATGCAGGCATAAATATACTGACACATGAAGAGAAGGGAGTTACCTTACAAGTGGAGAACGAGTGTTGACAGGGCCAATTCAATCAGGGTGGATGTAGTGCACTCCCAATAATTGATGAGGAAGTGTCTTCTATGGAGAAAACACCCATGGATTCTAGAGCAATAGCACAGAGAACCAGCTCTCTGGACTCTTCACCCTACTAGCACAGTTCCCCAGTAGCCCTGACGTTCCTAGCTTTCTTCCCTACCTCCCAGTTAGAGCTGGTGGAAATTGGGATTTTTCCCTGTAGAAAACTGACTTTTTGCTGAAAAACACCTTACAAATATTTTGGCCACATTCTTGAATTTCAGTTTCCCGATGAATATCTTAGAAAAGCAGACACTTTTGCAGAAAGTGTGCAGTTAGCTGAAAATCCAGTTTTCCTTTTAAAAAAAGTTGATAGATGTTTTTGATCAGCCCTGCACCTAGTACTGGTGCCCCAATCACTGCAGCCATGGTGCAGAGAGCTGGGAACAGGCATTCAGCTCTGGCATCGACTCCTACATGGATTTACACTGAAAACTGACAGGTTAGGGGTGGGGCAAGAACAACATACTGTGTTTCGTAGGTTTCAGAGTAACAGCCGTGTTAGTCTGTATTTGCAAAAAGAAAAGGAGTACTTGTGGCACCTTAGAGACTAACCAATTTATTTGAGCATAAGCTTTCGTGAGCTACAAGCTTTCCCTAGCTACATTCCCATCACATGAATCCCCAACCGCACAGGATCCTCATAGAGGGAAAAACTGCTGCTCAATCCTTCCACACTTCCTAATCCAGTTTCCACGACTTTCCCGCTCATTCATCAGACTAAATGCTAAGCAGAAAATTTGTGAACTGTAGCCTATAGGCCATATGCCACTGTAAATGAAGTCAGTTTTATTATTCACTTAATGGCAGTAAAATTGATCCCTATTAGGTCAACAGTGAACATTTTTAGAAGTTCTGATACTGGAATGTTTTATAAAAAGAAAAGCAGAAAATATTGGAAAAATTAAAGAAGCAGAAAGAAATAATGAGATGTAAACTAGAATCTGTATCTGACAAGTCCAGATCTAATAGAGTTAATGTGCGAGCATAGCTATGGGTCACATTAGAATCAACATGATCTTAATTACAATTCAAACATCACTATTCTTTGTTAACTACAACACTTGCAATTTATGCAGAAACTTAGGGCCGGTCTACGTTACTGCTTAAATCAATGTACCACAGGTCGCTCAGAGGTGTGAAAAAAAAAACACACCCCACCAGAGTGACACAAGTTACAGCAACTTAAGTGCTGTCCACACTGGCGCTATGTCAGCGGGAGAGGCTGTACTGCCGACATAACGCGTCTTCACCAGACGTGCTACAGTGGCACAACTGCACCGATGTAGCGCTGACATTCCCTTAGAAAATTGCAAGTTACACCAGAGTCTAAGGTCACAGTCCTGCAAAGATTCAAGAATGTGTTTAGCTACATGAATGTGTGTACAACAAGGAGTCCGGTGGCACCTTAAAGACTAACAGATTTATTTGGACATAAGCTTTTGTGGGTAAAAAAACACTTCTTCAGATGCATGGAGTGAAAATTACAGCTGCAGGCATTATATAATGACAGATGAAGAGAAGGGAGTTACCTCACAAGTGGAGAAGCAGTGTTGACAGGGCCAATTCGATCAGGGTGGATGTAGTCCACTCCCAATAATTGATGAAGAGGTGTCAATTCCAGGAGAGGCAAAGATGCTTTTGTAATGAGAAGCCACTCCCAGTCCCTATTGACGCCCAACTTAATGGTGTTAAATTTGCAAATGAATTTTAGTTCTGCAGTTTCTCTTTGAAGTCTGTTTCTGAAGTATTTTTGTTCAAGTATAGCCACTTTTAAATCTGTTATAGAATGTCCAGGAAGACTGAAGTGTTCTCCTATTGGCTTTTGTATGTTTTCATTCCATACATCTGAAGAAGTGTTTTTTTACCCATGAAAGGTTATGCCCAAATAAATCTGTTAGTCTTTAAGGTGCCACCGGACTCCTTGTTGTTTTTGTGGATACAGACTAACACAGCTACCCCCGATACATGAATGTGTGTAGTACCATTGACCACTACCATAAGTCAAGTTACTTACAAACGTAAGTGTTTGCTTCATGAGAGCCAAGAGTCTCCAACTGCCACTCTAACTAGTCATGGTTAATGCTCTTTTAGTTCCGGTAATGACTATATTGTTATTTGGTTTTCACTCTTTACAGACCGATTGTTTTAACTATTGCCTATTTTTTACTGGCAATAAATGTATTATTGTTGTAATAGAAACAATCCCCCTTCAATCCTTTCTTTTCCTGACTGTCCAGGAGATCTAGCCTATCTTACTTCCTTGTTGCTATCCAGAGATAAGGGATGAGTGTGCCCCTCTTCTACCCTGCCCATCTCTATTGCAGAGATATAGGCTGTCAGAGTAATAAAAAACAGTCAATGAGATGGGGACATATTAGTGAAAGGCTCCAAAGATCCTGGTGATTTCCTAGGGTGGGTGAGGGGTGGGGGGCAACAATCTGTATCATGAGCTCCCTACTGATTTTTCTCGCTCCAGCATGCCCTATCTGGAACAACATAGAAACATACTGTATATTTCACTCTGTCATTTAAGAATACATGCAGTTTATTTCATAATGTGAGTAATTTTGGTAAATTTATTATGTGTGTTCTCAAACATGGATTGTGCCTCAAAAGAGCACTTTCTACAAGATCCTTCAAGCTGTTAAATCTGAGTAGTTTGAGTACAAAACTTCCTAAAACCTAATTACAGTGCAACTATTTTTTTTTATAGTTGAGTTATTCTCTTAAATCCCATTCCTCAATGGGGAACAGCACACGTTTAGGAGTTGAGAACAAATGTGTAATGTGAGAACAGAGAGATGCATGAAAATGAGAAATATGGATGGGGAAACAATAATTTCTAAATCTGTCTCAAGTTATAAACCAAACGTTTTATTTACATACATGCATTAGGCATATTACTGTTGGAAAACAATGTATGCCCTTTCCAATAAGTTAAAAAATACAAATGAATGTAGTGAGAAAAGCAGCACCAGGTGCCTTTTTAAAAGTAAAAGAAGGATCCTATAACTGTATTTGAATAATTTTTCTATCTGGTGTCCATTCTTACAACAATATGGTATAACATGAAGCTGAAACATTTCTGCTTTCTAGACCAGAGTCCAGTTTACATTAATTCAATTTTCTAGTAAAAGGGAAACAAAACCAAGAGCAAGGAACAGATATTTTAAAAATTACTGATAGCTTCTGGCGTGATGAAGCTGCTGATATTTTTGTATGAAATCTAATGAGTTTGTGATGCTAAAGGAGTGTACTGTAAAGCACGTGTAAGTTTCTTACTTCTGAATATGTGCTATATTTTAAAAGATGAGGTAGGCAGTAATCACCCCAATGCTCATTGCTTGAAGGTATCCTTGGATACCTCTGTATTCACATACAGCGATATATTTGTATGTTGCAAGCTATGGTAATTCTCCAGGCCTTGCCTAAACTACTTGTTCTTTGATTCTAAATATCTAATAATTAACCAGCCGGGGAATGCATGTCCCTTCACTTTGTTGTCACATTAGAACATAAGAACAGCCACACTGGGTCAGATCAAAGGTCCATCTAAGCCCAGTATCCTGTCAGTGGCCAATGCCAGGTGCCCCAGAGAGAATGATCAGAACAGGTAATCATCAAGTGATCCATGTCCCTGTCGCCCATTCCCGGCTTCTGGCAATCAAAGACTAGGGACACCATCCCTGCACATCCTGGCTAATAACCATCGATTAATTTATTCTAGTTCTTTTTTGAAGCCTGTTATAGTCTTGGCCTTCACAACATCCTCTGGCAAAAGTGTTCCAGGAGTTGACTGTGCGTAGTGTGAAAAAAGTACTTCCTTTTGTTTGTTTTAAACCTGCTACCTATTAATTTCATTTGGTGATCCCTAGTTCTTGTGTTATGAGAAGGAATAAATAGCACTTCCTTATTTACTTTCTCCACACCAGTCATGATTTTATAGACCTCTATCATATCTCCCCCTAGTCATCTCTTTTCCAAGGTGAAAAGTCCCAGTCTTATTAATCTTTCCTCGTTCGGAAGGTGTTCTATACCACCAATCATTTTTGTTGCCCTTTTCTGAACCTTTTCCAATTCCAATATATCTTTTTTGAGATGGAGCGACTAGATCTCCATGCAGTGTTCAAGATATGGGCATACCATGGATTTATGTAGAGGCAATATGATATTTTCTGTCTTATTATTATCTGTCCCTTTCTTCATGATTCCCAACATTCTGTTTGCTTTTTTGACTGCTACTGCACATTGAGTGGATGTTTTCAGAGACCTATCCACAATGACTCCAAGATCTCTTTCTTGAGGGGTAACAGCTAATTTAGACTCCATTATTTCATATGTATAGTTGGGATTATGTTTTCCAATGTGCATTACTTTGCATTTATCAACATTGAATTTCATCTGCCATTTTGTTGCCCAGTCACCCAGTTTTGAGAGATCCTTTTGTAGCTCTTCACAACCAGTTACCAATCCATGGGAGGACATTCCCTCTTATTCCATGACAGCTTACTTTACTTGAGAGCTTTTGCTGAGGGACCTCGCCAAAGGCTTTCTGAAAATTTAAATACACTATATCCACAGGATCCCCCTTGCCCACATGCTTGTTGATCCCCTAGTAGATTGGTGAGGCATGATTTCCCTTTACAAAAACCATGTTGACTCTTTCCCCCCCAAAATTATGTTCATCTATGGGTCTGACAATTTTGTTCTTCACTACAGTTTCAACCAGTTTGCTCGGTACTGAAGTCAGGCTTACAGGCCTGTAATTGCCAGGATCACCTCTGGAGCCCTTTTTTAAATATGGCATCACATTAGCTATCTTCCAGTCATTTGGCACAGAAGCTGATTTAAATGATAGGTTACAGACTACAGTTAGTAGTTCTACAATTTCACATTTGAGTTCCTGAATATCATCTGGTCCTGCTGACTTATTACTGTTTAGTTTATCAATTTGTTCCAAAACCTCCTCTAATGACACCTCAATCTGGGACAGTTCCTTGGATTTGTCACCTAAAAAGAATGGCTCAGGTTTGGGAATCTCCCTCACATCCTCAGCCATGCAAAAAATTGATTTAGTTTCTCCGCAATGGCCTTATCATCCTGGAGTGCTCCTTTAGCATCTCGATTGCCCAGTGGCCCCACTGGTTTAGCAGGCTTCCTGCTTCTGATGTACTTTAAAACAATTGCTATTACTTTATTTTACATTACATATTATGTTATGTTTTGCTAAATATATTTCAACACACTATTTAAACTTGCTTGTCTCTACCACCCATCTGTCTTCTTTCCTCCTAGGAATTTCACAGATAAATCACTTTGTGTATGCTCACCAAGGCCCTGATTCTGCCAACTGTTCTACATAGGCAGACCCCTATGCCTGCAGAATCAGGGCCTAACCAACTGCTTGGGTCATGTTCTTAGAAGTGCTGTGTTTTGGAGAGATTGTATCTGGCCATAACATCACAGTACTAACCAACGGCCCACCATATGTGCTATTACGATGGCTAGCACCTTGAATTGTAAAACATATTTTGGGCCTGTTATTGTCTACAGCTTCCTGGTAGTAAGATCTAGGATCTTAGGATGCATTTTTAAAATGAATAAACCAACTACTGAGCTTGAGAGGGTTTTTTGTTTTTTTTTGGGGGGGGGGGGAGTGCTAGACAAGCCCCTAAAAAAAAACACACCACACTTTGTGGCTTGTAAGGGATCAAACCAACAAAGTTACTGGACAAAACTGCTTGGTAAATAAGGAAGGTAGGTAATGGAGCCAAATGAAACTACCACCCCCCAATGGCAGTAGAAGGAACAGAGCCTGGAAATGTCTCTCTGTGGTCTTGCCACCCAGCAAATCCATGACATTTCCTTCAGAAATCCCCATGGAAGAAAAATACTGCTTATTTCTGAATTTACTTTTGATCAGCAGCTTCCCCCCACCCCTCATCAGCCAGAACAAGAACACAAAGGCATGATCAATGAGTCAATGGCAACAAGGGTGGAGAGGCCTTCCATGTGGATGCCATAAAATCCAAGGGTTTATCTGAGGATCCTTCTCACCCTCACAAATGGAGAAACATGCCCACTACTTATATCTGGTCCACAAATCACTCCAGACCTCCTGAACCTGCATGAAGGGGGAAGAGAGTTCTATTTTCCACAGTTTAAAAGTTAAGGAAATATTTACTTTCCCCCATGCATGTAGTTGTGTTGGAAGGGATGGCTTGCTCTATGAATACAAGACAGGAACACAAATATTTATATATATATGTTTTTTCTACACATGTCACTAATCTCTCACTGAAATAACCAGAGATTAAAGATATCCCTACTAGAAGATTGGAACTGTAGTCTGGTGCAATCTTTATTCCTGAGATTATGGAAATTGTACTTGCCAGTGCTTCCTAGGCCTGCTTGATAGAATTACTGGTATTTTCAGCACTTCCTTCATGCTTCCTCCTTTGCAAGTACCCCATTTTTTTGTTCATCTCTTTAGATTTTTATATTAGATCACATTTGAAAATAAATCTTCTTAAAACAAAAAATGTGTCTGCCCTTTAGTGATGGGAATTTATGTATCTAAAATACACGCTGAATTAGTTGGTCAAAGAAATTTGGCTTGTTTTGAATATCTCTTTCTCAGTGCCTGTCACAACTAAATTATCCTGCACGGTGTTAGACGTATTATATAGAACAGTGTTACCTAAAAAATTAACTCCTGCCCATTTCCCCCCCGCCCCAAATCTTTTTAAAATTGTGTTTCCATATACATCTGGACATGGGCTTTGTGTGTGGATTTGTTGACTTCTGGCAGCAAGGAATTAAACAGGGGCTGTTCCAGTCAAAACTACACACCGGCAAAGATTGATTGGTGAGTTCCAGATTTTTTATTTTTTTTAAAAAACATAACAGTGATCTATTTTGGGTACAAATACCCATATAATGTGATTTCTTTAGTGCATATGCAGAAAGAAAGTTATGTGTATCAATGAGGGATAAACAGTCCATAGTAGCGAAACTGTCTGAATCCTACAGCCTTTCTGGACACATTTGAACTATGTTGATGAAGCCATAAAATTCCTTCAGAGAATTTCTTACCCCACAGAATTAATTTCACTCAGTAACTCTGAGTTCCTGGCAAAGAAACACACCCTTCCTGCAGGATTGGTTGGATTTTAAGGCTCCAGAACAGTGGGAACAAGTCATCTCAAATACCAGGTCTTTGGAGACCCAAAGACGGGTTCAGTATTGTGAATAATTGCCTATATCTGGACAAGTGAATACCACCATGTTAGATGCAGAAGTCATGACTTCCAGATGATCAGGACTATTTGGATTCTAGACATTTATTTTCTTACTGAGATAGAAAATACATGATTATTACATAGTCTATGGTAGCACTGACCAACGGTAACACATGCCTACTTTCACTGGTACTGTATCAAGAATGCTTTTTGTTTTGTTGAAATGGTAAGTACTTAATGAAGGAGATGAATTTCACCAATACAAACATAGTTTCTTAGGAAAAAAATCATAAATAATGGAGTTTTGCAACTGAAAAGAGTAAATATTTCCAGTTTCAGAACCAGTGCAAATAAATGTTCACTAATGTGGCTACTAGTTAATAAAACTATGCATCTGTACATAATAGAAAGCAAAAGAGAAAATACTGGCAAAGAATGTGATTAGATTTGTTTTTTCTACCACAAATTAATAGTTTCAAATGAAGGAGAGTTTCCCTCTGCCTCTTTCAAATGCATAAATCATATTATTTCCTCTAGTATCAAAGGACCTGAACTAGTGTTCACTGAAATCAACACTAACTTTTGATTGATTTCATTGACTGTTAGGTTAGTCCCCAAAAAAGTCAGTGACTGCTTCTAGGTTAGAAAGACAATTGGATTGTCAGTGCTGAGTGACTAGTTACCCATATAACAATATGGGGAAGTGATTAACTATTTTACGCCACTCCAAATACTGATCATCTGACTTTTATATTTAATTATGTTAAAAATGGCAGCTGATGCAAAGCCCATTGAAATTAATGGATATCAATCCCTTGACTTTGTTGGGCTTCGGATCAGCCCCATAAGCACCATTTGATGAGTGTCACATTTATTGTGTCATTGTGATTCAACAGGTCTCCTATTATTTGGGTGAACAGAAGCTTGCCTTTATGGGGATTACAGGTAATGTATAATTAGGACATTTTTAGCAATTATATTTTTATAGCCCACCTGGATTTTTAATACTTCTGAGAAGCTAATATATATACATAGAAAGGGTAGCAAACAAAATTCTACTTCCTTGGCAGCCCACTATGGTTATAAATCTAAACAAATTAAAGTGACTTAAAGCAAACTCAGTTTCAACCTTTATATGATGTTAAGTGTTACACTACTCTGGAACAGTGGTTCCCAAACTTGTTCTGCCGCTTGTGCAGGGAAAGCCCCTGGCGGGCCGGGCCAGTTTGTTTACCTGCCGCGTCCACAGGTTCGGCCGATCATGGCTCCCAGTGGCCGCGGTTTCCTGCTCCAGGCCAATGGGAGCTGCTGGAAGCGGCGGCCAGTACATCCCTCGGCCCGCGCCGCTTCCAGCAGCTCCCATTGGCCTGGAGCAGCAAACCACAGCCACTGGGAGCCGTGATCAGGCAAGCCTGCGGACACAGCGGGTAAACAAACTGGCCCAGCCCACCAGTGGCTTTCCCTGCACAAGTGGCGGAACAAGTATGGGAACCACTGCTCTGGAGCATGTGTATTTATAGTAAAGTATTGTAGGTCAAGAGAATAAGGAAGTTTTAATATTCTGTAAGTAGTTTTCCTTCGAACTAAACTGGACCCAATCTTGCAGCCTTTACTAAGAGCTTGTCTAGCCCTCTCATCGACATAGTGCTCTCTACACCAGGAGTTAGGTCGGTATAACTGCGTTGCTTAGGGGTGTTGATTTTCCACACCCGAGCGACGTAGTTATACTGACATAAGTTGGTAGTGTAGACCACGGTTGAGGTTATAAGGCCACATCTATACTACCACTTATGTTGGCAAAACTTATGTCACTCAGGAATGTGAATATTCTAACCTCGAGTGACAGAAATCATACCAGCATAAGCGGTAGTGTGCACAGTGCTATGTCGGTGGGAGCTCTCCTGCCGACATAGCTACTGCCGCTCGTTGGGGGTGGCTTAATTATGCTGATGGGAGAACTGACAGCACCAAGTGGCTACATAAGAGATCTTACAGCGGCGTAGCTGCATTGGTACAGCTCTGCTGCTGTAAGCTCTCTACTGTCGACATAGCCTGAGTTTCAACTTCTTTGCCAGAAGACTAAGCTCTTGCAATGGGTTCTATTTGGGACTATACCTTCAATCCACAAGGAATATGGCAGTGCACACAGTAAGTGGAGAATCTTGCTACGAGTACATTACACCAGTGCTTTGTGATCTGCACTGGCTGCCTGTGGGTTTCCAAATGCAGTTTAAGCTGTTGGTTTTCACTCACAAAGCCCTAAGTGGTATCGGACCTGCCTATCTGAGAGATTGCCTTTCCTCACTGCTGCAGGAGAGATCTATGGTGGCACTCAAATTTGATCATCCTTCCCCTCAGTAAAGAATAATGGATTGCTACTAGGATATTCTCTGTGAGGGGTCCTCTCTTGGCTTTGGCAGATGATCCCCATCCTGGTCCAAAATAGTCTGGATTTGTTAGTCTTCTAGGCACACTTCAAGAGGAGGGAGATATTGTTTAAGAAATGTCATTTCAGGTTTTCATTTTTCAAATCTGAATGGCACTATTATCTAGTTTATTTAGTTGTATTATGTGGGATTGCTGCTGGCTCTTGTCTGTTATATGGCTTGTCTTTTAAGTAGGTGCCTTTCTGGTTTCTAATCTAAAATAAATAAAAAGTTATGGGATTTCAGGTGCTCAGCACATTGGAATCAGGCCCATAGTTATTAAACTTTCTGAAAATAAGCTATTGCTTTGCATTAAGTTAATAAGCTATTGCTTTGAATTAAGTTAAGAGCAAAACTTTGAAGATAGTTGTGGGAGTTCTCCCTAAATAATTCATTTTTCTATTAAGGATTCCTGAACCATCTAGTATAATTATGGTATTATATTTTTGCACTACGCTCAGTACAAATATGTTATGGTGAATTCTATCTCTGTGTAATACAGTTGTTTATTAAAGCAACATTTCTCTGATGGAGATAACTTTTGAATATTTGTTTAAAATACGCAAGATCTGAGCAAATAAAGTTTGACATAGACATCTAGATTACTTTCTATATTTATCTTAAGCTGTTGAGACATAGCCTTAATAGTTTATGGTGCTGGTTTTCGACTTATTCTTATACTGTAAACCTATGCTAGTCAATGAACACAGGAAGATAGATATAAACACAAAATAGGAGGAGACATATTATATATAAAATGTTATATAGTAACAGCAAACTAAATTCCACTTCTATGCAAGATAAAAAACTTCACTTTAGCTGGAGCAATGCTAACTACTGTAAGAGTGAAATGTTTTTGTGATTTTTTAAAATATATTTTCTAATTCACACCATCTATTTTGAATCTTGATAATGTAATTTCAAGTGCAAGTAGTACAGGATGTTGAGCTTTCATTAGTAGTGAGCATTAATTTTAAATTAGGAATAGAGACTAATTTGATTCCAGACTCCAGATTAAGTTTTACAAATGTATAAATAGTAAAATTTTTAATGTAATGTATGCACAAGCTTAAGCTGGTTTTGTGATTAGTTTTAAAAGACATTGTGGAGTATATATGCAATGTGTAAACCAAATAGATATTTACTAGTTTAAGACAAGTCACTAACCTTGTACATATGCCCATTAGTTCAACACAAACTGATTTAAACAATGACATTTACCATCTCTCTTTTGCAGTGTTTTAAGACTTTTGGAGAGGGGGGGTAATAATTATGACCCACACACACTAAGAAAAATAACATTTCAGTGTAATGTTTGGAAAAGGTCATGACTCCCTCCCACCATTTGTCTTATTTTTTAAACACATTCCTTATGTCATCTCAAAATGGGACAAGTCCTGGAAGTTGCCAAAAGCCTGCCAGTTGCAGCATGGCACAGAGACAGGTTGCTTTTATTTGACCTTCCCTAAAAACCCATGGAGAGACCATTCTGGAGACCTTCTAAAACAATATTCACGGAGGAGATTTTGAGGGCAGCGCCTAGCAGACAACAGGACTTAGGACAAGTGCAGGGTGTAAATACTAATGGATCATTCATCAGGAACAGGACTTTTTTCAGCACATACTGTGATAAGAGGTTTTAAGATTAGAACTAAGCTTTAGTGCTTAAAGATAGGTTGAGAAGAGTTCTTCACCATAGATCAGCTAGTTTTATCTTTAAACTTTCAATTTAATTCTTCAGGTCCTTTTTGCTTTAATTACATTACTAACTCTGCATTAACATATATATTTATATATCATTATGTTAGGTTTCAGTGGCTTTGATAAGTCTGTTTGAAACAATGCTGCTGGGTTATCTGAGCTACAAGGTAAGGCCTATTGGGTTTATTCTTTGGAATCAATTCTCCATTTGATAGATTTCTCTTAATGCTAAGGGGAGTTTACACATGATCATTGACAAGAGACAAGATCCCTTTGTAAGGCAGTTTACTACTTACAGGTTGACTGAAAGATAAAAATGATTATCTTTCAATTACCTGTGACTAATTGGTCAAGAAAAATGTTACTTATAGTTACACTGAAGTGCATGACTCATTCATGATTTATGAAGTTTACAATGGGTCTGAATCAAAGCCCATGAAGTCAATGGCAGTCTTTTCATTGACTTCAGTGAGGTTTTAATCAGCCCGATGCTTACTTAAGAAAAGCTGTAGAGGACTGAGAAATATCATGGTACCAAAAAGGTGAAGGAAGAAATAGGCATCCAGATGCTCAGCTAATGTAAGTCACCCCCCCCCGCCCAATCAAATTTAGTGGCACTAGTTCAATTTACACCAGCTGAGGACCTGACAAGTAGCACTGTATAGATTTGTAATGAATACAGATTTGCCAAAATAGGGCAACAATTTGGGGGCAAATTACTGTCGTCTTTTTTCTGAAGATGTGTTATCTACATCTCCCAACAGGTGTCAAGGTCATTCAGGAAATGGTGTTGATTCAGCAATTCCTTCTGATGCTGGATTGGCATTAGGGAGCACTGTGCTGTTGGAAAGGCTATCTTTCATGAAAATGAAAGCCATGGTCTTGACTGCTTTTACTTCATTACAAATCAGACAGCACTTTTCAGAAGAATGGGAGTGTTAGGTGTTACATTCTAATTTGGACAATTGCACTCTGCTAATTTAAATGTTCACAACCTTTTATTTGGATAGTGTATTCTTCTCTACTTCCTGCCCTAAGCCACTGGATAGGCTTGCAGTTAACAGTAAATATATATATATATATAATAAAACTTTCATTCCAGCTGGGGCTGCATTTTATTAGTGGGTGAAGTGATAAACGTTATTACAAGGAGGAGGGAAAAAAGTTATTCTCCATAGCCTCTGAGGATAGGACAAGAAGCAATGGGCTTAAATTGCAGCAAGGGCAGTTTAGGTTGGACATTAGGAAAAATTTCCTAATTGTTTGGGTGCTTAAGCACTGGAATAAGTTGCCCAGGGAGGCTGTGGAATCTCCATCATTGGAGATTTTTAAGAGCAGGTTAGACAAACACTGTCAGGGATGGTCTAGATAAAACTTAGTCCTACCACGAGTGCAGGGGACTAGATTAGATGACCTCTCTAGGTCCCTTCCAGTCCCATGAGTCTATGATTTATGTACATCCAAAGTATTCAGGGAGCCTTTGGAATGAAAAGCTGTAAACAGGCACCTTGCCCCAGATCCACAAAGGTATTTAGGCTCCTAACTTCCATTTATGTCAAAGAAGTTAGGAGATTAAATACCTTTGTGGATCTGGGCCTTTGGTACTTTTGAAAATCCCACTAGGCATCTTTGTTTAATTGTCTAAATACCTTTTGAAAATTTGCTCCTTTGGCCTAGCAATGCTGAACAGAGCAATGCCTAAATACCTTTGAAAATCTGTGACTAAAATTATTACAAGAGGCAATTGAAGAAAGTAAATGTAAAGGCAAGAGAGGCCTACCTTTGTGTCTGGGCTTAAATGGTATAATGCAAAAGCAGAAAGTCTGACAGATCTATAGAGGATGGCATATTGTCTCAAACAGCCTTTCTTGTTTCTCAAATGTATTAGGTATCATAATAATCAGAGCAGAGGACTGGAAGTCAGAAATCTTGAGTTTCACTTACAATTCTTCTACTGCCTCTCTGTGTTGGTTAGGGACAATTTTCAAAGGTGTCATTTGGCGGGGGGGGGTATAGTCATATCTCTATGGTCTTATTTTTCAATATGTGGAGTACCCTCAACTCTCTCTGACATCAGTTCAAGTTGTTGCTGCACAATATCTCTGGAAAACTTTTTTTAAAAAATCAAGGTTCAGTTATCTGAAATTGGGCACTCAGGAATCGAGGCACACACAAATAGAGGGCAATTTTGAAAATATGGGGCCATATTTGTCTGCACCTCAGCTATTCCAACTCTAAACTAGGGATCTTTGCAAAATGTTTTGAGATCTGCTGATGAATGCAAGAACAAACTATTACACATTTGTCTTTGTTTTTTTTTCCTTAAAATGTCAAGTTCTCATTAGTTATATTTTTCTAATGTTTTGGTCAGAATTTCCTCACATAATTTGCCCTTTAATTTTTATTATGTGCTATTACAGTGAATTGTAAGAAGTCTGCATTTTGAGCTGTTTCGATAAAACAGTAAAATAAATGTCAAACAAAACAAGAAAAGGCTTTATTTTAAAAGTTTAAATATCTCATTGTGTGAAATGAGAGCATTTTGTGCTTTTAGTCTATGAGTCAATGGTATTTAATAACTAGTCAATCCATCAGAGTCAGAGTAATACTTTATTATACTTACCAAGTGATGATTGCCAGAAATGTTTTTCAAAGAGTGTAACATTTTTAATAATCTTAAAACTGGCTACTAAATTATAGCTGATAAAAAGCAGCTAGTACTGTTTATATAAATTAGGCATTGTCCATTATAAATATAAGTCTCTTGGTGGAAAAAATAGTACAATGAAAAACAACTGGTGCCAACATACTATTTATAAAGCAATGCCACTTTTCATTCTAAAGTTATTGGGCCAGATTTTCTAGGGCCTTGAACTTGTGTAGTTTACACCTGTGCAAACTTTATATAAACAACTATATTATCTAGCATTTTATCCCTACGCCCACTTTGCTTTTAAATGAGTACACAAAAGCAATGGTGAATCAGTTCCCTAAAGTAGTTCTTTATATCCCTGGAAAGTGGGTATAAAACTGCCATCCTGTTTTGGTAGCAATTTATATCCACTTTACAAGTTTAGTAAATTACTATACAGAAGAATGTCCATATTGAGTCAGACCAACGCTTCATTTGGCCCAGTATCTTTTCTTCCAACAACAGCCAATGCCAGATGCTTCGGAAGAAATGAACAGATCAGGGCAATCATCAACTGATCCATCCTGTTGTCCACTCCCACCTTTTGGCAATCAGAGGCTTAGGGGCACCCAGAGCATGGGGTTGCATCCCTGACCATCTTGGTTAATAGCTATTAATGGATCTATCCTCTATGAACTTATCAAATTCTTTTTTGAACTAGTAATAGTTTGGCTCTCACAACATCCCCTGGCAATAAGTTCCGCATGGTACAGGTCAGTGGAGAATCAGTCCCATAGGATCAGATAATGAGAAGTTGTACATTTCCTGAAGTGATTATTTTTATATCAGAGATCTGCATGGAGGCTAACCGTCCTACTTGATCTATTAACTTTAGGGCGGTCTCTCACAATAATACACATATCTGCTCCCCAGAACACTGTCTGCCAGACCCAAGACAGATCCTGTGTGATAGGACACAAGCTTTGTTCCAACAATCTGCAAGATTGAGAACCAGGTAGCAGCAGGATCTGCATGTCCAGAATCCCAAATAAAGAACTTCCTTTGTGTTTAATACACTTGTGTCCTTTTTTCTCTCTTGTGATGGACACTACCAATACAGTGAAATCTGTAGCAGCTGATCATCCTTTGTTAGGAAGCATAAAGAGAAGTCCCCTAGACAGGAAAATAAGCGAAGATATTTGTTCAGTAGGAACACATGGTGGGTGAGTTTATAATGAATTAAAAATTTGAAATTCAAATTTCATTTATTTTTTACTGTGCCCACAGTTAAATACAACCACAGCCTTTAATCATCCTTCTCCCATCACTTCTGTGTACAGTTACCACACAGAACATTTAAAACTATCCAACTATAGTCTCATTCATCTGTCAAAATACAATTCTTCTGGCACTATAGCAGCAGTGGCTTCTGGAGATGAAGGTGTGTGTGGGGTGGGGGGGTGGGAGGAGAGATTAGAGAATTTCCTTTTTGCACAACAAAGCTTGTATTTAGCATTCAGTGACTGAGTCCAATGATAGAATAATGAGGATTAATTAATTTGTTGAAATAAATGTCAGATCATTTATGTCTATTTTTAATTTATCCTACTACACTTCAAATTCTTGAGATATTGACAAGATCTATTCCACAGTGTACATGCTGCAGTATTACATTAACTAGTACGAGCTTCATGAACTTTACCTTTGTGAAGAGTCACTGGGAGCTGGATTCACAAGAGGACTTGGGTGCCTAAATCCCAGAATCGGGACCCACTGGGATTCACAAAACACTGCTCAGCAACCCCCAAACCTTGTAGGTGCTTAAAATCGCCCGCACCTACATTTTTGGCATAAAAGTTCCCTAAGGGACCTTTGCTTCTGCCTCTGAGCATATGCAACACAGTCCCATGTTAGGGGTCCAGACACCCAAGCCCTAAAGCAAGACACAAACCGGGGGAAGATAGGTATTCCTCTGCCTAACTCACCTGCAGGGCCCAATCTGGTAAACAGGTTCAGACCTCGCCTGCTAGATTTGGCACCTCTAGGTGATCTTACACAAAAGAGGGGGTGGAGAAGAGGACCTCCCTCTTAACCTTTAGCCCAGCAGTGAGTGTTCTCATCTGGGATGTGGGAGATCTCAAATCCAAGCTGTCTCTCCACCTGAGAGGGAAAAGAGATTTCAACTGGAGTCTGCTGTCTCTCAGGTGATGGCCTTAGTCACTGAGCTATGGGATATTCTTAGTATCTCCTGTTGAAGATGTTCCACTGTGAATACATTTTAAAAAAGTCATTGGAGCAGGAGGTCTGGATCCTGGGTCTCCTGCCCTCCAGGTGAGAGCTCAAACCACTAGACTACAGAGTTACTCACACACTTTCTTGCTCTCTTTGGCCCAGTGTTTAATCCACAGTTCAACAACTTCAGTACTGAAAGAATCACTGAGCCAAATATCACTGCCTATTCCACAGGGATAGCAGACTCCTGACAGAGTGATCTGGAGAGAGCTCTGTGAGGGAAGTCTCATGGAGTTTTCCCCTGCTGCTGGCCCCTATTTTAACTTCCCTGAGATATAAACAGAAAAGTGTTATGTTCTCTCATTTACCTAATCTATTGTTTTCTCTCCACCCACTCACCAGTAGGAACACTAGTGCCAAATCCTGCAGTCCTTTCTCAGGCACGACTCCCAATGACATCAATGGGAGCCTTGCCTACCACAGGATAAGGCACTTGGTCTTTTCAGAATGTTGCATATTTGTACATTGTTTGGGATGAATGATCTCTACTGTGTAACTCAGTGAAAGTCTGTTTCTGAAGTTTGGTATGTTCTGTTGTTTTAAAAAGGGAAACCTCTGGGAACAAGTTTTGCGAATACCCTTCCTCCTGGAAATAATCAATGCTGTCCCCTTTATCATTACAGTAAGTATCTGAATTAAGTGTCAGTGTCCATACCTGGGTGGGATTATGGGTCTGCTGAAGTCTCTGTTGACCTGTATGAGTGATGAGCAGGCCCTATTGGAGAGGCTAATTTAGCAAACTATGTTTTTCTTCTTGAAAAAAAATATTTAAAAAAGTCACACAGCCAACAATGCAATGAGCAAGATAAACCAGTTAGATGTAAAAGCAGAGAAAACTTGCATGGTAAAATGTTATCTACACTGTAAACTACCTATCTCAGTCACATGCCTTTGGGTATCATATATATTATACAGAAAGGAGTAATGTAGTTACCAGTTTTTACATCAGGAGCACACAATTTTATAAACACTGAATTGGATGTAGTTTCTTGGACAGAAAAGCTGTTAAGATGTATTTGTGTTTATTTCCCCCTCCTCAGATTTTCTGGCCTGCACTAAGAAACATATTTATTCCAGTATTTTTAAATTGCTGGCTTGCCAAACATGCTTTGGAGAACATGATTGTAAGTATGACCAAAAATAGTTAGGCAAGAATAACTTTTTTTTAAAAATGTCCATTTCTGAGTCTGTTGTCTTCAGCAAGGCTGTTGCTTTCTGGTCAGGGGACAAATTTGTCATGGGATTAATCACTTTCACAATTCAATCATGGAAATGCTTCTACATTTTGCTGTATCACCATTTCATATCAAATTTGGAAATATTTTCCAGTAGTTCCTCAGTTGGTGGAAACTGGCACATCACTGACTTCCAACAAGGGAAGTTCCCTGAATGGCCAACTCTTATGCCACTCACATGTATTCTCTGCATCAGGGGTCTAAAGAGCTGCTATGCCCCAGTTACTCCTGACTGGCATACGGAACCATCTGGGCCAGCTGATTAAATTTAGCACAGACTCCAGGATGCTCTAAACTATGCCAGGGTGGTCAATGACCCAGCCATGGAAATCAGGGAACAACAACTGACTACTTTGCACCACCCACTGTGCTCAGCAAATTTTAAGTGCATTTGGGCCGTTGTATCTTATCAAAATATCATGGAACTATTGTATAGGATCAGCAGATGCATTATTTAAAAAAACCATAACCAACCTGCTTTTTCTGTTAATATAGAATGATCTCCATAGAGCCATTCAACGTACACAGTCTGCAATGTTTAACCAAGTTCTTATTTTAATATCCACATTGCTGTGTCTTATCTTCACCTGGTAAGTAGCAGATGTTTATTCTTACACATTACGTTTTCTAATTTAAGCACATCGTATTAAAACAGATATAGTAGGAATATTGTTTGTTAAGAGATAATGTTGTTCCCATGCAAGGTTTTAATTAACAGGTAGGTCCAAGGCAGTGTTGATGTAGTGAGGTTGGGTGAAAAGGGGGCTAGAGTTATTCTAATTCTTATGAAAATTAGAGTTGTGCAAACACATCAGTAGAAAAAAAATGTAGAGCACTACTTCTGATCTCAGGGAGAAAGTTACTCAAGTACATTGGGCCCCCTGCACAGCTCCCCAAACAACTTGAGCTCTACTGTGGGGCTATAAAAGGGAAGAGGTTGGGGCTGGACTGGCACCTAATGGGTCTTCTTGTCCCTGTGCTCTGTGAAGATGCTCTCCATTCTAGCCTTCGTTAGACTGGTGAGACAGGTCAGGGAAGGGTCCACAGTATCAATACTTTGGCAACTCAAATGGTTCAATACTCTCATCAAAGTGAGTGCACAGAAAGTGATAACATTTCAGCTCATGGGTTGGAATAGCAGCTTCAGTAAGGTAGCACTACAAACCAATGGCCTACCTAAGTATACTGACTCCTTTCCAACAGCAGAGCTCCCTGTCAAACCCTTATTTCTCAGGCTGTTAGGAGGCGGTAGAGAAGGAGCAGTGAATGGGGAGGACCCTGTGCAGAGCAACTATATTTCTATCATTATTTACTGTGCTAGCCAGAGTGCCTGCGGTGTCACTGCATTGATAAAGCTCAGTCTGTCATTCTGGAGACACTGATTTGATTTTCTCCTGCTTTATTTCTCCAACCTAATTCTTCTGCTAGCCCCTTCACCCTTATGGTCAGGATAGAATAACACATGGCCTCTTTTAGTTCTGCCATTAATGTCCGTTCTTTAATCAGAAGAATTTGTGCTCTCTAGCAGCTCAAGGAATATTTCTATTTTTACTCCCTTCACTTACAGCCACATAACTGCATGAGGCCAGATCCTGCAGTCCTTTTCCAGCCATAATTCCTATTCAAGCCAAAACTTCTCATTCAACTCGCATGGCATTTTTTTGGCTGTGTAAGGACTGTGCCATTTGACCCACACTGTACATAATTAGGGCCCTAACAAAAATCAGCCCTTCCCCATGAAATCTGATCTCCCCTGCTGCTGGTCCTTCCCCCAGATGACTGCTCTTGGTGAGGAGATCAGAGGCACCTCCAGAGGCAGCACAGAAATGAGGGTGGTACGCCCTCACTTGTGCACTGCAGCAGCCTGGGAGCTGGGATCTGGGCATCCGTCCCTTCCCCCCACCCCCGCAGTTCCTGCCGCAGCTCTAGGCGCCGAGCTCCTGGCTTCCCCTTCCTCCCCCAGCAGCTCCTGCTGGGGTGGGAGCTTCTGCTCCCAGTGGCTGCACCTGAGGCAGACTGGGCTCGAGGCCTCCCCTGCTCCAGCCAGAGCTGGGGGCTTCTGCTCCCTGTTGCTCCAGCCAGAGCTAAAGGCACCATCTACTGCTCCAACATGGGCAGCCTGGCCATGGGACTTCCCCAACCGCAGCTAGGGCAACCCGGTATTGGGGCTTCCGTCCTCCCCCTGCTGGAGCGGCTTGGGGCTTCCATCCCCCTCCCCTCCCCAGCCAAGGCTCAGGGCAGTCTGGGCTTGAGGCTTCAGCCCTGCAGCTGCAGCCAGGGTGTGGGGCTTCTTCCCCCCAGGGGTCCTGCCAGGGTTCAGGGTGACCCAGTTGGGGCTTCCACCCTAGGGCTTCTTCTGGGGCTGGAGCACCCATTTTTCAAGGGGGCCCCCAGATTGGCATGGGGCCCCTGCCTTAATCTGTCACTGGCCTGGACTAGCAGCCCTGGCTGGGGCACTCCTAGTAGCATGGGGGAGATCATACCCACCTCCACCTCCCAGAATCTCCTCAAACTGAAGGCAGCTCAGAGAGCACAAAAGTGAGGGTGACAATCTTGTGATCTCCCCACACAACAACTTTTCAATTGCAACCCCTCTATGATCCCATTTTGGATCAAGAACCTCCCCAGTTACAACACTGAAATTTCAGATATAAACATCTGAAATCATGAAACTGACCAATTTTAAAACCCTCTGGCCGTGAAATTGACCAGAATGGACCATGAATTTGGTAGGGCCTATACCTAATGCTGTCACTGTAATACCAGGATAGTCCATATTGCATCTTCAGCCACAGTTAAAGTACAATATAAAAGACTCTGGAGCAAGCTGTGCTTTAATATTTGTTACTGTCCAACATTTCACTAAAGTGCTAGACAAATTACAAAGTATGCATCCACTTCACAGTGAAGCATGCTCTTTCTGGAAATAAAGCGGTTTCCCCGAGAGCTTGCAGTGTCCCTGCTTGAACAAGTATATGAGCTCCATTTGAAATGGAACATTGTGTTCGGGTCCAGGCATTTTGGTACCAACAGTAAAACGTAGAAAATGGCAAGTTGACCTACAGTAATTGTGCCTGGTTTCAACAGTTTCAGATACAGACACATTATAGATTATATGCTGACCTAGTGTTGACCCTGCCAGACAGAAAAATAAGCTAAATAAAAATTAAAAAAAAACACCCAATAACAATTGCTAAATAAAGCACTTTGGCAGTGACTTGTAGTATTTGTTGACATCATTTGCCTAAGATGAGTCTTGTGTTGACCAGGAAATTGTTTATATTATTTATTTGAACATACAGTATTGAGATTTATATATTTGGGGGTAGCCATTCATATATGAACTTACAGTGTAGAGCAGCACTGTAATGACTACTGAAATATTCGAACACACCATAGACAGCATGCCAAACTCATCTCCAGGGTAAGGTCTTCAGTTATGTTATATCCTTGGTGAATTAGGGTCAGTGTCTTTCTTTAGTAGCTGCTCTTATTTATGGCTTAAACAGAGGCCCTGCTGCAAAGCAACAGAGGGGAGTAAAAATGCCCCATTGTGGGCCAAACCCATTGTTGGAGAGTGTGCAAAGGCAGAAAAGAGAAGCTACTACCAGGCTGCCATTTCACATCCGACACAGAAACAGGCAGTGGCAAGAGTGGCTCTGTCCCCAAATGCACTGGGCCATATACCAGAGCCAACACAGAACCCTTCTGCAGGCACAGATTACTCTCCACCGCTCCCTTGGATGAAACAGGAAGAATAAACCAAATAGCTCCCCCTTAAACGAGTTACAGGATTAATTACAATACAGCCCTTCATACCTGAAGATTTATAGGTACTAAACACTTGTAGTTCCCATTTACTTCAGTGGGAATTGTGGATGTTCAGCACTTCTGAAAGTCAGGCCACTTGTCTTTATAATGCAGTGTATTAGAAGCCATGCTTATTTAGAAGATGCAGGAGGATAAGTAAATCCAAACAAGATATAGTAATTTATGGTAAATATGTTTTGAGGTTTTGTCTTACTTTACTCTGAAGATGAAATAACAAAATAGCTTCAATTGATACCCTCATAACCATTACAATTTCTGGGAAGTCAAACTTTTGCTTCATAACTGATTTATAAGTATTGATATATTAATTTACTGGTTGAGAAAAATGTGAGTTTGAAACCATATTTGATGCTCAATACATTTATGAGTTCAATTCATAAAATCATAGGAATGAAGGGCCAGGGGAGATGGAACAATTTTTATGGTGGGGGTGCTGAGAGCCATTGAACCAAACTATAAACCTGTATATAATGGAAACCACTTCAAACCAGGGGGTGTGGCAGCCCCCTCGAGTTCCAGCACCTATGTATAGGGCCGGAAGGGACCTCAAGGCGTCATCCAACTTCAGCCCCCTGCAGTGAGGCAGGACTATGTAAACCTAGATCATCCCTGACAGATATTTGTCTATCCTGTTCTTAAAAAACTAATGACAGGGATTCCACAATCTTTTTTGGTAATCTATTCCAGTACTTAAGTAGCCTTACAGTTAGAAAGGTCCCCCCACTTCCCCCCAATATCTAAACTAAATCTCCTTTGCTGCAGATTAAACCAATTATTCTTTGGCCTACCTTCAATAGACCTGTAAAACAATCCATCACCATCCTCTTTATAACAGCTCTTAGTATATTTGAAGACTTGTTAGGTCCACTCTGTCTTTCCTCGAGACTAAACATGCCTCTTCATAGGTTATGTCTTCCAAACATTTATCATTTTGTGTTGCTCTCTGCTGAACTCTCATTTCTCCATGTTTTTCTTTGAATGCGGCACCAAAACCTGGACATAGTATGCCAGGCAAGGTCTCACCAGTGCTGAATAGAGAAGAACAATTACCTCCTGCATACAGCACTCCTGTTAATACACCCCAGACTGACATTAGCCTTTTTCAAAACTGCATCACATTTCTGGTTCATACGTCATTTGTGGTCTACTATAACTCCCAGTACTACTGTCTAACCCTTTATTCTCCATTTTGTTGTGCATTTGATTTTCCCCTCCAAACTATAGTACTTTGCACTTGTCTTTATTGAGCTTCATGTTGCTGATTTCAGACCATTTCTCCAATTTATCAAGGTCATTTTGAATTCTAATCCTGTCTTCCAAAGTGCTTGCAACTTCACCCAATGTGGCGTCATCTGCAAATGTTATAAACATATCCTCATCCCCCCCAATGTTGACTATTCCTTGTAACCCTATTATCCTCTAGGTGCTTACAGACTGATTTTTAATAAAACTGTTCCAGTATCTTTCCAGGTATTGAAGTTAGACTGACTGATCTAATTCCCTGAGTCCTTTGTTCCTCAGAATGTTTGCTCCTCCCTAGCCCTCTGGGATCTTACCCACCTTCCATGAGTTCTCAACCATGACTCGAATGGTTTGAAGATTCCTAGATTTCAATTAGTTCCTTAAGCCTAGGGTGAATTTCATCAGGCCCTGATTACTTGAATACATAGAATTCATCTAAATAGTCTTTAATCTGTTATTTCCCTATTTTCGCTTGTGTTCCTTCCACCCTGTTAATATTAATTGAGTTAAGCAGCTGGTCATAATTTACCTTTTTAATTAGACTGAAGCAATATAAGCATCAAGCACTTGAGCCTTCTTGGTATCTGGTATTAGCTCTCCATCCCCAATAAGTAGTGAACCTCTTCTTTCCTTCATGTTTCTTTTGTTCGTAATATGTTTATAGAACCTCTCCTTACTGCCTTTTTTGTGCCTTAGCCTTTCTGATTTTATCCCTGCGTGCCAAGCTATTCTTTTATACTCATCCTCATTAATTTGACCATGTTTCAACTTTTTATAGTGTTCCTTTTTGATTGTCAGGTCATTAAAGAGCTCCTTATGCAACCATCTTTTCCTCTTCCTATTCTTTCCTTCACATCAGCAGAGTTTGCTTTTGTGCCTTTAAATATTGTCTGAGAAACTACCAACTCTCCTGAATTCTTTTTCCTATTAGATTTTTTCTCCCACAGGGCACTACTTACCAATTTCTGAGTTTGCTGAAGTCTGCACTTTTTATTTTTTATTTTTTTTAAGTCTATTGTCCTTATTCTGCTGCTCTCACTCCTTCCTTTCCTTAGAACAATGAAATCTCTTATTTCACCCAAGTTGACTTCTACCCAGTACTGGGTTTACCATGGCGCTGGGCCCACAATCAGAAGGGGCCCTGGCCAGCCCGATCCTCTGGCTGGCTCAGCCAGCAAGGAAAGCTGCCCCCACTCCTGCCTATTCCAGCCCTGCCTCTTCCAACCCATGCTCCGCCCCCACCCTGCCCCCACTCCAGCCCTTCCACTGAGGACTGCAGCAGGGGTTAGGCGCCCTGCACTCACTGGGCAGCAGTAAGTGGAGGACTGACCCGGCCCCAGCCTGCTCCATGCCTCCGACTCCCAGCTGTGCCACCAGTGAGTGCTGGGGGCAGTTCCCCCCTGCTCCCCAGTCCCAAGGCTGGGAGCCAGGGGAGCAGAACGGAGTGGGCTGGGGCCAGGTCACTCCACTCCAGGGCAGGAAGTGAAACAACCTGGCCCCAGTCCGCTCCGCTGGCTCATTCTGGGGGGCGGTTTCTCCCTGTTTCCCAAGCCTGGGGAGGAGATGGAGCAGTGGGGAAGGGGCATGGGATGGGGAAGAGAAGGGGGTAGGGGAAGCAGGGGCAGGGGGAAAGACGCAGTGGGGAAGGAAGGGGGTGGGATGGGGAGGAGATGGAGTGGTGGGGAAGGGGCATGGGATGGGGATCCCCACCCAAATGAACCCCACCTCCCCTGCACCAAGAATCCACCCCCTCCCCCCCGTGCTGAGCTCCAACCACTTTCACTTGGTCCCCCCTGCAGACTCCAATTGCCCCTGCAGTTAGTTTCACATATAGGGGGCTAGGCATACTCTTGCCTCTTACATGTGTGCATGGGTGCTGGGCATCACGGGTCTGGGGGGCATTGGGATCTGTGGGGGAAGTCTCTGGGTGAGTGCATAAGGGCAGGGCACTGGGCAGGGGACAGTGTAGAAGGGGCGCGCTGCCAGCGCAGGCCATTGTGCATCTAGCAGTTGTGGGTTTGTAAACAGTGTCCTTGTGCTGGGCTGGGTGGTGCCACTCCCACTGCACTGCACCTCATTGCCCACAACTAGCCCCTCGCTCTGCAGACCGCCTCCCATCACATGCCCTATTTTTCCAGTGAGGGCCCACAAATATGTTTGGTGCCGGGCCCACAAAAAGTTAATCCGGCCCTGCTTCCACCTTCAGCTTCACAACCAATTCCTCCCTGTTAGTCAGAATCAAGTCAAATATTACTACCCCCTGGTTTCTTCGTCCACCTAATGACACAAGAAGTTGTGCCCAACACATTCCAATTACTTATTGGACATTGTGTGTTTTGCCCTAGTACTCTTCCAACATATGTCTAGACCTTTGCTTAAAGCCCTGAATAAACGGAGGCATGCAGTGATTCCTTCCCAGGACTGCACCATTCAAGGGGGAGCCTCCAGACATAATTGGAGCTCAGAAAAGTACAATTCCTTCCCATCTCACCCTTGCTCCCAAAGGGATGCAACTTCCTTCAGACCTATACTGTGTGCTGATTGTTTCCATTCATGCTGTCTCTCAGGCTGATTCACTGGAAAGGCAGAGCCCAGCCTAACTCCCATTTAAGATTTTCAGTGGGACTGAAGGAGTACATAGGTCTTGTGCTTGTCTCTTACACAAGTGAATTTCAACCAAAGTACAGATCAATTCAAAGACCTGACTGTGTAAATAACCCCTTTGTTCTTAACAGATGTGTTCCTTTGAACACCCCACCATCAAGGAAGAAGGGCATAGTGTTTAAAAAACTAACCTCCTTTAGAGGGGAAGTGAAGGCTGAAATTAGACCTTTTTAAAATCAGCAGGTCCAAATAGCCAGCTCTTTCAAAACTCTTGGATGCATGTTGATGAGCTCATCAAACCATTAATATTGATTTTCAATATGCATTGGAGCACTGGAGAAGTTCCAGATGACTGGAAGAAATCAACTATTCTGCCAATTTCTTAAAAGAGGGTAAACAGACTGTCTTGGGTACTTATTGGCCTGTCAGCCTGACATCAGACCCAGGCAAAATAACAGAGCAGCTGATACAGGATTCAATTAATACAAAGAATTAAAGGAAAAGAATCTAATTAATGCAAATAAGCATGAGTTTCTGGAAAATAGATCTTGTCAAACTAACTGGATTTTTTTTTATAAAGTAACAAATGTGGTTGATAAAGGTAATAGTATTGACATATACACTTAGACTTCTTTAAGGCATTTGACTGGTACCACAAGACATTTTGATTTTAAAACTAGAAGGATATACAATTAACATGAAACACATTATATGGATTAAAAACTGGCTAATTAATAGGTCTCAAAATGTAAGTGTAAATTGGGGGTTTTCATTGAGTGGGCGTTTCTCCAGTGGGGTCCCACAGGAATAGGTTCTTGGTCATATGCTATTCAACATTTTTATCAATGATCTGAAATAAAACATAAAATCATCACTGACAAAGTTTGCATAAGATACAAAAATTGGGGGAGTGATGAATAATGAAGGAACAAGTCACTGATTCAGAGTGATCTGGATCACTTGATAAACTGGGCATGAGCAAACAAGGCCTTTTAATACAGCTAAATGTAAATATGTACATCTAGGAACCAAGAATGTAGGCCATACTTACAGTATGGGGGAATCTATATTGGGAAGCAGTGACCCTGAAAAAAGACTTTTAGGTCATGGTGTATAATCAGCATAACATAAGCTCCCAGTGGGATGTTGCAGCCAAAAGAACTAACAGGATCCTGGGATACATACAGGGGAATCTCAAGTAAGAACAGAGTGGTTATTTTACCTCTATATTTGGCACTGGAGCAACCACTGCTGGAATACCACATCCCATTCTGGTGTCCACAATTCAAAAAGACAGTTAATAAAGTAAAGAGGGTTCAGAGAAGAGCCAAGGAAATGATTAAAGGAGGAGAAAACATGCCTTATAGGATAGATCAAAGAGATCAATCTATTTACTTTAATAGAGAGAAGGTTAAGGGATGACTTGATTACAGTCTATAAGTATCTACACAGGGAACAAATATTTAATGATGGGCTCTTCAGTCTAGCAGAGAAAGGTAAAACACGATCCAACGTCTGGAAATTGAACCTAGATAAATTCAGACTGGAAATAAAGAGTAAATTTATGACAGTGAGTAATTGACTATTGAGACAATTTACTAAGGGTGATGGTGGATTCTCCATCACTGAGAATTTTTAAATCAAGACTGGATTTTTTCTAAAAGATATACTCTAGGAATTATTTTGGGGAAGTTCTATGGCCTGTGGGGATACAGGAGGTCAGACTACATGATCACGATGGTCCCTTCTGGCCTTGAAATCTATGATTCTATAACAATCATATATATTTTTGTATTCTCTAAAAGTAAGTGTTTTCTGTGTTTTACTCTGTTAGCTCTGCAGAATCTACACATGTAAGGAGGAGTGAGCTGGAGTCATTGAAGACCTGTTTACTAAGTTCCAAACAGTTTTATCAATGCAAACCTGTCAAAAATCAGTGTTTCCAAAGCATCACTGAGGGTATCATTTTCCTTCAGAGCACTTACTACAGCCTGTTCTGTGAGGTAAAGTAGGTAGCCAGCTTCACTTTCAGAACCTAGTTTGAGGTGTGCAGGGCTTGCAGTTAGTTTCATATAGAGAGGGCTAGGCATACTCTTGCCTCTTACATGTCTGCAACGTGAGTGACTGGGGAGGCATGAGGAGCTTCCCTGCCACACACACCACTCCTCCCCTCACCCACTGCATGCAGCCCACTAAAGGCCAGGCACTATTTGAATCAGGGACTCTGGGAAGTGCAGAGACTGCTTATTCCCTAGTATCCCATGGGTGCACAGTGCCTCAAAGGGAGCTGTGAAGGAGTAAGGACATGGCCCTTCCTTCCCCACTCTGGTGAGTGGAGCAGGACTACTACACAATGGAGCATGCTGCACTCCTAAAGGTCACAGATGTGGGCTTGCTCCCACTATATGCCAAGGACTTTGGGGAGGCATTCTTTCTCACGGGTCCCAATACCTCCCATGGGGATGGTACAGCACTGCACCATCCTTACTCTGGACTGTGTCCAAAAGGCACAATCTATCCTAAAAGAACATCTGAAATCAAAGTCTGAGAGGCAAGAAATACTGAACCTCACAATGACAACCGTAAGGTTGTTTTTGCAAAGTAGAATTACACTTCAAAGTTAGGATCAAACACTAAATATATAAAAAGAGCACCTTCTTACTCAAGTCTGCTACCTATGTGTATCTGTCATATCTGCTGACTTTAGGAACAATCAAGTTTTTACTACTGCTAGCAGCCCCCAGGTCTCAGCTAGGGGTTGGGGGGGTTGGTGGAGAGGAGGAGAACAGACAGGGTAAGGGGGCTGGCTTTCAGCACCCCCACTATTCAAAGTGTTCCCACGCCACTGACTATAGACAATTTATATGAATTGTATTCTGCCTCATTCATCATGAGCAAAACTATCAGTTAATATCTGTGGTTATGCATCAGATCCCAGGCTGAACTTGCAGGGCAAGTAGTTAGAAAAGTCATCGTTTGGTTATATTTGATCAAACAGTCAATAAGAATAGACATAGAACCTCACAATAGCATTTGTAGGGAGCTAGTTTTCAGACTACTCTCTGTAATATAAATGTCTTCGTCAGGGACATATTTCTAAAGATGCCTATGACCTTGTGTGTGTTGTGGTGAAACAATCACTCTGAATATAATTTCAGTAGAACTCTGAGCTACATTAGGAACAGAACCCCTGCTATATTCCACTCCTTGACAGTCTGTTTGTGCATGTGGGGTAGGAGTGGTTGGCAGATACACACTTGATACATTCAAATTTGCTTAACCAGTAGTTTGTTCTGTATGTGGCAGTACATCTAAGGATTTCTCTTTATTCAAGAGACTTTCTTACTTCAAAGGCAGTACAAACTCTCCAGTAAGTTTCTTTAGGCACATGAATTGTCCTCCCAAGAACAGCATTACGTGAAACAAAAAATATTTTTACTAAAATAAGTGTCCTTATCAGACAGAATGTTCTGTGATAGATTGAGAGAATATAGCATAAATTATAGTACTTACAGAGTTTGTTGTGAATCATTTATCCACTGAAGGCTAGCACTCATTTAGCAAATGAAATATTCACCAGTGACTTATTCAACAAGCTCTATGGACAGTCAGAGTCACCCCCCCATCCACAGCACTGAATCAATAAAACACTTCATTGTTTTTTAGCACTAGTAATCATAAAAAGAGCTATGAGCATATAATGAGAAGGTTGCTTTGGCAGCAGACTGTCAGAGGAGTCAATGTTTTATGCTTAGCACTATAAGAAGCTTGCACAAACTTTGCCATAGAAAAGGTCCAGTAACTCAGGCCTGACCCAAAGCTCATTAATGTCAATAAGATTCCCAGTCCCTTAACATCAGATAATCAGGATGCTTCCAAATACTGAGCTGCATAATACAGCACACCAGACATGTGTTGTAGTTTTTTTTTCTTTAAAAAGAGGTCCAACAAAAAACAAAAACAACTGCAAATAAAATCCTTAGGCAAGATTCTTAGCTAGAGTAAATCAATGTATTTCTACTGAAGACAAAGACACCCAGGTTTACCCCCAGCTGAATAGCTAGACAAATGTGGTGTGACACTAGGATATAAGTATGGTCAATTATGAGTCATAGGATAAGACATGCTTTTCGGCTCTGGATAATCATCTAGGCCCAGATTCTGAAAGGTATTTCGATGTTGATTTAAATGGGAGTGCAGTGTCTACATGCCTTTGAGGATCTGGGCCTAGATGATTATCCAGAGCCAAAAAGCATGTCCTATCCGATGTCTCATAATTGACCATACATTACTATTTTGTCACATATTGCACTCAGTGTTAAGGGCCCAATCCTGCAACCTACTCTTTTGAGAGTTTTGCATCCAAAGAGACTACTGGGTTGGACACTAAGGACTAGATTTACAAAGGAATTTAGGCATGGTGATGCTCAGCCTAGCTTTTAGGGACCTAAAACTACTGGGATTCACAAAGCCTGAGTTCAAGGCTTCCTATACAATAAATTGGGAGAGATAGGTGCCTCAGAACGGGGTTCACAAATGCTAGCATGCTAGGCAACTCCCTGCCTACGCTAAGCAATGGGAGATGCCCAGTGGAGGGGTGTATTCTGAACCTCAGCCCCTCAAGGAGATTGGTGCCTAAGTACAGGCAGGCTCCTTCCTCTGCTTGGTATTCTCAGCTGCAAACCCTCTTGGAGTTAGGTGCCTATCCACTTTGGGGAAGGGAGGAGGAGCTGCCTGATAATCACTTTTAGCCCAGGGGTTAGGGAACTCACCCGTGATGTGGGGGTCCGTCAGTTCAACTCTGCCCTCCACCTGAGGTGTAGAAGGGATGTGCCATCTCTCAAATGAGTGCCCTACTTACTGGGCTATGGGGCATTCTGATGTGGGGCTTCCTTTGTCACTTCTGAGGGAGAACGAGGAGCCTTTGCAGCATGCCTGGAAGGTTGATAATGGTACATTTTTACATGTTCATTGGTTGTAATCAATGTGCTATTTTACTGTCTTACATCGTGCCAATTCTGGAGTCCTTCACAGGCAGAGACATGAAATTTAATGAAAATTTTACCCATAAAGGACTGTGAATTATTGCTCATTAGGCAAAGTTATGGGAAAGAATGTGTGAGCCAGATCCTCAACTGGCTTAAGCATAGTTCCACTGAAGTCAATAGAGCCACACCAGTTTACACCAGATAAAGATCTAGCCTGTCTACCTGAAGTCAGATATTTGCCCAGATATTTTATCATCTCTACATTTGTTCATATGTCATTAAACTTAAACATTGTTACTGGACCAGTGATAATAAATTGGTCCTTTAATCAATGCAGAAATCGAGTACAGGTTATGAATCAACATTCTGCTTAGAGAATCCTGTTAAAGAAATAGCGTCTGAACAAAATTCAGTCAATTGTGTGGTTTAGGGTTCGACTATAACAAGGTCACATTAGTAGCTAGGTCAATTGTAATTTCATGCAGGTCTCACTAAGAGTTCAGGAGTTAGCTAGCATTTCTGCGTGTTAGCATCTTCTATTTAATTATTATTAATATGCAAAGGGCCACAGTTTCTTGAACTCAAGTTACTGATCTGGACACTAGATGAAGAGCCCCTTAAGAAGGGACAGCTTGAAAGAATAAGTACTGTTGACTGGAGGCAAGCTATTTTAATATAATGATTAATGGTATCATTAGAGTCCTGATGTTTTCCTTGTGCTTTAGTTTCTCTAGTCCCCGTACTCCTGTCCCCTCGTTCTGCATTTTTAGAATGTTGCAGCTTAAAATGAACATCCTTGTAACAAAGCTGAACAGTTTGAAAGTTAGGCATGATTTAGCTCTGACATTTCCAGTCATTTTACTGCCAGATGCCAGTTTTTATTTGTATTTTGAGGTCCTGGATGGAACCCACAAAGTTATCAGCCAGAAACTTTTACACAAGTCCTGCAAATGTGCACTTTAATGCTTGTACCACAAACTGGATAACTTCACATTTGTTGGCTGTATATATTTTAAGATTTGAATTACATTTAAAAAACAGATCATGTGTAATCTGGTCTTAATTTGCAATATTGCATCAAATGTACTTTATTTTAGGATAACAATTCATTTTGCTATTAAATGTTACAGGTCAGTTTGCCAAATTCATTACATAATTTGAAGTTATACATTCCCTGTGAATAAAAGAGATTTAACATGTGGAAATTTCCTAAATTGCTTCTCTTTGCTTAAATTGCTTTGTAGAAAAAATAAAAAGAACAAAATATAAAGCCATGACCATATATTGCATTGAACCTGCAGACTAGGTCTACTGGTATTTCCGGGGGGGGAACAGAGTGTAGGTTGCTTAAGTATATTTTTAGTGCAGTGAAGAAAAAACAACAATTATGCACTTCCACAATAAACTCCCTTTCAGTCCTAACATGGAACCATTCACAATATGCACGTCCATTTCCTCATAATCACTTAGATTGCATAATCTACCTCAGCAAGATTAATATATCTCACGGACAAACATGTTTACTGCTAATATGAGGTTTCCAGAGAAACTATAATGCTAAACAGTAATATAGTTCACAACTAGAATGGGGTGTATATTTTCTTAGTAGACATATAGTCCATTGTATTGTGACCTCATCAAGGAATAATACCAACATTCTTTCATTAACTTCTCTATGATCTCTCCTTGAAAAAATACTGGGTGATCCTACCATTTATTTTATTCTGATAGCACTCAAACACACAATGACGATTGCGGGCCCTTTGTACTAAAACCTGTACAGAGACAAAGGAAGTCCGTCACTGCCCCAAAGAGTTTACAGTCTGGACTATATGCAGGCAAAACTCCCACTGATTTCAATGGGAGTTTTGTCTTAATAGGAATTGCTGGAACATGCACATAATTAGTGTATTAGAATCTTAGGGCTAGATTGTGCAACACTTATTAATTTTGATGAGAACTTGCTCACATCAGTAGATCCAATGACTTCAATAGCTACACAATGTAGCAGCTTGTAAATTTAGTACAGAAACTCTGTTAGTTCTTGTGTTAACCCTGTACCATTTCAATTTGATAGACTGGCAAGATTTTAATGTGTGTAATGCCATTCCTTTTGTTCTGAATGCTTCTTTCTTTTGTATAATGTGGTATAATTTTACATTTTAAACATTTAAATATGTATACGTCTTTTTAGTTCAAGCCATTTAAAGAGTAATTCAGGGAACATGTATTCTATTGTGCAGTAAAATCAGGATGCAGAAAGTATGGAAAGCGAATCAGATAGGGTACCTACCAAACATGGTTTCCATAGAAACTTACATAATTGTAGGCTGATCTCATGTAATTTCAGTTATTAATTTGGTGGTGCGTAATATTTCCTTTATTACTCTCTTTAGAGTTTTCCATGTGGTTATTTCTAAGATCTAACAACACTGGTCAAAAATCTTTTTTGATGCCCCCTATGGAGAATTCTTTGTTTCTGCTTTTGACATAGCTGTATCCAGAGGCAAATGAAAGCAATGGTAACTACTTCAGTGCGTTGTGGCTCAGGCTTGTACAGATTTACAGTATATAAATCAAAAGTACTTTCTAACTAATATATATCGTGGCAGTCATCTTTGTCTACCCTAATGCTGAAGAACAGCATCTCTTTACTTTATAGAGTCAATAGGAAATTAACAATAAACAAGAGTCCACTCTCTTGAAACTAGAGAAACATTAAATTAACTAAGACAGTTTGATAGGGGAGTTTCTTTTTGATTCAAGCTGGGAGCTGAATAGGAGCTGTCTGTTATGCATCATCTCTAAGTGACAATCAAGGCTTTGCTGATGTTCTAGTACAGGTAGCAAGTCACCTGCTAGTTTGGAAATCAATAGCACCAAACTGAATTTCAGATCCAATTTGATTCAGGCAATGAAGCTAGGCAATATAGATTTGAATAGGAATTCAGAAATTTGAATACCTCCCTCCCCCACTCATCTAACTATTACTTCTCTTGAATAAATACAACTCCGATACATTTGCAATATATATACACACCCAAAATTTGGGCCGCTGAATGAAGAGGAAAACTAATGGAATCAGAGGGTAAAAAAATGTATAATTGTTTTTTTAATCCTGAAATAAGATTTGGTTTATATGCTCGCACTTAAAAGTCATGTTGGACCTGTATCAGGTGGTGGTTCTTCTCTGGGTTTGGTTTTTGGATAAAAAACTAATGTCAAAATTAGCTTCTTGCACCCTCTATTTCATCTGTCATTGAACTTCTTGCTAGCATTTACTACAATATATATCCCAATCTTCAAGGCCAGCTAAATGGTTTCTCCTCCAGTCACATACAATGGCAGATCCATAGTTGTTAGACTAGTGGGATCTTTGTACTGCTGTTTCTGATTAACTCTGAATGATGGGAGTTTGACTCTATGGGAGTTGGGCACATAAGAGCCTCTGAAACTCCTAGCTTCTGTTGTTAAGATGTATAGCGATTACTACTTGGTGGAATAGTTTCCTTGTATCCCATTCTAAATTGAAGTTGTGCTCTGTGTCTGATAAGAGGGAACTAGAGGGTCAGCAGTCAGAATGAGTGAAATGACAGCACTAGATTTCAATAAATTTTAACATAACATTTACCAAGTCCTTTTGTCCAGCAGTGGATGTAACCAATCACATTAATCTCAGCTATGTCACTGAGGTGTATCAGCGTCTCTGGCTCCTGTCCGGCAACCTGTTTGTATTCAGTGAGTTCAACTACTACTTCTCAATCAGCATCGTCAATCAGGCACCACAGAACTACTTAGTGGACCTTCAAGTGATATAAAAATGGCGCTCAGATTAATATATATATTAGGGCTGTCGATTAATTGCAGTTAACTCACGCGATTAACTCAAAAAATTAATCGTGATTAAAATTGTTTATCACAATCAGTTTTAATTGCACTGTTAAACAACAGCATACCAATTGAATTTTATTAAATATTTTGGATGTTTTTCTACATTTTCATATATATAAATAAAAGTGTAATTATTTTTATTACAAATATTTGCACTGTAAAAATAACAAAAGAAATAATACTTTTCAATTCACCTCATACAAGTACTGTAGTGCAATCTCTGTTATGAAAGTGCAACTTACAAATGTAGGGGTTTTTTTTACATAACTGCACTCAAAAACAAAAATGTAAAACTTCAGAGCCTACAAGTCCACTAAGTCCTCCTTCTTGTTCAGCCAATCGCTAAGACAAACAAATTTGTTTACATTTACAGGAGACAGTGCTGCCCTCTTCTTATTTACAATGTCACCAGAAAGTGAGAACAGGTTTTTGCATGGCACTTTTGTAACCGTCACTGCAAGGCATTTACGTGCCAGATATGCTAAACTTTCATATGCTCCTTCATGCTTCGGCCACCATTCAAGAGAACATGCTTCCATGCTGATGACATTCATTAAAAAAAATGCATTTATTAAATTTGTGACCGAACTCCTTAAGGGAGGATTGTATGTCTCCTGCTCTGTTTTACCTGCATTCTGCCATATATTTCATGTTATAACAGCCTCGGATGATGACCCAGCACATGTTCATTTTAAGAACACTTTCACTGCAAATTTGACAAAACACGAAGAAGGTACCAATGTGAGATTTCTAAAGATAGCTACAGCACTTGACCCAAGGTTTAAGAATCTAAAGTGCCTTCCAAAATCCAAGAGGGTCGCGATGTGGAGCATGCTTTCAGAAGTCTTAAAAGAGCAACACTCCGACACAGAAACAACAGAACCCGAACCACCAAAAAAAGAAAATCAACCTTCTGCTGGTGGCATCTGACTCAGGTGATGAAAATGAACATGTGTTGGTCCACACTGCTTTGGATTGTTATCAAGCAGAACCCGTCATCAGCATGGACGCATGTCCCCTGGAATGGTAACTGAAGCATGAACGGACATATGAATCTTTAGCGCAGGAGTTCTCAAACTGGGGGTCGTGACCCCTCAGGGGGTTGCGAGATTATTACATGGAGGGGTCACGAGCTGTCAACTTCCACCCGAAGCCCCGCTTTGCCTCCAGCATTCATAAGGGAGTTAAATATATATATAAAAAAAGTGTTCTTAATTTATAAGGGGGGGGAGGGTTCCCGCATTAAGAGGCTTGCTATGTGAAAGGGGTCACCAGTACAAACGTTTGAGAACCACTGCTTTAGTGCATCTGGCACAAACATCTTGTGACACTGGCTACAACAGCACCATGAGAGCGCCTGTTCTCACTTCAGGTGACACTGTAAACAAGAGGCAGGCAGCATTATCTCCTGCAAACGTAAACAAACTTGTTTGTCTGAGTGACTGGCTGAACAAGAATTAGGACTGAATGGACTTGCATTCAAAAATAAAACAAGGAAAAATTTTAGAACCTGCATTTCTTAATATAAATTCTACATTTGTAAGTTGCACTTTCACGATAAAGAGACTGCACTACAGTACTTGTATTCAGTGAACTGAAAAATACTATTTTTGTTTTTTTACAGTGAATATCGTTGTAATCAAAAATATAAAGTGAGCACTGTACACTTTGTATTGTGTTGTAATTGAAATCAATATATTTGAAAATGTAAAAAACATCCCAAAATGTTCAAATAAATGGTATTCTATTATTGTTTAATCATGTGATTAATCGCTTGACAGCCCTAATATGTGTGTGTGTGTGTGTGTGTGTGTGTGTGTGTGTGTGTGTATATATATATAATATATGGGCATATAAAATTTATATAGTGGTTGGACCTGTGCAGGTGTGCATGAGTGGGGGAGAGAGAGACAATACAAAGAATCGTCTCTGTGCTTCTACCCAGGGCTATTTCAAAACATCAGTTTCTAAGCAGAACTGCTCATTTAAAATCAATAGGGTATTCTGCTTTAAGAACCAAAATTATATGTTCCATAATGTAGCTCAGAACTGCAGTTCGAGTACAGCTAGCAGCAGTGGTTCTAACCATCTCAAAGGATGCTGGCAGAAGTAGGGCAAATAGCCATGTCCCTACACATGTCCCTACACATGTCCCACTGGTCAGAGCACATACTGCGCCCTCTCCAGAATGCTGTGTGCATTCCGGGGATCCGTTCCCCTCCCCACTGAGAGAATTCCTAGATGAGTCAGCAAGAATTCATCCTAGAGGCTTTCCCGCCTTGAAACCGCCTTCCAGCACAGACTGTGACTGTAAGCAGATATCCAGCCTTTAGTCACTTTGCTTTCTGAAGTATGAGCAGGAGACTTTGACTGGCATCCTAAGTATCTAAGGGGTCCCCCCTTTTTTAAATCCAAGCAAGTGCACACTGGTGAGCATAAGAGTAGGTATCTATTATGGAAGGTATCCAAACTCTATCAGAAGGGTCTGGGTATTTGCTGAATGGTGAACAAGGTGTCTTGGAGCAAAGTCTCGGAAGGGAGACTATTAATTTAATTTTTTTTAAAAGAAAAGGATGATGAATGTTTCTCAGTTTCCCAAGTCAGCATCTATGGCATCCCATTTGGGCATTTAGAAACCAAATCTTGAGCAACATCTGTTTCTGTTATGCCTGATTTCAGCTAGTAGTTTAGGAAAGCATGTGGAAGTCAGTATTATATCCAAATGAAGTTTCAATTTTTGGTGGGTGGAATGTATTTATCCAAACTGGGATTGGGCCAGGACATTTGGTTTGGCTCAAAAAATTATGCAGACTCAGAAAACCACAGACATTCAGGACTTTAGTGTTAAGCTTATCAAAAAGCTGACACATTGAGAACCCCACTGATTCCTATTAAAACACTGCGGGGGGAAGGCTGTTTTAGTACAGACTCAGCAGTAAGATCACCAATCATCAACACCACTTCCTTCAGCATGTGGATTGAAGGCTTCTAAGGAACTGCCAAGTACTGGACCTATTCCTTCTTTATGAGCTCTCATAGGATTACAGCACAAGGTAACATGGCTGGAGGCCATTGACAGGGCTCAATTCCTTTCTAATTTAGACAAGGTAAATTAGGCATAACTACTGAAGTTAGTTTAGTTACACTGATGTAAATAAGGGGAAAAATCAGGCTGATGGTATATAATATGATGTAATATGGGTGCATTTTGTAAAATCTAGTATTGGTAGTCCATCAAGCTGTGAAGGAAAGAGAAGCCAAGTGGATGGGGATAGGGGAGAGGAGAACACTACTCAGGTACAGAAGGAAAATCAAATTAATTGCACTCAAAAGTGAGAGAGGCAGGAGTACATTCTGTGAGGTAAGATGTGGGAACTAAAATAGATCTGGACTGCAATCAAAGACTGTACATAGCAAAATATTGTACCAAAATATGAGTAGAAGATCTTTGGTTTAATTTTTTGGTTTGCCAGGACAGACAGAAGGTAGGGTTGATTGCAGGTACCAGCCATAGGACAATTTAACAGCAGTGAGTGCTACTGGGTTTTTCATATCACTCTTTACATGAAGGTATTAAATTTCACATCTGATTATTTCTTGGAAACAAATAGAAAGAACTGATATCAGGTGCTGTCCCTGAAAATATCATTTTAGACACCAACAGACAGAGTGGCATGTTTACCAGGGGATCACTAATTCTGATGCTGTTTTACTACTTAAAACTCAATTCGACTTGAAGTCATAACAACTCACCTTTGTCCCAAAAGCCATGAGCGTGCAAACATCAAAAAATATATTTCACTGACTGATTCATAACATACTGATAAATTACTCACAGTATAACACAGGGATTTTGTCAACAAAAAGCCCCTTATTAACAATGTGTCAGGTAGTGTACTTACCACCCGAAGCGCCTCCTTGTGTCAGCGTGCTATGCTGCAAGGGCCCTTGTCTCCAGTACTGCAACCATTTGCTTCTGACTAGGTCTTCCATGGCTCAGCCCTGTGGCCAAGCCACGTGAAGTTCAGTCCTCTTCTGGGTAACGAAAAGGTCCAACTTGAAAGTTCACAAAATGTCCCAACAGAAAAGAGTCTTTAGCCCCTGTCTTGGGCTATTCCTCAGCTCATTCTTGTGGGGCAGAGCGGGAGTCAGTCTTCAGCCCAACTGAGAGTTCAATGTTTCTTCCATTGGGCTTGCCTACACCTTCCTCAGGCCTGGTAGGGAAACCAGACCTACCCTCTACTTGGGTTTTGGCCCAGGCAGCCAGTATTAAGCAACTAGGTCTGCTTCTTAGACATGATGCTGTTTCCCTGGTTCACCTCCTATCCCCAAACCCCCTTGTACTGCTTCCCCACAGCTTGTATTTAAACAGTTTCCCTTTCAATCTCAGGCCTCTAGTTTCTTCCTACATTCTCCCATTCCTCTGCAGGTGTGCTGGAACAATTTGTATAGTGGGGATGCTGAGAGCTATTGAACCAAACTGTAAAACTTGTATCTGATGGAAACCACTTCAAGCCAGGGGGTGCAACAGCACCCCTAGTTTCAGCACCTATGCTCTTCTGACCCCCTTCAGCTGGACAACTCTCTGAGAGGTTTTTCTCCACAACAGAGTCCTGCCTCCATTGCAGTCTCACCCCTACTGAGTTCCCTTAGCTTCCTTATAAGGCTCAGGTGCCTAATGACCCTTACTTAACTCTTCCCCCTCACACCAGAAGGTAATCAGTCACAGATGCCTTAACCCCACATTTAATAAGTGATGGAAGTTAGCCCCATCACGGAGAGGAGTTGACTCTGACCTTTAAAATGTAGACTTTTATGCTTCCTCAGTTTCTAAATGTGGAATTGATGATTTAGCCCATTATATATCACAGAATAAAGTTATGAACACATAGCCTTCAATGTTGCTACAAAAAGAAGAGGACTTGTGGCACCTTAGAGACTAACAAATTTATTTGAGCATAAGCTTTCGTGAGCTACAGCTCACTTCATCGGATGCATGCAGTGGAAAATACAGTGGGGAGATTTTATATACACAGAGAACATGAAACAATGGGTGTTACCATACACACTGTAACGAGAGTGTTCAGGTAAAGTGAGCTATTACCAAAAGGAGAGCAGGGTGGGGGGGAACCTTTTGTAGTGATAAACAAGGTGGGCCATTTCCAGCAGTTGACAAGAACTGTCAGTTTGCAAATTAATTCCAATTCAGCAGTCTCTCGTTGGAATCTGTTTTTGAAGTTTTTTGTTGACGAATTGCCACTTTTAGGTCTGTAATCGAGTGAGGCTTGAATTTATTACGAGAGTGTATAGATGTTTCCTTGTCGCAGTTTGGAAGCAGACCAGCTGCATCTCATGCAGCCGGCTCACGGTGAAAGGGTGAGGGAGTCGGTTGGGTCCACGGGGCAGGGGCCCAATTAAAAGGTCCGGTGGGCCTGGGGTAGACGGTGGGCGAGGCACGCCCTCGCGCAGGAACCAGTCGAGGTAAACCCGAGCAGCGGGCGGCAAAGCGGCCTTCACCTCCTGAAGTACACGCTGGGGAGTACGAGGTTTGGAGAGCCCCATGCGCTAAGCGAGCATCAGGGGATCCAGCCAGTCTTCCCGGTCGTAGTCCAGGAGGTCTCCGACTCTTGTGACTTCTGCCAGGACCAACCTCTGGCACAACGACGGGGACTCTGCCACTTGCGCGCGAAGCTGGGGGTTGTGTAGCAGGGACTCCGCGAGGAGACCTGCCCCCTCGGTGGCCGACACGGACCTGGTCATTAAAAGCAGTTTCCAGGTCCGGAGGAGGTTCTGGTAGAAGACCAGCAGCCCGGAGAGGTCTCGGGGAAGACCTCTCGGATGGAGATAAAGGAGCTGCCGGTCGTATCGGAGCCCTCGGAAGCGGCGCAGGAAAGCGTGCGCCAGTATGCTCCACGCTGGACTACCTGCACCATAAAGGAGCCTCTGCAGGGCCTGAAGGCGGACGACATAGACCTGAGTGTATGTAAGCCCCAGGATGATGAGAGCCTTATTCCCTGTAGAAGGAAGAGAGGCTGCTATAGATTAATTAGAGCACCTGAAGCCAGTCACCTGATAAAACCCCCCGGCTCCAATCAGACAGTTGGAGAAGTTGAAGTAGAGTGGTTTGCTGTTGGAGCAGAGAGCAGTTTGAAGGGAAGCAGAGGAGAGTTTGGAGAAGTGCTCTGGTGGGCCAGAAGACCAAGACCCTTAGTAAAGGGAAACCCGACTTGTGCAGAGCAGAGGGACTCCACAGACACAAGGGGTTGGGAGAAAGCTGGCCCAAGCAGAGAGAGGGCAGGAAGCCCCACAAGCTGAAGGGCTGGAGAGGGAAGTAGCCCAGGGGAAGGAATCGCTAGTTCAAGTGGTTTGCTGCTCTCCCTAGGGCCCCTGGGCTAGGACCTGGAGTAGAGGGTGGGCCTGGGTCCCTCCCTCTCCACTCCCCTTCTCTGCGATACTAGTGGGACAGTTAATACCCCAGATCAGGGGTGAGAAATGGTGCCCTGAACCCCCCCCCCCCAACACGAAGAGAAAGCGTGGGACCCATCATAGTAGTGCCGGCAATTTGCCACAATACACATACATAATAGTGCAAATGACTGAGTCATAGCAATTGAGAAAACCAAACTAATTGGTATTCATTCAGTAAATACTTAAGTACAAGATGTGGGTTGATTTTTGCACAGTGAATACTTAACAGGCATGAAATCAAATTGCCAGTTCCTCTGGGCACAGAATACCATGCCTAATTACATTTTGTAGCCACTGTGTAAATCACTATGATCACCGTGATATTACAAAAGGGTTAGGAAATCATATAAGGGGCATGGATATTTAAAGGTATCAATTTCATATAATTGGATACATTTTCTTGTTCTGCTTGACTTTACCATGCTAAAGAAAATTCTTTTGCTCCATAATAATTTCAAGTCATTTTAATTGACTACGTTCTATTAACCTTCCCCAGTCTTGAGGCATTTATCATTATGAATGGATGGTTCACATATAATACGAACCTTAATCAATGATTGTTTATTTGTGTGAAAACAAGAGACACAGAATGAAGGCTTTTAATTAGTTTGCTTTGCAGTTTACAGAGTGGTTATATTAACAAATTAGACCAAGTCCTATATTTTGCAAACTCATTATTCTGCAGTGAGAACAAGAAAGTAAATGTGAATAATTGTGTAGGGAAAGTCAAAATAAAATTGTTTGTTCTCTCCCCCACCCCCTTTTCAGACTGTGTTAATTAGACTTGGTTGTATAATGCAAAAAGAAGGATTTTGGAGCATTTGCAAAATCAATAATCGAGTTGTAATCAAGACCTTGTGTGTTTGCTTTGTCCAAGTATTCTGGCACAGATAAGAGCTTTTAGTCTGTACTAAGTACTGCCCTTAATTATTTTAATAATAATAATAATAATAATAATTAATAAAAAGACTATTTCAGCTATTGTCATAGTATGATCTGTCAGTAGTAGTAATGCATAATATGTAGTGAAAGTATATTAAAATATAAATAAAAATGAAAATTCCCATAAACTAAAATCTGAAACAAAATTTTGAAATTCAAAGTTTTGAAATTTTCCAGGAATGTGCATTTTCTGCAAAAGTTTTGTTCTGAAATCAATGAACATTTCCCACAAGAAAAAAAATGTAAGTTGATTTTTTAAAATGTTTTATTTTAAAAAAAAATGGAATTTTTCACCAAAAAGAAATAAGTCACACCAGCTGTAGTTGACAAGGCAAGAACAACTAAATTAACTCTTTAGTAATTCACTCAAATTGAAGCCTTCAGTATTTTGGATAGGCATGAGTCAAATATTTTGCAGCCAAGCCATATGGCACAAAGGTGAATATAAGGATGTAAATAAATAAAAGTGGTCCTCCTAATAGTGGACATAATGCAATTATGGATCTCAGAATACTCAGTGTGTTATTTTAAAAAAAAAAACAAATCACCAGGTTTTAGCAGACAAACTTTTATGATTCAAGCAAATTTCTTAAAAAAAACAAAAAAACAAATTTTTCATAACCAAGCTTTAACAGTTTTAAAACTTGCCAAGAACAAGGTGATTGACGTACTAAGATACCACCTTTAAATCAGTTTTCAGTCAATAGATAGTGTTAAAACATTTTTTAAACCCCATCATTTATACTTTGGAAATCATATTTGCCATTAATTTTAGTCAGATAGCTTGGAACAGTCATTTTAATTCAGTTAGGTATTTTTAAACAAATTTTAAATAGTGAGACTATATTGCACTCCCTCATATTATACCAGGCAGTGGCGGGCTACAGCTAACACTGCGAGCACTTTGGAGAAGTTCCTCACAAGGTGGAAATGTATCTCTCTCCATTGAAATCAATGGAGTGATGTTGGTTTCCACCATCTGAGAATCTGACCCATTATTACAGTCCTCAGTGTTTCATTAACTTTTTTGCCTTTAATCTTTTTGAAAAGGCAACCTATAATTCTTCTCAAAGTGAAATTGAGCCATTAATCTTTTTATCGTTTTCTTAACTGCAGATATAATCTTCTGTAGGCCTTGGGCCTCTCAGTACTGTATCTGTAATCAAAAAGAATCAAGCAACAATGCTTTTATAATTGAAAGGTTTTATAACCCAAGGCCAGTACATTTCTCTGTAAATATCTTATACAGAAGAGATTTGAAACAGATTTCAAATAGACAGCAACAGATACATTTGGGAGAATGGTGATGTCAAATTTTGCAATGGCACTTTGCCTTTATTAAGTATGCTTAGTCCCTTCCCCCTCCCCGCCAAGTCTCTTTGGTTTGCTAATGTTCTCCTTTAAAGTTGAACTGCAAAGTAAAATACAGATTTCTGCCCTGAAATTACCAGCTTCTGGGGGTGAATTCAGCACAGAAATACATCTTTTTAAAATATCTTTTTTCCTCCATGTGTGAAAACCTCTTGGTATTTCCTGATTCACTATAGATCTCCCATAATGCACTGCTCTGAGAAATTGCAATATGGTGGTTTGTATGGGTCACAAAGACACTTCCAGGATTTAAATACACATTACTTCATTTGTGTTTATTTGTTTCATTGAAAGCACCTGTCCTATAACTTTGCACACTGATCTGAATAATTAAAAATCCAAGTACAAAGAATTTATAGTTAAAAATGGTCCAGTACACAATGGCCAGATCCTCACATACACTTGAACTATTTTGGGTGCACAAGACAACATTGCAGAATGCAAGGTCAAAAAAATGGAAACTGGGTCAGGCTGCACAGGGGAAGTTGAAGACTCACTGTTCCATCCTTCATTCAAACCAGGAGGCTTTTAGCTCAAGCATTTCTTATGATCACAAAGGTTTGTAGCACTACATAGGAATAACAGAGACAGACAGATCTCAATGCACCTATTTGCATTGTGGCGGTGAACTCAAATAGTTTGGCTAAAGCTGAAAGTACAAAGAGGATTTCATAATGGGAAAAATAGTTAATAGATTTCACTGCTGCCCCTTTACCACCCGAAACAGTCTAGATTAGTGGGTCAATGCAACAAAGGAGTCTGCTCAATTCAGTTCTTATTTGAATTGGCAGTTCCAAATATTGGTTAGCGTGTAACCATCTGTGGTTTTCATCCTTGTTTCCCTTTTCATTTCTTGCCTTCTAGGCAATTTGTCATTCCTTTAGTCTGGCATATTAAATAACTATTTTCCCCATTTAGTATAGTGTCCTCAAAGCGTTAATAACTGATGTCAGCATAATCTACAGATTACTATATACACCCCCCCCCAAAAAAAATTATACAAAACTAACCACTATTCTCTGATTACCCATCAACCATCCTCCCTAGGTTAAATGAGGCCAGTATCATAGGCACTACACTGATGGGTGTCCTACAGATGTCATATAATAGATAGACAGCATCTGAGAATTAGTGCGAAGGAAAAGGTAATTTCCTCAGAAGAAGAAACTTTGTAGAGGTCCCTTGTGGGACCAGGGAGTAAATAATCTTTCCCCTCCTTAAATGGGCCATAATGTTACCAGGCCAGATCCTTACGGGAGATGGAGCAGCCCTGCTGAGGAGATGGTGGAAAAGCAACTGTGGGCTAGATCCACAACACCCAGTGGAATCTTCAGCCCACGTTAGGTGCCCAGTCTCCCTATACAATGCATTTTGGTGTAGATATTTGGGCTCAGACTGCGGCCTAAGCTCTGGGGCCCTCTTTTGAAAAGTCCACCATACATTGTCATAGTTAAAATTTCAAAAATGACACCTCATTGACATTAATGGAGCAGTCCACACAGCTCCGAACTATTGCTTCAGATATTACTGTATTAATTTGCAATCAGTTCACTAGAAACACTAGAAACACTAGAAACATGGTTTGTTTGTATTTTTCAGTCAAAGTTTACATCTTGAGCACAATTCTACAACCAAGGCTTGGTTCTGCACTAAATATTCTGTTGCCAGAAAAGTCAAATTATGTCCCAAATGATGCATCTGTCCTCTCGATTTGTGTCAGGAATCTGTGTAAATTAATCACACTGATTCCTTACAAACACACTTGGCAAATATTTGGAAAATGAACATTGCAGCAGTTAACTGAATTAACTATATTGTTTAACTCCTATACTGAATATGTGTGTAGCTTGTCTAAGTACTGGCACACCCTCCAGAGCATTTTAAAACTCATTGCAAGAGGCAATATGAATAATCTAAGCATATCAAATCTGTATTGAATTACTTACTGAATCTGAAGTTTGCATTCGAACTTCTAATGGCTTCCAGGATGCTTTAAACCCACATGGCTTTTACTGCCAAAATTAGATTATACACTAATACATGCATGTCCTTTCTGAGAAGGTAACATTACCTGTTTAGTCACTCTGTACATGGAGAGTATTGTCTAGTGGCTGATGCACAGGAGACATGTTTCTATTTCCTGCATTGCCACTGACTTGTCATGTGACTATAGGCCAATCTATGAATCCATGTGGTTCCCAACACAGGATCCACACATGGAATTTGCAGGACCAGAGTCTAAATACTACAGAATTGACAGTTATGGTTCACTGTACATACAAAGCCACATATTCAGTGAAACTACACATACTTTCTTGATTGATATTGCTTATTCACTAATGTGTGTACAGATCCTTTTGTTTAGATATACCTGAGGGCAGAATTTATCCCAATGTACTTGTGCAATGCCACTAACCAGAGTTTGTTTTACCATGGCTTTACTTCTACTTTCTCAGCATGTTCAGGAAGGGTCAGTCAATTTCAGCAAATATTTATTTAGGATGTTCATTTTACCACATGGCCACTCTGCTTAACAGATCTGCAATTGCTGGAAGTCACATGATTTACTAGTAGAACTTGATCTTTCAAGTTCAGCTGTTATAAACATTAGTTATTAACAGAGCTGTCTGAAAATGTTAATAATGAAATTGGAGAATGTAGAGAAAAAACACAAAACAGCCATTATATAATTAACTTTTATCCAGTGCAGTTTTTCCAGTCTTCTCCAGAAATTAGAATGAATGTTTTCAATAAGAAATGGAAAAATCTTACAAGACTAACAAAATCTGACTGCAAAATGCCATAAAATAACTAAACTGATACATCTTTCCATGTTACAGTTGTATACATCTGTGATATGTGTTGTTACTCTAGTACAGTGGTTTTCAATCTTTTTTCATTTGCGGACTCCTAAAAAATGTTGAATGGAGATGTGGACCCCTTTGAAATCTTAGGCATAGTCAGCAGACCCCCAGGGATCCACGGACCACAGTTTGAAAACCACTGCTCTAGTAGACCCATTACAGCTGAATAATAAGATAGTTGTCCTTTGAAGAGGACAACACTGGGAATGGAGGATAGCATGATTAAGCAATCATGATGGTGCCAGACTGCTGGAAGTAGCAGGGAGTAGTCCTTGTAGTTAAAACAGAAAGACTGAATCAGCATCTGAACATTTCAGCATCTGAACATTTCACCATCTGTCAATTCTGAAATTAGCCTAAGGAGATGCTATTAAATACTTGTTGGAAGTATCCTTTTTGAGGAATGCTGCTTCCTTGAGACCCTCACTTTACACTCGTGCAACCCCAGTGGACTATTAAGGCCTGATCCAAAGCCTATTGAAGTCAATGGGAATCTTTCTGTTCCCTTAGGTGCCCTTTGGATTGTCCTCTGCCTCTCCCGCCCAATCAATACCATTGTATGTCTTTAAATGAGAAAAGAGGTCTGTGAAAAGAAAAGCTGCTTTGAAAAATATGGAGTTTTACACAGAGTTTCTGATGAAGCAGCACCAGAGAGTTACAGAAAAAAGATGGAAAGGCTTAATAGGAACTCATATGACTCTTAATTTTCAGTAAGAGAGACCACCAATTCCTGCATTTTTGTGGTTGGTGGAGCGAGTCCTTCGTAGTTTTCAGTGCATAACACTGCAGTCACCAGGATCCTTATGGGAAGCAAACCCTTTCCTTTTCTGCTGACTAAAAACGGTTAAGGGTATAAGTTTAGTGGGTTTCTTCTTAAGATATTGCATAAAATAACACTGACTGGAGAAGAGGTAAATAATTTATTACTGGATGCCTTTTATGTTGTTAATCCCTTGTTTAAAGACCTGATCCTGAAAAGTGATCCACACAGGCTTAAACGTCTGCTACACAGGCCACCACCAGCGTTAGACTTTCTGGCCAGCAGAGCAGATCTGCTGTACTGTTCAAGTGAGGTGCAGTGGCTGTGCTCCCTTTGCACTTGCCAGGCCTCTTGGAGCTGACAGTGAAGCTCCATAGTCTTTAAGGCATAATATTAAATGGGGGGCGGGGGGGGAAGATAATTGAAAATTGCAGTGTTTCAGAACAGAACTCTTCCAAACTTTAATTAAAGCTGGCAGTTAAAGCATACCAACACTGCAAACAAAGTATTCCTTGGGTGCCTAGTTTCCATTCCCTGGGAGGTGACTCAGCTTCTGGTGCAACTTTGGGCTCCAGGTAAATGTTAGCCAAACATCTACTACAATTCATATGTGTATTAAACATTATTGACTCCATGAATATGCCCCATATTTTTCCCCATAACATGAGGGTGGTCTGCTAGTGTTCCTGCTAGTGTTCCTGTAAAGAAAGAAAAACCTATCTTGTATACATGAAGATTTCACTGGAACATTAAAATCAATAATGCAAACATGACACATGGTCTTGTTGGGCAATTAAATGATTAACCTGGTCTAATGTCAGTGCTCTTTGGCAGTCTAATCTCTGAAGCCTTTGATCTCGGAAAATTCCCATTGGTTTCAATGGGATATTTTCATCAATGTGGACTGCAGAATGATTCTCTCCCAGGTATTTCCAATACATCCATCCTGTGGCATCTAAGGGCTAGGCTACAAAGTCTTAGTGCACAGTAAGTTGCCATGCTATACATTTACACCCTGGCATGTCATATACTAAGTGGCTGTGCAGACCCTTCTACCACACACTAAGAGTTCTGTAGTGCACTTTGACCCATTGCCATTTCAAGCCCTGTCCCCAAGCTGGTAGTTACATTTAGGGTCAGATCCTACTCCTCAGTGAAGTCAGTTAAAAAAACTCCCATTTATTTCAAGAAGAACAGCATATGGCCCAGACTCGCTAGTCAGTGCTTTGTGCAAATTTTCAGTCTAGTCAGTGGCCATGCACTTATTTATTAATAAATAGAGTATCCATATACTTTTTTCTTATAGGGACAGAAAAAGTGGGGAATCATTATAAAAACAAATGCCAACATATAGATGCCTATCCTTAAGCATCCAAGAAGTTGTGGGTTCTCAGCAGCAGCATAAGGTTTATCATCAAGTTAGCTGAGACTATATTGTGTTTTATTTACTTCTAAATGGATACCTGACAATATGATGATAAAGGGTCTTCTTCACAGTTCTGTGGGTTTGTTGGTTAGCTGTTCCATGTTAAGGTTTCCTTTCTAAGCATTTTGGGCTGGTAATTAGTGTAACACACAACATGCAGAGGGAGGGTGTCTGTCCCACTGTCTGGGAAATTCTTGCAACTGCCCACATCCAGATACATATTTAGAATGTTAAAATAAGTCTTGGGAGGAGAAAGGTTAGTGAGGAGAGGAATCTGAGGTATTCAAGATGCACAATATAGTTATCACATCTCTGCAAAATGGGTGGCATTGCTATTAGCAAGACACATGGGAGCAATAAGTGTAAGACTTTTACTGATGTAGAGCTGGTTGAATTATTTGCTGTAAATAATTTGTGATGAAATATGATAGTTTTTGCTGACTTATTTGCAATTTCTTTTTCATTATTTGACCAGCTCTTGTTGTAACTCTTAGCCTCCAGTATCCTCTTCCCCATTCTTAATTTTTTAATGTAATCCTTTGCTGCATTATTTAGATTGTATATTATTCAGGGCCCCCTGAATGATTTTGTCTGCCAAGGACTATGCACTCAAAGTGGCACTGTAAAAAATAATTAATTATAAATAATGACAACATAAGTCCATCTGAAACGTCTAATATAAATTGTCCTTGCTGTCATTAGCTTTTCCACCCATGCTTTTGCAACAGCATGGTTTAAATCTGATTTCCCCCTGAGGACTGTTTTACTCCTCAGCAGTTATTGATTCCTATCTCCAGGATGCTCACAAATTTTAGTGGAAGTCAGACAAAAAACTAAGCTTGACTTTTCATATTCTACTGAGCTTTTAAGTATCTTTACATGAACAGTTTAACTGCTCTGCAGGAAGATGTTTCACCAACTACAAAATTCCTTTTGGTAAGAATATTAGATAAACTAGATGGAAATCTGCTACATTCTGCCTTTTATTTTTCACAAGATATTTACGTAATCTATTCCTGTACACAATGTATGGCAGAATGATATGAACAATGCAGAGTTGTTGCAATAGGACAGTAGTTCTGAATTAGGCTAGTGAGCTCAAAATATAGGGTCTAGGTTTAAAAACAGTGGCCCCAATTCCTAGGCTATCACAGAGGAGTTCAGAGAATAACTCAGGAAAAGCATGCATGTAAAAACGGCTTTAAGCTACCTTAGTGCTCTCTTACTGGACAGGTATATGAAGCCTGTCCCAGGCAGTAAACTACAGCATCCTTAAGGCTACTCTAATTTATGGCAGCTGCCAATGGCAGTCACTGTTCAGCCTCCCTTTTCCTTGACCAGTCTCCCAGTGCTGTCTGCAAAGAGAATAAATAGTGTAGAAGTCACTGTACACCGTTGTGGGATCCACTGCACTGGGGTGATCGTCGCATAGAGGGCTAGTCCAAGATTTGAGCTACTATAGCTGTTTCAAAGCAGAAGACTGGTGGAACCTTAGCCGAACCAATCTTCTCTCCCTTCCCTTTTCCACCCACATTCCAACACAGACACATTCACTAAAGTCATGTGGCGGAATCAACTTGTTCCCATTTCTTCTGCTGTAGTCTGGTAAATTAGTTCTTATGTCTTAGACATCAACTCCTATGTGTGTTATATTCTTTTCTTTTATACCTTTACGCAGTTCTCCACTTTCATCTTTTTTTCATTGGGTTTCATACTAGTTCCAAGGTATGTACTTTTTAAAAGATTGACAAGGTTGTGGCACACAAAAATAAGCACAAACAGTTCCCAGGAAGTAGATAAAAGTTCCAGTACATGAGGACATTGAACTCTCCAAAGTTCAAATGGTGTCTAAACATGACTGATCTTTCCTAATCTTTAGAGATTCAGGTGTGATTTTTAACTTTTCCTATTTGGTTGAAATTATAGTAGATGTTTAAACTGTACTTTGTTCTGTTCTTTATATCTTTGCATTCTTTTCTCTTTGGTATACATCTCTTTTATTGAGACTTGTCTTTGTTTTCTAATTAAAAGCTTGAGTCTCCTCTGTGAAACTGGTTTCATGCTATTTATTTCAATAGAATTTAAACTGGTAACTCCATTGAAACAGTTTACAGAAACATAAAACTGCTATACAAAAGTGGGGAATCAGGTCCCACATTTTTAAGTTGGAAATTTTCTGTCTAATCAGCCACTACTATTGCTCATTTTCTCAACCAGTGGAAGGTATTGTGAGTTTCAATAATCCTTTGCTTCACGATTGTTCTATTAAGATCAGTAGACCTGGCTAGGGATTTATTCATTATTGTTTGTCTTGGACCAACAAAACTGAGTATTATGATGCTGCTGTTCATTTTAATTTTTTTCAGTGGTAAAAGTTAAAAACCATTATGAAGATGTAGTTTGATGTATTATGTTTAAATGTATAAAAGGAAGCAGAACACAGATCTGATAATCAAGCTGAAAATTATCCCTTTTTATCTTAAACAATTCTTAATAACATTATATAGAAAAAGAAATGGGACACTTTTTGGAAATATTAGTTGCATAAAGCACTCAGGTAGCAGCAAGGTATATAAGTAAGTTTTTGGAAAGCCGAGTAATTAAGCCTCTTATAAATTTCGGTATCATAGTCAACCACTAGCTCCCACTATGCCCTCCAAGAAGTGTAGCCAGCCACAATAACCTGACTAGATAAGGACATGGCATGAGATGTATTTATTCAGATGTATTAGGTGAAAAACTAAAGGATAATATTCATGGTGGAGAAATATGTATGGAAATAGATACATTGTGTTGGCAGTTATATACCCACAAAGTCATCTATTGAAAGTAAGCTGTACTGTGCTGTGAGCAACCTTTCTGTAGTAGTATCAGAGATATAGCCATGTTAGAAAAACAATGAGGACTCTTTAAGGTACTAACAGATTTATTTGGGCATAAGCTTTCATGGGTGGTAAACCACTTTTTCAGCTGCAAGGAGTGAAAAGTACAGATACAGGCATAGTTATACTGGCAAATGAAGAAGAGTGAGTTACAAGCGCAGACCCAGTGATAAGGCCAATTCAGTCAAGGTGGATGTGATCCACTCCCAATAATTGATGAAGAGGTGTCAATACCAAGCGAGGGAAAATTGCTGTTGTAGTGAGCCAGCCACTCCCAGTCCCTATTAAAGCCCAAACTGATGATGTTAAGTTTGCAAATGCATTGTGGCTCTGCCGTTTCTCTTTGAAGTCGGTTTTTGAAGTTTTTTTTGTTGAAGGCTACTTTGAAGGCTTTTGCCTTTGGTCGTGTGTACTTGTGCTACGATGTGGACACTGGCAGAGAGTTTGCAGCTAAACAGGTCCAGTTTGACCCAGACAGTCCTGAAAAAAGCAAGGAAGTGAGCTCTCTGGAGTGTGAGATCCAGCTGCTGAAGAATCTCCAGCATGACCGCATTGTTGAAGGCTACTTTTAAATCTGTTGAACGTCCAGGGAGATTGAAGTGTTCTCCTACTGGCTTTTGTTACCATTCCTGATGTCTGATTTGTGTCCATTTATTCTTTTACGTAGTGTCCCCAGTTTGTACATGGCAGAGGGGCATTGCTGGCACATGATGGCATATCACATTAGTAGATGTGCAGGTGAATGAGCCCCCTGATGGTGTGGCTGATGTGGTTGGGTCCTCTGATGGTGTCACTATAGTAGATATGGGGACAGAGAAAGCAATGGGGTTTGTTACAGGGATTGGTTCCTGGGTTAGTGTTTCTGTGGTGTGGTGTGCAGTTGCTGGTGAATATTTGCTTCAGGTTGGGCGGCTGTCTGTAAGCAAGGACTGGCCTGCCTCCCAAGATCTGAGAGTGAGGGATCATTTTTCAGGATAGGTTGTAGATCGTTGATGATGTGCTGAAGAGGTTTTAGCTGGGGGCTGTCCATGATGGCCAGTGGTGTTCTGTTATTTTCCTTGTTGGGCCTGTCCTGTAGTAGGCGATTTCTGGGTACCCATCTCGCTCTCTCTATCTATTTCCTCAGTTCCCCAGGTGGGTATTGTAGTTTTACAAATGCTTGATAAAGATCCTGTAGGTGTTTGTCTTTGTCTGAGGGATTGGAGCAAATGCGGTTGAATTTTAGGGCTTGGCTGTAGACCATGGATCGTGTGATGTTTCCTGGATGGAAGCTGGAGGCATGTAGGTAAGAATAGTGGTCAGTAGGTTTCCGGTATAGGGTGGTGTTTGTGACCATCACTTATTTGCACTGTAGAGTCCAGGAAGGGGATCTCTTGTGTGGACTGGTCCAGGCTGAGGTTCATGGTGGGGGGAAACTGTTGAAATCCAGGTGGAATTCTTCAAGGGCCTCCTTCCCGTTGGTCCATATGATGAAGATGTCATCAATGTAGTGCAAGTAGAGGAGGGGCGCTAGGGGACGAGAGCTGAGGAAGCTTCCCGTTGGTCCATATAATGAAGATGTCATCAATGTAGCGCAAGTAGAGGAGGGGCACTAGGGGACGAGAGCTGAGGAAGCATTCCTCTAAGTCAACCATAAAAACGTTGGCATACTGTGGGACCATGTGGGTACCCATAGCAGTGCCGCTGACTTGAAGATATAGTTGTCCCCAAATCTGAAATGGTTGTGGATGAGGAGAAAGTTATAAAGTTCAGCCACCAGTTGTGCCGTGGCCTCATCAGGGATACTGTCCTGACAGCTTGTAGTCCATCCTTGTGTGGAATATTGTAAAGAGCTTCTACATCTATGGTGGCCAGGATGGTGTTTTCAGGAAGATCACCAATGCATTGTAGTTTCCTCAGGAAGTCGGTGGTATCTCGAAGATAGCGAGGAGTGCTAGTAGCTTTGTAGGAGCTGGTAGCCTTGTAGGAGTGCTGAGCTTTGTAACTTTGTACTCACCCACATCTTCATCATATGCACCCACAGGAAGGTGGCCCTTTCTGCTGCCACCCTGGATTTCTTCTTAATGTAGCCTGTCAGCAGAGCTCTCCCTTGAAATCCCCTAACAAAATCCTACACAAAAAGTACAAAGAAACCAATTTCCACCCTCTTTAGGATTAACCTTTGATGCTTAAGTTCCCCTGCTTGCTCTCCACTGAACACCTACCAGGGCTCTCCCCCTAGAAGTCCCAATCCTGCTCTTTTATCAGGGTTTATCATCAGAGTTTGTTCTACCCCAGTAGCTTCTCCTTGTCTCTCCTGACAGACTTCCCTACTCAGAAGAGGACACAAGGGCCTACTTTCCCCTGGACTTCCTCCTTGATCTCCCAGTCACTCCATTTGCTAGTGCCAACAGAGGGACAGCAGAGTTCTTTCCCTTTCTCCTTACAGTCTCCTTCTGCTCCCAGTTTCCTGGCTTTATCATCATCACCAGCCAGCTCCTCCTCAGCTAGGTGTCACCCTTAACTGACCCTGGCCCAGCCTACGGGGTGACTAGGAGGGTTAATTTGCCCCTCCCATTCCAGTTAACTTTTTCAGAACCAGAATGGCATATATAGCTCACTACAGTGGAGCTGCAACACAGCCCATCGACAAACATTCATTCCAGCCTATGGGCTGGAGTAGAACTATAGCTCTAGTATACCTCTACATAGTAAGGTTTGGGCCACTAGGTCTGTATAAGTACTAATCACACAGCCCTTCTGATGCTTCACTCTCTGAGGCCAAGGTCAAGCCCCACTATCAGGCTTAAAAAATGCACAAGCTATTGTGTAGGATCTCAGCACCTGGTGAACTTCATTCAATGGCAGCAAAACCTTGGAGTGGCCAATGCTAAAAGCAAAGAGCTTGAAATCATCAAACTGTGGATGCCAAGGCACATGGAAAGTAAGGGAGCAATGATTTTAACATTATAATAGCCCATATTTCTGTGAATGGATCTCTCTGTGCATACATACTCCAGTATTTAAAAATAACACTGAAAACGGAGCCTGACCCAAATAGACTGAAAAACACCAGTCTAGGATTAAAACTTATAATTGATCTAAGGTAGGAATGTTAACTAGCCATCTTCACTGGAATGGCATTTCCACAGTCCCCTTTATTAACTTTTCAGAACCAATTACAAAGACAGAAAAGTACTGCTTCAAGAATTCTTTTCTATCGCTAAAACTTAAAAGGGACAAACTAATGAGAGTGTGGAGGAAAGATCTGAACTACCACCTCAGTGGGAAAAAAATGGAACAAAGTGTGTAGGAATACAAATTCAGCCAATGACTGAAGGTTGAAACTTATCCAACAAAAAATCATCTTCAGAACATTTTGGGATGTGTGAAAACTACAAATGCTAGAACAGTGAAGAGGAAACTGGGGATCTCATCCATATGTTATGGAAATGCGACTGCCCACTAGTAAACTATTTCTGGAGAAAAGAAGAACAACTGCTAACACTATTATAAACACAGGGCCTGCCTAATGATTAAAGGTTTTGTTTTTTTTTTACCTGGGAGTTCTTAATGGTCAATTGTGGCCAATTAGATACCCTATGTCAAGAAATCATCTTTGATATACAGTAGAATTATGACTGAGAAATATGGAATTATTTAGAAATTACCTTTAAAACAGGACAGTCAACAGCCTCCTAGGAGGATGGGACCACTAATATGCAAGCTCAGAGATGCACTGTACAGCAGGTGCAGTTAAAGAGCTCCACTGGTTAAAGGATTCTGCTAAATTCACAGATAATCCCTATCCTTGAACTTGCGAAGCTCATCGTAACCGGTAGAAATCTTTCAGACATTTTAAAGGCACCCAAATCAATATGAAAGTAAACTGAGAAACAAACAAACCCTAAGGACCAGGTTCTGCCATTCCTACTTACAGTTAATAGAACCCTACTCCACATGTAGCCCTATTGAGTTCAGTTGGACCACTCAGTCAGGTACTGTTCAGCATGAGTCAGGGAAGTAGAATCTGGCTTTAAATTTTGTATCTATAGATACATTTTATAAAGGTAAGATGTGCTCCCATTTATTTATTCTTATAACACAAGAGCAAGGGGATACTGAATTAAATTGAAAGGCAACAAATTTAAAACTGATATTTTTAAAAACACAATGCATAATTAACTTTGCCCCAAGAACTCATTGCCCCAAGACATAATTGAAGCCCAAAGCTTAGTACTAGGATTCAAGATAGGATTAGATGATGTACATGCCAAAACTCCAGCATTTAACTCCATCCCTGAGGAGGGAGGGAGGATCCATGAGGGCAAGAACAAGTGAAATGGAATGGGGAAGAGGAGGGGTTTGGAAAACGGGGAAGGGACAGAACTAGTGGGAACATAAGGAAATGCAATCAGAGGGAAAGGGAAAAGAGGAGGAATGGAGAAAGAATCCAAGACAAGGAGATAAGTTTGAAACACTGTTTTAAGTATTGAACAGAAAGTTTAGGAGGAAACTATATTTCAACAGAATGATGACATTGTTGGGAGGCATTAAAAATCTCAATCCCCACCATGCAAGGGAGGGGAAGACAACACACATCTAAATGGAAGTGCTAGGGACGTCCTTAATGTCTGAAATACCATGTAATTGGGAGGAACTGTATCTGTTTAACTGAGGGGTGAACTGAGTCCCTAGCACAGATTTGACAATTGCCATGAAGGCATTTAATTTGGGGGTGTAGTTAGCACTGAAAACTGAAGTATGCCAGTTGCTCACCAAGAAATCAGGGAACAGCCTCTAAGTTGTTAGAGCTGAGATCCCATGTTTTGGAGTCAATTTATACCAAAAACAGACCATGTTTTCTCCATGCAGCATCCAATTAGCATAAGATACTGTTAGGCTACAAAAGATAATGTCACAAGCTATCCTGATCTGTACCTATTAGCTAACTAACCCCACCCCCCCACAAAAAATGTAGTATTCAACATTTCCACTAGCTTATATTAGTAGCTCTTGCTACCCAAAGTGGTATAATCCAAGATAAAGAATGGCAAATGTAATAAAATTATATACAGTTTCTAGGTCACAAATTGTTTTTGCAAAAATAAAAAAGATAGTTTTAAAAAGCTCTGAAGATTACAATGGTGCAGCTATAGGCTATTTATTTTGGTCTGGTATGAGAAGGAAAAATTATCAGTACATCCTGTTATCTATAACACAACTATCTTTTTGCTGCCAACCACTAATCAAAACTTAACACCACTAGCACTAGCATTTTATCCTTATTCCAAGATGACAGTTAGAACTTTATTATGAATAAATTACATTTAAATAACATTTTTAAAAAAACTCACTTTTGCTTTGAACCTGAACATTTTCTCTTCTTTGCTCAGTAATATATGCATTTGCAGAAAATAATTCTCCTTGCTAGTAAGATTCATAACACTTTGGATTTATTCCAGGTACTAGTTTTATTTTTCATTTCTTTATTCATTCTTTTTTATGTAGTATTTGCGGAATTCAGCATCTGGAGCGAGCAGGAAACAAGTTGACTCTCTTTGACTCCCTTTATTTCTGCATAGTGACATTTTCCACTGTGGGGTTTGGGGATGTTACACCCAAGATCTGGCCTTCAAAACTGCTGGTTGTCATTATGATCTGTGTTGCCCTTGTGGTGTTGCCCATACAGGTAAACTCTGATTGTTTTCCATTTGGAAGAGTTGGCAAAGTTTTGGGGGAAAGAGTATATTATCTTGAAATATATCTTGCAACTGTCCTTACTGTGTATATAATATAAAAACAAGTACACCATCTTGTATGCTTCTTCATTTTATGCACAGAGTTGGAGCTTTCTTATTTGTCTTCGTGTTTGTAAAATAAATGTGCATGTAGTTTATATATGCTAAAATGATAGAGGCTAACAAGTTTTCAAATCCTTGTAGAAGCTGCTGGCTCCAATCATACACCAAAGAACATACAGACACCATGTGTTGTCCAAATTTACCCTCATGCAGGGATTTACTTTATTGTGAACTTAAATAATAGCAGCAAAACCAATCAGCAGCCAAAGCTTTCTCCAGACACTTAGCTCTTCCTAGCAGTTCTCCCTAGTTCTTTCTGCTTCAGAGTGACACCTCAACCCCTCTTGTATGACTAGGTCAGAGCTAATTGGACACGACAGATTTGATTTGTGTCTCAGGCAAAAGTCGTCTTGTCCTTATATATCTATGCAAGGTTCAAGCACCTTACATCAGGCTGACTGAACAGAAGAGCTCTACGCTCTCATGCGGTGCCTCAGAATCTTCCTTTTTTTTTTTTAACACCAAGTTAATATACTATCAGCTACATTTTAGTGGGCATGCAGTGAGAGAAGGGTTTTGTGTACTGGTCTGAGCACAGGACTGGGGGCAAGCTCTTATCATGGCTCCGACTGAAACACTTAACATCCCTGCCTCAGTAGAATGTGGATGAGAAAACACTCCTGCCTCATTGGGTTGTTGTGAACATTAGCTAGCTTGTAAGGAGCTTAAAAGGTGAAATGGCATATGCAAGGTGTATTAGTGGTACTAATTGTATATAAAACATTTGGACATTAGTTCATTGAATTAATGCTTTTATGTATTTAATTATTCCAGATACATCGCATATCATATTGATCCCTAGATTTCCCTTTATTAGGATCACAAAGCAGAATTTATTGTGAACCGGGAGATGCTGATTAAGGTGGTAGAGGGAAAAGTGCCACTTATTGAAGTCCACTTCAACATCTGTCATAGTCAATACCAAAAAATACCCAGTAGTTCTCCAGGAGCAGCAGGGACAGAACATGATGTTTCTATTAGCCATATGTTTAAGTGATGACAATATTTAAGGTGCAGATCAGACAGTAAGAGATAATATGCAGACATCATTGTATCAAGTGTTGCCATCTTTAGATTTTTTAAAATCTCTGGGGAGAAACCGAGGCATTGTTCCATCTACAGAAGTAATACGCTGGTGTTTTTCTTACACTCCCATCTCCCGGAGTCATGTAAATTACAGATGAACCCTAAAAGCTCAAATACCAGAAAAAAATACATTGAAAAATAATCTCATGAGTTAACTCAACTTTATGATTTTTGAATGCTTGAGAGTGGCCATATTGATGTATTATTGTGCCATCCCATCTGCTTGGTTGTAAATTGCTGCTCTTGAAAAGAAAAGATAAAGGGTGGGGGTTCTAAGTGTGTCTTTAATTGAGTGGATGGACTAAAGCATAAAATATAATTAACTCATACTGATAAAGATGCTTATATTGCACAGCTGCTTATATGTATTTATTCACTCTTGACAATATATTGCAGTTTGAACAGCTGGCTTATTTGTGGATGGAGAGACAGAAGTCTGGGGGTAACTACAGTCGACACAGAGCTCAGACAGAGAAACATGTGGTACTGTGCGTCAGCTCCCTGAAGATTGACTTGCTTATGGATTTCTTAAATGAGTTCTATGCTCATCCCAGACTGCAGGTATATTTACAATACAAGAGTAAAATAAGAAGAAATTCAATTAGACATTGTCTGCAAGCAGCCAATCTTCAGAAATGGTCTGTAATTTGTGTGTCTGAATTAAAGAATGACTGACTGACTGAAGAAAGTATAATTGCAAGAAGTAGCTTAGATCAAGTACTGGATGCATTCATTTTAAATGGATCTAAATTGGATCAAACAGATAGAAATATGCTTGTCACACACAGAGTCTAATTACTTTGATTTATACCAGTTATCTTACAGACAACTAATTTGGTGAAAATTCCCTTTGATTAACCCAATATGATGTATAAAAAGAAAAGAAAAATTGGTCATTTCATGTTTTTCTGCTGTTCTGGGGCCTCATCCACTGAACTCAAAGAGCATTTTTAAACTTAACAATTATGATTGCTGCAGTTAAGACAGGACTGGATACAGTGGAATGGACACAGCCTGAAAGTCAACATTGCTCACAAGTGAGGAGTTTCTCAACATAAGCATTAAGAGAATTAGGGAATACAAATAAATGTCTTTTTCATATGGCTGACTATATCCTAATCTGCTCTGTGAACGTTTATTACATCTGAAGGAGAGCCCTGTGTAAGCTCGAAAGCTTGTCTCTGTCACCAACAGAAGTTGGTCCAAAAAAAGATATTGCCTCACCCACTTTATCTCTTTAAATCTTCACAATAATTTCTGGGTAAAATGTATTAGAATTTTGGTTCCCTTATGACAAATTGTTAAAAATATATTTTGTGAGTTTTAGTATGGACTACTTCTATTTACTAAAAATACATTGCTACCTTTTGCTAAAGCACATATGGCACTCTATATCATTAATTAATGGGCAAAATAAAATGTAACCTTTTCAACTTAAAAGCCTGATAGCACCATTCAACAATAACAGAACAAAAAAAAAAAAATCCAAACTGTGATCTAAATTCACAGACTAATTAAGAACAAAATGGCCATACTGGGTCAAACCAAAGGTCTGTCTAACCCAATATCCTGTCTTCTGACAGTTGCCTGTGCCAGATACTTCAGAAGAAGCAAAGAGAACAGCAATTTATCAAGTGATCCATCCCCAGTCGTTCAGTCTGAGCTTCCAGCAGTCAGAGGTTTGGGAAGACTCAGAGCATGGATTGTATACCTGACCATTTTGGCTAATAGCCACTGATGGACCTGTTCTTCCATGTTATACTTTTGGCCTTCACAACATCCCCTGGCAATGAGTTCCACAGGTTGACTGTGCATTCTGTGAAGTACTTCCTTATGTTTGTTTTAGACCTGCTTGTAGCAAAGTGCAGCAGGGCCCCCCTTGGCTCCTTCCTGTGCTAGGTCCATAAAGTCACACTGAGACCCTGGGGTTAATAATCACTGATGCCATTTATTCACAGGCTTGTTCCCACCACCTTTTTTCACTATGTATTGTTGGTCCCTCACTATTGGAAGGAAGGAAGGAAGGAAGGAAGGAAGGGCTACCTCCCTGCTTCCACTCCTGCCTTTTTCCTTTCTTTCTGTGCCCCCTTTGGCTTCCTTCCCCTGCAGCTTTTATACAGCCCCAGGCTAATTAGGTGATAGCTGTCTCTGCTTCCCCAATTAGGGCCAGGTTATTCCCCTAAATGGGAGCTGGTGTGAGAGGGCTGAATAGGCAACCCTTTGCCCAGCACCCTGTCACACACCTCCCCCCCTTCTCCAACCACCAGATTTGCACCTACGTATCCTCTCCTTTCTCTACTGAGGCGGCGGGTGGGGGGGAGACCCTACGGTGCAGTCTTTTCCCCCTCTTTTGAGTCAATCCCAGGGTTTGCCGTGTGGGGTTCTTTCATCCCGCAACCACAGAAACTACATTGTGGATGGCCCCACAGCTCCACCAAAACCCACAGGTCCTCGTACCATTCAGAGCCTCCTGGGTGTTCCCTTGTTCTCTCCCCCCCCTCCTTTCTGTCAGGGGTTCAGGGTTAGTCCCAGCCCTCTCCCAGACACTCAGGGCTTCTGGTCCCCCAAACTCGTCCAACGGGGCCTGGGTCTCTGGGAGGGGGGTCCGCTAATAAAGGCCTCCATCGGGCCTTGCTCTCCAGTCGAGGACCTGGGGGTGAATGTCTCACCCATAACTTCCTTCTCAGGCTCTGTTGGCTAGGGGTTTTCTACTCAGGGGTATCTACCCGCATCCTCAGGGAACCTCCCTTTTTTTTTTCTTTTCTTGGGCTTTCTCCCTCTGCCCACATTCCCTCCTGGGAAGGGGTCTCAGTCCGTACCCGCTACTGCCAGATAAGGCGGTCCCTTTACTACCCCGACCCATTGCCACTTAAACCTGCCCCGAACCTCAAGGGGCACCTGGGCCATAATTTTTGCCTCCTATCCCTGTGGATGCATTCTATGTCCATCTTCACATTTGAAATCCACCAGTGCAGCCGCACCAGCTTCCTTTGTACCAGAGAGCAGGCTGAGGCAAAGTCCACCAGGCCTCACTGGGGTTTCCTCCCCACCATTACTGGAATGGTGGACAGCTTCTGCCCCTGCCCAACCACAAAACTTTGCCCACCTACAATACATGGGTGGGCAGTCCCCCTTCTTGTGTCCCAATCATCCGCACTGCCAGCAGACAACTGATCTGGACCCTGTGAGAGCCCCTAGTGTGTCCTCCCGTTTGTTCTCTGGGGCCTTCCCGGGCGGAGGTTCTCTGGGCCGTCTCCGAGTCTCCACTTCCTTGCTTGGCTGTCCGCCTCCGCATACTCCTCCGTAAGCTTTACAGCCGCCTCAACTATATTTGGTTGGTGTCTCCGCACCCACACCTTTATTTTGTCTGGAAGGCCCTATAAAAACTGCTCTAGGACGAGCACCTCCATAATATCCCTCGCTGTCTGGGCGTCCGACCTCAGCCAGCAGGTGGCCCAGTCCATTAACTTTTGCCCCGTCCACCTCACCAACCGGAACTTCTGACGGTACTTCTCCAAGGACAGCCCTACCCGATCCAGGACGGCTGTCTTTACCGCTTCATAATTCCTGGCTTGCTCTTCACTTAGGGCCATGTAGGCTCTTGGGCTTTGCCGGCTAGGTAGGGAGCCAGTCGCAGGACCCCAAGTTCCCCTGTCGTATCCAGCCCCCGCAGCTACCCACTCAAAGCTGCCTAGGAAAGCATTAGGGTCATCTGTCTGGTCCATTTTACATAGTCCTAAGCCTGGCACCTGAATGCCATCCCCTCCTGTGGGACTCACCACTTTCTGCAGGAGCTACTGCTGGATGCCAGCCTGCTCCCGAATAAAGTCCTGCAGGCTGTTCTGCCTGCCAGGTGAGCAAGGCCTGTCTCTCCAGTGGTGGGCTTGCTGAAAACTCTGCATTGACTTTTGCACCTTCTCCTGCTGCTTGACCAGCCATTGCAGGGTCTCCTCCATCTCTGGGCTGCCAAACACTTGCTCTAGCACGGGATCTTGGACAAGCTCCCATGTGTAGCAGAGTCCCCCTTGGCTCCTGCCTCTGCTAGGTCCACAAAGTCACTCTGAGACCCTGGGGTTAGTAACCACTGGTGCAGTTTATTCACAGGCTTGTTCCCACCATTGTTTCACTGTTACAGTTGGCCCTTCACCGTCTGCAGGAGGGAGGGAAGAGCTAATTCCCTGCTTCCACTCCCTACCTTTTCCCTTTCTTCCATCCCCTGAGGCTTTTATATAGCCCCAGGCTAATTAGGCAAAAACTGTCTCTGCTCCTCCAGTTAGGACCAGGTTATCTCCAGTCAGCTCTAATTTATTCCCCTAAATGGGAGCTGGTGTTTACAGGGCTGAATCAGCAACCCTTTGCCCATCATCCTGCCACACAGCTGCCTATTAATTTCATTAGGTGATGCCTATTTTGTGTGTTATGTGCAGGGGCAAACAACACATTCATTTTCTCCACACCATTCATGATTTTATAGACCTCTATCATATCTCCCCTCAGCCATCTCCTTTCCAAGCTTTTTAATCTCTCCTTGTATAGAAACTGTTGAATATCCCTAATCATTTTTGTTGCCATTTGCTACATTTTCAATTCTAATATATATTTTTAGATGGGACAACCAGAACTGCACACAGTATTCAAGGTGTGGGTGTACCAGATTTATTTAGTGGCATTATGATATTTATTGTCATTTTCTATCTCTTTCTGAATGCTTCCTAACATTAGCTTTTTTGACTGCTGCTGCACATTGAGAAGATGTTTTCAGAGAACTATCCACAATGATTCCAAGATCACTTTCTTGAGTGTTAACAGCTAACTAAGACCAAATCATTGTGATGTATAGTTGACATTATGTTTTCCAATGTGCATTACTTTGCACTTATCAACGCTGAAATTCATCTGCCAATTTCTTGCCCACACATCCAGTTTTGTGAAATCCCTTTGTCACTCTTCATTGTCAGGTTTGGGCTTAACTATTTTAAGTAATTTTGTACCATCTACCAACTTAGCCACCTCACTGCTTATCCCTTTTTCCAGATCATTTATGCATATGTTCAACAGCACAGATCCCCATACAGATCCTTGAGGGACCTTACTATTTACCTCTCTCCACTATGAAAACTGATCATTATTTCTACCCTTTGTTTCCTATCTTTTAACCAGTTACTGATCCATGAGAGGACCTTCCCTCATCCCATGACTGCTTACTTTGCTTAAGAGCCTTTGGTGAGGGACCTTGTCAAAGGCTTTCTGAAAATTAAAGTGCACTATATCCACTACTAGATCACCCTGGACCACATGCTTGTTGACCCCCTCAAAGGATTCTAATAAATAGGTGAAACACAATTTCTCTTTTAAAAAGCCATGTTGACTCTTCTCCAACAAATTGTGTTCATCTCGGTGTCTGATAATTCTGTTCTTGACTATAGTTTCAATCTATTTGCCTGATACTATAATTTCCAGGATCGCCTCTGGAGCCTTTTTTAAAAAAAAATGGCTTCACATTAGTTGTGCACCAGTCATCTGAGGCTGATTTAAGTGATAGGTTACATATCACAGTCAAAAGTTCTACAAATTTCATATATGAGTTCTTTTAAAATTCTTGAATGTATACTATCTGGTCCTGGAGATTTATTACTGTTAAATTTATCAGTTTGTTCCAAATCTTCGTATTGAGGCCTCAGCGTGGGGCAGTTCCTCAGATTTGTTACCAAAAAAGAATGGCTCAGGTGTGGAAATCTCCCTCACATCCTCTGCACCGAAGACCAATGCAAATAATTCATTTAGCTTCTCTGCAATGGCTTGGCCTTCCTTAAGTGCTCCTTCCGCACCTGAATCATCCAGTGGCCCCCCTGATTTTTTGGCAAGCTTCGTGTTTTTGATGTACTACCAAAAATTATTGCTGTTCATTTCTGTCTTTTGCTAGTTGCTCTTCAGATTCTTTTTTGGGCCTGCCTAATTATACTTTTACACTTGGCTTGTCAGAGTGAATGCTCCTTTCTATTTTCCTTAGTAGGATTTGGCTTCCAATTTTTAAAGGATGTATTTTTTGTCTCTAACCATCTCTTTTACTGTATTGTTTAGCCATGGCAGTATTTTTTGGTCTTTTTTTTTTTTTTTTTTGTAAATTTGATGTATACATATAGTTTTCTCTATTGTGGTGATTTTAAAAAAATTTCCATGCAGCTTGCAGGCATTTCCCTTTTGTGACTGTTCCTTTTTTGTTTAATTAGCTTCCTCATATTTGTTTAGTTTCCCTTTTTGAAGTTAAATGCTACTGTGGTGGGTTTCTTTGGTATATTCCCCCCACCCCCGCACCCCAGACGTTAACTTTAATTACATTATGGTTGCTGTTATTGAGAAGTTCAGCTAGATTCACCTCTTGAACCAGATCCTGTGCAACACTTAGGACTAAATTAAGAATTGCCTCTCCTCTTGTGGGTTCTAGGACTAGCTACTCCAAGAAGCAGTCATTAACAGTGTCGAGAAATTTTATCTCTGCATCCCATCATGAAGAGACATGTTCCTATTTGATATGGGGATAGTTAAAATCCCCTATTATCATCATTTTTTCCACCTTTGTTGCTTATCTAATCTCCCTAAGCATTTAACAGTCATCTCCCTGGTCCGGTGGTCAATAATATATTCCTAATGCTATACTATTATTCAAGCATGGAATTTCTATCCAGAGAGATTCTATGGTACTGTTTGTTTTTTACCATATATGACTATTCTTTCTTTCAGTGTCACTTCTCCATGATTGTGACCTATTCAGTGTCCGATTATCATTGTTCCACCAAGTTTCTGTTATATCTATTATATCTATATGCTCTTTTAACACCAGCCACTCAAGTTTACTCATCTTAGTATTTAGACTTCTAGCATTTGTGTACAAATACTTATAGAATTTGTCAATATTTAGTTGTCTGCCTTCATGTGATGTAATTGAATGGGATTCTTTTTTGACTGTTTCTTCAGTTCCTACCCGTACTTTATCAACTTCTAGCCTCTCTTTTTTACTAGGTTATACAGTATCCCTGTTAAAAAAAATCCTCCCCTAAAGAATGTCTCTCCAAACCGTGTGCTCCTCTGTACCTGTCAGCTTTCCCCCAGCCCTTAGTTTAAAAAGTCCTCTATGATATTTTTAATGTCACCTACAAGCAATCTGATTCTGTTTTGGTTTTGGTGGAGCCCATCCTTACTGTATAGGCTCCTCCTTTCCCAAAAGATTCCCCAGTTCCTAATAAACCTAACTCCCTCCTCCACTCACCATCATGTATCCATATATTGAGACCCTGCAGTTTTGCCTGTTTAACTGGCCCTGGGCATAGAACTGGAGGCCTTTTAGAGAATGCCACCATGGAGGTCCTGGACTTGAACCTCTTACCTAGCAGGCTAAATTGGCCTACAGGACCTCTCTCCTACCTTTCCCTATATTATTGGTACCTACGTGGACCGTGACCACCCCAGCACCACACAGCTGGTAGTCTGTGTACCTGTCTGCAGAGGTCTTCAACCTTCGTATCCAGCAGGCAATGTACCATGTGGTTCTCCCAGTCATCACAAACACAACTATCTATACTTCTAATAATCAAATCCCACATTAATATTACTTGTCTCTTCCTAACCGGGGTCCCCTCGCCTGGAAATGTATTCTCTGAACAAGAGGATAGCATGAAGTCATCTGGAAAGAGGGTCCCAACTATAGGTTCATTTCCCTTTCCTCTAGGTTGATCTTCTCTGAGACTTTTATCCTCCTCAACAACACAGAGGATGATAACCAAACATGTATTTCACATGTAGGCCCAGATCCACAAATGTTCTTAGGAACATTTGCTCCAGACATAGTCACTGAAGATCCAGGTTTAGGCACTTAAGACCCAGTTTTGGCTCCACTGAGATTCACAATACTTTCTAAACTCACTCGACACCTAAGGGTAAATGTTGCTTCTTCACCTAAGTTCCTGCTTCTGGGCATGTACATTTCTGCCTCAGTTTACGTGCCTATCTCCCACTTAAGCTCCAGAGCCATCCATGACCTCAGGGAAGATAAGCATTCAGCTGCCTAAGTCATGTGAAGAGGCAGGATTGCGATATGCACACTCAGAGGCTGCCTAAAAGATCAGGTCCCATTCGAAATCTGGTGGCAGCAGAAGAAGGTTGTGGTGTCCCCCTTATAACTTTTAGCCCAGTGATTAGAGCAATCACCTGGGATATGGGAGACCTACATTCAATTCATAATTGTGTGTACAGTGTATATTTAATACACATAGCCACACATTTGAGCACGTAACTAGAGTAACAGGCCAGGTGCTGAGATGATACCCTGGGGAGAAGGGGAGCAAAATCCTCCCACCACAGGTCCCAGAGGTTCCGTCATCTCAGTGGTGGAAGTATCCTACAAAGGACACTTATGCAATAAGTGATCTCTTATGAAAGCAGCAAAGGATCTGTACTATGCTGGATCCAATTCACTACTCTTCCTGCACAGTTTCATTGGAGGAAGGAAAGACATCCTGAATTCCTCCTCTTCATTCCACCACCTGCTCACAGCAGAACCACATTGGAAAAGGAGACTGAATTTGACCCTTAATCTGGGGAAAACATCCATAATATTTGCTTGTTTCCATCAAGGCCAACCTAATAAATTTACCAGCTATAAACTGGATGGGGATCTGAATTGTTTATGAAAAAATGTTGTAACAATTTTTAAAGCTCCAGTTTTATTATAGAATCTGAAATGTGCAATGTTGAAATAGTTTATCCAAGAAACCATTTTAAAAGTTATTAGATACTTTTTCACCTCCAGATTCTCTATTAACCTATACTCCAGTGACAACAGAAGGTAACAGTAAATAATCTATGTGCCTTTTCTATTCTCCTTTATATTTTTGACAGGACTATTATGTGGTTATTTTGTGTCCTACTGAGATGGATGCTCAAGTGAGAAGGGTGTTGCAAATTCCAATGTGGTCTCAAAGAGTTATCTATCTGCAAGGCTCAGCACTGAAAGATCAGGACCTGTTGAGAGCTAAGTAGGCAAAAACTAATATATTTTTCATTTATTTGTTTCAACTCATACTTCTGAAATAAGGTTTACAAACAACATGAGACAGATTAGAAAAAAAGTTTGAGCATTTTAGAAGGGTAACATGAGTAAATCTTTGGCATAATTCAGCTTTGTTCCTAACTTTTTTTTTTAAGCCACTTCTTAATCTAACTCTACTTTACTGGACCAAGCTTTTCGTCACTTGTCTCTTCTGTCTCAATTTTAAAAGCAGCATTAAAACAATTCAGAAATAAATCAAATAATTGCTTTTCATGGCAAAATGACTTACCAGTTGATGCACTGACTTGTGGCTGGGTGTGCTCTCTCCATAGTCTTGCCAACCAGCTGTCCCCAGGTCCACTGGCTGTCCCCTTCATCTTGGGCTTGACCTTCTAGCCAGGACACATTTAGTCTCAATCCTTTGGGGAAAAACCAGAGTTTAACTTAGTAGTTCCTTGCCCTTGCATCAGTGGCCCAGGTCCAGGCCCAATAATGCTTCTAGCCCCTTGTGTCTGGTATCTGTGAGGCTTTAGGAGAATTCAGTCCCTCTCCCTACTTAGAGTTTCTGCCCAGGGACACTGAAGCATGTGGTTAAGTTTTATATCCTCAGAACTCTTGCTTCTTCCCTGGACTACTTCCTCAGTCAGCCCACCATCTCCTCAAGGGACTTACATTCTTAGCAGAGATCTACTGTGGGATCAAGCCCCTGATCCCAGTTCCTAACATGACAAAGGAAATAAAGCTAAACTAATAGAAATAAAGAGCAGCACAATCCCTCAAGAGTCCTTTAACCACCTGTACTACTGCTCCATCTTGACAGGAAACCTAAAGCAGCTTGGCCCTTGACTGGGCTCCTGTTTGGGAGCTGAAAATGAAAAGTCTGTCCATCTTCCTGGGATGGAGCCCTCTGGTCTGGGCTTCTCCCTTTAAGCCTCCTCCTCAAGCCTGGCATAGTTTACAGTTGTGGCAAGGCAGGGCTGCCTGAGCCTATATCTACTTTTTAACCACTTTTTGTCTTGTGGTGTTTGTATACCCTATCATACTTTTAAGATACAACACTGGATACTGGAAAGCTGATAAGTGGTTTTAGAATTTGCATGAGTGATACGATTCAGTGGTATCTGGACCAACTGAAGTAAAAAGAAAGAAAACAAAAGCAAATATTCCCCTTCACATCCTGCACCCATTCTCATTTTAACCTCATTCAACGCAATCCCCACACTGTAAGAAACTTGCTTTACCTGGTTGTGACAGAGTGCTGGGCGACAGCAGCTGAACCAGCACTCTGATCACTTTATCACCAGTTAGTTGCAGAGGAGTAAACCTGACTATGATGATTGTTCCTAACTGATAGATTGGGGATGATCTGGAGAGAGCTACAAGGCTAATAAATCCATTAGCCTGGAAAGTAGAAAAGGCATAGGAAAGAAGTGACACAGGGTAGAGATGGCAAGAGAAGTCCCAAGAGCAACTTTTGAGGGAGAGATCTCTTTCCTCTCCTGTCCTTGGTGTAAGAAGCTGCTATTATACATAAGTTGCTGCACAATGATGTCAAGGTGCCAGGGGAACATTTTAAATAAACCACATGTGGTGTTTACAAGCAGAGAGTCTCCAAGTAGTCTGTATGTTCAGAGGAAGATAGGAAGTGGAAGGTGTGCCCTTTTACATGAGTCTGCTATGCCTCCATGCCCTCCTCCTTCAACACCTTCATTACAACAAGCTTCTATAGCAAGATCTGTACACCTATTCTTCCCATCCAGGAAGTGTTAACACACACACACACACAAATCAAACAAAACATCAAGACACATAGTACACATCAGTGCCTATTTAGTATTCATAGCATCCCATCTCCATTTCTTCCTATTTACAGAATGTTCATGCTTTGTTATTGTACCTAACCCATGTAGGCATTTGCAAACTGGTTGATAATACCGCCCTAGAAACAACTCTTCTCTTTTTTATTTTAAGTTTAAACTTGATCTGAATTTAATAGATGATGATAGGCCAGACATCGCATTTCTTCAGAGTCTTGAGAGGAATGTCTTCTCAAATTTCTATCTCTGATAAAGAGCTAATACTGGATGTTCAAAAGAAGAAGAAAAATAAAAGGTCTGTTTGAGAGATGATTGTGCCCCCTTTCTCCCCAAAAAATATATAAAAAATTGCCTTTTTTGCTTTCCCACTGATCTTGAGAAAAGAGAAGAGATGTTAAGAGTAAAAAGAAGGGTTTTCTTCAGGTATGTTAGCAACAAGAAGAAAGTCAAGGAAAGTGTGGGCCCCTTACTGAATGAGGGAGGCAACCTAGTGACAGAGGATGTGGAAAAACCTAATGTACTCAGTGCTTTTTTTGCCTCTGTCTTCACGAACAAGGTCAGCTCCCAGACTGCTGCACTGGGCAGCACAGCATGGGGAGGAGGTGACCAGCCCCCTGTGGAGAAAGAAGTGGTTCGGGACTATTTAGAAAAGCTGGACGAGCACAAGTCCATGGGGCTGGATGCGCTGCATCTGAGAGTGCAAAAGGAGTTGGCGGATGTGATTGCAGAGCCATTGGCTATTATCTTTGAAAACTCATGGCGATCGGGGGAAGTCCCGGACGACTGGAAAAAGGCTAATGTAGTGCCCATCTTTAAGAAAGGGAAGAAGGAGGATCCTGGGAACTACAGGCCAGTCAGCCTCACCTCAGTCCCTGGAAAATCATGGGGCAGGTCCTCAAGGAATCAATTCTGAAGCACTTAGAGGAGAGGAAAGTGATCAGGAACAGTCAGCATGGATTCACCAAGGGCAAGTTATGCCTGACTAATCTAATTGCTTTCTATGACGAGATAACTGGCTCTGTGGATGAGAGGAAAGCAGTGGACGTGTTGTTCCTTGACTTTAGCAAAGCTTTTGACATGGTCTCCCACAGTATTCTTGCCAGCAAGTTAAAGAAGTATGGGCTGGATGAATGGACTATAAGGTGGACAGATAGTTGGCTAGATTGTCGGGCTCAACGGGTCGTGATCAATAGCTCCATGTCTAGTTGGCAGCCGGTATCAAGTGGAGTGCCCCAAGGGTCAGTCCTGGGGCCGGTTTTGTTCAATATCTTCATAAATGATCTGGAGGATGGTGTGGATTGCACCCTCAGCAAGTTTGCAGAGGACACTAAACTGGGAGGAGAAGTAGATACGCTGGAGGGTAGGGATAGGATACAGAGGGCCCTAGACAAATTAGAGGATTGAGCCAAAAGAAATCTGATGAGGTTCAACAAGGACAAGTGCAGAGTCCTGCACTTAGGATGGAAGAATCCCATGCACCGCTACAGACTAGGGACCGAATGGCTCGGCAGCAGTTCTGCAGAAAAGAACCTAGGGGTTACAGTGGACGAGAAGCTGGATATGAGTCAACAGTGTGCCCTTGTTGCCAAGAAGGCCAATGGCATTTTGGGATGTGTAAGTAGGGGCATTGCCAGCAGATCGAGGGACGTGATCATTCCCCTCTATTTGACATTGATGAGGCCTCATCTGGAGTACTGTGTCCAATTTTGGGCCCCACACTACAAGAAGGATGTGGAAAATTGGAAAGAGTCCAGCGGAGGGCAACAAAAATGATTAGGGGACTGGAACACATGACTTATGAGGAGAGGCTGAGGGAACTGGGATTGTTTAGTCTGCGGAAGAGAAGAATGAGGGGGGATTTGATAGCTGCTTTCAACTACCTGAAAGGAGGTTCCAAAGAGGATGGATCTAGACTGTTCTCAGTGGTGGCTGATGACAGAACGAGGAGTAATGGTCTCAAGTTGCAGTGGGGGAGGTTTAGGTTGGATATTAGGAAAAACTTTTTCACTAGGAGGGTGGTGAAACACTGGAATGCGTTACCTAGGGAGGTGATGGAATCTCCTTCCTTAGACGTTTTTAAGGTCAGGCTTGACAAAGCCCTGGCTGGGATGATTTAGTTGGGGATTGGTCCTGCTTTGAGTAGGGGGCTGGACTAGATGACCTCCTGAGGTCCCTTCCAACCCTGATATTCTATGATTCTATGATTCTTTAGTGGGATTTAGTTAGCATTTGTTCTACATCTTAGGAGGTGAAAAAGAATCAAAATGCTGTTCTCTGAGCATAATCATATGCATTTAGCCTATAATAACCTGAAGTTAGTCAACTGGAGACTTGCACTTTTTTCCGCAGAACATGTAATTGAATGTACCCAAAGATTTTTTTTTAACATGTCCTAAGGGAAGCAGCATGGTGGGAACTTAATAGAACATTTAGTATGAAATATAACCCAATAACTAAGAGGTTGCTATATTTCAGTGGTTTTTATGAAAAACAACATACTGAAAAATAACAGATGCTTGGTAAATTTCTCTAGTAAATAAAATATTAGGCAGTTTGGTTATTATTAATAAAAATAAAATCTGGTTGTCTCATCAAAATTTATATACATATTACAGAAAAACTGTTAAAAAAATTAAGGTTACAAAGTCAAGAACTCAAATGTTAGGGTAATTCTAAAATTAAGGTTGCCTTTTCAACCATAATCCAGTCTCCTCCTGCATATTCAAGATGATACAGTCTTTAATTACATGATTACATAGCATTATTTCCATAGGATACCTGTTTCATTCAGTGCACAGAATGGACAGTGGTCAATTATGAGCAATTATTCCATATTTTGTTGTATGTGTGCCCCCATGTCTTATCTATTGAAAATTCAAACCCTGTTCTTAAAACCGAATTACTTATTTCCTCATGAGCTTTTCTATGGTGTTCATCACTATATTATGTGAGTGCTTCACAAACATTAATCTATCTTCACAAAATGCATGTCATGTGAGGGGCTGGTGGTATCTTAATTGTACAAGTGGGGAGCTGAGGAAGAAAGAGATTAAGGTCAAAAGTAGTCACTAATTGTGGGTGCCCAATTTGAATTGCCTAGAATCTGATTTTTCAGAGTTCTTAGAATTATATAGCATTTTAAATATTCAAGCACGGCACCGTTACAGTTTTGAGTGCTCAGAACTTCTGCAAATCCGGACCCAGGATCTCAAATTAGGCACCCAGAAAATCAAGAACACAGTGTGACCACCTTCCAAAATTTTAGTTAAAATGACTTGCGCAGAATCATATGGGAACTCTGTGCCACAGGCAGGTATCAAATCCAATTCTGCAGGGCAGCATTTAACTGTCTTAACCATGAGACATTCCTTTTTATTTTTCTGCAATCCCGTCTCTCATTCAGTACACAACTTCTAACTTCAGCAATGAAGCAGGGATCCTATAGACAGCCTCCTTCACTGCACAGCCCTGATTCATCCCCAGAGCAAGTCGATCCTGTGCACTGAGGAAGGCAGGAGTCCTCTGGAAAAATAGCATATGATTATGTACTTTTACTGTACCATAATGCATAGGCACAGGAGGATGAATTAAGGTGCATTAAGGAATTAAGTTTGCATATTCGACAATGGCATTGCATGTTCTGCCACCATGTTACTCGCATGGACAAAAACACCACAGCACATCATGCTCTCAGACTGTCCATCAATGCACAAAGTGGTACACAACCTAACCTAACCTAACCTTTCCTGGGGTGCCCATGAAGCTGCCCCATAAATTCATGTATTCAAAGAAGTAAGCCAGATGTGGAAACTTCACTACATGATGCCTCATGCGACACCATCACCCATGGTAATTCTGGTTGGCACAACAGCCCTCAATAGACTATGTCTGAAGCCATTTTAATTCTGTCCTCTCCTAACTTTTGAGTGCTTGACTTTGCAACTTTAATAAAATGTTTTATTAACATTGGTGTGTATGTGTGTAATTTCCTAGGTTTTTTAAAAAAGGCCACCTGAGGATTCAGAAATGTCATCATGTGCCATCATATTAACACACACACGGTTCATCAACGGGGTTGGAACCTTTAGATACTCCCCACAGTCCTCTGCTATTTGAGCTAATGGAGTAATTGATAGCAATAGTAAGTTGTCACCCTCTATATAGAGCAGCACTAGAGAGGGAAAGATACACACTTTGCCAGTGGGTTTCATAGATATTTGCTGACAGCAGAGAACTGGTGAGATTTAGTAATCTTGGGTTCTATTACAGGCTCTGGAAGGGAATGCACTGGAAGTGGGCACCCAGCATGGAAAATTTCAGCCCAATGGCTAATGTTTTACAAAGTTGTAAGCAACTGAAAATGAGGTCTTGTAATGGAAAGTACGAGACAAAAATAATAATACACAATGCCACCAGTCCTGCCTGTAATTCTAAAAAACTCTGTATTCAACATGGAAATTCAACGTGTGACTGGCCTATGAAATCTAATACTTAGGTACCTTAGAAGTGAAACATCTTGAATACTATAGAAACCCTGCTCACAAACCACTCAATAGTTTTCACTGCTGTTCAGTTACACAGCTGCCTTTTTTAAAATTCAAAAACATTCATTGAAATGTGATTTTAGTCACCACAATGTTTGAGGAATTGCTGCATTAATGAGGTGCAAATACTTTGATGCATGCAAGCTTTGCTATTCATAATTATCCTGTCTGCAAACTTTTACTGCAAACTGACCCATGTATGGAGCAGAAACAATACCATGTGACTTAAGTGACCAATCACATGCCAGGAATAGCCAGTAGCAAATAATCAATTGTTTGCAAACAGCCAATAGGCTGAAAATTGTTAATTCAAATAATACAGTCAGATATTAGACTATTTTCATACATTTATCAGATTATTTGTTAATAACAAATAATTCAATTAGTTCTACACAGGACATGATGAATATATGCACCTTGTCAGACAATCCTTTACTACAATGTGTCCAGGTTTCAATTAAAAAAAAATATATATAAATGACATTTGTAGATGTCCTCTATCACATTTCGTGAAATTAGCTAATTTGCAAGGGGTCAGCACAAGGCCAACATTTAATTCTCCTGGAACTCCTATTTTGAGTAGGTAAATAGGATTTGAAGTGGGGCATAGGTTTTGTGCTGGCTCTAGGTTCGAGGATGAATTTTGCCCATTGAGCAGCAGTCTTTAATGGACAGTAATCTTGTGTTAATCTAATGTCAATATCTAATTGTATTTCCTATTTAACATTTCATCATCAATAATGAGATATAAAATGTGATTATATTTTAAGATGCCCTAGAAAAAAAATACCGTTATGTAACTGCATTGCAATGAGAAACAGAAAGATTCTAATACAATGCAATTAATTTGATATATTCTCACCCACATCATTATTCTTCTGAGGAATCACTATTTACCATCCCCAGAAATGTAACAAGTTTATCCAACTTGTACAGATATGTAAACGGACAATATTTAGGAATGTTCCAAGATTTTAAATTCTGACTTTTGGGACCAGACCAGCAAACACTTATGCATATATTTAACTTTGTGTATTTGAGTAATGCTATTGAAAGCATCATGTAATATCATATTATAAAATCAGGAAAATGACAAGACTACTTGTGTTAATAAAATTGAAACACATGAATAAGTGCTTCTGGAACTGGGACCTTGCTTTGCATTGATATAATTAACAATAGCAAGGTTTGACTGAGTAAGATTTTTAAAATGGAACACATGCCAAATTCTTCTCTATTTCACTTGGTCAAGCCCATGGATATTAATGGGGATACACATGATATGAAGCAAAATTTGCCCTATAATTTAGTGTTCAAATCTGTATCTATCATATACTCTACAATGGATTTTTTCATTAAATTTAAACAGTGGTATATGATGTTTTAGCTTTGGTTTTAAAATAGATGTGTCTATGTACATTTAAGGGGAGTCTGATTTCAAATTGTACACCTGAAAAAATACATTTTTGTTTTAATATGAGTCATATTGATCTCAAAATCAGAAATTTCTTCAAAAAGCAGTCAGGTGGAACATTTTTCCAAATTTCTAACCTCTCAATACCATATAGAGGATCGAGTCATGAGACTTGCATTCAATTTGCCAGCTTTGCAATTGATTCAGTGTGTGACCATACGCAAATCACTTAATCTCTCTGTGCCTCAGATTTCCCATCTTTAAAATGGAGATATTATTTCACCCCTCTTTAAAGTGCTGTGAGATAGGTGGAGGAAATGCACTATAGAAGGACTAAGTATCAGTACAACATGAACTTTTCATACATTCTTACTGGCAGTGCATATCATTATACCTAAGATAGGAAATTGAGTTATGTACAGAAAAGTACCCTGATGTATCTGAAGGTGTTTAGATTCATAGATAGATTCATAGATATTAAGGTCAGAAGGGACTATTATGATCATCTAGTCCGACCTCCTGGACAACACAGGCCACAGAATCTCACCCACCCACTCCTGCGAAAAATCTCTCACCTATGTCTGAGCTATTGTGGTTTAAAGACTTCAAGGAGCAGAGAATCCTCCAGCAAGTGACCCGTGCCCCATGCTACAGAGGAAGACGAAAAACCTCCAGGGCCTCTTCCAATCTGCCCTGGAGGAAAACTCCTTCCCAACGCCAAATATGGCGATAAGCTAAACCCTGAGCATATGTGCAAGATTCGCCAGCCAGATACCCAGGAAAGAATTTTCTGTAGTAACTCAGATCCCACCCCATCTAGCATCCCATCACAGGCCAGTGGGCCTATTTACCATGAATAGTTAAAGGTCAATTAATTGCCAAAATCATGTTATCCCATCATACCATCTCCTCCATAAACTTATCGAGTTTAATCTTGAAGCCAGATATGTCTTTTGCCCCCACTGCTTCCCTTGGAAGGGTATTCCAAAACTTCACTCCTCTGCTGGTTAGAAACCTTCATCTAATTTCAAGTCTAAACTTCCCAATGACCAGTTTATATCCATTTGTTCTTGTGTCCACACTGGTACTGAGCTTAAATAATTCCTCTCCCTCCCTAGTATTTATCCCTCTGATATATTTATAGAGAGCAATCATATCTCAACCTTCTTTTGGTTAGGCTAAACAAGCCAAGCTCCTTGAGTCTCCTTTCATAAGACAGGTTTTCCATTCCTCGGATCATCCTAGTAGCCCTTCTCTGTACCTGTTCCAGTTTGAATTCATCCTTCTTAAACATGGGAGACCAGAACTGCACACAGCATTCCAGATGAGGTCTCACCAGTGCCTTGTATAACGGTACTAAAACCTCCTTATCTCTTCTGGAAATACCTCCCCTGATGCATCCCAAGACCGCATTAGCTTTTTTCACAGCCATATCACATTGGCGGCTCATAGTCATCCTATGATCAACCAATACTCCAAGGTCCTTCTCCTCCTCCGTTACTTCTAATTGATGCGTCCGCAGCTTATAACTAAAATTATTGTTATTAATCCCTAAATGCATAACCTTACACTTCTCACTATTAAATTTCATCCTATTACTATTACTCCAGTTTACAAAGTCATCCAAATCTTCCTATATGATATCCCGGTCCTTCTGTAAATTGGCAATACCTCCCAGCTTTGTATCATCCGTAGACTTTATTAGCACACTTTTTGTGCCTAAGTCAGTAATAAAAAGGTTAAATAAGATTGGTCTCAAAACTGATCCCTGGGGAACTCCACTGGTAACCTCCCTCCAGCCTGACAGTTCACCTTTCACTATGACCCGCTGTAGTCTCCCTGTTAACCAATTCCTTATCCACCTTTCAATTTTCATATTGATCCCCATCTTTTCCAATTTAACTAATAATTCCCCATGTGGCACGGTATCAAATGACTTACTGAAATCTAGGTAAATTAGATCCACTGCATTTCCTTTGTCTAAAAAATCTGTTACTTTCTCAAAGAAGGAGATCAGGTTGGTTTGGCACGATCTACCTTTTGTAAAACCATGTTGTATTTTGTCCCATTTACCATTGACCTCAATGTCCTTAACTACTTTCTCCTTCAAAATTTTTTCCAAGACCTTGCATACTACAGATGTCAAACTAACAGGCCTGTAGTTACCCGGATCACTTTTTTTTCCTTTCTTAAAAATAGGAACTATGTTAGCAATTCTCCAGTCATACGGTACAACCCCTGAGTTTACATATTCATTAAAAATTCTTGCTAATGGGCTTGCAATTTCATGTGCCAATTCCTTTAATATTCTTGGATGAAGATTATCTGGGCCACCCGATTTAGTCCCATTAAGCTGTTCGAGTTTCGCTTCTACCTCAGACATGGTAATATCTACCTCCATATCCTCATTCCCATTTGTCATGCTACCATTATCCCTAAGATCCTCATTAGCCTTATTAAAGACTGAGGCAAAGTATTTGTTTAGATATTGACCCATGCCTAGATTATCCTTGACCTCCACTCCATCCTCAGTGTTTAGCAGTCCCACTTCTTTCTTTGTTTTCTTCTTATTTATATGGCTATAGAACCTTTCACTATTGGTTTTAATTCCCTTTGCAAGGTCCAACTCTACTTGGCTTTTAGCCTCTCTCACTTTATCTCTACATGTTCTGACCTCAATAAGGTAGCTTTCCTTGCTGATCCCTCCCATCTTTCACTCCCTGTATGCTTTCCACTTTTTCTTAATCACCTCTCTGAGATGCTTGCTCATCCAGCTTGGTCTACAACTCCTGCCTATGAATTTTTTCCCCTTTCTTGTGATGCAGGCTTCCAATAGCTTCTGCAGCTTTGACTTAAAGTAATCCCAGGCCTCCTCTGCCTTTAGATCCATAACTTCTTCAGTCCAATCCACTTCCCTAACTAATTTCCTTAATTTTTGAAAGTCAGCCCTTTTGAAATCAAAAACCCTAGTTGCAGATTTATTTTTGTTAATCCTTCCGTTCAGTTTGAACTGAATTAGCTCATGATCACTTGACCCAAGATTGTCCCCTACAACCATTTCTTCTATGAGGTCCTCACTACTCACCAAAACCAAATCTAAAATGGCATCCCCTCTAGTCGATTCAGCAACTACTTGATGAAGGAATCTATCAGCTATCATATCTAGCAAAATCTGAGCCCTATTATTAGTACTAGCACTCGTCCTCCAGTCTATATCTGGGAAGTTAAAGTCTCCCATGATTACGCAGGTTTCCGTGTAGTAGCTATGTTAGTCTGTATCCGCAAAAAGAAAAGGAGGACTTATGGCACCTTAGAGACTAACAAATCATGCAGTTTCCATTAGTATTTACTTCATTGAAAACATTAGAGGGCTCTATCCATATCCAAATTAGATCCCGGTGGTCTGTAGCACACCCCAAGCACTATCACAGGGGAGGCTCTAGTAGTTTTCTTCCCCAGTGAAATTTTTGCCCAGATGGACTCTGTCTTATCCATTCCATCGCTTCTTATTTCTTTACATTCTACCTCATCATTGATATACAATGCTACTCCACCACCTTTACCTTTATTTCTGTCTTTCCTAAACAGCACATACCCTTCAATACCCGCAGTCCAGTCATGACTACTATTCCACCATGTTTCTGTTATCCCTATAATATCTGGTTTCACTTCCTGCACCAGTAGCTCTAGTTCCTCCATTTTGTTACCTAGGCTCCTCGCATTAGTGTACAAACATCTTAATTTTGCTGTTTGGCCTCGCTCACATTCTGTACCCGATTAGGGATGGTCATTCTACAGCCAGTATAACCTATTAGGCTGGTATCCACACTGCCCTTCCTCCTTATATCCATTCTCCTACCCACGGCTGTATCCTTTCTTACTTCGTTTTCTTCCCTCTCAATGCTAAAATCCGGCGTGGAGATTATCTGAACATCTCCCAACCATCTCCCCCAAATTCCTAGTTTAAAGCTCTCTTAATCAGTTGTGCCAGCCTCCATCCTAGAAGTCTACTTCCTTCCCTACTCAGATGAAGTCCATCCTGAGAGAACTGTCGTCTGTCCATGAATGCCTCCCAGTGGCCATACATCCCAAAGCCCTCCTTATAGCACCACTGCCTAAGCCATCTGTTGATAGTCATAATCTTGTCACACCTTTGTGGCCCTTCTCTAGGAACAGGCAGAATCCCACTGAAGATCACCTGAGCCTCAATTTCCTTAAGCATCTTCCCCAGCCTAGCATAGTCTCCCTTAATACTTTCCAGCGAGAATCTAGCCGTATCATTTGTTCCCACATGAAGGATAATTAGGGGATTCTTTCCCGCTCCCTTTAGGATCCTTTTCAACCTCAGATCTACATCCCGTATCTTAGCACCTGGAAAACAGAATACCCTTCTATTCTCTGGATCAGCTCTGGTTACAGGCCTGTCTATTCTTCTCAGTAAAGAGTCCCCGATCACATAGGTTGGTTAAAGGGACATGAATTATTGTACTCTTAGAGTGAATACATTGGTTCCACATATCCCCTTTTGTACTCATGATACCCCACGGCATTTTACAAAGTACTGAGTTTAGGCTGAATACTTCAGCTTTTGCTGAGGCACAACTCCTCTTGGTATTAGTAAAAGGTATACCACAAGACTAGAGCCATAGTTACTGAGAACGACTATGTGGCGAAACTCAGAAACAGCTGACATTCAGAAAATACATGAAAATAGCTGACTTAAAACTTTGGTTCAATATACTTCTAGGCATAAAGCTATCATTAACTGTTAGAAATACAAGTTCATAGCAAGAATTTATGCTGTAAGAATTGTGCACACTTGGATTGCTGTCACAGATGACATCGTGGCTTAAATAGAAATATATAACATTTGATAGTTTTTGCTTTCTCCATTTGCTTTTAGGATGGATGATGCTGAGGCCTGTTTCATTCTGAGTAGCCGGTGCGAGGTGGACAGGCCAGCAGCGGTAAGTTCTTTAGAAATTCTTCTAAAAATCACGTGTATGCTGTTCACACTGTTATTACTATTATGAGCTCTGTGCAGAAGTAGGCGTCCACCCTTCTGGATCTGACAGAAAGATGCGGGGGACAGGGGCATGAGGGGCGCGCTTATTCTTGTAGGGACCTTATTCTTTGTAAACTACGATTTGTATTATCATAGCAGACTGGAGCTCCAGTTAGGGAGCAGGACCTCGTTGTAATAGGTGCTGCACAAACATGGAACAAAAAGAATCCCCTGCCCCAAAGAGATTAGAGTCTAAGAAAACTAGGGATAAATGTTATAACTGTCCAATTTACACATACATCTTAGACATAGAAATCCTGGCCACTTTAAAGTAAATGGCAATAGATTTCAATGGAGACAGGATTGCACTTGTTTATAACACAGAATTTAATAGTACATCTCACATACAATTTTTTGTAAATTACTGCTTCCTCAGTAAGAAAAGTTGTACAAACAAGAGGTAAGGTCAGATTTATACAAGAAAATTAGAGAGATTTAAAATCTTGGTATGTAAACATAAAACTCATTTTTCATGCAGTGCAAAATATATTGTTGTGATTTTTTTTATTTTGTGTCAGAGAGGTAATTTAAAGTACAAAAATATGAAATATATTGATTCTTTATAATTATATAAGCAAAAAAAATCAATAAATATTCACAAGAGTAGCTTCTAGTCATGCAGAACATCTTATTGAAGTCAATGGGACTATTTGCAATGTTTGGGCTAGAAACACAATTCTAAGAGTTATATTAATCCAGTTAGGAAACAGACATATGATATTACTTATGCTTCCACTCAAAAATCAGATGCCCACTGTGAACTGCTTCCAAACAGCTACAGACTAAGAATTATGTATAGAAATTATGTGATTAATTTTTAATAACTATTGAATTTGACAAAAAGTGGTCAATTCACAAATAAGAGAGGCTGGATTCTTTGAATAAATCATTCATTATGATTTGTCTGGTAACAATTGTTAATAATGGGAAGTACACATCCATAAAGGGAGACCACTGATAATTTAAACAGATCCAGATTCCCACAAATCTGTTGATAAAATTAAAAACATTTCCATAAGAGCTAGAGTGCACTGGAGTAGCGTTCTGCCCTGTTGCTTTGAAAGACCCACTGGAAAACTCCACTAACAGAAGTAAGTTTTATGATCACATCTTACTTACTTCCCCCACACCTCCATCCCAAAGTACAATACAGTTAGTAGTCTTTGCTCAAGAGGGTCACAGGCTTCCCGCCACACACACACCTCCATCTCAAATTAAACACAGTTAGTAATTTTTGCTCAAAAGGGTCTCAGGCTGCAGAGGATGGTTCACTTAGATTTAAGCATTTGTGGAGTTAAATTAGGAATCTTACATATTACCAGAGGAAATCAAGACAGTTTTTGTAATTTGCTAGTGCTCATGGTTATAATTTTCAGTAATTTCAATTAAACTTATATCTTCCCCACCTTTTTTTAAAAAAATCCTTTTTATATAGAGATGTATAAACAAAGAAACATGCCTAGAGATGTAAAATCTAAGAATTTTAGCTGGACTTGACCCAGACTGTAATATTGTTTTATCTACCTCTCAGGCTACTGATCTCATTCTAGGCAATAAAAAGTGGTGCTTAATTTTCCATCCTTCATGTTTAACACAGAAAATGTGAAGGTTCTGCATAAAGCTATACAGTATATTTAATAAATAAATAAGTCTATAATCCAATCATCATAACCATTATCTCAGCCTTCCAATCCCAGTTACTCCCCACCTTAAACATGCCACTTTTCAGGCAGTGTTATCAGGGACAGAGCAGCAGCACCAGAGAAGGCAGGACAACGGAACCAATAAAGCTGTAGGTCAGAAGAAGAAAAGATGATCCCCTGGAGTGGAATATATGCTCCCTTAGCTGCAGATTTTAGTGGGGCAATTGTTCATTTGTATTAAGACACCTTAGAAGGTGTTTGAATATGCCACAAAAGTTATGTTAATTCAAAGCAAATCAAAGGGCCAGACTCTCAGCTGGTGTAAATGGGCATGACTGAATTGACATCAGTGATAATGTGAGCATCTGGACCTAGGTGTCTACCAAGACATTCCCAAAACTGATATCATCATCTAACATTTGATACCTACCTCCAAAAAGGGCCTTGATAATAAGTTACAAAATCCTGAGAATACTGCAGCAAAAGATACTGGAAGGACAATTAAATAGCATGCTTCAAGGAGAGCAGGCACTCAGAATTTGCCATGCTGCAGTGACTGAGGTATTGTGGCATCTCCTGTTCTAAGTACAGGAAGAGGCTATCGTTACTACAAGTACCCAGGTAAATTCATACTTGTTGAATCGTTAATGGTTCCCTCTACTGATAGCAATCCAAAACATACTAGTAACCAAAACAACCTAAATTATTTAACCACCTGATCCAGAATAATAACTCTGCAAATAGAGGGTTTGATTCACCACTGCTTGTGCAGGAGATTGCAACTTGCACCTTTCTGCAATGGTAGGGGCAGCTACACTCCAGGAGAGATTCACCTTGATGAAGGAAAAGCAGTTTTGGTGTTATCTCCTCAAAGTTTCTAACAGGAAAGGACAGCTTTAAAGGATATTCAGAACTCCAAAGGAGGCTGTTTAGGGGAACATGCTGAATCAACACATCTACTGGACATCTAGTCCTTCATCCATCCCAGCCAGCATTGGCCACTTTGGGGCTGCAGAGGCATCTTGGAGTGTTGGAACCCCTCCAAGCAGACTTTCTGCCACCGGGGACACTGTGCCCTGGGAAACATCAATGCAACTGGTAACTTGTGAGGCTGAGTTCAACTAATCCAGCCTCACAAATGTTATCTGACGTAGGTAAGAAAAGTTATTCTTAATTGTTTCGGACGAGGAGACAATGAAGTAAAGCAACATGCTGAAGGCCCCAGAACAAGTTAGTGTCAGGGCTGCCCTACTACAGTCTCCATTTTGTGCTTACAGCACTAGCTATGCCACTTCCAGAAGAGATAGCTGACAACACTGATTTACAAATATATTCAGAGCAGCCAGCATTCAAAAATACAAATACTATTGAAGAAATGTTCCTATTACCTTTTGCTATCTGTGATCTGAATGCCTTGTTGGAATGTGGGCTGGGCCACTGCTAACATGGTGGCTAATGGCCGTTGTAGTGTCTCCCTTCACATTGAGCACTGACAAAGGGGCATCAATTGTGCTCCCCTGTCCTGTTACCTTGAATTTTTTACATATTACTATAAAGACTTTTTTCCCTATAACCAGTGCCTAAGGGGAAGGGCCTTGTCGTGGCGGCACTGCTTATACCAACGCTTCCCCATTTTGGTGGTAGAGTACTCACTATGTGTATTGCTTAGTCCTACACTCAGATAGTTCTTCAGTAGAATTGCCCTGCTCTTGAGTTCAATTCCTGCCCTTAAACTGGGCTGTCCTACTCAGTAACTATGACTCTCTCCCAACAGGAGTCTTGCCTTTATTCTTCCCACTCCATCAGAAAGAGTTTTCTTGACCAATGCTCACTTATTGAGGGCAACATTTTTCTTCCATCGTAGACTGTGGGCCTGATTCTATACTGACCTGCAACTTTTGTAGATGTTTGTGACTGTGCAAATTGTCACCACCATTCTGATTTGGCAGCAGTTTTGCATGGGTGTAAATGTCTATACGAAGGGCATGGCCCGTAAAGTCTCTCTCCCTTTTCTCCTCAAAAACACTAAGATTTAGTTTTTCCACTCCTAACCCCTCCAGGCACACTTTTTTGCCCTTCCTACCTTTATGGAAACCAGACCAACATTGGTTGGAGGATGGACAAGAGGGAGGGTGAGGGATAAATCATGCAGAAGGGGATATGAAAACAGAAATTAGGCAGCTGAGTATCAGCTATCAGAATGGAATTTAAAGCTCAAAAAAGGATATATTTTATGGTTGAATTTGAGAAAGCTTCAACCTACCAAAGCCAGTTCCCTGTTGCATCACCATAACGTTCAATGTTTAAGAATGGCTACGATGGTTATAGCTTGCTACTGAGCCAAAAGGGTTTGGTTTCAGAGTGCACCCTGACATCTTATATCCAAAGCTGATTTTAAACTGCAACACTTGAGTGGGGCGCTGGACTGGTAGAAGTGCCATTGCTTAGCTACTTTTTTAAGCCTCTAATTTCCACTGCGCAATAGTCAAAGATCCATTCAAGGGCATGCAAATATTTTAAGCGCACAATCAAACTGGGTATCGCTACAAAACTTAAGTGTCCCTGTTTCAGCCACCTGGCCAAAATACACATCATAACTCAGAACAAAGTGGTTCCTCTCCCCTCAACCCAAAGCTCCTGTCGGCTCTGACTAGTCAGTGATTCTGCTCATTTGTTATGACTGCTGTTGGCTGGCAAGAGGCTGCCGCTGCCTGCCACTTCAATAGGTCCATGGATTGCGGACTCAGGATTTATGTTGGGCCTGATCCATGGACTATCACTAGAGTTTAGCAGGACAGCAGCAAGACAACAGGTGACTTCAATGGGGCCACTAGCCACTTTCCTTATTCCCTATCAGAAGTGGGAGCTTCCTGTAGTGCGGGCAGGCATTTTTCAACTTTCCACACCCCCTATTAGCCATGTTATCTGTTGTCTTGTAAGGGATGCTATTTGTTCAGGCCAAGAAGTGACCTGGCGAAGAGCACCTTTTGGAGTCTAACTCTTTTCCCTGTGGCAGCAGCTTCTTGTGCAGACCCCTCTGTGGTAATCACTGAATGGACTCTTCAGGTTTCCTACAGTCACTGAATTATTATATGAGCACTTAACTCATTATATTAGATACCATGACTATGAAAGATGACATATAAAAACAAACTTTATTCTAAACAATTTTGTTCTGAACTCCTGTAAAAATTGAGCTTTTTATTTATTTATTTTTTAAATTGTACAAATCTCTTTACAGTCAAGTATTAGTACAAAACTATGTGGCTGTACAAAGCATTTAGAAGTTCACAGATGAGATTGCAGGAGTCCAGGTTGGTGTAATTTACACCTTCTTTTAACTCCCTCAGCAGGTATGTTAAACCACCTTAGATTTACACCCACTACCCAGACAGTATCTCCTTACACAACACTTCTGACTTTGATATACTGTGTATGAGTAGGTGTCACTCATTTATTAAAAAATAGACGTGCAGCAAATGCAGTCACAGGAAGGTTTAAAAGGCAATAACAAGAAGGTTTAAAGATGTGTTAGTTAAAGCAGGCTTCTTGGGGCATATGTTACTCCAGCTTAGCCCCCTTTAGACTCTGCCCAAGTTGCATTTGGAAGTTTCCCCACACTGGTAACAATTTGAATGACACAAATCATGTGGGTAACAAGAGCAATGTGACAGCGAGTGCCATGAGAGCAGGCTGAGTGAATAATGCATTTGCACAGAGGTGATCTTGTAATGAATACTTGAATGTATTGCACAAGTAAAGTTTATAAATATTTTTCAAGGTGAACCTCTGTACTGTCAGGATCACAAAGAGAATATTAAAAAAGGAGCTACAGCATGTAGTGGTATAACAAGTGTGGCAACATATGTTCTGCAAATGTTAAAATTGAAATGGATTTTAACTTCTAAAGGTTTGCCTCTTTTCTTTATATGAATAATCTACCAGTGTTTTACATTTAGGACAATGTGGTTTTTATTTAAAATGTCTGTCTTTAATAAAAAAAATTCTTGTTCTCTACAAAAATACTCCGCTCACTATAGCTCCTGACAGCTTTAAGCTACTGGGAGGAAATAATATTAAAACAAAGGAAATAAAAAAAATGCAAAGACAATATTTGGAATAATCTTTGGAAGAAATATATATATGATTACTGCGTATAACCAAAGTTAACATTGGCTGGTATACTTTCCATCTATCATGGGAAATTTTACCTAACTCATGAGAGTAATACTGATGCAGTAGAACTGGAATACTTTTTGTAGTAAATCTAATCTACATCATTTATTTAATTATATTAAACATGGGCAAGGAAAATAATTTGCGTCTACTGTATCAGTAGCGGTTTAAAATTCATTTAGGCAAAGCCTCATCCCTGCACACAACCTAAGTAAACAAGCTGTGTGTATATTGCCATGCAAGAGGTGTGGAAAAAGAAATCCTCCTATCAAAGAGGCAATGACTGAAGGCTGCATCATCCCTTGCAACTGTTGTTCTATCCCTCTACAATTATTAGGTAGGGGATCTGCAGCTACGTGGATTTTCCAGCCCTGGCCAATCTCTACCTCCAAACCTCTCACACATGCTGGGGTATGAAATAGTATTTTCATGTCCAAGCATCTATTTTGCTGTTTTCAGGGCCTTCTGTGACCGTGGCAGTGGGTTAGAGCATCATTTCATTAATGAGACAAAACAGTAAGAACGCAGATGGCATGGAAAGTCACCTACTATAGGTAAAGGAATTAACTGAGCCTGCTAGATGTCTTTGCAAACTAAAAGGAATGCTTACAGCATAGTGCTTAGTGCATAGTGCTGAGGTGGAACTTCCGTGACCACATTAAAGCTAGACATTTAAAGGGAGCTCCACATGCAGTTTCTTGAAGCTCAGTCTTCCTTACATCTTACTGAGAGTTAACGCAACACAAACACAATTTTTGAACAAATCTGCTTTACCTCCCTGAAAATGTCTGTTATGTCATTCTAGTACTTCACAGAAAGAATATGTGGTACTGCCTCAATTGACATTATAGTGGAGTGGTCTGAAGATATCAATTACACAAAAAGAAAAGGAGTACTTGTGGCACCTAAGTGAATACAGACTAACACGGCTGTTACTCTGAAACCTATCAATTACACACTATTTCAGGCAGAGATTTTCCCTTATGATCCAGTCTGGAAGCTTTTCTTACTGATGACATTGCAAATGTAATGAATCATTCTTTTCATTCTCACTTGACTAGGCATGGCCACAGAATTGGTTCCTGTTCTCTGCTCTGTTATTATTTTTTCTGAAATAAATGAAAATTGATATGTTCCTCTAAGGCTAAATTGAATTTAACAATATTTCATGAAATTGAATGTATTAATCTATATACTTATTTCATGATGTGCAATAATGAAAGAGTTCTTGCTGAAAGCAACTCATTCTTAAAGTATGGAAAATACAATAGATGTCTTGGAAATTTACTGGTATTGGTCTATAATTAAACTGTACCATTATATCTGCACATTTTTATAGTTTCTCAAAAAAGTGACAAATTAGGTCTGTTGTGGCTCAAAAACCTTGGGATTTAAATGGTTAACTCCATATCTTTTAATCTCATTCAAATGCTGGGACTTAATAAAATGCTATGGTTTCACAAACAGGAGTATTATGATATGCTTGATCATTCAGTTAGCATGTGAAAATCATTTAACTTAACTGTGTTGCTAAAATAGGGTTGTTTCACACAAACCAAACCAATAACGCAACCCTCTCCTTCCATACACACACACACATTTCTTAGCTTTCTGTGATGTGGAACTGACAGGAAACTGTGTTTCAATACATACATCTTTGATAAAAATGAGTTAAATTTGAAAAATTTTCAGAGATTACTGGAAACAGACCCCCCAATAAGAAATAGAATGTCATTATTTCCTGGGTAATTGGGGATTTTTACCTTTGGATATATTTTCCTAAATTGTAAGAAGCAACATTAAGCTTGAGTGTGCTGTGGAAAGAATAATCTTCATATTTCCAGGTTAAATCAAAAATGCAAACTTACCATCAAATGCTACTAGGATCTCTGGATGTATTTAAAATTTAGGGCTTCATATTAAATAACTTTTTTTTAATCATTAGTATCATCATGTTCCTTACAATGGCACTTAATGGCACTTATTTGTATACACTTCTCCTTTGAGCTAAATATGATGGAGTAAGAATAAGTGAAGGACACAGATATAAAACAACAAAGAACAATATTACTCAAGTACAAGTAGCTAGTCAACAACTTGTGGTTGCAAGGGAGAAATTGTGTAAGTGACCGCAGACTGTCTTGCTTTGCAGGTGCAAGAGGAAGGAGAATATGGGGGAGTAAGACTGCTTCCTGCTTCCCTTCCCACTCTGCACAAGCAACATAGAATAGCTTCTATAGGGCTTAGTTAAGGGGGGGAAAACTTGGCATGGAGACAGCATGCCCTCTCCCATGCCCTTCAAAACTTCAGTCCACAGGCAGAGGCTCAGCTCTGTATAAGGAAACAGATGAGCATGGACTTTTACTTATATTATAAAGGACCATTAGCATTTAGCATAAATGTGGACTTTTTAAAAAAAAATCCATGTTTATAAGTGATCTATTTATTTTTCCTGTGCTGTCATCTCCATTAATGGCTTTTTTCCAGATGCTACAATGATGGGGGCCATATAAATGATTACATAGATTAGATTTTGTACAAATCTAAATGGCAACCTGGCAGCGTACATGACCCCATACAGTATAGAACTACAATATATATAAATGTATACAATCAGCTAGTGTGTTATGATTTTAAAGTGACCTTTCTGAAACGTAGTCATCAGATTGGTCAGCAGCTAGGAGGGCTTTTTTACGTTTGATTTAACAAAAGGATTACTTGAATTCCATTGTCATCACATTGTATTTCCTATTTTATTCTAGGATCATCAAACCATTTTAAGAGCCTGGGCAGTTAAAGACTTTGCTCCAAAATGTCCGTTATATGTTCAAATATTAAAACCCGAAAATAAATTCCACATCAAGTTTGCAGGTAAGCTTCAAATTTCAGTGATTTTTTTTAAAAAAGTCTGTCCGTATTCTCTGGAAGGTTGTTTTGTCTGTAAACATTGTACGACATTGTACAACTTGCTCCTACCCAAAGTCATCCCAAACAGAAACATACTTCCCCCTCGCTGCCATGCATGGAGATGTAGCCCTGGGCTCAATGTCACATACTGGACTGGTAACACTGAAGCTGTTAGGAGCGTTGGTCTATACGCTCTCCATGTGTCAAGAAAACATGTGAAACAAAGCCTCAGGCTCAGAAACATAACAGAAAAATATTGGTTACACTTTATTAAGGCTCTATTCATAAATATTTCATAAAAAAATAATAAATGATTAAAAGATGTTTTTAATAAATGGTTAGTCTATTGTAAGATTCCATATAGCCATGGCTCCTAAACATTTATAACACCTTCTAGAGATGTACTTATAAATAGGGCTGGTTGGAAAAAACGTTTCCCAGAAAGTTTTTAGACTGCAAAACAATTGGATATTCCCATGGGATTTTTCTAAATAGAAGTGTAATTTCATTTACTTTGAAAATAATATGCTGAAATTAAATTGTTTCAAAATGTTGAAATGAAGGAATTTGTTTTATTCTGAAATGATTCTAAAAAAAATTCATTTTGAATTTTCCATTCAGAAAATGGAAAAATTCTATCAAAATTGACAGTGAGAACAAAACCTAATGTGGCATAATTATAGTGTTCTGCACTGATAGAACATCTTATCTTTCAGATGATGTTGAACCTCACATTTCTAAAAAAGTCTCTTTGGGCAAACTGAGAAATGCCATTAATGGCCCTGGAAGAGAGTCCTGTTGGAGCTTCTTTGGCCAGAAACATTGTAGATGAGACATGGGAGCTCATAAATTCATATTTATTTTAAAATGAAGGGAGAGAGGATTGACAAGATCCTCCAGATTCCACCATGTAAATGGAAGCCTATCAAGGTGAAAAATTGAAGTGGTAGACTGACAATGGCAGGGAGATGCTTCATGTTTCTCAGTTAGATCGTTGATAAAATAAGTGATATCTATTCAAAAGGATGTAATGGCATAAAGACAAGGAAAGGACTGTAAGTGACCTATTTATAACAATATCTTGGACCCACATTAAATGTAAAATGCATCCAGGTGCATATTAATATGCTGCCTATAGTGTCCTACTATTAACCTGAAGCATTAATAAAAACACCATGAGAAAACTAGGGTGCTGCTCTTGTTCTGAGTGAGAGACAGAAAAATGCTATTTTTTCCAATTCATATATGTACTTCCTATAGTCTTCACAACTTTCACTCTGATGAATGCATCTTACCCAACTTCATGTGAATTTTGTCCCATTTAATTGCTTTAAGGAAATACCAGTTTCCTTAAGAGTGTGTGTGTGTATATATATATATATATAGAGAGAGAGAACAGACAAACAGAGGAATATATAAATATATATGCGCATTGTAAACTACTTCTCTAGCCGTATATATAGACACCTTTATCATGTTGACAGTTCCCTTATGGTGCAGGAAAAACGTCTGCCTATGTTGCAAAACTTTGTGTGTAAATATTTCATTTTTCTAAAGCAAAGATAAAGCTCCCCCTTCCCTCTCCATGGTGACATGAAAGTTCAATTTCCTTTAAGAAAATATCAGTATTTTGAGATCTGAAAAGACTTCTGTTTCATGAAAAATGCACAAAAGTGCTATTGCAGAAAATTATTCGATTTCATCATTCTAGAAATCTGATGAAAAAGCAAATTCCATCAAATACACAACTCTAGATGCAGAAAAAAACCAATAAAAAACAATTTAAGGGCACTAGTTCTGTTTAAAAAAAATGGTCCTGAATTTTGCTCTATACTGGAAAGAAGGGAAAGTCATAAACAACACTCCAAGACTATAAAAATATAAGATTAAGCTATAACTATGAGACTATAACACGGGTAATAAGGATTACTCACGATGACAAGAAAATAATGGGATTATCATCTATTCTTTTTTTTTTTAATTGTGACTTCAATTGTGTACCTTGTTTCTGATGGTATTTCCTCTAGGGTACTTCTGCTTTTCTATATGAGCTGTGTACATAGCAACTTATGACTCATGACCCAAAAGGGTGAGCTTGCAGAACAGATACACTTCAGAGACTCCACAACTCCTATTTAGGCTAAACCCCAAACTGATCATTTGGACCATACAATCATCTCAGAACCCAAATGCCTGTTGTTCCGCCAATGTCTGAATTCAAACTGACATGCAATACGTTATTTTTTGTAGGCCCTACACGGGGCAGAAGGAGACAATCTTTTCTGAACCACTTAAGCCTATCTCTAATATTTACCATACAGAAAGCAGTGCTATATGATTTTAAATTTATGCAGTGCCTTTTATCTCAGGAACATTTATGAATTATGCACAGGGATCACTTTATCCATTGACAACACATGCTCATCTCTTGTGTGAAACACAGCAACTCTAATTCCACAAAGCCACATTGCACAACAGTTTAGAAATACAAAATACAGTGTCATTTTAGAAGGAGAATTTAAGCTCAATAGTGTAATCACAACATAATTTTTATATTACTTTGAATGTGGCCAGGTCACCAACCTGACATCACCACCCACCACCATGGGATCATTATTTAGAACAAACGGTCAGACCCTTGGCCTTACGTCTCATTCCAATGACAACTACATATACCTTAGTGGCCTCTACTCTCTAACCCAGACCAACCCTGCTTAGCTCTGAGAGATGTGGGGAGAGCCATAGGCAGTTCTAGAGAACTTCCTTAGAAAAAAAATATCCATCTAAATATATTCAACTTTTTTTCCTACACACTTTTCTAACCTTGATACAGGGCAGTTCCAATATTACCTCATTGCAAAAACCTTCTTTCAAATTTGATCTGGCCTGGTATTGTACCATATTTCTTCCTTTAAACGATGACTCCTTTTTTTGGAAGTTTCCTGAACCAATATTATGCCAGAAATCTTCAGTAACAATTTTACGTATGAACACAGAATACATAAGTTACATAAATCAGTTTCTGACCTTTAGAAAAGAAAACAAAGTACTATATAAAATACTTCAAACCGAGGATTAGTTATTGCTTCAACTGCTTTGCAAACTCCAAAAATACTGAAAACTCACTCTCCATTATTGCTTAGATGATTAATTATTGATGGTAAAAAGTAAAATACTTCTCCATATTTTGGCTGTGACACTTCAAAGGAGACCTGTCCAGTATAAGGGTCTGCCCAGGCATATGAATTTGTAGGATCAGAGCCCTATACTTACAATGAATCTAACAGCTGCACATGTAACATTAGAGTTATTAACATCCATGGGCAGGCAAAATATGTAGATGCAGCTACTGAAAGGTTTTCTATTTGATTGCTCTTGACCCTTTTTGTATCCTCTCCTGAAATACTGTTTGTTAATTTCCCAAGTGAACCTCTTCCCCTCCTACAGCAATAATAAACTAGACAATCCATTTTTCTTTCTCCCTCAGACATAGACTGTGATATATCAGGCCACTACCTTTAATGCACCCAACTGATCCTTCATTTAAGTTCAAATCTGAAAAGAAAGTGAGATGTACCCATGACAGAAAAGCATCAATATCTGTGGCTCAGGGGTGCAGTAAATTGAACATTTCTGCTTTTGTGTTTATCTTGCATCCACTTTTTAGTAGTACATGAATCTCCTTTACCTATTCAGAAATGTGTAATCACCATTCCAATTATCAGAGATACAGCTTAATGAAGCATTTTATCACTCTCTATACAAAATGCCATGTTGAATTACCTTGGATTGGCCAAGTCTTATGTTAAAGCTGCAGAGGCTTATTAGGAAGGAACATAGTCCAAGCTCACTGAAATTGATATGGAGTGCATGTGATGATTAATCTATCAAATATAAGATAAAAATGAGCAGCAGAAGCTCTGTAGCAGATAGGTAATTTTTCACTTTTTCACTGCAGGTCCAGTATGGGTCACGTTCACTTACAAAACTTACAAAAAAGTTTCCTCAGAAAGTTGTGCTAGATCTAGGACATTATTCCCATACACCTGACACTAGAACCACATAGTAGTGTTTTGAGTGCATATTCTCTTTCAAGAACATTAGAGTTGGTATAACTCACAGCAACGGGTTGTCACCAGAGTTTGTCGGGACATTTTTGTCCAATTTGGGAAATGGTCATTTGTCAAAAAGTTTTATCTAGTCCAGGATAGAATTTATGATCAAAGCCAGAGAGAGAGCCCAAAATAGCCAATAATCTAGTGGTGGGGAACTTACCTGGGATGTGGGAACCCTTTCTCAAACTCACCTTTTGGAGCTCTTCCGGCTTGTATAAATAATTAAATATTGGGCGACAGACTGCGTAGCCTGGCACTCACTCTGGGATGTTGGGGGACCAGGGTCAAGTCCCTGCTCAGAATCAGGCAAAACAAAGCTGGATCTCCCATTTTGCAAGTGAGTGCCCTAACCACTGGAGTGAGTCGCTCAAAAAAAGATTCAGATGGTCTCATTTTTGGTCTGATGTGGAATGAAAAATTCTGAAACATCAAATTATTTTGCAGAATGGAAAATTCTTTTTTTGTCAAAATGTTTACATTTTCTGCCAGAAAATCCAAAAGAAGAGATTTCATTTCAGGTTGGTTTGACTGAATGGAAATATTTTAGTTTGTTGGACCAATATAAAATGTTTTGTTTTGAGTGAGTTCAACATTAAACTGTATTTTTCTGTGGTGACACATTGCCTCATGGGAATTACAGTCTGGATGCTTGATGCCCATTCCCTGTGGGCCAGGCTGCTTGGCTGGACTACATCCCCCATAACAATGCAGTCTTTACTCTGACCAAGTGTCAGGGGCATACCTGTCGATGCATCATGGCAGTAGTAGTTCAGCTAGGGATCCTGGCCCATAGAGAAGAATGGAGGCATCAGGAATGTGAACTACAACTTCCAGGAAGCCAGGTGTTGCCATAGGGAAATGCAGTTTTATGTTGAAATGGCTCAAAATGAGAGGTTTCAATTTTTAAAACTTTTTTGAATGTTTCATTCAATGAATTCTTCATATATGTCTATCTGCCATCACAATTCAGGATGAAAACAATAGTTGAACTATCAGGATTTCCTGTGGGATGAAAGTTCAGAGTTGGGCTCAGCTCCTCATCCAGGCTATTCCTCCCTAACTCACATGGCCAGGCAGCTCCACTGCCTGAGGGTGAGGAGTGCCAGGGCCTTTCCTTCTCCCTGCCCACTCTGGGAGGCTACAGTACCTGTGCTTCCCAGAGTACAGAGCCTGCAATTCTGCCTAACCCCTTAGCACAGGCCTCACAAAGGAGAAGAGTCCTTCCTTCCTTCCTTCCCCTTCACAGCACAGTCACATCATGGGCCAGGTATAATCTAGCCCAGAAGCATAGAGAAAAATAGTCTGTCCCTCTAATAAAGTGAATGGATTATTAAACCCAGTTTTCCCCTATCCGTGTGCAATACCAAGACAAGCTTGAAATTATAGTCCATATCCTCATGTTCCAAACAGCTACAGAAAATAGTATTTGCATAATTCAACAGAGTTATTTTGATGATATAAAACAGATTGTTTAGCACAGAAAAGGGGGGAGCTGAAGAGAGGAATGTAAGAAGCACCAATTCAACTGAGAGAGGACAGGGAGGAGCACAAGGAAGGTAGTCTAAATAATGCTGCCATTCCTACTAAAGGCAGCAGATTTTTCATACAAACTTTAAATCTTCCCGCAACTCCTCCCACATTTTTCCACAACAGGTGAAAGTAGTTTAGTGTAACCATCTTTATACCATGTGTAATGGGGTTGGTACCCACCTCTCATGAGTGCCCCCTTTCTCTGGCAGATATGCCTGCAAGCAGTTCTTTTCCAGGGGGAGCTTACACCTCTTGCGGGCAGCCCCTTTCTGTTGGCTGGGCGTGAGCCTGCTTTTGTTGTTTTGGTCTTACATTGTGGTGGCACCCACCTCTCTCGAGCACCCCGCAGCCAATGGTTCTCTCGGCGGGTCTTCAGCAACTCAGCCCTCCGGCAGAGCTGCATACACTGTCCACCCTTTCTGGGTTCTTATCACGGCCCTGCTATGGGGCCGTAGCTCTTAGGTTTGTTCCCAGAGGCACTCCCTTTTTCAACCACCCATCTGGGGCCAATCTCAGTACCCTCAGCTGGCATCCTCTTCAGCAGCCCTCCCGGGGCTCAGTCTGCAACCAGACCAGCAGGGCCCATCTTGGTACCCTCATCTGGTCTGGCCATGTTCTGTGGTCAGTCCCCCATGCTCTGCCTGCCCGCACTGACCTTTCGATGGTTCTGCTGCTCATCTAGCCAGCCAGGCATCCAGTCCTCTCTCATCAAGCTCCACACAGCAACCGAAGGCTCTGCTCCTTGCCTTTTATCTGGCCCTTCAGTGGTTGCTCCAGCAGCCCCTCTGATTGGCTGTGCCTGTGTAGCCACTCTAGGCTGCCTGGAGGACTTCTCCTTGCTCTGTTCTAGGGCAGGGTGAGGCAAGGAAGTGAGGCCTCCAGACCTAGTCCACCCTGCCCCACCATGCTATGCATCATTTCCATAAATGAACTGCAAATGGCAAAAAGGTCCACATTAGACTCTTTAAAACACATACTACTGGTGTAAATCCTGAGCATTTCCACTGAACTACATGTGGGATTGTTTTAGACTCAGGCTTTGCTTTATGTCAGGATATATTAGATTCAGAACCTAGATTCAGGAGTCCAAAGTTTAGTGTTGCTCTGTGCAAGTGCATGTTTTTACATAACATTTTAGTTTCTTTTATCAAGTTGATGAGGAATGGAGTAGTGAGGTTTTATTATGTAGTTTGGCAATGAGAAATTATGAACAATGAATGAGAACAATGGTGCTAATTATGCTTCTGTATAATCTTTCATCTGATGTTATCAAATTACTTTATAAATAAGAATTTGTAAAACTTCAAAAACACTCTTATGAAGTAGGTAGGTGATTATCATCCCTATTTTACTAATGCATAGAGGCACAGAAAGCTTAAGTGGCTTATCCAAGGTCACTGTTAGTCAGTAGCAGAGCTGTGAATAGTCTAGAGAGTCATGACTCCCTGTCCCCTACTTTAACCACAGGAGAATATTCCCTACATAAAACTTCAGAACAAGAATGATTGAAGATATTATTTCACATCAGTCTGTTTTGTTCAATTTTCTCAAACAACACTATCAAAAAACTGACAGCTCTCTCTTTTTATCCACCCCATAACATATGCTAAAGAATATAGCACTACTTTGAGATTGAATACTATTTACTTCATGTCTGTATTCCACTAATCCTCATTTCCTTTTATACATCAGATCAAAATGCTCATTTGCCCCCATGCACGCTTCAAAGCACAGCGTATGAAATTATTTGACATTGTATTTCTATAGTTTTTTTTCATGTTTTTTATTTTAAAAAATGTTTGATGCAGTGCAATAGCATCTTCATAAATAGGAAGCTTGTCAAAGCATTTAGGTCAGTGGAAGTTGTGTAGCAAAGTCCTATACAAGTCTGAAAATGCAGGAGCTAGTATTCACTTGCTCAGTGTCAGGAAGTCAATATTCCTTTCCATAACCCTCTGTCATGTTACTGAATCATTTTCATGGATTTCAGTATATCCTATCTGAACTGTAGACCATGTCTTGCCCTGCATGGTCTTAGCAAATCTTTAGTTTCGAATCCAAATGGTAGAGTTTTTTCAGGTTCATTAAAAGCACAGGATCAACTTGAAAAAACAAAATCTCATTTTTTTCTGAAAGCTTTATATCCACTATACAAGTAGCACACAGGATTTCTATGACTGGAAGAAGTTATTGGGAAAATATTTTAATTTCTTTCAGTTTCTTCCTACATTTGACAGCACTTTATGTATTGTCAGTTTCACTCTTTCCTTGCATAGTCAGCCATGCTGATTTCTACAAAAACATAGGCACATGCTTACCTTTCCACATATGAGTCCTCTCATTGAGCTCAATGGATTATTCACATGCATAAAGGCAACCATGTGCCCAAATGTCTGCAGAATCTGCCCTTTGTTAATCAATGTCTCCTTTGCTTATATATGTCAAAAGGGGAATGGAAAATTACTCATTTTTAAAGTTTTTAAAATCAGGACACACTATTTAAAAGCTATGCTATCAGAAACAGTAATAATTTTAAATTTATCAGTTTCAGAAGAGTCAAGCTGACAGTGTCTAAGTAACTGAATTGAGAGTTTTCACCATTTTACAGTATCTTATATGTACTAGAGATATTTTGGTTTCAGCTTTCTATCAGGAAATAATTTTGTAACTTGTGATGTTGTGTCTGAGATATACCTCAAGGAAAACAGCAGAACTATTCCACAACTAACGTGCAGTTCATATGTGAAAACATACTCTTCTCTCTCTTCACTTCCAAACTTTTCAGATATAGCACTTCAATGGCTCCTGACCAAGAAGGAGGACAATAACTCAGATTTTTTTCTTTTACCATAGTGTGCTATATTGGAGAGAGCTTTGAAAACCTCACTTGTGTATTTATCTTTCAAAAACTCTTCAAACTTCTAAGTCTACAAAGAGCTTAATTAAGTCACAATAGCCTTCAGTACTTATTCTTTCTTAGACCCTCAGTATTAAAGTAGAAATGTTAAAGTGACATCTAAGAGTGCTCTCCTTATTCTTTTCTCTTCACAGCACCTCCAGTTCTGGAAAGCACTCAGCCACAATCCTAACTTTAAGCACCTGTCATCTAAACTAAAATAAATGGGAGAACTCACATATTTAACATTAAGTACATGCACATGCGTTTGCAGTCTTGGAATATAGGTCAATCCAGTAAATTACTTGTAATCCCCTCCTCGCTTCTTTTCTTTCTTCACTCCAGATTGTCAAACGCGGTATGAATTTTTGAGCTCTGGTTTTAGTTTGCTGTAACTTGGGAAACCCTTGTCCAATTCACTACAAGTTTGTAGAAAACATCTACCTCTAACCCAGATGTCATCTACCGGTTTTGAGGTGATATTTCACACATGTTGCCAGGCAGGTTAGCTACAGTAGCCCACTATGACATGTCTACACTTCAAGCTGGGGGTGTGATTCCCAGCTCAAGGAGACATACTTCCATTTGCTCTATTTGATCTAGTACACTAAAAATAAAGTTTAGCCTCAGCAAGACAAGTGGCAGGACAGGTTAGCTGTCCCCAAGTACATGACGTATGCTGCACAAGGGCTATGCCTGACAAAGTTTACTTTCTCCCTAGAGCCATAGAGTGGGGGGTGTCTCTCTGTGTCAGTCTGCTTGTCAGGCTATTCCTGGAGCACAGCAACTCAATTTTGCCCCTTGTTCGGGGCATATTGTAAAATGACAGTCCAGCCCAAAATAAAGTCTTTCTATTTATAAAGCACTGATCCTGCGTTATGTCTTCTTTTATACAGATCACGTTGTATGTGAAGAGGAGTTCAAATATGCTATGCTAGCTTTAAACTGTATCTGCCCAGCTACTTCTACGCTAATCACCCTGCTGGTTCATACCTCTAGAGGACAGTAAGTACACAACCCTTTAAAAAAACCGAGACTGATATCAGAGGTACTTTGGAACACAAGGGAAGAGTCTATCCCAAGACACCACTGTTCAACCTCACTGAATTCAATGGCTCTATTTATATTACATTACAGATGTGGGGAAATAGTGAACTTTTCCCCCACAGTATAGCTGTAGTTTTGATACACATACATTGAAATCCTGCTTATTGAGTGCAATTGTACTTTTCTTGACAATAAATCCTGCAGGATTTAGTCCCCAGTGCTTATATTTTTCAGAAGGAAACAGAGTTATAAGTTAAGGGGTGGCTGGGGAACATAGCCACAACCCCACATTAGAAATAGTGCGGGATTACATTACATCAGTGAATCACAGAAGCCCAGTGAGAGCTGTGAGAGGGTTTGTGGCCTAGATTTTTCCAAAGTGGCCTTTGAGCTCAACTTTATTCACCAAGTACCTGATTTTTAGAGGTAAAAGATACCCATAACTCAAACTGTGGTCAATGTGACATCTGGGCGCTCTTCTAAAAAAATCAGATCAAATCTGTTCTAAAAAGTGGGCCCAATAAATGAAGGCACCCAAAATCAATGGCTACTTTTGAAAATTACAACCAGTGACTCAAGCCAACAAAATGCCTCTCAAAATTCTGGAGAATGAGGAAAATTTTTCCCATTCTGGACAGAATCTGCTCCCTTCTGCCTCCCTGCTGGCTACTGCAAGGAACGGGGCCACAGCAGTACTGCTTCCACTTTGCACAGGTGAGAGCCAGTTCTGGTACTGGATCTGTGCAGTCTCTGGATTCCAAGTCCAAGGACTTCCATTGCGCTCAGTCCGAATGCAGAGGACCAAGTGAGAAATACCATTATGCTTTCACACTGTCTAGCTCTGAGGACCAGAGCATTAGCTGGTGCAATCATTTTAATTTTATTGACTTCAACAGAGCTACCTCTGTTTAAACCAGCTGAAGATCTGCCCTAACTGTTTAAATGAAGGTAGTGCCCATTAATGCTATAGGTTGTGGTTGGAATTTTCAAAACAGCTGAAAAGACGTAGGCACTGAATTTCCAGTAAGAGTCAGCACGAGCTTCTTTGGGCTCTTTGAAAATGCCAGTGGACTTACATATCACAGTAAGGACAGAACACCCAGTGCGATTTCTTTTCATAGTTAATTTTTAAAATACTAAGGAATTATTGAGAAAACAGTACCAACAGAGAGGCAATTTTGAGAGTAAATCCCAGTACATGGCTATACAGATGCATGCTTGTATTACCAGGAATTAGGATTTTACAATAAATATATATTTCATGAAGCTGCCATGGACACTCCTAAAATCTTGACATTTACCATGCAGTGGCATTTAACCTTGAGCAAGGCATTTGGAGTATTCCCCTGTGCTGAGGTTGGGGAATACCACATTTACTGCAAGAACTTTAACTTCCGAGAACAGCAAGTGTAAAGATTTTAGTTGAGTCTACTATGCTCGAATCTGCTAATAAGAACACAATGGAATAGTTTGTATGCCTCCCAAGAACCGTGAAGAATATATTTGCTTCATTAGCAATTCAGAGGCAAAAAAACCCCAAAACACTTCAATGTCATATGTACGTGAAAAAGTAGCAGCATTTTTAACAGATGGCACAGCAGGTTCTTCACCAGCCAATTATCACATGAAAGATTTTTTTTTTCCCCCTGTGGCACTTCAGGGCCTTTAGCATTATATTTCCAACTCATGCAGGTTCTCCATTTATACAAAGTAATGTTTTCTACATTGATTTTTCTTCTATACTATGATATAAAGTTAATATGACAGAATGTGAGAATTCCTACTATTTTTGGCTAGCTCCCTGAATTAACTGGTGAAAGAAGGGATGTTAAAGTAACTGATTTATGGTCTGGTTCTTCACTTTGAAAATTGTCAATGCTGATTACTGGGAAGGAGGAAATTTCTACTCACATTAGTAATTGCTGGTTACATTTTGCATCCTCAATATAGAAAACATGCAGAAACTCACGAGAAACTAGCTGTGGAAAGATTTTATAAAAAAGTCAAAATGAAATGTTTTTACCTTATTGAAATGAGAAAGTCAAAACAATTCACTTCACCTCTTTTCCATCAAACAAATTTCATCAAAATAGACACATTCCTGAGGAACATTTCAATTTTGACAAAACTGTTCCATAGAAAAATTTCACATGAGCGCTATGACACACTATTACTTCCGTGAAATTTTGCAAATTGCTTTTTAAAATGTAAAGGACAAGAAAAGTTAAATGTTAATAATTGATCCAAACTCTACTGAAGTCAATGGGAGTCTTTTCACTGAATGGGCTTTGGATCTGTTTGAAAATGAGATCCTACTTTCTCATTCTTATTCAAATGTGTCCACGTTCTAGTAGAAAATGCTGATTTCATAGTGCTTCCACCATGCTAGTAGGCTGATTGGACAACACTGAGCTTGTTTTAATTGAACTCCTGATATGTTAATTCTGAATCCATGATGTTTAGAACCTCTGAATCAAAAAACCTAGCCCCAATTAGGCCTTAAATTTGAATTCTACCCTAAATCTAATCCTGGTTTATATGTTACCACAACCTTCTTGGTTTGGGTCTAACCATGGTATGAATTTAGAGATGGCATTCCAAGAAGTATTTACATTATGAGTTGTCTTTTTGACATGCAGCTGCTATGGAAACCAAGTGGGTGGGTTGGCTGGCTTTCTAACAAAAAAACAAATGCTCCAGTCTAAATAGGGTAAAAGAAGTTCAGTTTATTATTCTCCTTCAGATGGAAAAAGGGATTTAAAAAATAACAGAATTAAACCAGACAAAGTGCTAGTCTCCTGGTACCTGTTCTGCCAACCGGGCTTGGCTAATTTGGTTCTTTATAGAGTTCAGAGTTTAAAGCCAAAAAGGATCATTAGATCATATAATCTGACTTTACCCAGTTACCTCTATATCGCACCCAATAATTTGGGTGAGACTAAAGCATTTCAATCCTCAAGAGACTAGATTGTTGTGTGCCCTAGACAGAGAACAGGAGAGGCTGAGATGCCACCAATGCCCAAGCAATGGCTGTAATTGATTCTATGAGATATGACCACATGATCATAGCAGGAGATCCACTCTCCATGCTATAGAAGGCAAAAATCACCTTCAGGTCCCATGCTAATCTGACCTGGGGAAAAAAATTTTCCCAACCCCAAACGTGGCAATCAGTTTGAACTCTAATTATTCATAGCCCAACTTTTACAGTGTATGCATTTACCTAGATGTCAGTTCCCCAGTATTTTGGGAAGGACAGAAAAAGAGAGTGCTGTGGCAATTAAAACAAAAGGAAGAAAATGAAAGGGAAATGTACAAGATCTTACCTTTTTTTCATACCACATTTGGTCACATTAATTCCACAGAAAACAAGAACTAAATCTCACATAAAACAAATAAATAAAACAGTGTCTTCAAGAGACAGGCTATCCTGTATTAGCAGCTATAACTGTAAGCCTTGTACATATTTCATATTCTATAATACTGTTGCAATTTTTGGAATAATTAAGTATATTAATTAATGGGGGGGCGGGGGGGAGACACAACCCGCTCCCCACAGAATAACAATCCCTCCCAATGTTCCAGTTGGACCAAATTTACTAAAAATACCAACACCACAAAATTCATATTGGAGACCATTCCACACACAAGTTAATGAGTGTCTGAATTTGGTTTAAATTCTCCATGGCATGTTTATTAAAAGAAAAGTTCTGAAAATATGAGACACTGAGGTATAGACCCTGTAAAACAGAAAGTTCTGAAAACCTGAACTATAGTCTCACTATTGCAAGCCCATAAATGTAGGTGGGGCTGGTAAGGTTGGCCCATACTTCCCACCATAAGACCCTGTTTTCAATTCTTTATAATTTTGCCAAATTTTAGCCATTGTGACTGAAACTTCCATACTTGGTGTCTGTTTCATGTTGATTTTTTAACTTCAGCCAAAATAGTACAACTATTTCCAAGACTCATGCTAGGGGGGAAAAATTATATATATATATACCCATGTAACATTATCTTGAGCGACCAAAAAAAAACAAACCTACCCCCAGGTGAGCAGGGACTTAACATTTGGCTGGGGCAAAGCCTTTGTGTCAGAGACATGCCTTTTACCATCCCTGTGAAACTCCACCCAAATTTGGCCAAGTTATAAGCTTCAAAAGAGAGTATGCACATTATCTTTAGTAGAGACTTAGAGTTTAACAACTAAAATCTCAGAAAATTCTGTCTTCACCTCAGCATGTTCCAGTCACTCTCAGTCCCTCATGGTGACCAAGCTGTGCATGTGTCATTCCCATTGTCACAGGGCAACTGAGTATGCCTCATTCCCTAATTGCTTCCACCTGTGACTCATCCATGCATGCACCATCCTCAGAGAGCAACTGAGCATGCTGCAGCCCAGGGCTGCAGGAGTTCAGAAGGACTTTTCCAGTAATGACTACATCCAGATGCTCTGGGTTGGGGTGGGACCATCCACCAGAACTGAGAGCAGGGAACCTCTCTCTCTTGTGCTTTCCATGACACCTCTGCTGGCACACAGACAGCATGAAAGAGGAAGCCATCTAATTTGAATAGAGAGGAACAAAAGCCAGACTGTGGAACAGGAAGAAAGTAAAGGAGTAGCCATTCTGACTGAAACTTCCATACTTGGTGTCTGCTTCATGTTGGACTAAGTGGACTTTTAGGCTCTGAAGTTTTACATTGTTTTGTTTCTGAGTGCAGTTACGTAACAAAAAAAAAATCTACATTTGTAAATTGCACTTTCAGGACAAAGAGATTGCACTACAGTACTTGTATGTGGTGAATTGAAAAATACTATTTCTTCTGTTTATCATTTTTATAGTGCAAGTATTTGTAATCAAAATATACACTTTGATTTCAGTGATAACACAGAATACAAGATATATATATGAAAATGTAGAAAAACATCCAAAATTAATACATTTTAATTGGTATTCTCCTGTTTAACAGTGTGATTAATATTGCAATTAATCACGATTAATTTTTTTAATCGTGATTTTTTTTGAGTAAATCACTTGCGTTAACTGCGATTAATTGACAGCCCTACTAAAAACTTATGTTCATTGTGTTGCACCTTAGTATTAGTAAAGTAACTGTGCTTCATTGTCTTCCCTACAATAGGGAGCCTCTGTTTACAAGAATTGGTTGTAGTTTTTTAGCTCCATCTAGAGGTAACTATTGGACTGCCAAATTTTATGAAATTGCTTAACATAGAATTCAGTGGACTCTTAGGATTTTGCCTTTTTGGATGCTTGGTTAAATCTGATAATGGTAAAAATGATGGCTAATAATTACAATATCTTGAATTGTAAATAGACTAGAAGTGATTCAGTTGAACCTTTAATTTTATTTGAACAAATTAGTGTAAGTAACAAAGAACCAGTGGACATTATATTTTTTTGCATAAAATACTTAAAAAAATGTTTTCCTCTAAGCCAAATATCAATAGATGTAACAAAAAATGGGGGGGGGGGAGATACTCTCGTAGCTGAGTTTCTACGATTTCTAAAATTTGCACTGTTTTCTTTATCAAATTGTCTTTCATTCCAAACCATTTTAAAAGATAAGCTTTGTTTGAGTGTTGATATTCAAATGAGCTTTTTCCTGTGCAGCTGGTTCCTGTTTCAATATTCTGAGTTATTACCACAGCCCAAAAAATAAACTTTATTATATTGGAGTTTAAATCCCCAGAATTATGGACATGGATAGAGAGCTATATCATGTAATGATCTGCAATATGTAATAGGCTTGAGCAGTCATACTTTTGAAGCCCATCCAGTTGAAACCAATAGGAAGTTTTCCTGAATAATAAATCCAGTATTAGGCTGATAGAAGGCCTATGTCTGACAGGTCACAAATAATACAAGTTTGGTAACTTCAGTTTAGATTCTAGACAAATTTGCTGAAATTAACTTCACCTGCATAAAGCCCAATAATAAGACTGTTCAAGTGAAAGATGTGCACATGGAGGGGTGGGAAGCTTGGGAATGAAGCAGGGGCATGAGGAAGTGAGGCACTAGCTACCTGTTACAGCAGTAGCCAAAAAGAAACTTATATGTCTTTTACATTTGATCCATGTGAAGATGTACCCTTCCTCAGTTCTGTCCCCACTGCTGCCCTCTGCACCTGCTTAACCTGGGCTGAAGCACAGCCTCCCTCTGATGTCCCACTAACAGACACTGCAAACAGCCCCAATACAAAGTCCAAGTGGTCAGTTTCACCCCTTTGTTAACCCAATAATGCTTGGGGGTGAGGGGAAAGGAAAAAAAGCAGAATATAGCCATAATACAAGGAAGACTTAGCAGAAGTACTGCAGGTAAGATCAACAAACAGCATGAACAGCAATTTATTTTGTGTTTGGAGTCAATAAATAATGGAGCTGGTCAAATCCTGAAATATCATTTTTAAACATCTTTCCAATTACATTCTGCTTTTCATTTTGCCCATGTACAAATTCAAATGATTCCCTTTGTTGTCACAATGTAAGGCTGCTCTTTCTTAGTACCATATTTGCATGCAAACAAAGATTAATGCATTGACAAGAGTATTTTTGAATTGCTATTGGTCATTCTCCATTTGTTAAAAAGTCTTATTCATTTAGGTCAGGGAGCAGAAACAATACCATGGGTGAAATCTTGGCTTCACTGAATTCCATATCAAAACTCCCATTGACTTCAGAGCTAGGATTTCACTCCAGGTGACTCATGTGACCACTTACACAGCCAGGGATAATGCCTAGGGAACAGCTGAATCCAAACAGTTCATGAGCAACCCACAGACTAAAACAATTTAGTCTAAACTGTCTATCACACTATCTGGTGAACAGCTTTAACCTTGTACATACCAAAATTGGATTGTGAACAGAAAGAAAAGGATTAAATTTGCTATGAATATTAAATAGTTTGACACCTCTTATGAATACAACTAGTTGCATGCAGTAAAATAAGCATGTTGCAGCTAGTTGCATGCATCAAAATAAGTTGTATTGCACTAGCTTAATAATAATGTTTCCACGGAAAAATAATATAGGTTTTAAACATACATATATGTAAATGAAACTCATCTTCGTTTCTGATTTCTCTATAAAGTTTTCTAAACAATGTGGAATCAGATCAAACTATCATTGAAGTTAATGGGAGTCTTTCCATTGACGTCAGTGTGAATTGCATTGGGCCTCTATATGAGTATATTAGATATAAGCATGTGAGATGTGAGTAACCTTCATTGTACTAAATGGGACTACTCAAATGAGTAAAGTTGAGCATGTTTTGGGGTTGTTGTTTTTTTTTTTTTTTTTTTTAAACTAGAAGCCTTATTTTGTACCAGATTTAAAAAGCTGACCATTTTTATCGATTTCTAACCTAGTAATAAATACAGTCTGCTACTAGAACTTGTTATAGAACAAACATGTTTAAAGATAATAGCATTTCTGAATTGATGAACTTCATGTGATCTTTGCAGAACAGCACCCTGGGAAGCTTTTAGACATCTAACTGGAACCAAGCAGACTTTAACCAGGTGAAACATTTTATTTTAGGGGGAAAAAGTAAAAATATGGCACTATTTTTTATATTAGAATTACTTTTCTAGCTTTCTTATTCTACTATCTCATGATACTTTGTCTATCAGTAACAGTACAGTAAAAATGGGTGTTATTTTCTATACTAGTTTTATACTAGTTTAGCATTACATTAATTTTTCAAAACTTACATCTGGGAATATAACCCCTCACTTATGATGGAAAAACACCTGACTATGAATAGATATCATGTATACAGTAGGGGAAGGGATTGCTAATGGAATAAGGAACATTTCACCTTTAAATAACTGGATCACTGACACAGATTAGTGTCAGGGTGGCACAATCTTCAGAAACTATGCATTTCAATTCAGAATTTGGTTTTATAATATTGAGTGTCATTGGTCACCAAAATAAGAGAGAGACCGAAATTTTCCAGCTGTAGTTAGTGGCATAACCACTATGAGGAAAATAATTTAAAATAGCAGATGTTATGTGAGTTTTTTGAAGCAAGCTTATTTTGTATCCTCCCCAGCAACTTTTAATAAATGCATTATTATGTGTCTTTGAGATTGTGCTCCACAGAGTATGAAGGCAGGAAAGAAGACCAAAAATATTTTGGATCAGAAATAAAAATTAATAAAAAGATTGGTAGTAACATTGATTTTCTAAAGAGATTTGAAATAAGGCAAGACAGGAAATAAAAACTGATGATTGTTTCCTGTCCTAAACGCATACATTCATTGATTAGCTGTACTAGCAGAGGTGAAAGTAAGGTGGTACAGGCTGGTACAGCGTACCAGTAAAAAGTGGCTGCCTGTACTGGTCCGTACCGCTGACTTTAAAGCGCTTTAAAGTCGCTGCTCCTTTTGCCCCCCCCCCCCCGTTGGTGGCCCACCAATGCGGGGGGGGGAGGGGGGGCAAAAGGAGCAGCTACTCTGGGGCCGGCTGGAGCCCCAGGCAGCGCGGGTGGGCTGGCTGGGGGACGCTGATCCCCCCAGGCCCACCCCTTCCACTGAGGCGAGGGGGGGGGGGAAGCTGCCCTCCAAACCTGTAGGAGACACATTTAACTTTCACCCCTGTGTAATAGAAACATTTAGCATGAATCAGATTAACTTTTAATTGACTGTATCAATGTGGAAAGGTCACAATCATGCAAAGAACAGCAGGCAAAGCCTTGTGGTGGTTGTACCTGAGCAGAAACAACAGTAGCCTATGGTACTATAATCTTAACATTTGACAGAAAGACTCTTGTTCCTTCCTGTCTACCTAAGTTGGTTTCTCGTACAGGGGATGTGGGTCCTAGTAATGGTATATTTTTAAAAAGCACCATGGTCAAAAACACATCACTAAGGCCTTGTCTACACTGCCACTTTACAGCACTGCAACTTTCTCCCTCAGGAGTGTGAAAAAACACCCCTCTGAGTGCTGCAAGTTTCAGCGCTGTGAAGTGGCAGTTTTGAACATGCACCAGTGCTGGTAGCTGCGCTCCCAGTGCTGGTAGCTACTCCCCTTGTGGGGGTGGGGTTTTTATAGCGCTGGGAGAGAGCTGGTGCCATGATTATGCAGCCACATTAAAGCCCTGCTAATGAAGACATACCCTAAGAGACAGCCTTCCAACCTGGTACACAGACTTACAGTAGCTCTATTCAGGCTAACACACCAAATATAGTAGTGTGGATACTGCAGCATAGAGGGCAGCACAGACTAGCTGCCCAAATCCAAGATCACCTGACCACCCAAACCAGCACCTGTGCTGGAACGTCTACATGGCTAGCTCAAGTTAGCACAAGTCTGTCTGTCTGGGTTGGGAGGCATGCTCACAGTTGTAGTATAGACATATCCTATGAGAATGTGGTTCGATCCAAGTGGATTGGGATATTATTCCCAGTTGGAACAGGTCAGTTTATACATAGAGGCTACAATTTTCAGATTAACATCCAAAACTTCTAATTGCAACCTCCCAAACTATGTGTTAAGTCTTAATTACCCTCATATTTGTTGTTTTCACATTACATGCTCAGTATGTGATATCACTGAGTGTTAAAAGATGCCTCAAGCAACTTATCTGTGCTCAGTTTTTTGCCCAGGATCCTCAATTCCCGATCCCCAACTGTTAGAACATTGGATGAGGTTAATATACGGTAGCTGGTCATGCTACCTGCATCCTGTACACCATCATTGGTGGGAGCAGGGAGGTATTATCAAATCAGCAGTTGTAGTGCCCATAATCTCTTGCATCCTAGACCACCATCTGGTAGCTTAATTTTGGGATAGAAAGAAGGGACCAACAAGTCAGCTATACTGCAAATACTGACAACCCTGTTCTTATTATGAAAATAAAATGTGTGTCAGTAGTTTCCAAATGGCTCCCATTGAATCACCTATCACTCTTCCTTCTCCCAAAACGTTTCAAAGTTTAAAATATTTGATAAACCATAAAAAATTCTATTTCCCTCCATTTAAAAAAAAAGCCCATAACACTGTATTTACATTACTTCACCTGTCCATTTTAAACCTTGAAAGATAAACAATTGTTATATGTATGCAACTTTGTACTACATGTTGTAAGTCTGATTATTAAATGCATGTTTGTTGATTTTGCTGAAAAATAAAGAAGCAGGCTTTGCCCTACAAGTGATGGCATGGTAGGGCTTCTTCCCCAACACCCCAAAAAATTGGAATAATAGAATAATTATTTATAATATCCCTAACATAGTACTTTGCACTTTAACTGTCTTCATCTTCTTGGTTATTTCATATACAGAGGGATGCACAGCCTTTCGTTTTTTAAAACTATCAAGGGTGTTTTCAATGCTGTAGAGCAATATAAAAGTCACTGTACTGCAAACAGAAGGCAAAGTGTGGAAATTCCATGTAGAGACCAGAATAAATTCCAGGTGGGGAGAAAGGTAGAGTAGAAGGGCATGCAAGGGTCATAAGAAGAGTTTAGAGCAGGGAGGGCTTGGTGAATATCAGACAGGGATCTGATGTAGTGTAATACTCTCTTCCATAACTCAGACCATGACTAGGGAGACATGCTGAAGTGATGCTAGGCAGCACAGGGTGCATTTAATTTGTGTGGTGTGTGTGTGTGTGGGGGGGAGGGATAGAGTATGCTACAGGTTCTGCTTGTGTCCAGTGACCTCAATAAAGAATCCTCTTTATATTAATGACAATAACATTACCTCTTTAGCTTCAGAGATACTGCATCTGGAAACAAGCCATGGGGTTAGGAAGATTTAGAAAGAGCCTGGTGAATGTTGGAAAGGCTATTTGAAGAAGTTTAGAGGGACATTGTGAAGAGCAAGAGACTGTCAAGTCAAAGGGGGTTGATGGGCAAAGAAGGCTAGAGGAACAACTAGGTCTTGTCTACACCATGGTGGTAAAATCGACCTAAGTTACACTACTTCAGTTACGTGAATAATGTAACTTAAGTCGACGTAGCTTAGGTCGACTTAATGCAGTGTCTACACCATTCTGTGTCGACGGGAGAGCACTCTGCCATCGACTTAGAGAGTCTTCACCAGATCTGCTAAATCAACACCGCTACATCCATCTCAGCAGTGCTGATTTACCGGTAAGTGTAGACATGGACTTAGAAAGCTATGGAAGTAGGAAGAGTAGACCAAGGTCCATCAGAGATACAGGTTGATTAGAGGACCAACTTTGCAACAGAAGGTAAAGAATTTTGTTCCACTATGTAACCAGAAGATAATGTATGTGAACACCTCCAATCAGATACGGTTCCTTAACTTTTTAAAATGTATCCAAATTTCACAGTTTACATATAGAATCCAAAAAAATCCAGTGTGTGCTGCTGGGCAGGTTAATAATTACTTAATATTTTTATGATTGCTATGCCTGCACAACATGCATTTAACTACAATGTTATGAATATTTCATCTGAGAAATTGGAATGGTTAATACGTTTTTAAACACTGCAGCAAGGTGAAATAGACATTCATAGAAAAATGCATAGTCCCTGCATCAAGCAGGTAAATTGTTGATAGACTCACTAAGCTTATTGGAATATTGAGTTATATGCAGATGGTTATATCTTTTTACAGTTTTTTTTTAGTTTTTATTTACTCTATTTTTGTCTTCACAAATCTGTATGAAATATCAATCTTATAGTTTTGCTTTTCAAAATGGTTCAAAATTATATATATTAATTACAAAATTCTTCATGAAAAGAAACAAAACATTTGTGCATTAGGTGTTGGAGGAAGTATAAATTTCAGAAAGAAAGGCAAACATATTTTTTGGTAAACTGAAATCGTTCAGTCCCCAGCAACGTGCTTTAGGCTGGATTTTGATCTCAGCTCCACAAGATAAATAATTACTTATATCCTGATCCCCTTGACCCTGATCCTGCAAAAGGGTCCATGCAATGGGAACCATTAGTGGAGCTTCATATGGTCTTAAGTCAGTGGAGTTCCACATGGGCACAGGGTCTGTCCACATTGATGTCATAGCAAGTTGGAAGCCATAGAACCTAATCCTACAATTGCATAGATGGATGGCTGAGCACATGTCCATTGTGGCTTCATGTGAGCACAAGCAGGCTACTTGGTTGATGTGAAGTAAAAGGTCAGGAGAGCTTTAGATTGGTAAAGAAGTGGCCTGTTCTGAACTGGGGAGTCAGAATAAAGCACAAGGTAGGAATAAACATGTAACTAAATAGCCCTATCTAGGATTAGGCTAAAAATACTGAACATAGTAAAACCAAAACTCCAAATGGGGTATTTGCCCACAGCCAGATTGACACACATTTGCTAAAAGTCAGTAGTATATGAGGTGAGTTACCTTGTTACCTGGACCTCACACCACTAGTTCTTTTGAAAATTTCTTAATAATCTTTAATGAGGATCAAATGCCAGCTCTTCTGTATTAATAGAAATAGTATATCTATAGCAATTAATGTACTTACTATGACTGGATTACTTGAAATTCACGTTGTCTCTGCTCTTCGCTATCAAGAAAGTGTAGAAATACTTTTAATACACCCATTACTTTAGAACAGAGAATGTTTCCTAATTCATGTAAATTAATATCTGCTCATCCCTGCTACTAAGCAAATATTTTTTTCAGTTTAGCTCATGGGGCCTTTCTAATAGACATCTGTAGAAACTATTGCCATTAGATACTGCTATGATTAATTAGATGTTTTTACATCAAAGTTTAAAATTATTCTTATTTTCTGTGTGTTTCAGGGAGGGTCAACAATCACCAGAACAGTGGCAGAAAATGTACGGCAGATACTCTGGTAATGAAGTGTATCACATTAATCTGGAGGACAGTACGTTTTTTGCTGAATATGAGGGAAAGAGCTTTACATATGCTTCTTTCCATGCACATAAAAAGTATGTTTATTATTAAAGGATTATAAGTTCAGATGAATCTTCATGTATGTTGCATCCATAGAGTAAATATTGTACTGCATTGTTCTGTGTTGTCACTGCCACCTTATGTATTGCTTTTGCTTCTGGTTTTAAATAGCTGCTGATCCTTGTAAATTTATGGGACTTCTGTATTCTCCTGCCAGTTTTGAGTATCAAAAAAAACCTGGTTTTGGTCTATATGTATGAGCCTAACCTTAAGGCAAAAAGAGATTAGTTCTATCTAAGCAGATATCAAGAATTTACATCACAGTCAGGAGATCAACATCTCGATATGGAGTTATAAAAACTAGACATTCAATACATCCTTTCCCTAGCTGATACAACTTAAATGCTTTTTTCCTGGATAGAATCTAAAGAATGCTTAAAATATCTTCTCTGTCGGAACTGGATCTTTCACAGCTGTCAAAGGCTAAGTATATATTTGATGAATCATGAGCAAAATTCACATGGCTACAGTGTAGCTGTGGCAGTGCACAGAATGGGCTTCCATCTTGAATGGACCCTTGCAAATCTTCTTCCTTTGTCAAGAGGCAGTATGGGAGGATTTAGGTTTCTAAATCCCTCAAAATTGCATCTTTCAACCTCATTTGTGGTCAACATTGTGCTCTACTCCCTTCAACCTCAGCTTGATAAGTCTTCTATTAAAGCATACCTTCTTCTTCATGACCCTACCATTGCAGTCATCTTGTTCTCAACCGGTGCAAGGTTGCAACTTGCCAGGATCTTAAGTATCTTCTCATTTGTGAAAAAAGCTAAGCAATGGATGTTAAGAATTTGCCATAACTTTTCACACTGAAAAGTGTTTAGTATCCTCTCCTCAGTTGTTCTTAAATGCCATGTTTCTGCTTCACGTAACAGGGTTGTCATCACTACCACACTGAACACTCATATCTTAGTTGTCACACAGACATCCCACCACTCAGAGTCCTTTGAAAATGCTGAAATACCACTGACACAAGACCAAGCTGATGTGGAACTTCTTGGATCTCCTGCTGTAAACCAATTACCCAGATAAAACTATTGACTCATTCAGTGCCATTGCCATCTACATGCAGCACTGGCAGGTTAGTAGTTTATTTTATAGGAGACATGCATTGCTTTGTTTTTTTCACCCACGTCTTAAGTCTAATAAATTCTACAATTTATGACTCTTCCAGCACTAGCTGTAGTCGGTCATAATCTCTCCTAGTAAAGCAATATCATCGTCGTACTTGAGAGCCTCTGAAGATGAATTTTTAAATTTCACACCTCCTATGTTGACCTCAGTCTGCTTTGTGATCAGATAGTCTATTGGAACATTATTTAATGTACGTGAGAACGCATTCCTGGCAAATCGATGATTCTGTTGAAAACCTGTCTAATACAACCATTGACCCTTACACAGCTAGATGTACCATGGTACAGTTCCTCTGCTAGGCACCCCATGCTGATGTAGCAGTGTTCACAGTGCTGCAATGCACTGAGTCAAAAGCCACTGCAAATTCTATAAGCATAATATTAATTTCCTTTCATCAGTCTAGTCATTTTTCAGTAACATTCCAGAGATAATATATATATAGTGCAGATTGTAGATTGACCTGTATGGAAGTCAGAATGGTTGTCTCTTATTTTTGGTTTAAGACAATATTTCAGTTGGTTCGAACATACCTTCTTTGGGACTGACAGCGTGTTGTTACCCTATAATTTGATCAAGCTGATCACTTCTTTTTTAAAAGAGATAATGCATCCCCTTTTGCTTTCTTCTGAAACGTGGCTGGTTTCCCAAACTTTTAAGACAACTCTTTGAATTCAGTGAACTAAATATAGGCCTCCACTCATAAGAAGTTCTGATGTAATAGTCAACACCAGGTGTTTTATCATTTCATAACTGTTTGACCACAAGCATCACTTCCTCTAATATCACCGGCCTTTTTTCTGATGGATTTATTTTTGGATTAAGTTATAGTTTACATGCTGGTGGTGATCTGTTCACTAATTCACAAAAATGTGCATTCCAATGCTTAAATTGTGAATCAATATGCTGGCAGTATTTCCCAATTTTGTCCTTAACTGATGGAAGAGGCAAGAATGTATATCCAATGAGGGCCTTCAGAATCTCAGGTACACATTTCTGGTCATGTCTTTCAGAGGCTTCATCATTACACTGCACTGTACTATTCCAGCATTGAGTATGAGCATTTGACGGGCCCTCTTGACTGCTCACTCAAGACTTTTCTCTATTGCCCATTTCCTCCTTTCACTGACTCAACTCTGGCCGTGCATCCAGTCTGACAGCTCACAACCCACCACATCATAACCTTGCAACCCCCTGATGGGTCACAACCCCCAGTTTGAGAACCCGTGATATATTAGATATGCATCTCTCAAACTTTATTAATAGATCATCCTGATTGCTATTTGGGTTTGATGGTCAGATTCCGGAGCAACAGCAGCACTTGTAAATTCTTATACATCCTGAATGAGTTTAGTTAAGGATTTCATTCTGGTTTGAAAACCCATGGTTGCATTGTTGCCCCATGGATACCAAAATGTATATTTATGGCAATTCTTGTGCTGAAACCAGGTAGACATTGAAAATAGTTCATGTGTGGAAGCAAATTCAAGTAGACACACACCATTATCTGATCTCTCTTCTGATAAACTGTAAGGTCCCAGTACCAGTTCAAATTCAGTTCTATCATGGCCAGTTCTCATGTTCATATCTCCTACTACGACAATATGAAGTTGGAGTGATGTACTACATACAATGTCATTTAATGTGGCATAAAAAGCATCTTTTTCACATCAGGCCTTGCATCAGCTGGAGCATATGCACTATTACCACACATTCTACCTTAAACTGAAAATAGTGGCTATCAAATATGGAGAGCAAGTCTGCCAGTATGGCAGATTGCACTTTCAAAGACAAAACCAGAGCAACATCAATGTGCTTGTCAGATGCATCACAGTAGTGCAGCAATCAAAAGATCTGACCACTATGAGTCAGAGTTTTGCTCCCATCATTCAAATTCCATTATGTCTCCTGCACACTGCAGATATCAACATTCAGCCTTTCCATTTCTTTATCCAGGAATCATTCCTCCCCCCCCCTCAACATCTATTAATGGTCAAACATTCCACAGTCCCATCCTCAGAAATTAGGGTCGGATTCATCAGTCTTACCTCATTTATCGACAATCTAGGCTATATTTTCAGATCACCTTAACCTCAGATGTGTCCTGACATATTTTGAACACATCAGTTTGTACAAGCTTATGCTGATTATGCGTGCAATAATGTCAGTTTTATGCATATTACCTTCATTCTGGTAAAAAAGGTGGTTTCTAATCAAATGAATCAATTGATAAAGAGTTTATAAATAGATTATTAGAGTTTTTAAATATTGTAAGATGAATGTACAAATTTAATTTATCCTGCAATCATATGTATATATAAGAATTCATTTTCAACGTTATAAAATGAGAACAGAGGCTGTCGTTTTAATTCCTTATTTTCTACTATTGATCAAAAAGAGTAAGACTAAATTATGGGGGGAGGAGGAGGAAATCTGAAAACAATTCCATTGACAGGTGAATAATGGAACAGCTTAGTGTGATGAATTAACAGAGTTCCATAAGTCTACTGTATTCTCAGAAGGGACTATATGTCTTATATCAGAAATTAACTGGCTCAACATTGGAAGTATACTGCTATAGAATAAAAAGTTTTTGAAGTGCTTTGGGATTCATAAGTCCCAAGGAACTGTGCTTGATCACAGATGGACAGTTTTGGGAATAATTTTGTTAAATACTGTATTTTCAAATATTTATTTTCCAAGAATGTGCACATTTTGACTCTGCAGCATATAAGTGAGACTAAATTAAGGATCCATTATTGTAATCTGCAATTTGTGTTTTGTTGAGTTACATTCAATAAACCATGTATTTTCCTTCTTTAATTAAGGTTTGGAGTCTGTTTGATTGGTGTTAGGAGGGAAGATAACAAAAACATTTTGCTGAATCCAGGCCCTCGATATATTATGAGCTCTACAGACATATGTTTTTATATCAACATCACCAAAGAAGAAAATTCAGCTTTTAAAAAGCAAGAACAGCATAGAAAAAATAATGAATCCAAGTCATACTATCATGGACCTTCTAGGTTACCCTTGCACAGTGTAATTGCCAGTATGGGTAAGTACAGGTAAACCTTATAAAATATTCTGAAACTATAGAAAAGAAAGCTCAAAAATGTACTACTCTAAAACTGTAAAGCGATTTTAAAAGAAAATGCCTGATGTGATGGAAAACGTTCCTTCATTAGGTTTAAATGTATATATTTAATTAAAAAAAAATAAAAGGGGTTCCAACAAGATCAACATAAATGGCATTCTCTTGCTGTATACAGAAATACAACATCACAGACAAATCTATGCAAATGAGAATACTATCTAACAAGCCACTTGCCAAGGAAACTCATAAGATTATTTAAAAAATCCACAAAGTTCAGACCAGATCCCAGGTGGTGCAAAGTAGCCGTAATATCCATTTAACAAGCCAGTGAAGAGGTCCCCCAGCATGGAAGAACATCCAGGTGATCAAGCAACCGCACCAGCTCCCATGTCACACAGCAAGCTGAAAGGACATGTCCAAGCGGAAAAAGGGATGTGCCTGGGGTGACCCTTTAGGGCCACAGACAGACAGATGGTCAAAAGCTAGTGCCTAAGATAGGATATCCAGTGCCAGGATTAGGATGGGAGCCTAAAAACGTCACAAAACCACCTGTGTCATTGATTCCCTTCTTCTCCACTGAGCGTAGCTTGGCAGAGTCCAAAACTCAGGCCTGTATGCAAATACTGAAAGTGTTTAGTCACAAAAGGCTGCAATCTCTTGCTGTCTATACACTATAAGTCATAATCAAAGACAAACATTTGATGGCAATCTAGCTAAAATGTACCAACAGTCTAAAATATCTCGTGCAATGAAATCCCATATGTCAAAGATGAATTCCCATAGTTTGTACATTCATATGAATATCACAAGCTAATTCACTACAAATTGGCCTAATATTAGACGCTAATCAGTCCAATCAGGATTATTCCCATTTCTTGTACTAGGAAGCAGTACCTCTTATTGGCATAAGTTAGGAGGTAAAACTCCAGACATTCTTTTAGTCCATGAAACAACTCATCAGACTCTATTTTGTTTCCAAAAACATTATGTAACAGAACCAGGAAGAATAAAGGCATTAAGAGTCAAGGTGTCAAATTCTGATCTCATTTACACAATTGGAAATCTTATGTTTCTCTGGTTATAATATTCAGATTTATTAAGTCAAATTCCTTATTATGGATATATAACAACATTCATAAATTCAATATAACCTGCAATTTATTTGTGCATATTCTCACAACCTGATTGCATGGAACATGTTTTTAAATGCCATAGACTGATATGTATTTGGAAAAAATAATGTATTACCTTATTAATGAGAAACTGCCTTGTATATTGTTCAGTGCTGTAAGGCTATACTGGATGTAGCGTAAACATTATATTTTAATGTAGTTTTTATACATAGACAAAACAGACAGTATTTGAATATTTGGTTCTGTTTTAGATCATCCATAATAAGCATAATTTACCCTTTTTTAAACGCTTAATTGACTTGCACATTGAGAGCTGTTTCTGATGATGATTCAGGGACCGTGGCGATAGATTTACAAGATACAGGATGTAGATCTTCCAGTGGACCTACCCTAACCCTTCCTTCAGAGGGAAGTAAAGATGGCAGAAGATCTAGCATAGCACCTGTTTTGGAGGTTGCAGATTCCTCATCACTTCAAACATGTGATCTTCTAAGTGACCAGTCAGAGGATGAAACTACTCCATCAGATGATGACATTTCTACAGGTTTAGAGTAAGTACAGTTACTGTAAACAGGACATTACTATACATAGATGCTAATACTGGGTAGATGTAGAGTGCAGTTCTGCTCCCATTGAAGTCAATGGGGACAGGATTGCAGCTCTTTTTTTGATTAGTGATATTCCATTTAATAAGAAACAAAAGTGCATCCAATTTCTGCGTGATCCTATCACATCATCTGTAGTGATAAGATACGTGGCCCAAGGGCGAAGTGATTTCCTCTTCAAAAGTGCAATCATGAATTGGTCGAAGCTTCTTAAGGCTATTTTGAAATGAGAAAAACATTCCAACTCACGCTGGACATCTGTGACACTCAATAACAAAGACCTTGTTGTGTTTGGAATTTTAAGGCTATTTCATAACCACACACAAATTCACATACCTGGCAATGTCTCCCTATAGCACATAGTTTTTGGAGTACTTCAGGCACGACTCAGCTGACTAGGAAACAAAACTGAATATTTCAGTCTGAAGAATGAAATGACTTTTTAATAGAGGAAGGTTCACTGACATCTGAGAGAGATCAGATTCCAACCTTTAAAGGGGGCAGTTGTGGGGCACTGCACAAGACTCTCCAGCATAGTATAGCTTGTGTGGTAAAAGTGTGAATGCAAGAATATTGGCAACAAAAAAGCAGCAATAGTAAAGCAAAAAAACCCCACAATGTTTTATTCAAGTGTTTATTAGTTTGTTACTGAAATTAAAAATGCATTAGTGAAATAAACTGAGGGCTCAATCCTGCAAATACTTATGCATGTGAGTAATTTGACCGAACAGGATTACTTATGGGAATATAAAAATTGCCATACTGGATTAAATCAGTTGTCTTTCTCATCCAGTTTGCGGTCTGTCTCTGTGTCAGGGACAGGGTAAGGGTGACCTGGCCTAGGGGTTAGCATTAGGCCTGGGCTGAAGATCCAGGAGCCAATTACCAAGAATCAGGCCAAGCTGGAAAGCCAGGAGATCAGAAACAAGAGATTAAACAGAGGACAGGGATCAAGAGTCTGTTACCAAGTCAGGAAACTGAAAGGTCAGAATCAGAAGGCAGGAACAGGTAATCATGAAACCAGGAGTCCATGGCAGTGTGAAGTCCAGTTGTATGGACAACTTCCAGTTTCCTCCTCTGACTTAAATAGGGGCAGCATCCCAGTCAGGAGCCTTGGAGCTCTTCCAGTCAGAACATGGGTTGGGGCTTGTTCCTTAATTTGGATTTTTGGATCTGTACCAGCTGTTGTCTATAAGCTGCTGGGTGGAAGATTGGAGCATGACAACTCCCATGACCTTCCAGGGACCTGGGCTCAAATGACTACTACATGCCTCAAAGAAAAAAGAAAGAAAATCTATAGTGGAGAATCATGGAATGTACTGCCAAAAAGAGAAATTTCTTCCTAAACTTCAGTTTGTTTACACCCTGAAGTATAAGGATTTATAGTTCATCTATTCTCCTGCAAATATAATTGTTGATAGTCTCATGCATATAAATCTCTAGTAGGATTCAGAAAAGGATTAAACTCTTGGATTCAATCATTTTTGCTGCAATATAGGTTGCTATTACAAATTGTACAAATTGTTTTAGATTTTTCAGCTGATCAGCATTAGGATCAGTTTAACTTTTAAGTGTTATGTAGCAGCCAGAAATATCTTGAACACCGTCCATCTACTTTCTATGCTGAAAATCCATGGTGGTGCCATAAGGCATCAGGAAGTGGACTGACACTTAAAGTTGTTTAGATGAGGAACTTATCACCCTAATAAACAACAAATAACCCATATCATCCCCTTACAATGTCACCACTTATTAATTTTACTGATTTTATATATATGCCTGTAAGCCATAAGCTATGGTCCTTTGATCTTTATTAGAAATAGGGGTTGTTTTGTTTTGATTGTTTATATGGCAAACACTAGTTGTATCTATTTTGATTAATTTCATATTTAGTTATGTATGATTATATACATTAATACTTGCCTCTGTTTGCTATTCCACAAATAGTAGTTATAAAAATTTAGACCTGTTTGGTCTACAGTTGTTAAATTGTTGACAGTATTCAGAACTGTTTCTCTACTCTTCTAGGTATGCTAAAGGTTATCCTCCTTACTCTCCTTATATTGGAAGTTCTCCCACGTTTTGCCATCTGCTGCATGAAAAAGTGCCATTTTGTTGTTTAAGACTGGACAAGGTAAAGAGTTTGTGTTGATGGATATATGTATGTGTTAAACAAGGCTTGTTTGTTTGTTGTGACTGAACACAATTTTGTCCTTGTCTACACTTGCCGATAAGCAGCATTCAGCACCAGTTCAGCTACAACCAATGCTGAAATGCAGTGTTGCTAACAGGTATTTGTGAAGCTCAGACAAGACTAAGTTCTTTATCATTTCAACTGACACATTTTAGCTTGGGAAGTGAAAAAACACCTCTAATATCATCCCTGAATATCAACTCCTATCCAAAGCCACTGAGTTTTTGTTTTCTATACTGGTTTTAGGGGTGCCAACATAACTACTATGAAGATGCCAAAGCCTATGGATTCAAAAATAAATTGATTATAGTTGCAGCAGAGACAGCTGGAAATGGCTTATACAACTTTATTGTTCCACTCAGAGCTTATTACAGACCAAAGAAAGAACTCAACCCTATAGTATTACTTCTGGATAACCCGTAAGTGGATTTATAAGAAAATGATTTACTATACAAATAAGTGTTTAAATCCCAATATGTGCACTGTCTGTGGTTGATGGTCACATTTCATGTGACCAATTTAAATCAAAAACATTGTGGCACATACACCTTTAAAGCAAGAGTGGAGACAAGGATGATATCTTGTTTGTGTTTTACAGTAAGGACATAATATAACTCTCAGTGAAGTCAATGGGAGCTTTTCTAATGACTACAGCGGGAGTTGGATCAGGACCAAGGACAATACAGTTTTCAGTATGGTAACGCCAGGTTTATAAGGAAAAGCAGAGAAACTGGAGTACTATTAATTATAAAATAAGTTGTAAAATCTTTTACAATTCTAAAATTTTAGGAGATAAATTGCAATTTAAATATTGCATCTAACATGTGAAAGTAATCTTAACTTCTCTACATTTCAGATGTAGATTGAATTGCTCACTTTCCTGTCTGCATCCTCTTTTCCCAGCCCACTTAGCACCTAGGGGAGCACTATTTTATTCACACTGCTGACCTGCACATTAGGAGCCAGTTTGTCCTTTCAAGATACTGCCTCAGATCTAAGCCCACTCAGGCCTCTGAACAAGTTTGTTGTATGGTTTGCACAGTAAATAGTAATTATAGTAGTATTCGACTGGTCTATCAGTTAAATGCAGAAGACAGAGCCTATACTATCTAAGCAGATTTTTTTATTACTGCTTAGTTCAGAGATGATCAATACTATAGACTGTAAGTGCCCTTTGGGAAATATGTCTGTCCACTGATTGCCATATAAAACCACAGAAGAACAAACATTCATTAATGAACTTATGGCTTAGTTGTGCCATTAAGTCACAGTCCTGATTTAAGGATGATGTAGATCCTCCTCACCTCAGGAACAGCTGTAGGAGGAATTGTACCACAGGGAACAACTGTTCCTTCCATAGCCTCATCTCCTCCCCAATGCCCTTTGGAGACACTAGAAGGAAACAGTTCCTTCTTGTGTTCCCCCCATGAAGAGATTACATTTGTTCTTGGCTCTTACACAAGAAGGGCAGAATGTTCCTTGTACTGTCCTCCACCTCAGCCGATGCACTTCCATGCCACGGCAGGGCAAGGCAAAATCTGTCCCTTTATAGTGATGGCTGAAAATGGTGTGTGTCATGCAGGCACACTGACTTGTCACATTAAAAAGGGTCTATCTGCATTGTTTATGTGCTTCAGTTTCTGAGTGTGCAAATTAACTCATGTGGGGGGGTGGGGGGGAGGAAGAGGTCAGATAACAGAGTGCATATTTTTAGTTTCATAACATAATTTAAGCGTCTGCACTCTGCTTTTCCTTCCAAAATAATACCTGGCTACTTTTAACATTGTAATTGTTGCTTGGTATACTAGGTTGGAAATAAAGGTCAAAACCTAGTAACTTTTTTTCAAGTCTTAAGCAATCTGCTCTCTCACAGTGTAATGACTGACAGTGCTCTGACTGATATTTCACAATCTCTTTACCTTATCACAAAGTAGTGCACTCACTGCTTTTGTGCCACAGCTGTTGACATTCCTTTCTGCTGTCTCGCACAGTAATGATTCATCTTCTACTGCTGCAATGACTGATAGAAATCACCTGATATCTGGAAGGATTTTCCAGACTGAAAAGGTCAGATCAAGATAGTGTGGTCCAAAAGGGCCAGTGGAACACGTAACATGTGGTATTTAGGTTTCAGGAAAAGGGGAAACAAGGGATCATAAAACAGATTGTGTGCACTAAGAACCAAACTTCCTTTCTATGGCTTCATTCCACAGTCATATAGTGTACTGTACAAAATATAAAGTGGTATACAGGTGGTAAAACTCCAAAACACCCAGAAACTCAGTTCCAATAAGCACTTGAAATACCAGGTATTTATTTTTAATCTTTTGGAAGTTTCCCCATTCTATGATCCCCCATCAGTTGTCTCTGCCCCAAGCTTCTGTTCAGGAGAAGGTGTCTTTTCTTCTGGCAGGAATACTTTCCAAAAGAGGCTTGTAGCCACCACTGCCACTCATGGAAATCTATTAGGATGGGCTCTGGATCCCTCCCAAGGCAAGATGTTTAATTAGAGAATCTCCATGTCTGTCACCCAGCTACATGGGACAAGAAGGTGTAGCTGGGAGTTCTTTTCCTTCCTTACAAGAAAGAGTCTTCATAAGTTGGCTAAAAAAAAGCTCTTCTTTCCCACAAGAAGCATTTCCTCTTCTCCCAGAAGTAGCAGGCCATGGTTCTGGGCTTTTTCAGCCCATACGGCACATGCTGGGGGTTCCACAGTAGTATTTAGACAGAGCTCACAGCGTACTGAAAACCTTCAAGGGGCCTCCCATTTGTACATGTATTTTGGGGCACTAATGCAAGAGAAGCCTCAGAAAGGAACAGCAGGAGGCTGAGATGCCACCAGCAAAATGCAAGGAATAGGAGTGAAAGGGCAGAAGAAAAAGTAGAGTGAGATAAAGTTTAACTAAACTCATTTCAAACCTCATGAACAGATTGGGTCCAGTCCAGATTGGTTAATATTTGGGCTGAGCCAGTTTTCCCACATCTAGTATAAAACTGGAAATCAGCTGGCAGCTGTGAGGAGAGACTGGACTGCTATATCTGTTCATAATTCATAACATACACACTTTTTAAAATTCAGCGTAGTCCTGCACATAAACTGCACTTTATTTCATCTAGCTCACTTAGTTTTCTTTAAAATTCCTGACCTTTAATGGGTGTGTGTGTGCAGGGGTGGGGGGTGTTGGTGTTCTATTTGCCTTTTCTTTAATCAGCACTTTCTGTTCAAGCACAGCTCATTTTAGGGGGTTTGAAAATTTATAGTTATGTACTTTACAGAGCCATATACTTTCCATTCTCAATGAGCAGCTTCATGTATGCATCATCCTTCCCAACTTGCTCCTCTTGCAGTGTTTTCTGAGCATATATGATCTGTTCCAATTATTCCATTCAGCTACAGAAACAGGGCACACTTCCCACTTGATTCCCATTAGTACTATAGAAGAGAATAATTCCCTAACACGGTGAGCATGATGCAGCCCCTTTGGACCGTGTTATAGTGTTTCAATAAGTCCAAGGTAAACAATTCATGTACAAACTTGGAACCTTTAGGCTGCATGATAAAAAGAGCCAGCTGCATAAATTGAATCCTGGTTCAGATTCCAGGCCCTACTCTCCTCTGGGTGTATGTGCCATTATCCGATCTCTAGTATAAATAGTTTCACTTTACAGAATCTGAAATTAGTCAGAGTGGGTTCCACTTCCCTCAATATAGATTTCTTGTAGGACAGTACATAATGGTGTTAGTATATCATAGTTCTCTTTATTCCAGTAATGAACAGCATAAACACCCCCACACCAGAAGAGATCTATAAAAACTATTCTTTTAAAATTGTGGTTAGCAAGTTTCAAATAAGACTGGCCTTTAAGAACACACATGAAAGTGTACAGTGCCCTCTAGTGTTTTACTATACTCTGGTTTCAGGTTCATGGTTTTGTTTTTTTTACACATGCTCTGATATGTTACTTTTATTATTTTAGTTTCTTTTTGCTGAAGATTGAAAAATGCCATTTTGGTTAGCATAAAATTATGCCATCTCAACATTAAATGAAAGCTGTGGTTTCTGCTTAAGCTCTTAGCAAGGTGTGGCCTAGGTAGCTGAAGCAGATTCTCTGTAAAACATTCAGCTGAAATATTGTAACCATAAGGACACTGCAATCAGTCCACCACATTTTTCACATCCTAAGGCAATAGGGTGAAATCCTGGCCCCACTGAAGTCAATGGAAGTTTTGCCATTGACTTAAAATGAGTTAGGATTTCACCCACTGTAAATTAGCATTAGTACCCCTTGCTATGATTTAATAGTTTCTCTTAATCTTTTTTGCAGTTTGTTAACAGAGGCAATTTGCAGTAGTGTGCATGATTAGACATGTCCTTATTTCATGCTGATTAAAATTTCATCTGCTATCACTGTACTTTCAGTACCTAAGAAAGAAGAAAAAGGTGTAAGCCTTATAGTACAATACAGAAAGAGTACAGTAGAAAACTATTTTACCTTTCCTTTCTTAAAAGGAAATTTGAGATTAAAATTAGCCTTTGACTTTATTTCCACCCTAGTATGTCAAGCAACAATTAAAATATTAAAAGTAACCAACTATTGTTTTAGAAGAGGTGAAAGGGGGAAAAAATGCAGACAGTTGGGAAAAATGCATAACTTTTAGGGAGAAATGATAAGGCAAGATCCATAGCTAGTGTAAAATTGATTTAATGGAACTATCATAGCTGAAACCAGGTGAGGATCTGGTTCCTATCATTAAGCATTTTCATTAAAAAGATGTTTAAGGTCATGAATTGGAATATAATTTAGTAAGGCCTCTTTAGTCATCAATACTTTTTTTTTAAATAAAGCATTTGCTGTATGATTGTGCCATAAAGTTTCCGATTTAGAAGACTAACAACTTTTATGTAAAGCACATTTAAACTTGATCATGCTTCATCATGATCAAAGCAAACAGCATTGAATGTTGATGTCCAGAAATATAGTTTCCTATGTTACTAAAATATTTATTTAACAATTCCTAGTTTTCCCCTCCTCTCTCTTCCAAACAAACTAACATAGTTTATTCAGTTTCTTCAGAGGAGATGCAACTGTTGTGATGTTGTGTTTCATTGTAACCCATCTGCTGCTTAGGCCAGATATGCATTTTCTGGATGCAATCTGTTGGTTCCCAATGGTTTACTACATGGTGGGCTCTATTGACAAGTAGGTAAAATAATCCTCAGAACTTTAAACATTGTAGTGTTTAGTGGTTTGTCATGTGCTGTGCTTTGTAACTGCATGTTTAAGTGTGGTGATAGTACTTGAAAAATATCCCTGCATGCATGGTTTGTGTCAAGGTGCTGTAATTTGGAATTTCAGATTTCTGCCAAAGGATCTCAATCACTCAAAAATGAGTCGCTATCTGGTTTTGCTTTATATAGTACATTGGCAGATTGGCAGTCTTTTTAAATGCTTTCTTTGGCGTTGACTCTCTAGGTGAAATGGGCCCTACGGCTAGGCTTTTTAAAAACAGGAATGAGCCTAAAGTTACTCCCCCCAATCCCCATTAAGGCACAAATAAAATTACCAAATTGTCAAAAATGCTGAGCACCTAACAGCTCCCACTGAGTTCTAGTCTAACCCTACATGAAAGCACCATATTTTGGCTCCTACTTATTGGCTGGGATCATTAACCTTTCTTATGAGATTTAGACCACACTAATAGTAACTTACGTCTAAAACCACTGGACTGCTTTGAAAATATCACCTACTACTTCTACCTAGCCCTTTACTATTACATATTTATAAATAGTATCTAGATTTAATGGCATCACTGATTGAAGAGTCAGGCTAGAACTCAGACTAGAAGAGACTCTTTCATTAGATTTTCAGTATATTCCTGTTTCTAAACAGTCATCACTAAAGCAAAAAATTAGCTCTAATAGAGGGCCCAATCCTGAGACATCTGGGCATCTACAATACTTATTCTGTGAAATACTGGTACTATGGAAGTCGGGGGGGGGGGGGTTTGCAATAGACTACATTGGCACAATTTCACCTATCAATTTCAAAAGCAGTTCTAGCTGTTCAGCATGTCTCAGGATCAAGCCTATTGTAAATGGAGACGTATATACTTAGAAATGTACCTTAGTGACAGACAACACAAACTGCCATTCATAATACATTGATAGAAGTTATCATTTTTAGGAATACGTCTACACATCCTACAGTAGAGATCCTCCCAGCTCACATCAGAAGAAAAGCCTAAGTTCTAGCCTGAGCTGCAGCTTCACAGTGATGGCTACAAAGCTATTTTTAGAGCCCCAGTGTGAGCCCTGCTAACCCAAACCTGTCCACCTAGGCTGGGAGGCTTACTGCTGGTGGCTGTGTAGACATAGCCTTAAAATGCATTGCATTCCAGCCTTCAAAAACAACAAAGAAAGGTCTTGGGCACGTAATTATATTTAGTAGCATCTTATTTGTCACCTTTGATTTGTAATCATTCAGAAATTATAAAAAATAATCACAGAAACTGAATAGTTGATTTAGCTACAATTAAGCCAGGTAATTAAAAACATGGAGTTTCCAAACTGTTTTATGAACCACAAAAAAAGTTAAACTTTACTACTATTTGTTGGGACTACTTCGGAAAGGAATACTTTATATCACCCTGCAAGAAATGTCACATTATCTTCCTTGTTGAGAGGTTCACATCAGTTTTGGAATTTATTGAATACAAAAAAAGTTTGCAGATATTTAAACTAGTAGTAATATGATGTATTCTGCAGTTTACACTAATTGTAGTGTAGAGATGTTTCATTTATATGACAGTGCAAATTTCTCTGCAGGTGAAGTGTAAAGTAACACTGACATACATTTATGTTCTATAATCTGTCAACTGACTTGTCAGTTTATAAATTATGTCCAGTGTTTTAAATGATTGGTTTGCACATAAGCATTTAGAAACAAATAAGTTACATATTGAAGTGAAAATCAATAAAATCTAGTTCATACTCACAATGTAATATATGCTAACTTCATTTTTCATGCACTGCTGACTGTTCCAAAAATGCCCCCACTATTTACTGTACAGTTTGCAGTTCAGTAGTCAATTATTTGCTTTGATCTGTTTGTGGCTAAGTGCAAGTGTTGGCCATTTCCTTGATGTGTTTAATGACCATAGCGGTCCTGTCTAGTTGTACTACAATATATCACCATATATTTTGTCTGGCTATACTAAAAGGAGGACAGGAGACACTTCATATGAATTTAATCAGGCCACGACTTTATATTAGAGGTCTGGGACTACCTGGCAGATAAAGTGTACAGTACAGGCTACTCCATTTTTTTTTCAAATAACTACCTGGGGCTTCCACCAGCCCCCCTTCATTTTCCATCCAGGTCCCCTAGTCAACTGTCCACCCCCTCTCATAAGAGTGTTAAGGTAGGCTGTAAGAAAGGGGAGTTGGCTTCCTTCCGTACCAATCATAGGAGCCCCAACTGCCCCCTTTCTGTTCCTTTAACCAGCACCTCCTTTTAAGTCCTTTACCTGGCCATTTATATGGTCACTGGATGCCTTCCCTATGGAGTACCTACACTGGACATCCACCCCACTCTTACACAATAAGTTGCGACATATAGCCTACCACCTTTTGTGCTCATCATAATAGGTCTTCCCTGACACCGGCTGTGGAGAAGGCGAAAAACCCGACCCTCACTCCACTGAAGCCAATATGGTGGTAAGGGAAAAATTCCTACCCAGCCCCCCTAAAAAAGGAGAGACTAGCGCGATGCCCACAGCAGGTCCTAACCAAACCTGATATTCACACCTCCAGGAGAGGAAGGGTGGGTACAGCCTTGCCTACTGCATGGAGAAAGGGCTTCCAATGCCAGGCCTTGCACCGTTAAAGCCTTCCGCCCCTTACATTCCCTGGGGGTGAGTCAGCACCACAAAGCTTTTTCTACCTTTTTGTAGCACTTTCTGACCTTCCCCCCACATAAAGCACTGCTACCTTCCAGCAGCAAGCCTGGCCAATGCTTCCCTTACTTAAAGGTGTGGTGCGGTCATTGCTGGTGTTGTGCATGTACATTATACTTCTTTTTTTACATACTGTACAAGATCATATTAACTTTACATAAATCAAATCCAACTAAATGTTAAGCAAAAAATCAATACTCCAAGAACAGTTCACAAAATGTGGATACCCCAATACCTTATCCCAACCCTTCTTCTTTATTCCTTGATATTTATACATTTTATAAAATGTTAACACATAGAACACTACAGCTTTCCACAGGAAATCATAATTTAAATGGGACATTTAAGTGGCCTATTAAAGAGTACATGGTTTATAAATTAGAGAGGTCTCACCTGCATAAATATCTTCAAAACTGTTTTAAAAAACTGCATGTATGTAAAAAATACACAAAGGTCAAAGGAAAATCATAACAAATGCTCATTTAAGGCTTGATTTTGATATCTGCTTGACCCCCAATCCAGCATAGCCTTAGACACAAATCCTGCAAAGATTTAAGCGTGTGCGAAGTCTCACTGAATTTAAACATGTGCTTAGTGCTTTGCTGGACTGAAACTACACTGTCCTCTTCAACCAGGACTATACTAATGCTAACAAGGAACCTTTCAGTTCACACCCACAGCAACCAACTGGGGAATTACAATGCAGCACTTTGGTACACACTGCTATTCACACCCCATAGTCCAAACAGTGGCGTAGTGTAGACAAGACATTAGACTTGTACCAAAACCTTTGAAATGGATTTTTCATCTCAATACATGATTTAAATGTGCACACTCAGTGGAAGAAAGTGGTTTAAGCAGTAATGTTAAAGCAGAATTTCCTTTAAACTAACATTTTCTCTGCATTTTTGGGGATTGGTCCTGCTTTGAGCAGGGGGTTGGACTAGATGACCTCCTGAGGTCCCTTCCAACCCTTATATTCTATGATCTACACCCTACAGCAAGATTCTGCTATTTGACAAAAAGAATGGTACCCATACAAACAAATGTGAATGAGCATAGGCACCTAAAAGATCAGTTGTATTAGAGTTATGACTGAAGAGGTAGAGAAATATTGGGACATATACCCAGTTGGGGTAAACTGTCATCACAATAATGGAGCTATGATCATTTTGTACCATCTGAGGATCTTCCCTGTTAATTTTAATTTCATATTCACTACTCTGTGGTTTTCCATGAGACACATCCAGAGAAATGGTCAAAATAAAATTCACAGCCTGGTTGAGCTTCATCAAAATAGGGCCTCAATTAGCAGAAGTTTGTTCTACAATTTTCCATATAAAGAAAAGGAGTACTTGTGGTACCTTAGGGACTAACAAATTTATTTGAGCATAAGCTTTCATGAGCTACAGCTTGCATCCGATGAAGTGAGCTGTAGCTCACGAAAGCTTATGCTCAAATAAATTTGTTAGTCTCTAAGGTGCCACAAGTCCTCCTTTTCTTTTTGCGAATACAGACTAACACGGCTGCTACTCTGAAACCTGTCAATTTTCCATATGTAAGTGATGTGTAATATGTACAGCCATATAGGCTATGGATAAGGATTGTGTAGGAAAACCATTCGAGATTAAGAAAGGCATAATTAGGATAATACATATCTTCGATAAGGGAATATTCCTAATTTTTTGTTTTTAATAATTAGGAAGAAAGTCAGATATTCCAAATAGCCATTGCTGTCATTTTTAAAAAGGGCTTAGACATTATTTTAATGTAATAGTAGGAAGTTAATTAAAAGATTCTAAACTTATTCAGCTTTGGAAAGTAGAATAATTGAGATCTTGTCAGAGTCTAAAACTTTTTTGTTATGTGCAGTTTTTTATTGGTAGTCACAAGGGCTATATTTTCAAAGGTCAGCACAATGGTAGAATGCAGAATGAAATGTCGTTTGCTAAGAGAAAGATTAGAGTTTGATATATGAGCAGGTTAAATGCATACCAATAAATACTAAATAGAGAATGGCATTACATTTCATCAACAACTATACATCACTCCAAAACCAATTAATATAGAACATGGAGCTATGTACTACATGTGAAAATCAAGACTGGAAATTTCATAGGACTGGGTAGGAAATGGTTTTCTTGTCCAACGAGAGGTTTGAAATTCAAAAAAAAATTCCAATCCCTTTTAGGATGAAAAGTCAAGGCCTCAATTTTTTGTGAACTGAAAATCTGAAAAAAATAATTCGGTCACATCAATCAAAACATTTTGTTTCAATTTCAAGTTGTTTCAATTTTGACATTAAGTTATAGTGGAATATTAAAAAGATTTTATTTTGCAGTGTAGGTTGTTTCAAACAAAAATAATTGATGTTCCATTTCAAAAAGTGTTAAACATGGCATTCCAACAATTTTGAAACATTTTCAAAAAAATTGAAGTGGGAAATTTGTCAAAACTGAGCTTTTCATACAAATGATTTTGGTTTCATCAAATTAGAATTTTCTGATAAAAACTGTTTAACTGGAAAACAAAATCACCCCCAGTTGTAGATTTTTATGCATTTAGGTCTTAATGCAACTGCTATTAAAGACAACTGAAAGACTATTTGCTTCACTGGAAACTGGATGGGATTCATGGGGTGAAAGAGCAGACACAGTCTAGTTTTAGACAGAAGATCAAATCTATGTAATGGTTGCTAGTTATGTTTACATTTTAACTAGTTTTGCAGAAAATGTATTAAGCAGTCATCAAACACAAATGGAAGTTGTATTGTCACATGGGTAGTAAGAACATGAATAAGACTATGATGAAAAAAAGGAATCAGCTCTTTATTACTTAATATCATCACTGGTCAACATTTTCCATCAAAACTGTTTAGTTTTTCCACAAAGTGTCTGCTTTCTCTTAAAAAATTCAGTTTAATCAAACCCCCAAATTGGAATATTTTCTTCTGTGGGCTGGGCTTCATGGCTAGACTACATCTCCCATGATGCTCCATGGCCAGAGACTTCCCCTGATTTGCCATCTTTTCTCTCTCTCCAAGAAGAAAGATAATAAGGTATCATGGGAGATTTAGTCTGACCAGCGAGCCTAGCCCATAGAAGAGAATGGAGCAGGCAACCAAGCTACAATTCCTGTTGGTTTTCAGCCAAAATATTTCAGTATTTGAATTTTGACCATAAAAGTTAAGTTTTTTGTAGTATGGGATTCACCTTTGTCCAGCTTGTCCTAGTCCATCCCTCCATGAACACAAGTCGACACCACACCAGTCTATTATATTGCGAGCACATTCTTTCCATTTCTGGCCAAAGAGTTTTGTCATGGGATCGGCCCAGTGCATTTTTGGTCTGCCCAGTGGTCGCTTTTGGTCTCTGGGGATCCAGTCACTGAGGTGGGTTGTCCACCTATTGTCTTGCCTATGGGATTTGGAGGAACAAACAAAACACACCACAGAATGTTTTTTGACCAACTCTAATTAATTCAGAAACATTTAAGATGATATGGCTGATTTTTATTTATAACTCTCTTAGTTATTTTTTAAATATAGTTCTTTGTAAGTATTTATTTAATCCGCTCAAGGCTGAATACTGGTTAAGTTCAAGGCTCCCAGAATTGACCCAATGCCTATTGGCCCCAAACTAAGCATACTTGTCAGGCTGAAATACACTGGTATCCCAAGCCATATCCTCCCTAGTTTAAGGAAATATTTTGAACAGATTTAGACTGCTGCCCTCACTGCAACATATGAAAGAAAGATAGCCTCACATATCCTCTAGGCTGTCTCCTCAACTCAATCTTTGGGCTATAGCCTACAGCTAATGAGCTTCAAAAAGGAGCAAAAACATTTAAAATAGGCCCTGTAGTATTAGCCTAATCTAATACCCTTCATGGCTTTGGACTGAAGGCCTCAGTCTACCACTTGTGGGGTCCCCCCTTAGGTGGATTATCCCCTACTTGCCAGGCCAACCATCCCCGCTCACTGTCCTCTGTTGTTCTACTAAATGAATACTGGATAGCACCCCTCAAATCAGTTTATGCACCCCACCATCAATAAATTAATGTTTGGCAGCCTCCCCACCAGTAAGTCATCTTTCCTGGGCTCTACATCTTTGCAAGGCTCTATCATTGCTGCTGCTCCTGCTTCTCCAGTAGTGTACAGAAGGCTCATAATATCTCAGCTTCTTATTCTAAAACCTTGGCCTTCTGTGCGTCTCACTTCCTCTCTCCCCTACCCTTAAAGGAACAGTAGCTCAAGAGACTTCTGGAAAGTTACTCTTATGCAAAAGTGATCCTTCAGTACGAGAGAGAATAGGGAGCCAGTGAGGGACTATGAGGTGAGAAGCTAGAAAATCAGCATATCCGACTGCCTCTGTGTGAAGGCCCTTGATATATGAAAAGGTCCTTTTGTGTAGGAGGTAAGACACTTATATGAAACAGGTAATGACAATGTAATGAGTTGTGGAAGACCTTGTTGGAGAAGGGGAATTGATACATATACACATGCACAGTGTAGTGTAATTTTACCAACGTTCTTTTAGTGAATGGAGAAGGACAAGCGATCCTCGGCAATCTACCAGCAGGATTCTATTTTACTTCAAAGAACATTAAAATTATTATTCACATTGTCTCTGTTCTACCAAAACACTTACATGAAGCTGATAGTTAAAGTGCATTCAGAGACCACCACCAAGTGGTAGGAATCAAATATAAGATTGATGAGCTCCCAGGATATGTTACAGTTGAGTTTTTCTAACTAATACATATCCTGCCATGTATTTATATTGGTTTTTAATTCTGTTCCTCTTTACAACAGCCTAGATGATTTGCTAAGATGTGGGGTGACCTTCGCTGCCAACATGGTGGTTGTGGACAAGGAAAGTACTATGAGTGCTGAGGAAGACTATATGGCAGATGCCAAGACTATTGTAAATGTACAAACTCTCTTTAGGTAAGTCATTTTGTAACTAACCCATACAGCTATGTTAAGCATGAAATATTTTAGAATTCTTTTTGTGGAGGGGGAGATGGAAGTGTGGCTTCTCAACCATTTCTCTTAACTCCATTTTTTCTTAAACACCACTTTATATGATCAAGCAAAAGTCATTGCTGCTTCACGGTAATATACTCAGGTCTCTTGGGATGTGGAAGGGTAAGACTCCAGCTCTCAGATATGACTCCTCACATTCCAATATGGCCACTTGCTACTTCTCCAGAGTCTTTTGAAGGCAGCTGAGTAGTCTGTGGGAAGGAAAAGAAGCCCAGTCAGCCACCCCTGGAAGACTTGAGATAGAGGAAACTCACTGGACCTTTGCCTTAATAAACATCTTGTGATAAGGTCATAATCCTAAACTCATTACAGACAGTGGGTGCTGTGAGAAAAAGAGGACTACAACTTAGGTGAGTGAAGGACTGATGTCCAGTAACTTGGATAGTTGTTCAGATTTTGAACCGAACTAGAATTTTGCCCCTTTTGAGAGGTAGCTGCCCCCAATTACGGTCTGTGATACAGGTCACAAAGTTCCAGGGGACAGGGAGGGAAAATCTGAATCCAAATATTGAAGAAAAACAACAGGTTCTCTTTCACAGTTGGAATTACATAAACCATTCACTCATTGCTTGCAAACGATCCAGCAATAACTATGGGAAGAAACTAGAAGATACAAGTGTGTATGGGGTCATAAGAGTTACTTTTGTCTTTCTCTATGTTTAATAATTAGAAGGGACTAAAGTGTTCAAAATAGTACTTGAAATTGGTTCTCTTAATAAGTTTTAATTAACAATATACCATAGCTAAGTCCTATCTTGATAATTTTCATGTTCTTTTCCATCTGAGCTGCCCCTGGTAGAAGGTCTGTGATTACAGCAAATTAACAGAAGTAATCAGACATGTTCCCACTACAGCAGGCTCTCTTCCCTTTTGTCATAGTGTCATCTATACCATCGGGATTAACTGTGAAGAGAACACTTGCCAATATTTCCATTACTGATTATTAGGTCCCACTAATTGTTTTCCCTTGTAGAAGAACAAATGCCTCCTAGCTCATTTGGTAGATCAGTACAGTTCCCAGTAAAGCACTAAACCCTCTCTCTGAGCACAGATTTTTAGCAGCAGGGCAGACTTTTCAAAGGATGCAAAAGAAATCAGAACAAAACCTTTCTTGCTTTAGCCAGAAAAGAGACTCACACAGCTCACAAAGAAGAGAAAAAATGTCTCTTTAAAAAGTATTGCTCAAAGTCAGAAAAAGTAGAAAGAGACTGAGGAGATGGTGCTCTGATGAAGAATAAAATGGGTTTCAACTAAGGTCTGGTTTTATACCCACTCATGCCTAAGATCCTGGTTGGAATTCAATGGCATCTCTTTAAGATCCTGATTCAGCAAGGCAACTAAGCAGGCACTTAGCGTTAAAGATATGAATAGCCTATTGGCTACAATAGCACTACTCACATGCTCAAAGATAAGTATGTATTTAAGTGCCTTACCAAATCATGGCCTAGAGCCCTAAAATGAGGAAATGATTAATTCCAAACACATTTTTGCCAGGGTAGCACAGTTTAACAATTAGACCTTCAGTCCTTCACCTTAATAAGAATTCAATATCCCTTCAAATGAATTCCAGGGGAGTTTTGACACAGTAGAAATTGTAGGATTGGGCCCTTCATTTCAACAAGTCTATAGCGTGTTGAAATTTCATTTGCAAATATTGTAGAAGCTGCACTCCATCTCATGATGAAACAAAACATTTCGGGTGAGAAATTGTATGAAACTGACAGTGAAACAAGGAATTAAAGAGGGGGGATTTCATTCTTCAGTAGTCTTTGTTTTGTGAAAGGTTTTTTCTTTTGAAATTTCAGCCAGAATAATTGAGGCCGTTTCTATGAATGAGACTAGGGAAAAATAAGGTTTTTGGTTTGTTTTTTTTTAATAGGGCAAAACAAGGCGAGACCTTTCTTGAACAAGTCTAGCACTCCATTCTTTGGAACAGGGGCTTCAAATGTAGGTGGGAGTGGCCTTTGTGGGAGGGGAGGCCTTTTGCCACCACATGAAAACCCTCTAGAATCCAAGTTATAAACCCTTGAAAAAATAAAGGTTGCACATGCTCAAAGGCATCTTACATTTTAGTAGCTATATTCACAGAGATTCAGTTTGCACAGAGTCTATTCCAGCCCAGGGCTGAGAAGGACTTCCCCTGCAATTGTATCTCTGAGCTGTTTTGGGCCATGCCAAGTCTGGACCAAGGCATCTGTGGCATACCAGAGTACAATCCAGACTAATGAGCAGCTGTGTCACCATTGCCCTGCAAACTTGGGTGCCTTACAATGCCTTCTTGAAGTAACTCCCACCTACGCTGGTCACAAACATCCTTCCACCATGCAAGTCACACCCTCTGTGTATGTGCGTAACTGCAGCCTGCCAGTCACACCTGGGTTACACTATGGCAGTCACCAGCCTTGGTTATATTTCAGGATGACCCCAGCACACCCTCACTCTTAGATTTCCCCCCAGAAATATATGTCCTATACTTCCCAGCCTTCTGAACAATACAAGTTATATCAAGCCCATTATTTCTTTAAATAAATAATATGAATGGAACTTGACACCCACCCAACGGAATTTCCAGATACTCTAGTTTAGACACACTGGGTTGGACAAAACAATAAAACAAGTTCAGTAACTACAAAGGATAGATTTTAAGTGAGTACAAGTACATAAGAGTCAGAAATGGTTGCAAGAAAATTAAAGTTAAAATACAAGTGGTGCCTCAGTTAAACTATGTTAAATTCAAAGCAAAAGTTCTCACCACATGCTTTCAGCAGTCTTACTAACCTAACTTCTTAGGCCAGGATTCTTCTCCTAGAATCCAACTGTCATTTCAGAACAGGAGGAGGAGATTGGGACAAGGAATGAGAAACAGGGCAGAAGAGTCTGGGGCCAGTAAAGGACACTCCCCTCCAGACCCTAGAATAGAACCCAAGATTCCAGATTCTCACCATTCCCCTGGTTTCAGTGAATATCTGTGAAATCCCCTGGCAAAGTGTCCCATCCCTGTCTAGGGCTGGTCCACATAGAGGATGGCAACCTACTACTGCTAGAATTTAGTCTCTTAACTCAAGTGCCAGAGGTGAGGGTGATGGATCCACTAATGAACCATGTGGGTGTCAATGCATGCTTTAAAAAAACAACAAACTAGAAAATAACACAAAAAATGTTCAGAGAACATTAAGGCTTCAAAGTCAAGTACTCAAAAGTTAGGAAAAGCCATAATTAAGTTTTGCTCTGCAGATATGTACAATTGTTCTATGTTTGTTAACAGCTTGCACCATGTTTTCACTAGATGGCAACATTAGCTCATATCTGAAGCATAACTATTATAAAAATATAGAATTACAGGAAGGCCAAAAGAGGAATGAGATTTTCTTTGTGTTTTTGACCAAGTTAGAAAAGAAAAAAATAGGTCTTAAAATGAAATATTTACCCACAACTAGATTTTCAGAATGCTTTCACAATCTTTCACCAGTAGTATTTTGTAAAACAAATGACAGAGGAATGGAAGAGACTAGTTTCCACTTTGTGCACCAACATTAAAGCAGAAAGGATGTAAAAAGATGTATCAAATATTGATGAAGTATTAATATATAGACATTTTTTTATGAGTGAAAATGCATAGCATTTACATCAGAGGTTTATATTCTTCATAGAATTTTGTAAGGAGTTTCATAGGACTAAATATTAGGGCAATTACTTTACCAGTTTTATTAATGATTTTAGACCAAGCTAGAGCACATATTGTAAGGTCATTACATTTGCAGATGATAGCAAATTTAGAGGCATAATTATGGGTGGAGGGGGTGGGTGAAGATTGCCTAATCTAGATTATCCTATAAAATAGCTAAGACGTTTAGTGTTGGAACAGGCTATTAAATACATGTAAGTACAAAGTGATATTCTTTAGCAGAAATAATGCCCAAATAAAGTATATTGAGAAAAGTTTTCAGTGGGTTAATATGATGGGGAAAAGGGTTCTAGTTATAAATAATCTGAACAGCATGTGAGAGGGAGAACAATCCAGATTGGGTTCTAGTAAACATGAGTCTACATTTGAGATTTGCTTTGTAATAAAAAAAGCAGCAAATTGTTACCCGAATTTTTCATGGCAACATTATAAAACGATTTTAAAGCATTGAAGTTAAGATATGTAGTTCATGACAATGGTCTTTGCATCTTTGATTCAATCTTACTTTTAAAGACTGAGTAAAGTGAATATACAGTAGAAACTAAGTCACATTGAGTGGGATCATTAAAAAAAAAATTAGAGACCATTCTGTAAATGGAATCAATACTTTGACCTCAGTAAGGTAAAATAATACTGAGGAGTCTAGGTTGTTGATTCTTATGAAAGCTTTCTGACATTGCTCAGTGTTTTACATTGATTAATAATCTTGCTCAGTTTAAAGTTGCCTTCCTCCTCAGACGATGAATGTGCTGTTTATAGCATATTTGTTTATTTGTTGAAAGCAAGAAATTGCACCATGCCAATTAAAACTCTGGCACACCACCACTTTGACTCAATTAAAGCTCAAAAGGGAGTAAGAAAGTAAGTATCAGTCTCACTGAATGTAATATGAATCTTTAATACTTTGGATGCAAAAGAACAAGCTTAGCTTAGTTTTGAAGTATAAATAAAATGTACTGGCTTTGGGCAACGTATAGGTGCTGGCTGGCCAAAAGGCCTTTTTCCCGTTTCATCGTACCAGTTGAATCGAATGAGTCATCGAATGATTCCGCACTGATGTGTTAGTCTTGGGGTGAAATGCAGGGCCTCCTCAGTGGATGCTTTTTTTTACTCTAGAATGGGCTTCCCTTATTCATTTGGCAAGTCTAACTGACCCTGAGCATTATCTTTGAAAACTCGTGGCGAACGGGGGAAGTCCCGGATGACTGGAAAAAGGCTAATGTAGTGCCAATCTTTAAAAAAGGGAAGAAGGAGGATCCTGGGAACTACAGGCCAGTCAGCCTCACCTCAGTCCCTGGAAAAATCATGGAGCAGGTCCTCAAAGAATCAATCCTGAAGCACTTACATGAGAGGAAAGTGATCAGGAACAGTCAGCATGGATTCACCAAGGGAAGGTCATGCCTGACTAATCTAATCGCCTTTTATGATGAGATTACTGGTTCTGTGGATGAAGGGAAAGCAGTGGATGTATTGTTTCTTGACTTTAGCAAAGCTTTTGACACGGTCTCCCACAGTATTCTTGTCAGCAAGTTAAGGAAGTATGGGCTGGATGAATGCACTATAAGGTGGGTAGAAAGCTGGCTAGATTGTCGGGCTCAATGGGTAGTGATCAATGGCTCCATGTCTAGTTGGCAGCCGGTGTCAAGTGGAGTGCCCCGGGGTCGGTCCTGGGGCCGGTTTTGTTCAATATCTTCATAAATGATCTGGAGGATAGTGTGGATTGCACTCTCAGCAAATTTGTGGATGATACTAAACTGGGAGGAGTGGTAGATACGCTGGAGGGGAGGGATAGGATACAGAAGGACCTAGACAAATTGGAGGATTGGGCCAAAAGAAATCTGATGAGGTTCAATAAGGATAAGTGCAGGGTCCTGCACTTAGGATGGAAGAATCCAATGCACCGCTACAGACTAGGGACCGAATGGCTAGGCAGCAGTTCTGCAGAAAAGGACCTAGGGGTGACAGTGGACGAGAAGCTGGATATGAGTCAACAGTGTGCCCTTGTTGCCAAGAAGGCCAATGGCATTTTGGGATGTATAAGTAGGGGCATAGCGAGCAGATCGAGGGACGTGATCGTTCCCCTCTATTCGACACTGGTGAGGCCTCATCTGGAGTACTGTGTCCAGTTTTGGGCCCCACACTACAAGAAGGATGTGGATAAATTGGAGAGAGTCCAGCGAAGGGCAACAAAAATGATTAGGGGTCTAGAGCACATGACTTATGAGGAGAGGCTGAGGGAGCTGGGATTGTTTAGTCTGCAGAAGAGAAGAATGAGGGGGGATTTGATAGCTGCTTTCAACTACCTGAAAGGGGGTTCCAAAGAGGATGGCTCTAGACTGTTCTCAATGGTAGCAGATGACAGAACGAGGAGTAATGGTCTCAAGTTGCAATGGGGGAGGTTTAGATTGGATATTAGGAAAAACTTTTTCACTAAGAGGGTGGTGAAACACTGGAATGCGTTACCTCGGGAGGTGGTAGAATCTCCTTCCTTAGAGGTTTTTAAGGTCAGGCTTGACAAAGCCCTGGCTGGGATGATTTAACTGGGAATTGGTCCTGCTTCGAGCAGGGGGTTGGACTAGATGACCTTCTGGGGTCCCTTCCAACCCTGATATTCTATGATTCTATGATTTTAAGGCCTATCAGTTGTTTGGCTATACTAAAAAAGGACAGGAGACACTTGATATGGATTTAATCAGGCCACAACTTCATTATTAGATGTCTGGGACTACCGGGGAGATAAAAGTGTACAGTGCAGGTAACCCCATGTTTATTACGTAATTACCCAGGTGGTTTCCAACAGCTCCCCCTCTTTTTCCATCCAGGTCTCTCCAGAAAATCCATTGCCCCTGGGAACTTACCGTCACCCCCCTCATAGGAGGGGTAAGGTGGGCTATAAGAAAGGGGGGTTGGCTCCCTGAAGTTCAAACCATAGCAGCCCCAAACCCCACACCGTTTTGGTCCTTTAACCAGCTTTTCCTGGAACTTTAGATGGCCTTTTAGGTATCCTGGGCCTAGGCCAAGGAGAGCTTTGAAGATAAGGACAGAGACCTTGAACTCAATTGGAAATTCTATGGGAAGCCAGTGTAGAGAGCAGAGGACGCGTGTCATGTGCTCACAGTAGCCTGTGTGGCTGAGGAGATGTCCTGCAGCGTTTTGTACCAGTTGGAATTTTCGAAGTGCTGAAGGCTTCTTGCCCAGGTGTATCACGTTGCTGTGATCCAGATGAGAGGCGATGAATGCATGAATAATTGCGGCCAGGTCTTTGTCTACTAGAGTGGGACAGAGTCTCCTAGACAAGCGGATATGATAGAAAGCATTACACATGGTTGTTGCTATGTGATTAAAGGGCCTGATTGTGATTTAACAATCTTTCTGGAGTCAGGGGCAGACAAAGGAGGGAATTATGACTGTGTTACATCTCTCCCTTTGTGTCCCCCTCTTGGTCCAGAGGAAAAGGGGTCTGCAACTAGTCTAACCCATTAACAGACTATTCTGCTTCCACATCACCTCAGCTCTGCCTGTCCCTGCCCACTCCTCACCCACTGGCATGGGATGAGGAATAGTGGCTCCCTGGAGACTGTTCTCATCCTTACGATGTGATCCACAATTTGGATAGCCTATGCGTGGGTTTAAGGAGGTGCCTTATGCTCTTTTACTCCCTGCACAGGCATTTAGAGCAAGACAAAATTTTACCTGAACATTAATCAGATTAATAGCTGCACAGTACTTTTCCTATAATTCCACTAGAGGGCAGACTTAATTTGTACAGCCTTACAGTCCAAAGAATAGTTTTGAAATTGACTCACTATGAACAGTCACTTTGCATAACCTGACGATGGTCTAAATCCAGCTCTTCCACGGACCCAATAACTTGCTTTCACATTCAGTTATGTATATTCAGTCATTATATCAGGTGTTAATCCTCCCTTTACAGTTGACTCTACATATTATATTGCTAATATTCACATTTAAATACCTGCCTAATATAAGAAGCTAATACAAGTAAATCCTCTAGCAGCAAATCCTTTGATAGTTATGCATTGCATGGTTCAGAATTAATGCAGAAATAAGGAGCCAGGGTTTAAAGAGGATTTTTTTTAAAGGAAATTAAAAAATGGATCTCTTCAGCTGCCTCGATTTGTACAACTTTCCCTCACTTACCGTGATAGTGGGATTGCATCAACAAATTGGCTTTAATATATTTCCACACAATCTAACACACAAGTGTAGAGGTTAATTCTTAGGCTGGTGAGTGTGATTTATTTAGCATATGCTAGCATTTAGTTAGCAGTCAATTCCACCATTACGTAATGCAGGCAGACACTGCATGTGTCGGTCTGTGAATCAGAGAACCAGGGAGCTACAGTCAGTGTATGCTCAGCATCCTGAATAAAACATCCCCTGTGTGTTTTCGGTATCCAAGCACTGTCCCTTCTCAACCACAGAAGAAAGTACAATGTAGACAACTTATCATTGCCCAGCAAATTTTAGATTTTTCTCAAAAATGACCACCCCATTTTTCTCTAAATGATCATCACCCTCAACATTCAGATATTCACATGACAAAACTTGAAGCTGGTAGATGCCATAAAATGTAGACAATCTTTAAAACAACATGCTGAAAAAAAATCCTTAAATAAATATGCACGATTGCATTTAAATATTTTATTGTAAAAATGTGTTAAACTCACACACAATTTCACAAATAACTTGGTTTCCATCTATTTGTGTATTCCCACCCCCATTTTAAAATGAGCATTTGTAACGGTCATATTTAAAAAGCTGAAAGAGATTAGTGATTCCAGTGATGTTTCCCATTTCAAGAATACAGAATACATTGCAAACTAAAAATGGAAGAAAATGTTAAAGGTTGACCACTTATACCCATAAGCCTACTTCATTTCTGTAGGAAACTCTTCACTCTTGTAGGGTACACCAGCATTTTAGCCAAAGTTTGGCAGTGCTTACTCAGGCAAAGGTCCCATTGGACTCAGTTGAACTTTGGTTTAGAGAATGTTCAGGAAAATCTAAGAGCAGTGATGTGAATGTAGTTCATGTTTGATGCTGAACACCCTTCAAACCCGATAGTTGACCCAGTTAGACAAAGGCAAACATGGCCCTGTGTTACATAAACTAAACCCTTTGTTAGGGAAACCTGCAAGTGCAGCAGTGGTAAGTGTCCAAGAGAACATTACCAATGGCCACGTAATAGGAAAGAGACAAGACAATAGCAGACTAAATCAATTGATATTGGACCCAGATATATATTTCTGAGATCAAAGGGTAGCAGTTCAAATATTTCAGAAGTAGTGGAAGTTTATCTATTCACAGCACCACTGATCAAGCCCTGAATTACCATTATTTGAATGAAGGAGAAGAGAACGCAGTTGTGATGAGCATTTTCTCCTTGATCTGAAATGGGAAGATCACCTATGTCTTCCTACTGATACTCGTGGAACCCAAGTTCTGGCTGAGAACAGAAGAGATAAGGGTTCCATGATCCTAACAAACACCCTGGCTGAAACAAATAAAAAAATTTTTAGCTATGACACTGGGTGATCACATCACCTTGAGAGTCTGGACTCATCTGGCAACATAGAACTAGAGCACCTCTTTATATCCTAACTCAAGATCTAGTTCTTCTTATCAACATGGCTCTTGAGGTTGGAAATTGAGAAATGTTTCTGAGTATGTATGAAGTTCTTACCTACTGGGAACAAACAACAAGACATACAGTTGCAAGTTGAAAAGTTTTTGTGGCCTGTTGTGAAAAGTCACACATGGATCCTATTGTGTGTCCCACATAAAAACTGTTTGATCATTATCCTTTCCATGTCAGATCCTGAATTCAGACAATTCCCCTTACCCAGTCCATTTAGCACCCTTTCATAAACATGTTGAAGACCGACCAGTTTCTCTGGAGCCCTATCAGCAGGTTCCCAAAGGGACAGATGCATTTTAACCCCTCCACAGTGTCCTGCATTGTGGGATATTTAATATAGTCCTAACTGAGCTGATTATTCTGTTCTTTTGTATTGAACCCATTCAGAGCTTGTGAGCTCAGGTTTCTCATTTAGGAGGTAGTTTACTTGATGGTTGTGACTTCAAAGAGACAAAGCTTCCAGCCCCAATGACAAATCTATTTTATACTATTTTTGAAGAGTTTTAGTTGGTGCTCTAGACTTGCACAAATTTCCTTCCAAGACCTGGTGACTGAGTTCCACCCCACACTGCTTATGTTAGCATTATTCTTAATATCTCCAAAGATTGCACTACTGCTAGCCCAGTTCTCGTACAGACAGGCTGCATCCACCAGCATTTTTACCACAAAGTTATCTAACATTTCTTAGAAAAGGTCTGCAACGACGGGATAGTTAAAACTCCAGCAACTGGTGTACACTAGTGCTCCTATCACACCGAGCATCAGCAGAGCTACTACACTGGTACTGCAACAATAAAGGACATTAAGAAACATTTATTTAGACAAAATCTTAGTCATTGATCTTGCTGAATGTTTAGCCTTTGCTTGCTTTCCCATTCTAGTGAATCTCTTCTCCACAAACCTGACGTAACAAGGCCCCTAGAATACATTGTGCTGAAGCATTCAGAAAACGTATCCAGGTTTTTATTTCATTTGACACTAACTCATTAGTTCAGCTGGTTTCAAGAGAACCATGTCTAAAATGGGTGCCTGATTGCATCTATTGCTGTTACAGCCTGGCAACACACAAACTTGAAATTCATGTCAAGGCCCATTCTGAGAGTGGCAGATCTGCTACAGCAGGTCGCTTCCAATCTGTGCTGTACAGGAGACATGTACAGCAAAGACATGGCTGCTTTACAGATTTGACAAACACACACTATTCCTTAGATTCAGCCTCCAGAGAGGAGCCCACCTATAAATGTCACAGACTTATTTCTAAGCTACGGAGGCTTAGACAATCCAACCCTCAATATATGATTTGTTATGCACTAGACAACCTCCTTGCAAGGCTGAACGTTTGGTGACTTTTAAATACTTTCCTCTGTAACTGGATATCGTATTGGAGTATTTTCACCTCCTCATTGCAAAGAACTGACCATTGGAGCAACAGGGACAGCTTAAGTACTTCAGCAAGGGTAGCATGAGACAGACCTAACACAGTCAACTACCTTACAGCTTTAGAGCTATAGGAACACATTAAAGCTCATCAGAGGACCTAAGAAATAATCCATTCAGAGTTAAATGTTCAGATAACCATAAAGTTATCCTGTATTTATAAACAATCCATAGACTGTATAGCTCAATTCATACAAGAAAGCAGAATTTTAATCAATCCACGTCCCTTATGTCATGTGACAACGGTTAAAAAAACCCACAGGAGTTGCTTTCTACCAAAACGGAACAAGAAAGTTAGCATAAGGAAAACAGTACTATTCCTTAACTTATTCATTTCCTGATTCACCGCAGAGCTAACTCCCGCTCAAAAGACTGCTTGACTTCCTGAAGTTAAAGAGTACACATATCCCAACACCGCATTCTCTGAATTCAAGAAAGGGAACCCCAATGCATTTGTTATTTTCATCATAAATACTTACAGTATGCTGTATATCCTGTAACATCACAGGTCTGTTTACAGTGAACAACTTCTCAGTTATCAACTCCTTTCCAACAAGAAAGCAAAACTACTTAACTTATAGGAGTATAAATTTCAAATATTTTATTTTGTTCAGAAGTGAAATAAAATGGTAAAATAATAAAGAATTCAGGGGGAAAATATATGCTTATGTCACTAGAAGAGTTTTTTGCCACCTTGTCTATTAAGTGGCCAGGTTCAGTTTTGCATTCATTAGAATATATTAATCTTAATCTTGTTTTTGTTAATTACAACAGCTGTTTGTGCTCACCAGGCAATTTTTAACCAAAAGGCCTTCATGACTGAGTCACCTTGGGAAAAACAACATTTAATACTAATGAATCACTGGCATTAAGGGGTAGGGGAAGTGAAACAGCCTTTGCCATTTGAAATTGGCTGAATTTGAAGGCAATTAAGGAAGACAGATATGCACACTTCAGATGACTATAATGGTAGTGCATTGTATTGGTGATTTGTTTTAAAAAGAACATTTGAGGAGATTTACTTCAGGTGTATTTATCCAAGTAATTTTTCCCTAGATGGCAGAATGCTTTATTTTTTGAAGTCTGAGTTTGTTTTGGAACACATGAATATTTTGGAAAGATCAGAGGAAAAATGAGAAATCAGGGTTTAAACAACTGCAGGGTTAAACTGCAGAGTTTAAACAACTGAAGTGCTGGATTGGTCATTGCCCAGCAATAAAAATAATTAGTTGATAACAAGGGAGTTTAGGGCCCTGACAACATATCCCTTTGCAAATTTCCAGCCCACCTGAGAATTTTCTTTTTTTGGGTAGTCATGTTTGCGTCCCCACTCATTTCAAGCCTTGTAAATACAAACATGGAACACAGAAACATATGACTTTAAACAAGAACAGTGGATGACATGGAAATAAAAGCTATTTTCAAATGTGACTCATGATTTTTGAGTACCTCCATTTGGGACACCTAAAAAAGGCCTGAGCACCTGACCTAAGGGAAGGAAGAGTGGGGAAATCAGGCCTTCAAGATTTCAACTTGGGCATCCAAAAAAAATGGAGGTACTCAAAATCATGAGTCACTTCCAAAAATCTTGGTCTTATGCAATGTATACTGTCTACAGTGTCCCCCATATTGGTCTAGTTTATGAAGTTTTTTAAAATGATATCACATGCCCAACTGAACAGAACAAGAGTGAACAGACCCTTCACCTTGGCATTCAGTAGGAATGTTGCTCATTTCTTAGCTAATCCCTCTTCAGATTGAACATTTTGCCTTCACAACTGGCAGTCTTAGATGCAAATAGGTTACATCTGATGTTTGGGGCCATGTTTTTTTAATTAATTTATTTATTTGTTTAAGTTTTCTTGGGCTGATAATGGAGAAAAGTACCTAATGCAGTATTTAGATTTGAACACACTTTACATGTATTTCCTGAACCATGTCTTTTCTTTGCAAGGTTAATTTTCGTGTCAGTTTCCTATTGTGCACTACTTGCATAATATCTGCCTAACAAATAGCTCACCATTCCACAAGAACAGGACATTTAGAAACAGAAGTTGCCTCCATTGAGAAAGAGGGACTAAATGATACAAAGAAAGGAATATTAATTGCTCTTTAAATGCATCCTGAAATAAAAAAATAATGCTGTATTCAAGAACCACCCTCAAGGTTTGCCTCACAGGCTTAAGCATTGCCTAAATCTATAGGCCAGCCCAGGATGATGACAGTTTTCACCACTGTAGACTTTGTGCCAACTTCAACAATGAAATTTCCTCTCTAAAAACTATCCTAATTACATGAAGAGACCAATTTTCATTGAAGTTTTTGTTCCTATACTCTGTGTTCCTTGTAAAATATCACTGGCTACTGATGGAATAAAGCATCATTCCTCACCTATTTTATGGGACCCTCAACAACTAGAGTGCAATCGAGCATCTGGTGGCTTTGAGAGGTAGATCAATCTCTCAGACACTGATATTTCTTTCCATATAATACGACAATCCAGAGAGTATGCCTGCTTGTCCTAGAATGTGCACTGTAGCATGCAGTCAGACATCATAGGAGCAGTTTTATGGCATCAAAAGGCTAGAATTAAGGATACTAGCATCAATAGACTCTTTGAACATTATTCTTGCTTGATGTTATGAAACCAGTCAGTTGCTAAGTACCAGTTGAATGATTTTCAAAGTAGCTGAGTATCCACAGCTCCTTTTGACTTCAGTGCGAGTTTTGGGTGTTCAGCAATGCTATACAAATCAGGCCAGAAGCCTGTAAGAAGCTGCTTATTTGTTGGTTGGGTTTGGGAAAGCCCAAACCAGTACAGTTCGTATCTGGATCCCAGTTTACCTGAACTCCCCAGGGATGATGATAGTGGGTTTGAAAGTTGTTAGTGTTACAATTAATTCCCTATTAATTAGGGAAAAAAGGAAACCACCACCAATTCATCTGGCAAAAGTATAGTCTAATCTAAATTCTATTTAAAATAATTTGGAAGCTCTACTAAATAAGGATGATGTATACTGCAAACAGGATTTTTAAAAATTCTACTTTTCAAAAAGAGCCTAGGAGTGCTAGCCTATGTCTAACTCATTTAATATCCTTTGTTAAATCCCTTCCTGGATGCCTTAGTGCAAGTCCAGGCACAGCTCCAGGTACATGCTTGAATATATTCTGAATTTTCAGCTACATATGTATTGAAACCTCACTGGAATTGGACACCTAACCACATCTACAAATACACAATGGAGAGGAAAGACAGTTTTGTGGTCAAGGTAATGGACAAACATGAGAACTGCATTCTATTCTCAGCATTACCACAGGCTCCCTGTGTTACCTAACTTGGAGAAGTCACTTTTGTTCCCATTTTCCAGTTCATCACCTGAAAATGGAGAATAATAATATTCCCTTCTTCCCACTCTTGGGAGGTCTTGTATTTACACTGTCATCTCGTTGGGGCCTGGGCTGTCTCTTTCTATGTGATTATGCAGCACCTGGCACAGTACAGCCCTCTTCTCAGTTGGGGCCTCAAGGTGCTAATCTATTACAAACAATAAGAAGGCAGTCCTATAACCCGTGTCCCCTAGAAGTTCAGTTCTCCCAGGTTAATGCAGTTTACAATCAGTTTCTATCTATATGTTAAACACTTCTACATTAGGTACCTAAAAATGGGCCAAAAAGTCTTGAATGAGACAGAATGGAACACTTCAATTTTCTCATGTCAGCCATATTTTCTACTTAGTAGAAACCAGATCGTGTTAGTATTTTGGAGACCATTGAAAACTGCACTTTGAAATTGTGGGAAACTGTGCCCCTTGCCCTCCTCACCTCTGGCACTTGGCTTTAGAGTGCATCCATACATTTCTCAGGTAGACAGCTGTTACTGACAATACATATGTAGCAAGGTGCTTAGAAGCACCTATGTGATACATCCAACACAGGGTTAAGCTATCAGTTTTGTTTTGTTTTTAAGCGTGTGTTCAGGCTAGTGATAATGTGATATACTTCACCAGTGAGCAGGACACACAAGTGAAGGACAAACACAGGAATGATGTTAAGCAGCCCACTGCAATTTAATATTAAGGTTCACATTGGAGAAGAGCACTATCTGCCCATCTCCCCATACCAGGCATTTAGGTGGACCAAGTGTGGGGTTTACAGGACACATCATATAGCCCACAACTTAAGGTAGGCTTTCCACCGCTTTCCCCTAGCATTCAGCTTGCTCTGCTAAATCTTCTTTCCCCTTCTCAGCATGGTGAGAAGGTACCAAAGTGACAGAAGGTGAGAAGGTACCAAAGAGGGACCCCAGTCTGAAGGGACTTTAGGTTTGTAAGCCTGAGATCCACCAGCCAAATCCCATATGTCTCTTATTTTCTGGTCATTGGCCCATTGGTTATTTTATATGCACTGGACACTGGCTGCAGGTTGTGACAAACTAACTTCATGCAATTCCTAAGTTCTGTGCCTATTTAGCCTGTGTCTCCTGTCGCCTGATTCTATGAGGAAGGCAAAAAACTCAGTAGACCAGTGTCAGTTTGGCCCCAAGAGGAAGAAAATCCATCCTGACCCCTTAAACAGTTAAGCAGGTAAACCCACAGCAACCTAAACACACTTTCTTTACTACATAACTATGGGGAGGGATGATTCAACAAATAATGGGACAAGAGGCTTGAGAAATACTAGGCCAGGGTTAAAATAAATATTTGTGGTCTCCGTGGCTGGCCAATGGGCAGCAGAGCATGCGAAGGAGGGGCCTATCCCTCTATACTCTTTTTCCTTTATTCTAAAGTTGCCTGGCACCTTGCGGCTCCAATCCAGCATCTCATCCATTAACTTAATGGATAGCAATTTACATGCCTTTTAGATATGTATATATCTCTCTCAAGTCCAACTCTATGGGAGCATTTGATTTACTCAGCAATTTTAGTCACTGCTTTCTGAGCAAGTGTTAATTTCAGCTTTACATTAATAAGTACATTGACAGCTTGTATGGTCTGCAGACATTTATACAACAAGTAAACAGAGAAATCATGGGTGAATAATTGAGTATAACCCTATTTTTAATATACTGGTAGTTAACATACTAGGACAACTTCCAATGAAGGTGTTGTCATCTTTAAATGTTTCCTGGGTTTCCTTTCTTTCCATATAGACTTGCGTCATATTGGAGATTAAGGTGTCAGCTGAAATGCTCTAGCAATTGCAGTAAATGTTTATTTTGTTAATATTTGCAAGCTCCACTTTTGAAAATACATTTGCTTCCCCTGAGTCTATGGAGAATCTTTTGTACAGCATTCCTTGCTATTAGTTACGAGTATTCTTGTGTCAAAAGCCAGAATTATCTCGCACTTGATTATAAATGTGGAGGTACAGATAACGTACAGCGTAATGCAAAACTTAACAGTGAATTACAATCATTGGAGGTGTAACTGTAACATTTCCTTAAAATATAGGTTGTTTTCAAGTCTAAGCATAATCACAGAACTAACTCACCCAGCCAATATGAGATTCATGCAGTTCAGAGCCAAAGACTGCTACTCTCTTGCGCTATCAAAACTGGAAAAGGTAAGGATACCTGCTTTTTATAACGGGGTTAAAGATTACATCAACTTGTCTTATCCCTTACTGGTTTTATGGTAGACTAGTCAGAACAGATTGAAACAGCCTGGGAGCTGTAGGGATAGGCATACCAGAAAGCTTTTTTTCTGAAGTCTACCTGAACTTTAATCTTCAATTTGGTTTCTATCTAGATTCATCAACTTTACAAAACCTAATTTTAGAAGTATTGATTTATAGGCTGACACTGTTCGAGGAAACATTAGCTGTACCTGTTTAAAAAATACCATCCAATATTCTAAGAGATTATTAGGCAATTAACGTGCAAAACATTTAAAGTGACTTGAAACACTTAAAATATATGCACTTGCTTTAATATGCATACATGTACTAGTATAATGATAATAAAATATATTGTGCTTCAAGTCAATTTAGCAAGACTATAATTCCATATTCTGATAACCCAGGGGTTCTCAAACTTGATTGTACCGCAACCCCCTTCTGACAACAAAAATTACTACATGACCCCAGGAGGTGGGGAGCCTAAGCCCGCCCAAGCCCCACCACCCCAGGTGAGGAGGCCAAAGCCAAATTCTAAGATCTTCAGCCCCAGGCAGGGGGTCTATAACCTGAAGCCCTCTGGCTTTGACCCGCGGCAGTGGGGCTTGGGCTTAAGCTTCGGCCTCAGCAAGGCTAATGCCAGCCCCAGAGACCCCATTAAAACACAGTCGCAACCCACTTTGGGGTCCTGACCCACAGTTTGAGAACCGCTGTGATAACCCATTGCAAAATCTTGGTATCTGTATTTTGCGTTTGCTTTGTTTTTTGTAAAAGTTGCCCTCCCAGGGGAAAAATGGAGGGGTATTATTTGATATAAAGCTAAAATATTTATCTTCAGTTTTGTTTAGGGCATATATCTGGTGAGCATGGGGAACAGGGAGGTTAGACAGAGAAATTCTGGTTTGCTCAGAACTGCATTTGATCAGTGGCTAAGCCAACTTCTTTTCCAAGTCCTGTAGAAAATATTTTGTCCACAGGAAGTATTCGGTGGAGCTGAGCAAATACACCTCTAACCCGATATAACACAAATTCGGATATAACGTGGTAAAGCAGCGCTCCGGGGGGCGGGGGGGGGGCTGCACTCTCCGGTGGATCAAAGCAAGTTTGATATAACGCGGTTTCACCTATAACGCGGTAAGATTTTTTGGCTCCCGAGTACAGCGTTACGTCGGGGTAGAGGCGTAATTCATACTGACTGATTTATTTGGCTAATTTAGCTTCTTTGTGTTCAGTTATCTGTGATCAGTTTGAGATTCTCAAATTTGCTATTTAAGAAGAGTCACTAAATAATTTCTGGAAATGATTCTTATCTCCAGATTTCTGAAAAAAAAATCTTTTGTATTGTGGTAGCACCTAGGAGTCTCAGTAATGCACCAGGACTATATTGTACCAAGTGCTGTACAGACCCCACCTGAAAGCGCTTAATATTTTATATTCTAATCATGCTGTGATAGTTTTGATTGGACAGGTCACCTGGTATCATTTCTATTCCCTGATCATATAGCATAAATCTAGAATTAAACTTCTGGTTGTAAGAATTTGTAAGAAGAAGATGTTAGATGGAGTGGGATCTGAGTTACCCAGAAAAGAATTCTCTGTAGTATCTGGCTGGTGAATCTTGCCCATATGCTCAGGGTTTAGCTGATCGCCATATTTGGGGTCGGGAAGGAATTTTCCTCCAGGGCAGATTGGAAGAGACCCTGGAGGTTTTTCGCCTTCCTCTGTAGCATGGGGCACGGGTCACTTGCTGGAGGATTCTCTGCTCCTTGAAGTCTTTAAACCACAATTTGAGGACTTGAATAGCTCAGACATAAGTGAGAGGTTTTTCGCAGGAGTGGGTGGGTGAGATTCTGTGGCCTGTGTTGTCCAGGAGGTCGGACTAGATGATCATAATGGTCCCTTCTGAGCTTAGTATCTATGAAACATTCATTTTCTTTAAATATTTGCAATATTCACTTAAATTTTGCTGTTTCCTTCAACACTAACACAATTAACTAATACGACTGAAATAGTTATTATATGCAAGCAATCTGCACAAATCAAAACTTCAGTCACTCACTCAGACACCTCCTTGGGCATGACAGGGAACTGCAAAAACTAAGATTATTAAGCATTGAGATAGTCTGCCACCCTCAGTTATGTCATATTGAGAATGAGACCATAAGCTCTTTTGGTCAGGGATTGTCAAGCTGGATGCTGTAATAACAGAAGTAAAACTAATGCTTGGGTGAGTCCCCTCATGAGTTATTGACCACTGGCCCCTGCATGAGTTATTAACAGAATGATAACCTCAACAGCTCAAAAGTGATACAGTATACGAGAACCTATGCTATACTGATGTGTACATGCCAAGATGAAAATTCCAGAAAGGTATCTTCAAATATATTGAGATCCACGAGGCAGGTATTCACAGTGCTGGGAGGTTCTTGAGTTTCATATTATGGCAACAGTTTAATTGTTAAGACTAGCTCCATTTATTTTTCCACTCTATATTTCCTTTCCTTTGGGTCCCTGTTAGCTATTCATCCTTCTTTTATTAGTGGGCTTTGTTTATTCATTTGCTCCCCATTTTGTTCAATTTCTCTCCTCTCAGTTTGGGTTATTCTGCCTCCTTACAGCATTTCTCTCACCTATAAAGGAGGTTTGCCGCTGTGATTCTCTCAGACTAGCTCTTTCCCAGTGGTTTCTGCAACAGTAAAGCAAGATTGGCTAGAATCATGCACCACTAGTATATCTGTATTGCCATATTAGAGCATGGAGTGTCTGTAGATAGCTGGAAATCCCTCAGGGATGTATTCCCATATAGTTTTGTTCCTTGGTGCCCTAGAACCTATAGAAAACTCTGGGCATACTCCAAGACTCCAACACATAGCTTGATGAAAAGGGATACTTACGAGGAAACTCATTACCACTCTTGGTTTACATTTGAAGTGCTTCTGCAGTAGTTCAGTGGGGATACAAATCTAGCTCAACTGAAGTCAGGATTGAACCTCCAGGTTGCTGAAAAGTATTGAAAAATCCAGGGCTACTCTGCTGAAACATTTGGTTAACTTACATGCACATGCAAACAGTTGTGAATAAAGGCTGGATACTGAACAGCAATTTAATTAACTTCCTGTCCTAACTCTTTCAACATAACACATGAGTAGATAAACTGTCTCATAAAAATAACATTTCTTGCTTTATGGTTGAAGGTGCCTACAGTTGATACTATTTCCCATTCATTTTACTCTTAACAGTCACAATGGAGCATTTCACAGGTGGTGCTGTAGTTCATTAGACTTTTCAGAACTCCCTTTTGCAAAATGGAATGCAATTAAAACTTGAGTGAAAGTGATCTTATGTGGTCAAACACTCAGCTGTTTGCTATTCCTGGGCTACGTTCCCCATATTCAGATAAACTTCAAAGGCTGGGTTGTTGCCTTCAGCTAATGCTTATATACACACATGCAAAATTGACTTCACGGCTTAATGGGCTGCAGAAGCAAGAAATCTGATTCGCAGGAGAACTCCATCTGCTGTTGCAGCTGCAACTTTCATTGTTTTTTTAAAAAAAAACCACAATAACCAAACAATCACAGTTGGCATGGCATCAGACAAGGCAAGAGCCTCTTGGCCAGGAGAAAATAAAACAGATGATGAAATATGTTTAAACCATATGCTGGGAATCAAACACTATCTCATCTGATTGTCTTCAAACAAGAAAAAGCAAAGTGGCCATTTTACAGAATCCTCACTAGGACAAATCTTGAAACAAGGGGTAGGAAAGACTTGATTGATGTTTACACCCTAATTTCCAGTGATTTCCCATTAAACAAATTGTACTTATTTGCTAAAGAATTTTATACTTTATAAAATTACATAGTATAAAAGTATATTATACTTACTGAATAATAGGCAATGCATGTTTTCCTTTAATCAGAGAGCCAATACGATTTTAAAATAATTTATAAGATCATATGTAACCAGCAGATACTCAGCTCTTCTCTTTTACCATAAGAAACAAATTGAAATGGGTTTTGAGGGCTAAAAATCTGTGGGGAGACCTCTGTATATTTCACCTGACTTTTATACAGATAATGTACTTCCCCTCCGCCCCCATCTCATTTGGAATGAGGCATATTTCCTCCATTATTTTTACTACTGTTTTAGTTATAAACATAGATAATTATATCTGAAATAACATGAGCCAGTTAGTCTGCAGTAGTGACATATGGGCTGTTTAAAAAAATCCCAATATGGTTAAAGCTGCATCTGTACTTTGGTGTCAATTCATTAGCTTCAATGGAGCTGAAATTATATTCATCTGCTGAGAATCTGACCCTATATTTTAAGCTCATCTCTGTGGAAGAGTTCATCTTTGAATACTTCTCTCTTCCTCTTCATTGCTTTGTATCTTAGTACAAGTTACAAACTTTGTTGCTGTCCTTTACTGTGATTTTTAACCAATAAATGTTCCCATTTTCTCCTTTCCCACCTTTCCCATGCTAAAGGTTGTTATGTCTCCATTATGAAGGGTTGAAGTCTAAATTTTAATATCAGGAATTCAGTAAAGTGCAAATATATACTCCCCAAAGATTATAAATGAGATAATTCTAATTACTATTTTTCTGGGTTCCGGATCAGTCTCAAATACAACATGAGCAGTTACCAAGGCTGTCAAAACAGAAAGGACACTTTACTGTTCCTCTCAATATGCCAGCCATTCTGTCAATACTATATACTCTTGTATAGCCCCATAGTTGTGTCCCCTTCCAGGTTCTTGCATCTTCCTCAGAAGTATGGGGTACTTGCCACTGTTGGAGTCAGGTTACTGTGCTAGATGGATAAATGGTCTGATCAGATGGAGATATTGACATTGGAGAAGGGGGCATACCTCAAAGTCCAGATCCAGCCCTACATCTCTCTATGCCACTGGGTAAGTCTGCACTGGAGATGGGAGCTACAATTTCCAGCTTGATTAGACATACTCGCACTAGCTCTAAGAGAGCTAGCATTCTAAAAATAGCAATGTAGCCATGGCAGCACAAGTGGCAGGAGGAGCCAGCCACCAGAGTACATACCTAGAATCTTGGATGGGCTACTACTTTGGGCAGCTAGTCCCTCCCACTGCCATGGCTACACCTCTATTTTTAGTGAACTAACTCAGCCAGACCTCATGCAGGACTGGAAATTACACCTTCCCTCTACAGCGTAGACATACCCACTGACACAATGGTCAGCGCAGCTCCTTTAACACCACACTAAACAACACTTAAAGGATAATGTCATGACATGAGAGAGAGAGAGAAAGAAATGGAAGGGATTTGGTCCAAATATAAACACAGGAGGAACACAAAACCGAGACGTAAAATGTCAAAGAATAAACATGGACTTTCTCTGAGGAAAGTATTGCTGAAGGGTAAGGGAAAGCTGATGGGCATGACCCACTGTGAGGGAAGCTTCCTAGCTTTCTAGTTTACAACATAAAATACCTAGAGAAAATATTAAGTATTTTCAGAGTGAGAGAATATAGTGATGAACTGTTTCTCATCTTACAAAAGAGTGTCTAACAAAGATTCAGAATTTCCTAGCCTGGAGCACAGAGCCACTGACAGGAGACATTCATGTGGAGGCGACAACTGAAGGAACATTGAACTTGATCCATTAGGAACTCTGCATTTTAACACGCAATTTACAGATCTATGCGTGTTTGTAGTTATACAAGCCACGCTCATGCCAGGCTCTTTTCTCGTGCCCCTAGATGAACAATTCCATAAATATTTATATTGTCCCCTTTCCCATGAAGTAATTCCAAAAGTCTCATTGGGAAAGCTGCTGAGCACCACGCTTATTATGAAGCAACTGCTGGTGACATTCTGATGTCATTGTGGCTTGTACAGCAGCAGAATTCTCTGGAAATCCCATGAGCCTGAAGATAAAGCATATCCTAGGCAAGATATGCCTGAGTGCGCATTTTATTACTCACAAATCTCTTAAGCAAAAGTAAAGAAAAGCAAGCTGGTAATAAGAGGCAGAGTAGAGATGGAAGATGAAGGATTTAAAATAAAGAGGGGGGGGGAAACGCACTTACAGTCCCCCTCCCACACTTGCAAGCTCCTGTTTTGAAATAAGTTGGTCAGGAATAACAAAGATGCTCTCCTACCTCTTTTCAAAATTGAAGCATCAGCCAAAAAATATTCCCAAAACATGGCATCTCTTCCCTCCAACCCCACCTTGTTGCCACCAAAACAGAATCCTCTACAAATTATACTGAGCAGACAGAAGGGTACAATTTATACCTTCCATTTGTTTTTTTGCTAGGCCATTGAATCCAGAGCCCATACTCTTTGTAATATTTTTGGCATAAATCTAAAAAGTTGTATATAGTTTATATAATTTAATTTCATGAAGAGTAAATACCTATATCAAAGTAGTAAATGAAAAACAATCTTACACTTTAAGCACTCACCTATAAGATTTATTTCATAAAAATGAACATGAAATCTCCTCAACTCTATTCCACTATACTAAAGATGAATATCTAGCAGCATGATCAAATCTATGGGCCTGATCCTCAAAACAATTGCAAGAGTAGCCCTTATTCTTAGGGCTAGTCTCATTTACCTCAATGATACTATTTGTGAACGGAAGGACTGGTAATGTAAATTTTCAGGATTAGGCCCTGTATATTTAATCAGAAACATGCAGCTACTAAAAATTCTTTACTAGTGTTAAAAAGTGAACTATCTGAAAATAAATGATTATCATGAATACATCACAGAAGGAGCCAATAGAGATGTTCCTGAGAGCAAATTTTAGTAATGATTAGGACCACACAGTAAATGCTTCCAATCCTGGCCAAAACCCAAGCCAAATCAAAAGTATTTTTTGTATGTGAGATTGTGTCACTGTCTTTTTTCAGTGTTGGAATTTTCAGCTCACAAGCTCTATTTACTTCTAATTCTCTTTTTATCCTGAGATTCAAGTCACAAATTTACTATATCAAAAAGATTCTTATTAACTACAAAGGCTAGATTCAAGCTTCCCACAAATCTGGAAGTACTCAAGATAATGTGTTTTTGGTTCAAGCCTGTTATTTAATAGTAACTTATTATATGACTTGTAGCCTTTCAGACTAACCTGCTTGCTTGCATATATATATATATATTTTCTTATTGTTTAAGTATTTGGTTTATTGTAATAGGTTTATAGATTTATATTAAAGTAAGTTTGGCTGTAATGCAAGAGACCTACAGGCCAAAAACCTGTATGTTAAGCTAAGGCAAAGTTAGCATATCTATATTAAGACCTTTTACCCAGAAAAGTAAAGTTGACATATATCTTGTTACCTACATAGATGAGTATCCACACATATGTCTAAGACCTTTTATCTAGACCAATAGACAATGGAAGAATGGCATAAGGGGGTTTTCAATTTGTACCCACAGACTTAACAGGTACACCACAAGGAAACTTATGTGCGTATGTACATGTCATCAGTATGCACATACATACTAGCCTATGGAGTAAGCATACCCTAACATTTTGTGGGTGAGGAATGAAATTTGGGCATAGGAGGAAGGATTTCCAGCACTTGTGCCCTTTAAAAGAGGTGACCCACCTCGCCAGAGTACTCCACTTTACTCTTTCTATTTTATTCTATCTGTCTACTATGACTACTACTACAAGTAGGCTATAATTGTTCTTCTTAAACTTTAAGTTTCAAGGGAACTGGCTAAGCTTGGTTTTCCTAAGTTTTAGTCTTAGTTTGTTTATTAGGTTTTGATTTTAAGTTTAAGTTAGTCAAGTAAACCCTAAGTTAGTTCTGATAGCTCTTAGTATTAGTTTCTTCTAAGCACTGCATCTCTCACTCAAAAATTGAGAAACCTGAATTGCAAGGCTGGTCCTGTGTCTCTTACCACCAGGTTATCAAGGAAGGGTGTGAGTATATTAACCAAAGCTTTGTTGCATATAATCCTATATTATCATATGTATCTTTTGAATAGCAGTAATGCAATTGTAACGTTGTAACTCTGAGTATTTTACTATTTACTTACTATTATTGATTTTAATAAAAAGTCTTTAAGCCTATATCTGTCTTAGTGTGAGTTTCTTGTCATACCCCCCGAGGGTCCTTTGTAAATTCTGTGGATTAAATTAAATTAAATTGATAAATTAAATTATTATGAATACACCCTACATCAGGCTACAGACTAGATAGTATAGAATAGAAGAGGAAGAGGAATAGAGATAGAGTAGAAAAAGAATACTCTAGCGAAGTGGGTATACTCCTGGCTGGCTCACCAGTCTGTAGCCTGATTTAGGATGTACTAACAATATTAATTTAATTTATCAATTTAATTCTTATTTAAATTAATTAATACTATTAATAATACTAATTATTATTATTAATAGTATGGGTTTTAGGCTCGCCAATCTGTTTGATCAGAAGATAAAAGTTCTTGTCCAGAATCAGGCATCACAGAATTTACAAAGGACCCTCAGGAGCCAACGCTAAGTGTGCAGAAAAATGGGCTTACTGTTGGAACACCTTCTCATGGCTGAGTATAGGGTAGCAGGTTTATTTTCTCTCTAATGCCCCTGTCGATGGTTCATCTTGTCCTACAGTGAATTCTCTACTTGCAACTGAGTGCTCCTGTGAGGTTATGCTTTAGTTCCACCTCTTTTGGAGTAACAAAGTCCAATGACCTTACAAAAAAGTATTTGATCACAACTCTGGGCCCCCTAATCCTCATATTTTTCTCTCAGAGGCTATCAGCACTCCTTATCAGGGGCTTTATGCCATCTTCCCCAATAGCTGGTAGGGTAATCCAGACTCTCCTGCTATAGTGGATTTTAGTCCAGGGAGCCTATAGCCAGCAGCCAAGGTCTGAACCATCAGACTCATTGCTTCACCTCCCTGGACTTCTTCCTACCATAGCCCATCAGCAGGATTCTCTCATAGTGTCTAAACTTATCCTTTTCTCATGGCCAGGACTCCCCTCTGGAATTCTCCCAACAAATTCCCAAAGTACAGGTACAAATATAAATCCAGTTTTACCCTCCTCAGGTTTGATCTTTCATTCTTTTCTGTTCTGACCATCTCCCAGGGGTCTCTCCCTAGAACACCAAAGCCAGCCCCATTACAAGGGCTCACTGCCAGAAGTTACTCCACCTCAATGACTGTTTTATGTCACTCCTAATCTCCTACCAGACTTTGCTACTTAGAAAAAAATTCCACGGCCAACACTCCCTTTAGGGATCTTCCTTGACCCTGCCAGTCTTCCCCACTTACTTATCACAGAAGGTAACAGACTTTCTCTCTGCAATCCCCTTCTAAGTTGTACTTCCATTCTTTAGAGTCACCTGCTCCTTCCCCAGCTGGGTTTCATCTTTAATTAATCCTGGCATACCCTCCAGGTGCAATCAGGTAACATAATTGGCCTCTCAGACCCATATTTATTCTTTCAGCACCAGGATGAGGCATATACCCCATTAGAGTACTTCTGCTAATTCTACCTTTAAAAGATTTATACCTGGGTACTAATCTCCCTTTAAATGGTTTTCATAGCTGCTGTGTTTCTAATAATTATGCTCTTTAAAAATAGGAATGAACTCTAGGCTATGTAATATATGTTAGTACCAATACTTCCTTTGCTCAAAGGCATTTGCCACCTTCTATGAAAATACATCTTTTAGAGATTTTTTTAATCGTGTTTTAGATTTTAATAGAAAAAATCTTTGTGTGATGGTTAAAACACATATAGAAAGGATATTCTCTATTAGAATAAGTGGGGTTTTAGAGTAACGTCTATAAATCCCTTATGTTTTCATCCATTATGTAGCACTTCCCCATAAGGCTAGACCTACTATTTTAAGGCTTAATGTTCTGGCCAAGTATACATAAGGACTAGGGGAGCAGGAGGGTGCAGAGTTTTATCTGCATGTTCATTTCCCTTTGACCAGCTTCCTTATGGAAGTGCTTGAATGTGCATACTAACTGGGTATAGAGCCTAATAACTCTGTCATTAATGGATAAATCATTGGCCTTGGTCATGTGGGGTGAGCAGAGATGGGAGGTACTGAACCTTATCTGAGAGGAACAAGATTTTTTTGGGGTGGGGGTGGTAGTGAGGTAAATGCACAAGTGAATTGATTAGCTGGGGAGGTCTCTAGGGAGATAGCATGGACACAGCCAATTCTGACAGTGGAATAGGGACCAGTTCAGGGATGCCTTTGCAAGTATGTGTACTGTGGAGAACACTGGACAAGTGGAGTGGAAACCAAGACCAGCAACAGTAGTTGAAAACCGAGGAACCTGACCTACTCTAACGATGACCTATTTTAGGTTGTTTGGGATGGCCACTATAAAAAAAATGAATATTGACAGCTGCAGCTGGGGAGACAGCAAATTTTCCATTATACTCTTTATCTCCCCCTCTCCATCCCCCCAACATGCTCATTCTTTCCCTTTCTGCACCCAAGGAAGTAGAGAAAAAGTAGAGCACCTGTTAACACTGCTTCCCAACGGCATGTCACAACAGGAGATGTGCACATCTCCACAGAGTTTGTGTAGCTTGGCACTTCTTCACACCGGTGGGCAAAGGAAGCATTTTGCCTCAAGTACACACAATTCTCTGCATGTAGACTGGTGACAGAACTCCTGTAGAAGTTATTGTGAGTTTTGCATGTGAAAGAATTGCAAGCTCTGGCAACCAATTATTTAAGTGTCTGGGGCGTTTCATTTGAACCAAGTAATAAATTGAGGTTACATCTCAGTGTAACTGGATAATCAAAAAATGTGCATGAGTTATCACTAGAACAATCAATAAATTATCTGTTTGCCTCAAATCTCGGTGGACAGAAAGAGTTACAGTGACACTGATATTTCATTATTCATACAGCAGATGAACACTTGAACACTAGTCAACTGGCACTCTCTGATATATTAGTACCACAGTAACATCTTTGCATTGCTATAATTTTAGGGAAACAATGGATTATTAGTTGCATTTGGAGGTGGGGATGTTATCTATGTTGTCACTCTTCATTGCTTAATAACCATCTAGGAGCTGGTCAAATTTAAATTTAATAAAGATAGTAAGTTTGGCATAAAACTCTGTATTTTCCTCATTTTAAAAAGAAACAGCAAGTGTTTAATTTTAACAATGTTGAGTCCTTGTGGCACCTTAGAGACTAAAATTTATTTGGGCATAAGCTTTCATGGGCTAGAATCCACTTCATCAGATGCATGGAGTGGTAAATACAGTACCAGATATGCATCTGATGAAGTGGGTTCTAGCCCATGAAAGCTTATGCCCAAATAAATTTGTTAGTCTTAGGTGCCACAAGGACTCCTCATTGTTTTTGCTGATACAGACTAACACAGCTACAACTCTGAAATTTTTAAGAATGTTGTCAGTCTGCTTTAGCTCAAAAGGAGCCTAGTTTTTAAAATAAATTCCACTGATGTCATATCTTAAGTGATTTTACTAGATATGTTAAACTGGAAAGAATTTTCCTACTTTGACTTTTTTTGACAGTGTTTATACAAATCAACATGTATTCACAACAAAAATGTCAAACAATGAAAAACAGCAGGGGTGACAGCATGATGAAATTCAACATGAGTACATATAAATGACACATTGGTTCCAGCAGACTGCCATTCTGCATGCAAATGTGTCTGTTTAACTTGGAAATTTGCAGAGTATCTTTACCACACTGACCCACTGTGCATGACATCTGTTGGATTGAAAGCCTGCATTTCGTTTATCACTGATTTCTTGAAAATGCCTCAAACCTGTTAGCTCTCCCCTCTGACAGCTGGGGGAACAAGCAGCAGCAAGATCTAATGTAGTTTATCTGTAAAGAAAGAGGAAGGAGGGAGGGAAGAGAGCATCACTGTAATGTTTCTATGCTTTTGCTGTTTCTATTTCCCTTCCCCAAAGGTATCAAAACAGCAGCCTCTGGCCCCATCTAGCTTCCACCTCCTCTTCTTTCCCTGTTCAGTAACCTCCCAACCCCTGAAATAGAACCCTATTATTTTCTTTTTAGTGGCTCCCTGTACAAGCCTCAGACATCAGAAAAGGGAACTTCCGAAAGGGTTTGGTGCCTCCTCACTAGATACAGTGGGCCTGATCTAAAACCCATTGATGGCAACAGAAAGACTCCCATTGGCTTCAATGGGCTTTGGATCAGGTCCAGTATGAGTAGCCCCCTACCTTCCCTCTCTCCCAAAGATGGAATTACTCACAAAGGGTCTGATCAGACAGGCAGATCTGCTAGCATGGACCCATCGGTCTCCACACAGGTGCGGGGGTCTCCACTAGCAGGATGAGAGCCGGGCAACATATCTAACAATCAGGCCTTTAATAATTGATTCTGACACCTGTAATTTGCTATGTTTTTGTTTCTATCTGTAAACACAAATGAATGACTACCCAGGGAGAGTAAATTTTACTTTTTGGTTGCTACAGTTTGTTCCAAGGAAGCACCAATGTGACATTATATACTGTGTTTTTTAAAAGAAAAAAGGAACCTCTGAAATTATTTTTATTTCTTTATTTCTAACCTTTGAACAGAAAGAACGGGAGAAGGGTTCTAATCTGGCATTTATGTTTCGACTGCCTTTTGCTGCTGGAAGGGTTTTCAGCATCAGTATGTTGGACACCCTCCTGTACCAGGTACTGTACATGACAACACCTAATTTTCTCTAACATACGCTTTATCACAGCATAGATTTATATTTAATTGTTAGATGAGCCACTTTGTAATGTTTTGTTGTATGCTGGCTGATGTTTTATGTATCGGGTTATTATTGCTTTACCTTTAATATATGAAAAACAAAGTTACTTTTAAAGTAGTGTAAGGAAAAGTTTTATTTTCTTTACAGTATTACGGTTATAGAATTGATTTTTAGTAAAATGTTAACATTTTAAAGACATTATTTTAAGCATGTAACCCTCATGAGATTAGACAGATGATTCTGCAACTAGGGCTTCATACAGTGGCACACTGTGAATGTCCAGGAATCCACCCACACAGAACCAATTGCAGACCTGAGGCCATATAGGGCCAAGTTCTGGTTGGCCCTGTATACTGAGTGCACCAGAAAACTCATCAGAAGAACAACAAATAAAGGCTCATTTACTACACTCAGAAATATTTCCAATCCAATAAAAAAATCCAATTAAAAAACCCCAAGAAAAAAAGGGTGTTTCACCAGGCTCCATGTCAGAGCTACAGAAGGGAATGCCAAGACAGAGCCAAGAGGTCATGTAGTATGCTCTGGATGTTAGCGTCTGTTCACTCACTAGCCCAACAGTGATCATAACGCACTATGCAAATTGTTCCTGCTCTTCACACTGAAAGGTTGCACCTGGAGCTCTTCACAGCCAAAGTACAAGGGACATTAATAATGGATACTACAGGCATGCACTCATCTGGATTATGCCATTCACCATGTAGTTGCCAGCTCTTGGCTTGTAGTGTTCTGCTTTACAAAGTCAGATCCTTGTCCTGCAAATGACTGACTTGACTCATCTGAGTAATCCCACTGAAACCAACAGAATGATTCACATGAGTGATGTCACTCACATGTGTTTGCTGTAACAAGCCCACAGTGCTGGACTGTGCCACACTTATTTACAACAAATAGTACCTACCTCTACATTTCCACTTGGTGTGAGTTGGGATTACAGAGTCTGGCTCTAACACAGCGGACTAAGTAAAGTCAACATGATGGTGATATAGCATGCAGAGCAGCTTCTTGAGGCTAAGTATATCTATCAATTTTTTTCAATACAGGAGGTAGGTAAGTATATAGCTGCAAAAACAACAAAACCCCAAGATTTACAGCTATTCATCAATTGCTGTACATTTTGGAAATAAATGTATTTACTCGCAAGGCATATTCTAACCCTGCCCCAGAATATGAACACTGAATTTGGTGTTATTTTACAAGTGATAGATGAATGAGGACACTCTTATGGAAACAGTTTTTTGTTATTATTAACTCCTGCCATCTTCAGTATTTTATATTTGTTGTTATACATGATCAGCCAGAATTCCCTTTGTATACAGAATGTCATTACTGGATGGAGTGAGGCAATTTACAATCAATAGAGCTGGCTTGGAATTTCTTGGCAGAAAATTTTTCATTGGAAAAAAACTGATTTGTCCAAACCAAGTTCTTCATGTAAACGTATCTGTTTTGATGAACATTTCATTGGGAAGGTTTCTGAGCTCCAGGATGGAATTTCTGTGGGGAGAGAAGCAACAGCCTCGTGGTGAGGACACTCACTTGGGATCCGAGAATCACAGAACATCAGGGTTGGAAGGGACACCTCAGGAGGTCATCTAGTCTAACCCCCTGCTCAAAGCAGGACCTAATCCCCAACTAAGTCGCTTTGTCAAGCCTGACCTTAAAAGCCTCTAAGGGAGGAGATTCCACCACCTCCCTAGGTAACCCATTCCAGTGGTTCACCACCCTCCTAGTGAAAAAGCTTCTCCTATATCCAACCCAAACCTCCAACACTGCAATTTGAGACCATTACTCCTTGTTCTATCATGCAGGAGACTAGGTTCCATTCTCTGTCCCAAATCAGGTAGAGGATTTTTTTTTTAAAAGAGTATGGCAGTTCAGTTTAAACCAATTAAAGGAATGGTGTAGATCAGTGGTTCTCAAACTTTTTTTTTCCTCAGATCACTTGAAAATTGCTGAGGGTCTCAGCGGACCACTTAATAATCTTTCCAAATGTTGTTTGTACTGTTAGCTAACTATTGTAAAGCACTTTGGATAAAAGCGCAATACAAAAAAAGCTTAATAATTAATGATTTTTGGTCCTACAAATAAAAGCACAGCGCTCATATTTTAATATCAGTAGTCTTACCTTTCTAATGTGGTGGATGTGTCCTCTCTCCCCCTCACCATGGCAGACCCCGAGCTGGGGCTGGGAAAGAGGGCTGTCTCTCCCCGGCAGCCACAGCCCTGCAGCTGGGGAAAGTTGCCATTTCGCTGGCTGCCGCAGCCCTGCACATCCCAAATTCCCCCCACCCCCTATTCTCACCACACTTCCCCCTCCCACCTACCCCTTATTCCCCCCAAGGCCACCACCTCACCTTACATGTGCGTCTTCTCCAGGGCCCAGGCACCTAATTAGTAGTGCCACGCCTGCACCTTCATTCTCTCATACCAGGCGCATATCTTAGAGGGAACTATCCATGGACTACCTGAATGGAGCTCGCGGACCACAGTTTGAGAACCTCTGGTGTAGATAATACTTAGTCCTGCCATGAGTGCAGGGGACTGGACTAGATGACCTCTCAAGATCTCTTCCAGTCCAATGATTCTGCAATTCAGTGAGTCCTAATAAACAAACTAAACCAAAATAAGCCTGGTTTAAATCAAAGAAAGAATAGCCACACAGCCTTTTGCACCAGCTTAGCTAAACTAGCTTAAAAATACACCTTAAATTAAACCAGTACAACTTCTGGGTGTAGATAAGCCCTAAGATTAACCTGCCGTAAAGGCTAATTATAAATCCAAGTCTGCAACTTTGACCAACAAGAATATTTTGATTCTGTCTTGAACCAACCAAACATACAGCCAGCCACTGAAAGCCAGTACAGTGTCATGAGGGAAGAGGATTGACAGCTTTCCCTAAGCTCTGCCTCCCAATGCACAAGTATATAGATGGCACAGGACAGACTTGTTACAACTGAAGGAGACCATGGATAACCCTCTGCCCTTCCTGCAGCCCAGCCTAAGGGGAGAAGGATAGCTTAGATTCACTCATTTGAAAGTCAGAAGTGACCATTAGATCATCTAGTCTGACCTCTTGTATAACATGGACTATAGAATCTCATTCATTTACCTCTGCGCTGAGCCCAGTAACTTGTGTGGCAAAGCATCCTGTTTTGATATGAAGGCATCAAGAGACAGAGAATCCACCACTTCCTTTGGTAGTTTGTTTCAACACCCTAGTTAAAAAATGCCGTATTTCTAGTTTCAATTGGTCTGCTTTTAAATTCCAGCCATTGGTTCTTGTTATGCCTTTCTCTGCTAGATTAAAGAGCCCTTAATGCCTCATATTTTCACAGAAAAGAATGACCTGTTGTGAATACATATATTTTTGTTCAGAATTCACACATGGTGCTGCTGACCTTGTAATCACCTGCTCATCTGTGCACTTAAAACTTTCTTTTCTCTCTCTCTTTTTCTCATCTTGCAGTCATTTGTGAAGGATTATATGATCTCTATCACAAGACTTCTGCTGGGACTAGATACCACACCAGGATCTGGGTTTCTTTGTTCTGTAAGTTTTTTTTTTAAGATGATTAAATGGTGCCATATAAGGTTCTGTACCCTCCACACAATACCACTGCTCTTTTCGTACTGTGGTTTCTCTCATGAGAGTCCTATGAAGGCAGTTATTCTCTTTATCTTCAGAGTAGGAGTTCAGTAAAATAGGTAGAAAACTTCACTACTTTTCTTACCTGCAAAACAAAAGAAACTTAAAAAGATATGTAAAGAAAAAATAAGGCAGAAAAAAACTGCAGATGTTATACCAGTGTTTGGAATTTAAATAAAGCTTTTGAAAAAAACTCCATAGGTTATCTATATTACTTTTGTATGGAGTAACAAACCCTTAAACTGAATTTAAAGAATATGAAAGTACCTATTAATGAAAGTTATTAGCTAGGTAAAGGCTAAATGTGGCTAGGACTTTATCCTGTGCTACCCCACTCACTTCAAATGAGTTTGCACTGGTGGTAAAATCAGGGCAGAACTGAGCCCTAAATATCAGATAAAGATAGAAGGCAAAAGTTAGTTGAGTTTCACATACTGTATTTCCTGCTCCTAGGAAATTAGAGGCTTTATCATAGTTATTTGTTATTATATACTTCAGCATTCTTGAATCAATATTCATGAGAAACAAAGGAGCTTCCTTGGATGAGTGCTGTTATCTCAACCAACAACGAAAGATTTGTAGAAAGGGATCTGATAGTTTTAAAAGGTAAAGGAAATGGCATTCACTGGCACAGGTGTCATGTAAATAATGTATTATATTCAGTCCAGTAGCCTCAAACGTGAAAGACATTTCACAACATGAATAAGCTGCAATGAACTTGCAGATTCTGAGCTTACTATCAGGAGCAGCGATATTGCTCAATAAGTTCAATATTGGCAGTGTGATAGTCCTATTTCAGAGGATAAGGTCATGATCCAAAGACCACTGACGTCAACAAGAATCTCTCCATTGGGCTTTGTATCAGGCTTTCCGGGCACCAGTTCTGCAATCCCTTCTTTACATGAATGGTCCCCGCTGGCTTCCACAGGATTAGTCATGTAAGAAAGAGTTTACAAGACTGGGCACTAGGAAATGAAAGGCATCCCCTGGCTTAACAGTGCTTTAATAAATTTGTTTAAAAAGTTACATCTATTATTTTAAATATTTAACATTTTTTCCCACCAGCTAGTCAACCATTATAACAGGAGGCAAGCTGATGTACAGTGTCTTAAATTGGATCACATTGGTTGTATCTCAAAATGTCCTAACTTTTTAAGTAAGACTACCATAGTAGTCATGGAAGATGTGGAAGAATTTTCAAATTAATTTCACATGACATTCATGCTTAATAGTGCTACTTTGATCTTTCTAACATTCTGGTTGCTGAGACAAATAAAATAGATACAGTTCTCCTAATGCCACATATCTTTCTCAACTCAAATTACTCTTTATGCTCCTCAATCTCTCCATAACACGTTATTTGTTCTGTCAGCCATTTTACTATTATTTTACTCCAACACTTAACATGGATATTAGACAGTCAGTAAAAGAATTTTCAAATAATTTTAAAACTGTATGAGTGAAACTCCCTTCCAAAATACCAAGGCATTTGCTTGGGAAAGTCCCTTAGGAAGGAAAGAGCAAAACATTATAGAATTGGAACCTTACTTTCTGCTGTTATTTTTCCAGATGAAAATCACAGAAGATGATCTATGGATTAGGACATATGCCAGACTATATCAGAAACTTTGTTCTTCAACAGGAGATATTCCTATTGGAATCTATAGAACTGAATCCCAAAAGCTTACAACATCTGAGGTTTGCCTGCTTTAATATACCAATTTCTAGTCTGGATAACCCAAACCACATAGTAATACATTAAGATACATTAAGGTAGTGCAATGACTATGCACAGTTACAGAGGTCATACAGTATTATTGACTCTACTAAATATTTTTAAATTAAAGATGGAATGTAATACAATACCACAGGTGTAACCTACTGTACTGTTTCAAGCAATCATGCCACTCAATAGTAAATTTATTCTTTTCATGTAGCAGTAGATGGTGCAGGGGGGAAATGGGCAGTGGTGCGCGGCCCAGGACGCCCACTGGTGCTGGGGGGGGTCTGTTTGCCAGGGCCAGCAGGTTCCCTACCTGGCTCCGCACCTCCCCTGCAGCAGCAGCAAAGTTTGGGAGTGGGAGGGGGTAGGGGCACAGGATGGGGTGAGGCGCGACAGGGACGGGGTTCAGCTGCTAGGTAGAGCGTGGCCAGGCAGCTCTGCACAGTACCTCTGCCCAGAGCGCTGGCTTTGCAGCTCTCATTGGCCAGCTGCTGCAGAAGTCACTGAGGTCATGGAAAGTCATGGAATCCATGTCCTCCATGACAAACTCGCAGCCTTAGTTATGGCTACTTAAACACAATAAATCCAGTAGAGTTTCTCAGAGATAAACAGAATGTTTAACAAGTGCCTCTTGTTTTTCACATTCAAATGAATAAATAAAAGACAGCCTGATTTTCAAAGCTGCTAAACAAATTGACATCAATGAGAATTGTGGAAGCTCAGAACCTTTGGAAAATTAGGCCATCTATTGAAATGTCTAAATATGGATTTGGGTATCTAGCATTAGTCTTCCAAGTTTGAAAATTCTGGCCACGAGTCCAGCTATTGCTACAGGAATTCTAGAATCACTAGTATAATAGATGTTCCCCAGCAGTATTTTCTGTTGCCCAGATGTTGACTTTTACAAGCAGGGTTTTATACTAGAAAGAGTAATGACCTCGAAGTGTTGCCATATTAAGACTTCAATGCAGTGCTCCCAGGTTTATTTACGTCTTTGAGCTTTATTGCAACTATTCATTCAATTTAGTATACAGTATCTGTTGTTATGGTATTGTTGTGGTTCCACAATTAAGGGTGTTGTGGCACTTCATGTTAACAGCTTTTCCTCTCCTTTTCACTTTTTAGTCCAAACTGGTGGCTTTGGGCACATCAAGAGTTTAATCTGGAAAAGTGCTGAGCAACTCTCAGAGGTGATGAGAGCTGAGGCTGCTGAGCACCTTGCAGAACTGAATCCTAGTCAATAGCTTTTCTACAGCAATCATGAAAGAATCCAATAAACTGAAAGCTAATACGCACCACAAAGTAACCTCCAGTTACAAGACATTAGGCAATAGAGGACTAATCTGAAACCACAACAGCTCTTTAATTTCTGTGGATAGCACTCAGCTTACCAGGGGCATTACTGCTGTATGAACACCTTGGCCTAGAATCATGTGGCTCCCTATTGTCTGGGAATACCGCAAGAAGGATAGGAGACTAGTTATGGGTTTTAATCGAGCTCCAACTTTATTATATAGATGTCTGGGACTACCCAGCAGATAAAGTGTACAGTGCAGGCAAATCCATACTTATTCAAATCAATGATCTGGGGCTTTCACCAGCCCCACTTTGTTTCCATCCAGTTCCATCCAGGTCCCCCCAGCGGACCCATGGCTTGGACCTTACCATCCACCAGCCTCGTAAGAGGGTTAAGGAGGGCTATGAGAATGGGGGCGGGGGGGCTGGCTCCCTGCTATACCAATCATAGGAGTCCCTGAACCCCCTTCCCCATTCTGTTCCTTTATCCAATTCCTCCTTGTAAGTCCTTTACCAGGCCATTTATCTGGTCACTGGCTACCCTCCCTATGGAATACCTGTACTGAACATCCACCCAACCTTACAAAATAAGTTGCGACATATGGCCTACCACCTTTTCTATTCACCAGAAAAGGTCCATCCTCACACCTGCTGTGGGGAAGGTGAAAAAACACACACTCCACCGAAGCCAATTGTGGTGACGTGGGAAAAATTCCTTCCCAGCCCCCCTTTAAAAGGGGCGACTAGCGTAATGCCCACAGCAGGTCCTAACCCAGCCTGCCATTCGCCTCCACTAGGGGAGGGAGGGTGGGTGGTGACTTCCTTGTTGTGTAGACAGAGAGTCTTGCCCCACCCAGGTTTCGTACCTTTATGCACATTCTGGTGGGGCGGGGAGGCAAGAGTCATTGCTGCAAAGCTGACCACTGAGCACCTTTTTTACAGCAGTTTCTGACCTTCTTCCTCTCCACCTCAGTTTTTCCATGTATATAAAGATTAATTCATCTTAATTCTTCCACTGCTATCAAAAATATCGGTCTCATCCAAAAACAGAGAAACAATTGACTGTCTACCCAGGAGTACCAACTGGGAAACCAGAAAAGCTGACTATATACCAAAGACAGCTGGCTAAAAGAGTTTGGATCTATTAGTGTGGTGGGATGGATATTTTGCAATCTTAAACAAAGACTTCTCTTTTCTTTGCTGCTGCCCTAGCTTCACTGCTTGTTTAATTCACAAAAGGTGAAGCTGAATACAGGCTAAGTTGAGTAAGTGAAACTTAATTAAGCCCAGTGCACTGTTCTGTCCACGTAGCAGAGTTGCTTACAGCCTGACTCCCTGCACACCCTGTTCCACTGTCAATAGCAGTCCCCCCCCCCCCCGAATCATAGAGTATCAGGGTTGGAGGAAAGGACCTCAGGAGATCATCTAGTCCAACACCCTGCTCAAACAGGACCAATCCCCAATTTTTGACCCAGATCCCTAAATGGCCCCCTCAAGGATTGAACTCAGAATCCTAGGTTTAGCAGGCCAATGCTCAAACCACTGAGCTATCCCTCTGCCCCCAGGTAATGCTGGCCCTCTTGATACAACTTCCTTATTTTACAAGCACTTTAATATACACATTAAAAACAAAATAATGGACACCCAGACTCTCTCCTCCCCGCCACCCGATGTCCCTTTCCTAGAGGTTGCTATTATGTAGCCAAGTTGGAGACTCAATTTTACCACTGACTCAGCTGGTTACTTAGCTTTTGAGATAGGTTGGTCTCCTCAACAGGTAATCACACTGGGAATGATCCCTCTGTCTCCCTGTCACCTGTCTGTGAGTCTACCAAACTATCTTTCTGTGGAGTTTCCTCCTTGCCTGTGGGGTTAGTCTCTGGATGGTTCCATGTCTTTGTGTTCTGTGATGATCACTCTCTCTCTGTAGGCTCTCTGAGTGTTGTGTCTGCTGGATCATGCCTCCTGTTCCTTCGGATCACTTGTCCCTCTTGTGCAGTCACCCTGTATAACCTGAGTGCCACCCTACCCCTCACAACTCCTTTAGTCCACATCTTCTGGTGTCTCTTGCATGGTTGGATTCTCACAGGTGTGTGTGACACCAGGGCCATTAGGTCCTTGACTGACCTATCATAGTCCTGTTGTGCCTCCTTTCCCTGATTGTGGCCATCTGCTCTCTGCAGTATCTCCATCCTTCTGGCTGCAACAGGTCTCCTCTCATCAGTAGCAGTGTTTTGGTTGCGTGTCCCACCAGTGCCTGCACTGGATTGTTTTGGCACCCTTGTGATGAGGTACTCCTGTGTGCCAAAAATGCTAACAAGAGGTCTGACCCAGAGGAAGCAGCCTTGTGTAACAGTGTCTTTGCTGTTCTCACAACTGATTCCACCTTACCATTATTCAGTGGCTATGTGGACGTGGAGGGGTCTCTGCTGCTTCCCAATTGCCTACTTCCAGTTCCAAATGAGGTTTGTGGTTGACTGGTCAGATTGTAACTCTGGTGTTTGTAACTCTGAGATCCTACTGTAGATGAAGATTTATTAGATAGGAAAAGGAAATTAGAGACTTATTTACAAGGTAAAAGCAAGCAAGCAGACACCCTAAGGAGTTACAATCTGCAGTTTCAAAATATAATATAGGCGTCTATAATCAGCAAGTTCTATTTAACCTTTAGGACTAACCGGGGCCAAGCAGCTGGGGATCTCTTGTTTATGCCTGGAAACACCTTCCTGCTCCCCATCTCCTCCAAGTCCAAACATCATGAAGATACCTAGTTCTTTTGATTCAGAGTTTTTATCCTTCTCCTGCCATGTGCTCTGAGCTGCATACTGAGCTGATGGGAAAAGTCCACTTGCATGATTCATCTTCAGAGGGAGGAGAGCAGAACAATAAGACTCTTAAATCCTATTGTTGATGGTTCTTCAACCCAGATTTATGGTGTTTCCAGCTGTAAAAATCCATGCAGTCTGCCTTGGGTCTCCTCTCTCAGGAGGTGTGTAATGATTTCTGTAGAAGAGCTGCTCTTCACACTAATTAATGTCCCTCTCCTATAAGGCCCTTCAAACAGTCACCGAGGTTCAGAATATGACTACTCAAATATTATACTATGAACACAAATGTTACAAGTAATATTACTGCATGAGCATTTGATAGTCTAAACACTAAGCACATTCTTATAATTCTAATACAAGTGACCCAGACAGATTCTACCTAAGTATTTGTTAATGTCCATTTGAGACATGGGGACCTGGGCATGAGCTGGTACTTGGCCTGCCAATGTCACCACATGTAGCAGCCAGTGTGTAAGGCAGTAATACCAGGGTCTACCCTTTGGATTGTGAAAAATTTGCATCACTCCACAGTTCCATTCTGCTTCAAGGAGCAATAGTTCCACAGGACTCCTAGGACTGCTGAGAGACTTAAAGCAGTGGTGAGCTTCAGCATAGTGCAGACCTCTCTGTCTTGTTCCCCAGTAAAGTAGAATAACCGTTTTACTTTCCTGCTGCTCTTGTCTTCGTGCGTGATCAGGTCTGTGTACAGCTGGAATGCCTCCTTTCACCAGATCCATCACTGGGCTAGGTTTTTGTCATAAAAATAAAGGGAAGGGTAACCACCTTTCTGTATACAGTGCTATAAAATTCCTCCTGGCCAGAGGCAGAACCCTTTCACCTGTAAAGGGTTAAGAAGCTAAGATAACCTCGCTGGCACCTGACCAAAATGACCAAAGAGGAGACAAAATACTTTCAAAGCTGGAGGGGGGGAACAGAGTTTGTCTGTCTGTGTGATGCTTTTGCCGGGAACAGATCAGGAATGCAGTCTCAGAAACTCTGTTAAGTTAGTAAGTAATCTAGCTAGAAATGCGTTAGATTTCCTTTTGTTTAATGGCTGGTAAAATATGCTGTGCTGAATGGAATGTATATTCCTGTTTGTGTGTCTTTTTGTAACTTAAGGTTTTGTCTAGAGGGATTCTCTATGTTTTGAATCTGATTACCCTGTAAGGTATTTACCATCCTAATTTTACAGAGGTGCTTCTTTTATCTTTTCTTTAATTAAAATTCTTCTTTTAAGAACCTGATTGATTTTTCATTGTTCTTAAGATCCAAGGGTTTGGGCCTGTGTTCATCAGTACAAATTGGTGAGGATTTTTATAAAGCCTTCCCCAGGAAAGGGGGTGTAGAGCTTGGGGGGATATTTTGGGGGAAGACCTCTCCAAGTGGGCACTTTCCCTGTTCTTTGTTTAACACGCTTGGTGGTGGCAGCATAGGGTTCAAGGACAAGGCAAAGTCTGTATCTTGGGGAATTTTTTACCCTAAGCTGGTAAGAATAAGCTTAGGGGTTTTTTTATGCAAGTCCCCACATCTGTACCCTAGAGTTCAGAGTGGGGAAGGAACCTTGACATTGTCCTCCTGCGTGACCAGGTCTGTGTACAGCTGGAATGCCTCCTTTCACCAGATCCATTACTGGGCTAGGTTTTGTATCTGCAAAATCCAGGGTTCCGAGGGGCTTCAGATAGGAGTTCCATGGCTCACACTGCCAGCTGCTCCACTGCCGAGAGCTCAACTCTGGTGCTGCCACCACATTTCATTCACAAAGAATGAAACTGGATGCAGGTTAAGCTGACTCCAGTTCCACTGATCAGTATACTCCTCCCTAAAAAGACTTTTGATTTTAAGTAAATATCAATCTCATCCCTGATGGCTGAATATCTTGAACAATGGATCAAAGACAGCTCCATGGGAGTTTAGCTTTAAAGTAAAATGCAGTATGTCAGCTTCTCTTTGCCTGTAAAACTGCTCTTTCTAGGACACAATCTACCTGATTCTACAGCATAACCAATTCATTCTATCTCCAACCCACCTCCTTGAAAAAACATACATATGTTCACAAAATGCAAATCATTAAGTAAACTCTTAAAGTAGATTTCTAATGCACTGTGAAGTGAGAAATTTTTCTTGGGAGCTTGAGGATTTCCATTCTGAAATGAAATGAAATAAATGTTCAATGACATGAAAGATGTCTGCAGAAAATAAAGCTTGCTGCAGCCTCTCCTTTTGGACTGTCACTAGCTCTCCAGATTCCTTTTACTTTCCAACCATACTTGAACTAGTCAACTGTACTACTACAGTATTTGTAGTGTATTCTTCTCAGCTCAGCATCAGTGGTACCATCTATCAAAATCATCCCTTGGGGAAAAACATAGGCAGTATTATTGCTGACATGAGAAAAACCAGTCAAGGTTTTACGAAACAGAGGACACATCATCCTTTCCTACTCCTACCATGATTTTGCTTTTAAGAGTTCAGTGAAGTCATAAGAACAGAAGAACTCACAACAACTAAGCACAGGGTATTATGGTGCCACATATGTACAACTAAAGGTATGCTAAAAACTAATGTAACATATGACAGTCAATTAAAAACAGTAAAATTCTGATAGTGACTGATTACTGAGATCAGTAATGGTTGTAGCCTAAGCACCAAACCTATTGTGAAGAATTCAGCGTCAGCAGCCTTCTCACATATATGCTTTCAAAAGTGCATGTGAAATCAGCAAACAAAAGGCTGAACCCTTTCCTATTATCTAGCTAGGAAGCAGCATCTGTGTAAAGGAGAGGCAGCTGTGAAATGAATTTAGGAGCAATAGCTTTTGATAAATTTGAGATTAAGACCTATTGTAGAGATGTATAGACCTTGAGCGGATCACTGCGGACTACGTGGCTCTGGGAAGAAGGATAAAGGAGTTTGAGGTGCAAGTGGTGTTCTCGTCCATCCTCCCCGTGGAAGGAAAAGGCCTGGGTAGAGACCATTGAATCGTGGAAGTCAACGAATGGCTATGCAGGTGGTGTCGGAGAGAAGGCTTTGGATTCTTTGACCATGGGATGGTGTTCCAAGAAGGAGTGCTAGGCAGAGACGGGCTCCACCTAACGAAGAGAGGGAAGAGTATCTTCGCAAGCAGGCTGGCTAACCTAGTGAGGAGGGCTTTAAACTAGGTTCACCGGGGGAAGGAGACCAAAGCCCTGAGGTAAGTGGGGAAGTGGGATACCGGGAGGAGGCACGAGCAGGAGCGCATGAGAGGGGAGGGCTCCTGCCTCATACTGAGAAAGAGGGGCGATCAGCAGGTTACCTCAAGTGCCTATATATAAATGCACGAAGCCTGGGAAACAAGCAGGGAGAACTGGAAGTCCTTGCACAGTCAAGGAATTATGATGTGATTGGAATAACAGAGACTTGGTGGGATAACTCACATGACTGGAGTACTGTCATGGATGGATATAAGCTGTTCAGGAAGGACAGGAAGGGCAGAAAAGGTGGGGGAGTTGCACTGTGTGTAAGAGAGCAGTATGACTGCTCAGTGCTCAAGTATGAAACTGCAGAAAAACCTGAGAGTCTCTGGATTAAGTTTAGAAGTGTGAGCAACAAGGGTGATGTCGTGGTGGGAGTCTACTATAGACCATCAGACCAGGGGGATGAGGTGGACGAGGCTTTCTTCCAGGAACTCGCAGAAGTTACTAGATCGCAGGCCCTCGTTCTCATGGGAGACTTCAATCACCCTGATATCTGCTGGGAGAGCAATACAGCGGTGCACAGGCAAACCAGGAAGTTTTTGGAAAATGCAGGGGACAATTTTCTGGTGCAAGTGCTGGAGGAACCAACTAGGGGCAGAGCTCTTTTTGATCTGCTGCTCACAAACCGGGAAGAATTAGTAGGGGAAGCAAAAGTGGATGGCAACCTGGGAGGCAGTGACCATGAAATGGTCGAGTTCAGGATCCTAACACAAGGAAGAAAGGAGAGCAGCAGAATACAGACCCTGGACTTCAGAAAAGCAGACTTTGATTCCCTCAGGGAACTGATGGGCAAGATCCCCTGGGAGAACAACATGAGGGGGAAAGGAGTCCAGGAGAGGTGGCTGTATTTTAAAGAATCCTTATTGAGATTACAGGGACAAACCATCCCGATGTGTAGAAAGAATAGTAAATATGGCAGGCGACCAGCTTGGCTTAAGAGTGAAATCCTTGCTGCTCTTAAATACAAAAAAGAAGCTTACAAGAAGTGGAAGATTGGACAAATGACCAGGGATGAGTATAAAAATATTGCTCGGGCTTGCAGGAGTGAAATCAGGAAGGCCAAATCACACCTGGAGTGCAGCTAGCAAGAGATGTTAAGAGTAACAAGAAGGGTTTCTTCAGGTATGTTAGCAACAAGAAGAAAGTCAAGGAAAGTGTGGGCCCCTTACTGAATGAGGGAGGCAACCTAGTGACAGAGGATGTGGAAAAAGCTAATGTACTCAATGCTTTTTTGCCTCTGTCTTCATGAACAAGGTCAGCTCCCAGACTACTGCACTGGGCAGCACAGCATGGGGAGAAGGTGACCAGCCCTCTGTGGAGAAAGAAGTGGTTCGGGACTATTTAGAAAAGCAGGACGAGCAGAAATCCATGGGGCCGGATGCGTTGCATCCGAGAGTGCTAAAGGAGTTGGCGGATGTGATTACAGATCCATTGGCCATTATCTTTGAAAACTCATGGCGATCGGAGGAGGTCCCAGATGACTGGGAAAAGGCTAATGTAGTGCCCATCTTTAATAAAGGGAAGAAGGAGGATCCTGGGAACTACAAGCCAGTCAGCCTCACCTCAGTCCCTGGAAAAATCATGGAGCAGGTCCTCAAGGAATCAATTCTGAAGCACTTAGACAAGAGGAAAGTGATCAGGAACAGTCAGCATGGATTCACCAAAGGCAAGTCATGCCTGACTAATCTAATTGCCTTCTATGACGAGATAACTGGCTCTGTGGATGAAGGGAAAGCAGTGGACGTGTTGTTCCTTGACTTTAGCTTTTGACACTGTCTCCCACAGTATTCTTGCCAGCAAGTTAAAGAAGTGTGGGCTGGATGAATGGACTAAGGTGGATAGAAAGCTGGCTAGATTGTCGGGCTCAACGGGTAGTGATCAATGGCTCCATGTCTATTGGCAGCCGGTATCAAGTGGAGTGCCCCAGGGGTCGGTCCTGGGGCTGGTTTTGTTCAATATCTTCATAAATGATCTGGAGGATGGTGTGGATTGCACCCTCAGCAAGTTTGCAGAGGACACTAAACTGGGAGGAGTGGTAGATACGCTGGAGGGTAGGGATAGGATACAGAGGGACCTAGACCAATTGGAGGATTGGGCCAAAAGAAATCTGATGAGGTTCAACAAGGACAAGTGCAGAGTCCTGCACTTAGGACGGAAGAATCCCATGCACCGCTACAGACTAGGGACCGAATGGCTAGGCAGCAGTTCTGCAGAAAAGGACCTAGGGGTTACAGTGGACGAGAAGTTGGATATGAGTCAACAGTGTGCCCTTGTTGCCAAGAAGGCCAATGGCATTTTGGGATGTATAAGTAGGGGCATTGCCAGCAGATCGAGGGACGTGATTGTTCCCCTCTATTCGACATTGGTGAGGCCTCATCTGGAGTACTGTGTCCAGTTTTGGGCCCCACACTACAAGAAGGATGTGGAAAAATTGGAAAGAGTCCAGTGGAGGGCAACAAAAATGATTAGGGGACTGGAATACATGACTTATGAGGAGATGCTGAGGGAACTGGGGATGTTTAGTCTTCAGAAGAGAAGAATGAGGGGGAATTTGATAGCTGCTTTCAACTACCTGAAAGGGGGTTCCAAAGAGGATGGCTCTAGACTGTTCTCAGTGGTAGCAGATGACAGAACAAGGAGTAATTGTCTCAAGTTGCAATGGGGGAGATTTAGGTTGGATATTAGGAAAAACTTTTTCACTATGAGAGTGGTGAAACACTGGAATGCGTTACCTAGGGAGGTGGTGGAATCTCCTTCCCTAGAAGTTTTTAAGGTCAGGCTTGACAAAGCCCTGGCTGGGATGATTTAGTTGGGGATCGGTCCTGCTTTGAGCAGGGGGTTGGACTAGATGACCTCTTGAGGTCCCTTCCAACCCTGATATTCTATGATTCTATCATTATTTGTTCTACTCTTTCCCTTTTCCCCTTCCCCTATGTTTCTGCTGTTGCTTTCCCAGAAAGAGTTAAAATGATGGAAAAGTTAGCAAAATAGTAATTGTTAAATTCAATGTGCAGATGACAATATCTATTGAAAAAAACTGAACAATTCTGCTTGCATAAAAATATGTGGACCAGGAATATAATTCTAAAACTATATCGTTATACAACACTACACTACAATTAAAGATAACTTCTGAATCTAGTAACAAACAATAATGAATCAGTCTAAGGACCAATGCTGTTTAATATCTTTGTAAATTAGATAGAATTAAACAACATCAGATAAACAGCCTGATAAACATTTGTGTGATAAATGTCTCCTTCATTCAGTTTGCCAACATGATATTATGGTCCCCGCCATACAACAATCATTATGTGTTATGATAGAGATTTTCTGTTAAATTGTTCAGTTTGCCAAGTAATATTTTTGTTCTTAGACAGCAAAAATGTTTTATATACAAAATTCTTCACACGCAAAAAGTATGTTCTTTCCTAAAGAACCACCAGAACTACATTTTGTTTTTTAAGAGAAAAGGGATGTGATGATATAATGACGTTACCTAGCAAGGAGCTAAACACGCATATTTATACAAATACAGTCTGTATGAGATAAGAGCATTAGCTTTTGGTAAACTTGAGGTAATGATCACTGCCAGTAGCAAATACAAGAAAAATGAACATTACTAGTGAGTTGAATACTACTGCCCCCTTCAACCTTTTGCATTACAGTCCGTACTTCATTTCACTTCTATGTTATTAAAATTATTATGATTTAATGCAGGATATATTGATAGTTTCATCAGATAAATTTCCAGCGAGTCAGATTAAAAAGCATAATGTATGCACAGTCATTAAGTGATCTGTTCAAATGACAGAACTTTAATTTAATCCAAAATTCCATTCAGAATAAAGCAAGCATCAGCCCATATTTATTATCTGTGATTGCTGTTCAATGGTTCGTGTTTGTTCCTGTTTCCCAATGTTGTTTAAATTGTGTTTGTTTTCTTTTTTCCTCCCTTTGTCAGTCACGAGAAATGGCTTCACAAGTAAGTGTTTGTTATTTGTCTCCCGTTCCCCAGTGTTGACCGCAGTGAAAGTAACCCTGACCAGTTATGGAGAGAGGACGAAGTGAGCTTAGAATCAATGTGTGAAATTAGAATGTTAGAGCAGTTCAGGGTCTCATATTAGTGTCATTTCCCTTAACATGTGCAAAGGCTCTCCTATAATTACATATTGTAACAGTCTTCTACGCAAATGAACAAGCATTTCCATAAAAGTCATAAACATTATGTCAAATTATAGGTATTTGAAATATACTTAATACTTATGCACAAAAGCATTAACTCGAAAGCTTGTCTCTCTCACCAACAGAAGTTGTCTATTAAAAGATATTGCCTCAGCCACCTTGCGTCTCTAATATCCAGGGACTGACACTACAACAACAGTGCATGAGAAAAACATAGCTTTCCTATTGTCATCCTTCTTTTTTCTGTGGTGTATTAAACAGCATGCTTGTTAAAATCTTTCAGTCAGAGAGTTATGTCTATATGAATCTTCCATACTTCAGCAAATTATCCCTGCTAAAGGCCTGCACATTTTGAGCAATTAAGAGCATATAAAAAGGCATTCAGTGAGGAAGCAGAGAAGTCTCTCTTCAACAGGCAAGACACATTCCATTCAGTTCATTGAGCTAGCGTTCATATATTCCAAGACCAAAAGGGACAATTGTGATCATCTTGTCTGACCTCCTGCATTACAGACCATAGAACTTACCCCCAAATATTCCCTAGAGCAGATCTTTTAGAAAAACATCCAATCTCGATTTTAAAATGGTCGGTGATGGAGAATCCACCAGGACCCTGGGTAAATTGTTCCAATGGTTAATTACATTCACGGTTTAAAAATTATGCCTTATTTCCAGGCTGAATTTGTCTAGCTACAACTTCCAGTCATTGGATTGTGTTATACCTTTGTCTGCTAGATTGAAGAGCTCATTATTAAACATTTTCCCCATGTAGATACTTATATAGAGTTATCAAGTCACCTCTTAATCTTCTCTTTGAAAGCTAAATAGATTGACTTATTGGAGTTCAAATAGTTTTATTCCTGGATTCTAAGAAATAGAATGTCATTGAATTCCTATTAGAAATAGGCATAGAAGCCTCATGTTTAGAAACAGAATGACAAGCAGCACTAACTAATGCTTATCTTCTCTTGCTGTTGGGGAAATGTAGGATCATATTTATATCAAGCCACAAATGGTCTATATAACACTGTTCCAAGGGCATTTAAAGAAAAAGACTGCCCGTTCAGCAGGCCATGCTGAACATTAATGTGTTCTTAACTCTATTGACTTGAGTGTGACTTAAGCATGTGCTTAACTGCATTGCTGAATTGGAGCCGAAGGAGGAGACAAAACAAAGGTCTCCGATGATTTCTTTGACAAATCTATTTCCTAAATCCCCTAATTTTTTTATGTGATTTTCCCTTTGAAGTCTCAAATCTCTATTAGTGTTGAAGAATGGGAAGACACCAAAGACACAAAAGAACAAATAAACAACCGCAATAACCATCGTAACTCCACATCCAGTGATCAGTCAGATCATCCCTTGTTACGACGGAAGAGCATGCAGTGGGCCCGACGGCTGAGCAGAAAAGTGCCAAAGCACTCCGGCAAAACAGCGGAGAAAATAAGTCAGCAGCGGATGAGCCTTTACAAGCGGTCTGAAAGACAGGAACTTGCTGAACTTGTGAAGAACAGAATGAAGCACTTGGGACTTTCCACAGCAGGATATGGTATGACTATTATTATTGTTTAAGATCAACCTAATTTTATTTCATAAAACCAGAGGATGCCATGGGTGAAGTACAAACATAGCTGGGTGCAAACTTTTGAAATTCATAATTGATCAAATTTCTCAGAGTTTTGATCGAAAAAGGGGGAAAATATGTGAAAAAATCTTGAGCCTTTTCCAACCAGCTCTAGTTCTGGTTTGGGTTTAACTCAATCTCTTTTTAGATGGGATATTCATAAGGCAGTTGAACCAATTGGTACTGCTATTACTACAGGACATGAAATCAGAAATGAAAACTATTTTCTCCTGTATTGGGGGCTCATTATAGAGATGATCACATATAACATTCTCTTTATTCATGTAAACAGAGGGTGACAGAGTTGTAAATTTTGCTCACTTTAAAGGGTTTTGTTTGTTTTTTTAATTCCTGCAGGATATATTATCTTGCCTTTGATTTTTAAAATAAGATGGGAAACATGCCCAATGTGCTCACATCACATTTATGAGTGATGCATCACTAGGTCTATGCTTCAATTTTTTTTCATCCCCCCCTCTGTTTTTCAAGCTTTTTAAAAGCATATGAAAAAAAAATCTGTTTAATTAATACATATGGCATTGTAGCACACTTAGAGGTTTATTGGACATCTGTCCAGAGATTTTAGCACAAGAAATCAAGTCATTCATGAGCCTAAAAAGCTAGACCATGATTCACAGCTCAAAACTTCTCTCTTAGCCATTGGCAATAACTTTGGAAAACAGGTGGCAATTTGTAGCACATCAGAGCCAACTTCCTATCAAAGCTGAAAAAACCCACTGCATGTCCCTTTCTGATTTTATTTTGATTAATAATGAATCCAGTGTTGGGAGAACACCACAGGATTGAACATTAGCTCATATATCATTGTTTGCCCAATATCTGGATGAGTTGGGACATGATTTTCTGAATTGCATGGTTGCTAAATTTGCAACACATCTAGTCATTTTTCAGATAATTAAAACAATCTTTCATGTTCAGATGGATTTAGGGAGTGCCAGCTGGATGGAACCTAGCTCATTACATTTTGGGAGCCTTAAGAAGTAGAAAGCCATTTGTGAGTAGAGATGGCATGCAAAAGTTACAGGAACAGCTGCTGTCCTAACATCTAGGTTTATTGAAGGGGTCAAGTGTGAAATAAACTACATTTACATCACAGCAAATTCCTATTAATCAATTTCCAAAATAAAGATAAGAGGATCAATACAAGGTTTTACAAATTATGTTGAGACTTTTGCTATACAAGCTAATAGATGATTCACATATGACCCAGCATTCATAAAGAAAATTTCCATCCTGGATCCTTTTGGTACATCTTTGGTATTGTATTTAATTCAATTTTATAACAGGTTCTTATTTCACCCTCATCACACTAATATCTGAGTGTCTTCAAATAGTGCATGAAGCAACATGACTGACATCTATCACATGTGGTTCGTTTTATCTCACATCCTCTCTTCAGGCAGGAATTGTGTGTGAAGTGGAGTGGTTTATTTTTGCAGGGTTTGCAGTTATTTTTTTAAAATGTACATGCTTCTATGTATTTATGGAAGAGAAGGCATAATCAAAGATATGCCCTGTAAAGCTTGTACCTGGAGCAGAAGTTGGTGAGGTGTGTGATGATGAGATTTGTGATGGTTCTTAGTTTCAGTGGGAGTTTATACCCCTTCATACTATTTGTACTTAAAGATTAAAAGAAACTTAATTGTGACACCTGGGAAAAATGAGAGATGGTTATAACTCACAAAGTTTGCGTCTTAATTTGAATTTTCCTTAAAGTGTTCTTCTGTGCTGGAAAGTTATCATAGAAATGGTATTGTGGGGGATTCCCTGTTTATTGTTTCTCAATAATTCTAGGTCAACTATGATCAGTTCACAATGTTTTACTTGTAAACTACAAGCCTGCAAACTCTGCCTGGGGTCTGAGACTCAGTGTGGGTTCTTTTTATCTTACCCATTGCCAGCAATAAATATTGTGCAATCGGAACTTAATTAACAATTCTACTGACTGTATCCAAGACAGAAGAGAATCCATCTTACCCTCTGTAGCAGGGCTTCTTCTCTGCCTCGGTGGGTCCTGCACTTCCTTCTAATGAAAGGTCAGGATAGCATCTTGTCTCTCAGAATTCCCCCCTCCCCACCCCATTTGTAGTGAGTGAGGAAATTCTGTCTCCAAGCAGCCTTCCCGTTTCTGGGCCTGCTAGGCCCTCACTGCTTCACTAGGGCTTCTGGCTTCCTCAGTGGACATCCAGTGAGAGGAAAAAGGGGTTGGGGAGCCCAGTCCCACCCTCTACTCCAGGCCCCAACCCAGGAACCCTACAAGTAGCAGCCTCAGGCTGTCAGTTCCCAGGAAAGCTGTCAGCTTCCCCGGGTTACTTCCCCACACCCCTTGGCTTATTGTCTCCACTTTGCTTGGGCGGGGTTCCTCCCAACCCTCCTGCCAGGGGTGGGGGAGAGCCCCTAATCTCTGGTAACCCTTCCGGGCATGGCAGCACCACACCAAACACATGGCTCAGTCTCTCCCCTCTGGTAGACCTTTTCTTCAGGTGTTTGGACCTGAAAGGGTCCTTAACTCCTGTTTAGGGTAGGGTTTCTCCCCAAACTCTATACCTGTGAGGTTTTCCCCTGGTCTTTGTCAACTTCCGCACCACTCAGCTCTCCAACAGCTCACCTTCACTCTCACAACACCCATCACCCACCCTGACTGGTTGGGGGGGAAGGCTTTTAACTCATTCTGGCAGGTACTTAATTGGCTCCAGGTGTCCTTATTAGCCTGGAGTAAGCCCTGCTCAGTTACCAGGGGAAGAGGGACCTGCTTATACTGAGGCTAATATCTTCCTTCCTGCACTCTCCTGTAGCTGTCTGGCCTGACCCTGTCACACCTCACATTAGTTGTATTAGTTCTGCAGGGCTAATAAGAGTAAAACCATACACATTATTTGTAGTAAGGAAAAACAGCTATGCCTTCTAATATAGCCAGTGACAGGTCTATTGAGTGAAAAGGTGCCATTTTTACATAGTCTGTTTTCAGAAGGAAAGTTTTTATCCAGCGTTTGGGCTCAGGCCTATCTATCGGAAAAATATAAAGAGATGTTGACAAAAGAAAGTACTTGTCTTTTTCCCTAACACAGCAAACACAGATTGCTGAGGGGAGAGAAGGGCGAACTAACCAGAAATAAGGATGATGTTTCTTTTGCTATTTCAATCAGCTTTTTCACCAAACTATGGTTTAAAAGTGATATGTATGTAGTTTTCTCCCAGAACAGAAAAATCTAGCAGCCACACGGCTGGGAGTATTCTATACGTTGCAATGAAAATAACACATTTTGACATTGTGAGAAAATCTATTGAACACTGGTTTCTGAAATGAAAAGCATGGTCTGCCTTGATCAAAATTGCTGTCATGTATTTGATTTTTCCTCCCTCTTTCCAATATGTATACAGCCAACATTACAAGACAGCTGGGAATATTGCTACTAAACAATAACAAATCTTGTTTGTTAGAATATAGAATGATTGACGTTCCTAAAGGTATAAGCATGACAACTTGTCATCCAAATGAAACTACTTCTACTGATGGTTTCTGATGCTGATGGTTTCTGACCCTGATCATGACTGGTGTGTGTACTGTCCCTTGCAGTTAAGAACAGAATGGTGAAAATGAGTCTTTTCTGGAGATTGGGAAATAAATGACTGGAATGTTAGGCAAGTCTTCAGTTATATTTTAGCCCCACTCATACACATGAGCATGCACATGCATGCAAAACACACACAATCTAAAGTCTTAGAGCACCTATACATGCACACAGAAAGAAGTCCACAAATACAGATCTGTCTCTGCCCCAGTAGTTGGGGGAGTCACCACTTCCCCCTTGTCCTTTCACTGCATGCAGCCTTTAGAAATTGGAGCTCTACTTTTTGGGGAAGGCTGGGATGTTACAAAGACAGGAATACTTCTGACAATCAGTGATACTTCTACTGCATTAACTTTGGCACAGAGCAGTCGTGTACTGTGGAAGCCCAACTGGCAAGAAAATAAGTTTTATAATTTCAACCACTCTGTTACTTTAATAAAACGTCAGTAATTAGAGTTTCCAGGGGCAGCAATGGATGGAAGGAGTTACTAGAGCCAGCGTGAGGTTCAATAGACAGCACAGTTGCTCTGGAAGCACAGGGTCTTTGTACAGATGGCTCTTGGCTTCTGGTGTGTTCCCAAAATAAACCCTGGCACCCAACAGAGGCCCTGGGAGGAAACTTCACAAGGAGAACCTTTCCAAGATTTCATCCCTATAATGGAGATCTTACCTTGCTTTGTGCAAATGGGGCCCCTAAACCATTTATAGTGAGGGCAAAAATGAGGCAGTCCTTCCACTAAACCAAAACATCTCATCTTCTGTCATAATAAAAGTTCAAAACAAAACCAAGAGTCCAGTCAGAGTCCAGACCACTTCATCACCCCCGCTTTCTCCCAATGATATGTATGTTTTTGGACCTTCAATCCAGAAGAAAGGAGAGGCACTTCTTCCCACTGGCTGCTGGAAGACCCAGCCTCGGGCCTTGAGAAAAGGAAGTGAGAGCCTGGTTCCATTATCTAAGCCCCTCTCTACCTCCTTGTCCAGGGGTTGTCCTCCACTTGCTCATGGGGTTCCACTCTCTCATCTGATCCACGAGCAGTTAAAAAAGCCCACCATAACCAAAAACAAAAACCTCCCCTTTTCATGAGTCCATTTTCTCTCCAGCTGCCTCTCTACATGGATCCTTCTCAAAGGTAATTTAGATCCACAACCTGTTCCCCCATAAGCTCACTCTGTTCTTGGGTAGGAGAGGTCATATAAGCCACTTCTTTTCTCAGCATTCATTGTCAGCCTGTAACTCATATGGTCCCTCTGGAATGCAAGTGCTAAAATCTCTCAGTTCTGGGCAGAATCCAGGCACAAGGTAGCTCTGGAACCCAATTTAAGACCCTGTGGAATCCCCACAACCCTTCCTCAGCTTTTCCCCCTGGGTGGCATGATTTGGCACTTGTTTGCTAGTTAGATTTCTTTCTAGTAGGGGAAACTTCAACAGATTCCTTATCATTTAAAAAAACCCAATCCTTTGAAAGGTGAGTAGTTGATTTAATTCTTGTCAATAAATAAAATTAAATGGAGGGCCCTGCCCCTTTAAGAATCAGAGGCCTGGAGCTGGACAGTCCCATCCATTTAGCCCTGCCTTCCACATCTGGGATGTGGTGTGGGATTTAATTAGTAGAACCAGCTTTGTACAGAGAAGCTGATTCCCCTATAAAGAGCAGCAGGAAGCTGAGGGAACTACCTACCTATACACACCAGAGTAGAGTGAGATTTCAGGAAGCTCAGGGAACTGACTACCTACACACACCAGAGTAGAGTGAGATTGCAGCAGAGGTTTCCCAAGGTAAGCAATGGCTGTGGGGAGTGAATAGGCTCCAGAGGGAACCTGGAGTAGGTTTCAAGGAAAAGGTTTTAGGCAGGGAGGGCCTGGGAGATCTCCAGTGGGACAGACTGGGACTAGGGGCTTGATGAGGATTTAAGCACTTTATTTTGGGAATGACTTTATTTTAATAAATTCAGACCCAAGGATGGATGTTGCTGAACGAGAGAATTGTTGTTTTGAAATTTTGATTGAGAAAGCCCTGAGAAGAGGGGAAACTTTGGTAGGGGACTGCTTGCAGGGCTGCCATAAGCGGGTGTTGACTCTGTTACACAGTGTCTAGTGTTCGTGAACAAAGGTCACTATTAACAGTATCAGAAGATGCATGCAGGAATGAAGGGGGTCTGGGGACTAATGTTGACACTTAAAATAGGCCCAGAAAGATTCTAAGCAAGACTTTCATAATGCTCTTCAGTTAAGAAAAAGCCATCTTAAAGAGTGGACTTTTACCCAGCAGTAATCTTCAGCTGCTGTTATAGATATGTTGGTAATCTTAACCACAAAATGTGAAAACTGATGTTATGGATATTTTAACAAATATTAACCACAAAATGTGTCAGGAAGTATCCTAAAAGAAGGAAGAGTATGAGCAAAAATGAAAGAAACTGATAGGGATTATACTGATAACATAGGAGAAAAACAAAAAGCATAACTACCCTTGAAGATAAGTAAGTGAGATAATCTGCAGGCTGGCTGGAGACTGTCATAGAACTACAGACTAGATCTTCCACAGCTGTTGGTTACTGTACACCTCTCTCTCACTTAATCTCATGCCTCAGTTCACTATCTATAACATGTGAATAATATTTCCTTTCTCTGACTCTCTTGGTCTTATCTAATTAGATTGTAAATTCTTTGGGGCAGGGGCTGTCTCATACTATGTGTTTATACAGCACCTAGCCCAATGGGGCCACAGTTTTGGCTTGAGTCTTTCACTGCTGCTGTAATACAAATAATAAATGTCCCCAGTTTGATCCTTGGATAATTATCCACACTTCCCATTGACTTAATTGGAGTCACACAAGTTTATCTGAGGGAAGAATCAGGCTCAAATATATTTTCTGAGAATTTAAAAAAGAAAGGAAGAACCCACCAACTTTTCATCCATGACAGGGAGTTAAAGGAGAAAATTATATTGCTATAATCTGGACTCACATTCTTATGCAAGCCAAAGGAAAATTCTGCATATGGTGGATACTTGCCTTTACTTTTTTTATTTTCTTTTTCTGAAATTGGTTTTCTTTAAAATCACAGTTGAAAGCCAACAGTAATGTTCATTTCAATATTCAAATTGAAGAAGACAATATGCGAAACTACAGAATGGAAAAGGTTTGATCGATAAGCACACTCCTCTTCAGCTAATTACATCTATTTGAGCCATTTCTAATTTAGAAATTTCCATTACAATATTTTTTCAGACAAATGTCTGTATTTTGTTATAAAGAGAACCTCTCTTTTGGCAACCCCATTAATGGTCTCATGCTGCACAAAACATTACTGTTCTATGTATTTATCCATCTGCAAAACTGAGATGCCAAATCTTACTATACTTGTTGCTTCATCACTCCAATTCCACATAAAGTCCTCTGCCTTTAAGTCCTGAAGATCCATCCTTTCTCTCTCCCCACCACACCCCAGATTTATCCCTCTAACAAGACATTTTGCTGCCTACTAAGAAATGGATAGGAACCCTTTTGTAGCCCTGTTCATTCAAACAGCCCGAGGAAGCCAAGAATGCTGCCTCTTTAAGCATTCATTTTCTACTAATCCAGGGAACAAGGATCTACAAGTAGGACTCAAACAACATCCTCCCACATTAGAGAGACAAGGTGGGTGAGGTAATGTATTTTATTGGACCAACTTCTGTTGGTGAAAGAGACAAACTTACACAGATATCATCTTCAACTTCTCACTCTCACCAACAAGAAGTTAGTCTTATAAAAGATATTACCTCACCCACCATGCCTCTCTCATACCCTGGGACCAACATGGCTACAACAACACTGTAAATCCTCCAATAACAGTATAGATAATTAAGGCCCTAAATTTCAACTGATACAAGCACCAGCATCTTTATACTAGTAACTGCATTCACACTAGGAGTTTGTATCACTAACTATATTGTTTTCCAAATATATAGAGTTATAGTGGTATAAAAACTGTGTGTAGATAACCCACAGAGAAATCATGCTGGTCTACCCACCACATCTGATGAAGTGAGCTGTAGCTCACGAAAGCTTATGCTCAGATAAATTTGTTAGTCTCTAAGGTGCCACAAGTCCTCCTTTTCTTTCCACCACATTTAGTGACACATATGAGAATCAACCAACTCACAGAGTACTATATATATATTACATTAGCAATAATATATATATATATATATATATATATATATATATATATATATATATATATATATATATATATATATATTACATTAGCAGCGACTTTGGGAATCTGAATATAAAACCTACCCAGAACCAGGGTGTCTCTGATAATCATCATTTCATAAAAGTACGTGTATTCTTTTCAGAATGTGAAATAATTTTTCCCCGTAAAACGAACAAGAGTGAACTCAGCACAGAGCAAACATTCCTTATCTACGTATCTTGTAAATACAAACTTGTTTCATTTGGAATGCTATTTTGGATGGGTACCAAAATCAAACAAAACTAGAGACAGCGATCTAACAGATACCAGAGGGCAGTGTGTGACAATTAGTTTGGGGGGGGGGGGAGGAAATGGGCTTTTTGGATAGAACATGTTCCAAGCTCCACTGTCAGTGTCATCATTTGTGATGGGGTATTATAAGAAATGACTAAAAAATAATGAGCAAAAAAACCTCTGACTCCTACTTATATTAGCATTCACCAATCAAGCCAACTATTTTTTAACTAATTGGCAGCATATGTCCCTGCTTCCTGTCAAGTAACATATGCATATGCTACAAGAAAGACACTTTCATTAAACAGAAAATTATGTTGTATAAAGAACTGTCTTGAGAGTGGCAAATGTAGAAAATAGAGGGGAAATCATTTAAAACACTGGTCATTTCCACAGCCAGCAATCAGCTTGTACCACTGTCTGCATTCTAACATTTCACATTCAGGGAAACAATATTTCTCATCCAGATATTTCTCATCTCCGGCAAAGTTCATTTATCCATTTATCCTACTTTAATATGAAAAAGTTTCAGATCTGAAACCAGCTAAAGAATATGTTTTTACCAACATTTACAATGAGAATAAATACATTTCAAATCAAAATAATCTTAAGAGATGGTAAGATATTCTGCAGTTACAAACAGTGGTGTTCAGGCACCTGAATTTGCTATATGGAACCTAAGTCATTGATTTAAGTGTTAAAGCTCTGAAGAAACAGAATCCTGCTCTCAGGACTTGGGAGGCAAATGAAGTGGAAGTTATTTTCAGCTGGTTCTGTAACTTCTGATTTGTACATTGGCCCTAGTCAGGACCTTGAATTGTATCGAGTAATGGAGAGCTAACCCAGTTCTCTGAATGATGGTGCGAGAAGTTGTCATGTGCCTGTTCCACCTAGGAGATTGGCTGCAGTGTTCCTAATCAGCAGCAGTTGATGTATGGTGTATCTTTGAGTGTGCTATGTCTTTAGTTGTCAGCTCTAGGAACACTGAGCGTCCTTAACAAGTTCTACTGGTTTGAAATGTTTTACCAATTCCCGAGATATTTCCTGTCTTTATGATTCCATTAGAAAATATTGTATTTTTTTCAACTTGGTGGAACTATTTAAGTGGGATCATAGTAGATGTTTATACAGTATTCACCACTGTGGCATCCTAGTGCCTCAGTTTCCACATCAAAGTAATATGTGTGGAGCACTGTGGCCAGATCTTTGATTGTGAGGGGCAAGCATAATTTTATCATCAATTGAAGTTAGAAGACCACATTTCTAGCTTCCACCACTATTCAGGTGTAGGGGAGAGTTGAATGTAACTCCCAGCCTTTGCACCTCCCTGGTAGCCAATGGATTAATGCCCTAAGCAAAGCACACATCTGTTTTACTCAAGTTTGATCTTGCCATTATTAAAGAAGGTGTTTATTTCTTATTTGAGACAGTCCTCGAAGGCTTGACTTTCTTCCCAAACTATCTACCAGTCCTAATTCTTGACAAGCATTCATTTGTACACAGTGCTGCAAATCAGTTAGACCCTGGATTCAGCAAAACACTTAGTCACACCTTCAAGTCTCCTTGAAGTTAGTGGGATTTAGGCACATACTTAACTGTTTGTCTGGATAGAGGTCCTCAGTGTCTTGGCATTAGAAGTCTAATCCTTAGTGGCATGAGAAGCATAACTAGGGGGTCTTGCATTGAAGTCCGCTTGATTACTGAAGGCTAACTGGGATTTGAATTATTGGACTCAGCACCAATTATCTAGAATTTCAGGCTCAAATCCTAGTAGACTCCATGTAGCCATTCATCCTGTGCTATGTATTTCATTCTATGTGGGTCTTTTGAGACCGTAAAAGTCCTTTATTCTACATGGATGCTAAGGAGCTCATGACATTTTTTTTTGAAAGTGTAAGCATTAACTGCAATATCTATTGGGGAAAAAAAGTATTCCTTCCCACACTGTTGTTCAAAATTCTGGTTGGTAGCCAGCATGCGTGCCAGCGGAGGCTGCAATTCAGTCATGCAATATAGAAATCATTTGTACTTTGGGATCCTTCAAAGTGCGGTGTATATTTATATGTAAATATAGAAAATGTTTCAGTTGTCCAATGTGACGTGATAATACATCCAATTACATGTTGGCAAGAGGAAAATATTATATATAGATGTTCCCTCAAAGGACTTTCCCATTCAGCTTACTAACAAGCGATAAATTAAAGCATTTTCAAAGCAATTGATGATAGAGAATTACATTTGTTAGCAGTAAGGGGATTAATCTTCCAGGTTTGATTGTGATATCCCCTGGTTGTGGGTGGTTGGGTGGTATGATAATATTTCTGTGTTGCTCTTAAAAATTGAAATTGCTACAATAATGGACATACAAATAGCTTGGTTACTTCTGTGGTAGTAGAGGTCACTAACTGTAACAGTCTTCAGTGTATTCTGCTGCAGTTCTTCTCAAAAATAGATATTGGTACTTTATTTTGATAATTTCTTAGGAAAAAATAATGAGTTTCCGTCAAATATTTCCAATGAAATTAATTTGAAAGTAGATTTTCCAGTTAAAAAAGCTGCTGCACTTCTATATGGGGTCACTTTGTGAAACAAGCCTGATAGTTCCCTTTTGACAGCTATATGGACAGAACATAATTTGTTAAGGTTGATTTAGCAAAAGCTATAATTCTTACCATTTCCTTGTAAATAATCTAATAAATCCTGTATATTTTTTGTCCTCTAGATGAAATGAATGATCATCAAAACACCGTCTCTTACATCCTGATCAATCCTTCTCCAGATACAAGACTAGAGCTGAATGATGTTGTGTAAGTTGACGACATAAATCATAAGATCCACAAAGTGTCTCATTTTCACTTTCATGCTAGAATTCATTTCTTTTATCTTTTGCACTTTATTGCTTTTATTATTTTCCTCTCATGAGGAATCATTCCCATGCACATCCAAAAAAACTATACATGAACTCATCCATTAATTTACACCAGATTATTTTTAAGGTTTTTTTCTTCTTTAAATAACCCTCCTCCTTCCCTCTAAATTGAAGTGTCAGATAAAATTAAATTAAGAAAAATCACAGCTCTCAGATACCTTCATACTATATTACATTCTCACTCTTGTTTCTTGCTCATGATTCGTTAGTCACCGAGCATCAATAAAAAGCATTGTAAAGTCAAGCTTTCGAAGACATTCAAAGACAGTAAATTATTTCAAAGATCATTTTCTTTAATGATTTCAGGGCCTGATCCAAAGCGCACTGAAGTAAATGGGCTTATGGCATAGGCCCTAAAAGGAAGAAGTGACTATTAAATACATTAAGATACCAGTTACATGATCCTAAGTCTTTTAGGCATCTCTTCAAATACGTTTATTTTTACTTGGTTATCAAAAATTTCAGCATTCCAGCACCTGCCCATTTTGACACTTTTCAGAATAATAAAGAAGCCATGGCACTGGATGGTAGCTTTAAAATATCTCAGTATCTAAATTTAAATAACATTTTTTTGTTTAGACAATCCACTCCTGTCTTCACCTTCTCACAAATTGCTTTGTTAAGAGAGAGATATTATGAGAGAGGTTATTGTGCCACAAACTGACAAGAACCAAACACATTTCACATAATCATTTAGATAAGTGTCATAAGAATGAAAGTGGACCTGTTCCCCAAACTCACGTCAACAATTTTGACATTCAAATGGGTTCAGGCTACTTAATTGTTGCCTGCGTCTGTACTTCCTCATTTTGGAGAGAACCAAAAGCATGAACATTGTAACGCTAAGAGAAATGCATAAGCTTTTCCAGCCTGGATGGAACACTTGAGAATTCAACCTTGTGATGTTGGGGTTTGATCTGGCTGGAGACCAAGCACTCCAGCCCCACTATGCCCTTTACTTTAATGGGACTGTTCACATCTTTAAAGTTAAGCATGTGCTTTGCTGGATAAGGGCCAGAGTGCTCTTCAATTTCCACCGATGACTGTTGCATCTGTATGTGGCCATGAGTCACTACACAAGTAACTACAGGTGTCTGAAGAGATAGTCAAAATTATAGTTTTGTTGAGATGTTAGCAAATAGTAGGTGTGTGCATTAAAGTTATTACATTTTACCTGACTAACAGGCTTTTTATTTTGGCCATAACATTGATTTTTTAAAATATAATCTATCACTTACTTGCTAAACATATACAACATGACACACCATCTGAGATACAGAAAAAGATGCCATGCCTGAAGCTGAATCCCTAAAGCTCAGATAGTCTAAATAGGCCAGCACTGCTACCTATCTGGAAATGAAGCCATCCGGCCTCAAAAAAATTAGGTCAAAACATGTTGGCACATCTACTCAAACGCAGGCTACTGCTCATAGGGAAAATCAGGCTCTGAGACAAGGACTACAGTTACCAGGTAACTCCTCTGGCACCGTCCATTTGTAGGATGAAACTTGCCTCTGTAAGAGATAGCTTTCCTGGAAACTGATTCTACCGGACTGTAGAAACAAACACCACAAATCTTACGGATTTCACTCAGAGTAATATGCACTTCTTTGAGCTTGGCTTTGCTAACATATAGCATAGTGTAGATAGAATATAATAAAAATAAAAGTCTCCAAGCAGTATCCCCGTAGGAAGAGGAAAAGAACAAACAAACAGCATATGCCACACACTTAATGTACTTTTGGATACTCAGATACAGCCCTCACCACCCTAATAGAAGAATTTGAATGGTATAAACTGTAGTATAAATGGAACTCAATGGGAGCTGACAGGTGCTCTTCACTTTTGAAGAATCAGGTACCTAAATATTTAGGAGCCTAATTTTGGCCAAAAAATAATTGTCTACAGTGTCAGGCACTTCAGACTACAAGTATATCATGGACAAAGGTATGCTAAAATCATCGTTTTTGTTGTTAAAGTAGCTGCAGAAGTCACAAATGCAAGTCTAAGAGTTAATTTCCTTTTAGAGAAACTATAAAAAAAAACATTTTTGTTTAATGCATTCTTTTTGTGAATAGTTAATAACATGAACAAAAACCTTCATAATTGCATCAGTGGGTACATTACAGGGGGACGAATGTAACATTTTTGCCTTCATACATTTATTTAATATGCAAGTTATTCTTCTTGTATTAAAACTGGAGTCTTGTTTAATCTGAAACACACATTACAACTGTAATCACATCAGTCATATAAAGTTTGGGTCCAAATCTTTATTCACTTGAAGGGATTTAGCATGTTGTGTTTAGGCTGAATTAGAAACACTAGAGATTAATCTAATCTATTTGCTTGTCCATATGACTATAGACTCATGAAAGGTACTGATTGACAGCCCTGAAGACTGATCACCTGTGTTTATTTACCAAACAAACAGATATAGGATGATCTGTGATAACATACATTTTCTGCATTGCCTCACTGTGCCTCATCCCAGCAGAGAAAGCAGTTCAGCCGACAATTAAGTTCCAGTCTATCTGCCAGTGAAGTCAATTGAAATCTCTCCATGGATTTAACTGAGATCAGTCCCTTAATCCTTGGTTCCTGCTGAGGTTGCTAATAATTTAGCATGGTGTTTAATTGTGGTGTTTCTTTTGTCCACTACGAGACCACAAACTCACTTTACATACAATAGGCCACTGAAAAGCCAACAAATAGATAAACGCTACTTTTTGGATACCACTGATCTTGATTGTGAACTGCTGATCCAGTTTCTTATCCTATTAATTTCACATTTTGAACCTTCCTCTTGCTCACAATGGATTTGAATCCTTTGATCTCCTCCAAATCTAGTATTAATATGCCTTAATGGAATGATAAATCTAAAATTGTGCATCCCTCTTCAAGTGTATTCACTGGATGAAGTTTAATTCCTGATTAAAATCCCTCTGTGCTTCGAACTCAAGTTTAAGTCACAAAGTCACTTCCTGGTATGTTTAATTAATGAAATGAGAATTTTACTGTGTGACCCAAATTTATAGGGATATAATCAGGTCTTAAGGATACTCTATAAGTAACATTGTAGGAAGGTTACATTAACTTCAGTGATAGTAACATTTTTCTCCATTACTTTATGAAAACATACAAGTTTCCAAACTACAGTACAGAATGTGGAAGAAACATATAAAGGTAATTACAAATATGCTCTGTGATCTCAGTTCTATGAAGTAATGAGAAACAAGACTGAAGTTTCCAGGTGAGTAAGACTTTCAAGTGCAAGAGATCTCTTTAAGCTGTATTACTACCTGTGGAATAACATGCTAGGGAAGCGTGCAAATGCATTTTATCCTAATTTACATCAAGCTTTTATAACTCCTTTTTTCTTTTTACAGTTACTTGATCCGACCCGATCCATTGGCATATGTTCCAAATACCGCAACCAGCCGAAAAAATAGCTTCTGCAATACGGTTGGGCAAGACGCCAGGGAAGAAACACAACTTTGATATATTATTCTGCTCAATGATAAGAGACCATTTTTATATTGTGTCCAGTAACTGCTTTGAAATCTAATCAAAATGGAATGTTTATATTTTGTTCAGATCTTCTTGGACCAGAGAGAATGCTATCTGATAAGTGGGCAAGAATTCAAGTTTGGGAAAACATGTACTCTAATGAAAGTGATTGCTATTCTGTAGCCTATTCCAGTAATTTTGGAAATGGAACTGTGTCACACATTAATGGAGTGATTATGAAAAGCTAGATTACATTTTAACAATCTAATCGGAACAAATTCCATCAGAATGAATTTAATTGCTGCTTCTAAATGTTATGTTTATCTAAGAGAGAGTGAATCACTAAGCCTCTAACCCGTAACTTGAAAGAATATCAATGTGTAAAACATACAACACACCTGCACAGACACGGGTACACATACAGAGGCATATTTTAGTAGTAGTAAATATTCCTATTAGGGTAGCTCTCAAATGCCCCCATCAAGATCGTGTACCAGAATCAAAGTCCATTAAATCATTTTCAAGTTTGTCTCTTTCCCCACTTACATCAGAACAGACCAATTTGATAGGCCCAATGTGGCCCTTTAGGATGTATTTGATTATTAGTTCTGCTGAGTTCAGACAGAGATCAGTTTGCATCGGGCATACTAAGTGAACCCTGCAAGGTCCATTCTAAGGGATTTCCAAGGGATAAATCCTGGCAGGTACACGTGGATGTTTTGGTTTTACAGAACTTCTCTCTCTCTCTCTCTCACACACACACACACACTTCAAAATGGAGGAAGTTCTGAAAAAGTAATGGGTGTCAGAACCCTTCCCTAAAGACAGGAATAGTGTTATTCCCTCATGATTGTGAAGAAAATCTTCTAGCTGAAGTACCAACTGGTAAATGCTGCCTGCCTGGCTATCCAGACATATCTGAACGATAGCTGAGGTGCAAATGGCCATGTTCATCTCAATGGGTTGTTAACTTGAAATAGCAAGAATTAAATGAAGGGCATATCACTTTCGTATCTGGCTAATGAACATCTCAGACCCTAAATGCCTCCTATATCTATGCAGATGAAAGAGCCCCAAATGTCCACTCTAGTATCCAATTGCCAACTCCTCCAGTTTCCCCTTAAAAACTTCTGATCCAGTTGTGAATTTTCAATATAAAATTATGCAGCTTGAAAATTAAAGACATTTGAGACAATGCAATATAAAAAAGAATGGAATATCTGATGAACTCAGATGGGACACTGGACTAAATACATAGTTTCATTTCATATTTAATACAAGAAAATCCCTCAAAATTGTATCAATTGACTGTAGCTGCTTCATAATCTCCAGTCTGCGGAGAATGCAGGGTACTTGCCCCACAAGTTGTGTTACCATGGAATACACAGGGTCTTGCATATGGTCTTCCAGCATTGCATGCTTGCTCCTCCACCTCTCTAATAAAGGGAAGATTGTGCATGAACAATAAACAGTCTAGGTATTTGCAAAAGAAGTCCCACTTGTAATAATCCATATAAAACTGTTACAAGAGAATTCTTCAGACTAGCCATATGGTTGAGTGGCAATGCTGATTGTTCTTTGAACTCCTTAATAACCCTACATGTACAGAAGTTATTAAATAGTCTGCAAGAACATTTAACTACTTGTTTACATTATATTTTCTATATTTGGAACAGCAGCTACATGGTTGTATGTGTCCTGAAAAATAAAAATGCCAAAATTGCTCAATGAGCCATTCATGGATGTGAATGTAATTTACTGTATGTAATGCTGTCAACTTTAGTGTCACATTCACCTGCTGAGTGACAGGGAGCCAGTTACTATCCCCATCATTTTTCCAGCTCCCCCTTTCCACCCAAATCTCTTCTTTTTTAACGTTCTATGAATTGACGTCTTGGTTACATAAACTCATATTATGTCAGCTCCTATTATACCACAACATATTTTGAGCAGCATTCTCTTTTCTGATAGTACTAGCTAAATTCAGCAAAGTATGTACATCTTAAAACTGAAATCCTTACTTTATTTTCTTAAGTGTAATATAGGAAGATGATCTGGGAAACAGAATATAAGTTCCTTTTTTTCTAAAGTTCAACATATCCAAATCACTGTTGGCTTTCCAACAAGTTTTAACAACACTGATTAGAGTACAAAACGAGTCAGTTTTTGATTTGTTTTGTTTCTTGCATACATATGCCCCTAGGATGATTTCTATCAGAAAAAAATCATTATAATTGAAGGGAGTAGGGGAGCTGCTTCATACTTAAAATTTCTTCTGTGCACACTGCAAATGGAACACTTTTTACACTGCTGTTTATAATCATGGAATTGGTGCAAGTCAAATGGTTTTCAAAATATTTGTTTGCATCTATGTACTTTTTCACATGCAGTGTATGATAAAAGTATTGTCTGACTCAATAGAGGAAGTATTTCGGAACAAATCTCATCTGTTAGGTGAATATTTGTTACAACAGCAACAGAAGAAAGAGGGGAAGGATTTCCAAAATCACTTTTATTTTGCTCTGCCATGTAGGAAGAATCCTATGCTTAGTACCAATAGATGGAATATAACCTATTTTATTAATTCAAATTCATAAGATGGTTACAATTTGAAAAACAAGATCTGACTGTAGTTTTAAATCCACAAACAAACAAAAGTGAACATTTCACTTTGACATGGAATTAAAGGTCACACCATGTAATAGCTACTCTGAAGGTAACTACCAGGGAACATTTGAATACAGAGTATGTAATAAATCTCTTATCACACAAGGGACACAATTCTCCTTTTTCCATTTGCTAGAGGAATGTATTAAAGAATGGTATAGTGAATCAGACAGGTATAAGGCATTTACTGGAAAAGAAAGGTATAGTGGATCAGACAGGTATAAGGCATTTACTGGAAAAAAAAAGACCAATAAAGTACCTCTTCCAAGTATTGAAAATCTTCTCTGAGATATGCTAACACAAATAATAATAATAAACAAATGTCACTTTCACAAGGCTTATTATAAGTGAGAAGCAAAATATTCAAAGCAAAGAAAATGCAACTAGAAGATACCGGAGAATAAAATGCAAACTAAGTAGATTAAATGAAAGGGGCCCTTCTTCACTGTTAAACAATAGAATGCCAATTGAAATTTATTAAATCTTTTTGGATGTTTTTCTACATTTTCAAATATATTGACTTCAATTACAACACAGAATACAAAGTGTACAGTGCTCACTTTATATTATTTTTATTACAAATATTTGCACTGTAAAATGATGAACAAAAGAAATAATATTTTTCAATTCCCCTCATACAAGTACTTTAGTGCAATCTCTTTATCGTGAAAGTGAAATTTACAAATGTAGATTTTTTTTGTTACATAACTGCACTAAAAAACAAAACAGTACAAAACTTTAGAGACTACAAGTCCGCTCAGTCCTACTTCTTGTTCAGCCAATCGCTAAGACAAACAAGTTTGTTTAAATTTACAGGAGATAATGCTGCCCACTTCTTATTTACATCACCAGAAAGTGAGAACACGTGTTCGCATGGGACTTTTGTAGCCAGAATTGCAAAGTATTTACCTGCCAGATATGCTAAACATTTGTATGCCCCTTCATGCTTCAACCACCATTCCAGAGGACATGCTTCCATGCTGATGATGCTTGTTAAAAAAATGTGTTAATAAAATTTGTGACTGAACTCCTTGGGGGACAACTGTATGTCTCCGGCTCTGTTTTACCCACATACTGCCATATATTTCATGTTATAGAAGACTCAGCACAAGTTGTTTGTTTTAAGAACAGTTTTGCTGCAGGTTTGACAAAATGCAAAGAAGGTACCAATGTGAGATTTCTAAAGATAGCTACAGCTTCTCAAGGTTTAGGAATCTGAAGTGCCTTCCAAAATTTGAGAGGGATGAGCTTTGGAGCATGCTTTCAGAAGTGTTAAAAGAGCAATATTCCGATGCAGAAACTACAGAAGCCGAATCACCAAAATGACAATCAACCTTCTGTTGGTGGCATCTGACTCAGACGATGAAAACGAACTTGCGTTGGTCCACTCTGCTTTGGATCATTATCAAGCAGAACCCATGGTCGGCAATAACGCATGTCCTCTGGAATGGTGATTGACGCATGAATGGACTTATGAATCTTTAGCACATCTGGCATGTGCATATCTTGCAATGCCGGCTACACCAGTGCCATGTGAATGCCTCTTCTCGCTTTCATGTGACATTGTCAACAAGAAGCAGGCAACATTATCTCCTGCAAATGTAAACAAACTTGTTTGTCTGAGTGATTGGCTGAACAAGAAATAGGACCGAGTGGACTTGTAGGCTCAACATTTTACATTGTTTTATTTTTGAATGCAGTTTTTTTTACATGATTGTACATTTGTAAGTTCAACTTTCATGATAAAGAGATTGCATTACAGTACTTGTATTAGGTGAATTGAAAAATACTATTTTGTTTTTTACACTGCAAATATTTGTAATTAGAAATAAATACAAAGTGAACACTCCACACCTTGTATTCTGTGTTGTAATTTAAATATATTTTAAAATTTAGAAAACATCCAAAATATTTAAATAAATGGTATTCTATTATTAACAGTGTGATTAATCATGCAATTAATCACGATTAATTTTTTTAATTGCTTGAACAGCCCTAGTTCAAACTGCCATCTCTTGCCCTCATTTTCTTTGATCTTGGGCAAACTTCTATGCATCTGTTTCCCCTTCTCTTTGTCTATTTAGATCATATATTCTGTGGAGTAAGGGCTTTTTTCTAACTATGCAACTGTACAATGCCCAGCACCATAGGGTCCTGATCTCGGCTGGAACCTCTAGGCACTACCATAATACAAGTAATATAAAATAAATAAATAAATACATACTCTTTTGAACCCTCTTAGGCCCTGATCATCTCATTAGTTCCTCTTGAGTGAATCCTTGCAGTTGAGAAGTTCTGATGGCAGTCATGACTGAAAACAAGAAAATCTGTTTCACTGATGCGTATCAGTAGAAATTTGTCAGTTAGATATAATTTTGTTAATTAACAGTGGAAATCTTGGCCAACTTCCTACTGATAAGAATGACAGTTATAATAAAGATTATATTATACATCCAGATCAAACAGGATTTGAGTTCTTTCAGTGATATGTCACCTGTTACTATTTAGCTTATTGAACTCCTTCCTACAAAATAAACTACATATACATTACATTCTTCATTTACATAGGGCCTAATTGTGAAGATACTACTGGGTACCCACAGTTCCCATTGAGTTCTTCCATGAGTTCCTTTATCAAGGACACCAGCTGGAGCAGGATTGGGCCAATTGACTAATGGAAGTTTAGGGTACATCTTATTGAATTAAGCCTATAATTAGAGCGTGGACTGCATAACTGTGACTCTCGGAAAGCAGTAAAATAATCAGTCTTTCACATAGCTCAACAGAACTGTTCACCTGTCCTTAATTTACTTGCATTGAAGCAGTAGTGACTAATGGGGTGAGGCATTTCCTGACAGTTAATGAATTGCTGTTTGTGCCTTAGGCGCAGGAGATCTATGCAAGCAAGCACAGAAGACATATGGAGGCAGTTTGGCAGACTGTTGTAAAGAGGGGGCTGAGAAATTTGAGATCTTCTCTGAACAAATTTGTCAATTTTTTTTTTAAATCAAAGGGTGGCAGAATTAATCTATCATTATGATTAAATGACAACAAATAGTTTGGAAGGGATATTAAAGCGTATCCTCAAAGGCTTAAAGCAAACTATTATCAACCAGGAAGAAGTCTATGCAAGGGGCAGATTATTCTACATCTGCCTATTGTGGGGTTCTTATACCTTTCTCTGAAGCATGTGGTACTGACCACTGACAGAGAGATGATTTTGGACTACATGGAACTTGTCTCTGATCCAGTTGGTAATTCCCATTCCTATGTACCTAGTAGATACTAATCCATTTTGAAATGAGTAGCACTATGGATCCAATGTGATTTAAATGATCTTTGTGCAAAGAAGTAACTAGTGGCAGTTGCAGTTCTGTGTACCCAGTCCACCTGTCGGATACACAGAGAGAGATCCTCAGGTGGTATAAGTAACTATTGACTGATGAAGCTATGTCCATTTACATGTGCTGAAAATCTGATCAATAATGGGATAAAAACCTGCAACAAAAAACTTAAATTATTTGTTGTGAATAATATCAGTACTGCCAAGCCCAATTTTTCAAAACTCATGAATCAGATAATCTCATGAATTGTGAGTAAGAAAATGTATTGGGATCTTTTTATTTGCCTTCTGGTTTTTGAACCTGTAGGGTACATACTGTTTATATTTTTAAACTTTTCTGTGGGGTCCCTCAAGGATCGATTCTTGGCCCTATGCTATTGAACATGTTTATCAATGACCTGGATAATCAGGTGAACATGAGCTCACAGTCTGATTTTGAATCCCAAAAGGCTAATGCTTGAATGTATAAGCCGGTGACTCTTGAGAATGAAAGAGAGATTATTTAACCTCTTCATTAGTCATTGGTGCAACTGCTAGTGGAATACTGTGTGCAGTTCTGGTGCCTACAGTTCAAAAAGGATGTTGACTAATTGGAGAGGGGTCAGAGAAGAACCACAAGAATAATTAGAGGAATGGAAAACATACCTTAAAGTGATAGAGTCCAGGAGCTCAATCTGTTTATTTTAACAAAGAGAAGGTTGGAGGGAGGGGCTTGATCATAATCTATAAGTACCTAAATGGGGAACAGAAATTTAATAGAGGGCTCTTCAAGCTAGTTGACAAAGATATAAAAAGATCCAATGGATGGAAGTTGAAACTAGACAAATTTCTTTTATTCTATGAAATTCAGATTAGAAATATGCCCCACATTTTTAACCGTGAAAGTAATTAACCATTGGAATGGTTTACTAAAGGTTGTGGTGGATTCTCCATCACTTGAAATCAAGATTGGATGTTTTTCTAAAAAAAGATATGCTGTAGTTCAAACAGAAGTTAATTCAGGGAAGTTCTATGCCCTGTGTTTACACAGGAGATCAAATTAGATTATCACAATTGCCTCTTCTGGCTTTATAGGCTATAAATGTATGAAGACCATGACAGCTAAGAAAAAAAAAAAAAGAGAGAAAAAAGAGTAAGCTCAGATTCTCATCAGTTCACATGACTACATGAGCTAGGGCTTTAAGAATAATCACCAGATATAATGAGACTAGTGAGAACACTGCAGGATTTGTTCATTCTCTAACATTCATTGCAAAATTAGCCTTCTACTTACAAGTTACATGCGACCTAAGCCACATTTCTGCCAAAGTATTCATTGGATGTAACTCTTTGCTAAATAGTTTGAAAGAAAAAACCCCAAACATTTTGGTCAGAATTGTTTTATTCACAATGTATGATTGCTCATATGGTTTTGTTTCCGCTAACTGATTGAACTTTTTAGACGAAGACTAGGAAATATTTGTATGTGAATACAAGTAATTGCATCTGATGCAGTTTATCCCATGAAGAGGGCCAGCTCAAGGCCTATGCACTACATAAGTTCTTACTTAAGCTCAGAACTTCTGTAGGCAAGCTAATAACCAAGTCATTCTAATTTACCCAGAGAGATCAGATAGGTACATGACCACTGTGGAGGCATAGGGCCTCTACAGATCTCAGCAGAAATGCTCTCTGAGCCCTGTACATTTTCCAGGGGGCAAACTTTTCCCCACAATAGACTGTGTGATAGACTTAGTGGAGTTTCCTGGCCCGTCTGGAAGTGGCTTGAACAGGGGTTTATATAGCTGGCCCTCACTCATTTTCCTGCCAGGCTTAAGAATTCAAATGCAGAGTATAGGAATACTCCTTACTAAAATAGCTCCTTTAGGATGTTATTTAGTTGTATAGATGTATATTATGCGGCTCTAAGTAGATAACTGTGAGTGATTATGTACAAAGCAGAAAGCACATAGCTTTATTTGCAGAACCTGCCCCAGGTTAAGTTTGCAGTGTTGGCATTAGAAAAACTGTAAATCTGACTTGGAAAACTGAGCAAACATTACATGGAAGTCTGGGAGAGAATAAACATGCATTGCCAAGTTACCATTTTTACGACAGTGTTGTCAATAACCGCACTTTAACAGAGTCACGCTCTCTGGAGTGGCTCACAACTGAGAGTGCCTTCCTCAGGACAGACTGTCAAAAACAGGGCAGATACCCCAAACTGGTGGTGTGTTCTATAATTAGGTTTCACCAGCAACAAATGTGAACTCCTGGATCACTATAATAGTCTTATAATGGAGTCACAGACAGTCCCCTTAGACTGTCCATCTACCTTGCCACCCAAGCAAGCTGGACTTAGTGACAATTGGTCACCTATACCAAAAATGACAAAATGTTCAGGTTATTTTCAATCCAAAGGGACCAGCCAAATGCCTCAGCTCAATCTGTATCTCAGATTTCACACCAAAGACAATGCTTGTAGCCAATCCTGTAATAAACTAAAGCTTTATTAATTATGAAAAAAGTTATTTACAGGTTAAAGCAAGCATATTCACACAAACGAGTTACCATCTGTGGTTCCTAAAGATGACAGAGTTGTGATGACCTGTTGTAACCATGCCTTAGTGGGTCACAACTGAATGCCAAATTCAGGATGAACTGCTGAGAAATAGGGCAAACACAACCCATAACTGGTGGGTAATCTTTTATAAAATATACCAAACCAGCCACAAAATTAAACTCCTGTTTCACCACACTGGCTAACATAAAGGCAGTTTCCTCAGGCATTCCAGTTCTTATATCACAACCAAAAACATTGGATTCAGAGATGAGTGGTTCTTTACATCAAATAATAAGTTCTCCTGACCCCAAAAGACTAGCCACACACCCGGGTCAATATATAAGACTTAAATCTTACCCAAAAATCACGCTGATGCCAATCCTTTAGTATCTAAAATCTAAAGGTTTATTTATAAAAAGAAAAAAAGAAAGGTGAGAGTTAAAATTGGTTAAAGGAACCAGTTACATACAGTAATGGCAAATTTCTTGGTTCAGGTTTGTAGCAGTGGTGGAATAAACTGCTGGCTTAAGTCAAGTCTCTGGAGTACATCCACAGCTTGGAAGGGTCATTCAGTCCTTTGTTCAGAGCTTCAGTTTGTAGCAAAGTTCCTCCAGAGATAAGAAGCAGGATTGAAGACAAAATGGAGGTATTTCCAGGGCCTTTTATCACTTTTGCTATGTGGAGGGCATTCCATTGTTCTTACTGTGGACAGCAACAAGATTGAGTTTGGAGTCACATGGGCAAGTCACATGCCCATGCCTTTCGCCTAGTCACAGCAGGAAATTTCATTAAGTGTAATTGGGCATCTCCCATGGTCCATTGTCAGTTAAATGTTCTTTTGATGGGCCACTCAATTTGAATAGTCCCTCCAAGATGTGCTGGCTAATTACTTCTTGGGTGTCACCCCAGAAGCAAACATTTGAAATCCAAGTATAGAGCCAGTACTTACAACTTCAAAATACAAAAATGATACATGCATACAGATAGCATAATCATAGCCAGAAAATCATAACCTTTTCATAGACACCTCACTCAACAACCTTTGTACAATATTTTCTGCAAATATATAACAGCGGTTGCAACAATGATCTATATGGTCATATTTTAATCAGATAACGTCACACCTGTCAATTCAAAATCTCTTTCAGGGCGGACATAGGGTAAGCCCTGGTTACCCCATCTTAGTTTAGTGTGTCTGTCCCTGTGTGAGCTCAAACAGCAAAGGCATGACAAATTTTCTTGTGACCATGTTTTATCTTTTACCTTTAGCCTTCCTATTCATGAGAGGAGCTTCCTTGCATGTAGCATTTCCAAGGCGTGGTAGGGCCATTCACCAATCCTTTGTTTTATGATGTTATTTAAACATAGGGAGTGGGGGGGGGGGGAGGGGAGAGCAATTCCTGTGCCTGGGTTCACGAGTTCAGAGCAAACAGTTTCAAAGTTATAAAGCAAATCTTACATATTTCCTCATGGCATGGAAGTGAGATAAATGCATGCAGTAACTTGAAAGCATTTCATAAAGTCTAACACTAGATACATTCTTAGAAGACTACTAGACCGCTGAACAAAACTAACACATTGGTGAGCTAGTTTGGTTTCCACCTATGAGTTTGTCAATTCTCAGCTAATGCATTTGAAAAATGCTGCTAGTTTTTCTTTTCGTAACTGGAGGTTGCCTTTCTGAAATGCACATATTGTAGATGCTGTGCTGGTGCCAGAAGATGTAACATTCTCTCCTCCCATCCCCTTTGGTCCCTTCCACCATGAGACAAGGCAATATGGTGTAAATTAAAGAAGCTATGTTGATGAGCATTTTGTAAAATGAATCCAAGCGTCTTGAGGGTGGCTTTGTTGTGCTGTGGGCTGGAGTGAGGAGCACAGAAATGTACATGTGCTTGCAGCAGAGGGAATTTCTGAACTGTAACCTCTTTGGGGGAGAGACTGTATTTATAGTCTATGTTTTTGCCGCACCTAGCACAACGGGGTCCTGGTTCACGAGCAGGACTCCTAGGTGCAGCACAAATTAACAATTATAAAAGTAAGAACTCCCCCTCCAATTCTTTTGGGGTAAAACAGAAATATTTGCATTTCAAAAAGTGAAAACTCAACATAAGAACAGAAAAATGTTCTACAGGGTAAAATTGACCACATTTAAAACAAACTAGGGTAACATACCTTTTTAAAACAATTATCTTGCCACGCTGGTTGCTTTAATGCATGTGTCATGACACAAGTACTATTAAAATGACAACATTTTATTTACTCTTACTCGTTTCTTTCCATAAACTTGTCAAACAGTTGGTTTGGTTTTTCAATGAAAACCCTACAGTAAAATAAAATAAACATAATTTTCTTTGTATTTTATTTTCTTGTGGGGGGGCAGGAGGGTTAATCATTTCCCCCCAACCAGCTCTTCCAAATCCAGATGGACCCATTCAAAGTTCCTTTCTGCATACTGTTCAAGGCAGGATTACAAGAAATGAGTTCATCACCTTCATCATCTCTCAGCTGGACTACAATACAATACATCTTGGGAGGAACCCTTCAATGTTCAGTAAATTCTAAACAGATACAGAACACTGCAGTGCATCTCCTCAACACTGGCTACTCCAAACACATCAAACCTTTCTCCCACTCCTTACACCGCCTTCCCATTGAATTTTAAATAAATTTCAAGGTCTTGGCCCTCACATTCAAGGTGCACAATGGCATGTATGTAGGGTACTTAAAAGATCAGTTAAAACTCCGAATGAAAACCATGATCGACAACTTCACACCTCTGCCACAAAGGAAGTGTTCAATAAGGGTAAAGTATGTCTGGGCAGGAGATAGAAATTTCTTGGGGGCTGCTCTGAGACTGTGGAATGAACTCCCACAGAAACTAAGGACCACCGCAAACCTCATATCTCTGCTCTAAATGCAAGAGACATTTTTTTACCTTGACTTCTCTAATATAAACATTTAGCAACCTGTGTGTCTATAATTACACACACACACACACACACACACACACACACACCATTGCACACACTTCTTTTCCTGGGGAGAGGATCAGAGAAGAAACCCCAATTTACAGATGTTAGTCACTTTGCTTAATGTACTATCAGAAGGAGCTCAGATATTACAGTGAAGAGTGTGGTATAAGAACCTACTTAGAATAAAATTAAGAGTATAATAGAAATGGTCCAAAAGGAAAGGTGGGCAAAATCCTAGAATAGAAAAGCCATATATTCCAAGTCCATCAAGGCAGGTGTGTCCCTTTGACAGGCAGATTCACTCCCCCCCCCCCAAGTGTCTCCTTTGTGGGCAGAACAAGAGTCAGGAGGTATAGGATCTGAGCCTTCATATTTTTCAGTGGGCTCCCCAATGAAAAGGTGGGAAATTTAAAACCAAAAAAAAAGGAAATACGTTCACGGAACGTATGGAAAAAACATAGAATTTATTGCCACAGGAAGTCAAAAAGACTAAAAATTTAAGATTGAAAAACAGGGATTAGATCTTTATATGGATACCAAGAACATGTAGTTATAATAGATGGCAAATATTTTGGAAGAGATATTTAATCCTGCACTTCAGGGTTTATGCCAATCTCCAACTATAGAGACCATGATGAGATTTATGTAGGGGTAGATTATTGGCCATCTGCCTACTGCACATCTGTCCTCTGAAGCAGCTGGTATTGACCCCTCTTGGAGATAGGATAATAGACTAGATTTGCTTGTTTGTTTAATAGCTACATACACTTCATTTGTCAAACTAAAATTCCATTGCCTAACAAAAATGGCTTTACTGGAAAACTGAAGATAGGAAAATTTAGTCCAGGCTATTCTTTAAATGTAGTTTCTGAAGCTCTTCTTGTATGAAAAGATCATGAAAATAAGTAGATTTGCCTTTGCCTTTCAGCTCACTTTATGTGCCATATTACATCATCATATTTATTTCCCCCTACTTATGGTAATGTTAGCTTTGTAGAATGTGCAGATTAGCTTTTTCAGAGTCCTTTCATCTTAATCATGCTGCTGCTTAAATTCATCTTCCTCCAATAGTTCTCAGACATGGCTTGGGAAGATCTTCCTTATATTTGCATGGGTAAATAGCTTTCTTTCATTGACATGCCACTTTCATTCTTTAGCCATTCAAACAAGCACAGTTAAACCAATGACCCTTTGTGCTCATATTCATCCTCTGCATTTTCTTTTACTATAATATTTTAAAAGTTCAAAGCCTGCAAATTGGTGGTCACACTATTTACTACCTCAAGTTTGTCAGCTATTTTGAGAAAGGTTTTAATTTCTGTCTTTTTAATTTACATATTTATATAGGAAGTTAGGGTTTTTGTGTTTTTGTTAGCAAGAGAAATATTGCATAAGCTCCTAGTGAAAGAATGATAGTGAGAAAAGAAATTAAAATAAGAAACAGTCTGAAACAGATGTTAAAATAAATAACAATTGGTATAATTAGTGAATCTAGAGTTCTTGATGGGTCTCCTGGTAATTTACTTTAATTTCAGATTCCATTCACACACCATTTTTAGTTGAACAATGTACAATTACGGTCTCCAGAGTAACTAGTAATTAGAAAACTGAGAATTATCCAAATACATTATCTAAATATATACCTACTAGTCCTCATTTGATACTTTCCAACTGAATATACCAGCATGCTTTTTTAAAAGCGTTGTTATTCTCTCATACACACTTTTAAACTTTATTTAATTTCACACATTACAGTGCCTAGGTCAGATAGTTAAAAAGTAACATGGTGATATAAGTTACATTTCTTCCTTTTACATTTCAATCTACACATTTTCAGGACAAAATAAGTTTACTGGCAGTATACTGCTTAGTAAGGGATCTCTGCTCCCTGGCACAAAGGGAAAGTCTTGGTGAAAATCAGGCCTGCAGTGGTTGCCTTGAAAAGCTTTCCAGTTTTGCTGAGTTATTGAGATAACATTACCTCAGCATTTGCAGAATGTTCTATACTTGATATAGGAAATGCAACATATACTGGGGTAGCATTAACTGGGGAAAATAGAAAGCTTTAAGGATGAATATTGAACCTCGTGGAAGGTTTCAGTGACAGCTTTGCCACAGACTTCTAGCTCACTGCAAGTGTCAGAAAAGCCCCTCTTTACCAAGGGCTTCATCCAAAATGCACCGGAGTTATGTGAAAGACTCCCATTAACTTTAATGGGCTTTGGATGAGGACCTAACCCCACATGGGATGAGATAGGATTTGGGGGAAGCATCAAAAAAGCAGCCCAAGAAAGCTCCTCAATGGGAGAATATTTTGGAAACTTCACAGGTCACCTCACCTGCTGGGCCCTTCCATATTTGCTACCATACAAGAACTCAAACGACAGCTGAATGTGAGGGCTGCTGAAGTTGTGCAAAAGCGCAGACCTGTGCTTGGACACTTCTGCATACACTCACTAGGATGTCTTCCCCCTGTATCTCTAGATCTGGGAAAGGGGGTGTGACATTATTAATATGAACTGGGACCGTATAGACCATTATTGCAGCCAAGGTCCTGCAGTGGCACCAAATCTTGTAGAAAGGGGGGTCAAATAGGGTGTCTAAGACAATGTTATGGTTTGCTGTTTATGATTATGCTATCTGGGTGCACGTATCATTGTTTTATGCAAAGTATTGGTTCTATACAATCTGTATTTCATACTTGTGCCATGCTTCTGGGTGACACTCCAGACAGTTTGGCATCAGCACTGCCTAGCCTGCTTGATGGCCCATTAAGGACCACCAGCTATACAACTGACCCATTGAAAGAAGGCAGATACATCTTGTGACTCAGCAAGGTATGCAGGGACATGTCTATGGACAGAACTCTTTGGAACAAAGAAAGAAAGGCCACATGACAAGAGACTATAAAAAACTGCAGCAGACTATAAAAAACTCCATCTTGTCTTCAATCCTGCTTCATACCTCTGGAGGGACTTTACTACAAACTGAAGCTCTAAACAAAGGACTGAATGACCCATCCCAGCTGTGGATGTACTCCAGAGACTTAATTTGAATCTGAAGTTTATTTCATCACTGCTACAAGCCTGAACCAAGAACTTTGCCATTACTGTATGTAATTGATTCCATTTAACCAATTTTAGCTCTCATTTATATCTTTTTCCTTTTGTGAATAAACCTTTAGATTTTAAATTCTAAAGGACTGGCAACAACGTGATTTGTGGGTAAGATCTAACTTGTATATTGATCTGGGTCTGGGCCTTGGTCCTTTGGGATCAAGAGAACCTTTTTTCTTTTACTGGGGCATTGGTTTTCATAACCATTCAACCCCATAATGAGTGGCACTGGTGGTGATACTGGGAAACTGGAGTATCTAAGGGAATTGCTTGTGTGACTTGTGGTTAGCCAGTGGGGTAAAACCAAAGTCCTCTCTGTTTGGCTGGTTTGGTTTGCCTTAATAATAAAGGAACTCCAGGTTTGGGCTGTAACTGCCCTGCTCTAAGCAATTTGTCCTGAATTGACACACTCAGCTGGGTCCCACCAGAACCAGCATCGTTACAGGGGGTGATTTCATAGGCTGCATCCCACCAACAACTGCAACTCAACCTGAGAGGGTAACCTCATGGAATTTCCTTAGTTAGCCCCTTTGGCATTGAGTCTTCATTTTTACCACTAGATAATGATATTATCTACATACCTCCTCCCTACCTGTCATCTCATGCCTCCTTGTCTACTATAAACATGTTCCCGTATCTACCTGTCTTCCTGCTATATACCTGGAACCTTTAATATGCCCATCACCACAATACCTGAGGCACTTTGTGCAGTAGTTTTGTACAAGCTGGTGTGGGGGGTTTATTTTGTTTTGTTTCATTTTAAGAAACAGGCTTAAAGTCTTCGAGCATTATAAACCATCCAATCGGATTATTTCACAGCAGCAAGGAAACTGGATTGGTTGTGGTTGATAGTATGTATGTGCCTGAGAAGAAAGCAAGAGAGCTGGTTCACCACTTTCATCCTCTACACTTGTTATTCTTATGTCAGTCTGAAGAGACGCCATCTGCTGCTGCACTTTTTCTGACTAGCATTTGGAGTCTTGTCAAGGTTCCTTCCCCACTCTGAACTCTAGGGTACAGATGCGGGGACCCGCATGAAAAACCCCCTAAGCTTATTGCTACCAGCTTAGGTTAAAACTTCCCCAAGGCACAAAGTCTTTGCCCTTGGATTAGGTAAAATGCTGGCACCACCAAGTGTTTTAGACAAAGAACAGGGAAAGGACCACTTGGAGTTCCTATTTCCCCAAAATATCCCCCCAAGCCCTTACACCCCCTTTCCTGGGGAGGCTTGAGAATAAACAAGATGAGTACAAACCCCTTGGATTTTTAAGGCCCAAAAAACCCAATCAGATTCTTAAAAATCAGAACTTTATTAGAAGAACAAAAAAAGATAAGAACAACTCTGTAAGATCAGAATGGAAGATAATCTTACAGGCAGTCAGATTAAAAACATAGAGAATCCCTCTAGGCAAAACCTTAAGTTACAAAAAGACACAAAAACAGGAATACACATTTCCTCCAGCACAGTGAATTTACAAGCCAAAACAAAAAAAACCTAATGCATTTTCTAGCTAGATTACTTACTAACTTTACAGGAGTTGGAGGCTTGCATCCTTGATCTGTTCCCAGCAAAGCTATCACGCAGACAGACAGACAAAAGCCTTTTTCCCCACCTCCAGATTTGAAAGTATCTTGTCCCCTCATTGGTCATTTTGGGTCAGGTGCCAGCGAGGTTACCTTAGCTTCTTAACCCTTTACTGGTGGAGGTTACCTTAGCTTCTTAACCCTTTGAAGGATTTTGCCTCTGGCCAGGAGGGATTTTATAGCACTCTATACGGAAAGGTGGTTACCCTTCTCTTTATATTTATGACAAGTCTGTACTAGCTTCTTCTCCCAGGGAGAACAGAAATGTTTAAAAAAAACCCAAACATGAGAAACTAGGTGCAAGTCTGATTTATTAGGAGATGAGATAGTTCTGTGGTCTCTGCTGTTGCATATCATAATACAGTCCATAGAAGCCCACCATGATAAACCGGCTACAAGAACTTTTTTATTAAAAAAGATCAAGGTAGATAGAATCAAACAAAACCTAATCTTTCAGGGATACTCAGATAGTGTGTCTGACACATGCTAACCTCCCACACTACCCTTGGATAGTTTGTGGGAACATGAATTATTATTCTGCCTCAAGTAATTCCAGTTTTCATACTGACTTCAAATTATTTATTGATCTGCCTAGACGGAAGAGGAATATTTTTACAGCATACAAACCAGTTAAAATAATGAGTTCTCTCTGGGTATTTTAAAAAGTTATGCAAATGTTTGGAAAACAATCCTTATGATGAGGGCAAGTCAATATAATTCCTGAGGCAAGATATGACTTATTTAATTGAACTGCATTGGTCATTTTTTATACTTCAGATGAATCCATACATTAAAATTAACTGTATTGTGTGTGAGGTGTCCTAGATGTCCTCAGTTTCTGTACACTGCAAGAATGAAATGGTAGTTCTAGAACAGGTAAAACCCAGTCTAAAACAGCCTTTTCTAACAATTTCCATTTTATGGAAATGGCTAAAATAAAGATCAGGGAGGAAACTAGAGCATGCGGACAGTATTAAACAACATGTGTGCAGCCATGACAGCAATTATAAAATCTGATTATAGATCATTTTTCCCTCTGATGTACTTTTGGATACCACTACAAGCAGAAATATCAGATTTTATTAGTCGATACGTCCTAATAAGTAACAGTAGATTTGATTGGCTTTTCCTGGCATTAGTATCGCCTGAATGCAATATTAGTGTTTCTACCTATTTGATACACTGATTAGCTACTTTCACTTTGCAACAGTTGGATCTTCTGATATAGTTAAGGCTCTATCAGTGCCATTTTTAATATATGGGTAATCTATAGTGACACCAGACTAGGTGTAACGGTTCTTACCTTTCACCATGATGATGTAGCTGTTGCCTCAGCTTCCTTTGTTTTCTAGGTAGGTTAGTCCTCTGGCTAAAGCAAAACATCACTGCTTCTGGGGTAAATGGAGTCCAAAGTGCCCCAAACATTCACCCAGTCTGCCACAGCAGGTATTTGAACCTTGGTGTCTCATGTCCCAGGTGAGTGCACTAATCATTGGGCTATTGGTTATTTTAGCGGGGGGACGGGGACGGGGACGGGGGTGTCTCGTGTTTTTCCAATTTTTTACCCAAACAGGTCTTCCTTTCATTCTGCAGTGAGACAAAACAAGTTCAACATTTTTAACAAACAGAAATGTTGTTTTCTGGCCAGCCTGAGGTCTGTTCCCTAACTCTACCCCCTTCTCATTGCCCCAAGGCCACTTCCTCTGCTCAGCCAAAGTCACCTATTTCCCCCCTTTCAGGCATTGTTTCTCAGTTTGACCGTGAAGCCTAAACACCCCTTCTACTGAACTTTTTCCCAAACCTTTTCACAGGCTTTTTTTTTTTTAAAGCCCCTCCTAGGCCCTTGGACTGGAGGGACCTGTCATAACAACTGCGGCCTAGTAGAGCCAAAGAACCTGACATTGAGAAAAGCGGATAAAAGTCCAATAAATGTTGATGGGAAAAGGAAACAAAATTCCAATTTTGCACATTGCTTTTGTTTGTTTTTATAAAGAACAGTACAAGTGAAAAGAAAAAAAAAAAAGACAGGTCAGTCAAAAAACAATCAATCCATCCAAAAAGCTTCCTGATATAACTCAAGGACTGAATTAAGCTCATGTTTGGTAAAGAAGAGAAGTGTGGGATTGGAAATCAGTGGACCAAAAGTCATGGGTTAGAAATTATGAGGGGCTGGACTATTCTACTCATGACTCCCTTTTCAGTGCCCCCCAAAATGGAGGAATTTGGTTCCTGCTGTTAGCCCCACCCCATCTGCGTCTTTCCCCTCTTTCTCCTTTTTTCTTTTTTTTAATACTATTCTGAGTAGCCAGCCAAGAATGTGTATTTTGCAATACCGCTGAGACCAAAGAGGCAGCTCAAAAAAATGCGCTAACCAGCCTGATGCTGGTAAAAATTTACCGAGTCTTAGAGTGGCTGATAAGGCACTGTGCTATGCTATGTTCCTCCAGCAATGAGGCTGCAAGTGAGAGCCAGAACCAGAGACAAAGATAAATTTTCTCTTTTCTCTCCTCTCTCCCTTTATGTACATTTGTCTTGTTTTGTCTTCTAGGAAAGGATCAGATTCTAACAACAGCTTCAGCCCTTTTCAACCACCTTTCTCCCCCCGCTCTCCCAAGAAAAGATATTACCATCTTTAAATGTCATCTAATAAGATTGTCAAAAAGGTGTTTTCCTTCTAAGCACTCCCCACAGCTGAAAGAAAGGAAACAAGGGACATTGTTAAAATAAAAGCCTTCCTACTTTGCATTTCAAAAATGCTTTAACTGTTTTCCCTTATTTTCTGTACCTTTAATAGAAGGTTAAAAAATAATAATGGTGCCACAGGCCTAAGTAGGCCAAAGTCTCTGTACTCTGAACCCCAAACCTGGTTTAAAACTTAATGTTGCACAGCAACAGAGTCATGGTAACACATTTGACTCCAATTATTCCTTCAAAATTAATAAAAAACACCCACCAGCAGGTTCTGCTCCTTTCAATTATCTCCTGATAGGGGGACTCGCATCACACACATTCCTTAACTTCTTAACTTTTGCAAGGACAGGGACCTTATTTATAATCATTTCCTTTCCCAGCAAGCCTTGCTCTGCCCTACAATTCTCATGATCCCTCTGGGAACTACAACCCCCAGCTATACCCTCGTTATTGGCTGAAACACTAATAAGGCTGAGCTGGATCTTTAGCCTGCCTTAAAGGGACGGTACCTAGGGAACTGATTTAATTGTAAAATAGTACCTAGAGTGTCAACAAACATAACAAATTTAAAACAAAAATGAATGTTAGGTGCATTTATACTAAGAGCTAAGTCACAAATGGATGACTGTTGTAAGATAATATTTTATCATTTCTTAATTACTCAATTGCATTTTGATTTTTTAAAAGGTTTTGAAATGGCTCAGACATGTCAACATGAACATAAGCTCCAGAAAATTATCGAAGGCTTCAGTACCTTTCATAACAGTTTTTAATGGCTTGTTCTCACTTGCTGATGGTAGGTATACCTCTCTGTTTAATAAAATCAAAATTAAAGTATGAACATTTTTTCTAAATGTGCACGATTCCTTGTTCTTGATATGTCGGCCCCGATTCTGCTGTCTGTATCACGTGTGGTGAGTGGTACTTATTTATATAAGTACTTCTGTCGAATGCAATGGAACTACAGGCATGAGCAAGTACTTCTAAACATGAGTAATGTATCAACAATCAGACCCACTGAAATCAAAGAAAAACTCTTTCCATTCACTTCAGTCGGCTTTGAATGGGCCTCAGAAGTATATATTGCACTTACAAATAAGCAAAGACTAAGGGCTTGTCTACGTGGTGCAACAATACACACTCAAAGGGTGTGAATTCTAAAGTGTACCATGTTTCATGGTAACTGTGCTGTTATATGTTATGCTTATAAGAAGCACAGGGGAAAAGGCAATACGCCACATTTATTGGAGATATAACAATTAGCATATGCATTTAATTACACACAGAGTCCTGCCAGTAGATGTTATAGTTACCAGTCCAGAGTCTGGATCAATCCAGTGGCCAGCTAGGTTGATCATGGGTAGAGAGGAGCCGGGTTCTGTTGGTTGCGGCACAATGCTCTGGGGAAGTCTTGGCAGGACGAACTCGAAGTTTCATGGCAAAGCACCCTGTTTATATAGCAATTTTTTTTTATTGGGACTAATGAGTTTTGCACCATCATACTGTAATTAATTGTTGTTTGACAAGTGTGTGTTTTTTAATTGTTTTATTTATTTTTTATTTTTTTATTAGTTTTTTAGGGAGTTACCCCCTGCTGGTTTTGATTACAGCTATTTTGTTCTCATTGATGGGTGCCTGCCATATTTTTTAGAGTTGTCAATTTGCCCTCCTCTTACATCTCAATAGGGGCGTGTTGCAATCTCCTGGCACATTTATGTCTGTCCTTGATTTTTCCCTAGAATATCTGGTCCAGTGATGGCTTTCACACTTATTTTTTAACCCACACATTTCTTATTTACACACAAAACAGGATTGATTTACACAAAGCGTTTGAACAGGAACATCAGATTGCAATGCAGGAGAAAATAATCATTGCATTCTTTGGCTTTTCTTAAAATGCTAAAAGTACAACAAAGTGGTGACCCTAAAGGTCTGTTACTGTCTTGAAATCAGCTTCAGACACAAGATTCCAGCTGATGCCTCTTTATCAATGACATACTAGGCCATTCCTTTCTGAAAGCAACATGGTGCACTTTAGAATTCACACCCTTTGAGTGTATTTAGTATTTACCAGCAGGGTCTATATGTTGCATATTAACTGGCATGCACTAAATGTTCCATAGTGCTTATTTGTGCATGGGAATAGGAGCTCCACAGGCAAATTTAGTGCACAACACATTTGTGTGCTAATTCACAACATTCTAATGCACATTTCCACAATATGTAGACAACCCCAAGTCCTTCATTTTTAATTTATATTTAATGAGGATTCATCTATGCACTATAAAAAGTTTTAATAAAATATTTTTGGCCATGGAGGACCAACAATAATTTTCCTCTGCAGTCAATATTAGAGAGTAGTCATTAGACATTTAATATAAAGAAGGCTGTCCCTTACTTACATACCTGATATGAATAATTCTGTGCAAAGATTTAGATTTTGATGAGAGCTTTTGAATAGCCCAGTACTTTTACCTTTTCCTTAGTTTCATATTCAATATTTTGCTAAATATTCTTCCATAAATTCATCTTTTTTCTTCTATATACACTTTTCTCTTTTAAAAAAAAATAAAGTAATACAATGACATTTCTGCTCGGTGAATTTTAAATGAACAAACATGCAGTAAATAACCAAGTGTTAAAAACTGACCGCTGAGGGACTGTAGGAGTGAAAAATTATTCACCCAAAGCAGCTGCCACAAAATTTATAACACGTTTTCTTATTGAACAGATATTACTAGAAATATGATGACTGGACCTGTCCAATCTTGTAATTATATAGTTTTTAGAAGAAGTTTTTCATGATTAACTGTATCAAGTTTCCTGCTGAAATCAATGGCAATATTCCCAAGCAAGCAACTTCAGTTTACTTCTTGATATAAAACAACCACAAAAGGAGTTAGCAAAATCACATAACCTGAAATACCTTAATGTAGTAATTTAAAATCTTTCTGTAGTACAGATAGAAAACAATTTCCCCCTGAGTTTGTAATCAGTTGTGTTTGCATAACTATCCCATTCAATAACACTGAACTATAAAAATATATATATATATTAAAAAAATGCATCATGCATTTTATGTGTACACTAGAGTCCTCATCTCCCTCCCACTGGTATATTCACTTTTTGCCAACTTTTCATAATGTGATTTCTCTGGGTATTTGGAGCTTTGTTAACTTCATTGGTCTATAGTATATTTTTAGAAATAAGCAAATTTCTCTCCTCTTAGTTTATATACAATATAGTTGCCACACTAAGCTCCACTTCTTCCTTCTTGCCCAGAGAGATGTACCTTGAGCTGTCCCAAGAATATGCTAGGCCAATATATATTTGTAACCTTTACCGGTCATCACAATCCTTTCTGTAACTAACACACTTTCTTAAAAGGTTTGGCAAGATTTCAAATAAGGGGTGGGGGCAGAAAAAAGGATATCTATTGGTAGGAGAAAATATTTCTTTAAAGGAATTTTTTTTAAGTGATTTACAAGCAGGTTCTCAAGACTTTGGAAAATCACTGTCATGACATGTTGGGAAGGTTGAATGGGAAATATAACAATCAAAGAAAAAATAACACAGACATATGTTCCTTAAATATAGTTGTATTAGGCAATAAATATGGCTAAGTAATATGGAAAAATGAGATATTTCTAGGTTTATCAATGGCATAAGGGCAATTTTTGAAGTCAGTATAGCATATTATATGCCCAGTAATGCACATTGAAGCATTATAAGATCATTACTAGGAATGGGAGAAACACATTCTGATAAAATAAGATCTGGAACCTTTGCTAAACACTTGAACCAAATCTGATCTACTTTTGAAGATCAAAACCAAAATAAATTAAAACTAAAAGTCACAGCATCATTTTAAATTTCAATGTGCTTTTTGCTCTTTTTCAGAAGTACAGAAAATTTAAAGTTATTTAAATGGTATTTTGTAAAGCTGGTCAAAAACAAACAAAAATGGAGTTTTATCAAAATTGAAGCATTTTATGGGAATGTGTCAAATTAGATGGAATTTTCCAACAAGAAACATTCATAACATTTCATTTCCACAATGTTGAAACATTTCATTTTGATAGAGTTCTTTTGATTCACTTCATTTTGATATAATACAAAATATTATATATTATATATAAATTTAAAATTTTAATATACCAGCTGAAACTTGGTCAATGAAACCAACGTTATGGGTCCAAAACTTTTTGATGATTTTGAATCAAAAAGCTTTTTTAAATTTTGATCTTGCAGAAGCATTCTAAATAATGTGATTTATTTATTTGATTTTAAATGCTGGAATTTCCCACAGAATAGAAATTCCCATTGCCAGCCAGTTTTCATCATTTGGATCTGAATGAAAACTGAAGATATAAGAACTCTCATTAGCTAGCCTGATTTATAGTCTGGATTCCAAGACCTGCGAGGTTTGGAAAAATATGCATAAGTATCCAGGATTTTGGAATTTGCCCCTTTCTAGTTATTGGCCCACCTGAAAGACTAATGCTCACCTGGTGGATGGCTGTCTTTTCATAAAGAAAGCAGGGTATTAGTTGTTTATGGAGTACAGGCATACTCTTCACTGAAAAGCCATATGAACTAAAAATTGCACTCAGAGCACTGAGCCCATAGCAAAAACAAATCGCTTTCCCAGTAACGTCAACCCCAAACATTCAATCATAAATCATGAAATGAAATTTTTTAAAAAATAATAATTTTTAGGGTTTTATTTAATTTTCCTTCTGGTTCCTGAGCCTTTAGGGTGTAATCAGTTTGTTTCCAAGCTTTTTTATGCAATCACGAGGGATCAAAACTTCCCTTTTCTATTAAAATGAAAGCTGAGATTCTCAAACAGTTCGACTCCAGCAGCTGAGACTACGAGGAAAACATTCCAAATCATGAGGTCCTTAATAAAATCATGTGGTCTGGCAACACTTCTTTCCTCTTCCCCATTGTGGTGCAAAAGGCAAAAGGCACATTTCCTTCTACTTAATCTTAAACACAACGAACCATTTTATTTTGCCTCTCTTTCTATACAGAGGATGATGAGGGGAGGCGTTGGGTTTGTCTTCTGTCCCGCTCCACATTCAGTAGAATAGGGAAGAGCATTCAGCTCCTTGAGAGAAGGTGCCACAACTTCTGCAGGGCACAGTGTGGCAGATCCTGCTAGAAATCCTCTGGGTTCTTCACTCTTTAGCGAGGTGCAGTTTGTACCATCCATGATTGATCTTTACCTTTCAGTCATGACTCTATGAGTGTGTACATGTGATTCCTTCCCCCATCATCTCTGCTTTCCAGACAGTCAGACCTGACTTTCTGGAATTTCACAGTTAACCCAGCCAGTTGCTTCTTCCAGTAACTGGTGTACTGACTCCTAAGCATTGCTATGACTAGTAGCTAATCTCTCATATTTTTGGCTCTTTGGAGGCTCAAAGTAACTGACTTAAATAGACATTTTACCTTGTTAAGCATTATCTCCTTTAGTTACGTAGATATTCTGTATGTGGTTGATGTCCAGGTAATAGAATTTAATATCTTGCTGTTAAAATGTTCTATCAGCATTTTATTCTCTGCTCCTTTACTATACATCTGTGACACTCCCAAAAGGCCCCCAGGGTTGAGAGGCACCTCATCACTGTCCGCCCCTAGAGCGAGGAAGTCTTATCTGTGCCTGCTGTGGATCAGCTCCCTGAAATCACCAGCCTCCTAGGAAAACAAGCACTGCCTTCTACAGGCCTCTGTTTCTCTGTACAGGTTAGCAATGGGCACACAGTAACCCCCAAGTCCTTCAACCGACCCTTCCAGTGTCTAGCCCCTTATCCACTGAACACTCACAGAATTACCAGATCTGCTGTTGCTGAGGAACAGCACACCAGCTTACTAGTTATATACAGGTGTGGTCAAACTGCGGCTTGTGAGCCACATGCAGCTTTTTTACAGTTAAAGTGCAGCTCACAAAGCCCTCCATGCCTCTCCCTCTCCCCAATTCTACACCTACGAGACTGTGGAGGGAGCGTGGGGCTTCTGTCCTGTGGCAGGGTGGTGGGGCTAGGAGCTTCTGTCTTGGAGGAAGAGGGGTCTTGGGGTTTTAGGCCTACAGGGAGAGGGGTCTCGGGGCTTTAGTCCTACAGGGGGGCATTGGGACACAAGACCCACGCCTAAAAAGGTACCACCCTGTGGGGCAGGTTATGCATGTCTTGAGGCTCTCAAACTTCTGAAGATTATCATATGTGGCTCAGAGGGTCAGTAAGTTTGGCCACTCCTGGTATATACCCTGTGCTCTCGATCAGTTGGAATTAAGAAGTCCTTGGGTCACAATAGCAACTCCCTATCATAACTCTGAAGGGATAAATTCCAGCATAATAGCTGTGTGCCTGTTCTGCTTGTGTACTCTTACCTTGTGTGTGGTGTGTTCTTCATATACATGGCTGCAGAGAGCATCATCATCCACGTACACTAACATGAATTTGCCAAATCCTACTGTCAAGTTTTCTGAAAAATAGTTTATTCTTCCTCAGCTTCTAATAGTGCATAGCAATATTCCAGTATAACACACCATGTAGGTCTGATTCTTCACTCACATTGATTTGCCAACTGAGTAATGTAAGTGATACTTGTTTAATTTGCATTATTTTTGACCACTATTTGGTAATGAAAAATTAACTTGTTTACTGCCTCTTTATTCAGTGTAACTAGCTGACTTAACTAATCTTTGAAAATTGTACAAGGACTGAGCATATCCTCATATCCAGCTGTATTCCCAAACAAAGCCAGGCTTATTGTCTTTGAAAAATTAATAGAAAACTGGTTTAGTACATACTAATCAAAACAAATTAACTAGTTATGTCAACTAGCTACATTAAATAAATTAGCAGCAATTCATAATTAGTAAAACAGTTCATTTTTCACTAAGGAAAAGAGAAGGCTGAAAAATGAAAACTGAACTGCTTAATTTCCATATCCAGTCTGGCAGAATTTGGAGTGGTTCAGACGGTGGCCTGGGGTTGGAGAACTGAAAAACTAGTATGAAGCCATTTTCCTAGCTTCTCACTTCTTCCTTCATACTTGCACTCACAGACCCTAGAATTGCGGTATGTAGATTTAAAAGAGTTTTTTTAAAAAACCCACAAAAAGAACACACTGGGTTTTGTTTTGATATACTTGGTAATTTCCTTTTTTTCAGCAAGTGAAATAAAACAAACACTCACTTAACATCACTTGCTCAAAGAGGATACATTTCAGGCTTTCATTCAGGTATTTCAGGCATTAGACTTTTTGAATGTGAGAGGCACAGCTAGGATACTGGATTATGAGGGAAAACCTGCACAATAGAACAAATCGCTTGAATATGATCATCATAAAATGGAGCTACTATTTGGAATCTTTTATATCAAATAAAACTTTTTGATTCAGTCAATAACAAATACTGAACCATTAGCACACTTTTGAGATTGTTCTTCAAAGTGAGATTCAGCAAGGCACGTCTAATGCACCACACAGAACTTGCATACAGGAAAACATGGGCGGGGGAGGGTGGAGTGTCGGGGGCTAAAGCAGCTTTAAACCAACTTTGATCCCTTCTAATCTTAGGCTGCTCTGGGGGCTGGAGAAGGAAGTTTCTGACAAATTTAATCTGTATTATTTGCAGAAACATCCTGGTATTAATTCTCATTAGTCAATACCAGCTGGATACATTTCCTTGAATCTGGCTATTATGCAATGATTGAGTAACGTATAGATTTGATATGTTTTACATTTTCTTTTTTACCATTTGACAACAAAATAAGATGCGAGAAAAATGGTGCTTAATTTGCAGCAGGCTCACCAGATTGTCTGATTCTCTACTGCCTTGAACTTTGTGTAGTCTTATATACCTCTGCAAAGTAGGTGTAAAGGGCTTTGCATCCACATCCCACAGGTGTAAATAACCTCACAGTACAGTGGAGATTCAGGCCCAAATCACTTAGAAATAAAGCAAACATTAACCTTGTAAAAGGTTTTATAAGATTATTTACTATCTTATTTATTTGTTAGTGTGTGCTTTGTTACTCAGTATTGCTTTGGGCTTTTATACTGGTCCTGTGCTCCACCCCAGAGGTGGCTGTATTTCAATAGCAGCTGATCTCTCACTATAAATAATTTGAGTAAAGCCTGTGCATTATTATTTAAATTCTACAAATGTTATTAAAAATTAAGTATTTAAAAAAAATAAAGTATATACATTAAAAAGGTACTTTTAATTTCCAGTTTTCAAAGGCTTAAATAAATTTAATCTTTTTTTAAAATTATATACTAAGACATTTGGATAGTCACAAAGCAAAGAACCATTATTTTACAGAACAAGGCATTAAGGAATGAGGGGTGCTCGAACAGACTTCATAGAAAGGATTAGCTCTCCACACAAAGCCTTGAAGACTGCTTTAATTATTTTAAAAGAAAGCTCTTATATGTGGGCAGTATAATAAATAAATTAATTAAATAATAAAGGCATTCTTGGGAACATTGGAGCTGGAGGAGGGATAACAACCACCACCCAGAAATGGGAGGTATGAACACGGATTCCTGTAAGAGCTTCATAGGAGGAAGTTCAGGTGAAATCAGAAAGATGTGTACACGAGAGCCCGCAGGCTAGCTAGAGCTGAACAAGCCTAAATTCAGTCTTGTGCTCCCCAATATCAGTAGCTGGGCATTCTCAGGAGAGGGCAGATTTAGAAGCTGCTTCCCCACAGATCCTTAGTCCCAGTCTCCTTGCCCAGCCAGTAGGTTTTCCTAGTCACAGCTCCTCCTGTGATCTGGTTCTCTCCCTAATCCTGCTTCCAGTTGCCCTACCCACATTCCCCATCACCACTGGTTCCCAGTCCCAATCCCCCTCCCCCGGCTCTTCATCCAAACTCAGTTCCTCTCCCCTCATCCCAGTCTCTTTGCCCAGCCAGCCCCAGATCTCTCCCTATACCCTTGCTCCTTGTCAGATGTCTCCCCACCAGTTCTTAGACCCAGTCCAAGACATGCCAAACCTGTGGAAAAAAATGCAGAAATTTGGCTTGTTTTTGGCTTACTTGGCTTGTGAGTTGCTTGCTGGCTAGTTTTGGCTTGTAGCTTGTTGCTTCTTTTTTTTGAGCTGGGGGCTAAGATCCTCTCTTTGCCCCTGGCTAGAGCTATGTGGCATAATAGCACAGACACCCTTTGCTGCTGGCATAATGGAGGGGTGGGCAGGCCAAATTTGAGCAAGGAGCATTGCACTGTGGCATTGTGACCTGGTCCATGTGTGATGGGTTTGGTCACAGAGACCCACTCTGGACTGTCACTTGATATGCTGAAACTACCTCTGATCCTGTTTTCTCTGATGGCTTGGAAATCCAGAACCCTGTCCTGTTGAGCCAGACACACTACCCTGCTGTAACACAGACCCAGGATCTGAACCATGCCCCCAAAGCTGCAGACTTAACTGAAAACAGCTCAGCAAGTACTCCTGTCTCCAGCACCCAGGCACCCATTTAACTCTGTATAAATCTTCTACAGGGTAAACTCATAAATTGTCCACCCTCTATAACACTGATAGAGAGATATGCACAGCTGTTTGCTCCCCCAGGTATTAATCACTTACTCTGGGTTAAATAAACAAACATGATTTTATTAAGTATAAAAAGTAGGATTTAAGTGGTTTCAGGTAATAACAGACAGAACAAAGTAAGTTACCAAGCAAAATAAAACAACACACACAGGTCTAAGCCTAATACATTTAAGAAACTGAATACAGGTAAATCTCATCCTCAGAGATGTTCCAATAAGCTTCTTTCACAGACTAGACTCCTCCTTAGTCTAGTCCCAATCCTTTCCCCTGCTACAGTCCTTGTTAGTTCCAGATCAGGTGGTAACTAGGGGATTTCTCATGACTGGCATCCCCCTTTGTTCAGTTCCACCCTCTTTTATAGCTTTGGCACAAGGTGGGAATCTTTTGTCTCTCTGGGTCCCCACCTCTCCTTCTAAATGAAAAAGCACCAAGTTTAAGATGGATTCCAATTCAGGTGACATGATCACATATCACTGTAAGACCGCCTTCTTCATTACCTAGTAGCTGGGAGACACATATACAGGAAGGCTTGCAGGTAAACAAACCCATTCACAGGTTCATTGATTCTGAAGCACCCTTAATGGCTTCCACTTAAAATGTTTACATCAGGAATACAAGTTTATATCTTATTCTGATAACCGCAGACATAGAAATAATACATGCAAACAAACAGGATGAACACACTCAGTAGATCATAAGCTTTATAAAGAGACCTTACAAGAGTCCTTTTGCATGAAGCATATCCCAGTTACATCATATTCACTCGTTTCAGAGTAGCAGCCGTGTTAGTCTGTATCCGCAAAAAGAACAGGACTACTTGTGGCACCTTAGAGACTAACAAATGTATTAGAGCATAAGCTTTCGTGAGCTACAGCTCACTTCATCGGATGCATAGAATGGAACATATAGTAAGATATATATAAGTTGGAAGTTACCATACAAACTGTGAGAGGCTAATTAGTTAAGATGAGCTATTATCAGCAGGAGAAAAAAAACTTTGTAGTGATAATCAAGATGGCCCATTTAGACAGTTGACAAGAGGACACTTAACTTAAGGAAATAGATTCAATATGTGTAATGACCCAGACACACCCAGTCTCTATTCAAACACAAGTTAATGGTATCTGGTTTGCATATTAATTCAAGCTCAGCAGTTTCTCTTTGGAGTCTGTTTTTGAAGCTTTTCTGTTGCAAAATTGCCACCCTTAAATCTTTTACTGAGTGGCCAGAGAGGTTGAAGTGTTCTCCTACTGGTTTTTGAATGTTATGATTCCTGATGTCAGATTTGTGTTCATTTATTCTTTTGCATAGAGACTGTCCGGTTTGGCTAATGTACATGGCAGAGGGGCATTGCTGGCACATGATGGCATATATCACATTGGTAGATGTGCAGGTGAATGAGCCCCTGATGGTGTGGCTAATGTGATTAGATCCTATGATGGTGTCACTTGAATTAATATGTGGACATTAGCATATTTCCATAAAACATATGGAGTGCAATGTCACACCATGGCATTGCAACGCCGCTCAAATTTGACCTCCCACTTTTGCAGTCTTTCCAGCACCCATAGGTCGGTGTCAGGTTTTCCCCTCACTCAGTGAAACGGACACGCACCATCCACTATTCCACACAACACACACACACACACACACACACACACACACATCAATTACTTACTCTTTTCCTTCATCAGTCCTTGTGGACCTCAGTTCCCCAAAGTTTGTGTAATATAGGAGTCTGAAGCAGTTGAATAGAGACCATCATACTGAATCTTAGGTCCTGGAGACTGAAACCCAATTGAATGTCTGCACTGGACTCATTTTGTTTGAACTTGCCCTGCTCTGGAATGCACCCAAACAGAGAAGGTAGCCAAAGTTTGGAAAAGAAGATGTGAAAGGAAGGACTCAAACTGTTCTCTCCAGCAGAAGCAAGGGCATACAAGATAATTTCCCTCTATTTCTGTAGGAAAGGAAAGTAGCCACTGTTGTTGCATCTTTTGGTTTAAAAATCAAATACAGGTAATTATCAAGGGACTAGAAGGTAGCACAAGATGCTAGTGCATGATTAAACTATAGTGTGGTTAGGAAATAAAAGAGAATTACCTAATTTAATTTCTTTATTTGAAACTCATTTTGAAATGAAGTAGAATAAAAAGCCCCAAATCATTGCAAATTTCAATAATATTTATACCAAAACAGTACTTATTCTGAAGTTGTTCTATGGGATAAAACACAACTTCAGTATAAATTTTTGTAAAAATAAATTTAATTGAAACCTTAATGAAGGATATTGTGTCAAGTCTGTCTCTTCCTCCATAGAAGGTTCATGGTGAACATTCAGCAATTGTAAGGCTGAAATACTGTAGAAGCCAATATTGTAATCCCAGACAATCTCTGCCATACATTTGCTTTATTTACCACATACATGTTTGTTATTTTGCAATGTTTCCCAGTATATTATCTGTTCATTTGGATAAATTGCATGGGAGGTAATCAGTCTGTTGTATATACAAGGAGAAAATGGGACATATATATTAAACAAATAGTTATTAGGTGGGGGCACCATATTAATTCCTGCTTGTTCAAGACAAAGAGCTACATAAATATCTTCTAAGTATATATACATGACTTTTAAAGATGCATTGACAATTTTTGCAGCCAGGGTTCCAGAAAAGACATATCCAGTTCCTGAACAAAAATCAGGATAGCGCTCAGCTGAGTAGACTTCCTTGGGCATGTACCATTTGCTTTCTTTATTTCGATGAGGCTGACCATTTCTCATAAGATAGCCAGTGAAATACTACTGTGAAGGAGGCATAAGTGGTCTTAGGAGACTTTGTATTAAATATTCTGTATTAACAAAAACATCACTGTTTTCATGACACAATTTGCACCACCACAGTAGGTGGCAACCCACTTCAAGCCCATTATGGTTTTAAGAGTTAGGTTCTTGTAACCTTGTGTCCAGAAAGTCTTGTTGAATGATGTCATGATATTGACTGCTTTCCCGCAGTACGGCTTCATTTTGTTCTTTGTCGTTAATACCCAACATAAATAAGCGAACAACTTTTATTCCTGGAACCACAGATTCATTTCCCCAGGTTTTCCTGACGGCTCCCCTGTGCTGCTTTTCATCGGCTTTGGTTGCTATTAATAGTATTAAGAAAGGAGTTCTTTCATTACATTTATCTCTTTCGTTAACAACAAACCTACAGGGTTGAGTATCATTCATTTCAGTAGCAAATGGTGCCGCATTTACAGTTAGTCCCCCTATCTTCCTGTTTAGCAAGAATTGTCTGAAGCTGGAAACATTGCTTCTCAGGAAAATGTTTTCTTTTGCTGTCTCAGGTTTCTCATATCCTTTGGCAGGAAATGGAAATCTTTCCATTAAATTCAAGACAGTGTTTTCTTTAATTTTGATTTTTGCTAAAACAGCAAAGTAATTAAGAGTCATAGGAATGAAAAACAAATATATCCCTAGAAAACAGATGGAGTCAATCAAGAAAATACACATCTTGGAGCACCTCCAAGAAATGGGAAAATATCTTCCATAGCAGGTCATGTTGGTGGTTTTCAAACTGATGCAGAACAAACTGCTTTTAGTCACACTGACATCTGAAGAAGAGGGTTTTGCTTGCAGCTGATTGGTTTCCTCCATGACAAGGTCAGATGACCAAATCACTTCCATAATATTGATTCTTTAGGGTTCTTTTAATTAAAAATGTCCCCTAATTTACATCCAGATGTAATGTAGATTGGTCATTTTCTTGTCAAAAGAGCTGGTATCCTATGTTTGGACTTTACTGATGCCTTCATTTTTCAACTTTTCTTTATGAGGATAATACAAATACAAAATTATAAACAAAACACTTATTGCCCAATGCAATTTATCCCAAACTTTACAAAACTGGTCAACTTTTATAATATGAAAAACAAATCGCTGCAATGCAATTTCAGTTATATCTAAAATATAACTCCAAATGTTTTCCATATCCTATGTGTCTTTCCATTAAAAGTGTGACTTTAACATTAATGGAATTATTCTTTTATACTGAGAGAAGAGACCCATAACAAGCAAATATTTATGAAGAATACAGAGCACATTCTATTTTAATTATGTATGTTTATGAAACATGCTAAAATGAACCATATTTGCAGTAACAACAACATCTTGACGTACAGATGTTTTATCTATCTGTATCAATCATAGGTCAATCTAATTACTGAAGCTCATCACCACCCTGCAGGTGAAAACAACTGTACCTTCAATTTTAGTTATAATTTGTAAGTGTTTATCTTTTTTTTTATGTTGTTGTATTTTTAAGTAAAGCTGGGTGAAGTTTTGCATTTGAATAATTTGCTCACCAAAACAAGTTGGGTCATACAAGGGTCAGGTCTACTTTGGTTAATTGTTTTGGATGAATAAAAAACCTGGAAAAAGTTTGCTTTGGCACTTCTGAAACAAAATGTTTTGACTGTTCTTTTCAGTAAGCTTTTTCTTTTCAGAATTTCACTGAATTGTATTAAAAACCACATATAAAAGGAGGTTAAAAACAGCACAAATTAAATATTTCATTTTGGGTTGAACAAAATGTTTCCTTTGACCTGAAACTTTTTTTAAGTCTTTAATTTAGTTGGGAAGAACGAAAAAAAATAATTTTGTGTTGTATTGACCCAAACAGTATTCTCTCTTCTTTTTTGGTTCAAGCCACCAAACTGAAAAATTGGCTACTCTCTCAGTTCTGCTTTTATGTGAATTTTGAGATCATGAAAGGTGCTAAATACTGAAAGGACTAGAGCTACGTAAATGACTTAGGTAGTCAGATAGAAGTCCTCTATCCACAGGCCTTGGAGATCATGGGCAGTGCAGATTCTATCGCCTCTCTACGCCTTAATTCCAGATGGACAGCCTCTAAGGCTTGAGCATAATTCTGTGTCCATTCTGCAGTATGTAGGGGTCAAACTCCAGTTTCTTCCCCCGCCCCAAAGGATACAAAAACATATCTCTAGAATCAAAAAGCTTTGTAGATACATAGTTTGCAGTGCACTGGAAAATTATTACAGCAAAGGATGTGGCATGGGGGAAAGCTAGGCATATTACCTGTATTGAACTGCCTTTCACAAACTGAAAGGGCAGAAAGCCTGTGGGCTGCACGAGATTAATTTTGTTGAAATAAATTAGTGCTCAGGTTGTATGTTCTCCTCACAGAAAGTCAGGCTATGCAGAGAGGAGATGCATAATGAAAGTCAGCACTGGTGCCAGCAAAGGTTCAGTAAAGGAGACAGACTGGGTCCCTACAATGGGATCCCCCAGGACTGGCCAGAAGGAGTAGCAGAACTCAGTCTAGTATACCACAATCATCAGGAAGCCTGGTTCAGAATAATCCAGAATGAAGTAAGGGGGTAAATCCTATCCCATTGACAATAGACCAAATTACCCCTGTTTTTAGCTCAGAATGCATGTACTTTGTATTATTTATTATTCCCATCATAGTAGAGAATTCTGCCTCTCCTTCTAGAAGCATGTGATCCTAACTCTCTGCTGAGACCTCTATCAAGTTTAACAGTTTTGACGGTTGCTTTTTTATGCTATGACTTCATTCACAGATTTTAAGTCCAGAAGGGACTATTATGAGCATCTAGTCTGATCTCCTGCATAACAGGCCATAGAACCTTATCCAATAATTCCTGCATCAAGCCCATAATTTCTATTTGAGGTAAAGCATCTTCCAGCAATATATCCAGTTGTGATTTTACAACTTTAAGTGAGAGAATTATTCATATCCCTAGGTAAATTGTTCCAATGGTTAAGTAGTTTCAGCTTCAGCTCCCAACCATTTGCTTTAACATTAATTCATTAGGAATTGTCAACACCAAATCATTTCACACTGAAAGCCATCAAAGAGGAACCATGGATTTTATATTGCCCCTTACCTTATTCAGAAAAAAACAAACAGAAAATGAAATTCTTCTTTTTCTATTGGCGAAACCCAGAGCATCAGAAAGAAAAACAATGATACCAAATGAAGGTTCTGCCAAAAGTCATCCTTCTGGAGAGTTGACCATTTTTTCCTGGGGAAAAAACAAAAAACAAAGCAAAACAAAACAAAAAACCCAAATAAAGCTTTTAAAAAATAAAATAAATCAGACATCATCTTATTTTATAAAGATCCAAAAAATAATTTAAAAACTGGCAGCTGGTCAGCCATCAATGATACAGAAGAAGTTAAAATTTTAGGATAGTGCTTGTTTCTTATTGGCTAAAGTATAGAACAAGTACAGAATAAAAATCCACACAGTTCTCACCATTTTGGATTTCTTACCAAAACCCTATCAAGTTTCCACTTTGCCATCTTATTTATTCATTGTAAAGCAGCTTGTCAGAGAGTTGCTTAAAAGGAGATTTTTTTAAATAAAATAACTTAAGTTTCCTCTGAGCAAATAAGGAATCCTAGGAGCTCTTTTAGAATAAAAAAACCCCAACAACAACAACATACAATTTTAGAGCAATGTTTCCAAGACTAGGTGCCTGAAGCAATATTACAAAGCTCATATTCAAAAAGCATGAGTTAGGTTTCCAATAGTCATGAGATAAAAAAATAATACTTGTGGAGTTTTTTTTTATTTGACATCTGACTTTTGCTCCTTCAGGGTTCACATTTTCCAGCATTTTCCCACAACCATGGAAAGAAGGGTAGAAGAAACTTGCTTAAATAAAATAATAAAATAAACAAACATTTTAAAAAAATGGAAGCTGAGATTCTGCTGTGTTCCCATGATTCCAAGGCTGAGGCACTTAAGAACACACCAGATATTGTTAGATTTTAACATGGTAAAGTTGCAAAAGTTGACAACTCTGTTAAACTTAGACTCCAAAATCCATATTTAAGACTTTCAATTCAAATGGTCTAATTTTCAACCATGTACCCTCTCTTTTTCATCAGCAGTACCCTTTGAAAAGTCAGACCACTTTTATATAGAGCCCAAAATATGGATTTAGGAGCCTAAATTGAGGCACCCAGAGTTGAAAGGCTTTACGGTTATTTTAGAAAAAATACACTTGTGTTGTACATATGAAAGACAGTAATTACACACCTAAATAGATACACAGTTGCACTTGTCTGTCCTTCAATATTTTAAATAAGTGGTGCTTACTACCAAGGAAATTACTGTATAAATAATTTGAAGGGCAGAAATTATTGGGTGGACGTATGGGTGGTCTCATCTAGTTAAGTACACAAGATCCATTTTCAACATGATGAACCATGGAACAAGGCACCATGGGTCAGCTGATAGGCCACTGAAGTGGAAAAAAGGACACCTAGACTCGATTCCTGGCTCTGACCTGCTGTATGATCTTGGGCAAGTAGTTAATATCTAATACTTCAGAGGAAGTTGAATTCCTTTGTAAAATGCACTAGGCCATTTTTCTCAGTGCTGAATATGGGAAGGGGATCATATGGTAGATTGCAAATCCGGTAGCAAAGGTTTTTAATATATCAATCTCATGTGCCAGATCTTTTGATATTCTGGGACCGAGATTATCTAGTCCTCTTAATTTGAGCATATTAAACCCTATGGAGTTTTGCTTCCACCTGGGATGTGGTAATTTCCATGTCTATACAATCATTCCCATTAGCCATCCTGCCTTTGCTCCCATGTTCTGCACTGTCATCCTTATTGAAAACTGAGGAATAATATTAATTTAGTTTTTGGGCCATAGATAGTTCATCGTTAATCTCTTCCCTATTCTTGCTGCATAGCAGCCTTGCTTCTGTCACTAGACAGATAGAACCCCTTTTACAATCCTTCTCCAAAACGATTTTGACCTAAACCAGTTCTGTTTTATCCTTTGCATCATTTATTTCTTTATAGTCTACTGCATTATTGATGTACAACTCTATCCACCAGCTTTATCTTTATTTCTCTATCTCCTGAAAAGCACATAACTTTCAGTACCTGTGTTTCAGTCATGATTGCAATTCCACTAAGGTTTGGTTATCCCTATAGTATCTTTCTTCACCAGTAGTTCTAGTTCTTCCATTTTGCTGTTTAGGCTCCTCACATCAGTGTACAAGCATCTAAATTGTTTCTATCTGACAACCCGATTCCCTAATTTTTGAAAAATCAAGTTCATCTCATTTGCCACCAGTCTTTCTATTTTTTATACCAAATAATTTCACACAGTCCTCTCGGAGGGTTGTTTATGTGCATAAACCACACTGGTGCTCACATTTACAGAAACATTTATGATCCAAATCAAAAATCCCCAAAGCACAACAATGGCTAAAAATTGCAAGCCCAAAAAGATTAGCCCAAGTCAAATTCTGCTCTCTCATCCTGAGAAGACACAGAAGAAGTGACCACAAAAGGTACAGTACAACACAGAATTCTGAAAAAAAGGGTGTTTGTGGGGGAGGCTTTAGCAATCTGGTTACTAGACAGTAATTAGACAGTAAGACTGCAGTCACTTATAGGAATTATTACGATGTGACAGATTATGAATAATTAATAATTATAGGCATGCTCATGGAGACATGGAATGCCGCCTCTGGGTAATAGGCAGGTCTTAATCTTGTTATGATCACTGGCGAAATATGGTTTTGTATCTGACATGTTACATAAACATGGGACATAAAATCCCCAACCCAGCTCCCTATTTTTTGGGTGCTCTTGGGTTCCTGAACTGGTGTCAAATGGATCCATGGCCTTTTGAGGTGTTCTATTAATTTTGTATTCTTCTCTTTTTTCCTTCTCAGTGCTTTAAATATGCAATACCACCTTATTGGCTTAAAGATTTAGCTGAATTTATTTTTTTGGTGCTCTGCTATTATAATAATTAGTGGAACCGTATGGTTTTTATATACAGGTATAATTGAATATATCTATTTGATTCACAAATCACGCCAAACTCATAATGAAAGAAGTGTTCCATGGGAGAAATTTCTGTGTAGCTCACTTTGGAAAAGAATCTGTGAAAAATTCATAAATAGTGTAAGTATGTGATTATTAATAAATATCATAAGCATGGATAGTTATAGTTTCATTATTGACCTGGCTATAGAATGGAACTTTATACGTTTTGCTATACAGGCAAGGATGCCATAGTGGAGAAATGGTTTTGAAGTCACAGAATCACTGACAGTTTTCATACAAGTGTTATTTCAAACATCAAGCCCTTCTAAGCACTGCAGGTTGGACAGATTTCAAGGATTTTTGTTTGGAATATAAAAAAACAGTATGTCCACGCCATGAACAAGACTGGAAATATTTTAAGACAGCTTATGTTTGAAAAATACATGGTCTCAGGAGCACTGCCCGTAAGCCACAGGCGTGCCCAGCATAAATAGAACTGGTGGGATGAAGGAATGGCTCTGTGTCCATAATGCATTCATCCACGTTGCACTTATCCATCTGATTTATGTTTTACAACAGAAGCTGATTCAGAGGTAAGTGAACAGATTTGAAATCTCTAGGTAAAATATCATTATGTGCACAAGTTTAACAGGGGATTCTAAGATGAAAGTTTAAAGTTGTGAATGCTGGCACAAAATTTTAAAAAGCTCTCATATCATGTATATTTCAGTTCTCACCCAGTTACAGAACCAAAAAAAAAAAAATGTTTCTTGACTATAGCAGTGCTTCACCTAACAAGAACTGCTAAATGGAGTGATACAAAATTATAAGAAGCTGGAGCAAGCAACAAGAACATGAGGCATCATGAGGGAACCTCCAAACGTGAGGACATTTGGCTGAAATCTGACCCAAAGCTTTGAATCTTCATCCGTTCCTCCAAATATTTTGTTTTGAAGTTAACTCATCACTGCTGGTGGCAAATGAAAAAGAAATGGCTGTGACACAAAAGGCAGGAAGGTCACAAAATGGAGAAGGACTCAGGCAGCGTGAGAGTGGTCAGATATCAAGACGGTTTTCAGATCTTGTGTGGAAAATAGCAATAAGCGGTGACACTGTCACAGGGCTACAATTCCAAGGGTTCCACCGGTTACCAACACTTTCTGAGCTTTGCTTTTGTCATACACCATGTTCCTAAAAGTCTCAGTGGGAACAGACAAGTAATTAAAGGTTGCCAATTATGTAGATTGTTAGTATGTTATATTTTAGTGTTGTATTTCATTGGAGTTTTTTGTTGTTTTTTGCGGGTGGTGGTGGGAAGAGATGTCTCTTGGAATTGCCTGTTGCACTTTACTGAGCAAATTAAGGGGAAAATAACAGTTTCTGAACAGTAAACATACATTATGTTTTCTTTAGATTAATCACATGTACATTGTGTTGAAATGTGTACTTAAAATAATTCAGCTAGCATGTAATTGTATTAATCTGAATGTTCTATGACTGGGTATTTGTAAGTGAACTGAAAGAAATCATTGGTTTTAACACAAAAGAAGATGAATATAACTAAAAATTAGGAAGATTTTGTTGGTAGTGTATCTTTGTATGTAATTTGTATAGGGGATCATTGCTACCAGAAGCAGGATCTTTAACATTAGCTGTTGTATGACAGTGTAGATAGCAACTGCAAGAAGAAAATATAACCAAGGATAATAAACAAGCTAACAATCATACAGATAGTACTGAAAGCATTTTTTAGTATAATAGCTTTGCAAGCTAACTTTTATGCTTTACTGGATGGTTTCATTTTCAACAATTATTTTTTACACCAATATGACACCCTTTGTTCTTTCTTTTTCCTGTTTCTTCCAATGCTTCACTTACCTTATAGCTTCCTCCACTTTATTACACATTACAGAGCCTGATGAAAATATTGCATCTTTTCTTAATATAGTGTAGTGAGACCCTCTGAAAACTGGTGATTATGACTGACTGAAATATTAAATTACAAATACAGAGCAACTGTAATACCAAAAGTGCCAATTTATTCCCACTAAATTAATGAAAAAAGCAAGCATTGAGCCATATATCTGAATGACAGGAGGAAAACAAAACTAATTCAATTTGCAGGTATTCTTCTTAGAGTAACTCATATTCTTCACCAGAGAACATTACTATCATCATCTTATCTAAACAGATCCATTGTGTTGGGCAACATACACGCACAGAGTAGCGCACAGGGCTCATAGGGAATTTTCTCTACATGAATTTCTGATGGAAAAAGCCTTTTCCTTTTTGAAAAAATGAAATTTTCAGTGGGAACATTTCAAATTTTCAGAACATTTTTTTATTTTTTGTCAGAAAAAATGAAATGGCGGCTTCCTGGCTGCGTACAAAAGGTGAAATTGATAAAGAGCTTGCAAGAGGACACCTGACATGCTGAGAAATTCCACTTTAGTTCTCCTGTTTTTTTTCAGAATTTCTGATTGGCAAAAATAATAATAATTGAGGTTTTTACTTTTCATTCTGAAGCAGGGCAATTCCCCCCCCCCCAACATTTTCCACAGGACATACGTTCCATTTTCAGGCCAGTTCTACAAACAATCCTTGCCCTGAAGAACTTGGAATCTAAATAGACAAAACAAAAACAGGTTGAGGGGATGGGTAATTACACCCAAACAGAGTGAACAATGTGATGGAAGCAAACGGGGAAAGATGTTTTCCCCCCAGTATTTCCAAATGTTTCACTAATATTGTAGAAGACAACAAATCTGACCATGACATGGTGTACCACAAAGTCTCCAAATGAGAGATTAAAAACAAATAAACAAAAAAGCATCACCTTACTGTAGTTTGATATTAAAGTAGAAAATGCAAAAGTACCACCTAAACTAAGGGCATTGTTAGAATTCTGGAATTAGAAGATTCATACCTTCTGCCCTCCCAAAAGATTTCCCACCCAACTACTGATCCAGGCAAATACTATTTTCCTGTGCGATCAGAAAAGGTCACAGTATGAGGGAAAATAGCATGCAAAGAAATCTAGATGAAATGTTTGTTACAAAACAGTTTGGCAAAAGTTGGCCATTTTTCAATTAGAAAATTTTCAAGTAAAAAACCCCCAAACAACTCTGATATGTATTAAAAGAGCTAGGATTTTTTTTATTATTTTTTATTTTTGTAATTCCACCAGTTTGAAGAATTTCAGCCTATTGGTTTGTTCGCAGTATTTTATTTTTGTTTGTTTGTTTGTTTGTTTGTTTGTTTGTTTGTTTGTTTGTTTGTTTGTTTGTTTGTTTGTTTGTTTGTTTGTTTGTTTGTTTGTTTGTTTGTTTGTTTGTTTGTTTGTTTGTTTGTTTGTTTGTTTGTTTGTTTGTTTGTTTGTTTGTTTGTTTGTTTGTTTGTTTGTTTGTTTGTTTGTTTGTTTGTATGTATGTTTGTTTGTTACTAGCACTATACAATTTATGACTGAATTTGTGTTTCTCTGCCAAAACAAAAGTACTAAGTAACTACATTTCAGATTTTTTGAGATTAAATTATTGTTGTTTGTGGATATTCCTACAAAGAATTCATATGAATGTCCAAAAGCAAAATTAATGAAGGGTTCACAAACATGGTGAACCAAAACTTGGTACTTAGTTTGTGAAACAGTTCATGAATAATTTTCATCACTATTTGCCTACTTTTACATGCAAGTATATTAAGAAACAGCAAAACCATATAGCAAACTGCATGTTATACTCCTTATACGTATATAAATTATCACCTCAAAATATGATTTGCAATTTTTCTATTAGTAAATTGCTTTAGTTATGTGAGTTGACAATGGATATTTTTTCTTTGTGCTCTTCCTGATCACGCTGAACCTGCTCGGTATAATTGTCTTTTGCTTACCTTGTTTTTATACCAGTGTAACTTTTTTGGATGAAAGCCTGGGCCTATTGAAGAGATAATGGCAAATACCTAGAACACATTCCTTAAAGCAGCTTAGAACATTCACATTTCACAGTATGATAAATAATTACATGATTGGATACAGCATTCATGCTGCTGAGCAAGGCTGTATTCATATTTGCAAATATTCACTGTACTTTACACTTTGCACTTTTGACTCTTAACATGTCGGGCAGATAGACTCAGCACCAGCTCTGTCTGTCTATTAAAATCCTTCACAGAAAGAACACTACTAAAATGCATTTTGAAAACAAGAAACTTTCTTATTTACGTAGATTCACACGGTAGCATAAGCCGATTTAGAGCTCATGCAAGTTTACCCTTCTGAATGAGGACTTACACTCCCAATTCCTTAGAGCACTAGTTAATGATAATCTAAACTAGCAAAAGAGATATGGGAGTGTTTTTTTTTTAATCTATCAAGGTTGATTTTTTTTCACGAGTGGGTGTGACCTGCAAGTTAAAGAAACTTATATTCCATTTTGATAACGCTTTGTTTCCTTGTTTGTTCAATGCCTGAAATAAGAGAGAGGTTAAAGTTTAGTTGAATCTCGCTTATCTAAGGAATCTGTACTTCCCTAATGTTATCTTTGTTCTGTTATAGTTGATACTAAAAAATTGTAGAGCTGGTTTTCTGTGGAATTTAGAATTTTTCACACTGCTAAATTTTCAGGTTTTTTTTTTTAAATCCAAGCTGGAAAATTTAAGATTGCTTTCACTGTGATGTCAATGTAACAATCAGTGAAATTAGAACAGAAATTGAACCCAAGATCTAGTAGGGTACTTAAATTCATGTTTAACTTCAATGGGAATATTCACATACTTGTAGTTAAGAAACTGCTTCCTGTTTATTTGTATTAGGGCTTTAATATACAATTGTAGGAGCTTTGTTGTTGTTTTTTTCCCAGGAAACTGCGCAAGGACACACTCCTGCTCCCATTGAGTTCATTACAATCAGTTGGGGATCAGAGTGTAGAATTACAGTGTAATACATGAGATGACAGAATATTAAAGATGTAGTGGGAAAGATCAGATATAGGATACATACTATACTGAAGAGTTGTCAACTAGATTTCAGAATTGCGGAGAACAATTTCTGTCCCTCTCTAAGGTAAGTGTTTATCAGGAGTGAGATCTAGAAGCCAGAAAAGTGAATTGAATTTCCTTTCATGTTCCTTTGAATATCATACAACTAAAATGGCTGAATACAGGGGTAATGGAGGATACTGCAATATTTGAGTAGAGCTGAGCTACTAGCAGAAAAGCATTCTGCAAATTCAAATACAGAATTTTGATTTTATTATAGATGTGACCCTTTGGCATTTGCTTTACATCGACCTTACAGTACTTGATCTTTACTAGCATAAATACTATGAAAAGTAAAGGTTAAGCTTGAATATTCATCAGAAGTTGATTTCTAATTGTGTAGTCAGTTGTAAAATTGGCAGGTCATGCAATGTCAATTAGTTATAGTACCTAGGTCATCCAAATATTAAACAGAAATGATAATTTGTGACTAATGTAATGAAAAAACACAGCATGAATTGCAAATACATACAATGAATGGAATTATATGGCATTAAATCATAACAAAAAGTTTAATTTTATTTAAAGCTTTTAAAACACAAAACACACTATAGTCATGGAATTATGTTACAAAATATGAAAAACAAATATACCCAATTTCTAGGTAAAGTCACTACTCAACCAGCCAACCAACCACACACACAAATCAGTTCAGTAATTCAATTTCTGATTGATTCCATTAAAATTAGATTCTTAAAAGTTCAGGATAGTCATTCTTTTCTCCACACTACACTTGTGGACAACTACTCCATTATTAGCTTTTGACCTACAATATAGACATAGGAAGTTGTAGATGATTGGAAAAAATCAATACCTAATCTGCATAAACTTGTTAGATAAGAGGAGGACACCCGTCAAGTTAAATCTAGATCTGAATTCACATTTCTTCATAATTCAGATCCACAGCTCTGCTTTGTATTTATCTCTAGCACTCAATACAGCATGAATGCTAGGAATGTGTTTGGGAGAAATAGGAATGACCCAAGCCTAAAGCTGTGCAAAGGATGGAAGTTCCATTTTGTGAAGGATTTTGAAGTGTCACAATTTGGCTTTGCTCTGAATAGGCATGAAAGCAGACATTTTATAAGCTCTCCATGAAGAGAAATTCTGGAAAAAAAAGTTTCTGACTGATCAAAATGCTTTGCTTCTATTTAGACTGCTTAAATGTTGCATTACATTATAACAGATAATATAATACATTTTAAAAAATCAAAATGAAAAAATCAAAATCTTTCATTATAAAAATGTCAAACTGTGATGTTTCAATATTGCTGGGATTCCCCCCCAGAATTCTATGAAATGAAAGTCTATTGAAAGTGACCTGATTTCAAAAAGCAGTTTTTGAATTTCAATTAGGACAGACTATGGTTCCAGCAAAATCTCCCCCAAGGGGTGGAGGGACAAGACAAGAAGTTTTTCATGGGGAGCAGGTTTTCTCCTCACTTTTTAAAGTGACTACAGCTTTAACCTTTCCCATGTCCGGCAGGACTGCAATAGCGAGCAGGTAGCAGAGATATTTTGGGGACCTGTACCTTTTAACAAGAGGAACTGTCTCCCTTCCCCACCACACACATACACGTTTCTCTTCAGTCCAAGCCCTGGCCACTTCAGTGCTGTCTCGCTTTATAGTTTCTCCCACTGTACCTAGTTCTGTTCATTGCAGATGTCAGTCATTCCCTCTCATGCAGTATTTTTTCATTTCCTATTTTGGAAGCAGCAGGTTTTTTGGCCAGAGCAGTGATGTACTTCAAGGTGTTTCATGTGGACGAAGCTGCTGTAGATGGGGTGCATCACTGCTGCACAGGTGCCTCATCTTGCTGAGGCGAGCAGCAACTTGACCAGTTTTATAGTGAGTCAATGGCTGAGTTAAGGAGAATCCAGCCATCCTCATGCCTGGTCTAGCAAGAGCTCATTGCATTGTGCATCATCCTCTCTTGTACATTCCACTGCTCAGGTGGACAAGGACTATCATATGTGGAGCCCAATGTGGCCTCCAGACTCAGTTATCACCTAGATATGTGGTGCACGGAAACTGGGTACTGGCCTGTGCTGCTCCCTGGAGCCAAGCACCCTGTCCACAGTACATGTTGGACCTGCAGGCTGAATTGAACATCTGTTCTGGCATGACTGAGGGATGGCCAAGACAAATTTGAAAGGCATTGTGATTGGGTAGCTGGAGGTGTCCATGCATAACTTGAAATGTCATCATCAAACATGCAATTCATCCAGACCACCATCCATGAGTGCCAGTGTAACCCACACACCTCCTGCGGTGTTCTGTCCCATCTATTGGCACTGAGACACTTAAGGAGAGAGAGAAAATGAGTCTGCTCTACAGCTTTAGCTAACAGGCAGTTGGCTTTTAGCTCATGTGATAGAGGCTCATGCACTAAGCTCCAAAGGCCCCAGGTTCGATCCCATCTGCCAGTGTTACACCAGCACCAGTTCAGGGACCAGCACTGGAATTGCTCCCACATAGAGACCAAGATTCCCTATTGGGTCATCATCTTCAGCTCAGGTAAGGCTGGAAATCCTTCCTCCTCCTCATTTGCTCAGGGAAATGCTTCTCACAGTCACTCCCTCACCACAGCAAAACCACAAGAGCCAGGTCCTACACCAGGAACCATGTGGGTGGCTCTTACACTTGCGCAGTGCAGGGCAGCTGCAGTCCTAAGACCCTTAAATCACTGATCAGTCCAGACAGGCCACAACTTAAGGAACCTCAGTGAGGGGATATTAGGGGGCACAGGCTAGGAGCCAGAGCTATAGAGCTCCTGGGAGCTAGATAGCCGGAGGGAACTATAGAATTTATCTGTGTCCAGCAGCCCCAATATAGAATCTGCTTTATATTCACAACAGCCGAGCCCTATCTCTTCTCCCAAGTGTCTTGGTCTGTGCTTTTTCTTTTATAAGCTCCATGTATGCCTGTCATTCCAGATGATCCCAAAGTTCTTTCCAAATTCCAAGCCAATTTCTGCATCTTCCACTCAACCAGTACTTTCAGTGGCCGTGATGGAAGTTTCTCCTGAAAAGGGGCATTCTGGTTTGTCCCAGGATGCACTTTGTTCACCTATGAAATGCAACCAGCTCTGGGGTGAGATGTGGCTCCTGATCAGCAGTAACAGCACTTTACTTTAGCAATTTAGGACAGGATGTGAACAGGAATTTTGTTATCCAATAGGAGGAGTGTATGTGGGAGGGACAATTTAGGGGTACTGAATGTAATTCTCCACACTGGAATTTGGCCAGGACAATGGGATGAACACAGACACCTGTCTGGAGAAATCTCCAGTGGGTCCACATGCAGCAGCCCATCTGCCTAGTAATACCAGAAACAGTGGGAACTTCATAAAGTTCTGCGTCTAAATAGAAAAAAGAATTCTGGGTAGATATAAAATGTCAAAGAAAAATACACCTGGATAATGCCTATTTGTGGCAATCCTGGTAAAGCCTTTTGTACTTTGGGTCAATGGGAATTCATTATTGACCATGGAGGCAAAACTGACTTAAGGCAGCATGCAGCAAATGATGGATACAAGAAAAAAAACACAGGTCAAAGGTCTGAAATATTAACAAATTCTTTGTCTCTTCAAACATTGAAAGTGACAAAATTGCAGCATGTGAAATTGCAACCATTTATCACATAGTTAACCACAGCATTATTGGCACACTCCATGCTGTTGTAGCTAAGCTTGTTAGTGAAATGGTTCACAATTCAAACATTGCTAACAAATTGCCTTGTGCAAGAACAAAGCAAGAGCTATTAGGCACCACTGTTTTGCCCCCAAAATCTGTGAGGGATTGTTTACAGAATTAAGTAACATCACCACCAGAAAAACCCATGTATTTCTTTGTATCAATTAATGCCTCAAAAAATGTAAATCAATTACAAATCAATGTACTTGGTGTACAAATGTACAAATCAATGTACAAATCAGATGGCATCCAGTACTAGTTGCTTGACTTATGACGACTATGATGAATCTGCAAGTGGCATACATCATGCTATAAAGAACTGCCTAGAGAAACACCAGATAACGTTAATTGTATTACCTCATACTCGAGGGCAAATATGAACATTGGCAAACAATTCAATATTTCTGTTATGTACCAAAAATGACCACATTCTGAAGGCCAACTGCCTGACATACATAATCCACAATACTTACAAACATGCAAGTGATCACCTGTCAGTTGACACAAATGATTGTGTTAAAAATTTACAACCATTTGTGTGTGTTCACACAGGTCAGAAGTGGAGGGGGTTTTTGAGTTTGTTCAAACTGAATGGAAAGTAGTACAGTAAAATGTGAGTACATGGCAATTGACCAACTTTTGAGAAAGTGGCCAGAGATTAGAGCCTACTTCAAATAACTAAGGGAGTCTTGCCCAGCAACTTTAAAGAAGATTTGCACCAGAAATAGTATCTATACTGGCATTGTGGACATTTACATGTGGAAAAAACACAATGCAGTTTCTGTCTTCAACAAACTTGTGAAGAAGTTGGAGGAATCCTAGCTATGAATTACTTGTGTGCAAGCAGAGATGTACCTTTTTAAGATGAACATACTAAACCAGAAAGATGATTTTTTAATTCCAAGCCAAACTGATGGAAAAGCTATTTCCACAACAAAAAGTGAAGGTAAAACAAGGCTTTATTAAGTTTTATGACAAAGCTTTTGACAATTGGATTGATTTCTCTTCTGACAATATAATGATGAAGCTGAAACCCATCAGACTCTCTGGGAAGCTTAGTTTCTCAGACCTTGAGAATGTAACTAGCACTCAAAATTAAGGAAAGCAAACACTGATCACCTCTATGAGGAATGTACACCAGATGAGATGCCATTGATACTTAAAATTTCAGTTCTTGATGTATGTCAGTGAAAAGTGGATGGATGTGTTTCAGAAGCGTGGATATGAAATTCTGAAAAACTTGTTTCAAACGGTGTGCTTTCTATTTACTGTACCAGAATGAAATGCATTTGTAGAGAGGATTTTTGTTCTTATTGTGGAATAAATGATCTGACAATGGAACAGATAGCATAGATTTAATTAACGCAGCATAGATTTACTTAAAAGCAAAATCAAAATTTGCATAAACTTCCAGTTATCTTCAAAAGATTTCTTCATCTCCATACAACAGGCTCAGGAGTTGCGGCAAAAAGCAGCAAGAAATACTCCCGGCAAACATAGGTGAGTACAGCTTATTAATTATATAATTATTATTAGTAGGCTCCCCACACCTCAAGTTGCAAAGGTCACCATCTCTGAGGGTGGGGCCAGAAATCACTACCTCTTCAGGTGGTTGTGGGTGGAAATCTGTCCCTTATTTTTTAAATATAAAGTTGGGAACCCTATTCTCCACATGCCCTTATCAGAGCAATACCTCCCCCTGACAAGCGTTGAGTCCATTGTACAAAAAACAAAAAGACTGACCGGTGTCAGTAGTGAGCTCCTGGCTCTCTAGGTCTCCAGAGCACAAGGCTTGAATCAGCATTTGAACTTTTGGGTGCTTATCCTAAGTAACACTCCATCACGAGGCACAACTCTCCAACTGTGTAACAACCAGAACTAAGGTCCAGCTCCTCGTCTGGTATAAACCAGGGTAGCTTCAACAACTCCCAGTTTCACTTACCACAATGTTCAGCAGCAGCCTATGCTTTAAAAGATTTGCCTGCATGTTCTTCCCTTGTCTCTTTCACCCCCTTCTGCTCCCTAAATTCCACCAAACTTGACACCTCACAGCCCTCTGTGTTTTCTTATCAACTACCCATCTCTGTTCCTTTGGCACACTGAATCCTGTGCTTGTAATAAACTTTCCCAAGCTGCCCTTGCCTGGAAGTTATCGTGAAGTCCTCAAGTCCTAATGGCCACATCTGTGCAAATTTATGTCTTGTTTGTAGCTAGACTTAGTAGTGGGAAAAATCTTTGTGGAAAATTGATGACAATTTTTCTTCTTCATTTTAGTTAATTTTTAGCAATAAATTTAAATTTTCCATCAAAAAACTAAAAACTTCAAAAAACCACCCTATATTTTTAAGTTTTCTGACCAAAAAATTGATGATTTTGTGGAAAGCAAACATTTTACACACACACACACGCTTTTGACGAAAACCCAATTTTTCACTGAAAAAAGTTTTCACAGAAAATTTTCAATGAGTCCTATTTATGTGTCTCTATCTGTGCTTTAGAAGCTGATCTGTATCTCACTTCCATTGAAGAGAGTTTTGCTCTTAGTTTCACTGGGTGCATGATTATGTAACCCTTCTGCCAGGTGCAGTTGGCAGCAACCAGGGTTGGATTCAATATCTAGGTGTTCACCTTAACAATACAAAATAGATCTGGCTCAAGCCCCTCACTCGTAATCTGGGAACATTTAGCACTACCCTGGGCACCTCTAAGTGGCAATACTTTCCTACTGAGTCTGTGTATAACAAAAGAGAATTTTTAATAAAAGGGGAAAGGGGACCCAATGTTAATTTGGGAGAACACCACTCCACAGTGTGTTGGGCAGTGTCCTTTGCCTCAGTTTCTTGCAATGTGAAACAAATGTCACTTTGCATATTGATCCCTTCTCTCTCTGCTGTACCCAACTCACAGTTGGCTGTCCTCGGTTAGCAAAGACCCAAAGGTTAATGATGCATTCACAGTGGTTCATTTCCCTGGGGGCAGCATTGAGCAATGCTTCTGCCGCTGCTGCTTCTGCAACTGGATCACAGCTGCTGCTGTCACTCTACTTCCACTGACCACTTCCTCACTGCCCTTTGTGAAGTCACATTGTGAGGTTCCATCACTTAACCCAGTTGTTAATGATTTTAGCAGGTAGTGGAGAACCTCATGCCCAGTGTAGTTTCTGTGGTCTTTCACTGCAACACCGTCCCCACCAAAGGTTTAAGAGTTAGTCCCTAGACCAAGTCAGCAGTGGCATTAGCTCCAGGAATCACCTACCAGAAACAATGACTCTCAATTGAGTCTAATCAGCAGATTCTGAAGAACAGTTTCTTTTAAAAGAATCCAGAACACCCCTGCTGTAAATGAAAATGGTCTGGCAGATGGCAACATGGTGTCCAGTCCTTGAATCCATTACTAATACTCCTGCAAAGTAGTCTTGTGCATGTGTGAAGTCCTTATTCATGTGCATAGTTTCAGTGAGGTGACTTATTGGGTGAGGTCTATTTCCATAAGTAATAGTTTGCAGGAAAGCTAACAAACACTAACTATTTAAGGGGACATTAAATAACTCCTCACTTAATTCATATCTATGGGCCAAGAAGATCCCACTTATTACTGATTTTAGTACAGAGAAAGCAGGCCTATACAAAGATCATCAGGAATATGGCTAGGATCCCAGTCTCAGTATAGACCAACTACTGGAAGAAAAAGAGACTGACAGACCTTGTGAGTGAAGATGACAGGACAAGACAGATTTATCAGCCAAAGTATTACAAGAAAAGGAACTGACCTTGAAACACTGATAGAAGGTCATCTGCCCTACGGGGCTAATGATACAATGGCTTCAATACAGGGAATTCCCACCCACCTTTCCCCTTCTCCATTTTAACTGTGGCTCTATGGCCTAAACCAGTGTGGTAAAGCTAGCAGCTAGAGCTAGTTATCTGGGTTGATCAATATTCCTATGACATAACCATAATGTTATCTACTTTATATTTTCTGTTTTTACATTAGTTTTTGTTTGTTTTCCCCCAAAATGGTTGTTGGCCAAAACAGGTTATTTAAATGTTAAGGGCATGGGTAATAGTTAGGTTTAAAGAAATTTGCTGGAAAATAGTGAATGAATATATAGATGGGCAGAGGGCAAGTGGGAACCTGAGGCTGGGGGTGGGGAAGAAGGGAAGAGATATAGAATTTAATTAAGCCTGGATAAGAAAGCCTGATACGATGCTATGAAACCCTTGCTGACCCACTGTGCATAAATATGCTACCTTTATAAGTTGATCCACCAAGAGGAAGACACATTACTCTTTATATACCTTATTACAGCCTCTAAGCTTCCCTACTTGCATGCAAAGAGGAAGGAGAAAGTTATAGTTAACCAGTTGTTTGGGGTCTAGTTTTAATGAGCTATGTGTTTGTTACTAATAAGGTGAAAGATAGGAAATAGGGATGGATATAAGAGGAAAAAAGTGGAAAAGCTGTAACGATATCTGCTAATAACAATACCCTAGATTTAAAAATCAGAGTCAGTAGGGAGGGGGATTAGTACAGGGACTGTTATGTAAGGAATACAGTGTGTTTTAAGAGAGTACATGAAGTGTAGTATTTTTACATACTACAAAATTACACAGAAGGTATCTAAATACTTGTGCCCTCTGCAGCCTTCAAGATGCAGAAGCAAGGCAAGACACACCAAGTTGCCTGCAAGAAAAGCCTCAAGGGAACAACACAGTCTCCTGCCAGCACGCCTGCTGCACACCGGCCCACTGCTCCTGAGCCTCAACGAAGAAAGCCGACCTCGTAAGCTGCCATCAAGAAGCCTGCCCCCATCACCAGGCCAATGAAACGGAATGCTGCTATCAGGAAGGTGCCTGCTGCATCAGGGAACATCACCCAGGTCCTCGCCAGCAGGAGGCCCATCTCACCCTCGCATATCACCAAGAAGATCTCTATGCTGAGATGACTCAGTGCTGCCTTGCCACCTGTCCAGCACATCCCTGTCTCCAGAAGGATCAGCGCCCCACCGTGCATAGCTGCTTGAGATCCTGCCACTGGAAGGGCCAGCACTGCCCCTCAGACTGCCCTGCAAACTCCAACCACCAGAGGACCCAGCACCATGCCTCAGACCTCCCTGTGAGCTCCAGCCACTGGAGAAACTAGCCCCCCCACCACTGGAGGAACCAGCCCCGCCACCACACCAAAGAACCAGGCCTTCATCACCAGACGGACCAGCACAGCCCCAAAGTCCATCCTGCGGGACACTGCCTATGGGAGAACTCATACTGCAGCAGCAACCGCCCAGGCAGCAGCCACTCATAGAAGGACGGGCGGCACCCCAGCAACCCGCGAACCAGACCGTGTCTCTCCAACCACCAGCAATGCCACCATCCCACCAGAGATTCCACCCCAGAACCCAATTGAAGGGAATCCTGACCTACAAGAGAGATGGCAGGCCAACCACGCAGCAGACTCAAAGCCTGCACCAGATGAGGTAGAGGACCCTGAGGGCCAGCGGCTGATGGTGAGGGCTGCCACACCGTGGCAGACCGCCTGGACTGAGAAGCTACAAGCAGCAGCTTTCTTTGAGTACTTCAACCTCCTCGTAGACAGGCTGTCTACCCAAGAGCTGTCTGCAGAAATCGCTCCCAGAAGGAGTTTGAACCAGGAGGAGAATGCCCTGCCTGCCCACAGAATGCCTGTTCCGAACCACACCACCATCACCAGGGGATCCAGAAGTAGAAATGCCAGCTGCCGCTACAATCCAGCAGTGGCTTCCAGGATTCAAAAGCTGTACCAGGTGAACCGTTCCAAGGCCATAAGGGAGATCTTAGATGGGTCCTCATCCTACTGCATGATCCCGTCTGAGTGTCTCTACAGCTACTTCAATGATGTATTCGACCGCATAGCCTGGAACAATGCGCACTGCCCAGAGTGCCTCCGCCCCCTGCCCCATGTTGACAATGCAGGTGTCCTGGTTACTGACTTTATGCTCAAGGAAGTGATGGCCAGACTCTCAAAAACAAAACACACAGATCCTGGGAAAGACGGCATCCCCTACAGCCTCCTGAAAAAGCGAGACCCCAGCTGCCTGGTCCTCTCCATGCTCTTCAACCAGTGCAAGCGGTTCTGCCGGACTCCCAGCTCCTGGAATAAGGCCATGGTGGTGCTGGTGAACAAGATGGGCGAGCGGGATGACCCCAGCAACTGGAGGCCCATCTCCCTGTGCTCCACGATGTACAAGCTGTATGCCAGCTGCCTGGCGTCGAGGATCATGGAGTGGTCAGTGAGCGGGGGAGCCATCAGATCCGTCCAGAAAGGTTTCATGTCCTGTGAGGCTGCTACACACAGAACTTCGTCCTCCAAACCACCATCCAAACAGCCAGAAGGGTGCGGAGGCAGTGCGCGGTAGCGTGGCTCTACCTGACTAATGCCTTTGGGTCCATGCCCCACCACCACATCTTTGCCATGCTCCAGGAGTTTGGGATGCCAGAAAACTTCCTTTCGTGTGATCCGAGAGCTGTACGAGGGATGCAGCACCACCATCCGCTCAGTCGACGGGAAGACCGCCTAGATCCCGATCCGGAGCGGAATAAAGCAGAGCTGTCCCCTCAGCCCCATCATCTTTAACCTCAGCATGGAGCCGTTGATGCGAGTGATCTCCAAAGGCACAGATGGCTTCTACCTCCACCATGAGAGGGTGAGTGTCCTGTCTTACACAGACTACCTGGTCCTGACTGCGGACGACCCAGAAAGCCTCCGAGGTATGCTAGATGCCACCGGTCAAGGTGCTGACTAGATGGGGCTCCACTTCAATGCAAAGAATTGCGCAACTCTCCACACTGATGGCAGCAAAAGGGACTTGGTGCAGGCAATGGGGTTCAGGATCCAGGGCGAGGTCATCATCCATCTGGCAGAGGGGCAGGCATACCAGCACCTCGGCAGGTCGATGGGTTTCCATGTCCGGCAAATGCCCAAGGACACCATCCAGGAGATATTGCAGGATGCCGCCAAGATCGACGCCTCCTTGCTGGCACTGTGGCAGAAGATAAGCGCCCTGAACACCTTCCTGATCCATCCTCATCATTGTATCCACTCATACTCCATACCTGAACATAGTCATCATATGAACAACATACCCTCATATAGCAGTGTCTGTACTTGGACCTGTTAACCTTTTACCCCCAATCAGGGATATTGCAGATTATGTATTCCTTATGCCATCCGATCTTAAACCGAACTTTGCACCCTTTGATAATCTGTACGTTATTCCCTGATAACCAGAAACTTCTATGCTTAAACTCTGTACCGTTTTTTTTTTAAACATTTTAATAAAATTTTTACATACTACCAAATTACACAGAAGGTATCTAAATACATGCAGAACCCAGAATGAAATATTTAAAATATATGTGATATTGAAAAATAAATCCTAATGCCTCTGCAATTTATAGAGCTGGACCAGTATGAAATGCAGAAAAACTGTACTGATCTATTCTCCAAGCCCATCTTATTGCAGTGGGCCAAGAAAACACAAAAAAAGAAGACTAACTTTGTCCTTTATGATTTTACATGGATTGTCGATTCACAGTTAGGAAAAGCAGACTTTAAAAGAAAATAGTTAATAAAAGCCATGCTAAATTGGTCTAACTCAATCAGAATTGTTCAAGGGATTGGTATAGTTGCAGACTACAAGCATTCAGGCTGCCTGACATCCATTTCATTCAAAGATAAGTTAAAATCAACCGTGGTCTAACCCAGCTATCTCAGAAGTCTTAAAACAAATTAATTTAATTCAAAAGAACATAACATTGTTAAGACTGCAGCATATTGTTTTCAAGCTTTTGGAGTTAAGTAATTTGTATTATACAATTAACAACTTAAAGAGGGTAACAGACAGTGACTGTGAAGGTATTTAGGACATTCATTTAAAATGAGAATATATCAAATTAAAGCTCGGAAAATATTTTTAAAAATAGTAGATACCACAATTTATTCTCTTTGCACTTAGTTGCCTGTTGCATATTAATAGAAATTTCACTGGGCATATTGATTTCTAATACAATTTATTAGAATGAACTTATCTAAAAACTTACTCTTGATGAATTTTGCATGCCATACTTTGATTACGAATCTAATCATAATAGTTTAAAAAGTTGCCTGTGTTTGCTTGCAAACACAGTTTCAGAGTTAGAGGTGGTTTGGAGTCATGTTGGCTATCTAAAATGTGGCTCTGGCTTGATTTTAACACACGGTTTTATGTATGTCTGTGCATATACTGGAAAGATTTGAGAAGGAGGGCCAGCAAATTTTGGGACCAGTCTTATTTAATCTTTTTATTACTGACCTCGGCACAAAAAGTGGGAGTGTGCTAATAAAGTTGCGGATGATACAAAGCTGGGAGGTATTGCCAATTTAGAGAAGGACCAGGATATCATACAGGAAGATCTGGATGATCTTGTAAACTGGAGTAATAGTAATAGGATGAAATTTAATAGTGAGAATTGTAAGGTCATGCATTTAGGGATTAATAACAAGAATTTTAGTTATAAGATGGGGACGCATCAATTAGAAGTAACGGAGGAGGAAAAGGACCTTGGAGTATTGGTTGATCATAGGATGACTATGAGCCGCCAATGTGATATGGCTGTGAAAAAAGCGAATGCGGTCTTGGGATGCATCAGGCGAGGTATTTCCAGTAGAGATAAGGAGGTGTTAGTACCGTTATACAAGGCACTGGTGAGACCTCACCTGGAATACTGTGTGCAGTTCTGGTCTCCCATGTTTAAGAAGGATGAATTCAAACTGGAACAGGTACAGAGAAGGGAGGATGATCCGAGGAATGGAAAACGTGTCTTATGAAAGGAGACTCAAGGAGCTTGGCTTGTTTAGCCTAACTAAAAGAAGGTTGAGGGGAGATACGATTACTCTCTATAAATATATCAGAGGGATAAATACCGGAGAGGGAGAGGAATTATTTAAACTCAGGACCAATGTGGACACAAGAACAAATGGATATAAACTGGCCACCAGGAAATTTAGACTAGAAATTAGACGAAGGTTTCTAACCATCAGAGGAGTGAAGTTTTGGAATAGCCTTCCAAGGGAAGCAGTGGGGGCAAAAGATCTATCTGGCTTTAAGATTAAACTCGATAAGTTTATGGAGGAGATGGTATGATGGGATAACATGGTTTTGGTAATTAAATATTCATGGTAAATAGGCCCAATGGTCTGTGATGGGATATTAGATGGGGTGGAATCAGAGTTACCCAGGAAAGAATTTTCTGTAGTATCTGGCTTATGAATCTTGCCCATATGCTCAGGGCTTAGCTGATCGCCATATTTGGGATCGGGAAGGAATTTTCCTCCAGGGCAGATTGGAAGAGGCTCTGGAGGTTTTTCGCCTTCCTCTGTAGCATGGGGCATGGGTCACTTGCTGGAGGATTCTCTGCTCCTTGAAGTCTTTAAACTACGATTTGAGGACTTCAATAGCACAGATATAGGTGTGAGGTTTTTTGCAGGAGTGGTGAGTGAAATTCTGTGGCCTGCGTTGTGCAGGAGGTCAGATTAGATGATCATAAGGGTCCCTTCTGACCTAAATATCTATGAAAAAAAATGATCCAGGAGATGGAAAACAAGGCTTATGGATGTGAGACTTAAAGAGTTCAACTTACTCAGCTTACCGAAGAGACTGTTGAGAAGTGACTTGATCACTGTGTACAGGTACTTACATATGGAATAAAAGATATCCAACAGTAGGGGACTTTTCAACTTTATTAAGAAAAATAAGCTCCAATGGCTAGATATTGAAGTTAGACAAATTCAGGCTTGAAATAAGATGCTATTTTCTCGCTGGGAGGGTAAACTGGAGAGGTGGTGGTGGCTTCACCATCACTTGGTGTCTTTAGGAAGAGATTAGATCTATTTTTAAAAGATGTTCTTTAATCCAGAGTCAGGGAGAAATTCTGCAGTCTGTATGCACAGGCAGTCAGGCTGGATGGTTGTGGTGGTACCTTCTGGTCTTGGAGTCTGTGAATTAATGGTTCCCCCTGCCCAACTCCTTCCTTCATGGGCTATGGGGAGAACAGGAAGCTCTGCGTTGTCCTCAGCATGCTCATAACATTTGCAGCTCTGCATTAAGATAGAGAGTGTAATCCACTTGCATGCGTTCAGGCTTCAGCTGGTTACCTGAAAGGTCAGGAAGGATTTCTTTCCACCAATGCACAATTGGCCAGATGTATGCTGTGTTCCCCCTTACCTCCATCTTCGTCTGAAGCATTCAAGATTGACTGGAGATGGAACCCCAGGTGAGAGAGACTAATACTCTGAGGTGGTACAGAGAATCCTTTCTAGATGGCTGGCTGATGTATCTTGCTCATAAACTCAGAATGGGCATTGGGAAGGAATTTTTCTCCAGGTCAGATAGGCAGGAACCTTGAGGGTTTTTCACTTTCCTCTTTCTCTTAGCTAATCAATTCCCTGATATTGCAGAGGCCTCAATCATCAGTGACACCGTGCTCCCTCCTTTTGTTCCAATTTTTTTTCTTGGTAATTTTTAATCCAAAAATATTTCAACCCAAAAATTTCAGGCTTACTGATTAAACACACACAGGACACCTGCTGTATGGAGGAAGTAACTTGCTCATTATTAGTGCCTTTGTTTCAATACCTTGCCTCACCTAAAAAGAGGCAGGTCTATCAGGAGAGGGAAAGGGGCTGACTTCTAACCCAACCCTCTTGTTCCAATCTTAGGATGGTGTTAGTGGAGAGCTTGCCAGGGGCTCTTCACCTACCTCTTTTCCTCCAAGGGACAGATGTAACTGTCCTGGCAGGGTCAAAAAGGCATTCACAATACTAGTGCTGGATTGGGTGGTTTCCTTTGTGCAGCTCCCTTTACTTGCCACTTAAGGTAGGAGGGGAAATGGGAGTGAGACACTTCCCAGCTCTGCAGGAGGCCCCACTAATACACTCTCCTCCCTTGACAGTGGAGAACCGTCTCTGCAGGGGAGGGCAAACATTTTTCCTGGATCAGGGGCTAGCTCTCTTCCCATCACTTTTTGGTACAGTTGAGAAAGCTTTCACCACTTCCCATTCACCAAGCCCTCCCAATAACCTCATAATTGTTCCCTATTGCAAAAGGGGTGGTTCTGAAAGAGATCACATGGGCTGTGCTTATCTCTGAGGATTGTGGATGTTTTTCAGTCAAGGGAACACCAAGCCTACTGTTGATAGGGATGGAGAGAGCTTTATTGCTGCATGAAAATCCCCCAACCTTGATTAAAATGGAAATACTGACGTGCTGGTGATAGACTACCCTAACAGAGCAGATATTACCAACGTCCATGTCAGGTTCAGGAAACCGGCCTAGGGTCCTAGGCCTCAATATTTTTATTCTAGTTACAAGGCAGTTGAAGGACAGCCTATGGGTCTGGCAGCAATTTTTAAAAGGATATCTCAGTGTCTCATGCTGGTGGTCAGAATCTATTTTGGGGGCAGATTCACTTTGATACATTTGGTGTATTTTTGAGTGAAAATTGTCATAGGATAACTGGCCCTCCACAAGGAATTTGGGGGTGAAGGGTCTTCTAAGCAATCTTTTTTTCCACTCTGGTGGCAATTCTCATGTGGGGTGAAAGATTTAGGAATCAGCAGATTCGTGTCTGGTTTGAAAATCAAACCGTGCTTCAGATTATCAGCAATCAGTTGGGGTGGTCTTCTAGGTTTATGTTGCTGGAGTGTGTATTTTTCCTAGGGTGCCTAATCTTGTAAACCCATTTAACTGCTTGTTTTAGCACATCCTTCAAACTGACAACTGTAGTGTTGATGCTTTGTCCTGTTTCCAGGAGGATAGGTCCTTAGACATAACACAATGCTATTATTTCTGTGGACTCATGGCATGACAGCAATAGGATGAGAAGAGAAATTAGTTACCCCCTAGGAAATGCAGAAATTACCATAATGTTTTTGTGATTTCACGTCTTTCAGGGTATACCATCTTCCCCTATAATGGCTAATATCAAAAGGAGCAGCTTCAAACATTTCTTGTATAGCAGAGACTGTAACCATCTACAGTACCCTCTGAAATAGCAGTCCTCTCATTCTTTGTCTGTCTGGCTGTTTTGCCATGAACTATATAGGGCTTTGAGAGGGATCATATCCCCTATAGGTGGACACTTGCTCCCAATCACCATGATGCTGTTTCAGCCCTTTGGAATATTAACTCCAAATGCTCCAGTCACAGCCATTAGTTTAATCTCGTATTCCCTTGATAAAGTAATGCAGCACACATACTGCACAATCTTAGCACAACACATATGATTATTTTTCATTTTATGGTAAATATTGTTGGAAAGATTTGCATAAATTTATTTCTAAAACTTTGGACTAAGTTTATAATTTGCATTAATGACTTGGCATTCTTTTGCTTATAATGACTGCAGCGATTTGAATAACAAATGGCTCTATTATAAGCAAAGGGAATAAAGCACTTTTAAGATACCACTGCAAAACTTTGTTAATTACACTTAATAGCACTTAATGGAAATATGAAACAGATTTAACAGCCTTTGAAAGTATTTATTTTCTAAAGTTATAAAAATTGTATTATAGTTAATAAACTTTGGGGATTTGTTCTTTTTTCCATTTAAAATTGGTCTATCCTGAGTTGTTTAACCTGATGAAATGTTACTTATTTACATTCACAATATTGTAGTGCATTTCTTTTCCCACTGTTCCTTTTAAATGGAAACAAAGCACACAGAGGACTTCAGCCTTCATGGCTATCTCCGAGTCATTTAACAAGTACAACACTGACTGGAAAAGAGTTTTTAAAGGAGAATGAAAAGCAATTGTTACCATGCAATTAAAAATAATAATCTAAGAGTGACACTGTCACTTCCTAAGAAAAGATCTAGTCAATGAACTTTGCACACGATGAGCAGTGTGCGTGCTGAGGGAGGGAAAAAATATAACATCCCCATATCTGTTACTAATACTATTTCCACTGTCCATAGCTGCAGCCAGGGCCTACTACCCTAGTTCTCCACATCCCTCCTCAAGTGCATGGTTTTGGGTGAGTGGATCCTACTGGTCACAGTCCTGTCCATTCCTTGGACTCTGTGGCATGCAGAAGGCTGTTTGTATGATATCCCTATGGCATGGCTGACCCATGCAGTTGAACCACAGCATTTCTGATCCATGACTTCTCTGCAGCTGATAGGGCTTGCCCCAGTTGAGTATTTATATGTTACACCAGTCTATCACTCTGATGAACCAACATTTCCACAGAATTATTTATATTTTTCTACGTTGTTTAAATACCATGAACAATGCTCACTTACCCCAGACATACATAAAAAACCTAACTCCATTTTGCAGAAGCAAGTAAAGAGGACTTAGATGAACAACATTACACCTCATGCAGATGGCAATATCTGAGCACAATTAAAAAGACAGAACAATAAGTATTCTAGTGAGACTATCATCTTCTTATAAACATGTGATGAAAGTTGTGGTGATTGATAATGAATATTGATTTGGACCCAAAACTGTGTTTCATATATTGGATTCCTGAGATGCAGACCTGAGGCCTGTGATGGCAAGTCATTAAGGCTGAATGGATCTAACTGCCAAACAACGGAGCAACTCTCACAGGGCCATGTTCTTAGCCCTGTTCTACACTACGAGTTTAGGTAGAATTTAGCAGCGTTAGGTCGATATAACCCTGCACCCATCTACATGACCAAGCCTGTTTTGTCAACTTAAAGGGCTCTTAACGATTTCTGTACTCCTCCCTGGAGAGGGAAGTAGCACTAAAATTGACTGCACTAGGTCGAATTTGGGGTAGTGTGGACTCAATTTGATGGTATTGGCTTCCAGGAGCTATCCGAGAGTGCTCCATTGTGACTGCTCTGGGCAGCGCTCTCAACTCAGATGCACTGGCCAGGTAGACAGAAAAAGCCCCGGGAACTTTTGAATTTCATTTCCTGTTTGGCCAGTGTGGCGAGCTGATCAGCAGAGGTGACCATGCAGTCCCCCCAGAATTGCAAAAGAGCTCCAGCATGGACCGAACGGGAGACACTGGATCTGATCGCTGTATGGGGAGAAGAATCCATGCAGGCAGAACTCCGTTCCAAAAGATGAAATGCCAATATCTCCAAGGGCATGATGGACAGAGGCTACAACAGGGACACACAGCAGTGTCGCATGAATGTTAAGGAGCTGAGGCAAGCCTACCAAAAACACAAAGGATGCAAACAGTCGCTCCAGGTCAGAGCCCCATACATGCCGCTTCTATGATGAGCTGCTCACAATTCTAGGGAGAGCCCCTACCACTACACCACCACTGTCCATGGACACCTGCAAGGGGGGAGTCTCACGCCACAGGGATGAGGATTTTGTGGATGAGGAAGATGAGGAGGAGGTGGTTGAGGATAGTGCACAGCAGGCAAGCGGAGAATCCCTTCTCCCTGGTGGCCAGGAACTGTTTATCACCTTGGAGCCAATACCCTCCCAACCCTCCCAAGGCGGGCTCCCGGACCACAAAGCCGAAGAAGGCACCTCTGGTGAGTGTACCTTTGTAAATATAATACAGGGTATAAAAGCAAGTGTGTTTGATGATTAATTTGCCCTGAAGACTTGGGATGCATTCACGGCCAGTATAGCTACTGGAAAAGTCTGTTAACGTGTCTGGGGATGGAGCGGAAAGCTTCCAGAGCCATCTCCATGAAGCTCTCCTGGAGATATTCTAAAAGACTTTGCAGAAGATTTCTGGGGAGGTCAGTCTTATTCCATCCTCCGTGGTAGGACACTTTTACCACGCCAAGGCAGTAGCAAGTAGTCTGAAATCACTGCAGAACTAAGCATTGCAGCGAATTGGCCCGGGCTTTGGTGTCATTCAAGCAACATCCATTCTTTATCTCTTTGTGCTAGCCTCAGGAGAGTGATATCATTCATGGTCACCTTGTTCAAATATGGGAAATTTGTTGAAGGGGACATTCAGTGGTGCCTGTTCCTGCTGGGCTGTTTGCCTTTGGTTGAAAAGAAATCATCCCCACTGTTAGCCACACGGTGGCGGGAGGCCCGTTCATGCTGAGCTGTTTGTGCTTGGCTGACAGGGATCTTCCCTGATACTAGCCACGCGGTGGTGGTGGTGGGGTGAAGCAATCATCGCAGAGAATTGGGGGAGGGGGGAGGGTTGGGTTGTGCTGCACATTCACCCTAAAACTGCAGCCCCTCCTTTTAAATGGCCAACCCAACAGGCTTTGCTTGCTATGGGAAAGGAGGGCACTGCTGTTTGAAACCATTCCCACATGTTATGAAGGCTGAAGAAACCCTTTGCCTTACCATGGCTGCCTGCAAGCTGAATTCTGTTGCCCAGCCAAGCGTGTGTGATGTCTCACACCAAACCAGCAGGCACTCAATATAAGAAGCAAAATGCGACCTTGTACCAAGAGCACATGTGCTATGTAATGTGAATCGCTTGATTCAGTGTGAAATAGTATTCCCTTTGTTCTCTAAAATGTATCTTTTAAAATACTACTCTCCCTTTTTTCCCTCCCACATCTGCAAATGTTTCTATGCTCCCCCTATCATCTCCGTCCCAGAGGCTAGCTCAGATTAGAAGGCGAAAAAAACCACACTCACGATGAAATGTTCTCAGAGCTCATGCAGTCCTCCCGCACTGAAAGAGCTCAGCAGAATGCGTGGAGACAAACAATGGCAGAGACCAGGAAAGTGTTAAATGAACGCGATGAGAGGAGGGAGGAGCACAATGAACGGAGGCAGGATGCAATGCTGAGTCTAATGGGGGAGCAAACTGACTTGTTCAGGCGTCTGGTGGAGGTACAGGAAAGGCAGCAGGAGCACAGACTGCCACTGCAGCCCCTGTATAACCACCAGCCCGCCTCCCCAAGTTCCATATCCTCCTCACCCAGATGCCCAAGAAAGCTGGGGTTGGAGGGGGAGGCGGCTACAGGCAGCTAGCCACTCAACCCCAGAGGATTGCGCAAGCAACAGAAGGCTGGCATTCAATAAGTTTTGAACTGTAGTGTGGCCTTGTCCTTCCCTCCTCCCCTCATCCACCACCCCACCCGGTGCTTCCCTCCTCACCCACCCCTCCTGGGCTACCTTGCAAATTTTCCCCCTATTTGTGTGATGAATTAATAAAGAATGCATGATTTTGAAACAATGATTTTATTGCCTCTGAAAGCGGTGATCAAAGGGGGGAGGTCGGTTGGCTTACAGGGAAGTAGAGTCAATCAAGGGGGTGGGTTTTCATCAAGGAGAAACAAACAGAACTGTCATACCATAGCCTGGCCAGTCATGAAACTGGTTTTCAAAGCTTCTCTGATGCACAGGGCACTCAGCTGTGCTCTTCTAATTGCCCTGGTGTCTGGCTGAGCATAATCGACCTCCAGGTGATTTGCCTCAACCTCCCACCCCACCATAAACATCTCCCCTTTACACTCACAGATATTGTAGAGCACACAGCAAGCAGCAATAACAATGGGAATATGGGTTTCGTGGAGGTCTAATTGAGTCAGTAAACTGTGCCAGCGAGCTTTTAAACATCCAAATGCACATTCTACCACCGTTCTGCACTTGCTCAGCTTATAGTTGAACTGCTCTTTACTACCGTCCAGCGTGCCTGCAGATGGCTTCATGAGCCATAGCATTAAGGGGTAGACTGGGTCCCCAAGAACAACTATAGGCATTTCAACATCCCCAATGGTAATTTTCTGGTCTGGGAAGTAAGTTCCTTCCTTCAGCTGTTCAAACAGACCAGAGTTCCTGAAGATGCGAGCGTCATGCACCTTTCCCGGCCATCCCATGTTGATGTTGGTGAAACATTCCTTGTCATCCACCAGTGCTTACAGCACCATTGAAAAGTACCCCTTGCGGTTTATGTACTGGCTGCCAAGGTGGTCCAGTCCCAAGACAGGGATGTGCATTCCATCTATCACCCCACCACAGTTAAGGAACCCCATTGCAGCAAAGCCATCCACTATGACCTGCACATTTCCCAGAGTTACTACCCTTGATAGCAGCAGCTCAGTGGTTGCGTTGGCTAATTGGATCACAGCTGCCCCCACAGTAGATTTACCCAGTCCAAATTGATTCCCGACTGACCGGTAGCTGTGTGGCATTGCAAGCTTCCAGAGGGCTATCAGCACTCACTTCTCAACTGTGAGGGCTGCTCTCATCTTGGTATTCTTGCGCTTCAGGGCAGGGGAAAGCAAGTCACAAAGTTCCATGAAAAAGCCCTTATGCATCTGAAAGTTTCACAGCCACTGGGAATCATCCCAGACCTGCAACACTGTGCGGTCCCACCAGTCTGTGCTTGTTTCCTGGGCCCAGAATCTGCGTTCCACGGCATGAACCTGCCCCATGACCATCATGATGTCCAAATTGCCAGGGCCCATCCTTTGAGAGAAGTCTGTGTCCAAGTCTTCATCACTATCGTGATTGCGCTGTCGTTGCCGCCTCGCCTGCTTTTGCAGGTTCTGCACATACTGCAGGATAACGCGCGAGATGTTTGTAATGCTCACAACAGCAACGGTGAACTGAGCAAGCACCATGCTTGCCGTGGTATGGCATCTGCTGGAGAGCAGAGTTGCAGCAGAAGCGGTGGAGGATGACGGTTAGCACAGCGCACATTTCTTGAGAAAGAACACAAGTTCCCAGGAGCACATGACAGACAACATGGAGAAATTCTCTACTGGGACAAGAGCAGCAGATCAGAGTTGCAGTGGAAGTTGTGGATGAGGACAACTGTTAGCAGTCCTACTGCACCGTCTGTTGACAGCAGTATTGTGTCTGTATGGAAAAAAGGTGCGAAATGATTGTCTGCCATTGCTTTCACGGAGGGAGGGGTGACTGACGACATGTACACAAAACCACCTGCGACAATGTTTTTGCCCCATCTGGCATTGGGAACTCAACCCAAAATTCCAATGGGCAGTGGAGACCGCAGGAACTGTGGGATAGCTACCCACAGTGCAACGCTCCAAAAGTCGACGCTAGTCATGATACTGTGGATGCACTCCACCGACTTAATGTGCTTAGTGTGGACATATGCAATCGACTGTATAAAAGCTATTTCTAAAAATTGACTTCTATAAGATCGACCTAATTTCGTAGTGTAGACATACCCTTAGATGGCCTGGCTGACTGACTAGGAAAAAACTAGTCTGAGGGAAAAGGGAAGACTTCATGCCTAGGCTCTGTAATGAAGTCAGTTGAACAATATGGGAAATAGACTAAGGCACGCACAGGAAAGATAAGAATTTGAGAAAAGAGGTTTTTTTCTAAACAGGAGAGCAGTTTGGGAGATTCTTCAGAAGACAGATTAGGTCTCAAGAGCTCCTGGGCTTCCTAAAACAATGTAAGTTCTGTCCCTTGTCCTGTAACTCAGTAGGGAATCCCCATCTAACTTACCTTGTAATAAGGCAAAAGATTAGATGAGTAAATATGCACGTACACTGTTTGTTCTTTTGAATTAATTTCTCTGATGCTTTGTTCTGTTTGCTATTAGCCCTACTTGTTTAAAGGTTGTTGTTCACTATATTACTGGTCACAGGCTCCAGAAGGGAAGACATCCAAGTGTCCATTCAGACCTCCATGGTAACAATCTGTTGAAATGGATGAGGTGATGCACTCAAATCTTGGTCTAAAAGTGGAAGAATCTCAAAGTTACTTCCCAAGACAGGAAAGGGAACAAGGCCTAACAGCTAAGGGGGTACACTCAGAGTCCTCAAAGGGAATAGGGGGGCAGTTAGTCCTGTAATCATGACAAAATACATATCCATAATTTCTCTCATATCTTTAACTTGAGCCAACCTCGCCAGAAACTGTGGATGATAAAGGTTTGTTTTTATTACACTTATGAGAAAATCAGAAATGGGATTGTCAAGGCTGATTCCCTACACTGGCACTTCGAGCGCAGAAGGTGTGGGTCTTTAAAGATTCTGGCCATTCCAGGCTTGTATTAAACTCCCAAGGTTACAGCCTCTCTCTGGCCTTGGATGGATAGATGCTGCCACCACCCAAATGCAAAACCCCCTGGAACCTAGGAAGGTGCACTTGGGAATTCCTTCCTATGGGGTACCCTCAAGCCCTTTCACCCCCCCATCCGGGGAAGTTGAGAAAGAAAAAGGAAATTACCTGTTGCCCCCAGCTAATTAAACAACATATGCACAAACCTCTTAGGGCACTCCAATCGTGTTCTTAATTTTTTTTTTTATTAAGAACAAAAAGAATACACATCTGGAACTTAGGCTTCTGCTAGATTTAAAAAAAAAAATCACTTACAAAAATTAAACATCAAGACTAACCTTCTTGAGGTCCAGCCTAAATGTTACAAGCAAAACAAAAACCATTTGGGGTTAGTACAGAGGAGTCCACAAGCCAATAAAAAATAAACAAATAAACCTAATCATGTCTTTCTAGACATTTTCTGATTTTTTAGTAGGTTTTAGTTATTATCTGACTTTTACAATATAGTGCAATATTTTAAATATTAATAGCATAATATAAATGTCAAAAAAATTGAAATGAAGCACTTCAACTTCATCAAAATGAAACACTTTGATAAGGCTCTTAATATTTCAAAAAAAATTTCATTCTGTGAGAAATTTCAAAATTTTGACTTATTCTGATTCGCAGTTCGGGGGGTGGGTGGGTAGGAAGTGTTAAACGGTACAAATCCTAGGGGAAAAAGAGGGCCTGATTTTCAGAAGTACTGAGTATCCACAACTTCAACTGACAATGTTAACAATGTGTTTTCTGAAAATGAGGCCCAATTGTTTAAATTACTTTAGCAGCAAATAAAAACCAAAAAAGTTAGATTTTTCATGTTTCTATTCTATTAAACCAACTTTAAAAGCCTAATTACCCAGCAATCTGAAGAGCTGCTTTTGCCAGAACACCTTCATGCACCAGCAAAACAGGGTCTCTCTAGGACATGCTTAGGAACGTTTAGCCGAGGAACTGTAGTTTCTGCTTTCAGATAAAAGAGGACTATAAATGAGAAAACAGCAGCAGTTCACAAAATTTCTTTGATGGATGGATGACTCAAACCTGCCTCAACTGCATAGTGTTTTATGAATTACAATGCACCGTTTAAATGGATACATTATTTTAATGGAACTTGCTAATACATGCTCTTTTCAATATGGAGATGTGACTCTTAAGTGTAGCCTAATAAACCATGATTTCATTTATTTGTACTTCTTTCTCCAGAGAGATGATACAATAAGTAGGTATGCAAACCCAATGCCAGATACACGACATAGTCTGCACAGGAGTTGACTTTTGTTTTTGCTGCTAGGTGCTTTCCTCCTTCCAATATCACTGTGTGCTAGGTACATGCTGCTACCACTTACTGGTAGCTTGTGGGTGCTGAACACCCCAGGGTATTTTTGGTGGTAGCTTGAGCCCCAGAGCACCCACAGAGTTGGTGCCTATGATAACCTATTTACTTCATTGTTTCCTTGTTTCTGAGAACCAGAAAAAACACTTTTGCTGCCATAATATTAGGTGTTTTTATTAGTTATTGATATAGCAGCAGTGCCCAAAATATACCACATGATTTCCTAACAGACCCTGCATCAAAGAGCTTTTGGTCTAAAGAAGAATCAGATGGAGAGGAGAACACACAAGCAAAGCGATTGGGGGTAATGTCATCTTCGTTATATTTTATTATTATGGGTCAGAGATGGGATAAGGGGGAACAACAGGAAAGGGTGAGATAATAGGAGCAAGATAGCATGAACAGAGTGGAAGTATAAGGAGGATACTGGAAGGAAAGGAGGGGACAGGAAGTAAGGAGAGAATCACGGAGAGTAAGGTAAGCAGCTCAGGGGCTGTGAGGGAGATGGATGGGAGAAGCTTGAGGGGGAAAAAAAACAAAAAGAAACAAAAAGATGTCCAGACTTTGCAATTTAAAGTTCAGTCTGCTGGCATTACTGGGACTGGGAACTGCAAGATTAGGGAGGACGGGTAGGACCACTAAACTAAGTCTCTCCCTACCCTACATCTGTACAGATGCTCACAGGCTCCAGCCACAGGACTTCTCTGTGCTTCATTCTCCAGTCTATATGACTTGAGAAGGGTACTACTTTTGATCTCCCAGAGGGATCCACCCTAGATTTTAATGAAATCAAAATGTAACTGTTAAATGTGGTTAACGAAGATAGGGCAAGGGGCCTGTCTTTAAACAACACTTCCGTCAGTGTTGATCATTTGAAAGACAAATGCCTTGGAAGTCCAGTGCCTGATCTTTTGGTCCAGGTGTGACGACACTTGAAGGCCCTCATTCACCTATAAACTTATTTTCCTGAAAGCTTGATAAACAATAGAGGATGCAAAGGGGCCAGTTCTCTTCTCACACTACCTTCATACAAGCAGTCACTCCTGACCTAGAGAGGTGTGAATGAGCTCATGTTAAGATCCAGCACAACAAAACTCAGATCTACCTACTACACAACATATATTGCTCACGTGAATACACTGCCCTTTGCAATGTTTACTGAAAGGCTATGGAAAATAAGAACAAAATCGGAGTACTGGGTGATGCTCATACATAATGATTTACTGTCCACATATGCATGCCAGTGCCTATAATCTTCAAAAGCAGCAAGTATCATTATATGGGTATTTGTTCTCCAGATCAAGGAAAAAAATCACATACATAGTCATCCTAGCTATACCTTGAGCTATTCATTGAGAAGGCAGAAGCCTGAAAGAAATATTGAAAAACAGTGGAATAGTAGTTACCAAGCCTCAGCATGAAGAGGGCAAAAAATCTACTTTACCACTCTAATGCTTTATCAGTTTTTCACAAATACACATTAATTTACTTTTCACTGGCAGCACATATATGCAGAATCCGACATTATGAAACTGAGTCACAAAGCAGCTGCCCTTCCAATCAGTAGAGACATGATGTTAGCAATTTCTGATATTGTGGTTCTCCAGGATCAAGCCCTATGTCTAACAGCTACAAACATGCTAAATGACAAACCCATTGGGTTTGGATAGGGGTTTGGGCCTCATTCCTCTCATAGGCTATCCCCAATGGGAAGTTCAGGTCAGAGCGGGGACCTCTCTTGCTACGACTCCTCCACCTATGCTGCTCTCTTCTGCTGCTGCTCCTTTAAGACTCCCAGAAAGTGTTATGTCATTTTATAAATGACACCCTGAAAGGACTTTGGCCCCAGAAACCAACTGGCAGCCGATAGAGATCACAGGAATAACATTCTGTCATCTTAAGAAGCAGACTGCTGTATTCTTAACTGGCTATGATTTCTAAATGCTGTGAATACATACCCCTGTGGAGAGAGCATCATGAGATCAAAATGTCATGGATAAGCATGGTGAGGATGCATCCAAATGAAAAATGATGCAGTCTTCTTGCCTAATGAAAGTATATACTATCCTGTGCAAGCTGTAAAGAATCACAGGAAGAGTTCCATTCTTCTAATTTTGAGTTAGAAATTTCACTATGCGATAAGAAAACAGTATTGTCCATAGATGACCTCTGATCACTCTCTCCTGAACTTGTCATTAATATCTTAAACATCTGTCTAAACAAAAAGTGTTAGGATGGACAGCTTGATCTTCATCCAGGAGGAGAGCAAATCGACATCACTAGTGTAGCTTCTGTCATACACCTAGACTTAAAACCAAACTTCAAAGCAACATGAGTCCCAGCAGACAGCATTGTTCCATCCTCTCAGATATCCACAACTGAGCACTGAAGTGATCCAACCACCACAACTAAGAACTGGAATACAAACCTTCAAAGAAACAACTCACCCAAGCCAATCCACAGCATGTCCCCCACCTCCACCTGCAATCCTCTCTGCACTTCAGAACTCACCCAGACCAAGAGAACCATCTCTCAAAGGCTAGAAACAGTAAACAAAATCAATCCCCAGACCCCATGAGAAAACCAATCCTCACTCCTTTGCCCAGAGCTCTTACCTCCTGCAGTGGAATGGTTTTGCCAAGGCCATAGGAAATGGGTGGAACAATTCACACCCACACAGCATATTCCATTTCCTTGCCATGAATCAGCCACTGCCAGGAAAGGAGCAATGAACACCCCATTACTCCTTTCACAACAGCCAGAGATGATAGATAAAAATCCATTAACACTGATCAGGTACCAGGCTGTGTTACAACTTTTTTTTTGGGGGGGGGGGGCGGTTACCTTCTTAAATGGGAACAAGAAGCTTCCATTTTGTGCCCTCATGTGTCTAAGACCTTACGTCTGTCTTATTATTTTCTTCCCTTAATATAATAAAGGTCATTCAGACTGAAAGTATATGGCTGATGCTTGCAAAGAAACACATAACAAATCAATGCCAATCATAGAGGTGATTCTTGGGTGGTACCTTCCAGCCAATCTATACCTCCTCGTTGGCGCGCTCACTTCCTGGGAAAAAAAGTGAACAAAACACTCAGTCTTCCCATCAAAAGGAGCAGAGGTGCAAAACCATACACATCTATCCAACCCATTTGTTCTCTCAGAATTCTCCTCTGAGAGAAGGGACAATAGGTATACCTGTAAAGGCCAGTGGATTTAGACAGACAATACAACCTAATTCACAGCATACTGCAGTGTCCCCACAAAAATCAGAACCAGAGGTGTATTGCTAATTGCCCGAGTTAGTGTAGTGACAACGGTGTATCACTTTAACAGCAAAAAAAAAAGCAAACAAAAACCTTATATCATCTTTCCTCCTTAGGCTTCCCCATGAACCTATTATTATGAAAAGCACCATGGGATCTTTAATGGTCATATGTGATCATGGCCTTGGTTGTACATCTTTCTCCAAAAAATATTTTCCAATCTCAGTTTCCTTGGCAGACTCCAGTGAAAATACTGATCAGGCCCTGCACTGCTTAGCTCATGAGAGTGGAGTAATGACAGCAGAAAAAGGGTGACCATATTTCCCAAAGGGAAAATGGGACACCTTGTGGGGCTCACCGCTCACCCTGCCTGTCCCCCACCTCCACACAAGGCTGGGACTGGTGTTGCTACTCACCCGGCCTACTCCCCCACCCCCATGCAAGGCTGGAGCTGGCATCACAGCTCAGCCTGCCTGCCCCCCACGCAAGGCTGGCATTCCCCCCGCCCCCCACCAAGGCTGTCAAAAAAGTCAGGACCACTGGGAGAGGGCTTAAAAAAGGGACTGTCTAGGCCAAAACGGGACATATGGTCACCCTTCAGCAGAAGGCAGTGCAACTATAGACAAAGCAATAAACTTCCTTGCAAGGCCAAAGTGATTATTTCCATCTGACATATACTGTGGAATGTATCTCAACAAACATTTCACCCTTTAAAGATAAAATAGACATTAATCACTTTTAATAGTAGTTTAGGGGAAAGCAGAGGTGTTCACCTTAAAACCATAAAATCTGCACAGATGTCTGTATAACAAACACTGGTAAATACAAAAATATCACTCTGGTTTGCAGGCACCTGAAATTAATAGTTTTGTAATGGCTCCATCTTGTGGTCAAATGGAAAGTGACACCCTGCTTTAAATTACAAAACTGGTGTTATTCCAGAATAGGGATCAGCAACGTTTGGCATGCAGCCCCCATTGGCCTGGAGCGGTGAACCGCAGGAGACAAACCGGCCCTGCCCGCCAGGGGGCTTACCCTGGCGGGCCACGTGCCAAACATTGCCGATCCCTGTTCCAGAATATTAATCCCATTAACATGAAAAACATTGTGGGTTGGGTGGGAGCGGGGAAACACTGACAAAGGAGAAGAGCAGTTTTGATCCCCTATCCTACATGGAATTTCTTTCACCAGGTCAGTGTTTCATGGGGCAATATTCAGGGATGGGAGGTGTTGCCACAAACAGTGTGTGGTTGGCTCGCCCCAGATGGGGTAATATTTCAAGTGGAAATCCAGCTACAAGTTTCTGCAGATCACAGCAGTGGTAACTCCCCATATTCTGTTATAGTCCTGGGACTCTTGAGGAAGCCATGCTCTCATAAGGCAAAGGAGAGCTAAGGGAGCTGGGTCTCTGTGTAGATGTTCCTAATCTCGGTGGTTACATTCTTGAGAGCCCAGTGTTACCCGCGGTTCTTTCAACCCAAAGATCTTGACAACTTTTACTCTGTGCGAGGTGGCGTCAGGAAATAAATCAGGGGAGACACAGACCGATAGATGGCTGGCACAAACAGGACAACACGAGAGTGCTTTCACTTAAAGCTAAACTTTACTTAGTCTCAAGCACTTACACACATCCACAACAGGTTAGTAAAACACCAGCCCTTGATAATTCCCAAAGCTGAGTGTGGCTCTCGAATAGCACAGCGGCAGCCCCTCTGCTGGTGGGGAACACAAGATGCATCCAGAGGGAGAGTCCCTGAAGAGCCCCTTCTGAGAAGTCCAGTTACCTCAAACTTTTCCCCCTTATTTATATATTAGTAATACAATGACATATCACTTAAAGAAAACTTGCTAAGCAAGCAGTTTTTAAAAGATCAAGCAAGATGTTTCCTTATGGTCATCAATTAACCAGATGTTTTTTCCCCCAGAGTCTCCATGTCTTGGGACCCTGACAGACACATTCTTCAGGGTACATTATAGACAAGCTTCCTGTTTTTCTAAAATACATATATCAGCAATTTCAACTTTCTTAGCAAGAAGGATGTAGGGTCAAGCTGCCCTGTCTGTGGCACCCAAAACCCCTTCCCGTCCTGCCTTGGTTATGCTAAGGCCACTGCATGACTAATTTATGATCTGCTGACTTGACTACTTGTAGCAATAAGCAATAATGGTTTCAGGCACTTTACTGGTTTGCCAAAATTTCCCTATACAGTTCCCCTCCTTAAAGGTCTCCTTTCACACAAGGGGGCCTTTACATGATTGCTGTTACACCTTTTCTGGATGCACTTGAGTTGAGATCCAATGAAAGTTCAAGGCTTTCAGCCAAGACCGAGCAAATGATCATCTTGTTGGCATTCCATACTCAGCACACCAGCATAGCAATTGACAAGAGATCATTGTATACTTCTTTCCCATTTAAGGAAGGGGCAACAAGTTTGATATGTTCCTCTCCCGGGGGTATAAGCGCCAGTGGCAGTAACCACTGACTCATCTGTCGTGGGACTTGCAATTGCCGGATTTTGCGCCATGTCCAGCATGTCATTAGGCTGGTAACAATAACTATTATTTGGCACCCCAAGACTACTACGATGGGGTGTAGGGCCAAATTCAGGATGCCTGTTCCAGTGGGGGACCATCCCAATAACACTTCCCACCAGTGGTGTGACAGGTCCTGGCCAATTCTTGCAAATACCCATTCAATTTCATTGGCGTTATGAGTCACGGTAACCATGACTCTGCACCCTTCCTGTTTTGCAGTATATAGCCGGTTCTGTAAATCAGGGTGTACAAGCAATGTTTGTAAAGCAGTTAAATTAATTCCAATGGGCACAGGTTTTACAATAGAACATAAAGTATAATGACAGGTTTCAGAGTCGCAGCTATGTTAGTCTGTATCCACAAAAAGAAAAGGAGTACTTGTGGCACCTTAGAGACTAGCAAATTTTTTGAGCATAAGCTTTCGTGAGCTGTAGCTCACTTCATAAGATGCATGTTGTGGAAAATACAGTGGGCAGATTTTATATACACAGAACATGAAACAATGGGTGTTACCACACACACTGTAATGAGAGCGATCAGGTAAGGTGAGCTATTACCAGCAGGAGAGGGAAAAAAAAACAACCTTTTGTAGTGATAATCAAGGTGGGCCATTTCCAGCAGTTGACAGAAACGTGTGAGGAACAGTGAAGGGGAAAATAAGAATGGGAAAATAGTTATAATTCTTAATGTCTGATGTGTGTCCATTTATTCTTTTACATAGAGACTGTCCAGTTTGGCAAATGTACATGGCAGAGAGGCATTGCTGGCAAATGATGGCATATATTACATTGGTAGATGTGCAGGTGAACGAGCCTCTGATAGTGTGGCTGATGTGATTAGGCCCTATATCTATTCCGGGGACACCATCATAGGGCCTAATCACATCAGCCACACTATCAGAGGCTCGTTCACCTGCACATCTACCAATCTGATATATGCCATCATGTGCCAGCAATGCCCCTCTGCCATGTACATTGGCCAAACCGGACAGTAAAAGAATAAATGGACACAAATCAGACATCAAGAATTATAACTATTTTCCCATGTTTATTTCCCAGTATTTTTAATGGCTTTACCTTTTAAGGGTTTAGGTTGAATTATCCCACTGTTCAGTTATTAAATTCATGAGGTGGTGTACTTCAGTTTTCCTTCTTATACAGCAGACCAAGTTTGTAATGTTTTTTTCTGCTGTGCTAAGCTTTAAGTTTATTCACAGGTAATAGCTGAGAAGCATCATTACCATATGATCTTAAAGGGTTTTTTTTAAAAAAAATCACACACACTATACATTGTTACAGGGGTTCTTTCAACCCAAAGCTCTTGATAACTTTTACTCTGTGTGAGGTAGTGTCAGGAAATAATCAGGGGAAACACGGCCGTCCGACCGATAGATGGCTGGCACAAACAGGACAACACGAGAGTGCTTTCACTTAAAGCTAAACTTTACTGAATCTCAAGCACTTACACACATCCACAACCGGTTAGTAAAACACCCCTAACCCTCGATAATTCCCAAAGCTGAGTGTGGCTCTTGAGTGGCACAACGGCAGCCCATCTGCTGGTGGGGAACACAAGATGCATCCAGAGGGAGAGTCCCTGAAGAGCCCGTTCTGAGAAGTCCAGTTACCTCAAACTTTTCCCCCCAGTTACCTCAAACTTTCCCCCTTATTTATACATTAGTAATACAATGACATATCACTTAAAGAAAAATTGCTAGGCAAGCAGTTTTTAAAGATCAAGCAAGAGGTTTTCTTATGGTCATCAATTAACCAGATATATTTTTTTTTCCCCCCACAGCATCCATGCCTTGGAACCCTGACAAACACATTCCTCAGGGTACATTATCGACAAGCGTCCTGTTTTTCTAAAATACATATATCAGTAATTTCAACATTCTTAGCAGGAAGGACGAGAGGTCAAGCTGCCCTGTCTATGGCACCCCAAATACCTTCCCCTCCTGCCTTGGTTATGCTAAGACCACTGCATGACCAATTTACGGCCTGCTAACTTGACTCCTTGTAGCAATAAGCAATAGTGGTTTCAGTCACTTTACTGGCTTGCCAAAATCTCCCTGTACACCAGGAGTCTATGATATCATGACTACACAAGTCAAATCTGGATTCATTTTTAACTGACGAAATTCAAAATAAAGAAAAAGGGAAAATCCAAATAATAAGATTCATGATGCTTATAAAACCTTATTTTTGAACAGGAAATCCCTTAGTAATATCCAAAAGTATATCTGTTTCTTGATTTTAATGTAGGCAAGTAATTATGAGGATGAAATAATTGTTTATTCTGTAACAGCAGCTTCATTTGGAGTATTCAAAATAAAAGGAAGGATTTTTTTTTGCATGAATTCTTCCCCTAATTGATATTCTTGAATGAAAAACCAATTCATAGCTGTTAAGAAGAAAGGGGTCTTTTGTTCTGCAATTTATATTAGAGAATATCTGATTCATTTATATTTTTTAATTAAAAGTCCTCCCAAAACTGTGTTATTCAGATCAAGTGCTACAAAAATTAACATAAATTTAATTACAGGTCTTGATATGTGGGTAGTTCATAAATAACTAGTCTTTCGAATTAGTCTCTCAGAAAGCCTTATTATGTGGATTCCTGTAAAAGCAGCAGGATTCCAGATGCTACTGATCATTCTGCCTCTCTCTCTCCCCTTTTTATTAATGTCATCACAAATGTGCATCATTTATTTCAGCTACACATGCCACACATATCTTGATTTATATCAAAGTTTTCACCATTCTCCAGAGGCATGAACACAAAGTTCCCAGTCATGCATTGGGATCAACACATGGTATAATCCCTGCACCCACCCCCTTTGAAACCAGTGAAGCATCTGCCCATACAGGGTTCATTGGAGGATTGGGGCCAAAGAGATAACTTAATGGGAAGGAATGGGGTGGGATGTTCCAAGGACTACATGGGTCTTCAAACAATCTGATCTGGGCACACGATTGTTCAGACCAGGATACATTTATTTTTTATTCTACAGGAAAATTTCTACAGAATTTAAAATAATATATCCTTCCTGTGGTGGCGTGTTTTGTTTGAGTGTTTGTTTTGTTTTTAAAGCATCCAACAGAATTTAATAGATAACTCCTCAGTGTATTCCACTGAGATGCAGGTCACTTTACTGTGAATGTAGGATGGAGCCAGAAAAATCAGACTAAGTGGACTGACTGCTGCCAGCCCTGTAATTTGGCCAGTAACATCAAGCAGCTTACCCTAGCCACTGAGTTTGCCCACTGGAGTACAGTAAGTATAATAAAGCTCCACAAACCATTTAAATTGAGGACTAGTTTTATGAAGAAAACATGCAGAAAAGTCAAAATAATACAAACAAAGCGTAACTGAGGCCTATCCCACTTCCCCGCGCAGGTGGGGAGAGGGCATGCAGTTCCCCACGAGGCAGCCCTTCCTGGCTATCATGTAGTCCTCCTGCCAGATCCTCAGATTAAACCAGGAACATGCCTTTATATAGTCTGCAGGAAGTCATATGATGCTTAGTCAGTTGTCTATCCTCCAGCACACCCAGTCTGGAGATGATAATTCCCAGCAACTTCTAGTCTTAAAGGGTCACATCATAAAGGAACATGGTGCTAGGATGCACACACGGTTGTGATCACGACCAGTAATCTGTTCTACTCACCCTTAGTAGAAATTCCCAACTCAGGATCCAGTTTTCAAAAAAATGCCAGGGAAGTCACTTACTCTCTAGTTCTTCAAAGGTTTGCAATTTAAAGGGAAAGGAAATTTTTCTCTTAGATAAGGATCTCTTAAAATTTTCCATTTAAAAGTCTAAAATCTAAACAATCAAATCCAACAAATATATGAAGTGAAAAATATATACTACTGGGATTGTATCCACCAATTCCAACCACAACTAAGAGAATATGCAATCCTCTAGACACTCTGCATAGAGAAGTTTGTAATGATTTAACCACCATGTATAAAAAAAGAAAAGCACTTTAGGCATATCCATTAAACAGAATGTATTCAGAATTACATTATGGCAACCCTACTGGGCAACAACGTTTATGTTGTATATACCTGCAAACCTCTCTCACTTCTGAGAATAAACCTTTGTTCATTTGTGGTTAGATATGTAAAGTTAGATTCAGGTTTTCAGGTTGTGTGTGTGGTAGGTCAGGTTAATAAAAGGACTGTGGCACTGATGTATATAATATTTGCAGTATCTAGCATAACGGGACCTTGGTCTTGATTGGAGCCTCTACATGTTACTATACTACTACTACTGATGACTCAGAAGAGTGAAAGTTTCCACGCTCACGTTACCAGACAGCTCCAAATAGTAGTAACCACCAAAAAATCAAAAAAACCAAAACAAAACAACACCCCACAAAGAACAAAAACAAAAAACAAAACAAGTGTGTTGTCAACCTCTATGAAATTCGTCCAGTGGTTAATGGACAAGTGTCCACATCACAGATTCCACTATCACAATTTTTATTCTTATTGACCTGGAAACTAAACTTCCATCCCAGCACAAGTCATGGTTTAAGCACAATGCTGAAGTAGTCTGAAAAATTTTCACTAATGCTGCCTTTACCATATACCTTCTGAGGAAAAAAAAGAAAATTGTACTTTCAACCTCACACCTTCCAGAAGCACGATATTTATTTATTTTTAAAAGATTGCTAAAGTAAATAGTTCGCTACATAAAACAAATTTCCATGGTTCTGTTGGATTAAAATGGGTTTCTAAAATGTTGCTTGTAGAGCTTTTGGGTACAGCAATTTCCATTCTATAGGAAATTCCGATTTTTCAAAAAATGTTTAGAATTGGAACAAAAGACACAAATTCCATACTTTCCCATGAAACAAACATTCAAAAATGGAGATGAAACATGTCAATATAAAATTAATCAAAACAAATTTGAATTTTATATTGTAAAATATTAAATATATTACTTTTAATATTGTGATAGACTATAAAACTCACAATGAAATGTGTTGATATTGTCAAAATGAAACATTTCAACTCCAGTATTTCTCTTAGAAAGTTTTATCAGAATTGACCCATTCCCACAGAACATTTGTCTTTGATGGGAAACTGTCAATTTTTTTCAGATTAGAGGGGAATCCTCATTGCGTGTGTTGTTTCATGTGCATTAAAATTTAACACATTTACACATATTGAAAAGAAATTGTGCTTTTCGACATGAAGTAAAAATGTGCTGCAAATCTGCTGTTTCAGTTTTCAGGTCTAGACTATTATAATTGTTCATGTTTTAAGAATATATTGGTTTATTCCCTCAGATGGACAGCTGGGATTTAACATGCTTAGTTAAGGAATACAGTTTTGGATCCCTCACGGTCATTGACAATGCTATACTAGATTTATTTCCTGATAGCAGGAAGGTGCTAACATAGCAGGCTAACTGGATAGGTCGCTGATAGGAAAAGATAACAGTTTAAATCTCCAGCTTCTTCTTGTTGCCATGACAAAGCTCTCTCTCAGTCTTTCTTCACAAAAATACTTTTGTAGTCTTAGTTTTTCAGAGTGTTGGCATCTAAATGTGCTTAGTGTATGCACAATGTGCCTTAGGTGGCACGTGACCAGGATTCATCACCAAATTTGGTCCACTGGTTGGATCATTAGCTTCCCCATCCCAGGACAAGTAGTGACAGGAAGTGCGAATTGAACACTGATCCATGCTGATTTAGACTGAGTCAAAACTACCATTCCTTGTGAATATTTTCATGGGCATTTGCAAATTTAGACCATGATCCTGTATTGTGATCCACACGGGAAGACTGTGGCACCTGTGTGGAACCCCATTTATTTCAAATCCAAACATTTGGGTCCTAAATGCAGTATCCAATTGTACTGTTTCTGTCAGACATAGAATGACTGATCTGACATTTCCATACCTAAACCAATGAGTGATTCAATAGCGTAAACCTGAACTGCGGGTACACACAAAAGATACAAAGCATTTTTTAAAATGTATCTATTAAGATGTATAAACAATTAAGCACCAATCCATGCTCTGGGTGTTCATACACAATAATTTTCACAGTATCTTAACAGGCTGCTTATCCATTCCATCAATAAATATACATATATTCACCAGCAACCATAGTAAGCTAAGCCTCCCTCACTCGCAGGTCACCTGTAAAGTGAAATAGGAGACAGCCCTGTGGGCTAAACTCAAGTTTGCCTGAGCTCTCCTCCTCATCCTTGTTCCTGCAACTTTTCACAATTAACATTTCTTTTATCTCTTACTGAGCTTCTTTGTCAGGTTGAACTTGCCTTTGAATAGAGCAAACTGCCTTGAGCAGAAGGATATTTCCAGATGACTGAGTTTATATGGTTTCAGAAATTCCCCTGTAGGTAGACTAATAAAAAAAACATTCAAAGAAGTCACACACATGAGGATAGAAAGGCACTGAAGAGGGATGATGAGAAAAAATGAATACCAAAAATAATCAATGATCGAAAGTTTCAATTTTTAGAAAGACGAACTTATCATTTGTGGCAATTGCCATTTAGGCCAGCTCATGGCCTGTTTTAAAGCTATTCCTGTCTATTCAGTACATGGCTGTACATTCTACAAATCCATCTATAATATCAAAGATATTAAATATTGAGGGATGGAAACAATCAACAATAGTTCAAAATGTTGAATAAAACCATTGTTGTTAAATTAGTGCTCCTTTATCATGCTGTAAGGTTTTGCTTAAAACACAGATTTCTGGCACTACCTGATCAGTCAGTCTGTGTTTTCCTCACATAGTCTTCTTAGGGGATGGTAGGGTCAGACAACACCATAGGCATAGCCATAGGCAGCAAAAAGCAGCACATGCTACACGCTTACATCTACTGGCCCCAGAAGTCAGAATAACCATACATGGGGTTTAAGTCCCTTTATATCTGCACTGGCTATGGCAGAGCCCAGACTGTGCTACTTGCTGCTGTCCATTAACCTGTCTTTGTAGAAGACTATACAGAAAGGGAACAAGGTAGGTATTCTGGAGTAGAGAAATGTCCGATCAAGTTCAGGGTGTAGGGAGAAAGCAAATATTTTCAATCCTCTCATCCCCCCCAGAGTACCTGGGGGAGGAAAGAAGGAAATGGAAGTGAGTACTACTGGGCTACCCTGCCCAAAGCCATTGAAAGTGGGCCAGGATGGGATAAGTAAGGCTACTGGTGGATGCTGGACTGGGTGAGGTTCCTGGGCTGGAAAATGGTGGAGGGGGTGCCAGGCGTAGGTGGGAGGGAAGGAGAATGCTGGTTTGGATGCTGATAGGGTTAGCACCAAAGGTATTGCGCTCTCAAACACTGATGATACTTTGAATACTGAAGCCAAGAATGGTACCTGAATGGTAGCCAATTGGCTGGAGGAGAAAGAGGTGATGCCAACAGGCTGGGAATAAAACCATGAGTGTACGTTGTGAGAGATTTTTGCCATATCTTGTGAAACCTGAGCACAAAACGGTCAAAACTGGCAATGTTGCTGGATCCTTGATTGCTTCTTGAATCCCAGAGGTCATTAGCCAAAAGCTCCTTTTTATTAGTGTCCACCTAGACACGTGTGGCCTTTCAGAAGTGGGCCTCAACAGTAATGGATGCCACCACTTCTACACTGTTACTACAATGCATTCTAATTGGTGACACATGGAGACTTCTTGTAAATTACATCAGCTACAGAATATGGCTGCCCATCTGTTAGTTAGTGCTAGTTTAGGTAAACATTGTTACAATAAAGCCTCAATCACGCCATTGAATCACACCTACATATGAATACAAGGCCAAAGGTTTGACTCTGCTTTGTAAGCAGAATTGGGTCCTGGCTATCTGGGCACCCATCTCTCTCTCTGAATCACCAAGATAGTTGAAGTCCTTTGGGAAGACTGATGTCCCTTAGATTTAAATCTGTGGCTGGCAGGGCATTCTGAATGGAGAGAAAACTTAAGCATTCAATGAAAATTGACCTTCATCTTTTCAAAGAATATTGTTTTATAAATAATAAGCAGATTATCTTTTTAAAATTTTCAAAGTCCACTTTGAAAAATTACATAGCATTGAATGTTTATACATCTAATCACACTAGGTCAGATTCCTCCACACTCCCTACTGCTAAGTAGTACCTTACACCACAAGGTGCCCCACTAATTTCAGCAGGACTTCTGGAAATGGTCAGAATTGAGGAACAGATTCTTATACTACTTACTCATGCTGAATAGTATCTTACTCCATGAGACAACTCATTGAAATCAATGGGACCTCTTCTGGAATAAGCTGCTATTCAACTGAACTCAGTGGGACTGCTCTTGTAACAAAGTTCCTGCTTCATATCATGGAATCATAGGACTGGAAGGGACCTTGAGAGGTCATTTAGCCCAGTCCCCTGCACTCATGGCAGGACTAAGTATTATCTAGACCATCCCTGACAGGTGTTTGTCTAACTTGCTCTTAAAAATCTCCAGTGACGGAGATTCCACAACCTCCATAGGCAATTTATTTCAGTGCTTAACCACTCTGACAGTTACAAAGTTTTTCCTAATGTCCAACCTAAACCTCCCTTGCTGCAATTTAAGCCCATTGCTTCTTGTCCTATCCTCAAGGCTCATAAATTCCAGCCCTCTATTTTTTAATAAATGTCGAACATTGTAGTTCATTTGAAAAAAAAAGTAAGTTTTCTGTCATTGTAAAGCAGCTAGGGATAGATGTAGTTTCAGTGCAGTGAAAAGCAATGGGTAATAGTACAAGATGTACAGAGCTTTGCATTTAGATTCATGGTCATATTATTAGCAAAGAGGTGAAAAGAGACACAAAGCTACTGAGCTGCACTCTTGTACTTTCAGTCCTCTATCCATTTTGAAGTTTTGTCCGTGACATATAGCCTTTTTAATGATGAGATTGGTACCCTTTAATGGGATATAAAATAGATAAGAAAGAACTGAATGGAATATAGCATGTAAATGTCATGGATTACACCTTTAAAAACTGTCCTGATTTAGAGCTGTAAAGAACACACACAGCACATTTTACACTTTGCTGCACAGGTTCTGAAAATTAACAGTTTTATCATTTCTATGCATCAAGTTAAGAGTAATTTGCATCCCATAATGGTTCATTTTAGTAAAGAGTGAAGTATCTGACGTTTACGCATTATAAACCTATTTTATTAAATGAATGTGAATAATTGGCATTTTATAACCATTATCTCACTGTGTTATTGCTAAGCAATGAATTCCTCATAATTTGTTTGGAAGTCCAGGAGACACCTTTGTACTTTTAGTAACAGAGGCAGGTTTTTTATCCATTAGGAAAGCTTTTTTTTTTTTGGTAGATTATTATATCAAAGATTGTGTTTTCCCTCAGTGCTTAGCCTATTTAGCAAATAAGCTGATCAGTTCCTAAGTAATTTTATATATAAGTTATGCCAATTAAATATTTATGGCTTTGATATAACAAACGATAGCTAACAACAAGCATGCTAATTGAACTGAAGTGATGTAATTGGTGCATTTTGATTATGTACAAGGTACGACTGGATTTTAGAGGTTTAAGTTTCAGGCTCACTTTGTAAAGCTGTTTCAAACAACTTTAAAAAGTTTTCTAGTCATTAAGCCAGACTAATACACCTAGATTACCCTTATTAATGTGCAGTACAGAGCTTTTAGAGCCCTTAAATATACAGGGTTTTGACACAAACCCATATAATGTTAGATACTGTTGGTGACTTTATATAATAAGTAATTTAAAAGGTTTAGGATAAAATTTTTATATGGTTTCCCCTTATTAATATGGACTTTGGTACTATTCAAAATGGAGCAGGGGCGGGAGAATTATGGTGCCAAAGCTGTGGTGCGAGGGCTGGTTCAAACCAGTTGGAACTGCCTTGTAACTGCCATCCCCTGAGAACTTTCCCGCCACTCACTCCTTATAAGGAACTGTGCCATGTCACCATGGCACTGTCCATTCAGTAGGCAGCCATGTGCAGTCGGATTTGCGCGTGTCTCCGGATCAAGAACTGTAAAGGATCCTGTGAACCATCAATTTACCTGCCTTCCAGGGTCCTTTGGTCCACCAGTCAGCAGCTTCGGTTCCAGTGGCTTGTCACGATCCAGCAGCCAGAATCCAACGTTCCTCCCCAAAGGCCAGCATTTGACCCGAGGATAGAAGGTCCTGGACCAACCGCTCATTACCATCTGACCTGACCATAGATGACATCTGATCAGCAGTAGGCTATACTGGGGATTTGTTTTGTTCTTGTTGCCAAGGGAGGGGTATATTAGGTCTAAGCTTCAAGCTCCTTTGTTGCAATTCCCTGTTTACTGAGTTCATACATTTTCTTATGGTTTTTCCCCTTATGCCTTTATGTAAAGAACCCTTAATGCAATACTTACCTGTTTCAACACAGCTTTCGTCTCTCCTCTTCCTTCCCACACCACACTTGTGAGGGAGGGTGGGGCACAGGAGCTGCTTCCTCAGGTGATAACCAGACCAAGAACCTGTACCTGTAAAAGGGAAACAGAGGTATATTGGGGTTCATTTAGTTGTGATTTTTCCCTGGTTACCATACATTGGTTTCTTTTAATCATTGGGACATGCCTATTTTGGCACTCTGAAGGTATTTATGTAATTATAAAAATATAGTGAAATACACTTCACTTTTAGGCCCTGATCTTACAGTTACACACTTGTTTAACTCTAAGTAAGTGAGTTGTCTCATTAACTTTGAAGGACAAGCAGATGTGTGTTTACAGGATCAGGGCCAGACAGCTGCAACATGCTGTTCACAATAGAATTGAGCTTTCTAACAAATTCAAGCTCTATTCCCAACACAGTTGTATCAGATTTCCCTGCCCCCCACAAAAAATGAAAGCAGCAGCAGTTTTTCTTGGTTTCTACCACCTATTTCGAGGAATGGGAGTCCCAGTTCAGGTAAAATATGCTGCTGCCCAAAACCCAAACTGGAAAAGTATTAAACTGTTTCTGAAGTACTGAGACGTCCACAATAAAACTTTGCATTGATAATTAGAAGTGTCAATTTCCCCTGCTGGTTTCCAACTGGTTAATTGGAGAAGGAAGATTGTCACATGTTACATTTTATACTAGAGCATCCAAGATTGCATGTGTGTTAATGTAAAAGTGTGCTACAGCTGTAAGACTAGTAGAAGGACTATTTAGGATCCCTTTGCAAAAGGAGGTGGTTTATCAAGTCATAAGACATTGGGAGAGAGAATCTAATGTGGAGTGTGGGCCTGACTAGTGGATTCTGAAAAGCCAGACAGGGAAATGAAATGCCCAGCCATGCCCTGAATATGCTCAGAAGAGAATAAAAAACCACTGGTCTTTCCCCCACCAAGAGACTTAAAAGGAGACCTTCAGTCTACTGGTGTCAGGAGGGACATGTAGCAAGGAAGCCCCACAGACTAGTGACATAAGTTTTGGCTAAGTTTCCACAAGTTTTGATGAGTATAGTTTCTAATTCAAGCCGAAACTCTCAACCTTTTGTGGTTTAGCTCTTCCCCTGCTTGAACAGAAAACATTCAGAACTACTGTGAAAATGTATATACAAATTATTGTAGTGTAATTTAAATTACATACAAAAACACTCTTAAGAAAACATTAGGGTGGTAAAGCCAAGCATTCAAAAGTTAGAAAAATGCAGAAGTAAAAGATGCCCATGCAGCAGTGACCCTCAGATGCCAGGAGCAATTGCAAGAAAGTCCTACTCAGACGATATAGCCCTAGGGTGGAGCATCAGTACAGATGCAATGTTTGGAATTACCTGCCAAAATTCTAGCAAGTTTCTAATGAGTATGTGCCAACAGAGTATTCAGAGGCTCTTAAATTGGCCAAATTTGGGTGAGCATAAACAGGAATGGCAAGAGGCATATCCCTTCCACCATGGCAACACATACCGTCAAAAAATAAATAAAAAATCAAGACTATGTTCCAAAGCATTAAGACACCAGAGGTTCTCAACTAAATGGCTGTAAGAGGAGGTTTTTTTTGTTATGTTTTGTTTTTTAAACATGGGCAAAATCATGAATTTTTCCCTAACCTCATTTCTAAGAAATAGCTGAATTGTTTTGGCTGATGCTTTAAAAAAAATAAATCAACCTGAGACTGACTCCAGACATGGAAAACTTGATCTCCAGTGGCTTAAGTCCGTCTGATTTATAACATTCTACACTGGGATGTGCTGGGCAACATTAACTATAGGTGTCACTACCTGTGCAACCTAAACTCTACTCTCAGTTATGCTAATGTGAATCTAGAATAATACAATCATAACTGGATGCAATACACATTATTCAACATTTCCAGGGCATTCCTTGGTGTTTTCACTGGAGGTGTTCACACAGCCATCTTGTTCACACTTTCTGCGTTTTGGAATCTTCTAACTGTAGCGCAGAAACAATGCTGTATGACTTAGGTGAACAAATCTATACAACTTCAGTCACTACTCAGAAGAAAGGAATTCAATCCATACTTTGCTCAGCTCTAACAATGACATTGTTGTGGAAACCCTTTTAACTCCATCTAGAACTCAGAGTATTGACATTTTCATGTGATATTCCCGAAACTCAAACTGTCCTAGACAATCCACTATACATCCTTGTTGTATGGTATGAAGTTGACCAAATATCAAATAGTCACAAAGAATCTTGAAGAGAAAGATAGGTGCAGTTTACTGCCAGACACAATAGAAAGAACCTGTTCAATTAAAAAAAACCCTGTAGCAATGTCATATCCAAAAGACCCAACCTATTTAGTCTTGAAGACAATATTATAAAGCCAACTTTTCTGCTACACTCACCCATTAGAAAACATTACAAAGAAACAAATACTTCTTTGTCAAGATAAAACTATTTCCCCTAATACTGAGTTCCATTTTAATAATTATTTTGAGAAAGATCTTGTGATTGCTATTACAGAATTATTTAGCAAAGAGGAGACAGTTTGGTAAGGTATTACTTATTGCAATGCAGCTGAGGTCTGTAGTTGAACTAGTGAAGTAATAACTGGTATCATTATATAAAATTAGTAAACAAAGTAGGCGATAAAATATTCTTCATTTGGGTCATTTGCATTCTTTTCCACTTAGCTAAAATCTGTAAGAGAAACAGTGAGTCTATGAAAAGTGATGTAGTAGTTGAAAAAGCTATATTTCACTTATTAAATGGAGAATCACCTGTTTAAGTTGGGTATATAAAAGCACTTAGGCATGCCTGTAATTTTTCACTCAGTTCCCCTGGTACCATATTATTACCTTCCATCTGCTACTGTACATCAATGTCTGATACCACTTTTATCTGGTTTTAGAATTCAGATGTTGCTTTCTTAGCTTTAAAATTCAGGTGTCACACTTCAGTATATTACTTCAACTAAATTAATCATTTAAATAAACTAGCATTCAACTGTCATGCCAGTTTTACTCACAAAAAGACAGTAGTAGTATTTATTTGGTAGTAGTAAAAAGACAGTCAAAAGTTCTGAAAATCAAGATTCAGTAATACTGTGTATAGACTTTACCTTATACCATATATTTTAAAATAGCACTTTATTGCTGGGTTTCTATCATAAACAAAATGTTTTCAGGTGGAAAATTCTCCAGCATTTTCTAGGCTTATTTTATCAGAACTTCTAAAGAGAGAAACACATACAAAAAAGCTCTAACTAGAACTTAGTGAGTACCTAGGGATTTTTCTTGTATCATGAGCAAAAATGATAGACATCTTGAGGCTTAACTGTCATTTCTCTCTGAAGTCTACTATTTCATAGTATGAACAGTTAGGGGGGAAAAGATCAAGATCAAATTGAAACATCACCTTAAAAGCTGTCTTTTGATGAATGGGGAAGTTAGCCATCGTAAGATATGGACAAAAGCATTTGTCACTCCTGAGAAACAGGTGAAGAAAGAACATATTCATACACTTTTTTTTAATTCACAGTAATCAGTAGTGATCAATTGAAATTAGGAAGGTTAAGGAAGATGTCCTCTGGCATCTTTCTTAATTCTACACTCTGCTATTTTATGTGAGGTATAAGTATCTAGGACCTGTTACTACAATTAGGGTAGGCTAAACTCACACTGAAGTCACTGAGCCAAGGACTGCAGGTTTGGACCCTGTATTTCTCCAGACTACTTTCCTGAAGTATGGGAGGTACGAAGTGGGCTTTCAAGTAGCAAAGTGATTATGCACAGAATTGTTAGAAGTTTGGATTTCAAGTATTGCAAATTCTTTGGTCCATTGCATAAGTTGCCATAGTCACTTTATTTCACTACATAAATGGTGACACCAAGTTATTTATGTCCTTTTATGTAAAATAATAATAAATGGTTCCTTTGATAGGCAATTCAGATGATTGTTTGAGTGTCATCACGTTACAGATGCATTAAAGTGCAACAGAAATGTAATATCTATTACCTCACTGCTCATGATATGCCCAAAAACTTGGGTATTTTTTAATGGGTTGTGACATATTTTGTCACTATAAGTCACTTTCACAGCTGGCGGTGCAACAAATTGTTTAAACTATTTCCAATCTTTTCTCAAGCATTGAAACATCAATTAAGTTTCAATTCCTATATATTTCTTGACATTTGCCAAACTTTTTTTTTTCTAATTAGAATTGTATGATTAACAAACACCTCTTGTGAGGGTAGAATCCAGCAGCAAGGAGACAAGGTAAGCTTGGCTGAGTGCTTGAAATGACACTGAAAAATTTCACACTTTTAACAAAACATTATTTATATATTAAGGCAGTGCCTAAAAAGCACCAAATTGGCATCAGAGCTTGGGACTGTACAAACACAGTCTTTTCTCCAAAGAGCTTACTCTATAGTAGACAAGCTCTTGGTAAGAGATTTTCTACTGACTTTGCTTACAAGCTTTCTACTTTGCTTCTTCCAAATTTAAACTCTACCATCTGCATGCAAATATTCATTTGACATTTATAGCTCATGTTCTACCATAAAACACAGAAAGACAGCCTGCCTCGGAAAAGCAATCCAGAGATTTATGCATTTAACTCTTAGTACAAATTCACACAAAAAGACACCTGTATCATCTGCATATCACTCCGTAACATCAACATGTAAACTTAGTTTCCTACCCATTGAACTGCCTTGCAGACTCATACTTTACATTAGCTATTACTTCTACAAATTCTCATTTTCTCTGTCAAACGATGCATGAAAGTTAGAAACATTGCAACTTAATGGAAAAAAGTATTTTATTCACACCGTATATCAAAGGCAACTCTTGCTGAATAAAGGACAGTTGGATCATGATGGTCTGTAAAACAACTTAACTTGAACTCTGGGTAGACCCAGGAATTCATTATCCTACAGGTGTGGAGAGAGGGGAGTGATATGTAGCTTCTTTCACTTTCAAGGCCAAATCCCACAGCAGGCTGTGGAGGGATTTAAAGGCAACAGAACTTTCATGGAGTTCCAGCTACCGAGGGGATATTCAGGGAAATTCTAAAGTTCCAGAACAGCTTTCTTGATATCACAATGCAGGAGCGTTGTGCGACATGGCCAGTGCATCTATGACTATGTGAATCCGCTGCCAAAAATGCCTCCCAAGGAGCAACAAAAGGGCTGCAAACACTGCTTTAATTCTTAGGCTGTAGTCATGGTCACTGAATGACTCCATTGGAGTACCCTGGATGTGAGCACCTGGGAAGGATTCTGCCCCACAACCACTGCACAGGAACCCATGGCAAATCTAGTTCATTAGAGAAGCACTCGTAACATTCCTAACCTGTTGGCAGAAGCAAGAGGTTCAAATAATTTCCATAAAGTTCCGAGTAAAACAGGTTGAATAATACATAATTTATTGAACAAATCTTCCCTTTTCTGCTTTTTGGGAAATGTCTGTGGAGAGATGTTGATTTTCTCAAATTTATGGTCTGAAATTAGATAAATTGCTGCTCTTCAGAATCCAAAATTCAAACTGCATTGCTTGCTTTTAATTGGCCACATAAGACACTTATCAGAGTAGTAGCCATGTTAGATTTTTATCACCAAAAAGAACAAGGAGTACTTGTGGCACCTTAGAGACTAACAAATACATTTGTTAATAAATGACCAAATAAATTGGTTAGTCTCTAAGGTGCCACAAGGACTCCTCATAAGACACTTAGTATTCTTTCCTTTCCTTGACTGGATGAGCTTATAATTAGGTTTTGGGTTCAAATGTTTGTGAAAAGTATGTTTAGAATTTGCTTGCCACAGGCATGCAAGCATGAAAGCTTGAAATTTGCTTTCTAGAAGCATTCATGCTAGTGACTCACTTGCATGAACATCTGCTGTCAAGCTACAGTTATAATATAAATATCCTGGGTAATGGACCCATTCCATTCACTGAAGAGGAGACAGAAAAAATAAATCAAATAATTGTGTGTTAAAACTAGAGAGATTTTTTTAAAATTAAAATCTATAAAAGTAATAAATTTGGCTAATAAGTGTTCAGATAACATCCAGTTAGATTATTGCTGTCCCTGCCGAAGAACCATTTTTATTAAAGAGCTCAATTTGGTCCAAGCATCTACCTAAATGAAGATTTAGTGTGAATTGATATGGCTAGGTGATGGAAGACAGCTTTATGTTCTCTTAGTTTAACCTAACTGGTTTCAGTCAGTCAGCCCCTTCTAATTTTCTATGCTGGTTATCACATAGTTTACATGTGGGAGGTTCTGGCTCTTTTTATTTTAATTAATTAAAATATAGTTTGCCACCTCATTTCCTGAGTAGGGGGAGCCAAAAGCCCTCCAAAAATCTACCACCCATGACAATCAAAGACAGTAACAGCCAGCTAACACAAAAAACTGCTTTGCAATTGTCCCATTCGTGTCAGTGGGAAGCAGCCACTCTGCATTCCTGAAATTATGTGCTACTAAGCAAATCTACAAGCACACTCAAGCCCACTCTTGTGATCCAATGAGGTGTTCTTTAGCTAATGTGACTAGATTCTACTGCAGACAGAGGAAAACTGATAAGCAAATATTCCCTTGAGATAAGGTTTTCTGGTTTGTTTGTAATAGGACAGCAGAAAGAAGGAAACCAACTCTGCAGTATGATCTTTGCAGGTGGTTTCTCTTGCCCCATCTTTTGGGATTTTATAAAAGTTTTCAGTAAAGGACTTTAGTAAAATGTGGATTTTCCCTTTGTATTATCCCTTGAATTCCCCTCCCAGTTAGGCTCTTTCTTTATCCCCATTGGTAGATTACTCCATTTCATTTATATATATAAAAAGTGGATACATTTAAAAAAATCACCAGAGTAGTCATAGAAGTTTCTGCAGTATTTAGTCCACTCTAGTTGTACAAACTTGGATGATTATTTGAACCAAACTAGTTAAGTACCTTTGAAACAGTCATTAGGTCTGTTTCCTGTGCACGGTATCTTTAAATTGCTGAGCACCCTCCCTGCATGAAGTTCAGCTCCGTAGCTGGTCAAAAAATAGGAAATGTTTTCTTTAAGTTGCAACTCTCTTCAGATCCCCATTTTGTTCTCAGGGCACAGCACAGAACAGACACACACTGCATGCTCCTTCAAGGATACTTTATGTCTGTTCTTTCAGGGAAAGAACATGCCATTAGGCACAGGCCAGAATGAGTGGTGATGAGTAAGCTGCAGCACTCCAGGAGGCCCTATGAAATACTTCTGAGTAGCAAGTCCTCCCTTGCTCTGGAGAAGAAGCAAGTAACTAACCCCATCCTCCAACACTGACTTAGCTGCTCTGGTGGCATGTATAGGTGGGGGCATTACAAATAATAAAGTATAGTTCATGTTTTTGGTGATGGTTAAGAGTTATTTTATCTGAACTTAATTGCCCAGACTTATCAGGTATATACAAAAAGCACATTATTTGCTCGGTCACTTTCTGAGGCCATTACTCAGAGTTTACTCAGACTCCTGCTGAATTGAATGGAAGTTGTTTCCTGAGAAAGGCCTGAATGAACACTGAGTATGCACTTCATAATCTTGTCTTCAGAAAATAAAATATTATATTTGGAAGTCGGGGAACAGGAACAGCTTTAAGTTTTAATACAAAGCTTTTCTCCAGCTACTTAAATCACAGAAAAAGAAAAAATGCCCAAAACAGAGGAACCAAAATTGCCCAATCCCTTTTATTCATTCACACATTCATTATATTTTCAATTTAAAACTTAGTGTTCCCAGCACCCCTAAAGTTGTATTGGTTCCTAGAAAGATGGGATATAGAAAGGCAAGTGAGAACAGAGCAAGTCACTGTACAGCTACGGCTAGTCAGACTTTTCTTGTAGTTAAGGAGAACGCTCTGGCATTCTGAGCTTGCTATTGCATTATCTCTGTTAAATTGCATTCCATGGGGAACTGTCCTGGAGAGCACTGTTATACAATAAGCCCAAGTCTGAACATTAAAGAAAGAATCTCTAGGGCTTTTCTTTTTATACGTACTTCATTATGTCACAAATGCAGAACCTACTAACATGGATATTTCAGATTTCCTCTTACAAAACTCAGTGTAGCAGACTTCCCATCAATCACTGGCAGTGCAAGAAAGTGTTTGTTCCTATGGCAAATGTCCGCTGTTGTAAATGGACTGTGCAGCAGAGAAGTTGTAGCAACACTAGGTATTTCTGTATCGGTAAGCAACAAACTCAGATTTTTTTTTTTTAAATAGCAGTCAGTGGCAATTATTCTCATCACTGCACACACCTTTTCTCTTGCCCCAATTTGGTTTATTAGCACAATCAGTATTTTACATGATAGTTAACATTAAAAGTTCCATTTATACTAATTAAATAAAATTGCCCTTTCCATGAAATGCATAACATTAGGTACAGTGGTCGTCTTAGCTCAGAGATTCAGCAGAACATAGAAACCTTTAAACCATTGCATTAAGCCTGTACCTCATTACAAAAGCCACATCGTTCCAACCACTTCTGTTGGCAGAAGGAAAGAGAAAAAGAGGTGGGTCTATAAAGAGAGAAGTGGAAAGAGGAAGTGCTATTGCTGCAAGATTTGTACGTAAAAAGTAGTATTCATGCATATGTAACAGCCACCTCCATGGCATCATTTCATTAACCCCCCCCCCAATACACCCTTCCATCGGAGCGCTGAGAGGATCAAGTTTCATGCTGCAAGTGGGAGAGGTTGTCAGGAATGGGTATTTAAGGTGCCCACTCTCTAATGGAAATGGTTACTTCCCAAACCTCCTCACTGTACAAGTTAACTTTAAAAGAGCACTGGTTTCCCTTTCACAACCAGTGGCACTCGGGAAGGAAGAATTCAAAGGAAACATTAAGTGCAAACTTGTGGAGTATATCCTTCACCTGGAAGAAGCTCACAGAGTTTTCATATATTTATAGATTCCAAAGCTAGATTGGAATTGTCGTCATCTAGTCTGACCTCCTTTAGAACACCTATCACAGAACTTCCAACATAATTCCTAGAGGAGATCTTTTAGGGGGAAAAACAAACCATCCAATCCCGATTTAAAAATGGTCAGTGATGGTGAATCCATCACAACCCTTGGTAAACTGTTCCAGTGGTTAATTACCCTCACCATTAAAAATGTAAGTTTTATTTGTCTGGCTTCACATTCCAGCCATTGGATTGTGTTATGCCTTTCTCCACTAGATTGAAGATTATTAAATATTTGTTCCCCATGTAGATATCTATAGTCTAATCAAATTGCCCCTTAACCTTCTGTCTATTAAGCTAAACAGCTTGAGCTCCTGGAGCCTAGCACTATAAATCATGTTTTCTAATCCTTAAATCATTCTTGTGGTTCTCATCTGAACCCTAATTTATAAACATCCTTCTTGTTACAGGCATGTTTTATTTGCTTATGATTTTTCACTAGCGTGCGCAAGTTTAATTTATTTCCATATTACTATCAAGTTATATGGTTGGTGGATATACCTTTGTTCAGGTCTCTTTGTGTAAACAGCCATTGAGCTAAAACAGAGACAGGGGAGGAGAGTTCACACACAAAAAAACTAGGGTGCCTACAGCAAATCACCTAGATTTATACTTTGGTCCCTAAATAAACCAGGCCTGATTTTCAAAAGGTGCTGACCACTCACAGCTTCTATTGAAAGCCATGCAAGCCATAGGTACTTAGCAACTTTGAAAATCATCCCCTTTATCAAAACAACTTAAGTACAGTTTTAGGCTTCAAACTTTCAAAATATTGGCTATGCATGCTGGATTCATATACTGCATTTATGTATTTCAATTGGCAACCTCCATTTTGTTTTGTGGAAAGCCATTGGGATTTTAAAGCTGTTCTGGTGCTTCACCTTGGCCCTATAGTTTCCATAAAAGGGGTGTCATGAGTAACTCTTGCATCTAGCAGAGGGCTAACAAGGGAGTGTTGTTAAACCTGGAAAACATTACATTTATGTGGAATCACCCTTAGACAAAGATGTCTGCTTGATATGTACAAATAACTGATTTTTCAGTTTGCTGGCATTGTAAATAAATAATTTTTGATAAACCCACAAGAAATCTGAGGAATTGTCACAGACTGAAATGTCACTAGAGGAGGTTTTGGAATTAATTGAGAAACTTAACTGTAAAAAGTCACCGGGACCAGATGGCATTCACCCAAGAGTTCTGAAAGAACTCAAATGTGAGATTGCAGAACTATTAACTATGGTTTGTAACCTATCCTTTAAATCAGCTACCATACCGAATGACTGGAAGATAGCTAATGTAACACCAATATTTAAGAAGGGCTCTAGAGTTGATCCTGGCAATTACAGACCGGTAAGTCTAACATCAGTACCGGGCAAATTAGTTGAAACAATAGTAAAGAATAAAATGGTCAGACACACAGAAGAACATAAATTGTTGTGCAAAAGTCAACATGGTTTCTGTAAAGGGAGATCATGTCTTACTAATCTATTAGAGTTCTTTGACGGGGTCAACAAACATGTGGACAAAGGGGATCCAGTGGACATAGTGTACTTAGATTTCCAGAAAGCCTTTGACAAGGTTCCTCGCCAAAGGCTCTTATGTAAATTAAGTTGTCGTGGGATAAGAGGGAAGATCCTTTCATGGATTGAGAACTGGTAAAAAGACAGGGAACAAAGGGTAGGAATACATGGTAAATTTTCAGAATGGAGAGGGGAAACTCGTGCTGTTCCCCAAGGGTAAGTTCTAGGACCAATCCTATTCAACTTATTCATAAATTATCTGGAGAAAGGGGTAAACAGTGAGGTGGCAAAGTCTGCAGATGGTACTAAACTGCTCAAGATAGTTAAGACCAAAGCAGTCTGTGAAGAACTTCAAAAAGATCTCACAAAACTAAGTGATTGGGTAACAAAATGGCAAATGAAATTTAATGTGGATAAATGTAAAGTAATGAACATTGGAAAGAATAACCCCAACTATCCATACAATATGATGGGGGCTAATTTAGCTACAACTAATCAGCAGAAAGATCTTGGAGTCATCGTGGATAGTTCTCTGAAGATGTCCATGCAATGTGCAGTGGCAGTCTAAAAAGCAAACAGGATATTAGGAATCATTAAAAAAAGGGATCGAGAATAAGACTGAGAATATCTTATTGCCCTTATATAAATCCATGCTACGCTCCCAGCTTGAATAATATGTACAGATGTGGTCCCCTCATCTCAAAAAAAGATATACTGGCATTAGAAAAGGTTCAGAAAAGGGCAATTAAAATGATTAGGGGTTTGGAATGGGTCCCATATGAGGAGAGATTAAAGAGGCTAGGACTTTTCAGCTTGGAAAAGAGGAGGCTAGGGCTATAACAGGGTTTATAAAGAGAACTGGATAAATTCATGGAGGTTAAGCGCATTAATGGCTATTAGCCAGGGTGGGTAAGGAACAGTGTCCCTAGCCTCTGTTTGTTAGAGGGTGGAGATGGATGGCAGGAGAGAGATCACTTGATCATTACCTGTTAGGTTCACTCCCTCTGAGGCATCTGGCATTGGCCACTGTCGGTAGACATGATAATGGGCTAGACGACCTTTGGTCTGACCCAGTATGGCCATTCTTATGTTCTTAATTTTTTCCTCCACATTTCTGGTGAAAAGTTACAAAAACTTTTCACTTACTTTTGAGCTTTAACTTTTTTAAAAAATAAAAAGGAAAAAAAATCTAAACCAAGTAATTTCAAAATGAAATCAAAACATTCCCAGGTGCCACTGCCTAGAACCCTGTGGAGATATCCCCGCTGCAGTTGCTGGGTGAAGTCCCAGCACCTCACCCACTGAATCGGTGCCTTGCTTAGCCTCTGCAGGGTTGGAGACCAAGCCAGTTACCTCACAGAGATGGTTCCTGTCCCTGTTCTGGGCCTTGTGACCTGGCACATACAGGAATTGCAGTACCACTCAGGGTTGGCCCATCCACCTCTACATCTCCCTTGGGGTGGATGGATCAAACTTGAGTGAGGCTGCAACCCCCTGTGTACCAGGCCACACCACCACACAAGCAAAATTCCTTCATGGGAGGTAGGTTCAATGGGAGATTTGGATGAACAAGGAACTGAAGGTTTAGCCTGACATCTTTATTTCATCTGCCTTTAAATTCCAGGCCTGCACCTCTGACTTAAAAAACCTGTAGAGCTTTAGTAATCTTTCACTCGATTACTATCCTTTCACTCCCCTCTATTCATTCCCTTTATTTTTCTTTTTAAGTTTCCATACTGGTCAGCTTTGAATATTCCCGCAAAGAAACCTACACTAGATTATTTCTAGAAATTGCCTCTTTCCAAGTAATTATATTTTTTAGACACTGTATAAAGTATTTAGAAGACCATATTTTAAAATGATGTAAATTAATCATTTTACTTTTTCAGTTTTATTTTAACTCCTTGATGGAGAGATTCTGAATTTCCCCTGCTTCTATGATTTCTGAAGAATAATAATAGTAGTAGGATTTTAATGTTTGTATTTTGTATAATTTAGAATGAAGGATAAAGAAAAAGGAGATAATGATATAGCATGTATTAAATTATATCCTGCCAGCCACCCTTTTTGAACAGCAGAAAGGAATTCATCAGCCAGAATCTGTGTCTGGGCTGATTTCAAGGCAGTAACAAACATTTTAAGATCACTACTTTATTGTAGGTTTAGCATTTTAAAATAAGTAAAAACAATGCCATGATTGTTTTCTTGTGCATTGCAACTTGATGTTCCTGTTTAAAATGTTCTGTGTAAAATATTTCTGTTGTGTGTGAATGAAGAATGTGTGTGTAAAGAGACAAATGTAAAGGCCATTGCTGAATCAGACGTACGAGGGAGGAACCGGAGACAGACGCAAGGTCGCTAGTAGGCTGCAACACGCCCTTATTGAAGTGTCAGAGGAGGGCAGATTGAAGACTCTAAAAATGAGGCAGGCACCTATCAATGGGGACAAAACTGCTGTGATCAAAACCAGCATGGAATAACTCCCTAAAAAACGTCATAAAAACTAAATAAAAAATGAAAAAAAAATTAAAAAACAAAACAATTAATTACAGCATAACGGTGCAAAACTCATTGGTCCCTATGAAAGAAAAATCACTATATAAACAGGGTGCCTTGCCATGAAACTTTGGGTTCATCCTGCCAAGACTTCCCCAGAGCATCATCTCGGCCGACGGAACCCGGCTCCTCCCTACCCGTGATCAACCTATCTGGCCACTAGATTGATCCGGACTGGGAACTATAACATCAACTGGGGAGGGGGGGGAAGGAGAGAGAGAGAGAGAGAGAGATTGAATGCATATGCTAATTGTTGTAACTTCAATAAACACGGCGTATTGCCTTTTCCCCTGAAAAAAGATCCTGTGTGCGTCTTATAAGCATAACAATAGGACCTGCTGAATAGCTAATAGCCTGACACTAATTGAGTCAGGTCACAAAAAGGAATCTGCCCTCAGCCTTCAAAATACACTATTTGTCTCATTGATTTGCTTTTTTTCCTTTTGGTACCTTGTGAGTTTTATTCCTTGCTTATGGAAGGAGTTTGGTGCAGCTTTCTGCCCATGAAGGACTTATGCTCCGGAACATAGTTATTCCTTATTACTTAAATTTAATTTGTTGCCCTTTGCAGGTCCATGATTTATCCAGAGTGGATATCTTCCACAACTGCAAACAAAATTGAAAGAAGGTGGAATATTTCAGTGGGACGTCATGAATTCTTCATGGTAGCCCATTAAAAAAGTTACATGATTTAAAATAGTCAAATGTATTTCAAAAAGCTTTTGCTGTAGTAGTAGGGTATAATAATGTCACACTAGAAGACTCTTATGAGTATTCAGCTCACAGGTGTAACAGCAGGAGCGAGAATAGGACATACAGGAAAAAGTGCTGACAGATGGTAGATACACCAACTTCTTTCCCACATAATGAAGGGGGCTATACAGCTGGAGGTGCAGAACTGATTAATTCATTTATCACTTTATTTTAACCCTTTGTTTCTAGCAGACTTCATAATGACATCCAGTTTATTTAAATGCTAACCTTGATTATTAAAAGGTAAAAAAAAACAATGGCAGCTGTATGCAATGAAATCAAACCACATATACACTACTGGTATGCTCATGTGAAAAGCAGGCAAGGGCATCTCATCTATTTAATTACACCCCCAAGATCTGGTTCAACATTTGCAAGTGATTATTTCAAAGCAGAGTCTTACAAACCTTAGCTAAAGATTCTTACATACCAAAAGCAATGCAGGTATGTACCTGTTTGGGGGAACTCTATTAGAATTGGGAAAATAATTTGTAATGAATAATTTTATAATTTTTGCTTTTTTCTGTTCACAAAGTTTTTGCAAAGTCTGATCTTCTCTGATGTATATATTAGTGAAAATATTTGCAAAATAATTTCTGTAAATAAATTTTGATGTGTAGATTGAATACTTGAGTCAATTGCTTACAAACAAAATTTGAGATGGTGAAATTGCACATATGGTTACTTTGTTCTTTGGATAAATGTGTGACTCTTAACATCAAAATTACCAGGGCAAATATTGTGACATTGAATTCAAAAGATGCTTTCCATGAATATTTGTATTTGCATATACTCAACTGCTAGAATATTCATAGAAAGTGAACGCAAACAGGACATTAACCCAAAGTGAATTCAATTTACCACTTGAAAGAATATATTTGTAGCATTTTGTCATCACTATTTTCCAAGTTGTGCCAACAGTTCGATTGTTTGTATCTCTAGTCTTACCACAACAAACATATTAAGCCAACTTCAACTTCCTTTATTATTGGTTATTAGAGATATTGTCCAAGACTGTCAAAAAGAGGTGCCTAGCGATGTGACACTTAAATGCATAATTTCAAAAAGACTGAACACTCTCCGCTCCCAGTTTTTCTGGGAAATCAGGTTAAATTTATTTAGATGTCCAACTACAGACACCCATTCTTGAAAATCTTGACCATTGTATCTGCAAAATGGGAAAATCAGAAAAGGGGGGGCAGGGAGATTGCCTGGCTCAGAGCAGCAATGGGATCACAAATAGGAGAATTCAGGAAAATAGAGGAAAGTAATAGAAAACATTTATCATTAATATGTAAAAGTTTGCCTTCCTTTTATTGCAGGAAAATTATTTTTAAAATTAAAAACTCTAATATAAAAGGAAGAAAAAGACAAGCTATCTCTCTGGATTCCGAGCACCGCAAGCAGACCCTGATCCAAAATACACTGAGGGCAATTGGAATCTTTCCACTGATTTCAATGAGCTCTGGATCAGGCCCATATTTGCCCCCTCTATCCTCTCTGCAGGAAAATCTCAGGTCAAGGATATAAAACTCCACCACATTCCCCTTGTAGAGTTTTCCGAGGATCTATTGGAGAGAGTGAAACCACCCCACACCTACATTGCAGACCCATGGATTTTGAGAGATCCACTGGAGGCTAGGGCTTTGGGAATAACATGACTAGATTTCCCCAATGAAAAACCAGGATCAGTTGCATAGTGGGGATTAAAGATTCCGCTCCCTTCTTCTCTCATATCAGCCACCCCCCACACCCCCCCAAAAAAGACATAATGCTGCCTCTTCTCTCACAGACTAATTCCCCTCAATTAATGCTACCCCTTCCCCTTCCCCTCCCCACCCTCAGTACTCATCACACTGCAAATATTTTTACAACATCCTGTGAGTGGCATCTCAAGAGAGTTTGAGCTTATTTTGTGGGCAGAGCTTGGAGGAATACTGCTACCACCTTCTTATCCCACCCCCAGTTCAGTCCATGGACAGAAACAGTCAGGACACCACATTGTCACTCCAAACTGGGACAATCCTGGTAAAATGTGTGTGTGTGGAGGCATTGTACCTCTGAGTTGCTTTCAGGATTCCCTTATCACATCTCTGGTCCATATATTGGAGAGCCCAAGAGAGCATGAATTCATTCTGGTACCATACTCAGACCTCAAGTGAGAGGTAGAAGGTCCATGTCATGAAGCGGGAGGCAAATCAAGGTCGATACAGAGTCAGATATATATTCAGCATTAAATCCGGTGTGGAACTGCTGCAGGGTTTAAACTGGGGGGTTGGATCTACTAATAATTACAGTGCTATTACAGTAGTACATACTATTGTCCATATATATGAATGTTTGAGTGATGATACATAGAGAACCTCAACAAGCCATAGCCCTTCCCTTCCCGGTCACAATTTCAGGTCTCCGCAAAATGGGGAGAGAATGCCCTCCAGAGTCAGTATTCCTGCCTTTAGCACTCCCTTGACAGAGTTTCTTAGGATTTTAGTGGGTGATTTCAGCCACTGTAAACTGTCAAAACAGCTATGTCTACATCTGCTGATAATCTAACCCAGTGAGTTCATTTCATTGTCATTCATGCAGTCATATCACTCATTCGAGGATTTAGATGACTCCTCTGAAATCACAAAAACACTCATAATGCTGACACCTCCATGAAGTTCAGCTTGAATGTTTATTGTTCTGAAAATTCACGGGATGTTCTCTTCCTATTTTAAAAGATTTAATCATCCAGGCAGAAAGCAGTAACAATACCATATGCCTGAGCTGATTAATTACACAACAGAACAAAGTCAACACTTCAAACAAGCTATAGTTTGAGATTTTTCATCTAAAGTATTTAAGGAATACGTATTAACAAACACTCTATGAATACCTGAATCAGGTTACAAAGGATTCAATAACCACAATCAGAAAAACCTGTGTTCATATGTATTTATATTCCAGTATTACTAATGACATGTTCTGCTGTGAAGAGCACTTCCAAATTCTGATTATTCCTGCACTGAAAACTGGTTATTTCCTCCCAGAAATGAACATTCTAGTGCAGTGCTACCAATATCAATCTCCAGTTCACAAAGAAAGAAAGAAAACTTCTTTATTTTACCTTCTTCCTCTAAACTCAGTGTTCCACTATCAATAAATGGACAAAATGTGACTAATTGGAAGAAATAGAGCATATGATGATATTGGTGTACAAGGCTTGGAACACGGACATGTCCATCTCTTTAAACCAAAATGTTTTACTGTTAAGGTTTAGAATAAAATTCAGTCAGTCAATTACAATGTAGGCAGAGGGGATTCAGCTAGGCAGCAAACTTAGTAATTAAATAGCAGAAAAGTACAACCTGTTAGTCTAATGGGTTGGAAGAGAAGGGGGTGGGGAGAGAATAGACATTAAAACAGTCAATAATATTATATAGCAGGCTAGGAAATTAGGTTTAAACAAAATTAGAATAAGATCACGTCCAGGGAAATAAACTTGGCCCAGTAATTTGGCTGACCTAGCAGCTAAAGAGCAGGTAACATTTTGGACCTCAGACAAATATAAAACGATTGTCTGACTTTTTAGAAATCTTTGATTAATTCCTAACGAAAAAGGACACTCCTTCCTCCCTCCCCTTTTCTTCCTTTTCCATTCATTTACTTTGTTTTTTTTTGTCCTCTTGTTGGTGTTCCCCTCATTTTGGGGGGCAAAACAAAAATCAATAAAAAAAATAAAGAAAGAAGGGAATAAGAACTAAGAATAATGGAGGAAGAGAGATGAATTAAACAACCACCTCGGAGATGTTAGAATGGAGAAAATAGAATGGTAAACATTGATTTGAAATGCTCCACTTTAGCTTGTGCCTACTGCTTTCAGTGCAATTTTAAATTATGCACAGGTATAAGTGTGACAATGCTAAGGTGCTCTAGTGCAACACTCAACCATATTTCCTACCACATTTCTCACAAAAGATCAAAATGCCATCAGATCCTTAAAGAAAATTTGTCACCTCCTATTCCAGGGTTAATTTGAAAATTTCTAAAATAAATTTAGTTATCTCCCTATTCTGAATTTATATCCTTCCAGCGCCAACCTTGTTTCAGGGCCCAATTCACTGATTTTTTGTCAGAATATGGGGTGCAGAAGATGGTTCAGTAATAACTAAAGTATTTATATTATGCTCATCACCATGGCAGCGAAGCCTCTATTCATTTTTGCATTACATAGCATGGATACTGGAATTGAGATTTACAGAAGTGGTTTGATCCAGTTCCTAGGGGGCCAAACCTGACCTCCCCATGCATCAATGTGAAAATGGTGTCACTCTTGACTTTAGTTACTCCCAATTTACACTGGTGTAAGAAAGATCAGAATCACGCACTCTGTAAGAAAGGTCTAAATTAAAGGTCAGTTATGATGGGTTTGAGTGGTATTACATGATGACCACAAAAGCTGCAAACTAGCAAGTAATGGAGAATGGGAAACATAAGCTATGTCTGAGAATATACAACACCCTCACAGCTTCTTTAGAAATTAAACTGCCCATCCCTACCTTTGCTACCCTGGCCTCCTGTATAGGTGGTACAATAGCTACGTCTGTCTCTGAAGTAATACCAGAATTTAGTGCTACTTTCTGCTTGGATTAGAAGGGATTTTGCTTTTTATTTGAAGCACCAGTAAAAAGAGAACATTCTGGGGAAGTTGGCAGTGACCCTAGCATTTTGTATTCATTTGAGGACACATGCCTCTGCATGCAACTTCTTTGCCTTCTCCAATTTGTCATCAGATTCTCATCCACAGTAACCTGCTTCAGCTTCTACCTTCAGATGCAGTAATAAAGTAAAATAAAGTGGGAAAAGGCATTAATTGCTCTTCCAGTTAGGAGACAAAAAAGGAAGCAAAAAAACCTTCTGCACAAAGATGACATTTTTTCCAATGCTTGTCAATTTTTCCCTTCCCTACAATAATTTCTCTCAATGTTTGCTCACACCCACATAAGCAATCTCTCACAAAAGCTCTTCAGACTCCAAAGGCCAAATGATGTACCAGGTGCACACATTTCCACTGAAGTTTCTTCTGGGAGCAGAATTTGGCTGGCTGTGACAGCACTAGGCATGCAGATAAGATTCACAGCAAGAAAAGAGGTTCACTGATGCAACTTTCCACTCTTAACCTTTAGATCCTACCTCTGCTGACTGACACACACACACACACACACACCCCTCCGTTAATTTGGTGAGAAGACCATATCCTATATGGGAGCAAAGATGGTGGTGAAGAAGACTGTAGATCAGGGGTAGGCAAACTTTTTGGCCTGAGGGCCACATCGGTGTTGCGAAACTGTATGGAAGGCCGGGTAGGGAAGGTGGTGCCTCCCCAAACAGCCTGGCCCCTGCCCCCATCCGCCCCCTCCCACTTCCCGCCCCTTGACTGCCCCCCTCAGAACTCCTGACCCATCCAACCCCCCCCTTCTCTTTGTCTCCTGACTGCCCCTGGGATCCCACCCCCCATCCGAGTCACCCCTGCTCCCTGTCCCCTGACTGTCTCGCCCCCTATCCACATCCCCATCCCCTGACAGGCTCTCTGGGACTCCCATGCCTATCCAACCACTCCTGCTCCTCATCCCCTGACTGCTCCCCAGGACTCCCTGCCCCTTATCCAACCCCCTCCCCCGCCCCCCACCCCGTTACCATGCTGCTCAGAGCAGCAGGAGCTCTCAGCCTTGCTGGAGCCAGCCACGCTGCTGCAGTGCCCGGAAGGAGCGGCAGGCCAGAGTGCTGGCGGCACGGTGAGCTGAGGCTGTGCGGGAGGGCAGACAGCAGGGGAGGGGCGGGGGGCTAGCCTCCCTGGCCGGGAGCTCAAGGGCCGGGCAGGATGGTCCCATGGGCTGGATGTGACTCACAGGCCATAGTTTGCCTACCTCTGCTGTAGATGCTAGTCCACCACTGATTGTGATAGCAACCACAACCTCACTCTTAGAGCTGGTTAGGAAATTTTTGACAAAATAGGCTTTCAACTGAAATTGCTGATTTGCTGAGAATGGAATTTCAGGGAAGGGGGGAGGAGAGAGAGCCCAGAATATATAATAAACCAATGGTTAGGGTTCCCACTTGGGATATGCTCTCAGTCTGGTTTTTTTTTTTTGCCCCTCAAAAAATTGGAAAGGTCTCAGTTTCATTCCACATCAAAATGAAACCAGATACATGAAATATTTCAAGGTTTCTGAAACAGAATTCTTGCTTTCTTGCACTACTCACTGTATTATTCCAACAAGTGAAGTAACTGCTTGTAAAACAAAAATTAGGTCCAAAGTTACTCAGTGCAGTAAAGTATTTCTGTGGTTCTTTTATACTCAATTATAGACATCTTCAGTCTCCAACCCTAACCTGGCTGATTGCCTATTTGTCCCCATTTCCCTCCTTCATTGTGTTTAAGGTCTGCTTTGCATTGTGATCATTTAACTAATTTATGAGCTGGCTCTTAGTTATACCTGTCAGTTATATAGTGCCAGTGCTTAAATACAAAGATGACAGGACTTCAGAAAAGCAGACTTTGACTCCCTCAGGGAACTGATGGGCAGGATCCCCTGGGAGAATGAGGGGGAAAGGAGTCCAGGAGAGCTTACAAGAAGTGGAAGATTGGACAAATGACCAGGGAAGACTATAAAAATATTGCTCGGGCATGCAGGAGTAAATTCAGGAAGGCCAAATCACACCTGGAGTTGCAGCTAGCAAGAGATGTTAAGAGTAACAAGAAGGGTTTCTTCAGCTATGTTAGCAACAAGAAGAAAGTCAAGGAAAGTGTTGGCCCCCTACTGAATGAGGGAGGCAACCTAGTGACAGACGATGTGGAAAAAGCTGATGTACTCAATGCTTTTTTTGCCTCTGTCTTCACGAACAAGGTCAGCTCCCAGACTGCTGCACTGGGCAACACAGCATGGGGAGTAGGTGGCCAGCCCTCTGTGGAGAAAGAAGTGGTTCGGGACTATTTAGAAAAGCTGGATGAGCACAAGTCCATGGGGCCGGACGCGCTGCATCTGACAGTGCTAAAGGAGTTGGCGGATGTGATTGCAGAGCCATTGGCCATTATCTTTGAAAACTCACGGCGAGCGGGGGAAGTCCCAGCTAATGTAGTGCCCATCTTTAGAAAAGGGAAGAAGGAGGATCCTGGGATCTACAGGCCAGTCAGCCTCACCTCAGTCCCTGGAAAAATCATGGAGCAGGTCCTCAAGGAATCAATGCTGAAGCACTTAGACAAGAGGAAAGTGATCAGGAACAGTCAGCATGGATTCACCAAGGGCAAGTCATGCCTGACTAATCTAATTGCCTACTATGACAAGAGAACTGGCTCTGTGGATGAGAAGAAAGCGGTGGACGTGTTGTTCCTTGACTTTAGCAAAGCTTTTGACACTGTCTCCCACAGTATTCTTGCCAGCAACTTAAAGAAGTATGGGCTGGATGAATGGACTTAGGTGGATAGAAAGCTGGCGAGATTGTCGGGCTCAATGGGTAGTTATCAATGACTCCATGTCTAGTTGGCAGCCGGTATCAAGTGGAGTGCCCCAAGGGTCGGTCCTGGGGCTGGTTTTGTTCAATATCTTCATAAATGATCTGGAAGATGGTGTGGATTGCACCCTCAGCAAGTTTGCAGATGACACTAAACTTGGAGGAGAGGTAGATACGCTGGAGGGTAGGGATAGGATACAAAGGGACCTAGACAAATTAGAGGATTGGGCCAAAAGAAATCTGATAAGGTTCAACAAGGACAAGTGCAGAGTCCTGCACTTAGGATGGAAGAATCCCATGCACCGCTACAGACTAGGGACCAAATGGCTAGGCAGCAGTTCTGCAGAAAAGGACCTAGGAGTTACAGTGGATGAGAAGCTGGATATGAGTCAACAGTGTGCCCTTGTTGCCAAGAAGGCCAATGGCATTTTGGGATGTATAAGTAGGGGCATTGTCAGCAGATCGAGGAACGTGATCATTCCCCTCTATTCGACATTGGTGAGGCCTCATCTGGAGTGCTGTGTCCAGTTTTGGGCCCCACACTACAAGGAGGATGTGGAAAAATTGGAAAACGTCCAGCGGAGGGCAACAAAAATGATTAGGGGACTGGAACACATGACTTATGAGGAGAGGCTGAGGGAACTGGGATTGTTTAGTCTGCGGAAGAGAAGAATGAGGGGGGATTTGATAGCTGCTTTCAACTACCTGGAAGGGGGTTCCAAAGAGGATGGATCTAGACTGTTCTCAGTGGTAGCAGATGACAGAAAAAGGAGTAATGGTCTCAAGTTGCAATGGGGGAGGTTTAGGTTGGATATTAGGAAAAAAATTCACTAGGAGGGTGGTGAAACACTGGAATGTGTTACCTAGGGAGGTGGTGGAATCTCCTTCCTTAGAAGTTTAAGGTCAGGCTTGACAAAGCCCTGGCTGGGATGATTTAGTTGGGGATTGGTCCTGCTTTGAGTAGGGGGTTGGACTAGATGACCTCTTGAGGTCCCTTCCAACCCTGATATTCTATGATTGAGTCTCAAAATACATTTTCCCCCTTATTTAGCTTTAAAGGAAAAACTTTCTTCAACTCCACATACGTGTGTATGTTCACAGACTAAAATGGGAAGGACGTTTAGCACAATATAGTCATCCCCTTTTAAAATATTCTTGTTTTCCACTTAGCTGAAGTTTAAAATGAAATCAGACCATCTTAATGTTGAACCTTCACTTTAACAGAATCTAATTATAGCTACTAAGTGACCCCATGGGAAATGCAGTGACAGGGAAAGCATCTTTAAAAGAGAATGGTTGTTGCTTTTGTTCACATATTTCAAAACCAAGGAGAAACTTGACTGGTGAATATTATTATTCACATAAGAAATGTCCTTTCACATTATATAAAGTACACAAAAATATGGAGCGACAGAGGAAAAGTTGGTGAACATCTCTCAAAAAAAGATAAGTGACAGGAGAAACATTTAAAAGAAAAACTTCAAGACCTTGTCTACACACAGAAGTTGCTCTAATTTGCATTAACTTAAAACCCTGCATATTACCTACACTTCTAAATGAATTTAAAAACAGTTATGTTGGTTTAGCATGGACCTGTAAATTCACTGACAAGTTAAATGGAAAAAAAAAGAGACAGGTTCAAACAAATGTAAGCATCCACAAAGGTGTTTGAACTAGTGTAAATAAAGAGACACCTTTAATTAAACTTGTGCATAGTGTGTGTGCGTAGACCAGGCTTAAGCCGTCCTTGTTAAGCCACATTCCTAGGTGTTCTTGGTTCACTACTTAAGGTGTGATTAAGTTAAATAAAATTAATTCCAAGAATATGGTGTTTCAGCTTTGCAGACCATGTTCAAATGCAATTCCATAAATAAATATACAGTAGAGAGGCTGTGGATTCTGCTCCTAATTCTCAAATGCCTCATCTGTCCCAACCCATTGTTTCAGGGGTGTGATGCTATTCAAAAGGCATCAAAAACAAATTCAGAGTGCGCCCCGCCCCATCTACTCAATTCTGAAATCTCTCCACTGCTTTCCATCCCCCCACTCCCTTTTCTTATCCACCATAAGTGTCTATCTTAACTATACCTGGGTAATATTTGACAATTTTCATCTACTTTTTATTACTGAATGAATAATTTCAGATGAAAGGTAGAAAATTAAAACCATTAAAAGAGAATTGTTGAAATAATGCAATAATCATCCTGTGGAACTCATTGCTACAAAGTATAATTGTGGCAAAGAGCTGAGTAAGATTCAGAATTAATTATTTATATGCATGATAAGAACATAAGTTATGTTAGACCAAGTAAAAATATATGAGATATCTGAACCCTTGTGCTTCAGGATCAAATCGTCCACTAAATGTCCGGTGACAGGAACAAACTTCTCATATGGGCAAGTTATTTTCTACGGCCATTATAAAGTTTCTTAAATCTCTGGTATTGATTCTTGTGAGACAGGATTCTGGACTAGATGGAACACTTGTCTAAAATTCCACTCAGTTCCCATAATTCCTACATTTTACTGAATGGTGCCCTTTATTATAGTCATTCTTAGACCAGCTGGATCCAGTGAAGCCTACATTAAAAGTCTTCTCCTCATCCAAAGCACCGGGTCTCACTCCAACTTTTGGTCCAATAACCTCTTCACTCAGCCTCCTGATCTCTAACCTATCCCTACATTCTACCCCACCAGCTCGCTTTCCAACAGTTTATTATACTTACACTTCTGTGATGCTGTATGATTGAATAGGACTGTTTATATAATTGATATTGCCACTGTTGTACAAGATTTGTTGCAATTGTATAAAGTATGTCATGTAAGTAGCCAATGGAAAAGTTATATGTTAAATATGATTATCCTGTTTATATGCATATATTATTTTTGTATCTGAAGTTATGAATGCTGGCTATGTATTGGCATCATGCATCTGTAATGTATTCCTGGGTAATACCCACCAGGTAAAACTTTACATTAAGGCCAGACAGCTACATATTGATAGCCCATCAAGGAGAAGAAACTCATCCCATCCAGATAGCTCTTCCTGTGGAAACCTCAGCAAGAATATTGGCAATGGCTACCGCCTATGAGGTCATCAACCCATGTAAGACATGTGATATGATCATGTGCTCCGGACTCCATTTTAGGCCAGTGACTTTCCACAAAGAGACAGTAAATTTCCAGGTACTTGGCAAAGGATACAAGAGACTCCTGAGATTCACCATTTTGGCTCTTTCCTACCTTGACTCTCTGGACTGTGGATTTACAACGAAAAAAGATCATTTTGACCTATGGACTGAGGACATTCCAATCTTTTGGAAGTCAGCAGAGACTTTATAAACCAACAGTTTATTCCATCACTGCTACACACCTGATACAAGGACTTTTTAATTATTTTGTATGTACGTGATTAACCATTTTAACTCTCCTCTTTTTTCTTATTATTAAACCTTTAGTTTTAGTTACTAAAGGACTGTAATCAGCTTGATTACTGAGTAGTACCTGACTAAGTGGCTGATCTCTTGGGATTAGAAGGACCCTATATTTGATTAAATTGTTTTTCTGTAACCAATCATAGAGTCCAGTGTCTAGGTGGTGAGACAAGGATCGGAATTCCTAAGGAGAGTGCATTTTTGTTCTTATTAACTGGTGTGGTGAGACAGAAGTTTACTTTTGTTACTGTCTTGGTATAATCTAATGATAGAATCATCACCAGTTTGGGGTGAGTCTGCCCTAGTTCTCAGCAGTTTGTCCTGAATTTGGGTGTCAGCAGTGACCCCCTGAGGCACGATGACACCCTCCTCCAAGATTTCAGAGTCCTACACATCAGTTCCCTGCCTTTCAGGATCTTCTGCCATCCCTGCCACCCAGCACCCCTGACAGATGTGGGTACAGCCTTACTCTTTTACAGCAGAGTTATGGAAGACAGAACAAGTTTGAATGAAGAGAGAGAATGCAGTGAAATCTCCATATTTCCTCCACAGCATAAGTTTCCACACATCTAGCTCAGGTCCGGGCATGGGCCCTAAGAGAAGCAGTTACTTCATAAGGAGTCAGTCAGTAACAATCCAGAATCAAAATCAAGAGACCCACCTTTAAGGCCCCTGCTATAGCAAGCACATACCTTCTTTTCCCCAACCATGGTATGTGGGGAGGGATAGCTCAGTGGCTTGAGCATTGGCCTGCTAAACCCAGGGTTCAGAGTTCAATCCTTGAGGGGGCCACTTAGGGATTGGGGCAAAAATTGGGGATTGGTCCTCCTTTGAGGAGGGGGTTGGACTAGATGACCTCCTGAGGTTTCTTCCAACCCTGATATTCTATGGCATACTGCAGATACTGAAAGATTATAAACAAGAACGGGGGAGAGGGAGGAGAGAACACAAAGCTATTAGATTAACTTTGTCCACACTGTAAATCCTTTGACTTTATTAATTTTATATCAAGCATGACAAACTCACTGGACCAAGCTCAGAGGTGATGCAAGTTGTGATATAAGTGACATTGTCAGTAAGCTGCAGAAAATTTCATTCTGCCAGATCCTCAGCTGCTATAATCAGTGTAAAACCTCTGAAAATAATGGAACTTCACTGATTATAGCAGCTGAGGATCTGGCCCCAACTATCTGATTCTTCACTGCCTTCTGTTTTCTGTTGTCATTGATGTCTGTACAAAATGAATATAAAACACAAACATTCTGACTAGGTAGCATAGTATATTCACTTTACGTGGATGTAAGTGAGTACACCAGGAGCAGGTCAGGGGAGGAGCAGGCCTGAAAGGGCAGAAGCATGGGGTTCTAGCAAGAAAAGCAACTGACAGAAGAAAGCATGTTATCATAGCCTGTCCTCAAGCATGCTTAAACTTGCACCCTCCTGTCAGTAGCTCTCTCTTCTACAAGTTCTTCCTTGTGCTTTTTAGCAGCATTTCTCACCATGATGTGGTTCCTGAAGATGGCTCACTGACTCTGGATAAAGTGTTATATATCAATTTTTACTCCAAAACACCTTTACATGCACACCCATTCACACCAATAATCATTAACACCTGAAAATACTACCACCAAACATAGCTCTTCTCTACACGTAAAACATTAGAGTGACACCATAGCACTTCAGTATAGAGACTGCCCACACCCCATCAGCATAGGCAATCCATGAAAGGCAGCAGCTAGGTCAATGGAAGAATACTTTCATCGATCTAGCACGGTCTACATCGGAACTTAAGCTAATCTAACTATGTTACTCAAAAGCATGGATTCTCACACCCCTGAGCGATGTAGTTAAGCCGACCTAACTTCTTAGCATAGACCATGCTGTGCTCACTGTGATTCTGTCTAGTTCTTTCACTCACCACTCAAACAAATATTGGAATAAACATGTTTTATTCTCCCTCCATATCTATAGGGTGCTGATTTCCTTAGACGCTGACATTTTAGAAATGTCATAGTTTATGAGGAAATAATGAAAACCCAGGTAACATGGCAGAACACTGTGACCTTTAACTGAGGTATTGATACGAGTTCTTAAAGGAGCTCAGTAAAAAAATTCAGAGGTAAAAATTCAGGTTCCAATAACTAATTGAGGACTTCAAAGGTCATAGCTTTAGCAGCAATTTAGTCTGCAAGCTAGAGCCAGCAAAGCTTTTTCTATTTCCTACTTGTTGCCTGTGATGTGATTTTTGCAAATGACCTGCTTAGCCGCACATTATAGATGGATGTTTTCTTTGTTGCTTGGAGCAGGCTTTGCAGTCAGCTACCAGCATAATCAACAGTAAAGAAATTATCTGGTATTAAGGTCAGCAGTTAGGATTCAGATTTTATTGATGTTTTTCTGTGCTTGGCAGTTATAATAATTTTGTATGAGAGCTACAGGACAGTAAGTCTGGCGTATATTCTCAGCAGCTATGTATTTCCAGTTGGCAAACTCATAAAGCTTGGACGGCTGTTTATGTGGCAGTAAAAGTTGCAAAAGGGACCTGTACTCTCTCTGTGGGACTGCAATGCAGAGCTAATTGGGAGATTTATTATGAGGAGATGTAAGGAACTTTTACTGTGTCTGTGGCTTATAACTATCATGACTTGTTTTCCGTGTGGAATAACATTAAAGAAAAGTGAAGTAGCAGCAAGTGGTGTTTTTGTTCAGAGGCAGCCTGCAATGGAGGAGTTACAGACTGCAGGCTCCGTCATGGAGACCTTATTCTTGTTCTGTTAATATAAAATAAAGGCCATTCTGAATGAAAGGTTAGCGAGTTGCTCTTTAAGTATGGGGGAAAAAAAAACACAGCTAGCACAGGTAGCAATGCCTGTATTGAATGCCTGACACTTAGAAAACTGTATTTTCACTTGTTTAGAAACCTTTGGCACACTTAAACTGTGAGGGCTGAAACTTTTTATGCTGAATGCTGCCTCTAGCAAGTTGTTTTTTTAAAACATTTTAAATGGATCAGCCATTTCTCAGAATAAAGTAGGGGCAATGCATTGTTTTGACCAATGTTTTAACCATTCTGTTCAGAAGCTCAGGTGTCTCTATGGTTTGGTGTGAGGTCTGGAAATTTCATCGGTGCTAGCTCTGCACACCAGGGATGAGTCTTCCCCTTCTTCTTGGACCCCTCCAACCCAGAACAGAAAAAAACCACTCAGACTGGTCAGAGTTATAAGTTCCCATATCCTCAGTAGAGGTTAGGGCTTGGCACCTAAATCTCTGAAGAGTCCATCTGCACTGAGCATGCTCCATCCTCTCATGGATCCTACATGCCATCTGGGCTTTGTGTATGCTATCCTCACAGAGCAATTGAGCATGCTCCATCCCAGGGCTGCACGGATTGAGCAGGACTTGCGCTGAATTTGCTGCTCCAAGTGCTGGGGCCACTGTGGTGACAGGCACCAGAACTGAGAGCAAGGAGACACTCTCTCTCTCTCTCTCTCTCCTGTGCTCTCAATCCTCCCCTTACTGGTACCCAGGTAACATGGATGAGATATTGGAGGCAGCCCAATTGGAATGCAGAGCAGCAGGAGCAGAAGGAGGAAGGACAATAGGAACTGGGGAAGGAGGATCTTGCCAAGGAGGCGGGGGATGGAGGGAGGTGTAGCACCAAGGGAGGTGATGGGGCAGGACCTGGGGAAGGGGTGAATAGTGGCAGAAGGAAACAGACTCAGACTCATAGATATTAAGGTCAGAAGGGACCATTACGATCATCTAGGCTGACCTCCTGCACAATGCAGGCCACAGAATCTCAACCACCCACTCCTGCGATAAACCTCTCACTTATGTCTGAGCTATTGAAGTCCTCAAACCATGATTTAAAGACTTCAACATGCAGAGAATCCTCCAGCAAGTGACCCATGCCCCATGCTACAGAGGAAGGCGAAAAACCCCCAGGGCCTCTTCCAATCTGCCCTGGAGGAAAATTCCTTCCCGACCCCAAATATGGCAATCAGCTGAACCCTGAGCATGTGGGCAAGATTCACCAGCCAGATACCCAGGAAAGAATTCTCCGTAGTAACTCAGATCCCACCCCATCTAACATCCCATCACAGGCCATTGGGCCTATTTACCATGAAGAGTTAAAGGTCAATTAATTGCCAAAATCATGTTATCCCATCATATCATCTCCTCCACAAACTTATCGCGTTTAATCTTAAAGCCAGATATGTCTTTTGCCCCCACTGCTTCCCTGGGAAGACTATTCCAAAACTTCACTCCTCTGATGGTTAGAAACCTTCATCTAATTTCAAGTCTAAACTTCCCGATGGCTAATTTATTTCCATTTGTTCTTGTGTCCACACTGGTACTGAGCTTAAATAATTCCTCTCCATCTCTGGTATTTACCCCTCTGATATATTTAGAGAGAGCAAATCATCTTCCCTCAGGCTAAACAAGCGAAGCTCCTTGAGTCTCCTTTCATAAGACAGGTTTTCCATTCCTCGGATCATCCTAGTAGCCCTTCTCTGTACCTGTTCCAGTTTGAATTCATCCTTCTTAAAAATGGGAGACCAGAACTGCACACAGTATTCCAGATGAGGTCTCACCAGTGCCTTGTATAACGGTACTAACACCTCCTTATCTCTTCTGGAAATACCTCCCCTGATGCATCCCAAGACCACATTAGCTTTTTTCACAGCCATATCACATTGGTGGCTCATAGTCATCCTGTGGTCAACCAATACTCCAAGGTCCTTCTCCTCCTCCATTACTTCTAATTGATGTGTCCCCATCTTATAACTAAAATTCTTGTTATTAATCCCTAAATGCATGACCTTACACTTCTCACAATTAAATTTCATCCTATTACTATTACTCCAGTTTACAAGGTCATCCAGATCCTCCTGTATGATATCCCGGTCCTTCTGTAAATTGGCAATACCTCCCAGCTTTGTATCAACCGCAAACTTTATTAGCACACTCCCACTTTTTGTGCCAAGGTCAGCAATAACAAGATTAAATAAGATTGGTCCCCAAACCGATCCCTGAGGAACTCCACTGGTAACCTCCCTCCAGCCTGACAGTTCACCTTTCACTACAACCCACTGTGGTCTCCCTTTTAACCAATTCCTTATCCACCTTTCAATTTTCATACTGACCCCCATCTTTTCCAATTTAGCTAATAATTCTCCATGTGGAACTGTACCAAACACCTTACTGAAATCTAGGTAAATTAGATCCACTGCATTTCCTTTGTCTAAAAAATCTGTTACTTTCTCAAAGAAGGAGATCAGGTTGGTTTGGCACGATCTACCTTTTGTAAAACCATGTTGTATTTTGTCCCATTTACCATTGACCTCAATGTCCTTAACTACTTTCTCCTTCAAAATTTTTTCCAAGACCTTGCATACTACAGATGTCAAACTAACAGGTCTGTAGTTACCCGGATCACTTTTTTTTCCTTTCTTAAAAATAGGAACTATGTTAGCAATTCTCCAGTCATACAGTACAACCCCTGAGTTTACAAATTCATTAAAAATTCTTGCTAATGGGCTTGCAATTTCATGTGCCAATTCCTTTAATATTCTTGGATGAAGATTATCTGGGCCCCCCGATTTAGTCCCATTAAGCTGTTTGAGTTTTGCTTCTACCTCAGATATGCTAATATCTGCCTCCATATCCTCATTCCCATTTGTCATGCTACCATTATCCCTGAGATCCTCATTAGGCTCATTTAAGACTGAGGCAAAGCATTTGTTTAGATATTGGGCCATGCCTAGATTATCATTAACCTCCACTCCATCCTTAGTGTTTAGCGGTCCCACTTCTTTCTATAGCCATATAAATAAAAAGAAAACAAAGAAACTTTTACCATTGGTTTTAATTCCCTTTGCAAGGTCCAACTCTACTTGACTTTTAGCCTCTCTCACTTTATCCCTACATGTTCTGACCTCAATAAGGTAGCTTTCCTTGCTGATCCCTCCCATCTTTCACTCCCTGTATGCTTTTTGCTTTTTCTTAATCACCTCTCTGAGATGCTTACTCATCCAGCTTGGTCTACAACTCCTGCCTATGAGTTTTTTCCCCTTTCTTGGGATGCAGGCTTCCAATAGCTTCAGCAGCTTTGACTTAAAGTAATCCCAGGCCTCCTCTGCCTTTAGATCCATAACTTCTTCAGTCCAATCCACTTTCCTAACTAATTTCCTTAATTTTTTTTGAAAGTCAGCCCTTTTGAAATCAAAAGACCTAGTCGCAGATTTATTTTTGTTTATCCTTCCATTCAGTTTGAACTGAATTAGCTCATGATCACTTGAGCCAAGATTGTCCCTTACAACCATTTCTTCTATGAGGTCCTCACTACAACCAAATCTAAAATGGCATCCCCTCTTGTCGGTTCAGCAACTCCTTGCTGAAGGAATCCATCAGCTATCACATCTAGGAAAATCTGAGCCCTATTATTACTACTAGCACTTATCCTCCAGTCTGTATCTGGGAAGTTAAAGTCTCCCATGATCACGCAGTTTCCATTAGTATTTACTTCATTAAAAACATTAAAGAGGGCTCTATCCATATCCAAATTAGATCCCGGCGGTCCATAGCACACCCCAAGCACTATCACAGGGGAGGCTCTAGTAGTTTTCTTCCCCAATGTGGTTTTTGCCTAGATGGACTCTGTCTTATCCATTCCATCGCTTCTTATTTCTTTACATTCTACCTAATCATTGATATACAATGCTACTCCACCACCTTTACCTTTATTTCTGTCTTTCCTAAACAGCACATACCCTTCAATACCTGTAGTCCAGTCATGACTACTATTCCACCATGTTTCTGTTATCCCTATAATATCTGGTTTCACTTCCTGCACCAGTAGCTCTAGTTCCTCCATTTTGTTACCTAGGCTTCTCGCACTGGTGTACAAAACATATGAATTTTTGCTGTTTGGCCTCACTCACATTCTTTACCCAGTTAGGCATGGACATTCTACAGCCAGTATGACCTATTAGACTGGCATCCACACTGCCCTTCCTCCTTATGTCCATTCTCCTACCCACAGCTGTATCCTTTCTTACTTTGTTTTCTTCCCTCTCAATGCTAAAATCCAGCGTGGAGATTACCTGGATATCTCCCAACCATCTCCCCCAAATTCCTAGTTTAAAGCTCTTTCTTAATCAGAAACAGGAGCAGAAGGGTCTGTAGTCAGTAGCCCTTACTCCTCTACACAACCTGGAAATGAACTCATTATTCCCCACCCTCAACATTCCTTAGCGGTCTAGCAAATAGCTGCAAAATCCACTGGCAGAATGCATCTCCATCCCTATTTAGTGGCTGGCCCCCATAGAATTTCACAATCTTCTAGTACTACTAGTTACTCTGTTTGCTCAAGTGGAGTGCGTCTGAAGTTCCTAACCCTGCTGCCGATCCACGTGGTTCTGCAAGGTGGATGAATGTTTTCAGTTTTTAAGTTTTAGTTCAGCCTGGACCACAGAGAAGAATGGGAACAAGAGGTATTTGAACTACAACTCTCATGAATACTGTGGTAGTTCAGACAGACACAGATTAATGTCAGATTGACCCCCAAGTGAAATAGGTCAATTAGGTTCAGTAAACTGACATATTTCAATTGACCCAACCCCAAATATTTTGTTTAGGTTTGTCCCCTGACAGAAAAATCTACAGGTTTAGGTAAAAATCACATTTGTCTCATGGAAAATGTAGATTTATCAGCTCTGTGTTTAACCGTTGTACAATATTATGATGAAGCCTAAGGTATTTGACAGGACACAGGAAACCATTAAAAGCTATCCACTGAATTAGTGTCCCTACTTATCTAGAGCCCTTTCGGTTTCCTTATCTATCCACCAACACATACAAACCTCAGAACTGGATTACACCCCATACCTTTCTATGTAAGACTACTTTTGTTCTGTTGATGAGGAAAAAACAAACATTTTTCAGATTGTGAGAAAACAGCAGCCTCATGCTAACCAATTTAGAGTAGCACACAATAGTGCAAAAAAACCCCAAAAGGCCTCAAAGCTCAAGCTTGCCAACTCTCACTACTTTGGAAGCATTCATGGCAGTCTGCTAATGGCTGTGACACACATCTGAATTCTGGAAAGAGACATTTCTTCAAAAAGCTTCTCTAACTATGGGGAAAAAAATGTATCTTAAAGGTCCCTCTCCATTCAGGTCTTATGGCTCAAAGTTAGGTGTGGACTCCAACTGTCACTTTGAAACACTTGCAGTCTTCGTTCATTTTTTCACCCTAGTTTAGCATGAGTTTTGGAAGGTCAGTGCTACATGCATCTTAGGAAAAAATGATATCTCAATATGTCTTCTATTCCATACTTATCCATATATCTATATTTTTGCAACAACCCTATTGCAAACAGCTGAAACTTGGAGGAAATAAAATCACAACTTTTCCTGCTAATCATGGCTCCAATCTAGCAACTTGTGCAGATTCCTGCACTGATGCAGAGCAAGCTACAATGTCAGGAGCTATTATTGTACCCTAGGACTAAATTTTTCCTGAAACCCTGAAAATGAAGCTTATAGTTAGAGAGTTGCCTGTTTTTACAAGTCAAACCCACAGTTCCGCAATGGAATACAACAACTGATGTTTATACAGATGAATTATAAATGCTGTGTCCATGTAATGTGCATTTTCTCAACTCAGTATAGATTGACAGTGAAAGCTAGCATATGAGATTCATCACAAAGTCTCTACAGATTGTTCAGTTTAGCCATGATTATTCTGTAATACTCATTAGGAAAAAGCTGTTAAAATTAATCTCACTGTCAAAGTTGATAAGGAAGAATACTTGAATACATTTTGTAATCTAAAAAAACTAGTTAAGTTTTAAAGTTTCTATAATATTACTTTGCATATACGTAGCATCTTTCACCAAAGGATCTCTAGAACATCTTACAAACAGTTATGAATTGAAGTTCACCTGTGAGGTGAGGTTCAGAGAGGGCTGCTTATCAGTTTTCATAAAGATTTTATGTATCGTATGTCGTGGAAAAATTAACCACGTGTTGTGTTTGGATCAGAACAAGCCTGAGGTTCCTTTATTGATTACAAGCGCAGGGGGCTAACAGCTCTCAGTAGCTGCCCCCCAATGCAAAGCACACACAGCTTTTTAAAGCTTAAAACCACACATACTTCCGTATTACACATACTTCCTTATTAATTACCCTATTTGGAATACATTGCAAAATTAACACTGGTCAAAAGAAAAACAAGCGTCTCCCCCACTAGGCCCCTCCTGTTATTCACAGTCTGTTCTTTTGCGGTCAGTGACCTTTCTAACACACCTGTTGTTATATATTTCATAAGCTTGACTATTGCAAATTTGTTCTGTCTGGGGACTTTTCCATCCTGCCCCTTCATGCCCGTTATGCACAGAAAACCATTGTTCCATTCTGGGGACTTTCCACTGTGACTTCTCCTACCCCTTGACACACATGAGCAAGCAGGATCTCAGTTTATGGCCTGCAGGCAAGCTTGACCAAAAAGTCAGGGCCTTGACCCGAGTTTTATGTCCTGTTAATTTTCCCTCACACTGAGATCTACTGCATAAAGTCATACAGAATAAATTAGTTAGGGTTTCTAATGAGCCTGGTTGGGTAATTCATTTAGGTAAGGCATGGCAAGAGGATTTCAAACAGAATTCATAGCAATCCCCGCCCCCAACGGTAAGTGCTCATTATGGGTCTTGATCTTGCAAAGCCCCAATCCAGCAAAGCATTTAACATTCCTCACATTGAGCCCATTGGTAGTCCAATTGAAGTCAATGAGATCAGACCCTACACCAGAAGATTAAGCTGCTTCTTTAAATAGCAGCAACACATCAGTGATGTAGTGAGTGGTTTTCTGAGCACGATGGCTGCAGCTGCTTTGCTGGAAACTTTGTGCAAATTATAATCCCTAGGGGCTTTGACAGTTTTCAGTGAACACTTACAGCTGCCTTTTGTCTGAAATATGTGGTACAAAATAGCTACAACAACAGTTAAAGATGATCTGTTATCTTTTTGGTTTAGGCTCCATCTATACTGCACACTTTTTTTGGAGCAGCGTAGAGTACATAGGACATCTATAAATAGCACTGTAGATGATGAGACACAGGTGAGTAAAGACATGCCTAAACCCTACCTGGGTACATGCCTTACTCCTCTCTCTACTCCCCTGTCTACATTCCTATTTTTAAACAACGTAGTGTCTCGCAGCTGCTTCCCCAATGCCAGAACTTTCCCCTACCACAGAAAAAAGGCTCCAGCTGCAGGAAAAGGATCCAAGAGCTCCCACAGCCACAGTCTTTCCCTGAAACCTGCCCTCACCAGAGCCTTTCATTGACAAGCATAACTACACACGGCAGTGTGGATACAGCCTGCTTTTCACTGCAGCATGCAACTACACATACCCTACAGGTGGCTGCAAGAGGTCCACAGTGTAGGTGTAGCCTTAATTTTGATTTTAAGATGCTGGGGCAGGGACCCTGGCCTACACATTTTCAAGAATGACAAGTGATGTTCGGTGCCCACATGAAAACCTGGTTTTAGAGGATGGGCACTCAGCACTCCTTAAAAATCAGTTGCCTTTGAAGAAGTCTCAATTCTGGAGTGCAAATATTGAGGCACCCAGAAGTTATAGGCTATTTATGTCTTTCTATTTAGGTGTTCAGATATTATGGTGAGTAAAATAAATCATAAGAGCTGGTTATAATCTATAGTCTAGATTATAGTTTCTCCAAACTACTACAATGATGCTATCAGCTTTGACTTCTTAAAGGAAATGAAGCTGATTTCGTTTCCTTAGTACACACATCCTGCACCTCCCTGGAAACATTGTCAGCTGACAAATGACCGTGGGGTGGACCACAGTCATCTGAGGACCGAGTTAATGTCAGCAATTTGAATTATTTTGATATTACAAGCTTGCTTAAACCAAAGTACTTAGAATGAAGGTCAGTTGTTTAAATCACTAAGTCATCTTACCAGATAAGAAATATAGCAATTGTTAGTTCAATTTGTAGGGAAATGAGAAATCCCACTGGTTTTTCTGACTCATCAAAACTGTTCTGAAACCCAGAATACCAGATTAAGATAATTGAAAGACTTTAAGTGTCTGGGGACTAGGAGCATTTTCTACCATGGCATCTGTGTTTGTCAGATGCATCAACTGCACTGAAAAGGTGACACTAGCATGTCATAATAGTACTTGCTGGATCTGTCATAATTCCATTGGGACTGAGTATCTGAGGCACATAGAGCTTCACAATTCCCTTTTTCAATAATTTGTTTCCAGCAACATTCATGCCTGAAAGATGCTCATCACTGTTCTCCTTCAGTGTCTTCGAGAAAGAATTTGTCACTTATTTTAACTCATTTCAGTTCCTCACAAATTGTATAAAGATATGGGAGGAGATTTTCAAAAGCACAAAGGATAGCGAGGCATGCAATTCCCGTTTAAAGTTAGTGAGAGTTGAGAATCAAGCTCCTATTTGTTCCTTTGAAGATCTCCTCCTTTGTGTTTTTGTAAATTATACATGGAATCTTCACACATCTTTTTCTGTGCCTTTCTTGTTAAAGTGCCAACATATATATTTTTTTCTGTATTAGAAGCTGAGCAGTTTGAATAGCAGAGCAGTTTGGTTAGTACAAAAACTAATTTGTATATACATGTAACCCTTCTTCCCGTCAGAGTTGGCAGCAACAAGGGCTGGGTTCAGTATCTAGGGGTTCCATTCCAACAACACAATGCAAAACCAGCTCGAGCCCCCACCCAGTGACCTGGGACAAATATATACCACCCCCGCTGGGCACCTCCAAGAGGCAATACTTCCCCTCTCGCAAGCACATAGTCTGAGTGTAGCAAAAAGCCTTTTAATAACAGAGAGAAACAATGTGGCATTATGTTGGGGAAACACCACCAACAGGATTCAAAACACAACCCATGAGGAAAAACCCACCCCAAGCAAACTGGGGCATGTCCTTTCCCTTTGGTTCTTGAGTCCAGCAACCCAAAATCACCCAAAGTTCCAAAAGTCCAATGACCCAAAAGTCTCTGTCCATGGTCAGGGCAGCCCCAGAGTTCGAAAGTTTATCTGCAGAGTTTTACCTCCCAACCTGGGTGGAGCTGGGGGGGGGGTTAAGGGGCACCTTACGTGGTCCAAAGCTGATTGCCCGCCCCACCTCTCCATGGGGCTCCGCTCTGCCAGCCGCCCCCATGAGCTGCTCCAGCCGTCCCGCAAACTGCTCCACAATATATCTTCAGGCTCCCCCACTACTTAACAACAAACAACAACAACACCACCACCACCACCACCACCACCACTCAGTAATTTCAGCTCTTAGTAAGTTTAGCTCTTTTGTGATTTCAGCTTGTAGTAGGGGAGCCTCAGTGCTGGTGCACCGTTAGCCCAAAGTGAATTCAGCTCAGCAGCCTGTAACTAGACTCCTAATGGAATCAAAATTAGCTCTGATATTCCATAGTGGAGAGAGGAGGAAGTGCAATTAGCATGTAAGGCCCTCACCAGAAGGCCCACGCCACCAAGTATTAATACCTGTCCCCAGCCTCTCTCCATTCACTGGGTTTTGGAACCCATGACCCTTGCCTAGCGAGTGCTGCTTAGTTGATGGTGAGTCCCTCCATCATAACAAAAGGCCAAGTACAGTTCCACTGTCCTTGATTCACATAAATCAGGATAATAACAGTTTATTCTTGCCCCAACAACAGAGAAACTGGGGCTCCTACAACAGCCAAAGTGACCATCTAGGCAGGGTGGGTGTGCCTATGCAAATGAGATCAGCCCCTGAAGTTCTTTTCCACAACCCACCATGACTCGCCACCAGATGTCAGGGTAGAGCTCATCCTGACTCTGCTTACATCCAAATACCAAGTTTATTTCTTTATATGATAAAGAATACTGTGATTCCACATATCTAAGTATTTAGAAAGCCACTGAGTATGAATTAAATTGTTAAAATTCATGTAACGTGGCATTCATTAGCATGAATGATTACTTAAATTCACACTGGCACACTGTTATTTGCTATTTGTTCTATTTAAAATGTTTCTACTTTTGTCTGGATTACTGAAACAATTCTATATGATTCTGGTGACCAACTACATACCACGTGAAATCAAAGTAAATAATATATTACAAGGATTCACTGAATAGTTTGAACATGTATTAATAACAATACAATAATTAAACAAACAGTTCGACCAGTTCTAATTTTCAGCTGTAAAATAATTGGTTGCTATTTTTAAGCAATAATGGGCTTCATATGTCCAATGTATTTGAGCTACTTTGTGTTGCTCCATCAATGTAAGACCGCCCTAAAGCCAGTCAGTAGGGAACCCCTGGGTGGAATAATTTGCTGTAGCAGCTCCAGTACCACCCTCCTCCTAGCTGCTGGTGCAGGGAACATGGCCAACGAAAAGTGGGCCTGGCTGGAGAGCTCTTGAGCTCGAGCTATCCCCTGATGGTGGAATGGCCCCTTGGGTGTGACTTACAGAAGATTTCAGGCTGCTCTGCCTTATCCTGGCCCATGGATAAGTGTCCAGGTGGTCACAAGATCAGGGAGCACAAAGATGTCATTAAGCCACCTTTCCATCCCTTCACCTTTCCTGCACCAAGTGCTCCTCAGCTGCAGCTCAGAATCCATGGTGCTTCTTTAATACAACTAGGACTGAATATCTGATGCAGAGAACATTAAATATTTGGAAGGCTGGGATGCAAAATGAGTTTAGAATTGTAGCAGGTGCATCTGCCCTGGGGAGTCTGAGATCACTCTTGTGGTTCTAACTTGGCAAGACCTCAGAGTGCCATTGAAACAGAATTCATTCGCTCCCAAAGTGAGCCCTACCATGGCGAAGGGAGGAGCACCACCACTGTGTTCTCAAAAATAGGACAGGAGTAAAATATATATCAAGACAAGCTCCTTCAGCTTCAAGAGATACTCAAGACAAAATGATTGACTAAAGGAACTAGAGAACTAAACCACTCAGCTATCCAGTCACAGAAGTTGTAACATGGATTAATCCATTCTCCCATTTTTTCCTTTTCTTTAAATCAGTAGGAAAGCCTCAAAAGTGGCCAAGAAAAAGGACTGTGTTAATTAAGGATTTATTCCCCCAGGGACGGATTGGGACAAAAAAAAAATAGGTCCCAGTTCTGCTTGCATTTACATTAGTTTTTCACTTACTTCAGAGGAGTTACTGTAGATTTACACTGGGCAAGTGAGAGCAGAATCAAGTCCATCTACCTCAGAGCAATGGAATTCAATTTAGATATATGGATGTGCTTGAATTTAAAATGGACTTTTTATAAATCCTTTAGACATAATTGTATATAGAATATGTATTCCCTGGGTTTTAATTGACTGACAATGCCACACTTAGACTAAAAGACAGAAACAGGGATGTCCTAATCCAATGAAATTAGTAGGAATAATTTCTTCAAATGTATCCAGGGGTTGGGAGCAGGGAAGGACAGAAGAGAGAGAGAAAGAATACAATACTGAGCGTAGTTTAACAGTCAAGACCCCCCTCCTCCCCCAAAAACCCCACCACCACCACCACCTCATTTTTGTGAAAGACTTTAACAAGACTAGATAGTGAAGAATTATAAATCCATTCTCACAACAGTCATTGTGGGAAGAGTAGGAAATAGAACAAACACCATGTTATATTTTCATGAAAATGTCCAGTTTTCTATTTCATGGCCCTCCATGGATCTCTCTTGCAGTAATTTATACTGATAGGTCTTCAATATATAAGCAATAGCATTCCCAGAGCAACAGCAGAGAAGAAAATCTTCATGTTAGACACAGTTCACCTGTCCCTTCCAGCCATTCTTTCCCTCCACTATAAAAGTGCAATCATTCACGCTTTCCTTCTTTAACATAAAAAATAAAACCTGAGACTATCAAGACACCTGTCATTCCCTATTCTCTCCACCAATCCCAAAGTTAGATTTTTTTTATACACCTAGTGAGCACAAGGTGAAAGATTAAGATGGCATCTTAGTGCCAGATTCTTACTCACATTGAATGGCACTTTAGCCTAATTACTTTCATTAGGGCTGCTTTCAGAATAAGGCACATGCATAAAGCTAATGAGGATATGGCCCTTCATCTCATGATTCTCCTTTGACCCACATACAACATGGCACCTTCAAAGTCTTTCTACTCTCTTCTCTATTAAATAAATCCACACTGATTGCATCTTCTCTCGTTGGCCCAGATTCAACAACCATATAAGTGCACACTTAACTGTAAGCACAAATAGTCCCATTATAGGCAATGAGTCTACTCACATGCTTAAGTGCTTTGCTACAGGTGCTTCAGACAGACACAATCCAATAGATCACAAGTAAACACAACTGAGGAGACAAGGACCACTTAACATTCTACTCAAGAAGTCCTCAACCCCTTTAGCTACGGGAGATTTTTCTGTGTTGAAGATAGTAGAAGCTATCTTTTCCTTAAGCCAGCCACTAGAGTGCACTATCACACACAACACACACAAAGGCAATGTGATAGAGTTTGGCTATGTTGCAAAAATCTATTGCATTATTCCACAAATCATGAAGTCATCTTTCGTCCCAGACTTTTTCCCCTCTCCCACTGCTCTTGCATCTATCATTGCTTCCAGACATTACCAGAATGTGTGTTAACCTCTCTCTAAAATCTAAATCTGTGCAGAGGACATATCTTTCATGTAACAGAACGTTTTATCATTTAGCTTTGGTCTGAATCAAAACAAAACCCAGTATTTCATTTCAGGTCAATTGAAATGTTATGTTTTCACAAAAAAAACCCAAACTAAAAACAGTTTTGACTTTTTATTATGCATTATAAATTAAACATTGCTTCTCAAAGTGAAAAATTGAAATGATTTGTTATAAAATGCTGAAACGAAAAGAGAATATGTATTAAATAAGGAGTATTTATGCAACATAATATCTATACCAAAAGACTAAAAACACCCCCTTTCCAGGAATTCTGGCAGTAGCCCATCTAACTTTCTTCCCACCTGCCCATGAGAATGTTTCATATGTAATATACAGTGTTGATGTAGCCATGCCAGTCCCAGGATGGTAAAGAGAATGTGTGTGAGGTAACATCTTCCACTGGACCAACTTCTGCTGGTGAGAGAGACAAGCTTTCAAGTTACACAGAGCTCTTCTTCAGATCTGGGAACAGCCAGCTCTATGTAGCTCAAAAGCTTGTCTCTCACCAGCAGAAGTTGGTCCAATAGAAGATGTTACCTCACGCACCTTGTCTCTCTCATAGATAAGTCCCTTGACCACATCAACTCAGACATATCCCAAACCCCACTCACGATTTGAACCAGTGAGAGCAGTGGTCCATCTGTTTCTTTTCAAATCCTTCTCCAGTCCCAAGGACCAACACAGTTTAGGGACTCTGATTTATTAAGGTGCTGGATAGGTGGAGTCCACTCAGCTCTGCTACTGTCATCTGCATTACCTCTTGCCACAAAGTCCTCATGGAAGGGCTGCCAGGATCACCCTTTGTCAGTCTGCTAGTTGCTGGGAAACGAGTGCCTCCTCCTCCTTTGTAGCTCTCTGGGCTGTCACTAGTCCCCCAAAATCCAACTTCATGTATAGTTATGGCGACTTTCCAGGTATAACTGGAAAACCTGTTGGTAGGTAGTCTAGGCAAACAAAGCTCTCTGTGGTAGTACTTTTCACCAATAGAGGAGGTAGAGAGCTCCTTTCCCTCTGAAGCTTTTGGACATTGGACTTACATATTTATCCTCTACATCCCTACGTCCTTATTGTCTGCATTTTAATGCGGGAAACTGAAGCAGATACACAAAGTGACCTTGTCTCTCAAGTCCCAAAGAAGCACCCTCATGACTGAGCAATTCTTCCTGGGTGATTAGAGAAGACTATCTTTTCCACATGGAAATTCTTATTATTATCCCACGCAATGCTCCCTGGTCCTCAATAGACATTGGAGGTCCAGGCACTTTATGATTTAGCTTAACTCCAGCCAAGAATCTTTCCAATGCTTTTCCAGTTTGACCTTCCTAGTAATTCTCCAGAGTTAGGAGTTGCTCTTTCATTTGCACTGCTACTGCCCATTCACCTATTGAGGTCACTCTATTCTGTCTGAGCTTCTGAGTCATCTGATCCCTTTCAATCATTTTACCCTTAGTTTACATTTGACTGTCTTTTTAAAGTGATCTGATCTGCCGTGTATTAAGAACACTGTGAAGCAAATTATGAGAGGGTACATGGGTGTGGCAGGAAAGCTTCCACAAGTGCTTTCCTCTCCAGTGTTCCCATGCAGGAATTAGCCTGATTTGGCTGCTTGAGCCTGATGGAGTGCAAGGAAGTTGATGCCATCTGCAGTCAGTAACATTGACCTGGGTGGGTGGGGAGATGGAGGATTATGGTGCTGGAGGATTCTCTGCACCTTGAAGTCTTTAAACTATGATTTGAGGACTTCAGTAGCTCAGACATAGGTAAGAGGTTTATTGCAGGAGTGGGTGGGTGAGATTCTGTGACCTGCATTGTGCCAGAGTCAGACTAGATGATCATAATGGTCCCTTCTGACCTTAATATCGATGAGATGACAAGAGATCTGCTGTCCTGCTACCACCCTTACAACCTGGAAAGAGCTGGGAGTACTACACGATATAGCCTTTCAAAAGGTGCAGAAGTAGCACTGGTGAGAGCTCTCTGGCATCATCAGGACTGCTCCTGCCTACAAAAGCTTAATACTTCCAGACATCACTTCTTGTTAAGATTGAACAAGTTTAGAGCAGGTGATACCATAGGTATTCATCAGCAGTAATAATCTGGACATACATCGTTCAGTCCTTTCCCCAGGATGCACCCCACCCCCACCCCACCCCACCAAAATAGGTGGTTACTTTTTGCCTGTGTCTTCATGATGCAGTTTTTCACCAGCAACAACTACTGAGTCTGTGTGTGGTTGACAGCTCTTAAAGGAGATGATTGAAGGTAAGATGTATCTCTGCTGTAATACAATGTCTAGCAAGCATCCGAAGACTGATGGGGCTGTATGATTATCTGGCAACACTTATGGCTTAGCAGGATCATACGAGGTACATGTTTTGTTTTTTTGAATGCTGTGCTAGCTTCAAAGCTCTTCCAGGCATCACAGCTGATATCAACAAGGGAGATGGTGAAGAGAAGGCAGCATTGCTGAGAGGTGCTTCTTTATCTCAGCCAACATTAGAGAAGCTGGTTTGTGAGCTCCCTAGAAGAGAAATGCCAAAGCAAGTAACTGAACAATTCTTTCCTCCAGTTATGTAAAGAAATGTTTTTATTAACCTGGTATCTTTCCTTCTTTGCTCTGTTTTGAATAAATATATGTTCATCTTGAAAAGCGAAGGCTAATAAATCAGTATATTATCCAATCCTAAGAAATTAATTTCCCTCAGATAAAAATATCTTGCTATTCAAATTGCCAACCAGTTAAGAAGCAGCACAGGCTTAAAAACAACAGTTGAGGGGGTTGAGAATAAAGCTACTGGACATCTGCAAATTAAACAGTGTTAGTTAGGTGAATGCAAACAGAAAGCATAGGGGAAGTCTATGGGTGTTTTGTTGATGGAGAAAGAGTACAAGCACTGAATATTAAAGAGAAATAAGTAACAGAAAAACAAAACCGGATTTTCTCTCTGCTTCATTTGAAACTATTATTTTGGTTGGTCAAAAAACTCCAGGCCTTATTCTCATTTCTACCACCCTGAACTGTAAAGAAGTCTTCAGTTACATTTGCATCCACTTGTAGGCCTCTAAACTCCCAGAGTGCTGTAAAGGGGTCTTCTTACTGTAAATTAGATTCAGACCCTATCTGTCCTATGCACTAGAGCTAGTCAGAAAGTGGATTTTTCTTTTTCCCCATTAAAGCTTTATTTTTTTCCCCCATCAGAGATCCAAACATCTTTCCATTTTCAGCCTTTTTTTTTTTTTTTTAAATAAAGGAAAGCATGCATCTTCCGTGAATAATTTTCATTTTGAAAATATTCTGTCAAACTTTTTAACATGCCCTCTTCCCCCTTTATTTTGAAGGAAGGATCAGATTTAGGAAGGAGTCGCGCTTCCATTAATAGGTTGTCATGTAAAGATATATGCAAGAAACTTTACTACACCTGGAGAAGGCTGTCTCCTTTTGGAGTTAGTTTTAAATACATTGTTTTTTTTTCATATCAGACAAATTTGGTATGCAATACTCATTAAGGGCATGATCCATTATCCACTGAACCCCAAAAATCCCACTGCAGTTTATGGGAGCGTTTCTATCAACTTCAGTGGGTTTTTGGTCAGGCCTCAAATAAGGAATATGTACAAAGATTAGGAAGAGAAGGTTAGGGTAGTAAGCTTGGGGCTTGGGAGACAGATTCATTTTGCTGCTCTGTCACAGATTTCCTGTGTGACCTTCCTCTCCAAGGGCAGATTTGGGACTTTGAAGGGTTGATCAGAGATATTAATGGTTAACGTCCACAATAAAATAGGTTATTTATTTTATTTCTCTAAGATATGAGTGCAACAATTTATTTTGATAAATTACTGTTCATTTTCATACTGTTTTATTTTCATGCAAGTCACTAATGGTAAAAATTGTCATTTAAAAAAAATTAAATACATAGCCATAATATATACATTCCAGGAACTCCATTTTACCCCCAAGCCAATATTGAGGACACATTCACCATACACAGTGTCAAAACAGACAAATATATACTGGAGATTCATACTCCCAAGTTTCCCCCTAAGTCCTCTGGAACCTAACGGTTGGAAGAAGAGTAAAGCATTTTTAATGTAGGACAATCTCACTATCAGTGCTGCTACTAACAATATTTAGCGCTTCTAGGTATGTAATTCTTAAGTAGGGTTTGATAAATTTAAGATACTATTTTTCTCCAGAGTGGTGGTGATTTGTCACATGATACAGAGTTTGTCACACAGTGGTGTAAGGAGAGATTTTTTCCTTGATTGCCAGGACAGCACTTGCTGTCCAAGTGGCATTTACAAATGCAGTGAAAGGGGCAGCTCATTTGCTATATCTGATGATGTGAGCTGAGTGTTTCACAAATTCAAAGGATCTTAACAGACATCCATTGCAACCTCTGTAATGGAGCAGAAATAAACCTGATTTTTTCAGTCCTATTAGAAACTTTGGATGTGATCTAGGAAGGGAGTGCTGAGCGCTCAGCTGGCACGGATTTCAGTGACGATACAAATATACTCAGCTCCCTGGACACTCAAGCCCTGTGGTTGCCAAATGAAACAAGATAAAATTATAATTCCTGAAGCAAGCCAAAGTTTTGTCATTAAATGTTTATATCCACACAGTTCAGGCTACTGTATTATATTACATATAAAACAACAGGTCTGACGATGCTTTTGTTAAGTTGACAATCATGTATCTTTTTCTAGACAGATCAGTGAGTGATTTTATGAAGGTAGGAGCTCATTTAGGAATTATGTCTGAGGCTGTATTGCAAAATCTTGTCTTTTCAAGTACATTAAAAGTGATAAAACATTTAGTATTACCCTAATGAATCTATTCTTATCGCTAAAAGAAAAACTAGTTTGGCAATTCATGCAGTTAGTGTTTAATGGGGAAAAATGTGCTGATATAGACTGTTTAGTTCACCTTTCTCTAGCTAATTCATTATGCATTATCAAAAGCTTCTCACAAGATGCAGTCAGTATAGTTCTTCAGTGAGCCAGGCAGAAACAGTAATAGATTAGAAATGTCCTGAGCCTGGAGTGCACTGCAGTATAGTAATGTGCAGTATAGTAAAACAAAAACAATACAGAATACAAAGACCATTATATATGCTCAGTGCTTGTCTGTCACCTATTGTATGTTTGTGATAGTACAGGTAATATGCTCTCTACAGAAATTATCTGGAGTGTTTTTTTTTAAATTAATTGTGTGTGTGGTGGGGTTGGTTTAATTGTAATGTATTAAAAAGATCATGTAATAAAGATTAATATCCTTGGGCTAAATCCTCAGCGAGTATAAATTGACAGCTCCCTGATTTACACCATCTGAGGGTCTGGCCTTTCATATGCACATAAAACGAAAATGTAAAAAATAAAAACAAAAAACCACAACCCACTAGATCTCTAGACAGAACTATCATTATGAAGTTTATGGAGATAAGTGATACATAAGTGATACATGTTCCCAGCAATGGATATACTACTCATATATTAAATGATTAAACTTGAATGAGGGAAAAGAGGAAGAAGTTCTAGCTAGCTGAATCTATAGATCCCACAGCACACACTTGCATTACAGACAAATATGAAAAAGTCAACCTTGGTGCCAGCAGTTCATGAAGTCTATTAAACTACCAGTCAGTATCTTTATGTCTAACTCCCCGCTCAGTCAGGAAAGAGCCCAAGTATGATGTACACATTTAATTAACATATGACAAGTATGATCTTTCCTTTGCAACAGAGAAAAAGAAAAGATGTTGAGGTGTCTTCTAATTTCCTAGATGTATTTATCTCCTTAAGTGCTATGATTCTCCCTGAGGAATTCAGTGTTGTTGGGGAAAGAAAAGCGTGTGAGTGATCCACTTGTTTCTTTCCATTAAAAAAAATAGATATCTTATGCAGGAATTTTTGATGGCTGAAAACTTAATATATTTAGCAGATCACAGTGGGACATATACACACAGTATTTATTATTTGTTTAGGGTAGCTGCTGAGATTGGTTACAAACTTTCTAGACAGTCCCTGCCCCAAGGAACTTGAAGTACGCAAGGAACAGATAGGATCTAAAATTTGTGCCAAAGAGTCTATTTTCTCAATTTCATCTAGAATAACTTTAACTCTGCTAAAGCGAGATCTCCAATAGTTATAATAGCCCCATTTGTAAACAAATAGAGCAAAGGCCTGTCATGTTTCAGCTGCAAAGTGGTTGAGCCTGCTTAAGTGCTCTTGGTCTTAGTGTTGTTCTAGGGTACATTTCTGCGAGATGCTGCACTCTCCTCTTTTCCTACAGATGCCACTGGGATCAGCACTGCACAGGGCTGGGAATCATGGCTGGTCAGCCATGGAGGCTCCACCTCATGATATTGCTGTCAGTATGGGTGCCAATGGAGGTACCCCACCTGCCCTTTTCTGGAAACTCATTTCAAAATTTTGTGCAGTTCTTGGGAAGGACCTATCAAAGTGGTGATTTAAAACATCTCTACTGTACTCACTGAAGCTACAATTTCTCTAATTTACAGTCCCCTGTACTATACAGTCACAGACCACGTAGTGCTAAGTATGTTTTATTTGCCTGTACCAAATTGTAGAGGGAACACTACATTGTTTCATTATTCCTTGTTTCACATGGTGGATTATTAGAAAGTCTAATAGTTTAATTTTTTAAATGAAGGACTGGAGTTGGTACTCAGACTTGTAGCCATATATACACGAAGCTTTAGTGTCTGTAGACCTTAACATGCAACATTTTCCTCCTCTTCCATCTGATGGAAACTGCTGATAGACAATTCATAATTACCGAAGATACTGTACTAGAGAGAGGTCTTTCTGGGAATAAATTCTCAAGTGAAACCCTTGTACGATGTATCTCCTGCAGTTTCAGGATACAAGTTTTTTCTTCTTCCCTTCCCATTCTGAACTGTAGTTCAATGTTTCTGTGTTAAAGTAGTAGCTGCATTTTACCATATAGATGGCTGCATTTTAGCAGTGTGTTAAGCAATTCATTACACAGGCACAGACGCTACAGATTGCATTAAACCTCTTTGAACCTGGGGTCTGTAACTGCCACTATTCATTTAAAATAGTTGTAAGAAGCCATTGAGCTCCTTTTGGAACCACATAGCTGGAACGAAAGCAGCCCCTACCAAAGAAACAGACATATGGCTCCATCCAAAAGAAATGCAGGCTAAAGGGTTTCACTGGAAAATGTTTTGTGAAGGTCTGTGTGTCTTTGAAAGAGTCAGAAAGACCAGAGAAGCTGAGAGAGAAGGGAGCAAGGAAACACCAGACAGCTACAGAAACACCAATAACATGGCCCTGAGAAAAAGCTAAGAGAGCACTTTGGGCTGAATAGTTGCTAAGAGACTATCAGAACGGTGAGCAAATAAACTCTTGTTTAATTCCCCATTTGTTTAGGGAAGCAGGGCTTTGTACATTCTTGCAAATAAACAGGATTTCCTCAAATCAACAAATTTCTCCTCCTAATGGAAACAACCCACAGGACCCCAAACTTTGGCTAACCTCTCAAATAAAAAACAGGTAACACTATATATTTATATAAAGATATGCCACAATTTCCTTCCCAGTTTCCCTTCTGCTCAGGAGAGGGAGTAAATTGCACCAGGTCTGTGCCTGCCAAGGTATAAGCTCACCAGAACATTAGGAGGTGGAAGCAAGGCTCTGCTCAGTCCAGTCTTATTTCAGCCCCTCCTGTCATCCACTTGCATGAATGGCTCTCCTCCCAAACTGCTACCTGCAGTGTGATGAACTGGCACAGGGCCCCCCTTCTTAAACCTTTGCTGTGCTCATTAGTCCACCATTTAACCCATATTTGTAAGATGCTTTGGGATCCTGTGAGGTGAAAGGAGCTGTGTGACTATAAAGTCTCTCAGATGGACAGAGATTCCATTTTTAAATTGTAAAGAGGTACAGAAAAATAATTTTGCCTACAAAGAACCTAAGACCCATTGAACCCCACCCATACTGCAGTGCACAACTGTGGGAAAGTGTGTAAACTACAGATTCTAGTAGAAACAAAAAGCATACACAAGAGATCCCCATCACATTCTACCTCCACACATCCAATAGGGGAGTTGCACCACTGATGCACACAGCCGGAACATGGGACAATGTAGGCCCTAAGGCCTGGCCACCAGAATCCAATCTGCATAGCATCAGCCCTCCAGGCTTACACAGAAGAGAACAGGCCAGAAAGAACGTACAAACTAATTCAGCTGATTAGGCTACTTTATATTACGTTCACCAGTATCACCAATCTAGTTGTGGTCTGTCACAACGAAGAAAGAAATAGGGCAAAAATACATCAGGGATACAAGGAATTCTAGGAGAATGCAAGAAAAATCATGCAGGTTGAGATCCCAAAGAAGTGTTGAGGAAACATAGGTGGAATTCCTAAGGGAATCCCAAACCCTGGATCAGTATTGAAAACTTGAGTGTAAGGACTCCAGTTGCTGATCTAAAAAGTATTGTACTTTTATTTAGACTTCCTATTACATTAAAATCAAGATATTTTAAATACCTTTTGTTATCAAAACCATTTGTGTTGATATTATTTTAACAAATGCTAGATATAGACAAACAGATATAGAAAATTACTGTCCTATTCCCAGGAGGTAGTATGAGGCACAGATAGCACCCTTTTCTGAATCAGATTTCTGCTCATTTCCATTTTTGTGACATGATAGGACTTATGTACACAATTATTTATATTACAGTAGCAACTAGAATCCCCAACAGTAATCTCTCCTCATGAGAGAGAGACAACCCCTACCTTAACAGGCTTATAGTCTAACAGATAGACAAAAAAAAAAAGGTGGGCGGGGGGCATGCAAATTAAGTGACTTGCCTTAGGTCACACAGTAAGTCACTAGCAGAGCCCTGATCTGCTTTCACTCAGTCCAGCAAGACAACATTCCTACCAGACCCCACTGCCTCTAATGGATATTATTCTTCTGCCCTAAACAGTAACACTTAAGCAAAATCCTCAGTCAGGAATTCTTTTTTTAAAAACACTGGGTGTATATCTACACAGCCCACGGCATCGAGCCCCCCAGCCTGGTTCAAACAGCCTTGGACTAGCAGAGCTCACACTTGCACTCTAACTCTAGCAGTATAGACTGCTTTGAAGCTGCAGCTCATCTGGAGCTTGGGCTTTGAACCCCAATTCTCTCCCTAGTCTTCAGAGTCCTAGCTGCAACTTCACAGCACACTCTACCCAGCTATTTTTAGAGTGCTAACCCAAGTCTGTTGACCCAGACTGGAGGTTTGCTGTCGACATACCGGGAGGGCTTTGGTATCATACCCAGTCTGAATACGATATGGTTGTCTGCTGGGTGAAAAAAAAATAAAATAAAATAAAAAATGGATGACCTTTCCTCATGTGACAGATTCAGAAAATGCAGATACTTACTAAAATGCTGGGTATAGCTGGCAGATCAAGAGAGCACTCTCAGGAAAAGGAGATTTAAGGATATTTTGTAAACTACTTAAAAATCACACTAAGTACCATTTGATGTATAATTTGTTAAGAATAAGTTGTACAAAAATATTTTTGGCACTCTTTAGTTAAGATCTTTAAATGGAATTTTTTGGAGCATAGCTTAAATAATGTTCATTTGCCGAAATCTCTGAGGGATCATTTCTTTGAATAGCTGAGTATAATAAATGCTAGTCACACTGGGGAAGAAGTGTAATATTCTTAATGAATGGGCACCCCGTACTCATACCCTACACACTATTGCAACAATCTTTGTACAACATATAGCTCATGAGGTATCATTTGAAAGCTAATAACTCCCCAATCATTAATATTTTGTGTGATATATACACACAATGGGTATTAAGAGTTATGAATATGTGCTGGATTTGTAACTAAAATGTGTGTCGACCACATGTTGAAGGAATTGTTAAACAGGTCTATCCTAAATGAAGGAATATCTGTTTACTTCAATTTACACATAAGCAGTAAACAGATGCATCAAGCTAACAAGGGGTGGAGGCAAATATCACACTGCCACATAATGAAGGTTTTAAAATTTCATTAGAAACAAGTGGGAACAAAATAAATATATTCAGTGATAGTGATCCTAGTAAGGTTACTGATGTAGTTAATGACAATGTAGCTTATAAAATTATTGTACATTTCAAACTGTCAACGTTGCCTGAACTTTCCCAGATATTCCCTGAATACTATGGTGGTAGAACAACTTTTATAGTGGGGGTGCTGAAGACGGAAACTATGTATTTGGGTTATTACTACTTCAAGCCAGGGGGTGGAGCAGCACCCCTAGTTCCAGCACCTAACCTGAATATTCTTGATTTTTCTTTTCTTTTTTTTTCTTTTTTGGGTGTGGGTGGGTGGAGACAAGTTTGGATTCAGGCTGCAGATTCAGATTTAAGTGTCAGAGGGTGAATCAAGTTTGGGACCAACTTTGTAGGTACCTACTGGATTTGGATACTCAGATGCAACTTTTGAAGCTAGAACTATCTCCAGTAAGAATAGCTCATGGACCCAAGATGGTGGTAACCGTCTAGTGAGTTATTATATAGTGCTGCATTTGAGCCAGTTTTTTTTGGGGGGGGGGGAGGAGGGGGTCACCAAGCACCCAGTTCCACTTTTTATGATAATTGAAATAAGTTAATCTCCCAGCTCTTTGATCCTACAGTTGACTGGAGTTAAAGAGTATAAAACAACAAAATGGACTTTTCTCAGAGGTCTGGATTTGTGGCTCAAACCTGGTGCCATTGAAGTCAATAGTAAAACTTCCTGCAGTGGCTCAGGTCCTTAGTAAACAGGTCCCAACTAAAGCAGATTAGAGTCCTAAATTTAAAACCAGTTTGAGCTTAAGGGTTTAAAAGTTATAAAAATAGCCCTTTAGCTAGGAGAACCTTCTAAAGTCCATCCTGGACAAAGATCACCACAGCCACAACTGTCAAGCTTTGCACTTTCAAGAAAACGAACCCTGATTATAAGACTGAATCTGTGCATTTCATTTGTTTAAAAGTCAATCATGCAATATCTTTGATTTTGCAACTCTGCCACATTCCAGATGTTTTGTTATACAACTTCTGCCTTCCCTGGCATCATTACATTAGAGTTTTTAAACTGGCTACTGATGAAGCATATTCACCTATAATCTTTACTCTTATGGAATAAATAGGCTCTCTTTAGGGCACACATCTGTTCTACGAAGTGAGAAAAAAATATAATACAAGAACTCCTTGCATTCATTTTTAAGCAGAAAGCCAGCATTGACTCCCTAGTTTACAATATTGCTGGTCTATTACAGTTGGTGACAATTTACAAAAGTTACAATTTATTCTGGATGCTATACTGAGGCTTACAAACAGCGAGACATCAGTCAAACATATGGGCAAGACTGAAACCTAGTGTTACAGGTCCCGTGGAATGCTACAGCGATAATCACAGTAATTCCCATAGTGGTGTGGCCCAAATGATGCTGCTGCATCCCCCCATCTCCTCCCCCCCCCGAGAAAGTAGAAGGGGCAGGTTTGATATTATGTCCTGATGAAGCCTATGCAGATCCGAGTCGTCCCTGGAAAATCTTTGAATTTGTTTGTAAAATGCAGTCCTAAGTGCCTTGTTTTGACGTGGCTGGGGATACCATAGAAGCCTGCAGTGTCTTCATGGTAGCTTTTGACTAGGTTTTGGTGCCATTTGTTCATAGTTCCTTGTCCCAGCTACTGTTATCTGTGATCTTTAAAGCTATAAGTAACGGGGGGCCAGACACTATAAAGAAATTATGGGAGTTTATTAACATTTGAAAGTATGATTTTAATGGATATTAGAACTAGAAATTAGGACTAACAATCAATATTTACAGAAGACAAAACTGGATAAATATTTGATGAGACATATGACTAGAGTTGGATGCAATTTTTCAAGGAACGTACTAAAAATGTCTTTTGGAAAATAAAATGTTCATGCCAAGTTCCCATATTTTCAAAATGTCCATTTTCAATGAATTCCCCAAAATGAAAAGCTATTTCTTCCATTCCCATGTTTTCCAGTGGCAAAGAAGGCAGGGGGGAAGAGGGGATAAAAGTTTAAAAAACCCACAGAAAACTTTCAAAAGAAAATGCCATTTAAAAAAAAACAAATGAAAATTGAAATGTGTAATGAAACATTTAGTTTATGAAACTAGATCAGCATGACTTTTCAGCAATCAAAAAAATTAAAATTCGTAATTCAGAAGAATTTTGTTTCACACTTATAGATTTTAATACATTCCCCCAATCCTCTTGAGTCAGATTAAAAAATAACGAGCCAGCCTTCTAAAGGAACATTGTAGCAAATCCATGGTGAAAGTTGTGTTGAGGTTTGCATGGACATCAGTAGGACAACTCATAGTAATACAGTTAAGCATGGATGCATTTGCAGGATCAGGGCCACAGGGAGGAACAGACACCTTTGTTATGTATAAAAATCAGAAGTAGTTTTATTTTGGTATCCCCCACTCCTTTACTGCTATCTGCATTACATGTAGCAACAAGCACAGAATCATAGATGCCTAGGGTTGGAGGAGACCTCAGGAGGTCATCTAGTCCAATCCCCTGTTCAAAGCAGGACCAACCCCAACTAAATCATCCCAGCCAAGGCTGTGTCAAGCTGGGCCTTAAAAACCTCTAAGGATGGAGATTCCACCACTTCTCTAGGTAACCCATTCCAGTGTGTCACCACCCTACTAGTGAAATAGTTTTTCCTAATATCCAACCTAGACCTCCCCCACTGCAACTTGAGACCATTGCTCCTTGTTCGGTCATCTGCCACACTGAAAACAGCTAGCTCCATCCTCTTTGGAAACCCCCTTCAGGTAGTTGAAGGCTGCTATCAAATCCCCCTCACTCTTCTCTTCTGCAGACTAAATAAGCCCGGTTCCCTCAGCCTCTCCTCATAAGTCATGTGCCCCAGCCCCCTCATCATTTTCATTGCCCTCCACTGGACTCTTTCCAAATTTGTACACTTCCTTTCTCTAGTGGGAGGCCCAAAACAATGCCATACTCCAGATGTGGCCTCACCAGTGCTGAATAGAGGGGAATAATCACTTCCCTCAATCTGTTGGCAATGCTCCTATTAATGCAGCCCAATATGCCGTTAGCCTTCTTGGCAACAAGTGCAGACTTTTGACTCATATCCAGCTTCTCGTCCACTGTAATCCCCAAGTCCTTTTCTGGGAAACTGCTGCTTAGCTTGTAGCAGTGCATGGAATTCTTCCATCCCAAGTGCAGGACTGTGTACTTGTCCTTGTTGAACCTCATCAGATTTCTTTTGGCCCAATCCTCCGATTTGTCTAGGTGACTCTGGACCCTATCCCTACCCTCCAGCATATCTACCTCTCCCCCCAGCTTAGTGTCATCCACAAGCTTGCTGAGGGTGCAGTCTCACCTTTTCTGTCCTCCTTTCTAGCTAGCCAATTCTCATGCTTCAAAGAGGTAGGTCTACTTAACTCTACTCTAAGTCCTTGATATAAACTACCACACACAGATGCATGGGCGCATCATCAGAATAGTGGGCCTCACCATACGAGACCAGAGGACATGTATTCCACTGTGTAAGAATACTTAGCTATCATTCAGAACCTTAACCTCCTTCCTCTCCCCGTCCCCAAATCCAACCCACCACACACACACACACACACACACGCACGCACGCTCCTAGGAATAAGTGAAAGGAGAGCTACTAAAGAGAATTTTTAAAAAGAGGTTATATTTCCAGTCTTGTTCCCACTGAGAAAAATACACCCTGTGTCTTAGTTAAGTATTTGATTCTACAGTGTCTGATAACTAATTTAGAAACACAAACCCCTCAGCTCAAGCCCATTATCTCAGCCACTGTATTTCTCCTTTCAGCAAGCAGTTTTAGGAAGATACATTAGATTTTTTTCTTCACCCTCAGGGTGTTGGACAAAAGACTTCTCACTGTGAAACCCATTACTAGTATAGATGTAATTGATTCTTCTAACAAAGGAACTTAATAGGAGCCACAACTGTTAAAATAGAGTTGTGAAGAAATCCATTGTTAATTTAAATAGTAGTATTTGGAAGGTGTAGTTAACTGAACATAGATACATATCTATAATTAGTCAGGCTGACATATTTTGACTTTTCTTGTGAATAAAGTGTGGATGGGAGGGAAGAGGAAGAGGTTGTATCTCTGTCTTGAGGGATAAAACCTAGTTTGTCTACATGTGATTACCATTAGCCAATCAGTTAACAGGCAGACAAAGGAAAGACCATGATTCACTAGCTAAAATATATGGCACACTAAATTGCCAACTATGCTCAGTATATTGGTTCAGAACCTAACCCAGCACTTGAATTAATAGAATTCTTACTGTGAGCAAGGACTACAAGATAAAGCCTTTCTGCTTTTATTTATTGAGAACACCCAGGTCTCTAGATAGACCAATTAAAGCTGAGAGTACTTTAGTAAGATATATTTATTACCACTTATGCTAATTCATCACCACCTCAAAGTCAAAGAGGTTAAAAAAAGAAAAATTGGAAACTATCTGCCTTTGGCACCATGATTTCAGTGCTATTTAGGACCAATCCAGGCCACTGTTAAAAGATTAAAATTAAGTTGATTTTCCATGCTCTGTCAATACAGCTTTCCAAGGCTTGATGATGACAGCTTGAAGCTGCATGGAATGTAAGAGATTAGTTTATTTTAATATCTCCGAAGTTTTAACTAATTCCATATTTTATTTTCACGGGATTATATAGAGTAAGGCCCTGATCTGACATGCAACTTTAAGTATAAGCAACAGGTGCTAGGCACTTGCAGCCCTAGATGGGGTATTTCTGGGCTATGTTAGGTCCATGGTTCTCCCCACTGCGTTCCAGACAGCACTGCCTCTCCCTTTTAAAAATGTACATCTAGTCCTGTTACCTTAAGTTTTGCCACGTCCTTCAGCACCAATTACAATGTAACATTCCCTGAGCAGAGATGTGAAGAGGTAATATGTACACCTCCTTTCCCTCCAAAACTTATGTGACTAGGAAGAGAGGGCTTAGCATCTTCCAGTCAAATCCTGCTCATCTTCCTTACAAGGGAAAGGATGGTTAAGACACTGGACTGAAACTGTGGAAGTCTACGTTCTATTTCCAGCTCTACTTCCTGTGCAACCTTTGGTAGTAATCTTCCTGTGCCTCAGTTCCCTCTCATCTGTAACCTGGAGACAATGCGTCTGTTCTCTGTCATGTCTATTTAAATTGCAGTCTCTGAGGCAAGGGAGACTTCTTACTGTATGTATGTACAGCACCTAGCATAATGGGACCCTAATCTTGTTTCTGGCTTCTAGGCACCACCATACTGTCAATAGGTATACATACAGCAGCTTTCAGGATCAAGGCTGAAATCTATGTCTGAATTCCCAGCTTGTAAAAGGAGACTGTAGTGCATAAGATTTGGGTAATATCTAACTGTTTTGGGAACCCTCTAGGGAGCATTCCAGACTTCTGCTGCAGAAGCCATCAGAACACTAACATAACCCAGTACTTAGCACAATAGGCATCAGCACCTTGACACTCACCACCCAAGGAAAATCCACTCAAACCAAGTGACCAAAAGGCAGTCCTCCAGAGGCCTAGGAGAGCCGGGAGAAAATACTGACCAATCAAGAACCAGCAGACCTGCTAAGAAGGCATGCCCACTTTTGCTCAGGGGCAGAGCTAGGTGACACTAGGAGGAGATCCTCAGGGTTAACACAGAACTCTGGCCCAGGTCAGGGACTTACCCTTAGTACTTGCATATGAAGGTCACGCCCAACCCACACACCCCTATTTGTTTAAAGGTACAGACAGCCAAATCCTGAGCTTCTATTTTGTTACTTGATTGTTTGGAGACTGATGTCAAATTTATAACACTGGACACCCTGGCCCAAGCAGACAGTCAAACCTTGCCGATTAATGCAGGGAGCTCCTACACTACTGCACATGACCCTGAAGGGGTTCCTACAAAGCAGCCCCACCTGCCACAGCCCTCAATCTTGGTTGAGGTTTTTAGGCATTTCCATAATACAAAACTCCATAGGATTAACCGCATGGACTATTTGAGTACGGAGAGAAGAAAGGGGGACCTTATTAGACCTGGGAAAATCTTTGAACAATTGTGCCCTCCCCCACATCCTCTGTGAAAAATGCAAAAAACAAAACAAAACATTGTGAATGTGTGTAATTTCTGGAAAATTGTCTTCATCAAGACACTTACAATCGAGAAAGTCAATTATTTTTACATGTTTTAAAGGCAATGTTGAGACTTTCTATTCAAAATGACTTTCAATTATTTTAAAAAAAAGGTAATTTCATTTAATTTTTTTAAATGCTCAAAACAAAAGATTTCATTTGCCCCAAAATATTTTTAAAAATATTTTCAATTTGCCAAGAATCTCAACAATTGTTTTGGGGTCCAACCAAAAAAAAAAAAAAAAAAAAAACCCAAACACACCACACACCAAAAAACCAAAACCACACCACCTTTTTTTCCTTCTGATTTTTCGAAGTTGGCAGTGAACTGAAAAAAAAAACCCCAAACCTAATTATCCACACAGCTCTAGGCTTGATCATGCTCCTACTGAAGTTAGAGAATTTTAGTATTAGTACCTTAAGGGAAGATGGGATCTGACCCTTACCTCTGGAGCTTCCCTATTATTAGGTTAAGAGAAACAAATTTCAGTCAAATAATATTAAACAATACATGTGACAGAACAGACGGTTGTCTGGAGTTTAAGAACAGTACTTTATTCTAACTTTCAGGTTTGAGATAATGCAATTATCTGGTAATATTTTAGAAAGTGTTCTTAATATACATATTTTTATACATCTTTCAAGTACTTTCATGTATTAACCATATGTTATAAATTATGCCTTCATAAACAAAACAAGAGAATAGAGTGCTTAACTTCATCCAGACACATTCTTAGAGAAATCTCCCAAGCCTAGTCAGGCAGTTTTTTTTTTAATCACTCAACATGAGAAGAGAAAATACATTTTCCTGTTTATGTTTGATATCTGAGCTCACGGTGGTGATCAGATACCACAGTGATAGGCATGGTCTAAGAATGTGGATGAATGGATGGAAAAAGAGAGAAGGCACAATCCTTGCTTATAAAATTCTAATATGTATAGTTGTGGGGGGGGGGGGGGGGTTGGGGGGGCAGGGAGGAGTTTGAGATCCAGCTTCATTGTACGAAGAATGAAGCATTGATACAATTAAGTGGAACTCAAATCTATTTTTCAAGCCCAATTATAGTCTTCCCAAATCCTAAAAAAGGAAACCTCTGTTGGAGCCATGAATCACTCCTTGCTGGCTGAGAGCAGCAGGACAGCTTGCACTTAATCTGTCCTTCTACAAGCAATCACTTCAGCCAATGTGAATGTCTAAAGAGCTTTTCAGGAGTTGTAGAGCATGTACAGGATTTCTATCCATAAAGCAGAAAAAGCACTCCACGGCAAAGCAAGCCAGCACCTTGCCAAGATGTGAAATGAGTTCCTAGCTTCTTACTATCACAATTAGGATCTCTCTCTCTCTCATTCACTTCCCCCCTCCCCCTATGCCTCATATCTATTGAATAGTTTATATCCATACTGACTAGGAAGACTTGTCTCAAAAAATAATGTGGTAAAATAGAGTTTAGAGTTGGGCAAATCTTTCAGCCAAAATTTTAATTTAGTTTAATCCCCCCCGCCCCAAAATGCAGATTTGAGTCAACTAAAACATTTTTGCAAATATATGTTAAATTGGAAAAATTGTGGTTTTTTTTAAATTAAACATTTTGCTTTATCAATTTTGAAACAAAAACAAAAAAAAGTGTTTAGGGTTTTTTTTCCTCCCAATTTGAAATTGACTTCAATTTTATTAGAAAAAATACCTTAAAAGTTTGAAAACAATACAATGTTTTGCATCAGTTCAATTTAAACAATTAAAAAAACTCTAACTTTTCAGTTTGCAAGAAAAATTCAAACATTTTTCATTTCAGGTTGACCCAAAATGCCTCCCCCCTCCCTAGCACCCAGTGAAGCAAACAAACAAACAAAAAAAAAATCAGCTTTTTGCACAGGTCTGCCTTGTATATCACAAGGAGAGACTCACACTGCATTTCCAAGGAAACCCCTACAACTGCATCAGCAACTGTTCATGCATTTTCAGTGATACTAGGTGAATAATGGACCGCATACCCCTTTGTCACTCAAGTAATTTTCCCGGACAAAAATAAAACTGTGACCATTTGCTTCTCCTATCTTTCATCCCCTGCCTTACATTCCATTGTTTTATCAAAATATCGGTATCCAGCATCAGTTTATACTGAAAGATGGAAGAGAGACTGGTTCTGATCATAGCCAAGGGAATCGCCATAGCTGCTCCAATAGATGCTTGAGCCAGACAGCCCAGAATCAAGGAGCTGTTCTTCCTTTAGCTTGTTCATCAGTCACTTTAAGACTAGCAAGGAGAGAGAGTCAATGTTTTCCATGACAAGCTTTTCCAAAATGCATCACACATTTAGTATTTGCAAACTGTTTATTCTTCCTCACCCTAAGATTGGAGTTTCAGATCAACTAACTATAGTCAAACCCTGAAGTCCTTATGCAGCTTTAGCCTGACAAAACTCTCATGAAGTTGATCAGAGTTTTGCCATAGTAAAAACTGAGTGAGGAGATTTGTAAAGGGTCTCATTTATTTAGCTTAAGATAATATCTGCTGCTAGATGGAAACTGATCCTGAATGACCTCTGTATATTCAGATACTGGTAAACAGTAAAACACAATATTCAGGCAAATAACTGGTAACTAGGGCTGGACAGAAAAAAAAACAAAAAAATCAAGGTTTCAACATTTGCTATTTTTCATGTTGGAACAGAAGAGTGAGTGAGTAACATATCTATATAAATATAAAGACAGACAGACAGAAAAAAAACCTCCCCACTTTTCAGAATAGCCAATAGCCCAGTGGTTAGGGCATTCCAATTCAGACAGAGCAGGGACTTAAACCTGAGTCTCCCACATTGTAGGCGAATGTCCTAATCACTTGGCTGTCAGCTATTTTGTGGTTGGAAGACAATCCCTCATATATTTTGGACCAAAGGAAAGTTTGATCAAGTCAGATCCACTTCCCTCCCCCCCCAAAAAGTTGTCACTGAATCAGCATTTTCCAACAAAAATGTTATTTAATCAAAAGTTCTAGGGGCAACACATGGGGTATTTTTGTTTTTAAATAACAGGTCTGAAAACAAAGACGTGTTTATTTAGTGTCACACAGGAAGACACAAAGGTCATATTTAGATTAAGAAATATTTCTTCACTCCATGTCTCTGAGGAACAAAAGCTCACCATGGAGTTAAGTGTTTCAGACAGCTGAGAATCTAGCATACAGTTTCTAAATTGAGTGCTACAAAATTGCAGAGTACTTATATGCTGTATCTATTAACACTACCTACTCTTCTTGGTTTTTAAATAAGATTTTCTGTTAATTTTAACCTGGTAAGGACTTTAGATGCATTTTTTTCCCATTAAGATGTAGAGGTCTTTCAAACTCTAGTATTTGACATCTTTTTCTTTTTAGGATTTTTTCCTACTTTCATCCAGCCTGGTATGTGAAACACTTATTTTCGGCTTCCCCTTCCCCTTCCGACTTTGTGTTTAATCTAATGTATATTCCAGAAGCAACTCAAGTCTCCAGTTGAGATGGAGGACCCACAGTGCTGTACAAAATGCCTAGTAAGACAGTTCCTGCCCACAAAGAGCTTATAGCCTAAATACATAAGACAGATAAAAGAAAAAAGGCAAAAGGGGAAGAAATTATCTGCCCAAAGTCAAACAGCAAGTCACTCGCAAAGACAGGATTATAATCCAAGTCTCCTATTTTGTAGACTATACTGCCTTCCCAAAGATATTTAGATCATCCTTGTGCTATACTTTTCTTCTATTCTTGCAGCCTCTGTCACCAAATTCATTTTTAATTGAAGCAGACATAACATCCTCTTCAAAAAACAGTCCCTTGGAAATCAGAAAAATATCCTCTTTCAGTGACTCCAATTGGTAAATGAATCTGTCTCATGACCCTCACTTTAGAATTTATCACACACTTCTCCCCTGCTCCCACTTTACAATTATATTGTTTGGTTCAGAAGCATGAAACTTGTTTCTCATCTCCCACTGCCTCTACATAAGAGAGTAGAATTCCCATTGACCTCATAATTTCCAACCTCTCTCTCCTTCTAGTCTACAGTGTTTCTTTAAAATTATGAAGCAGTTAAGTATGTGTGTTGCATGAAATGAGTTCTGATGATTTTGAAAAGTAGGTGTAAACACATAATTAGCTCTGCATAGCATTTATTTGGCACCCAGAAGTAAAATAGGTACTTTGATTGCTATTTACTAGCTTCCAACAAATTATCTTCTATTTTATGTAATTTTTTCATTTTTTTTTATTATTTGCTTACTTCACTGTATATTAGCTGCAAAGTCTGTTTATACCAGAAGTGTTCCTGGAGAAGTCACAGAATCCCGAGTCAAGGCTGCCTGATTCCAAGCAACAGTCAACATTGTGACAAGCAAGCCGTTTCTCAAGTTTTACATTTCTCAGATCAAGATATATTCATGTAATCTATGTTGACAACATTTCTTTTGGACAATGCAATGTATAAGAACAAAGATAGAATGGATTAAAAGAAAAAATATCCAAAGCCCTTTGTGTTTTTTGCAGTTGGCTAAGTATTTGTTTTGCATAGGTTATTCCTTCCAAGTGGTTTTCCCCTCATTTACTCTGTTTCTATATACACTATTACATTTTCTTCAGAATGAAAATGGGCTTGCTTCAATGCTTTCCTTTCCTTTTTTTCCCCCCCACCCTGCCTTTCAGAGACAGACTTGTGTTATTTTGAATGTCAGATACTACCTTTCAGTTTTGAAGACTTATCTTGGAGTTTTACTCATCTGTTCAGGTTTTAATTAGGTCAATCTATTTAATTCATTTTGAATTATTACATTCCTGCTGTCAGTAAGTGCATATCAAATAATACTTAATTTGTTTATATACAAATTTAGGAATTAAAGAGATTAATTTAAACTACTTCTATATCTATAGGTTAAGACTGAGGCCCTGTTTCTGCAATCCATAGTCTTTGGGTCAAATTCCGCTTTCATGTATCAATCTCATTCTGGCAACTGAGTGACTCTAGAATCAGACAGATGCATCTGAGAAAATAATTTGTGGCCTTTGTCTTCAATTAGAGTTCAGCCAGAGAACTATAGCCAAAATTTTCAAATTTGTATGGCTAAAGACACTTAAGACCCAGATTTAGCAAAGCCCTTAAGCATGTGAGTAGTTCCACACTCATTTGCTTAAAGTTACACATATGCTTAAGAGCTTTGCTGGATCCAGGCCTAAGTGGGTGGTAGTCTCGGGAGAGGGGGAAGCAGTGCACAAAGAGGGAGACGGGGAAAAGAAGCACATCTCAATGCCTAAATGTAGATTTAGATGTCTATCTTTAGGCACCCAAGTTTGACAATTTGGCCAATGATATTGCTACCTTTATTAGAGCTATTTTAGTCAGTAAAACCTAATAACCTACATCTGACAGAAATGTTAGGCTTTGTTCCAGATTTAGTTTGTAGGGGCGAAATACAAACTCTGCTATATCCCTTTTGTGCTTTTACACCAGTATAAAGGTGCCATAAAACTCTGTTAACTGGCCAGCTGAGGATTCACCCAGTGCTGAGGAATCCCTAAGTGACATATCCAGTGTAATTGTGGAGCCCACAAAAGGATGCTTGAAGTTGTTCCAAGCAACAAAGTCAGCCAGCCTTAGGACTGGAGGAGCATAAAAGGTGTTTTAAAAACACACAGCTCAGCCAGACCCAAGGACTGGGGCCTAGATCTTTAAACCTGTATTAACAGTACCTCAAAAACAGATTGCAGCTTTCTTGCCAGGGAATAGTCTCAGGTTAAAAAGGTGATAAATTTGCTTTCAGTTGCCAGTAAAATAATTCACCTGAAACTGAGCCAAAGGCAGTTGAGGAAAGACTCCCGTTGATGTCAGGGCACTTTGGACCAGGCATTAGACAGATTTGTTTATTTAATCTTGTGGTACATTTTCCTGCTGCTGTGAGAGCATGCAGACTTCATTAACACAAGGTTTGATTTCAAGGGCTCCCTGAGTGTTAATCAGTTCCACAGTGGCCCTTTCTTGATTGGAAAAGTCAAGTAACATTTTCACGGAGAGTTATATTACTTTAGAAATAGAGTCACCATTGCGGAAAGACAGAGATCTATGGTGAACTAACATTTCTGAAAGTGAATGTAATGATCTAATCCAAACAGGAGTGTTTGTACAACACCTAGCTCCATAAGGCTTTTATCCTGACTGAAGCCTGTGGACACCACCTTCAGATAACAATAATGAGCTGACAGCTTGGAAAGGGGTGGGCTGATTTTCCTCATTTTGAAATGCTGTCGCTAGCCAGGCACCTGACTTAATAGGTTACATAAAACTGCAGAGGTTAGTTTTTCAAATCCACTGATATTCTTTGTCTTTTCTATATTCAGGGAACAGAGTGTAGAAAACATTTTGTGCTAATGAGCTGGCGAAGCTCTTGGCATACAACATCATGGGAATATAAAAGGGAAATACATGCCTTTCCCCCTGAGCATTAGATTTTGCAAAACAAATGACACATGCTAAACGATACTGGGATACTGGCAAAGTGATGTTTTTAATGTCTTCACAAAATCCAGAGTGGTGATCCTGGTGCTACAGGACAGGTGTGGATTTGGAGCCAGGCCTACAGACAGCTGGTCACATGCGTAGTCCTGTGCACATCCTTAGGATTCCATAGAGCTGGAGCGGGAGGGGGAAAAATCAGGCCCTTGGTGGCTAGCAAAAGCTATAAACACTGAACCACCCGTGCTAGGATTGGCATGGCCAATAGGGTAGAAGAGTAAAGAGTGCAACACACTATTTAAAAAGACCTGTCTTAGCAACTTGCAAATATTTCAGATCTTTGGATTTTTTCCTGTGAAAGTTAACAGTAAAATATAAAAAAATCCAAGCAGCTTTAATTAGGGAAGCCAGTAGAGCTGTTCTGGTACCTTAGTTTCACCTGTAACATGGAAAAAAGTAGAACAAAATAGTGCAAATCTACTCAGAAGTGTCATTCTCTAAAAATAGCATTATGTACCTATAGGTTCATTGTCTGTCAACATCTTCCAGTTCAGAAACACACAACAGGCAGGAGAGCATGTTTACTTATTATGCACTCTGAAAAAAAGCTCATCCTTATTAAATTCTTAGAAATGTAAGTATCAGACAAGAGGGACTCAAAGGAACAGGAATGGACATAAAACAGTGCAGCATCATATCTTTAGAAAGAAAAGAGTAACAGACAATTGAATTTCATAGTAATTACTGTAATTCTAATTCACCCTGTGTGTAAATCATTATCATGCTCATGTGACTGAAAACAACTGAGCTAATTTGATATTGATCTTTACACCTCCAAGTAAAGGGCAATGTCAAGTAAATGTATAGGTTTAATTTCCTTACTAGTTTCCATTGTGTACAATAAACCTACAATGTTTTCAAATTATTATAATCCCAAATTATTGTAAAAAGTCACCTAATATATTGTCGGTACTATATCAACAGTAAGTTGTAATAGAACATGACAAAGAGAATAGGAGCTGTCTTTTAAAGCCCCTAAGTGACTAGAGGAGCTTGTGAATAGGGGAATTTTGTGACAGAACATGAGACGGACGGACCAAACATTCTCTAAGCTTAAGCCAATAAAGGCCTGCACTCTCAACTCCCCCTCCAAAAAAAGGCCACTGCCCCCCACCCCCACAAAACCCTGAAAAAAAAAAAAAAAAGAAGATAATGCAGGCAGAAGTTCAGCAGCGGAATGGGGGTTATCCAGTTTATTAAACTGAATGAAGCATATATGATTATTCACCAGGTGGGCAGGTGGCATGTATGCGCATTCAGTGCAAGCAGCTCACAGCCCTCACAGACAGAATCTGTGCTCTTGAGACCAGAGAATCCTACAATAGTAGCATACAACTACACAAAAAACAACAATGCCAGTTAAGTGGAAAATTTAAAGAAACACTCACAAGAGTTAAATGCCTGCAAGCTGCATGGAAACTTTTTAAAAAAACACCACAATAGGGGTTCACATTATATGTTCACACCCTCTCCCGCCCCCCAAGAAAGAGAAACCAACAAAACAGTGCAACAATGCCTCAGCTGAGTAAATGATACAGTTAGTAACAAAGACAATCTGAGGAACTGTCCCAAACTCAATTCTCAGTAGAGGTGGTTTGAACGGTAATAAGTCACCAGGACCAGATGATATTCAACCAAGAGTTGTTCAGTGTCACATTGAGTTTCTGCAGAATTACAAAAAGAAAAAAGGAGTACTTGTGGCACGTTAGAGACTAACACATTTATTTGCGCATAAGCTTTCGTGAGCTACAGCTCACTTCATTGGATGCATTCAGTGGAAAATACAGTGAGGAGATTTATATACGCACAGAACATGAAAAAATGGGTGTTATCATACACACTGTAAGGAGAGCGATCACGTAAGATGAGCTATTACCAGCAGGAGAGCGGGGGGGAGAAAACCTTTTGTAGCGATAATCAAGGTGGGCCACTTCCAGCAGTTGACAAGAATGTCTGAGGAACAGTGGGCGGGGGGGGGGGGAAGGAGGAGGGATGGAATAAACATGGGGAAATAGTTTTACTTTGTGTAATGACCCATCCACTCCCAGTCTCTATTCAAGCCTAAGTTAATTGTATCCAGTTTGCAAATTAATTCCAATTCAGCAGTCTCTCGTTGGAGTCTGTTTTTGAAGTCTTTTTGTTGTAATATTGAGACCTTTAGGTCTGCGATTGCATGACCAGAGAGATTGAAGTGTTCTCCGACTGGTTTTTGAATGTTATAATTCTTGACATCTGATTTGAGTCCATTTATTCTTTTACGTAGAGACTGTCCAGTTTGACCAATGTACATTGCAGAGGGGCATTGCTGGCACATGATGGCATATATCACATTGGTAGATGTGCAGGTGAATGAGCCTCTGACAGTGTGGCTGATGTGATGTCCCCTGAATAGATATGTGGACACAGTTGGCCATGGGCTTTGTTGCAAGGTTCCTCGGTTAGTGGTTCTGTTGTGTGGTGTGTGGTTGCTGGTGAGTATTTGCTTCAGGTTGGGGGGCTGTCTGTAGGCAAGGACTGGCCTGTCTCCCAAGATTTGTGAGAGTGATGGGTCATCCTTCAGGATAGGTTGTAGATCCTTGATGATGCGTTGGAGAGGATTTAGTTGGGGGCTGAAGGTGATGGCTAGTGGCGTTCTGTTATTTTCTTTGTTGGGCCTGTCCTGTAGTAGGTGACTTCTAACTATGGTATGTAACCTACCACTTTAATTAGCCTCTGTACCAGATGACTAGGGGATAGCTAATATAACACCGATTTTTAAAGAGAGTCTCCAGAGGCCATCCTGGAAATTACAAGCCAGTTAATCTAACTTCAGTAAAAAGCAAATTAGTTGAAACTATTGTAAAGAATAGTATTAGACACAGATAAACATGATTTGTTGCGGGGGAGGAGGGGAAGAGTCAACTGGGCTTTTGTAAAGGGAAATTATGCCTTACCACTATTAGAATTCTTTGGGGGAAAACATGTACACAAGGGTGATCCAGTGGATATAAATGTACTTGGACTTTTAGAAAGCCTTTGACAAGGTCCCTCACTAAATGCTCTTAAGCAAAGTAGGCAGTCATGGGGTAAGAGAGAAGGTCCTTTCATGCCTCAATAACTGGTTAAAACACAGGAAACAAAGGGTTGGAATAAATGGTCAGTTTTCACGGTGTAGAGAGGTAAATAGCAAGGTCCTGCAAGGACTGTTCCCAGGACAGAGTCATAAGTGATCTGAAAAAGGGATAAACAGTGAGGTGGCAAAGTTTTCAGATGATACAAAACTAGGGCTGTCAAGTAAGTTAAAAAAAAGCAACCAATCATAATTAATCGCCCTGTCAAACAATAATAGAATACCATTTATATAAATATTTTTGTATGCTTTCCACATTTTCAAATATATTGATTTCAATTATAACAGAATACAAAGTGTACAGTGCTCACTTTATATTATAAATATTTGCACTGTAAAAATATTTTTCAATTCACTTAATACAAGTACTGTAGTGCAACCTCTATCATGAAAGAAACTTTAGAGCCTACAAGTCCACTCAGTCCTACTTCTTGTGCAGCCAATTGCTCAGACAAACAAGTTTGTTTATATTTACAGGAGGTTATACTGCCTGCTTCTTATTTACAATGTCACCTGAAAGTGAGAACAGACATTTGCATGGCACTTTTGTAGCCAGCCTTGCAAGATATATATGTGCCAGATGCACTAAAGATTCATATGCTCTTTCATGCTTTGGCCACCATTCCAGAGGACATGCTTCCATGGGAATGCTCATTAAAAAAAGAATGTGTTTATTAAATTTGTGATTGAACTTCTTTGGGAAGACTTGTATGTCTCCTGCTCTGTTTTCCTGCATTCTGCCATATATTTCATGTTATAGCAGTCTCGGATGATGATCCGGCTCACGTTGTTCATTTTAAAAACACTTTCACTGCAAATTTGACAAAATGCAAAGAAGGTACTAATGTGAGATTTCTACAGATAGCTTCAACGCTTGACCCAAGATTTAAGAACTTGAAGTGCCTTCAAAAAATCTGTGAGGGATGAGGTGTGGAGCATGCTTTCAGAAGTCTTAAAAGAGCAACACTCCGATGCAGAAATTACAGAACTCAAACCACCAAAAAAGGAAAATCAACCTGCTGGTGGCATCTGACTCAGATGATGAAAATGAAAACGTGTTGATCTGCACTGCTTTGGATCATTATCGAGCAGGACCCATCATCAGCATGGACCCATGTCCTCTGGAACTGTGGTTGAAGCATGAACAGACATACGAATCTTTAGCACCTCTGGCACATATATATCTTTCAATGCCAGCTACAAAACTGCCATACAAATGCCTGTTCTCACTTTCAGGTAACATTGTGAACAAGAAGTGGGCAGCATTATCTCCTGCAAATATAAACAAACATGACTCTCTGAGCAATTGGCTGCACAAGAAGTAGGACTGAGTAGACTTGTAGGCGCTAAAGTTTTACATTGTTACATAACTGCACTCCAAAAACAAAATCACTACATTTTTAAGTTGCACTTTCATGATAAAGAAATTGCACTACAGTATTTATATGAGGTGAATTGAAAAATAGTATTTTTACAGTGCAAATATTTGCAATAAAATAATATAAAGTGAGCAATGTATACTTTGTATTCTGTGCTGTAATGGAAAATGTAGAAAAACCATCCACAATATTAAATAAATTTCAATTGATAGTCTATTTAACAGTGCGATTAAAACTGTAATCGTGATTAATTTTTTTTAGTTAATCACATGAGTTAACTGCGATTAAATGACAGCCCTAAAAATTACTCAAGGTAACAAACTTCAAGTGGACTGTGAAGAGTTACAAAGTAACTCACAAAACTGGATGACTGAGCAAGAAAGTGGCAGATGAAATTCAATGTTGATAAATGCAAAGTAATGCATATTGGAAAACATAATCCCAACTATACATAGCAAATGATGGGGTTTAAATTAGCTATTACCACTCAGGAAAGATTTTGGAGTCATCATGGATAGTTCTCTGAAAACATCTGCTCAATGTGCAGTGGCAGTCAAAGAAGCCAACAATGTCAGGAATGATTAGGAAAGGAATAGAAAATGAGAAAGAAAACATAATCCCACTCTATAAATCCACCCACACTTTGAATACAGGGTGCAGTTCTAGCTGACATCTCAAAAAGATATATTAGAATTTGAATAAGTACAGAGATAGGCAACAAAAATGACTAGGGGTATGGAACAGTTTACGTATCAGGAGAGATTAACAAACACTGGAACTGTTCATTTTAGAAGAGAGACAACTAAGGGTAGAGGGTAGGGAAGATATGACAGAGGTCTATAAAATCATGAATGGTGTGGAGAAAGTGTTATTTACTCCTTCACATAACACAAGAACTGGAGTCACCCACTGAAATTAATAGGTGGCATATTTAAAGTAAACCTACAGAAGTACTTCTTCACCCAACGCAGAGTGAACCTGTGGAACTCATTGCCAGGGAACACTGTGAAGGCCAAAAGTATAAAATGGAAGATAGGTCCCTCAATGGCAATTAGCCAAGATGGTCAGGGATGAAAACCCATGCTCTGGGATGTCCCTAAACCTCTGGCTGCCAGAAACCGTGACTGGGCAACAGGAGATGTATCATTTGCTAAATTGCTCTGTTCATTCCCTTTGAAGCATCTGACATCAGCCATTGCTGGAAGACAGGATACTGGACTAGATGGTCCACTTGTCTGACCTAGTATGGCTGTTCTTATGTTCTTAAGCTGAAAAAACGAGAGGTTCTCCCCCTACTGAATTTGTCCTTTTTTTAAAACCAGTAATCATTTATTAACATGTAACTTATTTACCTTGCTTTCCCACTGGCATTATTGGCAGTTCCCCAGTACAGTTCTGGGGATAGCAACTAGTTATTTTTCAAAATCAGTTATAAGTGAGATAATTTCAAGAGGTTCCAATGCTGGGTATAGATCTACCCCTTGAGAAGTTGAAATCAGTGATTTGAGTAAAACAGTTTCTGTTTTAAAACTTCTGGTGCGATTTGCCCCCTTGTTACATTCCACATTTTCTTGGAAATTGGAGGAGGGGAAAAGATTGCACATCTGAATATTCCAACTCAATATAGTAGGGGTTGAAAAAGTTCCGTGAATCTTGCGGGGGGAGGAGGGGGTGCGGCGAATGAGGAGAATTCTGCTTAAATAATTGGACATTCGTTTAAAAGGATGCCACAGTAAATAAAAGAGGTGATAAAAGCAAAATAAAACCGGATAATCTTTGTCTAGATAACCAATCTGATGATAGAAAAGCTGTGGAATTTGGCCACACTATTACAGATAGGCATTTGACATATAGGACACTAGCCTACTTTGAAGAAATATAGGGAAATATTCACACATTCCTCAGAGGACTTTATACTCCCTGGCCTCATTTCCATTCTTTGGTATGAATAACCCCTTGACTAAGAACAAAATATATATCTTGGAGATTTGTTTCTACATCCCTGGAGAGCTATAAGTCTAGGAGGACTATATAATCATTCTAGCATTGCCTAGCATTCTGGGACTCTGACATAGGACAGTATGGGGCTCAATACTAAGGCACAATGGGGTAAAAGCTAGAAGTGCTGTATTGGGATTTCAAATTCACAGTACCTGGAAAATGAAATGTGGCATCCTGTCATTAAACTAAACATTTTGTATTTTAGTCTATCATCAAGGTTCACCATACTTCATGCAAAGTAATAAACAATTCTTTTAGTGGTACAAGTAAAGCATTCCTAGTACATGAATCATAAATGAAAGTTTACATCCTAAAACTTCTGATTTAATGTTGATATTTCTCCAAGGCTTAGAGATCTGCCACTAAGTAATGTGATTTTTTTAAGGTTTTATTTTTAGGCTGAAATGTGCTTCTAAGACTATAGTCCATTAATTTGTTCTCTGTTTCTATGTGAAGAGTACATTGGGTAGGGGCTGGAAGAAAGGATCTTCTATTCAGACAAAATGCCTTTTCATAAGATTTGCAGTTTCTTATAGTTTGAGTAACTGGCAAGAACAAGAGATGCAATACCTCATTGATCTTTTGCATTTTCCTTTATTCTCGTGATCTGTTTCTGCTGAACATTGTAAGCTTTTTAGGTTATGCCACAAAATCACCATGATGATTTTCCAAAACAACGTGCCACTACAGAGTTAAAGGAACTAATCACTGTGTTAAACGCTATGGGTGAGATAGTCACCCCTGCTCCAGCCCCACGACATATAAAAGAGCCAGAGCAGCATGAAAGGACCTTAAAAACCCCAGTTGCAGCTGTGGGAGTATTCCCCTGGTGGTAGCACTGCCAAAGACAGTCCTACAGCTGCCTTCAGAGGTCTCCTTGGTGTAGACAGCAGCACACGACACTGCAAGTGTTGGGGCTTACAGGGCAGGCCAGGGAGGCTGCTGTAAGTCCTAGACGTTTAAATTATGCCAGAGGTCCCAGAGAAAGCCAGGACTGGGAGGGCAAAAGAGATAGCTTCAAGTCATATCAGATCCTGCCAGTTCCTAGGCTGAGTTCTCCACTGTATATGATGCTTCCCAGGGGTATCCAGGGTTCTGAGGAACCTCACAGCCACCTACTCTTACATGAGGAAGTCTTGTCTATGCCTGCTAGTTGTTAGCCCCCCCGATCACCCCTAGCTCCAATCAAAACAAGCACTCCTCTTTAGGCCTGAGCAGGCCTACTCTCTCTACATGTTAGTGATAGGCACACTCCAACCCCTGGAGCCTCTTCCTGGAGCATCCAAACCCTTTACCACTGGTCCCCCAGTGTGCACAGGTTCACTGCTCCCAAATGAAAAATACACCCCAGCTAACCAGTTACACCTCACATCACCACTCCTCTTAACACACAGCACTTAGATAAGTTCATAGTGAAAACAAGTAAAAGTTTATTTAGTGAAGTAGAAAGATTTGACTGATAGCTAGTAGATGTATTGAAAACAAATGCTTAGATATAACAAAAACATAAAACATACATTCTAGAGCCTAGAATTCATTACCTAGATACTCATGTCTAATAAAGTGTTGCCCACCAGTGCTTTCCAGCCCTGTAGGCCATGATCCTACATGGGCATAATTGGCTAGATTGTCGGGCTCAACAGGTAGTGATCAATGGCTCCATGTCTAGTTGGCAGCCGGTGTCAAGTGGAGTGCCCCAGGGGTCGGTCCTGGGGCCGGTTTTGCTCAATATCTTCATAAATGATCTGGAGGACTGTGTGGATTGCACTCTCAGCAAATTTGCGGATGATACTAAACTAGGAGGAGTGGTAGATACGTTGGAGGGCAGAGATAGGATACAGAGGGACCTAGACAAATTGGAGGATTGGGCCAAAAGAAACCTGATGAGTTTCAATAAGGATAAGTGCAGGGTCCTGCACTTAGGACGGAAGAACCCAATGCACAGCTACAGACTAGGGACCGAATGGCTAGGCAGCAGTTCTGCGGAAAAGGACTGAGGGGTTACAGTGGACGAGAAGCTGGATATGAGTCAGCAGTGTGCCCTTGTTGCCAAGAAGGCCAATGGCATTTTGGGATGTATAAGTAGGGGCATAGCGAGCAGATTGAGGGACGTGATCGTTCCCCTCTATTCAACATTGGTGAGGCCTCATCTGGAGTACTGTGTCCAGTTTTGGGCCCCACACTACAAGAAGGATGTGGATAAATTGGAGAGAGTCCAGCAAAGGGCAACAAAAATGATTAGGGGTCTGGAACACATGACTTATGAAGAGAGGCTGAGGGAACTGGGATTGTTTAGTCTGCAGAAGAGAAGAATGAGGGGGGGATTTGATAGCTGCTTTCAACTACCTGAGAGGTGGTTCCAAAGAGGATGGTTCTAGACTATTCTCAGTGGTAGAAGATGACAGGACAAGGAGTAATGGTCTCAAGTTGCAGTGGGGGAGGTTTAGGTTGGATATTAGGAAAAACTTTTTCACTAGGAGGGTGGTGAAACACTGGAATGCGTTACCTAGGGAGGTGGTAGAATCTCCTTCCTTAGAAGTTTTTAAGGTCAGGCTTGGCAAAGCCCTGGCTGGGATGATTTAATTGGGGATTGGTCCTGCTTTGAGCAGGGGGTTGGACTAGATGACCTCCTGAGGTCCCTTCCAACCCTGATATTCTATGATTCTATGATCCCTTTTTCCATTAGGAAAACCATACTGCCAGTTTGTCTCTTAAGTGAAAGATCCAGAGGGTACCACTGCACATCCAGATATTACTCCCATAATCTTTACTTGTAAATAGGAGGCACTCCTGCTGTTTATTTCTTCCTATAGATTTTCTCTTGTAGATTTTGCAATTTTTCAACTGCTATCAGGCTCAGTATGCAAATAGGCCTGCATTTGGAGACATGTAATGCCCAATATACACATGACCAGATAGAGATAAGCATCTGCTATCTACTGCTTGAAAGGAACCTGTTTAAGACATCACTTCTCGGTTACCTGCCCTAACCAAGGCTTTGAGAACATAGTTTCCAGTATACATATGTAACTCCTTAAATATTATCTGGACATACATTTCATAGTGATTATGACCAGTAGGCTACTGGCTCTCAATAGAGACCTTACATGCCACCCTTGGGTGAATTTAATATGCCTACATCTGATCCAGGGCGTTGACCAATAGATTCTGGGTTACTCTCTCTCGCTTTCTCATGAATATATATTCCTGTGACTGAATGCACACTACACGCTATTGTAATAATCTTTGTTAAAAATATGCCTTGTGAGGTATCATTTGAAAAATAAAAACTGACCGGTCAATAATATGGTGAAATGTATGTAATAGCTTTACATGTAAAGTTATGAATTCCCCCTGTACCATGTTGATAGCAGATATTCAAACCCACTCAGCCCCAATCAAGAGTGGTGAAGCAGGTCTATCTTAAACATAAAGTTGCCTCTGAAAATATTCGCCTCCCATCAGTCTGCATATATCATCAGGAACTGGTTGTTCGTTCTGCTAGTGAGTAGTTTACCATCAAAGCTCATGTCTAGCAGCCTCGATAGAAGTTTGTCTTTGCACAGCAAGGGTTAAGTTGTCCTTATTACAAATACTGGAGGCTATTGGGTCTCCCAAATCCATAGCGTTCTGGAAGGGGTGACTGCCCTTTCTTGCAAACTAAGCCTCAATATATTCTCCATGTTCCAGAGTATTATGTGAACAGAATTCCCATTATCTTGGCAAGATCTGGGTTTTCCCCATGCAGAAGCTTGCACCACACACCACAGGCCTGGAAACAGAGGCAACCTGGCTTTGGAGTTTCAGCAGCTGGCTAAGCATTACAGCCTTAGAATGCTCAGGGGAGTGGCACTCAGTGGAAGAAAAAGAAAAAAAAAAAAAAAAAAAACATTACCCGTTTCTGAGTCACTGACAACCTGGAAATAAGGGATCTTGAATGTTAATGGATCACTGTTCAAACAGTGAAAGTACAAGATGGGTTGCTATTTACCGCTGCAACAGACCACCAAAGGACACTAGGGAACAGAATTACTCTCTATATTATGTAGGAAAAGAAGCTCTGTTATCAGAGGGGTCTTTAGTCTGTGTGACATATACTGAAGGTCTCATGCTGCCAGTAGCACAGTATCCTCTGAATTCCTGAAAAAATATAGCTGAACATTTCTTAACTCAGGAAGTGTTGTATCCAACACAGAATTCTCTCCTACACCTCACCTTGATGGATAAAGAGGAAAAAAAACCCAAAGTTAGTGGTTGCTTAGGTGCAAGTGATCATGACTTCATTCTATTTACTGTGTGCAAATAGAATGAAGTGCACACCAATAGTACATGCCCTTGTTGGGAACAAATCTGGGAACAATTGAACCAGATCACCTAGGAGAAGGAATTTAAACAGAAAAAATTGAATGGTAATTAGAAACTCTAAGGATATTTTACTAGATGCCCCAAAAACCAGTGGAGTAGCATTTATTTAGCAACAACTAATGTCGCTGAAAAGGACAGAGGTGTTTTGGTTTTTTTATTTGTTTGTTAATGACATGCTCTGGAGTGCATTCGGATTTCCCATTGTCTAGCAACAGGAGCTGAGTGCCTAACTCCCTTAGACTCCTTTGTAAACCACAGTCTAGGCATACATGAAGCATGAAAAAGATATAGGTCAGATCACAGTCAACAATTAGGCAACATAAGCAGAATGTAAGTATTCAAGAGGCTAAATGATCACATGCTTTGGAAACAGGAACTGAAATGACTTTAGTGAGAAGTGCCTGGAAACTAAGACTAAAACCAGAATTGGAATAAAGCCTGAAATACTACTTGGCCCTCATCTTGAGGGGCTGAGAGTGACAATTTCCCTTGTATGTTCTGATTCACTCTTAGTCATATTTAATTTATAACTAGTTTTTATACTATAAAGAGATAGCTGAGTGCTATGCAACTCTAGAGCATAAGCAAAATTGACTACACAAGTACATGATTCAGGATGACAGGCACTTTTAAAATTTATGAGTCAATGTGAAGCAGAGTAACTCTTTGTTTAAAGATTTAGATTCAAGTTAAAAAATATCCCATATTCTACATACACCAAATTCACTTCTGAATTACATAGGAACTTAACTTTGCTGTATACTATTTTTTGCATCATAGATCACAATATACACAGTAATGCCTTTCTGAATGTTAAGGGTTATTTGTATAAATGTATTAAAAAACAAGAAAAACACCAACCCTTTCCATTACAACACAGGAAACTCCATTAACTACACACTGCTATTATATAATTATGAGCCTTACTACAGTTCTCAGAGTAAATCCCATGCATTCACAATGACATCAGTAGGACTTCACATAACCACAGAATTTGGCTAAGGTCTTTGTTTTCCTAATGAACGTCCTAAACTACCAATTTAGTTCTCTCACAATTAAGTTCCAATATTTTCCCTGATGACCCTGGTTACTTTGTAAATTACTACAATATGCATCATGAAATTTCACATGGGAATGCCAATGAGTAAAATACTACTACTCTGAGACCCCAGAGAATCTAACAATTAGTAATTCACAGAACAGCTGGTCTCCAGTAGCTTTCCTTGACTTCAAAAACAGAGCAGAACATCTCTGTAAGACAATGCTATTCTAAATGTTAGTTTTAAGTGCTATATATGGTGTTAAAATGCAAATGTTTACTCTTCTTGTGCTTGAAGTTTTTTCCTTAGTATTGTATATAAATTGTGCAACCATAATATTTAAACAGATAATTTTGACATAAAAGCAGGTAGGAGGGCATTACAGGATTATTATACCAAAGTCACGACTTCCTCGGTTTTGAGGTTGGGGAGAGCAACATCAATCTTGGGATATCCTGAACAAGCCTAGTTGCAAATGACTGTTAAAGAAGAGACATACGCAAGCTATACCTGCCATATATAGAAGTAGTTAACAATCAGGAGATTAACTGAGCTAGTATTCAGAGGTATGACACACCAGTAAAATTCTGGTGCTGCTCAGCTTCTGCAGAATTTGGGTCCCCATTCAGCACAGAATTTTAAGTAGGTGCTTAAAGCACTTGAGCATGTGCTTGCTACATTTTTGGTTCACTGGCAGTTTGATTTCTCTCTTCTGATTCATTTTAGGTCAAGCATTTTGTTTAACCCCAAATGAAATGTTTTATTTCATCTGAGATTTTCTTTTTTTAAACAAAAAACACACTTTAAAAATTGAAAATTGAGTCATTAAAAAAGACTCAAAATTGAGTCATTTAGAATAAAAAAAGCTGAAATGCTTTGTTTTGAAAATGTCAAAATGAAACAATTGATTTCTTCATTTCTTGCAACTGCAAATTTGCTCAAATTGACATGAATTCACAAGTGTTACCGAACATGCATTTTTCAGCAAAAGAGTTCCAGCTGAAAAATAGTACCCAGCTCTATAATACATTTTGCATTTGTAGCATTTAAATATAGATTAAGCTTGCAGCAGCAGCCTCCCTCAACTGCAGAAACAGTATTTTCCCTTGCTGCTAGTGGAGAAAGTTACATTTTCTGCTTGGTTGCCTCTGAATTAAGAAACACACATACTAAAAAGAGGATCATATTCAGTGATAAATTATAAAGGTGGATGAGGACCATTGGCCCATAAAACAAACATTTTAAACCAAATATTTTCTGTTACAGTTTGTAGCAGAAACATTTCCATGCAGATTAACGAAACAATACCCATTCCCACCCCCATGGCTAACAAACACTGATCCACTTTTGCAAGGGTACCCAACTTACTCTTTACAAAACTTCATTTCAGATATTCTACACAGACAGCTGTGATCATGTCACAGGGTGCTCTATTCATCTCCTGGTCTTTGTATGGGCCCCTCCCATTCCTGTCCAGCTGAGTTTTCTCTTTAATTAATACTCATTGCTCCCTGGCTCCTCCTCTAGGTGCTGCCTGGGTGGTTAGACCAACCACCTAGCCTCCTGAACCCCTTCAGGCATTGAGTGGGGTGGATACTCCATCCCAGACCCCTAGAACACTGACAAGAAGCAAATAGAATGTGCCATCTTTAATAATCTTTTCAGGACACAATTCAAGAACTTATTCAGTACATGCTCATGTGACGGCACATCTGGTGGCTAGAATACCTAGTGTAGCTTGGTTGTCACTGCATCTAATGGCTCATCTTGGGGCAGGTTCTTCACAAACCCAGTGATAAGACTACTTCCTCTCTGAACAACGTGGCTGCTACTGGCTTATAGCTGCAGGGGAACCAGTTCAAGAGGTCTGGGAATTTTTTGATGAATGTTTCCCCCCCCCCAAATCATAAAATGCCAATTTGCCAAAATTCAAACATTTGTAGGAATTTACCAGGTGACAAAAGTTGCAGCAAAATGATTTCTCAGGTACAGGATACAATTTCTGGTGAGAGCACAAACCTCAGGATAGCCAGTAGTCCAATGGTTAGAGCATTCACCTGGGATGTTGGAGACCCTGGTTCAGATCACTGCATAAAATCAGGCCATAAGCCAGTAGCACCCACGTACCCAAGAGAATAGGCTTCTTCATCTCTGATCGCCTGCACCAAGATGTGACTTTTAGACATAGTAACAACCAAGCTAGCAGGGACTTGAATCTGGATGTCCCACATGCCAGATATGTGCCCGAACCACCAGACAATTGGCTATTTGGAAGTGGGTGGTGCAAGAATTTGAAGGGTTTTGTTTTTTGTTACAATGTGGAATGAAAAAAAAAAATGTTAAAAAACTTTTTTTTTTTTTTTTTTTTAGAACAAGCACACAATGGCTTTGGAAAGAGACAAGGAATGATGATTGAAGTCCATTCGGAATTTTGTATGCAATTAGTGGCGAATAGATATTAGGTATACATGTTTCTAGAGGAAAGCAAACAATACAATAAAATAAGCGTATTGGCCATAAGCCAGCTGCCAGAAACCAGTTTAAAATTAGCAAAACGAGGATGCTTGATTGACCGATTTGTCAAATATGATAATTAATTGCTTTTAAATTGTGTTTGCAGAATGGTTGCCATTTGTTGGCCCTTTAAAATTTGTTCCTCCTGTCACTCATTAAAATTCTTCAATAGCATTTGAAAACTAAAAATCTTTCCCCCTTTAAAGAGAGGTGCCATCAGTTCAGGGATTTTTAGGGGTGTAGAGAACATACACCAGACCTTTTTACCACAGTTTCTTCATTTGCTTTGAGACTGTGTTGAGGAAATTATTCCCTCTGAAGAGGGAACTTCTGTCACTAGCAGGAATCTCTCGCTATGCTTTTTGCAATTCCTGAAGAGAGGGATGGTTGAGCATTCATGCCTCCAAGCATACGGATCAGAAATCCTTCCACATCAAGAGGTATTCTGAATCTTAATAAAATATCTTGTAGCAAAATGCTGAACACTGTCTTTTTTTTTTTTTGGAGTAAAACCAAAAGCGCAGACTGATGTCCAGGACGAGACAGGAATTTTCTCATTTAGGGCCCAGTCCTACATTTCTTAGTCTTTATTCATGTAGTAAGGAACACATGACTGGCTCCTTAGAATTTTCAATGTAATGGATATACGGAAGAATCATGGTTTGTCCAAGCTTGTGTGTCCCTATTTCTTTCCTGATATCTAATAATGTAATCAAATAACCAAAGCAGCAGGCACTTTCTTAAACTAGTTCTAATGATGCCTATAGGAGACAAGATGCTGTAGCCACAGCGAGAGAAACATAGCGCAAGTGGCTCTATTCATTCCCAGAGATCTCTCCCACATGTCATCCATATGTGACCATTCTTACTCCCTGAAGGATTTTAGCTGTGGAGTCCCACATTGCACCACTTTTCCTGTTCAACATTTGAGAGACCTGTTGTGGAAGACTGAGGCAGTATGGACTGGTTTCAGAGTAGCAGCCGTGTTAGCCTCACTAGTACTCCTTTTCTTTTTGCAGTATGGACTATATAATATATTATATTTACATAGAGGATCCTCAGCTCTAGATTTCTGCTTTATCTGACAGAAATGAAGCTGTTAGCTTGTCCTTTCCTGTGTCTGACAGACGCAGGGATCTGGATGAAAGCAGGCTGGCTTAAACTCAGTGTAGAACAGATGCTATTTGCCACTAGGACTCATTTTGAGGAACAGGCAAATTCTGTGGGAGGGCAAGCTCATATCAATTGTCAAACTGATTCACAACATCAAAAATCAATTCTCTTCCCCTCCAGCAAAACAATCCCTTGTTTAATCATACATTTTGAGAATCTCCTATCCCCATAGAAGGCAGCAGGTCAAAGAAACATATTCCCTGTTTTGTAGACCCAGCAAACTGAAAAAAATCTGAAGGGGAAAAAAAAGTTTCATTTGGACTAAACCAGATTTTTTTTTCCAGTTTCTTGCCAAAATGGAAAAGTGAGCAATTTCCTTTATGTTAAAGGAAATGTTTTGATGTTTCTGAAATATTTATGACCAAAACTAGTCTCCAAAATCTAACAGTTTTGGTGCCTTTAAAAAAATGAATTGGCAACTTTACTATTTACTGGCCTAAAATTCACACAGTTCTATGTAGTGTTCTTTGCTTCTCCAAGTTGCAGACAGAAGTATTTCATATGTAGGCTTGGAAACGTTAGATCAGCAGCAAATGTCAGTAAACATCTATTTCACTTCACAAACAGATGAAAAAACTGTTTCCATCAATGAATCCTATTTTATAGAGATAGGCAAAGGAAGCCAAAAGCTGCCTGAGAACTTGGTCAGATCCCATGTCCATTGATGGATTTAGGCTTGTTACAAATGGACTAGCAAATAGATAGAAAAAATAGGCATGATTTGTTGATTTAAGGATATTTACTCTGTATATTTCAGCATGTTGACAATTTGTGTCAGTTTATAAAGTTTTAAGTTACTGAAACTTAATGTCTACTGTGACTAAATAATTGTCTAACCACCTCCTGATAATTTCCCATCACTATGAATATTTAAACTGATAAAATATAATTGACAGATATCAAAGATGAATTCTTGCAAGTCTATACACAGAGTGACAAAGTCATTATTGACAGATATAAAAAGTATGCTGGAGGGCAGATATATCAGCTCTAGATTGGTGAAGGCCTTGTTCACTATGAGTTGAAAATAGGTTCTTTCAGGTTAACTAGAGACATCTGAGGCCAGTTAAAGGCTGCCAGTGACTTTTAAAAAACTCTTCTGGTGAGAGAGAGAGAGAGAGAGAGAAAGAAAAAGAGACACAGACACAAGCTGCAGCAGGAAGGAAAGGCTTCCCCTAGGTGGAAGGCTCTTTCTCCCTCCTGTTCGGAAAGAACTAAGGCTCTGTCTATACTAGAGCAGTACCACTGCAGCTGCTCCACCGTAGTGCTTCTGGTGAAGATGCTCTAAACCAGTAGTTCTTAACCTTTACTGCAGCCTGCACCCCTTTGATTCTCAAAATATGTTCTCGCACCCCTTATCAAAAATCATTGAAGTAGGTCAGTTCTTTAAACCTAGATATATTTTGTTTGTATATTACAGTAATTGTTAAAAACTGCATAAATACATAGGTTTGATGAAACAAAGTAGTTGTACTTACGTGCCTGTGCTTAATTTGTGTTTTCAATGATTTACCTTCTAAAAAAATCTGGCATGTCTCGCACCCCCAGAAAGGGTATCTCGCACCTTTAAGGGGTGCGTGCACCACTGGTCTAAACTGACAGGAGAGAGCTTTTCCATTGGCTTAACTCCTGCCTCCATGAGAAGCAGTAGCTACGTCTGCAGGAGAAGCTGTCCTGTCGACATAGCTCCATCCACACCAGTGCATAGGTTGGTATAATTTAAATTGCCCAGGGATGTGGATTATTCACAGACACAAGTTATACCAAAGTAATCTGATAACAACTGCTTGGGGAAGGACTGGCAACTAGAAGCCAGCATAGTAAGGCAATGCCCCAGAGAAGGGGAAGGAAAAAGTATTTGTTTGCACTGAAAGGTTGGTTTTTTTTTCTTGTTTGTTTTGCTTAAGAGAACTTCTTTGGCCTACCCTGTGGCCCAGCTTGTAAACAGAGAAAAATAAACCAGAGTGATGAGACTAATCAGAGGGTTTAACTCCAGGGCTCCCCCCGCCTAGAAATGCTGAGGCCAACGAGGCAAAGAAGGCACCCTGCCACAATGTTATATATCTTTTCAAGTATAAACACTGAAAATTAAATCCTAGCGCCCTCCTGGGCAAGAGAGGTATGTGCTAATTTCTTCATTTTACAGATGGGAAGACAGGGGACATGTCCAAGGTCAAAAAACAAATAAGGGACACAGCCAAGAGTTCAGACTTCTAGCTTATAGGCCAAGGCATAATACATTGCACTACAGTGTTGCCTAAGCAAGTCATTCAGCCTCTCGAAATGATGGGGAATCCCGAAACAGGAGGATGCTTTTTAACAGACCCTGTGTTTCCCTGAAGCCTTGGGAAAGCAGCGCTGGCCAGTTTGGTATATTTAAATGGACTATGGAATTTAGCTACACATGATACACTTAGCTATGTCATATATGCTTATAAAGTAGTCTGAATGTATGTCCTGATCCTGCAACTGACTGTGTAGCAGGACCCCTTGAATTCAATGGTTCTTTCTCAGAGAGCACAGGTGGAGTCAAATGCAGAATCAGCACCCCTCCTTTAAAAAAAAAAAAAAACCACAACCTACTATCTACTTCACATGCTCAATTCATGGATTTTCAAATATAGGTAACTATGAAATCAAACCAGCTTCTCTAGAACAGGGATAGGCACTGCTCCTCATTGGGAACTTTTTCCAGTCTCTATTTTTGATTTTAAGTATTTTGGCTGAAGAGATGTTGAAAATAATATTGCAAAGATAGTCTTGTAATGGGGAAAATATAGTTTTTGCTACTCATGTCACTCAAAAATGGCTGAACTCAAAGTTAAAACTCACCCCAAACCTATGGCATAGTGGACACAGCACTAGACTGTGGCTCAGGAGACCCGAGTCCTATTCTCAGCTCAACCACCGTCTGCTGTTTGACCAGAGGGCAAATCACTGCCCTTCGGTGCCTCAGTTTCCCCACATGTAAAATGGGGGTAACAGTGCTCACTTCCTTTGTAAAACACTTGCAGATCTACTTATGGGAAAAGCTATGTGTGATTAATAATCCTTCATCTTTGGACAAGCACTGAAGATTGCAGACTGAATAGTGAGAATTTCAGAGTTGTAGAACAGGGAAACTGCTATGCAACCTTAATATATATAAAGCCTCACTTTAAAATTTGTTACTGACACCTGCTTTAATTCACTTGTACAGTACTTTATATCTTCAAAGTGCTGTATTAACAGGAGCATAATTATGTGAATCAATTAAACGTAAAATTCCAGAAGGCAAGAAGTTTTCCATTTAGAGTACCTGCCAATATTTGAACAAGTAGGCCCCTTCAAGTTTATTGTCTTCATCTGAAAGTTCAAAGAAGGATGTTGAGCTTTTGAATCTTGTCATTTAAAAAAGGTAAAAGATGGCTTGTCTCATTACAGGTATCACATGTTAGTAACATGATATGATATATTATCATGCTAAATTCTTTTGCATAGAGAAGCTAAATGGCTCAGGGGATTGGCAAGGACATATAGAATATTAAGCATTTAATAAACCAATTTCACAACCAATAAACGCATAATCATTCATTATAATCCGATGGGTGGCTTCAGTCTAGTCCCTGGTGGACAATAGACAGGTATTGTCACCAAAAATAGCAGTCTTCTTGCTACGTTTCATGGCATGCAAACAAAGAAGTTAGACAAAACCATAAGGTATTCTTGCTGGAAGGTTGCAATGTAACATTACATTATTGCTTAGAATTCAGAGTGATAATATTCAAGAAACCACACACACCTACCCCTACCTGCTCCCTAAAAACAGAGAAGTACAACTTACCCCACCTCATTATAGGCTGTCTGGCAAGTAATGGACTTCCGCAAGGTCCAGATCACACTTTTCCCTACAAGGAAAATTCTCCTAGCATTTAGGTTAAAACTACCCTGCAGCGGGGAGCATGCTTCCCGCCACGAGTAGACAAACACATGCTAGCTCTGTGCAAGCTAGTATGATAAAAATAGTTGTGTAGCCGGGGGTAGGTTAGGCAGCAACTTGGGCTAATTACCAGGGGGTCTGGGCAGGTTTGTACTCAGATGGCTAGCCCCAAGTTGCTTCCCTTGCTGTCCCAGAAAACAATGCTATTTTAGTCCACTTGTTCGAGCAGAGCTAACATGTCTGTCTACATACGCTATGAAGCACACTCCCCCCTGCTGGGTAGATGTATCCTTAGAGTGACTGTTTACTGTTTCAACACACCACACTCCTGTTGCCAGATTTAGAGGTACCAACATTTCAAAGCCCATTCAATCCTTAACTTTAAAAAAAACCAAAAAAACAAAAAAAAACCCCACAATTGCTTAAGCCCTGGTCTACACTAGGACTTTAGGTCGAATTTAGCAGCATTAAATCGATGTAAACCTGCACCCGTCCACACGATGAAGCCCTTTGTTTCGACTTAAAGGGCTCTTAAAATCAATTTCCTTACTCCACCCCTGACAAGTGGATTAGCGCTTAAATCGGCCTTGCCGGGTCGAATTTGGGGTACTGTGGACACAATTCGATGGTATTGGCCTCCGGGAGCTATCCCAGAGTGCTCGATTTTGACCGCTCTGGACAGCGCTCTCAACTCAGATGCACTGGCCAGGTAGACAGGAAAAGAACCGCGAACTTTTGAATCTCATTTCCTGTTTGGCCAGCGTGGCAAGCTGCAGGTGACCATGCAGAGCTCATCAGCAGAGGTGACCATGATGGAGTCTCAGAATCGCAAAAGAGCTCCAGCATGGACCGAACGGGAGGTACGGGATCTGATCGCTGTATGGGGAGAGGAATCCGTGCTATCAGAACTCCGTTCCAGTTTTCGAAATGCCAAAACCTTTGTCAAAATCTCCCAGGGCATGAAGGACAGAAGCCATAACAGGGACCCGAAGCAGTGCCGCGTGAAACTGAAGGAGCTGAGGCAAGCCTACCAGAAAACCAGAGAGGCGAACGGCCACTCCGGGTCAGAGCCCCAAACATGCCGCTTCTATGATGAGCTGCATGCCATTTTAGGGGGTTCAGCCACCACTACCCCAGCCGTGTTGTTTGACTCCTTCAATGGAGATGGAGGCAATACGGAAGCAGGTTTTGGGGACGAAGAAGAAGAAGAAGAAGAAGATGATGAGGTTGTAGATAGCTCACAGCAAGCAAGCGGAGAAACCGGTTTTCCCGACAGCCAGGAACTGTTTCTCACCCTGGACCTGGAGCCAGTACCCCCTGAACCCACCCAAGGCTGCCTCCTGGACCCAGCAGGTGGAGAAGGGACCTCCGGTGAGCGTACCTTTTAAAATACTATACATGGTTTAAAAGCAAGCATGTGAAAGGATTACTTTGCCCTGGCATTCGCGGCTCTCCTGGATATACTCCCAAAGCCTTTGCAAAAGGTTTCTGGGGAGGGCAGACTTATTGTGTCCTTCATGGTAGGACACTTTACCACTCCAGGCCAGTAACACGTACTCGGGAATCATTGTACAACAAAGCATTGCAGTGTATGTTTGCTGGCGTTCAAGCAACATCCGTTCTTTATCTCTGTGTTATCCTCAGGAGAGTGAGATATAATCCATGGTCACCTGGTTGAAATAGGGTGCTTTTCTTCAGGGGACACTCAGAGGAGCCCGTTCCTGCTGGGCTGTTTGCCTGCGGCTGAACAGAAATGTTCCCCGCTGTTAGCCACAGGGAGGGGGGAGGGTTGAGGGGGTAGCCACGCGGTGGGGGGAGGCAAAATGTGACCTTGTAACGAAAGCACATGTGCTATGTATGTAATGTTAACAGCAAGGTTTACCCTGAAAGAGAGTGTAGCCAGTGTTTTATAAAATGTGTCTTTTTAAATACCGCTGTCCCTTTTCTTTTCTCCACCAGCTGCATGTGTTTTAATGATCACAGGATCTTCTCCTTCCCAGAGGCTAGTGAAGATTAGAAAGAAAAAAAAAAAAACTCACTCGAGATGAAATGTTCTCCGAGCTCGTGCTGTCCTCCCACACTGTCAGAGCACAGACGAATGCGTGGAGGCAAATAATGTCAGACTGCAGGAAAGCACAAAATGACCAGGAGGAGAGGTGGCGGGCTGAAGAGAGGGCTGAAGCTCGAATGTGGCGGCAGCGTGATGAGAGGAGGCAGGATTCAATGCTGAGGCTGCTGGAGGACCAAACCAGTATGCTCCAGTGTATGGTTGAGCTGCAGCAAAGGCAGCTGGAGCACAGACTGCCACTAGAGCCCCTGTGTAACCAACCACCCTCCTCCCCAAGTTCCATAGCCTCCACACCCAGACGCCCAGGAACGCGGTGGGGGGGCCTCCGGCCAACCAGCCACTCCACCACAGAGGATTGCCCCCCAAAAAAGAAGGCTGTCATTCAATAAATTTTAAAGTTGTAAACTTTTAAAGTGCTGTGTGGCATTTTCCTTCCCTCCTCCACCACCCCTCCTGGGCTACCTTGGTAGTCATCCCCCTATTTGTGTGATGAATGAATAAAGAATGCGTGAATGTGAAGCAACAATGACTTTATTGCCTCTGCAAGCGGTGATCAAAGGGAGGAGGGGAGGGTGGTTAGCTTACAGGGAAGTAGAGTGAACCAAGGGGCGGGGGGTTTCATCAAGGAGAAACAAACGGAACTTTCACACCGTAGCCTGGCCAGTCATGAAACTGGTTTTCAAAGCCTCTCTGATGTGTACCGCACCCTCCTGTGCTCTTCTAACCGCCCTGGTGTCCGGCTGCGCGTAACCAGCAGCCAGGCGATTTGCCTCAACCTCCCACCCCGCCATAAACGTCTCCCCCTTACTCTCACAGATATTGTGGAGCACACAGCAAGCAGTAATAACAGTGGGAATATTGGTTTCGCTGAGGTCTAAGCGAGTCAGTAAACTGCGCCAGCGCGCCTTTAAACATCCAAATGCACATTCTACCACCATTCTGCACTTGCTCAGCCTGTAGTTGAACAGCTCCTGACTGCTGTCCAGGCTGCCTGTGTACGGCTTCATGAGCCATGGCATTAAGGGGTAGGCTGGGTCCCCAAGGATACATATAGGCATTTCAACATCACCAACAGTTATTTTCTGGTCTGGGAATAAAGTCCCTTCTTGAAGCTTTTGAAACAGACCAGAGTTCCTGAAGATGCGAGCGTCATGTACCTTTCCCGGCCATCCCACATTGATGTTGGTGAAACGTCCCTTGTGATCCACCAGAGCTTGCAGCACTATTGAAAAATACCCCTTGCGGTTTATGTACTCGCCGGCTTGGTGCTCCGGTGCCAAGATAGGGATATGGGTTCCGTCTATGGCTCCACCACAGTTAGGGAATCCCATTGCAGCAAAGCCATCCACTATGACCTGCACATTTCCCAGGGTCACTACCCTTGATATCAGCAGATCTTTGATTGCGTGGGCTGCTTGCATCACAGCAGCCCCCACAGTAGATTTGCCCACTCCAAATTGATTCCCAACTGACCGGTAGCTGTCTGGTGTTGCAAGCTTCCACAGGGCTATCGCCACTTGCTTCTCAACTGTGAGGGCTGCTCTCATCTTGGTATTCATGCGCTTCAGGGCAGGGGAAAGCAAGTCAAAGTTCCATGAAAGTGCCCTTACGCATGCGAAAGTTTCGCAGCCACTGGGAATCGTCCCAGACCTGCAACACTATGCGGTCCCACCAGTCTGTACTTGTTTCCCGAGCCCAGAATCGGCGTTCCACAGCATGAACCTGCCCCATTAGCACCATGATGCATGCATTGGCAGGGCCCATGCTTTCAGAGAAATCTGTGTCCATGTCCTGATCACTCACGTGACCGCGCTGACGTCGCCTCCTTGCCCGGTAGCGCTTTGCCAGGTTCTGGTGCTGCATATACTGCTGGATAATGCGCTCCTAATTGCCAAAGTGAGCTGAGCGGACTCCATGCTTGCCTTGGTATGGCGTCCGCACAGAAAAAAGGTGCGGAATGATTGTCTGCCGTTGCTCTGACGGAGGGAGGGGTGACTGACGACATGGCTTACAGGGTTGGCTTCAGGGGGCTAAAATCCACAAAGGGGGTGGCTTTACATCAAGGAGTAGTTCAGGCAGGACTTCACGGAGGGTTCCAATAAGAAATGGTGCACCTAAGTTATTGTTCTTATTGGAACAAGGAGGTTAGCCTGGCCTCTGATTGATACATGGCTAGATTTACCTCGCTGCACCTTCTCTGTGAGTGACTGCAGTGTGACCTAGAGGAATGAGTCCCCTAGACAGGGGAGGAGGCAAATGATTACAAAACAAATCTGGTCTATTTCTTGTTTTGATCCACTCCATCTATCTTTTACATCTTTGGCTGGCAGCAGACGGTGCAGAAGGACTGCAAGCCATCCACATCTCATGGCTGCTCGGCAGAAGATGGCACAGTACGACTGCTAGCCATCCTCATCTCTTGCCTGCCTGGCAGAAGATGGTGCAATACGACTGCTAGCAATCTGTATTGCCTGCCTGCTCACCATTAGACAGTTCAATACGACTGACTGCAGGACTAAAGACAATGACCTGGTCAAGTCACCAAAAATTTAGTCCCTGCGCCCATGTCTGCCCAGGTGCTCCTGATCGACCTCACACAGGCGACCAGGAACACCTCGGACATGACGAGGACGGCTACCAGTCGTACTGTACCGTCTGCTGCCAGAAGGCAATGGGTTGCTGTTACTGTGTAGCAATGCCGTGCCACGTCTGCCAGCACCCAGGAGACATACGGTGACAGTTACCTGAGCGGGCTCCATGCTTGTGGTGGTATGGCGTCCGCACAGGTAACTCAGGAAAAAAGGCGCGAAACAATTGTCTGCCCTTGCTTTCACGGAGGGAGGGAGGGAAGGGGGGGACTGACGATATGTACCCAGAACCACCCACGACAATGTTTCAGCCCCATCAAGCATTGGGATCTCAACCCAGAATTCCAATGGGCAGCGGAGACTGCGGGAACTGTGGGATAGCTACCCACAGTGCAACGCTCCAGAAGTCGACTCTAGCCTCGGTACTGTGGAAGCACTCCGCCGAGTTAATGCACTTAATGCACTTCTGTGGGGACACACACACTCGAATATATAAAACCGATTTCTAAAAAACCGACTTCTATAAATTCGACCTTATTCCATAGTGTAGACATAAAGACTAACATATAGATAAATGTGTTCAAAGGAGAGGAGTGCTGAAAGCTTCAAGATGAAAAGCCTGAGTTCACTATTTTCAAAGGGTAGACAAATATTCAGTGTGTAGCATGGATTTATTTCATAGCATTTTCTCCTCAAATGGACTTCCATAACACGATGAGATGCCAAGTAGGTCAACTTTCTTTTACTTCCATTATGGGCTCATTCTCTTTCTACAGCTTAAGGCTAATGTGTAACAAATCACAACTGTTGCAAATTTAAGATTCTTTTCCCAAGTCCATTTCCATTTAAATGGGTCACATATCTGTCAGTTTTCTATTACAAATGGGGAAAAAAGTGCTTAACTTACTGTACATGCTATCACCGATTACTGGATGCTGAGTAATAATCCAGAATAGCATCTGGTTATATTAAGTGCTGAGAAGCCTGACAACATAGCCAGTAAGACAGTTAAACTAAGTAGTCCTAGGGCAGAAATGACGACCTATTTTTTATACACGTGCATTCTTTGCCCATGTGCCTAGCACCTTTGCCTGTGCCAAAAAGGTGCTGAAAAGCAATGCCTGAAAAAAGGCAAAATGTGAGAAATAGCCTAAAATCCAATAAAGATGGCAGGTATAGGGGACCAACATAACAAGTTGTAAGTTGTAGCAGGCACCAATCTGCTTTTTTATTTTACACACAGGGTCACAACAGCAAAGCGAAATGAGAACAAGTTACACCAACTTGCAAATTTAACCAATAAAGTAGTGGTGTAAATTACATATTGCCTCCGAATATGGTCCCTTATTGCCTCTTGCCCTTCTCACTCCAAGTTTGCTTCCTTCACCCTTCCTAATTTCTGGGAGGGAGGGAGGGAGGATCATAGTGATTCAGAAGCATGCAGGAGACCTCAGCAAATGTGTTAGGCAGTAAAGAAAGTATTCTATAGCAGGGAGCACTTGTGATTTCCTTCAGGTCTCTTTCCTTCACTCAATAAATCTGACAAAGTGGCTAAAGAAAGAAATAGAGCCATAAAAATGTAAGGAGTTTGTCCAGAAGAAGTCCTCTAGGTGTCAGATGTAAACTATCATTGGTTGAGAACAAAATAAGAAACCTTTGTTGTGTTAATACTTGTGAAATATAGAATAGCACTGCAACCATAAAGAGACATTTTGTCTCAAGTAGTCCTGAAATTTCCTAATATGTGTATTCTTACCCAAAGGTCTTAAAAACAAAAATAAAACACTATTGGGAAGCAGATAAAAATACCCAGAAGACAATGTGGTTTAAAAGGAGATCTAATTTCATACTATAATAACTTGACGTTACCTAAAAATCTTTAGTATTGTTGGATTAGAGACAAACCATGAAAAGTAGTTAGGATGTGTTGAAGAAAAAAAGTCATGCCTGACAAACACAATTTGATAGAATTATAAAGTTAATGGGTTTGGGACATCTATGTAAATATATGGACATTCATGAAACTCATTTAATCACACTTAAAAATTATTCACCTGGATTGAAACTGGACCATAGAAATATATTGAATTGGTGGGATATGTCCAATCTGTTGGGACCTAACCCATGGGGGTTAGGTCCAGAAACTTTGTTAGAGAACTGGAGAGCACATTAATTAAATTCACAAGTGGTAATATACCAAAGAGAACAGAGAAAAGTCAACAAGGGATATTTGAAGGGGTTAGAAATATGGTCTAGTATTGGCAAAATGAAACTCAATTTGGAATCATGCGAATATAAAAAAAAATATCCAAACATCACAGTTCTATTTTCCACTGATTGATTAATCCTCAATGTTCCCTCCAACAAGACCTGGAACTACAACCATCTTTCAGTGTAGTGTTGTTTTGTTAGAGGCAGTGACCCTTTTTGCTTCATTGTGAAGATGGGATCCCCCTTCCTCAGGGTTTTCATAGGGCACTAGAGCTGCTTGGAAAATGCCACTGTAGCTTCAAATCCATGCGTCTTCCCTCCCACAAGGGAATGGGAGAGGGGAAATGTTCCCTTTACCATTGTAGCATGTACTAAACTAATCAATTTGGAAGGTCAGCATGCCTGTTAGCTAGGCAGAGGACAGGATTTGGCCTCTTGTTTCAATGAGGCTTCCTGAAAAATCACAGATTCCACTGTGCTGCAGAACTTTCTGTTACTCAGATGTACAGTCATACTGTAGTTTACTGAATACCTTGTAATCTCAAATATATATAATTTTATGTAGATTAGCATCTTCTGACTCCTTTAATAAACCCTCTTACATTTTAAGGGAGTATGAAACATTAACACCACAAAATATTAATGCTGTCTAATGCCATTTGGTAATTCTTTGTTCCAATAGGCAGTTTTTTTCCCCCCTCAATCTAGGTAAGGGCCAAGAAGCATTTTGATAATGAATATTTTCCAACAAGGCATCGTGTTCTGGGTGCAATTATAGAGTTATTAAGAAGTACCGCTATTTAGAAATGTAACACAAAAAGGTTTGGGGAGATTTTCAAAGGTACAGAGGAAAATTAGGCATCCAACTTTCATGGACAGTCACTAAATAAAATACGAAAAGAATTCTCCCCCATTATTAGACGCTAAATTTATGAGAACACATCCCAACTGGATATGGAAAATTTCAGCTTGAACAGTTAGTCCAAGTTAAAGGGCCTTATAATGGAAAATGTTGAGCAACCTTAACAGCAGCAATATCAGTCCCATACAGAAAGAATGGCAAACCCAAAACAGTTTATTTCTCAATAATGGCCCGATTGTGTTCCCACTGAAATCAATAGCAATGCTCCTATTGACCTGGATAGCAGCAGGATTAGGCTCTGGAAGCACCAGTCCATTTTTCCATACGAGGATAAATTAGACCCTCATTTAGTGTTATTTACTTACCCTTGTCACTCAACTCCGATATTAGGAAGCATTTTCATCCCCTGTCAGGCAAAGTATTGTCTAGAAGCCTAATGATGCCACCTCCTCAGCATCATTAGGTTACTTGATGGAGGATATGATTTATGTATATTGTAGAAGCGTTTACTCCAGGGGACCTTTTTAAAGCAGCAAGAGCAAAATTTTGTTCCATGGTAAATAGAACAGTAATGATAGCCTATTTGTTCTGGGTGGCTGATGTTTGATTTCCTGGAGATAGAGACATTTGGCTTTTGATCTGATGTCATTACATGCTTTTGTGATTAAGGGAATTAACAACTGACTAGCGTAGGGCACTACTGCATTAGCAAACACTGCTTAGTTGTGCTGTTGAACCTAGCGTGCAGATATCAGATAATTTCACCTTTCAGCATCGCAAGAACACATTTCCTGGCTCCAACCAAGAGTAAATTTAAATATACAACTTAAAGATGTAATAATTAGAATCAAAATGTAAAAATTACTTATTGGCTCAACTTTGCTCAAGGAAGAACTTCTGAACCCACTGTTTTCTTGATTCCATGGACATACAGTGAGATGCTGTAGGGGTCTCTTTGAACTTTGAAAAGGAGTACTTGTGGCACGTTAGAGACTAACATTTATTTGAGCATAAGCTTTCGTGAGCTACAGCTCACTTCATCGGATGCATTCAGTGGAAAATCAGTGGGGAGATTTATATACACAGAGAACATGAAACAATGGGTGTTACCATACACACTGTAAGGAGAGTGATCACTTAAGATGAGCTAATACCAGCAGGAGAGCGGGGGAGGGTCAAGGGGGGAGAAAACCTTTTGTAGTGATAATCAAGGTGGGCCATTTCCAGCAGTTAACAAGAATGTCTGAGGAACACAGTGGCGAGGGGGGGGCGGGGGATGGAATGAACATGCGGAAATGGTTTTACTTTGTGTAATGACCCATCCACTCCCAGTGGATACTCTCATAAAAAAAACCAACCTTCCACACAAACTTCCTCGTGGCTGGACTTAACAAAAACTAGACAAGCCATTTACAACACACACTTTGCTTCTCTACAAAAGAAAAAAAGGACACTAATCTATCTAAACTACTACATGCCACAAGGGGCCACAGCAATGGTTCCCTTAACCCAGCCAGCAATATTGTTAATCTATCCAACCATACTCTTAGCCCAGCAGAACAATCTGTCCTATCTCGGGGCCTCTCCTTCTGCCCCTCCACCCCCATGAACATGACACAGTTCTGTGGTGACCTAGAATCCTATTTGTGACGTCTCCGACTCAAGGAATATTTCCAAAACACCTCTGAACAACATACTAATCCACAGAGACCTTCCTACCAACACTACAAAAAGGAGGATTCTGGGTGGACTCCTCTTGAAGGTCGAGACAGCAGACTGGACTTCTACATAGAATGCTTCCACCTATGTGCACTGGCTGAAATCGTGGAAAAGCAGCATCACTTGCCCCATAACCTCAGCCATGCAGCACACAATGCCATCCACAGCCTCAGAAACAACTCTGACATCATAATCAAAAAGGCTGACAAAGGAGGTGCTGTCGTCATCATGAATAGGTCTGAATATGAACAAAAAGCTGCTAGGCAGTTCTCCAACACCACTTTCTACAAGCCATTACCCTCTGATCCCACTGAGAGTTACCAAAAGAAACTACAGCATTTGCTCAAGAAACTCCCTGAAAAAGCACAAGAACAAATCCGCACAGACACACCCCTGGAACCCCAACCTGGGGTATTCTGCTACCCAAGATCCATAAACCTGGAAATCCTGGGCGCCCCATCATCTCAGGCATTGGCACCCTGACAGCAGGATTGTCTGGCTATGTAGACTTCCTCCTCAGGCCCTACGCTACCAGCACTCCCAGCTATCTTTGAGACACCACTGACTTCCTGAGGAAACTACAATCCATCAGCGATCTTCCTGAAAACACCATCCTGGCCACCATGGATGTAGAAGCCCTCTACACCAACAACATTCCACACAAAGATGGACTACAAGCCATCAAGTATCCCCAATAATGTCACGGCAAACCTGGTGGCTGAACTTTGCGACTTTGTCCTCACCCATAACTATTTCACATTTGGGGACAATGTATACCTTCAAACCAGTGGCACTGCTATGGGTACCCGCATGGCCCCACAGTATGCCAACATTTTTATGGCTGACTTAGAACAACGCTTCCTCAGCTCTCGTCCCCTAATGCCCCTACTCTACTTGTGCTATATTGATGATATCTTCATCATCTGGACCCATGGGAAGGAGTCCCTTGAGGAATTCCACCATGATTTCAATAATTTCCATCCCACCGCCAACCACAGCCTGGACCAGTCCACACAAGAGATCCACTTCCTGGACACTACAGTGTTAATAAGCAATGGTCACATAAACACCACCCTATACCAGAAACCTACTAGTGCTATTCCTACTTACATGCCTCCAGCTTTCACCCAGATCACACCACACGATCCATTGTCTACAGCCAAGCTCTGCGATACAACCGCATTTGCTCCAACCCCTCAGACAGAGACAAACACCTACAAGATCTCTATCAAGCATTCTTACAACTACAATACCCACCTGCTGAAGTGAAGAAACAGATTGACAGAGCCAGAAGAGTACTCAGAAGTCACCTGCTACAGGACAGGCCCAACAAAGAAAATAACAGAACGCCACTAGCCGTCACCTTCAGCCCCCAACTAAAACCTCTCCAACGCATCAAGGATCAACAACCTATCCTGAAGGATGACCCATCGCTCTCACAGATCTTGGGAGACAGGCCAGTCCTTGCTTACAGACAGCCCCGCAACCTGAATCAAATACTCACCAGCAACCACATACCACACAACAGAACCACTAACCCAGGAACCTATCCTTGCAACAAAGCCCGTTGCCAACTGTGTCCACATATCTATTCAGGGGACACCATCACAGGGCCTAATCACATCAGCCACACTATCAGAGGCTCGTTCACCTGCATATCTATCAATGTGATATATGCCATCATGTGCCAGCAATGCCACTCTGCCATGTACATTGGTCAAACTGGACTGTCTCTACGTAAAAGAATAAATGGACTCAAATCAGATGTCAAGAATTATAACATTCAAAAACCAGTCGGAGAACACTTCAATCTCTCTGGTCATGCGATCGCAGACCTAAAGGTCTCAATATTACAACAAAAAGACTTCAAAAACAGACTCCAACGAGAGACTGCTGAATTGGAATTAATTTGCAAACTGGATACAATTAACTTAGGCTTGAATAGAGACTGGGAGTGGATGGGTCATTACACAAAGTAAAACTATTTCCCCATGTTTATTCCATCCCTCCTTCCCCCTCCCCCCGCCACTGTTCCTCAGACATTCTTGTCAACTGCTGGAAGTGGCCCACCTTGATTATCACTACAAAAGGTTTTCTCCCCCCTCGCCCCCCCCCCGCTCTCCTGCTGGTATTAGCTCATCTTAAGTGATCAGTCTCCTTACAGTGTGTATGATAACACCCATTGTTTCATGTTCTCTGTGTATATAAATCTCCCCACTGTATTTTCCACTGAATGCATCCGATGAAGTGAGCTGTAGCTCACGAAAGCTTATGCTCAAATAAATGTGTTAGTCTCTAACGTGCCACAAGTACTCCTTTTCTTTTTGTGAATACAGACTAACGCTGCTGCTACTCTGAAACCTTTGAAATTTCACTCAGCCAAACAAAGTTAGTCCTTTGCCAAAAACTTCAGTAGAATATATGTACATACGTTCATTCTCAAGTCTTGCTGTTGAGGAATGCTAACAACACAGCCAGAAAGGCAACAGAACGGCAATGTCCTGTGAATCTGAATAATAGGGGAGAGGGATTGTTAACTAGTTATGCACAAGACAACTGACTGAAGATTTTTCTCATTTCTGCCTCTGCACAACAGATGATCCCCCCACGTCTACTATACACTGACTCAACTAAACTAGAATGCAACATGTCTTAACTCCCATTAGCTTAAATGATGCAAGACTACACTCTGAGGATATTTCCCGCAAGGTGCGGAGTGCCCTCAGCGGCTTTCCAAGCAGGAAGAGATACCTAGACATTGAATTCAATGGGTGTGAGGGCTACTGAACTCTTCTCCTTTGTGGTTCACACCACTGACTAGAGCAGGGCCGGGCAAACTTTTTGGCTTGAGGGCCACATCGGATTTCTGAAATTGTATGGAGGGCCGGTGGGGGAGGCTGTGCCTCCCCAAACAGCCAGGCATGGCTCAGCCCCGCCCCATAACCAACCCTCTCCCCTCCCCCCCCCCCGCCGGGACTCCTGCCCCATCCAACCCACCCTGTTCCCTGATGGCCCCCTGGAGACTCTTGCCCCCTCCACCCCCCCCTGCTCTCAGTCCCCTGACCGCCCCTAACCACCCCATTCAACCGCCCCCTCCTTCCTGACTGCCCCCCCGGGACGACTGCCCCATCCAACCACCCCTAGACCCCTCTCCCCTAACCACCCCCCATCACACCATTCAATCCCCCCCCCTTCTTGGCTTCCCCCCACCGGGACCCCTGCCCCATCCACCCACCCGCTCTCTGTCCACCTCCCACCACCCCATCCAACCCCTCCTCTCCTTCCTGACTGCCCCCCCCGGACCCCTGCCTCCATTCAACCCCCATTCCCCGCCCTTTAACCGGCTCAACTCCTATCCATGCCTCTGTGACTACCCCCCCCCCAAACTCCCCTGCCCCCTCCAGAGACCCCCATCCCTAATCATCCCCTGGACCCCCCCCCCACTCCCTGTCCCGACCCCTATCCACACCCCTGCCCGCTGGCAGGCCCCCCGGGACTCCCACGCCCTATCCAACCCCCCCCCCACCCCCGGAGACCCTCTGCCCCTTATCCAACCCCTCGGCCCCATCCTGGGACCCTGAACACATCGCTCAAAGCAGCGTGTCGGATCCAGGCATGCTGATCTGCCTGAGCACACAGACCCGCCCCCCCGGAGCGCTGCTTCACCAAGTTATATCAGAATTCATGTTTTATTGGGTCACGTTATATCGGGGTAGAGGTGTATATATATCCCACCTTCTTTCCCACCAAATGAAGTTTTTGCTTTTCCTGTTGGCTGTGGAGAAGCAGGTAAACAAAAACAGTATCCCCTGGTATGAATATTAGTCTATGTGACAAAGTATTTGGAAAAAGAAAAAAGTTTGGACATGTAGGTGGTGCCTAAAACACTTTTGTGGAATGTATTTATTTTCCTATACAATGAAGAAAACTATGGCCTAACCTGAGTACAGCAAAGCTTCCCTCAGCTAAAGTAGGAGTGAGCTACAGATTATATCATCTCCCCTTTTTCTTCCCTAAACTCTGCCTGTCAAGGAATGTCACCCTCAGCCTTCTTCCCAGGGAACCCTCCTCACTACCTCTTGATGCCGATTCATTCCTCAACTCATCACAGTGTATCTGTCTTGTGGGGGATGGATTAATACTCCAAAGCTGCCCAAGGTTACCACCCTGCAAAACCTTGCACTCAGGGCTGAAGATAGTGCTTTTTCCACCAGCCAGAGGGATAGGTTTCCTCTTTTCCCCCCCAATTTGGCCAACTCGTTATTCATTACAAGCCCATAAATATGTTGGGTTTTTTTCTTAAAGCCCCATCAGCTACAGAATCTCAGCTTTCATTATAAGAGTTCCTTGGTGCAAAGACAAGACCAAAATTAATTTAAAAAAACAAACTTGATTTTTAAGCCAATCATGATTTTTTTTATGGCCCGACTGGTAAATTTCCAACACTTAGCATTAGCAACGCTGAGTCCTAAGTCTCCAGTCACTACTGGGGCTACATTGTGCAGTAAAAAGACACAGGGACATAGTTCCTGCCCCAAAAGAGTTTACAGTCTCCGTGCAAGAACTTTGGACACAGTCTATAGGACTCTACCACAGTGCTCAAAGACATAGTCGTCATATGTACCTTCCAGTAGAATTACTAGAAAATAATCTACATTTAAGACATTAACCAGTAAAGGAGGAAATTTATTCTCTGGCTAAGAGATAGTAATTTAAAAATAAATAAGACAATACAACTCCTTGGCAGTCTCTTAAATTACTTTTTACACTGAAGAGATTCTTCTCTTACCATATATATATTTTTAAATAGAAACTTAAAAAAAACACACCTAGGTTAAGGAGAAAAGGCTTTGCCCTAACAACTTCTAGTGCTGCATCTCAGTAGCGCAGGACAAAATAGTACCTTGGTTGTTCTGATTATGAAGGACTGGTGTTTAGTTGTAGCTTTGTGATGATTGCATAGCATGTATGTACGTACTATATTATAACTAGCTTAATGTGCACTGAACAATACAAAAATAGGAGCATTTTCCATACTCACTAAGGCTTACTGCAAAAACATGCAAGGCAGCCTATATTCCACCAGGACTTGGATAAACCAGCAGGGTGACTTTTCACAGTACTTTACATATAAAATATTCCAACTACCACAAGCCAACCAACCATTACTTATAGAAAAGCATGTTGAGTTTGGAGCCGGTGTGGTTGAGAAAAGATTCTAATATATTGTTTGTGAACTGATGCAGTCCATAAAAAGACAAAGCACATTTCAAAATTGGTAGTCACTGAAGCTAGACAATACATGGCTAACCCAAAGTTATAAATCCGTTTGCTAAGAAAAAAGCAGTGGTGAAAAACAGCAGAGTGTGGGGATCTGGGAAGGAGACAATCAGAAAGAGTTCAATGGGCATTTTCCCTTAACTGCCCCCTACAACAAAGATCTTATAAAAACTGTTGGTGGTACATTTGCCAGAAGAGGTGAAAAAACCCTCAGATAAGAAACCTCTGAAGGATGTCCCTGAAACATCTATCCTAGCCTCTTTATTCAAGCCTTATAAGTGAACTCCAGGTAGCAACATGACAACATCCAATAAAAGGAGTATTCAAAGTCTTCATTCTGCTCCTAGTGAGGTCACCTGGAATTTAGTTATAGATTTAATTGTAGAAATTTAAAAGTGCCAAACAGCTGATCACAACTTCAGTGATTTGCAACATTATCGGACGAGTGGAGAGATTCATGAGAAATACTTAGGGTGGGCTTTTCAAAAGCACTCAGCATCAGCTCAAGTCTACTTCTATTGAAGTCAGTGGGAGTTCCCACTGGATTTCAACAGTAGTTTAATTAGGCCAGCAACGAGTGCTTTGCAAATCCAAAACTGAGCTAGCCTGACAACAGCATTGTAAAATATTTTCTTCTGATTTTGCTGCATTTTGGCAATTCACCATTCCCTTGTCATTTTATTTTGCCAGCATCAGTTTGTAATTGTTTCAACCACTTCAGGAGTTATTTACATTTCAATCAGCAAGATTTAAGTCAGTGGATTTGTGACCCCCTACCCAAAAAAAGGGATAAAAAAAGGGCTATAATCACCACAACCATGCTAAGTCCATTTCACTAAAGTTGTTTCATGTTTGAAGTGTATTTTATATTGCCTCAGAATGAATCACTAGTGCACTTGCCCTGTGGCACTGAAAGTGCAGATTTAAAGTTGTCTATACCTGTGGGAATAAGCACATTTGATCTTACAGATCAGTATAGTGGGCTGAGGATAGATAACGAGACACACAGCAGTGAATTAATGACACAGCCCTAAAGCAATCCCAGAAATGTTGCAGAAGCCACTGACATAGGCATCCTAACGGGCAATTCACAAGCATCATCAGCATACCAAATAGAAGCAAGAGACTATTCTACAGATGGGAAGTCATTTTATTTAGTTCCAAACCCACCTGAAAAATGTGGGCTTAGATGTTTGACACTAACATGAGCAATATTAGGTTTGCACCCTGCTCTGAGGGATTCTGATCACTACTGTTAGTAGTGATTGTTGCCTGGCATATAAATCCATTTTTTTCAGATGGCCGTCATCAACATTATGCCCCTAACAAAGTGGGGGTGAATGTGTCTATACTGGAACAAAAAAAATCTTGTTAACTATTTGATTTTCAATTTGCAGAACTTGTGTCATTCTGAGGTTTGATTCGGAATAGTTAAGGAATTAAGTTATCAATTCAAAGCTAGTAAAAGACCATAACATCAAGTCCCACAATGCTGTACCAGGAAAGGGACAGGTCTTTAGAGGTACTCAGCACCACCACAAAATCCTCAGAAGGGGCCCAAGCCAAAACCAGCTCACAGCACCAGGTAGCCGACAGCATGGTTCCTCCCCTGCAGCAGCGGTGATGTCCTAACAGTTGCTTTGAGGAGACACCTGGCTAATTAAATGCAGACTCCCAAGTTCCAGTGTTTGTACCATGTGAAAGAAGCTGAGAAAACAGACTTTGGTATAAACCTCCAAATGGTGAACTCTAACTCTGCAGTAGTTGTGATCTGGAGCCCTTTGGTGTACTGGTGCAAGGACACTCTTTTGTGCACTGGTATCATCTTTGGGTCAATAAAATATCACTCTCAGTGGACAGTATACTAAACTTGGGGAAGACTGAACATGGACAATATTAAGTTTACTGTCTATATTGTTGGTGTCGTGTGTGTGTGTACACACACACTAAACAAACAATATATATCTAAAAGGGACATATTGTGAAGGGACTTACGAGGTCAAAGTGCAACCCTCAACTATAAGCTAGTGAATGTAACCATGTCACCTTTAGTAACCTGGAAAAGGGTCTATCTTCAAATCAGTAACTCCAGAGTGGCTACATCTATACCAGGTGTAGCAATGGGCACAGTATGACAAATCAGTTTTGCATACAACATACACATATAACACCATCCTATAACTTCAAATGTGGGACCTTTTCTAATTCTAATCAATAGCTAAATTGTATGGTAAATTACTGTTTTTAAAACAGGAAAAACCACTTGTTGAATTCAGGTATGGGGTCTGTAACACTGCACCCTAATTAAGACTCATTTAACTAAGATTATCTTTGCCTGTGTTCAATCCAGGTGAGAATGTGTTCGGTCATTTGGCAGTTATCCACTCAGTATGTCACCTTGAAGACAATCCCTACAATAAATGCTGCAATGCACTTCCCCTAGTAAAAGCAAGAAAGAGTATTGTAGCACGTTATAGACTAAACAGACATATTGGAGCATAAGCTTTCATGGGTGAATACCCACTTCGTCAGATGCATGTACTGGAAATTTCCAGAGGCAGGTATAAATATGCAAGCAAGAATCAGGCTAGGGATAATGAGGTTAGTTCAATCAGGGAGGAGGAGGCCCTCTTCTAGCTGTTGAGGTGTGAACACCAAGGGAGGAGAAACTGCTTTTGTAGTTGGCTAGCCATCCACAGTCTTTGTTTAATCCTGGGCTGATGGTGTCAAATTTGCAAATGAACTGAAGCTCAGCAGTTTCTCTTTGAAGTCTGGTCCTGAAGTTTTTTTTGTTGCAGGATGGCTACCTTTAAATCGGCTATTGTGTGTCCAGGGAGATTGAAGTGTTCTCCTGTAGGTTTTTGTATATTGCCATTCCTAATATCTGATGTGTGTCCATTTATCCTTTGATGTAAGGACTGTCCAGTTTGGCTGATGTGCATAGCAAAGGGGCATTGCTGGCATATATTACATTGGTGGACATGAAGGTGAATGAACTGGTGATGGTGGGGTAGATGTGGGCAGAGTTTTTTTTTTTTTTTTTTTGAGTCTTCCCAAAGCTTGAGATTTGGCAACAAACATTACACACTCATAAGTAAGGTGGCAGCCATTTCTGATGCTTTTGTGAAGGCCTGCAAAAATCTGGGGACTTATACCTCTGGGTTTTACCTGTATCTTAGCAAGCAATGTAGAAAAGTGTAAAAACATTTTGGAGCACTGACACTAGGATCAAAAATGGCATAGATAATTTCAAACATCAGTATAACAATGTGTTTAGGTTCACTGCATCTATACCAGGTTTTGCCCCAATGTCATTTAAGAGAGCTATGAAATAAACCTCCATAAATCAGTTTAATGGAAATTCCAGTCAGCAACTGCTCTAACTTATAATCAATAATGGGTTACATAAGTTAATGGAAATCCATTTTGTACTGGATGACTTATTTTCCTTTTATACAGAAAAAAAGGAATATAGTTTTTCATATTTCCACAAAGGATTGGAATTTAGATGTAGGCACCAACTCTAGATTGCTTCTTAAACTGTTTTCACTTGATAGCTGGCTAACTATCATCCAAGTCTCAGAGGTACCAAACAAGCGGGAAATATTTGTACTGTCAGAATGGAGCACTGATTGCTCCTGGCATAGGTGGTCTTTTCCTAAACTTTCTATGGGCAATTTGTTGTTCTCCCTAAAAACACTGTTCAGCATTGATGTGACAACACTGCATTTTGCCTCATTTCTCAAGGGTGTGTCTTAGGATGGATAATTATTCTGTTTTGTACTTTATGAAACTGTTTTGATATAGAAGCAATTATACAGGAATTATTAAATCGGTGTGCTCAGTGACCCCAAACTCCAAGAGAGTGGTCTCTGCAGCAGCACTTGTGAGAAGGGACCCAACTATCCACAGGAATAGACCCTTTTGTCAATCACCATCAGGAGTGGGCAGACATCAGTGTGTGTGAAGAGAAATACCAGACACTTGTGGAGAAAGGGAGGGAAGAGGAGGAAAGGAGTAGATCTCTTAGAAGCTTTGAGAAATGAAATACAAAGAACTATCAAGGACTTTGGTGGGGGTGGGGAGGGCAGGAGGAGGGAAATCAATCAAGACTGCAGGGAGGGAGTTGATACTGAATTTGTGTCCGAGAGCCCATCTGAATATTGTTATATCCCTGCTGAGATTTGTAGGATCCCAAAAGACTGAGTGTTTTGGAGGGAGAAAGGAGGGTTTTAGCAGCTGAAGAACTACTATCGGATCACTTGATCATAGCTCCAAAGTAGGAAGGGTTTGGACTCCTACCATTTGTGTTTCAAGAGCAGGAAAGTGGGTTGTGGAAAACAGGTTGCGGAAAGCAATTATACAGGCAGGGTTCCTGGATGCAAATTGTGGGTGCTGACAAAATGCCTTCTCCTCCCCCCCCCCCCCCGCAATCCCCCCAAACAAACAATGTACCATCTGACATGGTTGACCATTTCCCTCAATGAAGTTTGGACCCGTTATTAGCAGCAGATATTTTTGCCATGGTCATGGGTAGATGAAGGCCATGTGTATTATGAACCTGAATCATCTAATCTAACAGTAATACAGGGAACTTTAAAATACTAAGAGCTGGTGTGCTTTGCTGGAGCATTACTATCTTTTTTTATAGTCACTAGCTGTGCAATGTCTGTTTAATGTAAAGCATTGGGAATCATGAAAAGCTGTATAATACTAACCCCACAGGAATTCAAGCATTAGAAGAGCCTGATCAGCAATTTCAGCAGCTCTCAAGAGACTTGCTTCTTCATTTTCAAGCACAGTAGTTTATATTATTCATCTTACTCCATTTGGGGGTAGGGGGAGAAAGTGTATCCCATATCATCGCACCCATGCATAGCAAATAGAATTAAACCAGGGGGCACCAGAGATAACTTCTCACTCATTCCCCGGCAGCAACGATGATCAATTTGGCTGACCCAAGTCCAGCTACTGTATATATAATTGTCATAAAAATCATCCTGTGCTTTTCAGCTCTGCAGATTTTGCTGTTCTCAGAAAAGTGTGATCCATCATTCAACAGCAACCCTTAATCTATGGTTGAAGTTAAGCACATAGGACAAATATATTTAATGGCTTGTCAAGAGCTAACTGTAGCATGGTATCCTCTAACTAGCACTGTCATTTCCTAAAGCAGCAGAGTAATTGTTCCAAAAATATCTTAGAGGCGAAACTTACTTAAGGAGTGGGAGAAAAAAGTTTCATATTTAAGGCCTCAATTGCAACTGCTAGCCATACACCTCCCAAAAGGTTTGGGCAGAGAGGTGCACTGCTCTAGGAAGCTCTTACAGGTAGCGTGTCTAGGAGAGGAACAATTATTTCAGGACTTCATCTCCTATGATGAGGAAAGGGAAGGGGTAATATTCATCTTTCCTAGCCTCCCCTCCACAGACACAGCAATTGTGCTCTAGGCTGATTTATAACCCCACCCCTCCCTCTCTTCCCCAGGACTTTAAGCTCATAGAGGGCCAGGATTGGGTTTATGTTTGGCCCTTTAACAGGGACACAAGAGGGTGGTCTTTGTGCCTTTTCTTGCCCCTTGTGAGAAAATGGATTATTCTGAGAATTAAGTGTTTCCACTGTATTTAAGAATGTCAAACCAGGCACAATCTGATTCTAAAAATCAATGTATAAAGGGATTAGCCAAGTGCTTTTAGGCCCAGTCTAACAAATAATTTATAAGCAATTCAGTCAGATGATCCCCATATGTTATAGCCTGTCATGTTGCGTCTACCTCCTTTTGCAGCAAGAAAGGTAAGTTCTTGCTGTATGTAAGCGATTGTGACAGGTGTCCTTTGTATGAAACAAATAGAAAAATGTCAATGGTCATTTCACAAGAGGGCTGGAAGACTTGTGGATAGCATAAAGTAAACCAGAGCAGCTTATTAACATTCATAAAGATCCAATAAGTAAGTTAATCACATGTATAACCAATGCAGCCTGACATACAACTTGTGTCCTCATAAGCCCATATGCTTACTAATAGCTACAGAAATATATCATTTAGGAGCTAAGTACAATACCACACACAGAGGCTTCAGTGTAAGAAGCTCCCAAGTTCAAAGGTAACTTTGGTACTGGTGTATCTGGCTTTAAAAAAAAAAAAACAAAAAAAACCCACCACACACACACAGATTAGCATGTATGGTTAGTTACACATCAGGAGGCACAGACTGGTCTAGTGCAGCAAGTTAGCATCTGAACCAGACTCAAGAACTCTAGAAAACTGGTTCTGGATGTGCCAGGGACTGTGGCCCTGGAGATAACCTACTCTTACCTTCATTTTGAAGATTAACGTTTCTATGGTATTTTGAAAATGCAAACTGTTAAGGACATTTGTGAACCAGTAGATTCTCACCCAGGGACTTTGGCAGACCAATGTGACTTTACCTTCTGGCTAAGCCCCAAATTCCACAATGGCAAATGTTACCATTGCCTGGTGGGCCAAGATGACCTGACTCCAACAAAAGTTGTGTGTGGCGGGGGGTGGGGAGGGAAGATGTCAGAAAGTATGTAGGAGTACTTAGAAAAAGGATATTTTGATTATCATTATCTACACCCAAAGTCTTCAGCCCCATAAACTCTCTTACCTCTAAGGTAAATCCAACATTTCCTAGATAAGTAGGTCCCAATCTTTGCCCAACTCCTCCCCACCCCTGACCAGGTGATTTTCTCTCTTCCTGTCCTTTTCTTGAACTGTTTCCCCCTTTCACATTCCTTCATCATTGCAGTCTTCTTGGGTGTTGGCTCTCCCCTCTCTCTGCCCTTGGAATGAGCTGGATCTGGCTTAGAGACCTCAGACCCCTCCTACTCCCTAGCTGCCTCTGAGAGGAGTGATAAATTGGAGTCTGCTGTCTTTTCCTCCCCTCTCCACCATTACAGTTCACTGTCACAACATATACAGGACAGTAACAGAAATGTAATTTCAACAAGTGAGAGACAAAATGGTTGTGCAATAGAATAACATTTTTCTGGTACATTAACACTTGTTTTTTACCTAACTTTAAAAAATATAGGTTATCACGTCATCTATTAATGTAACACACGGGCTTTTGAAAATAACAAGGCACAAATCATAGTTATACAGATACAAAGAGGAAATTGACGGATTAAGACCAAAGAACATTTTGAAGTCTTATATCCTCAAAAGACAGTAATGTGTTTTATTAATGATAGTTAATACTTTATCAAACCCCATATGGGATGGATTGTTTTCCCATTTTGCCAGCTCAAGGACTGATACAAGAGGATCTCTCTGTCCAGGGCTAATTGGGAAGTGAACTATACTGAGGCACAGCTTCTCATTAACGGCTTATCTTCACAGCAAAATTAGTCATCGCAACCTCACTAAAACTCAAGTGTGATAGGCCCAGTTAATGTGAATTAAAGGCACCATCAGGGGGTACAGACAAAGTCCAGTGAGCACAATTTATCTTCTCTCTACCGAATGGACGTAGGCTGCCACCACACTAAGGCCACTAGTCCTCCAGTGGTTTCTCACAAATTCTCCCCATGTGCCCAGGAAGGACAATTGTAGCTCCTATAATTAACTGGGAAAAAATTAATAGAATGGCTCCATTTACTGCAGCATTAAGAACAAAGGGGAACTAGGTTAGTTGAACAAAGGGTAGCTAGACGAGCTGGAGAGGAGTAACATAAGCAGAGGTAATCAAATTAACTCTGCAATGAAGACATGGCCTTAATGTGAGCGTAAGGCACTTTTGTAAAAGGGTATTTAGGCAAATGAGAATCAGGCTCAATGTATTTTTAAGTCACTTTATAGTTTTAAAAATCAGGTGATTTAGGACTTGATCTTAATTTTTTGACAGTGCTACTCATGAACCAATCTCTCTCCCTGTGTGCCAAGCACCAGTTCTCCTCTCTCTTTTCTGTCATCGAGGCTTCCCTCACTCACCTCCCAGGACTCTGCTTCAGCTATAGTGTCTCAGTCTTAGAGCTGTCTGGAAAACAGGATTTACATCCCATGAGAAATTCTGATTTTTTTATCCCTATCCAGGGGTAAAGAGCCACTATAATCAAATATTTTCAAGAAAGAACATTTTTAAAAATCTATTTGGAACCAAAATGAACAACGTTTTTGACCAAGAGTTTTCTTGTCAAATTTAATTTTTTTTTGTGGGGGGGGGGGGCAGTAAACCAGCTCTACTCAACCATTTGTATGCTACCTGTGAACCTAATTCTAAAAAGCAATGAACATTCAACTCTTGGGGGAGTCAGTGCTGATGAAGAATTCACAGGGTCTATTATTTCAAGATGGGTGAGGCAAAGAATTTTCTCTTATGTGCTGTCTGAAAAAAGATGCATAGACACCTCTAGTGCTAGGTCAGTTATTCAAATATACTTATTAAACTTTGAATTATAATACAACCCTCCTTGTCATAGCAGAAAGAGTAATCCTTGGTTAATTAGGGAAGCTGCCATCAGCACGATTTCACTTTGTTGTAGCGAGATGGGAATTTATTTTAAAAAGAGTAATTTTTCCTAGGTGCAGAGAAAATGAAACAGGTTTAGAGAACCAGTTTGACAAAAGAATTCCCAGATGTCTAAAAAGTATAGAAGCATAAAAAAAGCACTAATATGTACTCTGAACAAACAATATCATACTCCGTGCTGAAATCTACAGATACCTGAGGCGATATCTAAAAGCTTCATAAATACTTACCAAAAAAGGCACTTACATATGCTTTCCCCAGCTAACAAGAGGTTGCACTATAGTGACTTTTCATTTTAAATTTCAAAAAGCTCTGTGTTGAACAACCATGCTGGATACATTTCAAATGCATTTTTGAGAGGGGATGGGAATGTATTTAAACTCATTAAAAACCTGAATGCAGAGATTTAAACCACAGATAAAGATTAGAATCATTCCAGACTGGGATAAGATTTAAAACAAAAACCCACAAACCAGATAGACTACAGAGAAACCACCTTAAGAGGAATACTATGTCTGGCCACAACATATGTAAAGCATTTTCCTTGTGAGGACCGCTGGTTGTTAAATTATAAATCCCTTGAATAAATTTGGTACTACCTGACATGCTATTATGCTGTAAAAAATGATTTTTTTCCTGATATCACAACATTCCATCACAATGTAACAAGTTTGTTGATGAGCTCACTTTGAAGTTTAGACTTAGACCTCTTCAGATCAAGAGATCTGGCATCACTGCTGATAATATACAAAGGATATTTCAAAGTGTATAGGTCTGTAATAATCAATCAGTCTGAGGATGTCACCATTATCCCACAGAAGGGCTGCTGGAAATTTTTAACACTTATTAAATGTTGCTTGAAATATGAAAACAGTATGTGTCTAGATTTATTGAAACAAGTCTGGCAACTGCCCTGAAAAGAATTTAGACAGGATGGTATGCTTACTGAACATACAGGGAATACTCAGTGCCTTTGTTTGATAGGATTTATCTTCTTGCCATTGAAAACAGCATTGCAACACGCAATTTTCAAATTGCACAACCTTGAGAAAGTAAAAAAGTCTTGAAACATTTTGCTACTTAAGAGCATGTCACATATTATGTTTATAAACCAGCACATAGCTTATTTCTTTTGCTGAAGGGAATGAGCATCCAGCTGCAGCCTAGAAGAGAGAGAGATCAAGTAAGGTATTGAATTGTTCAGATTGGTACAAGGAAGAATAAATAAAAGTGATGTGATAAAGTTACACAAAGGAAAGTTTCCGATAACTATCAGAAAAGATTTCCAAAAAAGAGGTCTATTCAGTAGAAGTGGTGAAAATGCCATCCAGTAATGTGATGGTCCAAACACTGGAAAATATATTGAAGGGGACAACACTACACTGACAGGGAGACAGACCAGAATGTTCCTCTCCCCTAATAAGTTCTCACTCTCATTTTGTATGGACCCAATTTTGTCATCTTTTATTCATTTCAAGTAGCACCTTAACATGACTCAGAGACGTGGAGAAATTCTGAAAGCCTTTATGAGAGTTCTATATAAACAAATGAAGAATCAGGATTTTGGTAATGTAAGGAGGAACTCCAAAGGTATTCTAGTAGTTGAGATTTTTACACAAGGAACTTTCAGAAAAAGATCACAGCTAATGTCTGAGCCAGCTCTGGAACTAGCCATACAACTGGCACATTCATCTGAGCTGGGAAGAGCGAAAGTTACCCAGCAAGAAAGTAGGTGCTGTATAATTTTGACAAACTTTTAGTAAAGAAGAATAGGCCATACAGAGCCCGGGAAGTACTACCAAAAATAGTTCTGTAAATATCCTTTCAGATTTTTAAACAAGTTCACTTTGAATGTATTTACACACCTTGTGTGTTCACATTAAGAAAAAGGGGTGCTCCATGCATGTATTTGTTGAAGGAGGTTGTGGAATAGTGTTTCCTATAATACAAGAGGATAAGGAAACCTGTAGTGCACCCCAACCAGAGCCAGGAGACGACGACGACGACGACATCATCATCATCCTGGGCTCACACATTATGCCCACAAACTTCTCAACCAACATGAAGCAGTTTGTGGCACCACATGGCTCTACAAGCAGCATTAAAATGCACGGAGATGTATGACCCACCTTAGCTGCAACTTTGGCAGCAATGTTTCAATTGGGACTGCATCTCCTGAATGGGATGGACCACCATGAGTAACAGTATAACACTAGTGTACCACATTAGCTACATGTTTGAGTCCACATAACCAACATTTTGACTTTTTTATAAGCTATTTAAAGTCCCAATCTATCCAGCTACACACTCAGGCCGGCAGAAGAGTCTATCCTATCCTGGGGACTCTCTTTTTGCCCCACCACCCCCACAAACATGATACAGTTCTGCAGTGATCTGGAAACCTACTTTTGCTGTCTCAGACTCAAAGAATACTTTCAAGATAACACTGAACAGCACACTTCTACACAGATCTCCTCCCACCAACAGCACAAGAAGAAGAACTCCACATGGACTTCTCCTGAGGGTCAAAAAGACAGTCTGGACCTATACGTAGAATGCTTCCGCTGACGTGCACAGGCAGAAATAGTGGAAAAACAACATCCTTTGCCTCATAACCTAAGTCGTGCAGAACACAATGCCATCCACAGCCTCAGAAACAACCCTGACATTATAATCAAAGAGGCTGATAAAAGAGGTGCTGTCATCATGAACAGGTTTGACTATCAAAAGGAGACTGCCAGACAACTCTCCAATACCAAATTCTACAGGCCACTTTCCTCAGATCCCACTGAGGAATATACTAAGAAACTACACCATCTACTCAGGACACTCCCTACACTAACACAGGAACAAATCAACATACCCTTAGAGCCCCGACTGGGGTTATTCTATCTACTACCCAAGATCCACAAACCCGGAAAACCTGGATGCCCCATCATCTCGGGCAGTGGCACTCTCACTGAAGGACTGTCCGGATATGTGAACTCTTTACTCAGACCGATGACACTACTGATTTCCTGAGAAAACTACAATGCATTGGTGATCTTCCAGAAAACACCATCCTAGCCACCATGGATGTAGAGGCTCTCTACACAAACAACCCCCCCCCACACACAGATTGAATACAAGCTGTCAGGAACAGTATCCCTGATGATGCCACAGCATAACTGGTTGCTGAGCTCTGGGACTTTATCCTCATGCACAGTTATTTCATTTGGTGACAATATATACCTCCAGACCAGTGGCACAGCTATGGGCACCCACATGGCCCCACAATATGCCAACATTTTTAGGGCTGACCTAGAACAACGCTTCCTCAGCTCTCGTCCACTCACTCCCCTTTTCTACACTTCACTGATGACATCTTCATCATCTGGACCCATGGGAAGGAAACCCTGGAAGAATTCCACCAGCTTCCACACCATCAACCTCAGCCTGGACCAATCTACACGGGAGGTCCACGTCCTAGACACCACGATGCAAATAAGCGATTGTCACTTTAACACCACCCTATACCGAAAACCCACCGACCACTATGCCTACCTTCATGCCTCCAGCTTCCATCCTGTACACCCCACACGATCCATTGTCTACAGCCAAGCGCTGAGGTACAACCGCATTTGTTCCAACCCCTCAGACAGAGGCCAACACCTACAAGATCTTCACCAAGCATTCTCAAAACTACGTAGCCGCACAAGAAAATAAGGAAACAGATCAACAGAACCAGACGTGTACCCAGAAGCCTCCTGCTGCAAGACAAGCCCAAGAAAAAAAAAACCAACAGAACCCCACTGGCCCTCAGATACAGTCCTCAGCTAAAACCTCTCCAATGCATCATCAGCGATCTACAACCCATCCTGGACAATGATCCTTCACTTTCACACACCTTGGGAGGCAGGTCTGTCCTCACTCACAGACAACCCGCCAACCTGAAGAATAGTCTCACCAACAATGACACACTGCACCATAGTAACTAACTCAGGAACCAATCCATGCAAAAACCTTGATGCCAACTCTGCCCACATATCTACACCAGTGACACCATCAAAGGACCTAACCAGATCAGCCACACCATCACTGGTTCATTGACCTGCATGTCCATCAATATAATATATGCCATCATGTGCCAGCAATGCCCCTCTGCTATTTACATTGGCCAAACTGGACAGTCCCTATGTCAAAGGATAAATGGACACACATCAGATATTAGGAATGACAATATACAAAAACCTACAGGAGAACACTTCAATCTCCCTGGACACACAATAGCCGATTTAAAGGTAGCCATCCTGCAACAAAAAAAAAAACTTCAGGACCAGACTTCAAAGAGAAACTGCTGAGCTTCAGTTCATTTGCAAATTTGACACCATCAGCTCAGGATTAAACAAAGACTGTGAATGGCTAGCCAACTACAAAAGCAGTTTCTCCTCCCTTGGTGTTCACACCTCAACAGTTAGAGGGCCTCCTGCTCCCTGACTGAACTAACCTCATTATCCCTAGCCTGATTCTTGCTTGCATATTTATACCTACTTCTGGAAATTTCCAGTACATGCATCTGACGAAGTGGGTATTCACCCACAAAAGCTTATGCTCCAATATGTCTGTTAGTCTATAAGGTGTCACAGGACTCTTCGCCGCTTTTAAAGTCCTAAATAATATACCAGGCTACATGAGATACACTCCTGTGAAAACGATCTTGTTTCCAGTCCCTGGAATACTTTCCAAAATCAGTTTAGGACCCATATCTACAGAACTTGTATCCAAAAGCAGCCCACCAAAGCTCTGATTTGGTTATCAGGTATAATATTAGGTTTCAGAGTAACAGCCGTGTTAGTCTGTATTCGCAAAAAGAAAAGGAGTACTTGTGGCACCTGAGAGACTAACCAATTTATTTGAGCATAAGCTTTCGTGAACTACAGCTCACTTCATCGGATGCATAAGAACCTTTTGTAGTTCTCCCCTCACCCCACTCTCCTGCTGGTAATAGCTTATGTAAAGTTTACATAACCTTTTGTAGTGATAAACACCCATTTTTTCATGGTTTGTGTGTATAAAAACATCTTCTGTATTTTCCACAGTATGCATCCAATGAAATGAGCTGTAGCTCACGAAAGCTTATGCTCAAATAAATTGGTTAGTCTCTAAGGTGCCACAAGTACTCCTTTTCTTTTTACTTGAACCATGTAATCCTCTCCATCAGTGTTATCTTCAGTTAGGCAAAAAGATCAGTCTTCAAGAAAAATACATTTAGAAGTGTCTTGAGTTCTCATATCTGAGCTTGGCCAGGAGAACACACCAGTTAGATCTAAAATTGTGTCACGCAGTAGGATTCTCTCCACCAGCCCTTTCCTGTGTCACCTTTGTCATTGCTTCTGAACCCTTGCCTTAAGCTCACTATATGCACAGAAATAGTTTCTATTTATATAAAGGGCATCCTACCTTTCTGTTGGCAGGGGCACCCATGCCTCAGTTTCCCCTCACTGGTCCACAGACTCTGCTGGTAGAATGACTTAATCCTCTAGGGAAACAAATCTCTAGAGTATACAACAGGCCAAATAGAAATATCTTCTCACATTGGATCCATAAACAGTCCTTTGCTCTTTGATTACAGGGTTACCACTTTTCCAAAAGGCACTCCTGAGATGCAGTGGCCATTTACTTGAAATGTCCATTTCATTTTTCCCCTCATGGTTTTTTCAGCCAAGGTCAGTTAAACCAAAGGAAAGGCAAAACAACAGACTTTGCTGTATATCTTGACTCAGCAGTTCTTCCCCCACACTAGGATTGCAGTAGACCCTCCTGTAGGGCATTCAGACTTATGTTGCCTCCCAGAAAAGGAAACTGCTCACACCTGTTGTCTCTCCAAACTAGAAAGAGAAGGAACATGACAATTTATGTTCCTCCCTGAGCAAAAGCCAAAGCTGTTTAATTCTGTCTCACCTGCTTTCTGAGCCCAGATGTAAACTCTTTCTTTAATTAGCTAGCACAGCAGGCCCTCTATCTCGCTCTCTTTGTAGGGGGATTAACCACTTCCCTGCCTTATCCAGTATGGTGTATGATCACCCCCAACACATTCTCTTTCTCAATAAAATAAGATTGCAGCACAGTGACCACATTCTGAACATTGTCTTAAGTTTCCATTTGCTTTCATGCCTTTTAAACTGAGCATATTTTGATTTTAACCACAGAGACAGAAATAAGCCAATACAAGAACTCACATTTCAGAAGACATTCATCAGATAAAAAAGTGTTTCCTTCTTCTTGTATGTTTATAAGATTCTGTGGGGTCTTGGAGTGGTGCTCTGTTCTTAGAGACTTCGGTCTGTATCCACAAAGGGACTTAGGTGTTGTGATGATGACAGCTGGTGTAAATTGCCATAGCTCCATTAACTTCAGTTGATCTATGCTAATTTATAGCAGCTGAAGATTTTTCCAGGATCTGTCTTTGAAAGCAAAACCTGAGAACCTCACTGCTCTGGTTCAAAAGTATCCTTTATTCACACACCTCTACCCCAAATAAAGTAACAATACAATCTACCACTCGGATCTAGCACTAAGCCCATCTCTCATCTGCCAAAAACAAGAACTTGTAGAGAACTTCCCATCATCTGTAAAGCTATTTACGGTAAGCTAAAGGCTGTAGATCAATGTCAATATCAAACAGAATCCTTCTATGGGTAAGAAAATGGTGAACACACAAACAGTGCCTACTGCGATTGGAATTCAGAGCAGGTGAGATATAACAAATGGGAGCTTAAAAACCCCTCAAAAATGTAAAAAATTAAACCACTAATATTTCACATAGTGGAATTCATTTGTAAATACAAAGGGCATTTGCAAAACAATTTCAGAGGCTTCACAATTTCCTTAAATTTCTCTAACTAGTCATGGTGGATTAGAGTAGATAGTATAGAAAAAAAGAGGAGTTTATAAACCATGCTTTGACTAGAAAAAGCAAGAAGTGTTATTATTAATGGATGTTTTAGTGTCAAAACATTAGACAAATCACGCTATTTATTCCCCATCCGTCACAGCCTTTAAATGAGTACCTTCAAGACAAAATGTGTCATTAAACATTTAACACTATACTATATATCAAATTACCTCTGTAAAACAAGAGAACAATCTTATGCAAAGATGGATGGAGAAATTCTAGAGGAGGTTTTTGAAGATTATGAAAGACTGATAATTTCCTGCAATATCCGAAATGAACTCTGCTGAATTAAGTTAAACCTTATTGAATTAGTTTTAACATACTTGGAGTTTTTTGTACTAAACTTGCAATTATGTATGTGTTATTGTGGAAATGTACGTATTTCTACGGGAAGGATAAATAGGGGAACAGCAGGTTGTAACACCTCCACAGAAGCCAGTCTCTTTCCCCGAAAGGTATGCATATACTAGTTTAAACTGAGGGACCAGCATACAAGAAATGTTTTTTTGGACAAATAGCCTAGTTTTAAATTAGCTCATGGCCTTCCTTCTGAACCAGGAAACAGGCAGGATCCCTGTCCCCAGTCCTTAGGGTAGGGTTGGAGAGATTGAGCCTGCCAGAATCCGTGTTAGGGTTGGGGTTAATTCTGATAAGCTTATTAGCATGTGTGGAGATTCTTTTGTTGTTTTTAATGTGTTCTCTGTAATATTATTTTGTTTTTGTTTTTTACCTTAAGAATAGTAGGATTGCGTAGGAAGTGCTGCATGATAACTCAGAACTGTTGACTGTCACACTTAATCTGTCTCTCAAGAGAAAGCACAAAGGTGTCCTTGGACAACCTGTTTGTGCTGGAAAATACACAGTGAAGGCAGGAACCTGTGCATCCTGGGAACATCCCCATCACAATGAAGAGAGATGTGGGTCTCCTCCCAGAACGGGAATGGCTGGGGAGCTGGAAGCTGAGAATAAGTGCCCTTGCTGAATCACCAAAGGGAAATACAGGTGCAGTTGCCCTGAATTGTGACAATAACGATTTGTGGTTTTCCTTTTTCTATTGTTATATAAAGTCAACCTTGTGTTAGAAGCAGTGTACGTGAGCAATGCAGAACTGGAAAGAGAAAGGGTTTGAAACTGACTGAAGTATCAAGGGCAGGCACCAGCATTTGATTTTGGCTGAAGAAAACAATGTAAAATTTTTGTGTTAAAGGTGTATCAAAAGTGATTAACTTAACATAAATGGGCCATGTTCTCAGCTTCTGTATACCAGCCAAGGATCTGACTCCTATACTGGGAAATTTGGTATTGCAAATGTATGTATACTCTAATATTTATCATTTGTATTGTGATAGCATCTACTGGCCCCAAGCAGGGATCAGGGCCTCATTGAGCTAGGTGCTGTGCAAACAGAGAACAGAATGTCCCTGCTCCAAAACTCTTGCAATGTAAGTATAAGATGAGAGACATCAGGTAGATACAACAAACAGATGGGAGAGCACAAGGTAACAGTAGGAGGGTACTGGTCACTATGATAAGCCGTGGTCATAGCACGCCAACTGCCTAACCACTGTCCTCTGCCACCATAGCTTCCATTAAAACTTCCTACAGAATTATTGTGCTATGCTTACTATGGCATGGGGATGAAACGCTCCATGGCAGTGCCACAGCTCTGCTTTAGGTACTGTTCATGCTGTATCACTCTGTCACCGTTGGGTGAAACATGGCAACCGTTTAACTATGCACAGCAACACTACACGGCAGCTTAGGGAAAGATGTGAACTCTGTTGCAGCTGCAGGTGGAATTAAATAATACTTAGCACTTACATAAAGCTTTATATTTCCAATGTGCACTATAAATAAAAGGTTTTACTTTTGGATTTCAGATACAGTAAGCACAGTCCAGCTGCCCAGGTTAAGATATGTTTTGGATGCTGGCACCTTGTGTAGAACCCTGACTGCAACCCAGTGGGCATATACGTTGAAATGGGTAAGATCTTTAGCTGTTCCCCACTTCCTGCTGCAGTAGTGGCATTCAGATGTTTGTTCCTTTCCAATCTACCAAACAGTTTGTGTCAGTTTACATTTTTAAGGTTAGAAACCTACTATTCTTTAGGGAGAAAAAAAAAAACCCAAACTGGAGATTATCCATTCTGGATCCCAAAGCCAGCTCTGTTACCAAAAGCCCTCCTACTGTAACTCAGTGACTGAAGCTAATGAATTTATAGTGATGAAACTGAAGGCAGAATTTAGTCCTTCCTTTTATGGCCCGTGTAAAGATTCTAATATTATTAGAAATGACCGCAAATCAAAATCTTATGACTGAACAGAGTTCCATTCTGTTGGCAGTAGAAATAGAACCTCATTCCACATTGAAACTATGGGGCTGGCCCTTCCCTTTATAACGGATCAAAAAGAGGGCTTGATCCAAAGGCAATTGAAATCAATGGAAAGATTCCCAGGTCTGAAATCCATCTATCTGAACACTGCAGAACTTTCTGTGTTACCCAGGATTCTTTCAACCCAAAGCTCTTCGTAACTTTTACTCTATGCGAGGTGGTGTCAGGAAATAAATCAGGTGAGACACAGCCATCTGACCGATAGATGGCTGGCACAAACAGGACAACACAAGAGTGCTTTCACGTAAAGCTACACTTTACTTAGTCTCAAGCACTCACACACATCCACAAGGTTAGTAAAACACCACCAACCCTCAATAATTACCAAAGCTGAGTGCAGCGCTCGAGTGGCACAGCGGCAGCCTGTCTGCCGCTGGGGACTGCAAGATGTATCCAGAAGGAGAGTCCAGAAGAGTCCAACTACCGCAAACTTTCCCCCCTTATTTATACATTAGTAATAGAATGATGGCCCTGAAAGAAAACTTGTCAATCAAACAGTTTCAATGGTCAAGCAAGAGGTTCCTTCTGATTATTGATTAACCAGGTGTGGGTTTTTCCAGAGTTTGCAGCCTTGAGACCCTGTTAGACACATTCCTGAGGGCACATCCTGCTCTTCTAAGATTCATGTGTCAGCAACTTCAACACAATTCTTATCAGGAAGGACACAGGGTCAAGCTGCCCTTTCTGTGGCACCCAAAACTCCCTCCCCTCCTGCCTTGGTCAAGCTGAGGCTGCGACATGGACAATTGACAGTTTGCTGACTTGGCTGCTTTTAGTAATAAGCCATAGTGGTTTCAGGCACTTTACTGGTTTGCTGAAATCTCCCCGTACATCTGAAGAGAGAGTGAGGAAGAAAAGAAGGAAATATTTTGAAGTCATTACATTTTTAATTTTAAAATCTCAGACATATGTAACTTACCATGCTTAATGAGGTACTATTTTTGTTATAAGAAAAAAGAAAAGGAGTACTTGTGGCACCTTAGAGACTAACCAGTTTATTTGAGCATGAGCTTTCGTGAGCTACAGCTCACTTCATCGGATGCATAGCATATCGTGGAAACTGCAGAAGACATTATATACACACAGAGACCATGAAACAAAACTTCCTCCCAGTGGGGTGGGAGGAAGTTTTGTTTCATGGTCTCTGTGTGTATATAATGTCTTCTGCAGTTTCCACGATATGCTATGCATCCGATGAAGTGAGCTGTAGCTCACGAAAGCTTATGCTCAAATAAATGGGTTAGTCTCTAAGGTGCCACTAGTACTCCTTTTCTTTTTGTTATGAAACAATCTAGGTTGCGATTCTTTTAAGAAGATAAGGAGATGTTTTATAGATATGCTTTTAAGCAGGTTTTTTTAAATAGAAAACTGAATCACATTTTGGCTCATCTGATGAGTGACTGTCAGATTTGCTCTCTAGATAAGACACGAAGAAAGGCTAATAGCCATTTGCACATCTCCTATGATGTGATCTAAGTATTTTCATGCCCTTTTGAAGTCTATTCCTCTATGGTTACCTTAGAAAAGTTAGGATCAGTGGAAGAAATTAATAATACATTATAAGAAATATTGATGCTTGTTAAAAACAAATAGTGTTTCCCTATAGGGTAATATGAGATTTCATTTTTACTTTGAACATTTTGGAGAATATAAAAATATTGGATAAGAGAGAATGGAATAAAAGGGCTAGAAAGGAGTTTCATGTGTTCTCTCTCACTTTTATCATTTTCCACACCCGGAATTCATCAGAAGGTGTCTTAATCTTTGCAATCAATCGCTGTTCTAAATCCCTGCACGGAAGATTTGGACATGAGAAGGACTATTCCAGAGCTAATCTGATTCTTTTGTGGCAAATGCTGCCTCCATTTTCCTCTGCAGTTGTGGGGGGTCCCTAACTGCAAGGAAACTCTTCCTATTTTACTATAGAAGGGAGTTGGGGGTAGGGACCTGAAGACCCTTTCAGGGTATCCACACTATCTGTGCACTTTAGGCTGCACCCTTGGTGCAAAAGGCCAATACAGGAGATATACACCACATAACACCATAGACTTTGTGCTAGCCCCATGCCTAGGAGGTGGATTTCACCCACCAGAGCTGAATTCAGGGAGTTACCCATGCTCTGGGATTTGCAACATGGTTTTGGAGGACATGGCGAGGCTGGAAGCAGAGCTACTGAAGCTTTCTTTGCACAAATCTGCTTCTGAACATTTTGGTAGCTCTGCTCATAGCTTGGTTTGGGGTGGGTTCAGAGTTGTAGGTTTCTAGTTAGCCCAAGCATTCTAATGTAAACATATCATTAAATAATTAATGATCAAAGATAGTCAGGACATTGGTTATGTATCACATTTCAGAACCATTTGGGACCAAGACAGCACATACAGTAAAGATGTGTGAAATAACTGATATTTCAGTTTGCTGGCCATTCTTGGGGTGGGGGAATAATAATTTCAGGTAATTTTATAATGTATTTAAACATATCATACCAAAATAATAATTTGAGTAAAACAAAACATTTAGTTTGAGGGAAGTTTTTTATTTAAGAAAATAAGATTTAAGCGGAGTTTGAAATAAAAATTAATTTTGATTTTTCCCAGTTGAAGCAATTTGGTGAATTAGGTGTGGCTACATGAAATGTTCTTGTCAACTCAGATCTGCATTTTTGTTACAACAAGTTTCAGTTCTTAGGAACAAAGCCATTGTTCTTGAAAGGAGGACTTGGCAATAACATCCATGGCATCAGACCACTGATTTTTATTTTTATTTTACATAAGGTGTTTCTTTTGTGCTCACAGAGTTTTCATGAACCTTTATCAACATCACAGTTTGATTACTCAGAGCCATCTTAAGGCTCAGTGTTCCTAACATTGCTTTGTGTGTGTGTGTGTGTGTATGTATGTGTGTGTATGTATATCTCACCCCCTTGGTGCTCTAGAGGGGCACTGTCTTCTTTATTTCCTATTCTTTTACTATAGCTCTTATCTGCTGTTTTCATAGAATCATAGGGACTGGAAGGGACCTCAAGGGGTCATCTAGTCCAGTCCCTGCACTCATGGCAGGCCTAAGTATTACCTAGACCAGTGTTTCCCAAACTTGGGAGGCCGCTTGTTCAGGGAAAGCCCCTGATGGGCCGGGCCGGTTTGTTTACCTGCCACGTCCGCAGGTTTGGCCGATCACAGCTCCCACTAGCCGTAGTTTGCCACTCCAGGCCAATGGGGGCTGCGGGAAATGGTGCGGGACGAGGGACGTACCGGCTGCCGCTTCCCGCAGCCCCCATTGGCCTGGAGCGGTGAACCTTGGCCAGTGGGAGCCGAGATTGGCTGAACCTGCGGATGCGGCAGGTAAACAAACCGGCCCGGCCTGCCAGGGGCTTTCCCTGAACAAGCAGCATCCCAAGTTTGGGAAACACTGACCTAGACCATCCCTGACAGGTGTTTGTCTAACCGGCTCTTTAAAATCTCCAATGATGGAGATTCCACAACCTCCTTAGGTGATTTATTCCAGTGCTTAACCACCCTGAATGTTAGGAAGTTTTTCCTAATGTTCAACATAAACCTCCCTTGTTGCAATTTAAGCCCATTGTTTCTTGTCCTATCTCAGAGGTTAAGAAGAACAATTTTTCTCCCTCCTCCTTGTAACAACCTTTCATGTACTTGAAAACTGTTATCATGTCCCCCTCAGTCTTCTCTTCTCCAGACTAAACAAACCCAATTTTTTCAATCTTCCCGCATAGGTCATGTTTTCTAGACATTTAATCATTTTTGTTGCTCTTCTCTGGACTTTCTCCAATTTGTCCACATCTTCCTGAAATGTGGCAACCAGAACTAGACACAATACTTCAGCTGAGGCCTAATCAGCATGGAGTAGAGTGGAAAAATTACTTCTTGTGTCTTGCTTACAATACTCCTGCTAATACATCCCAGAATGATGTTTGGGTTTTTTTTGCAACAGTGTTACACTGTTGATTCATATTTAGCTTATGGTCCGCAATGACCTCCAGATCCCTTTCCGCCATACTCCTTCCTTGGCAGTCATTTCCCATTTTGTATGTGTGCAACTAATTGTTCCTTCCTAAGTGGAGTACTTCATATTTGTCAATATTTGATTTCATCTTATTTATTTCAGACCATTGCTCCAGTTTGTCCAGATCATTTGGAATTTTAATCCTATCCTCCAAAGCACTTGCAACCCCTCCGAACTTGGTATCATCTGCAAACTTTATAAGTGTACTCTTATGCCATTGTCTAAATCATTGATAGGCAATTTTAAGAGCTGATGAGTAGGTACAAAACTTCTGAGGTTCAAATTAGTTCTGTTAGGAAAGTTTCAGACTTAGAGTGAGGTGGGCCTGTCCTGCTTGGAAAAATGAAATACAGGTTATAAAAAATTAGGATCAGGAACTTTACCTTCCCACTTGTTGATAAAGCACCAAGTACACTGTTGGTGCCATAATAATGAATAGCTCAGCATGACTTCAGTTAACATTGTGCTAATACACAAACTATGCTGTGTATAACAACTGCACACACAACTATTTTGTGGGGATTTACGCAGGGCCAGAACCTCAGCTGGCATGCATGTGCATAGGTCTATTGACTTCAGTGGTGCTGATTGATATCAGCTGAAGAGCTGACCCAAATGTACTTTTAAATAAATCTTAAGGATAAAGGCACTGCTTGAAGAAAGGGATACAATTCTCAGCTGTGAGAGAAAAAAGGAACTTTGAGAAAATTGACGAAAGAGACTTGAGGACACCTGTTTTGCTTGTTAGTGAACTCTCTGTCGAGCTCCCTTTGAAGAACCTGAAGGTTTGCACAGACAGATGAAGGATAACTTATGAATCCTGTCTGTTGTTCACTACTTTTTCCTCTTCTAGAAGAACTAAGAGTTCTCAGATCAAAAGCTCTCAATCCATAACAAATGGAACAAACAACAAGCTTAGTGTATCTATCCAATTATTGACATACTAGCCACACTTAAGAGCAGTCCAATAACGTGAAAAATATAAAAAGGTTTTCACTGTGCTTTGGGTTTGGACTATTGAAAGCACGAGGGAACAGAGGACCTATTCCTGCAAACTGTCCCATGTAGATAGCCTACACCACCTGTTCAGAGCCCCATTGAGTCGATTGGGGCTCCATGCTGGTACATGGCTCTGCCAATGTTGAGAAGCTTACAGGATCAGGGCCTTAGCTAGCTGGTAGAATGTGCATTGTTGTTTGGATTGTACCTAGTCAACATAAAATATTTACAGAAATTAAAATCTTGGCTCAACTTATAGTTTAAGTAAGTTTTGAGCATTTAATGGCTAATTCCACAAAGCATCAATTGATAGGTAAAGAAAATAAGCTCTCACTAATGATTGCCAGGATTTTAAAATTGAGCAAAATTTGACTCCTCCTGAATCTGTGTTGAATTCATCTAAGAGATGTGCCAAAATTTCAGATAAGCAATTGTCTGTCCACTCTGATACAGGATTCTCATTCTATTCATGTAGTTATCAAGTTGTGTTATACATGTTTATATCCTCCATATTACATTGCTCTAATTAGCACATACATGTGACAGAATGTGCAATAGAGTATTTGGCCTTAATATAAGCTGCATTGCCAAAGTATGTGTGTAATTCACCTATTTATTCTGGAAGATTAGCTAGTGCAAACAGTGAAGTAGGGTATCAGTGATGTTCACAAAGTACCTGATACTGTTCAATGACTTTTCAAGTTATTTCCTCAAAATGTAGTTTGCTTCCATTTACCAAGTTTCTTCACAAATTACCCCCTGGTCTGTCTAGGTGATGAGTTAATCAGGTTATAAAGCCTGGATATTTATTACTCAGAAGCATATAATACATTAAATGACATTGTATTTGATTAGATCAGTACTTCTGTGACAAAGTACTGTACTTGGTGCCAGTTAACAGCACAGCCAAATGAACCATCTCTCTGTGCTTCCTTGTTGTCGCTAAAGAAATTTGTCTGATACTAAAAACCCCCAACACCCAGATATCTTAAGTCTTTTAATGCATTCTTTTACAAACAGCAACAAGACTAATATTTACTTGTGCCCACTAAACTGCATTGATTACTGAAGCTAAATCTTTTGTGGGTCCTTGTAGCAAGCTTTTAAAAATAAAATTTCCCAATGTTTAGAACATAGGTTATGAGTTTTACATCTTCTGACATCCATACATCTTGACAGTTTTATTTTAAATGGGCTCATCCATTTGCTTGTTCTCAATGTAATTCAAGTGCACTGTGAGAGAATTTTTTATGCTAACAGCAAGTGAAGGATCAACATCATGGCACTTTCTGTTAGCATTAGAAAATCCTGACTCACCATTCCAATGAGTTAAGACGTGCTTATTCTTCTAGAATGTGGATTTAGATCATATTACAAAACTGCTGAGATCCAAGCAACAAACAAATGGAAGCAACAAAACCCCAAGAAAAACGAACCAAAAGACAAAAAAAGAATGGTGTTTAGAATTTTCAAAATAGGGATAGTGCTTTGGGACTTATGGGAATAATCAGCATTTATGGTTAAGATTTTCAAATGAGCTAAAGAAATTAGTTGCCCAACTCTCACTAACCTCCTTTGAAAACCCCAGACTCCATATTTGATCTAGTTTTAATGTAGGTACACTAACAATTTCAAATACAAAATACAAACACTGGGCCATATTCTCCATCATAACTCTAATAGAATGGCATCAGCTGAGAATTTGGCCCTGTGTGAGAGAGAAAACTCATCAAATTACAAAAGAAAAGAAAAGCAAGCCCTCTCCAAGTTAAACCCAATACTTGAAAAAAGCCACACATAGATGAGCCCTATAACAAGATCAGAAGGTAAACAAAAATCAGTCTCTGTGGGCCAAAGGGTCAGAAAGTAAATTCCAGAGTTAAGAATGCTGTGGGTAGAAAGGTCTGAATCAGTTACCTGTTGTATGCATCTGAGATCTATTAGCATGTCCTAGCTAATCTCAGGCTATGGCTACATTACAGATCTTACAGTGACTCAGCTGCGCCACTGTAAGCTCTGTAGTAGACACACTACTAAGGTGATGGGAGAGACCTTTTCCATTGGCTTAATTACTCCAGGCCCTGTGAGTGGCAACAGCTGTCTGCAGGAGAAGCTCTCCCGCTGAAATAGTGCTGTCCACACCGGTGCTTAGGTTGGTATAATTTATGTCGCTAAGTATGGTGGCTTAGTCACACCCTTGAGCAACATAATTTATATCGACTTAAGCTGTAGTGTGTACATAGCCTGAGTTGCTGGGGCAAAGCATATAGAGGAAGGCAGACTCTGAGATCCCCAACTGGAGTTTAGCGTGAATGAACTGAAAGCCAGATTCAGGTAAAATTATACTCCATTTGTTATCTCTGTTAACTAAACAGGCAGCTGTATTCTGTACAAGCTGATATCTCCAAGCAAGGGGGATTATAACAATACAGTCTGAGGATACAAAGACATGATTGTACTGGTATAAAAGTGTACATTTTATAGAAATGATTTCTGATGCTTAAAAAACTATGTTGAGCAGCACTGTTCCCAGGACAGATGCACTATTTACCTTTCTCCACTGTGAAAACTTTTATTCCTACCTTTTGTTTCCTATCTTTTAATCAGTTACGGATCCATGAGAGAACCTTCCCTCTTATCCCATGAATGCTTACTTGGCTTAAGAGCCTTTGGTGTGGGACTTTGTCAATAGCTTTCTGAAAGTCCAAGTCCACCATATCCGCTACATCACACTTGTCCACATTTGTTGACACCCTCAAAGAATTCTAACAAGCTGGTGAGGCATGATTTCCCTTTACAAAAGCTGTGTTGACTCTTGATGAACAAATGTGTGTGTGAATTCTGTTCTTCACTATAGTTTCAACCCATATGCCTTTAACTAAATTTAGGTTTACTGGCCTGTAATTGCCAGGATCACTTCTGGAGCCTATTTAAAAACAATAACAACACAAACAAACAAACAAAAACCCATTAGCTATGCTCCAATCATCTGGTGCAGAGGCTGACTTAAGCAATAGGTTAGATACCACAATTAATAGTACTGTAGTTTCTTATGCATATGAGTGCCTTCAGAACTTTTGGGCAAATTCTATCTAATCCTAAGGAGTTATTATTGTTTAAACTGTCAATTTGTTCCAAAATCTTCTCTACTGAGACCTATTACTGCCTGCCTGATAACATCTGCAGCTAGGGAAGAGCAAACACTTGTATAATTTATGCCAACTCTGTCCACATATCTATTCAAGGGACGCCACCATAGGACCTAATCATATCAGCCTCTGTGAGCCATCAGGGGCTCATTCACCTGCACATCTACCAGTGTGATATATGCCATCATGTGCCAGCAATGCCCCTCTGCCATGTACATTGGCCAAACTGGACAGTCTGTATGCAAAAGAATAAATGGACACAAATCTGACATCAGGAATTACAACATCCAAAAAACAATAGGAGAACTCTTCAACCTCCCTGGTCACTCAATAACAGACTTAAAAATCTGCAATTCTTCAACAAAAAAACCTTCAAAAACAAACTCCAACGTGAAAGTGCAGATCTGGAATTAATTTGCAAACTGGACACCATCAAATTAGGCCTGAATAAAGACCGGGAGTGGATGAGTCATTACAAAACCTAATTTTACCATATTAATTTCCCCCTGCTGTTACTCACACCTTCTTGTCAACTGTTTGAAATGGGCCACCCTCATTACCACTACAAAAGTGATTTTTCCTCCCATGGTATTCTACTGTTAATTGAATAGTCTCGTTAGACTGACCCCCCACTTGATAAGGCAACTCCCATCTTTTCATGTGCTATGTATATATATACCTGCTACTGTATTTTCCATTCCATGCATCTGATGGAAGTGGGTTCTAGCCCATGAAAGCTTACGCCCAAATAGATTTGTTAGTCTCTAAGGTTCCACAAGCACTCCTCGTTGTTTTTGCTGATACAGACTAACACGGCCACCATTCTGAAACCTGGCATTTCTTGTTAACAAGAAACTAACATTTTAATGTTTTACAATGTGCTGAAAAAAAGAACAACAACATGATTTGTTGGAACTGTTGGGTAGCTGGATCAGCTGTAATTTTCACTATTTGAGAAAATAATGCAACAAAAAGGTGAGACATAGGAAATAATGCTGGGAAAATGAAAGCAGGGTGAAAAAAAGCAGAAAGAGTTGGCACCGGAACTTGATTTCCAAACCTTCAGTTTCCCATTTATCTTAAAAAGAGTAATTTGGCATTTACCTGTGATGGATCATGACATTGATCTAGTGCCTGGATGCTATTGTTTAGCCCAAGATTTGAAATTTTTCTCCAGTTAGGACTGCTACAATGCAACTTTATTTATCATCCTTCACAGAAACTATTTCAAAGTGCTTTAGAGTGTTAAATTCGGTTGCTGAATTAAATAGAAGAGGGAAAGGAACATTTAGCAGGAAAGACAGCAAAGAAAAAAATATATTTTGGGTGAAATTTAAGAAGAAATGGAGTCACTGAGATAGAGAAATACAGGAAAAGTTATGAAATAAGCAGGAGCTGCAAAAAGAAAAGACTTGTACTAATGGTAGTAATCTAGAGAGAGAGAGAGAAGGGTACAAATAGGAGGAAACAAAGGAGAAAGGGAAAGAGCTGTAGAAAAAGAACTATATAAATAAGGAGAGCAACAATGGCCAGTTGTAACTACAGAAGTATTACCTATGGAGATAGATTCATATTCAGAGTACAGGTATTTGACAAAGATACTTGATAGACTATCTGTCACATATTTCTGCAGTATAACCTACAGATATCCTCACTACAGATAGCATAAACCCTGCATAATCATACAATATTTGGTAGGTTAGCATTGCTAACCTAATTTAAGGGTGAGTATGCCCTGAGAAAAGCTAAGTGGATAATGAAAGCAGGTGAAAACAATTCAGCTATATTTTGGGTTTGGTGTAAAACACACCAAGCCAAAACTTGCCAGCCTTCAAAAGAAATAAGAAAGGGGATTGCCTAGTGTTTTTCTCCAAACCTCTACAGGGCCAAGAGGATGCTGTGGATCTCCTTCCCTTCCTACTCTGATGAAGTTTTCATAATAAAGCTGGTGGGGGGGGGGACGACAATTTTTTTTAAAATATACAAACCTGAAACTCAACAAGTTAGAAATCCTGTTAACCACAGCAGCCAAAAGTGTTGACTGAACCGTGTGTCAACTGAAACCACATGATGGAGTTGACATCAGAGATCTTGGAGTTACCATGGATAGTTTTCTGAAAACATCTGCTCAATATGCAGTAGCAAAAAAAGCTAACAGAATGTTAGGAACCATTAGGAAAGGGCTAGTTAATAAGACAAAATATTTTGCTATATACTAGATACTATATAAATCCATGGTACACCCACACCTTTCATTCTGCATGCAGTTCTGGTCACCCTGTCTCAAAAAAGTTAGAATTTGAAAAAGTACAGAGAGGGCCACAGAAATATTTGGGGGTATGGAACATCTCCCATATAAGGAGACATTAAAAAGACTGGGACTGTTCAGCTTAGTGAAGGAATGACTAAACTGGGATATGAAAGAAGTCTATAAAATCATGAATTATGTGGAGCAAGCAAATAAGGAAGCGTTATTTAACACTTCATCTAACACAAGATCCAGGGTTCAGACAATGACATTAATAGGCAGCAAATTTAAAACAAACATAAGGAAGTACTTCCTACAATGCACTGTCAACCTGTGGAACTCATTGCCAGGGGATGCTGTGAAACTCAAAAATATAACGATGTTAAAAAAGAATTAGATAAGTTCATGGAGGATAGGTCCATCAATGGCTATTAGCCAAGATGGGCAGAGACGCAGCTGCATGCTCTGGGTATCCATAAACCTCTGACTGTCAAAAGCTGGGACTGGATGACTGGAGATGGATTGCTTGATAATTGTTTTGTTCTGTTCATTCTCTCTGAAGTATCTGGCACCAGATACTGTCAGAAGACAGGATACTGGGCTAGATAGACCATTAGTCTGTCCCAGTATGGCCATTCTTACATTCTTAGCTCTTCTCACAATAGGGCCCACTTGGATTTCACATCACAGTTATGAAGTCAGCTTGTGTTACATCATCATCCTTCTGCATGGTCACTGGTCATTCAATTTACACCACCTTAGTTCATTGATCTTTTTAGAGTACTCTTGTCAAGGTTCCTTCCCCACTCTGAACTCTAGGGTACAGATGTGGGGACCTGCATGAATACCCCCTAAGCTTACTTTTATCAGCTTAAGTTAAAACTTCCCCAAGGTACAAACTATTTTACCCTTTGCCCTTGGACTTCCACTGCCACCACCAAACGTCTGACCAGGTTTATTTTATTAGGAAAGAGCCCGTTTGGAAACGTCTTTCCCCCCAAAATCCTCCCAACCCTTGCACCCCACTTCCTGGGGAAGGTTTGATAAAAATCCTCACTAATTTGCATAGGTGACCACAGACCCAAACTCTTGGATCTTAAGAACAATAAAAAAAAGCTTTCAGTTGTTGAAAAGAAGAATTTTAATTATAGAAAAAGTAAAAGAATCACCTCTGTAAAATCAGGATGGTAAATACCTTACAGGGTAATTAGTTTCAAAACATAGAGACTCCCTCTAGGCAAAACCTTCAGTTACAACAGGCACACAGACAGGAATATCCATTCTATTCAGCACAGCTTATTTTCTCAGCCATTTAAAGAAATAATAATCTAACGCATATCTAGCTTGATTACTTACTAAGTTCTAAGACTCCATTCCTGTTCTGTCCCCGGCAAAAGCATCACACAGACAGACAGAGAGAGATTTGTTTTCTCCCTCCCCCCAGCTTTTGAAAGTATCTTGTCTCCTCATTGGTCATTTTGGTCAGGTGCCAGCGAGGTTACCTTTAGCTTCTTAACCCTTTACAGGTGAGAGGATTTTTCCTCTGGCCAGGAGGGATTTTAGAGGTGTTTACCCATCCCTTTATATTTATGACACGCCCCCCAAATCACAGCTAGGGTGAAACGCTAGGATTTCTTCCTGGAGCTCTAGGAAAAAACAGAGTTAATAAGATACATGCACCTCTAAATATACTACCAAGTATATAAAGATTAACAATATTTTCCACATCTCAAGGATGATTTTAACCAGTTGATTCTGGGAAACTTTCATGGGAGAGTGCATCAGCCACTTTGTTAGAAGCTCCTGAGATGTGTTGGATGTCGAAATCAAAATCTTGGAGAGCTAAACTCCACCGAAGAAGTTTTTTGTTATTTCCTGTGGCGCTATGAAGCCACCATAGCACAGCATGGTCAGTTTGCAGGTGGAAACGCCGTCCCCAAACATATGGGCGTAGCTTTTCCAGAGCGTAGACAATGGCGTAACATTCTTTTTCACTGACTGACCAGTTGCTTTCCCTCTCAGACAGTTTTTTGCTGAGAAACACTACAGGTTGGAATTCTTGATCCGGTCCTTTCTGCATTAAAACTGCTTCCACACCACGCTCAGATGCACCTGTGGTTACTAGGAACGGTCTGTCAAAGTCTGGGGCCCTTAGTACAGGGTCAGACATGAGTGTCATTTTAAGCTGGTTAAAGGCCTTCTGACACTTTTCGGTCCACTGAATGGCATTTGGCTGTTTCTTTTTGGTTAGGTCTGTCAGTGGGGCGGCGATTTGGCTGTATTGCGGTACAAATCGTCTGTAATAACCGGCCAAGCCTAAGAAGGATTGAACCTGTTTCTTTGACTTTGGGACAGACCACTTGTGGATAGCATCCACTTTGGCCTGTAGGGGGGTTGACAGTTCCTTGACCCACCTGGTGTCCAAGGTAAGTCACTCTGTTTAGGCCTATTTGACACTTCTTAGCCTTAACAGTTAGTCCTGCCACCCTTATGCGCTCGAAGACTTTTTGTAGATTTCCAGGTGTTCTGCCCAGGATTTTAAAGGTCTTTACCCTTCCCTTTATATTTATGACAACTCTTTCCCACCTTTGAAAAGAAACCTAAGAGGAAAATGTACATAATTCAGGAATCATTCAGCCTGCATTTTTGCAGAATCTGAAACCCTGACATTTGGTATATATAATGAATGACATTGGGTATTTTTTCATTGTGGTGACAAGGAGAATTACTAGCTGAGCTGTGAAAGCAATTAAACATGACTCACTTCTATGTAAATAAGAAAGACATCTAAAGAAGATGTGTTTTGTGTGTGAGGAAGTGCCATCTCCTTAGGAGAAACAGGGAAGACAAGGGGGGTAGGGACCATATCAGGTGTTAAGAATATTTATCAGCCTGAAAAGATTAGATGAGCACCCTGCAGCAATGTGACATTAGATGGTTACCTTAGGCATGTAGCTTCTTCTTTAGCTTAAATTTGAAGGGCCATCTGATTTAGCTACAACTAATCAGGAGAAAGATCTTGGAGTCATCGTGGATAGTTCTCTGGAGACATCCACACAGTCTGCAGCGGCAGTCAAAAAAGCAAACGGGATGTTAGGAATCATTAAAAAAGGTATAGAGAATAAGATGGAGAATATTTTATTGCCCTTATATAAATCCATGGTACGCTCACATCTTGAATACTGCATACAGATGTGGTCCCCTCATCTCAAAAAAGATATACTGGCATTAGAAAAGGTTCGGAAAAGGGCAACTAAAATGATTAGGGGGTTGGAACGTGTCCCATATGAGGAAAGATTAAAGAGGCTAGGACTTTTCAGCTTGGAAAAGAGGAGACTAAGGGGGGATATGATTGAGGTATATAAAATCATGAGTGGTGTGGAGAAAGTGAAAAAGGAAAAGTTATTTATCTGTTCCCATAATATAAGAACTAGAGGCCACCAAATGAAATTAATGGGTAGCAGGTTTAAAACAAATAAAAGGAAGTTCTTCTTCACTCAGTGCACAGTCAACCTGTGGAACTCCTTGCCTGGGGAGGTTGTGAAGGCTAGGACTATAGCAGGGTTTAAGAGAGAACTGGATAAATTCATGGAGATTAAGTCCATAAATGGCTATTAGCCAGGATGGGCAAGGGATGGTGTCCCTAGCCTCTGTTTGTCAGAGAGTTGAGATGGGTTGCAGGAGAGAGATCACTTGATCATTATCTGTTAGGTTCACTCTCTCTGGGGCCACTGGCATTAGACAGGATACTGGGCTGGATGGACCTTTGGTCTGACCCGGTATGGCCATTCTTACGTTCTTAGAAGGTCATGCTTAAACAGAGTTAAGGAGAATGGGAAGAGATTTTTTTTATGGCTCCAGATCCCGTTCCCTCTGCTAAAGAGCAGAGAGACAGTTCCCCAATCTCCTTGGCTGATGTCACAAGAGCTCTCCTTCTCATTTCAACCACTGCTTAGACAGTTCCTATATGAGGAGAGAGATACACTGAAAAAGTTCATTGGCAATCAGATATAGTAATCTGCAGGGACAGGATTGAGTTCAAACCTTTCTGAGGGTTAGGGAAATTAGATAGAAAACAACCTCAGGTTTTCAAAAGGTGAATGCAAAATAATAATGCCTGTTCAATTTCCTTTCATATGAGGTTCCTGTAATAAACTGTAGATACTTTGGGGACATCAGGTACTTCCTCTGGTTCCAGTTTACCAGCTAGAGGTAGTTTATACAATACTAGTTCATTGTCCTCGACCTCCTGTATTTGGTACTCTGAGATTTTACATAGGAAATAGCAAAGTGGGTCAAAGTAAATGCAGTTCATGCTGCAACATCTCTGTGATGGTTTCCATTATTGATCTCTTCTCCACTCACTGAGTAAGCTCCATTTATGCCATTTTTCCTTTTTGTTTGTTTGACTTTCCTAGTGGATATTTAGCTTCAAAGTAGGTCTTGTGAGAGAAAAGAACATGCATACTCCACTTTCAGAACAGCAGGCACACAAAAGAAGGTAGAAAATGTGTTAACAATAACAGCATACTAATTGATTATTTGCTTCCTATTTTAAAAAAATCCTCTGCACCTGCCATAGTCCAGTATGTAGGAATCCCCGTGGTCTCTATGGGAATCTCGTGTGATTTGTTGTCAGGCATGCACCTTAAATTGCAAGAAATTGTTTGATGTAGAGGTATTGCACAAAAGCACTCCTCTCCCTACTGATTAATAGACAAAGCTGAAGAGACCCAGTCAATAGCACTGTTTTGTGGCAGTGTTTTGTTTTGTTTTTTAAGTGTTCAACTAAACATCCATGTAGTTAGTAGTTGCATTTGATCTTTGGGGCTGGGGCTCTCGGTGTATTCTGTTTGTACCTAGCACAATGGTATCCTGGGCCATACACAGCCTCCTAAGCGCTTCAGTAATACAAATAAATAATAAAAAAGTCTAAAGTGTACAATAAAAAAGGGTTGCTCTCAAACTGAAGGTAAGACTCTCATAATGGGGGTGCTAGGCAGCCAAGGACAAACACATCCATGTGAGGAATGTGCTTAAAGAACCAGTTTCTTTTTTTTTTTTTTTTACATTTCCCTGTGCATTGTCCACCTAGGGATATTGTGCTCTTTCTGGAAGGATAGTGTCCTTTGTTTCCAGGTAGTTCCCACTTTGGTATTCAGCAGCTGTTGAGTAGTGCAGTAAAATGCTTTATATTTTCCTGAGTCAATGAGCCATAACACTGGCAAACTGCCACCTACTCCCCATTCCTGAAACCTCCTATTAAAACATATTAAAACAACATCCTGGGAAGACAAAAGGCTGCAGCTTTGTTTTACAACATATTAAAAACACTCTTCACAATAAAGCTGTTAATAGAAAGAATGAAGACATCCTATAATTGACACATTTATTTATGGTTGTAGATGAGTCTCCACTGACCTCATCATTACTAGTGTCGTTACTGGGCCCAGCGCAGCCCTTCACTAGGCAGCAGTGAATTCCATTGTCATTGGTGGGAACTGGACATGCTCACACCACGGCTGAATTTCACCCATTTTCTCAGGGCTTGTCCACATGGGGAAATTGTCTGGCATAGTTACTGTGCTATTGCTAGTCTCCATATCACTTGCCGTTTACTTTATAAGTTCTCCAATCACTTTCCTCTAACCTAAATATCTAACTGGCCTTTTTAGAAGTGTCCAACAAGTGAACACAAGCTGGGCCCAAGGGTATAATAATGTGGGCGGTAATAAATTTGCCCACATTATTATACCCTTGGGCTGAACTAGAATTCCTTCCAGCAACTATTAAATAATCAGAAGAAAATAAAAAAACACCAATACTTCTGATAACTTAGTAGCCTAAGCTGCAAAGTTAAACCTTCAAAAGTCAGGAAAACAGAATTAAAGTTGCCTAGCTACTGGGGCAATTTTAAATTTGTCTCCCCTGGCACATATGCACAATGAGAGACTTGCTCTATATCACATAGGAAGTCTGTTGGAGAACCAAGGATGGACATAGGATTGCTGGGTTCTAAATCCAATGCCTTAAATGTAAAAGAATATTATTGCAAGCCTCTGCCTTGTTCCCTGTCTACCCTGTACATTAAATGAAGCAGGGGTCCTCTAAAGCAAGTAGAATGTGATGATACCATTATTAAAAGACTGTATCAAGGTACGCATGCAAGAGGGCCAAATAAAGGTGTCATGGACAATTTTGAGAGCTTGACTTTGGACCTTAATATTCTTTTAACCAAGTTTCTTTGTATATGATTTCTTAGGTTGCTTTAAAAAACAATTTTAAAAAATCCATCAGATGGAAGCACAATGATTCCCAGCATAGGATATCCACAGTGTTGATACTCAAGTTTTTTAGATCCTCAGCACAGATTTCTAATCACTTGAGCTAAACAAGTAACTGGTTACAGTAGTAGAGTGTTATCCTTTATGTGCACCAGCTAATTCCTGGGGAGTATGACACATACTTTGTCACCTATTTATTAGACAGCAGATTAATATTGGGAATCAAGATTTTTTGGTTGTTTTGCTAGCTCTGAAGGAAAGTATGGTCCAATAGTTATAGATCACACCACCTAGCATGTCTGGCACTCTCAGCCATGCTGAAAAACAGAAATGGAAATATTTGCCAGATTAGAGAGGTAATTTATAATTCCAGAGGTGGCCTTGTGAACCCTCCGAGTAATCTCATTTGTAAAATGAGTGAAGGGGACTGGCCTACCTTCTAAATCAGGGTGTAAGGCCTTACTCAGTAATAAAGGCTATGAAATGTGCATATGTAAAACCAGTCAGCACAAGTGCTGAAGTTAGAACTCTCAGGCTATGGCTACGCTACAGACCTTGCAGTGGCAGAGGTGCACAAATGCGGCTGCGATGCTATAGTACTGCTAGTGTAGCTGCTCTAAGCCGATGGGAGAGAGCTCTCCCATCAACTTCATTACTCCAGCCCCAGCAAGCGGCGGTAGCTATGTCTGTGGGAGAAGCTCTCTGGCCCACATAGCGCTGTCCGCACTGGCATTTAGGTCAGTGTAACTTATGTCACTCATGGGGTGGTTTATTCACACCGAAGAGCAACATAACTTATAATGACCTAAGCTGTAGTGTGTACGTAGCATGAGTATAGGAACCTGGAGACTGAGGCTACTTTCCTTATGCCACAGGAAAAACAGGCTGGCAGCTGATACTGTGATGTTCTCCTCCCCCCACTTCATCTAGAGCACTGTTTCTCAGCCTTTTTGGTACCAAGCACTGGTTTACTGCTTTCCTAAACTGTGTCAGGGAGATCTCAGGGACCAACTCCCATTCACAGACTCATCTGTGAGAAACACTGATGTAGAGCTCTAACTCTGTGCTTACTATGGAGGAGGTTTAGTGAGGGTTGGGAGCTTGCTCTGTGCAGCTAACACATAGAGGGCTCAATGGGTTTGGAGCATGCTCAGTACAGTTAATCCACAGGGAGCTCTATGAAGCTAGGAGTATGCTTTATACAAATTCAAAGTTGTATTCCAAAGCTCCGATGTACTAAAGTTCTTCAGAAAAAGAGTTGACAATTTTTTATCATTGGGAAAGTAACTTATTTTTCCCTAACCTCATTTTCAGAAACTGTCCAAAAAGCAATTCAGACAAACCCGACAAGGAGAATTTCAGCCCTCAAAAATGGAAGCTTTGTAAAGTTATTAGCAACAGAAAATTAGGATTATAACGGAAAGTGTTCGGCAACCTTAAGTATAGGTGTTGGGATATGTAAGGGTTAAGTAAAGACCTGGCAAACTGCTGGTGTGCTGATGTGGTATTAGGGAGTAGAAGCATGGGCCATTTCTGCGCTTGATAAATAAAGTGCCATCCCTCTCCCTTCCCTTCTCCTTGTTAAGGATTGCTAAACGTTGCAGCTGCATAAGGAATGAGGCGATCTAAAAGATACACTTTGTGTAGAACAGTGTTATCTCTCTGTTCCTTCCTTTCCCAGCTACATAAATGAGCTTGGGGTCATGGCCCCTTCCTCCTTTCCCTGCAAACTGTTAATTAAGGGAATTTATGGCTGCAATTATTGTAAATAAATGTATCTTCAAAGTAAAAATTGTCTGTAAAATATGCTAATTCTAGAAACAGCAATCGGGGTGGGAATAATTATATTCAGTATATAGCTATTAATATTCATTGTATGGGCGTTCATATTACTCAATAAGGGTTTTGGGGCTGTTGTAGTAAATGTAGGTATTTACATACTAACTTAAATAACAAAAAAGTGGGCTGTAACTAAGTCAGTGCTTACTCGACAATTAGGTCGAGGGGAACAAGCACCACAATAAAGAAGCCCATCTACACAATCCGCCTCTGGGTCAGCCTGCTCATTCTCTAACAATAGGCATCGCTATGTCCTCTCCCTCCAGTATGAGTATGGGCCACATTCTTTAGTCATGTTGAATGTAGTTCAGTACAGGACCAGTGGAAGAATGGTGGGGAAAGGTAGTAAGTAGCTAGGGCAGTCAGCCTTACTAAAGACTGCTTTAACTAACACCAGACTGCTCATATTGAGCCAAGGGCCCTTGCAGGAAGTCAGAGACCAACCAGGATCAGCATGACTAGGCCATGAACTTTTTCATAGCTATTTCTTCTATGTCCTCATTTACACTTTTTCACAGCTATGTCCTTATTTAATAATCATAAAAATTAGCTTTTATAGACCAGTTTTTCTTCTTTGGACTTGAATTTTCAAATATTAATGTACTGTGAAGTCATCCTTGTGAAAGAAAAAAATAGAAAATAAGATGCAGTGATTGGTACATTGAAAAGTTAACTCATCTGGAAAACTGAAAAGGTTAGGTGCGACATGAAAAAAAAACAAAGCAACCAAAACCGTTCTCAGACCAGGCTTGTATCGGAAAGCCTCAAAGAGACATGTCAGAATTTTAAATATTTAGCAATTTAGGACCTAACCTCACTTGTGAAATTTTTAAAGAAAACTGCAGCAAATTGCTACTTAATCAGATGTTTAACAGTTTAAGTGTCATGAAGCTATTAGAATATCCAATATCGTTTTCTCATCATAGTGCCACGTCAGTTAATAGGTTTGTTTTTGCTCTGTTTCACCAACAATGTATTCTGTTTTCATGGCCTCTCTAAAGGTTCATGAATTCAAGGGCTTATATGATCTTTGAAACTCCCAAAATATGTATTTATTTTTCCGAATACACCACTGTTTATGCTGCTGGAGATTAGAGACCACGTCTGAACTTTCCCATAATGAACAATCCCTTTAGCCTTGTAGCTCAATATCACAGGATCTGAAGAAAAAATTACTGCCTGATGAAATTTAGCAACATGATTTTTACATAAAACTTTCTCACAAACTGTACATTCTGACTTTCTTCTGCTGATATTGATTCAAATACATTAGTTAGCCTTATATGGACCTGAGACTTTTGGACAGCTGCAAAAAAACCCAACAACAGGAAGTACTATTTATGCCTTTGACCTTACAATAAAGCCACTAGAATATTGACTAGTCTGGGTTGGCTACGCAATGGTAAGTTGCATTTATTTTGAAATATCAGGACAATGCATTTGATTTTGTACCATGTTATTGCTGCATGCTGTTATGCAATTTATATGAGGAGAACCCCCACCATATCACCTGCAAAAAAAAAAAAGTTATAAACCACCAATATTTTGCATCTATATAAACCCATGCTGGAAGATTTCAGCCACTTTGCAAACTACTGTATATATCTATTTCTAAAGTATGTTAAAGTAGACACACACACCCTACAGTGGGTGAAAAATTGAAACTATTTTTGCAAAAAAAAAATGTTTGAAAAAAAGGATAGCAATTTCCCCCTCCCCCAATTTCCTCTATGCACATGATTTTCATTACGGAGATTTTTTTTTAATAGGCCTTTTTCCGCTTAAAAGAGCTTTCCTTTAAAAAACAAAAAAACCTGGCTCTGCTACTTACATACAGTAGCGCTGAAATGCTGTCATTACTGGGGTGTACTTGATCAGCTAGGTCACTTCATGTTTACAAAACAGTACGCAAAGAGGGTATATTGGTATAGAAGGGTACAACTTGCTCAGGAAGGACAGGCAGGGAAAAAAGAGAGGAGGTGTTGCCTTATATAATAAAAGTGTATACACTTGGTCTGAGGTTGAGATAGAAATAAGAGACAGACTTTTTGAAAGTCTCTGGGTAAGGATAAAAGGGGTAAAAAACAAGGGTGATGTCATGCTAAGGGCTTACTACAGACCACCAAACCAGGAAGAAGAGATGGATGAGGCTTTTTTTAAACAACTAATAAAATCATCCAAAGCACAGGACTTGGTGGTGATGGGGGACTTCAACTACCCAGACATCTGTTGGGAAAATAACACAGCAGGGCACATATTATCCAATAAGTTCTTGGAATGTATTGGAGACAAATTTTATTTCAGAAAGTGGAGAAAGCTACTAGGGGGAGGCTGTTCTAGATTTGATTTTGACAAATAGGGAGGAACTGGTTGAGAATTTGCAAGTGGAAGGCAGCTTGGGTTAAAGTGATCATGAAATGGTAGAGTTCGTGATTCTAAGAAATGGTAGGAGGGAGAATAGCAAAACAAAGACAATGGATTTCAAGAAGGCAGACTTTAGTAAACTCAGGGAGTTGGTAGGTAAAATCCCATGGGAAGCAAGTCCAAGAGGAAAAACAATTGAAGACAGTTGGCAGTTTTTCAAAGAGCCATTATTAAGGTCACAAGAGCAAAAGAGTCCTACAAAAAGTGGAAACTAGGTCAAATTACAAAGGATGAATATAAAAAAATAACACAAGTATGTAGGGACAAAATTAGAAAACCCAAGGTACAAAACGAGATCAAACTAGCTAGGGACATAAAAGGTAACAAGAAACATTCTACAAATACATTAGAAGCAAGAGGACCACCAAGGTCAGAGTAGGCCAGTTACTCAATGAGGGGGGAAGACAATACAAAAATGTGGAAATGGCAGAGGTGCTTAATGACTTCTTTGTTTCAGTTTTCACCAAGAAGGTTGGTGGCGATTGGATGTCTAATATAGTGAATACCAGTGAAAATGAGGTAGGATCAGACTCTAAAATGGGGAAACAAGTCAAAAATTCCTTAGTCAAATTAGATGTCTTCAAATAACCAGGGGCTGATGAAATGCATCCTAGAATACTCAGAATCTGACTGAGGAGATATCTGAGCCATTAGCAATTATCTTTGAAAAGTCATAGAAGATGGGAGACATTCCAGAAGATTGGAAAAGGGCAAATATAGTGCCCATCTATAAAACAGGAAATAAGGACAATCTGGGGAGTTACAGACCAGTCAACTTAACTTCTGTACCCAGAAAGATAATTGAGCAAATAATTAAGAAATCAATTTGCAAACACCTAGAAGATAATGAGGTGATAAGTAACGGTCAGCATGGATTTGGCAAGAACAAATCATGTCAAACCAACCTGATAGCTTTCTTTGACAGGGTAACAAGCCTTGTAGGTGAGGGGAAGCTATAGATGTGGTATATCTTGACTTTAGTAAGGCTTTTGATACTGTCTTGCATAACCGTCTCATGAACAAACTAGGGAAATACCAGCTAGATGGAGCTACTATAAGGTGGGTGCATAACTGGTTGGAAAATCATTCCCAGAGAGTAGTTCACAGTGATTCACAGTTATGCTGGAAGGGCATAACGAGTAGGGTCCCACAGGAATCAGTTCTGGGTCTGGTTCTGTTCAATATTGTCATAGATGATTTGGATAATGGCATAGAGAGTATACTTATAAAGTTTGTGGATGATGCCAAGCTGGGAGGGGTTGCAAGTGCTTTGGAGGATAGGACTAAAATTAAAAATGATCTGGACAAACTGGAGAACTGGTCTGAAGTAAATAGGATGAAATTCAATAAGGACAAATGCAAAGTACTCCACTTAGGAACGAACAATCAGTTGCACACATACAAAATGGGAAATGACTGCCTAAGAAGAAGTACTGAAGACAGGGATCTGCGGGTCACAGTGGATCACAAGCTAAATATGAGTCAACAATGTAACACTGTTGCAAAAAAACTCAAACATCATTCTGGGATGTATTAGCAGGAGTATTATAAGCAAGACACGAGAAGTAATTCTTCCGCTCTACTCCATACTGATTAGGCCTCAACTGGAGTATTGTGTCCAGTTCTGGGTGCCACATTTCAGGAAAGATATGGACAAATTGGAGAAAGTCCAGAGAAAAGCAACAAAAATGATTAAATGTCTAGAAAACATGACATTTGAGGGAAGATTGAAAAACTTGGGTTTGTTTAGTCTGGAGAAGAAAAGACTGAGAAGGGACATGATAACAGTTTTCAAGCACATAAAAGGTTGTTACAAGGAGGAGGGAGAAAAATCGTTCTTCTTAACCTCTGAGGATAGGACAAGAAGCAATGGGCTTAAATTGCAGCAAGGGCGGTTTAGGCTGGACGTTAGGAAAAACCACTCTGACAGTTAGGAAATTAAGCACTGGAATAAACTGCCTAGGGATGTTGTGGAATCTCTGTCATTGGGGATTTTTAAGAGCAGGTTGGAAAAACACCTATCAGGGATGGTCTAGATAATACGTAGTCCTACCTTGAGTGCAGGGGACTGGACTAGATGACCTCTCGAGGTCCCTTCCAGTTCTATGATTCTAAGTCAATAAATCCTGAATATAAATTCATTATTTGAATAGAGTTTTGGTGTCCAGTTCAACTAAAATACAAGATTGTCTATTTCACCATGCATCTTACTTTAACGTGCCAAGACAAGTTGATTTACATGCTAGGCTAACACTAACTGTGTGAGTCTTTTATTTAGTGTTTCAAGTTTGATTGTTTCTGTAATAGTAAAGCAGAAATCTACATTATGGACCTGAGCCCATATCACAGAAGTCAGTGGGAGTTTTGCAATTCTCTTAAATGGTGAGAGAATCAGGCCCTATAACAACTCACCCCTTTCCATGCAGACAATCCCAATAGCCTTATTGAGGGAGTAAAGGTAACAGGATCTAGCCCTTCGAATGCAAGAATAAAGTAGCAGTGTCTGTTGGATTCCATTATCCTTGCGGTCTGTAACGTTGCCTATTGACTGTCCACTCAAGGACAATGTCCAGAAAATACTATATCAGCAAGTCTGTCTTATGGTAGTGAATGAGATACAGCAGAGACACTCTGCAGATGCAATGGGTTAAGTAGTGCCATTTGGGCACTACCTCGAGCAGGGTGAAGACACCTCAAGGAAAGCAGTAGTATGAGATGCTGTGCCTCAGGCCAACATGTAGTATGATTCCATGCTCACCACCTTAAATCCATTAAAGACACAGGAAGAGAAATATAGTCCTCTTAAAAAAAGAAACAAAACCACACATACACACCCAATAGCATCAGGAATTAAAATACAAATTCAGCCTTCAATTATATTTCAATTCCAGAAACATTTTTGTTTAAAATAATACCACCTAATTCCTTGAAGTCACTCAGCCAATTCAGACACACACAAGAGAGAAGTCCTGTTTGGAGGCTAAAGAGTCAGTTCAAAAGAATTCATTTTACCTTTCTTGATGCTATTTGTTTTTTAGGACTCAAGGCAACAATGTGTCAGTTCTGTGGGATTATTCACATACTCAAGTTTAAAAGTTTACATTCCCCCTCCCCTCCGTAATTAGAGCCATATTATGAAACTCATCTGTAACGTTGCCTATAGACTGTCCACTCAAAGAATAAATGATTTGAATAACTGGGATTCAATATTTGGAAGTTTAGCTTCTTTTCAGTGTTCATTAAAACTGATTGGCCCTAATTATGACTTACTTAATTTTGTTGTCTATTAGAGCCAACTGTATCAATGGTCTTTTTCTTATAAGTGAGAAAGATGGACAGCAGCCAAGTGCTGATGGACAACATCAACCTGTTAAAACTCATTTTCACATATCATGAAGCAGGGGTGAGGGAAATCATTAAAGAAACAATTTCAGTGTCAAAACTTCTAAGGGGTTATTATAAAAAACCTTGAGGAGAAAACAATTAGTTAAAAATTATAATTATGAAATAACTTGATAGTGTATTTTTAGATTTACTGTGATTTGCATACATTGAGACTGTAAATGCAAACGTTTTGAGAACAGGCACAAGCTTTCATTTGACAGCAATTAACTTGATGCAGTTCTTCCAATTTGGCCTGTAGCTCACATTAAACTACAAAGTAAAATTGTCTAAACATGATCTAAACGTACTTTGCATATATTTTCTATTCTGAATTTTAAATGGAGGGAAAAGGTACATTTTATTTTATGTTCTTCTTATGTTGGAACATTATTTCAAAGTGGCTCACAAAAGCTTTTCTGTAGGCAATATAGTATTTTAACTTTCAAGCCAATAGCTTTCTATGCCAGTTATTGTAATTGTTAATGACAACATCTAATTTTAATGTGTTAAGAATTAGATATGGCACCTGCTATGCATTTCAATCAGTGCAGTCTAATTGGTTTTTAAAGAACCATTAAGCACAAATTGCAAATTAGAGTAATTTACAATAGTACAGGAGAGTGTATTTTGATGCAAAATGCTATTGTCCATACTAATTTTTCCTAAAGTTGCAGCTAGTTCAGTTTTTATGCAGACAAAATAATGTTACAAAAGTCTCTCTCCTCTACCTCTAATTTAAAATTAGATTTGGGTTTTTCATTTTGTTGTAACATTTATACACACACCCAACACATACACTTCAGATATTATCTGTCCTTACATTCCATTGAGTTTTATGTAAAACATTCTCTCATTACTAATTTACCAGGATTTTATTTTTTAATTAAAAGAATTAGTATGGTTGTTCTACAAAATATATTTAGTCTTGCTTTTAATTCAAATTTGGAATTTCAATATAAGTATCAAAATGAACAAATCTGTATTAATTATTTTTATTTGGGATATATACACACACGCATCAGTCCTAGGTTCCCATTTAGGAAAACATTTAAGAACATACTTAAGAACCCTTCCTGAAGACGGAAGATTTCCTGAATCAGGACCTAAGAACTTAAGAATTCACTAGTGAGCTACAAAAAATGATAATATAGTCATTGCAATTCCCTGGTATTATATCAGCAGAAAAAAATTGGTATAGTGTTAATGATTCCATAATAAAAGCTATACACCTTACTCAAGGAATAAAACAACTAAACAGCAAAATGTCAGGTATACTAATCAAGCTATAATACACAATTAATTCTATACTCTAGGTTTTGATAGAAACAAGAAAATAAAAGAGAAATGGAGTAAAAAAGTAAGATATTTAGGTATTGATCCTGCAATTTACCACATGTGAACAAACATTTGCACCTATGCAGGGGCCAGGTGAATTCAATGGTTTGAATTCAGTTCACTCATGAACTGAACAGCAGTTCACTCATGCCCAGTAGAGTGGGAGATCAGGATCTTAATTTTTAAGGTTTAAAACAAAGCTGGTCAGAAACTTTCCACCAGAACATTCTTCCATTGGAAAATGCTGATTTGCCCAAAACTAAACCTTTTACTGAAGTGTGTTGATGTCAAAAGTTACTTTCAAAAGAAGAACATGGAAACGTTTAGCCTTTCCATTTTAAAACAAGCTTTTGTTTTATAAATAACAAACTAAAATTAATAAAGTTGAAATTGGAATGTAACTTTTCAATTTTATCAAAACTAAATATTTCAGTTGACCCCCCCCCCAATGTGTTATTGTTTTGTGTCATCATGGGGTCCACTCACCACAGCAGTGCCTCCTTCTGGGCATCATGGGGATTAGCTCTGCCAACATTGCGCCCTTCCAGGTAGTGCCTCTGTCGTCATCTTCTCCACCTGCAGACCTGCCTCCGTCCAAGTACCTCAGTGACCTCTTTATGACTCAGCCCTCCGGCCATGACACCATCTGTGTTCCCCTCTTCTGGGAGTAGATATCATTGTCCACCAGTCAATCCATTTCCCCAGTGGCAAGCAGGGAGGACCTGAACCCCTCATGACTCCAGGTCGCACCCCAGGGATCCTGTAGATAGCAGCCTCCTGCTGTGTCTGCTTAAGTTCCTCCAAAGCTGCTTCAATTCCCTGGGCCACTTCCCTGTAGCCCCAGCACCTTCTTCATCCTCTTCTCAGGACACTCAGTCAGTGAGTCCCAGCAGCTGGCCAGGAGCTCCCTCTTGCTTCTTCGGTCCCTGCCAGCAACTGTTCTGTCCAGTATGCTGCCCTTGCTGTAGCCTGCTAGGAACAGAGTCCTCCCTCCTTAGGTTCCCCACAGCAATGGACTCTGATCTGCAGTTCCTTTTGTACTAGCCCACTGGCCCATGCTTGGCTGCTTCACTTACCTTCACTTCTCCTTCCTGGAATGGAGCACGGCAGTCCTTGAGGACTCCATTAACCCTTTCCACTCCTGTGTGGGGTGAACACCCCATCACAGGCAGGAAGTTTTTCTTCTTCTTTTGGAATGAAAACAGTTTTCATCAATGCAAAATTCTCTGCATAGTGAAAATCAAGTTCCCAGCCAGCTCTAGTTAAATACTAAGGCTGAAAGGGCCTGGAGGCAATGAATCCAATGAAGTGTCATTGTTTTAGATGGGACAGCAAACAGAAAAGCCATATAGGGGATCTTGGCATTTTAGGAGTTCTGCAGTAGCCTCCACCAGCTTGCAGAGGGGGGTATTTGTAGGTGAGACACATGGGGAAACTCCACTGGAACTGTATGGAATAGAAATGTCCATGGGAACTGTATGGAACAGGAAGAAAAAAACCCAATTCTGTCCCTAAGAAATGTATTACACATAGTGTCAGACTAGATTGGATTATTGGGTTCTGGGAGGGAGATATTTCCTCAGCTCACAGAACAGCTCAGTTCAAACAAGAACAAAAAGACACATTGGAAAAATGTCTGGGCTTTATTAACAAGGTGAAGAAGTTCCCCATCCCCTCACACAGAGTGTTTTGTAGTAGGAGCCAGGATTTAAAATATAATTGAAAGTACACTTGTGACTAAAGGGAGAACCCTGAATATGAAAAAAAAAAATGGCTTGTCTACCATTGAAATGACACAGAGACACAGCTTAACTGCCTGTGATGAGGCACCTGCCCCACGCTAAGGGATTAATAGAGCCCTAGGGAGGTGGCACAGGAGGAAGATAATCAGAAAAGGGCTGAAGGGAGCAGTCAATCAGGGCCAACTAGGTCCATATAAAAAGGGAGCTGCAGGGCAGAGGAAGGCAATTCTCTGCTGAGAGCCCAGGGAGGATGGATTGTCTCTCTGGAGGGCTGAGAGAACTTCCAGCACTCTGGACAGAGTAGTGCTGCTAGCAGGGACTGGGGGAGTGAGAGGCAGCTCCTGGCTGTCTGCTGGGGTTTACAGGCAAGGGCAGAGAGGATGCTGGGGCTACAAGGAAGTGGCCAGATAATTTGCTACAGTAGCCACTAAGGGAAGTGGCTGAACAGTGGATTGCAGGCCCCCAGAAGGGGGAAGCACAGTGTGTGATATGGCCAAAGGGCTGTGTCACTGAAGAGGATGCCGTGGTCCTTGGAGAAACATGGGTCCTACAGCAGGAGTGATAGCGGTGAGGTACTACCCAAAGAGGGCACCCTAACACACAGAGCTAATTCCCAAGACAGCCAGCAGGAGGTGACAGAGTGATGAGTGAACCCCATTACACTGCTGCAGCTGCACCACTGTAGTACTTCAGTGTAGACACTACCTACACCAACAGGAAGGGTTCTCCCACCAGCGTAGCACCAAGTACTGTCTACTCTGGGGGTTAGGTCCAATGTGTCTTCAATATGACACTCTGGCATGCAGATTTTTCACATACAGAGTAAGGTAGTTAAGCCAACTTAATTTTCTATTTTGCTTCAGGCCTTCCTGCATGACTGGGGTCCAAGTGTTTTTAAGTTTCAAAGTCTAACACGGAATGAGTAAAAACTTCTTTCTAAAAAAAGAACACAAGACATGCTCCCTTGGCTTCTACTAGAAATGTGTAGCTAATCTACAATGGAAGACTTGGAGTTATCTGTGTCAGTAAAACCTATGTTCCCCAGAACGTCTTGACACTTAACATCTGCTTCCAACCCCATCAACTGTTCAACATTATTTAAACATTCATCTGCTTTAGCTTTTCAAAGTTACTGGGTTCTTTCCAAACTATATCCAGATCAAACATAACACATTCTTGGGCTCTGCTGTTGCTGTGCCTTGTGGCTCAGTCCCTTTGCTTCTTTTACATATGTTTTCTCCTGTTGGGGTAGTGGTTGAGTCACTGAGTCTCTGTACTTACTCCTCTGGAGTCAACTGATTGGGGTTGCAGCACTGCAACCCTTTTTCTGCCAAGGTCATTAATAGCCGTATTCTAGCCATGTAGCTCATTATATTAATGGCAGTGTCAAATTGTTTAATGGCTATGTGTAATCACTCCCTCTTTGCTACCACAGCATTTACCATAGCAAGTCTGCAGAGAGTAAAACTTCCTTCTCACAACACAGATACTCCCTCGTTGTTCCCCACCATCAAGTTTCTGTAGTCATGGCGGGAATGGGTCTTCTGCTCACAAAAGCACATACTTCTCCCTTTGTTTATGTAGTAAAAATGTCCCCCTCACTAGGATTACCAGACAGCAACTGTGAAAAAATGGGACAGAGGGTGAGAGGTAATACGTGCCTATATAAGAAAGTCCCCAAAAAAGAGATTGTCCCTTTAAAAATGGGACATCTGGTCACCCTACCCCTCACTCACTCACACATCTACTTTGGTCATGGGGTATGAACTTCTGATTCCTTGAGTCATAGTGAATAACCTCTTTTTCTCCACCCCTCCCTCTGTTCACAGGGTGCAGGGAGACTTGTCCGATATTTAAAACAAAAATACATTATTTTTGAAATACTCTTTTTTCCAGCAGTAGTTTAAGCCCCAACATTATTTTTGAAATACTCTTTTTTTCCAGCAGTAGTTTAAGCCCCATTTCTCCCAAAAGACTAGCAAATGTGTAGAACTAGCATGGCATGGAGTACACTGCCAAGGCTTCTTTGTTTTTCCCAGGATTGCCTATGGTTCCTGGGAAACAGACAGTTGTATCCTTGAGACTGCTCTAACTCACACCAGAGACCAGGCACAAACCAGAATGGGGCGGGGAGAGGGGAGCATAGAGGTAGTTTAAAGCCACCTTTGTCCCTCACTCCTCTATTTTTGCCCTATGCGAAAGAATAAAGCGACTTGAGAATCAGGCCCAGGAGAGTCACTGATCCATATGCTTATTTGAAGTGCATGACATTTGCTGATATCTCACGGCTTCCTTTCTTTTTTTCTTGTGTGCATGTTTGTACAAGTAAATATTTCAACCTCTGGTATGATCCAACCCCTCTTTGAATTCAATATGTAAATCTACTGCCTATTATGCCATGTTCCTGACACACACAATGCATTGTAAGTGTCTCACTGCAGGGGAAAAGATAAGGAAAAACCTTTACAACACTAATTTGCATGTGTGTCTTTTAGCTGTTCAGCCAGGTTTTTATATAACACCACCAAACATTTTTGAATCTTTGTGTCATTTGCAAGCATCACAAATGCAAATGACAAAGTGATTTACATGAAGTAATCCACTACAAATTGTCTCCCTGACACTCACCAGTATGTTTATTTCTGCACCCACTACTGTTGCTTACCTTTATGGTTCCTAGGTCTGGTTGAAACCAGAAATAAAATTCCCAAAAAAATCTTAAGGCCTTTTCTCTTGAGATCACTAAACTCAAGAAGGTAAAGATAATCCTGTTTAGCCTCTGAATATTTAGATGTCTCTCAGTACAATCCAAAACTTTTGTAAAGTTTTTCCACAATGAAATCATGTTCGTTATTAGAGTGAAGAGATCAGATTATTTTTTATTTTAAAAAAATCAAATGAAATACAAGATTCCTTCCCTTTCCCTGATATTTTGACCAGCTCTAGTTATTAAATATTAACCAAGGCACTGGGATTTTCACAAAACTTGCCAAATAATCTCTAGCATTTTGGAAAACTTTAAAAAACAACCAAAAAACCAACAAATTTAAACTTACATCATCATCAAGTCCTGCCTGCGGTAATAGCATTTATTTTGTATTGCTTCTGTTTGGGGTTTTTTTTTTGGTAATCAAAGCAATAAATATTAATCATCTAGATGCTGCAGACATTGGTCATTGACAGAAGTTATCAGGCCACAAAATTGCACACCTATGCACACTCAAACAGAGCCAGAAAAGACACAAGACGTCTTCACAGCTAATTGGGTGAGCTCAGCTTTCCAAGTTCTGTTTTAATGGTATGGGGTGTGTACTAGCACTAGCTGGATAGTGGGGGCAATCGTTTTGGAAATGGGAATCACTATCCAAGCCAATTATATATATACATTTGAGCTTGAGGAAGCAACTGCTGCTGCTATCTTATATTTACATGTGCGTGTTTGAGAGTAAAGTGGCAAGGAAATTAGGAGAGTGTTTCAAAATGACTGCCTTTCTCCAGTAAAACTTCAGCACACGCAATAGTCAGGGGCAGACTGGAGGAAGGCCGGTGGGCTGCAGAAAGGTCCCTGTTGAGGAGATACTCTGTACATAGAGCAAGGTGTCTGCAATTACATGGGGAAATCATTACCTGAGGACAACTGTCTGAGCTCTCCAAAAAGGACAGGTCCATATTTATGGTCTCTCACCCAGTGCCCCCAGGATTTCTTCAGGGATTACTGTTTATAAAGGTTAGATCATCCAACAAGGACCAGAAACCATGTCATGTGACTTAAGGGCCCAGTCATACCACTTGAATGAATTCAAAAAATTAAATATTCAAAGGAGAACAGCTATGAGGTGTTGGCGGATAGGTTTCAATTGTTTGCACACAAAAATTCCTCCACTAATGATGCACATAGGCATTTTGAAAAATCATGAACAGACAGAGGAGTCCAGTCCAAAAAGTGTATTATACTCAGCAAACAGTCCGAGCAGCTTGCATGTGGAGGATATTGTTTGTGACTTCACTAGTTCCTACAGGTCAGTTAAAGAGCAGCAATGGGGCTTTTCTTTACCATGACATTTGAAGATAACATTGGTGGATGAAATTAAGCCTTTGTGATGAAACCTCTTTATGAATTGAGCAATTTTGCCTTAGAAAACTGAAGCCACAGACCATTTATACACCCTTAATAATTTTCAGCTTGCTGAGAAATAACATTTTGTTCTGGCTGTGAGACCACTGTTATTTTGCATTAAAAAATACCTAATTCTTAGGTTGAAAGTGGTGATTGAATCCAGGTGCAAACCATATAGTGTTCTCTCCCTCCACTTCCCACCCCGATGCACCTACTTTCAAAATGTCCTGAGATTATACAAACTGTCCCCCCACTCACTTTTTTTTGGTTGTGGGAAGGATGCATGATTTGCTTGATTGCAGGGTATTGAAGGATACACATTCTTTAGTATTGGCAACCTTGACGAGTGTAATAAAATAATAAAATACTGATTCTGGTCGTAGAAGGATAGCATCAGTTAAAAGAGCCAGCCATTAAAAAGATGCAGGCAGCTGCATCTTAAAGAAGATTATTGCATTACTAAGCAACATATTGTAATAAAGGGAACTATATTGTGCTACCTAAGGATTACGAAATACCGAAGAGTCCCATAAAGTATAATTAACAGGGTATCAAGGATTTATAAAGCTATAATGCCATAAGCTTGTATTCATAAATTAAATCAAACTAAGTAGCTGCATGTTTCAAAACTGTTCTTGATATACACTGCAATAAGTTAATTATTTCAGTGCAAGAGGGAAACATGGAACTTAAGGTGGTTTTGAATTATGTTGAAAAATAAGGGTAACTGAAAAGGGATCGTTTATGAGTATGCTTTAAAACAAACAAACAAAAACGAACTGGATTGTTCTTAAGTGAGCAACAAATTATAAATCATGTTGGCAAAAAATACTGCTCATTTGAAATCATTTAGCAATAATGTTCCGCAATTTACCTCTCCTCTGTAAACTACTGACACTAAAGAAGTGGGGCAGGGAGGGGGGGAAGGATCAGAGTGGATACACTTCTAAAATGTTTCTCTTTGGGTCAGTAAAGCAGGATAGAAATCTAGCAGAGACTTGCCCATAAGATTGCAGTGCATGCTGGTTTCAGCCCAGCTACAAATGGAGTAGTATTTCTTGGGATTTTTTGTTATTGGAAAAGTTCAAACAAAAAGTAGGATAGGAAAAGGTTGAGCACCATTTTTATTGTATTCAGAACTGCTAACCCAAGGGTAGTCAATAAGCAGACCGCTGGCCAAAGCCAGACTCCCAGATGCTTTGGAACAGACAGTCCCAAATCTTATTTACCTCATTTTAACTTTCTCTGGAGTCTGGACCTTGACTATACCGTGACCAAGAAATTTGGACCTTGACAAAAAAAATAATTGACTACCCCTGCTATCTCCAGTCTAACACATAGTCATCTGTAAACCATCACTAAAATAAATTCAGATATTGCCACAACTTCATAATTGATTAGCTCAGTCAGCACGAGGAAATCTCATTGATTTCCGTAGAACTATACCAACTGACACAGGCTGAGTATCTGGCCCATGTATACACTATAACTGTATGATGTTGTACCATCTCTTAGAGATATTAAGATCTTTGCTTTATTTTTTACTCTGCCTCAAAATAAATTGGGATTTCTGTGTGTTGAATGGTGAATGATTCAAGTGAACTTTTCAATTGATTAGACACAGGATTAAAGGTCTTTAATTAAATGTAAATGTTGTCACTGATCTGAGGATAATAGACTACGCTACAGAACTGTGAGGCAGATTTCCATGCTTCCTAAGTTACTGATCAGGGAATGCAATTTACACAAAACATCCCCCTCTGAACATAGACGTTACTGTCTATAGCACCAGTGTCAGCTACAAGATGTCATGTTATTAATGAAAACTCCTCACACTTATTTGAGAATTTAGGGGTCGCAACACACAGATTCCTACAGGGTTCCCCTCTTCTCCCCACATCCTAAGCCATCTTTGGCAGTATAAGCAACCCAGTGGCTCTTTACCTCTACTCCATTGTCCTCATAATAAATTCTAAGAAGAAGGAATCAAAGGGTCAAAGTGTTTATTTGGAGAAGAGTAAGTAGGCTTACTGCCCTCAATCCACTTTAATATCTTTTGGGGACAGGTAGCCTGTCTTCCCCCATTCCACATTATGTAGCGCCTACAATACTCCCACTGCACTGGCTTACAGAGCACCTGTGAGTGAGTGTATTAGGCCAAAGAGGTGGAGTTACATGACCGATTACGTGGGGCTAGAAGGTGTCAGCCTCACAGTATTAAAGGACCAGGAGGGATATTTCCTACTGCAGATGCTGTAGATTCTCTCACCACCCCCTAGATGATGCCCAAATGGATTGGAGATCAGTGAGCCTACTTTCTGATCTACTGAGAGGAACATGAGGAAGAGGGTCAGCATTACAAACACCCGAAGAATAAACAGGAAAGTACTACATAGCTACCAGGCCAATGTCCAATCCCAAATACCAAGAATGTGACTCACAGTACATTGGCATGGGTCCATAGTCCACTGAAAGGAAACGCTTTTGGGGAGAGGGAAGAGGAAGGTCTTTTGTAGGTCCCACCCAAATGAGGAGCAAAGAGAATTGGACCTCTCATTCTCAACTGGAGCAATGGGAAGGGGACCAACAAGTTCTGACTTTACCAGTCCGAGGAGCAGGTAGGGTGACAAAAAGGTATGCAGTACCAGCCTCCCTTGCTCAAAGTAAGGGCCTGCAGGAAGACAGGAATGACCAATGTCAACATTCAGTGGAGAGAAAAGCCAGCACCAATGCGGTTCAGTGAAATTAATGTTCTGAACCTAATTTTGCCCAAATATGCTGTGTGGCATGATTATATATTAGCATGAGCACCAACTAATCAATGTAAATCTGCATACCTCTATTAACTTTAATGGAACTGTGCCACTTTGCACCAGCTGAGGGTGTGGCTTCAGTGGAGGGACAGGATTTACTAAATGAGAACAAAAATGCAGAGGCCAAAAATCAAACGCAATAAGTAAGGACAAAACAAGAGACACATTTTGAGGGGAAATACAAAGTCTAATTTGAATGCCTTGATCACATGAAATATTTGAATATTGATAACTATCAGCATTAAGACTGCCAAATTATAGTTTGGTAAACAAATATGGAGTTTTCAAAATGTTAAAGTTGTTCATCTGACCTTAAAAGAGGGTTGGATTTTGAAGGATATAATTGAGAGAAATTGTTGCATAACATACACATTTCAGGAGCTAGATTTTAAGAATTTTTCATTTTTGTGCTCCTTTGAAATTACGTGGCTGTGAAATTGATGTCTCTGAAATATATTTCATATCACTACTTCTGCTGTGATCAAAATAAAAGTAAATGGATATTCTGAAGAGAAAATTAAAGAAGAATTAGATTGACAGTTTCAGGTAAAGCATGTTTCAAAGCTAGGCTGTAGCACTATATGCTCTGCCAAAAAGTAAATCAAAGTACAGTATAATGAAACAGGAGTCGGTCCGTATGCACTAGGAAACTTAGTGCATGGCAGCAGGGCTCACAGTTAGTATACAGCCCCCTGATGCACTGTAGGTTTACACACAGCTTGCCATTAACTAACTCACCATCTAGCAGGCCCTAAGTGTTTAATTAGTATATTAGCCTTCCCATAATTTATCATAAACCACAGGCATGCCACCTTTGCTAGAAACAGCCCCCAGGTCCCATAATCAAAAAAGACACCAGAGAGTCAACTCATTTTTAACATTGAGCAGCTGAGCAATTGACAGAAAAGTATCACATGACCAGGTTGTACAGTGGATACTATACATGTATATGGGCATATCACTGACTTTCACTCACTTGATTTTTCAGATTTGTCTGAGTGTGGTTCATAACAACTGATACTGAAACATCATTGAAGTCTATAAACTGACTAATTTGAATTCTGTTCCTACTTATGCCTATGAAGTTGCGGTTGGTTGCAGTGGTGACCATGAAGCCTTGCTGTGTCGTTGGGACTAAGCTTCTCCATCCAAGTGATAGTTTAACCTTCTTTTTCCTTTGTCTCTGCCTCTCTCCCCCTTTAGAAACAGACATCTTTCAATTGCAGTCTGTTCCCTCTTTCATGCTGAATTGCCTTTGGGCCCAAAGTGTTCTGGTCATAGCAATCAGAATCCTCTTGGCTTGTTTCCTTTGAAGTACCAAAGCAGCCAGTAGGGGGAAAAAAGCATCCAAACACTGCAGCATATGGGGTTACTGTGAGTAAACCACACAGCATTTCTGTTTAATCAGTTTTAGGTTTAGTCCCTGTGCCTTCCTGTTTCACAAAGGAAATTTTCTAGGCCTTTTTGGTAGAAGTTCTTTGTTCTTACTTTTAAACGATGTCCTGCTGAGAGAGAGAACATGTTGCACCAAATGGAATTTTTCTTTTTACCCTCAACCTCCTGAATTGCCCTTTTATGTGTAATCACAAAGATTGCATGCAACACCATGCACAGATTTTACTATGGATTGTTGGAGACAAACAGCAACACTGTATGCAGAAATGTCATGTAGGTAAAATACAATGTGAAAATTACCTTGTGGATGGATTTAAATCCCATTATAATTTACCAACTAGAGTGAAATATAGCCACATTTACTCTTCCCCCTATTTGGCCATGGATGGTCGGCACATGGAACTCAGACAAGGGACCTAATTCAGAAATAATCGGTAAGTGAACTACAATGAACAAGTGAGTGTGACTGGCTGTAGGAGAACTTAACAGTGTTTTAAGGAGTCTGAGTCTAAGATGGTGTAATTCGTATCATACCAAGGGGCCAGGAGAGAATAGTTAAAAAAAGAAATATAAACTTTAGTTTACACCTTCCTGTCCCTTTATGTGCATATTACTACTGCTTAAGACTCTTACACATTTAAACTCTTTTATGCCGACTTAATAGCATACAAGTTACATCATCTCACTTATTTTTAAATGAACCTTTGGTCTCCTTTTTTTAAAAAAAATGGAATTAAACCTATTAACATTTCATTTTGTCTTGGGTTTGTTTTAAGACAGACAGAACAATTGTTAGAGACTTTGCCTTTGTCTTTCAAGCCGAACAACAGCAAATATAACAAAAATGTGCTCGCTCATCTTTTTAGTCATGATTTGTGTTATCAATTTTGATGCTACATGCAGTTCTTGACATTAAAATATACCATAAAGAAGTAACAGAAGATTAGTTACCTGGAGGGGAAACATTGTGACTATAGTTCTCTCATGTGTTGTTATTCAAGAGGAATACCTTAAGTTACACAAAACAATCGCCGAGCGTAACAGGAACAAGTTACTTGTTGGGTTTTCTGTTTTACCCTGTGAGAGGGTCACAGGGTATTGGGCCCTAAACCTGCAGCCCTTGCTCAGGCAAAGTTTTCATTAAATTCAACAGGTAGCAGGATTTGGACCATACTAATTATCTTAATACAAATACAGTCTTATTTATGTGATGCCCAACCAGAGTAACACTAACCTGGTGCCTACGCATGTATAACCAACCCCTCCTACACCCCTACCCCACAAAGCAACAAAAGAAAGAAAGAAAGAAAGAAAGAAAGAAAGAAAGAAAGAAAACAAAAACTTACTCCTGATTCTGTTCCCAACTGAAAGATTAAAAACTTACTGAATGTGTACATTTTATACAAGACGACCCAAATAATATGTATTGTATTTTTCAAGTTTAAAATATTTTAAAGTCTGTGCATTGTATCATTTTACAGCAATAAAAATGAAATAACAAAAAATGTATGTGTGACAACACATTGTGCCACGCTTCTATCATGATGCAGCTTATTAGCTCCCGTAACTGCACTTAACTCCTGATGATTTCTCATATGGAAATCTTTTCAAACCTCTAATAACTGTTGTTGTTTTTCCCTTGATCTTGTCTGCTTCTGCTATAGCCTTTTTGTGAATAGTTGGTCCATAAGAACGGCAATAGTGGGTCAGACCAAAAGCCCATCTAGCCTAATATCCTGTCTTCCAACAGTGGCTAATGCCAGGTGCCCCAGAGGAAATGAACAGAACAGTTAATCATCAAGTGATCCATCCCATGTCGCTCATTCCCAGCTTCTGGCAAACAGAGGCTAGGGACACCATCCCTGCCCATCCTGGCTAATAGCCACTGATGGACCTATCATCCATAAATTTATCTAGTTCTTTTTTGAACCCTGTTATAGTCTTGGCCTTCACAACATTCTCTGACAAAGAATTTCACAAGTTGACTATGCATTGTGTGAAGAAATACTTCCTTTTCTGTGTTTTAAACTGGCTGCCTATTAATTTCATTTGGTGACACCTAGTTCTTGTATTATGAGAAGTAAATATCACTTCCGTATTTACTTTCGCCATGCCAGTCATGATTTTATAGACCTCTATCATATCCCCCCTTAGTCATCTCTTTTCCAAGATGAAAAGTCCCAGTCTTATTAATCTCTCCTCATACGGAAGCCGTTCCAACCCCCTAATTATTTTTGTTGCTCTTTTCTGAACCTTTTCCAATTCCAATATATCTTTTTTAAGATGGGGTGACCACATCTACAGGCAGTATTCAAGATGTGGGCATACCATGGATTTATATAGAGTCAATATGATATTTTTTGTCTAATTATCTATCCCTTTCAACAGGGATGTTAAATTTAATTTAATTGGTCACTGTTACCAAGCGGTCCAGCTATATTTGCCTCTTGGACCAGATCCTGTGCTCCACTTAGGAGTGATTAAGAATTGCCTTTACTCTTGTGGGTTCCGGGACTAACTGCCTCAAGAAGCAGTCATTTAAGGTATCAGACTTTATCTCTGCATCCCATCCTGAGGTGACATGTACTCAGTCAATATGGGGATAATTGAAATTCCCCATTATTGAGTTTTTTTTATTTTAATAGCCTCTCTAATCTCCCTGAGCATTTAGCAGTCACTATCACCATCCTGGTCAGTAATATATCCCTAATGCTATATTCTTATTATTAGAGCATGGAATTACTATCCACAGAGATTCTATGATACAGTTTGGTTTATTGAAGATTTTTACTTCATTTGATTCTACGTTTTCTTTCACATATAGTGCCACTCCCCCACTTGCACAACCTATTCTGTCCTTCCGATATATTTTGTACCCTGGTATTACTGTGTTCGATTGATTATCCTCATTCCACCAAGTTTCTGTGATGCCTACTATATCAATATCCTTACTTAACACAAGGCACCCATCTTATTATTTAGACTTCTAGCATTGGTCCGAATTATAGTCACTTCCATATTGAAATTCAGCAAGCTGTAAAATAAATCTCAGTTTTCAAAAGAGTGTGTACTACTGGCTAGACTGTGAATACCTTACTCACCCATGTGGGTATACTCATTCAGCCAAGTAGTCCCGTGATACTTGGGTGAGTGAATGTAAATAATGGGTTCACAATCTGGCCACAGGTTAAAAAGACAACCCTCTTAGCTAAGAAAACTGTTTGAGGTACTTCACAGTTTATCGTCACTTGAAGACTAACACTGGAAACTTTAACCCTTTTATGCAGCAAATTAGAAAATGTACTTTCCTTTTTAGTGCCTCATAATCCATGGAAGGGACAGATCTTTGGTGCATGTAACACAGTGAAAAGTGGATAATGTGGAAGGGAGAGGTGTTGTTCATGTCTGTGGCAAAGTCCACCCCTTGGCCCAGTTTTCCTGGAGCGTTTTCTGTGATTATGTAATCTGTGATATGAAGGAGATGGGGGAGGAAGGAGGGCAGGGATGATACATGACACACACCAGGGCATAGAGTGGAGGTGCAGGGACTCTGCAAGCTCCACAGAATCCATAGGCTGGCTCCTGAGGGGGCGAGGAGAGGAGAGAGATTCTCAGCTCTCTAAATGAACAAATAGGGACAATTCTCAGGGAATGGGTCCAATGGGATTGCTTTCCAGAAGCACATCTCAATGTCCATAATTGAGATATGGAATGTCAAATTTTAAGAGTCTCTTTAAACCAATGTATCATGTTATATATACACACACTCTAAACCTGTGGACTTGTCTGAAAGTTCTGAAAGCCTGTCAGGTAGGAAGCAGACATGTAATGTAGAAAGCGTCAGGTTTTAAAGTAATCTAGAAATTCACAAAGTGGTGTAATTCTCATTATCATGCATGTAACACAAACAACTAATAATAGTACCATGAGGCATGACTTTTGCAATAGCATAAATTTCTTCTTGATGCCACCATTATGGTTTCCTTATGTTGACAAATGACTGCTGCCCAATCCCCCATCTGCTACTTTTTCCATTAGAACAAACAATTTAATGCTTCTCTTCTCCTAAAAAAAAACCCTTTAATTTCTGTATTACTTTGTGCCAGGGTTTAGAAGAAGTTATAGATATCTGAATTACTGATTGCTATTTGGTGGCAATCATGCATGTTTATATAAAGACAAAGTTATGAAAAATAAAATTAGTTCAGGTTTGATTTAGCATTGTACTAATATATATTGTAACTTAAGGCACAAAACACCCTCCCCCCCCTCCCCGTTATGACTTTCAGCTTTGACAATACATTCCAAATATACTGTTTTATCATTACATAATTAAGGCTGGCACGTTGAATTTTAAACCTCATTTTTAGGGATGCATGATTTGGCCATAAGAGCATACATACAACAAAATGCACTTATTTGTAGCAAGCAAAGTATTCCTCCAGGAGCACTCCGATTCAAAGTTTTCAAGTTATAGGCCCCTAAAGTCATATTGGCATCTACCTGTTTTTCAAGAGTGCTGAGCACAGAACACTTCCCACTGACAACAATGGAGCTATGCAGATAAGAGGCAGCAGGGGCCTGTGAAACCATCTGCACAGATGACTCCTGTCGCTGCAGATCTGGGATTCCCAGTTACTCATATTGCCAAACCCTGCAGAGCTGGTAGGCCACACTGCAAATTCCTGCTTGAAAGGAGTTGCCTTTCTGCTACCTTCTATAGGTCTGTCCATGGGAGAGAATGATCAGGCCCATATATTTGTGTAGTGATCTCCCATTTTAATACTGTGGAATTTAAGGGAGGCTCTCATCCTGGAGTCCCAGTAAGCAAGAAGGAACCCGGTCCTAACAACAAGCCCCCTGTTTTCTCACTGCAGACCAGTTCTTGTATCTCTTTTTCATGCAAAGGGGAATACACAGTCTTTGGGGTTTGTTTGTGTTTTGCTTTCCAGACAAATTAAACCCAAACCTCCTTGTGGCATCATCCCACAGTACCACTGTCCATTTAGGCCATGCCAATTTGTTCATTCCACGCTCTGTCTTCTCAGGGTTTTGAAGAAAATTAAAAAGAAACAAAGGCCAAAATACACACATTTCTTCACTTGTCCTTCCTTGAGATCAACAGCATCCTGCAGTAAGCCTAGATCAAAGTCCTTCAACTCATTCCCCTACTGATTCTTTAAACAGAGTCAGCCTAGAAACCTCCCCACTCCACAGTCAGTTCTAACTAACCCAAAGCTGCTTTCATTTCCTGTTTAAGTATGTACAAATGCTGCTAGGATGAACCTAGTTGCAGACGTTCCCTCAGCAGCCTTTTGAAGGTGGGATAATGCCTCTTCCTGACTCTCTTTTAAAAGGTAATTAACTCATTGCCTGCACTGAGTAAGGGAGAGGTCTGTGCCACCCCCTCACAATTTCCCATACTATTACACCAAACCTTCCCAACTGGCAAGCAGAGCTAGCTGAAATATTTTGATCAAAAATGTTACCCGGTGCAACATGATTCTATCAAAAAAGTGATGAGAAATTGAAATTTCCAGAGTAAAAGCTAATAGGAAATTTCCAAATGAACACAAAGTGAAAACTTGTTACATTTCAAATTGCATTTTGTTTCATTTAGATTTTTGAACTTCTGTATTTCAAATCACACTGAAACAAGAAATACGATTTATATCAAGAGGCACTTCATTTGGTTTGTTTTTCGAACACTGAAGAGTGTTGGGAAATTTTAGTTTTACCAAACTGAAAAAAATTGGCTTTGAATCAAAATAGAATTAAACTAAAGATTTTGATTTCATTGAGATATTTCCCCAAAACATTTTTTTAAACAAATAGAAACTTTTCAAATTTTTCCATGGGGGAAAAAAGATTTTTCTCTTAGCTCTAGTGGCATTTCCTTGTTTTTCACTAATCTTCAGTTATCTGTGCAATTTTTGACACATCAGTGGGAAAGACCAGGTATATAAACAGAGAAAACATAAAACCATTGCATTTTCATGGGTGTAAACTGCTTTCATGTACATGAAAAATTGGCAGAATTACACCAATTAGAAGAGAAGCTCTATTTGCTTTTTCTAAAATTGGCACAAAATATATTAGCTTTTTTACTTTCAAACCTATCAGAAAGCCATAGTTGCAATAGTACAAGGATTGTTTGCCTTGGAAACGAAAGTGAAATTGGAAACTGCTTTCATACCATGTTCAATCTTCTTGGAATAACTATTTAGTATTTTTCACCAAGGAAAAGATAACACTAGATCAAGCATTAGATCTAGTGTACAAAAATCAATGGTTTTTTTGTGAACTGAAAGTGTATTTATGTTAAATTAATGGAAACCTATTGAGAGCGATATGCTAAACTATGACTTTGCTTATTGAAACTATTGAACATTATAATTAACATATGAATTTGACCTAACACTCTTAAAATATGTTGAGAACAACCCTTTGGAAATTAGTGCAATGGTAAACAATCCAGACACAACATCAAACAATTGTCCAAGTACTTTTCCCCTATGAGGGAACTAGACTTAAGTCAAATTGTGTTGGGAAACAGCTGAATATTCTTTGGCTCTGATCTCATAGTTCATAGTCAACATCCTAACAGAGTTGCATTGAAGTCAGTAACGCTCCACATGAGTCCAGCTGTTAGCCAACATACTACCAATTGGAAGATCGGGGTCACAGAGTCCTTAAAGGATTCTGTAAGATTTAGTCTAAGGGTTAAAATTTTCAAAATGCCTGAAGGACTATGGAGCCTAAGTCCCATGATCTTCCAAGGTGACAATCAGAGCAGTGCTTGTAGCCAAATGGCATATTGCTTAGATACAAGAGCAGGCTGCTTCCAGGGATAGAAGCTTGGCACAGCAACTATGCTGATGTGGCAGCTAAAGAGCGGGTCAAATTTTCAAAAAAAGGGACCTCAGACAATTTTGAAAAGATTTGTTCTGAATTTTTAGAAAATGTTGATTAATTCCTGCCCCTCTTTACGTTTTTATTTATTTGGGTTTTTTTACCCTCCCCCCTTATATTTTCTTGAGGGGGGAATAATAAAAAAGAAGAGGGGAAAAAAAGACTTGGAGATTTCTGAAAGTTTTACCCTAGGACTTCCTTTTTGTCAATGTTTTAATTAACAAGAAGCATCAGACATCTGAACATGTTAAAAAGTCTCCATACTCAAACTACATGAGTGTGTCTTGTAGGAGTTTTAGATCTCCTGCCAATGAAGATCCACTATGATAGAAGTCAATTAACAATGCTGCAGAGAATTAGGAGCAATATATAAATAATAAAATCATATTTCAGACAAGTGAACTACTGAGCAATGTACACTGAAATTATATAATAGGATTAGGTAATTTTATGGTAAACTATACCTATCAAAAGATAATTCAGGATACACTTACAATAGAGTTGCAGAGAAGAATAGGGCTAACTACTAAGAAGTTTAGCTAAAACAAAAATGTTTTCAGATGGCTTAAAGAGATTGAGCTCTTGTTGACGCATTCAGCTTTTTTGGGGGGGGAGGAGGGGTTAAATATTTCCTCTTCCTAATATTCTTTTTGTTTTTTTCATTTCAAAAGGTCATTGTGAGGGGAGATGAAAGCATGGATGAAGATTTTAATAAAGGGGGCACAGGCATTTTTATGGTGGTTATAGAGAAAGAAGTCTGATTTGAAGTGGCAGATGAAAACAGAATTCAGTCTGAGCACTCTTGCCTTCAAGGGCTTGTCTACAGTACCAGCAAGATCAATGGGCAGCGATCAATCCGGCAGGGGTCAATTTATGGCATCTAGTCTAGACGTGATAAATCGACCGCCGAGCTCTCTCCCGTTGACTCCGGTACCCGCCGGAGCGAGAGGCACAGGCGGAGTCGACGGGGGAGCATCAGCTGTCAGCTCACCACAGTGAAGACACCACGTTATTCACGTAGCTGAAGTTGCGTAACTTAGATCGATCCTCCCCACTAGCATAGACCAGGCCCAAGACACTTAACTGAAGGAAATACAGTTGGAGCCACTACTTTGTTCAGTAGTGGCATAGAAAGTGCTTTTCAATTTATAAACATATAAATTAACCATTTTTGCTACAACAGGATGATCAATAGAGATGCCCTGTGTGCTAGATGCTGTTGCTTAGTATTTTTTAACAAAAGTAATTTCCAAAAAGAAAAAAAATCTATTCTTTACAGTGTTAGTAAGCAGTCGAATTATTGTACTGTAAGAATTCAGAGTGACTTCTATCATGCAGATGCAGTATAAAATGGAATATTATTGCAACATAGGACATAGAACTAGGGAGGGCCTTTAAAACAAGACAAAATAACTAGTGTTTATCCATGTTTTTCATTTGGTTTCTCAAATGTAGATTTCTCCTAAAGACATAGAGCCAAAGATAGAATATAAATTAATAAAGTACATTTAATATAATGAATTTTATCTGCAGAATGGTTCCCATTATTTTATGGTTGTAGCAAATACAAGTCACAAAATGTGATGTGGTTATTTTTGTTGAACAAAAATTGGAGAAAAACTTTCCCTCCTCTCCCTCCCAAGCTACTTTGAAGTTTCTATAGTTTCCATAAAACTGAACTTGAGTATTGACCTTTAAGTTTCTTGAACAGAGGCATCACCTTGAGATATACAGACCAGCAATATAATTAGTGTGAAGGAATTCTCTTCTCTGACTTTGTGTGTTTAGGAGGAAGGCAGAAGGAGTCGCATGGCAGGGCACAATGAATGTAGAAAAATTCCATCTCACTAATGTAGGAATAAAAATGTAGGAATAACAATGTAAGCAATGTAACAGAAGCATCTGGGTGCTCACACTTTTTAAAATCTGGCCACTGGGACTTTCAAAGGTCTTAAGGGAGATAAGTGTTCCGTTTCAATGTTCAGCTTCCTTTGACTATTCTGACAATCCCACACTTACAAGCCTAACGTATTTGAAAATCTTGGGCATTAGATTTGAAATATAAGCTGTTGCTGTTCTCAAATACAATACAAGGTCATCACTGCCACATTTGTCATTCCAAAGGTGCTGGACCAGTTGCCCTGAAATTGAACCTTGTCATTTTATCTAGAAACTCATAGTTTGATCTGACTCTTTAAGGAAATTCTGGTTTGATAAGACTACTTCTGTCTTTGGCATCCATTATTTGGTCTTTCGTCCTTCAAACCCCACTCCAGTCTGGTCCACCAATAGGTGCCTTGAAAGAATGCTAAGTTGGAGAAGTCTGTAGCTGCATTCCATCCAAAGAACTCTACTTTTTATAAGTTATGGCCCCTCTGTCATGTACACTGGCCAAACTGGACAGTGTCTATGTAAAAGAATAAATGGACACAAATCAGACCTCAAGAATTATAACATTCAAAAACCAGTCGGAGAACACTTCAATCTCTTTGGTCACTCGATTACAGACCTAAAAGTGGAAATTCTTCAACAAAAAACTTCAAAAACAGACTCCAACAAGAGACTGCTGAATTGGAATTAATTTGCAAACTGGATACAATTAACTGAGGCTTGAATAAAGACTGGAAGTGGATGGGTCATTACACAAAGAAAAACTATTTCCCCTTGTTTATTTCCCCTCCTACTGTTCTTGTAAAGTGCTGGAAATGGCCCACCTTGATCATCACTACAAAAGGTCCCCCCTGGCTGTGCTCTCCTGCTGTTAATAGCTCACCTTAAGTGATGACTCTCGCTACAGTGTGTATGGTAACACCCATGGTTTCATGTTCTCTGTGTATATAAAATCTCCCCACTATATTTTCCACTGTATGCATCTGATGAAGTGAGCTATAGCTCATGAAAGCTTATGCTCTAATAAATTTGTTAGTCTCTAAGGTGCGACAAGTCCTCCTTTTCTTTTTACGGATACAGACTAACACGGCTGCTACTCTGAAACCAGAGTTTAGTTGCTTATTGTGATGTCACCTTTGCTCCAAGGTCAGTCAGTTTACAAGGAAGTGGATAGGGATTTCAGAAGTACTGTGCCTGTAGAGAAACAGAAAAAAAATAAAGTAGTTTCCCTATTTTTTAGGGATCTCAAAATTACTCTGGCAGCCTAGAAGTCAGATTCCAACACACTGAAAACTGAATGGTTTCTATCTGCTGGCGACATTTTGTTTCTCTAAACTGCTGTCTGACGTTTTGCTTGCAGTGAGTCCATTGAGACTCTACAGCAAGAAAAAAATATGGGAAAACCCTCAGCTGGTATAGATTTAACTCACATTTACCTAAAATATAGCTAGGTATAAATTATGGGTGTGCATAGATTTAATCATTTTTATGTACATTTTACAACTGCAATGAACGTATGAGAGTGAGAGAGGGTGACCTGTTTGAAATGCATTACTATTTCTCTATATCAAGAGCCTCATCTCAAAGGCTCTGCATTAATACAGAAGAGAAGCATTATTCATTCCCACCCCACCTTGTCCACCTCCAGCTCTTCTTAACATTCCTGCTAAAACTTTTAATTAAAAATAATGTTCATAGTCATAGTGCATCTTCAGATGTTAGAATTAGGGAAACAGAACCATAGCTGAAATCACATGCAGCATTAATGATATTCTTATTCCAAAACCATGCCATTAGCACCACAATATTCATTCTGTTCAATCAAATCCATTTGAAGGAATCCTCTATAATCAGTCCTGTAGCAAAACCAACATCTCAGTGTCCGACTCTACTGTTATTGTACTTACCACTCTAAATAAATAGAAAATATTACAATGTAGTGCATAGAAGACTAGGCTGCATGAAATTCCCCATTGACATAAATAGGCTTTCATAGTAAAGTAGAAAAGGGCCTGAGGGAGGTGGGAGAGAGAATCACTTTAAATGTAGAACAGTGAAAGTTGTTCCAGCTCATACTAGTGCCCCTTACTCAATTCTGTTTCACCCTCATGAGGTAAAATGTTACACTTTTTTCTAGCCTTCCCCTCTGCCCCCCTAAAAACTTTGGCACATGGGTGCCAAAACAAGAAAGACAGAAAAAGAGAAGTTTCAACCCCACTGAAAAATTTACTAGCAATGGGATTTATTTGGACAGCAATACACAGCACCTATATTGTAGTTATACAGCACAAATTATTGACAATATTTTTTGTGGTAGTTTGGGAGCATTTAAAGGAAGAATTGTAATCACTGAGCCCACAACTTTCACATTCATCATCGTTTTCGTGAGTAGTATAAGAACATGGGTCTCTCTTATTTCTCTGGTGTGCACTTTTGTCTCTATTCTCACTAATCCATTTCTCTTGTTTGCATACAGTACATTTAGGAAAGTGGACACTAGCTCACCAGCACTGATATTTCTCTTGATCTGCCTGAGACTTGTGTATGTTCTTTTCAATGGAAAGTCTAACTTTCTTCCTATTCCTTCTTTGTTGCACTGCTCAGTAGTAAGGAGTGCCGACTGTGAATGATAAGTTACTTGGTAGAATCTGATATCTATTTTTCCAAAGGATAAGTTAAATATTAAAAAGGAATATATTTAAGCATCAAGAAATATTCTAACCCAGTTGCTGAAGAACATTACTTTAATACAGAACCTCTTAACAATTATTGACAGTTGGACTCTTAATTAGTGTCATAATTAGTGTCAAAAAGTTCAAAGTTGGGTGCAGTTCAGGTCAGGATCCAGGAACTGAGAGAAATATTAAAAGCTTCTCTACTACCCAGATCTCCTGAGCTGAACCTGCAAAACTGAACAGGAAGCATCATGTTCTCAGAATATTCATATGAGATTTCCTATACACCCTGCTTCCAGTAGAAGGCACCACTTAGCTATTTTCATGGTATTTTGGTACTTCTGCTGCACGTTCATAATAATTTGGAAATATACTATCAAGGTTATGATACACATAATACAATTCAAGATCACCTTTAGAAATGGATGAGGTATGAGAGATTGTGTTCTGATTTTATCTTCACTCTTTTGTCTATTCCTGCTCAGAGGTTCCTTCAGACTATCAGATAGTCTTTTGGGGACATATGCATTCTTTTTAAACAAAACAGAAAAAGTGTGTGAACTGAAATTCTAAAAGAATGGCATTAATAGGACTGGCCTGAGCCCAGTACCATGTGGGAACAAATACCACAAAGTTCTGTATATAGCTATCACACTCTGAATCAGAAAAGGAGTACTTGTGGCACCTTAGAGACTAACAAATTTATTTGATCATAAGCTTTCGTGAGCATCCAATGAAGTGAGCTGTAGCTCACAAAAGCTTATGCTCTAATACATTTGTTAGTCTCTAAGGTGCCACAAGTACTCCTTTTCTTTTTGCGAATACAGACTAACACAGCTACTACTCTGAAACACTCTCCATCAGTTGCAGCTCCTGTGCTTCTCAGCAGAAATAGCCAATTTTGTCATACAATGTTGTGGTTTTATGCTAGAGAGGATTAGAAACATTAATGAAACTAGCAGACTCATTCACTTGTGACCTTAAAGAGGATTTGAACTCTGAAGGCTAGAGAGAGGAAAAGTTACAGAAAAATTATCCCATTCATCAAATCCCTATCTGAGTTTTGCTTTAGTAGAAACTGATGTAATTCTTCAACCTGTTAGAGAAGGATAAGATCATCATGTCATGTGTTTCACCTATCTGTACAAAGATAACCAAACCAAATAATTTCTGTATTTAAGACAAACATAATTTAGTTGAATAATGCAAATTTGCTACCGTTTTCTTGTTATTCTCTCTCACACTAATTTGTTGGACTGCATTGGTTTCATTATCAATCTGGTCATGAAAAGAGTGCAGTTTATTGATGAAAATCACAGCAAAATCCATTCTAGCTTCGCAGATTAAATCTACTCCAAAGTCTTACATGACAAACTTACTCAAAACTGTTTGTGACTAGAGCGGAGCAAGAAAATGTTCAAGGAACAAAACAAAATTCTATTTCATCAAGACGAATATTTCGTAGGAGCATATTGGTTTTGATCATAAAAAGTTGGGAAAGTTTCTCAGGTCCAGGATGGTATTTTAGGGCAGAGGGAGTGAAGAAAGAAAGAAAGAATAGTCCAGTGGTTAGGGAACCCACCTAGGATGTCAGAAATTTAAGTTATGTCCCTGTTCAGAACCAGGCAGTCTAATTACCAGGTTATTCTGGAGTGTTGTGCTCTCATGTTTTTAAATTTTTCACAAAAAAAATCTTATTTTCATTTTCCTTACATGTAAACAGATCCCAAAACTTCAAAATGTGAACCAAATGGAACTGTTGTTTTCTATCTAGCTGTGGAACAATCCACAGTTGTTTGCTTTTCTCATTGTTCTCGTATTAAAAAGCAAGTTGCTAATGTCCCTTAATGTTTTATGGTTGAGCTTCTGGTTTTCCATTTTTTGTATAAAAAAATTGAAATCAGTTTGATTCTTGGAAAGTGATTGAGAGAGCTCCAGGCATTTTCCTCTGATCACAGTCTAAATTCCTCTTGTTCCTTTGGTGAAAGAAGATACAAAGACTGGAATCAGCAGGACTGCTTCCTTACTTTCTTGAGTTTCTTGCAAAAAACAAAATCTTGTATGCTTGTCTGTGAAGACTTAGTACATATCCTTGGGCAAAGATCAAAATATGAGCAGGTAGGAAAAAAGTTGTGATTTGTTATGGAACAGTAGGGAGTGTTATAGGATGCAAGAAAGAGGCAGGTTCCAGCAAATAAAAGGATCGGCACAGTTTCCAAACAACTTATAAAAATGAGCACGCATTCCATGGAAGTGAAACCCAGGTGCAAAACACAATTGCACAAAAAACTTATTCAAAATCCTCACAGGGAACAGGAAAAAAAAAAGTGAGAGGAAAGAAAAAGAAAAAAGAAAAACAGTATCTTTGGAAAGGTGAAAAATGGGTGATTTACAGAATCAAAAAAGGATGTTGGTTACAAGGAACACCGGGAGTTTGTATCCATTCACTACCATTTGTACCATTGTTGTTATTACACTATTGTAAGCAGGGTATCCCTTTTGATAGCTATTTCTTTTACAATGTACCATTCACATTATTTTTTATAAAATGAGTTTCCAGTCTGAGGAGTTACCTGTTCTGTTCATTCGCTCTGAAGCATCTGGCATCAACCGCTGTCGGAATACAGACTACTGGGCTAAATGGACCTTTGGTCTGACCTCATATGACCATTCTTATGAGTGACTGTGGAGGAGTGGCAGCTTTTCATGCAGCATATCTGCATCTCATGGATGTTCAGATATCTGCTGACTCTTAGCCAACACAGCTAAGAGGGTGCAAGCTGGAGTTTGAATGAGTTAAACCTGTAAATCCCACTAAGAGCAAGGGGATTGCACAGGTGTCACTGAGGGCAATATGATTGTTCAGATGTAACAGAGAGCAGAATTTGACCAGAGAGCTTTTATTGTTCCTGGTGATACATGACAAATAAAGAACCCACCTTAGTTCTCAGATCCCATGTTGAGTGTGCAGGGCTGTCATTAGAAGAAACACTTTTTACTTTTACACTGGGTCAATGTCTTCTTAAATCATTAAGAAACACTAAATGTAGAATCCCAAGATGCCTTTTTTACATAGTCACTTTCCGAAGCAAATCCAGGATTAAGAAGAGTATGTAAAACTCACACATTTGACCAATCATAACTTTTTGAATATTAAAAGAAAACAAAACAAGACAAAAACCCCCAACACTTTCCATGTATAGATGCAACCAGAGTAACACATTTTCCCTTTTTTGTGCGTGCATGCATAATTGTCATTTTTGGAATTACAGGAAAAAAGTAACTTTAGCTTAAGATATTTTTGTACTCAAACAATAAAGATCTAAATAAAAACTGAACTTAGGCATGCAAGTAATTTTTAATAAAATAGTTGACAGCACAATATCTTAACTAGATGGTGATATTGGTCATCTAAAAGGATCTAGAGAACTTTCACAAACTTAAGAAGATCTAGACCTCAGCCCATCCCATGTGTTGCTGCACATTGGGCTACCCACATTTGCCATCCTTGCCTGTCAACTGTCCTTCTCTCCAAATCTTCCCATTTCATGTTGAGGTGCTTGATGTTGTTCAGAACTGTTCATTTCCATGTAATTCATGGTCTTCCTCTCTTTCTTCTTGCATTTTCTGGCTTCCAGAAGCCAGGGCGGTATTCAAGGGTGGTATTTGGTGAGGGTTCTTTTTCCATTCTCAGCACGTCCCAGCCACAGATGTCTTCTTTTGTAGATTATTTGTGAGAGGGTGCCTTGTCCAGTAATTTTTCTGACTTCTTCATTCGTCTTCCTATCTCTTCCTATCATCTTTCTATGTTATTCCCAATATTCTTCTCAGACATCTGTGATGAAATGCATCCAGCTTTTGCGTATCTTTCGTGGTAAGTTGCCATGTCTCACTGCTATATGTTGGAATGGCGATAACAATTGCTTTGTACACGTTCAGTTTTGTCTTGAGGGAGATGTTTTTGAGTGTCCAGATATTTTTGAGTCTTCCAAATGCAGCATTGCCTTCCTAATTCTTATTTTCTCAGAACTAGTACCATCTTGGCTGATGGTACTTCCAAGATGCATAAAATTGTCCACCTTCTCCAGTTTCTCTTCTTCAATTTTGATTTCTGTCCTTATAGTTCCCATTAACATGAAGAGACAGGGTACAAGCAAAATAAGCTTTTTAAAGTGATTTCAAATGTGTAAAATGGAGGCTGTATGCAGGAAAGATTATATCTTTAATATAAATGACTTGAAAAGCCATGGGAGACTTTAAATACTTTTGTAGGTCCCTCCTCCATTTTTATATTAGCTTTTTGCCTAAATTTACATTGATCCAAGTTTTTGAAACATGCAATGCTAAACAGTGTATTTAATAATAAAAGTTCTAGGTAATGCTCTCTTACATCAAACAGGAGTATTAAGTTTGCACTTTCATTGTACTAGGTGTATAACATTTCATAAAATGTGACTTGTGGAAGGAGCGAATAGGGAAATCTGACTTTGTCAGTATCTAACATAGCTGCTTAGGTAATTCATTAGTTAGACTGCCCTCCCCAAATGGGTCTGATTGATATAAAAAGAGAAAATATATTAGGGAAACACTAAGATAATTTCTCTACTTTCTGTTCGCTTTTCTCAAAGCTGAAATATAGGGGACTGGCAATGAGATATTTCACCATTAGGTAACCAATATAAACTCAACCCTGGTTAAATCTAAGCAATTAGCATTAGATGTCACTTTGGGCTACTGTTAGATGAGCCCGAAGTTCTCAATCCAGTTTCAAGAAGACATTTGTTCAATAACATTGATCCCAAAAATTATGATCAGGGTTCCTGCCCTGAACAACCTGAACTGACCTGGAGACAGGGAAGGAAGTAGCCATGTTGAATTTGGAGACCACAGAACAGTTCTGGCTACGTCATTAAGTTCCATTTAGATTCCTCTTTTCTGAATCATCAAGAATTCCTTCTGACACAGGAACACCAATGTGTAGTTTCATCATTGGTGCAGAAGATGCAGCCTACCACCTTTCCCATTCTGCATTCAGCCAGCTCTGCAGTTTTCCTAACCTGTTGTGCAGGGTCTGAAAAGCCAGCAAATGTGGCCTCTTGGGGTTTCCCTCAGTATAAGGGAGATTTTGTCTGGTGACCTTGGGCTGGTGGAATGGCCCTATGCTGCCTCCTAGGGAAGAATTGTGGCTGGAATGCATTGTTTTCCATCTACTCTGGACTGCATTCAGAGACCCATGGAGGTCCATTACAGCACAATATAAATTTGAGCGGTCCTATGAACCCCAGGATCTGGAAAGTGCATAAGGTTACCTCTGCACCACTACCTTTAGTCCTGCATTGAGGTTAGCACAATCAAAATAGTGATTCAGAGCCATTTCATTGTATGAAATTATATTACAAATTGTCTCCACAATTTGAGCCTCCCTAACACAGTGGTTCTCAAACTAGGGCCGCCGCTTGTTCAGGGAAAGCCCCTGGCGGGCCTGGCCAGTTTGTTTACCTGCCGCGTCCGCAGGTTCAGCCGATCGTGGTTCCCACTGGTCGCGGTTCACCGTTTCAGGCCAATGGGGGCTGCAGGAAGGGCGGCCAGCATATCCCTCATCCTACAGTACTTCCCGCAGCCCCCATTGGCCTGGAGCGGCGAACCGCGGCCAGTGGGAGCTGCGATTGGTTGAACCTGCGGATGTGGCAGGTAAACAAACTGGCCAGGCCCTCCAGGGGCTTTCCCTGAACAAGTGGCGGCCCTAGTTTGAGAACCACTGCCCTAATGTTTTCAACAGGGATTAGTGAATATTGGTGCTGGATCATGCCAAACTGCTGTGGCATTCTGGTGAACATATAAGGTTTAACTTTGGAATGTGACAGACATTACAAAATTCTGAACACTTATGCCCTTCTAAGACTTTTAGATAGACATTTTCAAAGGTGCCCACTAATTCTGGATGCCCATCTTGAATAAATTAGCTGTCTCAAGCTGACCAAACAAACAAACACTCATAATTAGTGGGCATGTAGACAGTTAGGTCTTAGAGTTCATCGTAACCAGCATATCTGTTGTTATAGTGTAGTTTAAAAAAAAATGAGAAGGGATCTAGATTATTTTTTTATTATTGCCCCTAGAAAAAACAGTTATTAGATTCCTTTAAGATAGAAAAATGCAAGCATATTCTGCCTCTAGGAATTCCACCTGTAGCATTGTATTTTGCATACAGGGAGAATCTCATTTATGGACAAAACAGATCCAACACAGCAAGAGTTTTATAAAATCTAGTACAGCTAATTTTCATGTCCATATACATTAAATATGTTCTCCTCAGTTTGCATGTTTTTATTTGGAGTTTTAGATTTCTCATGTTTGTGAATATACTTTTCCCTGCTTAATCTAGTTTAAATGATTGCCATGCATTCTACATGAGGATGCTTGGAGATGACTCAGTTATGGCTGGAACAGAATGTAGTTGACCACCTGTTAGGCAATATTAGCTAAAGGAAACATTGCTAATGCACTAGCTCCATAGTCAGATCCAGCTGCAGTCCCTGCAGTTGACAAGCTGAGCAGAAACTGCAGAGAGCTACCTACAGATATACTTCCACATGTCAGGTTTCAGAGTAGCAGCCGTGTTAGTCTGTATCCGCAAAAAGAAAAGGAGTACTTGTGGCACCTTAGAGACTAACAAATATATTTGAGCATAAGCTTTCGTGAGCTTGCATCCGATGCATGCATCCGATGAAGTGAGCTGTAGCTCACGAAAGCTTATGCTCAGATAAATTTGTTAGTTTCTAGGGTGCCACAAGTACTCCTTTTCTTTTTCCAAATGTCAGTTAATTTGGTTCATCTGAGAGCTCATCATTTTGCCCTTTCTTTTAGCAAATATTCTAACAAGTGAATTTACTGACTTTCCCCTATTCTTGCTTCTTTCCCTCAAAGCATAAATCACTAAATGAATCCCTAGTCAGCCTTTTTAAAATGATTATGAAATACCCATATATTCATCTGGTTTCAGAAGTTGCTGTTTCTACTGTTACGAATATTTTGAGATCACACCATAATATTAATAAATATGAAGATACAGAAAGTTGTCTGTCAAATACAAAACCTATGACATTTAGGCACCCTGGATGCACTTGGAAATGTTCTCATGTCCACTGCAATAAGTATTAGCCTGGAGATAAAACATAATAGATTAATTACAATTTTCAAGCTAACAGGATTACTTTATTAATTCATCTAAGAACTCATTATATTTACTGACTTAGATAAGCAGTGTATATCAAGGGCAGAATATATTGTTCCTAAGAGTGTAACTAATCAATTGACCACTCTACATTTCAGAAGTTGGGATTCAAATTTTTCTCAACAGATTCAGAGGCCCCAATCAGAGAACATGTATCATATGTGGTGTGCACTAAGTTTACTGTTGATCCAATTCTACCCTCATTTAAATCCGTGACAAAGCTACAGCTGGAATAACAGCAAAACTCTTAAGAGGTTATATGAATATCTATTAGTTCCTGTTATGTATTTACTTACAACAAAAATAAAGAACATCCATCCCCCAAAATGCATTGAATAGACAATACAAGAGCAGCTTTCTGAAGCTAAAACATAACTAGAGAGGAAAATCCAAATATCAAACACTTTGACCCATAAATACAATCCTTTAGTGACTACGGATTGTGTAGTATGTGAGGCTCTGATCCACAATCATTTCTTGTGGACACCTTGGGTTTTCAGTTTCTTTTATTTTGAAGGTTCAGGCACTTAGCTTATTCCAGAGCCAGAACACAATTGAGACTGTTGCTCTTGGACATAATGCTTCCCTCTATCCCAGCATAACTAGCAAATACACATTTCAAGTGTGTGTGTGTGTGTGTGTGTGTGTGTGTGTGTGTGTGAGAGAGAGAGAGAGAGAGATAATGGCTCCTAATGTGCTAGTAATCTCCCTGACAACAGCAAATAATCTATTTTTCTACAAAACGGCAAAGAAACTTACAGACATAGGCACCCAGACCAAGGTCAGTTTTCCTCACTTCCCTCCCCCATCACCTCCACCAGTGAATCTGTCCTTGTCAGTAACACTGAAGTTTGTGCTGTTTTCGTTCTGTCTGTTTAAGCTAGGGCAAGATTTTCTGACTCTGTGGTGTCCTCAATTCCAGTTTATGGGGGCTAAATGCACAAGATCGCTGTGGTTCATGTCAAATCCAATTCTCTTATAGCAATGGAACTTCCCCAAAATAATTCCTAGAGCATAGCTTTTAGAAAAACATCCAGTCTTGATGTACAAATTGTCAGTGATGAAGAATGCACCATGACCTTTGGTGAATTGTTCCAATAGTTGGTTACCCTGCCTGTCAAAAATTCATACCTTATTTCCAGTGATTTTTGTCTAGCTTCAGCTTCCAGACATTGGATTGTGTTATACCTTTCTCAGCTAGATTCAAGAGACTATTACTAAATATTTGTTCCCCATGAGGATACTTACAGACTGTCATTAAGTTATCCCTTAACCTTCTCTCTGTTAAGCTAAATAGATTGAGTTATTTGAGTCTATCACCAGAAGGCACATTTTCTAATCCTTTAATCATTCTTTTGGCTCTTCTCTGAACCCACTTCAGTTTATCAGCATCCTTCTTCAACTGTGGACACCAGAATTGGAAAAAGCTTTACAGCAGAGATCACACAAATCCCAAGTACAGAGGTAAAATAATCTTTCTACTCCTAGTTTAGATTTCCCTGTTTATGCAGCCAAGGATCACATTAGTTCTTTTGACCACAACATCACATTGGGAGCTTTTGTACAGCTGATTATCCACAAATGACTCCCAGATCTTTTTCACAGTCATTGCATAGAGTCCCCCATCCTGTAAATAAGGCCTACATCCTTTGTTCCGAGATGTAAACATTTACATTTAGCCATGTTAAAAATGCATATTTTTACTTGTTCCAAGTGATTCAGATTGCTCTCAGTGACCTGTCCTCTTCATTATTTACTACTCCCCAATTTGGGGGTCACCTGTGATGATTTTATGTTTTCTTCCAGGTCATTGATAAAAATGTTCACTAGCGTAGGACAAAGAACTGATCCATGAGGGACACGACTGAGAACACATCCACCCAAAGGCAATTCCCCATTCACAGTTGCATTTTGAGACCTATCAATCAGCCAGTTTTAAATCTATATAATGTTTGACATGTTCATTTTATATTGTTCTAGTTTTTTAATCAAGATGTTGTGTGGTACCAAATCAAACACCTTACAGAAGTCTAAGTATGTTAAGTCAACACTATTACATTTATCAACCAAAATTGTAATTTCATCAGAAGATATCAAGTTGGTATGACAGGATCCATGAACCCATTGAGTGATCATCATCATGATTAACTATACAAACCTTATAGTTAGAATATGAGCAGCTCAGTTTATGTGGGGGTCCCTTGATATTATGATGAGTCAGGCATTAATTGACAATTCAGATTGGAATTTCCTGTGAAGCCTCACATAGTAATATATGGTATGTACATCTGAAGACTTACCTTGATTTCTTAGTCTCAGTGAGAAGTACTAAATGTGCCAAGTATAAGTAAAACTGTTTCAGTAGGTTTTAGCAGTACAAGTTAAGGCCCTATAGATAGGAGTTCTAACAAACCTGGAAAAAATATCCCTCTTCTTTATATAGTTTTTTTTTAAACACACACACACACACACACACACACACAGTATATTATCCATAGCGTAGCTGCAGTTTTTTAGGCACCATTACCTACCTTACCTCCTCTTGATCTACAAATCCATCTTTCACAGACTTATTCTAAAATTCCAAACCCTTAAGAAGTTCCAAATAGCTGCTATTCATTCATTCAATAAAAATTCCTGCTTCAAAAGTGTTTCCTCTTCACCCCAGAGCAGTGGTGTGCCATGACATTTTTAGTAAGGAATGCAATTCTACACTGGTATGCACGGTGTGATTTTTCATGATTGGTGCATGAGAGGTCACACTGTGCGAAGGATATATTTTTTCTACAAAATGTCATCCTCCATGCATGTTTGGGAGCTGGATGGAAATAGCCTGTGGGCACAGCTTGTCAGAAGTCATATTCAGGGCTTTCATGCATGTGCAATGCACATCTCCACCCTACACTGAAATTTTCCTCCAAATTGTACCTGCCCAAGAGTTAGGCTGGACAAGATTCAGTCTTGGATCCAGTCACAGCTTTTCTGTGCCTCAGACACATGTGGCCTTACCTAAGGCCATGTTTATACATTGGATTCAGCCATTGGTGACCAGTAATCAATGTAACAACACTGGTGGAAAACCCAAAGGTAGATTAAAACAGTCATAATTTGCATTGGTGGCACTTACTGTTGCTTGAATTTGGGTCAAGCTCTACCAGTGCTCCTTGTTTACATTTGGGGTATTTAGGAGTTCAGCTACAGCACCTCCTGTCTGATAGTTAAATCAGAGCTTACCTCAGGAATAGAAAAGATCTGGGCTATATACAATTTACACATCTCTGACTCCATCCATTTCAGTATACTTATTCCTGGCTTATATTAGTGCAAGTGAGTTGCGAATCAGAGCCAAGAACCAGCTCTGCTGAATCAGAAGCTGCCATTTCCATGGTTACTTTTCAGAAGAGAACTACACTTTATGTCTTATTTGTCTTTGAGTATTCTTTACTTCATCCTTTTTATTTTCCTTGATTTAGCTATGTAATTACCTTTCAGTAGTGGCAACAGCAGATGCATTTTGTACTTTCTACTGAGGCTGTGTTTATTTAGGCAGTTTCAGTAACTGCATGTTTCCAAGACCCAGAACTCTAGAAAAATATAAAACAAATAAGGAAGGGGCACAACAATATTTTAGTTCATAAACTGTTTTTCTTATCAACATACCCCCTGACAAAACAGCAGCACCAGGGAAAGCATAAGAGGTATCTGAAATGAAGAGTTCCTCACTTAGGAATAATTAAAAGGAGAAAGAATAAAATGAAACACGCTTTGTAAGTATAGCCTCTAAGGTGTAAGAGTGTGTGTATGTGTGTTTAAGTAGCACCTAATTTCCATAGTCATTTTCTTAGTAATCCTACTGAAAATGTAATTTGTAATGCTTGCATTGCATTTCACTCTCCCTAGGAACAAGAGAATCAGCAAGGTATGAAAAGTCCTTTGCTGAAAAGTGGAATGCAAATGACAAATCAAAACTAATGAGATGTGGTTGAGAACTTTTTTTAAAAGGCCATTTTAAAGGAGCCAATGATGAGGCATACCACTGGTCAAAGTTAACCATCATGGGCCCAATTCTGGTGTTATCTAATTCCACTGGAATTCCATAAATACAATGCAGTCGATCCTTAATCCTTGTTTTAGTGGTGTAACAGAAATCAGAATGGAGTCCATTCAGGAGGACATGCTAGCACGGAGTCCCGTTGAAGTCAATGGTCCATCTACCTGATTTTTGGAGGATTAGATTACAGAATTACATGGGATTATTCTGATTTGAGACATAGTTTAGTTTTTCTTTACCTCATATGTAAATCAGAGGAGGATATCACTGGTTGTAAAATTATGAAGGTTCTGTAGCACTTACTCAGGAGATTATGGGACTATTCACCTGAATAAGAATTGCAGAAATCATGCCCGAAAGGCTATGGGAAGACTCAAAATTAGACCCAGACAAAACCCCTTTAGATATCACAGAGAAATTTATAGCAAAACTGTTCATTATAAACTTATTAACCAACAATAAGAAGTCTCTAAGAATTAAATCAAAAAAAGAATGTGAAAGGTTTGGCTAACAGAAGAGAAAGCAAATGGTTGTGATTACAGGGCAAATTATCAGAGCACTGAAGTGGGATTTAGTCATACAACTCCCATTAATACCAACAGGTGACATTTTGGTGGGGTTAAATGGTGCATAGTTCTTGATCCATCTACAGCAGGAGTGTGCAAACTTTTTGGCAAAAGGGCCACATCTGGGTATGTAAATTGTATGGAAGACCATGAATGCTCATGAAATTGGGGGTTGGGGTACGGGAGGGGGTGAGGGCTTTGGGGTGGGGCCAGAAATGAGGAGTTCAGGGTGTGGGAGGGGGCTCCAGACTGGGGCAGGGGAATGAGGTGCAGGGGGGGTGAGGGCTCCAGCTGGGGGTGCGGGGTCTGGAGTGGGGCTTGGGATGAGGGGTTGGGGGTGCAGGAGGGTGCTCTGGGCTGGGACGAGGGGGCTCAGAGGGCAGGAGGGGGATCAGGGCTAGAGCAGGGGGGTTGGGGCACAGGAGGGGGTCAGGGGTGCAGGCTCCTGGCAGCTCCCGGAAGTAGCAGCCTGTCCCCCCTCTGGCTCCTACACAGAGGCATGGCCAGGTGGCTCTGTGCGCTGCCCCGTCCACAGGCGCCACCCCTGCAGCTCCCATTGACCATGGTTCCCAGCCAATGGGAACTACAGGGACAGTGCTTGGGGCGGGGGGCAGCGTGCAGAGCCCCCTGGCTGCTCCTACACGTAGAAGCTGGAGTGGGAACATGCCACTGTTTCCAGGAGCCACGCAGAGCCACGGCACGCAAGAAGCTGGGCAAGCCCAGGACCCCGCTCCCTGGCGAGAGCTCAAGGGCCAGATTCAAATGTCTGAAGGGCTGTATGTGTTCTCCGAGCCATAGTTTGCCCACCCCTGATCTGCAGGGTCTACTCTGTAGCAGTAGAAGTGGCAGAACATATTGTTTTCCAATTCCAGTGCTAACTCAACAAGCTAAGAGGTATTCACAGAAGTAAAAGGATTCCTCCTATCTTCTAAACAGTTAATCATATGTATAAATTTACTCAAGTAGATGGTTCCACTGATTTCAAGGTAACCACTCATGTAAGTAAGATGTGTTCCTCAGTATTTCAAGGATTGTAGTGTAAAAGATAATTTGCCCCAGGCCTCCCTGCTCTGCCACCAAAACAAACAGAAATAAAAAGATTTTAAAAGTGAATATGGAGTGTCCCTTACAAGCAAATATAGTTCTATTTTGAAAACCATAGTTAAATCGAACACTAAAATGCCCCAGTGGGTACACATACTTACATGCACATGCCATGTATTTTGTATTTCTCTGGGTCGCAGAGCAAATACTCCTGTGACGAATACTATAGCATTTTAAACCAATAAGAAACACGGGACTAGATCCTCAGGTGGTGGAAATGGACAGGCCCATGAACTTCAATTGAGGTATGCTTTTTTGGGAGCTGGCCCATTAAATTTAGGGAAAAAATGCGCGCACACACACACAAATTATGAAATGCCAGGTAATTACTATGACACTTTCCTCTGCCTAGGTATATTCAGGACTTTCCTGAACAAAGAGCGATCATTCAGAGCATCTGTCGCGTATTTTTGTACCTATGAACAATGGTATATTTATGATAGATTTCCGACCATGAAGCAAGAAATACATTTTAAAAAAAGATAGTGTCACATAGCACATTTTAACGGATAATTAAATATGCCAGTCGTACAATATGGAATTCATCTTACATACTTTCAAATTTTCTAGGTACAATGCAACTATTATTTAAAACAATATTTCAATTACATTTAAAATAACCTCAGTGTTTATGAATTGTCCTGGACGAATAGCACTAGAAAATTAAGGCCTCTAGCAAACCACAGACTAGATGTAGCACAGGCCATGACAGCGCACCTGTCTGAGTATTGTCCCAACAATGTACCTCATCCAGTTTCTAGGAGTGAGAGGGCAGTTCATTCTCCTTGTCCATTCATCCTTGGCCTCTTTACTTAGACTGCCAATAAGGTTATTAAGAGGTGTCATATGTGTTGGTGTTTATGGAGTGGAAACACCTGTCCACCAAGATCTGGACTAAAACCAAAATAATAAACAGATGTTAGCACATACATAAAGCTTCATATATTCAAAGTGCTACATAAACTTTAACTAATGAATCCTTACAATACCATGGAAAAGTTGTAATTGTTATCTTCATTTTACAGACTGAGAAAATGAGTCAATGAGGTGTACTCATCTACCCAAAACAGTGAAAATCAGCCCCAATAATAGGATTAAACAATTAGGAGTTCATTTCCTCACCTTATGCTTATTCCTCTGAACAATGCTATTTCTCTTGGTTGATTAGCAGTTAGATAGCTGGCCAGTCAAGAGGAATCCAAGTAGAGCAATTGTCTCCATAAATGCCTGATTTCTATTGTGGTGACTACTGAAAAGTAATGTTCCTTGCAAAGAAAATCGGCATTAGGATGCACAGTTCCCCAAAGAGAGAATTTTCAGAGGAATAACTACTGTAAATTTAACTCCTTTTCTGCTAAAAAGAATGCTTGCACCTTTAGCTTCTTTATTTCCAAATATGTTAATAAAGATAAGTACAAAATGTACTCGGTCTAATTGGAGATATCCCTCCTCCCTTTATTTTTTAAATGTGAAGCAAGGATTACAGTATCAGGTCTTTTAATCAGCCTAAATCCTGCCTGTCTCTTGGGAACAATCCACAGATTCAGATAAGTAGCTAGTGCAGGAAGGAGCCCACTCCAGGTGGAATACACACCTGATTAATTAAAAAAATCCAAATTTAGAAAAAATCTTGAGGACTCCTGGAAAACTCATTATTAATTTAATCAACCTGAAGAGAGCTAGGAAGGGAAGTAAGAGGAAGGGGGAATTCACAATGATTTCCCTCCCCACTCCTACATATTACAAGCCAATAGAATCATAGAAGTGTAGGACTGGAAGGGACCTTGAGAGGTAGATATTTGTGAAGTTTAAAAAGTCTGAATCCTTAAAACACACACCCACACACAAACACTTATGTGAGAGGTTTCTAGTGTGACAAAATATATATTTAGAGTCTATAATATCTAAAGATCTTTCTAAATAGCTTTTGAGTAAGATAAACAATAATAAAAAAACTGATTACTTTCAGTGGGAGAAAGATTGGGTCCATTTTTGTAACAAAGCAGTGGAAAGACAAATTAAATCATGTTGGAGAACATCTCCAATAAAAAGAAATCAAAATGATTTAAGTGGTTTTGGATTAGGCCCATGGATGACAGCCTTAAAATTTATGGGGATTTTGAACCCTTAGACTCTAAGATAGGTGTCCTTTAAAGATAACAGGTGCATCAAGAGGTCCAGAGCTAAACAGACACAGAGTTGAGGGTGACTAGAAAGTTCTTAGAAACAGTTGGGATGCCTACTCCCTGGAGACTGTTTGAACACCACCGACTCATTTTACACAGCAAGAGATCTCAAATAATATTTTTCAATCACTATTAACCTCAGCTGAATTGGAGTTGAGTGTTGAACGAGAGCTGAAAAGTTCTATGTGCCATTTTCAATCCTCTGACTCATGCAATTCCCCAATTTTGGCAGAAGTTACATTTAAAAAAAATAAATACAGCTGAATTAACAAATGTTTGTGAAGCCTATGTTGTGATCTTTTAGCTGAATCTGTACTTAAAAAAATACATCTTACTTGATCTCCACCCCCTGAAGTAATTCCTGTTAGAGTCAGGGTGAATTTTACATGTTCAGGGATTGTGGAACCAGTAAGATGTTAAAACAGAATAGAGAGTAAGGATATAATTATAAATAGACAGAATCTCCTAAACTACAAAAGATGGATTTTGTTAGTCTCACCAACAATAAATCATTTCATCATGGTGAGACTCTGATCCCCAAATTCAGGATTTCCAGTTTTTATCTATCTTGCTATAGGAAGGATCACATTTCACTCTTCCACCTTTTGGTTCCAAGTTGTTTACTTAAAGTAACCAGATACTATCATGACTTCTTTACACTATTATGCATGAAAAACTATGTTAAAATAACATATTTAAAGCTGCAAAGTCAAACTCTTATATATTAGGAAATGTTAGAATGAAGGTTGTCTGTGCATGTACAAACTGGTTTTTCAAAGGCTTATGACATACCAAATTTGGTCAGATTTTCACAGGGATAGCAAAAGGCATAACCCTGACACAAAGGCCACTCCAGTGATAACTTTCTGATCCCTGTTCCAAAACAGGTAGATTGTAGACCATCTCAGAGAAAGGTTGCTAGAATTTTTAACATAGATGAAGTCATGATTTTTCCCTAGTCTCATACTCAGAAAAGGCTGAACTGTTTTGGCTGAAGTTTCCCCAAATCAGTAAGCCTGCAGCAGACACATGGAATGGAAAATTTCAGCCCAAATGGTTAAAATTTGGAAGAGTTAGAAGCACTTGAAAGCAGGGTCTTACACCTTAATTATAGGCAGTGCTACTAACCCTGCCTATAATTTTTTGCTTTATGCTAATAGTTAAAAGCCCAAACAGAAATTGGGGCCTCATTTCTCAGGTATTGCACGTTCACATAGTAAGAGACGCTCCCTCCTCCTGAGATCTTACAATCGAAATTGAGAAGAAGAATAAAAGATGGAGTGGAAACAGGGCTTTGGAGAGGTGACATGGATTGCCCAAGGTCAAATACTAGATCTGGATATAAAATTCAGGTCTCATGAATCCCAGTTCAGTGTCTATCTGCTAACTACACTGCTTTTTACACAGTTAACAACTGTGGACAAAAATAGATTCCTTCAGAGAAGAGATTCTTCTGAGGGAATCCACAGTTCCAGTGGTCATTATTTTAACTGCTTGAATGATCATGATAGTACTTGAATTAGGGAAATACTAAGAAAAGTGGTTGGAATTTTAAAAAATATAGGAGGGAAGTAAAAAATCGGAAAAAAAGTGATACATTCATAATATTGGAATGAAGAAAAATGAACTGACAAAAAGCAGAGCAGGATATAAGCACAGGAAAGAAAAACATGACAGTGAAAAAGGCAAGAAAGATGAACAATAAACTACAGGGGAAAAAAATCTCAGGGAAGGTGACAGAAGAGGAGAAGATAAAGAGAATGAATAGAGGAAAAAAACATACAGAGAGAATTCTGAAGCTGAAAATAATCAATCACTCAGGAAGGCAGAGATGTAGCAGGTCTTCCAAAGAATTGAAAAAAATGAAGAGAAAATGCACTGACAAAGGCAGCAGCAGCAAAGAAAAATGATAGATGAATAAAACAGCAACACACTAATCAGGGCACAGAGACCACTTCCAAGTTAGCCTTGAACATCCATTCTCACTTCAAAACCACGTTTTTAAAATGTTATTGAATTTTGTTTCCTCATGCAGTTAGCTGTACTGATATCGTTAAATGTACATCAACAGCCCTGTAGAAATTGCCTACAGGAGTGCTTCAGTTGTCTGAGGCAGGGAATGGTAACTAAGCATTTCTTTTTAAATAAAAGTTACCTAAATACTAAGAATTTAGGCCTAGATTGCACCTCTGACCCCTGGTCTACACTACAGGGTTAGGTCGAATTTAGCCACGTTAGGTCGATTTAAAAATGACTGCGTCCACATAACCAACCCTGTTCCGTCAACCTAAAGGGCTCTTAAAATAGACTTCTGTACTCCTCCCCAATGTGGGGATTAGTGCTAAAATGGGTCGAATTTGGGGTGCTCCATTGTGACCGCTCTGGACAGCACTTTGAACTCCAATGCACTAGCCAGGTACACAGGAAAAGCCACGGGAAATTTTGAATTTCATTTCCTGTTTGATCAGTATGGTGAACTCAGCAGCACAGGTGACCATGCAGTCCCCCCAGAATTGCAAACGAGCTCCAGCATGGACCTAAAGGGAGACACTGGATCTGATTGCTGTATGGGGAAAGCATCTGTGCAGGCCAAACTCAGATCAAAAAGAAGAAATGCAAATATATATGGCAAAATCTCACAGGGCATGATGGACAGAGGCTACAACAGGGACACACAGCAGTGTCGTGTGAAAGTTAAGGAGCTCAGGCAAGTCTATCAAAAGACAGAGACAAACGGTCGCTCCGGGTCAGAGCCCCATACATGCCGCTTCCATGATCAGCTGCATGGCATTCTATGGGGGGGGACCCTACCACTATCCCACCACTGTCCATGGACTTCTGCAAGGGGGGAATCTTATGCAAGGGAGGAGCATTTTGTGGATGAGGAGGAGGAGGAGAATGAGCAGCAGGCAAGCGGTGAATCCGTTCTCCCCGGCAGCCAGGACCTTTTCATCACCCTGGAGCCAATACCCTCCCAAGGCGGGATCCCCGACCCTGAAACCAGAGAAGGCACCTCTGGTGAGTGAACATTTCTAACTACAGTACAGGGTTTAAAAGCAATGGTGTTTAATGTTTGATTTTCCCTGAAGAATTGGGATGCATTCGCAGCTAGTATAACTTCTGGAACACTCTGTTCACATTTCTGGGGATGGAGCAGGAATCCTCCAGGGACATCTCCATGAAGCTCTCCTGGAGGTACTCTGAAAGCCTTTGCAGAGGGTTTCTGGGGAGGGTTGCCTTATTTCATCCTCCACGGTAGGACGCTTTACCACCCAAGCCAGTAGCAAGTATTCTGGAATCATTGCAGGACAAAGCATGGCAGCGAATGGTCCTGGGTTTTGGTCGCATTCAAGCAACATTCGGTCATATCTTTCTGTGTAAGCCTCAGGAGAGTGATATCATTCGTGGTCACCTGGTTGAAACAGGGGAATTTTTGTAAGGGACCAGTAAAAGGACCCTGTTCATGCTGGGCTGTTTGCGCTTGGCTAAAAGGGATCATCCCGGAGAATAGCCACGTGGCGGGGGAGGGGAGAAGGGATCATCCCAGAGAATAGCCACACGGAGTGGTTGGGGGAAGGGTGTGCTGCACATCCACCCGAAAACCACAGCCCCTCCTTTTAAATGTGAAACCCAACCCATTGCTTGCTCTGGGAAAGGAGGGGAGTTTGAAAACATTCCCACATGTTATGAAGGCATAAGAAGCCAACCCCGTGTACCAAAATGTTTACCATGTCTGCCGGGAAACCGAATTCTGTTGCCCAGCTGTGTGTGTGTGATGTGTCACCGTACCAGCAGGTACTCAATATAAAAGGCAAAATGCGACCTTGTACCTAAAGCACTTGTGCTGTCTGCTGTGAATTGCTTGATTCACTGTGAAAGTCTCTCTTTTGTTCTCAGAAATGAGTCGTCTTAAATTTTACTCTCCCTTTTTAGCTCCCCGCAGGTGCAAATGTTTCTACACTCCCCTTATCATCTCCATCCCTGAGGTGATCGCGAAAAAAAATGCACTCATGATGACACGTTTGCCGAGCTCATGTAGTCCTCCTGCACTGATAGGGCACAGCTTAATGCATGGAGGCATTCAGTGGCAGAGGCCAGGAAAGAATTAAGTGAGCGTGAAGAGTGGAGGCAGGACGCGATGTTGAGGCTAATGCGGGAGCAAATGGACATGATGAAGCATCTGTTGGGGGAGCAAATGGACATAATGAAGTATCTGTTGGAGCAGCAGGAAAGCTAACCCGAGCACAGACCCCCGCTGCATCCACTGTATGCATGCCGTCCTCTCCAAGTTCCATATCCGCCTCACCCAGACGCCCAAGAACATGGGGGAAAAGGCTCTGGGTACCCAGTCCCTCCACTCCAGAGGATGGCCCAAGCAACAGAAGGATGTCATTCAAACAGTTTGATTGTTAGTGTGACTACAATAAACAATGTGGACTTGTCTTTTCCTCCTCCCCAACCCCACCCGGGCTACCTTGTCTGTTATCTCTTTTTTTTTAATTAATAAAGAAAGAATGCATGGTTTCAAAACTATAGTTACTTTATTTCAAAGTGGGGAGGGTGGTTGGCTTACAGGGAATTAAACTCAACAAAGGGGGCAGGTTTGCATCAAGGAGAAACACACACAACTGTCACACTGTAGCCTGGCCAGTCATGAAACTGGTTTTCAAATCCTCTCTGATGCGCCGTGCACCCAGCTGTGCTCTTCTAATTGCCCTGGTGTCTGGCTGCTCAAAATCAGATGCCAGGCAATTTGCCTCAACTTCCCACACTGCCATAATCGTCTCCCCCTTACTCTCACAGATATTATGGAGCACACAGCGTGGTGAGTAAGCTCACTGGACTATTTGCATCCCTCCCCATAACAGGGAGCTATTAGAAAAACCGCACTGTCCCCACCAACCATATGATATTGAGAGGCAATGGAAGAGGGGAGAAGAGATGCCACTGAAAAACAAATATAAGGACTGCCTAAATTAAGGCTATACTACTGAGGTGCTAAGACTGTTCAAAAATATGTCACACCATTTTTTTTAAATAATGGGAAAAATATCAAGTCAAGTCCCCATGGAAGTGACCAAATACAGAATTATCAAACATTAGGTATTTAAATCCATAATTAGACACAAGTGTAGGTGGACTGGTTTTCAAAGATGTTAAGCCATGCAGTTCTGATTGAAGTCAATAAGAGTTGTGGATATTCAACTCCTAGGAGAGTCAGGCCACTTTTCTTAGACCATGAAAGTTTGATTTTTTGGGCGGGGGGGGGGGAAAGGTGGGCTGAATAACTTATGGTGATATAAAAATAGCCCCTACTAGGGGAGAGAGAGCATATTTCAGGGCCATTAGTTTGAAGAAACAAATTTTAAGAAACCAACACTTTCAAGTGCCTGCTACTTTATTTTTTGAGAAATAATATGGTTCAGAGCATTTTTTCCATTAATTAAAAGATTAATTTAGATAACACTTTAAAGTATTTCCAGAATGTTATTAATTCTTGAACCCCAAGAACATCTGTAGGCATTCTAAAGCAATCACCCTGCAGGATAAAGCTGGAACAGGAACTATTTAACTCTGACTGGTTTATGTTTGCAGAGAATGTAGGAGGAAAACAAATGGCTTTCTTATTAGAAGTTTTATTGCAATTTATGTTTAAATGTGTTTTTTTCCCCTTTCAGTTATTGGAGTAATTTGTTCTGTCTATTGATGCTGGCTTCAGATTATAACCCCTTGCTGACTTTTCTGCTATTCTTTTTGTTTAATTTTCTGCCTTTGCCCCCCTGCACTTAGATTTTAATTAAACAGTGATCTTCCGTAAAAGAGGAGTTGTAATACTGTTCCAATCAGTCTAGGTGATTGATGCATGTATTAAAAATTGCACATTTGACTGTGGATTATAAATTGACATTATACAGAATTAAGTACAAATGTCAGTGCTGTTCAGAATGGTTAAGTCTGTTTTCATCAAACAAGAACTCATTGTCCCCTCTGCAGCTTATGTCTGTATAAAGGAATAGAAACACCACAGGATTCTCTTGTAGAGTTTCTCTGAAATTTTTCCACTGGAGAGTGTGATTTTTCTCACCATAAAAGAGGATGTAGATTCCAGCCCCTGACCCTTCAGTTATGATCTTCTTTAGTACCTCAGGTGGTACAGTGAACTCCAAGGGTAAGTCTACACTGTAATTAAACAGCCTCATGTCAGCTGATTAAGGCTTGCTGGGCTTGGGCTATGGTGCTTGAGAAAGACCCAGACCAGTTGGGTACAACAAAGTAGGGTTTTTTTTTTCTTTTTAGACCCCCACCACAAGAACACAGTTCAAAAGTTACTCAGTCTTAAGGTCCCCTCCACGGTACAACAAAGTAGTCTTATTGGGATCCAAATAATTATGGGGAACAACTAATGAACAACAGGGACAGGAGTGCGGTCAAGGGGTCAAATAAAGGGAACCTGACGGGGACACCGAGCAGAGAACCCCGGACAGCGCCCACTGCTCCTCAAAGGCTTCAAGGGAGTCAGTGGACGCCGCCCAGAGGAACTCTGCCCGGAGGCGTGAACGGACAGAGGATCGGAAATAGGCCCCACAGTCACAGGAGACTCCATCGGCCAACCTCCTCACCCTGGTTTTATAGATGGCCACTTTAGCCAGGGCCAGGAGGAGGTTGACCAGGAGGTCCTGCGACTTAGTGGGGCCACAGACAGGGAGTGCATAGATAAGGAGGTGAGGGGAAAAGTGCAACCAAAATCTTAACAAAATATTTGTGAGGAGCCAGAATAGGGGCTGCAGCCTGGCGCACTCCAGGTAGACGTGTGCCAGGATTTCCCTCATGCCGCAAAAGGGGCAGGTGTCCGGGATTGGGGTGAACCGCGCCAAGAACACGCCCGTGCTCACGGCCCCGTGAAGGAGCCGCCAACTGATATCCCCGGCGGGCCTCGGGACTAAGGTGGAATATAGGCTGGCCTACGGGGGCTCCTCACCCTCTAGAGGTGGCAGGAGGTCCCGCCACTTTGTGTCAGGGCGGGACGCGAGGGTGAGGATGTGAAGGGTGTGGAGCACAAGCGTGTATAGATGTTTCTTTGGCGCGGTCTGGAACCGGACCGGCTGCAGCTCGCATAGCCGGATCACGGTGAAGGGGCGGGGGGGGGGGTCGGTTGGGTCCATGGGGCAGGGGCCCGATGAAAATGTCTGGAGGGCCTGGGGTGGAGGGTGGGCGGGGCGCACCCTCTCTTCGGACCCGGTCGAGGTAAACCCGAGCAGCGGGCGGCAAAGCGGCCCTCACCTCCTGAAGTACGCGCAGGGGAGTACGAGGTCTGGAGAGCCCCATGCACTGAATGAGCGTCAGGGGATCCAGCCAGTCTTCCCGGTCATAGTCCAGGAGGTCTCCGACTTTGGTGACTTCTGCCAGGACCAACCTCTGGTGCACCGAGGGGGACTCCGCCACCTGCATACGGAGCTGGGGGTTGTGTAGCAGGGGCTCCGCGAGGAGATCTTCCCGCACAGAGGCCGCCACGGACCTGGTCGCTGTGAACAGTTTCCAGGTCTGGAGGAGGTCCTGGTAGAAGACCGGCAGCGCGGAGAGGTCTCGCGGAAGACCTCTCGGATGGAGGTAAAGGAGCTGCCGGTCATATCGGAGCCCTCGGAGGCGGCGCAGGAAGGCGTGGGCCAGTACACTCCACGCCGGACTACTTGCACCATAAAGGAGCCTCTGCAGGGCCTGGAGGTGGAAGACATGGACCTGAGTGTGGAGACACTTCAGGCCCTGCCCTCCCTCCTCCAGGGGTAGATGGAGAACCCCTGCAGAGACCCAGTGCAGTCCTGACCAGAAGAACTCCAGAATCAACGTCCGGAGGTTGCCAGGAAATCCGGGGCTGGGACCAGGGTGTTGAGCCGATACCAGAGCATGGACAGGACTAGTTGATTAACCACCAGTGCCCTCCCTCGAAGGGAGAGACACCGGAGTAGTCCTGTCCATCTCCGGAGCCGCTCTACCACCCTGCCCTCTAAACCCTGCCAGTTCTCCAGCGGAGACAGGTGCATGGCAGAAAGGTAAACACTGAGATAGAGCAGCAGACCCACACTCCACCGGATGGCCTGAAGCGTGGGTGGGAGGGAGCTCGCCTGCCGCCAGTCCCCTACCACCAAGCCAGAGCTCTTGACCCAGTTGACCCGGGCAGAGGAGGCTGCCAAGTAAACGGCCTGGCAAGCCTCCACCTGCGCCAAGTCGCCCGGGTCCTGGACCACGAGGAGCACATCATCAGCGTATGCCGACAGGACCAACCGCAGCTCCGGCTCCTGTAGCGCCAACACCGTCAACCTCCTGTGGAGGAGACAGAGGAAGGGCTTGATCGTCAGAGTGTACAGCTGGCCCGAGAGGGGGCACCCCTGCCGTACTCCTCGCCCGAAGCTGACCAGTTTGGTCAGGGTTCAGTTGAGCCTGACCAGACACTCTGCGGAGGCGTACAGCACCTGGAGAAAACACACAAACTGGGGTCCGAAGCCAAACGCTCGCAGAGTGCTCAGGAGATACCCGTGATCCACCCTATTGAACACCTTCTCCTGATCCAGGGACAGGAGGCCGAACGACAGGCCGTCCCTACACCCGAGTTCCAAGAGGTCCCGGACCAGATACAGGTTGTCGAATATGGTGCAGCCCGGGACGGTGTAGGTCTGGTCTGGGTGGATCACGTCCGCTAGCACGGACCCTAGCCACAGCGAGATGGCTTTCGCTATGACCTTGTAGTCCATGCTGAGGAGCGAGACGGGACGCCAATTTCGTAAATCGCGGAGGTCCCCCTTCTTTGGCAATAAGGTGAGCACGGCTCGCCTGCACGAAAGAGGGAGGACCCCGCTCTGCAAAGACTCAGCCCAGAAGGTGACTAGGTCTCGGCCGAGAACGTCCCAGAACACGCGGTAGAACTCTACGGTCAGCCCGTCCATGCCCAGAGATTTATTGGTGGGCATGCGGCGGAGGGCTTCCGAGAACTCAGCCAGAGCGAGAGGCAGCTCTTGCCAGTCTCAGTCGCACGCGCTGACCATCGGGAGTTCGTCCCAGAGCACTCTGCAAGCGTTAGGATTGGTCGGATCTGGGGAGAAAAGGCCTGCGTAGAAGGCCCTGGCCCTCCCGCACATCTCCGCCAGATCCGTGAGGGGGGTGCTGTCCTTTGTGAGGAAGCAGGTGATGTGCTTCTTGGCCCCCTCTTTTTCTCCAGGGCATAGAAGAAACAGGAGCCATGATCCATCTCCCTAAGGAGGCCGATGCAGGATCAAACAAAGGCACCCCGGGCCTGATGGTCCTCGAGGGCCCGGAGCGCCTCTCGCTTCTCCCAGCACGCCCCGCAGAGGGATGGATCCTCGGGGCTGGCGGCCAGATGCCTCTCCAGCTCTAAGACCTCCAGTTCCAACTGCCCTATCGCTGCATCCCTCCGTCGGCTGGCACCCCGGGTGTAGCCACAGCAGAAGAGCCGGGTGCGCACCTTTCCCAGGTACCACCACCGCCGCGCTGAGGAAAAGGCACGCCGCTGCCCTCGCCAGGCCAGCCAGAACTCCTGGAAGGACGCCACAAAGCCCACATCCTCCAACAAGCTGTTGTTAAAATGCCAATAGGCTGGCCCCGGACTCTCTGCACAGAGAGAGACCGTCACGGTGGCTAAGTGATGATCGGAGAATGGGGCCGGACGGATGCTGGAGGAGTGGGCCTGTGAAAGATAGAAACGTGATAAATAGATGCGGTCCAACCGGGAGTGGCGCGACTGATGGGCCTCCACCTGGACAAAAGTGAACGCTGAAACGTCGTCCAGGTGGTGGTCGCGCCAGACGTCCACCAGGAAGTGATGGTCGACTATCTCCCGGAGGATGTCCGTGGCGGCCGGGCACTGCTCAGTCCTTGAGCGGTCCCGCTCCTCGAGGGTAGTATTAAAGTCCCCGCCCAGGACCAGGCACTCGCAAGGATCCAAGGTGCCTAGGAAGGCGGATGCCTGCTGAAAGAAACGCAGTCACTCCGGGCCTGATGTCGGGGCATAGACGTTGACAAGATTGACCACGAGCCCCTCCATACGGACCCGGAGGTGCAGCAGGCGGCCTGGCACAGCCTCGGCGACCCCCAGCACCTCAGGCCATAGGTCAGGGGAGAACAGGGTTGCCACTCCAGCCGTACGAACTGTGAGATGGCTAAAGTAGACCCTGTCCCCCCATTCCAGCCACCAGCTACCTTCAGCGGCTGGACCCGTATGGGTCTCCTGCAGGAAAACGATAAAGTACCCCCCCTCCCGAAGGAAGGAGAGCACCTGGCACCTGCGGAGACCCATCGTACAACCCTGGGTGTTTAACGTTGTGATGGTGAGAGGTACCATGAGGAGGGCTGGGGGGATCCTCGCCAGCAGGGACGCTCGCGGTTCCCAACAGACCGCGCAACAATCCGTGACCTACCCCGTAGGTAAGTAGGGAGTCACGGAAGAAGTGGACCTGCTGGTAGGCCGCGGCAGCCTGCTTCCCTTTCCTTTTACCCTCCCCCATGAGGGCCCTCGTGGCCTGGAGGATTTGATGGAAGTCCCCCCATTGCTGCAGGGGGAGCAGCACCTTGTTACGGGAGCCCCAGACGTCCGCAAGGAACTCCCGCAGCTCCTCTTGCAGCGTATGGGGGGCCGGGGTCACTAGCCCCCGGCTTTCTTCCGGGGGGACCACTGACACAGCCCCATGGCCCACCGAAACGGGCAGGCAAGGGGCAGACCCCTGATGTGGCGCCCGATGGGCTGGCGCCACGCAGCCCCCCTCAAACCCCGGCTCGATTGGGGGCGGCAGAGGGAAGATAGGAGCCCCTAGTGAGTCGGGACTGGGAAATACAGAAGCCGCTCCCTGGGAGCTATCCTCTAGGAACGAGGAGATGATGGCCCCAGGGGTGGCAATGATATCACAGGAGGTGGAGGGGGCAGGGACAGGGTTGACATCAGGGGCAGGGCAGGGATCCAGAGTAGGAGCAAGGCAGGGGTTGGGTGCAGAGTCAGGGAGAGGGGCAAAGGCAGGATCCTGGGCTCCAGGAGCCAGGCCACTGGGAAGTGGCCCCTCTCGATTGGGCTCAGGGATCTGGGGGCGGGGCAGGGAGCCCTCCATGACGCTGGGCTCTGGCACCACGGCCAGTGTAGTAGCTACAGCATCTTCAGTGGGGTCCCTGCCCGGGAAGGAGGTCGGTCGCCCCACGCTCATGAAGGGCAGCCTGTGGGGCTCGGGTCCCAGCCGCATGGCACCGGCGGTCGCCTCGATGGGCTCGGCGGCCAACAGCAGGGTGCCACCCGCTGCCGGGTAGATGGAGGAGCCCATGGAACCCTCGGAGGCGGGAGCAGAAGCAGCTGTTAGGGGGAGGGAGCATGGAGAAGGCGGGGCTGGGGTGAGGTCGCTCAGATCGAGGCCCGCTGGCAGAGGGTCGTCCTCCCCCTGAGTGACCGGGGTCAGACCCAGGGCCTCGATCTCCTTGTAAATGGAGGGGAGCTCTCCTTCCGCCACCCCGGAGGTCTCCCTGCCAGTGCCTGAAGCGACGCTCGCCCCGAGGCTCACGGGGGTTCCGGATGGTAACGGGGCAGGTGGGGCTCCATCGGGGGCCTTGGAGGGAAGGGACTTCAATGGAGGGATGGTACTGCCCTCCCGTGCTGCCATGTTTCCCCCAGCCGGCACCAGGGGATGGCACGTGCCCGCAGGCAAGGCAGAGGGCTTGGCATCGGCGCGCCCCTTTCTGGTCTTCTGCGGGGCTTCCGCATCGGTGGAAAGGAGCGGAGCTCGAGCCCTCCACTTGCCCCGCTTCCCCTGGACTAGGGCCCAGCCCTCCATTGCATCATCGGTGGGCTGGCTAACAGGGGTCGGGTTGGGGGGCAGGGACGATGGCTCAGGGACTGTGGGAGGCAGTGGTGGGGCGGAATGAGAGAGGGAAGATTCCCCCTGGGGCGGGCCCTCTCCCATGCTCGGCGGCATCCCTGCCACACCCTCCTTTAGGGGCCCCGCTGGATTGCAGGCAGCAAAGGCGGGGCTCTCCCGCTTGTCTGGGCATGCTGGGGGGAGTGCCCCTTGGGCCCGAGCGGGAAGAGCAGGACCCACGGGGAAAGGTTGGAGCTCTGCCACAGGCTGTAAAACTGCTGTGTAGATGTTTGGGCTCAGGCCCAAATTCTGGGACCCTGTGAGGAAAGGCAGGCTCCAGCCCAAGCCTGAACACATTTTTTTCCCATTATTATAGTACATAGTACGACTACATAGTGTCAAAAGCAGTTATTATATGGAAATCCTATCCCAAGGACAAGTGTACCCTCTTGGATAGTAAGATCTTCCTGGATAACCCAGGTGGCCCAAAGAGCTTCAGTAAGCTAGTCATACCTGCCATCTTTAAAGTATATTTATTTATGAGGATGTGACTCAGGGTGGAAGTAGGGGCATTAATAGAGCCCAGGAGTGCATGCTTAGAGATGTGGGGATAATATGAGAGGTAAAGATTGAGGTGGACAGAAAAGGAACTAAGCTGGCAGCCTATAGGAAATCCTCTGACTCACTAGAGGAGCAGAACTTCTCGTACTGCTTCTGACAGTCACAGCACACATGATGGGAAGATTTTAAACATGTGCCTGTGATCTCCAGCTTCACTGGAACTCAAACAATTGAACCTAGCACAATTATGCTGATGCCTGGAAAACCTCAGGCTGTGTAGCATGACTAGAAGCATATTTGGCCAGTGACTTAGGAGCTCGTGGGTGTAGATGGGGGACATGTTACAGTCCTGTTACTGTAACACATTACCCTAGTGAAGAGAGCATATGGGTTTTTTTCCTAGGGAAGAGACAATTTAGCCTAAATTCTTTATTTGTAGTAGGATAGTACCAGTTCATGAAGAGCATTGTCACAAAAGCTGCTTTTATTTGAGTGTATTTTAAATAAATTTGCTTAGGTTCAGAATTATTCTCATGGACGGACAATTCATGGATTGGGCTTTTGAAAATATATCTATGAACAACCCCTGAGTCTGGCTGCAGAATATGACACAATAACAAATAAAAAGGACTGTCAAATTTTACTAAACACGGTGGCTTCATCACCAGGACTCTAACAAAACAGTGCTTCCAGCAAAGCTGTTCTGCATTCTCAGTTTTTCATACCTCACTTCTACTCAAACACTCTGGACTGTACATGTATTAAACTTCTATATATACAGATAGGCACCTAAATAAAAGCAGCTCAATTTTCAGAAGTGATAAATACCTGCAGGTCCCATTAACTTCACTGAAGAGAGGGGGAAAAAATCAATCTTTTTATTTAGGCACCTAATTGTAGTATTATATTCTTTAGGCACCCATTTTGAAGTGACATTTTAATCTATACTTCCCCTAAGAGGATATTTACTTATTTTTAAGTTTTGGAACATTGTGTTCTGTATATCTTCAAAAATCTATATTACATCTTTTTATTTTTTATCCTATTTGGAATAGGACAGACTGCCAAAAAAATCCCCTGGAAAATGTTGGCTGATTTTGTTGTTTTAATTAAAATGTAATTGATAATATTTGGAATATTTCATGCAGCAACATTTCAAGGTGATACAATTAGAAATGATTAAAAGAGTTGAGCCAATCAGATATTTTCAGTTTGGCACCAAACTGAGGCAGGTGGGGGGGAGGGGAAGAGTTTTGGATGGACCTGAAAAGAAAAAATGTTTTCAAATTGTTTTCTTTTTAATTTCACCAAACAATGTTTTGGTTTATACAAAACATTTTGTTTGACCTGAAACAAACAAACAAAAACCCCTGTTCATTTCAGTCAAGGTTTTTTTTTTTTTAAAAGGGGGAAAACAAACAACAAAAAAGCACCTTTCTGAAATGAAAAGTCAAAATTTTTCATTTTGGAAGTTCTGGAACAAGCCATTTTGACATTAAATCCTCCCTCCCCTGCAAAAAAAAACCCCAACAATCTTGAATATTTACTAAAAGTCACCCCAAATTCATTATCTGCATTTTTTAAGCAAATCGTTTTCATGAAACATTTCAACTAGCTCTAGTGACTGAATTATTGGTTACAAATTTTTATTACAGTTGTGTACTGCAGGGCAAGGTTGTGCTAGGCACTAAAGGTGGTGCCTAACCCCCATAGATTTCATGTCCAATAGAAGAGATAACAGGTGGTATGGGAAAGAAAGGTGAAGTGATGTGCCCATGATCACGGGCACATCCAGGAATAGATCCCTGGTCTTTTGAATCACAGTATAGTATCCTAGCCATTGGACCATGCCACACAGTTACAAATTAACACCTTTTCATTACTGATCCAACTCCCAAACAATTCTGCAAAAGTCTTTCAGTGGCTTCAATGACACTCTGTGAAGCCTTCCATTACATGAACAAACCCTATATTCTGAAAGCGTATTTGTAATGTTAGAGCATTCACTGAGTAGTTAGGCTGAAAATTATTCAACAAATCATTTGTTCAGGTGCTGTTTGCTTTCAAATATTCATTATTTGTGTCAGGTGACTGGTGACAAACCACATGTCATATTCCAGATAGTAGGACAAAGTTTTTGCTAACCAGAAAACAATAATTAACACACTTGGGAATGATCATTCATGTGTGAAACTGAGTTTTACATACATGTTCATAAATACATGATCACGTCTATATTTGTGAATCCCATGACCCCGTGAATCACTGCAAAGCAAATATGTTGCATTTATTCACAGAAATGTTGCAAATCAGGTTTTAACTCTTCTCCCTGTTCTACTTGCAACAGAATAGCACAGTTATTGTACATACAAAACAGGACAAATGAATGAATTAAGGCTGAACAAAAACATTAGGAATTTTAGTATGTATGTTTAAGATGGAACACAGTCACACAAAACAAGCATTGTGTATTCTTCCTGTGTGGTTTTTTGTTTGGAATGCAGTTTGCCTTCATTGTCACTCAGTTGTTGATGATCCGTACATATACGAACAAGTGTATTTCCATTAGAGGGGCAAAAGTCTGTCCTTATTTACGTGGATCAGCTTGTAGTGAGATCTTTCAAGACTAAAGCAACTATAATATTTATAGTTTCAAGAATGCCAGTACCATTTTTTACTCATGCCAACACATGGCCTAATCCTGCTCTCATTGAAGTCAATGGAAATTTGGGTATTAACTTTAATGCGAAGACAATCAGGTCACCTAATTTTCGTGGGGGGAAAAAATAATCAGATGGCCCAGTAAGATTTAACACAATGCTACTGTATGTATCGGAGGGAAAAATTTTAAAAATTGTGATACAAAATGACAAAAGCCAGAAAAAATTTAAGGCCCCAACTCAGAAAGAGGAGAATACAAGCATAGGTTTTAATGCTTTCCTGAATTGGGGACTCATTCAGTCATATTGACCTTGATCTATATTGTTGTATCCAGATATTTGCAGCTTGTGCTGTGCATACTAAAAGGTATTATCTTGTGAGCATTCCAATGATCCTTAAGAACAGCCATCAGCCTTAATTGTGAAATTCCTTGTTTGTCTGATCACCTGATTAGTTTTCATGTTCACTTGCCCTTTTTTGTATTTCTTTAAAAAAAACTTATTTTTGTCACAAATTAGATTATGAATTGCATAGAGTAACCTGGAATGCATTCTTGAGGACTAATGTGGTCTGCTGTGATAAGGGGTACTGGATATGGGGCTTTAAAAAAAAAAAAGTATGCACGATCAGCTCATGGAACAATTACTTACTAATTTTGTACATTATTCAATATAGGCTTTTATGACAGAGAGAACAATCAAATGAGAAGTTGGTGAGCTAATGCAAATTGTGGGAAATCCCCCTGAAAGCTCCACTCAACACTCCACTAATCTCCATTTACTACTGCTCCACGAGATCTCAGGATTTTGCAGCTCCCACAATATATTTGTACTTTCATGATGTAGCAGCAAGAAGAAGGGCTGCAATTGTCTTAGACTAATTCCTTCCTGAAGAAAAGTGGCTTGGTTCCTTTTGAAACTTCACTTCAGTTTAAAAAAAAATGTAATTGAACCTATGCTGCTTTATTATGTTTTCACTGAATTTCCTTTTCAAAAACAAAGAAAACCTACCCCTTACAGAAGCAAGGCAAAGGCATTTGGGTTTTGCTGCAGGGGTTTAGAATGTTTCCCTAATAAAGTACATCAGAGTTTCTGAAAGTGAACATTGGTCTCATACTACTAAAAGCTGAACCATAGGATAGCATCCTTTTTTAAAGAAAGCCTGGTGGTAGTGCAAAGGTTTTCAGGCGGTCACAATACATCGTATGAACATGCAGTACTGGAACTGAATTACTTTTATAGAACCCTATTAAAAGTTTAAAATGAAATTCATTTTCCCATATCTAACAAAAAAATTCCAGGAGAAAATGGAACCCGCAAAAGTTGTCTTTTTGAAAACCATTTACAGTAGGTATTTTTGGGGTTGGGTAGTTTTATTTTTTTAATCCCAGGTTGTTTTTTTTGTTTTGTTTGTGCTGTAAACCAAAAATATTGATCAAATTGTTTAAAAAGTGAACTAAATAAAATCTGAAAAAAATTCAATTTGGTTGAAAAGCCATTTTTGTTCAACTGTTTAAATGAAAAGCGTCAACTGGCTCTAGAAATGTATAACCTTATGAAACTCTAGTTCACCGAGAAGGCAAATGTGTAGGGTTTTTTTTCATTTTGCAAAAACATAAGCCTCCACCTCAAATCCTCAACATGCTGACAAATTATTTTAACATATATACTATGGATTTCTCTCCCAACTTAAAGTAAATATATACTAGCAGATAAACTTACAACTAAACCTCCCCAACCATCAATCCAAGCCCTTCCCAAATGCCTGGGAGCAATGCTGGGGCTTAAGCAACTAGGTGCCAGGACTTTCACAATTTTTGTATATTCATAACTTATGCAGGAAGCCCAGAGGTGCCGGGGTACGAACTGCCAAGCCTACAGGTGCCAGGGCTCAGCCCTGGAACAAATTAAGCACTGCCTGGGAGAAATCATGAGCCCTGCAGTATGCCCAGCTACTTAGCAGATCTGGATTCTGGTGAAACAAGACAGGCAGCAAATTCCAAAGCCAAGGAGCTCCCTCATGGAGAATGCCCTGCCATCAGTCCTGTCCCATTTATAGTACAGGGACTTCAATTTGAATGCCTCTGCTGATCTCAACCGTGACAAAACGATAGCAGGGAGAGAGAGGCTGTCCCTGAGGTAGCCAGGTCCCAGACTGTTTAGAGATTAATAAGTGACAAGACAGTGTTATGAATTCCATATGGAACAGGGTAGATGGAGCAGATCTGGGGCTGACGAGTGGTAGCAATGAGGGAAAGGCAAGGGAAGAGACTGCTAGAAACAGAACACTCAGTTCTCCTCTCTGCCCCTTCACAGATGCTGTTAGAGTGGGAGGGAGGGATCACCACATAGGTGATCCCCTTGTCCAATAGATGTAGGTGAGGGAATACTTCTCCCCCCTGCCCCCTGTAAATTAACCATTTAGTTCCCAAGAACTGTCACAGTGGAAAAAAACAGAAATAAGCATCTCAGCCTGGCTATTCTGGAACTCTAAGCAGCTTTTAAAACGCTGAAGTTATGACCTCAGTGGGAACAGGATCCTATTTTTTTTTTGTTTTATTTATATATATAAAACTGCTAAATACAAAAGCGTTCCTCTAGGCTGTTGATTAGAGCTTTGTGTATTCTGAATGTCCCAATTAATAAAATAAAATATGGCAATTTTGTCATTTTACATCATCCTGACAAAAGTAAAGAGAGATCCAAGAATCAAACGTTGTGGCTATTGCTTATCAGTACATTATTATTGGTCACAGAGTTAATCACAATCACATTTTCACACAAGAGCTGGGTATTAGCAATATATATCAGTGATAACATTATCATCTGATGTCTGTCTCCATTTACACCTCAAGGCTAACTAATTTAGCCTTGTGGCAATATCTGAGGTCCCTATGTTAACTGTATCCTTAAGAGGATATCTTCGCTTAACATGCAGCTAACCATGTTCTTCAGATTTAAAACCTTTACTACATATCCGTTCTTGCAGTATTAGCATTATTTATAGTTATATGGTCAAAACGTTGAGTCATTCTTTACTCAAACAAAACTCCCATTGATTTCAATAGTTATTTTGATCAATTAGGAGTGCAGAATTTGATGAAGTCAGTATGTTGAACAGGAATGAAACTTTCATGAAACTTTTGAAGGTTTTGAAGTTTGTTTTTATGCCACTTAGGATCAAAAATGGGAGATATTTTAAATGTCTCTGGAAAATTTTAGATTTGACAAAAATGGAGATTTAGATGGAACTTTTCAATCAAAAAAAGTTTGACCCAGCTTAGTGTTCAAGTCTTGTTCATTTCTAAGTGGTGTTAACTGAAATGTGTCACAGATATTTCTAGTGATGGATGAAACCCAAAAGACTCAAGAGGTTCAGTTTTGATAAGAACCTGAAATTTGGATACTCATCTACCCTAAACTGTCAGTCCTGCACAATTCAGCAGTACAACTCTTGAAACAGAAAGCTCCCTCGTGAGAGGCTCCTTGTACATTCTGCTTCCAACTAGGAGGGCGGAGGTCTTGGTCTTACAACTTCTTAACTAGCCTGTGAAGGAAGTGCTGCTTCCTGTCCCAGTTAGTCCTGGGAAAATCAGAGATGCCTTTGATACTGATTCCGTGCCTCCAGCTTTCTTGACTCAGGCTAAAGCACAGGCTACTCTGAGTTCAGCTGTATGTGCTCTAATGTTAAAGCACAGGTTTCCAGGAGGGTACTGGAATACATGGAAATGGATGTTCTAGCAACAGCTTAAAAACAGATGGTGCAAGACTGCTAACACGCTTCTCAAAGAATCCTGCCTCATGTTCTGATCACTGTTTCATCCCTGAGAGGGGAAGGGAGAGATAATCATATAGGCCCAAAGCTTCTTATCCCCATCTGACACACACACTTTCTCCTCTTTTTTTTTTTTCTTCTTTATAGGGGATGCAAAGATTTGATTCCACACATGGCAATCAGATTGACTTGACTTCAAGCCTGGTGAAAGAAACATCTTGCATTGCTACTCTATGCCTACATCAGTATTATACACATCACTGTATTATACCCATATGAGTAGGGAGGAGGCTCATGGAACACCTGAGGGCTAGTAGCTGTGGCAGGTACCTTCAAGAAAATACTGATTTGATAGCAGTATTCACACCACACTATGTTAGGTTTTGGGAGGAGATATTGTCTCTGAAAATAACTCCACTTGAAGGTGGCTTACAAGCATGAGAGTAGCATTCAAATATTTAGATTCTAAGTGTTGTTCACTTCCAATTTCTCAAGTAACACAGCAAATGGAAAACAAGTTAAAAGGACTGGCAGTATTTAAAGTATAGATGTCACTTAGCTCACCAATTTCATTATTTTCTTTTTCTGAGGGTATACATAGCTTAGACAGCATGCCAAGAAAAAAAAACCCAATACCTGTATGTGGTCATTTCTCTGCATTCAGATATATACTGTTTTTAAAAAAATTTCTGAGAATCATTCCAGCCTAGTCCAAGAAATGCTGGAGGCAACAGTCAACTATTTGTAATTTTTTCTAACTGTCAGTTCTATCTGATGAGACCCTTTCCATTTAATGAAGTAAGGGGAAAAATCTGTAATCTAATACGTGCTCCAGATTTTCCATCAATGCCTTTGTTCTTGAGGATCATTTGAGGATCTGTAGTAGGATATAGACCTGACTTGCACTGCTTGTTATTCCATTGCATACCTTGATTACAGAGGTGATGTAATGGCAGGCACTCATCCCTACAGTCCATCCTGACAGTGGACTGTGGCACAGCAGTTACATCTCTATCTCAGTTTCCCCCAGTGTGCTTTGGGCAAGTTCAGTGCTGCTTGTATAAAGTGAACAAAGCCCCTCGGCGGGTCTAGTTCAATCCATCAAACAACAAACATAGTCTGTAAACAAGCTTTCTTCTTCTGCTGTAAGTCCCCAGGCTCCTCCACTGCCTGAAGTTCTGCAGCATCTCCAAGGACTCCCTGTCTGGAGAGCTTTTTCTTCTCTCTTCTCAAGCTGTATCTGTGTCCTGGGGGCTGTTCCATTCTCTGTGAGCCTCTGCTCTCCAGGGACACACCAATAGGAATGGCTTCTTACCCAGGCTCCCCGATGAACTCTCCCCCTCATCCCTCCCGGAGCTTCCTTTGTGTTCTGAGCACCTGTCTGAGTCCTCATAATCCTCTAGGAGTCCCAAGTGTTCCTTACTAATTAGCTACCACTCAGCTACTTATCCTATTAAGTATCCACAGGTGGATCTGGGTTGGCTCATTTTTTCTTAACAGAGACGGTCAGAGGGAGGCTAGGTGCCTAACCCCTCAGAGGGCCAACCCTCAGGACAGGTGCCCGTGGATGGAAGATATCTGATACCCCATCTAAACCCTTAGCCATCAGAGACTAGAGCCTACATTTTCACAAGTGACCAGGGGGTTTTGCTGTCTCAAGTACCGAATGTCCAACACTAGGGAAAAAAGGTTGAGAAAACTGCTTTCAAAGTGTTGTGAGGGAGCAAAATTTCTCTACTGCACCCTCGCTTATTTAAACCACACAGACATTTCCTTAACTGGTTAAGTTTTGATTTTAACTATCAAGATAGACAGTACACAGCCCTGTCATAAGGATTACTCTGCTTTACAATCCATTTACATTTATAGATTTCTTGGTCCCCAAATCAGATTTCTTCCCCCCTCTCACACACGCAGCTGGATGGTAGTGTAGTATTTTAATGAAGATTTGAGGCAGGTTTTAGGATCAAATTTATTTAACAAAACAAAATAACTTATCAAGTAAAACAATACTGGTGCTGCTATAATCAATAACCTGCCTGAATTCTTTGTCTCAGGCCACATCCACAGTACAAACTTCTGCCAGTAGAGCTATGATGGGCAGGGGTGTGACATCCCACACTGACATAGCGATGCCAACAAAAAACCCTAATGTAGGCAGTTATATGAGGTTATGGTAGGGGAATGGAGGGTGGGGAAGACAGCGGGATTAAGCTATTCCAGCAAAAGCAGAGTTTTACCACAGTGTCCACAAATCTTTGCAAATCTATTATTCCTATAGCAAAGTGTTCCTAGTGTACATATGGTCTCCATTTCTGCCACTGATTCTTGTCACTGCAGAATGTGTTGTAACTTTAAGCTTTCCATTGAAGCTTAACCCTAAGTCTTTTTACCATATGTGGGGCAGTAAGAAGGCCTTTATACAGTAAGCACTCAAATTCCACTTGTTTGAAAGAGTCTACCAAAATTATCCATTTTTATAGAAGGGATTCTCTTTGGAATGGATAGAACCTGTCTAAGCACAGAAACTCTAATGCCTTGTCTACACTACCATGGTAAGTCGACCTAAGTTACACAACTCCAGCTACATGAATAATGTAGCTAGAGTTGACATAGCTTAGGTCAACTTACTGCTGTGTCCACCCCACTGTGCGTCAACAGGAGACGCTCTCCTGTCGACTTACCTTACTCTTCTCTTTCTGGTGGAATACCGGAGTAGACCGGAGAGTACTCTGTGGTCGATTTAGTGGGTCTTCATTAGACCTGCTAAATCGACCCCAGCTGCTTTGATCACAGCAGCATCAATCCCCGGTAAGTGTAAATATGGCCTAAGTGTTCCCACTGTACAAAAAGAATGGATTACTCCAAAAAAGGTATGGTGCTTAGTTTGGATAAGCATCATGAAAGTCAGATTACCATACAATAGGCATTGCTTATGTTTGGAAGAAATCTTGTTAGATTAGACAGTTTTATTAGCAAGCCTGATTTACTATTAGTTGGGGTGGAACTATTGCAAGAACAGCTCTCCTACTTCCAATCTGACACACCTAATAAGTGCAGAGCCATAGAATCAGTTAATCAAACATTTTGAAACCTCATACAAGGTTTGGTTTAAGTTCTTAATGACACCTTGGGACACTATTTACTTGAGCCAGCTGGTTTGCCACCATCCTTAGTAATGTTTGTGCATCCCAGATCTGAGAACTTCTTCAGATTTGCGGGTATTTAGTTCAGGATCCAGTTCCAGAGTTCCATAAGTTTTAGGGATTCTCAGATCTGGGACTTTCATTTCAAGTCCTTCATTATGACTCGGAGTTTCATGCTCACAGGTGTGTGTAAGTGTACATGCAGTGTAGTATATAACAGGATCTAATGCTGCAACACTTCCACATCTATGCTTGACTTCAATGAGACTGTGTAGGGAACAGACATGAGAGTGGAAGCAAAAGTTTGCAGGACTTATTGGCTGGGGTGAATTATTCTAGTAAACAAACCATCTCTCCTGTCCCCACAAAAAACAACAACAATGATTGCCTTGTAAGGTATAAAGGTGGCTGAAAATGCAATGTGTGTCCTGGAGCTTCAGATTGAAGGTATTCATTTGTTAAAAAACAAAAACACTCTGGATGGATTGGCAAGTGACCAAATAGTTAGTACTGTAGGAAAAAAAATCATTAAGCCACAGAACCCCATCACAGACAATTTGATTGCATGTGGCCCTCAAAATATATATTATGTACCATATAACATTTACAACAAAAATAGAATTTTCTTCTTCCACCCAGAAAATGTATAAACAAACACAGAGCCTATGAAAGTACATATCTGAACAATGATATGAAAGTGATAGGTCAGTGGCAAATGTGTCCTTTTCTGCTTCTATGGGTGGCAGTAAAATACCACAAGGCCCTAAAAATATAATTAAAATAAGGATTTTCTAAACTGATATATCATCAGTCCGGTCATTCTCTCATTAGTAATGTGTATTTCCATGCAATAAAAGGTTAACCTACACATTTCACAAACAAAGTTTGCTTGTAACTGAAGATAAGAAAATCACCTTGGGTAAGCAGAAAAACCTCCTTTATTTCCCTTTCTTGCCATTTTTCTTCCAATGCCAAACTGCTGTCTAAACAGGACATAGAAGCCAGCAACCAAATTAATGAATCAGTGTGAATGGACAAAGCAAATTGTTCCCTAACAATTAGAATTACAAACTCTCTCAGATTTGTTCCTCAATTAGTTTCTTTTAATTCTGCAGTTGTATAAGCCTCCCGGAAGTATTGGATTGATACACTTTTACAAATGTATCAATCAGTTACAGTGAATAGATAGATCATGAGGTTGGAGACAATGTCACTGTGTTTACAATGACTGCAGACCAGCAAACAAAGATCAATGGGGTTCACATTACTTTTGAATGCCAACAATGTACAATTCTTAGTAACTGTAATTTCTACAGTCTATATATGACCAAGAGGTTTAATAGCTGCATGGTAGCCAAAGCATTCTTTAAATGGGTTCTGAATGCACTTCTGGGATTGAAAACATACCCTTGGGATAAAGGTTCAAAGTGGTATAAGGGGCCTTAACAACTAAAGTAAAAAGTTAATAGCAATCATATGGCTAAAATCCACCATAATAATTTACCTCAGTGTTTATTATACAGTAAACAGATGTCCTATTCAGAGGCAAGAACCATTGGGAGAAGGCCATGAAACAGATTCCATGCATTGTTCTAAGTTCTGGTGTCTTAGGTATAGCCTACATGGGTTAATTTGAAAGATCATTTATTTGAAAGCACAAAAAGTTTAAAGCCATATTTTTGTCTCAAAGTCCATTCACAGAAGCATTTTAAATTAAATATGAATTGGCTCCAAGACAAATCTTACATCTGTTGCCTCACAGTTCAGTTAACATCTGCAAAACTTGTCTTTTTGCCTCTGGTTCCACACTATTGTTAACCATCTGTAACGTTTGGCTAAGTTCCTAGGGAAGTTATGAATGGGAGCCACATGCCCAAGAAAATTGTGCCCAATAGCCATGGAGCTTCTCTTCCAGAAAATGTGCTAGCAGATTTATAGTGTACTGTATTATTGTATTGTAAAAGTATAACTGGGTTCAAAAAAAGAATTAGATAGTTCACTGAGGATAGGCCCATCAGTGGGCATTAGCAAGATGGTCAGGAACATAACCACATGCTTGGGGTGACCCTAAACCTCTAACTGCCAGAAACCAGAGGGGAAGACAGATGGATCTCCCCCAAATTGCTTTGTTCTGTACAGTCTCCCAAAACTCTGGTACTGGTTACTGTTGGAGACAGGATACAGGGCTAGATGGATGATTGGTCTAACCCGCACAGAAGTTCTTATGTACTACATTATAAAGTGAAATGAGGCATTACCCACTTAAAACAAAAATCTTATTTTAAAAGAAGAAGTCCTACAAGAGGCCCCCTCTCTCGTCACACACAAGTCATACACAATTTTTTTTAATAGTACATGTATTTTCTTATTTATCTGCTGTTGGGATAAATCCTACTCAAGTAAATGATTTGAGGGTGGGAGGACAGACATTTCTATGCAGCACGACAACAAAACTGCCTTGCAACCCAAGCAAAGGGTCAATACCATAGATTTCTTTCTTCTCAAACACCTTAAAATAGGCAGTCTTCCCAGAACTTCTTTGGCCTCCTCCTGCCTCTTCTCTGATGGTGCCATTCTGTGCTTCACTAGGCCTTCCTGACAGCACTCAGCCGTATTTCCAGCCTCCCCTTCCCAGATTACATGAAGCCCTTCCTATTTTTCACCAAGGTCCATGTGGAATTTCCTCAGCTTCACAAAGGTTTCCTTCTCCTTAATATTCCCTCTCAAGATTTTTATCCCACAATATCCCGGGCTCTCCTCTCCCTCAAATGCCTTTCATGCCCTTCCTTGGTCTCTCCTCTTCCACAAACCCTTCATTCTCTGTAGTCTTTTCTCCATTTTCCCAAACTCTTCATTCTCTCCCTCTTACCCTGAAACTTCTCATAGTCCCCCAGACTTGCAAACCCTCAATTTTCTGTCCCAAATATATCCTGGGAGTCTCTTGTCCCTCTCTAACCTCCCCCCCACAACCTTCACATTATCCCTATATTGAAATTCACCATAGTCTCCTTCTTGCCCCCAAATCTCACATGCTCTCTATTCAGGTTGTATTTGGTTCAGCTGGTCCCGACTCTAAACATGATTCATCCTCTTGCTTGACCCTGATCTCCTAGTCTTAACCTAATCTGGGTCACCTGCTCAGTCTACCTACTAAGCCCCCATCCCACCCCTCAATTCCTATTTATGCACATGTTTAATTTTATGTATTGTAAATATTTACAATGACAGCACTGAAGTGACTTGTAGTCAATGGGACTACTCATAGTGTATAAAGTTTACCATGTGCATAAATTGTATGACTGGGAGTGATAAGGGTCTAATCCAATGTCCACTGAAGTAAGTGGAAATGCTCACTGACCTCAGTAGACTTTGGATCAGGCCCTGAAACTACATTTCCTAAGGTTTATGTAACTTTTGAATAAGTTCCCTGTGTTCAATCATGCTTTACTATTTGTTTTATCATAACATCAGGGCCCCACTGTACTAGGTGCTTTACAAAATACAGATGAAGAGAGTCCCTGACATAAAAAGCTTGCAAAGTAAGTATAAGAGATGGACATAGACAGATAGGAGGATACATAAAAACAAATGAGACAATATTGGTCAACGTGATAGGCTGTGGTCTTGGCTCATGAGGTTCCTTGAGGACCACCCCATGATTCTCTTAAATGCCATTTTCTATTGCCTAAGACATTTTAAAAATGTTAAAATTAAAACGTCTACTTTAGAAGACAATAGAAATGCCAATTCTTTGATGGTAATGTTTGGTATATTTTGCTTCTTTGACTCTGTTATCAAGAAGAGAATTGCATTTTTCCACTGATATGATTGATAAGGAAATCACTACTAATATTAGGTCAAAACCAGTGTGACCCCAAAAGGAAAACATAACTTATGCACATGACATATCTTTCCATGAAAATAAATTGCAAAATATTTGAGTATGTTCATTCAGGGTAATGTCTTTTGAAAAATAAAATGCAGTTCAACATTAAATAAATGTTTATAAATCATCAAAAAGAACGAGGAGTACTTGTGGCACCTTAGAGACTAACAAATTTATTTGAGCATAAGCTTTCGTGAGCTACAGCTCACTTCATCGGATGCATGCGATGAAGTGGGTTTTAGCCCACGAAAGCTTATGCTCAAATAAATTTGTTAGTCTCTAAGGTGCCACAAGTACTCCTCGTTCTTTTTGGTGATACAGACTAACATAGCTGCCACTCTGAAATAAATCATCAAGACTCTTAATTGAATGAATATAGTCTCGGTGCAGTCTTGAGAGTAGATCTTTCTATTTTGCCATAGGTGTTCTATTTAAAAAGTGTACTTCACTGGAAATTTTTAATCAAACAAAAGGTAGATGAACTGTTACCATCCAGCATATATGGGTTTTTTCTTTTTCAGTCTGTCTTTTCATCTTTCAGTTATGCAATACAGTCTGCAGGAAGAACATTATGGTTACACAGATAATAAGACCTATAATTATTATTAAAGGTCAAATTCACTCTTTCCATCCAAATTAGTTGATACTGCACTTTTACTTGATATCACTCATTGCATATAAGCCTTCTCTTTTCAGCAAAGGGTGATAATATATTTGACAACATACTTCCCTTGTGTATGGGCAGATGGAAGTCGTCCATACATATTCATCCTGTGGGACTTCTCTGAATCATATGGTACCACGGATAATCAAACTCTGTCTTTCCATGAGACTACAGTAATGAATAGAACAGAACTGGAAGTGAACACCATGTAATGGCTCATATCCTTCCATTTAAATCAAACCCAGAGATTCATTATTGTCAACTGGTCCTCTAATTCCAGAGCCCTCTCCCATTAACTGCCCACAAGGTTCAGTTCCCACAAAGCTCTACATCATCTTCAAGAAGATAATCAGCAACATTTCTCCATTTCCTCAATGCCTCATTGAAATCAACACCTAAATAAAGCAGTTAACAAGAAGACTGATACTGACAAGAGGATAAAAGCAAGAGAGGATGACAAACTTAAAGTGATCTGAATTAACTATCCCAATGGCATATTTACTGTTGCTTAGTTTTGGATCACACATTAAGATTTTTTTTTTTTTTTTGCTATTTACAAATTGTGTTTAATAGAAGTTTTGATTTTCCAGTTGATATTAGTTTTAAGCACAAAGAAATCTGGATTAGTAAAGTTAAATGCTTTGAGGGGACATTCTCTCTTTTCCAATATACATCATTTTTTTAAAAACTTAATCTTGAATTTCTGTTTTTACTTTGACCCACTTCTAGAACTAGCAAGTTATTTATATGGTTGCTGTCTGGTGTTTGTGAGGATAGCAGGGAAACTGCTGATAACTCAAATGCTGTTCTTTAAAATGCACATGCTTTGCAAGACACAGCTGGATGGTGGATAACTGTGGATCTTACAAGCTAGCAATAGAGATGTTTGTGAATGAAACATCTCTCTTCAGAAAGGCTATATACAGTTCATAGTGGATACCAGAGAAAGGCATTTAGGCAAAGCTTTTAAGGGTTGGCTTTGAAGTTTGCAAGGTATTTTAATAGCTTCTGTAAATGCTCTCAGAATATATGTTAAATATTCAGTCCTGGATTACGGCAAACAGCTACTACCAGAAAAAGGAATGAGATTCACCTGTCTTAAAGTCATCCTAAAAATAAATATATATATATATAATATAACCACCACCCGCAGCCCATTTTAATGCAGCTAAGGAGACACTGGACACAAATCTCACCCAATCCTTTAATGGAGCCCAGAAATAATGGCCCTGGAATGGCTACTTTTTACTGTGCAGAAGCCACCATGTCTCAGTCTGGTTTTGTGTTTACTTTAGTCTTTTAGTAAAATATAGAACTGAAATTTTAGATTTGTCATCATGTTCCACATGTTAGGCACTTTCTGTAAAAGTGTTCTGCCTGCATATACAGACACCCAGGCACAGCATCCAGCAAAAACTTTAGACCCATTCAAAAAACTATTTTGCTATGTGAAACAGAAGTCAGTTCCATGGTAATGAGCTCAGTCATTTGAATGCAAAAGACACTTGCATTACTGTGAGTGACATACAGAAAGTTTCACCTGCAGTATTACTTCCTGGCTGGAGACTTATCTTCTATGCTTTTGCATTTAACCCAAGTGTGTGAGGACTCATTTTAAAGTTAAATTGCCTGTTTCTAGGTTTCCTCCATCTTTCTAGCTTGATGTGTGGTGCGTGTTGTTTTCCATCATTGTATTTCTTTGTTTCATTTTCACACATGATGGTCTGGTTTACTTAGGAAGTAACAGAGTTTAATCATCTACAGCAGTGATGCTCAGACTGAGGCTCACGAGTGGCTCTTTAATGTGGTGCCTGTGGCTCTTTACAGCGCATGATATTAAAACACTGATTGAATTATTAACCAATCAGGATGCTTTTACTACGTTATTAACTAACTGTAGTTGGTCACTTTGCTGTGTGTGTATGTGTGTGTGTGTGTATAGTAAATGAAACAATGAATTTACACTATTGTGGCTCTTTTGGGTAATGTTGATCACTAATTTGGCTCCTGAACCACTGAGGTCTGAGTATCACTAATCGACAGATTCTGAAACAAAAGAAAAATCGCGATCTTAAAGACAAACCAACCATCACTGAAGAAGAATGAGCATAGACAATTCGCATCTTCAGTCCATAATTCCTGTTTCTGTTCCGTTTTTAACATAGTGAGTATGCTCTGCTGTTATGAAAAGGGGTCATACAAGTCATATCACAGATTTATTCATGAAAATATTTGTCAATCCTGACCTTTTCACAACTTACCATGACTAGTTATGCTTCTGAAAATTCACACCTGAACTTTGTTATTCTTTTATTTACTAAACTGGCCATTCAGTCAGGGAGCAGCAACAATGACACATGAAGACAATGACAAATCATACACCATGAATAGTTGAAGGGAATATTTCATTGATAAACCGTACATTGATACATGTTCGTATAAGATATTCAGTCAATGCTTTGAATAATAAATTCATTTGTAGAAACCTACAAGCTAGCAAACAAGCACATTGGCAAACAAGTCACAAAATAAAAGGGCTAAATTTGCAGAGTAATTTATTCCACAATGAATAATTCAATCAGCTCTGACCCGCTGTATTTTGCTATTCAAAGTATTCCTTACCACAACGATTAGTTCCACCATTCCATTTTGGGGTGTGGGGGGGGGAAGTGACTGTGATTTCCCAAAGTAATTTGAATGTACAAAAGACAATCCAATTTATCTCCCCAATCATATGTAACTTGTACCACTGATTTCCCAGGGTGACACCATCCTGAATGCTATACACAGTGCTTATTTGTTCAATATTTCAAGAACTTCTCTGACAACCTCCCAGACTTTGCCTGCGGCACCTTCTACATTCCTCTTCAGATCCATGGAGGAATTCTTCTCAGAATGGTGACAGTTACTTCAGAGGATGATTATGACATACCCTTTGTATGGCCTTCAGGGTTATCACTCTGTGGATGTCACTGGGAGTTCTGTAAGCTCCTACTGCAAACAGTTCTAAAAAGATATTTTCTTCCATCAGTACTTTAAACTCAATGGGCAGATTCATCCCTGGTGAAAATTCACCAGGGATGCATCTTGCCCAATGGCTTTGAAAGTTAAAAAGCTTTCATATTCTAACTGCTCACTCACAAACTGTTCTTGGCTTTGTTCTTTTGGAAACTTCTGCATCTGTTCTATAGGGAATTGTCTTAACTTCTAAAAGCTTACATGTATACTGGAAGAAAATACAACACACTCCAGTGTACAAGTTCTCCAGCATTGTCACAACTATTCAAACTCTTAACACTGATGAGACATAATATTAATTATGTTTAAGATATTTTGAAAGGAGCGGAGCCCTTAATCAATCAACCTTCCACCTCTCTTGTTCCTGCTTATTCTGTTCAAAGAAGCAAACATAAAACAAAAACCAACTGGGGGAGGGGAAACACTCAACTCAGTCCCCTTTTATATATGTCTTGCATAGTAAAGCAATATTTTTAAGAGGTTTTTTTTTAAAAAAAGTTAAATTTGTTCTCCTTCCCCTCTTATTGAAGGTAAAGAAGTGTTTCTCATTTCTTCCTCTATAGGCACTCTAACAACTCCTCTCCCTACCTATTGTTAAAACTCTAGTATATTTCTTGCATATTTCCTCACTAGGGTGCTTCATTCTGTGCCCCCTGAAATCTCTGATGCAATTACCCGCAGTCCCACTGATTCATACAACCTCATCCTTTCCAAGCCAAACCTTCATCTCATCTCACTTCTCTATTACCATCAGTCTAAGATTAAACCTCAACTGACCTAAGTGATCTAAACAGAAAGCTGGTCTCACCCTTAATTATTGCAGGGTGGCTGCTCTGTTCTAATTCTCAAGTCACCTCCCTTTCCTACTGCTGTTTTAACATCATCCAACCACATCAATATCACTGTATCCTCCCCCCATCTCTTGTATGAAGCTTATTCTTGTCATCATCACATTCAGGGCTTTGCCCAATTGTGCATTTCTATGTTCAGCATACCCTGGACACCCCTATCTTGCTTATGTTTCAGGCCCTTCTCCCCATTTTTCCTCTCTCTCTCTCCCCTCCCTTACCCCCCCCACCCCATGTCCTAACTTTTCTCTTGGATTCCTTTTCACATTCATTTTCTTGCTTTCTTTCATATGCCCCTGTAAACTAGGAACAGCCATCCTCATCTTCAGTCCCTTTTATATAACACACTTATTTCATGAAGATTTCCTGCATTAATCAGCAAAGTATCTGTGCTGCACTGTAATGGGAATCTTGTTCCATGTACTATGTGTCTGAATTAGAATCTAAACTTCATCCTATTTTGTTTCTCCAAAGTGCACTTAGTGTGCTTTATGAATAATAATCCTTCTCTCTTGCACTGTCAACACAAACTTTCTATCACCCTTCCACAAGAGCGACCACTACAGGTGAAGAGCTATTGTAAGAACCAGCTCACAGAAGCATGGTATAAAGGGGATTCATCTTTTACTGCACAATAGTGTGAAATACAAGGCTTTTCTTTCCCATTAAGTCAAGAAGAAACCCCAACAGCAACAAGGAAAAAAAAGATATCTTTCTCTTAACATGTGAAACTTTAACTACCGAGCTATTTACTTACAGATCTGAAGTTCAGATATACAGAAAATTGAGCCTTTTGTTATATGTGGTAGAGGCAGGATCTTATACCATTTTAATTAGTTTTTTCGTAGCCAATAAACAGTAAGGCTTGTGACAGGTTGCATCTGCTAGTCCTGCTTACCAGTAAGTTGGAGAAAAATCAGATTCAATTTTCCCTTTCCCCTCCTTCTCAGGGAAGGGAAATAAGGAGAGTAGTTCCACCAGGTTCTACAAGTAGAAGGTGGGAAACTCCATAAAATTAGTTGTTGGGAGTGGCATGTGGGGTGGGGGAAGAAAGAATCTTGCAATTACACGCAGTCACTATTGTGCTGAGGTAGTATGCCAGACGGGGCTTTGGTTTGGTTTCTGCCAACATAGGACCGCACTCTAAGGCCCACGTGAAATAAAAAGCTTTAGAAAGAACGTGCTTGGCCTGAAACCACTATTTTGTTTTGAATGTTATAATAGCTGAGTTATTTCACCAGTTTACAGGAACGTAAGTGGAGAATCTATATTACAGCAAAATCTCAAGTCAATTAAATAAGATATCTATGAATTGAAGTTGATTATAGTGGTGACCCAAGCAATAACATTAATTCAGTCAAGAGTAATTCTATGAAGTCATCAAATCCAGCACAGTTTTACACTGAAAAATAAAACCAATGACAATGTAATAATTTCTGCTTTAAAATCAACATCATCTTCCCAAAACAAATTGTGCTCCAATTCTTAGTGTGTGTGTGTGTAGGGGGGTGGGAGGAATACAAATTCAGAATGAAGAGTTCTAATGATCTGAGGAAGACGATACATAGGGGTGAGAATCACTTAATTGTATATATGCAGTGGTGTTGTAGTTATGTTGGTGCCAGGATATTAGAAAGATAAGGTAGGGAAGGTAATATCTTATATTGGACCAACTTCTCTTAGTGAGGAAAGGAGACCAACAACACTGCCTGCAGGACATCGCTTAGGCATTTAACCCCAGGAGAGGGTTCATGGCTGAGAATCTTGAGCACCTAAGTTCCTTCGGGGCTGGGGTGTAGGTATTGCTCCTTAACTCAGCTTTCCTATTTTCTACCTTAGATGGCTCCGTTCAATGTGCTGCCTTTGTGAATCCCATTCCTAGGTGCCTAACTCTCGCTATGCATAGTTTAGGGAGGCTTGGTGCCTAATTTTGAACTGAGGATTCCATTGGATGACAACCCTATAGTTACTAACTGCAAACCTGAGCCTAAATCCTCTTTATGGAACTAGCTTCTAAGAGAAAAGAGAAATTACTTTGATTTTCTGGCTCTTTGTCTTAACTGATTGACCATACAGATAATGTCTCTTCCTCTCCTGGATATATCACAGATCCTGATAAAAGAACCATGATGTTTCAGGAAACAGGCCTAAAATGGCAGTGGTTTCTGTTTTTATCACCGCTAGGGATACTATGTGTGAGCTTGTCCACTGCATTCCAGTTTCTCCAAAGCTTTTAGAAGGTCAATGAACTAGCATCTTCCAATATATCTATTTTAAATTATGAACGTATAGAAGTTACTGAGAAGAAGTCAGATGCCTAGGTCTCAGAGTATAGTATTTCTTTTAAAGAAAAAAAAAGAGCTAGATTCTTAATAACCATTTTCTAATATTTAGAACTTAAAGAGTGAACAGGGAAATTTCTAAAAGTTTTCACTATTTCCTCCCCACCCAACCCCCCCACACTTTGAGCAAGTAATGAGAGGGTTAATTTTTTTTCAAGTTTTGAATTTAAACATATTTTTAAAGGAAACATTCTAAGCTTTTTTTCAGTCTCCTCCCCCCAAATATAGTTGTCAGTAACAAATATTCCAAAGTAAAATATATAAAGTAGTTTATACGTGGTTATAACCAGATGAGTTCCATCAGTGCGACAGAACACATTTGTTAATTTGTAGGGGTTTGTATGCACAGGGCACATATGATTCAGCTCCTTGAGAGAAGTATGCTGCTGTTAAAGGCAAACACTATATACAGTGGCAATTCTTATATTGTATCCATCTGATAAGTTTGGTTTATACCCGAGTTGGAAGAAAGATGGGAAAAATCTCTTATTTGACAATATTTACATAGACATTTGACGCATTGCAACCCCTTCATTCAGTGAAGAATATTTTCAGGACTGTTTCTGCTTCTTCTGAAGTTATCAGTATCTGTTTTTGCTATCATTGACTAAGCATAGGAACAAAGTACAATGACAAAACTTAAACTGACTTCAGTGGGCATCTGCCCAATTACCAACTGTACTGCCTGGAAAAAAAAAAGATAGTGTGGTAAAGTAGATTATTTGGTTATTTATCATATCCCGTTAATAACAGCCCTCCTGGAAAAGGCATAGTTAAATATTTTTCTCCTGTTCAGTGTCTAAATTTTGCTTGTATGTTAACTTTTATAATTCACATACATGAATCTAGGTCAGGATTATTCTCTCATTTCTCTCATAATTAATTAATTAATTAGCATAGTCCATGTTTACTATATGTAATAGACACTTTATTTATTGAAAGGCTACTTTGTCTCTGACAGGCTTTTGTTACCATTTCCACTTAATTTATTGAATTAATCTATCAGACATTTACTTTCCTTGGATCATTTCCTTAACTACTCTGCTATTTCCCTTAAGACCATTTTCATACAGATAATTGCCAGTGCCACTCACTCCATGGTTTTTTTTGGGCACAACTGGAGTGTTCTCGCAACTAATTGAAATAATTGCAGAGAAATGATGTGTAAGCTGTGCACAGGGACATTCACACTTTCCACCCTGCATGCATTTTTAACCGGCTACTGTAGTGCTGGTTAAAAAATGTATTTTTCCAATCCTGGTTATATAACCATATGTGATATACTTTATACAATCTAATGCAAGCACCATAGAAACATTTGTTCTGGAATTTTGCAAAACACCTAGAATTAACAAACAAAATGTAAAAAGCCCTAAAAAAAATCTGCATTTAGAGAAGACTTTACAAGGAACACATGGGTAAATTGGGTTGGTAGGCTCAAATCCTGGAGTAGTTGCATACAAAAGAATGGCCATATTGGGTCAGACCAAAGGTCCATCGAGTTCAGTATCCTCTCTTCTCACAGTTGCCAATGCTAGGTGCCCCAGAGGGAACAAACAGAACAGGTAATCATCAAGTGATCCATTCCCTGTTGCCCATTCCCAGCTTCTGGCAAACAGAGACTAGGGACACCATCACTGCCCATCCTGGCTAATAGCCATTGATGGACCTATCATCCATGAATTTATCTAGTTTTTTTTTTTTGAACCCTGTTATAATCTTGGCCTTTACAACATCCTCTAGCAAGGAGTTCCACAGGTTGACAATGTGTTGTGTGAAAAAATATTTCCTTTTGTTTGTTTCAAATCCGCTGTCTATTAATTTCATTTGGTGGTTGTTAGTTCTTGTGTTATGAAGAGGAGTAAATAACACTTCCTTATATACTTTCTTCACATAAGTCATGATTTTATAGACCTCTATCATATCCCCCCCCTTAGTCATTTTTTTTCCAAGATGAAAAATCCCAGTCTTATTAATCTCTCCTCATATGGAAGCCATTCCACACCCCTAATATTTTTTTGTCCTTTTCTGAATCTTTTCCAATTCCAATATTTTCTTCTTTTTTTTTAAGATGGAGGGACCACATCTGCATGCAGTATTCAAGATGTGGAAGTACCATGGATTTATATAGAGGCAATATGCTATCTTCTGTCCTATTATCTATCCCTTTCTTAATGATTCCCAACATTCTCTTTGGTTTTTTGACTGCGGCTGCACATTGAGTGGATGTTTTCAGAGAACTATCCACAATAACTCCAGGATCTCTTTCTTGAGTGGTAACAGCTAATTTAGACCCCATCATTTTATATTTATAGTTGGGATTATGTTTTCCAGTGTGAATTACTTTGCACTTATCAATATTGAATTTCATCTGCCATTTTGTTACCCAGTTACCCAGTTTTGAAAGATCCTTTTGTAGCTCTTTGCAGTCTGCCTGGGACTTAACTCTCTTGAGTAGTTTTGTATCATCTGCAAATTTGCCACCTCGCTGTTTACCCCTTTTTCCGGATCATTTATGAATATGTTGAATAGGACTGGGCTGAGGACAAACCCCTGGGTGACGCTGCTTCTGGTGTACTTTAAAAAAATAGCATTACTTTTTGCATTACTTTGGCTAGTTGTTCTTAATTCTTTTTTGGCCTTCCTAATTGTGTTTTTACACTTCATTTGCCAGAGTTTATGCTCCTTTCTATTTTCCTCACTAGGATTTAACTTCCACTTTTTAAAGGATACCTTTTTGCCTCTCACTGCTTCTCTCAGTTTTTTGTTTAGCCACGGTGGCTCTTTTTTGGTTCTCTTACTACATTTTTTAAGTTGGAGTATACATTTAAATTGAGCCTCAAGTTAAACAGTTCTAAAACTTCAAAGCTATCATCTAAAGCTGCATACACGCTGGATATCTAGGACTAGCATTTTCAAGTAGGCCAAGAGGAATTAGGTCTCCAAATCTATTGGCTTTCAGTAAGAGGTCAGTGCCTAACTCCCTTGAAAACCAACAAACCAGCATTTTAGAGCTAAGAAATAGAACAGGGAGTGATTTCTGCCATACTCTGCTCCTCAAAGTCATTGGGAAGCCAGTGGAAGTTACTGCAGAGTCCAGATTGCTTCCACTATGAGCTGTGGAATGGCTCCTGGAAGAGGACTTTATGTACAGATCCCTTGAGAAAGGCCATGGTAACATAGTTCTAACAGGATCTATATTTTACACCTGTTGCCCCTAGAATGTCTGAAAAACAGCTATTCCGAAAATGGTTCCCTTTAACGAATACCTCTTTAAAAATGACTGATTCCATGTATCATGGCAGTAGGGAGCAAGGGACTTGGGTGGCAATAGGAAAGCAAAGGGCCTCTGAATGAATTAGCCTTACCTATCTAATTATAGATCTTAAGGTTTATGCTTTTGTCGTTCATCACAGTTTGAGAGACTTCCACATGAAATCAATAGCTATAGTGAAGTCCTTGGTGGACTTCATGAGCCTGTCACTAGGATTCCCTCATTCTAGAGCAGGGGTGGCCAACCTGAGCCTGAGAAGGAGCCAGAACAATGAACATTGCCAAAGAGCCAGAGTAATATGTCAGCAGCCCATCATCAGCTCACCCACCCTACTCCCAGCACCTCCTACCCACCGGCAGCCCTGCCAATCAGCATCTCCTGCGCCCTCCCCGCACCTCCAAATCAGCTGTTTTGTAGCATGCAGGAGGCTCTGGAGGGATGGGGGGAGCAAGTGAGAAGGGGTGGAGTGGGGACAGGGCCTGGGGTTGAGCAGTGAACACCCCCTGGCACATTGGAAAGTTGGTACCTGTAGCTTCAGCCTCAGAGTCAGTGCCTATACAAGGAGCTACATATTAACTTCTGAAGAGCCACATGTTGCTCTGGAGCCACAGGTTGGCCACCCCTGCTCTAGAGTGTCCCAAAGTATTCACATGTTCATCCTGCATTTTGTGAATTGCCTTGTCCCAAGACAGCATAGTGTCACAGTGGTTCATAAAAATCAAAATTTAGTCTATGGTGCAGTTGCAGCTTTCTTTGAAAGTTAGGATCAAGGAATTAAACTGCCATTGGAAGCTGACTGGGAAACAGTGGAGAGACAAGCACGTGGTGGATATGCTCACAGCAGCCTAAGCCATGCAGAAGGGGGCAGCTAAATTCTGTACCAGCTGGAACCTGTGCACCATTTTCACATCAGCTTCAGATACAGTGAGTTATAGTCATCCAGCCAAGAAGTGACAAATGGCGGGATTGCTAAATAGGAATAACCAAGTAAAGGAGTTTTTGGAACTCTGATTACAGGACAGTTGGAGAACAGGAAGCATTCTGCTGCAGAGCTCTGTTTACCCTTATTACTCATTGTTGAGGTTGACCGTTCAATGTGGAGGTGCATCACTAGCCATATTTTAATAAGGGCTGCCTCCAAAATAAATATATGTGTGTGTGAGAGAGAGATCTATCTTTTGGAGGCAGTGCTGGTTAATATGGATAGTGATGCATGCACATACACCCATCCCTGAACCTTTTAAGGAATGGGGAGCTCATGCATTGCTTTTTCTGAAGTGTTTTTGTGAGCTCCAGAGAGGTCATCTGAAGCAGGACTGATATTTCAGTACCCAGGGAAGGAATACATTCCTTCAGAGGCAGCAATGATACCCTATTTAGTATATTTGGACATAAGACGACTCAATTTTTTGACAAAAGAAAAGGAGTACTTGTGGCACCTTAGAGACTAACCAATTAATTTGAGCATAAGCTTTCGTGAGCTACAGCTCACTTCTTCGGATGCATCTGATGAAGTGAGCTGTAGCTCATGAAAGCTTATGTTCAAATGAATTGGTTCGTCTCTAAGGTGCCACAAGTACTCCTTTTCTTTTTGCGAATACAGACTAACATGGCTGCTACTCTGAAGCTTGTCAAGTTTTTGAGGAGATGAGTAGCTGATTAGTGAGCACTGATAAAATTATTCCTGCAACGGACTCATAGCAAGTTGGCCATTGATATACTATGGCTCTTAGAAGTAAAAATGTTAAACACAGCAATGTTCTAACACATGTATCACAATGATGTTGAAGTGGCCAGCGATTAGGACTCCAACTAGAAACTGTCTAGCACATTCTGTCCCCTTGATAGGGAGTGGAATTGGTACAGAGGTCCGCTGCAGGTGGGTGTAGCTGGATCATTGAATGTAGGCATCCCTACTTGTATTGGAGGTGTAGGGAATGAGTTATGGTCTTAGGAACAGGCATCAGGAAGTATTCATTAAAATGAATCTAATTAGCATTTGGCTGCTGCTACTGCTCCACAAAAATATCCTGACAGTCCATTATTTTGCAAGCTCAACAGATTGATAAGTGTGTGGTTACAGGACAGTTTCTCTAGAAAAAGAACTGGACATCTTGCTTTTGGTATTTATTTATAAGCAAAACCAGGACAGCAACTTGGAAATATAACATTTCCGGTCTATTAAACTTGTATGAATCCCCCAAGGTTTGGCAGAACTTTAAAGCTATTCATTTACTGGTGTTGCCTGACACGTTTGCAGAGTTCAAAGCATTGTGTGCAGATCACAAGATTGTATTGAGGGTCTTGCCACATGGGAAATATTTAAAAAACCATGAGAATGCAAGCTAGTGGTTCTTCAATTTACAAGGGTTTTGATTAATACTGCAATAAGTAGCAAGTTGTGAGTTTAAAAAAAAAGCAAACACAAACATTCTATCAGTAGACCAATTTCAGCGGATTAAGTCTCTCCAAAGGATTTACTCAGTATTATTTATACTGCTGTACCACCTGGGTCCCCCAGTCATGGGCCAGCACTTCATTGTACAAACAGAGAGCAAGATGGGTGTCACACATAAACCTTATTTAAGTGTGTAAGACATGCAATCTCCTTTTAGCTGGGGAAAAAGAGAGACATATTTAACTTGTATTTATGACAAAAATTACTTGTTTAATCAGAGTAAAAAAAAATCACTTTCCCAGTGTGTTTGAGATTGATGTATGGATATCAGAGATCCAGATGAAATGCTGGTAATGTAAATGCATTGATGAAAGCAAGCAGAAGTGACAAAGAACTTATTAATCCCTCTGAGAGGGTTTGTCTGCTATTTGACACCCAGGATCAGAACTTGAGAATATGATCAGCTTTCACCAATAGCCAGGACAGACATTTGCTTTTGGGAAGATGTTGTGACCATTTCTTTCTTTGATATCACCCCCCCCCCCCAATTATATTATTGTAATGTGCTCTGTTCGGGGCTACATCTTAAATCTATCTGGACCAGAATGTCTGTAGTCTGCTTGGTAAGCTGAGTGTCTTGCCCTGAGCATATTACACTACAACTTTGTGATCAGCCCTATAGGTGACATTTCAATTGCCAGTTGGACATATAAAGATTTAAAATGATCAGATACATGCCTAATTTAGAGAAGGCCTCTCTCCTCCTGTGATGCTTTGGTGACTGCAGCTTCAGAAGTCACCTGAGCTGAAGCTCCTTAGGATGAGAGGGAGCTACTGGAAGGCTGTTCCCCTCCCCCGCCCCAAATCACTGGCTTTGGAACCTGTTAAACGATATGGTCTGAAATAGCTTGAAGTCTTCAAGGACCATCTTAATGAAGGGGCTTTAGAAAAGCCTTAATGGTGTTGGAGGGGTATTCTTTAGGAAGGATGGAGTATTTTCCCCCCTTTAAAAAAAAACAAACATAAGTTAATGCTGCTGCATCTCGGGATGTTGCCGCTGGTTGTGTTTCCTTTAGGTGAGTTGTTAAACTAAATTATCAGTAGTGCCTCAAACTTGGGATATTTATCTTACTGTTACAAATCCTTGCCCCTCATTCCAGCACACCAATATTTGCCATGAACCTGGCAATCTCAGACCAAAGCCACCACCACTTCAAGGCTTGCAATAAAATCCTTAATGAATCTTGCAATATTTGCTATCTTTCTTAACATGACTCCAGCAGCTGGAGATGAGTGCAAGAATCTCAGTTTCATTTACTACTTTTAAAAATTGTAATATGAAGAAAAGCTTGAAAATGTGAACCTTAAATGCTCAAACCTAGAAGGCAAATCAGAACCACCTCATTTCTTTTAATCATAATTTTTGGGGGCCTGCCTCATCATTAGCACTTGAGGCTAATACCACTGAAGCAGACAAGTGTGTGGGGAGGGGAAAGCGAAGAGCAACAAATATCTGGTGTAGACTGACAGGTAAAGGATATACCTTCCTAATCCATCAGCGCAGGATTGAAAAACTCAGCCATGCTGATCCTGCTAGGTTTGGGAGCCTAATTTCCCAATGGCAAGAGGCAAATAGGCCTGGCCTTAGCAGAGTTACAGAGCAGATTCAGCGAGGGAACCTTTGCTCTGTAATCCATTGTTTTTCTGTACTCTCAGGACTCAAAGAGTGAAAAGTAACAATCCCTCTCTTCAAATAAGGACACCTCTCCCTCCAAAAGTGTGAGATTAAAAAATAAAATAAAAAAAAAACACACACACATCTTTCCCAGGCAGCAAAGGCCAGCCACAATTGCAGACCCTATGTTCCCCCAAGAGGACACTAACAGAGAGCAAGATGCTCCAAAAGGGGTGGAGAGAGGTTGGGCCATGTTTCCATGTATAAGTAGGGGCATTGCCAGCAGATTGAGGGACATGATCGTTCCCCTCTATTCAACATTGGTGAGGCCTCATCTGGAGTACTGTGTCCAGTTTTGGGCCCCACACTACAAGAAGGATGTGGAGAAATTGGAGATAGTCCAGCGAAGGGCAACAAAAATGATTAGGGGACTGGAACACATGACTTATGAGGAGAGGCTGAGGGAACTGGGATTGTTTAGTCTACGGAAGAGAAGAATGAGGGGGGATTTGATAGCTGCTTTCAACTACCTGAAAGGTGGATCCAAAGAGGATGGATCTAGACTATTCTCAGTGATAGCAGATGACAGGACAAGGAGTAATGGTCTCAAGTTGCAGTGGGGGAGGTTTAGGTTGGATATTAGGAAAAACTTTTTCACTAGGAGGGTGGTGAAACACTGGAATGCGTTACCTAGGGAGGTGGTGGAATCCCCTTCCTTAGAAGTTTTTAAGGTCAGGCTTGACAAAGCCCTGGCTGGAATAATTTAGTTGGGATTGGTCCTGCTCTGGGCAGGAGGTTGGACTAGATGGCCTCCAGAGGTCCCTTCCAACTCTGTTATTCTATGATTCTATGATTCATGTCCCACTCCAGCTAGTCTGCAGACCTTCCCAGCTGCGGGCATGGACGCTTTACATTGCAACCTCCTAAGGGGTGGCACAGGGGATGACAGTCTCCCTGCAGTTCCCCTCCCTGCAATGCAGCTACACCTCCACCTCCCACCCATATCCCCAGTTAAGGTCAGTGCCTCGTTGACACAGTCTTCATCATTCCATAAGCCAAGTTCTGCCCTCCCTACTGTGTACAGATCCATGGAAGTATTTTATCTAAAGAAAGAGCTTTGGGTGATGTGGCCATTGATTTTGACAGTGAGTTTATTAAATGAATAAAGAAAACAAGACAATAAAAGTAAAAGAAAGGTGAAGCTGTAGTTTAAGAGGTAGGGCACACTTAGATTTGTTCTCATTTTAATATCCTGTGAATTCCATCTCCTAAATTTTGAGCGTAAATTATAGCTGCTGTTCTATGCGACCCACCAACAGCAAGTCAACACTAGTGTACCCAATCTCAAAGGGCCGAGTTCTTGAACAGAGCTCCCAGCTAAAGTAGGCAGGATTTGTCCCCACATAAGTACATTCAGGACTAAAGGATGGAATCCTGAGCGTCAACCTACAGCAAAGCCCCTTTACAGTCCTTGCTAATGTGGGTGCTGTGGAGGGAGTAGAGATGTGATCCACTGCTGGATCTCATGCAAGATTTTGGCTGGTGTGCCTGTACTGTTCATGGATCCACAGGCCTTAGTCCCATCATACACCCCAGCCCCTCTGCAATCTGAACCCATGCTTCTGCTTAGAGAGTCATGTCTCTACCCAGCCCAGAGTTGTGCACAGTCCCCTTTCATTGGCTCTTTGCTCCCTAGTCTCACCATGTCCTACACAATGTAAGTAGTACATTTATGCAGGCTTTTGAACCAGGAACACCTGTGGAGGGGACCAGAGAATTTTGCCTAACATGTCCATAACCATGGAAAGTTTCCTCCAGCTAGGAGCAGTTACTTGGAACCTTAATACAGCAAAACAGTGCTTCTCCGTGACTGGTCCATAGACTGGCACCGCTCTGTGCAGCCTCTTTGCCAGTCCCTGAGATTTCCCTGGCAGTTTAGGAAGTCAACAAGCTGGTCTCTGGCATCAAAAAGGTTGAGAAATACTACAGTAAAGGAATTTTCTCTTTTGGAACTCTGTTACTCTTCTGACTGAATTTTCCTTTGATTGTAATGTTTTGAATCTCCATCTACAAGGGAGTCTTTAACAAAAGATTTACTTTTTTTAATTAAGGTGATAGATTTCTCTTTTCACTTGTAGTCACACAAAACATCTTAATACAGTGTAGTCTTTTATGACTTAATCATACAGTTTAAAAGTTGTGAAATCTCACTTCCTTAAAAAAACAGAACTTTGTTCTTAAAGCAAAATATCTTTGCTTTTTAAGAGAATGTTCTGAGAAAGCGGCATTTTGAACATAGTCCAAAACAGAGAGGTCTGGGCTTAAAGATACAGCTCTGTTAAACACCCCCTCCCTGCCCGGAGGAGCTACTAAACAAAGTTTTCCCCATGAATTAAGCAGAAGTTTGCATTGTATTCCCCAGTTTTTTAAATTTTAATTTGTACATTTACAGGTTAGAACAAAGTAAAATAAAGATAATATTTAGCAGCATCTTTTAGAGCTTTTAAACTCACGGGACATAATATTCACTTGGAGCACATTTTCACTTGGAGTACATTTTCCGGACCTGAAGAAGAGCTCTGTGTAAACTCTGTGTTGCCTCTCACCAACAGAAGTTGGTCCTATAGAATATATTACCTCTTCCACCTTGTCTCTATACTACTCATGTTGTATTCAGGATACTGAGGTCAATACCATTACTATTGTATAAAGTATCTCTGAAGCTTTGATACATAGTAGGAACCTCCATTTTACCTTTCATCCAAAAAAAATATAATTAATTATAGGCCAAGTGTTTCACCTGCTAACACCAAGCCTGAATTTGACCCTGTTACATCTTCAACAGCACAGCCTATGACATTTGGGCCTAATGGACTTCAGTCTAATTGTGGTTTAGTATGTGGGTGCTGGGTGGTATTGGTGGCCTGTGATATACAGGAGGCCAGACTAGATGATCTGGTGGTCCACACACACACACACACGTAGACACAGCAGGCGCACGCTTACACACAAGACAATTTCTTAAGGCCTAATTTAAAACTGTGCTGAACATCTTAGTATTAGTCCCCAGTAGTATCATTCAGATTTGGATGGAAATCCATCAATCAGACTAGAGGATGAAGTCCTTAGACGAACTTCAATTGAAAGTTGATCTAATTATCCACATAAAGCAGGCCGGTTTTAGAAGGATCAGGTCAATCAATTGTCTGTTGCCCCATTCTATATAAATTGTTTTCTTTGAGGAATTTTTAAATAAGGCTGTTTCTAACATCTTTAAAAAAATCAGCCAATGTCACTCCAAGATACCTGCCGCAGGTGGCTGCGAGTCACAGAACAGCGATGGCAGTACCTGCTGCAAAGCTTCTGTCATTTCAAAATGAGTTTTGTTTTAATCAATATCCAGTTAGATGAGGTTCCTGACATTTTTCAGCATTTTATCTGTGTGATATAGGAGCTGGGCTGCAAGTCATTTCCGGTAACATGCATTTTCTCTCCTCTCTCATAACAGTACCAGACAGGAGTGATAGCAATATAGTACCAATTACAAAAGCCAATTTTTTTCAGATTTTCCCATACTTAAGGGGTGAGATTCTAATGGGGATGTTTAGTTGTTCAGGCATAGACTGTGAGGGGAGGGAAGGGTTCAGCAGCATACTGCCATGGTCATTCAAGGGGCTCTCACAATAACCACTCTTTCACCCGAAAGAGCACAAAGTTTTTGCTGCTTGCTCCCACGGCAGAGCAACCGCCTTTTAGAAGTACAGATCCCAATTCTTGGGTCCAGCTACCAGGCATTTACTGCAAGACATGATGATTGGCTGGGGTGGAGGCAGTGGTGGCTTTACCTCACCATTATAACTTCCCAAATGTTTCAGCCCCTGCCATAAATTATAACAGCCTTGTTGTTGCTTCAACCTACACCTAGTTGCCCATAATACATCCCCAAAGGATCATTCCAGGAGCCAGGAATAACTTGAGAACAGAAGCCCTCTGGCTATAATCTATGTCAGGTGTTGTGAGGGGAGGTGCAATAGAGCCATTAGGTGGCTCTACAACCCAGGATATTTGATATGCCAAGGGAATGATTGGATAGCTAGTTAAGCACCTTTATGGTACCTTTGCTCGATTACAGCCATGGATTGTTACCTTAAGAGACATGAAAACTAGGCCCATAATATCCAGAGAATTCATTAAAGATAGTTAGCTTACAGTTTTACTAATCCAACAGTAATTACTAAATAATGCTTCTAATATGACTGAATATTTTACTTTTGAGATATAACCTAGCTCTAATAATGTTAACTGGATTATATTCAAATTAAGGCTCTATTGAAGTCTGTGGATTAATACATCTCCATACTTTATTTTTAATTACTAACATAGAATTAACACCAATCCACAGATTTTGCTTCTATGTCAATTGCTCCCACTTTTTCCATGTCATGTCTAAGATATATTTTATCTACAAAGACAATTTCCTTGGTGAAAGGATCACTGGAGTTGTCCTATTAACACACACAGATATCAGACTTTGGAAGACATAGATTCTTAGATATTAAGGTCAGAAGGGACCATTATGATCTAGTCTGACCACCTGTACAATGCAGGCCACAGAATCTCACCCACCCATTCCTGCGATAAACCTCTCACCTATGTCTGAGCTATTGAAGTCCTCAAATCATGGTTTAAAGACTTCAAGGAGCAGAGAATCCTCCAGCAAGTGACCAATGCCCCATGCTACAGAGGAAGGTGAAAAACCCCCAGGGCCTCTTCCAGTCTGCCCTGGAGAAAAATTCCTTCCCGACCCCAAATATGGCGATCAGCTGAACCCTGAGCATGTGGGCATGATTCACCAGCCAGATACCCGGGAAAGAATTCTCTGTCGTAACTCAGATCCCACCCCATCTAACATCCCATCACAGGCCATTGGGCCTATTTACCATGAATAGTTAAAGATCAATTAATTGCCAAAATCATGTTATCCCATCATACCATCTCCTCCATAAACTTATTGAGTTTAATCTTAAAGTCAGATAGGTCTTTTGCCGCTGCTTCCCTTGGAAGGCTATTCCAAAACTTCACTCTTCTGATGGTTAGAAACCTTCATCTAATTTCAAGTCTAAACTTCCCGATGGCCAGTTTAGATCCATTTGTTCTTCTGTCCACATTGGTACTGAGCTTAAATAATTCTTCTCCCTCTCCAGTATTTATCCCTCTGATATATTTATAGAGAGCAATCATATCATCTCACACACTGTCATGGAGGCATTTACAGCAAAAATGTTTTTAAAATAGGAAATACATTTGCCCTTAAAATCAGGAATGCCATTAAGTGATCCTTGTCCCTCCCTCTTCCCGCCCCCGCCCCGGAGTTATAATAGTTACTTCACCTTGCTTTGGAACAGTGGTGGCCCTTAAAGGGTGTCAATTTAATCTAAAATAATTAGATATTGTTGTGACTGGACCCCCTGGGTGCAGCCTGGTACTATGGGACCACTGTGCCCCCTGAACTCTCTCCAGCCTCAGCTGTCTCTCACAACGCTTTGCTAGTGACCAGCAGCAAACTCCTCCAGGAGCTGTGATCACTCAGCACAAGAGCATCTGGAGCCCCCACACCCAGCTAGATTGCATGAATGCTCCCAGAGCCACTCATGAATCACACAGAGAAAGGCACCAGAGCTAAATCCCCCCAGCTCCCAGCACTGTATCTCAGGAATATACGCATCTTGAGCCATGCAAATTTATTAATTGATTCACCACTTCATCAGTGGAAAGTGGATATACACCAGCCTTTACAAAACCTGAGCAGATTTGCCACAGACTTCATACAAACTCACTGGCAAAGATAAACAGTTAGGCAAAAAGTCAGAGTTAGTTACCAAAAGAAATAAAATATAAGCACAGTCTAAACTCTCAACCTCATAAGACTGGGCAACAACTAGACCAGGGGTGGCCAACCTGTGGCTCCAGAGCCACATGCGGCTCTTCAGAAGTTAACATGTGGCTCCTTGTACAGGAACAGATTCTGGGGCTGAAGCTACAGGTGCCAACTTTCCAATGTGCCTAGGGGTGCTCACTGCTCAACCCCTGGCTCTGTCACAGGCCCTGCCCACCACTCCACCCCTTCCCACCTCCTCCCCTGAGCCTGCTGTGCCCTCATTCCTCCCCCCCGACCCCCTCCAGAGCCTCCTGCAAGCCACAAAACAACTGATTGGGATGTGTGGGGAGGGCACAGGAGACGCTGATTGGCATGGCTGCTGGTGGCTGGGAGGTGCTGGGAGTGGGGTGGGGGGGGATCTGATGGGGTGCTGCTGACATATTACTCTGGCTCTTTGGCAATGTTCATTGGTAAATTCTGGCTTCTTTTCAGGCTCAGGTTGGCCACCCCTGAACTAGATTAAGCAGTTTTTCTCACTCCACTGGATTTTGCAGTTTATAGTACACAGATTTCACCCTTGAAATCTGGGCCAGTCCCCTCAGTTGGGGTATTCAGAGTGTCCTTGTGATTTGCAGCGTAGGTAGGTGAAGCAGAAAGGTCCAACAGAGGCCCCATTTTCAGTTTTATACCCTCAGTCCATGTGCTTGGAAAAAACACAAGTCCAGGCATGCCTGGGTACATTGCTGAGTCAGTTGAGCAATTCCCATGGTGTGGCCTCATGCAGGTGGGTCATTACATTGTAGCTCCCTTGCTGGACAATGGTTTATTAACATCCCACCCGGGGCGTCGGCTATTTTCCTTGCTGTTGCCTCTGGGGAGCTAATATTTGGCTGATTCCACAACTTACAGCATGTTTTAGTGAACACCATACAACACAATTCTCATAACTTCATATGCATTAATGGATATACATATATGGATAGAGAAATTACTTTCAGCAGATCATAACCTTTCCCCTGATACATATACAGCATGCCTTATAAGGTTAGATCAAGATTATTATTTAAAAAAAATGAGAAATATGGGGGTTCCAGTATTTTCCCCCAAGGTACAGAATGTCACAATTGTTACCTTAATATTGTGACAAAGTTCCTCCTCTGCCTTGGTGCGTCCTGCACTTTTTGGTGGATTTGCTCGCCTCAGAGGTTGATGGCAGCCCTCAGTTTGGCTGCTTCTGCTCGAGGCTCAAACCTGCCATTCACTCAGCTAACCGCATCACTGGCCAAAATGGGGGAAACGGATAACCATCCCTGAAGTCTGTGTCCCACCTATTGGGTAGGGGATAGGCCAGATCCCTTTCCAAATTAGACCTTCCCATCTGGTGTTTCTCACAGACCAGGTCAACTCCTCCTGTGTCCGATCAAGAGTTGCAGGGATGGGGTGAAACCCGGGCTCACCCTCTACACCAGGTTCCAGCCCAGGACCCTGTGGATAGCAGCTGTCTACAATGTTTCCTCTATCAGCTGCATGACAGCTACAACTCCCTGGGCTACTTCCCCATAGCCTCCCCCCAGCACCTTCTTTATCCTCACTGCAGGATCTTCCTCCTTAAGCCTGATCACACTTGTACTCTTCAGTCCTCCGGCAGCACACATTCTCACTCCTTGCTCCCCCCCGCCCCCCCCCAAGTGATGGGAGGTCCTTTTTAAAACAGGTGTCCTGATTAGCCTGCCTGCCATAATTGATTCTAGTAAGTTCTAAATTGGCTCCAGGTGTCTTAGCTCACCTGTCTTAATTGATTCTAGCAGGTTCCTGATTGCTCTAGGGCAGCCCCTGCTCTGGTTATTCAGAGAACAGAAACTATACATCGAGTGGCCAGTATATTTGCCTTCTACCAGACTCCTGTAGGCCTGGAGGAGGGAGGGCAGGGCCTGAAGTGTCTCCGCACTTAGGTCCATGTCTTCCGCCTCCAGGCCCTGCAGAGGCTCCTTTATGGTGCAGGTAGTCCGGCATGGAGCATATTGGCGCACGCCTTCCTGCGCCGCCTCCGAGGGCTCCGATATGACCGGCAGCTCCTTTATCTCCATCCGAGGGGTCTTCCGCGAGACCTCTCCGGGCTGCCGGTCTTCTACCAGGACCTCCTCCGGACCTGGAAACTCTTTGCAGCGACCAGGTCCGTGGCGGCCTCCGTGGGGGAAGACCTCCTCGCGGAGCCCCTGCTACACAACCCCTACCTGCGTGTGCAGGCGGCGGAGTCCCCCTCGGTGTGCCAGCGGTTGGTCCTGGCAGAAGTCACCAAAGTCGGAGACCTCCTGGACTACGACCGGGGAGACTGGCTGGATCCCCTGACGCTCGCTCAGCGCATGGGGCTCTCCAGACCTCGTACTGCCCTGCGCGTACTTCAGGAGGTGAGGGCCGCTTTGCCGCCCACTGCTCGGGTTTACCTCGACCGGGTCCTGCGAGAGGGCGCGCCCCGCCCACCCTCCACCCCAGGCCCTCCAGACCTTTTCATCGGGCCCCTGCCCCGTGGACCCGACCAACCCCCCCCCCCCTTCACCGTGAGCCAGCTGCACGATCTGCAGCCGGTCCGGTTCCAGACCGCGCCAAAACAACATCTCTACACGCTCGTGCTCCACACCCTTCATGTCCTCACCCTCGCGTCCCGCCCTGACACAAAGTGGCGGTATCTCCTGCCACCTCTAGAGGGTGAGGAGCCCCGGTGGGCCAGCCTCTATTCCACCTTAGTCCCGAGGCCAGCCGGGGATATCAGTTGGCGGCTCCTACACGGGGCCGTGAGCACGGGCGTGTACTTGGCGCGGTTTACCCCAATCCCGGACACCTGCCCCTTTTGCGGCGTGAGGGAAACCCTGGCGCACGTCTACCTGGAGTGCGCCAGGTTGCAGCCCCTATTCCGGCTCCTCACCAATATTTTGTTAAGGTTTTGGTTGCACTTTTCTCCTCACCTTCTTATTTACGCACTCCCTGTCCATGGCCCCACTAAGTCGCGGGACCTCCTGGTCAACCTCCTCCTGGCCCTGGCTAAAGTGGCCATCTGTAAAACCAGGGTGAGGAGGTTGGCCGATGGAGTCTCCTGTGACTGTGGGGCCTATTTCCAATCCTCCGTCCGTTCACGCCTCCGGGCAGAGTTCCTCTGGGTGGCGTCCACTGACTCCCTTGATGCCTTTGAGGAGCAGTGGGCACTGTCCGGGGGTTCTCTGCTTGGTGTCCCATCAGGTTCCCTTTGTTTGACCCTTTAACCGCACTCCTGTCCCTGTTGTTCATTAGTTGTCCCCCGTAATTATTTGGTTTTCCAGGTCTTGTGGACCCCCCCTCTTAGGCTTGGGAGGGATCCTTTAGCAGTGGGCAAGCTTCGCCCGCCCACTTCCTGGATCCCAAAAAGACCAGACTCCTGTACCCCACTGGTCTGGGTCTGTCACAATATCTGGGGAATTCTCTTTACTTCCCTACATTTACTCTAGGACATCTAATACTAGAAATACTGAGATTCTCTCACTGCATGCTTATTTAGGTCCTGATTCTGGAGTGAACTCTAGGTGGGCCAACCCCTGGGAACAACTTTCAGGATCAGGGCCTTAGTTATCAAGGCATCTGGCAAAGCTTGTCTTGCACAAAGGACCTTTGTAGAAAAAGGTTACCATCCTGACTTACGATTCACTGTGGTAACACCTTGTACGCTGCAAAATTCAAGACGATCTTGTTTGTCTGCCTGAATAGGCTTGCACACAAGGAGCTTATCTGGAAGCTGCCCAGTGGATTTTTTTCCCCTTTGGATTACATAACCAGTGCCTCCCATTTGTGGAGCACGGTTCTGAAGTTCTGACTTCTTTGAAGATTTTATTTAAGCCTGACTGACAGCATCCTGCAGCAAGGACTGTAATGTTTAATCAGCAGTCAGGTCTGTCAGGAGAGAAGGCACAGTACTTTTTATTAATGGCACCTCAGCTGAGTCTGCTCAGGCTTGAACTACCTAGCTCACACTGAACATGACTTAATATAGGCATAGCATCGTCACTCTTATGGAAAACTGCCTTTTGCGGCTTGGGCTGAAGCCAGCCCAATACCATGCTAGCAATGTGAAATCTGAAGGGATACCCCTTCGGTTGGGCTGAATAAAAAGGAAAGAAGCAGGCTTCAGAGTTGGGCTGTCCCAACAAGGGGATTTTTGATCTGAGAGAGAGGACCTAGAGGCAGGACTGAGCAGTCCTGAGATAGGGACCCAGCCAATTTCCAGGAGAAGGCTTGTATTAGACAGTGTTATCTAATAACATTAAGACAGAATTAAATTACAGAAAGGGGGAGTTTGACCCTACATTCACACTTACATAGGGTATATAGATTGTGTAAATCAGAATTCCCTTTCAAGCTTTACATCATCTCACTAGCATGGTCACTCCCTCACTATTAACACAATACTTGTCCTTACAACAGGCAGCAGGAGAAATTGAAACCCTAAAAATCCATCACTTGAATTAATGAGATTGCATTTAAGCCCTCAGTCCCTGGCCACATTCCATTGACCCCCCAAACACACCCACTGCACACTTCAGAGGTATCTACATTTGTGGCCACACTGCTCTTCAGTGACAGAAATTTATGTGGAGCCTCTCGGACAAACAATTCCAGCAATAGTGTTCAGGCTTTCTAAACTTCCCTTGGTAACCCCCAGAATCTAGCTGTTTCAGCTGCAACTTGTCCTGATCTTGGTCAGATTAATTTTCATTCTGCCCCTCTTATTCAGTCCCTTCAAGTTTTGCCCTTTTTAAAAACATTCCTCCTACTTGCCTGTAGCCAGCATCTCTTTACACAGTGTTTCCCTTATCTCTGAAAGAGAGAGAGGCAACCAACAAAGCTGCATGCATAAGATAATATGAAAAGATTTCTCTCTCTTTCATACAATAATCTTTGAGGTGCAGCCCAGAACCCATGGTCTATTATCGGGAGAAATGTTAAATAAGTATAGCCTCAGCAATATGGGGGATACATTTTCATGGTTAAAATTCTTTCACCCATTAGAATAGTTATTCACAACTCTGAACCAATTTCAAAGTACTCAAGGTGAATGTATGCATAAGTGGTGCCATAACACATCTGAGAGCTATAAAGTATTATATCATATTTTAAGTGCATGTATAACAATACTGTACTGATTTTTTACTTGATGGGAAACTTGGTTGAATTTGCCTTAGGCAACAAGAAAATTATGTTTTATCTCCTCTCAATGTCAAGTACACAGTAAGGCACCGAACAAAACGACTTTACAGTTCCTCAAATTGGTACTCTTTGTTCTAGGGAGCACCTAAGGATTGGATGTAGGCCTATATTTGCTTCCTCCTTCAGGGTTCATTGCCTGAGTATGAGGAAACCTGCATTGTACCATGCGTGGCACACTCTGAACTTTGAGAAATAAAGGATTCTGATGATCAGAACTATCACTTTTCTAAGATGCATTAGCCATAGTTTATGCATAATTTATTCTATGAAATTACATACCTTTAGGAAGAAGCAATATTTATATAGACCCAAGACAGCAGTGAGACTGACTGTTCACCTTTTAAAGCTATACAATACATTCCAAGTTCTATTTTAACATGTAACTACTTTACAACAACATTTCAGCTCTGGCTTCAATTGGCCAATATCAAGCCAGTAAGGGCTGAAAGCCTGTCGTGAATACCCTCCTTGTATGAGCAAAGGGATTTCCCTACTGGATCAGACCCATGATTCCATGCAGTGCTCTGCTGACAGCTGCTGATTCATTTAAAAGTGTTTAAAAAACAAAACGCACAATAGGTATAATCTACCTCTCATAGTAGGTGTCCTACTCAATCCTAATAGATAGGGATTGGTTTACACATTGAAATATGTTTAATATCTCTTCCAATATGTATTAGCATGAACTGTTATAATGCCAAATATTCTTGCTATCCATATAAAGTTCAATCCCTTTTTGACTCTTGCTAAACTTTTGGTCTCTGTGGCATCTTGTGCAGTGAGTGCCACTGTCAAATTGCCTGTTGCATGGGAAAAAAACCCACAACAACTATATTTCCTTTTATCAGTTTGGAGTCTTCCACCTTTTAATCTCATTAAAATATCTTGAATCTAGATATTGATATAATAATTTCTGCTTTTTAATTGAGTCTGGGCCTACATATACATGATTAGTCATTGCTGAATTTTGCTGATAGAGAGCCAAATCTGTTACAGGTCAGTTTGTTTCCCTATCTAAACCCTTAGAACCTGATTCTGCTCTCACTCACAGCAGTGCTAGTCAGGAATTAGTCTATTGAAATCAATGAAGTTACATTGCTTAAATGAGATCATAAGTAGGCCCTCCAAAGCAGTTGTAATCTAGGGTTGTTAAATGCATATCATTCTTTATTTTCCGGAGACACCAAAGGAGATAAAATGGAAGCAGTAAGTATCTTATGGAATTTCAGACTATTCGGAGAACTTTGAGTGCTTTTTCGTGGCTTGATCCAAAGCCCCTTAAAGTCAATAGGAGCCTTTTTTTTTTTATTTCAGTGGGCTTCGTTTCAGGCTGTAAATGCATAGCAGTTGGGCACCATCTGTACCATAGTCAATTAAAGAGGCTAGTATTATTTAGGGGCTTTAAAAATGTAGTCAATTGATTATAAGGCCTGTTCTGGATCTATTACAATAGATCATGTAAATCTGCACCTTTGTTTAGAGGCTTTGTTTAAGATGGATTTTTTGCTCAGAACATACCAGCTGTAATGAGAACTCAGGGACATCTTACTATGTGGCTTATTGGAACAATTGACTATAATGGTGTCTCTAAATTTATTATGGTCTGTTTGGTCAATCCAGCTACAATATTCAGGGGAGACAGAGTTAGGTGTCTAACTCACAAATGAATTTCAATGAGAGTTGAAACCTTAGTTCCCTTTGAAAAATCCCAGCCTCCATCTGTTGTACATGTTCTATAGCATAGAAGTCTTCATGGTATTTCTGTTGAAAAATAGTCTAGTGCTTGCAAAGAAAATAGTAATTGTACATGGGGGAAATTTGCTTTTGCTTTATCTTTTCCAAAATACTGCATATCACTAGTGTATGCTATGCAGCAATGGCCCTGCAGAATTTTAGTTGAAGAGAAAAGAGAAAAACAAGAATATGAGCAATGCAGAATAAAACTGTAGATGAGCCCCTCACAACTGAGCAGTTCATTGCAAGACTTTCTCCTTCAGTCACCTCCTTCTGATGGACTTCTAGGCCTTGTGGTGATCAAGTTCTTCTAGTGATTTGACCCTCTAGCCAGGTCACACATTCTCACCCTTCTGGCTTATCACTGTGTGAAATAAATAGTGCCAAAACATAATACTGGCTTTCAATGAAATGACTTCCACCCCTCATAGGTTCCTCATCAATCCGGTTTTTACTTTCAGAGTACTGAGTTGCCCAGCACTTACTCCGAAAAGCCTCCAGCAAGGCTCAACAACCTCCAAGGATACCAAACACTACTTAAGCCACAGCCACCCATCCAAAACTTTAGGTTGCAGTTTCTCCATTGCCCAATTCTGCTTCCACAGCAGTACTGCACAACACTACCTCCCTCTAGCGCTACCATTGTTTCCAGGCTGACCACAGGTCTAGCTGTCCTCTTGTAGCTCCCCTGAGGTGCTTTTCACCTTGAGGTAAAGCACTAAATGCTTTTTCTCCTAAATCAGTCTCTTCCTCCTAAATTTCCTCCTACCTAGATTTTCATTCCTTTTATTAAACAAACCTATCTCTTCCCCCAGCTGGCTGTGATAAAGAACTGATGTTGATACCCCTCCAGGTGCAACAAGTAGGCTAATTGAGCTCTCAGGGTCCTGTTAACCCCTTGTCTACCAGTGTGGGGTTTAGATACCCTTAACCCCAAAATATACTAATTTCATAGCTGCTTTTTACTTGTTTTGCTTAATAATGGAGTTAGATGTCCAGATATTTGCCTTTGGCTAAGAAGCGCTCATGCAGCTCAGGAAGTTGATGTTCCAAGAGAGCTTTACCCCACCTTTGCACTCCCCTGATCCTCTGGCCCCTTTGTGCCATGCTGGTCCCCCAGGAGCCAGGGATTGCCATGATGCAGGTGTCTCAGCCACACCCTTTCCTTGCAGTTTCTACCCTGGTTGCAGGAGAGGTGAACTTAGTGTAGGAGCCATTATATCATAATGACTTGGCCCCACACCTGGATCCCATTGCAGAGGAGTTATCCTGCAGTGGCTAGCTTTGCCTGCTTTAGGGCAATTTTGTGTAACTGAATCCATGGGAAGATGACTGAATGTAGGGGACAATTTAGCCCAGGAACTTCCAAGGGGGTGAGGTGAGGACCTCTACATTCTCCCCAGTTCTGTATCTGGTGGAAGAATGTGGCTGATGTGTGGGAAGGAGATTAAAGGTGCATTGTGGCTGTCCCTCCAAAAAGGTGTTGTGGGAGCCACGTCTGGATATATGCCCCGGACATCCCTGGAACCATTCTCTCTGTCTGTGTGCTTTATGGGATGAACACCTTAAGAGGCACTGGTATACTGCCATTCCATATCCTCTCCAGCATGGTTGTATCTCAGAAAGGCCTAAATTATGGAAAATAACACTTACTACAAGTTTGCTTTCTACTTTTTTTTCTTTAGGCAAAACCTTTTTCTTTCTTTCTTTCTTTGCTTCCATAATTACTGCATTGATAACTGACTCCTTTGGCACTTTAGGTCCTGTTAGAAAACGTCCAGTGACTGGGGATGTCTTTATCTATGATATTCCATTAGGAGTAGCAGCAAAGCACCTTTATAAGATCCTTATTATTCCAAGAGGGAACAGGAGGGGTTAACAAAAACAGATCTGTTCCAGACGACAGTTTTCAACCTCTCCTGTGATAGTGAGAAAACACTATACATTACAGGATTTTAATCAGTGACAGTTTTTCCCTCTCAGAGCCTGACAATGGGCAAACTGCATATTGATGAAAGCTATCTTCAGCAGGATCACTGTCAAACCTTGTTTTGCAATGCTGTGGTGTTTGACTATAAAAAAAACAAAACCAAAATAACCACCCTCAAGACAATCAAACACTACAATATTTTCAAAGAACAATGATGTTTAGAATGGTTAGAATGGACAGATCGGCCAATGGATATTTAATGATTTACATAAGATAGTGACCTTGAAAACCTGCACTGAGCTTTAGTCTCACTTGTCTCATTGACAGAGTGAGCTTCATAGATGTACTGTTTTTGTATTCTGCTATTAATTTGTCCATATAAATTCTTTGAACTAGAATGAATCAGCTTGTTACCTTTCATTTCAGGACTCCGTATGTCTTGTTATTTTGATGTGTGTTACATGTACGATTCAGCCAACTCTGTAAATGGTTCAATGATTCACACAAATTACTTGATGAAAACCAGCATTGTTTATCTAATACATTATCTGACACATAGCATACACCCAGTTCTAAAATCTACCATACTTTAGGTACAGCAGGACTGTCATCCTGAACACAGCAGGGTCAAAAAAAAAAATCATCTGAACAGGAAGTGAGTCAATTTTTGACAGCAATGTGTCAAAAGATAGTTTTGATTTAGTTTCATTTGTATATTATATGCTATAATCACTCATAACATTTTCTTTTATCAAAATCAAAATATTCATTCTCCTTTTTTAATTTTTATATTTTTGTTCCAATTTGAAACAAAAACAAATTTTAAAAAGTTGGAATTTCCCATGATCAGCTCTAACCCTGAAGTGGATCGAAATCTTCACCAACTACTGAAATACAGCCACCTCCGGGATGGAATGTGTCAGTCACTCTCCCTTGAACAGTATACCTTCATTGGGGTACTATTATAATAGGCATGGCACAAACCCGTAGTAAGATGTTTTGCTTACCTTGAACATCTTACGACCAGAAAAGACTAGACAGACAAATAGTGGGAGGGGAAACGGAGACACAGAGAGGTGAAGTACACGCCTCCGGTCACAAAGCAGATCCATGGCAGAGCATGGAACAAAACCTGTGTCTTGTGTCTCCTACTTCACTGTCCAAGCCATTAGATCACACTGCTCTACACGTTTTTTTTTTAATGGGATGTTCCACCTGAAACTATAGTGAGGACACAGGAGCTAATACCAGGGAGATTTAGTTCTTTGGCATCTGGATTACAGTTTTTATGGGGTGTAGAATTAAGGGTACAACACACAACTGATTACTGCCAGTCTGCCAATCAACTATTGTTGTCAGAAAACCACAATGCACCCTCAAGTCTATAAGGTTATGCCATTACATTGTGTGGGGGAAAACAGTGACTAGGTCTGATTATTTCCTTTCGAGGAAGAACATGTTTACGTTTTGCTTTAGATGTGAGAAAGGACAATCATAGAATCATAGAACTGGAAGGGACCTCGAAAGGTCATCTAGTCCAGTCCCCTGCACTCAAGGCAGGACTAAGTATTATCTAGACCAGAGGTTCCCAAACCTGGTTTGCAGCTTGTTTAGGGTAAGCCCCTGGCGGGCCGTGAGATGTTTTGTTTACCTGAGCATCCGCAGGTACAACCACTTGCAGCTCCCAGTGGCCGCAGTTCACTGTTCCCGGCCAATGGGAGCTGCGGGAAGCAGCGTGGGCAGGGCCACTGCTCCCCACAGCTCCCGTTGGCCAGGAATGGCGAACCACTGCGAGCAGCTGTATCTGCGGACACTCAGGTAAACAAAGCATCTCCTGGCCCACCAGGGGCTTACCCTGAGCAAGCCACGAACCAAGTTTGGGACTGATCTAGACCATCACTGAAAGGTGTTTGTCCAACCTGCTCTTAAAAATCCCCAAAGATGGAGATTTCACAACCTCCCTAGGCAATTTATTCCAGTGCTTAACCACTCTGACAGTTAGGAAGTTTTTCCTAATGTCCAACCTAAACTGCCTTTGCTTCAATTTAAGCCCAGTGCTTCTTGTTCTATCCTCAGAGGTTAAGAAGAACAATTTTTCTCCCTCCTCCTTGTAACAACCTTTTATGTACTTGAAAACTGTTATCATGTCCCCTCTCAGTCTTCTCTTCTCCAGACTAAACAAACCCAATTTTTTCAATCTTCCCTCATAGGTCATGTTTTCTAAACCTTTAATCATTTTTGTTACTCTTCTCTGGACTTTCTCCAGTTTGTCCAAATCTTTCCTGAAATGTGGCACCCAGAACTGGACACAATACTCCAGTTGAGGCCTAATCAGAGTGGAGTAGAGTGGAAGAATTACCTCTCATGTCTTGCTTACAATACTCATGCTAATACATCCCAGAATGATGTTTACTTTTTTTGCAACAGCGTTACAATGTTGACTCATATTTAGCTTGTGATCCATTATGACCCCCAGATCCCTTTCTGCTGTGCTCCTACCTAGGCAGTCATTTCCCATTTTGTATGTGTACAACTGATTGTTCTTTCCTAAGTGGAGTACTTTGCATTTGTCCTTATTGAATTTCATCCTATTTAGTTCAGACCATTTCTCCAGTTTGTCCAGATCATTTTGAATTTTGATCCTATCCTCCAAAGCACTTGCTGCCTCTCCCAGCTTGGTATCATCCACAAACTTTATAAGTGTACTCTCTATGCCATTATCTAAATTATTGATGAAGATATTGAACAGAACCAGACCCAGAACCGATCCCAGAACCAATCCCTGTGGGACTCCACTCGTTATGCCCTTCCAACACGACTGTGAACCACTGATAACTAGTCTCTGCGAATGATTTTCCAACCAGTTATGCACCCACCTTATAGTAGTTCCATCTAGGTTGTATTTCACAAGTTTGTTTATGAAAAGGTCATGAGAGATAGCATCAAAAGCCTTACTAAAGTCAAGCTATACCACATCTACTGCTTCCCTCCCAATGGGATGAGATCTCATTCTAGAGGTTGGTATAATTGGCTGGATGCTTGCCCAGAGATTCCAGCATTTCTGCCATTCTCAAATATAAAGTGATTGTCCTGCACATAGTTATATTGCAAAGAAGTTTTCTATTTTCTTCTAGGATCTTTCACATTACTTCACTCTTATTTTGGATTAGGAAGGTTGAACTGTCTACCTCTTCAAGATTTTGTTGTCTGACAAAGTTATCACTTGATTTGGGCCTATGGTTTCTCCCAGGATTTCTGAATACTACTTACTAATGAAGGGTCACCTTTTGTCTATGCTTTTGGTAACTATGCCTATAAGAGTTCGGTCTGGCACATCTATTTCAAAAGTAGATGGACTCAGAATATTGCTGTGGCCTATTTCGTGTTTAAAAGTTATATGCTTTTGTGATCTTTTTGAGCCCATTAATTTCCTAAGTGTTTACAAGTAAAATTATAAAAGCAGTAATGATATTGCTTAAAAAAAACACGTCTCCATTCATCTTTCATAGCTTTTAACAAGCACAAATATTACAAAAAGAAAAGTAATGCTCCCACTTATAACTTTTTTCAGCCTGCTTCTCTCTTCCCCCCTAAATTATATTAATAAATCATTTATATTTATTGTTCTCGTCTTTATTTTGTATATTACTTGCATTCAACCAGCCAGTTTTTTCACCTTCCTCTGTACGGGTCACTTGGTGGTTTACACTACAGAGAATCCACCATTTACTCTAATGTGAAGTCTTTTGATCATGATTTGAGGACTTCAGTAACTCAGCCAGGAATTAGGGGGTCTATTACAAGAGTGGATGGGGTGAGGTTCTGTGGCCTGCAATGTTCAGGAGGTCAGACTAGATGATCAGGATGGTCCTTTCTGACCTTAAAGTCTATGCAGTTCAGCTGTACATGGAGATAAATTTCATATCCAAATGGGCATCTTTTCTCCTCACTCACTACACCCTTAAAAAAAATACAATGTTCCAGCCTTGAGCAATGCAACAGCTCAGAGCCATCTGTTATATATTACTTGAAAATTATGCACCAACATCTCATATGCTGATGGAAAAAACACACTATTAACATATTTAGAATTAGGAGCAGAATAGATTATATTTTATCTTCACCTTATCTCTGTATATACACAATTTTATACAAAACTCTGCACAGAGTGCTGGAGGTTTGATCCACACAGAAGGGTAATTATTATGCATGTGAACAATTAAGTGCAGTTTCAATGAGCCTTTGAGTTTATGTTTGGCCCACACTGAACTTTAAAGACACAGGGGCATCTCTGTACAGTTGCCTTATTCCAGAGCTTCCAGGGAATGTTGCATACTGCTCCATCCTTTAGTATGGGAAAGCCTGCTCCTTCTAAGAGTCTAGCCAGTTCTACAGGCTTGTGCAGAGCAGGGCAGGATAATGGCACTCTCTCCTCCCTAGCCTCGACAGCTTCGAAAGGCATGCACCCTTGGCGTGCAAGATGGAATTAGTCCCTCTGCTCAGAGAAGTACAGGCACTGTGGTTTTGTATGACTCTTGCATGAGAGGTACCCTTGTTCCCTCTCCCCCTTACACACCTGCACAAAGAGCAGGCACAGTCTAGGTTGAAAGGTACAGGTGAGATGTGCAACCACTCAAGCATCTGAGGACATTTTAGATGTTCTAAATAATTTAAAATTATCTATTTAAAGACCCCACCCCCCAGTAGTATTGTACTAGAGTCTTTTACATTTCAAGTTATAAAGCAGTCTCTGGCTATAATGTACAGTACAACTGCCATAAATATAAAGGGAAGGCTAACCACCTTTAAATCCCTCCTGGCCAGAGGAAAAAACCCTTTCACCTGTAAAGGGTTAAGAAGCTAAAGATAAACTCACTGGCACCTGACCAAAATGACCAATGAGGAGACAAGATACTTTCAAAGCTGGAGGGGTGGGGGGACAAAGGGTCCTCTCTGTCTGTGTTGTCTTTTGCCGGGACCAGAGCAGGAATGCAGGTCAGAACTCCTATAAAGGATTAATAAGCAATCTAGTTCGATATGCGTTAGATTCTGTTTTGTTTAAATGGCTGATAAAATAAGTTGTGCTGAATGGGATGTATATCCTGTTTTTGTGTCTTTTTGTAACTTAAGGTTTAGCCTAGAGGGATTCTCTATGTTTTGAATCTGATTACCCTGTAAGGTATTTACCATCCTGATTTTACAGAGGTGATTCTTTTACTTTTTCTTTAATTAAAATTCTTCTTTTAAGGACCTGATTGCTTTTTCCTTGTTCTTAAGATCCAAGAGTTTGGGTCTATGTTCACCTATGCAAATTGGTCAGGATTTTTATCAAGCCTTCCCCAGGAAAGGGGGTTTAGGGATTGGGGGGATTTTCGGGGGAAAGACGTTTCGAAGTGGGTTCTTTCCCTGTTATATTTGTTAGACGCTTGGTGGTGGCAGCGATAAAGTCCAGGGACAAAAGGTAAAATGGTTTGTACCTTGAGGAAGTTTTAACCTAAGCTGGTAAAAATAAGCTTAGGGGTTTTTTCATGCAGGTCCCCTCATCTGTACCCTAGAGTTTAGAGTGGGGAAGGAACCTTGACAACAACATAGTTAGAAATTTCTGTCACATTTCTTTTGTTCTGTATTACTCGTGTACTCTTGCTTGTTGAACCAGGTTTGGGTTTCCCTTGGATGAAATAGCTGTACAAAGAAATCTGAAGCTTTTGGCTTAGAAGGCTAGCCATATCCACTGCAAGAATTCATGTTGCAGCTGAAAGTAACATTCAGCTGGTTGTCACAGAGGAGGATCATGAAGAGTTGCATTATTCTGTGATGCTTTTAAATGACAGGTTGACACCTACAGACAATGAGTCAAATTCTGCTACCCGTACAAGTGTTGAGGAGTACTCTTCAAGCATTTTCATTGAAGTCAGGGGGTTCTACTGGCAAATGACCAGATGGTGACCTGGCCTGCATGCCCATTAAAGGGGATAAAAAGGTATAAATCTGTTACCTCCCTGCCCTGGGAATGTGGGTTGGAGGGGGCAGCTGAACAAGTGCAATAGGAATGTTCATGGTACCATATATAGGGCTGCAGCAAGGTACTGTCCTTGCCAGAAGGTAGACTGGCTCTGAGCCACAATCTGCTTCTTAGGGTGCTCCTGGAGCAGCACAATAGTGCACTGTCTCATGCTTATTGCTAAACCATTATTTAGCTCAAAGTAAGGTACTACCCACTGTGCGTAAGGGAATCAGTATCTGGCCTAATGGCATTTTAGACAGCTAAAAATATTATAGATAAAATTATCATTGGTTCACAAACTGACTGCCTCAGCTGAAACCAAGAGGTAGATCAGCAGAGTGTCAAGAGGGTAAATATCTGCAGTATTCTCAGAGCATTCTGTAAATGCACACAGCCTGTGTCTGCTATAGGCAACAGTTAAGAGGTTTCTATTATAAATAAATGAGAAGGTAGAAATGGAAGACTTATTGCATTCCAGCACTTTGCATCTACCTCTGTGTATTTGAATACATGCAAAATTTCTTTAGCAAAACCCTCAAATGTACAATCTCAATTGAAAAAAACAAACAAACAAAAAAACAACAACTTATGCCTAGCACCAGATAAGCAAGACAATAATTGGAAGAAAAAGGAAAATTCTCTGACATGGAAACTCCTCTGGGTTTGTCACATTGTGTACCTTCTTGGGCCATCAGCCAGATCCCTTGTTTTCTCTTGTGTCTTGTACAGCACTGAACTCACTCTTGGTGCCTAACAAACAGATAATAAAAAACAGAATGGAGATCATAAGGGCTAGACTTTGAGGAATATCATCATAATGCCATCCAGACACTCTTCCCAAAGCTTTCTACCAGACTGAGGCTTCCATTAACAGGAACACAAAAGATAGTGGCTTAGAGCCCTTAAACCTGTATGGTGCTGACTACTTGGGCCCAGATCTAGCACTTAAGCACATGCTTTACTCTAAGCAGATGAGTAGTCCCAGTGTAGACGAGGGGAGAAATCACCTGCTTAAAGTTAAGCATATGCTTAATGACTTTGTTGGGTCAAAGCCAGAGTGCTCAGTGTCTGGCAGGATGGAGCACATAAGTAATCGAATTTATATAACAACCAAAGCCCGTTAAAAAAACCTTATCTTGTGGGGAAGGAAACTCTGAAGTATCCTGAGCCTCTTGGTCTCTCAGAAAGCAATGAATAAAATTCATGTTTGTAGACTATATAGAATAATTAGTATAATGAACAGTGATTTGTTTAATTGCAGTATGGATAGATAATTGCTTGTTCAAGTTTTCAGTGGCAGAACTCTGAAGACATGGTTCAAAATGTTGTGATACATCATTTACACAGCACCAACAGGTTACCATGGCTCTTCATGGGTGCAGAAGTCAGAGGGAGAGGTGGGAAAGGGGACAAGGCTAGAATGACAAAACCTAAATAGGTTTCAGAGTGGTAGCCATGTTAGTCTGTACCAGCACAAACAATGAGGAGTCCTTGTGGCACCTTGGAGACTAACAAATTTATTTGGGCATAAGCTTTCATGGGCTAGAACCCACTTCATCAGACACATGGAGTGGAAAATACAGTAGCAGGTATATATACATAGTACATGAAAAGATGGGAGTTGCCTTATCAAGTGGGGGGTCAGTCTAATGAGACAATTCAATTAACAGTAGAATACCAAGGGAGGAAAAATCACTTTTGTAGTGGTAATGAGAGTGGCCCATTTCAAACAGTTGACAAGAAGATGTGAGTAACAGTAGGGGGAAATTAGTATGGGGAAATTAGTTTTTGTAATGACCCATCCACTCCCAGTCTTTATTCAGGCCGAATTTGATGGTGTCCAGTGTGCAAATTAATTCCAGTTATGCAGTTTCACATTGGAGTCTGTTTTTGAAGGTTTTCTTAATGAAGAATTGCCACTTTTAAGTCTGTTATTGAGTGACCAGGGAGACTGAAATGTTCTCCTACTGGTTTTTGAATGTTATAATTCCTGATGTCAGATTTGTGTCCATTTATTCTTTTGCGTAGGGACTGTCCTGTTTGGCCAGTGTACACGGCAGAGGGCATTGCTGGCAGATGATGGCATATATCACATTGGTAGATGTGCAGGTGAACGAGCTCCTGATGGTGTGGCTGATGTGGTTAGGTCCTATGATAGTGTCCCTTGAATAGATATGCAGACAGAGTTGGCACTGCAGGGTTTGGTTCCTGGGTTAGTGTTTTTGTTGTATGGTGTGTAGTTGCTGGTGAGTATTTGCTTCAGGCTGGGGGGCTGTCTCTAAGGAGGACTGGCCTGTCTCCCAAGATCTGTGAGAGTAAGGGATCAGGATAGGTTGTAGATCCTTGATGATGCACTGGAGAGGTTTTAGTTGGGGACGGTAGGTGATGGCTAGTGGCATTCTGTTACTTTCTTCGTTGGGCCTGTCTTGTAGCAGGTAACTTCTGGGTACCCTTCTGGCTCTGTCAATCTGTTTCTTCACTTCACCAGGTGGGTATTGTAGTTTTAAGAATGCTTGATAGAGATCCTGTAGGTGTTTGTCTCTGAGGGATTGGAGCAAATGCGGTTGTGTCTGAGAGCTTGGCTGTAGACAATGGATTGTGTGATGTGGTCTAGGTCGGAATATGAACGAGAGGCTGCTAGACAACTCTCTGACATCACATTCTACAGGCCATTACTCTCTGACCCCCCTGAGGATTATCAAAATAAACTACACCATCTGCTCAAGAAACTCCCTGAAGAAGCACAGGAACAAATCTTCACTGACACACCCCTAGAGCCCCAATCAGGGGTATTCTATCTGCTACCCAAAATTCATAAACCTGGGAATCCTGGATGCCCCATCATCTCAGGCACTGGCACCCTGACAGCAGGATTATGTGGCTATGTGGACTCTCTCCTCAGGCCCTACGCTACCAGCACTCCCAGAATGCCACTAGCTGTCACCTACCGCCCCAACTAAAACCTCTCCAGTGCATCATCAAGGATCTACAACCTATCCTGAAGGACGATCCCTTACTCTCACAGACCTTGGGAGACAGGCCAGTCCTCACTTACAGACAGCCCCCCAACCTGAAGCAAATACTCACCAGCAACTACACACCACACAACAAAAACACTAACCCAGGAACCAAACCCTGCAACTGGGCTCTATAGGGTTCTGGGTGTGGTCAGGGGAGAGAGATTACAGTTAATAGGTTGAGCATGCTCTACTTGACATGGGTTTCTCCTGTGTGACATGAAACTCATCCTACTGAAGGGGCATTCTACGGACAGCAGTGGACTGGGAAGCCCCTTCATGAAGCTAGAATGTTGAAGAGGAGCAGGTGGCAGAGTGGAGGTAAGAGGATTGTATGGATATCCATTACCTCCAGTTGATACTCCTAGGAGATTGAATTTTTCATATTCAAGTACCGAAGGGAGTTAAATATCCAACTCCCAATTAAATCCTTCAGCTTCTTCTGTGGCATAACCCCCCCCCCCCCACACACACACACACACGTTCTGGTGGATAAATAGATTCTTTGAGTTGAAACAACCTGATTTTCTACTCCCCTATATTTGAATAGCCTACATAGGGGAGCAAAGGGTCGGTAGCTTATAAAACAGTCATAGTATCCCTCCATGGTATTAGCAGGAATTGTTTTTCCACTTGTCTGCTGGCACAAACAGTATTTGTTAATGACACTGTTAAAATGCCTAACAGATGATTCATTTTGGAATAGGTAGTCAAAACTGATAACATAATGGTTGGGTTTATAACCTGATTTAGCTTAAACAGTTTGACAAGGTAAATTATAGTTTGAGTGACAATACTTATTAACTTTGCCTTTTGTGGGGGGAGGCACAAGCTTGAGTATGATTTAATATAACGGTAGGCAAGGAAACCTGCTTCTTTAAAGCAATTCCTGTGGTTTTATTGTCTCACAAACTGCTTATTCTGAATCATTGCCATGCTGACATTTATTTCCTCTCCTGTTATCAGCGGAATATTTGATAGACAAGGTATATTATATTCTGTGGTAAGAATGCTGTGCTTAGAATGTATTCAGATCCCAAAACTAATTTAGTCATTTTAACTTCACATTCCTTCTTAAGACGTTAAAAAACCCAACTCCCCACAACCCTCTCCTCCCTCCCCCCAAAACAACCAGTTGCAGTTCTCTTCTCTTCCCCCTCCCTTTTGGCAAATGGATCACAAGTCTGGATGATCATGAGGATGATTTTCACAGCTAGCATAGGGACTATATGTGTCTTCTAGAGAAATAATAAAATTGAGCAGTGATTCACCAAGTGCTAGTATCAGATCCCAGGAGTAGCTGACAAAACAAAGCAGCAGACTGTGGATTTACACCTTCCTTTGGTGTATTTACACATGGAAAATATTGTGGCATATGCTTGCCTAATCCATAACTAATATGTCTAACATTAGTTAACACAATGCTATATTTTATTGTTGTATCTAGACCAGGATTTTCAAAGGCACTTAGAGAAGGTAGGTGTCCAACTTTCTGAAATTCAGTGGGAGCTGGGTGCCTAACTTCATTAGTCCTCTTGGAAAATCCCAGCCTAATCTATCTAGGTCCTGATCCTGCAATGAGCTTGTGTAAAGCCAACAAGTGAGTGCAGGGGTGAACAACATAGAGCTCTTTGCAATATCAATGCTAGAGATGTAGCTTCTGTACTTCAAAGGAGAGCCACCAAGCTCTGGGCACCCTTGATGCTCATTTAAAATACAGAAGTATTCAATTAAATAAACAGACTCTCACACTCACTCTCCATACATGATATCCAGGCAGCAAAATTTAAACAAAAACAAAATCCCTTCTTGTCAACAATTATTTCTATCACCAAGAAATGGGGATAGTGAGGTGCTGTATTTCTTATAGACAGTGAATTTTGATTATTTTACCCCAAAACAACTTCAAAGTTAATAGAGGAATATGAATGTTGAGCTCCAGCTATTCTTTCTTGACTAGTATTTCTCAGTCTTAATTTAGAACCTATGGTTCCCTGTATTCTATTTATTTATTTGCTGTAAAAAAATTTATATTAATTTACCTGTACACACACAAATCAAAAAAAAAAACAATAAAAAACTGGAAATTCAAAAACCGACAGGGAAAAAAAAAGTTAAGGTTGCTAAGTGACAATGTCTTCTCTATCATTTAGAAAAACTACGTAACTTAAAAGAAAGGAAATGAAACGTTAAGGACTTCATAAATCCTACACTGGCTGTATGATAAATATGAACACATTATTCTGATAAAGCACAAAAAAAATCCATCATAATACAAATTTAATTCAGATATAAAACTGTCATAAATATAAAGGGAAGGGTAAACCCCTTTAAAATCCCTCCTGGCCAGAGGAAAAAATCCTCTCACCTGTAAAGGGTTAAGAAGCTAAAGGTAATCTCACTGGCACCTGACCAAAATGACCAATGAGGAGACAAGATACTTTCAAAAGCTGGGAGGAGGGAGAGAAACAAAGGGTCTGTGTCTGTCGGTACGCTGCTTTTGCCGGGGATAGACCAGGAATGGAGTCTTAGAACCTTTAGTAAGTAATCTAGCTAGGTATGTGTTAGATTATGATTTCTTTAAATGGCTGAGAAAAGAATTGTGCTGAATAGAATGACTATTTCTGTCTGTGTGTCTTTTTTGTAACTTAAGGTTTTGCCTAGAGGGATTCTCTATGTTTTGAATCTAATTACCCTGTAAGGTATTTAACATCCTGATTTTACAGAGGTGATTCCTTTACTTCTATCTACTTCTATTTCTATTAAAAGTCTTCTTGTAAGAAAACTGAATGCTTTTTCATTGTTCTCAGATCCAAGGGTTTGGATCTGTGGTCACCTATGCAAATTGGTGAGGATTTTTACCAAACCTTTCCCAGTGGGGTGCAAGGGTTGGGAGGATTTTGGAGGGAAAGATGTGTCCAAACTACGTTTCCCAGTAAACCCAGTTAGAGTTTGGTGGTGGCAGTGGATATTCCAAGGACAAAGGATAAAATTAATTTGTACCTTGGGGAAGTTTTAACCTAAGCTGGTAAAAGTAAGCTTAGGAGGTTTTCATGCAGGTCCCCACATCTGTACCCTAGAGTTCAGAGTGGGGGAGGAACCTTGACAAAAACAAATACTATTCTTTCATCAATATTCTCAGACTATAATCAGAACACAAAATCCATCTGAAAAAAGCATCGTAAATATAAGTGTACATTAGTGACATAATGATCAGCCTCAAATGCAGCTGTACAGACACAATTTCATCATAGATAACAATGTCATACACTTTTCCTTTGATACTACAGATGCTATATTATTCTCAAGAAACTATAAATATATATTCTTTATCAAAAATGTCTGTCAATTTATATTTTATCTTGTTTTACCACTTAGCATCACTTAATAAAATATTTAGATATTAAAACCAATTTTACATTTAAAAGGTCAGTTCAGGTTATTGAATTGTGATAAATATGCAGCTCTCTGAACTTGATAAGAAAAACATGGTTTTATTTATCAAGTGGGCAGTGCAGATGTATGGTGTCCTTAACATTTCATTTCCATGTTTTTAAGTGCTTGGATTTATGCGATAGATAAGTACATACATATCCCTTAGCAACCTTAACTGTTTTTTGAACTTTGATTTTTTTTTGGTAGGCACTCGGTGCTCTTTAAAGAAAACACAGCAAATATGGAATGGTTTGCTTTCTGCATAAGTATTCTCTAGTTGAATCTTGTCCATGTAATCAAATGTTTCAATGCAGCCCAATTATATTCAGAATATGTATTTGTTTGGAGTTCAATAAAATATACTTATATATGAGCTGTACATGGCCTAACAATAATTCAACTCACAATCCATCCAGGAATATCACAAAGGAACATAATACAACTGAGAAATTAACATAACCCATAAATGCAATAGCAAAAAAACCAACCAACCCATATTCCACTATGCCCCCCAAAATATGCCCTGAGCCCTCGACCAAATCCTTATTGACTCAATGGCGATTGAAGATTAAGTTTTGATGGGAGGAAAAAAAATAAACAGCAACTAAAATGGAGGGAGTGTGAAATTTCATTGTTCTATCCACACAGTGTTAATATCAAATTACAGAGATTTTTACAATGAACATTTCTAGGGCTCTTCTGTCAAGTACTTTTGCATAAAATCTAATTAGTTGATTTTTTTGTCCTTTCCTCCTTGCAATAATGGTAATCCATGGGACCCACTCTGTAATAGATAGATGTCTCACTGAGAATGATTTTCAAGAATTCTTTTGTTTTCCTTTTTCTTGATATTACAGACACTTATTTTGTCCTTTGCTAACCATTGCCTTGACCCTAACAAGAATCAACTTGGATTTTAATAATGCTAACATAGGCACTAATTATAATGGATGCACCTTCTGAAAAGAATTTTTTTCAATAGAGTATCCAAAACTCAGTATTCCAGAAAACTGTATAGTAGAAGAGTTTCTATATAGTTCTATAACATAGAGTAATTCAGACCTCCATTCATAGTTTATGAAAATGCATTGACAGAGGTTGACTGTTGACCTGTAGAATACTTTTTTATTTTTTCTTGCTTGTCCATAAGAGACTATCAGGGAGGAGGTTGGTCAGAGGGTTGGAAGGGGAAATGATTACAAGGACCTATTTATTATTGCTAATGACATTATCATAGTTCAGATGACTACACTATGTACCCTAAACACCCAAGTTTCTTTGTATCTATGTCCAGAGGCCACAATCGGTGTAGTTTAGTTATTAAGAAAAACAAGGTAACACTATATTATAAGAGTACATTTATAAAGAGCTTATAGGGTTAATAAACAACCAAAATGTTCTAAGCATGTTACAACATGAGTTGTATGTCCTATTGATGATTATAAGTATATTAGCCAAAATTGTTAGGGATGGTTTTAAGAACCAATTGATCTGTTGAACTGTGTAACAATTGATTAGCCATTAAAAACATCTATTAATTATTTCTTAGCCTTCCATTAACTACTTAGAAGTGTACCCTTAAAGTAAAGGGTGACTACTTCATGCAACATCTAAAACTGAAAATGAATGAAGAAACCATATAACAGATTAGTAAGAGATGGATACTAACAGGAAAAATAAGTCACAGGTTTAGTCTGGAGGCATCTTCTTTGGTAGCACATCTGTCATGTGAAGACCAAGACAAAGCTGACAAGGAAGAGATGTGACTATCCATGGGATAGAAGTAGAAATCTGAGGAAGAGTCACAGAGTTTTAAGAATGTGAAGAGTCTTGACATGGGTCATGTTTCGCTGATTTGGACAGTTTAAATGAACTATGGACATCAAACCATGATTTGATATGAACTATGATCTATACTTATTGCTTCAATGAAAGGGAACTTAAATCTAAGGCTGGTTGGAAAATCAGAATTCCCATTGTATGGGAAATAGCAAATAAAAAAAAGTCTCATGTTGGAATGAAAACTAGCAATTTCAAGATTTCCTAAAGAACATGAGAGTCTGAAAATTTCATTTTAAAATTACATTCCAATTTGACTTTTTCAAATAGAAATTGGCAATGCTCCTCAAGCTACCCAGAACATGGGCTACTCAGAAGACAAGAGCCTGGAAGCCTTGATAGCCTGGCTCAAGCTCCCAGGATCCCAGCTCTGCAGCACCTCTTTAGGCAGGGGAGCTGGCAGGAGGCCAGGTAGGTTTCCTTTGGAAACCTGCCTCTTTCTGTCAAAACATTTGATTAATTTAATAGATTCCCACAAAATGTTTTGATTTTGACACATTGGCATTTTCTGATGGGAAAATGTTCCACTGGAAATTTCCAACCCGCTCTACTTAAAACCTCTTGGGCCTCATTGTGTATTGCCCTTTACCTTTTGTGCTTATATATGTCAATGTAAAATGGATGCAAACGGTTATGCTAATCATTAAAGTAGCATTATCTGCCCACTTTGCACTGGTGTAAATGCCTAAAAATATGCATGGCAATGGAGAAACAGGTCCCTCCCCCGTTTTAAAAAAAATCCCTAAAAAGCAACCCATGTTACAGCAGCAAAACATAGTCATTTTTAATTTTATGTACCAGAAACACTGCTTGGCTTCTGTGGGATAATCACTCCCTCCTACATATATACCCTTGGGATGGGACCAGGATGGGGGACAGAATCTTATATATATATATATATAAAGTGCTGGCAGATATACACATCACCACCATTTTATCAATGAATATTCAATATATAAAATTAGACTTCACCAGCACATCCTTACCTGTAGTTGGTGATGTACATGGGTTTCAAATAATAAATAGCAATAAATGCCACAGAATCAAGGGCCAGTTGTACTAGCTAAAGAAATTAAAGTTCTGGAATGGTAAAGAACAGTTTATCAGGTACCAACAGGCACCTTAGACTTCAACATATCAAATAAGGAACGAATAAGAAGAAATAACTGTGGCTTGTGGGTTCAGAATGATGATTGTTCAACCTGTTGCATTTTTAAACTCTTTGAATTGAATGTGTTACTTACTTTAACACATTACTGGAGATTTAGGACCATGGCATAAATTTAAAAACCTGTAACAAAACAAAATAATTTTTTTTTAAATTGTATGCTACAAAATACAAAAAAGATGGGAATGGGAAAATGGAAAGGGGAAAACAGAAGGATTTTATGAACTAACAGGACATAAAGTATACAACTGAGAAAATGTATTCCAGTTTGACTCACACAGCCGTATGATCACCCGCAGGGAATGTAAAAACTCATGGCTGCATGAAGAAAATATGATGAATTTGTCAAAAAATGCACATCAAAGTAGTTGCAAAAAAAGGGGGCTACACAGCATTCTCTGTGAAGCGTGTGTAAAGCACTGTGTCTCGTGCACCAGTCATACAGATCCAAAGTGTTAGAGAAACAAGATGTGTGAGGTAATATCTTTTACTGGATCAACTGCTGTTGGGGGGAGAGAGAAGCTTTCCAGCCACACACACATATTCTTCAGGTCTGGGAAAGGTATTCAGAATGTCACAGCTAAATCCAAGATGGAACAGATTTAATTGCTTATGCTAAACAGTCATATTTCAAGGGACCATTCAAGGTGAAGTGTGTCCATTAACACACTCCAGTGATAGGGGGGAAGAAAAGGAGGTAGGAAAAGCAGCTGGAGGGCAGGACATTGTTAGTGGGTTATAGATTGTTGTAATACGCCCTAACTTCAGTGTTTCTGTTCAGTCCATGATTATTAGTGTCTAATAAAGTTATCAATTTAAACTCCCAGGCTTGTCTTTTGAAAGTGTGAGGGTGAGGACTGAGAGGCCAGATTTAGAGTGATCACTTTGTGATTTAGAGTGATCACAGGTGATAGGGTGTTTTTGTCTTTTATCATTTTCCCATGCGAGTTCATTCGAGAGTGTAATGATTGTCTGGTTTCACACACTTAGTTGTTATTGGAATTTAGTGCACTGGAGGAAGTACACCACATGTCGTGATAGGCATATGTAGGATCCATGGATCTTCAAAGGTCTGTTGTGGGGGATGTTGATCATTCAGTAGAGATATGTCTGCAGGTTTTTCATCTTTTGTTCTGGCCATCTCTTGGGAGTTTGTGTGTCCTGGTCTGTGGGGAGCTTGCTTCTGATGATGAACTTGGAGAGGTTGGGAGGGTTATTTGAAGGCCATAAGAGGGGGTTCAGGAAGGATTTCTTTCAGGATGTCCCCATCGAGTACAAGAAACTCACAGATCACCAACACCTACATTAACAAATCCAGTAACAACCACAAACACAAAAATAAATCTGTTATCTCCAGCCAAGCACTCAGGTACCACAGAACATGCTCAGAGAAGAAAGTCTGGGATATACACCTTCACCCACTCAAAACAGCCTTCACCAAACAAGGACACAGTCCTCCAGAGAAGTAGATTGCATCATGGAATGGGCCATCCAAATACCCCGAAAGAACCTGCTTCAATACACAAAGAAAACCCCCTCCAGCTGCACACCTCTAGTTGTCATCTACCATCCCACAGTGGAACCCATATGGGGTATCAAACTACAACCCATGGTTGATGGGGACCCCATGCTGAAAGAAGTCTTGTACACTCTATTATGAGCCTATTATGAGTCTCATGCACCCTTACCAGCTCTGAGCCTGCATTGAGATGTATGTAGGCAACCCCCACATCCCACCCTCAAAGATTTTGTTGCACATTTGTGGCTACACATACTTATTTTGCTGGCACAATGCTCCAGACACTGATATTTGTAGACCAATATGTGAGCTGCCAGTCAGTTGTGAAGTGTTACTGCTCAGAGCAGCCTTTGTTTACCATGCTTCCCCCTGTTCCCCCCAGCTGTGCTACTTTCTAGTCACAGGTGGAAGATTTGGGTTTACCGATGACAACTCCTACTTTGTTGATAATGATGTCCTAGATGTTTTGCATTAAGCAAAATCCAAACTCCTTCTGCATAAAAGACTGACTTTAATATGGCTTCATATTGTATATGATCATTTTCATATCCCAAGGAGATATATTGAAATAAATATACGAACATATTGCAGCTAGCCAATTTTTCCATCAATGTGGGTTTAGGCACAAACTGCTCCTTCAGAATGGTAAACCCTAATTGACAAGAAAAAAAAAGAAAAGAAAAGAAAAAGGATACAAATCACTGCTAAAATATCCTGACCTTTGGTAATGTTGAATGCAAGAGCTGAAAGCATATCTGAGGATCTAAAAATATGTCACATTTAATAAATAATTCTTCTTTATACCTCTTTTTAGCAAAAACCAAAAACAACAACAACAACAACAAAAAAGCCTAACAAAATACCATGGCCACAGCATGAGCTTAAATCCATTACCATTGAATCTGTGGGAGTCAGTCCTGGTTTATGAAGTTCTCTGGGAAGTGCTTTAGCCTGAGGAACTGAAAATGCTTGTTTCTCTACGAAGGTTATTAATTAATTATTTTTAATGCTTTCTGCCATCTATCATGTGAAAATGTTTATGATCCTAAGATTTCTTTAGGAAATTTACTTATGTTACAGTCTGGTTTACATCGAATAACATGGGGGCAAATTATGCAACCCTTACCCTGTGTAGTATTTACTCATGTTGGTAGTTCTACCTACTTAAACGGGTCTATTTAAGTGTTTCAGCACTCCCGCGTGTGATTATGGTTAGCAAAACAAGGTCCTTCTGTAGTATATTCTAGTTCAGGAGCTGGCCATATACATTAGGATTTCTGCTAATATTAGTGCCGTAGGATAAGAAAAATAAAATTGAGGGCAGTAGCATCAAGCATGGAGCAACTGAATCAGCGTACGCGACTAAATCAATAGCGCAGTAAACTTTTAGAGAGATGACTACAAACTCTTTAGTCTCGGACTGTTTCCAAATAATTACACATTCTTTGCTGATGTTCTATATGGGGAATCTATTACCTGCAGCCAACCTCTAGTGCTTATCAGCGCTCAAAAGAGGCTATGGTTGTATATTTTCTCAGCAGAAATGGGTTTTGAATTAAACTGCCAGTTTAATTCATAGCCCTTTTTGCAGGCTGATTGGTACTTCGTTTAAAACCTACTTAATGAATACCATACAGGACAAATTAGCTGTATGAACGATATACAGTAGCTGATAGTACTTCAAAAGTGGCAAATTAAATGAGTCTGATCAAGAAGCAGGATTTCACCAAACCTTGAGAGACTTAGTATAACTATGTACAGGTCCATTTCTCCAAACTCTTATTACTGGTGTAAGCACTGTTTTGTCATACTCACCTCAGTGATTGCTACTAAGTGTTGGCAGGATTGGGCTCCACAGACAGATAGAAATATGAGAAAGATAGGTTGGAAAAACAAGACTGGACAGAAAATAGAAATAGAACAGTGCAATTTGAAAAAGCCAAACCCATACAAAACTTTAAAACATAAAATTCAGACAAACCACAGAAAAATAAAATGTAATTAACATATTTATTTCTCAAAAGAATGACACTGCTACATGGAGCTGAAATAAATAGCTGGGCACTATACTTACACTCAAAGGAAAAATGCTGTGGGTGTCTGCTGTCATTGTGTCCACAGTGCGAGAGCATAGCAACTCTGGTCCGTGTGATATTCCTCAAAGTGGAAACAACTGCATTCAGGAGGGTACGTCTTCACTACAAAATTAGGTCAATGTTATAGAAGTTGATTTTTAGAAATTGATTTTATACAGTTGATTGCGTATGTCCACACTCAGCGCATTAAGTCGGCAGAGTGGTTAGCATTGACTTACGGAGTGGTGCACTGTGGGTAGCTATCCCACAGTTCCTGCAGTCTCCGCCGCCCATTGGAATTCTGGGTTAAGCTCCCAATGCCTGATGGGGAAAAACATAGTCCGGGGTGGTTTGGGGTACATGTCATCAGTCTCACCTCCCTCCATGAAAGCAACGGCAGACAATCGTTTCACGCCTTTTTTCCACACAGACACCATACCACGGCAAGCATGCAGCTCGCTCAACTCAGCTCACCGGCACCGCTGTGTAGTGTCCTGGGTGCTGCTGGCAGCAGACGGTGCAGTAGGACTCCTAACTGTCATCATACACCACATCTGCTGCAACTCTGCTCTGCTGCTATTGTCTCAATAGCGAATTTCTCCATGTTGTCTGTCATGGGCTCCCGGGTACGTGTGTTCTTCCTCGGGAAAAGTACATGGTGCTTCCGCTGCAGCTCTGCTCTCCTGCTCTCATGAATCCACCTTGCAGGTCCTCTCGTCGTTCTCTATAAATATCTATTCTTGTGGCATCGTCTTTAGCCACCGCTTCCACTGCAACTCTGCTCTCCTGCAGACGCCATACCACGGCAACCATGGAGCCTGCTCAGATCACCATGGCAGTTATGAGCATTGTAAATACCTCACGCGTTATCCTGCAGTATGTGCAGAACCAGAACCTGCAAAAGCAGGCGAGGAGGCGACGGCAGCGCAGTGACGAGCGTGATGAGGACATGGACACAGACTTCTCTCAAAGCACGGGCCCCGGCAATTTGGACATCCTGGTGGCAACGGGGCAGGCTCATGCCATGGAATGCCGATTCTGGGCCAGGCAAACAAGCACAGACTGGTGGGATGCATAGTGTTGCAGATCTGGGATGATTCCCAGTGACTGCAAAATTTTCGCATGCATTAAAGGCACTTGCATGGAACTTTGTGACTTGCTTTCCCCTACCCTGAAGCACAAGAATACCAAGATGAGAGCTGCCCTCACAGTTCAGAAGCAAGCGGCGGTAGACCTCTGGAAGCTTGCAATGCCAGACAGCTACAGGTCAGTCGGGAATCAATTTGGAGTTAGCAAAGCAACTGTGGGGGCTGCTGTGATCCAAGTAGCCAACACAATCATGGAGCTGCTGCTATCAAGGGTAGTGACTCTGGGAAACGTGCAGGTCATAGTAGCTGGCTTTGCTGCAATGGGATTCCCTAACTGTGGTGGGGCGATAGACGGAACCCATATCCCTATCTTGGGACTGGACCGCCTTGGCCGCCAGTACATAAACTGCAAGGTGTACTTTTCAACAGTGCTGCAAGCACTGGTGGATCACAAGGGACGTTTCACCAACATCAACGTGGAATGGCCAGGAAAGGTACATGATGCTCGCATCTTCAGGAACTCTGGTCTATTTGAACAGCTGCAGGAAGGGACTTACTTCCCAGACCAGAAAATAACTGTTGGGGATGTTGAAATGCCTATAGTTATCCTTGGGGACCCACCTACCCTTTAATGCCATGGCTCTTGAAGCCATACACAGGCACCCTGGACAGTAGTAAGGAGCTGTTCAACTATAGGCTGAGCAAATACAGAACGGTGGTAGAATGTGCATTTGGATGTTTAAAAGCACGCTGGCACAGTGTACTGACTCGGTTAGACCTCAGCGAAACCAATATTCCCATTGTTATTGCTGCTTGCTGTGTGCTCCACAATATCTGTGAGAGTAAGGGGGAGACGTTAATACTGGGGTGGGAGGTTGAGGCAAATCGCCTGGCCACTGATTACGCGCAGCCAGACACCAGGGCGATTAGAAGAGCACAGCAGGGCATGCTGCGCATCAGAGAAGCTTTGAAAAACAGTTTCATGACTGGCCAGGCTCCGGTGTGACAGTTCTATTTGTTTCTCCTTGATGAAAACCCGCCCCCTTGGTTCACTCTACTTCCCTGTAAGCCAACCGCCCTCCCCCGTCAATCACCACTTGCAGAGGCAATAAAGTCATTGTTGTTTCAAAATCATGCATTCTTTATCAATTCATCACACAAATAGGGGGATAACTGCCAAGGTAGCCTGGGAGGGGTGGGGAAGGAAGGCAGCACTAGGTGGGGTGGTGGAGGAGGGAAGGAGAAGGCCACACTGCACTTCAAAACTTATTGAATGCCAGCCTTCTGTTGCTTGGGCAGTCCTCTGGGGTGGAGTGGTTGGGTGCCTGGAGGTCCCCCCCGCATTCTTGGGCATCTGGGTGAGGAGGCTATTGAACTTGGGGTGGAGGGTGGGCGGTTACACAGGGGTTGCAGAGGCAGTCTGTGCTCCTGCTGCCTTTCCTACAGCTCCACCAGATGCCAGAGCATATCAGTTTGATCCCCCAGTAGCCTCAGCATTGCATCCTGCCTCCTCTCATTGTGCTGCCGCCACCTCTCATCTTGCTCCCACCACCTCTCATCTCACTCGTCCCTCCTGTCCTCGCGTTCATTTTCTGCTTTCCTGGACTCTGACATTGTCTGCCTCCACACATTCTGCTGAGCTCTTTCTGTGCGGGAGGACTGCATGAGCTCAGAGAACATTTCATCGCGAGTGCGTTTTTTTCACCTTCTTATCTGCGCTAGCCTCTGGGACAGAGATGATAGGGGGAGCGTTGAAACATTTGCAGCTGCAGGAGGAAAAAAAGGGAGAGTAGTATTTAAAAAAACACATTTTAGAGAACAATGGGTAGATCTTTCATGGTGAACCAAGCTGTTAACATTACATAGCACATATGCTTTCGGTACAAGGTCGCATTTTGCCTCTTATATTGAGGGCCTGACGGTTTGGTGTGAGAGATCACACACAGAGGGCCGGGCAACAGAATTCAGCTTGCAGGCAGCCATGGTAAGCCAGAGTCTTTTGGCTTCTTCAACCTTCATAACATGTGGGAATGGTTTCAAACAGCAGCGCCATCCTTTCCCATACCAAGCACCCTTTGGGTTGGCCGTTTAAAAGGAGGGGCTATACTGGCCATGAATGCACCCCAAGCCTTCAGGGAAAATTAATTATTAAACACACTTGCTTTTAAACCATATATTATATTTACAAAGGTACACTCACCAGAGGTGCCTTCTCTGGCTTCATGGTCCGGGAGCCCGCCTTGGAAGGGTATTGGCTCCAGTGATAAACAGTTCCTGGCTGTCGGGGAGAATGGTTTCTCCGCTTGCCTGCTGTGCGCTATGCTCCTCCACCTCATCATCTTCCTTGTCCCCAAAATCCTCATATCTGTTGCGTGCAACTCCCCCCATAAGGTGTCCATGGACAGGGGTGCGGTAGTAGTAGGGGCGCTTCCTAGAATTGCATGCAGCTCATCACAGAAGTGGCACGTCTGGGACTCTGACCTGGAGCGGCAGTTTGCTTCTTTGGTAGGCTTGCCTGAGCTCCTTAATTTTCACGTGGCACTGCTGCGGGTCCCTGTTGTAGCCTCTGTCCATCATGCCCTTGGAGATTTTGGCAAATGTATTGGCATTTCATCTTTTGAAACGGAGTTCTGATAGCATGGATTCATCTCCCCATACAGCGATCAGATCCAATACCTCCCGCTTGGTCCATGCTGGAGCTCTTTTGTGATTCTGGGACTGCATGGTCACCTGTGCTGATGAGCTCGCCATACTGGCCAAACAGGAAATAAAATTAAAAAGTTCCTGGGGCTTTTCCAGTGTACCTGGCTAGTGCATCTGAGTTGAAAGTGCTGTCCAGAGTGGTCACAATGGAGCACTCTGGGATAGCTCTTGGAGGCCAATACCGTCGAATTGCATCCACACTACCACAAATTTGACCCAGAGATGTAGATTTCAGCACTAATCCCCTCATAGGGGAGGAGTACAGAAATCAATTTTATGAGCCCTTTAAGTCGATAAAAATGTCTTTGTCATGTGGATGGGTGCAAGGTTAAATTGATCTAATGCTGCTAAATTTGACCTAAACTTGTAGTGTAGACCAGGGCTTAGACTGAACCATGAGACATCATGCTAAAAAAAACCCAAGCCACTGGAAACCAAACTGAATCTAACAATGTTAAAATATAAATGTAACAGTAATATATAATAGCATAATAAAACATTAACATATACTTTTTCAATATTATGTTCATAGCATACACATAGAGAAGTTAAATAAAAACCAATACTCTCACTGGAAGGTTGCAATGTAACACTACTTTATTTCTTAAATTTCAGACCATCACCACCACACAGGAACCCAGATCCAGTAAGAGAGAAAGCAGGCTGCTCCTTAAAACAGAGACAACTCACCTCACCTTACTACAAGCTGTCTTTCTACACATTGACATTAATCACATGCTTCCCTATAGAGCCCCAAGTCTGCAAGCAGGACCAGAAAACCCCTTAAATTAAAGTGAAACACTACAATTTCAACATAGTTCTTAATACCCCATAATTAACATGAACAAACTTAAAATTAGAGCTGGTTGGAATGTTTTCAACTAAACATTTTTTTTCATTGAAACATTTCATGGAGATATTTCAGTTTTGATGGGAAGTTTCTGAGCATCAAGGTGGACTCAGTCACTCCCAGAAAGAGAAAAGGATTGCAAACTTGACCTTTTAAATTATATATGACAATTCCATTTCTTGAAAATGCACACAAGGTTGTAGTTTTGTTGCAATGCAGAATGAGAAGAAATTTTAAAACCTTGCATGTTGTAGCAAAAAGAATTGTCATTCTTTGGACAACTCTACTTATAATACAAGCAAGGGTCCAGATTCTCTGGTATAATCCAGCCCCTTTGAGTCACTCAGGTCCTGCAAAAGGGCTGGATTCTGGTAATAAATGACTAGTGACAAATTCTCCTGACAAAAGGGAAACTTTCTGGAGGTGTAATCACAGCAGATATGGTTCCAATGGCAGGTGCCTCTGTGCCTGCTGGTGGGAAGAGGTTGATGGAGAGGGGTGTTGAGTGTGTGACAAGGAGCGTATCAGAGTGAGATACAATTTATTAGTTTATTCAAGCTGGGAAAAACTGAACCATTTCAGTAACAAAAGGTGCTATAATTACTTAGCTGAAACATTTAACCTTGAAATGGTCTGGGATGAGCTAACAGACTCATAAGACTTTACGTTCACGGTCCCAGTGACTATTGGGAATTTCTGAGATTTTCTCCATAAACATACAATAATACAGTAAGGAAATGATATTGATGGGACAGTTCTTAAATTAGATTTTAGTGTAGTAGCACCATTCATGCCCCAATTTTTAGAGGTTTACAATGACGCCATTATAATTCTCACTGCTTTTAAAAACATGATTTTTTAAAAAATGGTCTAACGGGATTATTTGATGTAAGGGCATTACAAAAAAATACATTAAATATTTGCATTTGATTTTTTTTGATCTCATAACTATACACATACACACTCATTTTGGGCAGGTTTGTAATATATATAATCTACAAGTTTTTAATGTCAATGAGAGTTAGGCACCTAGGCACTTTTGAAAATCCCACTAGGTGCCTATCTGCATCTTTAAGTGGCTAAATACCTTTGAAAATCTGGTTTCTAGTGCTATATGAATGACAAATGCAACAGCTCATGGAACATGAACATACACACAAGTTTCTTAACAAAAGGTTAAGACTATGTGGTTCAAACCCTTGCATTGTATCATTCATTTTCACCTGCCCAGCATCGCTTTTAGAGGAAATTGGATTGGCTCAGAGGACTGAAACTTTCACCTTGACTAATAGCGGGTCCAATCAAAAAGGGGGCCAGGAGGGCCATTTGGCCTGGGCCTCAAGCTCAAAGGGGGCCTCTGATTTAGACGCTTGTTAATTTTTTGGCATTTGATAAGTTTTGCAACTTGTTTTTATGCACATTCCTATCAGACCAAAATGTGACATACTCTCTCAGTTTAGTGCTGCAAATTTAAGCAAAGAGGTGTGATTTGCTAAAAGACAATTTTTTTTTGTTAACTGATATAGATTGTCATATTAAACAGTTTAAAATGTTCATAAATATTAATAAAAATATATCGGTTCTGATGGCACAAGATTAGACTATGATGAATGTATCCTCTCAGATCAGCTGATTATATGAACAAAGCACTACTAGTGGCTAGTGTTGGACCAAATGCATGCTGAAAGGTAGAGAATTGTTACATTTTAGTGTCTTTATAGTTTTACATCTAGTTGACTAAGGAATTATTTATGTGTGAGAATTCCTCATTATTATCTTCATATGGTAGTTAAAGGAGGTGACTGGTTGGTTGGCTGAGCCCTAGCTTGGCCATCAGATTCATTATAGGATTTCGTAGTCTATAGGCCCAGATTCAAGGTTAAAATTTGTGAGGACAATCTTGTACAGTGAGTTTTGTGAGGAGACACATTTGAATTTTTTGGACATAATCCCTCTGTCTGTATCCATGTCTGTGTTTACTGTGTATATATATATATATACATATACATATATATGTCAGCCCTTTGTCTTCAGCTCAGCCTGTTATATTATACCTTGGATGCTTGATAAGGATAATAACCTGTTTCATTTTGTGTTCTTTATTAGTATGCCTTCATTTTAAGTCTTTTCAGCATTTGTGTACCATTCAGCTTTTGTGTACATGTTTACAGTAGAAGATTTCAAGTGTAGATAAGCTACTTATTTGCAGCAGAATATTTCAAGTGTGGATAGGCTACATATTGACTAGATAGATCACTATGAAGAGGAGATTTGAAAGTGGTGCAAGCAAGAAATGACGAAAACAACTGAGTGAAGCAGCAGCTAAGAGCTCAAAGCCAATAATTTCATTTCTCAAACCACTGGAAAACACACCTTACCCAACAAACAATGCTACAGATAATGAAAACTCTGCAACTGCAACAGATGATATTTCAATGCCAATACCTGAACATGAGGACAATAGTCAAGAAGGAGATGTGCCAACAGTAACAGATGCAGCATAAGATCCTGTGTACAATCAAGAATCTCAACCGCAGCAGAAAGATGTAGATCTTACACAGCAAGAACAATTCATGAGTACTACAGGTTTGACTGTGACATTGGAATTATTGACAAGAGCAATGCTGCCCAAATGCAATCTTTTCTTCAAAATTATTTGTTTTGAAATTCCAAGTAACATTCCACAAATGCTGATAATCATGCTTTCCCTACTTGTTTGCTGACAAAAACTCTTCCAAATGGTGAGACCTGCACAAGAGCCTGGTTATGCTGGAATATGGAAAAACAATCTCTGTACTGTGCACCCTGCTTCATTTTGAACAAAAGTGCTTCAAATACATCAGTTTTCTCTGATCAATCAGGATGGAGCATCAACAGAGGTTGGGGCAAGTTGAAAGACTGAATATCATCACATGACAGCTCAACGTCACACAAAGAAAACTATGTTGCATGGAAATCAGCCAGTAGCGCAGCATCAGCTGAAAGTTCAGTTGAGAATTTACTATTGACTTAAGTCTCTACAGAAACTAATAACTGGAAGAAACTTCTTGAGTGCATCCTGAATGTTATCCTTTTTCTTTCTGAGCAGGGATTGGCTTTCTTTGGTTCCAGTGAACATATTAGTGATTGTGCAAATGGAAACTTTCTATGCATAGTTGAGCTCCTCAGCAAATATGACCCATTTTTATCAAAGCATGTTAAATGTGTTCGAGAATCGAAAGAGAGTCAAAAGTGCATGCAAGTCCATTATCTCTCCACACGCATACAAAATGAGTTTATTGAGCTATGTGGGTCATTCGTACAAACAACAAATCTTGATGAGATTCAAAATGCCAAGCAGTTTTCAATCATTGTTGATGCCACTCCAGATTGTTCTCACAAGGAACAGACTACTATGGTTATTCATTATGTTAACATTGAAGACAGCTCAAAATTGTCAGTTGAAGAAAGGTTTATTTTGTTTGATAATTTCACAAGAAAAACTGGAAAAGAAATTGCTGCTCGAGTACTAGCAATTCTAGAAGGTTTTAAGTTATATTTTCAAGTCTGCATTGGTCAAGCCTATGACAATGGATCTAATATGGCTGGGAAGTACAAAGTTGTACAAGCAGCTCTGCTTGAGCATAATTCAAACTGTATTTTCTCCAGCTGTGGAAGCCACACACTAAACCTTGTAGGTGTTGACTGTGCTCAATCGTGCAAGGAGGCGATTACTTACTTTGGAACTGTTCAGCAAATGTACAATCTCTTCAGTAGCAGTCCACAAAGGTGGGAAATTCTGAAGCAATATCTTCCTGTTCCATTGCATGGGATGTCCAAAACTAGATGGTCTGCATGTATTGATGGTGTTCAACCAGTTGCGCAGCATTTGAATTCAGTGAGAAAGGCTTTCAAATGAGCTCGAATCTCTCAATCTCACAGCACAGGCTCGAACCAAACTTCAGTCTATTCAGAAGCACATGTCCAAATTTGAATGCATTCTGATGTCATCTTTGTGGATGAAGCTACTTACAATGATCCACCAAACAAATCTGGTAATTGAAGCACACAACGCTACACTTGATGTTGAGAGGGATAACACTGAAAGTCTTATCAATGACATTCAACAGATTTGTGAATAATAGGATGTGATCCTGACTGAGTCCAAATTAGTAGCTCAGAATATTGGCATTTCATCTGAGTTCTCCACCAATCGCAACTTACCTACTGAATCTGATGCTGAGCAGCATTATAGGGTCAATATCTTCCTTGTCATCATTGACTCGATTCAATCAGGTCTTACAGGTCGATTTGAGTCACTGTGACTAATTTGTACCCTTTTTGGATTTCTTTGGCAGTTCAACAGACTGAGTAATGAAGATCTACTTTCCGCAGCTGAGCAATTTCAGCAACAGTACAACAAAGAAATCTCAAAAGATCTCAGTGACGGGGTCATCTTCCTCAAACGAATATTTTCCACAAACTTTAAATTTGATTGCAAGCCAAAGGAATTGCTTCAATAAATACTTGAACTTGGACTTCCTGGGGTGTTTCCTAATATCACAATTGCATTGTGTATTTTTGTCAGTTTGCTAGCATCAGGGGCTTCAGGTGAATGCACCCTCATGTGTTGAAGCAGGTAAAGAACTATCACCATTCAACTATGGGACAAGAGCATTTGAATGGGCTCGTCATGCTTAATATCAACTGTGACATTGCACGAAAGCTAGATTTTTCCTCAATAATTAGTGCATTTGCACAGAAAAAGGCTAGAAAAGCATTTGTTAAATAAAAAAATATTCAAATTATGTCTTTTTTGGTGCCTTATTTTGTTTTCATGTGTCATAATTTTTTATTTTTATTATGGCTAGGGGCCTCAAAAGCTGGAAGTGGCCCAGGCCTCTCTGGACCTCTGAGGGGGCCTGGCTATTAGTCCAAATTAGACCCGAGCTATTAGTCAACAATGTCTCATTGATAGACCAATGACTAATTTCACATAAGCTGTCAAAGTGTAATGAAAAAATGTTCACTTCAGACAACCACTACCCTTACTAGCGCTATTTTCACCCTTGCTATCAGTGTGAACAGAGAGGCCACAGGCTGAATGAGTATGTATGTTGATCATGTCTTCAACTTCCAGGGGTCATTTCAGTAGGCCAGTGAACAACATTGAGAAAGCATTGTAAGGAAGATTGTGCTGCTGTTTTAAAAACAGAGGGAGTTTGGGTTTGAGAGCTGTCAAAGCCAATAACCTTTGATGAGAACTAAATTCAGTTTGAAAAGATTATTAGTTTTGCTGATTTAAAAAAGACAGTATTTTGATTACAGGGAGTTTCGTAAAACTGAACTGAACTATACACTGAACATCTCACTTGTCCACCAAACCATCTGAAAGGTAACAATTTACCTGTTTTGCTCTATAGGAGAAGTGTTTTGAAGAGCTACAATTAAAGTCTTTCCTGAATATCTGCAAATGTAAGTATAATGAGGATAAAGTGGTATATTTCTCATGCCAGATTCACACTAGCTGTTCTGCACTATGATTGCAATGCAAATCAGCTGTGTATTGCCCATCATCTGTTGTAGGTCATCTGCTAGAACATTTATTTGTAGGATTATGTGGAGACACTTCTTGGGATTATGCAGGTATCCACAGGCAGTCCTATTTTTTTATTTGAAACTTTATGGGAGTATTAGAGCAAAATAAGTTGATGAACACAAGTATGTGAAATACAAATGATATCTTGATGTCAGCTGTATCCATATTAGATTGTTCTTCCTTAATCTCGTGCTTCTGAAAGTTGATGGCTATTGAAAGATCTCTAACTTCAAAACAGTGTTCAACAGAAGAATAACCTTCCCTATGCCACCAGAATTGACTCTGACATTAAGAAAACAAACTGAAGGAAGTTTTTTCATGCTTATTCAGTACTGGCCCTGTAGCGATGCGAAGACTTGCCGCCGCAGCACCTCCTGCTGGTCGTCTTGGGAATTAGCTCTCCAGCATATGGAGCGCCTCCCGCTGGCCGGTGTCTCGCCTGCCGCTGGCCTCCATGTCCCTCTTGGACCCCGGTGCCCCTTTACTTTGGGGTGTGGCCCCCTAGCAGTGCCTTCACACTCTGGGTCTCCCCTCCCAAGGGAACCCCCAACCCTCTATCCCCACCTTGCCTCAGTGGCTACTGCCAGTCATCATTCAGCCCCTGCTCACTGAGGCAGACTGCAGTCTAAACCACTCATCATTGGCAAGTGGGGGGGTTGGACCGACCGGCTGCCTTTGCAGGCTACACCTCTGCAGCCCCAGTACCTCTGTAGGCCTTGCACAAGGCCTGCAGCCTGGGGAGTTACCAGGTTGGAGCTCCCCAGCTCCTCTTGCCTTTCCCCAGCACTACTCTACTCAGGTCCCTTCTCTCTCCACAGCTACAGAGAAACTGACTTAGCTCCTGGCTCACAGCCCTTTTATAGGACCAGCTGTGGCTGTTTCTCCAATCAGCCTAGCCTTTTCTCTTAGGAGCAGGGTAACTGCCCTGCTACAGGCCCCTCAAGAGAGGGGGCTCAAAACCAAATGTAATAGGACTGTCCTTTGGCAGAAGTGTGGAGTAAGCAAAGAGAGGAAGAGACAAAGTTTCATTTGAAGATGGATTACAAAGGGTTTTTTTTAGATCGTTTCCACTTCCCTGTGGGTTCCCCCCCCATTATTTGTGATATATGAGGCAGGCATGAAGGGAGGGGTTTAAGGCTTCTTTGTATTATTTTTTCCTTCAGAAACATTAGGAATGTCAAGTCAGTCGTTCTTGAATTTGCTGGAAGACTTACTTGAAGTCTCAGATCATGTTTATAGAGAGCGCTAACATGTTAATTGAAAGGATGGAGGTCCTGAATCTTCAGGGGAAAAAAAAGGCATTTAGCCAAAATGTTAAACAGGCATTAACGCAAGCAAACAGAAGCGTTTCAAAGCTACTAGATATATTTTAAAGCCATTTGCCCTTCAGTGACACCATTTTCACTCTCCTGACTCTTTGACGCCTTTCTTTCACTAATTAAGTGCTCTTGCTCTCTCACACACACACCCCTACCTTAAATAACTACTTAAAACCCAAAACCTCTTTCTGACCATTTTCATCCATTATGAAGAAATAATAAAGGGCACGACCCCAATTCCCCCACCACACCCTTTGCAGGTGACATTTAAAAATGTCTCCCACAGAAGATATTTGTTTCCTAGAATTCTTTCTGAAGGAAATGGCACTCTCTTTCTCTTGCCATTTCAAAGCTTCTTGGTATGTTCTCATGGCCCCTGTGTATCAGTGCATCAGATTCCCAGGTTATAAAGTACTTTTGTTTTTGAGGAACACTTTCTTCCCTTTAGGTCAGATATGGGTTCTTTATACTTATAAGAAAACAATAAAAAATTATAAATGCTACTGTTATGTCTAATAAGTATGTGGCATGTTGGCAAACACAAAAGAAAAATACACCTCTACCCCGATGCAAAGCTGTCCTCAGGAGCCAAAAAATCTTACCACGTTATAGGTGAAACCGCGTTATATCAAACTTGCTTTGATCCACCGGAGCATGCAGCCCCGCCCCCCCCGGAGCGCTGCTTTACCGCGTTATATCTGAATTCATGTTATATCGATTGCATTATATTGGGGTAGAGGTGTATATGCATTGGGAAGGAAATAAAGTACGATTTACTTTGCAAACAGTTTAAAAGCCAACTTCAAAAGCCAAAGGATCTGAAATCATTAGATTACTAAAGTGCAAACACATAGAATAACTAAATAACTTTTAGACAGCTCCATTAGTGGTAACAAATCTAAATTTTGACAGTTATTGAATACCATGAAAGTTCACATTATGTAATCCAAGAGTTTTTGGATTTTTTAGTATAAAGTCTATAATTTTAAGGCACTGTTTGAAAATTTTCCCTGTTCAATTATCCTCAAAATCAGTTATGTTGAGTACTATGCATTTTGGAAGGAGGGAGTTAGGTTTTTTAATTTTTATTTATTTATTTTGCTAAAAGGCTTGGTTTCCTCTAAGGATTACAAAACTTCTTGGTTTTATAGTTGTTGTTTTTTTTTCTGGTGGGGGAGATTTCCTGGGATCAAAATGTCAAATTGCACAACTCTGTCTGAGAATCATGTAAGGATGGATGGTGCCCCGTGTGGGAAAATTCACTTATAAGGGCCAGGAAACACAAGATGTTTAAACTTCTGATTTTTGCAACATATCATTTGATAATGAAGGGAGGCAGCATACTTTAGCCCCAACTGTCTTCAGGAAGGTCCCAGGATGCAGGTGGAAAATCAGCATGGTCTTATGGTGAAGTAACTTTTAGGCCTGGGGCAGCAGATCCAGTGGTTAATGGCAATGGACTGAGTCTGGAAACCTGGGATCTTTTCTTTGGTTTCCAAGTGGCGAGGTGTGCAACTTTGGACAAATCACTTAATCTCTATCTATAAAATGGAGAAAATTATACTTACCTTCCTTGTAAAAGATTTTCAGTAGAGCTGATTGGAAAATGGAAGTTTTTCCATAGAAAATATTAACATTTTGATGAAAAATTTTGGCCAATTTTATTTTGTCAGAACACTCAAAATCTGCAGTTAAGAAATGCTACAACAGTGCCTCATGGGAGTTGTAATATAATGCCTCATTCCCCGATTCTCCTCTATGTATTGGGCTTCAAACTACACCTCCTATGATTCACCATGGTCTCCCTTCTGAGCCACCATGTTGCATCAGAGGAAAGAACGGAGGCAAGAGGCACCCAAAGTCCAATTCCCGGGAGACACTACAAGGGCATTTCCAAACAGAAGTTTTGAGTCAAAAAGTTTTAGCTTTTTCATGTGTCTGGTTTCTCAAGTCAATATTTTCTATGAGAAACAATTTTTTTCACAAAAAAACCCACAAATTAGTTTGTCAAAAACCCAATTTTCCATCAAAACAGTTTTGACAGGAAATTTTCAACCAGCTCTAATTTTCAGTTTTATAGATGAGAGGTGCTACTTAAGACTGGATGGTTTCACAAGCAGCCATCTCAGTGTTTTCATTTCCCTCCCTGGTGACAGCCTCTCCCACTTCAGAGACCAACAGTGTATCTGTGGAGGGACTAGGGGGGAGGGATTAATATGCCATAAAACTGCTACAACTTCACTTTTGTGTCTTAAGGCACAGTTTTACTGGATTTTTCGTCCTTCTCCTATCAGTTGTGCGGAGGGAGGTGGAGGAGGAGGAGGGCAGAGTCCTATGTGCCTAATTCAAAATCTCAATGAAGTCAATGGGAGTCTTTCGAAAGCTTGTCTCTCTCACCAACAGAAATTGGTCTAATAAAATATTACTCATCTACCTGGTCTCTTCAATGTGCTGTTGATCAGCTTGTGCTGGTGTGTGTCACTTCAATGTACTGTAATTAGCTTCTCATGGGTAGTTCCACAGCAACACTGTTTTAGGGAATCAAACCACAGATAAAGGGAAAAACACATTTTCATCATAATGTATTAACAGACAAATTTACTTGTCTGAAGTTTTGCTGACCTAGTTGCTGTCCATTATTTCTTCACTGTTTTCATTAAGTATTGTTTATCAGTTTGGTCAAGGGAAATATTGATTTAAGCTGGAGGTAAATTTTCTTATGCTATCTCCCTTGGACAGAAAAATAGAAAATATATTCTTTCAAAAAGATAAAATTCTCTAAAGATTTAGAGAGCAAGCTGTGTACATTCAACAAAGCACTTGATCAGCTGAGGATTTAGTCGGTCACCTCCAAAACTCAAATGGCCTGATCCTCCATTCACTTACACCACTTTAGAACTGGGATAACATTTATGTCAGTGGAGTTACCTGGGGTTCATACGGGGGTAAGTGAAAAGAGAATCAGCCCCAAAAAGTTTTCCTTCATTTTACCTATTATGTTGTCTTCTTAACCAGTTAAATCATTCCAGATGCAGCCTGTGAGTAGAGTTACCAATTCAGTGTTTCACTTCAGCTCTGAAAAATTCAGCACATACTAACACTGTATGGATTAAGTAGGTCACTGCTGTCTTAGAAAAGATAGGAAAATACAGCCAGTCAGTCATTTTAATGGAATAGCATCCAACAGCTGTAAGTACACTGGTATTGCAACAATAAAATATACATTTTGAAGAATTAAAAACTTAGATTAAATCCAAGCCAGTTGAGAAGCCACCTGTTGGGCATGCAACTCAAGGGTATAAGGGCATATGCCTGGTCTTCCTTTTGCAGGCACAATTTATACCTGCTTTAAAAAAACCCACGCCCATATTTTTGCACCTATAGTTGAATTGCAGGCACAAATAGTGGTAGTTCTGTATGAAATAAAACTGGTTAATAAGTTATTTGACAAATAGTATCCAAACCAATTTCACATTTCTTTAAAATTAAATGATTGAATTAACACTTCCCCCATTATTTACTAGACTTATTGAGCTAGTGAACATGCATGGATACTTTCAGGTACAATATGAATTTTCCTGTTTTTCAAAAAAAAAAATCACTTTTCCCCCCTCCAACTCTAATATCTGTCTAGCTACTTGACTGTGGATGCAAGATAAGTAATTAGATGTCTAACATTTGAAAACTGGATCAGGTCCAAGAAGGACAATCATACCACCACCACATCGGATACAGCCCTTCTCATCCACAGATCTCAAAACACTTTACAAAACTTGGGATCATCTCTCTATTTTACAGACAAGGAAACAAGTAACAGATTTTTTAGACAAAGGAAATGCAGTGGATTTAATTTACCTAGATTTCAGTAAGGCGTTTGATATGGTGCCACATGGGGAATTACTAGTTAAATTGGAAACGATGGGGATCAATATGAAAATTGAAAGGTGGATAAGGAATTGGTTAAAGGGGAGACTACAGCGGGTCATACTGAAAGGTGAACTGTCAGGCTGGAGGGAGGTTATCAGTGGAGTTCCTCAGGGATCGGTTTTGGGACCAATCTTTTTATTCCTGGCCTCGGCACAAAAATAGAAGTGTGCTAATAAAGCTTGCAGATGATACAAAGCTGGGAGGTATTGCCAATTTAGAGAAGGACAGGGATATCATACAGGAGGATCTGGATGACCTTGTAAACTGGAGTAATAGTAAGAGGATGAAATTTAATAGTGAGAAGTGTAAGGTCATGCATTTAGGGATTAATAACAAGAATTTTAGTTATAAGCTGGGGACATATCAATTAGAAGTAATGGAGGAGGAGAAGGACCTTGGAGTATTGGTTGACCACAGGATGACTATGAGCCGCCAATGTAATATGGCCGTGAAAAAAGCTAATGTGGTCTTGGGATGCATCAGGCGAGGTATTTCCAGTAGAGATAAGGAGGTGTTAGTACCGTTATACAAGGCACTGGTGAGACCTCATCTGGAATACTGTGTGCAGTTCTGGTCTCCCATGTTTAAGAAGGATGAATTCAAACTGGAACAGGTAAAGAGAAGGGGTACTAGGATGATCCGAGGAATGGAAACCCTGTCTTATGAAAGGAAACTCAAGGAGCGTGGCTTGTTTAGCCTAACCAAAAGAAGGTTGAGGGGAGATAGGATTGCTCTCTGTAAACATATCAGAGGGATAAATACCGGAGAGGGAGAGGAATTATTTAAGCTCAGTAACAAGGTGGACAGAAGAACAAATGGATCTAAACTGGCCATCGGGAAGTTTAGACTTGAAATTAGATGAAGGTTTCTAACCATCAGAGGAGTGAAGTTCTGGAAAAGCCTTCCCAGGGAAGCAGTGGGGGCAAAAGACCTATCTGGCTTCAAGATTAAACTCAATAAGTTTATGGAGGAGATGGTATGATGGGATAACATGATTTTGGTAATTAATTGATCTTTAAATATTCATGGTAAATAAGCCCAATGGCCTGTGATGGGATGTTAGATGGGGTGGGATCCGAGTTACTACAGAGAATTCTTTCCTGGGTATCTGGCTGGTGAATCTTGCCCATATGCTCAGGGTTCAGCTGATCGCCATATTTGGGGCCGGGAAGGAATTTTCCTCCAGGGCAGATTGGAAGAGGCCCTGGGGTTTTTTCTCCTTCCTCTGTAGCATGGGGCACGGGGCACTTGCTGGAGGATTCTCTGCTCCTTGAAGTCTTTAACCCATGATTTGAGGACTTCAATAGCTCAGAATAGGTGAGAGGTTTATCTCAGGAGTGGGTGGGTGAGATTTTGTGGCCTGCATTGTGCAGGAGGTCAGACTAGATGATCATAATGGTACCTTCTGATCTTAATATCTATGAATCTATTAAACTAAAGGCACCAGGATGAAAGTGACTTGCCCAAGATCACCCAGCAAAGCAGTGGTAAAGCACAATTTGAATTCAGGTGTCCTGAGTCCCAGTCCAACACAAATTGGTAATCCAGTGGATTTTTGTATGTGGGAGAAATATGCATCTAAATTTCAATTGCATGAGCAAAAAAAGTGGGCTTTTTCTTTTTGTCCATAAACTGCACCCCAAGCACAGAGACCAGTTCTCAGACCGTCTGAAAATATATCTCAAAATCCATAGTCCATTGATGAGGATTAGAATACAAAGGAACCAGGCCAAAGGAGATAAAGTATAAAATTTTCCAAACACATCATCATCACTGAAGCTCCTAAATCACTTTTGAAAACGGGACTTAGGGCCCTAAGTAATTGAGAGACTTTTCAAAATGTTACCTGAAGTTTATTTGTGATATTTTCAAGAAGCCTGCCAAGAATGAGCCTAGGTATCAACTATGGACACAAAAATCCAATAACTCATTAGATAACAGTACTGTAAGGGTATTGGTTCATTCCCAGGTGGAAAACTCCAGGAAACTGGCTGCTCCTAATGTGTTTTGCAGGTAAGGTAGCTAGTCTGAGGATCAGAGCTGTTTTCTAACTGTATCAAGTTCGGCATCATAATCAGTATCAAGAAAACAGTTGTCATGTCTCAGGGCACCAACATCCCACCTAAAATCTACATCAGTAATGAAGCTCTGGACAACATGGATCACTTCTGCTATCTTGGCTCAACTCTAACCAGCTCAGTTAGCCTTGATAGAGAACTTGCTGCAAGAATTGGCAAAGCCTCTGCCACCTTTGGCAAACTTACCTCACATGTCTGCAGCAACAAGCTGATAAATGGACACCTTTGTGTTGAGGGTTATCAGGCTTGTGTCATCAGTACCCTCCTTTATGGCTGTGAAAGCTGGGTCATATACTCCAAGCAGGAGCAGAGACTGAACAGCTTCCACCTTCTCTGTGTTAGAAAATCCTTGCAGTCACTTGGGACCAACAGATCATTAACAATAAGATTCTTGAGAGAACTAGCCTACAGTCTATGCAGACTATGCTGGACACTCAAAGGCTTTGCTGATTGGGACACGTGTAGAATATGTACCAAGATCATCTGCTGAAGGCCAACTCAAGAACTACCCGCAATGCAGAGGAAGGCCAAAGCTCTGATACAGTGACAAGGCAAAGCAAGGTCTCAAGAAATTCAGAATTCTCATTGACAACTGGGAGAACCCTGCCTACAGGCACTCAGTCTGGAGAAGCCAGGTCAAGACTTGTGCAGTCATTGTGGAGAGTCAACGGACAGCCCAGGCTGAGGCCCGCAGGTGAGCCAGGAAGCAGAATATGCACCAACCTCCATCTGGCAAGTGGACCTGTAGACACTGTGGGAAGGTCTGCTGCTCATGCATAGGTCTCTTCTCCCTCACTACTGTCAAGCACCATTGACTGACTAACTTTGTTGTCTTTCTTTGCATCTGTCAAAATGCTGGCTGGCCATAGCTAATCTGAGGATCAGAGATGCTTTCCAACAGTGCAGAGGACCAAAAGACTTTTTTTAGGATGAAATCTTAAATTCACTCTACCTGATCTGCTCTTCTGCTGCTGGAAACCCTCACTGATATTTCTCTGTGAAACTTCCCCCCTCACCGATACCATTTCTTCACTTCACTCAGGCTACAGAAGAGCACTGGAAGGTGAGTTTGCCAGAATGACAAATTTAGGAGATTAGAGACAGATCCATCTGAAAACTGAATCAGGTCTGAGAAGCGATTTTAGCTGGTTATAATAAGGAGTCTGACAATTTGATACACCAATGGATTATTGTATGTAAGAGAAATAAGCATGTGGGTCGACTGGAGCTCTTTGCAAGGGAGTTCTGAATGGAGGGTTAGGATGGTGGAAGCAGTGTGCTCCTTTTGAAAATGAAGGAGGGAGGAATTAGGAATCTGGGCGGAGTGATGGAGCAATTGAGGAAGAAACGAGAGAAGGCTAAGAAACAGAAAAGATATATACTGAGAATGAATAATGTTTGGTACATTATATGACCAGTTTAGGTAGTAGTGTCATATGCTTGACAGTAGTATAAAAACAACACCCCACCAAGCATGTTGGAAAAAACATATGCACTATGGCTTTGTGAGCGCCCATTAATCGAGCAGATAAACAAGACTGCCATAAATATCTGCACAGGATAAACATGAAGTGTTTGCTTTTATCTACACTCATTGGTTTTGATAGTTGCATAGGTTTTAAATCCATTCTTTAATACCTGATAACATGCTTACTGACTTTATCAATGAAAGATAGAATTTTTCGTCATATGCCAACCATAAACTTTCAATGGGATACATTTTAGCTTCCCCCCTCCAGTCCCCAATAACAAATTGATTGGAAGAGAGTGAGGTTGAAGATTCTGTAAACAGTGTAGGATAAATACAGCAAAAATGAACTTTAAAACCTCCTTAGAAATTGACATGGGCAACATGACATTCCTGTACTAATGCAGGAAAACCACAGAAGATTCACAAAATGGGCCAAATTTTGTGGGAAGGAACAGGCAGAGCCTATACCCCAAAGCCTACACCCTCAATCAAAACTGCCTGAAGTGTCCATGCATGATTCCCATATTTCAGAGGTTCAGGCTGGAATTACGGAGTTGACTCTGGAAGGATGATTCTCTGGGGCTTGCTTCCCATACAAGGCATTGTTGAGCAATATAGGAGGCAGTCACATTGAACCCATCTCTCATTTTATTTTGCAGCATTTCAGTTACACACATTAAGTAACATTTTCACTACTAGAAGGAGAACTTATACTAACAAAATTGAACATTGTTTTATTCTGCTTCTGGCTAGAAGCATTATCTTGTGTGGAATCTGACTTCAGCTCGGGCAGTGTCAGAGAACTAACAGAATGACTTTGGAGAGACTGGTTGTACCATAGATGCACTGCATCTCTGCAAAAAATACATTGACCCTCTGTAGACAATAGCTGTGATTTTCCTATGTGGGGGTGGGGGAGGATTGGTTACTCTTTCACATGCAGTCTATGGATGGAAATAAACCATTCCCTCCCAAGATGATGATTAGTGGAAATTGGACAAGTGGAAATTCACAGTTCCTGACCTTCTTGTGAGTTTTATTTCAAACAGCGGGACACAACTTGGCTTGAAGGCTTATGACCCTATAAAGATACCAATATGCATTCCAGTATCAACCTGTATAATTTTTCTTTTCATATTAGACTTCTCAAACAACTAATTTGGATGTGTCCTGCCTTTAGCTGATAGACATCTTAGCTTTGATGAAGCTGTACTATACCTGTAATTTAGTACCACTGAACTCCTTCTGACAATAATAATTTGCATACAGGCAGTTTCTGATATCTGACATGGCATAGTACCTTACTCCATGAATGGTCCCACTGAAGTCAATGGGACTACTTGTGGAGTAAGATGCTACTAAGCGTGAGTAAATATGATAAACAGGCCACAGAGACTGGCTTTCAACCTAAATCTAAGACAGAAGCTATTTTTATTGGTTGCACAATTATATATGTGGCACCTGAAATGTTTGAGAGGCCTCTCCAAACTAGTCACTTGCTGGATTTTCCAAACTTGATTATTAGTCAGAGATGTCAGGCTTGCTTTAATGTTCCAGTCTCACTGGAGTCTTCAGACCTTACTGACCCTGTCCCCAAAATAAACATTCATATTGTAACCTCCTCTCCTGACCGTGGGTCCTGCTGTACTATTTCCACTCTATGGACGATGACACTATGGGAAGATTCTAATACCTTCACTCACTCGCTCTACTTGTCCCACTGAAGTCAATGCAACAATTTATGACGTAAAATCGTGCTCAATCTAAGGAAATGTCACAGGATTTGGCTCTATGTATGAGGAAGGGAAAGAATGGATACAGTCATCAGAACACAACAGACAAGCAAAAGTCTTTTCAATTACTATTAAATTTGAAGGTAGCACTGTCTGCCTGCATGGACCAGGATTAGAGGCTGTTTTGGTGGTGCACAGTTTTATGGTAGGCTGATCTCCTTTCAATGCTGCAAGCCACTTTTCCTCATGACTGCCAAAAGCATGTGGCTAAACTGTTCAATCCTGGAGATGTGATCAAGGGTTCCAGTCTCATGACAGCCAATAATGGGACAGAAAATTTTAAAGCCATACTGGTACTAAAATAATGAAGGCTACCAGCTGCTTAGTAGATAAAAAGACTAACACTGCTAGGGGACTGAAAACAAGGCAATAAAACAGCAAACAAGAGAGGAAGAATTGATTCCTCTAAGGAGGCAAGAAACTGTTGTCAACAGGCCAAGAAGATAAAAGTATGTTGTTTTCCTTCTCTTTTTAATGGTATTTTAAGGGGTTATTTAGTGCTTTGGCATTTTTAAGAGGTGATATTCATTTATGTGGCTTGTTAAAGGGTCATTGCCTGCAATATTTTATAAAGGCACTAAGTTGGACTGTTTTTTAGTGGCTCTTAAAAGAACCATTGCCAATGATATTTTATGAAGGGGTAAAGCTGATTTTGTGTGGCTGTTCAAAAGAATTGAATGCTAATATGGTAGTTTATATTATATAAAGAAATATAGAATGTGGGTTTGGGTTGCATGTTAAGAGCTTTCTCATGTGGTTTTTAAAGGGACACAATTGGTTTTACAGTAAAATTGAGTTCAGATGAGTTGTCTTTTAATAATGATATGATGTTACTAATGTTTCTGAAAAAAGTGACTTTTAATTGCATTTTCTTCTCTTGCTTCAAGCAGGACACTTAACATGTCTGTACATTGTAACCCCGTCCATCAACAATGTCACTTACCCACTAGTGAGACTAATTGGAAAATACTTTGGGATCCTCATTTTCAAGACATTATATGTATGTGAAATATTACTGTTAGATAAATACACAAGAATAATGTGAATCATGTCCCTTCCTATTCACTATGCAAAAAACTTTCAAACATGCCAGGTTTCAAATGCAGGAGAACTTAGGTTATCTCTTATGCCATTACTTGGACAGCGTAGAGGCCATCTAATGCATTATGCACCTCCGTGATCTGTTCCAAACCAAATCTAGCATGTTAAGTAGGATGACAGCTATCTATTGATGCCATCCAGCCATTGTGTTTTAGGTCTTCCAGGGGATATCTTCCATCCTGCTTTCATTGGGTCAGGGTCTATAATGATTTGTGCAGAGAATTTGGTAGGCATTATAAGCAAACACTAAATTCACAAAGCTTTTTTTTGGGTGACTTTTACACAGATGCCACCTCTGTTACATGGTCCAAAACTTACTGTTAAAACTCTTTACCAAGTAAGCTCACTGTGGATTGGATCTGAATATACAAAATGCAAGAGATGCCTTCCTAGCTTGTCCACATAGTTTCAGGTTCCAATAATTCCTCAACCAGCTCTTTTAAAATTCTTGGGCAGTTTATCAGGACCTGCTGATTTAACAAATGATTTAACATTAGTAGCTGCTGTTCAACATATTGCTGAGTTACTATTGGAATGGAAAAAAGTTATCATAGTCATCAGATATGAATACATCATCCTGCTGTTTCCAAATACTGAACAGAAATACTTATTGGACACTTCTGCCTTTCCTGAATTATTATTATTAATGATTCTAGCATCTATTTGTTGTAATGGACTAACATGTTGTGAGGATTCATTTTGTTTCTAATATACTTAAATTCCTTAACTCTGCTGGCTTTTAATGTCTCCTTGGTTTTCTCTCTCTCAATTTTTTGGGGGGGCGGCGGCTTCTCTTATCAATTTTCTATAATTCCTAACTTCTCATTTATATTCATTGCTATCAGTCTCCCCACCTGGTTTCAGTATTTCCAATTAGGTTGAATTTATCTTCATAAATAAGAAAATCCAATTCCTCTTATTTATTACCCAAAGTCCTGCATTGATCCATAGACACTTAAAGAACTTCTTCTCTTCATATCCTTTGGTGCCTTAATTTTTTTCTCAACATCTTAATTTTGTTCTAAATGAATGCTCCTTTGTTCCTTTTCACTCTGCAAAACTGTTGATCAATATGGCAAAATTCCCGTGTGCAGGAGATAGAAACAAAATGTCAGCATTCTAGCTGGACCAAGACTACAGAGCTCACTCCTAGAAGAGCCGAGAATCATCTCAGCACTCACTGAATTTTCAACTAAATGCAAAAAACCCCTCATTTATTTGATTTAGTTTTCCCTCAGAAGGTGTGTGTGCATTCTCTCTCTCTTTCTCACACAACCTAATCTATATATATCAACTAGTAAATGCTGAGAAGATGTAAATGGGATATTGTTGGGTTTTTTGGAACACTTGGAGCCAAAAGCACTTAGATAGATAGTATATTATTTATTGAACACTACAGTAGTCACACAAGAGACCATTCAAACAAATCTCAGGGTCTTGTTAATCTGCCCTTGGAAATTAAGATGTGAAATTTCTCAAAATATTGTGCTACTTTTTAAAACTGATAACACTATACGTACTTCTTTATCGATGAGTTGGTCAAAATAATCTAAATTTCTTTAGAATTGTGCACCAGTAACATGAACAGTTTGAAGAATCCTTTACTGTATATTCTTCTATAAAGCTTTATAGACAGAAACAAGCTGTATAAGCACAGATAAGAAATTGTAGACACATGATAATTATATGGTTCATGAAATTAAGGGAATTTAGATAGAAAGTCAATATATCAAGTAGAGTTACATTTTAAAAATACTTAAGTTTGGAACTTGATACATCAATACTTGGTTGGATACTGCATCACTTAGTACACATGTTCAGCAGCTTCCTGATATGTATGACATTTACAGCATAGATTTAATTTCTTAGTACCCTTGGTACCTCAAAGATGGTTAATAGTCCATTTTCCCTTAGTATTCCATGTTGCCTTAGCTATACCTATTGTTGAGTGCACTCTAACCTACTTTTACTGAGGAAGATATGTATTATTGTAACAAAATGTCAACATTCTAGCTCTTCTCTACTAACCCCCTCGCTCCCCCAATGGTGGACTTTAAATGGCATGTGAAAGGAGGAAAATAAATGCTAGAGTTACAGTCATAGAAGGGTGTGTCCCTCTTATTTTGAATCAAAGAAACCTGATGTTTTCCTTCTTGGTGGCCTTTAGTAACTAATCAAAAAGCAAAATGATTTTCTTAAATATTTAATTAAATCAGCTGTGATCTTTCTGCTGCGCTTCCAGAAGGTTTTTGTTCTGTTTTTTTTTCCCTGTCAAAATACAGCCGTTTTGATAATATTGAGTAGATAGTAAAGACTAATAGAAAAAACAACGGGCATAGGTTATCTTCCATGCTCTGGTGCTTTCATGTAGAGAAAGTTAACTGCTGTGCACAGCAGTGAGTGGAGTATTCATGCAGTGAGCACCTGTCTACTGGAATAACGTGTGTTTAAAAATACCTTATGCTCCAGGTAATTTTGGCTTTACAGTCCAATAAGCTTCAGCCGCTCTCAAGGACAAAGCTCAAGATATCAAGCTGTCTACAGAGCGATTTACTGGTTTGTTTTAGGCAGAGCCCGAATGTCCAAACAGGTTTTTAGACAAATTAAAATTCAAAACTTTAGTATAGTAAATACAGAAGGGTTAGAAGTACAGTTGTGTTTCATGTAACTAGAGAGTACAATATATGAGCCCAATCCTGAGAGAAGTCAGAGGGAGTGAAGGGTGCTCAATGGTTAACAGATGTGCTCAAGCACCTCAGCCTGAAACCAACAAAATGTCGCCCACTTTTTAATGAAGGCAAATGGGCCAGAGCCTCCACTCAATTCTGGCTCCTTTACACTGCTCTTACAGTGCAAGGGAACCCTGCAAGCCATTATAAACCGCCAGCTGTGATTTCACTAGCATAGAGGAATCTCTAGTTTGTGTAGGAATGGCATCTTCCTCTCCACCTAGAATATGTATCAGAGTTATGGTGGAGGGATGAGAAAGCCAGAGCACCACTGCTCTCCTGTTCTCCTCCACTGCAGAAGAGCCCATTGGAGGCTGTTACACCCAGGCAAATTTTAGATTATAGCCTTAAAGCTGTTCTAACGTGAACTAAGAGACAAACTGTTTACCAGCGAGTCCCAGGATTATGGAGATGAGGGAAGAAGTGGCATAAAGTCACCATTTTCCACTCCACTCTTTAGTATTTAATTTGTATCTCTGGCATTTAGGCAGTAGAGCATACTTGCTCCCACAGAGCTTGATGAAGCTGATGGGATGACTCATTTTGCCAAATTTAGAAGCCTGTCGAAAACACCAAGTTCTAGATTTAGAACAGAATTAGAAAGAAAGAAAAAAAAGAAAAGCAAACCTAAGAGAGCATATTAGGTGATGTAAATTGGCCAATTCTACTGACTTCCCAGGAGCTATGCTGAATTACATTGCCTGAGGATCTGGCTCACATTTTAAATTATATTATCCTCAGATAATTATGAAAATAAGTGTTTTGTGATACCCAAAACAATGGGTTCTTCCATTCTTGATTTCTGCGTACATATTTATGTAGAGTAACTGCTGGATTTTTGTTTTTTTAATGTTCTGTCAAGTATTTCCCTAAAAACATAGATGTTGGGGTTAGTCCAATTTTCCCCACCCTTCCGTAAACATATTTGTTATGGAAACTCCCACTGCCCATCCTCATTTCTCCCGCCTAGAGTAAACAGAGTAATGCCCATCTAAATCAACTGAGTAATCCCTGGGGTGACCAGATACCAAGTGTGAAAAATTGGGATGGGGTAGTGGGTAATAGATGCCTACATAAGACAAAGCCCCAAGTATCTCTAAAATCGGAACATCTGGTCATCCTAGCAGTAGGGACAAGTTCATACAGACATAAGCAGCTACATCTCCCCTGGCTTCAGTGGAGTGGCATCCATGACCACTGGGGCTGAATTAGAACCAAAAGGACTATTTACTAAGGTCCTGATCCAACACCCATTGAAATCAATGGAAAAAGACAGACTTTAGTGGGCCCTATGGAAAGCAAAGTAGAATTTGGCCCAGTATTCAAGATAGTAGTGAATACATATGGGGTGAAATCCTAGCATCATGGAAGTCAGTGGTAACCCCCCCCACATCACCACCACCATCACCACTATTGATATTAATGGCATCAGGATTTTATCCAGAGTATTTTAGGGTATGTCTGTCTACATGGCATAAAAAACACTTTGCACCAGTGAGTCTCAGAGCTGGGTTTAGAGACTGCAGCTCACATTACAGTGCAGCAAAATAAAGCCAGCCTAAGGTTATACCATGTAGACTTAACCTTAGGGGTTCAGACCTGAGTCTTTGAGTATCTGAGTGCTAGATGAGCAGTCTTTACTCACATGAGTAATCATATTGAATCTAATTGTACTACTCACAGGAGCAAGAACTCCCCATATGTGTAAAGTTTTGCAGAGATGATGCACTGTTGGGCACTCAAGTCTTTTTAAATTCTCAATCCCTTTTAAAATTCCATAGCCACTGAGCAAGCAGAAGACTTACTTTCTCTCTTCCTTAAAAAAACATATCTCCAGTTGATTAAGGATAATGTGTATGGCATTGCAGTATACCAAGCAATAAGCTTATTATTAGTTGACCACATGCAAAAGAGGAGTGAAAGAGTAATTGCCTAAAAATTTACTGGTGTTTGATCTAATTAGGTGTTTGTAAATGATGGTTTCAAATTATTTTGTGGCACCCATGAATTAAAGATATTGTTTTATTGGTACTGAATATTCTATAGGTTCATCCATTGTATGTTGTCTTTATATTGAATTATATATGTTACAGATGTCAAAATGGGAAAATATTAATTTTTCTTTAAAAGTACAAATAGTTTCTTTTTTAAATTGTGTTATGAATGTAACCATCTACCAAAGTTTTAAAATACTGGCAAAAATGCAAGTGTGGTACAACTACAGTTGATTTTACTAAAACAACGTTCATAGTTCAATCACCCTCTTCCTTCCCCCCCCCCCACCCGACCCCCCCCCCCCCCGGTCATTTCATTTTTTATGATGTATGGTCATGTAACACTTTAGGTGATAGACAATGGATATTTCTTATAAAAATACCTGGGAACCTCAGCTGAAACCTGAATACAAATGAAATATTAACCAAACAATTTGTTTAGTACAAAATACATTATAGATCACAATAATGAGCTCTGTGTTGCTGTTGTGAATATAAATCTGATATGACAACATGATTGACAACCACAGACTGTGTTAAAAATGTTGTCATGAAGCTACAACCCAAGGGTAATTTAAACTTTCATCTCACTGAAAATATATTAACATCTATCTCACCCTCAGTTGCTGACACATAAGGACAGATGTTACATTCATACAGGTGTTTTGGGGATGGTTTTTAAAATATTATCAACATATGGACAAAAAAGTCTGTGGTTTTTTGCTTTAAGCTTGATATTGTAATTTTAGAAGAAAAAGAATAATGGTTGCTGCATTGGGAGCCCAAAAGTTAATAAGGAAAAAGCCCATAAATGTTGTAAGAAGAGAACAGTAGACTGTAAGTACAAAGAGTGACAGAAAGGAACATAAAAGGCTTGATGATGTAGAACACAATGGCTAATGTAATTCATACCCTACTCACAAAATTTGTGCCATCCTTTTATATAATCTGTATTGAAAGAGTGTTTCATCAAGTTTTCATAATGAATTCTCTTATTCCAAGATGCAGAAGTACACACTGTGTGGTTTCCAGATGCACAATGCACTCCCTTCTCCCATTTTCCGTTCCAAGATACACACCATTTTTCATTCTTGAAGTGAATTTATTTCTTCAATTTCAAGAGACAGGCATATAAGTAGACAATACAATCCTTTCTTCATATTTGTCAATGTAGGCACTAATCTTGATAGTATCTTGGATATGGCCAGTTTTGAATAGTACTGAATGCCCTATACTTCCACCTCTTTGTCCAGCTAGCTGAAAGAAAGGGGGCATTTCCCCTTTAAGGACTTTCTTACAATGGGTGGTGAGAAGGAAGAAAGTTTACAGGGATGGACAGGAGGGGCATGGAGCCATTGGGGTCAGGTTAAGAGTCAGTAACTGCCCTGCCTTTCCAGCTGACCAGAAGAGAGAGAGTGTTGAGGGGGGTAAGGGTAGGAATGGGAAATCAGTGGCATTTCACATGTCAGGAGTCCAGGATTGGAACTTTAAGTTGAAACATGACCATATTTCAGAACATTAACTTCTTTTAAGTTAGTAAATATTTGAAAAATAGTATTAGTGTATGATTTCAAGCATAAAGGAATCTATTAAGACTAATATAATGGGAGGATGTATTAAAATTCACTAGCATGGAGGAAGGCTCATGAATTCAAAATAAAACCATTATTAAGGTGCCATAGAGCCTACCTCGCCTCTGATATAAAAAAAGCAGGAAAGGCAGCTTCAGGAAAAAGGGAAGAAAAAAAACCCTGAGGGGCTTTTTGTTTCTGTTTTTTAAAATCTGAATAATTGGAAATGTTGAAAAATCATGGAGAATTAGGGAAGTTAAAAAAAAAGTTGTGGAAAACAAACCTAACTACTGTTTTCAAACAAAAAATAAAACCACACCCTGATGCTGGCAATTACTATCCCATAAGGCTACTTTTTTCCCTAGTTAAACAGACTAATCCTTAGGTATTCTGTTCTTTCGCAACTACACCTGTATCACTGCACTCATCATTGAGCAATTTATTAGCAGAAAGATATTGGAGGTAAAATTCAGAGATTATTATTTTGTATTACAGTAGCACCTAGAGTTCCCTGACTGGGGCTTCATTATGACAAACACTATGCAAACATGCAATAAAGACACACATGAAAGTCTTGGCAGAATCAAGGCCTAGGTTAATAACAGCAGGAAAGAGGTAGATGAGCCAAATAAATGGGCTGGGAATAGTATTGAAGAGAGAGCAGGAGCTGAAATATATAAAATAAAGTAAGAGACAGTTAAGGGAATGAAAATAGTCTACAAGTGTTTGATAGGTAAATTCTAGAGCTTGGGCCACATTCATATTTTTTGCTCACTTAGTTGTATAACTTGTATAAACTTGCACAAATTCAAGATACACCTTTTAGAGTCTGGGCAGACTTTCAGGGAGGAATTTTCAAAAGCCCTGACCATTAGATTAACCTTTCTCCCATTAAAAGCAATAGTAAACCATTGACTTTGGGAGCAGAGTGGGGCCAACTCTGAGTGCTTTTGAAAATCTTACTTACAAGTCATATACTGAAAAAGAGACAAACGATCACAAACACACACAGAATTTATATACTAAAATACTTGATGAATTTTGGGGATATCAAAACTTCCTCAGTGCACTGTGTGAACTCTTATTTTTCCAACAATAGAGGTCAGTTTACTAATTGACTTCTTTCAGAATGAGGAAATGCCAGAACATTGTTGTTCCACAAAATAAACTGTTTTTGAATTATACTACACAAAAGCTAAAAGTAAGAGACTATTAAATCAATTTTCTATTTTGACACTCATTCTGTAACTCAAAACATGTCGAGATCATTTTCTAAATTCCCTTTGGCACTAAGATCTAACCACAATGGATTTCTTTTAGAAGCATTGGAAAGTATATCAACCTGCTAAATATTGGGTGACTACAGTTCAGATCTTTAATGAACTACAGCAGCCTTCACATTCATATGTATTGCTTACATCCGCAGTTTTAGTTGTATTCAACCAATAGCTGAAAAGTACTCACTAGGGTTGTATGCATGCCAGGAGTCCAGGATTGGAACTTTAAGTTGAAACATGACCATATTTCAGAACATTAACTTCTTTTAAGTTAGTAAATATTTGAAAAATAGCATTAGTGTATGATTTCAAAAATAAAGGAATCTATTAAGACTAATATAATGGGAGGATATATTAAAATTCACTAGCATGGAGGAAAGCTCATGAATTCAAACTAAAACCATTATTAAGGTGCCATAGAACCTACCTCGCCTCTGATATAAAAAAAGCAGGAAAGGGTATTGATGTGCTGGTACAAATCAACTCATCTACAAACTGTTTAGACTGCACAATTTCTAAGTGTTCATATTTATGTCAAAATCCTCAGTCTTAATTCATGGAAGACTCCCATTACAGGGAGTACCTGCAGGAGCTTTGTTTTATGCAGTTACACCAGCACAAACATGGAGTGGAACTCACTGAACCTGATTCAGCTCTGTAAGTCCTGGTGCCACATGAACATAGTTATTGGTATCTTCGGATGTACAGACATATAATTACACTGTGACTACAAAAACTATATCCTCCTGTGCTGAGGCTAATGCTAATCTTGCTCTTATTCGGGTATAATATATATATACTACCTTGCTAGAGTTTAAAACCTTCTATATTCATGCATATTTAAAATTTCCATGGGGAGGTGCAAACTTGATAGAAATAGCTGTCCTCTGCAATGTGTTTTTTTTAATCTCACTGAATAGGTTCATACAGCTGTGCTGGTACAAATCAACTCATCTACATCCTTTTTTGCAACTGGCATTTCAAACTGTAATTTACAGATGTTTTATTAAGGAGACTTAGTCCTTCATTCAGCTATAAAACTGCACCAGCAAACTGTGCACAAATTTGATTAAGTCTTGTTAATTTTTTATCACCTTCTGGAAGCAATAGATTTAACCCTTATGAATAACAGCTCAGTCTCAAAACACACTGAAAAAATTAGCTGAAAGCATCTTATTCTGCAAAAATGCTAATTGAATATAATAATGAAATTAAAACAATCAGCAAAAAATACCTTTTTTTTGGAGCAATTTCACTACATGCAATAAGTCTCCCGAGATCTTTTGAAAAAACAGACATGTTGCATTTCTCCTCAGTGCAGGTACACAATGCAAAGAGCCTTCTCCTTCTTTTAATTCTGAAAGAACTCCCTGGAGTACACATCCCTCAGAGGGACGAGAACGGAAATGGAGGTGGTATTAAAATGGACATCTTTTTTCTGTATGTAATGAGTGGGTGTGCTGCAACAGGTGGCACCTTCCAAAGGGATGTGCAGTATGTGTGCCCACACAACACCCTACACTAGAAGGAGCTGGTGGAGAGATAATCCAGAAGTGCTAGGTGTCATGCAAACAAGCAAGGAGAGACTCTCTCTACCCCAAACAGCTTACAACCTAATAGAAACAAACCAAACCAAACACCCAAACCACAACACCAATAGATAAAGGGAGAGGGACAGGAAGTCTACAAAGTTATTTTCCTCCCTCTTTCTCTTTTGAAGGGGAGAATAGGGTTTGCGGCAATAGCTGTTGGGTTAACAGGATCAAGGTGAGAGAGGAAGGATAGGATGATGGATGGAGAAGAGCATCGGGGAAATGGGTGGTGTGTCTGCCAGTAAAGAGACCATAAAGGAAAGCCAAACAATCGGTCAACAGAAAATAAGTGAATGCAGTCTGCTAACATCATTGGCATCTGGGGGCTATGACCTGGTGCCCCTAGAGTGGGGAGTTCTCTCTGAGTGACCCCCACCCCACTGGAATCCAGAAAAGACAACAGCACCTCCTGACACAGACTTTCACACATTGCATGGACCATTTTTCCCTTTAAACCTGTTATTTTCCTATCAGGCCTATTCCTTCTAATCTCTCTCATGAACATGCTGTATGAACAATAATGTACCAAATGCTGGTAGAACCCAAGCTTATTGTGACTGCATGTATATAAATGCATGATTATATGGAGGATGATACTGGTTGTTTCATAGATGAGTTCTTGGAAAGCGACACAGCCACACAAAATTGACACTACCAGTATCTAATAACCTTGGAGCAAGTTGATTAAAATTTTCTTCCTTTCCCCTTCTTCTCAACTCATTTCATTCTGTTTTGTAAGTTAAAGCTAGTGATAAATGAGGAGTAGAGTGCTAATGATATTTAAAAATGTGTACAGAGTTAGAAGTGTCACAATACTCTCTGCTTAGGCCTGTTTGAAGTTCGAGATAATCACATTCTCCCAATTAAAAAAAACAAAACAAAACAAAACAAAAAACATACAGAAGGACCTCCGTTGTTGAAACCTTATCCTGACACAGACATCCAACGTACAAAAATGTTCATCCAAAAGCTTCTCTGAATAAAATAATCTTACAGTGGGGTCTGAATATGACCAAGCTTTGGCTCTGACTGAAGTCAGGGGAGTTTATATCAAAGGCAGAGGCTTTTAACTCAGGTTCTCAGAGAATTGCCTATCAGTCATGGAAAGACAATTTCCAGCTGCTGACAGCTGGGATGCCACATCACACTGCATCTGTTGTGATGAGGCATACTACTAATCAATTTCTGGACTCAAGCGGGTTAAGAAAGAGTCACAAGAATCAAACACAATACATATTTAACTGTGTAGTATACTGACGGTGCAATCAACGATAATGCAAGTGACCATGTATAAACTACTCTTTGGGCTAGGCTAGGAGATCATTCAGATTCCATCCCAGCAAAATTCTTCTCCCCATCTTCGTGATTGGAGATTGTCAACTGAGACAAAAAAATAAAATTTAATGCTTTAATGTTTTCTGTGTTGTTCTTTAGGGAGTAACCCACATTTATTTATTTACAATTTATGGAAGATGACTTGAGCATACTGAAGTCGAACACATTTGCTTACGCCACACCCATTCCAAAATCAAATTCTTCCACAAATAAGTCTATAAGCCCTGTTTTTTTTTTCTGCTGACATTTGCGTACATTGCTGTTCTACAGCAGATGGCTGAAGAATCTAATCAAGAGATTTTGTACAAATCAACAAAAATCTTTGGCTAGGACCTGTAGTTATTACAAAAAAAATACAGAACCATATGTCCCCTCCCCATATCCTGAGTAATGTTCTGATGTGTGATGCTTGCACATCATTTTGTCAACTTGCACCATGCTACCGCAAATTCTTCACTGTGTCAGCAACTCTGTACTTAGTAACGCTCGAGGCAAGACTGCATAAATATAAGCGCCAGAAAGCAGGAATGGTAAATACACACTCCATTGTCCGATGGTAATGTTGAACAATTATTTATCCTTTTATTGCCATCTATACTCTTCCATTGCACATTCCCACCACCCTTAGGCCAGACTATGCTCCTGTTTCTGACCTACCCAGAGAAGTAATCAGTAGGTAAGGTGGTCTCAGCAAGGTTGTCTCAGTTATGAATAGCATAACAAAAGGAGGATAGTGATGTTCTATGAGTTCTCTTCTCATGGACAGTTGTGAAGTGGTTTTCTATAGAAATTTAGGATGAAATCCTGGGCCCACTGAAATCAATAGTAAAATTTCCATTAACTTTGCTGGGGCCAGAATTTCTCCCTGAAGCCAAACTTTCCACCTGGGGAAAATTTTTCTATCAAGCTAAGGCACATCAGGATCCTATATTTTCACTTTTCTTTTTCCAATATGTATATGAGGCTATTGGGAGGACTAATAAAGAGGTATGGGTTACATTTTCCCCACCAATATGCTGACGGCACCCAACTTTGTGTCTCTCTCTTGTCTAACTTGGACCATCAAGCGATATGTTCCTGGGTATGAATTATGGGTGAAAAGCTTTTCTGCAGTTTTGTAGTTTTACTGTCTGCTTTCTGAGATAAATGGTTGCATTCCATTGGTTGCTTAAGGCTGCTGGAGTTCTTTTATTTGTAGATTAGTGTTAAAGCTAGTGAGTGGTTATTATAAAAGTCGAGTTATTGGCAGGGCTCTCAGATGTTTTGTGGGGGTATTTTTTTTTCATACCAAAGATAAATAAATAAGTAAAATGTAGTGGTTAAGCCTGTTATAGCAATGGAGCCCTGATTCGGTGATGCACTCAGCAAGCAGCATAGATGAAGTGAGTGAGGGTGAGGGTGGAAGAGACGAGATACTCACCTGTCATATTTATACCTCATGGATTCTGAGCCCAGCTGAGGATAAGCAGGTCCAGGGGCCAACACCCGTGGCCTCTACAGCTTGGAAGGCCATGGATAAAACACAGTGAATGCAGCCCTTAGGTCTATGCTACCCTGGATAATAAATATGCATAGGTTATTTTATTTTATTTTATTTTATTTTCATTACGAAAGCGTTGTGGTTTATCCTTAGAAAAGAAGGGAAATTTAAATTGCTTTTTGCATAACTAACGCTCATTGAAATTAGATCAAATCCTTACATTTTGCTTGTGTGCTGTGATTCTTCAAGTTTTGCCTGCTGGGACTCAATCAAATTTCTGCTTTTAGCTTAAAACCAAATCTAATCAAGTCATAGATGATTTTTTCCCCTTCATGCCACCAAGTGCCTGAAGAAGTAAACACGTTCACTTACTGAAAGTGAGATTGCTTAACTTTCATATCAAACATACTGCAATTTGGGGAAGCATTTCAGAAAAAAATCCCCTATGATAAACCTGCTGTCAGACAAAGAGTTGCTATGAGCTTTACAAAGAAGTGGCAAGAATTGGGCCCCTTTTAACAGTGATGAAGACATTTTGTTTTGTAACCGGCTTTCCCTCTAACCACAAAGCTAACGGAATAGTGCTCTGCCCTAATACTTTTAAAATTCATGCAGTGGGTTTGGGGTTGATGAGGGAGAGGAAGAAGAAAGTTAAAAGGTTTGAGATTTAGCTAAAAGGAGGGTTTTTCTACCATCAGAGTCCAAATAAAGTTAGTCAAAAGAGCTCTTTGTAGCCAGGCTTTTCCTTTCTGCTAAGATGAATCTGATTCCTTTATCAGTCCACCTCATAAGTAAGATGATCAAAAGCTCATTATATGTCCTGTCTTCACATTACTTTTCCTACCCTGTGGAGAATAACAAACATTCCAGCTGAGCTCAATCATATTTCTTTCATGTCTGGGCTCCCCAGCACTCCTTGTAAAGAGGACAGAGATCTGTGGTTTTCCCTCTACTCAGGGGAAGCATTAACCATTTCCTTTGCCACCCACTGGCAGACTGTTACAAAAGGCATTCTCACCCCCATTGTTAAGCTAGCGTGAACCTGTTTTCATCAGGCTAATTGTACAGATCCTATTTCAGATGTGTGAGGTGGCAGCTGCAGGACATGCAAAATCTAAATCCATTACCATCAGAATGGAAAATCTATTCCAGATATTACCTATGATTATCAAAAGGTGAACAGGGGTAACTAATAGTGTCAAAGAAGTGCCAATCATTTTCTCTGCTTGAAGAGTTTGAACAAACAGAGAATGACTGGATTTCTGTACTCACCTGGACCAAGTTCAGCACTCACCCCATGAAAAAGGCCAAAGGTGCACTGGGTGTCACTGTAGAACTTAGCTCTATGTTGTAAGTTAGGGCTACCTTTTCATCTTTTCCCATGGGAAATCTTATTCCATATGTGTCCCTGGATATCTTTTGACTCTACTGCAGACATTTAAGATGATGTCTACCCATGCTAAACCAGTGTGCTGTATACAAATGAACAGATCTTGTATGTGTGGAGCAACTGCAGGACTACACTGTGCGCAGTGCTACATGGTAAGCAAGCAGGGAAAGAGAGACAAAAGGACCTTCACCACCCTGGAGGCCTGTACAGGACCTGGCGAATGGGTCAGTCCTTGCACTCAGGAGACAACAGGACTCCAGGTCAATCACTATTCCTGAAGTGGGGATGGATAAGGCAAGAACATGGAAGCAACCACACTTTTGCCCTACAAGGTGCATTACACCAGCTTCAAATACTGTACCTACAAGAGCTGCAGATGTGGCAGTGAACTTCTGAATTACCTAATGTGGCCAAAGACACAATGACATTTAAGCATGTAATACACAATGCTTCAACTCCCTCCCTTCCTTCAAATGTCTCTTTAATACTCACTTCCACCACGATGCCTACAGAACATGATAACTTGTGATGAATGCCTATTATGCCAAATATAAATAACAAACATCTTGCTGTTATCCTGTGCTCCGCCCAATCTGTTTATACCCATCTGTCGTCTTTTGTCATATACCTAGTTTGCAAGGTTTCTGGAAGCAGGGACCATCTTTTCATTGTGTGTACACATTGCCTTGCATTTCCCAACTGGGGCCTCTAGGTGCTACTGCAATAATAAATAAATAAATAAATAAATAAATAAATAAATATTACGGCATTGGGCCCAAAATCACCATCTCATAAAAGATTAACAACCTAATCCTACAAAATGCTGAGCACTTCTTGGAGAAAATGCTCAGTGCCCTCACTTCCCATTGTCTTTGGTCAATGAATGTGTCTGAAATTTGCATCTATATAAACAGAAATGTGAAGATGAGAAAAAAAAGACAAAAAACTCCATCCTTTCCAAATATTATTGATTATACATATAAGGATCTCATCACATGCATTTAGGATTTAGGCAAGTGGGAGTTGAAGAGCAATGTTTTACATTCTTCTCAACATTAATAGTCTATGTTCAGCAAAGTTTTGTCAGAAACATCAAAAAATAAACAGATCTTAGAATTGGTGTTAAATACAGGAAAAGAAAATAAGACCATAGGGTTCCCTTTAGTGCTATAGATGCCACTAACAGTCATGAATGAACATTGCTATTGGTTTATACATTTCTTGAGTAGGCTGTATCATGAATTTGCATCTGTGTCAAAAATGTAATGATGAAATGTGATAGAATACGAAAATGACAGTTTACTGGTGTTTGTGAACTTGAAACAAGGTGGGGTTCCTATAACTTGTACTTAATCCATGACATTGAGCCACGGTATATCTTTTGTGAAATGAATTCAAGCCTTTCCATTTAATACAATGGGATTTGTATTAGAGCCACTCTAACCAGTTTGATACATTTTTATGTAATTGTTTCTGTTGTCAAGTATTTATCATCTCTAAAGTTGACCTCTGAGTAGTATTGGGTATTAACAGGAAGTGACTTAACTGAAGCAAACACCTTAGTTTTGTAAGTTATTCTTATACATACCCTATTATATAACACTTTCTTGCTGCACCCCTCCCCCGCCTTTTGTTTTTGTTTTTGTTTTTTATTTTTTGCCATACTGGCCATTCTACTTCTGTCATGATGGAAAACAGAAAATCTCCTTTTATAATGCCGTGCTATCACATCATCTCATTAGCCAAACAAAATTGTCAGGCTGACTTGGCCAGGAATGAGCATAACAGAAATGAGTTTTCCCCACGTCTGTGCAATACTTCCACTGTGTCTGCACAGATCCTGTGGATCACTCCCAGACAGTTAGACGCAGTAAGCATTTGGGCACTACCATTCACAGCAAATCTCTTTTTCAGCATTGATTGCATTCACCAATGGGAAATGAACACAGTGCTTGGATTATTTGTGAAGCCAAATCCTCAGCAATGTTTGTTGGCTAACAGTAGAATGACATCATGGACAGCAGCCAATCCACAGGACAGGTCAAGTGCAATGAACTTTTAGTTATCAGCCTGTCTATGGTCACTACATCAGTCTTCATAATGTATAGATATTGTGGCTGAGATTTTCAAAGGAGGGTATGAAGATTAAGACACCCAAATACACTGAAATTCAATAGATGCTAGACAACTAATTCTCCTGGGGCCTTTTGAAAATCCTAGCCCATGAGTTGAAGAAAGCAGGTAAACGGTCAGGGCTGCAGGAGAGAGACATTTTTTAATCACAGTAGGAATGACCACAGGGAGAGTTACCATCAGAGGGTGCATACACAATAGACATTAGCTAAATAGAATCAGTCCACACAGTTCGTCTGTGCACTGAGTGGTCATTTCCAAGAATTTTTGACATTGGCAACTGACTGATTTTTTGTCCCATAGATTCATAGATATTAAGGTCAGAAGGGACCTTTATGATCATCTAGTCTGACCTCCTGCACAATGCAGGCCACAGAACCTCACCCACCCACTCCTGCAATAAACCTCTCACCTATGTCTGAGCTATTGAGGTCCTCAAACCATGGTTTAAAGACTTCAAGGAGAAGAGAATCCTCCAGCAAGTGCCCCGTGCCCCATGCTACAGAGGAAGGCAAAAAACCTCTTCCAATCCGCCCTGGAGGAAAATTCCTTCCAGACCCCAAATATGGCGATCAGCTGAACCCCGAGCATATGGGCAAGATTCACCAGCCAGATATCCAGGAAAGAATTCTCTGTAGTAACTCAGATCCCACCCCATCTAACATCCCATCACAGGCCATTGGGCCTATTTACCATGAATAGTTAAAGATCAATTAATTGCCAAAATCATATTATCCCATCATACCATCTCCTCCATAAACTTATTGAGTTTAATCTTGAAGCCAGATAGGTCTTTTGCCCCCACTGCTTCCCTGGGAAGGCTTTTCCAGAACTTCACTCCTCTGATGGTTAGAAACCTTCATCTAATTTCAAGTCTAAACTTCCCAATGACCAGTTTATATCCATTAGTTCTTGTGTCCACATTGGTACTGTCCCATGTCTGGTACAGAGAGCTCATTTTCATTCTATAGGAATGACAGAAGATCAATAAAGCCACAAATCTTGGGATTGTATATTATGTTCCTTCAGAACTAGAAATATTGATAACCTGTATGAGAGTTGGCTGCTGTATTGTTAGGTGTAAAATATTACAAATATCACAGAACATACACTAACTTAGTTATTTACATTGAAAATGGAGTGAAGTTAGATTAATTTAATAAGAAATAAGTTGTAGAAACTTTTAGACAGATTTTTAGTCACCTAATGGATTAAAATGAACAGGAAATGGGAATACAAATACTTTAGGCAGTTTAAGAAATAAAGCAGATATGTTTTTACACTAAAATCGATAACATTGCTACAATAAATCATTGATTATTTTACTCCTTTTACTACATCGAGCATGAAAGTTTGCCATGACAAAAACAGTCTTAGTAAGTCATACTGAATTGAAAACTTGAAAGATCAAAGGGGAAAAGTCCCCCTCTCCCCCCCCACGCGCACACACTGAACTCCTGAGAGTAAATTTTCAAAGAATTATAGAGGAGTCAGATTAGCACAGCCAGTTGATAGTGTCCTGTGGATCTAAAAGTGAACTTTCACTGGTGGCGCCAAAGAATGGAACTGTTTGTGGGTATCTAAACACAGAAGGCTAAACCTGGGGTTAGGATATGAGCAATGATCAGATACTAACATTTGTAAGAGATATTCAGTGTCAAAACCTTGATGAATAAACTTCTGAGACCAGTGACCAAGAAGGTAACAAAGTTACCCAGCTATCCCTCCAGCACACAATATTTTTAAAAAAATTAAAGGGACTGGATAATTTTTATAGTCAATAACAGTTGTCGATATATACACATCTATGAACAGCTGTTTAGATGGAGGTTAATGAATCACATGCTTCTGCGATTCAGCTAAATCAAAGGCATCAGGAAGGAAGCATTGCACAACTTCTTTCTTTAGAGCACTAGGCATATCTATTGGAAAAAGAGTAATAGATTTCGTGTACCATTGATCTGCACTATAAATGATAGAACAATTAGAGGGAGCTGGCACCTGTGAGGGAAGGAAGGGATCCAGGACCTCTCAGTGCGTATGTTGGCTAATACTTGAACTGAACCAAACTCCAAATCTCCCATCATGAATCTCTTCAGGCCTGAAGACAAGTTTCTGAAATAGTGCAAGTGGAGTTTCCTTCTGTAGCCTTGCATGATGGAAGTGTCAGAAACCGGTCTATGAACAATCTGTTTTTGCCTGGCACTCTCTCTCTCTCTCTCTCTCTCTCATGTGGATATTTACATGCAGAAACATCAGGTTGCTTCTGTGCCCTGTGTTAAAAATGCCCACATCTACCCATTTCTAGACATTCTACCTTATGAATCACTTATTCCATGTAGTAACTGTGTGATGTTCATCTCTGTACATGCTTGCTTTCACAGATAATTTTCCATTCACACAGTTCTTGGTATAATGCAACAGTGCATCTTTGAACATGCACAGGGCTACATTTAAAACAATTGAAGCCAGTCAATTAATGGAATTAACAAATGCTGTAGCCCTCCTGATTAATAGAAATATGGCTCCAGTCAATGAAAAAATACATTAGAAGTATTGAAGAAAGGGGCTTAATGAAATGGAGTAGCTCTTTTACAAAAGTGATCTGTTCATGAGAGATGTATTGAGGCTTCCGAGTGTTCAGGTTTTAGAAAATGACTGAAGCTGGCCAGTTATGAAAGAATATTTCATTTAATATTATCAATAGGAAAAATATTAGAAATTACATGAAATGGTTGAAGAGAACATCTGGAAAGGCAAAATTTGATAAAGGATAGCACATATGCTTTTAGGAAAGCCAAATCCAGTTTATAATTTGTTTGTTGAAACTAAGGTTTTATTTTCTTCACAAGGTATTCCAAGGCATGAAGTGAAAACAACATTATTTGATTTTTCTGAAAGTACAATAGTGTTGATTAATGACTTCCTTTCAAAGTCCTTGAAAGAAAAGGAAAATTTGCCGACAAAGCAAAACTGACAAATATAGGAGAAACTTGGAAACAATGAAATTGGAATAGAGATGGGTTGTATCACTTTTGACTGTCATAAACTACTATTTTTACAAGTAATCGTATCTAAAAATTCCTTTAATCCATCAACATACTCAACTTCTGGGCTTGATCCTAGTCCCAGTAAGGTCAATGTTTGGGGTTTTTTTGCCAGTGACCTCAAAGGGAGCAGGACAGGCTTCTTTGTTTAACATGGTTACACCATAACAATACTATTTGTTGTTATATTTCCTAAGCACTTTGAGTATAACATGATTTTCTATAAACTTCTGAAGGTTTCATGGCCTATCATTTCTGCTTCATCACTTGCTAACATGCAAAGGAACACCAAAAAGAAGAGTGCTGTGTTGGGTATAGAAGAGTGGAAATGATTAAGAGAGATATCAGATTAGATATGCTCTTATACTGCACTTTATGTAGTCATTTACACCAGTGCAAAGTGAGTGTAAAATGCAACCAAATCAGAAGGGTATAAGTGTAAGGTGAGTACACAAAGTGCAGGGCAATGGAAAATCAGGCCCCAAGTTTCCCAAATCACTAGATGAGCTTTGAATGACCTATGAGAGCAGCATGTGTAAGTATATTAGTTTTGCCAGTTAGTCTGTTGGTATTTCTTACTTTTAGGACCTGATTCAGCAAAGCAGTTAATTCTTAAGAATATATTTTGCTTAAGTGCTGCCCTGTATTGGGGACTAAATTTACATTTATAATTGTGTTTCTTGTCCACAATCCCAAGAAACCACGTTATATTCTGGTGCCCCTATATTTCCTGCAGAATTGACATTTTTGTTGTGTTCCTCCTTAATGCTCTGAATTCTACTCTGAAGGCCAAGTTCTGCCCCACACAGACCACTGAAAATACAGATGTGAATCTACTGGTTTAACTGAGTACAGATTTTGGCCTTGGGGTCTGATTCAGTTCATTTACACAAGTAAAAATGAAGTGTTAAGCATAACTCTATAAAAGTCAATAGTTACATCAGTGTAAAACTGGGTGAGAAATCAGAATAAAGGCCAATAATTAGGACCACATTAGATGTATATCAGTAGTAGGATATGATGAGCCTAACTAACCTCCATATGACAGGTTTCAGAGTAGCAGCCGTGTTAGTCAAGAGTGTCCTTTTTCTTTTGTAGAGAAGCAAAGTGTGTGTTGTAAATGGCTTGTCTAGATTTTGTAAAGTCCAGCCACGAGGAAGTTTGTGTGGAAGGTTGATTAATTTACAACACACATTTTGCTTCTCTACAAAAGAAAAAGGACACTAACCTCCATATAGTATGCTATATCTGACAGTATGATATGCGTCATGGATAGTACAAAACTCCATGCAGCCTGATTTCATTATTCTAACATATGCCGGTGTATATCAGGAGCAACTCAGTTGAAGTCAAGGGAGTTATGCTAGCATAGAACATGTTGGATCAGAACTGGATCCATTTTTGTAAATGACAGTACAAAGTGGGAGGCGGTGGGGGGGGGGAGGGGAGGAGGGGTGAAGAGTCCAAACTATATGACCACTGTACAAACATTTTGTTTCAAGAATTTACTAAAATCCAGACATAACCAGCTCCTAACTTGAGGACAATTACCTCAGTATTCTTGGCTTTTCTTATGTTTTAGTTCCTGAAATGATTTCTCCCCCCTCCCACCTCAGAAAAGTATTTTAACCTTATCCTCATAGCAACAGGTCAGTCAAGTACAATTCTAATTTTTCTATGGAGCCTCAGAATTCCATTTGAATTTAAAATGGGAGTACAGAAAGCTGCTTTAACTTTTAATTACAATATATAATTGTGTAGTAATGGCAAAACAATAATCCATAGCAAAACAGAAAAACATGCAATTAAAAGAAGATAATCTCTGCTTTCCTATGAATTACCACTAAACCTTTCCTAAAAAAGGACCCAGCTTCGAACTGCTGCAATGCTGTAAAATACTGACTTGATAAGGGCACCAGAATTTGATTTATCCCATATCCCAGGACTTACAAGTTTATGGAACACACACACACACACACAGAGTCTTGGACATTTTAGACACTTTATCTAGCTCTCCGATATATGGGAGACAGGCATGTATCTTGGGACATAAACTAGTGCAACTGTGTTTAAAATGTTCTTCATGGAGCTGGGGCTTACTTTTACAAGGTACATCCAGTTGCACATGTGCTTTAGCCATCTGGGAATCATTGGATCACATTTACCAGCTTTCCAGATTCACAGGTACTTTTGGAGAATGCATCAATAAGGCTTCAAAGTTGTTTTACATAACGTAGTAGGTATAGAAAGACTTTAGAAGCTAAAGAATAAAGGAATCTCAGTTACTGCAAACTCATAGGAGAAGATCCTGCCCTTGGTTAGAGCCATTTTACACTGATCCAAGCATAACACTGCTCAAAACCTGGTGGATCCAGGTACTTGGGATTCCCCAACCCAGGGTGAATCCTATGATGGCGTCATGTCAGCATAGTAGCTCATATGACATCTCCAGCCATTATTGCAGTGGGTGTAATCAGGGGTTAGAAGGTATGATTGGAGTGTCCCTATGCTCTTGCAATCCCTGGCTGCTGGAATGGTCTCGTAGGTTATTCCTCAAGACCAGAGGACCATAAAGGTGGCTTAAAATCACCTTCCTCCTAGCAAAAAAAAAAAAATTCAGTGGTGTTGAACCATAGCAGAATGCACAGACATGGGGATCTGACCCTGCAGTTTCTACTCCACAGATTAATCCTATGCACTTGAGCATTAAGTTAAATTCCACTCTCAGCCAAATTCTTCACTCAGATGCACTTATGCAACCCTACTGAAGACAGAGGGCCTGATTATCATCTAATTTACAGTGGAGTAAGTCAAAAGTAATTCCACATAAGGCATGGCTTTACACCAGTGTAAAACTTGTGTAAGAAAGGAGAAATAGGCCCAAAGTGGCTACATAGATAAGAAGCCACATGAGGAACAGTTGTAAATGAGGTTAGAATTTGGCCAATATAGTCATCATTATTGGTGTTGATACTGTGTCCACTATCAACCCTTCTTGAATTTAGGTTTCTGGATGAGTTTGGCAGGCTGGTATTTAGAAAGCCATTTTTGTTTTAGAATTAAACTTGAAAACTGACGAATATTTGCTGTGGAAAGCTGAGAAACTGTGAACCCCACTAAGCCAATTTTACAGACACTTTTCAGAGCAGAATCACACTTTAAACAAGCGGACATTGAAGACGTATATCACCACCACTCAACTCAGTGGAGAATTCTCAGAGCAAATAAGATTTAAGGATTGTTTTCTTTTAAAAAAGAATATCCCTCCCCTCTCTCCTCAAAAAAAGTAAGCAGTCTGTGCCATTGTATTACACTCTCTATCCTCCTAAGGAATGTAATAATCCCATACCTTCCAAAAACCTAATTTGTATAAGTGATTAAGCTATGGTTTGTTTGTCTTTGTTTTCTCTGTGTGCAGCTGCATGCCTTAAAATAGTTTGTGAGCTAATTGCTCTAACAATACTTACAGTCTTTATTTTTAATGCTCTAGTGACAGAGATGGCAGTAGCATATGAGAATGGTACATTTATCATGATTGTCTGATGAAGCATCTAGGGAAATTTGGTTTTGAATGGGTGAAATTGAAGAAGTGACTTAATTAGCTCCATTTAAAACAAACTATTATCTTAACTCCTAAGAACAACTCTGAGCCACTAACATTCTGAAGGGCAGTTACTGGATTTAAAATGGCCCTTTTTATCTAATGTAAATAATTGGAGGTAACTGGACTGTATCACCAGTGTGTTTTCCAGAAATTCACCTATGCTTAAGTATAATATACATTACACCCCTCTGAACACATAGGTCTTTTATTTACATTCATCTTTTAAAAAGAAAATAATATTGTTATTCTATTACTGGTCTCTACAGAAAGCCATTGGTTTGGTAACTTTAACACCAAAGTGTTTCTATAACAATTAAATTTTAACTTAAAAACATTATTTAAATTGCATGATTCAATCCTCAATGTGTAGAGTCTTTACTGAGCAATTTTAGAAAAGTTAATAATACAATGGACGACATCTCCCTCGCCTTCCTCTCCTCCCCCCAAAAAGTCATTCAAAAATCAAAACGTCAGACCACAAATAAACCTAACTTTAACAATTCTGTATGGATAATATAGGAGAGATTCTTAAAGCATGTGCTTTAACAAGAAGGAACTTTTCCTGGTTTAAGTGAAAAGATAATTATGCACTCTCTCTCTCTAATGTTTTCTGGAACCTCTTTAAAGTTTCTGCATACACAGCAGCAAGGTACCAATATGTTCTTTTCCACAGTATTCCACCCCCCACCCCCAAACACACACAGAAATCTAAGTCACCGAACACTATGAACTCCACAACAATTTTGTCTCATTAGGGCTTAAGATAATAGATTCTTTCATCATCTTAAAATGCACTCTAGAATGGTTAAATAAAATTACCAACACATAATAATGGGGGAGTGGGTAAAAACTCACAATAATCATATACATTCTATAGTACTGGTACCTGATGCTAGATACATTAGACTGTTACTGATGAAGTATTCACTCTCTGGGGAGGTCATAGTTGCATCACTCACAGATCTTTCCTAGACATTAAATGCCTTAAGTGGCAATTGCATGGTCCATGGAGGAAGGTAAGCATTGTAATCTTTCAGATGAAGTTACAGTGCAACTATAATAGCTGTAAGAGGTAATTCCAAATGAAAATATAGGAACAAGAGAAGGCAATAATTAGAGATTATCAGAGTTTGGAGAGACTGGCATGCCCAGGGGGAGAGATTTATTATAGTCAATTGAGAATTTCAAGTTAAAAAGGAGGAAAAATTAAAAACTAAAAGCAATACAAAAAGAAAATCTATGAGATGCCAAAGGGCCTGATATCAGCATTCACTGAAGTGAGGAACAGTCAATGTCATGGAGAATGCAATGGGAACTATAACATGATAGCACTTAAACTCTTTGAGAAAGTAGCCTTGTCTTGGTTATGTGCGTGTTAAGTGCCTAGCACAAGTCATGCCTAATCCCCAGAGAGAGAGACAGGATCACCAAATACTATTCTCACCATGGAAAAAATCCTGTTCCCCCCCTTGTAGGCTACAAAGACATGCAATAAATGAAGCTAGTGCTATTCCACTGAGCAAAGCAGCAGGGATTTTGTAAAGAGATCCACATTCCCTGTACACCTCAAAATTGCACTGTCTTGGAGCTTGATTTGCACATCTATCAGAAATGCATGGGGTTTACTGAGGTGCTCCCTTATGGGTCTAGGGCTATGTAGATCCACTGGACAACTTCCCGTACTCCTGGAAAGATATGCAATACTGTAAAGATTACTTGATTCTCAAGGCTGCATTAGCATCAGTGTGTTACCATGAGGTCTGAAAGGGCAGGGAGGAATAGAGTTTTCCTTCCCAGACAATAAGTATGTTACTACTCAGTTGTTTCTTTCAATTTATTCATCTCTGCCTCTATCAATGTAGCCCTAAAAGCCAGGTGATGAAGCCTCAGTATCCCAGGGGTTAGTCTGTATTTTCTGCTAGCCCTCATGTGAGCTAATAAATGGTCACACCTTGCCTTTAGATGTTTCACTTTTCCAAGCAGGAGAATTTTAACAGCTCATGGTTAGTCTTATGCTATCTGTAACCAAAACTCAGACTCTTTGGGGTTCAGATGAACTAGTTCGATCAATGTTCCTCACCACTACAGTGCATCAAGGGGGGGAGGGGGGGAGAGGTGGGAGGGAGTTGGGGAGAGAAACCAAAGAACCAGAGATGGAGGGTAGCACAGTGGGAAGAAAACTTTCCAGGCTTGTGGAGAATGAAGCAAAAGTGCAGACTCTGCGGTAATGTGAAGGAGGAAAAAAAATATTGATGGAAATAGGATCTTTGTGTGTTCTCTGGAAAAATTATGAAATACCAGGTGCAATTAGAGAAGGTGTGGAAAGCTGAATGTGCACACCATAAATAGATAATAATGATCCTTGTCTATTTGACATGGTATCCCAGGATAGACTGTAATGGGGGTATAGATAGCTCAGTGGTTTGGGGATTGGCCTGCTAAACACAGGGTTGTGAGCTCAATCCTTGAGGGGGCCATTTAGGGATCTAGGGCAAAAATTGGGGATTGGTCCTGCTTTGAGCAGGGGGTTGGACTAGATGACCTCCTGAGGTCCCTTCCAGCCCTGGGATTGTCTGAGCATGGTGAGTTAGGCTTTTCTAAAATACAGAGAAGCATGCACCAAAACTCACATTTCCAGAGCCCTAATGCCCTCAACATATTTCCTATCAGACACTACCACAAATGATGCTTCTTTTCTTCTTCTGCTGTTTCCTTTCCAAGCCCTGCTCCTCTTTTCAGCAAGAGACTTGCCACCAGAGAGGAAGGCGCTTGCAGCAGCTGCTGCAGGTTGCAGTGAAAGGATGCCAGTAACAGCAATCCCTGGTGGAAATAGAATGAACAGGATTTGTCTCCCCCCTCCTCCTGAAACAAACACACACACACACAAGCTGGCATCCTCAAGTACAACCCACACAGCAATGGGCAGGATTGAGCCCACAGCAAATGACCTGAATGTTGTTCCCAATAGCAACATGTTTATCTATGATGGTTTTAATTCCTTGATCTGATCTTAACAAATATCTTAATCTGGTTTGGGGAAGTGACACTATGGAAATTAATATGTAGGATCTTGTAGGATGGGTTTGAATGGAAAATCTTTAATGCTGACATGTGAGTTATGTCGAGGCAACATTCAACTGCGTCCCTGTTCCATCTTCTCTTCATAACACTGCTCTAGAAATGATGGATCTACATAAGGGGATGAGCATTTTGTACTCTGAAATCCCTAAGTGCAGAAGTGTTGGACATTTTATTGTCACCAATTAAAGTTATTCATCCAGGGATAAGTAAATCCCTTTTATGGTTATCCTCGTTACAAGGTGAGGACTGATATGTTGCTTCTGGTAGCTGCCAGGTGCAAAATCTAATAACCATGTGTCAAATACATGTACCTCCAGCTGTGTCATTGCTAGTCCAGCTGCAGTGCACATACATCGAACAGTGGGAGTCTTTACTTAATCAAGCACCCTGGTATTACATAAGTTGTCTAGGCATACTGAGTGTAGCTATCAGGTATGTATGTTACAGGCTATGTATGCAGTCATTGTAATGTCACTGAAGTTAGACAGAGGATGAATTTGGTTCATTAAGTTTCAGACTGTGTGAGAGGCACACATCCCTGTGAACGATGGTTAGTAAGGAAATGAGACGACAGAAAACGGATACTTTTTCTTATTTTAGTTAGAAAATTCTATTAACTTTGTGGTGTATATTTTTGATTTTGCAGATGAGAAACTGAGGCAGGATAATGAGGTGATTTTTCCAAATGACTCAGAGAAAAGCAATGCTTAGCATCTCCTCTAGTTATGATACTAGCCCCAATACGCCTTTCAACCTTCTCTTCTGCAACTACCTCAGTAATTACTATCATTCTACCTCCTAGGAATGGAAAGCCCTGGCTGAGGGAATCTGCCATACACTCCTCTTCTAAACAAGTCACTGGAGACCTACTTTTTTTGCAATGCCTACAAACACATTTATTGTTCTATTTTTATTTAGGCACAGTCCTGAGGAAAGAGTGGGGAGTAAGCTGCAGCACCGACAGAGCAGCCCCAGGAGACATAGTGATTAAAGAGAGATACCTCTGAAACAGTTCCCTTGCTGCTTTCTCCTTGCACCCTATGTCTCACTTCATCTTTTTGCCTTATATGCTGTTTGGGGGAAGGAAAGTGCCTACCACACTTTGGGTGCTTCAACAGTATTACAAAAAAGCAACAAGACACCCACTTCTTTTATTCCCATACCTATGTTCATTCCACCAGAGCAAGTTGCATCTCTTACCAATACTAAATCCAATAGAAGGTGCCTGACAGACGCTCAGTACACTGTCGTAGTAGGATTTTGTTTGCATTAATATAATTTAGGATGAAGAATAAAGAATAATAATGTAGCTTGTATTAGTGTATGATTTGATCATATCCTGCCAGCCACCCTTTTTGAATAACAGAAAGGAATGGCCTAATGGGCCATTGGTAGAGATACTTCAGCCAGAATCTATGTCTGGACTGATTTCAAGACAGCGACAGACCTTTGAGGGTCACCAATTTGTTGTAGGTTTAGTATTTTAAAATAAGTAAAAGAATGCAATGATTGTTTTTCTTTTGCACTGCAATTTGATGTTTCTGTTCAAAATGTTCTGTGTAAATTAATTCTGTTTTGTGTGTGAATGAGGAATGTATGTGTTAAGAGATAAGTGTGAAGGCCATCGCTGAACCAGATGATGAGGGAGGAACCAGAGACAGAGGCAAGGGCACCAGGAGGCTGCAACACGCCCCTATTGAAATGTCAGAGGAGGACAGATTGATGACTCTAAAGATGAGACAGGCACCTATCAATGGGGTTGAGATAGCTGTGATAAAGAATGGGAAGAACAATTTAAGAAAACAAGCTCTCAAACAACAATTGATTACAACATGACGGAGCAACACTCATTGGTCCCAGTGAAGGAAAATCATTATTTCAACAGGGTGCCTTGCCATGAAACTTTGGGTTCATCCTTCCAAGACTTCCCCGGAGTATCGTGTTGCTACCGATGGAACCCAGCTCCTCCCTACCTGTAATCAACCTAACTGGCCACTAGGTTGATCCGGACTGGTAACTATAACATCGACTGGTGGGACTCTGTGTGTGTGTGTGTGTGTGTGTGTGTGAAAAGCACCCGCTAATTGTTGTATCTTCAATAAACGTGGTGTGTTGCCTTCTCCCCTATAAAAGATCTCATGTGCTTTGTATAAGCATAACAGTACCCTGACAGAAGCTCAGTATAAAACTATGAATAAAAAAGACTCTCCTACTCCTTATTCAGGCAGAACTCCCCTTTGACCAGGATCAAGCTCAAAGTAAGTGCAACCACCACATTACAGTTTGGTTTGTACTCTAGTGTATTCTCTCGCAAGTTTTCCTAATCAAAAACTAGATTTAGGTAGGCCAGATTCTCATCTGGTGTAAGTCATTACAACACCACTGAAATCCATAGAGTTATGCCCATTTACATCAGCTGTAAATATGGGCCACTACTATAGTACAACACCACAAGACCAAAGTTAAGACGGCATCAGGGTTTGAAGTTTAAGAGTGTAGTTTTTTTAACATGCTCTAAATTGTTTAAAAGTAATAAAGCCTGACAGATTAGTTTTGAAGAAGCTCTAATTTTATGTCTATTTGTTATATAGAATGACTGGGGTGGGGGGCAGTACATCAGTACAATAGCACCCTCTCTGGCCAAACATAGCACAGGCCCTGAGCTCACCTAGCCTAGCACCTGAGAGTCTAATCCTGGTGCCCAGGAGTCTGAAAAGCCATTCTTCAGTTCCAAAGTACACCAGGGGACTGTAGGGGAACCCAAGCCAACACACTCCATTGTGCGCCAGCTCAGGGACATCAAGTTAGATAAGCAAAATCAGGATTCTTCGACTGACCATCAGTTCATCCCCTCATGGCCTGTTTCTGTGCAGTTCTTTAATAGTTGGTGGCAGAAGCTCCTTTCTCTACCCTGTTCACTGCCTCGATAGCCAGCCTGCTCCTCTGCTTCCTAGCCCTTTTATCCTCCCCGCTGCTGTGAGGCTTCCAATCAGCAGCAGCCAGCAGTGCCTGTCTAAACTCTTTGGTTGCTGGGCCAGGGTGGGATACACACACAGCATGACAGTGAAATATTTATGTTAGAGAAAGATCAGAATATAGATTTGGACCCTCAGTGTGACTTTAGCCCTTTTTGTAAGCATGTGATATGGAATTTGAGACAATAATTAGTATATACCTGAAATGATCTACAATACGTATTTTGTGATTGTATGTTTGTTATACAATTCAGGGGACTATGAAGTAAAGGGAGGTGTTGTGCTTATAATATTCATGGACATTCTTTAAAAAGGGAGAAGTTGGCATGAGAGAAAAAATAGATGTCATTTTCATGGGAAATCTATGGACTTCTATTGTATTATTCACGTATTAGGGGATAAAATATAATCTGTTTATTTGGGATTTCTCTTTTGGGATTTTTTTATTTATTATTTTATTTTAAATCTATGATTTATCTTTTATTATGCAGTTGTGGGAATGCAGGGATATATATATCCATTTCATATCATTGTGTTTGTAAGATATGCTGACAATGTTTCTACTACATTAAAATAGCCCAAGTGTGAGGTAAATATGTTATGTCTACATTATGAGCAAAGGCTGTCATTCCCAGGTCACGCACACTACTCATGCTAGCTAGTGTGAATACAAAGAGCAGTGTAGCTGAGGTAGCATGGAGAGTGGGGGAATAGTTTAGCTGTGCCAAGTAGAAACCCACCTGAAACCAGTGGCCTATTCTATGGCACCACTCCCACTGCCCTTGTTACCATTGCTACACTACTCTTTTTATTCGCATTAGCTCCTATCAAGCTACCCCAAGTATTCATAAATGAGCTGGGAAATCAAACTCCTAGCTTGCAGAGAGGCATAGCTTAAGGTTACAGGAGCAACAGTAAAAAAAGCAAATCACATTTTGATATGGTCTCACTATGCTGATTTGGATTTGGACTATGAATAAAATTACATTCTTTCCCAAGGGTAATTTGTTACTATCTTCAAAAAAGGCTATATGAAATTAACACATAAAACAGCTCCTTTTCATATTATACAAAATAGAGGGTATGTACTTCTTACAAACTGGGGGTTACGACTGACTTTATTAAAAAAAAAAGTAGAAAAATATAGATTTGAGTCCTTACTCTTTTTGTTTTGTTTTAGTAACAGGAAACAAAGGGTCAGTTAGGAATTGCAACAAAAAAGTTAAACATTTTCTGATGTCATTATATTCCCCGCCAAAAAATGCAGGTATACAAAAATAAATCAACAGTCACTTATGTCAGTGTTCTATGAACAATTCTGATTTAATTTAATCATATTAAACCATTCTCATTAAAATAATGTAATAAATATAATTCACATATATGAAGGATTAAACGTCAACTACAAGTTTAAAGGTTTCAGAGTAACAGCCGTGTTAGTCTGTATTCGCAAAAAGAAAAGGAGTACTTGTGGCACCTTAGAGACTAAGCTTTCGTTAGCTACAGCTTATGCTCAAATAAATTGGTTAGTCTCTAAGGTGCCACAAGTACTCCTTTTCTTTTTACAAGTTTAAAATAGGTCATGAGAAATCAACCATCTTTACTAAGAAAAAAGTTACATTTCCAACCAAAGAATTCAGTAATATTTTTTGGGGGGATACCTAATTAACATTAGTCGTCCCACACATGCTTAACTGTATGAATTACATTTATAAATGTTTTAACTATAATGTTGCAACTTCTCAGCAAACAGTATCAAAGGGGCACTGGGAAGAACTCTTCTGCAGCCCCGGGACAACGTGAAAGAAATCAAGTGTGGTTCAGGTATAAGAATATTTCTTCGTACTTGAGATCCAGTAGTCTCTGCCACATACGTTTTAGTTGGGAAGCCCAGACACAATTTTATGCTAACTCTTACTTATTAAAATGCTAAAGATTAAAGTTAACAATGTTTTCAATTTGTATTCTGCTTGGAGTTAAGGATGGGGTATAATTTTGTAACAAATATGATTTGATGTGTCTTAGTAGATTTTAGGAAAACTACAAGAATAGACTCAAAATTTAACTTTTGTGGGGTTTTTTAAAGGTTTGATGGACAGCAATCATAGCTCATGTTAAGTGAAGTTTATTTCTTTCTGGCTTTTAAATGTTGAACTCAACAGGGTGTACAAAACAGAGGCCTTTCACCAGTTCTGTTTGTTCTCAGCCTTTGTTCATTACTGTGGGTAATATCCCTTAAAATAAATAGTTTGTGAGCCTTCTAATGTCCCTCCCTGTCTTTTATTGCAGAAGCCAATGGGATACTGCCAGAGCAGCAGTGCACGCAGGTAGCTAGGTCTTGTATTTTCTTACATAGATAGATGAGTCCAATTGGGCCAGTGCTGTTTCCCCATATTCTTAATGTGTAAGAATAAAGACAACATTCACCTCCCACGTCTTCTTCCATTAGATTCTGTAATGCAGTCAAAAAGAAATCTCAGACATATACATTTTTCATGTTGGGGGAGTAATCTATGCAACCTGCACCACCAACAATGTTTCTGTAACTCAAAAACAGTGAGTGAGAGTGTTTTTTCTTAAACACACACACACACGCACACGTCATGTTAAAAGACTAGTGGGCAACAAGTTCAATTGAAGTCACTGAAAATAATTAAATGGAGGTAACTCATTTATCAAAAATGAACAGTTGTGACCGGATATTAACATTGTCATTTCTTTTTAAAATGCTATATAAAACTATAGAAAACAAAATTATGGAACAAGCAGATAATATATAAAGCTAAAGTTGTCTAGAAAAATGTAGACAATTAGGGTTCTCAAATTAAGGATCAAATAGCTAAATATTCCGTTTATTTTCCTTAAAATTTTGGAATTATCCAGTATGCCTCTATTTCCATCCTTTTCCTTGTGGATATACCTGAAAAATTGGATATTCATTCTACTGGGCACTTTGAGTTTCTCAAAGGATTTCAGTTGTTTTAAACCACTTGTGCAACCAAACTTTATTTCTCTATTCAGCAGAAAATATTCCCCACAGCTGTAGAAGGGCCAAAACTCCAAGGGCTCCTTCACCTGAATCAGACATAATGGGCCAATTTGGATTCAGAAAACTATTTGGTCCTCTGTACCAAAATGCTGACTTAAGGCTTCTATGCTATATTCCACACCACTGACTACATACTGGATGCAGTTCTAATATGCTCCCAGACATACTAATGTGAGAATGATCTCTCAAGAAGTGTGTCCTTTCATTAGATGTCAACTGAAAGTGCCTTGCATACATAATTTACTCCTGTTTGTCTCCTTATGAAACTAAATCTCAAAGCAAAAATGTATTTTCTATAGGTTTCAGAAAATGTGTATATTGAACAAATCTTGCTCCTACTTAAGGCCAAATCCTGGAATCCTTATTCAGGGAAAATGTCCATTGATTTGAACGGGAGTGTTACGTGAGTAAAGTATTGCAAGTTTGGCCTAAAATGAATGCTGGTATGGTGGGTGCTATTCCAGTTCTAATGAAGTAAAATAGCGTGTCAATGTATCAGTATACATACACAGCAGTTCTGGTTATAACAAAGGTTTTTAAAAAAAAAAATAGGTCCAGATCCTTTATTCAGTGCATAATGTGAGTAATCAGACTGTGTACCTACTTTCACTAGTATGGCAGGGGTGGATTTCTCCAACACAAACTGGAATAGGAATAGGAGCTATTCCACAGGCTCTACTGCAATATCATGGCACCTTGTGATGGAGCTATAATTACATGGGTCCACCATTGATCCTGCTCTCTCACACAGAGTGATCCCACCTACTGGACCTCTGAGGGAAAGAGCCAGTTGCATCAACTCAGTCTTGCTCCTAGTCATACTAACCTCCCTGGAGACAGCATGGACACCTCTTTCCCAAGTGAGCAGTGGAGCAGAGGCACCCCTCCTGGACTGCTCTGCATATTTCTGCTGCATAGCGTTGGGACAGTGTGACATTCCCCTGGTGTTATCTGGACCGGTGATCTGCTAGGCCACTCCAATCCTTGACTCTGGGAGCCAGCCTTACCCTGCTCTGCTGTGAGAACCCCCACTCCTGGGCTGTTCACGCACAGCCTCTGGCATGTAAGCAGCTCCTTGGACTGTGCAACCGAATGACACTAGCCAATATCTCCAGTCCCAGACACAACCCTAGGAACCTCAGTCTTTCAGTGTCCAGTTATGCCCACTGGACGCTGCAAACTTATGAGTTCATCAGTTTAACAAAGAAATTGATGATATGTACCAGGCTCGTTATCCCAAAGGGAGTCATTGACACGCTTCAAACCAAACACACTGCTTCAGGGAGAACAAAAACAAATTTATTAACTATAAAGATATGTTTTGACTTATAATCACTTAAAATCTAAGTCAGATTTGGTCAAATGAAATCAAAGCAACACACATTCTAAGCTGATCTTAACACTTCCAATGCCCTTACAAACTTAGATGCTTCTCACCACAGGCTGGCTGGTTGCCCTTCAGCAAGGCTCTCCCCATTGTTCAGCACTTCAGTCACTTGGTGGTGATGTCTGTAGATAGAGATGGAAGAGAGACAAAGAGTATGGCAAATGTCTCTCCCTTTTATTATGCTCTTTCTTCCCACTTAGCTTCCCCCCCCCCCACTTCAGAGTCAGGTGAGCATTACCTCATTGCAGTCCCAAACTGACTAAAGGAGGGGGGGGGGGTGACTCACTCCCAAGTCCAACAGATCCTTTATTGTTGCCTAGGTCAGTGTCCTTTGTTCCTGTTTGGCAGGGCTGGGCTTGTCCTATACATGCCCTGATGAGGTGTGAACTGCCCCTCTGCTTCTGGAGAGTTTTTGCCTGGGCTTGCTTTAAGGCATGAGGACACATTTTCATCCTCATAATTATATACATGAAATTACAAACGATGATTACTATAACATTACCATAACAACAATGCTCAGTACATCATGAGCCTTCTGAAGACACCTGACATGACAAACTTTGCATTAGATACCACACAATCTTATTATCAGGATGAACATGCGGGTCTGGGTGTTCGCTTGCGGTACAGAATGTCACAGACAGATCTTCTGTAGTGTAGAGTGTCTTATGGGCCCTCTACCCAAAGATGAATTCCACTCATATTTGCCCAAAATTATTTGCATCTTAAATTGTGAAACACTTTCCACAGTGTTGTGTAATCATAATTATGATTATGATTACACAACAGGCCTTTCTAATAAAATAAATCTTAAAATATGCAATGTATCACAATAGATCAGAAGTACACCATCTATTATAAAAACTCCTAATCACCAAAATACAAAGATAAAGTGAGTAAGGGTATCAGTCTGGCCTTGACACCATGAGTAGTCTCATTGAAACATAAGATCCAGTGGTTGGAAGTTGGACAAATTCAGGTGCACATTTTTAATAAATATAACCTTGAAACAGCTTACCTAACAATGTGGTGGATTTCACTGTTAGGGGGCTTATTCCTTCACCCACTTACTTCCCTGGTTCTTCTCGCATGAACAGAGAGCAACAATACCCGAAGTCCAAAGGTGCAAACAATTCGATGTTTATTGGGGTGAACTTCCAGCAAGCATGATTCCAGTTTCCTTCCTTAGTATCCTCCTTCCCAGCTCTGACACCACAGAGCCTTACACCTGTGTCCCTGTTCCCATTCCTGCCCTTAGCCAAACATGGTTCCAATTTCCTTACTCCCATTCCCTGTTCCCATTTCCCCCTTTAGCAAAACATGGTTCCAATTTCCTTACCCCCATTCCCTGTTCCCATCTCCCCCTTTACACACACCCACCCCCTCCCACCAAGGCCCCCACTTCCTCATTGACTACAGATTATATAGTAAAATTTCAGTTCTGCTTAGCTATACCTTAACCAATCATTTTCCTGAAATTTAACTAACCGATCCTAACATATTGTAACATGATTATGTAACCAATTATATCCCACCACCTTAATTAGTTTACACCCAGCAAAATTAATTATACAGCAGACAGGAACAATCACAGAACCAGACAGAGATTATACAGACAAACAATAGCAAAGTGGGAACTATAATGACAAAACAATACAGAAGTGAGGATTTCACATCCCAGTATTGATAAGTGAGTTCTTGCCAGACAGGATGCTGTTTCCTTTTTACATTTTCTAGGCACTTCCCTTTCTCTGGAGGTGATAGGCATTATCAGGACAGGATTGTATTCCTAACAGCCCAATAGCACCTTCTTTCAATGTGACTAGTTTGGAATGTGAGGATGTGACCTGTCGCTTCCTAGCTTATGGCTGCCTCTGCTGCTTAGCCAAAGGCCTTAGCCTAAGCACAGGGCCTCAGACTGTCACAGTAAGAGAAGGCCCTTACACCAGCAGACAGTGATTTTGATTCTTTCTTTTATACTTCTAGAACTAGCCAAGTGATAAGAATACACCTAAATTCTTAGAGTACAGGCCTTTACAGACAGGCCTGAATATCTATATCCTAACATTCACTTGAACTATTTCATTTTTTTTTTAAATGATATGTTGTACCTCAAACAAATTATGGGCTTGATGCAGGAATTAATGGGGGTTCTCTGCCTGCATTATGTAGGAGGTCAGGCTAGATCATATGGGGGGGGTGTCCCCCTCCTTCTGGCCTTAAAAAAAAAAAATCTATGAAGTCAGTGAGATTATTGTGGAGCAGGATACCATTCAACATGAGTAAAGGCTTCACAATTGACTCAAGTATGTATTTACACTATTTTACTTTATTTTGTAAAAATAATCCTAATTGCTCATTCACACCTTCATAAAAAGTAAATCTGATAAGGAACAGCACAAAGAGTTAAATTTAAGACTATATAAACTTTTTTCAGCCATGCTAAAATGTGGTATGTGGATACTGTTCCAAGATCAAGGAAAGAATAGGTATTCTTGATTTTCCATGTGGCAGATTTCAGTTATGTTCATATAAAGTACACCCTACCATACACGCTGATCTTTTCCCAAGGTTTTACATTATATCCCACATACTGTACTGTACATTTGCACAGCCACTGATTTGTGGTAGAGATAAAGGCATTTTCTAGGTGAAGCAACTCATGACTAAGTACCAAACCAAGATTATATCCCAGTGATAGCTTTAATATGCATTCAGAATTGTGGACTCTGTTCCATTTTAAAAAAAGTTTCCTGGATTTGGCTGGGTGTAGATGAAGGCAGCAGACATGGAAATTGGCACCTTGCATCAGCAAGAAATCAGCCAGAATATATAAATGCAGTTTAAAAATGTATTTACACTGCCCCAGGTCACAAATGAAAACTCGCCTCCTGCTGTGCATCTGAAGACTCCAGTGCTAAATAATTTCAGGATTTTGGTCCCGAAAGATATCATTTACAATAGCACACTGTGTCTTAACATTATCTTGGGGCACAGATTCAATACTGAATCTGAAGGAACCGTACTATTTCCTCAATCATCTGTTTTCTTTCCTTGGAGGGCTCTCATGCAAGCTAGTATTTCTCTCAGAAATGTTCAGGCTAATGCAACCATGTTCTATAATGATTCAAGGTAACTAACTAATGGTGTCATAACATTGTAGTTTATTAAATAGATTGAGAAAAGACATGGGTGAGCTACACAGTATATAAAAGGGGTTATTAGAACAAACAAAAGCAAATAATTTCACATCCACATTATATTGTCAAACTGGATTAATGAACCTGATTAAATGTCTTTTGATAATACAAAACATTTGGTCTACAAAAGGCTAAATGTTTGGCAAAATAATTCCTTCACCGAGGGGAGAGGGAGAGTTTTACCAAGCATATTTTATCAAAAGAATGGATTGAGGTTTATGATAAAATACATTTCAGCCACAGAATTGAGGAGAGTCTGTTGAAATTCAGTTTTTCAGGAAGATAGATAATTTAAACAATTGATCAAATGCTCTTTGATAAAGTATTTCCTTTTATATGTTCACAATACAATTGATTTTTTTCTAAAATTAATTCTATCAGTGCTCTGAAAGGAGACAGAAAACGTAACTGACAGAATTAATAATCAACGAAATGGTCAGAGAGCAGAATGGAATCTATTTTGGTGAGGCAACTGATTGAAAAGATTGACGATAGGCTATTTTAAAAAGTTATTGTGAGAAAAATCTCCTCTGTAAGAAGAAAAATTTAAAAACAAAGCTTAAAATTTGTGGACAAAACCCAATCTATAGCTTTTGTATTAAAGATATCATGGAAGCTAAATTATGGCTAAAAATAGTCTCCTGAACTATGCTGTACAAACATCTTTGGAAAATGTATATTAATTGAGCTTAAATGACACAGAATGTACTTTTATGCCAGATCTGGTCATTTAGGTGATCTTAAATTGCGGTGGAGGAGAAGCACCAAGACTAAATTAAATCAAACACTTGATCCCAGACAGCATGGGGGAGAAATGCCCCGACTCAATCGAAAAAATAAAAACATCATGTCAACTTTTTGAATGCTCATCTCTCTTCTGACCCTGCACATAGATAGGAATAAGCAGCAAAGAGTCCTGTGGCACCTTATAGACTAATGGACGAATTGGCACATAAGCTTTCGTGGGTGAATACATGTCCCATGCATCCGACGATGTGGGTATTCACCTACGAAAGCTTATGCTCCAATTCGTCCATTAGTCTATAAGGTGCCACAGAATTCTTTGCCGCTTTTACAGATACAGACTAACACAGCTACCCCTCTCATAATAGATAGGAATGAGCATGTGTTCCTTTACTCAAGTTGTAAGTCCTGTTGGGTTCAAACAAACATGTGTTTACAGGCTTTGACCCTTTAAAATAAAGATTCTAGGACCAAATCCTGGGCCCTACGTATGTGATAGTAAGGGAGTGTAAACTTCAGATAGCCATTTAAGTCAAATACACACTGGAGGCCTTTACTGGTGACAGCATGGTCCGCTGCACAAGGGGTTTGGATGGAACCACACCTACTCTTCAGTAAGAGGGGGAGCCTCATTTTTTGTCTTCCCCAGTGGGGTCATAGGTCTGCAGTAATTTTATGACTGCTATTGCTGCTGATGAAGAAACTGGGACCAGGTTCCTAATGCTTCGGGGGGTGGGGGGGAGGAATTAACTTGGATTTCAGGAATCCAAGATGGGTGCTGGGGGGCTGTGTCCTCCCTCTTGCTCATTCATGGGAGGTCAGGTAAGTTTGGGCACCTCAATCCCACTCTCCATGCCCTGATGACAGCTCCATTTTGGAAATCCCTGCTGTGTTCATGCAGTCCTTTCAGTTTCCAAAGGTCTCAATCAACTACAGAAGAACCAAGCCCACAACTCCTTATGGAATCTGGTAGGTACACTCCTTAGGAGTGAGCTGCTCAACTTGAGCAGGCTCCACCTTGTGAAGTCAGGTCACCAGGGCCCATGATTGCAATGCAAAAAGCCAGTTACACTGTTTTTTTCCCTATGGCTATGTCATAAATAAAAAGGGAAGGGTAACAACCTTCCTGTGTACAGTACTATAAAATGCCTCCTGGCCAGAGGCACAATATCCTTTTACCTGTAAAGGGTTAGGAAGCTCAGGTAACCTGGCTGGCACCTGACCAAAAGGACCAATAAGGGGACAAAATACTTTCAAATCTGGGGCGGGGGGAGAAGAGGCTTTTCTCTGTCTGTTCTGTGTGCTTGCTGGAGAGAGAGAGAGAGAGAGAGAGAGATCAAGAAAGCAAGCAATCCAACTCCATTAAAATGAGTAAGTACTAGAAAGAAAATGCGTTAGTTTACTTTTATTTTGGCTTGTGATTTTCTCTGTGCTGAGAGGAAGGTGTATTCCTGGTTTTCTTTTTGTAACTTTAAAGTTTTTGCCTGAGAAAAAATCCTTTGTTTTAAATCAGATTGCCCTGTGAGATTAGCTTCCATTCTAATTTTACAGAGGTGCTTCTTTTACCTTTATTCTTTCTAATAAAGTTATGTTTCTTTTAAGAGCCTGACTGATCTCTCTATTGTCCTAAGACCCAGGGGTTAGTGTCTGTGGTCAATTTGTAACCAATTGATTAGAATATTATTCTCAAGCCTCCCCAGGAAAGGGGGTGTAGGGGCTAAGGGGAATATTTTGGGGGAATAGGAACTCCAAGTGGTCCTTTCCCTGATTCTTTGTTAAATCACTTGGTGGTGGCAGCGTACCCTCCAAGTCCAAAGAGTTTGTGCCTTGTGGAAGTTTTACCCTACCCTAAGCTGGTAAAAATAAGCTTAGGGGGTCTTTCATGTGGATCCCCACATCTGTACCCAAGAGTTCAGAGTGGGGAGGGAACCCTGACATGGTGGCAGCATGGTGGGATCATTTTGAACCAGAGATCATTTTGAATCAGAAGCACAAACCTTAGGAATTTTTTTCTTCTTCTTTTAGCTGCTTGGAGAAAGCAGGAGCTGAGAACAGCAATCCCGCCTTTTCTCTCTCTTTGCCTGGAGGCAGAGGTGTTAGGTTTTTTTAAACAAATGTGTTAGCTACAGCCAGGAAATTCACAAGCAGGTTTGTTTTTTTCCCCTTCCTTTCTTTTTAGCTCTCAGGTAGGGTAGGTAAGCAGAAGCTAGTATGGTGAAACGCAATATCCAACAGAAACTAGAATTAGCTACATTTGAAGCTGAAGAGAAACAAAAATGGACATGACAGACGGATAGCCTTAAAACACTTGGAGTTGTAAGCAGACGAGAGGAAAGAGGCGAAACGCTTGAAGGCAGAGGGGGAGAAGCACCACTTGGAGGCAGAATTAGCGCTAGAGCACTTAGATCTGGAAAAGGCTAAGCTGAATCTAACAGCTAACCCTACCAATCCTTCTCTGGGTGCCGCTCCCCACTCAAGGAAATTTCCCACCTACAAGGCAGGCAATGATACCGAGGCCTTCTTAGAAAATTTCGAAAGGGTCTGCCTTGGGTACAGCATTTCTACAGACCAATACATGGTAGAGCTGAGGCCGAGGGCAGTGGACCCTTAGCAGAGGTGGTGGCTAAAATACCTAAGGAACACATGAACAGCTACAAACTTTTTTAAAAAAACAAGGCCAAAATTAGAATGGGGCTAACACCTGAGCATGCCTGTCAGCGGTTCAGAACCCTAAGGTTGAAACCAGACGTGTCATTTACCTGACATGCCTACCACATTGTGAAACATTGGGATGCCTGGATATCAGGAGCAAGTGTTAAATCTCCAGAGGAGTTGCCCTTCCTAATGCAAATGGAGCAGTTCCTAGAGGGTGTTCTGGAGGAAATAGATAAGATACATCCTAAATGGGAAGGACAAAACTGTAATCGAGGTGGGGGAGATTGGAGCCAAATGGGTGGAGGTGGTGGAAAAGAAAAAAAAACAAAACCTGGTAGCAGTTGGAGCAAATATCAGAAGGCGCAACCTGAAACGAAACCCTATCGCTAGGGGCAACCTAAGGCCCCAACTACATTCCAAGAAAAAAACCAAACACCTTATTGTCCCACCACACCCGTCTCCAGCAACCAACCTCACCCCAGTGACCAGCCAGCTGGGCTATGTTTTAAAAGTAATGAGCTGCCAGCTATCCACCAGTCCTTAGTGGACCCCAAGTTCATCAACCCAAAGGCCCAAGTGACAATTCAACCCTTCATGTCAAACTCTTTAAACTTGCCTACAGCCAAGTTGCCTGTCCAGTACAAGGGCCGGTCAGGAATGTGGACTTTTGCAGCCTATGATGATTATCCCATTCCCATGCTGCTGGGGGAAGACTTGGCCAAACATGTGAAGCTAGCCAAGAGGGTGGGAATGATCACCCGCAGCCAGGCTAAGCAAGCTGTCACACCAGCTCTGTTCCTGAGGTCCAGTCTGTGTTACCAGAAGCCCAGACTGAGGGGGTGGAACCAGACCCCATGCCAACGTCTGCAACAGCAGTAGTGGATCCAGTCACGGAGACCCAGCCACAGCCAGTTCCAGAAATGGAACCGGCGGAGCAACCAGTACCAGAACCATTGCCAGCACTGAGTCCAGCGCTTGCAACCCCGTCTACCACTCCAGCACCAGAGGGCACCCCCGAGCCAGCACTGGCAGCAGCAACAGATAACCCTACACAAGAGGTTCAGCCAGAGCCAGAAATACCACATAGTGCACCAGCGGAGACAGATTCACAGTCAACGGAAACAGCCCCATCACCTACATCGCTTCCAGGGGGACCAAGCCAAAGTCCACAATTCAATGAGGAACTGATGTCTCCAGCATCAAGGGAACAGTTCCAAGCCTAGCAGGAAGCAGATGAAAGCCTCCAGAGAGCTTGGACAGCGGCACAGAGCAACTGACCGCCTCTCAGCTATTCTAATCAATCCAGGTTTGTTGTAAAAAGAGGACTTTTATACAAGAAAACTCTTTCTGGTGCACACAAGAAAGACTGGCATCCTCAGAGACAGTTGGTAGTTGCAACTAAGTACCAGGTCAAGCTCTTGAGCTTAGCCCACAATAATCCTAGTGGCCATGCTGGGGTGAACAGAACCAAAGACTGTTTGGGGAAGTCCTTCTACTGGGAGGGAATGGGCAAGGAAGTTTCTACCTATGTCCAGTCTTGTGAGGTATGCTAAACAGTGGGAAAACCTCAGGACCAGGTCAAAGCCCCCCTCCAGCCACTCCCCATAATTCAGGTTGCATTTGAGCAAGTAGCTGTGGATATTCTGGGTCCTTTTCCGAAAAAGGCACCCAGAGGAAAGCAGTACATACTGACTTTCATGGATTTTGCACCCAATGGCCGGAAGCAGTAGCTCTAAGCAACATTAGGGCTAAAAGTGTGTGCCAGGCATTAACAGACATTTTTGCCAGGGTAGATTGGCCCTCCGACATCCTGACAGATTCAGGAACTAATTTCCTGGCAGGAACCATGAAAAGCCTTTGGGAAGCTCATGGGGTAAATCACTTGGTTGCCACCCCTTACCACCATCAAACAAGTGACCTGGTGAAGAAACTTTGGGGGCCATAATACGTAAATGAGCACTCCAAAGATTGGGACCTAGTGTTACAGAAGTTGCTCTTTACCTACATGGCTTTACCACATCCCAATTTAGGGTTTTCACCATTTGAAAATGTTTATGGCCATGAGATTAAGGGGCCATTACAACTGGTGAAGCAGCAATGGGAGGGGTTTACACCTTCTCCAGGAACTAACATTCTGGACTTTGTAATCAACTTACAAAACACCCTCCGAACCTCTTTAGCCCTTGCTAAAGAAAACCTAAACAACGCTCAGGAAGAGCAAAAAGCCTGGTATGATAAACATGCCAGAGAGCGGTCCTTCAGAATAGGGGACCAGGCCCATAAAATGGAAGCACTGTGGGAAGGGCCATTCATGGTCCAAGAGTGCCTGGGAGCTGTTAATTATCTCATAGCATCCCCCACCTCAAACCTAAAGCCCTTTTATTCCAGAGAATTAAGGGTGTGTCAGTTTACAGCCCAGGGAGAAGATGACGCTGAGTGGCCTGAAGGTGTGTACTATGAAGGAAAAAAGTGACAGTGGCGTGGAAGAGGTGAACCTCTCCATGACCTCTGGTCGTATGCAGCGCCAGCAGATCAAGGAGCTGTGCACTAGCTTCACGCCGATGTTCTCAGCCACCCCAGGATGGACCGAACAGGCATACCACTCCACTAACACAGGTAATGCTCACCCAATTAGAGCCCAACCTTACCAGGAGCCTCCTCAAGCTAAAACGGATTTAGAACGGGAGATCCAGAATATGCTACAGATGGGTGTAATCCTCCCCTCTGACAGTGCATGGGCATCTCCAGTGGTTTTAGTTCCCGAACCAGATGGGGAGATACGCTTTTGCATGGACTACCGTAAACTAAAAGAGGTAACTTGCCCAGACAACTATCCAATGCCACACACAGACGAGCTATTGGAGAAACTGGGACATCTCTTCATCACCCATGTAGGACTGTATAAATTTCATGTGCTCCCTTTTCGGCTGCAAAATGCACCTGCCACCTTCCAAAAATTTGTAGATAGGCGACTGCAGATTATTTTAATCCCGCAAGGAGACAATCTGGATCATGTGGCCATCTTTTCTGATACATGGGCAGAACACCTGGAACATCTACAAAAAGCTCTATGTTTTTGGACACCTACATTATTCAGTACAGTATTACCAGCCATGTATTACAGGTACATATATAAAAATTGCTTTATCTGGGAAAAAAAACCTAACCCTGTAATATCTGGGGTCCAATTATCCTGTCATTTACATCACACAATTACTGCTGCAGTCAAAGGGAGCTTTCCAGGCCCAGTCAGTGGGATGTTTTGAGTCCCTGGCCTATTGTACTTTTTGCTGAAAATGTATCAGAATTTTTTTAAAAAGGGCTTCATTGAGCAGGTCATAGAGGTTAATATGAAAGGCCAAAAGAAGGAAGAGAACTCTTAGTACTGCTAGTAATTTTGCATTATTCCTGATTTAAGATTCTGTTTGCATTTTATTTATATACAGAATGCACATGAGGTAGAAAACTATCAGCTCTACGTTTTTTACAGTATATACTCCTGATTCACCACTTCATTATTCCACTTGTATGCCAGTATAACTCCACTGAATTTATTGGCGCGACACTGGAATACAACTGGAACAACAAAGTGATAAATTGGACTCTATCTGGCTAATGATAGAAAGCAGGAGTTCTGTGGTATGTAGCCACCTTTAGACCACAAAGAAAAGGTAAAGGTATTTTTGGTACAGGAAGCTCAAATTTAGGCAATTTTTAGCACTCAACATAAATACAGCCTCAGCTCTAGCACAACCTGGTTTTTAAAAGTGTATTTGGTTTACCTTATTGATCATATACACAAAAAGATTTATGGCAAAATGAATTATTAACTGAAATACAAGGAACAGTACACGTCTTCCCCCCCCCCCCCCCAAAAAAAAAAAAAAAAAGAAATCCTAGAAAGATTTTTTAGCCACAAATATGGAGATTTAAATAGAATATAATTTTAGTTAGAAAGTTTTGCCATGGAAAAGAGGTATTTGCATCAAAAGTTTTTTGTAAAATCCAGTTTTATAAACAGAAATAGTTCATATTGCACACACACATCATAGACAGATCTTGTTTTTATTTTCACAGTTGTAAATCCAGAGTAATTCCTATAAAGTCACTGTTGTTATTCTGGGTTTACATCAGAATGCTAAGATCAGTATCTGAGCCTACGCTTCTAATGAAACAGCCTGTTTGCTCAGCAGGTCATGAATTTCATAGAATCAGAATATCAGGGTTGGAAGGGACCTCAGGAGGTCATCTAGTCCAACCCCCTGCTCAAAGCAGGACCAATCCCCCATTTTTGCCCTAGATCCCTAAATGGCCCCCTCAAGGATTGAACTCACAACCCTGGGTTTAGCAGGCAATGCTCAAACCACTGAGCTATCCCTCCCCCTAAATTTGAAGTAATTTCTAGCACCTTAAAATAATGTCAGATCTATCCATCTTCTTTTCTAGCTTTCAAGAAGAACGGGACAAAGTGAAACAAACAGCATATACCTGAAATAGCAAAAAGTTTGTAACTTACTATTTCCTTGTAGAGATAAATTACCCATACACTAATAGTTGAACATATATTCTACATTCATCTTTAACTAATTGAGATACTTGCAGCAGATATCCTGGGTTAGAATTAGAAAAGAACAATGGCCATAATCTTGTTTAGCCTGCTCTTTTTATGCGATAACAAGATTAGTTGCTATATTACCCCTGGAGAAAAACAGAGCTGCAGAAAGCAATCAAGCAATTACAGTCTGTTTACTTAACCTACTTGCATAAAATATTCCATAAACATTTTACAACCAGAACAAAGATGTGTTGAGGCAGAAATATCCTTTTTCACTCTGCAATTTATGGATGATTATATTACATAAGACAAAAAAATGAAAACTGTAGCTTTCTACTTGCTCTTCAACAAATCAAATCTTTTAAAATTTCTGCACATGAAGCATTAGTACTGCACTAAAATATCACTCATTCTTAAGTATAGACCTGCCTTGCCTATTTAACATGAGCAAAATTCTCACAAAGCTATATTCTTGTCTCATTAACACCCATGTAAATCCAAAAAAGTAGTATTTAACCTACTTAATTCAGTGGGAATTTTGCCTCAGGCCCTATATTTCTGTGCAGTGTTTTCCAATGGAGCACAACATGCCGGGATAAACACCTTTATATAATTCTGTAGTCCTTACTCAAGTAAACCTTCCATTGATCTCACTGAAAATTTTATTTTGCAAAAAGACTTCAGGACTGGGTTCTAGAACAGGGTTTTTGAAATCCATATTTTTTCCAATGTGACTTTGTAAAATGCTCTGTCAATTCACCTTACTCATCACTTGATCTCCAAACACCTTTTACCCATAACTTTCTAATGGGAAGGCTGTATTCTGAATTTTTTTTTCCCACCAAGAAGTTTTTTGTCATCTAAACCAAATGTTTAAAAGGGTAATTTTTCAATGGATTGCATTAAAATATAGGACTTGCTGCCTCAGAATAATAGCTAGGATTCTAAGTCTGGCATAGTCCATGGCTTCAGATCCTCAGCTTGTGTAAATTGTCATAGCTCCACTGACTTCAAGTCAGCTACAACAGTTACGCAAATTGAGGGTCTGGCTACTAGCCCCCAAAGACTATCTACATAGGCCAAAGTAGGATGCCAATTACTTTACTGAGTGTGGAGGGAAAGCTGAAGACACATCTGGTCAATTGCTTATTTCTGCACAAGGGAAGTGAGGGGCATAGTGATCAGTTTATTTCCTGAAGCATAAGGATTAATACTTCTCATATGATTAATACTAATATGTTCATGATGTTCTTATTCACATAAGCCAAGATTTTCAAAAATAGGAGCCTAGATTTAGACAAGTAAGCGACCTGATTGAGCACGTAAATATGCTTACTGAAGTTAACAGGAGCTGTTGCAGTTCAAGCAGTTCTTAAAGTTAAGGATGAACATAAATCTGTCCATTTGAGGGCCTAAGTTATTACAGGGTAGGTTTTTTGTTTGTTTGTTTGTTTTTTGTGCTTGATACCTCTCTTCATATTTCATTATTCTGTCCCGGAACTTTTTATGTCTATATGTTCTACATCCACATGAACACACATTTGAAGTAAGGCCAGAACATGTTATTCTGCATGTCTTTTCTAAATTTAACTTGGAGAATTAGGTCTTGATTTGGGACTCAGTACTTGCATTCCCTCTGTGTCAAAGGGAATTTTTAACATCTCTTTTCAAGTATCATATGGCTTTTCTGTAATTTGTGTAAAGTGTCTAACCTAACTTTTGTTGCACCTTACAGTATTTAGTGACATTACGTGAAGGCCAAACCTGACTCTCTTCACTCACATGAATCATCCCATTATCTAGAACAGGATGCACACATGAGTAAGGAAGTGGGATTTGACCCATAGTGTAATATGGCAACTGATGATTTAGTAACTCAGGTAGAAGACTGATGTTTCAGTATATATTCTATAGATGTGAGATAAGACAGTTTTTAAACATGAAAGTAGGTCACTGAGTGAATTATTTCAGTATAATTTTTAAAAAATCCTTTCCCAATATCATGCTCTTAGCACATGTAGAGTGTTCAAAGAAGACTATACAACAGAAATCATCAATGTCCAAGTGAAGGCATGCATCCTCACCTCTAAGGGTATGTCTACATTGCAATTAAAAACCCATGGCTGGCCCATGCCAGCTGGCTCGGGCTGTTAACTTGCAATGTAGACGTTCGGGCTCAGGCTAGAGCCCCGGCTCTAGGACACTGAGGTGGGAGTGTCCCTGAGCCTCAATGTTTAAACTGAAGTTCAATAGCCCTTTAGCTTGAGCACGAGTCAGCTGGCACAGGCCAGCCACAGGTTTTAACTGCAGTATAGATATACCCTAAGGTGTCTCTCATGCCTGTGCACAGCATTGCTGGGAAGTTTGCCTCTTGCATCCTCCCTGGTGGCCAGTTCTGTGGCCTGCGACAGACTTCGTTAGCCTGAGTCTTCTCCCGACTCCCCATCTAAGTGTTCTGTGACTTGGACCTCCAGTCAAATCATATAAAAGTCTAAACACCTTTTGGGGTAGTATGAAAAAAACTCCAATGAAAGTCCAAATCAATGGTCAGACGAATAACCTTTCCACCCCCTCAGGCTCCACTGTGGTTCCCTTACTAGACCTACTCCGGGGTTTCTCCTGCTGGAGCACTATGTGCTTCTGTTGTGTTCTTTCTCCATTGTAGCCATCTAGCTAAACCCTATCCCGGGGGGGAGGGGGGGGGGCGTCTGCTAGAGAAAGCAGTCTCCACTGACCTTCCTTTGTCTATGTATAAGGCTTAGCTCTGCCTCCTTTGGCCAGGAGATAACTAGTTACTTCCTCAGCCCAGTGCAGAAACCATGACTAACTGGATTATTTCCCTTGCTTAGCAGGTTTAAATACACATACCTTGTCAGCCTTTCCTGCCCACTCATCTCACTTTGTTTTTGTAATGAAATCCTCATCCCATAGTATGCCTGCTTGCAATAGTATCTAGATAGTAATGGTACAGATTTGCAATGATACAAGACACTGTTATACCTACTGGTAACCACTGTGATGGGACCGTGGCAGAAAAATAGAAGTGCAAGAGTGATTTTAGTATATAGCTTCTAAATGTTATTTTAGTTTGTACTATTGTTCATTTATTCCAGGAATGGAAAATTCAGTCTCCTGTTATCCATGATCCATGGGGAAAAAAAATAAAATAAATCTCCTAGCCAAGAAGGCTAGCAAAATTTTGATGGATGCTGAATTGAACAATCAATGACAAGTGTTTAGTTATGTCAGAGCCCTTGCATTGGAGATAGGCTGCTGGCAGCCTGGTCACCATCTTAGGTTTTTTTCTGGGTCTAATAAGCTGATGCAAAGCTTGTTAGACAAAGAAATGAAAAAACAAAACAAAAAACATACGTTGAGACAACACTCTAGCCATTCCTAAAGGTAAAATGAGTGCATGCCTTGGAAAGTATCCAACCTCAAAATGGAGAGAGAGGAAGTATGGAACACCTGATTATTGAATTAAAATAAAAGTTAGACTAGGATTTAAACTAGTTACTGGATTTTTACTCCTTTTAGAAAAGACCGTGAGTAATGTGACTACATTAAAAGCCAAAAACGCAGATAAACTGGGTGAATGGGAGCAAAAAAAAAAAAAAAATACTAGTAATATAGATGAGAAAGGGAGCAAGATGGATGAAGTTCTGGTGATTGAGCCTATGGCTCTAACAAGGCAAGATATGCCTCTCAGTAACAGTGGGGACAGAACTAAATGGCAGCAGGACATTTTGTCCTCTGACTGAGCACCCAACAACAAAATATATGTCATGTAACTGGATCTGCTTTCATTAATTGAAGGATCTAGTTAGAATTATCATATTGAATCAGAGCCAAGATACATCTAGTCCAATATCCTGCCTCCTGCAGGGGGCAGTACCAAATGCTTCAGAAGAAAGTGTAAGAACCCCATAGTAGGCAGATGAGGGATGATCTGCTTCCCACACACATTTGGTCTCATCCTGATCTCTAACAGTTAGAGACTGGCTTAAAGCCTGCAGCTTGAGGTTCAATACCCCTTACAATTTTAATGTTAACTAAACTGGTGATATATCATGGTGACAGACAGTGGTTGCTGAGAACACGTGATACTAAGATTCCTTGGGTGAAATCCTAGCCCTATTGAAGTCAATGGAGATTGTGCAACTGACTTCAATAGAAGCAGGGTCATTCCTTTGTTCTGCAAATTATACATTAAGAATACATGTGCCTCACTGTCTTCTCACCATTCAGCATCCTGGTTCACACTGGTATATATATTTTTAAGCACAAATTTAGAATGATAAGAACTAATTTTGAGCTACTGGCTAAGTCAAGACACGCATTATCCCAGTAACCTATAATCATAGAACCATAGAATATCAGGGTTGGAAGGGACCTCAGGAGGTCATCTAGTCCAACCCCCTGCTCAAAGCAGGACCAATCCCCAACTAAATCATCCCAGCCAGGGCTTTGTCAAGCCTGACCTTAAAAACCTCTAAGGAAGGAGATTCCACCACCTCCCTAGATAACCCATTACAGTGCTTCACCATCCTCCTAGTGAAAAAGTTTTTCCTAATATCCAACCTAAACCTTCCCCACTGCAACTTGAGACCATTACTCCTCATTCTGTCATCTGGTACCACTGAGAACAGCCTAGATCCATTTTCTTTGGAACCCCCTTTCAGGTAGTTGAAAGCAGCTATCAAATCCCCCCTCATTCTTCTCTTCTGCAGGCTAAATAATCCCAGTTCCCTCAGCCTCTCCTCATAAGTCATGTGCTCCAGCCCCCTAATCATTTTTGTTGCCCTCCGCTGGACTCTTTCCAATTTTTCCACATCCTTCTTGTAGTGTGGGGCCCAAAACTGGACACAGTACTCCAGATGTGGCCTCACCAGTGCCGAATAGAGGGGAATGATCACATCCCTTGATCTGCTGCCAATACTCCTACTTATACAGCCCAAAATGCTGTTAGCCTTCTTGACAATTTAAAACTGGCCAACTCTTAACCATTTCACTTTGAGAAGACTTGGTGGGGGGGGGGGAACTCTAAAGACCAGAAAGGATAATCATAAAACAAGCTACAGGATTTCACCCATCAATTCCTGTATGAAGCCCATGAACTGCTGGCTGAACTAGAGATTCTCTTTCAAAAAGACATCCCACCTTGATTTAAAGACTTGAAGTTTTGAAAACAGTTACTTCGAGTAAATTGTTCAAACATTGATTACCATTACTATTAAGTGTGTGCACCATACTTCCCATTTGAATTTGTTGAACTTAAGTTTCCAGCTATTTGATCTTGCCATGTATTTATCTGAAATTTAAAGAGCTCTAAACATAAGACGTCTTCTCCCCATGATCAAGTCACTTCTTAAACTTCTCTTTGGCATCCTAAATAGATTTAATTACTTACGGCTCTCATTGTAGGAAAGTTTTTCTAGACCTCATTCTTTGTGGCTCTTGTCTACACCCTTTAAAAAAATGTTGAAAAATTTGAACGTTTGAACATTAGAACAGAACACAATTCTAGTAAGGATATCACCAGTGCAGTATAGCGGTAATTGCCTCCCCACTCCTCTCCGTAGACCCCGATCACATTAGTCCAATTAGGCCACATTAGTCCTTTTAGCCAATGCATCACAATGGGAGCTCACATTCAGTGGGTTATACACTAGGATTTTCACAGTTCCTACTTTTGCAGGATAGAAGTCCCACATCTTGTAAGTGTAGCCTGCATTCTTTCTTCCTAGATATATGGTCCTGCATTTGGCTGTATTGTCTACTAGTAAATGGGATAGCTCAGCAGACTGGCAATGCCTTTGCCTCCAGGTCACTGTTTTCAAATCCAGACTGAGTCTGATGGTGACCATATGTTACAGTTTGATAGTTATATGCTCTATGAGAAGTGACTTAGTGACATCAGTCCAGATCCTTGTGAATAAAAATTCATTCTTTATGAGGCGGTCATGGGCACAAATGCATGAGCATAGACTGAACTAAACACACACACTTAAGGGTATGTCTAGACTTAGAGCTGCAGGTGTAAATTTCCAGCTGAAGGAGACATAAGTGCATTAGTGCTGATTGAATTAGTGCATTAAAAATAGCAGTGCAGACATGCCATCATGAAGGCCACCCCACATATGTACCTAGTGTCTGGGAGGAGTATGTACTTGGGCCAGTTAGTTCCTCTTGCCACTGTGGCTACATTATTTTAGTGCACTAGTGAAAGTATGTCTCCAAGCTGGAATTTACACTTTCCAGGTCCAGGGTAGACATAACCTTAGGCTTAAACCTGAACCTGTAGGAACCATATCTAAGTGGTAGGGTGGAGAATCTTGTATTTGTACTGTCTGTTTGAACTGGTCATATAGTATTCAGTTAATGTATTTGCTTGTGTGAAGCATTTGTGAATTCCTCCCATTATTTACAAGTCTATTCAGTGACTATGACAAGCAAACAAATGTCTATGCATTATTCATGATGTATCTGAAGTTGGTATGTGGCATTAAATTTCAGAACCTAGTCACTGATGGGTCAAATATATATTCAGCGGTGTGTGTGTGGGTGTGTGTATTCTATTTGAAGTCAGAAATATATTCAGTATCAGAATGGTGTGTTCAACTGAATCACGCAGGCTAGCTTTGGAGCTCTGAAATTGAAGGTAACAGGTTCAAATATGGTCAGATTTAACCACAGCCTGCGTGTGTGTGTGTGTGTGCGCGTGTGCGCGCGCGCATGTAATATTCAAAAATCCATCCCCTAACCCTAGTTTTCTGTCTATGCTGTTCTTATGTAGTAAGTAGACGTTCATCTCCAGGGTCTCAACACAGAATCTCAAACATTAAATTCACTCAAAAGCATACAAAAAGAAAATGGTAATTCTGGGAATAACACTGTATGTGTCACTAAAATCACTGATTTGAAGGTAGACTGAAGTCTTCCTGAAATGTTTGACTGCCTGAGCTCATACTTTCAGGAACAATACATAGCATAGTAGAATAATGTTAGTTTGTCACCTATACACATATATATGAATAGCAAGTATTTTAAAGGCTTACATATATTTAAAAATAATAGCGACATCACATTACAAGAGTTGTCTCTCTCATTGAAGGAAGCAATTCATATTTATCACAGTCAGCAATCGCTGTATATGCTCACTATAATATCATGCAATTCAGCAATATTTATTACTGCTTTGCTTGCTGCTTTTCTGAAGTTTAGGTTCTCAAAAGAAAGAAAGTTACATTTTCTAATGTCAAACTCCCCTACAGTATATCAAGTCATTTTATAGAACACACTAAGAAAAGCAATTTATGGGGTATGACTGACTAATACTACTTTTTCATCATTTCATTTTTCCATTAGGCAGGGAAAAGACATGGGAACTACATATGAGAAGAATTCCTGTATCTTACCCCATGGGATACACTGTTGGCTAGAATTCTTAAAAAGATAATTGTTTCTTGATACAATTTCAATTTACATGAAAAAAAATACATTTTCTCCATGCTGTTTTAAAATTAGCTACAAACACACACAATACTTATTTTCAGTGACAAGCCTTAAACACACCTCACACATTCAATAAAATGTTCCGAAAATATATGATTGTCCTTTCCTAAGGTGACTTCATAAAATGAGCAAAAACACTTGCATACTTCAGTAACTTTTGCAGAACACTCCAATCTCTTGATAGCTCAGGGAATAATGCTGCATTGCTATTTCTTCATTTACATTATCTTTACCTGTCCCTTTAAGTGATGCCAGGTGAATACTAAAACAATGCTATGACAAAAAAATGTTTCTCTTCCTCTATAAAGACCTACTTCAACTGCTATTGAACGCAGTTAAAAAGTTCCCTGTTGTGTTCAATGGGACTTTGATTAGGCCCAAATAGAGGTTAACCATGTTATGTAAAGCCTCCGCTCAATCCAGTAGAATGTGATTGTAAGATTTGCAAAAAGAAAAGGAGTACTTCTGGCACCTTAGAGACTAACCAATTTATCTAAGCATAAGCTTTCGTGAGCTACAGCTCACTTCATCGGATGCATACTGTGGAAAGTACAGAAGATCTTATTATATACACAAACCATGAAAAAATGGGTGATTATCACTACAAAAGGTTTTCTCTCCCCCCACCCCACTCTCCTGCTGGTAATAGCTTATGTAAAGTGATCACTCTCCTTACAATGTGTATGATAATCAAGGTGGGCCATTTCCAGCACAAATCCAGGTTTCCCCCCCCCCCCCCCCACAAAAAAAAACCACTCTCCTGTTGGTAATAGCTTATCTAAAGTGAAAAAAGAAAAGGAGTACTTGTGGCACCTTAGAGACTAACCAATTTATTTGAGCATAAGTTTTCGTGAGCTACAGCATCCGATGAAGTGAGCTGTAGCTCACGAAAGCTTATGCTCAAATAAATTGGTTAGTCTCTAAGGTGCCACAAGTACTCCTTTTCTTTTTGCGAATATAGACTAACACGGCTGTTACTCTGAAACTTATCTAAAGTGATCACTCTCCTTACAATGTGTATGATAATCAAGGTGGGCCATTTCCAGCACAAATCCAGGGTTTAACAAGAACGTCTGGGGGAGGGGGGAGGTAGGCAAAAACAAGGGGAAATAGGTTACCTTGCATAATGACTTAGCCACTCCCAGTCTCTATTCAAGCTTAAGTTAATTGTATCCAATTTGCAAATGAATTCCAATTCAGCAGTCTCTCGCTGGAGTCTGGATTTGAAGTTTTTCTGTTGTAATATCGCAACTTTCATGTCTGTAATCGCGTGACCAGAGAGATTGAAGTGTTCTCTGACTGGTTTATGAATGTTATAATTCTTGACATCTGATTTGTTTCCATTTATTCTTTTACGTAGAGACTGTCCAGTTTGACCAATGTACATGGCAGAGGGGCATTGCTGGCACATGATGGCATATATCACATTGGTAGATGTGCAGGTGAACGAGCCTCTGATAGTGTGGCTGATGTTATTAGGCCCTGTGATGGTGTCCCCTGAATAGATATGTGGGCACAGTTGGCAACGGGCTTTGTTGCAAGGATAGGTTCCTGGGTTAGTGGTTCTGTTGTGTGGTATGTGGTTGCTGGTGAGTATTTGTTTCAGGTTGGGGGGCTGTCTGTAGGCAATGACTGGCCTGTCTCCCAAGATTTGTGAAAGTGTTGGGTCATCCTTCAGGATAGGTTGTAGATCCTTGATAATGCATTGGAGGGGTTTAAGTTGGAGGCTGAAGGTGACGGCTAGTGGCGTTCTGTTATTTTCTTTGTTAGGCCTGTCCCGTAGTAGGTGACTTCTGGGAACTCTTGTGGCTCTATCAATCTGTTTCTTCACTTCTGCAGGTGGGTACTGTAGTTGTAAGAATGCTTGATAGAGATCTTGTAGGTGTTTGTCTCTGTCTGAGGGGTTGGAGCAAATGCGGTTGTATCGCAGAGCTTGGCTGTAGACAATGGATCGTGTGGTGTGGTCAGGGTGAAAGCTGGAGGCATATAGGTAGGAATAGCGGTCAGTAGGTTTCCGGTATAAGGTGGTGTTTATGTGACCATCGTTTATTAGCACTGTAGTGTCCAGGAAGTGGATCTCTTGTGTGGACTGAACCAGGCTGAGGTTGATGGTGGGATGGAAATTGTTGAAATCATGGTGGAATTCCTCAAGGGCTTCTTTTCCATGGGTCCAGATGATGAAGATGTCATCAATATAGCGCAAGTAGAGTAGGGGCGTTAGGGGACGAGAGCTGAGAAAGCGTTGTTCTAAGTCAGCCATAAAAATGTTGGCATACTGTGGGGCCATGCGGGTACCCATAGCAGTGCCACTGATTTGAAGGTATACATTGTCCCCAAATGTAAAATAGTTATGGATAAGGACAAAGTCACAAAGTTCAGCCACCAGGTTAGCTGTGACATTATCGGGGATAGTGTTCTTGATGGCTTGTAGTCCATCTTTGTGTGGAATGTTGGTGTAGAGGGCTTCTACATCCATAGTGGCCAGGATGGTGTTATCAGGAAGATCACTGATGGACTGTAGTTTCCTCAGGAAGTCAGTGGTGTCTCGAAGGTAGCTGGGAGTGCTGGTAGCATAGGGCCTGAGGAGGGAGTCTACATAGCCAGACAATCCTGCTGTCAGGGTGCCAATGCCTGAGATGATGGGGCACCCAGGATTTCCAGGTTTATGGATCTTGGGTAGCAGATAGAATATCCCAGGTCGGGGTTCCAGGGGTGTGTCTGTGCGGATTTGATCTTGTGCTTTTTCAGGGAGTTTCTTGAGCAAATGCTGTAGTTTCTTTTGGTAACTCTCAGTGGGATCAGAGGGTAATGGCTTGTAGAAAGTGGTGTTGGAGAGCTGCCGAGCAGCCTCTTGTTCATATTCCAACCTATTCATGATGACAACAGCACCTCCTTTGTCAGCCTTTTTGATTATGATGTCAGAGTTGTTTCTCAGGCTGTGGGTGGCATTGTGTTCTGCACGGCTGAGGTTGTGGGGCAAGTGATGCTGCTGGAAATGGCCCACCTTGATTATCATACACATTGTAAGGAGAGTGATCACTTTAGATAAGCTATTACCAACAGGAAAGTGGGGTGGGGGGAGAGAAAACCTTTTGTAGTGATAATCACCCATTTTTTCATGGTTCGTGTGTATAAAAACGTCTTCTGTACTTTCCACAGTATGCATCCGATGAAGTGAGCTATAGCTCACGAAAGCTTATGCTCAAATAAATTGGTTAGTCTCTAAGGTGCCACAAGTACTCCTTTTCTTTTTGCAAATACAGACTAACATGGCTGTTACTCTGAACATTGTAAGATTTGTAATTTATCAGTCATTGCTAGTATGACCATTAAGTTCTGTAACCTTTTGCAAACTTTGTAACTTTAGTTATTGTTAGCATAGCTGTCATTAATATAAAGGGAAGGCTAACCTCCTTTAAATCACTCCTGGCCAGAGGAAAAACCCTTTCACCTGTAAAGGGTTAAGAAGCTAAAGATAACCTAGCTGGCACCTGACCAAAATCACTAATGAGGAGACAAGATACTTTCAAATCTGGGTGGGGGGGGAAACGAAGGGTTCTCTCTGTCTCTGTGTTGCTTTTGCTGGGACCAGAGCAGGAATGCAGGTCAGAACTCCTGTAAAAAGTCAGTCAGCAATCTAGTTAGATATGCCTTAGATTCTGTTTTGTTTAAATGGATGATAAAATAAGTTGTGCTGAATGGAATGTATATTCCTGTTTTTGTGTCTTTTTGTAACTTAAGGTTTTGCCTAGAGAGATTCTCTATGTTTTGAATCTGATTACCCTGTAAGGTATTTACTATCCTGATTTTACAGAGGTGATTCTTTTACTTTTTCTTCAATTAAAATTCTTCTTTTAAGAACCTGATCGCTTTTTCCTTGTTCTTAAGATCCATGGGTTTGGGTCTGTGTTCGCCTATGCAAATTCCTGAGGATTTTTTATCAAACCTTCCCCAGGAAAGGGGGTGTAGGGCTTGGTGGGATTTTTTGGGGGGAAGATGTTTCCAAGTGGGCTCTTTCCCTGTTATATTTGTTAGACGCTTGGTGATGGTGTCAGCAATAAAGTCCAGGGACAAAAGGTAAAATAGTTTGTACCTTGGGGAAGTTTTAACCTAAGCTGGTAAAAATAAGCTTAGGGGGTTTTTCATGCAGGTCCCCACATCTGTACCCTAGAGTTCAGAGTGGGGAAGGAACCTTGACAATCGCCTTTTAAGTTTTGTAACTTTTGCAAGCTTTGTAACCTTTTCAGTTACCACTTGTATGAACCTCCAACCTTTGCAATATTCCATCACGCGATCAGAGTGTGTGTGAACAAGGGAGTGAATGTCGGACTGGGCGGAGAGGAACTGCAAGGAGAAAAGAGCCCAGAGGCAGGAGCCAGGTGTGTTTGATGTAATCTGCCCCGAGACGGTTATCACAGAGTGCTGTAAAGAAAAGAAGAACCTGGTATGCATGAAAGAAACAAGGCCTGTGAATGCTTCTCAGTGACGGACACTGAAGGAAAACTCGGTGTATGTGACAGGAGCCGCCCAGTTCCAATAAAAGGAAGCAGGCACACACACAAAAGGCTGCTTCTTCTTGACCTGCTTGCCGGCCTGGATCCTTGACTGCAGGCGGACACACCAGATCTACTATGCTTCAGCTTCCCAGCTTCCTATGCTGTCTCTTGTAACTCTCCACCTGCGAAAGTGTGGGTGCATGAGGGTATGAATGTGTGCGTGCATGAATAAGTGCCAACCTTTTCTGTTTAATCCAATAGTGGCATTTAATAAAACCAATATAAAGTGTAACCCTGGGTTGGTTTCTAGGGAAACTGAGGTAACAAACCAGATTTTTTTTTCCTACTAGACACTGGGTACATTGAGGAACCTTTCACCAGCCTTGGCTTCCCAAATAGTGAACTTTAGTCACCTTTCCAATCTCTTAGACCTTCTAGAAGTGACAGGGGGAAGATTGATTCTTAGCAGAATACTTGCACTTTGATTTAGAATCCATCTTAACCTACTGCTGAAAAGAGGGCTGAACAGTGGGACCCATGGGAAGTACTAGAAGCGGACCACAATATCCTAGTTTCTTACTCTATATACCCTGGTTTCTCTCTTGGTACTTATTCTCTTTGCCTATCTAAACAAGAGGTGGTCTTGAGTGAAAGAACGTGGAAGACGAGCACATTGGCAGTGGAGGATGGGTGTGGACAAAACACCTCAAAACGCTCTGAACTGATGAAGCAGTTGGAGGTCTCCTATTTAGAAGGAATAGCAGAGAAGGTCACTGTACTATTTCCAGCATAATTAAAAAGCTGAAGTTTGATATCACATTTGCAGCTAGAGACTTTATTGGTATTTTTCTGCAAGTGATATTGAAGGGGCTGAAGGAGCAGGGCAGGGGTGTAAGGAGAGTACTTCTCACTCCGTGCACAGCCCATGTAAGGACTTGGGGCACAATTTCACTTTGGAGGACTGCAGGGAGGGACTGTTTGCTCCCTGTGCCTCGGGAGCACATAGTGAGAAGATGGGGCTGTGGCTCTTTGGTCCTATGTACCAGCCAGCCAAGTTGTCTGGCAATGCAGCCCAAAGTAACCTGCCACAGATGGGTGTAGTGGAGGGTGTCAGTCTGTGTGTATTTTGGGAGGCTTTATGCCTCCCACTGCTCTCCTAGGGTGTACATGGTTCATCTCCATACCACCCTATGACTTCATTTAAAAAGAAATGTGAGCAAGATGTCAATTTTAGGCTTATACAAAGATTAAGTTTTGGAGTAGCAGCCGTGTTAGTCTGTATTTGCAAAAAGAAAAGGAGTACTTGTGGCACCTTTGAGACTAACATTTATTTGAGCGTAAGCTTCCGTGAGCTACAGCTTACTTATTTTCCACTGAATGCATCCGATGAAGTGAGTTGTAGCTCACGAAAGCTTCTGCTCAAATAAATTTGTTAGTCTCTAAGGTGCCACAAGTACTCCTTTTCTTTTTGAAGTAAAATAGTTAATTTGCCCCTGCAGGGGGTTCTGAAAAGCCCACGTAACACAAAGCCCACATAACACCAGCCCCAATCTGAGAACCCATCTTCTGTGAAGTTTAAGAAAACAAACTTTAAATGCAGCAAACAAAAGTTCAGGCTTGTAGTCCATGGTTAACATTATTAAAATCCATATTTGATGGGCATCACCATCACAGCCCTCTCTGATCCAGAAATTCATCTACCTTGTCTGATTATGAATACCTCAAATACTTTTCTTCCCTAAAATTACACCTAAAAGTGTTATAATATTAGTAGGGCCCTACCACATTCATGGATGTGAAAAATGTGTCACATACTGTGAAATCTGGTCTTGTGTGTACTTTTACCCTGTACTGTACAGATTTCATGGGGGGAGACCAGCATTTCTCAAACTCTGGGTCCTGACCCAAATGTGGGTCATGAGCGGTTACAAAGTTGTTGTAGAAGGGTCATGGTATTGCTACTCTTACTTTTGTGCTGTCTTCAGAGCTGGGTAGCGAGAGAACGGTGGCTGCTATTGGATGCCCAGCTCTGAAGGCAGTGCCCTGCCAGCAGCAGTGCAGAAGTAAGGGTGGCAATACCATACCATGCCACCCTTACTTCTCCATTGCTGGCAGTAGGGGTACCTTTGGAGCTGGGCTCCCAGCCAGCAGCTGCTCTTTGGCTGCCCAGCTCTGAAGGCAGCACTACTGCCAGCAGCAGCACATACATTTTAAAAAAAAATCTTATGCCTGATACTAACCAAAATGGATTGTGAATTTGGAAAAAAGAAAAGGAGTACTTAGAGACGAACACATTTATTTGAGCATAAGCTTTCATGAGCTACAGCTCACTTAGGCCCTAAACATTAGGATCCAGCAGCACCTTTACAACGTCTTCCAGTAGAAAAGCTAAATTGTCTGTTGATTCAGTGGCACCAATTTCAATTCATTCCTGTTTTCATCAGACTACTAGCTTGCTGGCTACAGCTCAAGTCTCTGAAAAAAGAAATGGCCCACTATAGCTCTACCAGAAGTTTTACCAAATTCACCATAAGATTTAGGAACAAAAAAGTCATTTTGACCACTCGTCTAACAAGGCGGGGGGAGAACAGCCCACAAATAAAACAATGAACAAAGCCTTTTTTCGGTGTGTAAAATATTATGGGTTTCCCGCGAAATTGACTGCCATCAGATCTCAGAGCTTCGATCCCGGCTGTACTGTAGGCATAGCCTAAGACATAGGAGACTTTAACAGCTGGTGGTGTTGCAGGTATGTGTGGTGGGAAGGGTTTGGTGAGTTTTATTTTCCTTAAAGGGAGTCTGAGCTTTCAGAACTTAAATAGTACTTAGGTCAGTGTTTCCATAACATTCTGAGGCAGATTATCAGCTGGTGCAAGTTGTCATAACTCCATTGAAGATAAAGCCCTAGCTCATTAATGTTTGAGAGAAAGGATACTATGTTGAGGGGGTTTAAGAGACACCAAGATAGCTAGAAGTTCTGCTTATAGTTACATGTGTGCAATCCCATTAACTTCAATGCAGTTTCTAGGAACATAAGTGATGGCAGAATTTGTTCCTTGGTGTAGAGCTTAAAATAAATTACTTTAGCACAGATAGTTCCATAAACCAATATAATTAGCTTGTAGCATGTTTTAAAGAGTTTTAGCAATAAAATCAGCTTTCTAATGTCACTAACTTTCTTAGCGTGCAGCATTATAAGGATGCTAAAGACATTCTGTGTTCCTACTCAGTCATTGGTGAGAATCTAATGGGATTGTCTAATAAAGAGAGTTGACATAAAAATAACCTATCTGGGAGCCTAGTTTGTGCTTCACTGAGTTTGTCAATTTCTCAGAAGTGTTGCAAGGACAGACTAAGCAGTGGGAGGGTTAGAATAAATTAAGTAGTGCAAATATGAATTTCTGCATTTTTCAGATTTTATATGAAAGATAACATGCATTGATTTACAAAGTTATTTCCAAAAAGTGATTCAAAGATGTATATGGATGAACTCAGATTCCTGGCATCCTGTTTTACTAAATTTGGAGGTTTTATATTTCCACATAATTTTTATCATGAAATTTCACATTGTTTGCCAGAAGTTAGGAATGGGCAACTGGGGATGGATCACTTGATGAATACCTGTTTTGTTCATTTCTTCTGAAGCACCTGGCATTGGCCACAGTTGGAAGACAAAAAGAAAAGGAGTACTTGTGGCACCTTAGAGACTAACAAATTTATTTGAGCATAAGCTTTCGTGAGCTACAGCTCACTTCATCGGATGCATGCAGTGGAAAATACAGTGGGGAGATTTTATATATACAGAGAACATGAAACAATGGGTGTTATCATACACACTGTAACGAGAGTGATCACTTAAGGTGAGCTATTACCAGCAGGAGAATGGGGGGGGGACCTTTTGTAGTGATAATCAAAGTGGGCCATTTCCAGCAGTTGACAACAGTGGGGGGGGGGTGGAATAAACATGGGGAAATAGGTCACTGAAGCAAATACTCACCAGCAACCACACAACAACACTAACCCAGGAACCTATCCTTGCAACAAAGCCTGTTACCAACTGTGCCCACATATCTATTCACGGGACATCATCATAGGGCCTAATCACATCAGCCACACTATCAGAGGCTCGTTCACCTGCACATGTACCAATGTGATATATGCCATCATGTGCCAGCAATGCCCCTCTGCCATGTTCATTGGCCAAACTGAACAGTCACTACGTAAAAGAATAAATGGACACAAATCAGACGTCAAGAATTATAACATTCAAAAACCAGTTGGAGAACACTTCAATCTCTCTGGTCACTCAATTACAGACCTAAAAGTGGCAATTCTTCAACAAAAAAACTTCAAAGACAGACTCCAATGAGAGACTGCTGAATTGGAATTAATTTGCAAACTGGACACCATTAACTTAGACTTGAATAAAGACTGGGAGCGGATGGGTCATTACACAAAGTAAAACTAGTTCCCCTTGTTTATTCCCTCCAAACCCCACCTTATTGTTCCTCAGATGTTCTTGTAAACTGCTGGAAATGGCCCACCTTGATTATCAATATAAAAGGTTTTTCCTCCTCTCCTGCTGGTAATAGCTCACCTTATCTGATCAATTTCGTTACAGTGTGTATGGCAACACCCATTGTTTCATGTTCTCTGTGTATATAAAATCTCCCCACGGTATTTTCCACTGTATGCATCCGATGAAGTGAGCTGTAGCTTACAAAAGCTTATGCTCAAATAAATTGGTTAGTCTCTAAGGTGCACAAGTACTCCTTTTCTTTTTGCGGATACATACTAACACGGCTGTTACTCTGAAACCTGTTGGAAGACAGTATCTGACTGCCTAGGAAGGAGCGTTGCAGAAAGGGATCTGGGGGTCATAGTGGACCACAAGCTAAATACAAGTCAACAGGGTAGCACTGTTGCAAAATAAGCGAACATCATTATGGGATGTATTAGCAAAAATGTAAGCAAGAAATGAGAAGTAATTCCTCTGCTCTACTTCGCGCTGATAGGGTTGCCAGGTGTCTGGTTTTCGACTGGAATGCCCAGTCAAAAAGTGAGCCTGATGGCTCCAGTCAGCACTGCTTACTAGGCCATTAAAAGTCTGGCTGGTGGCACAGTGGGGCTAAGGCAGGCTTCCTGCCTGCCGTGGCTCTGTGTGGCTCCTGGAAGCAGCAGCATGTTCCCTCTCTGGTTCCTAGGCATAGGGGCAGCCAAGGGGCTCTGTGCACTGACCCTGCCTCAAGTGTCAGCTCTGCAGCTCCCATTGCTGAGAACCAGGGCAAATAGGAGCGGCGCCTGCAGATGGGGCAGTGCGCAGAGATGCCTGGCTGCATCTGGGTGTAGAGCTGGAGTGGGGACATACCTCTGCTTCCGGGAGCTGCCTGAGATAAGCACCACCCAGAGCCTGCATCCTGACCCCCTCCCATGCCCCAACCCCCTGCCCTGATCCCATTCCTACTCTGAATCCCTCAGTATCAGCCCAGAGCATCCTCCTGCACCCCAAACCCTTCACCCCCAGCCCCATGCACCAGCCTGGAGCCCCCTCCCACACCCAGAACCCCTCATTACTGGCCCCACCCCAGAACCCACAACCCCAACCCAGAGCCTGTGCCCCCTCTGACAGCCCAGCACCCCCTCCCATACTCCAAACCCCTCAGCTCCATTCCCCAGACTGGAGCCCCCTTCTGCACCCCAAGCTGCTCATCTTCCTCCACCACCCCAATGCCCTGAGCCAGTCTGCTGAAAATGAATGAGTTAGGGAGGGTGGGGAGAGTGAGCGACAGAGGGAAGGGGATGGAATGAGTGGGGAACTGGGTGTGGCCTTGGAGAAGGGGCAGGGCAAGGGTGTTCAGCTTTGTGAGAGTAGAAAGTTGGCAACCCTATGTGCTGATTAGGCCTCACCTGCAGTATTGTGTCCAGTTGTAGGTGCCACATTTCAGGAAAGATGGGGACAAATTGGAAAAAGTCCAAAGAAGAGCAACAAAAATGAGTAAAGGTCTAGGAAAAAAAAAAAAAGACCTAGGAGGGAAGATGGGGTCGGAGGGAGAAGAAGGGGAGTTGTTTAGTCTGGAAAAGAGAAGAGAGGGGACATAACAGTTTTCAAGTACATAAAATGTTGTTACAAGGAGGAGGATAGAGAAAAATTCCTCTGAGGATTGGAGAAGCAGTAATGGGCTTAACTTGCAGCAAGGGAAGTTTAGGTTGGACATTAGGAAAAACTTCCTAACTGTCAGGGTGGTTAAGCACTGGAATAAATTGCTTAGGGAGATGGTGGTGGAATCTCTATCACTCTATCATTTGCCAAGTATGATTGATTATCCTGTTTAAATGCATGTATCATTTTTGTATTTGAAGTTAAGAATATTCACTTTGTACTGGCATCATACATGTGTTGCATTCCTAGGTAAAACCGACCACGTAATATTTAAATTAAGGCCAGAGAGCTACATATTGATGGCCCATTAAGGACACTTAGGGTATGTCTACACTACGAAATTAGGTCGAATTTATAGAAGTCGTTTTTTTAGAAATCGGTTTTATATATTTGAGTGTGTGTGTCCCCACAGAAAATGCTCTAAGTGCATTAAGTGCATTAACTCGGCGGAGTGCTTCCACAGTATCGAGGCAAGCGTCAACTTCCGGAGTGTTGCACTGTGGGTAGCTATCCCACAGTTCCCGCAGTCTCCGCTGCCCATTGGAATTCTGGGTTGAGATCCCAATGCCTGATGGGGCTAAAACATTGTCGCAGGTGGTTCTGGGGACATATCGTCAGGCCCCCGTTCCCTCCCTCCCTCCGTGAAAGCAGCAGCAGACAATCATTTCACGCCTTTTTTCTTGAGTTACCTGTGCAGCCGCCATACCACGGCAAGCATGGAGCCCGCTCAGGTAACCATCACCGTACGTCTTCTGGGTGCTGGCAGACGTGGTACTGCATTGCTACACAGCAGCATCAACCCATTGTCTTGTGGCAGCAGACGGTACAGTAGGACTGGTAGCCGTCATCGTCACGTCTGAGGTGCTCCTGGCCTTGTCGGCCAGGAGCGCCTGGGCAGACATGGGCGCAGGGACTAAATTTGGAGTGACTTGACCAGGTCATTCTCTTTAGTCCTGCAGTCAGTCCTATTGAACCATCTTATAGTGAGCAGGCAGGCGATACGGATTGCTAGCAGTCCTACTGTACCATCTTCTGCTGAGCAGCCATGAGATGTGAATGGCTTGCAGTCCTTCTGCACCATCTGCTGCCAGCCAAAGATGTAAAAGATAGATGGAGTGTATCAAAACAAGAAATAGACCAGATTTGTTTTGTACTCATTTGCTTCCCCGCCTTCCCCGTCTAGGGGACTCATTCCTCTAGGTCACACTGCAGTCACTCACAGAGAAGGTGCAGCGAGGTAAATCTAGCCATGTATCAATCAGAGGCCAGACCAATCTGCTTGTTCCAATAAGAACAATTACTTAGGTGCACCTTTTCTTATTGGAACCCTCTGTGAAGTCCTGCCTGAAATACTCCTTGATGTAAAGCCACCTCCTTTGTTGATTTTAATTCCCTGTAAGCCAACCCTGTAAACCATGTCGTCAGTCGCCCCTCCCTCTGTCAGAGCAATGGCAGACAATCGTTCCGTGCCTTTTTTCTGTGCGGATGCCATGCCAAGGCAAGCATGGAGGCCGCTCAGCTCACTTTGGCAATTAGGAGCACATTAAACACCACACGCATTATCCAGCAGTATATGCAGCACCAGAACCTGGCAGAGCGATACCGGGCGAGGAGGCGACGTCAGTGCCGTCACGTGAGCGATCAGGACATGGACAGAGATTTCTCTGAAAGTATGGGCCCTGGCAATGCATGAATCATGGTGCTAATGGGGCAGGTTCATGCTGTGGAACGCCAATTCTGGGCTAGGGAAACAAGCACAGACTGCTGGGACTGCATAGTGTTGCGGGTCTGGGACGATTCCCAGTGGCTGTGAAACTTTCGCATGCGTAAGGGCACTTTCATGGAACTTTGTGACTTGCTTTCCCCTGCCCTGAAGCGCATGAATACCAAGATGAGAGCAGCCCTCACAGTTGAGAAGCGAGTGGCAATAGCCCTGTGGAAGCTTGCAACGCCAGACAGCTACCGGTCAGTTGGGAATCAATTTGGAGTGGGCAAATCTACTGTGGGGACTGCTGTGATGCAAGTAGCCCATGCAATCAAAGATCTGCTGATATCAAGGGTAGTGACCCTGGGAAATGTGCAGGTCATAGTGGATGGCTTTGCTGCAATGGGATTCCCTAACTGTGGTGGGGCCACAGACGGAACCCATATCCCTATCTTGGCACCGGAGCACCAAGCTGGCGAGTACATAAACCGCAAGGGGTACTTTTCAATAGTGCTACAAGCTCTGGTGGATCACAAGGGACGTTTCACCAAAATCAACGTGGGATGGCCGGGAAAGGTACATGACGCTCGCATCTTCAGGAACTGTGGTCTGTTTCAAAAGCTGCAGGAAGGGACTTTATTCCCAGACCAGAAAATAACTGTTGGTGATGTTGAAATGCCTATAGTTATCCTTGGGGACCCAGCCTACCCCTTAATGCCGTGGCTCATGAAGCCGTACACAGGCAGCCTGGACAGTAGTCAGGAGCTGTTCAACTACAGGCTGAGCAAGTGCAGAATGGTGGTAGAATGTGCATTTGGACGTTTAAAGGCACGCTGGCGCAGTTTACTGACTCGCTTAGACCTCAGCGAAACCAATATTCCCACTGTTATTACTGCTTGCTGTGCGCTCCACAATATCTGTGAGAGTAAGGGGGAGACGTTTATGGGAGGGTGGGAGGTTGAGGCAAATCGCCTGGCTGCTGGTAATGCGCAGCCAGACACCAGGGCGGTTAGAAGAGCACAGGAGGGCGCGGTATGCATCAGAGAAGCTTTGAAAACCAGTTTCATGACTGGCCAGGCTACGGTGTGAAAGTTCCGTTTGTTTCTCCTTGATGAAACCCCCCGCCCCTTGGTTCACTCTACTTCCCTGTAAGCTAACCACCCTTCCCTCCTCCCTTCGATCACCGCTTGCAGAGGCAATAAAGTCATTGTTGCTTCACATTCATGCATTCTTTATTCATTCATCACACAAATAGGGGGATTACTACCAAGGTAGCCCAGGAGGGATGGTGGAGGAGGGAAGGAAAATGCCACACAACTCTTTAAAAGTTTACAACTTTAAAATTTATTGAATGCCAGCCTTCTGTTTTTTGGGCAATCCTCTGTGGTGGAGTGGCTGGTTGGCCGGAGGCCACCCAACCGCGTTCTTGGGCGTCTGGGTGTGGAGGCTATGGAACTTGGGGAGGAGAGCGGTTGGTTACACAGGGGCTGTAGTGGCAGTCTGTGCTCCAGCTGCCTTTGCTGCAGCTCAACCATACACTGAAGCATACTGGTTTGATCCTCCAGCAGCCTCAGCATTGAATCCTGCCTCCTCTCATCACGCTGCCGCCACATTTGAGCTTCAGCCCTGTCTTCAGCCCTCCACTTACTCTCTTCAGCCCGCCACCTCTCCTCCCGGTCATTTTGTGCTTTCCTGTACTCTGACATTATTTGCCTCCACTCGTTCGTCTGTGCTCTGTCAGTGTGGGAGGACAGCATGAGCTCAGAGAACATTTCATGACGAGTGCATTTTTTTTTCTTTCTAATCTTCACTAGCCTCTGGGAAGGAGAAGATCCTGTGATCATTGAAACACATGCAGCTCATGGAGAAAAAAAAAAAAAGGGACAGCGGTATTTAAAAAGACACATTTTATAAAATAGTGGCTACACTCTTTAAGGGTAAGCCTTGCTCTTAACATTACATACATAGCACATGTGCTTTCTTTACAAGGTCACATTTTGCCTCCCCCCACCGTGTGGCTACCCCCTCAACCCTCCCCACTCCCCGTCGCTAACAGCGGGGAACATTTCTGTTCAGCCACAGGCAAACAGCCCAGCAGGAACGGGCACCTCTGAGTGTCCCCTGAAGAAAAGCACCCTATTTCAACCAGGTGACCATGAATGATATCTCACTCTCCTGAGGATAACACAGAGAGATAAAGAACGGATGTTGTTTGAACGCCAGCAAACATACACTGCAATGCTTTGTTGTACAATGATTCCCGAGTATGTGTTACTGGCCTGGAGTGGTAAAGTGTCCTACCATGGAGGATGCAATAAGGCTGCCCTCCCCAGAAACCTTTTGCAAAGGCTTTGGGAGTACATCCAGGAGAGCCGCGAATGCTAGGGCAAATTAATCCTTTCACATGCTTGCTTTTAAACCATGTATAGTATTTTAAAAGGTACACTCACCAGAGGTCCCTTCTCTGCCTGCGGGGTCCAGGAGAGCAGCCTTGGTTGTGTTCAGGGGGTACTGGCTCCAGGTCCAGGGTGAGAAACAGTTCCTGGCTGTTGGGAAAACCGGTTTCTCCGCTTGCTTGCTGTGAGCTATCTTCTTCGTCCCCAAAACCTGCTTCCGTGTTGCCTTCATCTCCATTGAAGGAGTCAAACAACACGGCTGGGGTAGTGGTGGCTGAACCCCCTAAAATGGCATGCAGCTCATCATAGAAGCGGCATGTTTGGGGCTCTGACCCGGAGCGGCCATTCGCCTCTCTGGTTTTCTGGTAGGCTTGCCCCAGCTCCTTAAGTTTCACGCGGCACTGCTTCGGGTCCCTGTTATGGCCTCTGTCCTTCATGCCCTGGGAGATTTTGACAAAGGTTTTGGCATTTCGAAAACTGGAACAGAGTTCTGATAGCACGGATTCCTCTCCCCATACAGTGATCAGATCCTGTACCTCCCGTTCAGTCCATGCTGGAGCTCTTTTGCGATTCTGGGACTCCATCATGGTCACCTCTGCTGATGAGCTCTGCATGGTGACCTGCAGCTTGCCACGCTGGCCAAACAGGAAATGAGATTCAAAAGTTCGCGGTTCTTTTCTTGTCTACCTGGCCAGTGCATCTGAGTTGAGAGTGCTGTCCAGAGCGGTCACAATGGAGCACTCTGGGATAGCTCCCGGAGGCCAATACCGTCGAATTGTGTCCACAGTACCCCAAATTCGACCCGGCAAGGCCGATTTAAGCACTAATCCACTTGTCAGGGGTGGAGTAAGGAAATCGATTTTAAGAGCCCTTTAAGTCAAAATAAAGGGCTTCATCGTGTGGACAGGTGCAGGTTTACATCGATTTAACGCTGCTAAATTTGACCTAAAGTCCTAGTGTAGACCAGGGCTGAGCTCTCACAATGGGCCATAGGAGAAACTCATTGTACACAGATAGTCTTCCTGCAGATGTCTCAGACTCCAAGGGGCCAATGGCCACCCCAATGGACATGTGATATGCTCATGTGACCCTGGACTCCATCTTAGGCCAGTGACTTTCCACAGAGACAGTAAATTTCCAGGCATATGGCAAAGAATATAAAAAGACCCCTGAGAGATCTCCATTTTGCCTTTTTCCTGACCTGATTCTCTAGATTGTGAATTTACAATTAAAAGGAACATTTTGCCCTATGAACTGAGGATCTTTCAGTCTTTTGGAAGTTACCAGAGAGACCTTACAAGCCAGCAGTCTATTCCACCGCTGCTACAAACCTGATAGAAGGACTTTGCAATTATTTGTATGTATATGAAATATTAACCATTAACTCTTCTTTCCTTTTATTATTAAACCTTTAGTTTTTAGTTACTAAAGGATTGGCAGTAGAGTGATTATTGGGTAAGATCTGAGTTATATATTGACCTGACTCAGTAGCTGATATTTTGGGATTAGAAGGACCCTGTATTTGATTAAATTTGTTTTTAGTAACTAATCGTAGAGTGCAGTGTCTGAGTGATGAGGCAAGGGCTGGAATGCCTAAGAAACCTGCATTTTTAGCTTCTTGTTAACCAGTGTGGTGAGGCAGAAATTTACTTTTGTTATTGGCTCAATATTACCTTATGATAGAATAACCACTAGTTTGGGGTGAGTCTGTTCTATTTCTCAGTCGTGTGTCCTCAATTTAGCACTCAGCTGTGATCCACTGAGGCACAGTAACAAGCATGTGCTTAGTTCTTGTCACCATAGCTACTGAGCATCTCATAATATTAACAACATACTTCTCTTTTTAATTGGGTTTTTATTTATTTAGGCTGACATTTTCAAAGCTGCTTAGAGTATTTGGATAACCGGTTCCCATTAATTTAAATGGGAGTTGGCCAGCCAAACCTCCTAAACAGCTTTAAAACTTTTAGTCCCTTTTATTTTGACTTTTAAGATTTGATTCTCTAAGTATGTGTAAAAATATTGCATAATAATAATTATTTAAAAATATCCTGTACATGATCAGCTGTTCCCAAATCCCACCAAATAACCCACACACTGCTACAGCTGGGGATAGTAGGCCACTTTCACAGACTGCAGTGTGGTTTTATTGGGGATTGGTATTTTGGCTTGTGTACCTGACTGAGAAAATATTCAGAACAGCACTAAACATACACTATTAACAAACCTACAGATGTACATCAGCTATAGTGAGCTGTGTTTTGGTGCTACAACAAAGGTCAAACGCAATGAGGGGAAGTTCAATCTCAAGGACAAGCTCAACACTATGCAAAATGTTATTACCTGATGCCTTAGGAAATTTGAGGCAGTACATTAGTATGGGAAACAAAATGCAAATCTCAAGACAGTGCATCTCGTGACTTTGCAGAGAAAGCACAGCATTACAAGAGTATGCCAAACCAACCAATATACTAAAAGCAAAATAATGAGGTTAGAAACCCAATGTTGAAGATACTGAACAAACGTCAAAGCCCTTTGTCTGGTTATCAATGCTGGAGAAATATGAAAACATGAGAAATCAGAAAAATAAGGACAAAATTCCAAATACATAAAGCTAGGGAAGTTAAGCTTACATCATGCTTAAAAATCCTACAAGACAGAAAGAAGCAGGTACTTAGGAACGCCTTGGGGAAACAAAGTCAAAGGAGAAACTGTGAAGATGAGAAAATATCTCTGTGTAAGCAACTTGGTCTTGACACCAGTTTAGGGGAAGTCATAAGTGTCTCATGCCAGTCATGGGGGGGAGGCATAGCTCAGTGGTTTGAGCATTGGCCTGCTAAACACAGGGTTGTGAGCTCAATCCCTGAGGGGGCCATTTAGGGATTGGGGGCAAAAACTGGGGATTGGTCCTGCTTTGAGCAGGGGGTTGGACTAGATGACCTCCTGAGGTCCCTTCCAACCCTGATATTCTATGATTAATCTGCATAATACAAGGACATCTGTAGGACTGGGAATGGCATTGTCCACAAGGAGGTAAGTGATAGTTATTATATGATCAATATTTCATCAATTTCTTACAGCACAGATTTAGGAAGGACATTCATTACAAAAAGGGCAGAGATAATGACAAGAATTTTAAAAAGTTTCAATTTCAGTAATATAGAGCAGAACTGTATTTTTTCCTAACCTGTTCATCACTCCCTCTACCAAATCAGGCATGCTCTGATAAAATCAAAGGGGAAAAAAAATGACTAGCTTATTTTTGCTAGCATTTTAATAATGAATACAATTCCCAACTTCTAATCAGGTATCAGGCAAGTCATGGTTTTAGATACTGTGGGGATTAATAGTTCAGGGATCTACATTACAACATGATTCCTTTTGATTGCTCTGCAGGCTGTTCTCTCTATCTATACATAAACAAATTACATTTTTATACAAAACCTTTCAACCCCCAAGATCGTAAAGTGCTTCTGAACTATGACACACAAGAGTATCTTCACCTGTCACTAAAGATGGTTCCATACTAATGGTGACTAAATTTGTGTGTGAACAGAAAAAAGTGAATGTTCAAGCCTTAATTTTAAACCCACACAGGTTCTACCACATCCTCCTGCTTGTACTTGATCTCCTTTCCCATCCCATTAACTTTCATTCACGCCAGGGACTCATTTTCCTCCTTCATACCACACATTCATTACCACCTCCTCTCCATTACTCCCTTTCATTTTCCTCTCCCTCCCAATCCTGCTCACCATCGTTATCACTTTCTCATTTCTGCCACTGCATGTGTGAAGAAATAAAGAGGAGAGGTGTGGAGAGGTGAGGGAGAGACAAGGGGAAAGGGAAGTAGAAGTCCTCACTGCTACCTGCTCCCCCACACCACCCCAGATAACAGGCACAGAGATGCAGTTAGACAAGGGGAAGCCATAGAGGACTTCTCCTTGATTTGCAACACAGGAATTAGACTGGAAAAGGGGAGGCCTATGGCTTCTCCACACCACACTGTCTGCTATACCAGGTTTCTGCCAGAAGGGGGTATAATCATGCAACTTAGTGGAAGCTTTCAGAGTAACAGCCATGTTAGTCTGTATTCGCAAAAAGAAAAGGAGTACTTGTGGCACCTTAGAGACTAACCAATTTATTTGAGCATAAGCTTTCGTGAGCTACAGTAGCTCACGAAAGCTTATGCTCAAATAAATTGGTTAGTCTCTAAGGTGCCACAAGTACTCCTTTTCTTTTAGTGGAAGCTGTTTCCCAGCTGAAGGTCCAGATTCAAAACAACTAAGCCACAAAGTTTCAGATCCAGATCTAGAGAAGACCTTTGTGACTCACGCACATCTAGAACAGCTGCCATGTTTCAACCCAGAGTGTGCACTTCAGTAACTGGTCAACAGCACACAGCAGTTTTGGACTGAAGAAGGAATGCATTCCTCATTATTCTCACTGGCCGTAGCTAGGTCAACAATGGATTCTGTAAGGGAAGAACAACCTTAAAAGGAGATAACAAAAATCTTATTTAATGTGTCTTCTCCTAACTCACCCTAACCAGGAGAGATTGATCAGAATATTCCAGTATAAACTCTTTAGGTAAAAAATAATATAAATTGCAGTTCAAGCAGGTTTCCCTCTGCTAAAACATGCTTATATATAGACTCCTCCCACACACACAAAAGTTCAGTCTGTAGGCCAGAGATCAAATTCTGCTTCGAATTACACTGATTTAAATCTCATTAAAATGATTAATTATTCAGATATACACTAATAGAATTGATAGCAAACTCAGGCTCAAACTTTATGCCATGAGAGAAGGCAGCAGGAAGAGAACATGAATTGATGAACTATTTAACATTAATTACACTTGCTACAGTTCAAAATCTGTATATATTTGGGCCAGATCCTCAGCTATTGTACATCTCTATTTCTCCATTAACATTAATGGAACTACACCAATTTACAGCAGGAGTGAAACTGGCACCCATGACTTTATATCTCCCATAAGTTGTGAAGTTTCTTTTAAAATATCCATGAATTTTGTTCTGTAAAGTGCTTCTGCATAGCACATTTGGAAACAGCAAACTTCCTTCCACACCAGCAAGGAGACCCTGCTGCAATGAGTCCCACTGCAACAGAGGGGTTGCCAATGAACTGAAATAAAATCCTCCTTTTAACCATTTGTATTGGATAAGTACTGTAAATGCTTCCATTGGACTACTATGAATATGCTTCAGCTTCATTTGGCTTGCAAAGAACTGCTAAATTGCTACATTACTAATCCAGAGAAATCAATAATACTGTTGTTGCTTACTTAATTCAAAGTAGCAGTGCAAAGGGACCACTCAGACATCTAGTGAAGCGAAACGGCACTGCTCAGACTTAACATTCCACTTAGCAGTAAGTGAGAAGGTACTTATCAAATCAAAGAGACTGGCTGATGGAGTTTTTGGATCTATGGCCCAAAACAATAAATCTGGACCTCTAGGTTATGGCTGTTTGCCACACAGCTGAACGGTCAGCTGAAGCTTTGAGCAGTTACAAAATACAAGGTCAATGGGTACAACACTCAAAAATTGGGGGGACAGGAGGAATGAGCGAGGGAGATGTGCTATATCCACAAACCTTCTACAGTCACAAGACTAAGTATCAGTTCTCTTCCTAGCTCTGCCCTGGACTTGTTTTGACCTTGGCCTAGTCTTTTCCACCTCTATATTCCCGATTAAAAATGGATGTAATTACACATGTGTAAAGGGTGTGGGAGGGGCTATTTTATAGTGCTCACCTCCTACCAGACCAGGTTTTGTTCTTGCTGAGCCAGCTCATTCCCTAGGTAATTCTGTTTGAAGCGCTCTCATATAATCTATGGAAGCAGTTTTCCCAACAGAGTTAGGGTTTGTTGTTGTTTTTCCAAAGCCTTCTTAACAAGACAAATAAAAGCTGACAAAAATTGTTTTGGCAATATTTGGCCTATGCTGGAAAATCTGGCATTAATTCAGGTATCCATTTTGCTCTTCAAAATACATGAAATTTACATATCAAAATTAAAAACAGACTACACAAGCATCTACACTTGCAGCATTAATTAGCATCATTAAGTCAGGAGAGTCTGCAGAGGATTAGGAATGAGGAATTAAAATACCTAAGAAGTAAGTTTTTCATGTATTTCCTTTTGGTGTGAAATAATCTGAAATAGATTAGCATTTGCTTAGCTCAATGTGAGTGAAGAGTGTGGTGCTACCTCTTACACCTCCCAGGAATAATTTCTATGGGAGTTCTAAGTCAATCAAAAGCCTCATCTTGAGAGGTCTATTAACAAGAATTGCCAGTGATCAGCCTCTCTCAGGATTTTGGCCATAAAGGACCAGCTGAAGATTAAGATAATGATCCTATGAAGAGAAATGACAGTTGCTAATTATTGGTGTCCTTTCATCGCCAACCCTACTCTAAATCTAAGGGGAAATAATAAGGGTGCGATGAGGGGTATTCCAGGAAGGAGGCACCTTGACCATCATTGTGATGCCTTGTTTCAAGATTTGAAGTCAGAGTCCACTCAACCTATTTGATGATAATGTCACAAGTAATAAACAGGTTGAGGAAAAACCAAGTGTTCTACCTGGTTGAGAGCTTAAGTTTCTCTAATGCCTCCAGTTGTGGCTGCCAACAATACTAGTGTAAAATCACAAGGTAATAATGATATGGGGGGAACAGGGGGAGGAGAGAGAGAGAGAGAGAATTCTCCTGTCCACTAATAATTTAAACTTGGATCAATCTGTTCTGTCCAGGAGAGGCAGTCTGACAAAATAGACCCCTCATAGCTCTGGCAGGGTTAGCTTGCTTATGAAAGAGCAGAAGTGTGTTAATGTAAGCCATAACGGTTTTTCACACAGCTGAAATAATAACTGGCCTACACAGACTCCAGTGCAGCCGGTCTAAATTATTGCCTCAATAGCAGTAATTATTAAAAGATCAAAATGATTAGATGAGATTTCCCATTGTAAACAAGACAAAAAAAAAAAAAGAGTCCCTGGGATCAAAAGCCTACCCAGTCAAGAGTAGTTATGAAGATGATTACCTGAAACTTCTTTATAAACGAGTCTCCCAACACTGTGACTCCCCTAAGATTCACGCCACACAATAAACCTCAACTGTGCCTTTGAGCTTTTCCCAGGGATTCTGTCCTGTAAGCAAAAAACAAACATCCAGTTCACTTTAGGTCAACTTGAATCCCTGAAGTCCCGTGAGCTGTTCTCTGTATCAACATAAATGTACTAAACATATTTGATGGTTTTAAATAGGGTTTTTTTCTAAACAATTCATATTAACATAGGCTTTCAAATCTGGAATATCTCTTGTTTCTATTCATTTACAAAAAAGGAAATTGCACATGGGAGAAGCAGCAAAATGCATCTCTTAACTTGAGAAAGGTTTTTGATACCTTCTCATGGGCAAACTAGAGAAATATAGCCGAGACAACACACTGTAAGGTGAGGTCACAACCGGTTGGAAAATCATCTTCAGAGATTAGTTGTCAATGGCTCACTGCCAAGGGTATATCGAGTGGGATCCCACAGGGATCTGTTCTGGGTCTGGTTCGTTTCAGTATCTTCACAAATGATTTGGATAATGGCATAGAGAGAGTATAAAGATGGGGGGAAGCTGCAAGAACTTTGGAGGACAGGATTAGCATTCAAAAGGATTTTGACAAACTGGATAAATGGACTGAAATACATAGGATGAAAATCAATAAGGAAAAATGCAAAAAACTACATTCAGGAGGGAATAACCAATTATACAAATACAAAATGGGAAATGACTTCCAGGAAGTAGTATTGAAGAAAAGTATCTGGGAGGACTATAGTCGATCACAAACTAAATATGAGTCAATGTAATACTGTTGCAAAAAAAAAAAAAAAAAAGTGAACATCATTCTGGGATGTATCAGAGGTATTGTAAGCAACACTAGTAATTCCTACAATCTATTCAGCACTGGGTATTGTGTCTAATTCTGAGTACTACACTTGGAAAAAGACGTGTAGAAATTGGACAAAGTCCAGAGGAGAGCAACATATAGTGATTACAGTCTAGAAAACATGACCTAAGAGGAAAGATTGAAAAAGTTGGGTTTATTTAGTCCTCAGAAGACAAGACTCGGGGGGTTGGGGGGAACAAACTTTGAGTATGCAAGAGGTGTTATAAAGAGAAGGGTGATAAATGGTTCTCCTTAACCACTGAAGACAGGACAAGTAGTAACGGGCTTCAACTGCAGCAAGGGAAATTTAGGTTAGCCATTAGGAAATGTTTCTTAACTGTAAGGGTAATTAAGCACTAGAACAAATTATCTAAGGAGGCTGTGCAATCTCTGTCACTAGAGGTTTTTAAGAACAGTTTAGACAACCACCTAGGGATGATCTAGATAATACTTAGCCCTGCATCAGTGCAGGGGACAGGACTAGATGCTCAAATTCCCTAGGTTGGTGTATGTTACATTATCCAACTCTTACTGAAACAATGACCTAGATAACCTATTGAGGTCCCTTCCAGTCCTACATTTCTATGATTCTATCACAAATATAAAGAATTTCAGAAAAAACACATATTTCAGACACATAACGCACTGAATATACCTGTGAGATCAGTTATGTAAAAAAATAAATACAACCAAAATAGCCTTGAGTACTATATTGGGGTATCTCTATAGTCAAATCTTTTGACGTTAGCTATACTCAGTGATAAAAGTTCACCTTCACTCTTTCTTCTCTCATCCACAATTTTACAGTTTCAAGACAGACATCACAATGTACAAATGTTTTGTTTAAATTTGATCCTGTGCTCCCTTTGAACACTCATACTAGTCACAGGTACGTGAAAAGTAAAAATCTGTACACAGAAGCATTAAGTGTTCTTGTGGAACCTAGTACAGTATGTAATGACCCCTTCCTGAACATTCTTACATAAACTAAGCAATTCAATTACCCTTTCTGGAGCATTTGGGATTTTCTTTGTAGTGGCTCAGATGGGCGATTTCAAGATCGTTCTTCACAGTACTAATGGAGAATATCAGGCTCTTACTACAAAGAGAACCTAAGGGATGAATGGCAACAAACACAAAGGCTGGACTTGCTCAGCAGAATTTGAAACCCTGTCACATACAGTGGGTTGCTTTAACTGAGCCTGAAGTGTGAGTTCTGAAAACATTTAATCTAGGGATGCACAACTACTCCTAGAAATAACTATCAGTATGGCAAGGACTAGAGTCTCCTTTATGAGAAGAGGGACAGAAGGAAGTTTGAAGCCATCCATCTTACAATAAATATGTGCTCATCCCCTACAAAGCGGTCTTGGCAGTTAAAATAATGCACAGCCAGTTGTACAGTGCACAACCGTGAAAACAATAGAAAAAAGTTACAATAAATCATCACATAAAAAACAACTGCTCTTCCATGTCTTTCAGCAGTCTGTCCTCAATATCGATGATTTCTTTTTCCCTGCTTGAAGCAGCAGTCTCCCCTTTCCCTTGACCATCACTACACATTTGTATCACAGCATGTTCCTAGAGACATAAAATTCTACCTCTCCTGTAAAGCACTTCTAGCTTTGCAAGATACATTCCATTGAACAACTCTGAGTTTCTCCTCAAGAAAGGAAAACAAAGACAACAAAAAGGTCCTCCAGACTTGAGTCTGGTCTCACAGAAGATAGTTTAATTCCACTGATAGCCTTAGGAATAACTAAGATGAGAATGAGGTTTTCCCTTTCTAGGAGAAGGGGGATTTTGAGGCTCTCAAACTGTATTCGGACTGATTTCATACCACCCTATAATGCAGTCATGCTGTTTGCGTGCCATACCTTATATAACTGAGGTTATTAGAAGCATATGAGAGTACTCTGTCACAGGGTTCACTCACCAATAGAGCACCTTCTCCAAGCTCCTCAGGAATTAGCTCCTGCCAACTCCAATGCCCCCTTCTGTCACTTGTTCACATACCCTGCCACTTCTTTCTCTGCAACTCAGGGGGCTGGCTCATCACGGCTTGCACTCTGGCCAGGTCAAAATGGGTTTTCCCTTTCCAGGGGGTTATCAATGTGTCTTCATTTAAAATAGATTCTCTCTCACTGCCCAGACTGTGCTACTTCTCCAATGGTTGGTAGGGGAACCCAGATCCACTTTCTACTCCGAGTTCCAACTCAGGGACTCTCTACTCAGCAGGCAACGTCTGCAGTTTCCCTGAGCTGTTTCCTACTCTGCCTCTCTCAGGCTTTGGCTCCATCCCCCTTTAAATAAACCCTTCCTTCAGGGCCTAGATCCCCTGGGGTTTCTAATCTCTTCCTACTTGATTGGTTTCCTTTCCTCCTTCTCTAACATCCAAAAAATAGCTGTAGGTTTCTTCCTGCTTCCAACTTCCTATCTTTATTTTAGCCCAGCCTGTTCCTTTTCAGATGGACTCCATCATCAATCCATCTTTCAATCCCTGGCTCTCCCCCCAGGTGCAGCCTATCAGATTAATTAACCTAATTTTAAAAAAAGTGTTTCCAATGCTACTCAAATTTGAAATACTTTAGTTTAGTTTGAAAGAGCACTATCTTCAGGTGAGATTTGAAGTTGGCCATAAGGTCTTCCTTCTAATCCCAGCCCAGAAAAGTATTTCTGGAAAAGTTCATAACAGTATTGAAGCAGGATGCAGTTTATGTAATCTTTGAGATTGGTAGACTGTCACAAGGTACAATCGTAGGTACAAGTTCTTTAGCAAAGCAGCCACACCTGTTTATTGCTGGAAGAGGGTCCACAGACTGCTCATCTCCTGGTGTTGCTATTGCTAATACTAATTGCTAATATTCCCCTCTCTAGGGGAATCCTCTCCTCCTTCCCCAATGTCTTCTCAAAATACTTGACTTGTTGAACTATGGTAAGCTCCCTCCCTTATAATAGGAGGACCCCCCGCCCCGAGGATGTCTGGGTGCGTGATCAAAAAAAACCCAGCCATTTCGGCCTTTGCTTGGGAAAGAACAGGATTAATTTTAAACATGTGCTCAAGTCCCAGAGGAACTTAAATAAAGAGTTTCAGTGCTTTGCTGCACAGGTATGTGTTCCTAGATGGGGGTCCTTTCCCTCACAATAACTTTTTATTAATACACAACCTAAATACAGGCTGTTTGGAATATTCCAACTGGAGAAAAATATGATAAAAAGGTAGAGACAGAAAAGTTCAAGAGAGACCAAAGCCTTATTTTAAATACTACAAGGCAGGGAAAAAAGTCTGACTGGATGGTCAGATTATTAAAAAAAAGAAAAAGTACAGTAGAGAAAAAAGTGTGCTGTATAGTATCCCAATAACTGAGCTTCCAATGATCAGATAGACATCCCTGTTTTCAAATTTTGGCCCAGATCTGTGCAACTGGTAGCCAGTTGGTTGAGATCAATGGGGCTCTGCATGTTCGCAACAGCCTGGTCACAAGCTATCAGTTGCAGGAATGGGGCCTTTACTAGTATAGTATGAGTATATTGCCATACTCTCTAGCAAACAAAATACATGGGGAGGAAAAAACGGAAGCCAGTTCTCAAACAAAATGTATCCAAATACTTAAACGCTACATGTATATTTTAAGAATCTCTTTAATTGGACAGATTTATTTATTAAAGTATCTGCAGAAAGCTCTTGGGAAATCAAGTTCTAATCTGCAATATATATCTTCCCCAAAAGCTTACTAACATTTCTCCCCCTTCTAACTGGAATTTGCATTTTAGCTGTGGGTAAGCATTTCCACATGTTGTTGTTTTTTTTCAATTACAATGTTCCCTCCCTCTTTCCAACTTGCCTCAGTGATCTCACACATACCCATCCATCCAGGGTGCGTACAAAGAACACTCCTGTGTCCATTCTTCACAGAAACCTCAAGAACAATTTTGAGAAGATAACAGCTTGTTCTTTATTAACTTGAGGTAGTGTTTATTGTATCCACCATTGTTTCAATGTACTATAGCTATTGAGAAATGCACATTAGGATTTGACCTTATTATTGTGGATATTCTTTATTCAACTGAATAGCAGGGTACCAAAGCACAACTCAAGGGATGCAAATCCCAGCAAAGTCAAAACAGAAATGAGGCTCACAGGACTGTTGCAAACTAGGTTTCAGACATCTCTGAGAAGTCCAGTTGCACTGGTGACACATGTAAAATGACTGCCCTGAAGTACAAATTCCATTAGCTGTGCCCACATAGAGCAAAGCACTTTAGCATGTGCTTACATGTAAGTGCTCTGCTGAATTGTGATACACTTAAGTATGTGTTCAAAGCTGGGATTTTCAAAGGTACCTACGGGAGCTAGATACTCAATTCCCATTGAAAGTCAATGGGAGTCAAGTGCCTAATTCCCGTAGGCCCCTTTGAAAAATCTCACATCAAGTACTTTGCTGAACTAGGGCCTTAATGTCTTATCAGCCACAAGGATATGCCCATATACATTTATGAGCAAAAACCAAACGAAACCAAAAAACTCATTTTAAAGAGACACACTGGATCCATGACTATTTGCTTTAAAAATGCTAAATGAACCACACCTTTTTCCACTTGTGACTATGCCTTATTCTGCCTGCATGGCATAGGTACCCCAAATTTCTTCCAAATATCACATCTCTTGTTTAAATGTGTAATATATGTTACTTATTTCCTTGTCATTCACCTACACGTTTGCAGCAGCCTCTTAAATTATACAGGAAGAGAAACTTGAACCATGATATCAACCACATTTTATTTTATATTTGGGGAAGTGACTAAAGCCATGGAAAATGATTGTGTGCACTGAGATTAATTTAATATAAATAAAACAGCATGCAAGATGCAATTCCGTAACATCTAGATTAATACAGTATGATGCACGGCACACTTCAAAAGCACAGATGCTAATATAATATCAAATCTATTATATTTCCTTTTTTAAAAAGTCTCATATGGTTATACAGTAATCTAGCACATAGATATATAATGTATATATCATTGAAATGTGCACTGCAGCACTCATCTCTCATTTGAGAGCCAACAAAAGAATAACCCTCTCCAGCTATCTTTCTCTCTGGGTTTTAATAACAGTGCCTATTATCATAATATGAGAGCTTTTGTTACAAACCTTCCAAACCGGACAGCTGAGACCATGAATCAGCAAGGCACTCAAACATGTGATTAAAGTTAAGCAAGTGCTCTGTGCTTTGCTGAATCAGTACCTGGAAGCTGAGGAAGAAACTGGTGGCAGCAGCCCCTCATCTAGAGCCATAGCCTTAACTTCTTATCCTTTCCCCCCTCAGTCTCCATGAAGAACACAGTTTAGGAACAAGCAATAGAATTAGCCAGAAAGTGTCCTACTTCTTTCTAACATAGTTCTTTATAAGTCCTGTTTAGAGCTCTATGAAATATTCATAACGAAACTTGGCATGAACGTTGTCTGGATACATACATGAACATTGTCTGGATTTCAGTTTTTGTTAATACTATAACATCAGGTCGCATCCCACCGATGGTTACCATTCAAGTGAACGTGGGGCCATGGGTAAATGAATATTAGCTTTATTATGATCTAACTGGACCCAATTTTTAATAAACCTGGGCAAAGTTTATATTCTGCTTAGAAAAATACAGAATCTACAGTTTCCTATGGTTTAATGTTCAACATGAAATCAGGTGAAACCCTGCCAGTTTATCCCCACTTTGCAGTTTCCATAACAAGCTCTCATGACTGATTTTGCAGTATGCAGATGCAGAACTTTACACAACTTTATTCTGCAAACACATTTTACCCAGTTGCAATTGGCAAAGGTCCACATGGATCTTATTTCACTTTTGACTTCGCCTAGATTTGCACCCTTTGATCGTTGTTTTTAAAGATGATTTAAAATAGAGTCAGAGCCTGTCTATACTGGAAATATTGCTGTATCAAGAGTCACACTTAAGGGCTTCAGTAGTAGCATTGACAGGCTCTGATAAATGGAGGAATTCTATTTATTGAGAAAAGTGCCCTTAAAGATAATTTAAGTAGTGTTTCACATTTATTTTGAAGAAGAATCATAGATAGCCAAAGGATGAATACCAATCAGTTGTTCACAAAGAGCCTGATCCTACAAGAAGCTGTGTGCAGAACTGCACAGAATTCCTTGCAGGATTGTGAACAAAGGCAGATCATTATTAATGATCTGGATGATGGGATGAATTGCACCTCAGTAAGTTTGCAGATGACACTCAGCTTGGGGGAGAGGTAAATACGCTGGAGGGTAGGGATAGGGTCCAGAGTGACCAAGACAAATCAGAGGATTGGGCCAAAAGAAATCTGATGAGGTTCAACAAGGACAAGTGCAGAGTCCTGCACTTAGGAAGGAAGAATCCCATGTACCGCTACAGGCTGAGGACTGACTGGCTAAGCAGCAGTTCTTCAGAAAAAGAACCTGGGGATTACAGTGGACAAGAATCTGGATATGAGTCGGCAGTGTGCCCTTGTTGCCAAGAAGGCCAATGGCATATTGGGCTGTATTAGTAGGAGCATTGCCAGCAGATCAAGGGAAGTGATTATTCCCCTCTATTTGGTTCTGGTGAGGCGACACCTGGAGTACTGTGTCCAGGTTTGGTCCTTCCACTACAGAAAGGATGTGGAGAAATTGGAGAGAGTCCGGCAGCAGGCAACAAAAATGATTAGGGGGGCAGGGCACATGATTAACGAGGAGAAGCTGAGGGAACTGGGGTTATTTAGTCCGCAGAAGAGAAGAATGAGGAGGGATTTGATAGCAGCCTTCAAAATACCTGAAGCGGGGTTCCAAAGAGGATGGAGCTCAGCTGTTCTCAATGGTGACAGATGACAGAACAAGAAGTAGTGGTCTCAAGTTGTAGTTGGGGAGGTCTAGGTTGGATATTAGGAAACAATATTTCACTAGGAGGGTGGTGAAGCACTGGAATGGGTTACCTAGGGAGCTGGTGGAATCTCCATCCTTAGGGGTTTTTAACGCCTGGCTTGACAAAGCCCTGGTTGGGATGATTTAGTTGGTGTTGGTTCCGCTTTGAGCAGGGGGTTGGACTAGATGGCCCCCGAGGTCTCTTCCAACCCTAATATTCTATGAGTTTGATTGGAATTCTCCATCTCCAGAAATGTATCGTCTGAATATTTCCAAATTGTTAATATACAGACTGAGATGGTCTTATTTAGAATGTAAACTTTTCAGAGCAGAGAGTATTTATTCTGGGTATATCTACAATGCCTAACACAAAGGGACTCTTATCTTGGCTGAGGCCTCTAGCTGATACTGCAATACAAATAAATAATAACAATCATCCTTATATATAACATTTAGAGATTGAAACTGGTTTCTCTCCCCCCACACCCCAGAGCATTCAATTTCTTTAAATTTACAGCCTAAATTACCATCTCTCACTGGTGTTGAGTCTTAGAAGTTGTTCCCTGGGTTTAAATTGGCTAATTACAAATCACATTAAAAGTTGTACACGTGGAGAAATATTAACATTAATATTTATTAATGAAGCACATAAAAGTCAATACAAAGGTGATTTATTCTTGGAAGCTTCAAGAGATATATAGATAAATGGACATGTATATTGAAACATTTATGCTTCCTTAAAATCTTTTTGTTGATCCTTTATTAGAAAGAGAGAGTGCCTCACCAGAATCCCTTTTCTGTTTAATCCTCTGTAGAGCTTGCACAGTCTTCCACTAATAATTCTGGATGTATATCATTGTGACAAGTAAGATGAATTATATTCAGTAGCATACCTCTGACTTAATAAATCTTGCAAATAGTTGTGAACAGCCTTAAGAAGTATTTTGTACCAGTTTATGTGGCTGCAGTTTGATGTTCACTTTCAGTCTAAGATTTTTTTAAAACACATTTCTTCTCCATGCATTCATATTTATATGAAAAAAAGCTAAGTGCAAAGCGATAGGATTTCGTCCAGAGGTTTCATCTCTGGGGCTTGAGTTTCACTCTGCCCTTCACAGAGAATAAAAGTGTGCGTACATGTGTAAGAAATGAGAAATCAAAACTCCAGGATTCTATTTGGATTCTGATTCTTACTGTGTGACTATGTATATTGGCATGTACATAGTGACCATGTACATTGGCCAAACTGAACAATCTCTACGCAAAAGAATAAATGGACACAAATCAGACATCAAGAATTGTAACATTCAAAAATCAGTAGGAGAGCACTTCAGTCTCCCTGGACACTCAATAACAAACTTAAGTCACTATTGTTCAATAAAAAAAACCTTCAAAAAAGTCTTCAAAGAGAAACTGCAGAACTGGAATTAATTTGCAAACTTGACACCATCAAATTAGGCCTGAATAAAGACACTGAGTTGCTGGGTAACTACAAAAAATAATTTTCCCTCTGTTGATACTCAGACCTTCTTGTCAGCTGCTGGGAATGGACCACATCCACCTTGATTGAATTAGCCTTGTTAGCACTACAAAAAGTAATTTTTCCTCTGTTGATATTCACTCCTTCTTGTCAACTGTTGGGAATGGGCCACATTCACCCTAATTGAATTGACCTTGTTAGCACTGACCCCCCCCACATTGGTAAGGCAACTCCCATCTTTACATGTGCTGTATATTTATAACTGCCTACTGTATTTTCCACTCTATGTATCTGATGAAGTGGGTTATAGTCCACGAAAGCTTATGCCCAAATAAATGTGTTCGTCTCTAAGGTGCCACAAGGACTTCTCAGTTTTTTTGTGTGACTACGGGCAAGCCTCTAAGTCTAATTTATAAAATGAGCACACAAGATACTTACCTGCGACGGTGCTGTGAAGTTTAATTAACTAATGCTCATAAAGTGTTAGGAATCTTCAATGGGAAGGTGGGAATTAAGTTCAAAATATTATTTTTATAAATGCTATTTATCAGGTGATTTCACCTAAGCCCCAATGAAAAATTGTCATCCGCAAAACAAAACAATTTTATAATCTGCAAAATATGGATAGTCAGAGTGCTGAAATAGCAGGGATTTTATAGATCAGAAGTAAGGTGGATTGGCAGAGATATATGAAAAAAGATTGGACAGATTATATACTGCCTAGCCTCCAGCCAAAGTTATCAGCTTCCATTCTCATAAACACTATAATTCATTCACACACACAATCCACACAATTGAAAGAAAGAAAGAAAGAAAGAAAGAAAGAAAGAAAGAAAGAAAGAAAGAAAGAAAGAAAGAAAGAAAGAAAGAAAGAAAGAAAGAAAGAAAGAAAGAAAGAAAGAAAGAAAGAAAGAAAGAAAGAAAGAAAGAAAGAAAGAAAGAAAGAAAGACTTAGGATAATCCACCTGGAGAAGAATATCATAAAAGGATGCCAAGCCTTTAAGTTCGGGGAAAGATTAATAATGGAAATATGTCAGCAGAGCAACTTACCACTGAAAGGAAGGGAGGAAAAGGGAAAAATGAAGAGAACAGTGAGACATTTTCTCTTGCCTGTAAGTATGTTGTTGTGTTGAGGCATCTCCCTGTAATTGGCAATTCCCTACCATGCTCAATCAGTATGAATATTTGGGATACAGAGTGAAACCTGTGCACTGAAAACTAGGCTTTTAAAATCTGATTGTTTTTTTTCCGGGGGGAGGGAGAGGAGCGGGGTTGTCTCATTTTAAAAAAATTATTTTAGTGCTCATGAAAGGTTTTAACAGGTCTGGAGAATGAAATCCTCCCTTTATCCACTAAATGGGTAAAGCACAGACAAGAGCAATATACGCTTTCTCATGCTGCCCTAACAAATGTGCTTCAAAGCTGACCAGGAGGAATTAACCTGTAGGGACCAGGGGGCAATTCACTCTCCATGTCTGTTCTGTTTCTAGCCTCCCTGCTGAGACGGCCATCAAGGACAACAGTTAGTGCAAAATGTGTGGGCAGCTCTCCACTACTAGGAACTGGATGAAGACCAACAACTCATTTGATCTAGACCACCCTACAGCCATTCCCATATAGGAGCAAATCCTGGGGGTCTTAATTCAGGGCAAAACTCCCATTGGTCCAGATCCCCGCTGACTTCAATGAATTTCCACAGAGCCATGTTTATTTACACCAGCTGAACTGTCCCATTCATTAAACGAGTTCAGCCTCAAAAAGCACTAAAATGCCCTCCAGATACGACTGCTGTGAATTGACTCACGCTCAGTTTAAATAAGTGAGCCACTCTCCCTAACTCTGGCAATAACCCAAACAATTCTGTCTTCTACATTTTCATCTTTTTAATAGTTAAGCTTTGGTTGGCAAAATAACTAGAAATTTCAATGTAAGGGGAAAGGAGCTTTTAAAATTGAAACTATAATTCCTCTCTCTAAATATTCTTTCCCTACCTTTTCGAACAATTAGGTAAGGTTTTGTAAGCTTGTATACTTTGAGGGGTGAAATGGCTCTAGAATCATTGTATCATTTCCTTTGGCTCCATTTCCTTTTCCCGTTTAAGTTAACACAAAATTCCTCTTGACTTCAGTGAAAGCAGGCTTATGTACAATATCAACAGATGGAGAGAACAACTACATGGTAGGATAGAAAGGAAGAAGTCCATCCCTCACACATACTGGGGGAGGCCTAGAAGGCCCTGATATCAAGCAATTTTTTTCTTCCAGTTGGGCAGAATGTTATGCAAAGTTCCCTCCAAAAATATTTGGCTAAATCTTGGAGCTCTGCTTGCTACTTCCCAGCATTTACCTACTGCATTGTTGCAAAGTATCAGCAAGCAAAAATATAATTTCTGCAACTCACAATGCAGTAGATAAAGGAAATAGCTCACACTGCAGCCTGTATCTAGACCAGAAATGGCATGCAGACAGCTGTGAATATCTAGTACAGGATTTTTATCTTTTGCAGTTTTGATAGTATCAAATGTCAAAAATGTTTTTGACCATTTATTTATCTATTTATTTGCACAACAGAACCTCAGCTGTTGTAGATCAGCACAGCCCCACTGAAGTCAATAGAGCTATACTGATCAACACTATCTAAAGATCTGGTAGAAAATCTCAATTCTTCAGCGTAAATTATTTCCCTTAATCCCCTCCCCAACTTGATATCAATATGAATACCATGAGACATTCTCTATTACACAGGTAAATACCTGAGGGATTGTTTTACCTGGGACCAAACTGACCTAGATGTTAACATGTCATTCAGTAGCTCCACACTAACATCTTCTGTACACTTTAGTTCTGGAATACAAAGAATGAATGCAACTTAGAAATATATGTGTGTGACCAAGGAGACACTTCATTAAAATCAATGGACTCACACCAGTGTAAAACCAGAATCTAGTTCGATATTTTTAGCATGAGATTCTGTCCCTCCATAGGTATTATTTTAAGGAACAAGTAAGAGAGAATCCTCCAGAAAGGCCATTTTACCTATTGTTGGTATTTGTGAAGTACCTATCACCTTGGCATCCTGGATTTAATCTCTTGGTTTTCCTGAAGTTTAAGCTTTACCTTGAAACTACTGTTATGCCACCAACTCCACCCTCATACTCACAAACAAGTGAGCAAGCATTAGTTTATTCACTTTCCTAAAGATTTGTTCCCAAGTATTTGAACCTTAAACAGAGGCTAAATCTTGTTGCTAATATATGGCGGATGAGCCCAATCCTACGTTGATTTGTGTGGGAGGACTGACACTACCATCTTCTTTTCATAGAAACAGTTTTATACTTGAAATTAAATACCCAGCATAGTCAAAATTAGAATCATGGTTCTATTGCTATGATCGTCAATGTGTGCCTAACTTCCTGTGAAGTTCTCCTACAGAAAGTTAATGATATAGCTGTTATGAGGCCCAGAAGTAATTTTTTTTAAAAATATTGATAGTGTCACTGAAGTTATCCTCTCAATATATGAAAATATTGCTGATTCACAGGTTGGTTTTCATCCATTAAGACAGAGCCTATAAAAGTCACTGTCTTGACTAGTGTCCTGTTCATTACTGCTGATATTGACATGACTCAGCCTTAACATTGATGAAGATGGAGTTCCTTCTTTTTTCTTATCCAGCAGTGCTAAAGGTACACTTATTTGTAATTTTTCTGGCACCATTTAAATGTTTGAGAAAATATGTTTTATAGGCTCAGTGACAAGAATATAACATCAAGACTTCTTGGGCTCATTAAGGCTTCTCATTTTCACATTTGCAATTAATCAGCAACATCTGTCCAAATACGGCCATGAAACATTCCATATAAAGTCCATTGTGGACTCCTCATTTTAAAATAGCCACTTTCCCTCCTGTGATAATCCCTTTTAAATTTTCTTCTTACATACTTAAACCACACAGGCTTTGTTAGCTTTCCAGGCATGCTGCAAGGCCCATCTTTTCTGGCAAGCATTTAGGGCTGGATTCCGCATGATTGAAGGTTCCCCTTTGATTTTCATGGTAGAGAGTCATGCCCTTAGGAAGAATGGAGGCTTACAGTTGAGTGTGAGGGGCTAGCTATTCTTGACACAGCTCCATGTAATCAGACCCCGTTGAAGACCCACATCAGTTTCATTAGGACACTGTACACATACAGCCCACACACAGCTGCTTGTGGAATCGGGGCTTAACAGATGATTTAGGTTGGGGTCTCTTATATTATGGTAGAGGAATGTTTTGGTTTTGGCTAGAGGGTCCTTTAGTTGGAAACCTGATTAATTAAAATGATTATATTGATACATTTAGATCTTCCAGGGGATTCTTTTTTAAAATTTACAAGGTGTCCATTAGGGCTCTGGATAGATGTCAGATATCAAAACAATAAAAAAATAATTTCATTAAAAAATATACTGGGCCAGATCCTGCCAAGTCAAAACATGCCTGTGATTTTATATAACTGCAGAAGATATATTTTAGAGCCAGACTTGGCCATTATTTTGAGTTTTCACCTAATACTTTTCCATGAATAATGAAAGGGCAATTTTCAAAGAGAAGCAGAGAGAACAAAATTAATTTTCCACAAAATAGTCTACAGTTTGTTGTAAAAAGGATATAATTTTTGTCCAGGATCAAATTAAAGAAGAAAGTATCCACATAAAAAATCAGTTCAAACATGTTAGTTCCAAGCTAATGAATGTTGATTCCCCATAGCTCTGATTCATAGGAACAGCACCAGAGCAGCAATATTGCAAGCAAATACAATCAAATAAGGAGATGCATTCACCCTGTCAAGGTTCCTCCCCCACTCTGAACTCTAGGGTACAGATGTGGGGACCTGCATGAAAACCTCCTAAGCTTACTTTCACCAGCTTAGGTTAAAACTTCCCCAAGGTACAAATTAATTTTACCCTTTGTCCCTGGATCTCCACTGCCACCACCAAACTCTAACTGGGTTTACTGAAAAACATAGTTTGGACACGTCTTTCCCCCCCAAAATCCTCCCAACCCTTGCACCCCACTTCCTGGGGAAGGTTTTGTAAAAATCCTCACCCAATTTGCATAGGTGACCACAGACCCAAACCCTTGGATCTGAGAACAATGAAAAAGCATTCAGTTTTCTTACAAGAAGACTTTTAATAGAAGTAAAGAAATCACCTCTGTAAAATCAGGATGGTAGATACCTTACAGGGTAATTAGATTCAAAACATAGAGAATCCCTCTAGGCAAAACCTTAAGTTACAAAAAAGACACACAGACAGGAATAGTCATTCTATTCAGCACAGTTCTTTTCTCAGCCATTTAAAGAAATCATAATCTAACACATACCTAGCTAGATTACTTACTAAAGTTCTAAGACTCCACTCCTGGTCTATCCCCAGCAAAAGCAGCATACAGACAGACACAGATCCCTTGTTTCTCTCCCTCCTCCCAGCTTTTGAAAGTATCTTGTCTCCTCATTGGTCATTTTGGTCAGGTGCCAGCGAGGTTACCTTTAGCTTCTTAACCCTTTACAGGTGAGAGGATTTTTCCTCTGGCCAGGAGGGATTTTAAAGGGGTTTACCCTTCCCTTTATATTTATGACACACCCCATTTTCATTTTTTGTTCGCTGGATTTTGGTTGAGGGGAGAGGGATGGGTACAGCTCACACCGGCTGTACTTTCTATTGAACAAACAAGCAGGATGAGGACTTTGTTGCTACATGTTTCAAACATTTCAAGTGTTTCAAACAAGGGTAATTGTTTAATGTTTGGGTTTCATACACACAGTTCTTCCATTTACCTTTTCCCTTCATCATTTCAGTCTCACTTCCCTTCTGAAGAAGTGGCTATCCATTTTCTGGCTCACCCTCTCAACATAGCTGTTCATTTGTATTTAGCTTGATTGACTTTACATGCATTCCAGATGCCACTTTCTGTTGTTTCTCTGCCTCACTGCTTGCAGATGAGACATTGCTTAACCAGTGTTTAATTTTTCCAGCAGGCTCTCATCTGTGACTTGCATATCTTTTAACAAAAGGTTGCATTACAACACTCATTCCACAGTCCAATGATAAATGGAAGCAAAGCAAATAGAGCATTTTCACCTGATACTTAAATGAATCACCCCTTCGTGTTAAGGCACCATAGGAAAACTGCATAGCCTTTTCATTGGGTACATCATTTCTTCTCGATGTTCACATAAATCTTACTTCTGATCCCACTGAAATCAATGGCAAGCTCCAACTGATTTTAAAGAGAGCAGACCTATTTTTACTGTTGCACAAGCTGGTGTAAAACACCCATATGCTGAAACAAATAGGATAGAATCCTTCATAATTGCACCCTTTTATCCAAAAATTCCCATGGACTGAATTTAGTTTAAATCTTCTGAGTTCAAACTATTTGAAAAAAATCCTCCTTTATCTAAAAGTACCTTGTATCATTAAAAATTCCAGGTACTCTATTTCATTCAGTAAACAAGATTCTACTGGACTAGAGACCCTGAAGTTCACATTATTGTGTGTAGGGGGTGGTATTTCAGGACAGGTTGACATCCTGTAAATTTGTAGTTACTGTTTTTCTTTACATGAATTGAATCACATTTATTTTTAGTAGGTATCAGTACACACGTTTACTTTTGGGGCTAAGTTGCTGATCTTCATAAAAAATGCAAATGTAAATACTGAATGTGACAGGCATTTTGCACACTACTTACACTTCTACTTGCCCAGAAATTATATATTTTAGGTAAGCACTGTATAAAGTAAATGCTGTAAATGGATCTGCATTTCAGCTCCACTGAACTCAAAGGAGGCATTCTAGTAACTCCTGGCTTTCCTGTTGTGCTATGGGATCTCTCTTTTGCTGGGTTGTCCTCAATTACCATCCCCTTGCATTGGGGTGGAAAACCCTACTTCATATTTTTGGGAGGCAGGAATTTACCTCAGAATAACTACAACACAGCTATATATCCCAAATCTTCATCAACCATTGGACAGAACAATAGGGTCATTAAAAGGCATAATTAAGGAGAGTTATACATATGATTAATAAATCAGAAAAGTTATACTGTGAGAATACAATGCAGGAAATCCTAGATGCTTAACAAATATATCCTAACTCAACTGATGAAACAAACATGCCTGAAAAATTGTAATGTTTCATTGTGATAGTGTCAAAATGAAACAAGTTGTCTGAAATATTTTCTCTTTTTCATTTCATCTGAATCTATTCACTGCGATTGACACAAATTCACAAAATGTTTCTGTCAACGTGACTCTCCATTTTCAGCAAAAAATGTTTCACCTGGCTCTATTTAAAATGTATTTTTTAAAAACAGAAAGCTGCATTTCTCATGCAATCTCTTGACCCAGCAGCTGGGGATTTAAGAAAATCACCAAAGATCATGAGTCATGATTAAAATCACAACAGTTGGCAACATGACACTCTGCCTGGCTGCTGAACATCACAGCCAAGGGCTTTAGGTGGCTTACTTTACAGTAAAGCTGGAGCTCTAAGTTATGCCAGGGGTATTTTGTTTTTCTTATTAAGACATGGGGAGCTTATATTTAGCACTTACATGATTTTTATTTAAACATTCTATACCTAACAACAATCTGAGCCTGGTGTTGCCTCCAATTCCCTCCAGTCCAGAGCTCTACCTTCCAAAATAGAGGAAGATCTTTGGCTTCTGCAGCCTCATGCACATCCTTTGTCATTCCCTAAAGCGGCCATTATTTTGATTAATGGTTTGGTTGTTGTTAGTTATTCATATTATGGTTGTTTATATGAACATCTAAATGGTAATTGTTTAACTAAATCATTAGAGCTCAAGTGACAGAACATGTTTGCATAGCAACATGTTAATAGTTTGAAAATCTTAGCACTGTTACTACATAAAGTGTAGTTTTCAAAGTGGGAGATCTCAATTTGCTGAATTTCAAACCTACTCTGACAACGTGGGTGTGATAATCAGTACTTTAATTAAAGCTTTGGAGGTCTGAGCTTTGCTTAGGCAGCCAAAACTTATATACCTATTTAGCATCTGTGTTCCACTCACTGTGCTTGCTCCCAGTCCCCCAGGTAGCAGACAAACAAGGCTGGGCTAGCTGTGGAGAGAGCATTGTACGTTGGTATGAGCGGGCAAGGCTGGTCTTGGTTGGTTGAAGAACCTATGGAAATGGAGTGACAGATTATAGGGAGCCTGGGGGGCAGGAGGGTGGGTGGGTGTGTGTGTGAGAGAGAGAAAGAGAGAGCGAGCGAGAAAGAGAGAGCGAGCGCGCGCAAAGGACGTTGGTGAAAGCGAAAGAAAAAGGATTAAGCCATGGGGAAAGAAGTTCTAGGAGCTGGGTAGCTGAGTGGAAGAGAGAAATTGATGGAAGGGAATGGGATGTTCCCCCAGTTTGCACAGCACAGGGCATTAGTCAGTCAGGAAAATAAATCCATTAAATTTCCATTTTGAAAAACACAACCTAACAAACCACACATGAATTTCAATGATGGGTGAAAGTAAAGTGTTACAAACCCCTAGACTTTTGAAGAGTTCTAGAGGTTTTGTGAAATCAAAACATGTGCCAGGTTCTCCTAGTCGCCAAAACTCCAAGGCTTTGGCTCCATGTACAAAGCTCATGAGAAAACATCTAAATATTCAAGATGTGCTAACTGTTTTTCAGTTAAACACTGAACGCAAACATTTTCTGTCCTTTATGAGATGGAGAAGAGAAAGTTTCCTCTCTTTTAGATGTTTTAAACACATAATTACCAGAATAAACTGTGAAAAATCCCACATTAGACACTGATGAAATCTGGAACAAAGCTTAGGTGTGAGAAGAAACGTTTTCTGTATTGCACATGCTTTATGTATTAAGATTCCAAAAGCAAAGTGACACCACTACACATCATATTATATGGTTTGTGTTGCTTGAAAATTTGTTCAATGCCCTGATCCACTGGAATTAACAAAATAAGCTAGTTTTGGGAAAGTGACAGAGAGAATACAAAATCTGAATTAAAATGAATACATGAGTTTTAAGAACAATGCTTTCCTTATGGCAAATAGATATTAGAGCATCTGATGAAGTGAGCTGTAGCTCACGAAAGCTTATGCTCAAATAAATTGGTTAGTCTCTAAGGTGCCACAAGTCCTCCTTTTCTTTTTGTGGATACAGACTAACATGGCTGCTACTCTGAAACCTGTCATTAGTGACACTGTCCACCAAAGTTCCTGCCTGAATGGTCTTGGTACCCACTGCAGCAGCCAGATCATCTACCATCATCTCTCTAGATGAGGGGAAAACAAAGGATGCTGAATTCTCCCTAAAGACATATCCCTACTCCCACATGGGACAGGGAGAGGTTAAACATTACTACAGTGGAGTGGCTTCCTGATCTTTCTTCCTCTGTCACTTTAGAATCATATATCTTGCCCAAAGATGTGGCTACAAATGGGAAATTAATAGCAAAGAACTTCCTTCATGACAGGTTGTTAAATGTATTGCCTACATTGCAGCCAGAAAAACAGACAGTGACTAGTCACAGACGGACAGGCTGCTACGCCTTTACTCGCTCTTAGTAGTGTTTTTATGCACAAGCAGTTCAATTGATTAATGGGGCTACTCCTGGAGTGAGGTACTATTCAGTCTGAGTGAGGATGGTACAATCTAGCCCACAGCCATATGCCCTCCTCTACATTCCTACACAACTGATTTTGGGCCAGATTCTGATACCCTTACTCATGCTGGGTAGTATTTTATTCCACTGCAGTCCCAAATGAAGTCAGTACACAGCTGTTTGTGAATTAAGGTACTTCTTGGAATGAATAAGGGTATCAGAGTCTGGTGCTCTGAACATAAAGTGTTCAGGTACAGATGGCATTTCAGAGTCTACGAACCTACCAGCTGCTATCGAGATGAAAAGTGCCATCTTCTATAACTCTGGTAGTTACTAAAGCCCCAAATCAGATATTGTAAAATTATTTGTATCCTGTTTTAAGACACTTTTCTCTGCTAATGTACTAGGGCATAGTATTCTAATGATACAGTGATAGTGGCAAAGTTTGATCTACTGTGAGAAAGGAAGTGAATTTCAGTCTCTGCCCTCCCTGTGACATTCATAATTCACATCATCTTGATCTGGTAGACATAACCTGAACTATGCTGAAGCAGATTAATTTCAGAATCTGTTCTAGTTCAGAAAAATACTGTGTCTGCCAGTATCCATTAGCAAGTAGTTAGTAGCCAAGCATCTTTATAGCTTACCATATGGAGTGAAACATTTCTATAGTAGTCTATTGGACAAATGTGTACTTAAGGATTGCTTAATATCCAAAAGTATTTCACAGTACTGTCTACCAGCTTCACAATGTGTGTTCTTTCTTGGACTAGCTGAAACATTTTCTTCCACATATTCTTCCATGTTGCATGCAGATTTTAGAAGCAAAAGCCATTGAGTCATTGTCCACGTTTTCCCACATGTGATCACTAAAGGGTATATATTCTTATGATGCATAGAAATGTATGTGCATAACTCCCATTAACATAAATTAAAATGACTAAATATGTAACTTCCAGTACACGAGGAGGACATTCCCTGAAAACTGAATTTTGTAATCCTTTAGGAAATTGGTATTTATCAAAAGATTTTTTTGTTTTGTTTTTTAAATTAAATGTAGTAAATCCCCCAATCTACAACAGAGACTCATGGGCAGCTCTCTTCTTGCAATTTTGGGAGTTGCAGTACTAGCAACAGAAGTAACTACATAATTATTTAATACAATAAAAATTGCAAGGTAAATCTAGCCTGAAGTGTGTTATGTGGAGGAGGGAAAGGAGAAAACATAGGTGAATTGTGAGATGGAACAGAAGGTCTAAATTATGAGGTTCCAGTGATGTAGACTGAAAAAGATATAACTCAGGAGACTAACATATGTGCAGGGACCTTGTAAGTGGTAATAGAAAGTCACATTTATAAAGGAAGACCTACAGTATTCTAAAGCAGTGAGTAAGAAAGACTTCTAATTTGGAAAGGATTAAAACTTGCTTTAGGGAAACAACTCATATCTGAGTGACAAACTGAGAGACAATTCCACATCTGAATGGAAAACAGAGGTATCTTATGTGGCAGCTAAAGTGACAAATTATCATGAACTGGAAGCCATGGGAGCCTATTCAACGATCAAAGAAAGAATCAATAAACAACCAGGCAGTAGAGCGGCAGACAACAGAAAACAACTGCACTGGGTAAGTGCTGGGGCTGGAAAACTGACCCCCACATTGTCAGACACATGATGGTCCAGTTACTGAGAGCCCCCAGTGTGTATCAGCATCTACAATATAGCAAGTAACAAAAAGGATTCTAAAGAAAATAAACGCACAGAGAACCTGTTGTGGGCTGGCTCCCTGCTCGGGCCCAGAGGGGTTTAAGATAGCCCTGGAAGAGGACTGGGGCAGGGGAAGAGCTGGGCTGATTGGCAGAGCAGCCGCAGCTGGGGGCCATGCCCCAAACAGACCCCGTGGGCCTTATAAAAGCCAGGGAAGCCAGGAGTAAAAGAGCACTCTCTCGCGCCCTGAGATGGAGAAACCTGGCTGCAGAGAGCTAAATAGAGGATCTAGTTTGGAGCAGGGCTGGGGAAAGGCCAAAAGAACCGGGGCGCTCTGGCTTAGAAAAGCCCCAGGCAGCAGGCCTGGGAAGGCCTATTAGGTACTGGGGTTGCAGGGACAGCCACGGGTAGACAGAGAAAGCAGGTCCAAACACAACCTTGCCTGTGATGAGTGGCTCATACTGCAGTCTGCCCCAGGGCATGGGGGCTAGCTGGTGACTGGCAGGAGCCTATGACTGAGGTGAGGTAGAGATAGTGGGTTGAGGGTTCCCCAGAAAGGGAAGACCCAGAGGCAGAGTGTGGGGGTACTGCCAGGGGGCAGAACCCCAGAGAAAGGGGCACTGGGATCTGTGAGGGACACAGGGGCCAAAGCTGTGGTGGATCCCTGGCCTGCAGAGGGCGCTCCGTGCTGGAAAAGAGCTAATTCCCAATGACTAGCAGGAGGTGCTGCAGGAGTGAGTCTACTCCTTTACAGAATCCTACTGTCTTTCAACTCTAACTCATTCATGCCATATGAATCATGATCCACAAAGGGTGGGGGAGATGGTGCCATTCCTAGATTAGATATGATCAGTTTGACACAAAAAGAAAAATGTAAATGATATAGTTCATGGACATGGCTTATAGCCTTGAATTAGAAAAGATGATGAATTCCTGGGGCTAGATTTGCAGAGGTCTTCTTTTGATGTATAATAAGGAGGCAGGACCCAGTGAATCTTGGAAAAGTTGGAGTGCTTGGAACAGAAGCCTGCCTCCTCAGTGGGCCCAATCCTTATCAGATCAAGTAGATCAGTCCCAAATGATAGGAGTGAATTCATTATTTATTTGTATTAAAGTAACCCTTAGAGGCCTCAGATGAGGCCAGGTCTCCATTGTGTGAATTGACTTGGCCCTGTGTCAGAGTATTTCTGCACCAGAGCCAGGAATACAACTAGAGTCTTTCACCTCCTAGCCAAATGCTTTTTAGAAACCACTGCTTCTCATGGTAAAACTTTCTAATTGTTAAGCAAAGAAGTGAAGAAACTTGAAGTTTCTGTGGAAAAAAATATTTCTGAGTTAGAAGAGGAAGAAACTGAGGTGCACAGGCAGGAAGACTGGTTAGCAGGAAAAGGCCCTCAAAATCTGCCAGCAATTGGAGTGGTTAGGGTAGAAAACAGTAACTTAAACATTTTGAATTAGTGAGTGGAAACAAAGCATAAGATCTTTAGTAAAACATAAAAAGCTATTTCTAAATCTATTTCCAATTTAATTTTTGATTTAGTTATATTAATACTTCTCAATTTCAGCCTAGAGTATTTTATACTTGTATCTCTGAAGTGGGGAGGTCATATAAAAAATGTAAGCAGGTGGTCTGAAATTAGAATCTGAGGACAGCTTTCAGTCTGGCTGTAAAAAATCTGCTTGCCCTGAGATACAATATTCTGTGCATAGATTGCTAAAGCAAAACTTAACTACTTAGGGTAAAAAAAAGTGGTTGGTAGTGATACATGAGGATGAGATTGCAGGATCAGATCTTATCATTGGAAATTTAGCTAGATTATTATTTTTTTAAAATCCAGATAAAATACCTGGGATCCAATCCTCCCGGGTACTAAATGCTTCTTACAAAGTGCTGCATGCCCACATTCCCTATTTTTTAACAGGAACTGAAAGTTCTCAGCACATTACAGGATAGGGTCCCAAAAATTTTACATCAACTGAAAAGGCCCACTAAAAGGAAATGTTTATGATCTCTTTATAAAGTGAAACACATCATATTTAGCTTTCTTGATATTAAAAACATGAACTTGCTTAAAAGAATTTGCTTTTCTGCTAGTCTTCAACAAACTGTTATGGTTCAATTAATAGGTTTCTATGAAAATGCAATGTTGATACAAACTTGAACAGCACAGCTAAACCAGAACTGCTGCAACCAATGTGAGAGAATCTTTTAAAAACAGGAACACAACAGTACACAAAGCTGTTTGTTGTTTGTTTATTTTATTTTATTTTCTGTAAGTAATAAACTGAACGGCAATGGAGGATGAAATATGTTATTGAGCAATTTCTCAAATAAACAATTCAGCAATTCTTACCTGTAAATGATTTGTAAACTAGTTCAGGCTTTGTAATTTGAACTTTATATCAAGACAAGTTCTCAATAGCCATTTGAGTATTGCAGTTACATTCATTTACAAAATATTTAATTTATAGAAGTAGATGGCATGCACAAAGTAGTTTTCTTCATTTATATTTCATTGAGGAAGTCATGCAGGTAAGACACACTCAGAAGATAGTTCTATATATAGCAATCCCCATAGTCAGAGAGGGCTACATTAACATAGCAATGTCTGAAGCAAGACCCTCTCAGTGGAATATCCTGCAATCTATAATTAAACAGATCAGCTACACTAGTAGTCTTAAAAAAAAACCACCCCACAAATCTCCAGATTAACTAAAGAATAATCAATACAATCTTTCTAATACATAGAATACTTAGCAGAATGTATTCTATGTATTAGAATATGTTACCCTTCCGAGAAAGAGACAGCTCCAGAGTCTGGTGGCTCATTCATAATATTGCTGTACCACTAGTCTCAGGTCTGAACAGATCATATGCTGCAAAAAATATTCAAGAATCTTAGCAAGTCTGGATCTACCACCCCTAAATATTATCTCATTCCCTAAGACTATAGTCAAAGGGCCCAATACTGCAAGCTACTCCCATAAGTAACATTAATTCACTGAATGGTTCCATTTACTTCAGTTTTATTACTTGCTAAATGAATGCCCTCTCTTTGTTATACCAGTAAAATAAAAATCAGCAGGATCTTATTAAAGGGAATAAGGCAAAATGCCACATTTATTGTGAATACAGAAAGAACCATAGGAAGCAGTTAGTTATAGCTATAACATTCCATTCAATTTCATATGTATTCACACATTCATTCATACACACACACAGGTTCTGCAAGCTTGTTATCATAGTTACCAGCCTTAGAGTTGCTCGTGCCAAGCCACTGGCCAAGTGGCCTCGACACGAGGAGGGAGCAGGGCCTTGTCAGATGCTCATCTGATGCTTCTGGAAGTTGGTTTGCAGAATCAGACCCCAAAGTTCTCACTTTCTAGAGTCCATTTTTATAGGAATTTCTTCCTATGCAAGTCTATGGGAATTGTTTCATCATGCTGTTGCTGAATCAATCAGCAGATGGCACATTCCTGATGGCTTCGTGCTGCCAGATGTTATCTCGTTCTTCGGTTCTCCCATCCCTGAGGCTATTCAGTGGATTCCAGTCTGCCCTCCGGGGATCCTCTGGTTGTTTCCACTTGACGCCTTCTTCGGCCGATCAACACTGGATTCTTAGGCTGGCACCGCCTTGATCATTCATTTATTATCCACACCAAGCATCCATCCACATACATCCTCTTTCTCTATTTTAATCACAATTGTTAACAAAGTGAGATGCATACAACAAAAGGGCGGGGAGTGTCTGTGTGCTGTTTCTTTTGTTACAAAGTATGGCTTTGAGCCTCTCTCTGTGTGAGTAGTAGTTGTTACAAAGTATTGCTTTGAGAACAGACTGTCTTAGAATGTACTAACCCAATTAGCAGCTTGCAAGTTTCACACAGAGAGGGAGAGAAACAGTAAAAATAAGAGACCAAAAACCAAGAGACCGCTTAATTAGTAATACCCTAGATCTTAAACTATGGGGAATCAAACTCATTTGTGATTTTAATACAGAACTTCTTTAATATGATCCAACATAACGTCTTTATAAATAAACTTTTGGGGCAGGGACCATCTTTTTGTTCTGTCTTTGTACAGCACCTAGCACAATGGGGCCTTGACCCATGATTGGGGCTCCTAGACAATACTCAATAAAAAGGTGAACTCCTGGCCCCATTTAAGTCAGTGAGAGTTTTGCCATTGACTTCAATGGGGCCATGATTTCATCCAGAAGGATCTGTACAATAGTCCCCTAGGAAAGAAAATAACCTCACTAAGTATCCCCTACCAGTATTCGTACAATCATCAGTGTTAATTATAGAGGATGTTGATTACTCATAGGACAACCAAGCTGAATTTTTTCACAAGGGTACTCATTCTTGCTTAAATCAAACAGTTGGTAGATGTTCCTGGCACTGGAATCCCTTACATAAGGGGATGGTTCTTGTGGCCTCCTTTCCCATAACTTTGACATAGGTCTGAGAATAGATATACTAAGGATTATTATGGGGAGTGGGGTAAAGAGCCCCTTTTCCCATCACTGTGTTAAATACAGGTACCACTGCAATATTGTTATGAATTGGGAGCTGGGTAGCCTTGGGCTTTATGACTGCAGTTTAAGTCATTCAATGAAGTGTTCAGTGGTGGACTTTAACCCAATAACCAGTGTGTTGTATTCTTATCTAGAGGGGCATCAGCAATATCTTCTTTGGATTTTGCTTTGAATGCCATTATGTATTTAGCCTGAGATTTTTCAAAGTCACACCTAATCTGAACACTTAATTCCCACAAATTTTAATGTTACTTGTGCTTCCAGATCACTTGGGTAGCTTCAAAAATCTCAGCCTTTGTTTTGATTTTAACTGCAGCACCTAGAGTTCTTCAGATACAGAAGAGTATCTTTAAAATGTATTGTTATTATTACTGAAGTGTAAGATACTCTGTGTAGATATTTACAATCATGTTCATGGAATATGAATACTTTTTTGTGATAGTTCATGAGGACAGCATTGGACTGTTCCTGAAAACTTAACAAAAGCATATGGCTCTTCTTCCTGTAAAGGGAACTAAGAACATATTAATTGAAAACTGATATTGTAATGATCTCCCTACATCTAGATAGCCACGCTTTCAAATTTATATTTAAATACACTTCACAATACTTTTCATTGAACTTTTTATTTAAAGGGCAAATTGTACAGCCAAAAGAATAAGTGTCATTCATGGTCATTTATTGAGTATAAGTTGCTGATAATATAGAGAGACACTAGGGTGCCCTCAAGACCTGTGTAGCCTGGCCTGCTCCACTGCCAGAGAAGCCAGAATACACATTGGGGGAAAAAACATAACGTGTTTCCCAACTTCTTCCCCTACCCTCATTTAAGCCTCACTCCCATTCATGGTAATCTGGAGGCCAAAGCCACCAGAATGGAGGTTTTATATCCCTGAACTCACTGTCTCTGTGGTCCTCAGCTCCTCACGTCAGCTTCCTGGCAGAATGCTCCACTAGAGTTGTTAGGGAACCTCTCATCTACTATTCCTCTCAGAACTACCTGCGGTGGCTTGATCCAGCACCCACGCAAATCTGTGGAAAGACTCCCATTGATTTTTAACTGATATTGCTTCCGGCCCATGATCCATTAACTTTTTTATTGATTCTAATCAATAAAACAGAAAGGTTGCGTTTGAATATTACTGACTCCAGAATAGATTTGCAAGTCTTCTGCTTTCATGAAATGAATTAAATGCCATCACATTTCTTTCACAGCAATTCTTAAATGACTATTTAAATTTTGAATTCATCAGATTTAGATCCAGAATTATAAGGTGAAGGATTTGGACCGGAAATAAAGCAAGTATTATCCAATTTCCTCTTTCAGCTATTGATGCATTAACGTGTCCAGACACTTTTATTCTTCTTCTAAAAGCTCTCTCTTTCATAATGGAGTTCATTAAATATGTTTTGTTCACTAATGGTTTTTATTCCAGATTTCCTTCAGGCTATTCCATAACAAGGGATTCAATAAGATTTCTGAAGGAGCTGTAAAACCTGTGATTTCTATCTGAATCTTTTTACTAGGGTGGTGTAAAAGCTTGGCATCAGAAAATTTCTTTTGCTCCCCATCCTCTATTTCTATATACTTTTATTCACAGCTACACACACACACACACACACACACACAAATCAGTGCTGCCCTAAGAGTAAGCAGGAGAAAGTTCAGTATGGAAGAGGTATTGATTGCCAGAAATTTACATGAAGTCAGAATCTGTTTTACAGTTGAAACTGTTCACATCTAGAACAGAGGCCTCAATTCAGCAAAACATGTAAGCACATGCTTAAATAAATCCCTATTTAGCAAAGCACTTCTGCATGTGCTTAAGTCACCATTGAAATCAATGGGACTTAAGCTTGACATGTGCTTAAGTGCTTTGCTGAATTCGGATGCACTGCTGATTCAAGGTCTAACTGAAAAAAATTGTGTGGTTAGGTTCTCACATACTATTCTTGGCTTCACAGGACAGCAAGAGGTACTGCTTAGATTGTGACTGGCTGTGGTGAGGAAAGCAGGGGCTATTTACTCCTGCAAGTGGTAGCTAGAAAGGAGAGCAGATGTTTATTACATAGGTGGTTAAATGAGGGACCTATAACTATTTATAATGAAGATGTACCAAAGGAAGTGGAGACAACATTTCATTCCAACACATGATTTGCTAACAAAGTTATATGTAGACAGATGATGTTAACGTAAGTCTTATCCCCACATTTGGGGGGTGGGGGAGGAGGGGAGATCTCACACCAGCACTCAGACAGTTGTTACACAAAAGACCTAAATAAGGTCTGGTTTGGGCCCCTCTCATCCACAGAGAGAAAAATATCCAAGGAGCAGAAATAATTTCCACTCTTTTCTGCAAGGCACATTACTTTTTCATGCCTAGATTGCCTTTTATCTCCCCAGCTGCAAACCTCAACAAGTCTCATCTTGAGAGAATTAACAGTTTCATCAACCAAAGGGCAAGAAAACAAAATTCTGCTAAGGAAAAGTATCAATTACTTTTAAAAAGCTTTGCCATGATGCTAATCAAACAGTGACAAATGAAACACTCTTAGGTGCTGCTACAGCTGAAAGGAGTGGTAAAATTATAAAAAAGTCTCTGCTAAACTCAAGAAGAGAAGAAATATCAAAATCAAAGTCTGGGAAGAACATAATCTCAATGTTTTACAAAGCTCACACTAAACCTGGAAGCACTACAATCCCAAGAGAGGTTAACAGAAATGTTCAAATGGATAACTTATTATTTGTATTGTGGTAGCATGTAGGAGCCCCAGTCATGGATCAGGATGCATACTCATGCAGGGGAGCGGTCCTGTACGCTCCTTCACATCTGCAGAACCTATCCACACCTTCGGCACTGCACACCTGCTTTTCCTCCCTGCCCTCAGATCAGGTGGGTGGGGAGCGGTTGCACCTTAGTTCTGTTCCACAACATGTTGCCCAGCACAGCTGCACTGTCAGACTTGACTCCTGGTATAGCTCAGCAGTAAATTATCTCCTGGAGCAACAGAAATGAACTGGGGATGGTTCAAATCCTTTGTTGCACTGTTGCTGGGGTGGCCTACCTCTGCACCATCCATTACACAAGGGATGTGGCAAAGCCACTATTGAGCCCAATATTAAAATGGAAATGGAATGTTTGCTGTGGTTAAACTTTGTAAATAAGAAACCCTTTTGTCCAGACAACTGCAAGAGAGAGCACAAAATCAAACTACTACAGGAACCCAGGCTGAAAACAAAATTCAGAACAAACAAGTCCTTGAGGAAAGCCAAGCATGACTTTTCTTCAAAATTCTAAGTATTGGCATTGAAAGATGGGCTTGAATCAGCAGGGTTCCACATGACATATAGAATCTAAAATGCCCTGATCTCTCAGAAGTCACCTGAAGAAAGTTAGCTACTGCAGCAGCCATTACATTTTAGTGAAAGTTACATTAATGCACAGGGAAAAAGAGAAAAACAAGTTCCCTTTATAAGTATAAGTTTTCTCTTGGGGATAGGTCAATTCAAACTGAAGAAAAAGCTGGTAGAACAAAATGTGATTTCAAGGAAATGGAAAGCCACAGTAGTTCCTATGGTCTCAGAATGGATACATCAGTTTTGGCATGTGGAGGACGTATATAAATTAAAGAGAAAATTCTCTCTTCACATCAGCCATGTGACCCTGAGTCCTAAGTGATGTGTGTTAAAACACAGGCATATGGGCTCATTTGGATCCCTTCTGTGGATTATTAATAGTCTAAGTACAATACTCATTGCAAACATTGAGTCAAACTGAGCAGCACTTCATTAAAATTAAAGGAGTTGCACCATCTTGTAACAAGCTGAGTTTGTCTCAGAGTGTTCTGATGTTCAGCGTAGGGGGTGGAGCCTCTGTAATGCTACCTATTTACTGAGATAAGTTTTTATGACTAACTATTGATGATATATTTATTAAAATGATTTTAAATTTACTCCTGGGTGGGCTCTGTGACCTAGTGAATAGATCACTGGGCTTGGACTCAGGGGACTTCAGTTTTATTCCTGGCTCTACTACTGTTTAAATAAAAAAGGCTGACTTGAACCACTCAAAACTTGAATGGGGCTTGGGCGGGTTGAGGGGGGGAGGGGAAAAGGGAAGAGAGAATGCTTTATATACCCTTGAATAGGCTACCTGTACCTTTGGTCGAAGCAAGCGGCAGTAAGCAAGCACTGCAAGCCCATTTCCCTATCCCTCTCAGAGCACCTGAGTAGGGAGTAGGTGGAGATGGAAACTGAGGGGGGCCTTGGCTCCCCCCACTAGCATGCCAGCCAGCACAGCTGAGTTGGTGTGTGGATTGCATCACTTGTGGCTGATATAGGCCAAGAGTCAATTTACTAACTTCCAACTCCTGCTTCAGCATAGCAGAAGCAGGGCTGTCTCTGCAACATAATGACTCATGGGGCTATTCATGGGGTCATACTACGTATACACGTTGCTTTGGGCTGTGCCCAAAATCACAGTCTTACTCATTGTTAACGAACGAGAAGAGATGAGGTTGGAAGAAAACTATGGGCCATATTGTACCAGGAATTTCTAATTAGAACACGCCATTAAAATAACCTCACTTGCGGTGACCTGTCATCCAACACCTTGCTGTTCTACATTGTACTGTGCCTTAATTTTCTTATTAACAACAACAACAACAAAAAGATAATTTAACATTGTTTGCATGTCTTTAAATGAGTATTGCTACACCTCTAATATAAAATTGACAGGTGAGTGAAAACAGCCACCCAGTTATTTGGGTCAATTAGCAGTTTTGTAGGAAAGTCATAAAAATGCAACACAAACAAAAATAATCTGCAATTTAAAGAGGAAATGGAAGCCATGTCTATATTGTCTTCGCCACTCATCTTCTGCCACTTCCGATTGACACATATTACGTCTGCAGCATTCAATAATCACTTTTGAAGGTGTTCACACTTGATTGCTTTGGGATGTCACATTGAAAGTACAAGCTTTATTAATCTTATCAATGGGAGCTACAGGGTGTCTGTCACACCTCATTTATATGTGTTTAGTAAATAAACTGTAGCAAATGAAAACTACTACTGTTTATAAATCTGGACAGATGTTAAGTGACTTAAACAGGTCACCCCTGCTGGTATTTCATATAAGAGGTTCTTCAGACTTTTTAAAAATCTAATGAAAGCCATATTCTGAAATAGCTGCATTTACATAGCTATTGTATTTATATTGTGCACACATGGAATAAAAACTGGTGTTAAGTAAAGGGTTGACTTACACACGTACAAGGAGGTTCAGCATTAAGGTTCCCTGTGAAATTGATACTTACCCAGCTGTGCCTCCTGCAGGCGTAGCAAATCACAGTCAATGCAAGTGTTCTAATCATTCTGAAATAACAGAAGACCATAGCTGCAATATGTAGACACGGTCAGTGTGTTCTAATCATTCTGAAATAACAGAAGACCATAGCTGCAATATGTAGACACGGTCAGTTTTTTTCTTTTTTTTTAAGATTTGTGCATTCAAATGAGAAATGGAAGATCTCTCAGTCTGGGATGAATCTGCCAACCTTATTCACATTGAGTAGCGCTTCACTTTGCAGTGGTCCCACTAAATAGCAACACTAATTTAATAATGCTGAACACTTCTATAGAACTTTTCATCCAAGGAACTCACAGTGCTTTACATAAGAAGGTGAAGTATCATTAGGCTCTTTTTACAGCTGGGAGATAGTGCCGAGACAGTGACTTGATAGTGACTTGATTTGCAGAAGGTCTTACAGTGTGCCAGTGGCTAAGCCAGGAATGGTCACTAGGTCTCTTGATTCCCAAGAACCATTCCAGTGGCTCTTGAAGCCTCCTAAGCAAGATAAATTTAGAGTTCAGGTAGTAATCACAAGGTCGGGTGAACCCTAAATTGACTACATTTACCGGACAGATGTAGAAGTTGTCTTTCTACATGTTATAGCCCTTTCAAGCAAATTGTCAGTAATGGCCCTGTTAATAATGTCATCAGAAAGCCTATGGAACTTCTTAGGACTGCCACATTAACTCCCACGGATTTGAAAAAGATTCCTACCCTTTGATAGCCCTCAAGCAGAACCCACTTGTCGATACTGGAGTCTTTATGTGCTTATTATTTAGTGCCTAGAGACCACAGCCCCACTGTGCTAGGTACAGTACAAACACCCACCATAGGGACTGATATACCTCACCATAGGCTCAGCTGTGTCCCTGGGATATAGCCCATAGTAGAGTGATGCACTGCTTCTTATCTTTCTGCATGTGCCTTTCTCCAGAGGAGGAATAATTTTCTATTAGTCTAAACCTCAGCCAATTACTATTGCAATTTGGCTGCATTGGGTGGGATGTTGGGGCCTGCCCATTATCCATCCCTACCTGCAGTAAAATAGGAATAAGCAGGTATGAACTGCCTGCTTACCTATCCATGTCCAGCTTCAAGGTACAAGTATCTCATGCAGGGGAAATGGTGGGGAGAGTTCTCAATTTCCCTTTTGCCCCTCTGAGTGTACAACCAGAGTCAAAATCTAGACACTACAGGACATGGTACAAAAACTGTGTGATATTTTGCTCTACACAATATATAACCCTTTATTTCCTGTTTGCCTCTTGTTTATGTAGAAATATACATTCTTCCTTTTCTGGTTTAAAAAAAGATAAACTGGTTATAGGATCATAATACTAGTGGACTGTAGAGTGTCATTGTAATATCTCAGTAAACTATAGGGATTTATAAGTTGTGTTCTCCTTCTGTCCTGACATCCAGACAAAGTAATAAGAAGAAAAGCACAGCACATACATAAAAAATAATGAGAGCCATCCATGAAAACAAAACAAGCCAACTAAACCCCCTGATTGCTGGTGTCATCACCACAAATATTTAGCCTGTAATCTACCACTTGCAGTCGCCTTTAAAAACAATCCTAATTTAGCCTTTAAAAAATGAAGCTACTAAACAACCGAAATAATGGCCAAATACCCCCAAATGACTGGACCATGCTATACAATGTATGGAGGACAGGAAGGAGAGCAGAGGAAGGGGAAGAGAAAAGGAAAACTACCGAAGAGGAAGTGAAGGAAAACAGAAGTCATGAAGAGGACAAAGAAAGTGGGAAAAGAAACAACAGAGCAGAACAGGCCAAGAACGAAATGGTGTCTGCAAGAGACAGTGCTTTGTGGAGTGCAGACTGGTCCTGAATTTAAATGAACTTGACAGTTCAGGGACACTTAGGAAAAATAAGCTCAATTAAAGCATGAATTTAAAGTGCATTAAAGCCTACTATGGATGTTTTCATTGAAAAGTAAAAGTGGCCTTAGTTCACTTTAGTTTAATTCACTAACCTAAAGTGAACTGAAGTTTGGTCTACACTTAAAACTTCTATCAGCATAGCTATATTAATCAGAAGTATGAGAAAAATCCACCCCCTCTGACTGATATAACTATGCCAACAAATCCCACAATGTAGACACAGCTATGCCAGCAGAAGAATGCTTCTGTTGACATAGCTAATGTGGTTCATGGAGGCAGTCTTCCTATGCTAGTGGGTTATGCTGACATAGGTTTAGTAGTGTAGATGTAGCCTGAGGCCACATTAGTAATGCACTTCCACTAATATACCTTCAGTTAATTCATCTTAACTTTCTGGATAAATAAACCCTCGTAGAGCTCTTGGTTAGCTCCTTGAGAAAATCAGGATGTGTTGAAGGAGGAACCGAATAAAATGAGGGAATTCCAGCTGGGCGTTCATTCTCTCATTCTATGATGAAGCACATGGTGTGTGGTGTCTCAGGAACAGGAAAAGTGTGAGTCTGTATTACCCAGGCTCTGCCTAAGAATTTGCTGTCCTTAGGAATTTCCCTAATGTTTAAACTTGACTTTTAACATTTAATTTTGCTGACTCAATGCTGAATGGTCCATGTAGACAAGGACAAGTCACATTCAGAATCATTTCAGTCATCAACACATTCTACTGGGAACAGGGTTTACTTATGACTAGCTAGCATGATGCTGACCAGGAACTGTCCTTGTCTATAGAGACCAGTCAGTCACAGTTAGCATCGTGTTACCTCAATTGTTAAAACTGTATTTAAATATGATGCAATTTCCTAATGAAGACAAGGTACAATAGAGCCTCAAATGTAATATGCACTTTCAACAACAAAAAGGTCTTTGTTAAGGTGGAGTAAACCACTTAAATACAACAAAAATGTGCATAAGAATTTTAAGTTTGGGATGGCTGTAACAATAGTAATGGATGGATCAAATCCTGTACTCATAGTACAGGCAAATTCACATTATTTTCTTGAGCAAAGGCTGACAGATAGGGTCCAGTCTGAGTTTTGATCTCACAGATGCATCTAATACCTTCAATGAAACACAGCCACGTGGTATAGAACTGAGTGTACCAAATGCTCTAATAACAATTTTATTAGCACCCAAGAGTAACCTAAAATTCTTTCCAGAACAGAAACTCTATTTTTAAAATAGGAATTACAGTCCGTGAACATCTGCAGTCAGAAATGGTAAGCTAAATCTAAAGCTCCAGTCTTGCAAAGTCTACCTATGTGCTTAACTTTCAGGCACTGCAGACTAGATCCTCCACAGGTGTAAACTGGCATGGATCCTTTAATTTTGACTCAGCTGACAATGAGTCAATCTCAGATAATTAAATCAGTGTCCCTGTATGTGTAAGTGGTACTTCAATGGAACTACTCACAGTGCATAAACCTAACCGTATGCATAAAAATACACATTGCAGAATTAAGAATGCTTTTGTTTTCCAATATAAATTAATAGGCCAAATTTTTTTCAAAAACTATGTAACCAAAAAAGCTGGTTTCATATCTAATATTCATTATGTGCAACACTGCAAACACACATATTTAATTATACTATTCAAAGAAAATGCACAGTTTATAAAAGACATGAACAAAAGGGAATTCTGCCATATTCTTTGTAAAACACTTGATGTTTCGAATAGCAACAAAGCAGCAGCTGGAAGTTATGATCAAAATATTTTTCCAAAACTACATATTTCAAAATCAACCTCTTAAGAGGCTAATTACTTACTGCTTTAGATATCCATTAGTGAGTCAAGAGCTTTTCTCACAGAAACTAGATTTCTCTAATTTTCAATTCAATTTACATGTTGGCATCTAATATACATAATGATAATCTGTGATATAAAGGTTCAATTGGTATGAGTTTCGGATTACCACATTAGTTAGGAGTGGTAAAACCATAAATGAGTTATACACAAATCCTTAAGAACTAGCATTCATATACCTTTATATCACACCGTCATGTCTTCTGCATGTAATAGATGTGTTTTTTATTTTAATTTGCTTGGCACTAGTTTTTATATCTATTTATCTGTAAAGATGTCCGTTGCTATGGACAAGATTTTCAGAACTGATTCGTGATTTTTGACTGCCCAACTTCAGACACCTTAAAGGGGCCTGATTTTCAAAGAAGAGGGTGTCAGAAATCCTGAAAATCAGAACCCTTTAAGGGGTCTCAAGATGGAGATTAAAAAAAGAGACACCCCCAAATCACTAGACACCTGCAAAAATGTTAGGTGCTCAGATACTACAGAGATAAGCACAGTTTAAGAATCTATATAGAATAGAATCAAATGTTTGGCCAATGATTCCATGTATATATGGGTCATTTATAAAAATGACTGGAAATCGTTTTCTTATATAAAAAAGGCAGATCTGAAAATCCATTAGCATGGGTCCTTCTGATGCTACAGGTTAGCCCTTGGGCCCATCAGGAGGACAGGTCTCTCCCAATGTCAAATTCTAAAAAGCTCCCATCTCTAGCTTTGTGGGGCTGTGAGAAACTTGACGTAAAACTAATATTTTATTTATAAAAAAGCTATTACTAGCCGAGGATTGAATTTGGTGCTACCTGGTAATGATTCCCAGCATCTGAGCTCCAAGCCCTCAAAAAAAGCAGGATCTTAAACAGCTGAACTCGTAGCTCCCATTGCCATTTACAGTAACATCTCTCCCTCTTTGTCAAACGTGCTGTTCTTTGATGTAAGGAGAGAGCTGTCACTGTTGGCAGTTCTGCTGTGGTACTGTGAGCTGTTTCTTCCAATGTGGTTCTTTTTGTCTTTCCATTCTCCTGATTTCTCTTTGTCTTCCAGGCCCCCATCTCTCTGATAAAGCAATGGTGCTTATCATTCCTTTGGACTGTTTTGGTTGTCATATCATCTTCAATGAACTGTTAGAGGAGACTAATAAGATCAGCACAGCATGTCTTTAGTCCATTTTACATGTAAAATTGTACTGGGTACAATGCCAAGAAAATATTAACTTGTGACTATATCTGTATTTCTTCCTCTCTTTATTAACACGACCAATGGGTATACCTTCCCCGTAGTGCATGTGTGTAACTTCCATTAACGCTAATGGCAGTTATGTGCATGCACCAAAAGAAAAATGTTACCCCACAGTCATCAATAAATATATCAAATTAAATCTAATTAGGAGAGTAAATCGTCTGACACATGTTGGTAATGGAGAGCTGGGAAAAACAAAAGACAAACAAACAAGTTAGGGATTTATCCTGAAAAACCTTACTCAGAGAGGCAGCCCTGATAATACTTTGTTTTTATTCCCCAAGGACATTTTCATATTTATATTTTGATAAAAGGGAACCTTTTATGTTTTATTCAACTATATTTAAATTCACTGATCTTGAAAACCATTTAATACTCTAATATTTGTTAGTCAGGATATCTATGAATAGCAACTCATATTTTAGGGGAAAATGTTCTGAGTGCAGTGCTCTTACATTAAAAGTAATAGAATGTGTGCTTTGCAGTATGTTTTGAACTTGTATCATACTTTCACTCACAGCAGCCTGCAGGCCAGCTTTTCTGTTTCTTCTGATTTCTATTTGGTTCAGGAAAAGAGAATTGGAGGCAAAGGTAGCTAAGGACTTGTCTACACAGGAACAGGCAGGAAAATTTTAATCCAAATTAACCCAGGGCTTGTCTACATTTACAGCTCTGCAGCAGCATCACTGCACTAGCACTTGAAGATACTGCCTATACTCCCATCGGCACAGATACGCCATCTCCTTGAGCAATGATAGCTATGTCAAAGGGAGAAGCCCTCCTGTCGACATAACCCCTGGTGTAGACAGCACTATGTCGGTATAACTGTATCGCTCAAAGGTTTTTAGTGTCTACCAGGGCTGAGGGTCTGAATTTAGTTAAACCGCATTAAACCCCTCTATCAATACTCATTTAGAATTAAAGTTGTCTTAACACAGTTTAGCTTAATTCATTTTCAGCCCTGCACATTGTAGCCCAGTGGGTTTGCTTACCTCTATTCTATTCTCTGCTTTGCATTATATTCTGCTTTATTATATTCAGCAGTAATGCAAGGAATCTACAGGCTTGTATCCTGTAAGACATTGGCTTCAGCAGTTAGCTTGAGGCTTGAGCCTACAAACTTTGTCATAGATAAATTTAGGTAACTCAAAAGTTTTGGGAAACTGCAGTGTAGGGGGGGAATTTTGTCCATAATGACATCAGCCAACCACAGAACATGAACCGATACCAGCTTCTGGAAGGTTTCGGACGGAACATCCAACTGCAAGAGTGCCATGGCAATACATTGATGTATATGATAATGGCATGAAATCATAAATACACTAACCTATAGAAGGACACCTTAATATTGGTAAGAGGAGGAAATACAAATAAGGAAGAGGGGAGAAACCCCTATTGAATATGCATTAGGCATGGTAACATCAGCATAACATATTATAAAAGTGGCATTCCAGTCTGTGGGCAGGAGGAGAGAGAGAGAGAGAGAGATGTAGCCCATTGGAGGGGCCAGAATGATGGCCACTGGTGAAGATGAGGAGGGTGACGGTGATGAGGAAGATAATAGACAACATTTAATGTTGTTCTACAAGGCATGGTGTGAGTATGGATGTTCAGATGTACTTTTTGTATTATCTAGATCTGCCTTATTGAGTTAGAGTGTGTGCAACTTTGCTAAATGTATTACCTATTTATTTGTAAATACAAAAGAGTTCCTATAGTATGAGTGTTGCACCTGTTCACATCGGGGTTCCCAACTATATAATAATTTTAATACTGGGCCTGGTCTTGGGACAAGAACCTGTCAGCCCTCAAAGTGGTAACTGTGAATTTGTATTCATAATCTACCGATCAGGCCACAACATCACTATATTCTGGGAGTATCTGCATGGATCTATTAGATTCCTGGTGTAAATTAGAGCAACCCTGGTTCTCTAGCCTAGGTTTACTTGCAGTGTTGTCTTAAGTTTATTCTGGCAGCCACATATAGCTACAATGCAACAGTGCTCCAGCCCTTCCCATTTCTGCCCCAATATGCCCTCAAAATGCCCCTTTTGCTAGTGGGATGTATTTTGCAAGTTCCAGTTCTGCCAACTCTAGGGCCCTTTTATGCAGCTGTAGAAACATAAAGAGCAGGAAAATCTAGTCCATTATCTCCATAGCTGTGGTGATGCATCATCATATTAAATAAAAGCAACTTATCTGCATTGTTCAACAGTCAGCATTAGAGATTTTGACTCATTTTAGATGCCGCTAAAGTCTTACTACAGATTTAAAGATTCAGGACTTCAAGTTTTATTTACAGTAGCTTTATTGGCATGGTATATTTGAATGAGGAAACACCCTACTTCTCCAAAAGCAGAACAACTTTAGCAATAGCTAAAGGGGACAGTCCAGGGGAGTGCAGAACTTTCACTTTGTTACCATTAATATGTTTGTTTATATTACAGTCCTGCCTATGCATATAATGACAGACAACAGATGCAAAGGTAACAATGAGATTATTATAAGTGCAATAACCAACAGCCACAACTACTGCCTAGCTACTCACAGCATGAGGCAATGTAAAACTGTCTTAGTTTATTCCTTGTTCACCATGGTTTCTTGCATAAAAATATGAGCAGGAGTAAGTATTAATGAAAAACATTCCATATTTGCTTATTCCCACATTGTGACATCATTACCAGTTGAGGTGTTGCTTCTGGTGCTGATAGAACCATTTGCACTGGGGTAACAACCTTCACGATTTCTGTGTACATTAACATATTTGCTTTTATTTCAGCCCAAGGAATAAGTCAATAAGGTCTCATAATAGACTCTCTTTTACATGTTGCACACAGTATCTTAACATCCTTTCCACCACTTGGACATAATTCTATGAACACTAATATTTTTAATGGGCTTTTTCCCATATCCCAATAGGGATTTAAGATTATAGCTTAAGTAGGAGCCTGGGGTGTTGAATTTAATCATAGTCACACTGAAATTTCAGATAAATTACCTTGTGTCATGAATTCTACCCTTCTCAGCATCGTATTACCTATAATCGTTTCAAAATAAAACAGTGGCATGGGATTACTCTGAATGGATCTTTCCACGTCATATATTTATGCTTCTCTGTTTGTGCCACTGATAGATACATATTATCTGTTGTCTAATGTGTTACTCATGTCGGGTCTGATCTAGCTCTCAGACGTCAGTGGGGGTCTTTCAGGGTCCCCATTGCATGCCGCATTTTCTTGTATAATCACTTCTGAACATTGACAACACATCTGAACTCACCTATGGTGAAAATCTTGAATTCAATGCACAGCAATATGGAGATTGTAAATTCTGAAGAAACTGTTTTAAAAAGTTTTTGTGTTTTGTTTTGTTTTTTAAGAGGGTTCCACAGTACAGGATTGATCTTTCTCAGATTGGAAGGCCTACAGAAGGCAGTGAGACTGCGCATATTAATGCAATTAATGCCTTGCTATGAAGGGCTATGAACTGATCCTGTGTAAGGTACTTATAGTATTTGTGCCCTTCACAATCTTTAATGTATTATCCTCACAACAACCCTGTGAGGTATAGTAAGGCTGTTATCCCCATTTTACATATGGGAAACTAAGGCACAGAGAGGCTAAGTGACTCGCCCAATGTCATCAGGAAATCAGTGTTTTCTGGATTAAAGCTTAGCACCCTAACCACTGGACCATTCTTCCTCTTGTTGTATGTTTTTAGATATTTTTGATATCCTTTAACCTTAATAAATTCTCTATACCAGCAGTTCTCAAACTGTGGGTCAGGACCACAGAGTGGGTTGCAGCCCCATTTTAATGGGGTTGCCAGGGCAGGGTTAGACTTGCTGGGGCCTGGGGCCAAAGCTGAAGACCGAGCCCCACAGCCCAGGGTCAAAGCCGAAGACCGAGGGCTTCAGCCCTGGATGGCAGAGCTCAAGTTACAGGCCCCATGCCAGGGGCTGAAGCCCTTGGGTTGGGCTTTGCCCCACCCTGCCTAGGGGAGTGGGGCTCGGGCAGGCTCAGGCTTCAGTCCCACATCCTGCGGTCATGTAGTAATTTTTGTTGTCAGAAGGGAGTCATGGTGCAATGAAGTTTGAGAACCCCTGTTCTATAATAATTGTTACATCTGCTATGCTTCATTCTTCTTTTTCCTTTGAGAGTGCAGAATAAGGTATGTCTAATCTGAGAGACTCACTGGTTACTACATTATGGGTGAAGTCAAGGAAATGTAATCTGATGGAAAAAGAGGGAAATGTACACAGTCGTTACAATTACATTAGTAATGTGCTGGGGAAGAGCTGCATTTTAAATAAGGACTAAACATATACAATATCAAATCCCATTAGATCACTGGTCAATGAAAAGCTAACTTGCAAAACTTTCAGTTCAGCACAACAACAATGTATAATTTAAGGGTAAATCCTCTCCTTGGTGCCCACAACAAGTAATCAGTCTGGCATTCAGCAGATGCAAAGATCACAGACAGTAGCTTTAAGGGGAGCAAAGAGGGTGTTGGAGTGGGTCAGTCCACCAGTGCCCTGCCTTCCTCCCACCAGCTAGCAGCTCAGGCTGGACTCAGAGGGGAATGAATAATGCCCTCTCCAAGAGTGGTGGAATGGTTCATCTTACATTTCCAAGGTGCATCAGGGACAATGCTTCCTGCAGCTCTTGCTGGATGATAAGTCTTTGTAAATGCACCCCGACCCCAAACACAGTCTGTGCTTTAAAAGCATAATAGAACCCATTATGATTTTAGTGCAAGGAGCAACAAAATGTCTATACACAGCAGATTAGTAAAGAACAAATGTTCAGCTACTAAAACGTGCTATATTCTGTGAACCACCATTGATTTTTTTGTATATATTTGTTTTTTTCATATTTTTTTATATAAATGAGGTGGTTTCTTATACACTCTGTTTATTGCAGTAATATGGCATTAATTGCATTAAAATGACTGAATAGGACGTGACTTTTTCCAAGTCAGACTGGGATTTTTAAAAAACTTTTTGCATATGAAAAATAAAATAAAGTGGCACTTCTCATTGTAGAACAGATTAAAAGATTCCCTGTGTATGGACTTAATGGAAAATCTCATTAATTCACCTGGTAGGTACTATATCCTGCAGTGAGCAGGATTCTTGGAAAAAGAAAAATATTTAAGGGAAAATTGCATAATTTTAAGGCATATCTAGGGAACCATCTCTTTCATGCTGTTTAAAATCAGAGAAGGTCAGCTTCCTAATTAAATCCTACATATTCTTTTGAACAAAATCCTCAGATGCAAAGTCCTGCAAAAAGCATTGCTCTAAGCAAAGTTCATGGCTTCTTAATGAGAAGAGTTTGAAGACAGAGCATGTAACTCATACAAATGAGGGGGGGTTTTTGGAAGAAAGAGCCTCATTTTGGATAAAGTCTGCCTTGGGATGCTCATGTACCATTCACTGAAACCAGCGCATCCCACCCACAGAGGCCTAGTGGCAAATAACTGATGTTGACAAACATTTCCATGTTACAAAGAATACAAGATGCTGATTCATCACAATTGTTTATAATGTTTTGTAATCCACTCTTATCTTCAAAGACACATATTTAGTTTTTTATTCTGTCTTCATGGGCTTCTATTCCAAGGTGATTTATTCAAATAGGGCATGGGAGAACCTAATATGTTGTGAGTGAAATCTTGGCTTTGTTGAATTGTCTGAGTTTTGCTATTGACTTTAATAGGACCAAAACATTAGCCTGTGTGTGTGCATAATAATAAAATACCTGACTCATTAGCACTTTTTATTAGTAAATCTCAAAGCGTTTTACAGAGGTGGTCAGTATTATTAACCCCATTTTACAGACTGGCAAACAGAGATACAGAGAGGGGAAGTGGCATGCCCATGGTTATCCAGCAGGTCAGTGGAATAGAACCCAGCCCCCTGAGACCCAGCCCAGTGCTTTGTCCACTAGCCCCCCAAATACCTAGGTCAGTGTTCTCAACCTTTTCTAAGATTTTTATGTTTCTAACATTTAAATATCAATATTAAATATCAACATTTAAACATCAAACAACAAGTAATAGAATAATCATAGGGTTAGAAGGGACCACAAGGATCATCTAATCTAACCCTCTGTCCAGATGCAGGATTTGTTGTGTCTAAACCATATGAGGCTAATGGCTATCCAGCCTCCTTTCGAAAACCTCCAGTGAAGAAGCTTCCACAACCTCCCAAAGCAGTTTGTTCCATTGTCCTACTGTTCTTACATTCAGAATTTTTTTCCTGAGATTTCATCTAAATCTACTATGCTGCAGTTTGAACCCATTGTCTCTTGCCTTGCCCTCTGTGGCAAAAGAGAACAACTTTTCTCCATCTTTTTTTATGGCAGCCTTTCAAGTACTTGAAGACTGCTATCATATCCCCCTTAATCTCCTCGTTTCCGATCTAAACACACACTCAATTCCTTCAGTCTCTGCTCAGGTGATTTGCATTCCATTCCTTTGATCATCTTTGTTGCTCACCTCTGAATCCTTTCCCATTTCTCTACATCTTTTCTCTACATTGGTGTCCAAAATTGGACACAATACTCCAGCCCTGAGTAGAGTGGTTCTATCATGTTGTAGTGAGGCTGAGTGGCCTCCCTCTGAACGGGAATGTGAAGGACCACTATGCTTCCTTGGTTGGGTGGAGCCTGTCCACCTCACCAAAAGCACCAGGAAGGGGCAGGAAGTAGAAAAGGAGGGCCCTGGAGCCCAGTTGCTGCTGAGCCACAGGGAGCTGGACATCTCTTCTAGGGAGCAGATACCTCTGCAAGAGCCCAGCCCAGCCCCGGAGCGGACCGATGCCTTGCTGTCAGGGGAGGCAGATGAGGACCCAGAGGAGCTGCCGAAGCTATCCACAGCTGAGTACCCCAAGGAGATGGGATCTTTGGACCACGGGACCCTACACCCAGATTTTGGTGGAAGTAGCCCAGGAGAACCAGACTAGTCCAGTCCTGCTGCTGGAGTGAGAGAGTCAGCTTGTTGGGTCTGGAACCCCGCTGTCCCAGTGGCAGATCACCATGCCACTGTTAGGTCCCTGGAATGGAGTTGGGTGGGCCTGTATGCCCCTACCTCCTGCCACCCGTGGGGTGGCAGCCTCCCTACCATAAGCCAAGAGGCCTGTGTTGGCACTCACCCCCTGCTTGAGCCCCTAGACTGATTTGTTGCTCATCTCCTGCCTGAGCCCTGTTTTCCACCTTGCCCTGCTTTAGGGGTTGGGATTAAAGATTGCCCTAACTATTTGTGGCTCTGCCTTGCCCAGAGGGATCCAGAGCCGGTCTACAGACTGTTTGTAGTTCTCCGCCCCAACTAGGTGGCTGTGTGCTAAAGGCTGTTTGTGGCTCTGCCTGGCCCAGAGAGCCCGAGCTCCCTGATAGGCTAATTATCGGCTGTTGATTACTGTCTGCTCCAGCCAGGTGGCTGTGGGCTAAAGACTATTGTGTTTCACCCCATCCAAAGGGCTGGAGCTCTCCCCTATAAGACTGTTACTTGCAGTCTGCCTGTAGTGAGGCAGAGTGGCCTCCTGCCCCCGCTTAAGAGCGAGGGACCACTACACACCTCCCGTGAGTTGCATGTTATGCCTCACTTAATTCAACCTAAAATTGCATTATTTTTAGATTGTGAACCACCACAACTCCAAGATCCTTCTCAGCAGTGCCGCTGCTAAGCCAGTTTTCTTCTTTATTTGTGCATAATATGCAACAGAACAAGAAATTTCTAAAAACAGGCATATCTAAGTTGTTCAAGAACCAAAACCACATAGATGTGAGGGAAAAAAAATAGCCTCAACAATACTACTGTAGAGCTAACTGCTCTTAAAATGTCACAGTGATATTTCCACATATTCAGTTAAGGAAAGGATTTTCTGCTCAGACTTAGTGGTTGACTTTTCGTTAAGAAGAAAACCCTTTTCATTGTTGCAACATTGGCTTTGGGATAAATGATGGTATTTTTCTCTACTTAAAATTCAGTATTGTAATGAGAAGTTTATGATGTAATATTGTAAATATTTCCTTACCCATCATTTAAATGGAGACTAGATGCTCAATATGCAAGATCAAAGGACCTGATCTAAAGTCTACTGCGTTTCCATAGGTTTCAATGGGCTTTCTATGGCCAGGCCATAGAAAACTAGCAATGTGAGCTACAAGCTGTGTGTTAGATTTTGATCTGGCTAATATGTTCACACAGGGGGCATCAGTGCAATATGTGGATGAAGAGTGGGTGGACCCATGGCTCTGGTCCCTCAGTGCACTAGCCAGCAGACCTGAGCTGGCAGACCAGATCAGGGAAACAAATTGTACCAAGTATAGGGCAGGGGTAGATTCCTTACTCCCTGGAGCAAGAGGAGAACCAGAAACCAAACTGTTATCCATCAAAGATGTGCTGCGCCTTATTCAGGGGCAGCTACAATTTAGCCCATTTGAGAGAAAATAATTAACAAAAAAAAAGAATTTTTACAAGAGCAGTTTTGAGGTGTTCACCAACACCAAAATGAAGCCTACTGTGTCATTTACAACGTGCCTGCAAAATGATTGTGGAATTTGAAATGGAGAAATTTCCTTGAATTCATATTTTCATTGGGGTTGGGGGTTTCTGGAGCAAAACAAGATAGTTGATTTAGAGAGGTCTGTAAAACTATCTTGTAGGATTTTACAGGTATCTGAGCCACTTTCCAAAGCAAGTACAATTTTAGGCAACGAGATCTGAATAGCGCCACCTTAATCTTGTGTGAAGTCCCACTGACACACTGAACATGACTTTGGCTCAGTGAAAGTATTGTCATTGACTTCAGAAGGGGCATAGAAGCAGGTCCAACATGAACAGAGAAAAAGGTTACAGTAACAAATGGGGTAGAATTATAGATGAAAGTGTAACCCACATGCCTAATAGGGAGATATCTATTTAAGAAATCTGTTGGGCAGGGGAGAGGAATGAGTTGTGTCTGGGTCATTATTGCTGGCAGATGCACAATTAGCACTCCACACTCAAATTTCTGGAATTGGGTGTGGTAATTTTGGCAAACACTCAATAGGTTCCCTGTAGCTGGATTCCCAGTCCACGAGGGCAAAAAGTCAGGGGAGCAACTTTACAAAAGCCACGTTCCCTGTGTGAGCTGGGAGAAGCTGAGCCAACAGGAGCAGAAAGCAGGTGATTTTCCTTTACTCCAAGGCATTTTGCAGCAAGTTAATGATATTGTTAACCTTTCAACATGGATGTGCTGGCAGTGTTAAATATAAAATGGGGAAATGGGAAGGAAAACTGATTTTTATTTTATACTTGGAATGTTGTTGGGTTTTAGCCAAATTGGTTTAGTAAATTGTCTCAACTAGTATGATTCACCAACTTTTATCTTTATTTAAATGTGATAATGGAGAAAAAGTCATTTAAGTTTCTATTCTCACAGTTTTGTATTTTTTTTCTTGTAACAGGGTGGGTTTTTTAAATAAAATCTATATACTTAAACTGAGTAGTTGGTTATTTAGTTATCTGATGAGCTCACTGAATGATTTCGTAGGAGGAGGAGGAAGAGTCTGAATGTATTCCAGCTGAAGATTTCTACAAGCAGAAAAAATTGTTGCAGTGCTTTTGAGTCAGCAGTCAATATAGATTTTGGTGATCAAAGGCGGTAACTGAGACTCAGGTGAACTCAACCTTAGCTTTTGGGAACTCTGAGTTAGTTTTCATTGTATTTGTGGGGACTGACCTATTTAGATTATTTTTTTTCCCTTTATATTTATGTGCAACTGTGAAAATGTTTGTGGCTTATAAAGTAGCCATATTATGTTGTAAAAATTAATTTCTTTATCATAAGATTTTATAAAGTTGGTACTTAAGAATTAAATTCATTCCTTTTGTTCTTTTTGGACTTGATTGTGGGGAGGTTGACCCAGTTCAATCCTTGCTGAAAATCCTCAGTGACTGAATTCTGGTCTCCATGGGCTTTTGTAAGGAGGATGTTTTTAAGCACTAGAAGGTCAGCGAGGTAATCTCTAGCCCAGCCAAAAGCTTACATGAGTACAAAAGGATGAAGTATTAACTATACATTCCTCCTTCCTTTAATATTTGTTAATCTGAGCCTTTAACCTGAATCCTGCTCCCAATTTGATTCGTAGACTTTAAGACCAGAAGGAAATACTGGATGTTCTAATCTGATCTCCTGTATATCACAGGCCATTCAATTTCACCTTGTTACCCTTGTAAATTATTTTTTGACTTTAAATGGAGGAGGTCCTTCTACTAAGATCTACTATTATAATGCTCCCTAGAGATAGCAGAGGCACACCTTGAACTGGAGGGGTGGGAGAAGAGGAAGGGGAACAATTCCCAGCTCCTACCTGATCTCCCTTCCAATCCAGGGTGCTGCTGTGGCCACTCCAGGACCTCTAAATCCCACTGTTACTTCCCCCCACCCCTCATGCATGCAGTTTCTGTCTCTCTATTGGTAGAAGTGTGCCCTGCCCCCTCCCACTATTGCAAGGGCGGGGTGACATGGGCAGAACCTGATTGTTTGAGAACTGAGAATGAATGGGTAGGAAGCACCAGTGTTGGATGTTGTGGGGCAGAGTCAGGGGGAAAGCGGAGCTGAGCAGGAGCAGAAACGGATCAGCCCTCACAGCCCCCCTCTCCTCACCAGGTTCTGTGGCCCATCATGCTCCCATATCTGGAAAGCTAATATAAGCAGTTCAGCCATTTCTCCTTAAATGTGTTTTTTCATGCTACCAGCAAACATAAGTAGCACACAAATATTTGTAATTCACTACATCTTCTGATTAAGGTTTAACCACTTCATTATTTTCTAGTGCTAATCTCTGCAAGAACAAAGATGTGTGTGTATCTGTGTGTGTGTGTGTGTGTGTTTGTGGTTCTAATTTTGTTTGTTTTGCTGCCCAAAAACAGTTTTCTAAAATGTTTTGGATAACTCTGGCTGCTTTAGGAAAAAAGTAAAAAATCAATTTTTTAAAAGGATCACCATGAGACTTGCAGGAAATCATGTGTAAATCTATATGTTCTCCTCCAATATAAAATAAATGAATTATAAAAATAAATTGAGCAGCTAGACATAGAAAGTGCCCATCCAAATTGATTCATACATGATGATACAATATAGCCTAGAGCAAAATGCATTAGAAAATGATTCTTTTTTGTTACATTGCTTAGTTTGGAATGGCAAAATAAATAGCTTCCTCTACCTCATAACCTCTACATTTTACCTTCGGGTATCCCAAATTGGAGATTCTTCCATATGCCTGTCTAATTATAGAACTCCTGGGAGTTCCCCCTTCTGAACTCAACATACTGTTGCTAGAGGAAGCCAACTAAAGATCAAATGAGGGACACTTACACTCAGCACTACAACAGAGGATGCCATCCTGAGGAAAGTTTAGTCATTCAACTTTTTGCAACTTCAGAAATTGGCATGTACCCTATAAGTCGCTGTGGCTACATGCTGCTGTTACTTTCTTTCTCCTTCCTGATAGTAAAATAAATTTAAAAAGGCAGCATTTACAAACAGTTTACAACTCTCCTCCTAGAATAGGCTATAACTTAGCACCTGGTAACCTGATATTTATAGACATCATATCCACTGTATATATTTCTCAATCAAAACAAACTGAATACACAGATTTAAGAAGTTGACATTTTGGCCCAGGTCCTCAGCTGATGTGAATAAGCATAATTCTATTGAGTTCAATGGAAATACATCAGTGCACACCAGATGACCCTGTATGTTTAACTATATTCCCTGCAGTTTTTTACTACAGTTCTTACAGATGTATGATTAGAGTTTACAAGACTGTTCACAGTAAATCCAAGAGGTGGTTTGTGTTGGAGGGGGAAATTTCTTCATTTCATTTTCATTTGCAAAAATAGATACTTTGACAGAAGTTTGTGAATTTGGCACAAACTGCATAGTTATCTTCTTTAACATAATGCTGCCATAAGTAGAGATAAGGGGAGGGGCTTCTGGTCTGATGGCTATGTATGGTAATCCCACTATACATACACCAAAAATAAGAATTGATTAGGAATGGCTAAAACCAGGACCAGAGAAGACTCAGGCCTTGTCTGAACTGGAGGAGGTTTGCTGACATAGTTCCTAGTAGAGATTCAAGTCAGGGAAATGGTGCAAGCTAAACCGGAAAAAAAGGACTCTTGTCAGTATAATTGTGTCTACACTAGGGCTTTTTGCTGCGTAGCTCTGTTGGTTAGAGATGTGATTTCTTCACATGACAAAGCTATGGCAGCAACATATTTATGTGTAGGCCAGGCCTCAGACATACACAGGGACAAATTTTGGTTTAATAAAAAGAGGAATCTTAATTAATCTCATCTCTATGTACGCTATGCCCATTGCTTTGAACCTTATGTAGTCCCACTAGTGCAACATGTGTAAATCACAACCAAATCAGAATTTTAAGTGTAATGTCTTCAGGAAATGTTGGCATTTGTGCTCCTAAATCTTTTAGGCACATCTGAAAATCTCGCTCTTAAAATCTGTCCAAAAGCGAAGTTTTGGATTCATATGTTAGTAAAATACTTTTTCACCCACTTATGCTCTGTGTTTAAGAACAGTGATTCTAGAATATAGCTAAAAGCTTTAGAAATGTTAATCACATAGCAACCTTCAGATGTAACAATGCAACAAGATTTGAGATGACGCAGCAGCTGTTGACAGTACTAATAACCGCCCCCCCCCTTTTTTTTTGGATGTTTTCATATCTGTAGATGTGACACTTAATCTATAGTTGTACTTGCTTTGTGGATAAAAATATATTTTAAACAATACTTCTCTTTTTAGTAGTGACAGTTAACTAATAAGTTAAGTCAAGAGGAAATTAAAGATGACCTAAGGTCAGGAATGAGAAAAGCAAAGTTTTTACACAGTTAATTTTCATCCAGCATTGTGAAAAAAGTTACATTAAAACTGTCATGGGAAAGTTTGCCCTCCCCCCGCAATGCATTCAGAAACCAAGAACAATTCTTTAATGTTTTAGGTGAAAAAAAAATGTTTATTTAACTAGGAAACTGAAAGCACCACAGGAGTCTCATTCAGTGTGAGCATATATGCACTTTTCACACATTACCATCAATGTGGAGTGAATGCATTCTCCACATAGCTTGTGTCTCTTCCAGTCAGCTGATCTTGGGCAAATGTGGCAGTATTCCCTGCAGAGTTTGCTAGATGCTCCCATGGCGGCTTGTTTTCAATGGTAACCAAAGGCTGAGGTTGCTGCTTTGATGGGTATCAAAGATTCTTCTCTTTATATGTGCATTTATGAATTGCTGACCCAGATGATGAAACTTTCAATGCCAGCAACATCAAGCATATTGGAAAAAAAAGAACTACTGGCCACCTGTTTATCTTGTGCCTGCATGAGTTCTTGCAAGATGGTCCATGTTATCAACATCACTTTTAGTATGAATGTAGTGAAGAATTATTTGGGGGTTTCTTTTTGCCTCCTTCTACAGCTTTGTCACGATGCATCATCAATAGCATTATTAACCCACTTGCCCTTCTTTGTAAGATAGAAAACAATGGTGAGTGGCCCAGTGTTGAGAATTTTTCTCTGCTGCAATGTGGATGCATTTCACTGGGTATATCTGGATTGTTTCATTGGATTGTACAAACAAAGGTCAAATTTTCATTGAGCAGATCTTAAGTAAGCTGAATAGTTTTCCCAACTACATTTCTTCCAGTCTTATACCAGGGCTGAACATGAGCTCTTCATTGTCGAACGACAAACTTGATGAATAATCAAAGGAAGCAGTGTTCCTTCTCAGAACACTTGACATGATCTAGCACAAAGTCATCAGCATATCTGTTGTCATCACATGACAACTTACTTTCAGAGTTGCAAATTATTTTTATGAGATCAGCAGCAGAATATTGTGTCCATGTGTTTGCCATCTTGAATTTCACAACACAGAAAATCCCTTCAAGAATCTTCAGAGTCTGCAGCATTTGGAGCACAATACCTACACAAAATATCCCCTCAAGAATGCTGGGCAAAGTAAGCCAGCATCAGTCCACTCTGTGTTGAGGATACCAAACATGCCTAGATTTGAAGGGACCAACCTCCCTGGAATATCTTCTATCTTATAATGACTGTATACATCAACCATTGTCACTGTAATACATTATAAATTAGCATATGCGAATGATTACAATACAAGATACTCTCACTAGAAGCAAATGTGTACATAGAACTATTAAAAATACTGGTAAAGAGTGAAACCTTTGGTGTACCTCTGTATCCCATGTACTTTTGATACAGCAAAAATGTTTTAAATGCATTTGTTTGTTTGTTTGTTGTTTGCTGAATTGTATACTTGTGCTTAGGTGACAACATCCTAAAACAGCATAGCTGGAAGGCTGTTAGTTCATGATTTATCACAACGTATATGCTCAGAGGGTACAACATTACCTCACGAATATGGATCAGAGTATGCAATCTGTCATCAGAAGCTGAAGTTGAGGATAAGCAAACACTTGATTTCTATGCACATTTTTTCTTTCTTTACAAAATTGATAGCTTAGCTTTGATTCACTAAGGAGTGGCTTATATTCATTCAATAAAATTAACTCATTAGCTCCAGAGGTTGAAATATGTCCCACGGTCACCATGAAATTACAGAACTACTTTAATTCCTGGATCAGTTTTCTGTGAGTCAAAGCTATAATAATACAAAAGGTGACAATCCTGGCTCATGACTGAATGGAATCAGTCATATGATGAGGCCATAATTTCAGTTTACCATTTACCATATAAATGCAAAGAAACGTACCCTGATTTATTCAGAGATCAACTGTAGTTTTCTATTAACTTACATGATAGCTTCTCAGGGCTTTTCTACATGGCACTTTACCTCATTAGAGGGATGTAAATACTAGTAATGCACACCAGCATGTTACATGCTTACCGGTCAGTGTGGACCCTGCTGGTACATAAGACGTCCCTAGTGTACAACATTACTACACTGACATGCACTAGGGAACTGTTAGTGTGCACCATCAGGGTCCAGTCTAGTCAATTAGTGTGTAGCACTATCACGCACACTAGAATTTACACCCCTCTAGTATAGACAAGTCCTCTAGTTCTGTATAGACAAGTCCTCAATTTATATGGTCTGTGTGCAGATCTCTTGATCCCAATTTTCAGTTTGCATCAATGTTTTGACTAAATGTCATTTCAGTATTTTTTAAACCAAAAAAAATAAGTAAAAAGGAAATGAACATTTGCATTTAGTTTTTTAAATGTTGGCCAGAAATAAAATTTGTTTAGAAGTTTCCTCTAGAAAACATTTTTGTTGTTGGAACTGATATTTTCCTGGGAAAAAATTGTTTTGATTAAACTGGTTTGTTGGGGGTGTTTTTGCAGAAAACTTTCTCCACTTTTTTTTAAAAACTAGCTTTATTCCCCAATAGGAAGATACCTGGTACCTCATCCCATGCACTAAATGCCCCAATAACAACTATATGGGTGAAATGAGGCAATTACTATGCTCTTGAATGAACTCGCATTGAAAAATGATGAAAGACAAAGACATCATATCACCTGCAGGCAAACACTTTTTCCCAAGTGGTCACTTTATAACTAACCTCTCAGTCCTCATCCTCAAAGGAAACCTGCACAACTCCTTCAAAAGATGAGCCTGGGAGCTTAAATTCATAACTTTGCTGCAACCCACTTAGTCTCCTCACCCCCTTATTCTTCCTTTCCTTCTTCTTGCTGGGGTGGTGTTAATGAGCCATTTCACCATGAATGGTCCTGTGACAGGTATGACACACCACTGCAGTGCTTCCCAATGGCTGTCCTGGGAATTAGCACTATGCCCTCTTCTGGTGGTGTCTCACCCACTGTCACCTCTGTTCCTGGACCCGTATCACTCCAAGGACAATGGCATCCTCTTCAGGACACAGTCATCAAGCTTTGCAGCACTCTATGTTCCCCCCTTCTGGGGGACAGTACTGCACTTCAGCAGCCTAGTCACTTCCTCAGTGATGACTGCGGGGTGGAGGACCACCGAGGCTCTCCCACTACTCTGGGTCCCAGCCCAGGACCCTATAGATGGCCAACACTTGCTGTGTCCTCTCCAACTCCTCAGTAGATTTCCCTGGACCACTTACCCGCAGCCCCAGCATGCTCTTTGCCCTTGCCTCCGGTCCTCAGCCTGCAGATCTCCGCAGCCCACCAGGAGCTACCTTTAGTTCCCCGGGTCTCTGCCTACAGCACTACTCTGTCCAGGGTGCTTGCTGCCTTCAGCCTGCAAAGCAGTCAGTTGTCCTCCTCAAGCTCCAGGGAGTGACTGAAGCTACTCTGGTCTGCAGCCCTTCTTATATGAGCTAACCTGGCCCTGATTGGCTGCTCCATGCAGCCTCTGTCTAATTGGCTGTGCAGCCTCCCTAGGGCTCTGTTAACCCCTTATGGGTCAATGTGGGGCAGACACCCCATCACAGGTCCCTTGAAATATGTGTTAACTTTTATGCTAAACAATCTGTTCCACCTTGTATTTAGCTGTGACACTCTGAGTAAGTTTCCCAGACCTGGGAACCAGCTCTGAAGAAGAGCTCTGGGTAGCCTGAAAGCTTGTCTCTCTCACGAACAGAAGTTGGTCCAAAAAAAGATATTAACTCACCCAATTGTCTCACTAACTGAAGAGTAACACTGGCCCAGTTGGAAGGAGAGAGCCATTAGGCACATGCAGTGGACTTGTAGGGTGTGACTTCAGGTGGAACACATGTGAAAGAGTGGCTTGGCATGGTTTCAACCCAGCACAGAATAGTTTGGGCTGACATTTGTTTGATTAGTTGTTTGATTAATTCTTAGACACTCAAAAGGAAAACTCTAGATTGCAAACCCGTATGTATCCAAAAGAAGAATATTCACATGAACCAATACCATAAAGTTTTGCACAGGTCTACTTATAATGTATTGGTGGAAGTGCTCAGAGAAAATCATTGCTTCTCAGTAATGTGCTTTGCTAAAACAGTAGTACTAAAGTTAATCTTTCCAAGGAATTATGTATTTGTTCAATGCAGAATCCTTCTATGGAAGATTATTAAAAATTGATCAGTTCCTCAAGCTCAGGAGTGACCACAGGGACCCAATTTCCCCTAGTGACTCTCTAACTATAAAAAAGGAAGTGTAATTAAACTAATCTTCTGTTAAACATAAATTGTAAATTAATAGAATCTTTTATCATGTTTTCTTTCTTTTAGTATTTAAAGGAAACAAAATATCTGGGGCCTGATTCTGATCGGACATACTTTGGTTTCCATTTAGTTCATTGGCGTTATTTCTGATTTGTACTGGTGAAAGAGAGTAGAACTGGACTCCTTGTTTTTAAAAATAAGTGAAACATCAAAGCCTGACAGATTCCCTATATCACAAAATCTGCACTTGATAATGTGGACCAAACAGAGTGACAAGTTTAATCAAAGACACACTAAATTGGTGAAATTTACACTTTCTGCCAGTCCCTGTATTGCACAGGGCATGCCTCTTTAGACTGCTAGATTCATTTAGACTAAAAGTTACTTAAAATTCTTTTGTGCTAGATTTTGCCTACCCCTGGCATCAGTGGTAGAGCTTCTCCCTCTTTGTATGAGCTGATTAAAGGTTTGGCTTTGCTTCACTCTGCTTTGGGTCTGGCTACCTGTCCCCACAAAAATGCCAACAATAGAAGAGACACTTTTGGGTGCAGATATGGGTATTAATATACCAGGGATGAAATCCTGGCCCGATTGAATTCAATGGCATTTATTTCAGTGGAGCCAGTATTTTATCCCAGGTCTCTCTCCTACAGAGCCTACAAACACCAAAACTCCATGGATATTGGCTGTGAGTCAGACAAACCTATTCCACAGAAATGTCAGCCTGCTGTGAATGGCAAAATATCAAAGAACAAACCAAAAACAATCCCATGGAATTATTCAGGAGTAATTATTCTGCACTATCTTTTCCTGAGTAACTCCAAGTGTAGACAAACCCCTTACGCTGAATGGGGCGGCACAGTTTGCAGGAGTAGTTACAATCTGTAGCAAGTCCCTCTGACAGCTGTGGGAGTAGTAAGGAGAGATTTTGGATTGTTTTGAGAAGAGTAATATTGCCTGTATCTGTCTATCGATGTGTACATGTGGCATTAGGGCCTCTTAGTAGCAATGCGTTGAGGAGTTCCTACTTCCTTCATCAAAGACAGCGGTGATGAAAATTGCAAGACAGACATTGCTAAAAGCTGAAGTCCAATCAGGACAGATAGATGGCAGACAGCAGGAGTGCAATTACTTCACATTAACCTACTCGTGTTTCAAACCTGAACTGGAGGATCCATCTCCATGACTAAGAATAGTCCAGTCTTTTTGTCAATTCAACCATTGGCTTCTCTGCTGCAACTTCCTAGAAGCTGCTGCTTATTGGCACCAGTAAATGCTAATTATAAGCAAAATTTTAAAAATAGAAAATTGACAATAACACATATATATATATATATATATATATATATATATATATATATATATATATATATTGCGCCTGATTCCCAGTTATGCTAAGGACCACTCTGGAAGTATAAAGGGATCTTAGTGTAACTGAGAATCAGACCTATTATTTTCTAATATCCCTTCCCCGCCCTTGATTACAGAATTACAGTCCAGTCCCAATTATTAAATTAATTTCAATGTCAATTTAAAACAAATGATTTCATTACCTTTTCTTCTCCTGCATCAGAAATTGACTTCCATCCCAGACTGTTCCAGCTCACAGGAACATTTCATACAATTCCTTAAAATCCACCCTCTGCAAGTGTGTCAGACTTTATAGCTACTCAGCCTCACACTTATTTCAGCATGGGCGTGCCGGTGCCCAGTACCAAACCAGAACAAACAGTAACGTATGTGCCAGCAACAGCCATCCTTCTGTTAGCCAGGTGAACAGCAGGCAAAACAGCGGGTGAATGGCAGGGAGTGTTGAGCTGATTCAACAGAGTTCACCACAGCAGCACTGTACAATAATTTACTAGTCCTAACAGACCATTTAATATATATTATAAATAAAAACAAATAACTTGTACTTTGGTAAGTTGCCAGGTAAAGGTATTCCCAGTTACACAAACAAAACAAACAAACAACCAACCAAACAAACAGTCTCTCCTGAGGACTAATTCAAAGCCTCACAACTTCAATGGGGTTGATGCAGGCCCTTATTGTGTGACACATTTTTATTATTGTCTTCTTTATTGTGTATGTCTTATGTTTAGCGTGTGTGTGTGTGTATTTCACTGATTTTTGTGCAGTATCACCTTGCCTTCTCTTATTGATTTGTTTGATTAGTTTTATTCGTGAGTCGTATTTCTTTAAGGCTAATAGCAATTCTGTTGATTAATGCCATATATGTCCAATATTATATAGACTGATGTTTATGAGAAAGGACATGATTAATAGCCAGTATATTACCTTTGTACACTATTTCTTGGTGACTGGAAAATACCTGTAAGATCAGTCTTCTCTCATTATAGACTCCAGTGCTTGGGAGATGTGGGAGGAAATGAGGTGAAATAGTGAGAGAAAAAGACTAAGGATATATTTACACTGAAAAAAAATATATATGTTCTTAACTTGTGTCAGCTCTCTTGGGTTGAAATAGCTGTGAAGACAGGGCAACTGGCTTTTAAAGCAGGTTAGGAGCTCTAATTAAAGCCTAGTCATAGATTCCAAGGCCCGAAGGGACCATTATGATCATCTAGTCTGACCTGTTGTATAACACAGGCCATAGAACTTCCCAAAAATAATTCCTAAAGAAATTAGGAATTACTAAAACATCCAATCTTGAATTAAAAATTTTCAGTGATGGAGAATCCATCATGACCCTTGATAAGTTGTTCCAAAGTTTATTTCGTCACCCTGTTAAAAATTTACACCTTATTTCCAGTCTGAATTTGTCTAGTTTCAACTTCCGGCCATTGGATCATGCTCTACCTTTCTCTGTTAGAAGGAAGAGCCCATTAATAAATACTTGTTCTCCATATAAGTATTTAGACTACAATCAAGTCACCCATAAGCCTTCTCTTAAACACAATAGATTGAGCTGATAAAACCTGACTTGATCACTATATGGCATTTTTTTAAACCTTTAATCATTCTTGTGGCTCTTCTCTAAAACCCTCTTCAATTTTTCAACATCCATCTTGAATTGTAGAGGCCAGAACTGGATACGGTATTCCAGCAATGGTCACTGAATACAGAGGTAAAATACTTTCTCTACTGCAACTTCAGATTCCCCTGTTTATGCATCCAAGGATCGCATGAGCCCTCTTGAACACAGTGGCGCTCAGGGAGCTCATGTTCCACTGATTATCCATCATGGCCTCCAAACCTTTTTCAGAGTCACTGCTTCCCAAAATAGAGTCCCCCACCCTGTAAGTATGGCCTACATTCTTTGTTTCTATATGTATACATTTACATTTAGCCATATTAACAATACATATTGTCTGTTTGTGCCCAGCTTACAAAGCGATCCAAATAGCTCTGTACCATTGTGCTGTACTCTTCATTATTTACCACACCCCCAATTTTGGCTTTTGAAAACTTTATCTGTCATGATTTTATGTTTTCATCCAGCTCATTGGTAAAAATGTTAAACAGTGTAGGGCCAAGAATTGATCCCTGCAAGACGTCACTAGAAAGACACCCATTTGATGATGATTCCCAGTTAACAGTTATATTTTGAGACCTGTCAATTAGCTTTCAATCCATTTAGTGGATGCATTGTTAACTTCATGTTGTTCCAAGTGTTTTTAATCAAAATATCATGTGGTATCAACTCACTTGCGGTACAGAAATCTGAGGCCTGTTCTATGCATAAAATTAGGTGAAGTTTGCTACATTGCTCGGAGGTGTGAGCAGTTTACACTGCTAAAAGATGTAGTTAAGTTGACCTATGCCCCAGTATAGAGAGTGGTAGATTGATGGAAGAATCTCAGACAAGTGAATTTATTACAGCAATGGAAGAATCCCTTCTGTCACTGCATAAGTGTCTACTGTGACAAATTTCAGAGTAGCAGCCATGTTAGTCTGTATCCATAAAAAGAAAAGGAGTACTTGTGGCACCTTAGAGACTAACACATTTATTAGAGCATAAGCTTTCGTGAGCTATTCATATGCATCTGATGAAGTGAGCTGTAGCTCAAGAAAGCTTATGCTCTAATAAATTTGTTAGTCTCTAAGGTGCCACAACTACTCCTTTTCTTTTTACTGTGACAAAGTTTCTCCTCTGCCTTGGTGGGTCCTGCGCTTATTGGCGGATTTGCTCACCTCAGAGGTTCACGGCAGCCCTCAGTTTGGCCACTTTTGCTAGTGGCTCAAACTTGCCATTCACGCAGCTAACCTCATCACTGGCCAGCATGGGGAAAAGGAGGGAGAACAATCCTCACACTCTCTATTGATCCACCTAGTGGTTCGGGGGACAAGCCAGGGACCTTCCCCTCTGGTGAGACCCACAGTCCAGGTCCACTCCTCTTATATCCAGTAGGGGGGAGAGGAATGGGGGGAACCCAGGACTGCCCTCTAATCCGGATTCCAGCCCAGGGCCCTGTGGATCACAGTTGTCTACTGTGTTTCTTGTAACAGCTGTGTGAGAGCTACAACTCCCTCGGCTACTTCTCCATGGCCTCCTCCCAACACCTTCTTTATCCTCCCCACAGGACCTTCCTACTGATGCCAGACAGTGTTTATACTCCTCAGACCTCCAGCACTATGCACTCTCATTCTCAGCTCCTTGCGTGCCCCTCAGTGACTGAAGTGTGGATCTTTTTAAACCAGGTGCTCTGATTAGCCTGCCTGTCTTAATTGATTCTAACAGCTTCTTAATTGGCTACAGGTATGCTCATTAGCCTGTCTGCCTTAATTGGTTCCAGCAAGTTCCTGATTTTTCTGGAACTGCCCCTGCTACCTTACCCAGGGAAAAGGTACCTGCTTAACCTGGGGCTAATATATCTGCCTTCTATCACTCTCCTGTGTACCTGGCGTGGTTTACCCCTATCCCGGACACCTGCCCCTTTTGCGGCGTGAGGGAGACCCTGGCGCACATTTACTTAGAGTGTGCCAGGCTGCAGCCTCTATTCCGGCTCCTCTTAGACATCTTGTTAAGATTTTGGTTGCACTTTTCCCCTCACCTTTTTATTTATGCACTCCCTACCCATGGCCCCACAAAGTCACGGGACCTCCTGGTTAACCTCCTCCTGGCCCTTGCTAAAATGGCCATCTATAAAACCAGGGTGAGGAGGTTGGCTGATGGCGTCTCCTGTGACTGTGGGGCCTATTTCCAATCCTCTGTCTGGTCACGTGTCCGGGCAGAGTTCCTCTGGGCGGCATCCACTGACTCCCTTGACACCTTCGAGGAGCAGTGGGCACTGTCCGGGGTTCTCTGCTTGGTGTCCCGTCTGGTTCCCTTCGTTTGACCCTTTGACCACACTCCTGTCCCTGTTATTTCATTAGTTGTCCCCCGTAATCATTTGGCTTCCAGGTCCTGTGGACCCCCCTCTTAGGATCCCAATAGGATCACTCTCCTGTAGCCATCTGGCCTGACCCTGTCACACTACATACCCTAATTGTATTACATCAAAACTTCTACCTTTATCAATCAAATTTGTAATCTCAAGAAAAAAATGATATCAAATTAGTTTGACAGGATCTATTTTCCATAAACCCATGTTGATGGGTGTTAATTATATCACTCCCTTTATTTGTCAATATGAGGTCTAATATAGAATTGCCCCTGTTCCTTAGTGTTATTTGGTGATCTGTAGCAGACACCAACTAATAACCCCATATTGTGCTTTATCTGTTAGGACACTGATCCATAAGGATTCAAGATCATTTTCTTCTCAGCTATCAGTGACTCAGAAAAAAGTAATACCATTCTTGACATAGAGTGTTACTCCCCCTTCCCTTTTGCCCATTTGATCCTTCCTAAATAAGTTATAGCCATTGATTTTAACATTCCAATCATGGGAAATATCCATGTTTCAATAATGCCAACTAGATCAAATCTGCACTCATCAATGAGCATTTCCAGTTGTGTTTGTTACACAGGCTCCTAGCATTGGTGAATAGGCAATTCAGAAATTTCTTCTCTTCATGTCCTTTGATTCCTTGATTAATTTTGTTCTCAACATCTCAATTCTGTACCTTGCAATTAGATACTAGCTGCTGGTCTATGACAGCTGACTCAGGCTCGGGCTATGGAGGCATTTAAGTGCAGTGTAGACATTTCTGCTCGGGCTGCAGCACAAACTCTGGGAACCTCTCACCTTGAAGGGTTCTAGAGCCCGGGCTTCAATCTGAGCTTGGATGTTTACACTGCAATTAAACAGCCTCTCAGTCCCCCACCAGCCCGAGTCAGCAGGCAAAGGCCAGCCACATGTGTTTAATTGCAGAGTAGACATACCCTGAGAGTGAATTTCTTGATTCTGTTCCTGTCTCCATTATTTTCCCATATTAATTTGGTCTGATAATCTAACCTCTCTGTTTTATCTTCCTTGTTTGTAAAATGCAGATAATGATGATAATTACCTAATTCACAAGGTAACATTGTGAAGTTTAACTATTAAATATTTGTAAAATGCTTTTGCGATCTTAAAGAGTGCAACTTTTATATCCTATTATTTTTAATTACATTAATCTTTTGCCATGATAAAAATCTGTCATGAAAATTGGGGAGGGGGAGGAAGACTTTTACAGAAAACATTGGATTAGATAGTATAAGTGGCCCTTATTGGTAAAATTATTTTAAAGTATAATGTTTACTGATATATGATGTACTAGTTAGAAATAAATTGGGATGTTCTTCCTAAACAGCAGGGCTGAGTTAAGGATGCTGCTTTCTGGATTCACAATGTAATGTTTTTAAAGATATGTTCTATCATTAATATTTTAATACACACTGTGGTCTTAATTTCTTTGTTTGTAATATGTTTCAGTTTTAGCTCTTCGGCTCTATTTTGACAGACATTTCATTTTGAACTGTCAATCTTCTATTTTAGTGGTATGACATGGAAGGTCTCATGCTTGAAATGAAATTAATTTTTCATCATAATAGAGACTTCAAAGACCTGGGATGAAATAATATTTTCATATCATCATAATAGGGTTTCCATAAATTTTAATTGTAAAATATTGCTAACTCTAGACTACTAGCATGTAATTCACCCCTAGTGTCAATGGAATTATGCCAGGTAAAAGTATGATTTAGTGGACATTTGTCCCTATCACAAATGGACCACTAGACTTGATCAGATTAGTAATAGCTACTCAGGTGAGGCACAAATCTGGAATGAATTTACAGCACTTCAGAAACAAGGTACATTAGCAGAGTTAAGTGCAAAAAAATTACACAGAAATTTCCTCTATTATCCCGAGTAATCAATGCATTCTCACTACTACATTAAGCACCAGTAAAAATAATTTAAAAGGATGAAAGGTTTCACATTCAGAAGCAGTTCTATTGAAAAGTCACACCAGTTTTGAGGGTGTAATGCAACTTAAGTGGTGCATTGGCCTTTTGCTGGCTCTGTGCCAAGAGCTGAATTTCATCCTTGGTAAAAGTGTGAAGGTGGCAGCTTCAGTCTCTTTATGAAGTGTGTGCACCAGGGAAAGGGGAAGGAGCCAAACACTTCCGGAAATGAATAGTGGCAACAACAAAAACTTGGCACTGTACTGGTATTAGCATCAATCTCTGACTGCCACAGACTTAGAATCATAGAATCATAGAATATCAGGGTTGGAAGGGACCCCAGAAGGTCATCTAGTCCAACCCCCTGCTCGAAGCAGGACCAATTCCCAGTTAAATCATCCCAGCCAGGGCTTTGTCAAGCCTGACCTTAAAAACCTCTAAGGAAGGAGATTCTACCACCTCCCTAGGTAACGCACTCCAGTGTTTCACCACCCTCTTAGTGAAAAAGTTTTTCCTAATATCCAATCTAAACCTCCCCCATTGCAACTTGAGACCATTACTCCTCGTTCTGTCATCTGCTACCATTGAGAACAGTCTAGAGCCATCCTCTTTGGAACCCCCTTTCAGGTAGTTGAAAGTAGCTATCAAATCCCCCCTCATTCTTCTCTTCTGCAGACTAAACAATCCCAGCTCCCTCAGCCTCTCCTCATAAGTCATGTGCTCTAGACCCCTAATCATTTTTGTTGCCCTTCGCTGGACTCTCTCCAATTTATCCACATCCTTCTTGTAGTGTGGGGCCCAAAACTGGACACAGTACTCCAGATGAGGCCTCACCAGTGTCGAATAGAGGGGAACGATCACGTCCCTCGATCTGCTCGCTATGCCCCTACTTATACATCCCAAAATGCCATTGGCCTTCTTGGCAACAAGGGCACACTGTTGACTCATATCCAGCTTCTCGTCCACTGTCACCCGTAGGTCCTTTTCCGCAGAACTGCTGCCTAGCCATTCGGTCCCTAGTCTGTAGCGGTGCATTGGATTCTTCCATCCTAAGTGCAGGACCCTGCACTTATCCTTATTGAACCTCATCAGATTTCTTTTGGCCCAATCCTCCAATTTGTCTAGGTCCTTCTGTATCCTATCCCTCCCCTCCAGCGTATCTACCACTCCTCCCAGTTTAGTATCATCTGCAAATTTGCTGAGAGTGCAATCCACACCATCCTCCAGATCATTTATGAAGATATTGAACAAAACCGGCCCCAGGACCGACCCCTGGGGCACTCCACTTGACACCGGCTGCCAACTAGACATGGAGCCATTTATCACTACCCGTTGAGCCCGACAATCTAGCCAGCTTTCTACCCACCTTATAGTGCATTCATCTAGCCCATACTTCCTTAACTTGCTGACAAGAATACTGTGGGAGACAGTGTCAAAAGCTTCTTGTGACATGTTGTAAACTCATGTAGGGTCACCAGTTCAAAGACAATTAGGCTCCTAAAGATGCAGGTAGGTGCCTAATGGAATTTTTGAAAGTGACTAAATGGGAGTTTGGCCATTTCTTGTTTTTGAAAGTGCCTAAATTTCTTGGCCAAAATAGACATGTTGTTAGCTCAGAATATCTCCATTATCAAGATAGAAAAAGCACTAGCATTACAAAAGTAAATGTGCTACATGTCTAGAATTGCATTTGTTTTGGATGTATGTACATATTTGGAAATTATCCAGTAAAAGAAAACAAAACACTATTCTAAACAAGGGTAACTTTAAATAAAATATCGCTTGCCATAATTCAAACATGCCTTTGGCATGTTTGTGTATCTTTCCCACAGATTAATTTTATAGGCAATATATTAATTTAATATTTCTCTTGATAGAATGGGTGACACTAGTTTGCTGTTTATTAGCATCAGTCTGATAAAAGGTGTGCTTTGTGCTGATATGTGAGAAGAATATCCAGTAAAATGTGCTTTAAATTAATGGCAGTGGTACTATATTAAATTTTAATATCACTCATCTGAGTTTAGTGACATACAAAGTATAATTCATATTTTATGCTTAGCATTAAATTTATAGAGATGCTTTCTAATTGGAGGAACTAGCATCTTAGACATTTTATTGCACTTAAAGCGAGAGTGATCATTTTGAATAAGGCTGTAGGATAGGCTATCAGTTTTAAAATTCATTGTATTGTTTTTATTGTTACTTTTTTAAATCTGACAATTACATGCTGTCGCATTAAATTTCCTTGGAAATGTCAACTGGATATTTCATTCTATCTGAAGCTGTTGTATTGTGCTGTTGTTGTTGTTTTAAATTGAGGTGCATTTGTAAGATATTTGTCTATCTAGATGTACTCTTAAAATATTGTTGTAGACAAGACAGCCAAGAAAATATAAATAATACATTTATCTAAGTGACAGACCAGCAGGGGTCCAGATGGGACCTTCTGCTACCCTGGCACTTTGTTAAAAAATAACAATATTGCTTCAAAAATTTTTTGTGTGTGTAGGGTTTGATCAAATGACAAAATGTGACAGTGTTCATCTACATGCATGGATTTATTGACTAGCACTGCTTTCAATAAATGCTATGAAATATCATCACTGATCATAATTTTTACACTATAGTGAATATCACTCACTTGAAATGATACTGAGCCCAAAATCATACCTTGTGCAACACAACTAAATTCAATGGAACTGCATTAGAGGGGAATTTTGCTCAATACAAAAATTCATTTCGGACATGTTCTCCACCCTTGCTTGATTACTGTTGGCGTAATTAAATAGACTATTTGGGTAACTGCTTGGGTACGAGTGCTCATGAACAGAGAAGACTTCAATCTCTCCCACTGTTCAGGGCTGAAGGAACATTGATACGTGCCATTGGACAGGACCAAATGGGCCACAGACATCATTCTTAGATAATTTATAGAAATTTCTTAACATGGTAGTAACATGGACTTGATCCTGCAAATACTTATGCAAATCTTGTGAGTAGCCTCACTGAAATGATTGTATTCAATCAGACTCCTCACGCTTGTAAAGCTAAGGACACAGTAAGTCTTCCAAGGACAGGGCCCTATTTATATTAAGCTTGCTGCTCTCCACACCAACTTCCTTCTTTTCAAGCTGTTACGAATGACATGTGGAATTTGATTCTGGAAGGGACATTCTTAATTTGAAAACTATTCAAGGTATAACTTCAGCTTGCTTCTTTCTCTGACACATGCAACTTTATCACCCATGTCTGGATCCTGCAAACACATGAAAGTGTACCTTTACTTCTACAAGTTGTCCCATTGGTTTCACATCACAGTCAATGGAGCTGCATCAGGGATTTGTGTAACTTACTCATATCCATAAGTGCCTTTACTTAGGTGACAGGCATCAGAAAGTAGTAGGTGAAAATGACTGGTAAAATAGAGAAACAGCTAAATATGTCACTCATATTCAGCCATTTTTCAGAGATTAAGGGGAGCAAGATTTGGCTCTTTTAGTTGGAGTTAGTATGTGATGCCTACCAGCTTTTCAAAATCCAACAAAGATGTTCCCTGACAGACTGCGGACTTGAAACATTCCTCTAATAAAGAACTACAGTAACATTAGACATATAGTCTTAGTGGCCTTTGGTGAGATAAGAGGATATCAAGGGTTTTACCAAGTACTAAATAAATCACTTACCAGTGAGTAAAACCAATCTTTTTTATTATTTTTTTAAAGGATAACTTTTAAGTGCATCATTTATTTAATGGTCAGACCACCACTTCAGAGCCTTCTACTCCCTGTAACATCACTGTAACCACAAGTTCTTTTACTTTGTCACTCCTTCTAATTGACAGCTTTGGAATGGATCCAGAGGGTCACAACTTAAAAGAAGTGTTCTTTATTTTTAAATTATAATTTGCTTCATCAGTGTCAGTTCAGGGAATTTCTCTATCATTAGAACATTCTTTTCACCAGGAGGCTTTTTGTTCTCAGCTCTCTATGGAGGAACATTTAGTTAATAATTGCAATAGCAGTTATAAATAGCTTGCTTATAAAGGCTTTCATTGCCTCAGGCATATATATTGTCCAGTTAGCTACTAAAGGAAAAGTTATTTACACTCCTTCTACATATCCACACCTTGTCCTCAAAATCAAAGCAAACACATTTTTTGGTTTTTGCCTGTATAACCCTATTTCTAATCCATTGGCTCATACTCTGATTCTGTGCCTGTGAAACTATTCCCTCTCTACCCTAGTGATCCATTCTCATCTCTCTCTCTCAGGAAATTAAAAGTACTTTTCATATTAGTGTATTTTCAGTTTAACCCCTCACTGCTCTGCCAAAGTGTCTATCTGGTTCAAAATCAAAGATTGCTCAATATAAAATGAGAAAGGTCAAACTATTTGTCACACTGTCTGGAGTGACTCATGACTGAGAGTGCCCTCCTCAGGACAGACTGTCAAAAAAAGAGCAGACACCCCAACCTGGTGGTATGTTCTATAATTATATTTCACCAACCCAATAACAAATGTGAATTCTGGATCACTATCTCAGTCTTACCATGGAGTCACAGACATTCCCCTTAGGCTGTCCTCTACCTTGCCACCCAGACAAGCTGGACTTAGTGATAAGTGGTCACTTAGACCAAAAATCAGAAAGTATTCCGGTTGCTTCCATTCCCAAGAGACCAGTCTTACTCTAGATCAGTTGGTACCCTAGATCTTACATGAAAGGCAACACCATAGCCAATCCTGTAATAAGCTATTTAACATTTTATTAACTAGGAAAAAGAAATGAGGGAGTTCTTTACAGGTTAAAACAAGCAAACCTATACACACAAATGAGTTGCAATCTAAATCTTAAGAGTGACAGAGTTGTAGTGGTCGGTCAGTTCAAAACGTCTTTTAAGGCAAACCCAGGATAACCCTGGGAGATCTCTTGCTTCAGTTTAGCGTCTCTGTCCCTATGAGAATTCAAACAGCAAAGAGATGAAAAATCCTATTGTGACCCTATTTTATCTTTTTAATTTAGTCTTCCAGGGTACACTCACAGCAACATAAACCCAGGCTTGACCTGCTTAGTGCCTGCCCAACTCTCTGCCACTACCCACCCTCCCTGGGACTGCATGTGCAGGGGTGCCAGGACATTGTGCACTGTTGGGGCAGTGAGTAGGAGCCAGCCCCAAAACTTTCCCACAGTGAGGAGGAGCTGCTGTCACTGCAGAAGCGTGTGAGGAGGTTTTGGGGCTGACTTGCACTGACAGTGCATGCAGCCTGGCATCCCTGCATATGCAGCCCCAGGGAGGGCAAAGGGGGTGCGGGAGCAAGGGCAAGAGAACAGAGTGGGGACCAAGCATAGACCAGCAGGGAGGTGGAGTGGCAGAGCACCTGGCTCAACACGGCCAGGGGAGGAATGACCCCCAACATTCTGGCAGCCAGGAGCTGCCTCCCACCTGTCAACTTTACTCCCTGCTTCAGGCAAGCTCCACACAGCAGCAAAGAGGAGCCGGAGTAAAAAGTGGGAGCACGCTTGGCCAAGTAGTAATGGCACTTCTGGCCGCTGTGCTGGCTGCCTTCAGCGCTGTTCCTCTGCTTCCAGGCACTCTGGACTACACCGGAGGACTTCCAGGACCTGAGTCAAGCTCGAGCCACATGCACACAGGAAAGCAATAGACCTTGGGACCTAGGTCCCAGCTTAACACAGATTCTGACCCTCCAGCCCTGCAGGGTCCTAGGCCCCTAGGTTAGAACAGGTGCTGTGTGGATGCAAGGGGGGGTAGGCTTGAGTCTGGGTTTACACAGTTGTATATACATAACCTGAGTGATGAAGTATGACCTGTGATTCGGTGGTTGAAGGGAAGGAGTCTAACTCACTAAAAATGAGTAAACATATGTAATTAATATGGCTTTTGCAGTTTTCATGCCTTAGTTGTAATTAAGCGTTTTTGTTTGTTTGTTTAATTCATTAGAGGTAGGGACCTATGGAGAAGTATGGGGGTAAAGGTGAAGGAAATAGCTTTGGGTTGTAAGGAGTAGGTAAGGCATGTGTGTGTGGTGGGACTTAAAAACTGCCTGAGCCACTTTGTTATTTTTAAACAACTGATACTGGAGACATTCTTCTCTCTGAAATAGTCCATTCCCATAAGGATTTCCTGCTGACTCCAGAGACCGTGATAATCACATTAGGCCTCTGGTGGGTTAATTTAATTAATTTTATTTTTTAATTATTTAAAAGTGTTATTTCAGTTTCCCATTGTGATACAGGTTTAAAAGTGGTTCAAGCAGACTGTTATATTGTACATCAACATTAGAAAGTAAGCCATTAACTGCAGGAAAATTGTTTGATCTTACTAGATTTTTATTTCTTCCTGACTTCTAATTACCATTACATCAAAAACTATAAAGAAAGAAACAAAAGAATAAACCAAAATGCTAATGCAAGTCTCATCCCGCTCTTCCAGGCTCCAAAATCAACTGCAACCAGGGAATTTGGTATTTTACTGTCAGAGGGGGAATGTAATGAATTACATTTCCATCAGATAACACTAAATTTAACAGGGGTTAAGTGTTTAGAGCTAAAGATTGTCACCCTTAACCTATTGCGATATTAAGGATGCACCTTACAAGAGCAGAGCTGGCCTTTGAATCCATGCAAAGTCCATAGCCACAGGCTACCCTAACTTGAGAACTGCAATATGTAAAGAAGAATCTTGCTTTTATTTAAAAAAAAAAAAAAAAAGTTTTGAATCCTTTTACTTGCACAGACAGGTGTTAAAATGGAATCAGTGCAAACTGACCACTAGTGATGAAATCTAGTCACCACTTTTTCCTTCAGCTTGTCCTAATAAATGATAACTGACCATTGGGATTGAAAGCTTGTCACCTGTTTCTTTCCTAACATTCACAAGTTATTTACGGTTCCCTTGCAGCCATACAAGCCTGGGCTTTGCAATAAAAGCAAATAAATAAATAAAAACCTCAGTCGTAAGTCCCTTAATGTTCGAGAACACTACAGAACAAGTTCAGTATCCCTTAGGCTTCCACTGATGGTAATCGGGCCCAATACCTACCAACAGCATTGCACAATAGACAAATCCTTTCACCCAGTTACAGGTAGCAGTATATTATTTATTGTTAGGCCAGGACTATGCTACTATTTATGTCGTCAAAACAAAACAAAAAAAAAACAAAAAGACAGCTTCTCCCGCCAACATAGCTACTGCCACTTGTTTGGTGTGGTTTAATTATGTCACCAGGAACGCTCTCTCCCGTCGGTTTACAGCAGCTACACAAGAGATCTTACAGCGGCGCATCTGCATTGGTAAAGCTGTGCTGCTGTATGCTGCTTTCTGGATTCACAATGTAATGTTTGCCAAGAATGAATAACACATTAACAATCCATTTTAAAAATGATAGGAAGGCAACAGTTATCTTAAGGCTGTCTTTCTATAGAAACATGAAATAACACAGAAAGAGTTCATTGCTGATCTGCAGCTTGTGTCTTCTTTTCTTTATGTATTTGGGAATAATTTAACAACTTGCAACATATTTGAATTAAGCATGTAGGTCCTGATTATTTTCGCACATCAGTTTTACAACCATGTAACTCCATTTACTTCAATGGAGTTACTTTTGATTCACAATGATGTAAGTAAAAAGAGAATCAGGTCCAAAAGATATCAAAACTATAGAAATTTTAAAAAAAGAAAAGGTAGTTAAAGGCAACTTCTCTTTCTTCCATGTAAGAAAATAATTTTGATTTGTTGCTTTTTTGAAGAGACGAATCTAGTGGGGTTCATGCAGGAAAAGTGTCTTTTGACACAAGTAAACATGAGTGTCTCAGTATAATGACAGGTTTCAGAGTAGCAGCCGTGTTAGTCCGTATCCGCAAAAAGAAAAGGAGTACTTGTGGTACCTTAGAGACTAACATATTTATCTGAGCATAAGCTTTCTCAAATAAATTTGTTAGTCTCTGAGGTGCCACAAGTACTCCTTTTCTTTTTTCAGTATAATGAGAAATCTATATGAATGCCATATGCAATATAAAAGCTTGGCCTTTCAAGCACTGTTTATATTCTTGACATGCAGATGCACATTAATACACCAGCTATAGTTTTGCAATAGGAGCATCTTTTCTATTTCTTAATCCAACCTTCTAGAAATGAGAGGCTGATACTAAAACCCTTCAAACAGCTTAGGCTCGCGAGTGGGATTTGTGTTCCACCATGTATTTGTCATTGTAATGGAAAACACATCGTGTTAATGCCAGATTTCTAAAGCTAGAAGGGCCCTTTAAAGCAAATGTAATAGTAATTCCGGGATTTATGTAGTAACTGCAATAAGCTTTCTCTTAAAGGTGGATTTGAGCTAATCATGTAAAAGGGTTGCACAGTATCATTGGCACACCCAGTTATTATCTTATTTAAAATATGTACAATTATTCAACACTAATAAGGATGCTTTGGAACATCTGTAATAACGGCACATCACTGTGGCACAAGTCAGATATATTCTGGTATACAATAAGGACTGAATCCTGTTATCTGTACCCAGACAGAACTCAGGCAGAACTGCCATAGCCTTGATTGGCTTTTTTAAATCAATCAACCAAAACAAACAAAAAAAGTTGGTGGACTTAAGTTTATCTGGATCAGTTATCCTGAGGTAATATAGCTTTAATATGGAAATAACTAGCAGTTTGGTATTTTAAAACTTTCCAAGTCCATTAAAATTGCAGCAAAATAAAAAATCAAGGGTTCTTCCTGCATTGCCTCCAGTGCATTTATATACATTTGTGCAGTGGGTAGTCCCACTGTCTGATGATAATTCTCCACTCACTGATACCAGTAGGAACATTTTATATACATTGCTCAGGTGTAAATGAACACAAAAAGCAGAGGAGAATCAGCCCCGAGATCTAAATTGCCAGTTCCAAGTCACTACTTTTTTGGGAATTTGGGATTTGCTTCCCTTATACCAGGGGTTCTCAACCTTTTCCTTTCTGAGACAACCCCCCCACCCCCACCCCCGCAACATGCTATAAAAACTGCACAGCCCACCTATGCCACAACAACTGGGTTTCTGCATATAAAAGCCAGGCCAGTGTTGGGGGGGTAGCAAACAGGTCAACATGAAGCTACATTGCTCAGTCTTTGACTTCAGCCCTGGGTGGCATGGATCAGGGCCCCTGGCTTCAGCCCTACATGGTGAGGCTTTGACTTTCTGCCCTAGGTCCCAGCGACTCTAATGCTGGCCCTGCTTGGCGGCCCCCCTGAAACCTGCTCATGGCCCCCCTGGTTGAGAACCACTGCCTTATATGACACTGGTATATACCCAGTGTAATTTCAATTGAGTGATTTACACTGGTGTAAGCAATACGGCCTGGAGTTCTAAAGTACGTGGAAAAAGGAAGAAAAATGTGTCTCGTGCATGTTAACACAATGCAGTAGAGATCCATCCTCTTTTATGCATTAGTTTGCTTTTAGCTCCCAGCCTGAAGCCAGATCAATTTCCACAGTTTGCAATGGACAGAGACCAATTACCCATCTTTTTTGTCCTCTTTCCTGCTGTTTAATAGGGCTACAAATAATGGTTTAAAATTACTACCGGTCAAAGGCTTACCCATGTGACCTCCAGCACGGCAACCAAAATGACTTCAGTGATCAAATATAATCTGCATTGTATATGTTACAGAGTAATTTTACAGATGGAAGGGGGGAGAGGGGGAAGACTGAACACAACTCTAACCCCGAAACAACTATGGGCCAGATTCAGTGAGACTCTCCAGTTGCTTTGAGCCACTTTGGAGATGCAAAACAGCTATAATCCTCATTTTATTGGCCAGTGAAACTGGGTCTGTCTTTGCTGTACATTACCAGAGCAGTGCACAGCAGCTGGAACATATTGCTGAGTCCAATCATAAGTGGATTAATATTATAGAGCTTCATTCTTTTTAATGGATTATAATTTTTTAGATGGAAAATGTATGAAAAAATATCATAGTGCAAAACTGATAAAATTTACAACATTTAAAGTTAAGGCACAGAACTTATCCCTAGGCCCTGACTCACTGGTGCAATCCAAGTGCAAAATGTGTGTAAAACACACAGATGGTAGCATTTTAGAGCCACTTCACAAAAGGTGTGAAATGGGTGCAATATGACCCCAATTTGCAAGGTACTTAAGCATGTTTTTTAACTTTAAGCACATGACTAGTCCCACTGATTTAAAGGGTTTGACTACACAGAGTTGTTCTTGCTTAACTCCATTTTTGGACACACTTATGCAGGAAGAAGTGTTCCTTGTTCCTGTTTAGCCTACTATACAGTGGCTACACGGCACTCTTGTTCCAGAGTAAGTGTGTCCATTCATGAAGTTCTTCAGGAACAGCTATTGCACTTCAAATTCATCCCTGCCTTAATCTGCATTAATTTTCAAGTGCAAACATGCATTTAGGCTCATATCTATGTATACTGAACTGAACATATGTATGAACTGAGCACTACAGCCCAAGTACCGGTGACAGCTATAGTTAGGGTTGCTTCACTTCTACCAGGTAACACTCTATTTTTAGTTCCTCATGATCTTCCCAGAGCATTCATTTATCAGGCTAAAATGTTTCAAGTTCTAGTCTGTATTTTGGGAAGTCTGAGCAAAAAATGGTTCAACCATTTTGAAATGAGAGGAGAGTGGGGAACCAACCACCCAACACTTTCAACATTATAAAAAAAAATTATTGAAATATATTTTCATGAACACTGTAACACAAACTACTGGGAACAGGCAGTTGAAATGTGACTGGGAAATAGTCATCAGCAAAGAAAACCACCTTTGTTGGTCTGGTAATAATTGTTTTCGATTTGATCAAGTTATGAGGGACAAATATGTGTTACTTTTGGTACAATTTTTAGCACATTTTACCAGGATTCTTAACATATGGAAGGCAGGATGCACAGGCAGGTGCGGCTAATTTGGGCTTTCCTACACTGGCACTTTACAGCGCTGCAACTTTCTCACTCAGGGTGTGAAAAAACACCTTCCCCCAGCCCCTAGCTGCAAGTTTCCCAGCGCTGGTAGCTATTCCCCTCATGGAGATGGGTTTTTTTTTATAGCACTGGGAGAGCTCTCTCCCAGCGCTGGTGCCGTGACTACACAGCCACATTAAAGCGCTGCCATGGTAGAGCTTTAACGTTGCTAGTGAAGACATAGCAAGTGCATATGTTACATAGCAAATAATTACATAGCAAATGCGCTTAACAAGATAGGTAGGTTCCTAAGGATGCAACTAGCTCATTTAGGTGTTTTTTTGTAAATATACTAGCAACCTAGATGCCTAACTGCCATTGAAGTGCCTAAATAACTTTGTAAATCAGCATTAGATTCTATTATCTTAAAAATATAAACGCATATGCAAATAATTTGCTTAAAATGCATAACAAATATTCTTAATGAATTATTTAGCCATCTGTAATATCAATAGCTTGTAAAAGATCTCATCACTACTTTTGCCTTGTAGCTTCTGATCAGCAACTACTAGTAATGGCATGTTGTGTGCCACTAAAGTTACATTGTATGCATCCAACAGGAGCATGTAAAATGTTAATTCAGCTTCGAAAGATATTACTGATTCCAAAGATATTCCACATACTTAGAAACAGAAATACCTCTGGAATATGTTATACCTATAAAACTGGAATTAACTTTTCAAGAGTGGCTTCTGCATAATATATTTAATACAGTCAGATAAATTTCTTTCTTAATTTCATTCTGGTATTAGTGAAGGCCTGGTACGAATATTATCTATCTTATTTTTGTATTTTGTGAATCTGTTACTCTTTTATTACTGTACAATATTCAGTACAAATTACAAATGTAAAAAATGCAGTGCAGGATCAGAAGGATTAAAGGATTGGCATAATAAAGGGGAAAAACTCATCCCTTTTCACACATGTGGCACAATTTCAAAAGAAATTGGATACGATAGCTAAATACTAGTGGTTTCATTCTCCTGCTGGTACTAGCTCACCTTAAGTGATCACTCTCGTTACCGTGTGTATGGTAACACCCATTGTTTCATGTTCTCATGTGTATATAAATCTCCCCGCTGTATTTTCCACTGAACGCATCCGATGAAGTGAGCTGTAGCTTACGAAAGCTTATGCTCAAATAAATTTGTTATTCTCTAAGGTGCCACAAGTACTCCTTTTCTTTTTGCGAATATAGACTAACACGGCTGCTACTCTGAAACCTGTCATTAAGAACTGTTCTCAGTTGACCTTAAAAAAAGGCAGCTAATGTCCTTTTAATAATTTGAAAGGTACAGAAGACACAGTAGCCAATATTTTACACCAGCTAAATAAACGAACAAGTGTGGCTTCACGTGCAGCTAATGATCTTTTCCCTGACTTTGCAACATCTTACAACAAAGCAGTAAATCTTTGCCTGTGCACGACAACTCACTTTTTGGAGTGTTTAAATCCAATGGTCAGAGTGACTGGAAAAAAATATAGATTATTTCAGCTAGAGGTCTATGACCCCTTTAACTGTGCCAGAGGCCTAATAAACATCAAAGGGGGTTGAACCAGGCCAGCAGCTTGCTACATTTGAAAAATAAGTACTCATTCTGCAACAATCTAGAAAGAGAAAGGATAAATTTGTGGTTATAGCATGGTCCCGGGACTCAGGAGATCTCGGTTCAATTTCTAGCTATGCTTTTGTGGCCTTGGGCAAGTCACTTAACGTCTCTGTTCCTTAATTACCCATGTGTAAATTCAAGACAAATCTTCTTTTCTCATGCCCTTTGTATGTCTTGTTTAATAAGATTGTAAAAGGCCAAGATTATGTCTTATGGTGTGAAAGTATATGAATACCTAATACAATGGGACTTTGGACTGGTTGGGGGCTCCCCACTAAATTTCAAGGAGACCATATAAGATTTGAATTGGAAACAATGCATGCTAATTTGGTCTTCTTGGAAAAACAATACTTATAAATAAAAGACAAAAGCAGCAATACTGGGTAATAAAATACTTGTTAGAAACATATTTCTGATTCCCAGCTCTGTAATTGAAGGCGTTGGAACTTTCAGTATAGATCTGTAACTAGATGGTTTGTAACTAGATGGACATGATGTTTGGGGAAAGAAAAGTGTGTGTGTGTGTGTGGGGGGTGAGAATGCATACCTTCTTTGAATCTTTTCCCATTTATAGAACCAATATTACAATTAAACTATTCATAAGGTTATGAACTGATACAAAAGCTGAAGTGCTTGAATACCATGAAGATGCTTATTTTTAGACAAGTAGCTGAAGAACTGAAAATCTTGTGACCCTGTTCTCATAAGGTACCATTCCAATTTTATTGACCCAAGGTTGGTTTGTTCCCCCTGCCCCCTCCTTAGATAGCACCTGATCTGTGGGATGTGTCTGAGTTTTGCTCATCACTATTTATAGCATTATGGCAATATCATTTTGAGACCCAAGGTAAAATTTTCAAATGTGCCTATGTAACTTAGCAACTTAAGTCACATTTTCAGAAGTGAATTAGGCACCTAAATCTCATTGAAGATTAAAAAAATGTAAAAGGAGACTTCGGGCCAGATTTTTTAAAGGTATTTAGGTGCCTACTGGGATTTTTCAAAAGCATGTAGGCACCTAATTCCCATTGAAATCAATTGTATGGATGACTATCTACATCAGGAGTCCCCAACGCGGTGCCCGCAGGTGCAATGGCGCCCGCTGGGGCAGTTGTGTGCGCCCACAGGACACCACGCTGCCGAAATGCCGCTGAGAAATGGCAACGCCTGCCACAGTCTCAGCTGCATTTCGGCGGCAGGGAGTCTGGCACCCACCACAGTCTTCTGGGAATAGGAATATGCTATTCCCACAGAAAGGCTGGGGACCACTGACATCTGTAGGCATCTTTAAAAATTTGCCATTTTTGAAAAATTTACTCAGTTCCTGTCATAGAGCTTTTCAGTCAGTGGGCTAAATCCAGCAAGAATGGTGCAGGGTGGTATGATTTATACTCCATGGGTTACCTTGCAACAGCTGAACCCAGGACACCTTAGTGGAGATTTACTGCGTGTGGTGGTAGGAGATATTTATACCTCTGCCTTGTGGGGGTGAAAGGCAGCATTCATTTCCACCAGGCTGTAGCTCCCACCAGTAGAAGTCTCTACAGAAAGACATTGAATCATCATTGGTTCTCACTACCTTAGCCAAGTCTCCTTTGGCATTTTCACTGTCTATTCTTGTGAGAAATTGATCTTGGAAGTGAAGTGATCTTTCTCTTGGAAGTGAAGCTAGGTTTCCTTTCTGACCAAACCTTGTTGCCTCCTTGTGAAGTTCCCATCTCCAGGGAATCCCATCACAATTTTTACTAGTGTAAAACAATATAAACCTTCCAATGTTTACATCAGCCACATCTGCAATGATTAATATTTCTTTTTTTCTTTTTTTCATATTTACAAAATAAACCAAAAAACTAAAGATTTGTAACTGTCAGCAGAAGACCATTTAGATCTCTGTGACTGAAGAGGCAAGGAAATTTCCAATAATGTTTCCACAGCTTCCCAAATTTCCACATTTAATTCCAATTCTTTTTACAATTAAAGAAATTAAAAGAAACCCTAGTTCTCCATACTCATCAGTGACTCCAGATTCATTCGCGATGATTATTTTTCATAGAAATAAAAAGCCATAATCTCTGTAGAAGGAATATCACAGCCAGTTACATGGTATGATCAGCAATAAAGGAAATAATGTACCGTATAAGTTCCAAGACTCTGAAGGGAATCTCCTCTGAATTCAAGTGCCAAGACTGAAGCTAATTAAATTAGCCATTAATGATGGTTGACTGAAGAACTCCAATAAGTGTCGCAGAAGAAATGAAGCACCAAAAAGCCCATGACCAACTGGAATGGAGGAGAAGTTTTGCAATTTTAGAAAAACTTTTGTAGTGCTTTACAATGTGGAAAAGCTGAGTACTATGCTAAATATTAATGTTTAGACTTCAACATTCAAAAAATTCCCTTGAAGGCAGACATTGCCAGTAAAGGTAGAATAAATTGCATATTTACCAAATTTGTGAATCTGTAAAAATCATGATCATTTTACGTTTGAGAGGAAGGATGGTCTTGTGGTTAAGACACTGGACAGAAACTCAAGGTTTGTATTTATGGTGGGGTAATGCACCTTACAGACGTGTGATGTCTAAAGTGCACTAATGTGTTACAAATTAATTGGTTCAGGTAGAACCTGCTAGTTCTTTAGAACACTTTAGTATAGTGCTGGTTCAAACAGTGCTACATCAAAGCATGCTAGGGAAGCCTCAGTGTGCACCAGCAGGGTTTACACAGACAAACTCATGCACAATGTGTAAGTGTGTGAGCAGAAGTGTATAGGGAGAACTTGGCCCACCCTACTCCCCCCCGGTCCCAGCCCAGGGCCTTAGCAGTGGCAAGTGCTTCTGGCTTGGGGGCTGGACCAGGCATGGCTCTGCCTAGCAGGGGGCAGAGAGTGGTTCCTCCCAATCCTCCTTGGATGGAGGCCACTCCGCCTCAAAATGGTGTGAAATGTTTAAATAAGTAATTCCTTTCACTAGCAGGACAGGAACTGTATGTGGTAAAAACACTGAGGAAACACTGTTTTCCTAGAATTTATGACTTAGACCAGAAATGGAAATACCAGCAACAACATGAGAGAACCTGAGATTGTGAGATTTTCTGCTCAATTTTACAGGTTTGAGGTGATTAGATGGCTTGTTTCACTGTAACCACTGGTGAGTGTGTGTTACATATCCCCCTCCATGTCCAACCCACAGAGCACATTAGTTTGTTACAGCCTCACCTAGTGTTAGCTCAAGCTATAACAGCTCACACTTTTAGTTCTAGAAGTCTCCAGTGCAATCCTCAGTGTATCAACCAAAATGACAGCCATCACATCAGCACACACATTTTTGAATGGGCATCCAAACAAGACCTGAATGCTGAACTTTATGAGTTTTGACACGACCTAATTCTGCTACCATTCTCCAGTTTCTTCCAGTGGTTTTCAAACATTCCGGACAAATTTACCAGTTTACCAAACCAAGATATTGTTTGACCATATCCTAAGTATAAACCACCATAACTCCATTAGCTTGAATGGATTAGGAGAAGTCACAGCTATGGACAGCTAAGAAGAAAACAAGCAACAAAAAAAAGAAAAATGAGTAGTACAGAGGAAGATACTCACTCCTTTCAGCCCTCCCTTTACCCCCAGAAGTGGGGAGAAGCTTAGATCTGCACTGCTGGGTGGCCCCATTGCATGAGGCTTGCAGGCTGTTCCTTTCTGTTTCTAGTATGTGTGAGTTTTTAGAGCTTCAGGTAAAAATCAGAGAAGAGAGGAGAGACAGAAATATCTATCTATCTTTCTGAATTTGCTCAGGAGTACTTAAGCTATGTCTATTCTTCTCTTTAGCTCTCTCGCTTGTATTAGCCAATGGGATGTGAGCACTAAGAGCTATATCCACCAAATGGAATTTTTTAAATCCAAAGCCAGCTCAACAATGTCAGAGCTGCAGGCTGTCATTTTCCTTTCTTCTATAGTTTTTCTACAAAGAACATGCTATTTTTTTATATAAACCCAAAGACTGTGTATCTGCTTATAGCATTACTGGGAGTTCTCAAAGGTGTGGAATGCCACTCAAGGTATTTTTCCTTTGTCTGGAATTAAAGGCACATCAGGAGCTGCATTTCTTATTTGATCTGCTTTAAAAGCACTTGCACTTTGAATTTTGGTCAAGTGCTGGTCTATTCTGCTCATGCTTTTAACAGTTTTTTCTCTGTTGTGAGGATAAATACATTAAAGATTATGAAACACTACTGATGAAAAAGTTCTATATAACAGGTATTATTAAAAGTTACTGTAATTTCTTTACCGAAAATGGCTAATATTCCTGATATTTCCTTTGCTTCAGAACCTAGCATTGCTGAAGGAACAGAAATAAAAAGAGTTCATTAACACTGCAAAATCTTGAGGGTCCTGATACTAACAAGTCACAAAAAAATACTCCACATGAACAAACAAAAAAGCCAGACTTAGAACCATAAACACCATTGGTTAATATACAAAAAAGCAAATATATTGCACACACACAGAGTTATGATACAGTTATGGCTGCAGGCACATATCGATATTTTAAATGCCTACTGACATTCAAAAATACTAAATTAAAAACAACCCTGCCACACCAACTGCCCGGTGCACATAAAGACCAATGTTAGAAACTCAGGGGATGGAAATGTAGAATTAAGGTTGCACCTCTGTGAGAAAGCAGTGAGACTGCACACGTACAGAGATGCCAGCCTACCATTTTCCCTTCTTTGCAAGCAGAGTGTTGAAAATGTTGGGATATTGCCCAGCATGGATTTTAGAGTCCCACTGAATCTTTTCACCAGCCATTGGTTTCTGGGAAGTTGTTTCACCCCACATAACTTCCATAGATCGCTGAATAGCTGCAACATGCCGTTTGACCCACAGTCAGAAAAAATATCTTTCAGGAAACCCCTCTATAAACATAGTGAAAATGGCTCTTGCCACAGTTTCTGCCTCTATGTTAGACAGAGCTACTGCTTCAGGATATCTAGTGGTCAAATCCACCACCACCAAGATATATTTATTTCCTTGGTGGATAGGACGTGCCATAGGGCCTGTAATATCCATTGCTATCCTCAGAAATGCCTCTTGTATTACAGGCAAGGGACATAGAGGAACTTTCTGGGGTCCTGCAGGCCTTTTCCTTTTTTGATATAATTCACAAGACCTACAATAATTCCTCGCATCATTCTGTATTCCTGGCCAATAGAAATTTTTCTTCAACCTGTCCAGCAAAAGGACAGTCATGTGCTAACAACATTAATTCCCCATGGTGCTGGGTGGGCACAACCAATTGTTTCTAGGGTTGCCCAGGTCTTTTGTTATTTCCCACAGGAGCTTCCCTATACAATCTCCAATCTTTTTCAAAAAAACCTCTCCCCATTTTCCTTCTCTGGGGCTTCCTCTAGGACACTCTTCCTTATCCTTTCTAGAGTAGGCCTCTAATGAAGAGTGAGGGATGATTGTTTTCAGTATGCTCTTTGTCTAGGGCATATAAGATTATAACTTGTGTGTATATATGAAAGGTCTAAATATTATGTATTATTTAGACATATCTAATGGTGGGTCAGCTGCTAGGCTTGCAATTATATCCTCTCTTCATTTTCAACAAGTGCTATGGTTCAGGGACAAAAGATATGGTAGTTGTACACGTAGAAAAGGGGAAAATTCTGTAATACTGTGCACCTTTCTATGTTGTGCTGAGGCCAATCTCATTAGAGGAAATACCCTCAGCTCCTAACCTCTCTTAATTAACAAGAAACAGATAAGATGGTAACTGGGTTATCTAGGATCCAGCCGCTTGTGGCCTATCACAGCATGGCTAGCCCTGCTGCAGGTGGTTCAAGCATTCTCTCTCACAGATTGGGTTCCCTGGTGCTTGTTCAAGTCTTACCCCTTGCAGGGTGTCAGAACACAAAACAGAAAGGAAAACAGCAAATTCAGAATTCAGGTCATCTATGGGTTTGTTGGGAGGACCCTCACTGATTTGGGCCAGATAGCTTGTCCCTTTTTGGCAGTTTTCCTAGATCTAGTCATCCCATCCACCAGCTATCTCTTCCAGGTAGCAAGCTTCCTTAGGTTCTCGGCTGGAACCAGGCTTCCCATATCAATGAAGTGGCAGAGCTCTGCTGTCTTTCCTGTAAAGCGCAGAGCTGGGCTAGGTCTCCCCATTTTAGTTCTTCTCTCCACACCTGACATTGGCTGCAGATGTATTGGGACAAGGTCAACTGGGTCTACAGGCTCTCCTTATCCCTCTTGTTGCCAGTGTGGGGCAGAGACGACCAATCACAACCGTTCAAAAAAGGGTAGTTTTCTTTTTACCATGAACGACATACAATGTTATAGAATAAACTCAGACTTTTAACTGATCACAACACTGGTATTGACTCCCTAGACCAAAGAAGGAGCTATTAGTTTAAATCAGTTATTTCATGATGGAATCTTCTTCCTTTCCCTGGAGTTTGTGAATTATTTAATCTTGGCAGAGAGAACTGGCAGTTCTTAGAGCTCCATTTGGCAGTCAAACAGCAAACTAATTATTATTGGGACTCTATCCCACAACAACTGACACACCTGTTTCTATTAGAAATTTTAGCAAAAATAAGGAGCACTGTGTGTGTTGTTTATAAATTCCTCTTTGTGCTCCTCTAAAATAGCACGAGACAAATATAGAAACCTTTCATGTTCCTGAGAAAATATGGTGCAGAATCTATAACATCAATAGGTCAACCACATATCTGAGGCTGAGATTGAATCCACAGAAAATTATATATAGAACTTAATGGAATCTGGCAGAATACACAAACTCAGTATCTGTGATAACAGCAATAAGTCCTGGGGTCAATAAGGGCTTGGCACATGTGTTATGGTACTGCTGTCCTGTAGTTCTGTCCTTTGTGATAAAAACAAATCATAACATAAATATCATTTTATGCTTTGATCTCTCAATGATAAAATTTGCTTAGCTACTGGATTTGTATAAAGTACTATCTGGTAGTAATGCATATGAAGCGTTCCTGTTAAAGACAGGAATGATTGCCAAAGACTGATTGGAAGCCACCTAAAAACCCTTAAATATCACAGAAGAGTGCTCATGCCTGAGCATTCAAGTGAATTGTTGATCTAGTATAATAAACACTGTTTCTTGAAGAAAGCATATGATCTGTTTCTGGAATGAGTAAAGTGGTTGATGGAGTTATAATGTGACCCATCTGCCATGGGCTGCTGACAATTATAAGGGCCAAGTTCAAATATCTAGGAGTTCCTCTTAAAAATTTATTAACACCAGCAGCTCAAAGCTCCCATCCAGGAACCTGAGAAAATATAAATACCTTCCATGGCACCCTTAACAGGCAATACTTCTGCATTCACAAGTTTTGTGTGTGTGTGTGTGCGCGTGTGTGAGTGTGAGTGTGTGTGTGAGAGAGAGAGAATTTTATTAGAGGACAAGGGAACACAGCAACAGTATATGAGCCAACTGAATACTAAGTAAAACAGGGACGTTCTTGGCATCTTTGACAGTAGACCTTGAATTCAGTCACCCATCCACCAGTGTGAAGGTCTGATAATCAAATGTCCCGTTAACACATACTTTTGCCCTTCTGCCTACACCTTACTGATGCTACACCTCACTCATGGTTTGTTGACAGTATTTAGAGTAGTCCCACAAGTCAGGATTGTCAGAAAAAGGTGTATCTCTAGACCCTAGAAGAAGTGCTACCTATTCTGGTCCTAAGGTGCCCCCCTTTAACCCTGTTACAGTGATTTAAGCTATATTGGGGCTCTGCAGGAGGGCCCCTACCAGAGTTCACTCAGAGCAGTTGCTGTGCTCTGCAGCTTCAGCAAAGTCCCTCTTCACCACTGCCTCTGACTGTGAAGAAACCTCTGTCTTGTCTCTTCCCAAAGTCTTCAGTGGAGGAAGATCAATGGCATATGGAACCATGGAGCAGAGAGACCTTGCCACAAGGTAAGTACCCCTTTCCTCTCTCTCTGTTCAGTCCCACTACCCTGCCAATTCAGAGTTCTTGTAATGTTCTGCTGTCTCAACAAAGTGCCATGTTGTGGCCTGGCTCCTCCCAAGCACCCTCTTGTGGCCTGGTTAGATCTGCAGAGCCCTGCTGTCAACCTCTCCCTGCTGGCCTTCATTTCTTCCCTCAGGTTTTTTTCTGACTCTGGCAGTCCCTGCAACTCTCTTAGCCCCCTCCTCTTCCACTTCCAGCTGCTCTTTATAGGGAATCTTCCCCATCCCTGCTCAGGTGTGCCTCCTCAGTAGCCAGCATTGACTGGGCCCCAGGCCCTCAATAGTTCATCTACACAGTGAGTCTCAGACCCTGGGGAGCTTGCAGGACTTGTGCTATGGTGCTAAAATAGCTGTGTCGATGTTGCAGCTCAGGCTGGAGCTTGGGCTCTGAATCCTAGGGAGGGGGCTCAAATTCAGAGCCTGAACTCCAGCCTAAGCTGCAACATTGACACAGCCATTTCACTGCTGCAGCGAGAGATGAAGTCTGTTGACCCAGGGTCTGAGACTCACTGCCTCTTGCTGTGCAGACATACCTTAAAGGGGCATGCCATATGCAAACAAACTCTTCCTGGAGCCATTCTTTCCCCTGTTCGCTAACAGATAGTAGTAGAGAGCTGCAGCTTTTGTCTTTGTGGATTCTGATTTAGCAGCTTATGAAAGATCTCTTGTCCACTCTTTCCACTGTCCACCAACAGATCATAATAGCAAACTCCTTTGACAAGTGGTTTGGGGGCCCTGAGTTTTTGGTGCTGTACTTGAGACATCTGTAAAGGGGCCTGATTTTCAGATAAGTTTAGCACATTCTGAAACTCAGGCCTAGTTTAAAGGGTCTCCAAGTTAGGTATTGAAAAATGGAGGCACCCCAATTCACTAGTCACTTATGAAAATTTAGGCCTTAATATTTCGTCATTTTAACTATTAGGGCAACTGTGCTGGACCACTTTAAACTCTTTATAATGATGGAAAACCTCTAATAATGGTAACATTGTCTTAACCCTGTCCTGAACAGGAGAGTAAATTGAGAATTATCAGATTCTTCAGAGAAAGAATATAATGAATAGATATCTATGCTGATAAGCTAGGAGCTAGTTTATATTTTATTCTTAATATTGAAAATATTAAACTTTATGATCATCAACATTTTCAAAAAAAAATCTCAGTTTTAAGACCTGTCCTTATTTGACAGTCTAAAATGCCTGGCCTTTCAGAGTTCATGACAAATGGAAAAGATTTGGGTGATTTACCAAAATACTTCCATAGTGAAATACCTAAATTAGAATGATCTTTTTCAATTACTTTTTCAATACTTGTGAAATGTGCTTTTGCTAGAAAAGACTAAATGGTAGAAGCCAAGTTCTTTGCACAGTAACGTAAGATGTTATGTGTAGAGCTGGCTGGAAAAACTTATATGGAGCATCTCAATGTCAGAAAATACCTGAAAGATTTGAACAGATTTACAGTGTACATTGAAAGTTCACCATTATATTGCATTCATCTTATATTATTTCAGCTTCTGTTTATCTTTAGTTTGTAACTGAGGTATCTCAGCAACAATATAGAGACTTTCCACAGCACTTAGGTTCCTAAGTGAGTAAGCCACTTGTGAAAATGGGACTTAGGTGCTTTTGAAAATATTACCCCAGACACCAAATCTGAGGATGTTCAAAGTCTGCATTCAGATGTTATTTCATGAAGCCAAATCCAGTCTTTTGACCTGTTTACTATGTGCAAGAATATAATTACTGACCTATCAAGTTAATGAGTCACACAATGAAAGAATTATCAAAACAAGACTCCATGAAGAACCAGAACATCAAGAAAGTGACCAAAATTGGGTTTATAACACAATGGTCATCAATGAATGCAGCATTTGCAGCCTGAATATTGCAGGAGATGTACAGTGAGAAACGTAAGGTATTGCTTTTAGTTTCTGTGGACGTAAAGAAGGTTTATAACAGTTCCTAGAGCACTGATATGCTCTGTGCTCACACAATCTGCCAGAGACATATGTTCAGACTATCATGGGTATGTATGTGGGTAGCAGAACATTAGTGAGAAGCAGTTGTGGCTGCAGTGATTCAGTCAGTGTGAGGAAAGGTCTATATCAAGGATCATCCTTAAGCCCATTCCTATTTGTGATTGTAATGGACACCATTACAGGGGATCAGGCGAGAGGCTCCATTCTCTTTCCTGACGACATTACATTGCGCCTTGAAGATAAATACGAACTAAAAAAAGGATCTAGAAAGATGGAGGGTTGCATTAGAAGAATATGCTTTATGTATCACTTGACAAAAAAAAAAACCATGAGGTTTCATTTAGAGGGAAGACAAGAAGCCGTAAAAGTAGATAGTATCAAGTTAAAGTCCAAGCTGTAATTCAAAAACCTAGGTTCAGTGTTATGCCATGATGGGAATGTGGATGAGGATATTAGGAGTCACATGCAAATGGAAAGAGTTGATGGGAATTATCTACGATAAGAATATGCCAAATAAACTATAAGACCACAATTAATCCAGCCACGACATATGGGTCAGAATGCTGGCCAGCGAGGAAGAGGGAAAAACAACTACTTCACACTGCAGAAATGAGAATGCTCAGGTGAACACTAGGTAAGATGAGAGCTGATAAGCTATATAAGGAAATGGTATGAACCATGATATAGGTAGTCTCCATCACAGAAGGCCTGAAGGAGTATCAACTAAGAGGGCTGGGACATGTGAGATGATGGGATATAGGAATTGTTGGTCAGAGTACAAGAGGTAGTAGCCATTGGACAAAGTCCACAAAGAAGACTCTGAAAAAGGTAGTTTGTGATGGTGAAGGAGAACTTGAAGAATGTTGGTATCAGCTTGGAAGATGGACTTTACAAGAATGATTGGAGATGAAAAACAAGAGCCACTGACCCTGACTGACAGGATAACATGAAGGCAAAGAAGACGATTACTACATAAAATGTAGTTGAGGGCTGCTGTGTTCATAAAAGTCTATCTAGTACTTGCCAAAACCCTCAGATTTTATTTGGCTGATCATGGCTTAGAATCCAATTCAGCAGAGCACTTAAACACATGCCTATACTCCACTGACTTCCCTACATACATATTACGTGGGTAAAAGGAGCATGTAAACATTAGCTCATGTACAAGTGTTTGCACATAAGTCCATCAACAAATTTGAAGGATCATAATGTTGCACATAAAGTGAGACCAACAAAATGCACAATTTAGAGCTTACTCAGTATTTTTGGTGTGGAATTATGTACTAATTATAAATTTTGCTATATTTCAGATAGGAAAGAGATGGGTTTTAACTGAAATATTTTGGGCCAGCTCCTCTGCTGACATTTTTCTATTGAAGTGAATGGAGTAATGGCAGCAAAGGATTTGGCCCTTTGTATTTATTTTCTTTAGCAAGCACATATTTCCTAAAACCTATAAGACTGAAACTAATGTAAATTATCTACCATAATATTTATTCATATTTTATGCTATAGAACCTGTTGTCACCAAACCAATCAACAACAACAACAACAAAAAAAACCAAAACAACCCTTGTCCAATGTTCCCTCTAATTTTTGACAGGCCGTGTGTGCAAAAAATGTCTTCTGTGGAAATTGTTGTGCTTGTGTGCAAATTTTTGTGCGTGCGGTGTTTTGCCATGTGTGCAGGGTTTAGGACCTGTGTGCGCAAGCACACTTGCACAGCTTAGAGGGAACAGTGCTCTTGACAAATATTTACTTCATAAATTTTAATGTATGTATTTTAGTAAAGATATGATTTTACTGATGGAGCAAATTGAGCAAAACGTTTAGCCTAATTTATAGCTTTACTTGTCTTGATGTGTAATTTGATATAATCCATCTATCAAAGACGTGTTTGCAAAAGGTGAGACCCAATTGTACATTTAATATATATATATATATATATATATATATATATATAATCTTTTTACCATTTCATAACTTACTGAAAAATGTTAACTTGACTCCTATTTTATGTAGTGAAAAAGGAACTTTTAGGAGGTCGCGCAGGCTGAAGTTACTTTTTTAATCAGAGTGAAATTTCGAAGAGTGCCCAAGTGGCTTAGAAGCCAAAGTACCATATTCAAAAAGGACTTAATCTTATTGCAAGTCATAGGCTCCTACAGGTCAGATTTACAAATTTACACCTAAAGATACACATAGGCACCTAGAAGGATTTACAAAAATGCCTAAGAAGGTTAGGCACTTGACTCTGATAGAGAGTAGGCACTTCTGTAAATCCCACTAAGTGCTTCTAAGTTTCTTTAGAAGCTTAAATACTTTATAAATCTGACCCAAAGTGCCTGTGTCATTTTTTAAAATAAGAGTTGGAACCTACATCATTTAGGTGCAATTGAAAATTGTAGGCAGGTCTCAAAATAAACCAACAACAAAAAAACCCATAAATACACCTTTAAAATGTATTGCCAAATGGGCAAGAATAATGTAGTAAGAGTCTAACATCTTAATATTAGACAATTTTAAATAAGTTATGTAAAGGACTGAACATAATGCTGATCTACTGTACATATTAAAATAGATATTTGACTTTGAAAATATGAATGCATAGGTAAACAGGCATAATGAACAATGAGTATGTACATGCAGATGGCTTTTTGAAAATATGAATGTGTAGGCAAAACCCAGGCATGCTGAACAATGTGCATGTGCGTGCAGATGGCTTTTACACACAGTTTTTGTATCTTAAGAGATCCAGGCTAACATACTACAATATCCTGTATTTCAAATTATGAATAGCTCAGCATTTGAATGATATTTTCTTTGAAGAATTTAATATTCCAGTGACTTCTGAATCCAAATCTGAACTGTCTCCAGTTCACACTAAGTAGTTTAGTAGGGTTAGCTCACACCTTTTTCTTAATCTTTCTAAATGCTTTCATGGGCTGCCACGTTTTGTTTGATGGAATCCACAGAAGTGGGGATTAGAATTATTTTTTTTGTCTATTCGTTCTTCAAATTATCTCTTACATTTTACCTGCCATGGTCCATTCTATTGACTTCACCTGGGCTGAATATGCAGTTTTTGTTTAGCTTGAATGGACTCTAGTACTTTTCCATTAATCATATTGTTTTCTACCCCTTTCTCTCACTGCTTGGTTTTCTGTTGAGATGGTGCATACCTTCAGAGACTCAGTGTGATATGGGCAGGTATGACTGCAGAATCAAGGATCTGAAAGTTCAGAATTTGGTTGGACTGTTTAGCAGTTGGTTAAACCCTATTCACTGACTTTTCTCTTCCACATAACTTGTATGAAGTTTTTTCCTAAACTTAGCTATAAGAAATTAAAGGGTAGAGTAAATCTCAGTATAAAAGGTCAATCAAATTTCAGTTCTTATATTCTTGTTTCTCTTTCTTATACCTTGATCAAGGCTCTAGGGATTTCAAAGGAGTAGGTCCTCTTCTCGTCCCTCCCCTCCTCCCCACATTTTGGAGAAATTATTTCCTATCAGATAAAAAAAAAGTTTTGGATGTCCAATTATACTGTCCAATTTATCCATCAGCTCTATTGAAAGAGTGAGCTGCTCAGACTTTCAAGGAGCTCCTTAAATTTGGACCTTGATTGGCAAAATTGCAGAGGAACAGAGAAAGGAGAAAAAAACACACATTTTTGACATTGCAATCTTTGAAATATGGTGAAGAGGTTTATTAGGAGTGAGAGCTCTTCACTCATTAATTATCCTGTCTTTTCTCTTTCCTGAAAGCATGCAGCATATTAAAATGTTATATTCTTTGTTATTCTTTGCTTCCCAAGTCTTTGGAAAGCAGAGTTTTGATACTTCTACTACAATCAGGCTTTGCTGCTAAAAATATGCTTTCCATTAAATCATTACAAAAATAAAAATAAAAACAAAGCTGGCATGAAATTAGGTTACACAGTATGAAATTATTTACAGCATCCCACCAAGTTCTTCATCAGGGAAAGTCACAGTGTTTGAGAGGAGGGGAATTTATGCAGCTTTACTGTATTACATCTGGAGGTTGACAGCTGGTTATTAGGTACACCTAATTTACCCAAGCAGTAAATACCACAAATAGAGAAATCTATTCACCTAAGGCTGATGGTTCAATAGGTTTAATACTTTATGCTGAAAATAAAATGTGGAATAAATTATGAGCAAACGTTCCCACACTTCAACAATGTACAATGCCCCACAGTGGAAACAGACTAAATGAATGGTCTTTGATGTATTATAAAGCTGGTAATAAACCTGATCCCTCAATGTTTTGCAAAACAATTGTAATAAAATTAGGTATGTTTAAACCTTATAACAATCCCAGGATAAATGTCAAATATACTTTGGATAACAGAATTAATCAAGTGCAGGAGAGTAATCGTTTGCTACATACAGGGATGTGGAAAATTAAATTAATTAGCTGATATTCTGTAGAAAAATAATGGCAACAAAAAGAAAAAAAGAAAAAAAAAAGAAAAGGAAACCTCAACAGCTTTACTAACACCTGTTACTGGATTGTGCAGCATTTAGTGTCATACGGACTTGCAAGTCATTAACAAGCAGATTAATCAGAAAGTTAGTAAGAGTGACCACTGTTCAAAATTAAATTTTCTCTCAGATATTCTCTATACTAATAATGTCTGAAATAATCAGCACACACCAATCTCCGGGAGATAGATTTCAGCAGGAAAGCAATTAGAGATTATTCAGTCTTTCATGAGCCACATTCATTCATTATTTAATTTCTCTTGGCATGCACTCTTTTCTATCCTAATAATCATAGGTATTTTTTCTTTTTAACCTGAACAGCACAGTGTATTGTGCACACTGTTGTAACAGCATAGCCTCTGTCTGTAATAGGCAGGAATTATTTTTATGAAAAAGACAAAAGCTATCACCTTGAAACCAGTACACTGCAATGTATTAGCCAAAGAGCAGAAAATGAACAATTCTTTGGAATTTATGTACAGCCAACTCCCATTAAAGTTAATTTAAAAGACTGAATGACAAAGAACAATTTAAATCCCACCAGTTAGGATCCTAGGGCAAAACTTACCATATTGTAATATTGAATAATAATACTTTGCATATCTATAGCACCTTACATCATAGTAGCTCCAGCCACTTTGCAATTATGAATAATTTAAGCTTCACAAAGCTCCTATGAGGAGATAGCTAAGCATAAAGGGACTACAAATTAAAGAAAGGCAACTCTTCAGCTGGGAAGCTAAATGACTAGAGTAACATTCTTCAGATACTAGTTTCTAACCTCACCAACATGGCCGAGGAAAGGAGAACAACAAGGAAAGACATTGTTTTCCATTACTACTAGCTGTCTCATTGCAACTGTGGAACTATTATTGATATCCAGCAGAAGTCTGGTTGGGAATTTTCTGTCAGAAAATCATTCTGACATAAAATGCAGTTTTAACAAAATTAAATTTTTCCATAGAAAAATTTCAAAGTGACTGAACATTTTCTGGTGGAAAACATTTCAGGAAACAATTAAATATATTTATCTAAATACATGTATTCTCATTGAAGTTGTAATTTGGACCCCATTCTTTTCTATGGATTGGGGTCTCTGAAGGACCTCCTTTCCCAAAATGCAATCCATCACTCACAGAGGAAATATGCATCATGGGATTCACATGTCTCTGGATGAATCATAGAATATGTAGTCTAGACAGCAGATCAACCTATAAGAGAATATGGGGGCAGCAGACTTCTGAAGTACAATTCTCACAAGGCAATATGCCCCAATAAGAAATTGTAGTTTAATATTGAGCTGACTCTAAATGAAACATTTCAGATTAGTTCAACAAATGGAAATGAATCTTTTGATTCTGGAATGTCAAAATGTTTTGTTAAAGAATAGTGAAAATAAGTAAGTGTTTTGAAGTTTTCAAATAAAAGTTATAAATAATATTTCATTCTATTAAAAAAAAGATATTTCAACTTTTATTCTCTTTCATTCATTTCATTTCATTCATTCAGAGGATGAAGTTTAAGGGAGTTTATAAACTATGTTTTGGGGGAGGATGCTTCCATTTTTTCATGAAGCATAGAATGTAAATAGAAATATGCCTCAATAAAAAGTTTATTAAAAATACTTCTTGCAGCAATGTTTAGTGATATTGTAACACTTTCAACTCTCACTGAAATCCGGTAAGCATCTTGCAGCATTAAGGCCAATGAAACTTTGAGGAATCAGGCTCTCAATTTTTTTTTCTTTCTCATAGATATGAGAGTTATGAAATATTTCACGATAAGCAGCCAAATATTTCCATTTGCTTATATTTCGGTACTCCTAGTTAGAGCCCTTGTAATACTCTATACAGTTCTTCATCTTCCTCGGAATTTTGCACTCCAACTACTTGGAAACAGCTATTATGCCTGTCCTTCCACCTTTGTCATCATTTAGCCAAACTACAGATTTCACCCTTTCACTGCTTCCTCATAGATCACTCCCTCAAGCACTTAATCATTTTTGTTGTTCTCTCTGCCTTTCTATATGCTGTGTAATAAATATGTTGGCAACTGTGGGTGAAAATATTTTCTGAAAGGAAATTGGGTGATCTTCCCTCCTTTTTACTGTGGACATTTCCTTCCTTTGCTTAGTATATATTTAAAGCCAATCTTGTTGTTTGGGGGGCCCTGACTCATTATTTTTCAACACCTGAGGCTATCAATACAGTTGACCTGAGGGGAAACCACGAGGAGTCTGATGGCACCTTAAAGACTGACATTTATTTGGGCATAAGCTTTCATGGGTAAAAAACCCGCTTCTTCAGATGCATCTATTTTAGTGCATTATGTTGATATTGCATTTATTTCTGTAAAGTGTAAATACATATTTACTGTACATAACATACTAAAATTGCATTTTGGTTACATTTCTGTCTTCATTAGTTTTATTAAAATTACATATTATATTTAGGTAGATTGCAACATAACTATTTCTGTATAGACTGGAGTTAATATGCATATTTTAACAAATGTGTACATATTGTGACAAAGTTCCTCCTCTACCTTGGTGGGTCTTGCGCTTAGTGGTGGATTTGCTCACCTCGGAGATTTGTGGCAGCCCTCAGTTTGGCCGTTTCCATGAACCCACAGTCCAGGTCAACTTCTCCTGTGTCTGACCAGGAGTTGGGAGGTTTGGGGGAAACCCAGGCCCACCCTCTACTCCAGGTTCCAGCCCAGGGCCCTGTGAAATGCAGCTGTCTAGAGTGCCTCTTGGAAGAGCTGTGCGACAGCTACAACTCCCTGGGCTATTTCCCCATGGCCTCCTCCCAACACCTTCTTTATTCTCACCATAGGACCTGCCTCCTGGTGTCTGGTGATGCTTGTATTCCTCAGTCCTCCAACAGTATGTGTTGTCACTCTCAGCTCCTAGCGCCTCTTGCTCCCAGCTCCTCACATGCGCACCACAAACTGCAGTGAGCTCCTTTTTAAACCCAGGTGCCCTGATTAGCCTGCCTTAATTGATTCTAGCAGCTTCTTGATTGGCTGCAAGTGTTCTAATCAGCCTGTCTGTCTTAGTTGTCTCCAGAAGGTTCCTGATTTTTCTGGAACCTTTCCTGTTACCTTACCCAGGGAAAAGGGACCTACTTAACCTGGGGCTAATGTGTCTGCCTTCTATTACTCTCCTGTAGCCATCTGGCCCGACCCTGCCACATTATTGTTACCAATGGATTAGAACAGCTTCATTGGAGCCTTTCAGATCTACCAGGTACATAATACCCTTTGGAAATAGCTATCGTCTTATATATTTTCCCAGAAAACCAGATAAAAAGAAACATTCCAGTTTCTGATGAATATTTATCTGATTAATAAAAAAGAAACACAAGTTTGTTCTTTCTTTCACACATACAAACACCTCTAATGAAATAACATTAAGCTGTTACATAAACTGACAGAAGTCAGACAATGCAAATTTAATAACTATCAGAGGGGTAGCTGTGTTAATCTGTATCCACAAAAACAAAGAGCAGTCTGGTGGCATCTTAAAGCCTAACAGATTTATCTTGGCATAAGCTTTCATGGGTAAAAAACGCACTTCTTCAGATGCATGGAGTGAAAAATAATAAATACAGGAATAAATATATATTGACACATGAAGAGAAGGGAGTTACCTTACAAATGGAGAACCAAGGTTGAAGGCCAATTTAGTCAGGGTGGATGTGGTCCACTCCCAATAATTGATGAGGAGGTGTCAATACCAAAAGAGGGGGAATTGCTTTTGTAGTGAGCCAGCCACTCCCAGTCCCTATTCAAGCCCAAATTGATGGTGTTAAGTTTGCAAATGAATTGTAGTTCTGCTGTTTCTCTTTGAAGTCTGTTTTTGACGTTTTTTTGTTGAAGTATGTCTACTTTTAAATCTGTTATAGAACGACCAGGGAGATTGAAGTGTTCTCCTACTGGTTTCGATATGTTACCATTCCTAATGTCTGATTTGTGTCCATTTATCCTTTTACGTACAGACTGTCCGATTTGGCCAATATACATGGCAGAAGAGCATTGCTGGCACATGATGGCATATATCACATTAGTAGATTTGCAGGTGAATGAGCCTCTGATGGTGTGGCTGGTGTAGTTGGGTCCTATGATGGTGTTGCTAGAGTAGATATGGGGATAGAGAAGGCAATGGGGTTTGTTACAGGGATTGGTTCCTGGGTTAGTGTTTCTGTGGTGTGGTGTGCAGTTGCTGGTGAGTATTTGCTTCAGTCTGGGGGGCTGTCTGTAAGCAAGGATTGGCCTGCTCCCAAGGCCTGTGAGAGTGGAGGATCATTTTCCAGGATAGGTTGTAGATGGTTGATGATGCACTGGAGAGGTTTTAGCTGGGGGCTGTATGTGATGGCCAGTGCTGTTCTGTTATTTTCCTTGTTGGGCCTGTCCTGTAGTAGGTGACTTCTGGATACCCATCTCACTCTGGCAATCTGTTTCCTCACTTCCCCAGGTGGGTATTGTAGTTTTAAGAATGCTTGATAGACATCTTGTAGGTGTTTGTCTTTGTCTGAGTGATTAGAGCAAATGTGGTTGTATCTTAGGGGTTGGCTGTAGACAATGGATCGTGTAATGTGTCCTGGATGGAAGTTGGAGGCATGTAGGTAAGTACAGCGGTCACTAGGTTTCTGGTATTGGGTGGTATTTATGTGACCATCACTTATTTGCACTGTAGTGTCCAGGAAGTGGATCTCTTGTGTGGACTGGTCCAGGCTGAGGTTGATGGTGGGGTGGAAATTGTTGAAATCCAGGTGGAATTCTTCAAGGGCCTCCTTCCCATGGGTCCATATGATGAAGATGTCATCAATGTAGCGCAAGTAGAGGAGAGCGCTGAGGAAGCGTTGTTCTAAATCAGCCATAAAAATGTTGGCATATTGTGAGGGTACCCGAAGCAGTGCTGCTGACTTGAAGGTATAAGTTGTCCCCAAATCTGAAATGGTTGTGGGTGAGGACAAAGTCACAAAGCTCAGCCACCAGGTTTGCTGTGACATTATTGGGGATACTATTCCTGACAACTTGTAGTCCATCTTTGTGTGGAATGTTGGTGTAGAGGGCTTCTACATCCATAGTGGCCAGGATGGTGTTTTCAGGAATATCACCAATGCATTGTAGTTTCCTCAGGAAATTGGTGGTGTCTCGAAGATAGCTAAGAGTGCTGGTAGTGTAGGATCTGAGGAGAGAGTCCATATAGCCAGATAATCCTGCTATAAGAGTGCCAATGCCTGAGATGATGGGGCATCCAGGATTTCCAAGTTTATGGATCTTGGGTAGCAGATAGAATACCCCTGATTGGGGCTCTAGGAGTGTCTGTGTAAATTTGTTCCCGTGCTGTAGCAGGGAGTTTCTGGAGCGGATGGTGTAGTTTCTTTTGATACTCCTCAGTGGGATCGGAAGATAGTGACCAGTAGAATGTGGTGTTGGAGAGTAGTCTGGCAGCCTCCTGTTCATAATCTGACCTGTTCATGATGACTACGGCACCTCCTTTGTCAGCCCTTTTGATTATAATGTCAGAGTTGTTTCTGAGGCTGTGGATGGCGTTACATTCTGTACAGCTGAGGTTATGGGGCAAGTACTGAGGGGAGAACTTTAAGATGTGAATCTTGCAGAATTTCTTCACAGCCTATGCCTAGGTCTACATTGAAAACATTTTGCTGACAAGTTATGTCAGTTAGGAGTGCAATGTTTTAGTTATTATAGTTTGGCCAGCAAAAGCCAGAGTATAGGTGCAGTTATACTAGCATAAAATTGTTTATTTAAGTACAGTTTATTTTGTTTGCTGGACTAGACTAGGTTGGTATACTGGCAAAACCTGTAGTATAGACACATTCCAAGTCACTTCACAGATGAAGGAGATTATTATTGGGCTTTAAGAAAGATGCTAATTAGGATAAGAATGCAGGTTTGTAAACCTTTTTACCTTGCTCCTCTTTTCCACTCCATCAGAGTGTTTTCTATCACATTTTTCCTCAGATGCAGCTCCTACTATGTGAAAAGTTGCAGTGCATAGAAAGCAGAATGACACCTCTTCCCAGTCATATGGCTAGCAGTGACCTACGCTAAAAGAGAATATTAACTATTCACAAAGGATGTCTGTGGTTGCCATAGAAACAGAGTGCCTACTTACCATCCTTATATGTGGTCTCCTTTGATCCTGGATCAGGCATACAACCTTCCAAGCAAAACATTAGGGCCAAAATGTCTTTCAGTGATACCAATCTAAATCTGCAATAACTCCATTGATTTTAAATGGAGTTATTCTAGATTTACACCTGTGAATAGCAGAATTGAAACCTTGTCTGTGGGCTGTTCCTCTCATTGTTACTGTGACTTATATCACCAACACTATACATAACCTTCTTGGTTGTATTGTATCCAACATTTCTCTCCCTCAGCTCCTTCTCTCTTATTTCCATAATCTGGAGGAGAGGGGGAATGTATCTTAATTGAGTTTAACAACAAAACAACTAATCATTATTGGAAAAGGGAACTTCTGAGCTAACACAATAATGTGTGAGTAATATCTTGCCATAATATGCAAGTTGATAGGTGTAACCATCGTAATTAAGAAGGAAATGCAACATAAAATGCTTGGCTGAACAGAATAAGCATTTTTTTAAAAAAAATTAAATGGGAAGATTAACCATCTCAACTCAAACTCAGAATAGAGGTATGTATTTTCATTTAGCAGCAGCTTTAATTTCAGTGTCTGAAAGTGGGATATAGTAAGATTACAAAGTCTACCAGGAGTTGATTGTCCATGATGCATCATCCTGTGTCTTTATTCCTTTCAGCACAATTCCTTTACAGAGTGTTTTAAAACTAGGTTGTTGTGTTCGGGCATATTTGTCTCAATGTTTGGTCAAGAGTATACACTTTACTTCTGGAGCTACAGTCTCACGTAAGCCTTAGGCAATGATTCATATTTGTCTTAATTATGAGTAGTCACTGAAGTCACAAGTAGAATTGGACAAGACTAATTTCAAATGATGTATGTAACTACATGTTGACGAAAAAATATCCGTTAACCTGATGGCATTTAGGAATATTGTAAGTCTATGTACAAAATTACTTAGGAAGGAAGGGACTCATCTCTTGATAGCCATGTGTAAGTTTCATTACATTAATAGAAGTCATTCATGTGTTTTAAGCACACATACTTTTGATTCTGTGGCTTTGGGCCTACTTGGAGACATATGTTTCTCCTCTCCTACGTGCTCCCCACACCATGGTGATGGGGATGATATAAAACCCTAGTTAGATAGTTCAAGGCTATATCACTCCATGACATCAAGCCCATTACAAAGGTTTCCAGAATTTGTGAGTTCTCTTTCCATTTGTGATTTTATCTTCTTGAATCAGTGAAAAGTCCATATTGAAGGAAATGTTCAGCATCAATCACTGACACACACACACATACAGAAACCAGAAGTTTTTTAAAAAAAATCAGAACATTTGAGAACCTCAGAAAAGAATTGGTTTGAGTTTGGATACAAACAAACATAGTGATTTTTGTGTGTGGTTGTGATCATGGTGTGTGTATGTGTTTGTTGGGAGTAGTGGTTACAGTATTGTTCTTATTTCATTTGAAACCATTCACCATATTTTTATGTGCAAAACTTGCTGCTGGAAGTAGTACGCTACAGTTTAACACAATTCTAGTATTAAATCAGCAACTTAAATGATTTTTGTTTTAAGATGCCCTACACAACCTTTGTAACCATTTGTTTCTTTATATCATTATATCCTTCTTCTGTTCTGCACATAGAACTCCCCACTCACCCTTTTAGTTTACATTATCTCACTGATCATTCATACAGAATTTTATGGCTAAAACCATGAATTCAACCTAAAACTAAGGACCAAGATTTTCAAAAGTAATCAGTGACTTCTGTGTGCCTTAATTTTTGGGGTACTCATTTAGAAACATTTTAGGGGTGTGATTTCAGGGGGCAGGTGCTCAATATTTTTTCTGAAAAACAGGCCTCTTTCTGGTGCCTCAAGGTTGGCACCTGAAATCACTAGCCATTTTGAAAAAAATCTTGGCCTTTTACAGGTCTGTTTTAAGGTAGTGTGAAGGTTAACATACTTCTTACCATTGTGTGATGCCATTGATTCTCCTTTGTGTAACTAATTGAATTTTTCCAGTCCCCAGAAAGTCCACTATTGTGTAGTGGCCTTCTTTTCTCCCATTAGCTGAGTTGTAGGTGGATGTGATTTTAAAGGGGGACTAAGAGAACAGGATTGAAACAAAGCATTTTTGGCAGGGGGAGAAAAGATGCTGACTGCCACCTGCTCTAGGCCTAGGAGGTGACAGGTACTGAAGGGTGAGAGGCTCTGACTGCATGAAAGTTTGTTTGATTTTTAGATAATATGGATCTGCCTCATTCGTTTGGATACCCCTGATGTTACAATAGAAAGTTAGATTCATTTAAAAAAAAAAGAACAAACCTTCATGTTACTGATGTTAGGGACATGACAAATTTCAAAAGAGCCTGTGACTCTACTGTGAATGATTCCAGCTTTAAATTCAAGACAACTGTAACTATAAACACGTTTAATTACTATCTCTACACTGGTGGTATCCCCCACACACTGTAACAGCATCTGATAGCACGCAACTGAACACAAAGAAGGATTATGTTACCTGAAAGCAAAGTAAAAACATTCTCTCGGTAATTCTGCTTTTCCTCACAAAGACATTTAATTTTTTCTTGAGTAATACCTGCATCTCTTCAATATCGGGTAACCTGGCTGAAACTATAATAAAGAACAATATTGTCAGACATATAGATGAACATAATTTGTTGAGGAAGAGTCAACATGGTTTTAGTAAAGAGAAATAATGCTTCCCCAATCTACTAGAATTCTTTGAGGGGGTCAAGAAGCATGTGGACCAAGGGGATCCAGTGGAAATAACATAATTAGATTTTCAGAAAGCCTTTGACAAGGTCCCTCACCAAAGGCTCTTATGCAAAGTAAGCTGCCACGGGATAAGAGGGAAGGTGCTCTCATTGATTGGTAACTGGTTAAAAGATAGGAAACAAAGGGTAGGTATAAATGGTCATTTTTCAGAGTGGAGAGAGGTAAACAGTGGTGTTCCACAGGGGTCTGTTCTGGGACCAGTCCTATTCAACGTATTCATAAATGATCTGGAAAAGGGGGTAAAGAGTGAGGTGGCAAAATCTGCAGATGATACAAAATTACTAAAGGTAGTTACGACCCAGGCAGACTGCGAAGAGCTACAAAAGGATCTCTCAAAACTGGGTGATTAGGCAACAAAATGGCAGATGAAATTTAGTGTTGATAAATGCAAAGTATTGCACATTGGAAAGCATAATCCCAACTATACATATAAAACGATGAATTAGCTGTTACCACTCAAGAAAGAGATCTTGGAGTCATTGTGGATAGTTCTCTGAAAACATCCACTCAATGTACAGCAGCAGTCAAAAAAGTGAACAGAATGCTGGGAATAATTAAGAAAGGGATAAATAATAGGACAGAAAATATCATATTGCCTCTCTATTAATCCATAGTACACCCACATCTTGAATACTGCATACAGATGTGGTCGCCCCATCTCAAAAAAGATGTATTGGAATTGGAAAAGGTTCAGAAAAGGGCAACAAAAATTATTAGGGGTATGGAACGGCTTCCGAATGAAGAGAGATTTATAAGACTGGGACTTTTCATCTTGGAAAAAAGACTGCTAAGGGGAGAGATGATTGAGGTCTATAAAATCATGACTGGTATAGAGAAAGTAGATAAGGAAGTGTTGTTTACTACTTCTCATAACACAAGAACTAGGGATCACCAAATGAAATTAATAGGCAGCAGGTTTAAAACAAATAAAAGGAAGTATTTCTTCACACAAGGCACAGTCAACCTGTGGAGCTCCTTGCCAGAGGATGTTGTGAAGGCCAAGACCATAACAGAGTTCAAAAAAGAACTAGATAAATTCATGGAGGATAGGTCCATCAATGGCTATTAGCCAGGATGGGAAGAAATGGCGTCCCTAGCCTCTTTTAGCCAGAAGCTGGGAATGAGTGACAGGGGATGGATCACTTGATGATTATCTGTTCTGTTCATTCCCTTTGGGGCACCTGGCACTGGCCACTGTCGGAAGACAGGAAGACAGGGCTAGATGGTCCCTTGGTCTGACCCACTAGGGCCGTTCTTATGTTCTCTGTCTGAGAAGCATCATATCTATTTTTTTTAATTGGAGAAAGTGCTCATGAGTCTTATTCTAAATTTTTGCCCCTCCTCCAGTGAAATTGTTGCCTAAACTGAAATTATCCACACTGTGTAAAAGTTCGTGTTATCAGTAACTGTATTTTTTCAGACCATATAAAACTTGATTTGCTTTTATAGCTTATAGTTTTTAGTCTTGGGATTGGCTTTCTTACCTTTCTTGGTAGGCTTTACGGATTTCTATATATTTTCTTTCATTCTTATGCGATGATCAGAATCTCAATATACAAAGGAGGGCATGACGTGAGCATTATATAATTTTATTTTTATTTCATCTACTTTGTATGCTGCTGTTCTAGCACTATGTCATTGCATATACTAAGTTATTTTACTGCTTCTCCATCAAGTTTATGTATTTCAATAAGGACTTTCTTTGCCCCCTATTTCTCCTTCTCTAGTTACTTCTTTATTGTTTTGTATCTCTGTAACAGAGAAGTTCATTACCTTAAATACTGCAAAGTTATCAGTATGTGTTTGGACTGGGTTAACCAAATGGTCTGATTTGGTTTGGATAAATACCTAAATGTTCAAAGTCTTATCTTAACCTTATCTGAGCTTCACAAGTCTGCAACAACAGTCTGGCGTTTATGAGAGAAAAGCCTTTTTTTTTTTTTTAACTTCTGATCCAGGGCAAAACAGTAGGCCAGAACTGGAAATAGAAAACATAGGGGAAATTGGAGATGCATTTAAAATAAAAGTTCAACAACCCCCTAGTGATGGTTCAGGTCACGATTTTTTCAAGACCTTTTGCCTGTCTCTATATGTGTGACACACACTCCTCAAGGTGAATTGCAAAGTATAAGAAAGTTAGGCTTTTATAATAAGAGAAAGAAAACCTGATAGGGTTTTGTGAAAAATATTTTTTCAGACTTTTTTTTCTCCCTTAGATGTATGATAAGAGACTGAAAGCAAGGAATTTAGGAAGATAAGGGATTTTCAATCCAATTTTGTAGGGGCGAAATCATAGTTGTTGCTAGCATCTAGTTAACTCCAATGCTTAAACACTTGGAGAAAAGATTGTCTCTGTGAAAGATACAACAACTCCCTTTCAAATAAGATATGGGAGCTGCAGTACACATTTAACGCCCCCAGAAGTCTTCCAGAAAAGCAAGGGAAAACCAAACTTGACATTTCTGATCCAAGTTAAAAAAAAATCCTTAAAAAAAAAATATTTGAAACAAAAATCTGTTCATTTTACTTTCTGTGGCCCTGAACTTGAGCTAGAGAATTTGGCTCAGTGAAATTACAGATGAAAAATGCCTATCAATTCAGCTAGCCCATCCCTCTGTTGATGCGGGATTGTTTCCTGTGGGTGAGATTTTCAGAAGTACTCAGAGTTGGCCTATTTGATCCAGTGAAAATTTTACTATTGATTTCTATGGGAGCAGAGTTAGGCCATCACTGACAACTTTTGCAAATCTTGCCTATTTAATGTTTTTATTATAATGCAACACATTGATTGTGTTTATGAGATTAGATCTCCTATACAGTCTGCTTCAGTAATGCTGCTCTGTTAAAGTAGCTTGTTCTGTTCCTTTTTTTTTCTGGGGAGATATGCAATTATGACACAAACAGCAGCACAATTTGAAAATGAGGAATAGGCTAGCAAAAGAGAAGAATTTGTTATTACAATTCAGAAAACGTGTCATGCTTCAGGTCATAGGTTGCACTGCATTTGGAGCTGTTTGAAAGGCACCCCAAACTAACCCTATTTATTTTCAAAAAGAAAAGGAGTACTTGTGGCACATTAGAGACTAACCAATTTATTTGAGCACGAGCTTTCGTGAGCTACAGCTCACTTCATCGGATGCATACTGTGGAAACTGCAGAAGACATTATATACACACAGAGACCATGAAACAATACCTCCTCCCACCCCACTCTCCTGCTGGTAATAGCTTATCTAAAGTGATCATCAAGTTGGGCCATTTCCAGCACAAATCCAGGTTTTCTCACCCTCCGCCCCCCCCCCCCACAAACTCACTCTCCTGCTGGTAATAGCCCATCCAAAGTGACCACTCTCTTCACAATGTGTATGATAATCAAGGTGGGCCACCTCCAGCACAAATCCAGGTTCTCTCGCCCCCTCACCCCCCTCCAAAAACCACACACACAAACTCGCTCTCCTGCTGGTAATAGCCTATCCAAAGTGACCACTCTCCTTACAACGTGCATGAAAATCAAGGTGGGACATTTCCAGCACAAATACAGGTTTTCTCACCCCCCCCTTCTTTTCCCAAAAAACACACACACACAAACTCACTCTCCTGCTGGTAATAGCTTATCCAAAGTGACCACTCTCCCTACAATGTGCATGATAATCAAGGTGGGTCATTGGCCAGAAATCTTCCTCCAAGTTTCACAGCCTTAAGAAGTGTGCCATACCACAGGGCCCCCTTGCCCATTGTACCTGGTGTAGGCCAAAAGCCTAATGGGAAGAAATTCTCTCAAGTAAAATTGTATTCCATTTTGCTTATTTTGCCTTATACTCCATTTTGCTAGCTTTGAATTAATAAGAAGAAATTGTAGCCTTGAATTAGTAAGAAGAAATTGTTCTGAGTTTATTCTTTACCGATTGTGTTAATGATTGTTCTTAGAAGGATAGAAGTTTTATGGCTGTAATTGCCTTATTTACTGTTTGGTGTGAGTGAAGAATGTATGGCAATTAACTGAGAAAGGATAACTGTGCCAGATGATCAAGAAGGGAGTGGAGGAGTCAAGAGGCACCAACTTTATTATCAATCACCTGGATGGCAGATTGATTACCCTAAAGCAAAGGCATACACCCCAAGGATGAGATAAGGAGTTGAGCCAAAGGGATGATATAAGAAACAGCTATGGATCCTCCCCGTTACAACTCAGAATAATGCTAATTAAGAACAACCTTGAATACCTCCCGATTGACAGCTCCGGTGTGACACAGCAAGGTCCATAGACTTGTATGGGAACTTATCACTATAAAAGCCATGGGACTTTGGGTTCATTCTATATCAACATTGGAGCTTCAAACGTGTTTGACAAAGGCCCAGCTCCCCTCCCTTCTGTGCAGTTTCAGCTGGCCACTGGAACTGACCGAGCAACACTAAGGACTGGTAACTATAAGATCCAGCTGCAGAACCTTTTGGTGTGTGTGTGTGTGTGCGTGTGAGAGAGAGAGAGAATGGAAGCATATGTTGATTTCAATGCTTAAATTGTACTCAATAAATGTGGTGTATTGCTTCATCCCCTTGAAAAAGATTCCGTTTGCTTCTTATAAGCATAACTCTGACACCAACCCCTCCAAAACTGACTTCAGAAATTTTCCTCCTCTCAAGCATACTAATTCTACAGTAAAGGCAGAAGCAAGGATCTGGTCCCGTGGGTGCGTAGGAAAAATGATCTAATCATCATGTTTGTTTCATGTAGATCAATAGCTTGTTAGAATAGGGCCTGATCCTGTATTCATTGAAGTCAGTGAAAATTACCATTCACTTCAAGGAGAGCAGGACTAGGCCCTCAGGAGACTGCAGGATTTTGCCCTCTACAAGAAATGGCCTTAACACGTTAGCACAGTTCACTCAAAAATGTCCTTCTACTCTTTTCTTTTTTTGTAAAGCGCTATGGTATGCAGACTGCCACATGCTTCTAATGCAATTTAAATGTACTTTTCCCGCATGCTGTGTTCAAACCACTGTCCCCCACAGTGGCTATTTCTTCTGCATTCCTGGTAGTGGTATCAGTGTTCAAAAACCCTGCTTTGAGAGAAACAGAAACGGCACAATGGAGCAAAAAGGGTCTTCCCTTGTTACTTAGGAGAAATTTTGATCAATTAGGACCAATTTTTTTTATAAATCCACAGCCAAAGTCAGACAGATGTTATGAGTATTGCTGACTCTTCCTTTCCACTTTGCTGATTACTTATTCCTGAAAATATTCAATAGGTCAAGAAGGGTCATTTGCAAAATTAAATACTTCATTACCTCATTAAATACCATGGCCCAAATACATAGAGAAGTCAACCAGAGCGCGGATTACTGACTGATTAATAATTTAGTAAATGCCTCGAGGTATGGTAATGTATGAAGTTATGCCATATAAATAAATATTTACTCTAGTGCTCATAAACTTTTCGTCCGGACAAAGACAAATAAGATGGATGAGGCTATATTTGTAATGTCTAAAATGTTGCTCTTGTTTTATGAATCTTCCCCTCATTTTTCATTATGTAGCACTGTATGAAGATGAAGTTCTTATGGTGAAATCTTAGCATAAAACACAGTTTGGAAGTTCAATTGAGAGGTCAGGTAACTTTACCTTGTTTGCTTCATATTTTACACTATTTTTCTGCTATTTAGCAGCTGGGCTGTATAAAGTGTGATGTATATAGCATTTAGCAGTTTATATTACCTGGGCATCCTTAATTTAACATCAACTTACTGACTGAAGGATAGTACCTTACACAGTTTTCTAAAATATCTTTTTTCATATATCTTGGATGTAACAGTAAATGTGAATTGAGATCCATCACAACATCTCCCTGCAGTCAATATTACCTCATTAAAACCATCTCAGGGTCTTGAGTCCAGGACTGAGAATGGTGACCCATAGACATCAAAAGCCTATTATGTAAGCTACAAAAAATTGTTGGCTATAATGATTAGTGTGCTTTCAAAGTATTGGTGGAATTTTGTGTTATCAGCTAGTATTCTCTAGAGCCCCACTAGATGATGTCAATAAAATCCTTTTGTTGCAAATGTAGGCACCTCATCAAAAACACGCTCTCTTCTAAGTTTCCATATTTTACACTTAACCCCAGCTCAGTCACAAACAAAATAACAAAAAACACCAAACAAACCCTCATCTAGCCTATTAATACTTTTCAAAGTTAGTGATTATTCTTCAGGAAAGTCAGAGCTCCATATCAGCCCTCATGGCAAAATCTGAACAGCATTCTGTGTGTTCATCCTCCTGGAATCTGCATGGAAAGGGCACCTTACATATACGGATTACATCCCTTGTGGAAGGAGAAGCCAGACAGCTTCACTACAGCTCCAGGACCTTAAAGGCACTACAGAATATGATGGGCTTGTGAAGTTTAAAATAATAGAACTTTTTTTTGAGGTATTTCAAATATTCCTCAGGACAAAGTCAATAACACATGTTAAATCTTCTGTTTATCAAGTGGATTAGTGCAATGCTTTATGTGGAAATGGCATTCGAAAATAAAAAAGAAGGTAGGAAGGATGAAGGAAAACACCTGTCAAACTGGCTCAGATTTTCAGCTGATGTGAATTGACATAGTTCCAATGATGTCAGTGGAGTTACACTGATTTACACTATCTTAGGTGTAGCTTTCAGTGTCTGTTTCTGGACACAATGTCTTAACCATAGGATGATAGGCTGAATGTTAGAAATATTTCCATATAGTAAGACCTCTTGTATTCTTGAATTGTCTCCCAAGGTAACAGAGTAGCAGCCGTGTTAGTCTGTATTCGCAAAAGAAAAGGAGTACTTGTGGCACCTTAGAGACTGAATACATCCGATGAAGTGAGCTGTAGCTCACGAAAGCTTATGCTCAAATAAATTTGTTCGTCTCTAAGGTGCCACAAGTACTCTTTTCTTCTCCCAAGGAGGTGGTGGAAGATCCCTTGCTTAAAACATTTAAATCTGGACTAGAAAATAACCCTAGGAAATAATAGGTCTTTTCCATCTCTAATTCCTAAGATTCTGTGATCTCGGTACTCACTGATCATACTTTGGGCATGGTGACAATCATATCCTTTCTACTTTGATAGCTGCAATTGGTGTTGTTTGACTTATGCATAAGTGAATACAAGTTTTTTTTAAAACCCTGACCACTTCATGAATCACTCACAGTACTCTACTATGAGTGAAGAAAGTACTTCTCATTACCTTAAGACCAAATTTTTATCTGTGACAAAATACAGCAGTTTGCTGTTTTACCACTATGGGCATCTCCAGAGTAACTAAAGAAAACGGTACATTTGGTATAAAATAGAACAAAGATTTCCATGTACCTTATTCTAAAGATGGCAAAGGATTTATTTATGTCAGGCATTTTAAATATGAAATCAACATAAGGAGCCATATAAGTAAAGTTATCCACATTAAGACCAGTATTTTCAAGCTTAATTTCATATCAACACACTTAATTTTAGGCAACCAAGTCTGAACATTTGATACCTCGATATACTAAGTGTGTTTTACTCTCTCGCCAGCAGATGCAGAACCTACAAATATATATATATTTTAGCTTGAAACTGCAAAATCAGAGCTCCAAAAATATTTCATATGGAAATATATAAACCTTGGGCTAATGCTGGTGCCTTTTTTGTCTCCCTGATGGATTTCACTACTTCATACTCTTTTTTTTTTCTTTAAGCACAGTTCTGAATTCACTTTGCTCTTAATGCATTGTTTTTCTCTTACATTTCCCATGTCTAAATAAGCCCAGATGCCTCAGAAATACTTCCCTGCACTACTAAGCTGTTTATCTCATGGAAGTGATATTTATGAGGAATGAGGAAGCATGTCACAAAAGAACAGTCAATGATTCCTAGCTAAACAAACTTTGGGCAGGTAAGACAAACACTAGCAGAGTTGCCTGTGTAATGTGACTTATACATGAGAGGGTTTATTTTTAGTTAGTAGGTGAAATTTGTGAATGGGCACAAATCTGTGTTTATAGGTCCCAGTTGTGGAATGCGTACATTGGTGTATGCTTCCTTACTGATGTGTAACCCAATTGACTTCACCATGAGTAACAGTTGCACAGGTCAGTCCCCAAACAATTTGCATCTTTAAGCAGCTGATTTGCATCCACATTCAGGAACTTAGAAATGCATTTACCCACAATTGGACCATGGGCACAAACGTGGAGAGCCAATTGCAGCTCCAAATGGGAGGTCAGCCATAATAATGGAACACATCTCTATTCTTTTTTTACTCTTAACATGTTATGAATTCCTACCATTTTCATCTTTAATGAAGTTTACCAGCTTCCATTTCACCAAAAATAATGGAGAAGAGTGCTTTAGCAGAGCATGAAAAGCAGTAACCGTGCTCTCTCAATGGTTCAATAATATATACCCCATTAATTGTCCATGTATACTTATATCTCTACCTGGAATAAACCAGTAAGTGAATTATTGATTGTTGAACATTAATTGATGCATTTATGACTAGAATACTGAAAAATTTGGTATTTACTGAATTCTTCAATGTTCAGTTATTGTGGCTTTTTTTATTATGTCTCCCTCCTTCACCCACCATTCCAGAAGATCAAAATATAGTCACAAATTACCAAAAGTCTTTTAAGATCACATCACAGAGATGGGCCTACATGTGATTTTATCCCATAAATTATTTCAGAAGTGCCTTTGTAGTTAGGCTTTGAAACTATGGGCAGAATTTAATGTGGGAAATATTCACATTCTTTTTTCAATTTATTTTTTCAGTGATTTGACAGACCATGTTACTTAAAAATAAAGTATATTTTTCCTGCAAATATATGGATCACTTTATGGTAGTGAAGTAAGTATTGGTATTACCAGTCATTTTTGGAGATGGTGTCTAGTTCATATGAACTATGGAACACTATATTCACTTCAATCTGAATTGTATACTGTCATTAGCAATGTTGAGTAACTAGAAACTTCAACTTGGGGCTGATTCTGCAACTCTTATGCAAGTGGTCCTTGCTCAAGGAGTCTCACTGGAGTAAAAGAGACTACTCAGATATTTAGGAGATTATAGTATCAGGCCCTTATTACATAAATCAAAGACAACATTTAACAAAACATTTAGACCCAATACAAGATAAGGATCAGTTCTCCCAGTCCATAAGGAAATGGTGGCTCTTTCACTTGGCAACAGTATGATAGTAGATATTCATGTGGCTACCAATGTCACCACCTAACTGCGTGTTAATTCTGTCTGTGCCAGGAGACAACCCCAAACAGCACTGGGGTAATGGACAAGCTTTCTATTGCCATATAGTCCAGATCACTGACTTTGAGTAACTTCCCTATCATCTCTCACAGGTGAATGTATGACTGCAATTCCCACCACCACATGGAAACACCAGTTAAACATCCACAGTATGGGAAATTACCATTCTTTATTGATCCATTTTTTTCAAGATACCCCTGAGTATTTTAAATGAAGACTATTTTCCATTAGCTTAAAAATATAACTTTCAGTCTCTGACCTCAACCGGAAAACTTGCAAGGTGTCTGATTTATACATTGAAATGGGACATTAATAATCACATGCTGTGTATATTTTCCTAATAAATAATAATAACTTGTCATACATAGACTAAAGTCCTATACTAGTCTTGAAAAAAAAAAGTGTCCAAAATAGGCATCGGAGATAAAATATTTCTGACATCAGCTCTAGAACAAAAGTAACAAATAGATTTAATAGAAACTACAACATGTTGCAATAAAGTAATGGCTAGTAAATCAATTCTGAATTAAGTGTGCATTTCAATCTTAACTCATTGATTTTTGACTAAGTGATACAACTAGAGATGGACAAAATTGCTTGGATATTGAACTAACCCTAAACCAAAACAATTCTGAGGCTCAGAAACGCCCCATTATTATTAATTATTATTATTATTATTATTATTCCCTACCCACCCCCATTAGTTTTCATTTCTCTGCATCTGATTCTGGAAAAAAATGAGGAAAAAATGCCAAAATACCTCAGAAAAAAGGCTGTTCTAATTCATAGATGTTCTGTACATCTATGCATTAGACCCAAGAAGTTCAGAGAATTTTAAATAAGCATGTGAGTTGCTGGTTTCCTCTTTGAGCTGAGCTTCCAAACTGTTTGTGATTAGATGCTCACTAACTGTAGAGCATATAGAAGGAAATCCTCCTATTAAGAAAATCTATACGTGAACCTCCCCTTTGTGTCCTAGAATTCAATGCTTTATTCTGTAGAAAGTGAACAATCCCAATGCCCTCAGCATAGACAGTAAAATTACTATATTGTGTACCTAATTATGAAATGAGATACAATGGGAGAACCTGAGTTGGTGATCAGCTTATATCCTAAAGCAAGATAGTCCTTGTAACTTTATCCCAAATGCAGATGCTAGTCTAATTCATCACAATGTTGAATAATTTCAATAATATACAAGGGCATTGATTTCCAAAGAATAATTATACATACTTCTTCTGAAATGTTTTAATTTTTTAAATTTGTTTGGAGTACCTACTTACTCTTGCACTATTGTTTGTATAACTAAGAACAGCAGTGGTTTGAATTCCCACCTATATAGCCAAATAAATTATGTATCAAACAGATACAGTATTTTGGAGAGGAGAGTTCGTTGATATCTGCTGTACTGAATCAGAGATTTCAAGGCCAGAAGGGACCACTGTGATCATCTCATCTGACCTTCTGTGTAACACAGGCCACAGAATGTCCCCTGCAAAATTCCTAGAGCATAACTTTAAGAAAAAACATCCAGTCTTGATTTAAAAAATGGCTAGTGATAAACAATCTACCATGAGCCTTGGTAAGTTTTTCCAATGGTTAATTACCCTCATTGTCAAAATTTAGGTCAACCTTATTTCCAGTCTGAATTTGTTTAGCTTCAGCTTCCAGCCATTTGATCACATTATGCTTTTCTCTGCTAGATTGAAGAGTCCATTATTAAATATTTGTTCCCCATTTGGATACTTATAGATTGTAATCAAGTTACCCCTTAACCTTCTCTTTGTTTAGCTAAATAGACTCAAGGAGCTCAGTCTATCAGATGAGGCATGGGGTTTTTTTTAAACCCTTTAATCTTTCTTGTGGCTCTTCTCTGAACCCTCTCCAATTTATCAAAATCCTTCTTGAATTGAGGATGCCAGAACTGGACCCAGTATTCTAGCAGCAGTCACAGTAGTGCCAAATACAGAGAGAGAAAATAACCTCTCTACTCCTACTTGAGATTCTCCTATTTATGCATCCGAGATTGAACTAGCCCTTCTGGCCACAGCATCACTCACGGAGCTCGTGTCCTGCTGACTATCCACCATCACCCCCAAATCTTTTTCAAAGTCACTGCTTCCAAGGATACAGTTCCCCCATCCTGTAAGTATGACCTACATTCTTTGCTCCTAGATGTATACATTTAGCCATATTATAACACATATTGTTTGTTTGTGCCAGGTTTACCAGATCGCTCTGAATCAGTTACCAGTCCTCTTCATTATTTACCCACCCCCTCTCAATTTTTGTCTTATCTGCAAACTTTGTCATTAATGATTTTGTTTGCTTTCAGGTTAGTGATAAAAACGTTAAATAGTGTAAAGGCCAAGAACTGATTCCTGTGAGACTCCACTGGAAACACACTCACTTGACAACAATTCCCCATTTACAAGTACATTGAGACCTATCAGTTACCCAGTTTTTAATCAATTTAATTTGTGCCAGGTTACATTTTTTATTGTTTCTTTTAATCAAAATGTTGTGCGGTACTAAGTCAAATGCCTCAGAGAAGTCTAAGTACAATACGTGAACACTATTACATTTATCAAACAAATTTGTAATCTCAGAAAAAAATATCAAGTTATTTTGATGGAATCTATTTTCCATAAATCCATGTTGCTTTGCATTAGTTACATTACCCTCCTTTAATTCTTTATTAATCAAGTCATGTATCAGCCGCTCCATTATCTTGCCCAGGATCTATGTCAGACCTATAATTATCTGGGTCATACCAGATTTTATTATTTTTAAAAATTGGCAAAACATTAGCTTTCTTCTAGTCTTATGGAACTTTTCCAGTGCTCCAAGACTTATTGAAAAAAACAATATTAATGGTCCAGCAATATCCTCTCCCAGCTCTTTTAAAACTCTTGGATGCAAGTTATTTGGGCTTACTGATTTTAAAAGTTCTAACCTTTAGAGCGTCTATATTACTTTCTCCAGAGGTACTAGTCAAATGGACAAAGATATCAGCACCATATGATACTGTCATGGGGTGTCCATCCCACACAGGACTGAAAGGTGGCCAAGTAGGGTTGGCCAGGCTGAACCTGTAGGAGAAGCAAGGAAGGTTGGGACCTAATTGTTGATGGTGCCCAACGGAGGGGGAAATTTATAAGCCAAGAAGCTGGCAACAGAAGGGCGCTGCAGGAAGGCAAGCTGCAGTTATTCCCTGAGAGGAGGGAATTGGGAGGGTGGTGAACCCAGAGGGGGATGAATCCAAGAAGGTAGGGAAAGGCTCAGGAGAAAGCAGCATGGTAGGATAGTGCACATCTTGACTGCTGACTGGAGGGCCTTTGAGCTGGAACCTGGAGTAGAGGGCAGCCCCAGGTTCCCCTGTCAGCCATTGGGGAAATGGCACAGGCCTGGCAGAGGACAGTGGACTGACTGGGACAGTTGGTCCTGGAAAAAAATTTGTTACACTACCCCTGGAAGGGAGACATTTATGGTGACCCAGCCTGAGGGCTGAGCCACAAAGAGAAGGCTGCAGTTCCTGGAGCAAGGGAGGTCTGCAGGATGAGAGGAGGACTGGAAAGACACTGCTGGAGGAGGGTGCAATGCCTGGCTGGAGTTTATCCCAGGCTGGCCAGGAGGAGGTGCCACTAGTGTTGAGTACACCACATCACAGATACCAAAAACAGAACAGAAATATTTAATGAACACTTACTTCTGCCTTATTATTAATTCTACCACTTCCATCTAGTAATGGACCAATACCATTGCCAGGATTCTTTTTGTTCCTAATATATTAAAAAACACAAATCTAAAAAAAACCCCAAACAAACCCACCTCTTTCTTATTGTCCTTAACTCTGATACATGTGGCATCTCTCTCATATAATACTAGCCAGAGAAGAAGCACCAGCATTGGACTCCTGAATGATATTTGAGATATTACGATATCCTAAAGCAAGTTACAAGTCAGCCATAACAGAGCAAGAATAACAGTTAGATGGCATGCACTGGGTGACAAGGTACAGCCACAAATAAAGAATGTTGGGTTGTGTGTGTGTGTGTCTTTTGTCAATTCACTGACGTTCATGATGTAAGCACCAGTAGACAAAGAACAAACTGGTGGCTGAGAAAAGATTTTGGGTTTTTTTATGGTATACACAACATTTACGATATAAACAGTTTACCACATGCTCTCCTAATTGTATGTATTTGAATGGGTCATCTAAATACTTTTATAGTTGCCCTCTTACCCTTAATAAGTGATTTTCATGTGATGTCACCTTTTGCGTTTCATCTTTATGTTTTTAAAGTCAGCAATGAAAGAATAAAAAAATGTGAATTTCAAAGAGGGACTGCCTGTAGTTTGTTTTCTGTTACACAAATTGATTTATAATGCCCGCAAAATGCATTTGACTGTGATACTTTATACTGTTTAAATGCCCAGCAGGCTCATTTCATGCTGCCACACTATTCCAGTTTTAAAAGCTTCTGCTTTATTTCAGTAGCTTTGACTGGCTGTATCCTTTGGCAATAGAAGGCTCACAATTATAACTCCTACAGTCTCCCTCAAAGTTATTAAAGAATAAACCAGGACTCAGAATTGTGAAGCATAATTCAAAGTAATATTCTGTTTCCTTGCATTTACAATTTAATAACTGATTAGTTTATTCTTTTATATAACTTCCTTTAGATTGCACATTTTCATTATGAATGCCCTTACACTATGCCAATGAACAATTAAGGTAATAAACCTGCAAATATTCAGTGACTTTTCCATTGAATCTCTATCTCATACATTATTTGTTATAGCTATGTTAAACTGTTTAGGTTTTGACTAAGTAATTGGTTGATGCTTAAACTCTAAGTTGCTTAATCAACACACATGCTAATAGTGTTAACATGAAATGATGGTTCAGGTATGTAAATAGCATCAGCAAACAAGGTATATATTGAGGCTTTCCAAAGCATCCTTCACTTAGATGTGTTGGAGTTATGACACAGAAGATAGTCTGTATTATTCCAATGAATAAATAGCATCACTAAATATTATTAATCTTTATTCAAATTGTACTGAGATGATTCTAGTGATATTTTTCCCATTCTGGTTAAAAGAAAGGAATTTAATCTGTTAGTGCCAGCTATTTTCCAGCCATAAATCCTGGCAACAGCTATGATTTTCTCTGCTGTTTTAGAATTATGTTACAACAAGTAGGTTTATTTTAATACAGCTTGTAGACCATATCTGACTTTGCTTATGTGCATGCTTATGTGCATCAGGGGATTGCATGTTCACATCTCAAACCAGAGCAGGACTCTATGGGCCTGATTTGTTCCTCAGGTTCAGCTAACAGAACCCAAGCTATGGGATCCCAGAGGTCAAATGTCCAGTGTCCACCCAGAGTCAGGCTACAGAAAGACAAACCACTCACATCTCCTGCTGCTGGGGGACTCTGCATCTTGTTTGCATGGGCCAGAAAGTGGACAGGGATAGCTCAGGAGGAGGTGAGTCTCCTGGGTAGTCTGTGCTTCAGGGGCTACTACAGAGATTAGAATCTTTCCTCAGCAGAGGGTGGCAGAGTTAGGGCTACTTGCTCTTCCCCAGGGGGAATTTCCTTAATCCCAAGAGCAGACTATTGGCTATATTGGCATTGTTTCATTTGCACATAATTTCCATGCCAACAGGAACTTTGCCACATTACAATTAGATCATACATACTATGTTCCAGATTTGCACTGGCAATTTTTCCCCCCTTTCAAGTGTACCATCCCTGGCCACCGAAGGATCATTTCCTGGGCAAATTAATGCAGCTTTGCAAAAAACTAATATATTACTTGCTTATCTATATCTCCCAGATTAATGGGTGCATTTTGCAAGACTAGTGCAAGATACTCTTTATGAGTGCTTTCACCTCTTTGCTCAGGTATAATAATGTTTGTAATATTTTCCAAACTGCTTAATATGTAACATTTTGTCTTCATAAAATTTTCTTTAGAGTTTCATTATGATTTTTTACAAAGATCAAGTATAGTTGCAATTCAAATGAGTTTTCACTTAAGGGAAAACAATTGAACAAGTCTTTAAGAGAGAGCACAGAGTCTATCTTCCCTGTAACAGGCCACATCTGAGCTGAACTCAAGATGGTGGCAGCCTCTGGCACACAGCAGACCTCTAGTAATTTAAAGATAAAACACAGTTACCAAAGTCATAGCATTTATAGCCACACACACACACACACACACACACACACACACACACACACTTCATACTATAATAGCCTCAAATAAGCATCATCACATACTCCCTGTAGGTTTGTTTTCCTATTGTGATGTTTCATTTAAACATCATATATTTCCTCTTCCTAGCTCAGCTATTCTAGGTTTCTTTTTCATAATCTTCCTGCACTTATTCTAGGAGATGTTGATCTCTCATATCATTTCAATACTTCCCCCCAAAAAGTAATTTCTGTTTTGATTCATTCTCAAAGTGAGGGAAAGGAAAGCAAAACAAAAAACTTAACAGGACCAGCAAGAAGGGTTCTTTGCTAACTCATAACCAGGTAATATTATTTTACATTATACTTTCATCCCCTCTTGTTTCTGAGTGTCCCCTTCTATTGTCACAGCACATTTAGATTTTGAGCTCTTTGGCTCTTTTGATTTGGTTACTTTGAAGTGTCAAGCATATCTTGGAGTCTCAGCTATAAAAACAACCCCATCTCATTGTTATCTTGGCATTCCAGAACACCGAAAAGAGATCATTCTTTTTGAGTCAGGTGGATGCATGATCAATTTCCTTTGAATACAGGAGGCCTGGATATAGTTATCCCAGCCTTTCGGATTTTCAGTCATGTTTTGTTTGAGCCACATGCACAGTTACTTTCCTGGCTTTTTATACTCTCTATGTACACTCTTTCTCACAGCATATCTATTTCTCAACTGGCTACCTGCAACACTCTTTCATACGTGGCCTCCACCAGACTCCTCACAGTTTTGGGCTTCTCTTTCACTCATGATGCTCCATCTCTTTAACATGAACTACTGGGTCATGTCACTTGTTAAGATGAAAACCCTACCTTGTCTCTTTAATTCCTCTCTTTTTATAAATCATCTTGTGACAGTATACAATAAATGTGGGGTTTTTTTTAAATGTAGAGGGATCTTTGTATTAGGAAAAAAATAAACCTTTCTTCCCACTTAAATCTTCCCTTGTAATGGCATCTTTATGTCATCATCAGAGTCACCATTGATTTGCATTGAAATAGCTTCCTATAATCTCACATTGTGTAATGGCTCTGTAATAGGTGCACCATGGTGTCATATTGAAGCAGTTTCAGAGTAGTAATCTCACATAAGAGCATCATAATTTCACAAGCTAATGGGTAGGCTACGGCTGAAGAGACACTTCAATCTAGTCTTTCTATTTTCTAAATATGAAGTGACACCAATTCACATAAGACAGTCCCCAAAATGTCTTTTTAAAACATGTTTTATTTCTCTTGAACTCTGAAGCTTTGACAATGTGTTTAATAAAATTGGGTTTGGATTTTTTAAATAAAGGTCATTGTAGCCCTTGCACACCAGCTCTGTGCTACTATCCTTAACCCTTCTGCTTTTCAGTTGTGTAGATATTCAAAAGGTTTAAACAAGCCAATACAGCCAAAGCACCCCTTCTGGTTTCACTTTTATAAAACCTCCTGCAGCTGAAAAACAGTGAAAACTGGCCAACATTTTTCAAAAGAGGGAAGGGACTGAGCCTAAATGGCATCCTCCCTTCCCTCCGGATCTATGGAAGGACATCTGTGCAACTTGCATGTGCCTGGGACTCCGGAAAACGTGGGGTGGATGGCTGTGAGGGGAACACATGGAACCAGAGAGTGACTATTCTGCAGCGTTATTCCCTAACACCTCAAGGGATTTCCCCGTGTAAAATCAAGCTGGTGTTCTCTGGCATTACCTTACACAAGTTTCCCCTCAGTCTACTGAAACCCACCTATGATAGAGGGAGAAACTTTGGGTCAACTGCTGGCAAGAAGAAATGCAGCCTCCCTGTCTTAGTTTGCCCCAAGGTTTAATACAGAATCACTATGTTCCCACATAAATGTTTCAACCATTCTTGGAGGATTCATTCCTGGGCTCCACATTACCTACATATCCCACATGTGGGGAAACCTTGCCCCCCAAATTATGTTTCAAAGTTATCTCTGTAAATTAAAACATAAGATGTTTCCTGGACATTCTGTGTATTTTTTTTCTTGCAGAAAGAATCATTCTTCCTAGGTTTCAGAGTAATAGCCGTGTTAGTCTGTATTCGCAAAAAGAAAAGGAGTACTTGTGGCACCTTAGAGACTAACCAATTTATTTGAGCATAAGCTTTCGTGAGCTACAGCTCACTAGCTCACAAAAGCTTATGCTCAAATGAATTGGTTAGTCTCTAAGGTGCCACAAGTACTCCTTTTCTTCTTCCTAGGTTGTGTGTGTTTCTAGTGAATACAAATATTTATTAAACACACACACACAGTTTAGATTCTTACTTGGATTAAACCACCTGGAGATCAAGTAAAAACAGGTCCTGCATGATATTTTGGGAGAGTCACATGGTAGCTTTCTCAAGACAGTTTAAGGCTGGATGAAATTCTTTTGCTAAATATTGAACACATTTTAATTCAGTGGGTTCAAATACTTAACTTGTTCTTCTAAGGAGAGAAGTAATTAAAAGAGCAGAGGAAGTGGAAAAAAAATCAAAAGAAAGAGGATGGAAGATACAAAGTATAGAATAAGCAGAATAAAACAAAAACAAAAAAAGAACACAGTTGAGAGAAAGAACAATAGACTATGTATACTAAAGAATAATTAAGAATGAGTGAAAACCAAACTAAGCAAAGCTGAATCTGAAGTTCAGGCCTTAAAAAAAGGGGAAAAAAAAGATAATTACACCATCTTGAACTTCTATAGCAATTTGTACCTGAGGCTCTCATAGTGCTTTATAAATATTAATAATGAATGGGGCATCACAACAACACAGCTGTGAAGTCATCAGATCTTTAGAACAGTGATCGAGAGAGGGTCCTTGCTGAAACCAAAAGTTACCTCTCTCATTCTGGCTGTGGATGTGTAGATTGTAAACTTTGATTTTGAGGCACCGTGGTTGTATCCCTCTCGGCTGCCCCATTTTTTTGGCCTATGTATTTTATCACTATGATATTTAAGCATCACGTAATAGCCCAAGATGGCTCTGTGTGCCTTAAATGGAAGAAGCATCTCAGCTTGCCACAGGCTTTTGGCTTTTATTTTTCCTTTTCCAGTCTCACTAACTATGGGTTGGTCCTAGGAAGACAGCATTACTGGAAAAGACCCTAACAATGAGGTTTTTGAGTTTACACGTAAACAAAATCAGGTTAGTCTTGTAAGATTCCACAGCTAGTGGCCTGACATTGAAAGAACCTTACTCCTGAGATTCCCTGCCACAGGCCAATGTAGCTGAAGCATTTTGCTGGAACGTATTGTCTTCAAGGGTCACAAAGGGATTTGGTGTCTTCAAGGCACATTGGTCCCAACTCATTAAAAAGTGCCTTGCAGATCTGGGCTAGGACCTTCAGTTTACTTCAGAGAGGGGAAAGCTTCCATGAGAGGCGAGAAGTAGATCCACCACTTCACTGATTATCGTTAATCCTTGGTTTCTGAAATCCCTTCAGTGCTCCTCTGCCTTCACCCTTCCCATCTCTTTCTGTCTTTTGGGGGCAGACAGATGCTTGGCACCGGAGCAGGAATCAGTCCAAGCAGAAAGGTAATCTCAATTGACCCTTCATTTGTTCATTGCACAAGTCAGACAAGAATAGGGGACAAAGAGTGCAAGTATAACCTATCCTTGCAGCAATTTTAAAAGTCTAATTTCATGAGCCAGCACAAATGCCGTGTGTAGTCACGATAATTTTCCAAAAGTTACCTTAACCTTTACTGAGCCCACATGTGCTTTTCCATTGTATACTCATATATTATAATTCATGTTGCAGTATTCTTTAATATTTTAACTGAAGAACTTGTGGTTTTAGTTCAGAAGGCTTCTGAGAATCTTAAAATAGAAACTTCCTGGAAATTTTTTACACTTCAAAAGATACCAAATGTAATATTTTATGGGAAAATGAACTTTGAAGTGCTGTCTGCTGAATCACTTCTGTTCATGTTTTGCAATTAGCTAAATATCAAAAATATGTTATTGCCAGCTTTACAGAAGAAGGTTTTCAAAGGGCTCACACTTTGAGTCCTGCATTTCATCCCTGCTATTTCACAAGATCAGAAAATTAAGAGGAATAAAAAGATAACAATGAGCATCCCAAAGGGTCTATATTTGGGGATGAAAAACATAGTACAAAAGTCCTTTAAATCTGAGAGATGCTAATTCAAAAGGGTTGATTTAATGTTAGGAAAGTAAAGTCAAGTCACAACGGTAAGCTGTCACCCATCCATATCATGTATATTTTTAATAGCTAAAAATGGTTGAAAAAACTACACAATAATACATTAATTTGGTCAATTATTAATATGATTTTTTTATTTTGTGAATTAAATTGTATCAGATCAAGAGACACTCATTTTACATCCTGTATCTCAAAACTGCATAATCTCTGGGACATGTGCCCTTAATTATATCCTTACATCTGATTTTAATGTCACTCTTCTTCAATTGCATTTTAAACAAACAAAACAAACAAACAAACAAAAAAGATACACAACTTTATTTTGGTCGCACCACAAACAACGATGGGAGACTTATGTCTCATCTAATCATACAGACAAGGTAGGTTAGGTAATCTTTTATTGTATCAACTTCTGTGGGTGAGAAAGACTAGCTTAAGAGCTTACACAGAGCTCTTCTTCAGTCTCAGAAATGTACTCAGAGTGTCACAGCTAAATACAAGTTGGAACAGATTGTTTACCATAAGAAGTTAACATATTTCAAGGGACTATTCAAGGTGAAGTGACCTTTTAACATCTCTCCAGTCATTGAGGGGAAAGGGAAATAAAATTAAAAAGCTGGGGAGGAGGGTTAATGGGTTATAGATTGTTGCAATCAGCCATAAATACAGTGTCTCTATTCAGTTCATGACTTTTAATATCTTGCAACATTATGAATTTAAGCTCCCAGGCTTCTCTTTTGAAAGTGTAGGTTTCCTTTGAGGATGAGGACTGAGAGATCAGATATAGAGTGATTGCTTTGTGATATGCTCTTTTATTCTTCTTCCATGTGAGTTTATTTGAGAGCATAGTGATTGTCTCATTTCACCCACATAGTTGTTGTTGGGGTATTTAGTACACTGGATGAGACACACTTTATCTAGTCATAAATATTCTTATTTCATGTCAGATATGGAAAGTGCCATTATTATGCCAAAGTCAATAGGATGAAGTCATATGCTCTCTAGTAGACCAAGTGTGGTGTGTGTGTGCTGCTATGTGGAACTGAAGCTGCCCAGGTTAAAAACAAAAAAGCTCAGACAGTCTAACTTTTTAACGCACATCCCCAGAAATACTTTATTTTCAACAACAAAAAGAATCAATAGTTAGAGACTGATTGTTATACCAGGGAAAGGACTCAATCCCTGCTTATTATTGTACATTATCATCATTTGTATTCTAGTAGTGCCTAGAAGTCTCAGCCAAGATCAGAAACCCATTGTGCTAAGCATGGCGCAAACAATTAGGAGGTGGTAGTTTGGGCTTCTGATGACTATATCCACTCTATCAATGACTCACTCTATGGTCTTGGTCAACTCACAGACCTCTGTTTTTCTTCGTTTAATAGGAGGCTCCTGTTCATCTGTAATAATACATATCTGTCTCACAGGGATGTTGGGAAGCTCATTTACTTGGTGTTTGTGAGACATAATAATCCACAGGTGAAGTATTAAAAAAGTGTCATAAGAGAGGACAATAGGATAGTGACATTTGCAGAAAGCCTGTGGACTGGAGCCAAGTAAATCAGCTGCCTTCCTTTTGTTCACATTGTAATATGTAAAGTCTTATGTTTGAATATATTTTTTCTACATATAGCACAGTAATAATGGTAGGTTAGTATTTTGCTGATAGGTGAGACTATTCATTCAATTCCTTACAGGCATGGCAATGGTCCCCATATTAATGTACAGAAGCATCCGCATACCCACAACATTCTGCAGGTTTGTCATAACCTAGCCACGTAACTTATCTAGTGGAAGCTATTTAGTTTTGCCTCAATAAAAGCAACAGCAAAACTATTTTCTGGGGTACACAACATACACATATTTTATGTCTATAAATGTTATATATTGTAATATAGTAATTGCACTGTAAGGACATCATTATGAGGTTTATTTATTCAGGAGGGTTAGGGTTTTTTTATACTCGATCTCTTCCAACAGACAGCAAGTACTGCAAAGATTACTGCTTCCAGAAACATTCATCAAGAGCTAACTACTTTTGCCTCCTTCCCACACTTCCTAAATAAATGACTTAGCAAATAGAATACAGCATTTCTACTTAGTTAATCTGCATATCGGCTACAGACTTTTAGACACTTCTGTTTGATGCGTTTGTTGTCTTGTGACAGATACCTACATTTTAACCTGATTAAATCAGTTTGATGCTTATTCCAGCAGCACGTTCAGGGGGAGAAGAAATCCAGTCACAACACACCCACCCACTCTATTGCACAATATTTTTCTCTCTCTCTCTCACGCTCACCCCCCCCCATTGAAAGTTATTTTGATCTTCCTCCAAGTGTGAATGCTGGCACAAGACTGCAGTCAAAACATCAGATCCACTTTAAAGGTGTTCAAAATAAACATAAGCCTTCTAAAATATGAATTCAGATAGACTAAAATAGGCTTCTTCAAGAATTCACCAGTTCATAAAAAAAAAATCCTCTTCTTTTGTGAAGACATGTGACATTTCACAGTGCCATAACTTATGATGTATTGTATGTCTTGGTTGCAATCTGGAACAATCACACATGAGATGAACAAACATGAACAGTGGTGTTTTGGTATTTTTTTCAATCAGAGACATTACAGAGATCTTCACACCAGACAGACACTGCTCATAGTTGGATCTCGCAAGCCTTTACTTATGTGAGTGAGGGTTTGCAGGATTGAGCCCAATGCCACCAGAAAGGGCAGCTCATTGAATGGATAACCAAAATCACATGGCCAAAAGACAGAAGAGTATTACAGGAGCTGATCAATATGTACATCTGAAATTTTAAAAGTATCTTGATTATGATAGAAAGAGATATACAATCAGTGGTATTCTGACTCATTCATTTCATTTCCAAGTGGACTTGGTATCACAGAATACGGTATCACAATTCTATTTTATCACAGAACTTGACATACTGATTAAGTATGACTTGCTTCCACCCTCCCCCCTGCTTTATAATGAGATTGCATGATAACAGGGACACAAATATAGACCACTGCTGTTTCTGCTTTGTGTTAGCATATTAATGCCATCATAACTTGTTCAGGTACAACAAAAGTGGTGAAAAAAAGCAAGAAAAGCGAGGGGAAAAATCCAATATTCCTTTTCTACTTCAATGGTTTCATAAAGTCTTTACAGTAAATCTATTTTTTTCCTTGCCCAAAGCTATGTTCCTTTCTGCCTTAGGCAATTTTCAAACTATTTACTTTTTTTTCTCTCTGACTACCTAACATTTAAAATGAAATTGCATTCCATGCACTAAGCCATTTTATAATTATTGTTAAGATCACATGTGAAAGCAGCTGGAGTGTAAATTACTCAGTAATATTCCAAATAATGATCTCTCTCTGCCCCCTCTGTCCTCCTCCCCCACACACAGGGGGAATGGCAGACCATTCAGTAGCTCTGTTTGCTCAGTTGTGACCCTCTCTGGAGAAGAAAATTGGAACTGAAACAAGTTAGTGACATTGTTTAGTGATGTGGATGACTATTAACTGAATAATAATAATGACACCAACTAAGCTCCATTATGAGAAACCTCTAGGTACAGTTGAACGGTAGGTCAAAGAGGGTGAAAAAGGTGTGTTTTCATCTGAATGTCTAAAGCCACACAGACATTTTTAAGTAAAATGATTTCAAAGACGTAGCAGATTTTACAAAAGAAAAGATATCGTGTTGTCTAATGACATATTTTTTTAAGAGATGTAAAGAGTGAGTGATCTGTCTATTCTCAAGTAAAAATGAAAGCCTGTAATACTCTTTATCACACATATACAAGCTTACATAGGGGAAAATCCTCTGCACAGTCTGAGTAGCTGGATCAGGAACTGGGCAGATATAAGATTGGGTGGTGCAATGGAGAGGAGGGACGATGAGAGAATGATTTCTCCTCATGCACACTAGACTATTCATTGGTAATGACTTCAGCCCACAAGCTGAAGTAGCATCCACAAGCACTTATGGAGTCTCATCTCCCCAGTACCAGAAGGTAGACAATGTGAAGATCCAGACAACAGCAAGTTCTCTAGGATCTCTTTTGTTCCCTGTGCGATACATTGCTAAGGACTTGGCTTGCATGCAGTCTTCCTCCGTTTCACAGTGGAATCACACCAGTACAGATAACAAAAGGCCTTCTGCATGCACAGTGGCAATATGGGGATTTGCCCCACAGGTCTTCTACTGTAAGGTATTTTAAGTAATGTTGCACTATACTTTTACATCAATTTATTAGATGAAGCTCATATTTCATTCCTACAACACTTTTTTTTTAGTTTGACAGATTAAATATTGCCTATCAACATATTATACAGTATAGCATATTAGCCCACAGTAAGAGAATACATGAATTTGTGGAGAGACAAAATTTGGATGGGCCTATCAATTAATCCAGGGATTGAAGAGACATTCTAGTTGGTGTGAGAAAATATTAACCTGGCTTGATATATTCATAACTCAACCTGGGACATGAAGGGGTATTTATATATTCATAAACATGTCAGAAAGAGAGAAAACCATTGGGGATGAAGAAAGTAGGAACTGTACCTGCCAATTCAAAGGAACTCATGAAGAAAGACAGTGAATGACAGATGAAAACCAAGCCTGTTTGGCCAGAGAAGCAAATACGATATTGAATAAAACTGGTGTGTACAATGGTTGTTACAACCAAGTCAGTATCATGCCCAGGCTGTGGAATTTAAACAATTTCATTAAGAAAAGGAGTACTTGTGGCACCTTAGAGACTAACCAATTTATCTGAGCATAAGCTTTCGTGAGCTACAGCTCACTTCATCATCGGATGAAGTGAGCTGTAGCTCACGAAAGCTTATGCTCAAATAAATTGGTTAGTCTCTAAGGTGCCACAAGTACTCCTTTTCTTTTTGCAAATACAGACTAACACGGCTGTTACTCTGAAACAATTTCATTGTCATCTTACTAAAGAAGAGATGACTGCAAAACTAGATATAGCAAGAGAGCTCCCACCTCCAATTAAAAGACACTCTGAAGCATAACTGAAGGGGAAGACACTCCAAGTAGATAAAGGGGAGCTAAAGGTGACGCTGAAAGTGATTATGACTACAGGTGCTAAATCTCTGAGGAGCTGTAGTGCTAAGGATCAGACAGGGATTTTTGACAGTTTAAAGTGGCTCAATTGAACTTGGAAGCTGGTACACTTCTCTACCTCAGTGCCCAGATGGAAGCTAGATATGATTTTCTGCTATTTTTCACTTTGTTATATTTCTCACTTTTTCCAAAACCTTTCTTTAAGGTACTTGGGTCTCAGGCTTTCTTGTCTCCCTCAACTTTTCTGTAGCATCTACCACTATAATGTTTAAGTGCTGGAGAAATAGGTGAATACTGTATTGCTTTTCTCTCTGGTCCTAGGGTTTCTTCTAGAGATAAGGAAACAATTTCTGCTTTCTAGTCACAAGTAGTCTGAGTCTCCTCTCACTTACATTAGTGTAAATCAGTTCTAGCTTTATACCACCCTCTAACTGATAAAAGTAAAAGGAGAATCAGATCCAAAGGATTTAAGATGCATCTTGCCTCAAGTACTCCAAAGTCATAGGGCAAAGTCATAGGCCTATCATCCAGAGGTGTTGCCAAGATCCTGAATTAGGTGGGGAAAGCCTAGTGAGCACAAAGGGTTAAAGAAATAGGGAACTGAAGGTTATAAAGTCACCCGTTTGATTTCTTAAGATCAGTGAGGCAGAAAATGACTATCATTTGTATCTAGCATTTGAGTCATCATAACTCCAAGTAATTAGAGAATGCAGAAGGAATATGCAACTATTTAATCTGTTTAACTCTAAAATGTTAAGTCCTTGAAACCAAGACACCTTCAAGAGCTGGAGATTTGAAACAGCGTGACCATTTGATTCCACCTAAGTAGCTTTTTGGCTCCTGTACAGCATTGTAGCAGTTGTCATCTCTGCTTTCTGGCTTCAGGGATGTTCTTAATTAGGCTCATTAGTAAATAAGGCAGACAGGCCCTGAACTCAAAATTCATAAAATATTTAAAATTGAATTACATAATGTTTATGATTTGATCCATGTTTTCTAACATAAGTTTCTTTTCCATTTGGGAACTGTGTGAGCAGAGACTGATTGCCTCACCTTTTTTTTTTTTTTTAATGTAACTCACTGAATGTTTTTGGCAAATAATTCTTGGTCTGTATATTGTGTTTGAGTATTGGCTTTAGGATATTAAAAATTCAAAGGCTGTACACTGCTGATTGGATGCAAGAGTCATGATGTATTGGGTCTGTTCTCAGACTGGAAGAGGGTAACTGAGAATAAAGGTTTCTGATGTGAATACTCACAATTGCAATTTCAGAATTTATTTATAAATACCACTTTTCTCCAACGTGCACTTAACTTGCTCTTTCAGAAATGTTCCTGACAGTAAATTCATTTGGCAGAATATTTGTGGAAATTAAATCCAGAAGAGATATGAAGCCAATCAAAGCAAATGTATTTAATAATATTTGATTTTTATTCATTAGTCTCACAGCTGTCCTCATGAACAACTAATAGCTTAGCAATGTTATAACTTCTTGAGACCAGGAAGTCATAAAGTAAAGTGTGCTATTAAACAGACTTAATCTGAATTTACTGCAGTCCCTCACCTTGTGAAATCCTGTTTTTTCCTAGTCTAAAGTTTTCCACTAAAACTTTTTTGGGGGAGGAGAGAGAGCAAAAAACTGGCACTCTCCTCAAACAAACATTCAAGAAATGAAACATTTGGCTGAAATCCCAACAGTTTTCATTTCATCCTGCCACTATGGTGCTTCACTGAAGTTGCTTCACGCTCCCATTCTCCTCAATAGGCCAGACTGCATATCCCATGATGCATCACAGCAGTTCTGCAAGAGGTGAGAACAAAGGGGCATCATGGGAGATGCAGTCAAGTGAGGGAGCCTCACCCATAGATAAGAATGTGGGTATGATGCACCCAAACTAGAATTGCAAGGATGCACTGCAGAAGCATTTCTGAATAAAAATTTTCAACAGAAGTTTTTGTTTTGTTTTGTTTCAGCCAAAAGTTTTCAGTTTTTGATTTTTCATCAAAAAAACCCACAACAATTTCCTGAAAGGAAAAAAATTGTCTGACCAGATCAACCCCCCTATATAAATCTCTTCTGCAACAAGTTCCTCCTAGATGCACTGGCTTTTTTTGTTTGTTTGTTTGTTTTGTTTTGAGCATGGCCTGCTATCCACTTATCTGAGTTCCAGGTGGGGCGAGAAGACCAATTCCCTTATCTTCTAAGGCATCTTTGGGGAGGGATAGCAGGCCCATTGCATCTCACAGAAACTTGATGGTTCATCATTTCACTCTTTCCTTGTAGAGCAGTTCCATTTTTTTCTTTTTTTAGTCTTTCCCCTATTTCTATTTTCTTTCTGTGATTCTCTCTGCTTTCTTCAATCCTTCATTTCTCTCTCTTCACAAAGACCCCTTATTCTTCATCACTCATCATGCAAGTTGTGTCTGTATTTCTTCTGTCCCTCCCAAATAGTGTGTCTGTATCCCTGGCCCTAATAGTGGTCCTCTCTCCCACTGCAGCATTAAGCCATAAGACAAAAAACACCGGTTCTGCCACTCTGATATTCCTGGATAGGTAGACAGCTTTCTACTTTCTGTTCTGCATTCAGACCATGCCCAGAGGTCCTGACTTTAGTATGAGTCTGCTTAAATAAGGACATCAGGATTTATCCAGTACATTAATGAGAATGTAGCAGCAGAGGGAGCAATCAGACACTGGCTTCCCTCCCGCTCTGCACAGTGGAACTTAGCAGTGGGGGACTGGAATACAAATAAAAACACAACCAAAAAATGTAAGTGCCAGCAGCAGCCAACAATCTATCAGGACTGCTTTTTAAAACCCAGGACAATCCCCAGACAGGATTAAAGCAGATATGGCAGAAGTAGCAAAGAAAAATACGTAAGGGTATTCCTGATGTATTTATTGCCCAAGTAGTGAGATGATGAAGGCAGCTTGCTAGGACATGTGTTGCCCTGATATATCTATCCTAGCTCTGTAAGCCCAAGCAGTTCAGAACCCAGCCTTTGGATGAAGTTTGTATAAGCAACCAGACTAAACCTACACCCTTTGAAGCTCAGTTGTCAATACTCAGATCCCATCAAACCAATGCAAAGCTCCAGTACAATTTGCTTATGATGAATAATGGCAATATAATAAACTAATGACAATATTTTTGAAAAGGACCAAAGCACTCGGTAGGTGTTCAGCCCTTTTCAAAATTTGGTCCTACTGGTGTTCATAGTAAATTAAGAATAATAATCTTATAAAATGTTCTAACACTGATCTCTTCAAGCATTTACAACAAAATATAATTTGAGATTTACAGAGCTCAGAATCTATCAGAATTTAGCTGTAGAAGACAACACTCTGAATTATCTCTAGCCCTTTTTAAGAAATGGTAGAAGACACAGAATATATGCCCTGGTGCATGCATAGGAGTCATGTGCTAGATCATTATGCAATATTTCCATTGACTTCATCAGGACCAGGTTTGTCCCATTAAAACCAAGTATGACATCAACTAAATATCTGATCTAGCTACCCCTTCTTTTCCACGTTGATTACCATGTATGGGATGGAGTCAGTGGTCTAATAGGGCTGTTTCCATCTCTAGCTAGTATGATCCCATGAACACCACTGTTTTTCCAAGGAAACAGGTTCATTCTTCTGAGCTTAAGAAAAAGGTCAGAAAGAAAGAGGAGAATCTGTTAAAAAAATAGGAACTGACTCAAATCTAAAACTAAGCGTTTCTGAATCCTCCAGAATTTGGTTAACTTATTTATTTTTATTTTAATACATATTTCTTGATTTAGTTATCCTGATCCAACTGAAACCAGGATATACCAAATGCACATCAAACTAGATGTATCCACTGGAGTGGATTATATGAGACCACTGAAATGGGGCAGCAGGTTTTACACTACATTTCTCTGAGAGCTTGACAAGCATCTCTTCTTTTGTTAGTTTAATTATTATAGCCAAATTTCCACTGGGCAGTATCTTGAATGGTTTAGCGTAGCATGCCCTTAAAGTGTTTATTGTAAACAGATGTTAAGAGACATTAACTATGCAATTAATATGTGAAGTGATATGAAATTTGTTTTTAATTCTGATAGTAAAAGAAAAGCTGTGACCTCCCAAATAACAAATGCCTCAAACTAGGCAGATGTGTATGTAACTTGTACATTATTGCAAATGTGTATGTAACTTGAAGGATGTTCTCTATCTTTCTGAAAAAAGTGCTCTGTAAATGGTTTCTAAATGAGTAATGTTTGAAGGCTTCATCGAAAGTCTACTGGAAAAGCAAAATCAGTGGAAAGACTGATTGTCTTTAGATCTGGCCTCCAATAACTAATGTATACTATACATATATTGCATATACACAGTAAATAACGTTGGTAAAACAGTCACTTCCTTTTAGCAAGGAATGACTTGTGATCAGTAAAAGAATTGTGTCGTATCATGGAGCTCTTATTCATAAATGTACAGATATTCAGCCTCTTACTCACTAACACCGCTTAGATTTTTTTTTTTTTTGGTGAGTTGTAAAAGTGGAATTAATTTGTTTCACCAAACCTTAAAATGCTGAAAACTGATTAGTAAGTAATGTTGATATCACAAGAATATGTTATGGCTTGGGTCTGTTTAAAGACAATGCTTTATCAGTAGTGTGAGGACGAGATCACTTTCTTTTTAGTTGTGTTTACCAACAACACTCTAAGGTTTCATCTACACTTGGAGCTAAGGGTGTGATTCCCTGATCATGTAGACATACTCATGCTAGCTCTCATTGAGCTGGCATGCTAGGAATAGTAGTGTAGCTACTCCACAGTAAGTCAGCTGCGAGCAGTATCATAGTCCCGCTGTTGGAGAGACTGAGCAAATACAAACCATATGAGGCACAAGGAAGGAGGCCCTGAGGTAAGGGTGAAGTGGATCTTGAGGAAGTGGGGGCTGCTGTGGGGAAGTGGCCCAGGGAATTGTACGCATCCTGTTTCTAAAAAGTCAGCTGCCATAGCTGATACTATTAGGGTCCCTGGGCTGGAGCCTGGAGTAGAGGGCAGGCCCGGGCTCCCCCCTCTGCCCCCGATTAATCACTGAGACTGGGAGACAACAGAGACTGAGCAAGGGAGGATAGCTTCTCCTCACCTCCCTTGCTGGCTTATGATGAAAATGGCTCAGTAAACTGTGACCCTTGCCTCTAGAGAGAGAAGGGGTATGTGAAGGGTCACAGTGAGCCTCTGAGGCTACCAAAACTCACCAGGAAACACGGGACCCATGGAGACAAGGACAGAGCTTTGTCAAAAAGGTTAAAGATTAGCACAGATTTGGACAAACTTGAAATCTCTGTGTAAGTCTTGTTTAACCAGCCTGCAATCAGAAAGAAGTCTGTGGAATTTTCCCCATGACTACCACTGAGTGCCAACTGTGCTTTTATCCAGTCTGTCTGTGGGATTTCTATAGACCCCATTGCCATAATACATAAGTGATTTCCACATAGATTCAACCTGGTATGGCAAGCACCAAAAATAACTTCATAGTGGAGTCTGCTCATATATATGCTTTTTAGTATACAGAGGAGGGGGGGAAATAAGCTTCTAGATTTGGTGGGAAAACTTTGCCAAATAGGAGACTGATCAGTGTGTTCTGATCAGTTGGTCAGACTTTGGATTAAACTAATAGCTCATTCCAGAGATTAGATCCCCTGACCAAGAAGACTATCTTTATTTCTCACAAGGTTTGCCTTGGGATTTGTTAGTAACATTGCTCTAGTGGGTCATGGACAGAGATGTGATTGCTCATGTAGGTAGATTTTGACCCTTCATCCTTGAAAATCAGGACCAGGGCCTTGAAATGCAATGGAAGTACAGGGATCAGTTCACATCATTGATGTGCTACAGGCTGCCACATTGTGCACAAACTGGAGATAAGATTATAAGTAAAATATTTAAATTTAGATGCCTAAAGTTAGGCTCCTAAACCTATTTTTAGACATGTAAATATAAATGTCCTGACTCTCAGGTTCACTGGGCATCCACAAATCCTACTGAAGGCAATGAAAGTTGCAAGAGCTCAAAATATATATATGTCAAGAATAAGAAAGATCCTCAACTGAAGAACATTGCTGTAGCTCCACTGACTTCAATGATACTATCCTGATTTACAGCAGAGAATCTGGCCCAGTGCATTTTTTTATTTAATTTTTTTTTTTTTTTTAAATAGCCCTACACAAGATTCTAGGCACCCTAACACATAATAAAAGAAGAAAATCCCACAGCAAAAATGTGAATTTCAAACAAGAATTCAGCTAGCCTGTCACCTATTAAAAACTCCTTTTCACCCTTTCATTGTTCTAGGAAACATCATATCTATTTGATTATATTGCACAGATCATCCCTTCCCTACCATAGTAAAGAGAGGCACTAAAGCACATTAATCACATGCATAGGGAGCTGGGTGCAAGGGAGAGGACATCCATTTTAGTACCACTCCATGGACCCTGATATCCCCCTTTCACGAGCAAAGCTTGTTTGGAGATGTAGGGTGCTAGAGGAGAACTAGACGAGAAGCAGCTATTCTGTGTAGCAAACTCCAGTCAAAAGCAATTATAATGCATGCTTGCTATCTATGATGAAGTCCATCTTAATGATATGTGACACTTTTATTAACACAACTGCCATACTTGTTTTATTTTATTATTTTCTGGGGGCAGGGGAAGAAGGGGTGTTCAACGATTTCTCCCTAATGCATGGGTAATTAAACACAATGTTTAAGAGCTGTACCTTATAATGGATGTAAAGTATAGATTCAAATGAAATATTTCCTTAAAAAGTTTGTCAGTCAGATTTTTGAAGCAATTAATCCAGTGTGCGGAACAAAAAAAAAAGTGCATTTGAACAGGTAGGTGACTAACGTAAAAAAGGGAAGAGAAAAGAAGAATGTTAATGCAAACTCAAGTGATTAGGTTGATTGAGAGAGCAACGCGCACGCACGCATGCACACACACACACACACACACACACAAAGGATAAAACCCCAAATAAGGCTGACAGACATTTAAGAGTAAAACTTAGAGTTGGATGCGGAGAAGCGAAAGATGATTTTTTACAGTGTACGAATATTTTGAAAAGCAGGATTTCACTTTTCGCAAAGCACTTGCCACCTGACCATGACAGCAGGATTCTTCTCAGCTTTGTGAGCCTGTCTAGCACTGTTATAGATTCAAAGTATAGCATAGTAAAGCAACTTCGTTTCCCTTCATGAATTGTTCCCTTTGCCCGCATCTTCCCAGACATCTCCCTGCTCCCAAAAGAGGGAGAGAGTGAGCCAAAGTTGCACAGTTCAGCTCAATTATATTGGTTAATCTGTTTTTGCTTTTATGTATCCAGTGGCGGATGCACTGGGCATCATACTGCAGCTGTTGGAACTCAGATAGGTGGAAGAGCAAATCAGTTATCGGTGCATATATGAAGCAAAAGACATCTGATGACTGAAAGTACACAATCGGTACAATATGAAGGATGTTAAGTAGTATATATGCGAAACATTTCAGGTCTGTTACACTTACATTATAACTATGCAGGCAGATATCTTGCTAGACCAACATATTCCAACTTTGACCAGACTTTTGCTTTTACTCTACTTACTCCAGCAAAGTGACATTATTTTGGTCCAATTTTGGTCCAATTTTTATGCTGTCCTATTCTCTTAAGGTTCCTCTACCACATTCCTCACAATATATCTGGCTTCTTAGTAACTGGCCAAAGAGGGTAAGAGTTCCAACACAAAGGAAAGAATAGTGTCTAAGTCATGGAATCCTACACTCATGTAGGTCCAGTATGTGAATTTGTCAGGTCTGACCAACTGCTCACCACACTCAACGGCACTACTTCTGTAAGAAACAGTTTGCCAGTATGAGAAGGGATTCATAATTGGGAATTTACAGTAGAGGTCCCTCCAAATCCATCGAAGTTATCCTCTGGCACCATCACAGATTAAAGTCTTCCTAAACTATCCCTAATAAATGGGCATCCTGTCTTAATTCTCTCTACATAGGCTCCATTGCCTAATCTATCCTTTTTTACTAGGGGTTCCCCATATATTTTCCTGCTGTAACATGAGCCTGTTACATCTTATTCAGTTATCACTGTTTATGTATACAATTCTCTTTACATATAAAAAAAGTCTACTTTTAAGAAGACAAGACATTCAGAGCTTGAAGGCCCATTCAGACACAAACACGAATAGCATCAGGCAGAGAGGTTTGTATATGTCCCCATCCTAGGCCTCTAAATTTTCTTTCCAATTTGTGCTCTTGATCACCACCCTTATTACCTTCACAAACAATTTAATACAGTTCTTTTTAGCAGAGTAATTAAGAATATAGAAAAAGTATGAGTTTGACAGAGTGAAACCTGAATGTAAAGTGTAATGTGGTGCAGCTATTGCACAATTTGACGTGTAATATGAGTTTTCAATTCACAACACAGATATTCATAAAGTAGGTATGTTTAACAGGGTATATCATAAAACATTTTTTTCCCCCTTGAGGTACCATTTTGACAGGACATTAGAATATCTGAGGCACAGCTGCACTAGAGAGTTTATAGCATTGCAGCTGAATCGATGCAACTGTGTCGCCATAAGCTCTCTAATGTAGCTACTCTAAGCCAACGGGAGAGAGCTCTCCCATCAGATTAACTACTTCAGCCCTCACGAGCGGCTGTAGCTTCATTTACACCGGTGCTTATGTCAGTGTAATTTATGTGACTCAGGGGTGTGATTTATTCACACACACCCTGAGCGACATAAATTATGCTGACATAAGCTGTAGTGTATACATAACCTTAGTTCATGATGAGGTACCCAGGAGCATAAAAAGATATTGGGTATGTCTGTAGTGGCACACTCTCATATGAAATATTTTAAAATACCAGTTTAAAAATAACTAGCTGTTTCTCATTTAAAAGATTTGTGTGTGTTTGTGTCTGTGTTTCCCATCCTCCCCGCATCTGTCAGCCTGTCAAGTTGCAATATGCACTTGGAACATATGCCTCAGCCATTACTTTGAGAATTTAGAGTATATTACTGTCAAAGACACAGCATGAACTTCTGAGAAAAAACAAATGTTTCTTATTGAAACAGGTTACAGTTTGCAACACAATTAAAATGTTTTAATTTACATAGTGTGAAAAACATAATTTACTTTTCTTTCTCTCACTTTGTCAGCATGTTCTCCCCAGAAGAATTCAGGAGGCCTCTATAAAGATGACTTGAATGATAATGAGAGAAGGGTAAATGGCCTGAAACATTTTTACTGGAATGTTAGGGAGGAAAGGTCACATCTAAGGCCATGTCTACACTGCACAGTTAAGTCAACATAAGTCAATTTACGTCAACCTCACTGTGGAGGTGTGCATGCTGGAATGCTCCTCCCATAGATTTAATTCTCCTGCTATGCTGACATAATAATACCATGTCGACGAGAGGCATAGGGCGATGTAGTTGGAGCAATGAAGTGCACATGAAGACACTGCGTTACTTATGTTGCCCTATGTGGCCTCCAGGAGGTATCTCACAATGCCCATGGTAACCGCTCTGGTCATCAGTTTGAACTCTGCTGCCAGGTACAAGGCATGTGACCCTTCCCCTTTAAAGCCCCAGAATTTTTGAAATTCCTCTTCCTGTTTGCTCCTCGTGGAGAGCTCACATTGCATCTACCTATAGGACAATGCCAGCTCCCTGCAGCAAATGCACTCCTGCCTTGACTACACTGCAATTGTTGATTTCCTGGGTCTGTGGGGAGAGGACGCTGTGCAGTTACATCCCCTCTTCAGCCTCAGGAACTTTGATACCTATGGGCAGATTGCTTGTGGCAAGGAGAAGAAAGGGCGTGATAGGGACAAGCACCAGTGCCATGCAAAGATCAAGTGGATGGCTTTGCAGCAATGGGATTCCCTAACAACAGCGGGGCGATAGATGGCATGCATATCCCCATTTTGGCCCCAGGCCACTTTGCATTGGAGTACATCAACAGAAAGGGCTACTGTTCTAGGGTATTTCAAGCTCTGGTGGATCACTAGGTTCATTTCACTGACACCAATGCGGGGTGGTCAGAGAAGGTGCATGATGCATGCATCTTCAAGAATGCTGGCCTGTATAGGAAGCTGAAGCGGGGACTTTTTTCCAGACCAGAAGATCACAGCTGGGGATGTGGAATTGCCAGTAGTGATCCTTGGAGACTACCCCTTACTCCTGTGGCTCATGAAGCCTTACTCAAGAAACCTTGATTGTACCAAGGAACACTTCAACAACAGGCACCACAAGTAGAATGATCGTTGAATGTGCCTTTGGTATGATCATCAACATAACTAAAGTTGACTTAACTTTGTCATGTAGACATAGCTTAAATCTAAGAACAGGTTTAATGCCTCTGACAATTGAGGAGATAGTGAATAGGAATGGATCACAGTAGAGGAGGATGGGTAATAATTTAATTGTTATGTTGCTTAATGTAGGGGTGAGGAGAAAGCAAGATGCAACCAGTAAAGTCCTATTCTCTAAGGCTGGCTCTGAAGATGGTGTTTTAAATTTATTTATCAGAACATATCTTAGGCTAACAAAAAAACCCACAACTTTCTTTGCACAAATATTTATTTGTGCAAATATTATTTGTGCATGCTCTCAACCATGTGAACACTAGTTACAGTGACTGTGGATTGTGTGAACTCACATTATCATAATGAACCATAGATGTTATTTTTGTTTGGTTAGAGACCTGTTTTTATACAATGAAAGTCTAAAATACTTTTTAATAATCAACTTTAATTAGGGTAAAAGAAAATGGGTAAAATCTCTGGGACTCGACAACAGTTGTTTGCATCCTTAAGGGAAAAAATAACACACACGCACCTATAGAATTTAGAGAATAACGTATCTATTGATTGATTATACTAACCCACAAGATTATTCATCTCTATTAAATTCTGCAGAATTTCAGATTACTTTTTCTAGAAGCCTCTTGTTTTAATGTTGCATTCTATTTCTGATACTTTAAAAGACCTTAGAAATGTTTCCCTTCCTTAATTATCTTTTTATTAATACTTTCCATGGTGACAGGCTTCAGAGTGGTAGCCGTGTTAGTCTGTATCAGCAAAAACAACAAGGAGTCCTTGTGGCACCTTAGAGACTAACAGATTTATTTGGGCATAAGCCTTCATGGGCTAGAACCCACTTCATTGGATGCATGGAGTGAAAATACAGGAGCAGGTATAAATACATGAAAGGATGGGGGGTTGCTTTACCAAGTGTGAGGTCAGTCTAACGAGTTAAATCAATTAACAGCAGGATACCAAGGGAGGAAAAATACCTTTTGAAGTGGTAAGAGAGTGGCCCATTACAGACAGTTGACAAGAAGGTGTGAGTAACAGTAAGGAGAAATTAGTATTGGCGAAATTAAGTTTAGGTTTTGTAATGACCCAACCACTCCCAGTCTCTATTCAGGCCTAATCTGATGGCATCCAGTTTGCAAATTAATTCCAGTTCTGCAGCTTCACTTCCTAGACGCTACAGTGCTAATAAGCGATGGTCACATAAACACCACCCCATACCAGAAACCTACTTACCTACATGCCTCCAGCTTTCATCTACACCACATAACACGATCCATTGCCTACAGCCAAGCTCTAAAATACAACCACATTTGCTCCGATCCCTCAGACAGAGACAAACACCTATAGAATCTCTATCAAGCATTCTTAAAACTGCAATACCCACCTGGTAAAGTGAAGAAACAGACTGACAGAGCAGAAGGGTACCCAGAAGTCACCTACTACAAGACAGGCCCAACAAAGAAAGTAACAGAATGCCACCAGCCATCACCTACAGTCCCCAACTAAAACCTCTCCAGCGCATCATCAAGAATCTACAACCTATCCTGAAGGATGATCCCTCACTCTCACAGACCTTGGGAGACAGGCCAGTCCTTGCTTACAGACAGTCCCCCAACCTGAAGCGAATACTCACCAGCAACTACACACCACACAACAAAAACACCAACCCAGGAACCAAACCCTGCTACAAACCCCAGTGCCAACTCTGTCCACATATCTATTCAAAGGACACCATCATAGGATCTAACGACACCAGCCACACCATCAGGGGCTCATTCACCTGCACATCTACCCATGTGATATATGCCATCATGTGCCAGCAATGCCCCTCTGCCATGTACATTGGCCAAACCGGACTGTCTCTACGCAAAAGAATAAATGGACACAAATCTGACATCAGGAATCATAACATTCAAAAACCAGTAGAAGAACACTTCAATCTCTCTGGTCACTCAATAACGGACCTAAAAGTGGCAATTCTTCAACAAAAAAAACTTCAAAAACAGACTCCAATGTGAAGCTGCAGAATGGAATTAATTTGCAAACTGGATGCCATCAGATTAGGCCTGAATAGAGACTGGGAGTGGTTGGGTCATTACAAAACCTAAACTTAATTTCGCCAATACTAATTTCTCCTTACTGTTACTCACACCTTCTTGTCAACTGTCTGTAATGGGCCACTTTCTTACCACTTCAAAACGTATTTTTCCTCCCTTGGTATCCTGCTGTTAATTGATTTAACTCGTTAGACTGACCTTACACTTGGTAAAGCAACCCCCCATCCTTTCATGTATTTATACCTGCTCCTGTATTTTCACTCCATGCATCCGATGAAGTGGGTTCTAGCCCATGAAGGCTTATGCCCAAATAAATCTGTTAGTCTCTAAGGTGCCAAAAGGACTCCTTGTTGTTTTTATTAATACTGTTACAAGTATGAAAGTGCTGTAAGTAAACACAGCAATGCACAATAGATACACTATGCCAAACAATTTAAATAAATCATTCTATTCCCACACCCAAAGTGCATGGTAAACACACGTGTCACATGGTTCTCCAATTTACCAAGACTACCCCACAATGATTGCTTCTATTTTCTTTACTACAAATATGGATGTCCTGACTAGACCATATTTGTGCGACAAGCCTTTCTAGTAAATGTGTTCTTTAAGAAAGATTGTACCCTTAAGCATATTTAAAAGACAAGCATTTTTATTCTCTGCATTATCAGAACATTTATTTCATCTTTCCTCTGATGTTTATATCTTGCCAGCATAATAAAGAAAGCAGAAGCTTTCCTTGATTCTAAGAGTTAGACCAGCAGTGTGTCTTTCAAATAAAATAAAATAAATAACTTCTGAATATTCTGAAAGGTTTGAATTGCAATTACTCTGTTTGGCACTTTTATTCTAAAATATTGTGAGCTGCATGTTTGTTTTGTTTTTTAATTGATTGTTTACTCGAGTTAGTGTTGGAAATGTTATGAAATATATTTGAAAAAAAGTAAATGTTTTATATCACCTTCACAAAGATACAAAAACAGAATTTTCTTTTCTGGGTCAGCTCTTTTTTAAAGATCCAATGATGGAGTCTTCCACTTATTAAATATTCATCTGTCAATTTCAATTTAAGATAAAATCTTGAATTATTTACTTAGAAAAAAGAAATATGTCATTTTGCATAAAATATGTTGTGCTTTAACTTCAGTTTAATCTTTCACCCCTCTCTCATCCAAGTTAATATTTGAGTCCTGTTTCTTCCCCCTTTATGACCCAAATCCATTCTTGCAGCTTCAATCCCCAGCCTTAAATGCTTGCTCACACCTTGCTCATTTCTTGGCTTGATTAATACTTTCAATCTGGTCTCTTTACATAGAACATCTCTGTAGTTTGGTCTGTCCAAAAAAAGAATTAACCAACCAAAAACTGCCTGTTGCTTAAGTTATCTTTTGCTTTCATCATTCTGAACCCATCTTATCCCCTTTCAATCCTCTCAGTAGGTTCATGTTTTATCAAAACAAGTGAAAGCCTTCTAGGCCTTACACAATCTTTGTATACTAATATTAATAGTAACTCATAAGAACTCACTCTGTTCACCATTAAATAGTCAATATTTATCAGTAGTTTTTCAATTGTATGTGAAGCACCATTGTTATTTCCCATTCTAGGTAAAGGAATGTCTAGATATTGCTGATACTGTCAAGTAATGGCATCTTTCTAATGTGACTATTGTTTTAATTGTATATAGCATTTGATACATGTAAAGCCCTGTAAGAAGAGTGGTTAATTCTCAGCTCGTTTTGGAGACAGGAAGTTGTATGATCCTTATTTTACAAAGAGGGGAAAAGATGCAAAAGTTAGTGACTTGCTGTAAGCTAAACAGTGAGCTACTGGCAAAGTTGGAACTATAGTGCAAGAGGCCCTGGATTTCATTCCCATTCTCAGTCCACTAGACAATACTACTTACAACTCTGTTTGTGTTTCCTCCTCCTTTTCTGCAGTCCATGTTCTATTCCTCTATCCGCCTCTCCTTGGTATCCCTTTATATTCTCCCCCACCCCCGCCTTTGCTTCATATTCCTGCTGCTTTTTCATACAGCCCCAATGGGAAAAAGAAAAAGAAAAAAAAAACCCTTGGTCCTTAAAAGCCACTTCTTTAATTAATTATTCCTAAATGGATTTCCTTGACAATATTTTTTCATCAGCTTTCCATTCCTGAACTATTGTCCTGTGGAGATTTTTTTGTGTGTTTGACCGGGTTTGATAAGATGTTTAGGACAGGGGCCATTTCTTCTTGTTCTGCAAGCTGCAATCTACACTATGTAAATCGTTATGAATAATGGAATTCCTTAACGCATTTCCCATTTTTGGACATCTTTTCTCCAAACTAGCTTTCCTTCAATACCTTTAAGGGTTAGATGGGATGATGGTGGGGGGTGGGAAATATTGTATAGCTGTTTCTCTGTCTAGTTTAAATCCAACCATACCTTTCAGAGATCAGCATCTCAATAAGGGTTGAACTGACAATCAGACTAGACTGGTGTTGGCAAAGGCAATCATACTGTTTGCTAATCAGCAATTCACCAGAACCATATAGGATAACCGGTTAGGGCGTTGCTGATGTCCCTTCACCATTAAAGGATTAGAAATATTCCTTCATTACCTGAAGGAGGCCAACACGTTGTTAAAAGAAAGATATATTAGGCACTATTTGCATTAAAATTAATAATTATTTGTATTCTACTAGAGTCTCCTGGTGCTAGATGCTGTAGATATTTCAAGACAGCCACTGCCCTAAAGAGCTTGCAGTCTGAATAAACAAGACACACAAAAAGTAGGGAGGGAAAAGAGGCACAGAGGGAAATGGGGAGAGTTGGGAATAGTGGTCCCATGGCAGAGTGGGGAATAAAACAGAGGTCTCCTGACTCCATTCTAGAGAGTCATTAGCGCACACTGTCACTCCATTTGCATACTTCTGAATTTTGCCTGACACTTTTAATTAACTAAAATTTGTTTATTTATACATACATACACACAAACACATACAAAAGCTGACAGCTTTTTGAAAGAGGAACAACAAAAATACACACACCCCTCCTCCAGGAACAAAACAAAGTTTTATAAAAAGAGGAGGAAGAGGTTACTAGGATCATGTTAATGACTTTACTGCTCCAGATCTCATTGATGCTAATATGGCTTGAATATAATCCTATTAGCAACAATACAGTTTGTCATACTACTGAAAATGAATACTAATAAGATATATTACAGTGATGTATAATTGCAAATTCAATAAGGCTGTCATAACTTCTCCAGCACTTTATTTAAGGCTCCCACCATTAATATCTTTGGTACCCGCTCTAATAACAGCTGATCAGAATGAATTCATTTGGTAATACTGTGCCTGTCTATCCCTGGCTAGAGGGCAGCGGAAAGATAGACTTCTGTGTTTGATATTCTACACAGATTTCATATGGAAACATGTTTACAGTATGGTACATTTTACAGCTGGGGCTTTCAAATTATGCAGTGTGACTCTCCTTAGGTAATGGGATAACAACTAACTCTTTGATGTCTTAGTTAAAAATAGGGCATGATCCTGCAAGGTGCTGAGCACTCCAGCTCAGATACAGCAAAGCACTTCAAGTGACTTCAAGTCACTAAATGCTCTAGATCATCATTTATACCACTCTTGCAGGATAAAGGGGCCTTTTAAGTGGAAATAAAATAAGTTTGCACCCACTTTAAGGCCCCTTAAATTTGACAGTGCATTCTTACATTGCATGTTATATTCAGATATGGTCACCTCATGTCAAGAGGACAGAAATGTAACAAACAGACTAAAGAAAGTGAAATACACAATCAGTCTAAAAAAGGACAAGCAAAATTAACAGACATGAGGGGAGAGGAGCTTTCTTATTAAGACAGTCTAAAGAGACTCAGTTTGAAAAGGAGGTTAATAAGAGGAAATTTAACAGACATTTATAGTGACAGTGAAGATCAACTGGGTGATCCTAGTTATCCTTGTAAGACACACAATTAAGTTAAACATAACAGTTTTTTCTCCAATGTAAACGAATGTGGAACTCCCTGACACAGAATATTGAGGCAAATAGCATTTTAAGAATCTTAGAGGATAGGATACATGACCAATATTTTCTGAATTATTGAGCCATGTAAACTGCACTTTAGGTATTTAAACTAGTATTTACCTAGACACTGCAGGAATTTTCATAGGGATACTTAGCAGTCAGACTCTTTAGGCTGCCAGAGCTAGTTGTGCCTGAAATTTAGGCATTCTGGGCATGGCAAACGTTTGGGTAGCCAAAGGGAAATTTCAAAATGAGGAAGGATAGGCCTGGAAAGCATCAGGAATATGAAAGTCATGTGTTGTATGGACAGGTATAACTCATTAGGTACAAATGAAATTGCATAGGGAACCACCATGCACTCTTTGGTAGTGTATGGCTTGAATCCTCCCATGCGATTGGAATTTATATTTTTAATTTTGCCCACCACTATGGTATTGAGACCTTTGTTCTAAATGTATTGTGTGCTTATTATCTCAGAGATACCGGAGAATTCTGAAAACAGAATCTAGCACACCAGATTACAAAACCTGATGAGTTATTGCAGTTAAACTTGGTAGATTCCAATAAAGTAGCCTGCTGAAGGATATAAATGAGACTTTGGGATGAGGATGGAGCTCATTCATCAATACATATTCTCCAAAAAGCTTTGGTTTAATTTTCCTCAGTGTTGGATGAAATTCAGGTCAGCCCTTTCCTCCCCCTAACCCTCTTTGACTGAGTTCCTCATTTGTAATTCTCAAATCAGTATTCAGAACTATGGCCATATGGAGAAAGACAGAGAAACATTAAGAGAAGGGGTTAAAATGGGTAGGGGAAGAGAAATGCTTTTTGTTTGTATATCCAGTACATAGAGGAGCCACAGGGTAATGTCAAAGCATGGAGCTCTTTGTTTATTAGTACATGATTTCTCTTACTGGGGAGGATGTAAAGTACTGCCCTTAATACATCATTGGCATTCTTCTTAACATTCAGAAAATTACTGATGATTTTCAGTAACATTATGTAGTATTCAGGCCTTGCAATTTCCATGGATTATATCAACTGTTAGTTGGCACAGTGAATTTAGTGATGAAATAAAAAATAATAAAAGAACTGGAGGAAACATTTTCCACATTCATGCTGCAGGTCTTTATAGCAGTTTTCACTTTTCGTTTTAACACTTAGCAAACAGAAGCCAGTAAACCAGATGAGAACTTGGCCTTCTGTCTTTTGCATGTATATAACACCTTCCACCCAAGAATGGAACAAATTTGTACACCTACATTTAGATATCTCTGTGGAAAATGTGCTCTAGAAATCTATTGTAAGAATACTTTTAGTTTTCTAGTCCAACTCACTCTACAAAGTCATTACAACCATCAAAGTGGATGTCCAAATGTAAGTACAAACCTTAATTTCATAATTTAAGGGAAAACTCAGAAAAATAGAGCCAGATTACTAGGATCTTCTGGCTATTTTGTGCCACAATATAAAAGGTCCATGGCTTAAGTGTCCAGCTAAGCTAGGTATATAACTGCTTTGCTTCACCAGAGCAACACATTGCAGCTAGAATAAACTAGCTCAAACTCTATTATCTTAGATGCCGAGAGACAAAAACTTTCCTATTGACTGACTGTCTCTCTCTCTCTCTCTCTCTCTCTCCTTCTCTCTCCAAGAGACAAGCGTTACTTTTCTGACCCTAAAACATGTCCAGCAAAAATAGCTCTCCTGTGCTTATTGCTCTGTCTCTCAGTGCTAGTCGGTGATGTTAGAGGGAGAGTGTCTACTTCTGGAAACAGTGGACCAAATTTATCCTTGTTACAATTTTCATGAACTCAGTAGGTTTACAGCAGGGATGCATTTGCTCCAGTGGTGGTTATTTACTGAAGCTGTCTCTGCAGAGCATCTGGATTGAGATTATGCTTTCCATTTCACTCTAGCAAATTAGATCTTGCTTTATTTCTCAGTGATAAAGTGATGATTTTCAACGAATATCAAGACATTGGTATAGAATCTGGTGGACATTAACCATGCCATTTTATCCTTTCAATTATCGCATTATATACCTATCACCTTTCAGAAGCACACCCTAAAAAAAAAAATAAACTGACCTTGGGTCATGTTTTCTTTGCACAAGCAAATCAAGTTAATTGTGCTAAGTAATTCAGTAAAAATCTTGTTACTTATTATTACATTTTCAGGATATCTGCACTGGGATTAATTGAGTGGAAGATAGGCTTCCATGTAATTTAATTTCAAATATTCAGGCTATTAAAGCCCAATAGCTGAAGGACTATTTTAATGGCAAAGCCACCTTAGCACTAATTGAAATGGTACACTGTTGGTCTAATACACAAGCATGTCGATTTGCTTCTGTTATTGATGGCTCAGATGTAAGCCCCATGCTAGCAAAAATTGGGATAATGAGGTTACATCTTGGCTGCAGTATTTTCTTTTGACAGAAACATCAAGTCCAAGAATAAACTGAAACCCAACTACCAGGTTTACATAAACACAGCTATAGTTGTCCCCTTGGCCAGGGGAGACTCATGAAGTCTACTGCAGTTTACATATTCAAGGATGATCCTCCTTTTTAATATCTGTATCTTGTTGACAGAGCCTACTTACTTAGGCAGAAAGTACATGGAAACCATCAGGAAATGGTATTTTATTTCTCAGTAAGGAGGTAAAGCACATGGATTTTCAGTGAAAATTAGCATTTGCATTACAATAGTTTCCAGAGGCCCAGTCATGATTGGGGCCTTATTGTACCAGTCATTATTCACACAGTTAGTGAGAAACAGCTCTTGACAGGAAGGGGCTTCTGATCTAACTAGTCAAAACAGGATAGAAAGGGGAGAGAGTGAAATGTTTTGCCCAAGATCACACAGCAGGTTTGTGGTAGAGCTAGCATTAAAACCCAGGTCTCCTGATTCCCAACTCAAAGTCTTAGCCACTAAACCAGTAGTTACCAAACTTTTTTTCTCCCTATCAAGGACCCCTTTGGCATCTGACCCCTTTTTGTGTTTTATACACAAGTTTCATGTTGTTATTATTCTATTAGTGAGGTTAGTTTATTATTTAAAATATATATTTGTAATTCAAATAAGTCTCACAAAGGAACCAAAACAGTCTGCAGTTACAACAAGTTATCATACGACCCTCATATTCACTTTAACATAGTGGTGTAGTTCTGAATAGGCAAGTACCAGAACTCCCCCCACCGGAGTGATCTCTCATACAATGTGTGAGAGGACACAATGTGCAGCGGACACTGTAGAGATATGTTTTCAGAAGATTATCATTTAGAGACGCTCCCTCATAAGGGACAGTGTTGCGTGACTAAAAAGAACAGGAGTACTTGTGGCACCTTAGAGACTAACAAATTTATTTGAACATTATCCTCAAGTACTCCTGCTCTTTTTGCGGATACAGACTAACACGGCTGCTACTCTGAAACCTGTTGTGTGAGCGTGGCAATTTGGAGATGTGCCTTGGAGGCAGAGATTGGGAACACCGCATGGTTGTGTGCAGCAGTTCACCAGAGACACTCTGCAGTTTGTTTTATTAAAGTTTTATTCCTTTTTCATTCGCTGGCTTATTTAATGAACCCCACGATCATTACAGACATTTTCATAACAAAATAGTGTCCTGCATGTGGCAAGAGTGCTGTAATGCCAATGTAGTACTTCTCAACAGATGGACCCCTGCATAACCCACCACAGACTCCCAGGAGAGCAGGGACCCCCACTTTGTGAACCACTGCACTAAACCACCATACACTCTCAATTAAAGATCTAGGGTATGATCCTTAACCCATTCTGGCCCATTTAAGTAGGTGAAAGAACCAGAGCAGCATACAGAGGCTTTAAATACCTGGTTCACGCTTTGGGAGAATTTCCACAACTCAGGTACTGCAAAAGACAGTCATAAAGTTATCTTTCAAGGCTTGGCGGATAGGGTATGCTGGAATAAGAGGGTCATGTTAGGGACATTAATGTAGCCCACAGCATGGTAGAGATTCGGCATAGTACTGCCACCCATAGGGAAGCCCATGGAAACTGCTGAAACTTAGACAGACCTTAAGGGTCAATGTGCTTTTTTCACCTGTTTATTATGGTAAAAAGTGGACAAAAATATAAACAAACAATAACTTGGATTTTTTCTTAGGTTCTCTAATAGTGTAAGCTATTTTGCATGGCTCCACCAGCCCCAACTTAGACTTTGCAGAACAGGAGAAGATGTTAATTCTCATACCCTTGCTGCTTTCTCTTCTAAATTACCTCAGATAGTATTCCCTCACTGGTCCACAACTCTCAGCTGTCATTGACAATCTGTCTCAATCAAAAAATAGAAAAAAAAATTGACAAAATTTTCACAAGTGTTCACATTTTTAAATCAGTTCTATTCCTGCAACACAATTCCCAGCACTACAGAACAGAAGGCAGAGAGCCTCCATCAGAAGCAGTGCAAAGTTGGAGCATTTTCTTTATGACAACTTCCATTCCTTCTGCTTGCACACCATTCTGCTAATGGTATCCCTTTTCACCAACAGAAGAGGGCTAGGATTTGCTCCTAAAACCTTAAGTTGAATGTTCAGGGCCTCATGCAGACCTCTGCACTGGGATGTATTTCACCGATGGATGTTGTGTAAAAAAATATCCTGTTCGATTCTTGCACCAAAACTTCACATGAAGGTCCCCAGAAGGTCATCCATGCATTCCCCGGTCTTGCTAATAAGCTCTATCAAGCTCTAAACTATGCAGTATACACAATTTCTGGAAGAATAGTTAGTTTATATTTGAGTCTTAGAAATGACTAACAGTAATAGTCAACTATCTGCTTAAATGGCTATCATATGCAAAATGACCACAACATGCATGGAACCAGGAAAAAAATTAGACTTATTTGACCTTACAAAATATGATGAGCAAGTTTAAACATTGTAACTCAAGACTAAGACGATGTCTACACTCCACAGCCTATGCTGACAACACTTATGTCACTCAGAGGTGTGACTATTCCACCCCAGAGTGATATAAGTTACACCAACATAAGTTCTCACGTACACACACAGCGCTATGTTGGCAGGAGAGCTTCTGCCACTCGCAGAGGGTTTTTCTTTATTGCCGATGGGAGAGCTCTCTTTGCCGGCAAAGAGCATCTTCAGCATACATGCTACTGCAGCGCAGCTGTACCGGTGCAGCTGTGCTGTACATATAGACATGGCCTAAGGTTCTTTTAACATTGTGCTCCATGAGTATTACTAATGTCTTCGTGTAGCGGGGTGGTTACCCTGCTCTGGCCCTGAAGGGGTTAAAGCAGCCCTGGAGAGGGCTGCAGCTGGGGAAAAGCTAGGCTGATTGGGAGAAGCAGCCACAGCTAGGGCCACACCCCAGTCAGGCCACAGCTGGCCCTATAAGAGGGCTGAGGGCCAGAAGCTGGAGGAGTCTCACTCTAGCCTGGGAGTGTGAAGGGCTAGCTGCCTGGGAGAAAGGTACCTGAGGCCAGCAGTGCTAGGGAAGGGTAAAGGGAGCTGGGGAGCTCCAGCTTGGTAAAACCCCAGGCTGCAGGCCTTAATAAAGGCCCAGAAAGGTACTGGGGCAGCCTGAGGATAGGCAAAGGCAGCAGGTCCTAACCTCCTTGCCAATGATGACTGGCCTTTACAAAATGCAGTCTGCCCCAGTGAGTGGGGGCTAGATGATGACTGGCAGTAGCCACTGAGGCAAGGTGGGTTTAGAGGGTTGGGGATTCCCCAGGGAGGGGAGACCCAGAGTGTGGGGGTACTGCTGGGACAGAACCCGAGGGTAAAGGGCACTGGGATCCGTGAGGGACATGGATGCCAGTGGCAGGCGAGACACCGGCCTGCAGAGGGTGCTCCGAAGGCTAGAAAGAGCTAATTTCTGAGAAGACCAGCAGGAGGCGCTGCACCAGTGAGTCATCGCTTCGCTACACTGGGGAAATGCACTTTTCTAATGCTAGATGTTCATCTTTGTTGATACTTTTAAATTAATCCTTGAGGAGTGTTCTTTCCTAAAGTTATCCTAAACCTCTCTGTAACAGCTTCACAGTAAAGCCAGCTAGGAAAGCCAGCTGCATATTTTATATTATAAAACAGATTTGTAAGCAGATTTTTTACATAAATCTTGTGTGTGAATTAAAAGAAAACATGCTTTAAAAATGGCCCTGAGAGCTCGTTTGTAGTGCAGTAGCTTCTAGATCCCCCAGATGGATCACTGACCCATTATGCTAGACATAGTACAAACCCTGTCCAAAAGAGCTTACTATCCAAATGGATGCGACAAAACAAATAGGAAAGTTAGGCACAGAAAGGCAGACCCCAAAAGACAAAACAAGTTATTGTGTACCAGTCAAGCACACGACTGACTGGGCTTCACTGATGTGAATACTCTAATACAATAATAGTTTTGCTTTCCGAGAACATTTTTGCAAGTGACAAAACCTCACTTGCCCCAGTGTTTGCAAGTCAGCAAATAAAAAGGGTTGCAAATACAAGCAAAGTGAATTAACTCTACAAAGAGAAGAATTTATTGTGAATAAAACATGTTATTTGAGCTACTAATTATCTGAAGAAAATATTGGAGTGAATGTTTGCTTTCCATGTTTTCTGCTAGAGCATATTTGGCAAGGTATTCAGAAGGCACACAGGCAGTATGATAAACATTAATAGGAGCAGCTCACAGTGCATGATCATTTCAAGAATTCTAGATGCATTTCCCCATTTAAAATCTATATGACTACTCCTGGACAAGAAAAAGAAATAGGCAGATGAGCAGGCCAGGAAAAAAAGGTTTGCTCTGCATGCTTGACTTGAAAATAATGGTGCCTAACCTGTGTTAAACTAATTGTTATGCAGAACTATTGCAGATGGATCATAGTAAAAATCTAGCTCTGATGTATTCATCTCTTCCCTAATACCCTGTAAAAAAAAAAATCTGTATGTGCTCTTTTCTATTAAGAGATAAATTGGGAAAACAAAACACACTTTGGATTTTAAATCACATACAGTAACTCCAATGCCCCATAGAATTGCTAGTAACTGGAAACTTTTTTTAATGTTTAGAATATAGATTTACAGAAGGTGTTTTTAGTCTTATAGACGACCCAAGGTCTAAAGATTGTCTCAAGTATTTATTTATATTCACATATGTATTATTTTTGTTTCAATATTCTTCAACTGATTTAATGGAAGTGATGGGGGATTGTTTACAGAAGCAATGCAAACTTACCTAAAACTAGTTTTGACCTAAGAAATCGGGGGGATAAATCTCTCTAGGGGTCTATTTAAAACACCTAATGGATTATACCCAGAGACACTGTGTCAGGCCTGAAGATACAGTGGAGAACTGAAGCAGAAATTAGACACGGTATTTGAATTAGGTACATGCATGGCCAGAGAATTTATTAATAGCTGAATTCTCACAATGCTTAAATAAGTGTAATTTTCAGGTTCCAGCTTTTAGCTTACATGGCACTTTAGAAATCTGTTGGAAGTGGCATTAAATCAGCAGCTGCCAGGTATTTCCATGTTTGCAATTTTACCATGAACGACATTGTTATGGAAGGGGATTTTTATAGGTCAGCATCTGCCATGTATTACAAAACCATTTAACAGTTAAAAATGAGGTTTTTTTAACCAAAAAAACCAAAAATCAGTTATTGAAATGACTGAATACTTATTCTGGTGATTAAGCATTGTAAAATATGCTGAAATTATACATAATAGCAGAGAGTTGCAAAAAAGCCAGATGTAACTGTCAGACAGGAAGACTGGAAATCAGAACATGTTTTTAATTTTTTTTTTTTTTTTACTTCAACAGGATTTAAGACTATGATAAGTTTTTTGCTGAACAGGAACCAACTTGCGCATGTGCTTTGCTGAACAATGGTCTCTGTCTATTCGCAAGTTTTTGCAGGCTTGAGCCTCCACACATCATAGGATTACAATATGATGCTGCCCCATTGGATGAACGGCAAAGCGGGGATAGCTGGGAGATTCAGATTCTCAATCCAGCAGCATACTGTCCCCTAATTTTATTTTTATGTATCCTCTATAATAGACAATGATAAAGAAATGGCTTTCAAAATGTAAATTTCTAGAAATTTATCAGTCACTTGACAACACATTTTGTTAACAGATACAGCTGAAATTGGTACAGTGTGTAAAACCTTGTCATGAGCTGGGTAAAACCTTGTTATGGGATTGATGTTGGGGTTTATGCTTACAGTTATGTTAATTGTAGGGTGAGTTCACACCTAAGACAAAAAGGTGTGTGTGATCTGCCCAGCAATGTTGGCTGTGTATTTTTTGGGGGGAGGGGAGGGAGACATGTAAAACATAGAAACTGAAGACAAGACAGAGAGAGAGCACCAGTGAGCCCAAAGGAGCAGCTGAAAGCACAGTGGCTGATTATGGAAGAAACTTAGGGAGAGGTTTTTTGGGTCGGGATGAAGGCTGAAACAAGTACTCCTAATGCTGTGAACAAAAGAAGCTGTTTCCTGCTATTCAATTCATTCTGCATTCAGAAGAAAATAAAACAAACAAAACTTCAAAGAAATATTGCCAATATCTACCCTCAATTGGAAAACCCACAAGGTCCCAAATTTGACTAGCTGCTCAGGGCAAAACTAATACTTATATATTTAGAGATAAGGCCCCAAACTAAGAAATTCCATTCTAGATCCAGATCCAAACTTCCTCAAATTCAAGGGGACTCAGATCTAGTGTTCTGATGTGGGTCCATGTAGTTTGACTACACTTAATAGGACAGAGTTGCTGCAGACTAGTCCTAAAAACTTTACTCATATGAGTAATGATTTGTAAGATCTGGCCCTAACTTATTTCACATTGTTACTTTTGAGTTCTGAAAATCTAGGAATCTAGATCCCTTAAGTAGGTCAGTTACATAATTTGAATATCACTTCTTCATTTCAAATGATAAGGTTTTTAAAAAGACTTTTTAGTACCGATAAGTGCTACATTCTGGCTCAAGTACAGTCAGTGGTGTTCTATTTATCTACATTAGAGGTAGCATGGATGGCAATCCTGAAAACATTACCCCTGCTCAATATGCTTCAGTTTAGTTCTGGAAGATCTCTAGAGTAAAACAGAGTGTATATTCAGGGGTCAACTTCTTACATATAGTACATTTTAAAAAAGAAAAAAACCTATTGAACATTTTCAGTTCCAAAACTAATCACTTTAAAGTTAGCAAGTGCCAGATTTAAAGTAGCCAGTGCAGAATTAATTCTGCCCCTTGGTGCATCCATTCTGTATATTGAATGAATGAGGGATCCTGGGGGAGTTATGATACACTCTTTAATTACATAACACAAAAAGGAGTAGAATTAATGTTGCATGGGCAACCGTTAATCTATGATTTTCTGACTTTCGAGTGCGTGATTCTGCAACCTAAACCCTACATTTAAAAAACATTATTTTTGTATGCAATTTTCCAGTGGTCTGGCAAAATTTAAACCCTGAACCTTCAGCACTGTAGCACAGATGACTTCTAGCAATTGAGATAATGGACTAACTACACTGGGAAGCAGCAGCAGTTATGCAGGGGAATCTATGGGCTCCTGGGACCAAGTGTTAGGGGATGATCAGGAAGATGCCAGCCCATCCTCTCGCCTATTACAACAGATCAGGGAGCACCAAGTATTAACAAACCCTATATTTGGGTGGCAGCCCCCACATCCCTATATCACACATTCTCTTCTGGAGCCCTCTACTTATACATTAAAGATTGTGAAGCGCTTTGAGAGCCACTGATGAAAGCGCTGTATAAGGCGATGTATTACTATCACAGTCAAACCCGGTCTATTCTCTACCATGTTGTCTACTCTGGTGGATAGGCTTATTGTTTACCAGTTGCTAGACTCACCAAAAGCTAATCCACAAAGAAGAAATGCCATGAAGAGTATAGGTGAATGAGGTAATACTTTTTATTGAACCAACTTCTGTGGTGAGAGAGACAAGCTTTCCCAGCCACACAACTCTTCTTCAGCATCACAGCAAAATGCAAGGTGGAGCAGATTCGTTAGCATAAGTGAACAACAACTACACTGCACACATGAAGAGTATAGGCTGACAAATAATAGAAACCTGATATGCAATAAAATACAAATGGATATCAAAATAATCTCTTGCAAGAGAAAACGATTTCAAGGTTGCTGATCAAAGCTATACATTATGCTAATCCCCATCATAAAACATTTAACAATTAGGAGAACAGTGGATAATTTAGATAAATAACTAAATAGCATTACATTACAACAGCATTAAGAGAGTGAAGTGTTCCCTTTCTCTTATCATAAATCACTCATGATTAGGCAGCAAACAAAACAAGGGGAAAAGTTTGCAATTGAAAGAAAAAGTACCGCACATAAGTGGTAGTATAGACATAGCCAATCTCAGTATAATTTATGTTGTCCAGTGTGGACAGCGCTCTGTCAGCGGGAGAGCTTCTGCGGACACAGCTACTGCCATTTGTCGGGGTGGATTAATTAAAGCAACAGGAGAGTTCTCCCGTCGGCTTATGGCAGCTACACTAGAGAGCTTACAGCCTACTTGCAGCTGCGCCACTGTAAGCTCTCTGGCGTAGTCATAGCCTTGGCACCATTACCATTTGTTTAAAATTCTAAGCACAAGTGTGTTTATTTCAATGCAAGTTAAAACTACGTACTTGCTTATATTCCAAATTCATATTAGATGGTAATTTTATCTGTAGTTATATAGTTTGTACTGCCCCTTTGCTGCTTTTACAGCTCCACTAGAAGATTACAATATTAGCTAACACATTTATTTGCATATGCTAACTCTAGGCAAGCCATCGACCTGGCAATGAGTGATATTTTGTTTATGAGAACTGTAGATCAGGAATATTGTGATTTGGCTAATTTGAAGGGCAGAATACAGGGGATTAATTTATTTGAAGGATTCTGGATGATTGTGGAAATGAAGGAAAAACATTGAAATTGGCAAGTTGCTGTTATATTCATTTTGAGAAGTGAGAGGGTATAATCACAGGGCGAGCCAGAGGGCAAGCCAGGAGGTGCCAATGGGGAAATTGTAAGTATAAAGTATTGCCTTTTTTTCTTCTAAAAATTATATAAGGAGGTCATATCATCCAAAACTTATTTTCTTCAGAAACACCACAGTTAAAGATAGGAGTTCATAGGAATTTTATTTGAGGTCTCACAGCAGAGTTGGATATTATACAGAAAAGGACTTCTATCTTTCCCATCACTCCTTCTTAAATCTCATGATTTACAATGAAAGATTTCTGACCTCCAAAAAATTTAATTTGGAAAAGAATAGTACCCTGAAGAGCTGACTGCCTAAATAGTTAAAACAAAAAGGGCAGGAGAAGAAACCAATTTGTCTACACCATGCAGCTTTTAGCAACAAGGCTATGTCGATACAGCCTTGTTGATAAAAGTCAGCATGTTTAAACGCTCTTTGTTAATACTCTGTCGGCACTTTTACTGACAAAATACTTGCAGCCCCACGAGTGGTGTCAGCTTTGTCGGCAGGACAAGCTGTCCATCTCTCTATGTTGGGGTGACAGAATTAAGATAAATTTAGTTACACTACTTTCTTAAAAGGAACTTAAGTGATCTCTACTGCATATGAATTAATGAATAGAAATTAATCAGGAAACAGCCTGTAAATGAAGAGTGGTAAGCAATACATCACCACAACCAAGCCATTTGCATGTACACAAATTAAACTACCAGTGAATGAGAGATAATGTAAGTATTCTTTATATATTGGTGGGGGGAGGAGGTTAAGAAGGTAATAGGAGTTTCAGGGCTCAGCATTTGCTAGGCTAGGTTACCCATTTTCATACAAAGACATTTCTATCTTTACCAGAATTGCAATATATAAAAGGAAATTATTATACACACACACACACACACACATATACACACACACACACACTGAAGTATCAGGCTTTACACAGTAATTTTCCTAATAACTGTAGTGTAGTTAAGTATTTTCACACTATAGATGAACTTAACTGAAATGGAGAGTAGAACAGACAGGACTCACAAAGCAATGATTTGTATCTACAAAATTTTACTTTACGTAATCAGACCCTTGACTGCTGACTTACTATATACTAAATCTCTCATGTTTTAAACTACTATTCAAATCACCTAAGTTCTAAATAAAAAGAGATAAAAAAGAATGTATGTGGATTTGTGAAACTCTGTACCTAAAGCAGCACCCTGGAACCCCCTTATTCACCACTGTCCTATAATTATGATATATTTTGTACAAAGTATGCCTTGTAAGGTATCATTTTAAAAGTCTTGATCTGTTGAACATTAATATCCTGTTAGATTGTATGTGCTATCATTGTATATGAGGTATTACTGTATATGTTACTGAAATACGTTGTGAGGTTGGGAAACACACAACCAGCCTTTCAGTGCACAAACAGCTGATGGTACATTAAATGGAAGCTACTCTCCCAGTCCCAATGGCCATCCCAGAAGACTTCTCAGAGACAACACATAGACAATGGAAACTGCTAGACCAATGGGGGTGGACCCTCATGTCACACCATCGATCTTTCCAGCAAGCTGGAAGAAACTATAAAAGAGGGGAAGTGACATCATGACTTGGCCTCACTCCCCCCACAACACCACACCTGGAAAAACAACCGGCGGACAAAGACTTTGAACTGGGGGAGGGTGGTCCCATGCCGGGAAAGAGTCCCAGCCTGTGTATTGAGGATCTGTGATCTGTTTATACCATCTGTCAGGGTGAGACATTGCTTGATTCAAATCCTGTTTAGTTTGTGTAACTCAGACTGCAAATTTATTTTTTTCTTAAGTAACCAACTTTGATCTCTGTTTGCTACTTATAGTAACATAAAATATCTCTCTCTCTTTTTCATAAGTTAATAAACCTGGTTTATATTTTACCTAAAACAGTGTGTTTGGTTGAAGTGCTTGGAAAATCTCAGCTCAATTTACAAGGCTAGCATGTGTCCTCTCCACATCAAGAGATAGTCGGACAGGGTAATAAACTTGCACTGGTCAGGCTTGTGACAAGTGCAAGACAGTACAGGTCTGGGGTGCAAGGCTGGGGAGCTGGGGGGAATTGGCTGGTGCCTCCCTATTGACGGTTCATGAGTGCCTGAGAGATCATTCATATAACACAGTTGGGTGTGTCCCTGCCTGTGGATGTCTGCATAAGTGCAGTACCTGCCAGAGGTTTGTGGCATGACAAATCATCACAAAGTGAAAGGGATACCCCAGGTTAGTGGGAGAGAGAGCTCAGTGCTCCCACTGTCCAGGTTGCACCCCAGGGACCCAGTAATAGGATTTTCCTCTATATAGAATTTCTGCTGAAAGCATGGACAGCTGAGTGAATGTATGCTTAGAAAAATAGTTAAAATGTTATCCTAGAGAATTTAAATGTCTCATTTTAGCTTTATGGAGTTTCAGTATACATTTACTTTCTCAGAGCCATATGTCTGTTCTGATTTGAAAGTCAGAGGAATTTATTGAATAAAAGGTTTTGGCATTTAGAGGGCTAACTGCATGTAAATTAATTTGTTAATTATACTCATGAGTTGCACATAATGAGATTTGCAGATGATAGTTAATGTTGGATTTGGATACTGACTGCGTAGAGATCACAAAAGTTCATTCTTTCAAAATATTGTTCATTGACAGTTGCAAACCACAAAAAAATTACCTTATTGTTATGACAATTCATTTTTTAAAGGAATAATTTCTTGGGAACATTACTAATGATCTGCAGATACTTCAATGTCTGATCAAGTGCATGAACAAAATAAAGACAGATGGCAGTGGAATAGATTTGACAGTAGGTTAATACCATGTAGTCATAACACTCTCCCATATTTTTTCTAGCTAGAATGTCTCCACCTTAATTTCCCCCCATAAGAGACTTTTGCTGTGCCTTCTGACCCACCCTACAATTTATTAAATTAAAAGAGACTTTTAGATTTAGTTGAAACTAAACTCAAAGGAGAGGAGTGGCTAGTTTATGCTAACTGCATATTCCTCACACTCTATTGGACTATGCATGTTTCCTCGTGGTTGTTTTTATGGAATGTCAATTCAAAGGACTAGAATGAGCAGATACAAATCAGAAATTGTACCTTGGACCATTATACATTATTATGCATCGGGCATATTCAAAAAACTTACAAGTATTTTTAAATTGGTAATTAACAATGCTTGCTTCATTTTTCTTTTGGAATCCTATAACAATAATACCTAGTTTTTATAAAGGCACTTTTCATCCACTGACAATTGTTAGGCTTTCCCTCCACCCTCCCACTTCCCTGGTTCTTGTCATGCAGACAGCGAGCAGCAAAAGACCAGATGTCCGAAGTGCAGACAATGCAATGTTTATTGGGGTTAATTTCCAGCAAGCAAGATTCCAATTTTTCCCACCCTCTTCCTTTTTGACCCTAGTTTATATAGTAATATTCTCAGCTATACATTAACCAATCATTTTACTGAAATTTAACTAACCAATCCTAACATATTGTAACATAATTCTCTAACCAATTATATCCCACTACCTTAATTAACTTACACCTAACAAAATTAATTATACAGCAGGCAGAAACAATTAGAGAACCAGACAGATTAACAATAGAAAAGTGGGGGCCATAAAGATAAAACAATACAGAAATGAGAGTTTCACAACCACAACCATTGATAAGTGATTTCTTGCCAGACAGGATGCTATCAAACTAAGTTTTCTTTAACCATCTTAAGATCTGTTTCTTTATCTGGTGGTGATGGGCACTATCAGGATAGGATCATCTTCCTAACAGCCCAATACCACCTTATTTCAAAGTGACTAGTTTGGAATGCGAGGATGTGACCATACACTTCCCAGCTTATGGCTGCCCCTGCTGCTTAGCCAAAGGCCTTAGCCTATGAACAAGGCCTCAGACTATCCTAGTGAGAGAAGGCCCATACACAGGCGGACTTGTGACTGATTCTTTATTTTATACCTCTATAACTAGCTAAGTGATAAAAATACACCTAAGTTCTTAAAGCATAGGCCTTTACAGGCAGGCCTATATATATATATATATATATATATATATATATATATATATATATATATATTCTAACAACAATCTAGCTGTATTGGAACTGAATATAATCAAGTTATTTATGGGCATTGTGAACAAAGGAATAAACTACTTAATTGACTCATTTTCCAAATTTCAAGTTCTTTCACATATTCTTTGTGTTACTGTACCTTGAAAGGGAATTACTTGGGGCGGGGGGTGGGGGGGAGATGAGAACCACATAACATAAAAAATAAAGATATCTGGTATGATTCCTTTTAATGTTGCAGTTCTGTGTCACTTTCTCTAGACTTTAACATAGTGATCCAAATTGTGCTCTCAGTTACATGTAGACTAATTCATCAAAAATCTATTGGACAGCATGGGTGTAGCTGAAAGTAGAATTTAGTCTAATCGATTTTGTCACCATCTCCTAGGCACGTCCTCTCTTACTAATGTTCATGCATGCGGGATGCTGTGGCTCAGATTCAGTCCTGATATAAGCAGGCCCATCTCTAAATGAAATTAAAAGATTTGTGCTTGCTTATTTGGATGGATGCCCCTCTATCTGTCCCTTGGGGATGGGGTGGGGCAGTCATTTAGACTTAATATTACTTTATTTTCTGCATTGGCAAATGTTGCATGAGATGCAGTGAGGTTTTAAAACTTCACACAAATTGTGTAGGAAGATGGATACAATATTCAATGCACAGTAGCAATGTGCAGAGGCAGCTTTTTCCACTACTTTCTGTGACGCGCTTGTGCTCTCTCTCTCTCTCTCTCAAAGCTCTGGAATGAGAGCCGCAGAATAGTGATCCTATTTTGAATCTGACCTTCAGTTTTAGTTTCTCTTAGCTCTCATATCTGCAGTTAAATTGACTTCTTTCCTAAAGGAGGTCCAGAGTTGTGTGGTGTTTTTTTTTAATTAAGAATTTAGATAGACTTGCTTTTCATAGTGAATTTAGACAACCAATTCCAACTTAGCAATGAAGGCCAAGCTTATACTATGGTCAAACTTAAATTTGTAAGCATGAGGGGCCTTTTAGATAGAGCAGAAAACTCCTAAGCATGGCTTGTTGCAGATTTAATATCTGGTAGAGCTAGCTGGAAATTTCCAATAAAACTTTTTTCCATTGGAATTTGCAGATTCAAAGTCACTGTATATCAAAAATCATTCAGATATTTTCTAAAATTATATAAATGAAATAGGTTCTGGCAAACCAGCTCTAATATCAAGTTGTGTCCCAGGGAGACCCCCTCGTGTGAAGGAAGGCACTTCACTTACCTTGTACATCATTCCCTGTGAAAGCATTCTTGTGGTCCAACCCAGCTGAACCCCTTAACAAGTCTGCTCTCTGTTTGCAGGTATAAAATAGTACAGACAAAAAAGGAAACTAGTTTGACACCCTTAAGGGGACAGGCTCCTTTCCCTCCCACAAAGGAAATTAAAGGGTCTTTTCAGACTCCATGGGAAGTCTCTGCTCCTTCCCTCCTCCATAGCAAAAACCAAAAGTTAGTCCTGGGGTTTTCAACAAAGGAAACAAACTGGCCCATTTTCTTTTCCCAAAAGACACAGGCTGGCAGCACTCTCCAACTGTTCTAGTCATAACCCAGTGACAGTCTGGGAGCTCAAGCTTCTTTTCAGGGCTCATCCCAGGCCTGCCAAGCCACACAGGTGTGGTGGATTGGGGCTGACTGGGAGCACAGGAGTTCTTTAATCCCTCCTTGACTGGACTGCCCCACTGCTGTTACACAGACACAGTACTTTCATGTAAAAAATAAGAGATTGTTCAGAAAGAGCTCTCAAGATAGTATGTGGTCTTTTCCATGTGTGTGCACATGTGCAGAAAACAGTAAAGGTGAAGAAATCCATTCATTCACTGATAAGGCCTAGCTCTTACAGAACTTTTCATCCATACATTGCAAAGGAGGGCATTAAAATTATGGGGAAATCAAGGCACAGAGAAATGAAGCAGCTTGCCTTAGGTCAACCAACAGATCAGTAGCAGCGCCGGGACTACAACCCAGATCTCTTGGGTGCCAGTTCAGTGTTCTATCCACTAAACCACACTGCCTCATAGAAAAAGATACCATTTCTGCTCATTAGGATCCTAAAACATTCTCAGTTCCAAGGTACTTTGTTGTTTAATTTGTACCTCAAATCTGAAAAAAATATGTACAAAGACAGTTACCACGTGTCTCTGCTATACTGATCATATTTGATCCTTACTGTCCATGTTGGAGAGTGAGAAAGATTAGTATAATAGGAAAGTCAAACACTTTATTCTTCTATAGAACATTTTATTACTGTTAAAGAATATTAAGAAACATTACATTAGATGATATGTTATCAAATTTTCTGATAATGGACATGAATTTCATATAGCATTGCTTTCTCCCCCTTTTTGTAACTGAAAAAAGTTATCTACGTTATTTTAAAATAAAATATTCCTTGTATCATACCTAACATGGACAATCATGATAGTCAGTCAGGATTGCATTTCCATTGACATAATTTACTAAATATCTGAAAGTAAGAGACATCCTGGATCTGAGAAACTTTCCAAACAAACGTTTAGTTCAAACAGTCTTGTCTGCAGAAAAAGCCCTGGGTATGATAAATCGTTGAAAGAAAACTGAACAAAAACTGTTTAGTCAACAATTTCCTGACCAGCTCTAGTTTTTCCAATTCAAAATGGCTGTTTCAAGATTGAAAGTTCCTTTAGAGAAAGTTTTAAAGAAAAAGCAAAGGTCATAATCAAAACAAAGTGTTTTGATGGACCGGAACTGACTTTTTCCTCCCAGATTTAGGTTCACAAAAGTGAGATTGATTTTTCATCCTCATATGGGACTGGAAATGTTTTCAAAACCTCAAAACTTTTGTGGGATAGGGAAAATATCCTGAGCAACTATACCTGCAACGTTCATTTGATCATAATTAAAAAGTATTATGCAGTTTTATGTTTGGGTCAAGATTTTCAAAAGTGATAAGGGAATATACTTTAAAGTGGGCTAATTTTCACTGGATGGATGCACTGTACTTTCTGAAAAATCAAGCCCCTTTAATTTAACTAGTTAAGTGACTAAAAATTGAGAAACTCAAATCACTTGTCATTTTTAAAACATTGACCTTAATTTATACCTATTTATATGACATCCACGCTCTTCATTATGTATTTCTCAGTATCTAACAAAACAAGGGAAATTGCAATACACGTTCAGAAGGGGAGGAGTGAATAATTCATAAATGCCTGATGGAATAGCCTATTAGTAACAAGGCAACTCCAATTTATAAATAGATCCTAAGTATGCTGTAAAGTAACAGTGCAACTCAAGGTGAATCAGCCAGCGAGCAGATTCAGTCATGTGAAGGGAATTAATGCAAATCACTGATAGAGCTCCTCCACCAAATTGTCATCAGTCTATATACTGTGCATATGCAGTCACTGGTATACACTGAAATATTCTCATCCAAGAACTATTATCTGAAATCACTATAAGAATACCACCATCTAGATTTTATACAGCACTGTTCATCAGTAGATCTCAAAATGCTCAAAGGCCAGAATCATCTCCATTTTATGGAAGTGGAAACTGAGGCAAAGAGAGGTTAAAGTGTCTTGCCAAGGTCATCCAGCAGGCCTATGGCAGAGCCAGGAATAAAACCCACATCTCCAGAGTCCCAGGCTAGTGCCATATCCCCAAGGCAACACAGCAAACTATTATATTTCCTATTATATATATACTATTATATATAAAAAGGTGCTTAATTTCTGATTGGCTTTCTATGAATGATGGCCCCATAAACCACACATACAATAATTAGCTGAGTAGAGAGAGTCCCTACCCTCTCTTCTCAGCATTTCTGAAGCATTTCTTTGTTGTATGTCTTGCTGTGAAAACAGCTCTGCCTACATAAGCAATAAAGCGTGAGATCCTCAAATAAGGCTCACTACAACAAAAATGAAAAATGATTCTAAAGGCTGAGATTGATCTGTCCAGTATAGTTTAGGTTTCTTCTAACATGCTGTAGTAATGAACTTGGCTTTCCCCATATAGTATCTACAGTAATCCTTCAACTGCACAAGGAGGGGGAGTATGCTGAAGTATGGGGAAGGAAGCTTGTAAAGAGGTTCCTATTTCTGAAGCCAAGCTGTTTTCTATATGATCTCTTATGAAACTCCAGCACTGCTTGGAACAAATTCAATTTGTCTGTCTGTGAGAAAAGCAACAGTGTGTCCATTCTTCCGAATGGATAAAGAGGACAAAACACTCTTTTCAAAAATTGTTATAAATTAAATAACTTCTTAAAATTTTCTTTGTAGAGTGCATATTAGTGCCAAATGCACAATAAGGGATGAGGGTGAAATAACTCTTCTAAATGCTCTAGATAAGTGGCTGAGCGGGGGGAAACAAAAAATAAAATTGAAAACTATGTTCATGATCCCCATTTCCTCTGAGATTTCTGTTCTTGGTGTATGTTATGTATTTGGTTGTCGTGGTAATAGAACCTTGTTGCTATGGCAACTGAGTTAGATTATTACGGGATAGACCAGCCAGTTTTGGCTGGTTTTTGGTAAGTTCTGTGCATGGCAATAAATGGCTGCTTTTAAGGTTAACAGCTCCCTTGTCTCCAGTGATTTCTTCCTAAAACTGTTGCCCCCAAGGATATAACAACGTGGCAACGAGGATGGGATGTCTGTGCTGCCCCAGCAACAGAAGGAAGTAGAAGTCAAGGTACCAAAAAAACAAAAACAAAACCAACTTTTTGCTGCTGGAAGGGGGTTAGAACTGGCATGTTTGCACTGATTGTGCAAACTGAAACTAAAACCCATGTTCACTTACAGGGCCACTGGAAACTTTTGAGGCGACTATAGTGCAATGGCATGTGGACACTGAGCGTTTTGAGCTTTTTGTTATTACAAATGACATTACAGAAGAGAAGAAGGTGCCGATATTCTTAAGTGTTGTAGGGGCTAAGACCTACTCCCTGTTACGTAGCTTACTACACCCTGTTAAGCCAGAGACTAAATCTTACAGTGACATTGTGGAAATCCTGCGGTCCAATTTTTCTCCAAAACCACTGGTAATTGCTGAAAGATATAGGTTCCACAAAAAGAGACCAGAGAGAAGATGAAACAGTTGTACAATTTGTAGCAACTTTAAAAAAGCTTGCAGAACACTGTGAATTTAAGGAGATATGAAATGACACCCTAACGTGACAGGTTAGTGTGTGGCCTGTACAGTGAAGCTATATGGAAGTGTCTATTGACAGAGGCTCAGCTTACCTTACAGAAGGCTGTTGATATTGCAGTCTCCATGGAACTGGCAACAAAAGAGGCACAATCCATCAGTGCAGCCCCTAGGTTGCATAAGGTGTCACAAGAACCTACCCACAAAACTGTGGGGAATTAAGAATGTTAGTGCTGTGGTAAGCCAGGTCACCATGCATCAGAATGCTGGTGTAAGGACCTGGTGTGTCGACACTGTGGCAAAAAGGGACACATTGAGTGTGCCTGTAAACAAAAGAAAAAGAGGCCTGTGGTCTGGCAGACCAAAAAGGGAAATCTGCATACCCTAGAGCAGACCCAGGATGACCAAGGAGACACCTCATCGCAAGAAGAAGTGCCACTCCATGTTTTGCCTTTGGCAGTGGGCTCACGTGAATACTGGGTAACCCTGTTGTTGGATGGCAAACCTATACGCATGGAACTGGACACCATCTTGCTGGTCCCCGAGACAGTGTATAAAGAAAAGCTTCCGCTTAAGGCAACAAAAACAGTTCTGAAGACATATACGGGAGAAGCTGTGCCCATGTTGGGAACTACTGATGTTAAGGTGGAGCTCATTGGACAGGCTGCTAAATTGCCACTGTTTGTGGTGAGAGGTAATTACCCAGCCTTAATGAGTAGGTCTTCGCTTAGGAGGATCTAGCTGAACTGGGCAGAAGTGCACTGAATGACCAAAGAAGAAACCGGTCTGCCCTCTATACTAAGGAAACATGCTGCTGTTTTTGGAGAGGATCTGGGAAGTATGAAGGGAATCACTGTGACATTGAACATTAAACCTGACAGTCAACCAAAATATCTGAAAGCCAGATCTGTGCCATATGCCATCAGGCCAAAGGTTGAAGCAGACCTGGAGAGCCGGGTCACAAATGGAGTCTTAATACCAGTTACCCATAGCCCATGAGCGACTCCTATCATTCCAATAGTGCAGAAAGATGGCTCCCTCCAGATTTGTGGTGATTTTAAAGACACTGTCAACCCAGTGTTGTGTGCAGAGCAATACCCGCTTCCCTGCATCGATGACCTCTTCACAGGCCTGGCTGGGGGACAAAAGTTCAGTAAGTTTGATCTGAGTCAAGCGTATTTACAGATGCACATTGATGAAAAGTTCCAAGAGCTGTTGACTATTGTGACGCATAAGGGGCTTTATTGATACTGCCATCTACCTTTCGGAATAACATCTGCTTCCACCCTGTTCCAGAGGGCTATGGATCAGACCTTGTGTGGCTTGCCAGGAGTCCAGTGCTATCTGGATGACATCCTGGTCACTGGAAGGAATGAGGAGAATCACCTAAAGAATTTAGAGGCGACCCTACAAAGACTGGAAGAGTATGGCCCACGAGTCCGCAAAGACACGTGTGAATTCTTCCAGCCCTCTGTTGAATGTTTGGGACACATCATTGATGCTACAGGTCTTCTTTGTAGGGCCCCTGCCAAAGTTAAGGCCATTGTGGAGGCTCCCCCTCCGCGAAATGTTAGCCAGCTTTGCTTGTTTCTAGGACTAATAAACTATTATGGAAAGTTCATCTCACAGTTAGCCACACTACTAAAACCACTTCACGAACTCCTTGGGCAGAACAAGGCCTGGACGTGGACTGAACCCTGTGATGTTGCATTTAACAAAGCTAAGGATGCATTGCTAAATTCTGAAGTTCTGACGCACTTTGATCCATTTTTACCCCTACAGTTGGCCTGCGATACCTCCCCTTATGGAGAGGGAGTGGTCCTGTCACACATTATGCCTTCAGGAGAAGAGAGACCTATTGCTTTTGCTTCAAGCACTCTAAGCAAAGCAGAAACTAACTATGCCCAAATCGAACGTGAGGCATTGGGAATCACTTTCGGAATTCAGAAGTTTAATCAGTACCTGTTTGGACAGAAGTTTACTCTTTTCACAGATCATCGACCTCTGACTTCAATTTTTGGACTCCACACAGGCATTCCCCCATTAGCTGCTAGTCGAATGCAACATTGGGCATTGTGGCTTTCCGCGTGCACACATGAAATAAAATATTGGAAATCACTCTGCACGGCAATATGGATGGTCTCTCAAGGCTGTCTTTGCCAGTCAAACATCAAGATATTGCCCAGAAGGAAATCTCTCTCTTTGAACAGGTAGAGAATACACCCATCACAATACTCAGGTAAAGAAGACAACTCGAGTTGACCCAGTATTGTCCCAAGTTATGGACCTGGTGATGCATGGAACATCTCGACGAACCTTCTGGTCTCACACGACCTTGTTATCTACATGTCCAGGAGGATGGAGTTATCGATCCAATCTGGTTGTTTGTTGTGGGGGAGACGTGTCATTATCCTACCTCCACTGAGATCACAGATGTTAGAACAGCTACATTCCAGTCACTGTGGAATAGTGCGCATGAAGGAAATTGCACAAAGCTATTTTTGGTGGCCTGGATTGGACAGTGCTATTGAAGAGAAGGCAAGAGCTTGCATGTCATGTCAGGGTGTGAGGAATGCACCCCAGTGGGCACCCGTACACCGATGGGACTGGCCTGAAAACCCATAGCAAAGGTATTCATGTTGACTTTGCTGGCCCACTTGAAGGAAGCATGTTCTTGGTGGTGGTAGATGCCCATTCTAAATGGCCAGAAGTCTCTATAATGCAGTCCACTACTGCAGAGAGTACTATCCAAAAACTACAAGGACTCTTTAGTCATTTCGGTCTGCGAAAACAACTCGTGAGCGACAACGGACCGCAGTTCGTCTCTCAGGAATTTCAAAATTTTATGAAGGCAAATGGGATACACCACATCACTTCAGCACCATATCATACATCCACCAATGGATGAGCTGAAAGATTTGTGCAGACAATGAAACAAGCTTTGAAATCCGCAAGGGGACAATTATCCATTCAAAAGCGTCTGGACACCTTCTTACTATCCTACAGAAACATACCTCATGCTACGACCAAGGCATCCCTGACCTTTCTAATGATGGGACGACAGCTGCATACTTGCTTTGATCTGTTGAAACCTTCTGAACCCCAACAAATTGTGCAACGTCAGCAGCAAGATCAAGTCATCAGGCATGCACCCAGAGCAAAAGACCGAACCTTTAGCCCGGGACAGCCGGTTTTGGCTCGTAATTATACTTCTGGAGCTAAATGGGTCCCTGCCACTGTCATCGCTCAAACAGGGCCTGTTTCCTACACAGTCCAGACTGCGGTGGATCTCACCAGGCGACATGTAGATCAGCTGCTGCCAGGTCATACCAGTCCTCAGGACACATCTTCAGTTGTGTTGCTTGACTTTACCACTTCCGGCGACACACCGAATCAAGAGTCACCTCTTCCTGAGTTTCCCCCTCCATTATTGCCAGCGGCAGAGATACACCCCTGCCCAGAACGAGCTGATACCACATCCTCACCCATTCGCCCTACGAACCCTAAGCCCATTGTCAGGCATGCGCCCAAGACACTTTTGGGAGCAACACCAGAAGTCCACTGTAATCCACCTAGAGACAGAAGGCCTCCTCAATGGCTGAGTCTTTAGCTAGGGTGAATCCATGGATATGGGGCAAAATAATCCCTGGGGTTTAGCCAGGAATGGAGCCAGTCTACCTCCCTCTCTAGTTTAGTGTTTGTTTTATTTAGGGGATGTTCTCATTAAGGGGGGAGGAATATGTTGTGTATTTGGTTGTCGTGGTAATAGAACCTTGTTGTTGCTATGGCAACTGAGTTAGATTATTAGGGGATAGCCCCTCCAGTTTTGGCTGGTTTTTGTGTGTGGCAATAAATGGCTGCTTTTAAGGTTAACAGCTCTCTGTGTCTCCAGTGATTTCTTCCTAAAACTGTTGCCCCCAAGGATATAACAGTGTATTTCTGTGACTGCATCTTATCTGATAATTAGAGAAAATGAGGCAGCACATTAATGATTTCACAGCACTGACTGTATTCTCACTCAGCACCATGCAGAAATGTATGGTTCATTTCATATATCATTTACAGTGGTTCTAGAAATTCAGCATGTAATATTAGCCTGAACAAAAGAAAAATGTTCATATTTGTGTGTATTTATGTATATATGTGGACTTACAATAGTGGAAATAACCGATACCATGAGGACCCAGAGAGACAAAAGATTCCCATCTTGTGCAAAACTATAAAAGGGGGTGGAAGAGAACAAGGGAGGTTTCCAGTCATGAGAACACCCCTGCTTTCCACCAAAGATGTCTGCTGGAACTAACAAGTATTGTACCAGGGGAAAGGATTGGGCCCAGAGTAGGAAGGAGTCTAATCTGTGAAAGAAGCTTATTGGAACATCTCTAAGGGTGAGATTTTACCTGTAATCAGTTTCTTAATGTATTAGGCTTAGACTTGCATGTTTTTGCTTTATTTTGATTGGTGACTTACTTTGTTGTGTCTGTTATTACTTGAAACCTCTTAAATCCTACTTTTTATACTTAATAAAATCACTTTTGTTTATTAATTAACCCAAAGTGATTAGTACCTGGGGCAGCAAACAGCTGTGCATCTCTCTCTAGCAGTGTTATAGAGGTTGGACAATTTAGGAGTTTACCCTATATAAGCTTTATACAGAGTAAAATGGATTTATTTGGGGTTTGGATCCCATTGGGAACTGGGTGCTGGAGGCAGGTAACCTGCTGAGTGGTTTTCAGCTAATTCTGCAGCTTTGGGGGCGTGGACCAGACCTGGGTCTGTGTTACAGCAGGCTAGTGTGTCTGGCTCAATGAGGCAGGGTACTAGAGTCCCAAGCTGGCAGGGAAAATGGGCTCAGAGGTAACTTCAGGTGACATGTCAGGTGACAGTCCCAAGGGGTTCTCTGTGACTGAACCCATCACATATACATTAATCTGAAGGATTGTTTGCAGTATATATTAGCAATGGCTTGGCAAATATAAAATGTCTTGATCCTTAGGGTGCTGTGAATTAGTGAACTCAACCGAGCTATGCCCATTTATAGTAGACAAGGATCTGGCTCACTATTAATTGTAAAATACGTCATTTGAAAAATTTCACAAAATATAGTAATTTATTAATTCAGATCTACATATTAGATGAAAATGTAAAGCAGGGGTCGGCAACCTTTGGCACCCAGCCCGTCAGGGTAAAGCCACTAGCAGTCCGGGCCAGTTTTTTTTTATCTGGAGCGTCCACAGGCATGGAGCCCCGCAGCTCCCACTGGCCGCAGTTCACTGTTCCCAGCCAGTGGGAGCTGTGGGAAGCAGCGGCTAGCACATCTCTCGGCCCGCAATGCTTCCTGCAGTGCCCATTGGCCAGGAACCGTGGCCAGTGGGAGCTGCAGGGCTCCGTGCCTGTGGACACTGCAGATAAACAAACTGGCCCAGCCCACCAGTGGCTTTACCCTGACGGGCCGGGTGCCAAAGGTTCCCAATCCCTGATGTAAAGCAATACTTTATTGCTAGTAAGATTACAATATTTTTCTAATTGTTAGAATTTATTTAAAAGAGCATTGCAACCTTCAAATGATGTATTCAATGAGTATTGTTAGATGGTCTTTTGTTGTAGGAAGGGATGCTGAGCATGTGATTTTCATATATAAAGAAAGCCAGGTTACTTGGTTATCCAGGAAGATTTTATAGGCATAGTTGGGTAGTAGGTATTTCAGCTGTAGCTTTGAACCAGATCACAAAACAAAAGTTAAAAAGGTATTTTTTTAAAAGAGTTACATATAAAGTTCTAAAGTTTTCCTTAAAAGCAGCTCACAAATCTCAGAGAACACCACAGCACTTTGATGAGTAACATTTTATATAACAAAGTTGATAGAATGACTTGAATGAAATGTGTACACAACTGTGATTTAATAAGCACAGTATCCTCAAAGGTTCAGGTACAGTATATGCTAATCAAATTCTTTTGATGAACTGGAAAAACACAAGAGCCTTCATAAAAGCAAATTTCAAAGTAAAACATCCTCTTAGTATTTTCTTTAATAGACAGTTTTAAACATTCAGAAACACAAAACACTATATGGAAATTAAAATCTTTGAAAAAAAATCTCGAAAAGTGGTTTCTTCCTTTATTTATTTTAGAGTAAAGATTGACATCTCTGGTACCTGCATTTTTTAAAAACAAAAATACAGTTTCAAGTGGGGCAAAGGGTTTATACCAATAGCCAAAAAAATATTTCTAAAGTTGTCTTCTTTCAATAAAATATTCAGAAAGACAACAAGGTGTACGAGGTAATATATTTTATTGGAGCAACTTCTGGAGGTGAAAGAGACAAGCTTTTGAGCTCCAGCTCTGTGTCTCCTATTTCCTGGGAACAACACAGCTACACCAGCACTGCAAATATAATATTGTGTAACTTCCCTCAATCCCACCAGCCTCTAAGGGCATGATCCTGCGCCATTTGATTTTATAGAAGTTTTTCCATTGACCAGCATGGGAGCATGATCAGCCCCAATTATCTGATCCAAATCTCATTGCAATGGGAGGTTATTTACTTCAATGAGTTTTGATTGGGCCCTAAATACAAAGGGTGGAATCCTGGACCCATTGAAGTCAGTGGCAAGTCTCCCAGGATTTTACCCAAAAGGTTACTGTGCTCTCTATTTATACTACCTAGCTTTCTTTCCCCCTCCCCCATCCCAACTATCACCTTGATCTCGTTCAGTCTGGCTTCTACCCTCAGTCCCCTCTGAGACTGCCTTTGTCTAAATCACTAATGACAGCTCTTATTCAAAAGGTAAGAGGCACTTGCCCATTCATATTCTTTGTTCTGTTTTCACATAGTTCAACTTTCACTTTGTTAATTTATGACAGAGTGCTTGGTGCTGTACAAGAAGTTATCACTATATATTTTTCTTGACACTGTTAGATAAATTTACTCTATGAGATGCGGCTCCTAATCATATTCCACGTCACATGAGAAAAATCAGTATGTCTGCATGTTTTCATTTTTTCAATGCCTGGATGAATACACTTATCTATTTCTTCCTCTTTGGCATATATACTGCATTGTGAGTTTATGAATTCTCTTACAGTTTTCAGCAAGGACATGCTTATTTTTCTGCTCACATAGCTGCCCTCACCACACATAAAATATTGTTACAATTAATTTTAATAATTCATTTAGTATTCACAGTAACTGTGCAGATCATTATGAATTCATGTGGTTTTATGTGAATGCCATAGGTATTTCCACATGAGTTCCATTGTAATCCAGCATATTTAAGATCCAGTTGGATTAATAGCCTGAAGTATATTACTGATAATACCGTAGGGAAGTTGCATATGCCTTTCCATGTGTCCTTGTTTTGAGACAGCACAGTTAGAACATCGCATGATGTGAAATCTAGGTTTCCATATAAATAAACATTTTGGTCAGGACGGCACGAGTACGAAGCAGATGTACGAGCTGATTTTTTCCCTAAATCTTCACCCCAAGAAATATTTGGGCAAGGATCTGACTTACAGTACCATGATAATGAACAATGAAGGATACCATCCTACAGGTATTTTGGTTGTTTATCAATTTGTACAGCAGACTGATTTGTAGTCCCCTTTTTTCAAATACATTATACTCCTGTTTATCCAAAACTGTATTATCTGAATCCCAGCCTTGTCCCTCATCTATCTCATGCTGGGGGACAAGGAAAGGATTCAGATACTAGAGCAGGGGTTCCCAGCCAAGATTGCATGGCAGAAGAGGAAGATGAGCCTCTGGCCACACGAAAGCCACGCTGCTATCAAATGGCTTCTGTGGCAGTGCAGGGAGACCTCTGAGCCTCACTGTCATGGGAGTGCATGAGCAGGTCATTCAGCAGGGGGGGTGGCCTCCCCTGTCGCTCATCCAACTCTTTGCAGTCCTGTCAGGGGGACTGTGCTTTGCTCTGCCCCTTGCGCCTGCAATGAGTCACTGGCCCTGCAGCAGTGTAGAGCTTTCTGCAGCCTCTCTATCATAGAAGTGAATCAGCAGGGCAGAGCAGAGACCCCAGACAGGACCGCAAGAACCAAGAGAAGGACGAGACCCTGGCCACAGGAGAGGCCACCCTACTGCTGAATGACTCCTGCCCTCTCGATTATATGAACATCAAAGTTGATGTGCCCCATACTATTCAGATAATCAGGCATATACAGTATGCATAACCACAAAAGGGTTTAAAATAGTGCCATATTTATGAATAGTGTGCCAGATTCCCCCTCTATTCATACACACTAATGTCATGCCTTTGGCTTCAGAGGAGTTACTTCTGATTTACACTAGTGGAAGTGAGAGGACGACCAGGCTGGAGGAATATATATCCACAGCAATAGAACATAAATGTTAAATCAGTCATTCTAAATATTGTGAAACCTGTGGAAAAGACCTGTGACATTATTGACATGAACTGTGAATGTATAGATCATTGTTGCAACCAGGGTCCTATGGTTGTACCAGGTCTTCTACAGAGGAGTCAAGTGGAGTGTCTATTGAAAGGTTGTAGTTTGCTGGTTACGATTATGCTGGCTGTATATAGGTATCATGTTTGTATTTGAAGTTATCAATATTGGCTATGTACTTGTCTCAATGTGTTTGATTCTAAGTAGCCTCAATGAAGCATTTGGTCAGCTTCTTGAGAAAGGACTATTCTCAGTAAGTGCCCAATCAAGAAACACTTAACTGACAATGGACTTTGGGAGACACCAATCCACATCTGAGCTTTCCTGGGAACATTCAAACTAACATGTAAACAGTTGCATTGGCCTGCAAAAAGCTGAATCATTCATGGATATGTGACTTGTCCAGGTGGCTACAAACTACATCTTGTTGCTGTGACTTTGTACAGAAGAACAAAGGGTTTCCACCCACAAGAGAGAGAATATAAAAGGCATTGGAAGCCTCTCCATGTTGCCTCCAGCTGCCTCAAGAGATGGCCTCTCCACCCAACAAGGGATGCCTGAAAGAAACTGTAACAAAGGACAGTAACTACGGGGGTGTGAGTGATTGCTGAACCCAGACTAGAAAGGAGTCCCGCCTGTGAAAGAAGCGTATTGGAACATCTGAGGGTGAGATTTACCTGTATTCAGTTTCCTACTGTATTAGGCTTAGACTTGTGTGTTTTGTTTTATTTTGCTTGGTAACTTACTTTGTTCTGTCTGCTATTACTTGGAACCACTTAAATCCTACTTTTTATATTTAATAACATCACTTTTTGCTTATTAATTAACCGAGTAAGTAAGTAATACCTGGGGAGCAAACAGCTGTGCATATCTCTCTATCAGTGTTGTAGAGGGTGGACAATTTATGCGTTTACCCCATATAAGCTTTATACAGAGTAAAACAGATTTATTTGCGGTTTGGATCCCATTGGGAGCTGGGTGTCTGGGTGCTAGAGACAGAAGCACTTCTTAAGCTATTTTCAGTTAAGTCTGCAGCTTTGGAGAGAGTGGTTCAGACCCTGGGTCTATGTTGTTGAACCAGACATGCCTGTCTGCTCCAAGGCAGGGTTCTGGAGGCCCAAACTGGCACAGAAAATGGGCTCAGAGGTAGTCTCAGCACATCAGGTGACAGTCCCAAGGGGGTTTCAGTGATCCAATCCATCACAAGACCATTCTTAGTAAGCAGCCTCTCTTGAGACTTCTCCAAAACATCCTCAAAATGTATTGGGTATATTTCTGATCTACCATAACTAGATGATCTCTAACTCTGTTTTGTTGTACCTTAAGTGCTCACTTACAGTGAAAACTGTAGTAAGATCAGATTACTGGCAGAACAGCAGTTTCAAAGTTGGAGCCTTTTATATGTTATACACATATCAACATTTGAGTTAGACAGACATTTAGGGCTTGTCCTATCTCAAATTCACCTCTCTGGTGCTTGGCACATTAGAGATACACAGGCTTCATGAGGCATAAAGTCCAAGAGCGTACTCTAGGGGTACTTAAAATTGCTATTGTATAATGGTGGTTTAGGCATCACAAGGCCACCCAAATCTTCCCTATTCCCAGAAGTACAGTCCCTCCATCCAGCCCACTTCTACCTGTAAATGCTCCCATAAGAGCCTGGGTGTACATGTACGATCAGAGAGAGAGAGAGAAATGTTAGCCAACAATTTTTTCAGCCACTTTTTGGACCACACAAGCCTTGAAAAACTGCAATTGCTGGCTGAACAGCAGGATGACTTATTCAGGGGACAGGTAACCCTGCTTCAAAGGCCACCAAAGGGCCCTGCTTGTGGCCCTGCTAGCCTGGTGGTCAGGCTCACCATGGTTTTCTTGAGGCAAATGTGTTTTCTGCTCTACTGACTGTTAGATCTGTGTTTGTAATGTCTGTAAGGATCGCTTCAAGCAATGGTAGGTGAGTCTTCATTTTCATATACAAATGTAAAGAAATGAAAATTAAAAAAACAACAAAAAAACAAACAATTATTATACCTGCCTAACTTTGCCCACTCACAAGATTCAACCCAGAGCAAAATTCTTGTATTATATCATATCATTAAAAAAATATCATTTCACGTACCCAGAGGGTACTACTCAATGCCACCAGAACACCTGGATAGTGCATTGACAATTCCATTGCAAGATTAGGTTTGTTTTGTTTTCATTCTTACCATATGAATGGGCTCAATATGGAGTACCTGGGTGAAATTTAATGGCCCGTGATATACAGGAGGTCATACTAGATGTGCTAATGATACCTTGTGGCTTTTGAATCTATGAATATATCCCCTAAATGGTAAACAATTAACTTATCATAATAGGTTTTCTTTAGTATTTTAAAAGCATGTTTACACGGTCCTCATTTAAAATGGCTGAGTAGCAAGTATTTAAAACCAGCTTCTGAGTATTCATCCTTTTTTTCTTATACTATATATAATTAAGATCATGATGCTCTAGAAAGCAGAAAGATTCATTAGAATATAGACTTGCATGCTAAATTGTAATGCGTCTTGATTTCACAAGGGCCAGTTTATTTTTATTTTATGTATTTTATTTAGATTTGTACAAATGCTAATAAAAAGCACTTTTCCATAAAACCACTTACTTCCACTGAGGTTTTATTATTTTACCCCAGTTACAAAGGCTGGGATGATGCCAAGTGAATCTCTGTGACTGGCAGCCAGTGTGATTCTGACAGTTTCAAAGTGAAATTTAAAAATTTGTTTAGAAACGTTAGTTTCTCCTACCTTGTGTTTGCCATAGTGAAATATACAGCAATAACACAATGTTCTGACAAATACAGACACATTCTCTCTGGGACATACTGATCCTCTGTGGTTGTTGATATATTTAAGCAAGCCCACACACTTGCTTTATAGCAGGTCTGAGGGGTAATTCTGTGTTGCTTGAGGGCACAGAAATCTATGACCCAGCATACATCAGGGCTGTCCGCGTAGCATCTCCATCGCCATGACCCATTCCCTTCTATTCATTGCCTCTAACACTGGATTTATAGTTCTCTGTATATGCACTTTTCAGATCTCTAGAGTTAGCTACAGTGTTTTCTCAGGGCCAGATCCTGTGAAGTTGTAAGCAATTGAGTCAATGGGTGCCTAGTATTTATGAATCCTCAGCACCTTGCAGCATCACTATTGCTTCACGTACCATTTTTTTTTTTTTACTTACAGCTACATGGATTTCCAACTAGAACATATTCTCTTGGTTTTATTCTAATTAGTGAATCATTGTTTGTAATGAATATTTATACGCATGTTTCTCATTCACCAGAGCAAAGTACCACAAACCATCAATACTTCCTTTAACTACAGATTGGTGGTTCCTGCTAGTTTAGCCTCTAGCAATGAATGAAGTTTTATTTTTCCTTTCCATGGGTTTTGGATCTTAGAAAGATTATGCTTAATGGCAATGCTTGAAAGTTTAAATAGACACTGAAATAGTATTTAATACTTGGTATTTATCACTTTGCCAGTGAACAACAAGAAAAACAGTCCTCGGTCTCACATTTACTTATTACTTTTCAACTTAACTATTGGTAAAATTCTCAATAAATTTTGTTGTTATTTATGCAACAGTAAGTGAAACAGCAAAGACCTTAGTGTCAAATTTTCAAAATGTGGCCGTTGTTTGTAGGTGTAATTACTGGCATGTGATCTTTTTTTCCCGTGTGTGAAGTTATCCGATTAAAATAAGACAGTGTAGATCATTGTTGCTACCACTGTTATATAATCGCAACAAATCTTGTACAAAGCGCGTCAAGTAAGGTATCAATGGAAAAGTTATGATTTGCTTAGTATTATCTTATTTGTATGTATGTATCATTTTGGTATCTGAAGTTATGAATATTAACTATGTACCTATATTTCAAATGTGTTTGCTCATGTGGTAACACCTACAACGTGCATCATGAAGGGACTATTCAAGCTGAATGTCCCATCAAGGTACACTTCACTCACAATGGACCCAGAAGACGCTCATCCACACCTGATGGACTTTCATGTTAACGTTCTAATTAGAGTATGGGTAATGGCCTCTACTGTGACTAAGCAAAGAATGCATGGACATGTGACTTGCCCATGACTCAAAATGCCATCTTGTTACCTGTAATTTCCCACAAACTAGAACAATAGGTTTCCCGTCACTTGGTAGAAGCTATAAAAGGCCCTGGAAATTTTGCCTCTTTCTTTCTCAAACCTCTGGATTTGTACTAATGTAAGCATTCTAACCAAGGGACTGGGTTAGATTTGGAAGCAAGCAAAGACGTAACAAGCCAGCAGTTTATTCCATCACTGCTACAAGCCTGATCCAAGAACTTTGCAATTGTTGTATGTAGTTGATTCCTTAACCAATTTCCACTCTCACCTTTTTCTTTTTTTATAAGTAAACCTTTAGATTTTAGATACTAAAGGATTGGCAACAGCATGATTACTGGGTAAGATCTGAATTGTATATTGGCCTGGGTATGTGGCTGGTTCTTTTATTTGGTGAAATTGGTTTTAAATAACAACTCAACATTAAGTCTACTGTCTGAGTGTGGAATCCAGGAATGGAATACCTAAGAAGGCTGCATTTCTGACTTCTTGTTAGCCAGTGTGGTGAGAGAAAAATTTAATTTTGTTGTTGGATTGGTAGATCTCATGGAAGCATAACCACCTCTTTTGGGGTGTGTCTGCTCTTTTCCCCACCAGCTTGTCTTGAATTTGGTATTCTCAGTTGTGACCCACAGTGACACCATGTAACCAAATCACAGCATCTTGTTCATACAAAACACCAGCCTTGTCACTGAAGAATCAAACTCAAGACTATCAGCACTAAAAGCACAAGTCTTTCACTTCATCTAAAGGACAACACCTGAGAAAATAGCAAGATATATACACATTTGACCACCGACATGCAGTTGACTGCTTATGTAACTTAATGTGTGAAGTTTTATATACACAGATAGAGGATGGATTAAGGTCTCTATAGAAATGTGGTCCCTTCAGTGTCTTCCATTCTGTTACTTAAGATTTTATAGCTCATATTCCTAAAGTATATTTTCAAAGAATTGAAAAACATATACACATATTCACCTGCAATATGTAGATATCATAACATTAAGAGTGCGGAACTTTAGAACACAACTTCCTTCAATATAACTGTTCAGTCTCTCCTGGAGCCAATTTTTGGCTAACAAAACACTAATTCAATATTTTAAAAATCGACCACAATTTCATAAGTAGTATGGGAATCCACTATAGCTTAGCTACTCCCAACATTCCTATATAAATACAGTTTCAGTGGCTTTTCACTGGACTGTTAATATTTGCTCCAGTCTGAAAATGGGCATGTTTCCAGGAGTAAATTCTTTGGACATTAAAAATTAGTCCTTTTGGCGAACCATAAGTTGTACAAGTGCAGACAAATAAAACTATCCCATTTAGATGCCATTTTTCTCACTCCATATCTTTTTTACTATTTGAATAGCGTTGCAAGAGATGAAAGAGCACAAATAACGTAGTAACTTATGACGCACAACATGTTCATTTTTTATTGGTGTAAAAAGATACCACCCATTTTACTCTGAATAGGAAAACCCAAGATAACAAGTCTGAAAACCTACTAAAATTGAGCTTTGTTTGTTTGCCTACAGAAAATGTGGGTGCCATACTTTCTGCATTTGTAGGGGAAATGTTTTGTTGTGTTTTCCTTTGAATGTTACCTAATGTTCTAGGAGATGGTATAATGTCAGTGCTGAAACACAAAGTATTGAAGAGGACCCATTATTTTGGTCCCATAGTGTTGCTCGCCATTTGTCTTGTCTTGTATTAGGCTTATATACCACCACGTTTTGTTTAAGCTGGTGCATTTGTTTGAATATCACTGGAGGATAGCTGAAGCCTTATAAGAAGATATTCTGAATTAATTTTTAGGGTAATAATACCAGAATTTGAACAAATAAAGCCTGGTCCTAAACTGGCATAGCCCCATCGACATACACCAGCTGAGAACTGGGTCCAGAATTTACACTGCAACATGCCAATTTATTGTGTAATTTAATAGATTTCCTAGTGCAGATTTTTCAGTGATTGTAGTGACAAGAATTGGGTGTTTCTAAAGAAGCATTTTTTAAAAAAATAATATAAGGTTTGGGAGAAGGGGAAAATGGTTTGAAACTTTTCATTCATCTTCTTTAATAGGGGAGATCTCTCCCTTTCTCTCCATGTTGCAGCACCAATTGACTAAGGTAAGTGAATTGTTGTTGAAGTACTCAGTTTGAGAAAAGGGAGCTTCTAAAGGCTGTGCAGATCAAGCCGAGGGATGCATGTGCAGGGCAAGAGGAAAAATTGTTGAGGGGGAAGCGATATGGACATGGGAAACTAACCCTTTACCCCTCTAAGCACTGTTGAACTGTTCAGTGCTGAACTTGTGTCATATCATCACTTATTAATAGCTTAACAAAGCCCTTAGCAGTACTGATCTGTAATAAAACTCCCAAGAAAATGATAGAATTAGAAGCAGGAGCACTTTGAAAGACTACTTTGTTCTTATTTACAAAGGAGGAAATAAGAACCATATCAGAAGAAAGGTTGTCATAGAGACCCACCTCCATTGGACTATCTTCCTTTCTCAGTTTTGGCCTCTGGGCCTCATCCAGCATCCACTGAAACCAATAGGAGTCATTCCATCAGAAGCATTAACACATCTGTAGCTACGATTATTCGCCACAAGACAATGTGGAATGAATGAGAATGAGACAATGAGAAAGAAATAAGTGGAATATTTATCACACAGTAACTAGAGGGCCATAAATAAGCTATTGTTGTGCACCAGCGGAGTGGAGTTTCTCACAATGTAGGGCACTGGAATATGGCTACTGATGGACAATCACTCCTCTGCTATCAGAGGGTGAGTAAAAAAGTTACTTTAACCATATTTTAGAACTGAAACACTGCACACCAGACAGATCACTAGCTATCCGCAAATACATATACAATCTAGGGGCTCAACTGAGTGCAAGTGAAAATGCCATAGAAACAAGTGTATATGATTTATAATTCCTGTGTGAATAAAGGTTTGGATTTTCTAGACTAGACATTCTTAAAGCACATGCTTGGCTGGCATGTAACAATGCATCTGTTACCAATAGGTAAAAAGTGACCCATATGTATTGGAATTTCTCATAAGTCACATGAAACTATCAGATCTGACCCAGTCAGAATAATAAGTGAGATATTTTTAATGAATATTTAAAACACACATACACCCCTACCTTGTTTTCTGAAAGCACAGATAGCAAATGACAGGTAACTTACCTCCTGCAGGCATGATCCAAAGGCCAATGCTGTCAGTTGAAAGACTTCCATTGACTCCACTGGGCTTTGGTAAAAAGTGTCTCTGTACTGCAATGTTCAAACATACCTATATTATTATTACTGACTATGGCAAATCACTGCTCAAAATAGGCTTCTGTCTAGGACAATCCCATCGCAGTATCAGCTATTTTGCCAGTTGTATATTAAAATTAATACATTGGTCAGAGAAACAATATAGCAATATAGAAATAGGCAATTTTTTACAGTTTTTCTCTCATCATTTATTCTTTAGTGGAGGAATAAAAAACCTAAGTGATTTTAAAAAATAATCATTTAATCAATAATAATCATTGGAAACTGATTTTGCTACTATGCTCTGAATGCTGTACCAGGCTGCCTATGTATTCCAATGCAGTCTTGATCTGCAATGCATGTGATGTGCTTTTGTTCCAGCATTCAATCATAGTCAACATTTGTAAAGTAATAATAGTTCAAAATAGCCCCAAGGCCCTATAAAACAGGAACTGCTGAGCTCTATGACCTTGATCTTTAGAAAAAAGGGCAAAAAGACTAGATCTAAATAGTAATATTGATGGGGTTCTATTTAACAGTTTTGAGATAATAATGTGCAATCATTTTGATATTAATGTTTAATGGCTTCTTGATTTCCATTTCAGAACTTGGTCTTTCTAATTAGATATAATTGATTCTAATACACAGTCACTACAAAAAACAAGACAAATACAGCATTAAATATGGTATGACTTTTTTCATTACTGCTGTCAGGACATGTGTCTAAGGTATTCCTTTACTGAAAAGTCTGACTGCTTTGGAATAGAACTGTAGAATGGTATAGCTTGTTCTTGGTATGAAGACAGAATAGGATAGCCACTAGGAGTCGTGATTTAGTACAGACAATAGACAAATAGAGTTTGTCTTTTGAGGTAGTAAAGGTCAACCGCTTACTACAATCTGGAAGAGATGAAAAGACATACAGCTTTATATTTTCTACAGCCTAAGTAGCCCTAACATGATTATGCTGTCTAGATAACTTGTATTGGACAAAATATGATGCTAGAGTATTTGTTAGTGACTTTGTAACTTATTCAACAATCCAGAGATGTATAATCTTCATTGTATTATATATTAAAGTGATAAACCCTAGTGTCACAACTCAGGGCAACTGCACACCTGTATTCCCCTTCTGTAGTCCACCAAGTGCACCCACGCTTAGGCGTCTGGCTCCCAGACATTACCTCTCTTGGGCAGAGACACCTGTCTCTCCCTCCTCATCAGGCATTTTCCAGGCTGCAGTTCCCTGCCTATACTGTGTTATTCCCTAACAAGACAGACTTCCTAAACAGGTCACTATCTACTTGTTAGCTTTTTCTCCAGAGGTTATGGACACTATTTCTTGCAGTTATAAGTTATAATCTACACACATGCTAAAAGGCTTACCGGAGATCACCCCAACTCCAACCCAGGCTCTGCTTGCTGTCAGTCCTTCGAAACCCACAACAGTTTTTTTTTTCTTTGTGGTTGTACGTCGCTAACTGTCTCAGATTCAGAACCAGAACAATGAATAGTTCAGTCTTTCCTTCTAGAGGTTACATACAGTCCCGTCCCACGATAATACATTAACTGTTCATTTAATCCAAATTAAAACTTAATTCAATAAAGTTCTCCCAAGAATGTGAAAGGAAATTGACATCTGTCACAACTAGTTCACTACTTGCAGCCAAAAGTAGAAAAGCACTGGACACAAATATTTTCCTAATGAAATGGGATATTTTAATAGCATTAGCCACACCTTGTACATTTTACAGCTGATAGTTTATAAAACTGCGGCACCACAATATAGAAGATTAATATTTGCTACTGGTAAGCATCCACCTGAAGGATAATCTAAGCAACAGAGAGATCCTGAAACATACAGGAGGTTGTATGACAGATATTGTAGGAAAAACTAGCAACTGTGCATAAAACTTGTTCATCTTACTGTTACCTGCTCCCTCCGCTTCCACAAACACTCCCATTCCACTCCTTCCAGTTTGTTTCACCCACCTATTGCATCTTGTTTTTAACGAAGACTCTAATCCTGCAACTAACAGCCTGCAGGCAAGTTGCTGCATCACCACAAGCCCCAGTGAAGTCAATAGGGCTCTGGGTGGCAGCATTTGGCAATGCCTGTTTGCTATTAGTTATAGAACTGGGGTCTACATAGCACTGTCTGCAAAAGCAAAACCACATAACTTTTAGGAGAGATGCACACCATATATCACATCACCCATTGCAATGGGTGATGAGTTGGGGGAACATTTCCTTCCCTCCTCATGTTCTGCATAACAGCATCCCTAATCGACTCTACCCACTCAACCCCAGTCTTCCCCCAGTCTCTCCCTGCAAACACACATACTTTGGGAGCCATGCTTGGATACAGCCCAGTTCATTGTCATTTTCCGAGATGGAGACACGCTTCAACATGTGCAGTTACTATTATCTCTGTTTAACTTTTCAAGCAGTGAAGCTTATTGAGGCAGGCACCCACAGGGCGACTGCAGCTGCTACTGCACTGTAGAAAGATTTAGTACTGACACTGAGAGTTTGACATTCTACAGACAGTTTAATAGCCAGAATATCCTTTCCTGACAGTAACTTCAATTGTAAGCTACCTTTAGCTGCAAACTTTAACACTGAATTTTCTCACCTGAAAAATGCTTGCCTTCCATATACATAAACACTGCAGGCTCCATTTTAAAATGTATTTAAATTTATTAAGTTGTATATTTACTATATTTTTTCCATAGATGGTGAGAAGAGAATACTGAAGTTACAGTGACATTTTTACCACTGAGAAGGGGTGGGTTGAAGTTCCAGGCGGCATATTTTGATAGCTTCATGAGATTGGAGGAGGAAATCCACCTTGCTGATCCATAAAGCCAGATACTTAAGATGGACCATAGATATTGTTTTCTAGTTATACAGTATCAATACTGATTAGAACTGGTTGAAAACGAGAGAGAAACAAATATATTCCATTTTTTTCATTATTTCCTCTCTTCCCCACCTCCCAACAAAATACTGGAAAATAAGTCCTTTTTGATTTCACAGTTTATTTTTCCTTCTCATCTCACCTCTCTTCCTATTTTGTTATGAAAAAAATGGAAGGAGGAAATAAAGGAGTGAACATTCTGATATGTGAGGAAAATGTTTTCCTCTTTGACTAACTCTAGAGCTAAGTGTATTAGAATTTTGTCCACGAAGCGGGTTATTGACATGATTTAGCTCACAAGATGTTGTGTTGCACCAGAACATTTACAGAAATATCTTTTTATGGTTAGATAATTTTAAAATGGTGAGTTTTAGTTATTTAGATGCAATGATACATAGGATGTAGCCAAAAAGATTAGTGTGAGATGAAATGTATTTAAGAACAATTTGAAAGGCTATTACATTATTTTGGGGCACCTTCTCATTCCATAATCTCCCTCCTTTCCCCTATTATTATTCTGAAGGATGGTGAAATGTTACTGTGTTGACTGGACCTCGTGCAGTGCAGCCTACAGTGATCTTTGGCCAGCACTTGTTTCGAGTTTACTTTGATAGGGCAATGTTTTTTGACAGGGGGCATTGGAAATTGAAGAATGCTTGTTTGCTTCCTACTGAGTTAATAACAGGAAAGAGCAAGGGGTTTGGGAACAGGAAACAGTCCAGGTATATTCCATATCCCAGGTGTGGTAATTGACCCAGTGGAGCCTGGTGATCTCCTGACACCATTGAGGCAAAATATAAGCATGATTTAACTTCAGTGATCTGAGGAATCTTCACAGCAGACTGACCTCTGGGTAGGGAGTGGACACAGGGTGGGTCTAACTTTGGTTGTTGTGTTTAGTTGGTACTGGTAGCCTGTGAAATTGAGGAGGTCAGAATGAATGATCTGGTGGTCCCTGCTGGGTTTAAACTCTTTGATACAGAAATTTTGAGGAGGTGAAGAAGGGGGCAATTTAACACCAGAGGATACAGTTGGAGCCAACAAGTGATGGGCAGTCTCTTATTTGTAGAATATAAGAAAAAGATAATGCAGGAAGGTATGACAGAGTTATAAGAGTAATGGTATAGGGAAGGTCTGCCGGATCCCAGGGGTATGATCCAAATAGTTAGGGGAATATTATACAGAGCTCTTTCACAGACAGATCATCCCTTGTATACAGAATCAGTTTAATAGCGGTAGAAGTTTTTTGGGGTTTTTTTTCTTCCAGATTTGACAGAAAGAACTAACAGAACCAGTAGAAAAGAAGAAAGTTCAAACACATTTTTATCAATGAAGAAAGGAGCCTCCCTTGGTGCATATTAGTTAATAGTTGAATTTTAGCAAGAATTCATAGCTTCCCTCTTGAAGGTTTTTCCCCGGGCTTTTAATGATGCCTTGAGCAATGGCATATTCTGATCTTTTTAAGAAGCCCTGATATTTTTCAGCAAAATGGGGATTATGAACTAAAGCACTATTTTTTTTAAATACGATTGCCTCCAGTTGAGCTCACAGGCCCAGGCTATTAACTGGGAAAGTGTTAAGTTCCAGTCAGTACAATGCAGCCACAGTGGCTGTATCCTATATAGTTTGCAGAAGGTGTTTGAAAGAAGGATGAAGAGGAGAGGTTTGTTTTGGCAATGGATCAGGCCAAAGCATTGTTAAACATAAAACATCTGTGCTTGCTTTGGAGCTGGAGTATAGCAAGACCAGTTTATTATTAAGTGGCTACTGATGATATATGCTCATGCACTTTGTCACCGCCACTCATTTAAAGGATTGCAAAGCTACATTCAGTCTATTTTTCTGTAGACCTATTACTGGTGGCAGTGAATGGAAACAAGTGCTTAAATAAACAGCCCAAAGGAATTTAAATCAGGCAGTGAAATATGGTTGATGGGCATGCAGAAGATAGCAGTGTATATTTGACACTTTAGATAATTATTCATCTGCAGATGGAGCACTTATGAAGTTAGATAAGATAAAGGGTTTGTACAAGACAACTTCATGATTCCCTTTTCTTTTACCAGGGGGGATTGATAATCATGTCATTCCTTCATGGATCCGCTGACCTCTGGGAATAAGCATTTGGTGATGTTTTGATGGCAGAGTTGTAAGAGAAAAGGGGAGGAACCTGACAGTGGCAAAGAGAGTGTTTATTATTCTTCATTTATGTGCCTTGTGTATATCCACCCTCTATATAACTGATGCGTACAATGATATGTTTGGTTTTTCATATGATTTAGTTTAACAAACATTTTACTTTCGTTAATAAAATAATTTCATTGGAATAATAGCATAGGAATAGTATTCAAGATTTGTGTGTTTTATTAATTGATGCTTGAGATGAAGTTTTGGAGGAAAGTGAGTTGGATTCCTGAAGCACTTACTGTTATTAGAAATGGAAATCAGGTGAAGGCTATAGCAATTCATCTTACTATGGTGTTCTCCACTGAGCAAGAACACATTAAAATAAGGGGAGTGGGATTTGAGAGTCCCTTTGACAATACCGAATTCAAGTTGTCTCATCCAGAGGAAGAAAAAAAATGAATATAATGCCACAATTTGCTTCAAAAAATCCCTAGATACAGTAGTGAAATATGAAGTGGACTTTAGGGAGTCACTGTCCCTTTCTAAGTTAAAAAAGTGACATTGTTCCTTATTTTGGTAAAGATTTCTCTTTATTTGGAGAAGGGAGGTGGGAAGATCACCGCTGCGGGTGTCATTCTTGCTATGGTAGAAAAACTTTTGCAGCATTTGCTAACAACTCAGGCTCTGCATTTCCCTAACTTCTGAGATGTCTTTCTATAGCTGGATCCCCTCATTAGAGAAGGGTTTGTACCCAGTTGCTCTTTGTACATAGTGCTTGCTGTTGCATGGAATTTGTAGTCACAGGGTGCCATAAGTTATTTATTTCCTCTGTACAAAATAATCAAGAGCTGTCCAGATTTAGTGGAACACTTACACTTACCAGTGGAACCACCTTCGGGAAAGGACTAACAAATCACATATGGACTTAATAAACAGAAGTCTTAATAATTGATATAACGCTGGTTACATTTTGCAAGTTCAACAAAATTAACAATGCCTACATTAAACAATGAAATATTAAACAGACTGGGTCTATTTGTTTGAATTACATTTCTCCATTATTTAATAAATCTTGAACAGATTTCATCCTATTTCCAACATTTCATGAACATTTGATTAACCTTGTAATATTTTAAATACAATTAGACTTGAAAAAATCAGCTCTATCGCAAGACAAAAACACCAGCAAATATGTGAAAAAAATAGCATTATATACATACTTTAAGACTAGAAGGGACCATTATGATGATTTTACATTTCTGTGATGCCTACAAATAAATTTGGCAATGATTAGGCTGTTGGTATACTGAGATGACTGCCTATCATGCTGAACAATACTGTCTTGTTTCCTTATACTCTTCCATCTGTCTGTATTTATCTGTATTCTCGTTATATACTTATGTTGTAAGCTCTTTTTGGGACAGGGAACCTCGGTTTCTGAAGTGCTTAGCACAATGGGGTCCTGGTCCATGACTAGGGTTTCTAGGGACTACCACAGTACAAATTAATAATCTCATCCGACCTCCTACATAACAAAGGCCATAGATCTTCATTTAGTAAATCCTGCCTCAACACTAACTTCTGGCATCTTGTCAAGGCTGAATCCCCACTCTGTCACTTTGAGTACAGAAGGCGGGGGCCCACAAGGATTCTAAAAATTAATACAAGCCTGGAGTGGCAAGTATTAAACTCAAGGTTACAGCTTCTCTGACCTTTTAAATGCTGCCACCACCCAAATGCAGAAAAACAAAACAACCCTGTTGGACCCAGGAAGTAAAACTTGGAAATTTGGCCCTGTGGGGGTACCATCAAATCTTTTCAACCTCCTCACCCACCACCCCTGGGGGAAGAGCTGAGAAAGAAAATAAAGGAAATTAGCTGTGCCACCAGCTAATCAAACAGCATATGCACAAACCTCTTAGGACAGCAAAAATCCAATTCTGTTCTTAAAAAAGGTACATTTTATTAAAAAGGGGAAAAAATACAGCTGGAACTTAGGCTTTTGCTAGATTTTAAAAAGAGCAATTCCAAAAATCAAGCACCCAAAATAGCTTTCTTGGGGGTTCAGCTTAAAGGTTAAGCAAACAAAAACATCTGGGGTTAGCACAGAGGAGATCCACAAGCCAAAATAATAAATAAACCTGATAACATCTAACTAAACATTCCCTATCCAAATTATTTCTTCTACGTATGGAAGATATTTTTTCATACCTGGTTCAAACCTTACATGGCATTTCTGCTTATAGCATTGCTGCTCCATGTCCCTGCAGCCCAGAGAACAGAGACACAAAGAGAAAGCCCCCTCCCCCCCATTTTAAAAAGTTCTAGCCTTCCCATCAGGCGAATTGAGGTGGCCGCCTCAGGTGCCAGACTGTGGGTGGGCACAACTAGGACCCAGAGTGTAGAAAATTGTGTCTGCTGCTGGTGCATATGTATTCTCTCTGCTCTAGATGCACAGAGATGGTGGAGTGCTGGGCTGGAGGAAGGAGGGCACAAGAGACATAACAGGCAGGCAGGAGAAAAAGGTGAGAGGGAATAACAGAAAGCAGCAGGAGCTGCAGGGAGAGAGAAGAACAATGGAAACTTCTTAAAATTCTGGAGCTGATGGCTGAGTTTGATGCTGTACTCCAAGGGCATCTAAGAAGAGTCACCACCCAAGAAACGTACACACACCACTACCTTGGAAAAATAATTCAAAATGAGATCATACAGTTACTGGCAACAAAAGTCAAACAGAAGATTGTGGCAGACGTGAAGTCAGCAAGATATTACTCTGTTATTCTGGACTGCACACCTGACATCACCATTATGGAACAAATGGCTTTAATGGTGAGTTTTGTAACAGAACCTAGTGAAAATGTCCCTGCAATGGTGACTGTCAGAGAGCATTTTCCAGAATTTATTGACATTGATGATACTACAGGAGCTGGTATGACAAATGTGCTTCTTAAAAAGCTGGAAGATACAGGAATTGCGATAGCTGACATGAGAGGTCAGGGCTACGATAATGGTGCCAACATGAGAGGAAAGAACAGGGGAGTGCAGACACGGATCCGAGAGTTAAACCCTCGAGCTTTTTTTGTCCCATGCAGTTCTCATTCATTGAACTTGGTGGTCAGTGAGGCAGCATCAGCTTCTATTGAGGCTGCTGAATTTTTTAATGTAATTCAAAGCATCTATGTATTTTTCTCTGCATCAACTCATCGATGGCAAACTTTGAAGCAACATCTGGGAACATCCTCTCTGACACTGAAACCACTGAGTGCCACCGATGGGAAAGTCGAGTGGAGGCAATAAAGCCTATCAAACACCAAATTGGGAAGATAGATGAAGCCATAGTTGCCATTATGGAGGATAATGCTATGACAGGAACTGTTCATGGGAGAACAGTGGCAGAGGGAAATGGAATCACCAGAAACATACATAACTTCCAATTTCTATGTGGCTTAGTGTTGTGGCATGACATACTGTTTGAAATAAATGTTGTAAGCAAGAGACTCCATGGTTGATTTATCTGGAGCAATGGAACAACTGGACAAAGCAAAGTCATACCTACAGTCTTACCGGTCAGATGAAGGCTTTCAAAGCATTCTGAAGAGTGCACAGAAGTTGACAGAGGAACTTCACATTGAAGCTATTTTCTCACCCATTCAAGAATACAAGAGTCACCAAACAAGACAACATTTTGATTATGAGGCATGGGATAATCCCATAAAAGACCCCAAACAACAATTCAAAGTTGAATTCTTTAACCAGATGCTAGATTGTGCAATACTATCAGTTGAAGAATGTTACATGCAGCTCAAGGAACACAGCAGTATATTTGGGATGTTTATGATAATCCAAATCTCCTCACTATACCTGAAGACGACCTCCACCAGCAATGCAGGGAACTAGAGACAGTGTTGACACATGACGACATGCGTGATATTGATTTGAGTGATTTAGGTGATGAACTGAAAGCCCTTTCAAAATACATTTCAGCAGGATCAACTCCAAAGGCTGTTCTGGAATATATGTGCACAAATAAGATGACCATCCTCTTTCCAAATGCTTTTGTTGCTCTGCGCATACTTCTAACACTTCCTGTAACAGTTGCCAGAGGAGAACGCAGCTTCTCCAAGCTGAAATTAATAAAAACACATCTACGCTCCACAATGACACAGGAAGGGCTGGTCAGCCTTGCAACCATCTCAATAGAGCATGAGCTGGCCCAGACTGTGGACCTTCAGCAGGAAGCAGTTCAAATCTTTGCAACTAGGAGGGCATGGAAAGCACCACTTTGATTATTCAAACAGGTAAAAATGCCAGTGTTTACTATGCAGACAAGAAAACTTTCAAATGCCTGAACAGCAAATTTAACTTAAGTGTTACTTAACATTTTTGAACAAGACATTTTAAGTTGTTAGTTCTCCTTTATTGGGGTAGGTAGCAGGGCAGTACCATGAGAGGAGAAGAACAGGAAGAAGGCAGAATTGAGATCTTTCAAAGTTTTGGCCCAAGCGAGGGGGCATGGGGGCGTCATTTGAGCTCCCCACCTCAGATGCCAAAATGTTGTGGGCTGGCCCTGCTTCCCATTGGCTCTTTTGGTCAGGTGTCCCCTCCCTTTTCTTTACCTGGGGACTTTTAACCCTTTGCAGGTAAAGTAAGCAGCCACCAAGTGGGACTTTATAGCTAACTGACTAGCTGGGTGTCCATAAAAGGGAGCTCCCATACCACACTTTATTTATCACAGGTCTCTTGCCATGTTTATTGTCAAACGAGATTAATGACTACATGAGCATCTGAGGTTTACATTAAATAACCCTTCCGTCTCTCACAAAACTCTGAAAAAAATCTCATTCTTAAAGGCTATGATACCAGAAGCAAAAAAAAAAAAAAAAACCCAAAAAAACCCCACACACCATGCCTCCCCCCCAAAAACAAAACCAAAAGTTATTTTATGAAGGTTGCCTGATTTTTAAGCCAGCCTTAAGATCTTCAGAAATGTGGGGTTGGCAAAAACGGGTTTGGATCCTTAACCATTTTTGTCCGCACTTCTGAGAAGGGAATGTTTGCAATTCATCTCATCCAGCAAAGCTCACATTTGAGACCACTGGGTTCAATGAGATTTAAGCACAGGCTACAAGTTAGGAATGTGCTTATTTACACTGCCGAAATGGAGCCGTAATGAGGTAAGCTGCTGTCATAGTACTCTGAGCTAAACAAGATGGAGAAGTTCAGACAACATAAAAACAAAATTTTTTATACTCCTATCAGCAGAAAGGCATAGAAGATTGAACACCTTTTTCCGAAGAAGATCTAGAAAGAAGATCTAGAATTTACTTTACAGGACCTAAAGATCTGAGTTGCCATTTCAGATACCATCAGGTATTGTCCATACAAACATTGAGAGTAATACAGAATACTATCTGACAAACACAGATCAGGGATGTTACTGTAACATCTCAGTATACAGCTACATTTCTCAATGTCTCGCCTGCAGAGAGAAGGACAATAAAAAGGAGTTTCAATATATTTGGAACAAAAATAATCCTAACAGCAGTATTGGCTCATTACTAAATGGAAAATGGTAGAATTGTCAATAATAATAATTATGCAGACGAGGTAGAAGTGTTCAAATATTTGTTCTATACTCAGAAAAAAAAATAGATAATGAAGTTAAATCACATTGCAAAACACTTTCCATTCCAACTGTAACCCAGGAGGATGTTTGACTTCAATAGCTGCTGTTTAACATCTTTAAATGAAGATGTCCAGATAAGTTGAATCCAAGACTCCTTAAAGAGCTGGTTGATGAGCTCTCTGAACCTTAATGTTGATTTCCAAGAAGTCTTGGAACAACTGGGAAATTAAGAGGACTAGAAGAAATCAAATGATGTGGCAATATTTAGAAGCAGGATAAGCCTGGTAATTATAGGCCTGTCAGTCTGACATCAGTCCCAGGAAAAATAGTGGAATGGCTCATATGGCACTCAAAGAAGGGTAATATCATTAATGCCAATTAGCATGGGTTTATAGGAAACCGATCCCATCAAACTAGCTTGATATCTTTGAGATTACAAATTTAGTGATCTAGTATTGATGTAATAGACTTCTTAAGACATCTGAGCTGGTACTGCACAGCATTTTGATTAAGCTAGAATAAAAAAAAAACATTAAATGGATTAAAAACTGATTGATAGGCCTCAAAATGTCCTTATAAATGGGAAATCATCACTGAGTAGGTGTTTTCAAGTGGGGACCCACGGGGGATTAATTTTTGGCCCGAGGCTATTTTTTGTCAGTGAGCTGGCTGATAAAGTTGCAGGTGACAACTGGATTTCTTGGTAAAATGGACAGACACACAATATGCATTTCAGTTGTAGCTGGGCAAAAGTTACTTTGGTGAATACTAAATTCTCAAAAAATGCACAGTCGGAACACCAAAACTATTTGTGGTTTTGGCTCAAAATTTGAATTGTTTCAGCCAAAAAATTGAAACCTATTTTGAAAGTGCTTAAATCAGTGGCTCTCAAACTTTTTTACTGGTGACCCCTTTCACATAGCAAGCCTCTGAGTGTGACCCCCCCCTTATAAATTAAAAACAAACACCATTATAAATGCTGGAGGCAAAGCACGGTTTGGGGGTGGAGGTTAACAGCTCACGACCCCCCCCCCATGTGATAACCTTGCGACCCCCTGCTCCCCCCAAAAAACCCACAAAACCCACAACTCCCCCCCAACCCAAACAAAACCTCAACATTCAGAATGTCAGATCAATTAAACATTTGAAATGCTTCATTTTGACATGAAAAAAATGTTGCTTTGAAAAACTCAAATTCATTTTTTGCTTGAAATAAATTGATGTATATTAACACAGTTTGGCCAGTTAATCAAAACAAACAATTGTTTGCTCAGCTCTAGTTTCAATATAGCTTAATGTAAAGTCCTACATCTAGGAACAAAGACCAAAGGGCATATTTACACAACAGGTAGCTCTTATGGGAAGCAGTGACTCTGAAGGCCTAGGGTCTCTTTTGCTCATGGTGGAGAATTAACTGAACATAAACTGCCAGTGCAACATGGTGACCAAAAGGTAAAATGTGATTGGACACATGAATGGGAATCTCAGGAAGAAGCAAATAAGCTGTTACTTCTGTATGTGAAACTGGTGCACTGCTACTGGAATAACTGTCCATTGCTGGTGTTCACAGTTGAAAAATTTGATAGTGTTTAGAGAAGAACCACAAGAATGATTACAGGAGGATTAGAAAACATGCCCTGTAGTGATAGATTGAGCTCAGTGCGTCTATTTAGCTTAACAAAAAGAAGGTTAAAGGGTGGCTGATCACAGTGTATAGGTATCTATTGTGACAAAGTTCCTGCTCTACCTTGGTGGGTCTTGCGCTTATTGGTGGATTTGCTTGCCTTGGAGCTTCACGGCAGCCCTCAGCTTGGCCGTTTTTCTGAACCCACAGTCCAGGTCGACTCCTCCTGTGTCTGACCCGGAGTTGGGAGGATTTGGGGGGAATCCGGGCCCGCCCTCTACTCCGGGTTCCAGCCCAGGGCCCTGTGGAATGCAGCTGTCTAGAGTGCCTCCTGGAACAGCTGTGCGACAGCTACAACTCCCTGGACTACTTCCCCATGGCCTCCCCCCAACACCTTCTTTATCCTCACCATACGACCTTCCTCCTGATGTCGGATAATGCTTGTACACCTCACTTCTCCAACAGTCCACGTTCTCACTCTCAGCTCCTCGTGCCTCTTGCTCCCAGCTCCTCACATGCACACCACAAACTGAAGTGAGCTCCTTTTTAAAACCCAGGTGCCCTGATTAGCCTGCCTTAATTGATTCTAGCAGCTTCTTGATTGGCTGCAGGTGTTCTAATCAGCCTGCTTAATTGTCTCCAGAAAGTTCCTGATTGTTCTGGAACCTTCCCTGTTATCTTACCCAGGGAAAAGGGACCTACTTAGCCTGGGGCTAGTATATCTGTCTTCTATTACTCTCCTGTAGCCAGCTGGCCCGACCCTGTCACACTATACAGGGAAACAGAAATTTAATAGAGGGCTCTTCAATCTAAACATATGTTTCAACTTCTAGACATTGCTGGAGAAATTCAGATTCAAAATAGCTAATTTCCACAGTTTACTAAGGGTTGTGATAGATTCTCTAGAACTGGAATTTTTAAAAATCCAGAGGGGAAAAAAAATCAACTTAAGAGACATGCTCTAGTTTAAACATTAATTCAGGGAAGTCCTATGACCTGTTATACAGGAAATCAGACTAGATGATCACAGTGGTTCCTTCTGGTTTATAATCAGTACTCTGGATGATTTTCCTGGTATTAAGTCATATGGATATGCAAATCCTTGGACTCTGGCTACTGTCCTCAGAAATCTCCCTCTGTCGGACAATCACAAACATGAACATCTTGGTCAGCTCCCCACCAACCTGCTTCCCCACCACAGCACAGATACTGTGTGCTCATTGATGTTTTGAATGGACTGTCTTCACATGGAGTCCAAATCCTGACTGGGGACTCTATGTGCTTATTTTATGTGTCTTAATGTGAGTAATAGCAGGGCTGAGAGAAGAAACTAAGCTTCCATCAGAGAGCCAGGGTGTACGTGTGTGAGGAAAAGATATTGAGAGGACTGGCACTTGCTGGGTGAGAAAGCAGGCAGGAAAGTGCCAAAAAGCAAAGCAGCCATGTTTGTTCTGGGCATATGGATGGTGAGTTCTGAGGAATTTAGAGTACACAAAGTGCAGGGGTGAGAAGAAGAGTATAGTATTAAGAGTAACTGGAGAATGCTCCCTGCTAGTTCAAAAACCTCTTATTAAAACTGTCATTTAAACATCTAGTTTGTCTCAGCCCCTACACAGTACAGTTATGGGTAGAGGGATATCTTCCGCTTTGAATTACGTTTGGACTGATACTTGGTTGCTAGAGAGAGCTGAGGCTCAATAAAGGGCTTTTGCACTAGAGTGGGGGGGGGAGAACTTTTAGAAAAAATGTCATTTGAGTACACTGAACTGGAGGACTTTAAGTCCTTCTGCTACTGCCATGTCTTTTGATCTGTCATGATAAATGATCACTTCTGGGGTCTCACAGTACAATGCAGAGGAAGGTCTTCTAAGAGGTGAAAGTCAACACAGCATGGATTAGGCAGGCTAGCATTAATGGAATGACATGAAACACTATCAGTTAGCCCCTTTGTGGTTTGGACACTACAACAAGTAGAGGAAAAAAATCTGAATAATCCCATCACATGGTTTCCTGTGGAGCAGTGGATTTTTAATATTCTATTAACAACTACTTGTTTAGTAGATAATGTCAGAAACTAATAAAGAGCTCCAGTGAATTGGTTATCTTAAGAATTAAGACTCTATTGTCAAATTATCTAACAATTTAAATAATTATAAGTAGTATGAAACAAAGCTTGAGATGTAATATTATTTAAGATAGGACTACCTTGTGTGTTTACAAGTCAGTGTTATCCCACAGGCTAAGGCAATTACAGCAGGTGTCACAGGAGACACGTTTCTGCCACGTAAGTCAAATAGAACTTCGTCAATGAAACAGCAGCCTCCCAGCAGCTAGTAATAGATATAGAAAAGGTAAGTTACCAAAAAGAATGTCAAATATTCCATCTTCAGGTTTTTGCACATGTGCCAAGGGAGCACTTTGACCACTCATCTGATGTACTGTGTTGCACAAGGTGAGGTGTCTACTCCTACATTTGTTCTTGAGGGAGCAGGACAGAGTAAGCAGGCCAGCTGACCGCAATTCCAGGCCGCAGGGCAGAACAGTCAATGGGCCCCCTAGAAAGGGATGGGCCATGTGCGGCCGCTGGTTCATGGATGCAAAAGCCACGCCCAAGCGGATGCGGTCCGCCTGACATTTGGGTGGTGCTGCACGGGTGGTGCCGCACTTGTGCTGGCTGATGCCCAGTGAGCTGCCAACTATGCTGCTGCGCACGCTTTTCCAGCACAGCCAGGACTTCTATATGCCTGCTCAGCTGCCCGGTATTTCCTCCTTCTCTCCCCGCCCCCCACTCTCTGATGACCCTCTAACCCAGGGCTGCCAGTGGCAGGTGCCTGGGATGGCTCTGTCGCTCTGCACTAAGAGATGCCAGCCTGCGCACCCCCTACATCCACCAATCTCCTGCTGCCGCCACTCACGCCGCCAACCTCCCCTGGCTGACTGCATCTCGAGCTCCCTGAATGCATGTGGCGCAGTTGTGCTCTCAGACAACAGAGCCTGATGGGCAGGAGGGGGAGAAGAGGCAGCCATGCTCCCTCTCCCCCGCCCCAAAAGCGGGGAGAATAGCAATCATGCCCAGAGCCAGACTGTGGGCTTCCTCTGGCCAGTAAACCCCCCCCCCCCCCGCCCCAGGGATCCTTCCTGCAAGCTCCCCATCAGCTATTCCATCCAGGCCCTAGGACAGGCCACCCCATCTTGGTCACATGGGCAGGAGTGCAGCGCCTTTCTCCAGCGTGCCTGCGGCTTGAGCTAGGGCAGGCTGCAGTGGGGCCCAGCAAGCCAGCGGCTGGGAGATGTCTCCTCACCTGGGGCTCTGCTCAGCCAACTCCGGTGCAGCTGAGTCGGAGGGTGGCCGAGTTGTGCAGCGAGTGAAACATGCCACCCAGGTGATTTAAAAGGGCCCATGGCTCCCCTTTTAAATCGCCCAGCCCCCTGGGCAATTGCTCCCTTTGCCCCCCTCCCTGTCAGTGGGCCTGAGAGTAAGTACCTAGCATTCTTTAGCGCTCTAAGGAAAAGGACCAGGTTAATATACTCAACAATGCAGCTCAGCCCCAGTTATAGCAATACCTATGTATTTACTGCTTCTCAGCATATTTTTGTAGTACATATGAACATTTAAACAAAAAACAGTTTTTACTTTTCTCCTCCAACACTGCATTGTGAAGCTCAACATACTTGGGCACTTAGCCTAACTGAGGCTAGCTGAGCCAACTTAATAGTCTTGAAACAAACATGAGAGGCTTGGTAGTTGGTCATTTTAAAAGGAGAGTCCTTTATTCTGAAATGCATCTCTCCTTTTCATCCATTACCAAATTTTCTTGAACAAAAGGAAAGGTATTTAGAGTGAAGAATATGCAGTGGAAGTCTATTTCTGCTATGTACAGAAGATGACTTATTTTTAAATCCATCTCATCAATAAAATATTTTTAAAAGGCTGGTCATGAGTTTTTGTTTAAAAAAAAATCTGATAAAGATTTCCTTTTCTGGAAGTGAAAATTCAGTTTTGATTCTAGCTACAAAACGAGCTCAATCACCTAAATTTTTCAGTGTTTTTCAACAATTTGATTTCTTTTTAAAAAGTGTGAAATTTATCATTTTCTGACCAGTTGAGGAAGGAGAATCACTGTATTCACATACACAGAGACCTTTAATGGGTCAGATCCTGAGCTAGCGTAAAATGACAGCTTGAATTCAAGAAAGGCGCATCAATTTACATTAACACTTTGTTTTTAGATATTTCAAACCTTATTCTCAAAACAACAAGGCTAGTGACAATGCAGTAAAATATTGCAGTGGTGCACAGAATCCATACATGCACTTAACTCAATATAGGCTTTTGCAGATTTACTACTGCACACACAAAAACAATAGGTATTCCAGCAATGTACACACTTTTAGCTTTCATCTCTCTGAAAACGTCCCTTAATGAAGTTGTAATACCATTCTGGAATTGTACAAAGAAAATGGTGATCAAGCATATTCTGCATAACCTGAGGAACTGTTTTTTGGGAATTGACCATCTACAAACCACAGATAAGAAAATGTCTTATGCAAATTTTAAAACAAATAAAAACAAACACCTTGGAAACCCCGAACAGTATTTGCTTATCCACTTTAATGGTGTTCATGTTTATTATTTGTATTACTATGATGTACCATATCAAATTCAAACTTTTTTTTTACTTTGTAAAACAAAACTAAGGAAACATACTGTGTATTATAGCCATTATTCAGGAAGTTATACCCAAGTTTGTCTGAAATGGAAAGAAAAAAAAAAAAGACTTTCCAGAAAAAAAAAAATCTAGTCAAAGCGTAAGATTCCTGACTACCATATTTAATGACTAAAACTCTCTCTCATGAGTGAAGGACCTTTACTGTTTCTTTTGTAAGTGCTGGATAGAAGACAATTCATTGCAAAAGCAAGTGAATTAGAACTTTGTTCTCTACAGGTGAAGGAAAGCACCCTCCACAAATGAAAATACCATCTTTACTGTTTGAGGGTTCATTTCATTTTATTTTAAATTAAACTACTTAATCATTTTAGTACCTTCCTTTTTAGTGGGAGAAAAGGGAAGAGTATATTAAAGCTAGTACTGCAATTCATACATTCAGAGCTATCATTGTACTCCACAGTTAGGTAATACTTTACAGTTTCACTGCATTTGATCTTTGTGATGAAGAGTTAAATTGTTGTACTACAGTAGGCACAAGCAAAACAGTGCTTAAGCTGCTTAGTAGGGGGAGACAGGACTTATAGGCAATATAAAGAGGCTGCTTGTTGGAGAGAGAGTTTATATAATAGTTCTCTGCAGCTAGAATTAGACTAGCTAGAGAGTTATTCCAGCAAAGAATAACTCCACTGACAGAGTCAATTTCTACCAGTTCAAATACTGATGGGAGACTAGTGCAGAAAAGGATCTTAAAAAAAAGTAGTTTAACATGGTGGACAAGGCACAGGAGGGTGCCTGCTACTAGCTTCTAGGAAAAGAGAATGCTCCCCTCCCTTTGGCTGGCCCTGGACTTCACCATCCTTCCCCCCACCCCAGGAAACAAGGGTGCACTCAGCCAAGCACAACTTGTATGGAATGTGGCTATAGCCACAACTCCCTATTCATGCTTCACCACCCAAGAGGAGCAGAAATCTTAGTTGGTTGGGTGGTCAAGATGCAGAGCCCACATACACCAGGACACCTGGTCGAAAAGGGCTTCTCCCCAGCCTGCTGAAAATGAGTGAGTGAGGGTGGGGGAGACCAAGCGAGAGAGGGATGGGGGATGGAGTGAGTGGGGTGGGCGTCCTCTGAGAAGTAACGGGGCAAGGGTGTTTGGTTAGAAAGTTGGCAACCCTAACCAGAGTGAATGGATACCCTCATAAATGGTCAAACAACTGGGGACAATGGGTGGTGCCTATCAGGTGGGTCCACCTAAGTTCTGCACTCTAAGGCTACATCAACATTGCACACCAGTGGTGGCAGCGGCATGTAGGATAGGCCTAGCTACATGCCACAGCAAAAAGCAAGCTGTATTCATACTGCAATGCGTAGCTACAAGTGTCAGTGGAAAGCCATTCCATTGCTGGAGTCTTTCCCTGAGGTGAAATAAAATAAATCAATAAAAATAGCAGTGTTGAAGAGAGGTACTTAGTGGGCAAGTAGAACTATGTGGGTATATACATAGGTATGTTCCCACAGTCATCAGGGCTGTCTTTACTCATCTAAGCCATGCCTCACCATCAATGCTGCTATTTATACTGGTGCTAGGGTGCAACCCATGTACGACTATATCCACACGACGCTAAGAAGTCGGCAGCGTAGATATACCTTAAAGTGAGGAAGGGCCATTCTCAGCACTTGTGGCAGGATAGGTGGGTCATAATGGTAAGAGACTTTTTTACCTAATTCTAGAGCCCAAATAAAGGAAGTAAAAGAAGAGGTTAGACAGGTGTGTCTAAATTCTGCTCTCTCTATTCCAATGGAAGTTAGAAAGAGAAAAATCAAATGCTTCTACAGAAGAGGGACTCATTGCTTGGAATACCCCCATGTGGCTGGATGCAGTGTTGGATGAACTTCTCCCATACCAGTTCTTACAGCTGTTCAGGCCCTGTGAAGGTCTGGATTTTCTAATGCTTCAGCCCTCCAGCCAGGTTACTTTTAAGTATCAAGCCTTCCAGAGTTTCAGTGTTCCAAATATACAAACAGTGCCTAGTACAATACTAGTTATCCAGATGGCACCTTCCGCGCCTCCTAGGATCCTCTTCAATCCCACTCATTAAGAGTAGTGGGTTCCGAAGGTTCTCTCCAGCACAATTCATGAACTCCAAACAAAACAAAACCCATTTAAAACACTGTCTTCCCTGGGCTTGTGCTTCTAGGGCTCTGGGTTCACCTCAGCTTCCTTTTCCTCTTCCATAACACTGACCACCCAGCCTACTTTGCTGGAGCCTTTTCCCTGCATCTGGGCCCACCACAGAGTTCCTCTCCAGCTGGGTCTGAATTTATTGAATTGACACACCATCCAAGTACAACCATTGAGCTAACTAGGCCCTCAAGCTCCTATTAATCCTTTGCCAATCAGTGTGGGGTTTCTACACCTCATTGCACCCTCAAAACAGAGGGATATTGAGAATAGATGACAGATGAAAAATATAAATAAATACCTAAAGACGACCCATGTATTTTCAGTTGAAGACAACTTTGATTTCATATTAAGGAATTAGGGATAAACAAAAGCAAAGTCTCCATGAAGGAGCACAGTTATTTTGACATTTAAAATTACAGCACACAGATGTCACTTATTCTGTGAAGGTGTTTATACCATGCTTACTGTAATGTCTAAGCACATATTATAGAAAGACTGCCTCTGACAAAGGAGAGCAGAATAGAAAATGAGGGGAACCATAGATGTTTTGGGAGTTATCTATTGTAAATCTCTCTCTCTCACCCCCCCCCCCATATTTTAGTGTAAATGTAGTAGATGACTGGTCATATTAAGTGACAAAGGCTAAGGATTTGGAATTCTAGAGTGCACTAGATGTTTTCCATTTTATGGTTATTCTAATAAAAAATTGAACAAACAATACCATCTTGTCTGTAGTTATAGATAGATACCTTCTCTATTTTGAGATTTATAATGATAATACCAGATTTTATAGCTTTTGTAAATTTCTGCCTGCTTTATGAAGATGAACAGGCTCTATATATTTCATTTGGCAAAAGGTGGCTTTAAACCCTGGCTTTAAATCATGGCTTCATGGTCCTGTGGCTGGCCTGGTCTCCAGACTAATATATGGCAGACACATGGGGCAGAGTGGGGAAGCAAGAGTCAGTTAGCAATACATACTATATACTTACATGCCCTCATAGTGAAAAGCACCATGGAATGTCATATCACAATGCAAATGCACACACAGCCCTTAGCCAGCAATCTTCATCTGCATTTCACAGTCTTCATAATTATGCCACACCATAGCCTATCCAGTCAGATACCAAGCTGAACCACACTCACAAGGGCACCCCTGCCCCAGCCCCTGAAAAACTTGTTTCAGCAATCTTCCTCAGCTTCTCTGACCCACGTGTTCTGCAAACTCAAGTTTTCTTTGTCTCATCATCTTGATGAAATTACGTATCACTTTTACTATGCGGTATATTTGGGCAATACTTCCTTGGTGTGGAGATTAGCTAATGTGCATCAATTGCCTGTAGTATTTCAGTCCAAAGGCAGAAAGCCTCTTAAAGTTCTGTCTCTAACACCCATGCTTTTCATGCACATAGCAAAATGTTGAAGATAAGAGACAGCAAAAAATTTCACTTTACACTTCATGGTCATACCTTTGCCACTCTGAAGGTGGATGAGCGTCTCTAGAGCAGCAGTTGAGAGTCCAGCTCTGTGTCAGATCTCTAAGTGATATTTGATGTCCCTACTAGTCACATTATCCAGGTATTTGAAATGCTCAACTCCTTCCAATGCCTCCTCAGACTTGGGTAGAATCATCTTCACCTCTTCAACAGACTTAGAGGTGAACATTGTCTTTGTGTGTGAAGTCTTTAGACCTAACTTCTCTGCTTCCAATTACTCTGACAATTTTTGTACCTCTTTCTGTGATAATCAAGTCAGGTCAATATCCTAAGCGAAGCACAGATGACTAATTTTTCATCCACAGATGAATTCCCTCCTGTAGATTTCCATCAATGGTGGTTCTCAATATTTCTCCACGGTAACAGTTGAAGAGGGCTGGTGATAGCAAACAGCCCTGACACCTATCCGAGTCAAACAGACCATTTGCTTGTGCCCCACAAACGCTGAAGTCATTACAAAATCTCTATGTCAGTATACCAGCTTTATTACATTTTCAAATATTCTGGCCAGCCACAGGAATGCCCAGAGAGATGTGAGATACTGCCAAATACCTTAGCAAAATCCACAAAAACATGGATCTTCCCATCATTCCCCACACTTTCTTCAACAGCATATGCAGATTGAATATTTGCTCCATTGTATAACCTTTGAGTCTAAACTGATCTTCTCCAATTCTCTTCAGGATGGCACACAGCAATATTTTGATAGGTGTGTCAAAATGATATTGTGTGGTAATTTCCACAAACAGTTCAGCCTCCCTTTTTATGAATAGGCACCATCAAGGACTATGTTCAAGTCTAGGGCCATCTTCCAGACTCTCAAGTTACACTGATAAGCTTATGGGATGCCTAGGTGAGTGCCACTTCACCACTTTTAATTAGTTCTGCTCGTATGTTATCCACTCTCTGGACTTCATTGCTTTTCACTGTCTGCTTCAGATCCTTAACTTCTATCATAAGAGAGTTTAATTAGGATAAGTCAAGCTTCTCACATAGATCTCATCTTCCTCTTTCCACTTCCAACTTAATTCATTTTGCTCATATGATACAGTTCTTGTTATATACCTAACCCAAGTGTTGGGTGAAATGGTATTTTTAGTCATTTTTTATGGCCCATTTAGGATGCAACACTCTATACTTTAATATAAAATGAAAACATGTCAGCTATAATTCATAATAAAAGAGGAAATAAATGCTGTGTGTTCACTCATTAAGAAGGTCTCTCCTACCAAATAGTAAAATGTGATGGTTGACAGATAGACAAGAGGAGTTAACCTGTAAAGCAAAGGGATTTGTTTTGAAAAAAAAAGTTTGCATTGGGTTCTATGCAATTAAGCTCTTTTAAAAGTAGAAGCTAATAAAATGCACCACGTTATCCATATAAAAGTTTTGATTCTAAACTATGTGCATGAAAAGCTACATTAAGACCTACAATGGAGATTAGCATATGATACCCCTAGCTATGAGTGAACAATGAAAGAGCCACTTATGAAAATCAAGTTACTCCTCAGTTTTAATCAACGTACATACTTTGGCAGATCATTGCACCCAATAAAGCCAATCATTTCTATCGGCATTATTCAGGCCCCAGTGTGGTGAAGTATCCAAGCATGGTAAATTGCTTAGGTAATAGTCACACTGAAAAGCAGCAGTAAGATAAAAACTGCAGGTTCAAATGCTATTTTATTACTTAATAAGGAAACTGCCCCTGGGAAAAACAGGTTAACAGCACAACTTTATCCAAAATTCACTGATTCCCTCTTTAGGCTGCTTTCCTCAGAAAAAAGAAAGATATTACTTAGCCAAAAACTAGATTCTAGCCTTTAGCCTAATCTGAGAAACAAAATCTTTTATTTATTATTTGGTTTCATAAGAGGTTAACACAAAGAATTATGTCCCAGGAACATCATATCTACAACCTACTTTTATCCATGAGAACTAAAACATGCAACACTTGCCTTTGGCAGGTAATTCAGCTCAATAGTGGACTACAAAATGTCAAATGGTTAATACCCGATGTAAAATGCTTGTAGCAGAGCTCTTGGCAAGACATTTGAAAATTTAGGAGAACATTTAAACAATTGTTTTTATGCTGGCTTAACTACTATTCAAATATGCTCAGTAGCTGAAAATGTGCTAACAGAAGAAAGAACAGCAACAAGAGCAGAAAAATTCTGTACTTCTACTTCCCCTTCTAAATTACTCAAATCCCAGATGTTCACCCTTTCTTCCCTCACTGACTGACATTTATGTGGACAAGAGTTGATAGTTTAACAAAAGCTAGTGAAACCTAAGCCAAAGTAAACACCCTTCTTTGTTAGTTTTCTTTTTAGAATTAAGGTACCAAGAAATGTGTAGAGGAGCTGTGAAATCTCCTCATTACTGATGACAGTTTGACTGTGATGGCTCCTGGCCTCTTTCCCTTTTCTTTTTTGATGGGTAAACCTCAAATCTCAGTGTTTGAGTTTAGAGATGAGCAGTAATCAGCTGAATGTTTGATGCTTATTCAAAGCTTATCTGAACTGTCCATTCCTCCTGGTCTCACGAGGACAGTGTCTCATAAGGTTTACTGTTGTTCCTGTTTTAGACAGTCCAAAAATACCATGAGAACTTCTTTTAATCCCAGTAAACTGGCACTTCTGCCTCTGCAGATTCCAGCTGAGTCTCAAATGCAGCACGGTGCAAAAAGAAAAAAAAAGAAAAGAAAAAGAAATATAGTGACGGACAGATTATCATACCTCCAAAAAAATGGTTCATTTGTTTAGGGCTGGTGTACACTACAAAATTAGGTTGACTTAACTATGTTGCTCAGGATTTTAAGCCCCAGTGTAGACATTTAGGTACGGCCTCTCCGAGAGGTGGATTTATTATACCAGAAGTGGTTCCAGTAAATGTCTTTATGCTACAATATTACAGCGGCACAGCTTTAGCTCTAGCATTTTTAGTGTTAAGCTAGCCTTAATTTTGATGGGATTCTTATTTTATTGAAGTTCTTCATCCATCTTTGGAAACTGCATGTGGGACTGTTTGGATCACAGAAAAACTGATGTGCCAAGACTACTTCTGCCCTTGCTTTCCCTGCCCTCCCATCTTGGGACTTCAGTGCCCTGCTTGGTTTGAGCCAGACCCACTAGCCTGGCTGCAAACCCAGACCCAGGTCTGAACCACATCCCCTAACAGCTGTAGGCTTAATTGAAAGCAGCTTAAGAAGTGTTTCGGTCTTTAACACTCAGATGCTCAACTCCAAATGGGGTCCAAACACCAAATAAATCTGTTTTACCTTGTATAAAGCTTATACAGGGTAAACTCAAATTGTTCACCTTCTATAAACACTGATAGAGAGATATGCACAGCTGTTTGCCCCCCCCCCCATACATTCATACATACTCTGGGTTAATTAATAAGTAAAAAGTGATTTTATTAAATACAGAAAGTAGGATTTAAGTGGTTCCAAGTAGTAACAGACAGAATAAAAAGTTAATTACCAAGCAAAATAAGATAGACTTGTTCTACGTCTAATACAGAAAACTGAATACAGATAAAAAAACCTCACCCTCAGAGGAATTCCAGTAAGCTTCCTTTTACAGACTAGTCTCCTTCTAGTCTGGGTCCAGCAATCACTCACACCCCCTGTAGTTACTGTCATTTGTTCCTGTTTCTTTCAGGTATCCTTGGGGGTGGAGAGGCTCTCTCTTTAGCCATCTGAAGACAAAATGGAGGGGTTTAAATAGACTCTTGTGGGTGGAGACCCCCCTCCTCTCTCTTATGCAAAGTACAGCTCCAAGATGGAGTTTTGGAGTAACATGGGCAAGTCACATATCCATGCATGACTCAGTTTTTTTTTTTACAGGCAGCAGCCATTGTTCACAAGCTACTTTGTACGTCCTCATGTAGACTTCTTATGTGGATTGGAGCCTTCCAAGATCTATGGTGTGTTAAGTGCTTTTTGACTGGGCACTTAACTTGCAAATTCCTTTCTAAAGAAGCTGACCAAATGCTTTACTAAGGCTACTTAAAAATCAAGCAAATACACAGCCAATATTCATAACTTTGAATACAAAAATGATACATGCATACACATAGCATTAATTGATTCAGACGATCATAACTTTTACAGAGATGTTACATGGCATATGTAGCATAAAACATATTCCAGTTATGTCATATATACATTCACAAGTACATTTCCATAAAGCCTTATGGGGGTGCGCTGTCACAGCATGGTTTATGGAGAATGCTCAAGTGGGATTCAGGAGATTTAGGTTCAAATCCAAGCTCTGCATGCGATTTGTCCAAGGTCACACAGCAGATCATTTGCATCTGTGACTGTTTTCCCCTCCTACCTTTGCTAGAATTGTGCATTTACATTGTTAGTAAAGCTGTGTGGGAAGCAGATTTTGTGGGAAATTCTACAATTTTAAATTTCCTTCCATTCTGAAATGGAACAAAAAAGTAAGATAAGCTGGAAATTCCCCAAGAAATGAAATTCAGGAACAAAAAAGTTGTATGAAAAGGTTTCCATTCATGTTGACCTTTTCATTTCAATTTTTAAAATTTTATATTCTATAATGTAGAGTCATTTTGAAACAGAAAATCCAAGTGTTCCATCTTGACTTCATCAGAATGCTCCATTCTGTGTGGTTCCTTCACCCAGAACAGAATTGAATCCAAATAGAAATGTTTTCATAAACATGTTTCATTTTTGACAACTTGACATTTAAAAAAAAAAGTCAGAAGATTTCCAACCAACTCTAATTGTAATCTCTCCACAGCAGGGAGTGTGTGTGTATATAGTGCATAGCACAATGGGACCCCATGTTCATTGGGGCCTCTAATAACTATCATAATGCAAATAAGTAATGGACACTCCCCTTTTCCACACTCCTCCCCATTTTCTCATGTGGGTCACTTACTCTTCAAAAAAAAAAAAAACATATGAAGTGTACATAGTCACTGGAGTGGTTTGTATGGGAAACATACAAAGTAGGTTTTGTATGGGAAAGTAGACTTGACTCTGGGGAGACTGGCTGCATTTTGGAGAAATCTACTGACACCATTGGAATGTGATAAGTAAACTATAGCTCTTCCCTCTCAACCAGCCTGTTAAAGGAAGGTGTAAACTTCCTAAACTACTTCTCTAAAGTGTGTGGTCCTGCTTAGTAGTCTATGGAATGTTTAGACTGGTCTCAGCCTTCTTCAACAAGAACTTTCTATTCAGGAGTTACTGGAAACTAATAAGACAAAATAGAAAAGATCTAATTAGTGGATATAAATATTTTCCAGGCATCAGCTGAGTTACCCAACAATAAAAGGAAAGTATTAAGCATGGTCAAAAATTTGAAAGGGCAAACCAAGAATGGGACTCCATTGACCGAGGCACTGTACAGACACACTAGTATACAGTCCCTAATTTAAAGAGCTTACAATCTAAATATCATAGCAGCCTCTGCGCTGTCCAAATATTGGTAGTTAGAGAGGAAATATTAGTGTGCATCAACTGCTGTGTTACTAATCCAAATTAGGATTTTAACTTTGTTAAACAGTATCACACACTGAAATTAAAAGGAAGCACTTGTGTCTAGAATGAGAATGAGGCTTCTTGTTCTACCAAGGCATGCTGAAGCGTTGCAAGGGATGAACCCAGCTGTTGGTTGACCCCTGACTATGGGAAGGACAACCATTAATCTGCAGTGCATGCTCTTAGCTCCCTGACAGATAAACGTATTTGTTTTAGAACGACAATCTGCTAGAAATTAAAACTTAGTGATCTGCACCAAAAAACAATTTATGTATGTATGTGGATCCCTCCCAGGGCATGTCTACCCAGAAAAAGCAATGCATGGACTAGCCTACTAGCTTGAATCAGCCAGTGCAGAGATTGATAGCAGTGAAGGCATTGCAGCATGGGCTTCAAAGCAGGCTACTGAACCCAGTATGTAACCCAGGTCCATGCAGGGATTGTGCTATCCACACTTCACTGCTGTTAGTACCCATGGATTCAAGCAAGCTCAGGTAGGTTAGCCCTTGCCCAGACCTTTGTGTCTGATCCTGAAATATTTAAGTCAATAAGAGTTTTGCCATTGACTTAAGTGGAAAAAAAAATCAGGGCCTTATTGTGCAATTTTAACCTAACTGCCCTATCATTCCAGCCTGTGTCCTTTAGGAGAAGATCCCTACACCAACAGCAAATTGAAAAACTGTTACCATCTGCCACCCCAAGAAATCGGGGGGGGGGGGGGGTGAGGAGAGAAAAGAAAGAAATGTCTGGGTTGTGTGCTGGATTAATGAAATTCAGCCTTGTCCAGAGTGTCAGAACAAGAGGTATGTATCACTTAAGCCCTCAACCATGGAACATAAGCATACATGTGAAATTCATCCCATTAGAAAAGTGGACATTACCTAAGATCCACTGTTCTACAACACCATTTCTGTTGCTTAGTATCTCTCAACGATCTCTCACACCTGATTCATCTGCTAGGTACAAGTGGGTTCTCTTGCATGTTGGGTTTCCAGAAGTCATATTTGGCAGGTGTGTGTTTGCATTTCAATAATCATTTTTCCTCTCCTTATTTAGAGCTTTCCTATTCTCTGAAGCCACACCACTGCTTTCCATTCACAGAAAAACTCACTTGGATTTGAGGAGACACTAGGGTGGATGTTGCATTGCTCTGATTGAAAGTAATATTTGTTTAATTTTTAATAATCCCAAACAAAAACCCTGGATCCTCCTGGCTGCCATGAGCTTTGGCAGGTGTTCAAAGTCTGAATTTGACTTTTGCAATGTAAACCCATCTTTATTTGGCTGTGGTCATAGTCATGCCATCTGAGAACATCCCAGAATTTAAAAGTAATCAATAAAATACATGAAATTGTCCACAATAGACAGAACATCTTTCAGAACAAGTCTTTCACCACCCTGACTACTCCTCTTCTCCCTTCCCCTTCCCTTCAAAACATATGTGCAAAGAGACACAGTGAGGCTCTAAGAAAATAAAAAATGAATCAAGTTTCCATAGTTTTCTATTCTCCTTAGAGACACAATTAGCAGCATACAGTATAAAGTACCCAATTGTCTTGTCCCCCTTAACATTTAATGTGTGGTGGGAAACTTGAATAGTCAATCAAAGTGTAAATACTTATTTGTAAGTCCTTTTCCCCCCCTCCAGACTGTACTAGACTTTAAAATTCAGAAGCTGCAAACAGAGAGCCTTGTGTCAGAGTATTCCAATTTCTGCCAAACCACATGGCATCTCTTTATTTAAATGTTAATGTTTTTCACGTTCAGCATGAACTCTCTGAAGACAAATGCAAATTTACTGTGATATAGAGTGGTTTGATATTAAGTGGCTTAATTAAAAGTTAATTTAATAAGTTTGCAAAATACTGTAAAAAATGATTCAATAGCACCCAACTTTCCAGTCAGGACATATTTTAATTGGTAGAACTGTTACAGTGATTTCAGGAATTCATTTTCAATTAATTTGGAAGTGTTGTTCCCGCTAGGAGACTCAATGCAACATGATATCTATCTTTAAAGGTTTGGTGGATTTTTTTGTGTTTTTAAATCCCCAAGGATTAACAAATATATTTTAGGAAGATATCCAAATGTATTGTGATTGAAATAACTTCTGTGAAAACAAACTTCCTTGCATATGTAATATCTGACAACTTCTGTGCAAAAAATCCATGAAAGGCCTTGGAGAAAGAATATCCGTTGCTTAAAAGGAATTTACACTGAGAGATGCAAAAAACCCAACAACACCGTAGTGAAGTCAGAATGTTCCTCTGACAAAACCTCATGGCTTGTGCCATACACTTTTGTTTATTCTTGTTAGAGTTGGACCAAACTGAAAGTGGGTGTCACTGCCAGTATACCAAACAAAGTACCAACAGATGGTTGTGCCTAAAGGGCACTATTGGATGAGACTCCCAGGAGGTACCAATGACAGAAGTTGGCACTCCCTTGAGTAGGCCACCATATAGTCAATTCACACTTTTGGCAATGCAACATTAAGGGTGATATTTCTGGGACTAACATACACATACCAGCACCCAATCAGTTTCCAAAGTCTAGTGTGTAGACAGACCTTCCCCTCTGCTAGTGTCAGACACATCCCAAGATGCACGTGTTTTGGTTGGTTTTGCAAATCCATTCACATTGAAGATAGGACACTAGCTTGGGAGACCTATGTTTGGAAACCTAGCCCAGAACTAGATCCAAAATTTCTTGTGTGTGTGTGAGAATGCAGCTTACCTCTCTGATGTGAGGTCCATGTCTCAGTTTCCCAAAGATTCTCTTCCCTGGGGTGGTAGAGTAATACATTCCTCCAGCCAAATAAAAAAAGGTCTTTCCTTTCCAGGGCAACAAATAAATAAATAAAAGCAAATGGGAATATTTGCCCCTTCTTATTTTGGGAGGGTTTGTTTGGGGTTTTTTGGTTCGTTTGTTTTCTCCTCCCTAAAGCAGAGTTTTTCATCCCTCAGGTTAGGGGCTTAGCATAGTGCTTTGCCCTTTCTCTGTTAAACAATTGTTTTTGTCCTCCCAGGACTAAATTTTTCCATTGATGCAGGAGAATGAAAGGGTGCTGCTTCCTCCTCCCCCTTGCTGGAAACCGTAAAGGAAGAGCAGTTACACAGACTAGGCCTCAGTTCAGACAGTGCACTCCTCTAATCATCATCAACTGCCATCCCCCTCTGGAACCCCTATGGGCTGTCATCAGACTACAACCCAAACTTGATGGAGACCCCCCCCCCCCCCGCTGAAAGAAATCATTCCTAAGCCCCCATCCCTGGCCTTCAAACAACCCCCCTGCCCCCAACCTCTTCAAGCTCATCAGTAGCAAGCTCCCCACAGACCAGGACACGCCAATTCAAAGTGGCGCCAGATCCTGCCAGAACAGATGCAAAACCTGCAGACGTATCTACACTACTACAATGATCTACACCTTTCAAGATCCATGTATTCTACACATTCCTATCACAACATGTGGCTTACCTCATCCAGTGCACTATAGGTCCCCAACAACAACGTGGATGAAACCAGACAATCACTACGCTCTTCAATGAATTCACAAAGGAAAGAAGGCTAACGGCATATTGGGCTGCATTAGTAGGAGCATTGCCAGCAGATGGAGAGAAATTATTATTCCCCTCTATTTGGCACTGGTGAGGCCACATTTGGAGTACTGTGTCCAGTTTTGGGCCCCCACTACAGAAGGGATGTGGAGAAATTGGAGAGAGAGTCCAGCGGAGGGAAACAAAAATGATCAGGGGGCTGGGGCACAGGATTTATGAGGAGAGGCTGAGGGAACCGGGTTTGTTTAGTCTGCAGAAGAGAAGGGTGAGCTGGGATTATATAGCAGTCTTCAACTACCTGAAGGGAGGTTCCAAGGAGGATGGAGCAAGGCTGTTCTCAGTGGTGGCAGATTACAGAACAAGGAGCAATGGTCTCAAGTTGCAGTGGGGAGGTCTAGGTTGGATATTAGGAAACACTATTTCAGTAGGAGGGTAGTGAAGCACTGGAATGGATTACCTAGGGAGGTGGTGGAATCCCTAGAGGTTTTTAAGGCCCACCTTGACAAAGCCTTGGCTGGGATGGTTTAGTTGAGGTTGTGCCTGCTTTGAGCAGGGGGTTGTACTAGATGACCTCCTGAGGTCTCTTCCAACCCTAATCTACGATTCTAATGGTATGCTGTTGATGCATCCACCTAAATGTAAATGGAGTACTAGCCAAAACAGTCTGTAGAGAGAAAGATGTTACTAGTTATATTTGCCATCTCAAGAAAACAGTTACTAGGGAATGATCTTGTTCTCCATCATATACAACGTTAACTGGTTATACATATAATCAGAATTCTGTATACACGGTAGCACAATGGGTCAAATTCCATGGCAAGAACCTCTAGATTCTGCACCACAAACCCTTCAGTTTTGCGTCCATATATATTTTTTTTATTGCCATGAAATAGAGTTCATTTTCATGCCCATCCCCCACAGAAATATGTCTCACAGTTGAACACACTTAAAAAAAGCAACAACAACAAAAACCACACCCACCCACCCCCAACCCAAACCTAAAATGTGTGTTTATTTTGGGCAATGGATTGTGTGTCTCCCCTTCCCCCAGTGCTAGTCTATGCTCTCCCAACAGCTTTGTTCTACCCGCAGGAGTCCTCATTCAGACCATTCTCCCCAACACGTACACCATCCAAGGGGGAGCTTATTGCTGGATTCACCTCTGCAGGCACTTGAGCACTGCCCTGTTCTTCCCAGCTGGGCAGCCTACACTTCTGGTTTCTCCCCTCCTCACTCCCCACCTTTGGTTCTGGCTCCATTCAATAGTGCTGGAAGCATGTACCACAATCCAATAGTCCCTCCCCTTGTGGGAAAAGCTGGGGAACGAGAGGCAGCTGCAGGTAGGTTTTGGGTGGACTGGAGCAAACATAGGGCACCTGCCTGTAGCAAAACATTTGGCAAAAAATGTTAAATGTTGTAGAAGTCAGGTAAGTGTCAAATTCCACAACCATGGAGTGCATAGTGCCCTGACTGAGATAAAAAGGGCAGTTCACACCTCAAAGCTATTGTTTCAGGGTTTATGCAAACTCAGGAAGACACAAATTTGAAAATGTTAATTCAGTGCATCACTAACTATAGGAGCTAGAAACATGATTTTAAAAGGCAAAGTTGAGATTTTGGAGCACAGTTCCACAGGAGGCAGTGAATCCATGGGAAATTCTGTAGCTATGCAATATTTGGTGTCTTGCATGTAGTCAGTGATTTTTACTCTGTCTCCTAATTGTAGCCAAAGTACTACATTCATTCCCTAATTCAGTTACATGGAAGACACTAGCAGAAGAATAGGGAAATGAGTATACTGAATGCTATATTTACATCAAAAGGGCATTAGGATGCCAGCTTGTTGAAATCAGGCAGTAGAAATTCCATTTCTAGCAGAATTCACATTTATGAGGATATTTGAAAATTTAGCTTATTCAGACCTAATGAATATAGGACTCCAGTTCATTAAAGATTATATGCCAAGGACTGGATAACCTATTTGTCCTTCAGGAAAGAAGTGTGTTACATTGGGAAATTCACTCTATAAGGTGGGAAGAATTTTAAAGACCCAGGATTGAATTTAGAAAAATTTGAAAGATTCTCAAGATTGGAAGAAACATTCCCTAGTCTTAAAATGATGTGAGAATTGAGCCTACAAATGTACCCGAATTGTGAGCTCAACTGTAAAAATTGCGTTGAAGTTCATAACAACATGTTAAAATAACCTATAACAAATGATTATGGAAAAGGCATGAAAGGGAGACTGAACAACTCTGTTTTGGGGTCCCTAAAGAAATGGGGGAGCACAAAAGAACAAAGAAAACAGGAGGAACAGAGAGAGGCTACTGGAGCAAGTTTCACCATCATGGCTGCCACCTAGGACCCTGGACTTTCAACATCCTGATCCTGAGAGGTGTCCTGGCTAGAAAGGGGCCAGAGCAGGACAGCGACTCAGATAGCATTGCCACTTCTACCAGATCCAGCTGAATCCCAAACACCACCTTGGTATAACAGTTACCATGTAGGAGACTGTCAAACAAGGTGGCTTTTCCTTCTAAGACTAGACTTTACAGCAGCAGCGACATCTCTGGCCTATCTCAACTAATTTCTCTTTTTTCCCCAAAAAGGAGAATTACCATGTAATACTGTCAAAAAGGGGACTTCAGCTGTAGACAGTATTTAATATTTTTAAAGGGAAAGGGAACAAAAGGATTTTGTTAAAATGAAAGCCATATATAATAGTTCACATTTTTTCTCTTTCTGTATGTTTAATGGAAGGTTAAAGAAGATTTTTAATGGTGTGTTTGCCATGGTGTTAAGCAGGCTGACTTCTCTATAAACCATGTCAGGACCTTATTTAACACTGTTTGATAGTGACTGGGTTATATTAAACATCTTTAGCCTATTTAATACAACACACCTAACTAGTATCAAACCAGTATAAAATATTTAAGTGTAACCCTTGTAAATTGCCAGGTGAATTCTTTATAGGGGTTGAACCAAAACACTATGTGGTAGAACATAAAGGGACTCCATTCAACACCGAATGTCATGTTCTCTAATAATGAAGCTATTTTACCACTTGTACTAATATGATCACCTTGGGGTCAAACCCTCATTACTTCAGTCATGTGAGTAGGTCAATTAAAATAAGTACCCCCATGTGATGTTCCCTCTCCTTAATGTAGGCATTGATACAGCAATATATGCTGTGACAGAGTTCCTCCTCTGCTTGGTGGGTCCTGCATTTTTTGGCAGATTTGCTCACCTCAGAGGTTCACAGCAGCCCTCAGTTTGGCCACTTCTGCTAGAAGCTCAAACCTGCCGTTCACTCAGCTAACCTCATCACTTATGCACCCAGCATGGAAGAAATGGAGAACAATCTTTGAAGTCTCTGTTGTCCCACCTAGTGGGTTGGGGACAGGCCAGATCCCTTTCCAAATTAGGCCTTCCCTTCTGGTGTTGCTCACAGACCAGGTAAACGCCTCCTGTGTCCAATCAGGAGTTGGGGGGGATGGTGGGAACCCAGGCCCACCCTCTACACTGGGTTCCAGCCCAGGGCCCTTTGGATAGCAGCTGTCTACGTCTCCTGTATCAGCTACAGCTCCCTGGGCTACTTCCCCATGACTTCCCCCCAGTGCCTTCTTTATCCTCACAGCAGGATCTTCCTCCTGAAGCCTGATCACACTTGTACTCAATCCTCCAGCAGCATGCCTTCTCACTCCCTGCTCCTTGAATGCCCTCCACTAACTGATGGGAGGCCCTTTTTAAGCCAGATGTCCTGATTAGTCTGCCTGCCATAATTGATTCTAGTATATTCTTAATTGGCTCCAGGTGTCTTAATTAGCTTGCCTGTCTTAATTGGTTCCAGCAGGTTCCTGATTGCTGTAGTGCAGCCCCTGCTCTGGTCACTCAGGGAACAGAAAACTATTCATCCACTGCCCGGTATATTTGCCTTCTACCAGACTCCTGTACCCTACTGGTCTGGGTCTGTCACAATGTGGTTAAGCAGATCCCCATTCAGCAAAGTACCTAAGCATACGCTTAAAGACAATGCGACTTAGGCAAGTTAAGCACATACAGAGGTAATTTGCTCAATAGATCTGCTCAACTTTTGGGCCTTGAATAGCAACCAGCTTTAGGCAAACAGACACAGCCAAGTCATTACTTAATCTGAGTAGAAAAAAACATTATAAATGATGTAAATAAGTAGTATCTCATCACTTGTAACCACTTCTGCAGCAGGTTTATGGAACACAAATATTCATATATATTAATCCACTAGGGCTTGATCCTACAAGGTGCAGAGCAACTTGCAATTCCCATGGACTTCAAAGGGTCTTCCCAGTGTTGTTCAGTGTTTGCTAAGCCAAGCTTTCTTACATTAGCAGAGCCTCCAAGAAATTATCACCTTGCATAGTCAAGCCAATAAGGAGCCCCAGTTTCTGTTTTGTTTTCCTTTTGACCTACAGCTGCAAGAGAAAGCTATGCATGATCTCCATAGGAAATGATAATCTATCTTATTTTATGGATTGTTCTTATTTACTTATGTACACAGTGGAATGTGTATGCACAGTGCATTGCAAAAATATTTTAAAAAAGACAAAAGGCCAACATTTCCAAGAATGACTAGTGATTTGGGATGCTTTATTTCTGAGACACTATAAAGGCACTTGTTTTTGCAGAAGATACTCAGCCATTTCTGAAAATCATGCACCTAAAGGCATTTCAAGCTGGGCTCCCAAAAATGACTAGTCACTTGAAAATCCAGACCTAGATTCCTGCCCTTAGCAACTGTCAAGGTTCCTTCCCACTCTGAACTCTAGGGTACTGATGTGGGGACATGCATGAAAGACCCCCTAAGCTTATTTCTACCAGCTTAGGTTAAAAACTTCCCCAAGGCACAAAGTCTTTGCCCTTGGATTAGGTAAAACGCTGCCACCATCAAGTGTTTTAGACAAAGAACATGGAAAGAACCACTTGGAGTTCCTATTTCCCCAAAATACCCCCCAAGCCCTTACACCCCCTTTTATGGGGAGGCTTGAGAACAAACAAGATGAGCACAAACCCCTTGGATTTTTAAGACCCAAAAAACCCAATCAGATTCTTAAAAATCAGAACTTTATAAGAAGAAAAAGATAGAGAACAATACTGTAAGGTCATAATGGAAGATAATCTGACTGCCTGTAAGATTCAAAACAGAGAATCCCTCTAGGCAAAACCTTAAGTTACAAAAAGACACCAAAAACAGGAATACACATTTCCTCCAGCACAGCAAATTTACAAGCCAAAAAACAAAAGAAAATTGAATGCATTTTCTAGCTAGATTTACTAACTTTACAGGAGTTGGAATGCTTGCATCCTTGAACTGTTCCCAGCAAAGGTATCACACACAGACAGACCAAAACCTTCCCCACCCCCCCCCCTCCAGATTTGAAAGTATCTTGTCCCCTCATTGGTCATTTTGGGTCAGGTGCCAGCAAGGCTACCTTAGCTTCTTAACCCTCTACAGGTGAAAGGATTTTGCCTTTGGCCAGGAGGGATTTTATAGCACTGTATACAGAGAGGTGGTTACCCTTCCCTTTATATTTATGACAAGTAACCTACCTACAATCTATATTAAATTCAAAGTTAAGTTTATGTAGCAATAAAATTATCTCATGTGGAAAAGTGACTCAGCCTCAAGATGGCAGATATGAAAAGTGATTTAGTTAAAAAAAAAGAAAGATGCAACTGAAGATACTATATGGAACTTACTGTAATAAGTAATCCAAGATAAATGACAATACACAATTTAAGAACAAATTTAAGGCAATTGAGCTAAAATGATGCACCATCATTCTTGTTAAAAGTTTTCTTTATTACATAATGGGTAAAATCCTGGCTCTCATAGAATAAAAGTAGAGCAGCATACAGTGTAAATTCTTATATTGATTTCCCTTGGAATCAGGATTTCAGCCAATATGTGATTGTTGGCACATTAAGGTTACAGTTTACCAATGTGCTCCTTACATGAGTATAATGAGAACACATGGTAAAACCCAATTAAAAAAAAAGGAGCACAGATTATGCTTTTCTCCCTAATTCAGCAGGGAACTTAAACACATGCCTAATTTTATCCATATGACAATCATGGGACTATACCTTTACTTAAGATTTCTTGATGAATTTGGGTTTTAAGACTATGGGATAACAGAGGTGGAAAAGAGAAGTCATTCCTACCTACAGGATGCAGAACCATAACAGAAGTTTCATTTGATATGAAATTGGTATTAAGGACTGAATAGCTGAAAAGATGCATAAAGTCATTCACTACAACTCTTCAGAATACATTTAAATGCCTGTTTGCTAGTATGACTTCCCACATAAACGTATGTGGGGAAAGACATACATATATAACTATTACATGACTGCTAGACAATACACTTTTTTTCCTGACAACTCAGATCTCATGTACGCCTTTGACTTACTTGTTCTTTAACACTTAACCCATGAACTCCCAACCCATGCAACACAATATGGCATGCAATTGTATTTTCACACTGAACAATGCCATCTGGATGTAAGAGCTCATGCAGTGGCATAGAAGACTGACTGCATTAACCTATGGCTGTGTAGAGTATATTAAGAAGTGTCACCATGGTATAAGAATTTCCAGTTTGCAACAAGTACTTACCCATAAATGTAAATGGATGGAAATTCAATACATCTTTATGGACATGCTGGATCATTTATGGCTTGATTAGATTTGCTAGCTGTGTGTGTTTATCTCCTCCTGTTTGTATTTAGAAGGCTAACTCAATCAGCAATGAAGGAGAATATTGATCTTTTTGGGAGATTACTTTCCAGTGGACTGAATAACTTTAGAAGGGAAAAAAATAACAGTAAATCTTAATCTGTTTCTAAGAGTCCCTGAAATCTGGTCAATCTGTAACTCAAGTACATAACAAATGTTAGTCTTCAGTGCTGGATATATTTCAATTAACTATTTTTTTCCATTTGCTGATTGTCTTCCTAGATAATAAAGCTGTTTGGTAGGTGTAAAACGGATAGGAAATTGAAGCTATTTGCAAATTTTTATTTAAATTGTTTCTCTTGACTAGACAAAGCTCAAGAGACCGATGTAAATCTCTGATGATCAACTGCATCCCCATTATGGAAGGGATTTTGTTGAAATGTATTTATATAAAATATATTTAGTAACTTTCTGTTCTGAGGATTACTGAATTCACAGATGTGAAAGCTTAAGTGGGTTCTTTTGACCTCAAAGACCTCTTGTTAAGGCCAATACTGCTGCATTAGGAATAATTTTATCTAAAAGACTTCTACCCCTCTTCCCCCAGTGAGTAATTTGAAAAGGAAAAGCAATATAAACTACTGCTAAGAAAAAGAATATGAATGAGATACAAGGAAATGGATAAATAAGAATGTAAAACTATTGTAGAACAATTCCCAATATGGTCACGTTAATCATAATCTTAAAAAAAGTTTAAATATTCTTTAGTTACCATCTACCTAATTTTGCAATCTCTGTCCCACCCTGGCCAAAGTCTGAACACCCTGACACAGAGATCTGAACTCAGAGCCTGGATCCAGATCTAAATCTGTGTTTTGTAAGTGGCCACTATCTTTATAATGGACAAAAACAAACCCGAGACTTGGACACCCCCAAGCTTTGGACTGTTCCAAATCCACATCCAAATTTTATGGTTCAAACCAATCTCTAGCAGTCCAGCTCTTATAAAATGTCATTACATGCAATAAGCAGGTTAGTACTTCCACTCTAAGGATGACAATCATTCTAATATGCAGAGATATTGTTATGGCAGTTACTAAGTGGTACTGTTTCATGTAACCTTATACTTTTTCTTAGCATGCAAGCATATTCAGAGTTTGAAGAAATGTGTGTTGCATTTATGATGCATTGGGGGGGGGGCGGCAGGGGGGAGGCTGCTGTGGCAAACAAAGGAGTCTCTCCATCTCAAGAACTGACTGTAGTTAGAAAAAGACAACAGATGTTACCTAGAAACCCGGCACTGCTGTGGACTAAGATTCCAGATGGACAATTATGGTTGATGCTTGTGTGTGCTATTTGTAACTACCTCTGTTGAAGGATTGATGGATTATCCCTGTATCTCATTCATTACATCCAGGCTGCATCTAAATCTTGTAGATTCTTACTGTATACCATATTTAAGATTTGGACTCTTCCAGTTGTCCAAACAGCTACAATGCTCATCCAGGCTCCCATCTTGCATCCTCATTACTGTAACATCCTCTTCTCTCTGGCCTTGAAAAAACAATCTTATCCCACTCAAAACCACTAAAAATGCTATTGAAGATAATTCTTCTAGCTCAGGGGTGGGCAAACTACTGCCTGTGGGCCGGATAGAGCTCACCAGCCATTTTAATCCGACTGTCAAGCTCCGGCTTGCCTTGCTCCGGCGCTCCAGCTGGGGAGCAGAATCAGGAACCACTCCGTGCAGCTCCCAGAAGCAGCGGCCTGGCTCCCCTCCAACTTCTATGCATAGGGGCAGCCAGGGGGCTCCGCTCTGTGCACTTCCATTGGCCGGGAACCAATGGGAGCTGCGGGGGTGTTCCCAGCGGACGGGGTGGCACCTCTGCATAGGAGCCAGAGAGAGGACATGCTGTTGCTTCTGGGAGCCACCTGAGGTAAACACCGCCTAGAGCTTGCACTCCTGAGCCTCCCTCCATACCTCAAGCCCCTACCCCAGTCCTGATCCCCCTCCTACACCCCAAACTCTTTATCCCCAGACCAGAGCCCACACCCCCAGCCATAGCCCTCACCCCCTCCCACACCCCAACCCCAATTTCATGCACATTCATGACACGCCATACAATTTCTATACCTAGATATGGCCCTCAGGCCAAAAAGTCCTCCCCCCATCCTAGCTCATTGCTTTGACCATGTCACTCATTGCATCCCTCCATGATCTCCCCTTTCTCAATTACATCAAAGTAAGCTACTTTTCTTCCCCTTCTACTCTGCACATGTCCTCTCTCTCCCCATAACACACTATTGAGATGTCAGCACCTGACTCTGATTAGCCAGCTATGCCAGTCTTCATTGTCCACTTCAATTGACAAAACAAGCACCTTCATGCCTTCTCCCAGGCTGTTCCTCCTATTTGGGAGGAGCTCCCAGTGAACACCCAGAAGCCACCTCATTGCCCTCCTTAAAACTGTTTTGTAGGGATACCTACTGTCACAATTTTGATGTAAATTCACTTTCATTCCCGCCCCATAGCTCCCTGAGGGCATCCACTTCAGGCTTCCAGTTCCTAGCCATCACGTCTCTTGGGAGGACACCCATGTCTCCCTCCTTCCTGACCGGGGGTTTAAGGCTTCACAGATCCCTGTCTTACACTGTGATATTTGCAGCAAGCCAGTCTGCTTTCTCTCCAAGGGCTATAACCAGTTAAAAGTTATCACGCAGCTCTTTCTAAAACAAGCACATCATTCTCATTGTAAAAATCATTACAGAGAAAAAAATATATTTAAGACAATAAAAGTCCCTATACACATACAAGCTTACCAGAGGTCACCCATCCATTTTGTCGGGTCCAAAGTCTTTCCAACCCTTCTGCAAGGTTGGAGCCCTTGGGTAAAAGGTTCTGTCCATTTGCTGGATCAGAAAGAATGTCCCAAGTCTGTTTAAATCAAGTGGTGGGGTTTTTTTTAAATCAAAAGCCCTCCTTTGATTGTTGGTTTCTGGAAGAGCCAGTATGAACCAGCGTATGCAAGCTTCCCAAGGGATGGAACTTCTCTGGATGTGTTTATAACACAAGCAATTCAACCTTAATCCTGGTGGGAGTTGTGACAATCCTCCCTACCTTGGATTACAAACAATTCCCAGCCCACAGTGATACATAAACCTTTCATACCCTTTATGCAAAATGATCCCCACAGATATTGCATGCAGTTACTATATCTGTCACATCTACAAACCTGAAAATGTTTAGGCTGCTGGTTTTTCATACTGACCAATATTGTCTCATTGTTTCTGTGTGCGCCCTCTCCGTACCTGTTTTCTTGTTTTATAATTAGATTGTAAACTCTTTGGTGCAGGGACCGTCTTTCTGTTTTTATACACAGAGCTTAACACAACAGGATCCTGGCCCAACACTAGGGCATGTATGTGCAGATACTACACAAATAATAATAGTAATAAAATCAACAAGTTGCGCTAGGAATATACCCAGACTCCATGTTTCTGATTTTTCCAACAGGAAGCCAACCTGTAAGACCCCACCACCTGCTATCATTCAGAAGGTGCACTTTCTGAATGACCCTAAGATAAATCTATATTAAAAAATTAACTACACATCACTGTTCTTAGCATATACCTAATGGAGTGATAAGTACACCCCCAGCAGACTAACATTTTTCATAACTTTTATAGTTTTCTAGCAGTCAGTTTCTTACCCTTAGAGCCTTCTTGGATCTCAGGCTAATGCTAACATAACTTTTTCTAAATTAAATTCTCCTACCAGAGGGCTTCTTCCCTGCATTCTTATAATTCAATGGTGCAGCGTTTCTCTGCAAAAATGAGCATCCTGTAGAATGATCGTTGGCATTCTTCCCTTCCCCAACTCTAGAGGGTCATTCAGCTCAAACTAAAATTCTTCAAGTCTGCATTAGCATCCTTTAGAGACTTCAGTAATAAGCTGTCAACATTTTCAATTTGAACGATTACCCAAGAGACCTCTTCCCTATGAATTAACCAGGCCAGTCATTTACTGGAATTGTCTCATTGTTCATATGTTTAGTATTCCCCCCCAATGAACAGGTTTTTTTCCCCCCTTTCCCCATCTGACAAGTGTTAATCAAATTGAACTCAGATTTAGTTTAATTTATTTGTGCTTGAGGAGATTTTATTTTACCAAACTCATTTTCAGGATGAAATTGCCTTTCGTACACAGAAATAAGCAAGACAGTGAAGGAACTCAGATGCTTTAATGAATAAGCAAGTACCGTATGTTCTTTTTACCCCACTTTGTGTATGTCCCATAATACAAATGAAGTAAGTCCACACTCAACTCAAACAAATTTATATCTGTGCAATGTCCAACAGAGTGGAGATTCATTTCTTTAGTCTGTAAGAAGTTTGGTTAACTCTTGCACGGCTCCATAGGTCTAATGGAGAAGACATGAGCATCCTACACCAAGAATAGTGAGTTCAAGACCCATCTAGGATAGATGTCCCTTTTCTAAAAGATAGTATATTTCAACTACAAGCTGCTAGGCTAGTTGCAGGAATCTTTGGGTGAAATTCAATGGCCTGTATTATGCAGGAAGTAAAAGTAGGAGTTAATGGTCTCCGACTATGAAATTCAGGGCAGGAACAGCAGTATTTGTGTATTGTACAGATCTAGGCAGTGTTTCTCTGCCAAAGTGATTACACCATAGCATGAAAATAATTTCACAGGGTTTCCTGTTAGGCCACTTTTCTGATTAAGCAATAAAACAGGGATACTATTAACAGGCATCCCTGTCCTGTGCCTGCATCTTCTTAGAATGTGTCATAATGAAGAGAACATAAGTAATATTTGTGCTATAAGATGGCATGATCTGGTGGATAGGGTCCTGGAGCAGGAGATCATTCCTAGCTCTGCCACTGACCTGCTGTGTGACCTTGGGCAAGTCACTTCCATTGTTTCCTCTCCTACCTGTTGTCTGTTTGGACAGTAAACTCTTAGGGGCTGGGATTGTCCCTTCTCATTGGTTTGCACAGTCTGCAGCACAATCCAGCCCTGAGTTGGGTCTGGGTGCAATGCTTGATTGAAGGTCAGGGACTGTCTTTTTGGTCTTTGGATAATGCCTAGCACAATTGGGCCATGACTGGGGATCCTAGGCACTACTACAATACAAATAATGAATGTAGAAATATAAAATAGTAAATCACACACTCTGTCGGTGCCCCATTAACATATGCCATCTCCCATATACACTTTTACAGAAGAATTTGAACATGAAAAAAAGCACTTGCTTCTAATAGTTTAAGCCTTGAATTTATGCAAATAAATGAAAGTTTATGGAAATCTGAAGGCTAATACATTTTCAGAGGACCCTTCACAGTAGGAAACATAGGCAGTGAGTGCCCTTTCAGAGATATCAGATTCTATACTATCCCTACCTTCTCACCACTCCCACCCTGCCCTTAGGCCAGCACTCATTATGCACCTAGCGTTTTCATGCATGCAGATAAAAAAATGCTTAAATTAAAAATGTGGCTCCTCTGTTTAACTAACTGTTTCTATTGCCTCCAGTTATCAAAACCACCTGGCACATCTTAGACAGATTGGCACCTACTATGGTTATTTTTCTAGAATAAGGCAGAAGTCATAAGCAGGTGGTAGCTTTTAGTGTCTAGGCCATTATTCTTTTGTTTCTTGCCTTTGGCCACCGTTTCCTACCAGATGTGTTCTGTATCTTTGCTTTTAATTAAAAAAAGTTTGACTATGATCTATAGCAGTATTGGATTTGTGCGCACACGCTCATGAACAGTTTTGTTCTTGAAAGATTTAAATAATTAATAACTAAATAATAAAGGAAGTGGGAATCATGTGCTACTACTGTATATGAATTGTATTTCCATCATAAACATCAAAACTTTGTTATGCTTTTTACAGAGAGGTTTTATGTAAAATAAGCTATGTGTCATTATTCTTCAAAGGCAACTAATAGAGTCTTACACAAAATATAAATGAGTCCTCTTATTGGGGGCTGATATCTGAGTTTGTTTAAAAAACACCCCCCACACACACACCCTACCAGAGTACTACAAGCCCTAACTTGAATAAAGGCTGTCCTCCAGGTTTAAATATCCTCCATCTGAATTATAACATTTTTTTCCCTGCCATCCTCCAGACTCAAAGAACTCAGTGTCCCTGTAAATTTGGATTGGTCTTTTAGGTGCCTTCATCTGAAAATGCCATCATGCAAAACAACTTACAGTACATTATGGGTGTTTCATATATTTCCTTGCCATGACATTTAAGTGTCTCTCTGGTAGAAGAATTCACTTTGTCAAAATGACAGCTTGATAGTGCATAAATACCTTTACTCTTTGACTACAAAGTCATATCTACCGACTTTGCCATTAAAATAATTCTTTGTTTCTCTTAACATATGGTCATCTTAGACTATGAAAATCTACTCACTTCTCTGCTTTACCATCAACACTTACCAGCAATTAAGATAACAGTGCCGAATATACCAGAAGCAATGTTAATCTTTTATTAGGTAATAAGCATCAGCAACCAAAGGCTTAGGAGACAATTGAATAAGTAGGAGTGGGACCCTTCCAGCATGAGCTTATTTGTTATCACAATAACGGACAGAAAAAAAATAGATCATTGTCTTGCAGTGGTGCTGGAACTAGGAGTACCGCTGCACCCTCTGGCTTGAAGTAGTAACACACCAAATACATGTTTTCGGTTATCAGCACCCCCACTATAAAAATTGTTCCAGCACCCCGGTTCTCTTGCATTCTAGTCTAGGGTGACTAGATAGCAACTGTGAAAAAACGGGACAGGGGGTGAGTGTAATAGGTGCCTATATAAGAAAGAGTCCACAAAAATCGGGACTGTCCCTTTAAAAACAGGACATCTGGTCACCCTATTCTAGTTCCACTAAACCATCATATCCTCTTACTTTCATGTCAGCGCTTAGGTGTGTGAAAAGAGAAACTTTTTAGAATGCAGCATTCAAACAAACATGGCTCATTTGTGTCAACTTGATAGAAGTAAATTATGTTACGGAAAAGGAGGGTGGGGAGTAGAACGCTATATTGCCAGAAAAAGCAGCAAGCACATCTTCAGAAGTGATCATAGAATATCAGGGTTGGAGGGACCTCAGGAGGTCATCTAGTCCAACCCCTAGCTCAAAGCAGGGCCAATCTCCAATTTTTGCCCCAGATCCCTAAATGGCCCCCTCAAGGATTGAGCTCACAACCCTGCATTAAGCAGGGCAATGCTCAAACCTCTGAGCTATCCCTCCCCCAATTGACTGCCTACTTTCAACTGACACTCCCTATCACATAATTGCCCTCTTATATGATTTTTCCCCCTAGCATGTCTTTGAAAAGGGGTGTGGTCTGGAACTTTAAGTCTGACAAGGAAACAGTTGTAGCCCTAAAGTCTAGGGGGCTGCAACTGGCTGCTGCAATGCCCCTTCTTCCTGCTGTTAGTGTTTCCAATTCATGATTTTATTGTGAGTCTCATGATCTTTAGTGGATTTTAAAAAATCCGGACACCCAGCAGTCATCTGAATGCACCAGAATCTCAGCTTCTCTCTTTAAAAATAGTAAGTTTCTAGTACTCATTCATTCAGATGTAAGCTTGAAAAATGTTACCCTTAAAAAGATACAAGAGCCAGAAAACAAATTAAAAAAAAAAAAGCTGTAAATGGGGGGGGGGAAAAAAAAAAAAAAAAAAAAAAAACAAACAACTTGCCACAATTCCTACCACTCTGACTCTTAGTGGTAACATCCAGTTTACACACACAGTTTTTCTGCAGTTCTTATCTTGATATTACATTATGGCAGAGTTCTGGGAGTTCATTAAAATGCTAGAAGTCCTTTTGGAAAGACAACTATTTATATTCTAGCTTCAGCATTCAAACTGCTCTGGGAAATACTTGGGGTTTTTTAATTGTTTTGTATGACTCAGCTGCAGTCTACAGTTCAGCGTGAGACTGGCCTTCTCTGAGATACTTCTAAATGTGAAAATAATGTGTCATAGGCCATTTGTATTCACACTTCGGAGGAGCATTCTAGGTTTTATTGCATAGGTTTCATCTCTATTTGCACAATTTCTATTTTAGTCCAATCAGGTTCTAAAAGCAGGAGGAACAGAGTCTGTAAGGCACTGGAATGGAACTCAGGAAATCTACATTAATCGACTCCTGTCCCTTTCACAGGCATCCTGTGCAACTTTGGGCAAGTCATTTGATTTTTCTGTTACTTCATTCCCCATCTGTAATCTGGGGGCAACAGTACATCCTTTCTTCTATGCTCCTCGTGTGTTTGCACAGTAACTAGCACAATGGGGTCACTAACAGCTTTGTCTTTGAGAGATTCCAACCTTTTTTTAAGATTTCAGGACAATGGATATGTTATGCACTTTGCCATGTTAACGAGGTACAAAGAGAAGACCAAGATCAAACATATGTTATGGTTACTCTCCAAAGAGAAGGGAGCTGGAGCATTTACTTGTACACAATGGAGTTCAGCAGGCTATTGTGAAAAGGCAACTCAAGCTGTGCTATCAAATGTCAGAAAGCGGCACATATTTCTTTGTATGCATCATCAATACAGAACTACACATAATGGGTAACATTTTAAGAGAAACTAAATGACTTACAAGCCTACCATACTGGAAGTCAATGAGACTTAGCCATAGGGTGGCCATATTTCCCAAAGTAAAAACAGGACACTGCCTGAGCCCTGTGCCGCCCAGCGGCTCATGTTGACACTTGCCCTAGATGTCCCTCCGTGCCCCCCAAGGGGTCACACCCCACTTTTTTGGGAAACAGGGCATTTGTTCTGTTTGCTTTTCCCAACTGATAATCAGTTGCAATAGCGAACGGGACATATGCCCATTTTTGTTAAAGAAAGACGGGGTGCCTGGGACGGGGTTTACGAATGGGATTGTCCTGGCCAAAATGGGATGTATGGTCACCCTACTTAGCCTTCTACATAACTTAAGCACCTTTGAAAAATGCTACTCAATGGATGCTTCAGTGTAGGAGATACAGATTATGTCTTGTTCTGTGCTCACTTCCAAGCCTCTTTAGAAAGCCATTTCCATTCTAATTTGAATATAAAATTTGGAGAACGTGTATATTTTTTGTAATAGGGTAGTCCAGGTTAGATTGAGCCCCTTGCACAATGTGGCTCAAATATACAATAAGAGACATTCCCTTCCCCAAACAGCTTATATTCTGAATAGACAAGATGGGTGAAATGATTCTTCCACCTATTTTACAGTTGGCAATGGAGGCAAAAGAAATTGAGGGCCATGGTCACGCAGGAAATCCACAGTACAGCCAGGAATTGAATACCCAGCCGAGGACCTTAACAGAAAAAGCATTTTTGCTCATTCTCCCCCTAAATAGGTCCTACACTTTCCTAGTGTTACCTGGAGGGTACTATTTTGCTATTGCCAAGCATCAAGGTCTGAATGATAAAGGGAGGAAGAATTTGTACCAGTTTCTGATCCAGAAAATCAGGTACTATAGAAAACTGAATTACTGTGCTTGACTTTGTGAGTTTAATTAACTTAGAAAAAACTGTTTATCTTTTATATCATATTTTGTAATTCATGGATACGAATTTATTTAATTTTACAGCAATAAAAAGGAAATTAAAAAAAATCTCATTTCAATATTATTACATCCAAAGTCGTCATTTCTAATCATTGTCTAATTTCTCTGAGGAAAAGGGCAACTAGTATTTCTATGTAATGATTAATTACTTAGCCTAAACAATTGGTTGTAATGAATGTTTCAAAAGGTGTGCAATATTGGTTTTCAATGGTATTAAATTATTTAGACTTAAATTAGCCAATATGGCTTTAATTTATTTACATTGAATTCTAAAGTAAATTAGAAGGTAATTGCTTTGCCCATTTTTTGTATATATCCTGCTGACTGTTTGTTAATCTCAGTGGCTATGTTAATTCCTATGATGCCTAGCACTGAGCTCAGTAGTACACAAAATTGCTAGGGCTAGATGTAGGTGCATGCTGCAAGAAGGGCATGCCTTCCATCTCCTCCATTGCCAAGATGGCATAAGGGAATTGGAGCCTCAACCTCAGGGCAGCATAGAGACTGTCCCTTTCCTCTTTTTCTAGAGTCACCCAGCACCCAGGGGCAGCAGCTTGGGTCATGACCTTATTTTTCACTCCCCTGGAGCTGTACTGGTATACCAGGGAACATTTAGCAGTTAATAAAGGTAAGTAACAGAGGGCAAACTCCCACCTTACGCCAGGTAGTTGAATGAAAATGTCATCCTCCCAATCCTGAGAGGCTTTGTGCTGCGCCTTCCTCTCTGCTATGCCCAATAGCATGCTCTCCACTTAAATCATGCTCACCATAGTGACAGAGGGTTAGGTTTACTTTCTGCTATCATGCATATCATTTTATAACAAGCCAATTCCTACAGCTAGATCCTCAGCTGGTATCAAGGAGTGTAGTTATGCAGATTTATACCAGACAGTGGTTTGGCCCTCTCTCTTTGATTCGAAATGTCATATTATTGTTCAAAGAAACTGGATTCAATTTCTATTAAGCCTGCTGTAATCACTGCCAATGGAGACTTCTGTAAACAAAATATTCATTTTCCTCCAGTGACAAACAGTAGCAAGCGGCCTGTAGAATTCATCCCTGAAAGAGTTCAATTGTCCCTGTTTTCCATACTCACTCTATGAATTAGTCAATTTTCACTCACTTTGTGAAACTATAAACTAGGCCTGTGCCAGAACAAACTCTTTGAGCTTATCTACACAGTACAAACCAGAGGGGTGTGCACTTTAGCATATTGTGCATTAACTGCCCCATATGGACCTGCTAGTGTGCGCTAAAGGTAAGAGTATAGGACCAGATCTTTAGCTGGCGTTAGTTTGCATAGTTCTACCTGCTCATGATCTGGTCCAGCTTCTTCTTACAATTTCCTTTATGACTTTTTTTTAAACCTGGAAAGGGTTCAGGAATCTTATTGCCTCTTATCACTTGCCATGTTGATTAATTTGTAAGACCTGCCTTCGTTTCCACATCTAGTAATGGATTCTATGGACTTGATTTGTCCTGATTGTCATAGGAGTGTGCTAACTGCACAAATCTGAGCCATCAAAAGCAGTTGTACCCCTGGGGCTCACCCCTAGAGAAAGCAGGTGGCATTTGCACTACTGCCCTCTAAGATCTCCCACCAGAGGAGACAGTCTTTAAATGTAGGTCATTGTTCCATAGGAACTGCATGGGTAGAAGTTGTGGTTAATCAGCACATCCCCCTAGACACTCGGGCTAAGCAAAAAATCTTAGCCCATCAGGCTTGCATCTGCCGTGTAATAAATTCATCATAGACCCTGATGAGAACACTAAAAATATTGATTTTACAGGCAACCACATTAAATGTGATTTGTCTCAAAAGACTGTTCTCTCCTATTTGTCACAATGAGCCTTTTTACTATTTGATTGTGGTTTTCTAAAATCTAATCTGAAAAGGTTAACTCTCTACATGGGTAACATTCTAAGTTAGAATGAATCTAAAAGTTACAATCAAGGACTTTCCGACTACAGGCTGTGTTCCTGTGAAACTGACCTTACATTGTACACTAGAAGACACAAATGGTAATCAGTGACTTTGTCTGAAAGACTGGCATTTTTTTCAAAGCACCTGCAGTTCCTGTGCATATTTTTTATGAATGCCTTTTATCAGTTCTTAAGTTTCATTCCACTGTGGATCTGCTTACGGGCATTTCAGGTTTTTATCTTTGTTCGTTATCCAATTTGCCTTAAAATGTTGACCCCAGGAATTGGCAGGAAACAGATTGCCCTTTATCTCCCTTTACTATTAATTGCACACAAGTCATAGTGAAGTGAAATTACAAAAGGTCAACAGTAATGAAGGCTTTTATCTTCCTATCGCTTTTGTTTCAAGTTAACTTTGATTAAGCAAGGTACTAAGTAGATCTGTAAAACAGTAGCAGAACTGGCTAAGTAGTATAAATCTTGTCTGAACTCAAGCAGAATTCATTTTGAAAACTGTTGATGAGATCCTCTTAATTATTTACAGATGTTTCTCCAAACGTTGGGCATTTAAAAAAAAAAAGTAGAAATTCCAAAGTTTTCATGATTTTTTACATCAATGACTATTCATCTCAAACGTCTCATCAAGAGTTGATCATTCCCCAGTTATTTTTATCCTATTTAAAATGTTTGTCATCTAGCAATGACAATAGCATATGACAGGTAGCCAACCATGCAATGTGAATAGTGACTAGTCAAAGCAAGCAGTTTGCAAACAATCCCTAGAGTGAAGGCTATTTGTCTAAAACTATTCAGTTTCTTATCAATACATTAGGAGATCAAGACTCATGGGAATGATTTGCAAATAGAAAGAGGACTACATTCATAATAAATATTGCTTGCCATAAAATATTCAGCCAACTCTAGCCATTAAACGATAATTAAAGTTACCTTATATTTGTTATACCCATGGATAGGCCAGTATAATTTAGTTGGCTGAGATTTGCTCATGTGGTCTAGAATTACTTACTGTTGTTCCTAGAGGGTCAATATATTTTGAACTATTGGTTGAGATAAATGCAACTGTTTCTTTAAAAACAAACACACACAAACAATAGGCTCAATATCTGAAGAAAAAGTTGAATATTTGTTAACAAAAAGATGCTGTGAGTCAACTAAAACCATTCCCCATTGCTCATTTTTGCACTGATACAAGATTCAGGTCTCCTCTTGATATACTTATAGGTATCCTTAACCTAAATGGAAGGTACATACATGTAACAAGCAACACACAGGGAACATTTTTTTCCCTCTTCTGCTGCTTCTTAGAGTTGTCAGACATGTATTTGGAAACAAGATTCAGAATAATAAAAAGACTTACTCCGGACACCAAGAGGTGCCATCTCCAAATTGTTTTAAGTAGAAATTTCTATGCTCACACATTTTATTGGTATATGTAAATGAAAACATAGCATCCACTGTAAAATGTTAATTATGTCATAATGTATATCAGTCATTGTAGCTTCAGAACCAAGAGCTAGAGTAGCACTAGAGAGGTCATGCCTCTCTTTATATAATTAGTGACTAACAGGTACCTCCACAGTTGTACACTCGGAGCTTACTACTGTAATACTGGCTATTCTGAGATGGGGAAGTCTCTTTTGTTTTTGTTTTAATGGGGGGGGGAGGAAGGTCTTGATTTCATCCCCATGTGGAACGAGAAAAAGGGCATCTTGAAATATTTTTCTAGATGGGAAAACCATTTTTTGACAAGCCCTACTCACAACCTCTCGCCACCAGCTGACCAGCAGCCATCCACTGCAGCCTAAAACATGAATGGAATTGACTACAGATGCCCCAATTCAGCACATTGCACAGACAGCATCTGCTGTTGGGGCTTCTTTAGAGCCCTAAGGGTTATACTGTTCTTCCCTAGTGCAGCCCCTGCCAAAACCACTGCCTTCCTCCACAGGTGACCTCCCTCCCCCCCAACAACTTCCATGGGTGGAGGCTGGTTCCATCAGGGTTGATATTGGCCTATGACCTGCAAGATCACACTCACAGGGTGAAGGAGATACATATATAAAACAACAAGAATACAGACAAGGTGATGTTGATAAATGCTCAGCATGAAATAGTCTGTACTTTTATGACAGAACACATGCTGCTTACTCTAGACAGCTTACTGTGGAACTTTTCAATTTCTATTACCTCCTAAATGATCTCGGACTACACAGATACTGTGTGGCCTGATTAACTCCCATATGCGAGCTAACAGATTTTGAGCTGCTCTCAGTAAGTGCAAGTATCACTTGGAGCAGATATTGCATCAAAACAGTTTATGGAGCAGTGTCAGAAAGAGAGACTCAGGTTGAATCTGGGAGAACCCAATTACCTCTGAGAGCTTTTGGGTAAACATGTTCTGAGAACCGCTGTGCTACAAGGAACTGCCAGCAGACCAGGTGTGGGCACAAAAAACAAGCTTCTTATTACTTTCTTCTGAGCATGGGAATGCTTGTGTTAAACATGAGTTTTTAAGTGGCAGTGAGGGACAAAAATTATGAATATTGAGGAAAACATGCATTAGCAATTAACACTGCTACAATATCACTATTGAACCCTGCAATTGGCTGTGAAATAAAACCTCATGTGAATCTATCAATAGATGCTCATGTTCTCCCACCCTTTACATCCTAAGCTGTGAAATACTGTACCATCTAATATTTAAGGCATTTTGGGTAGGATTTTCAAAAGCACCTACATGATTTAGGGGCACAAGTCACATTGGAAGTTGATGGGACTTGGGCTCCTAAATCATTTAGACATTTTTGAAAATCCCAACCCTTTCTCTAAAATATTGTGCAAATTTTCACAATTCTGTTTATTTTAATGTCTAAAAGGGAATGCAGATCATTCAAAACTCTGCCCTCAATTGTGGGCACTAAGCTCTTCTGAAACTCAAGCACATAGCATATGTCTACACTGCAATGAGACACCCATGTTTGGCCCAAGCCAGCTGACGTGAGCTTGTGGCACTGTTTAATTGGAATGCAGACTTCTGGGCTTGGCTGCAGCCCAAGCTCTGGGAACCTCCCACCTTAAGTCAGCTAGCATAGGCCAGCCACAGGTGCCCAACTGCAGTGTAGACATACCCACAGAGTAACTTTTTTTTTTAATCAAAAACTGATTTGTCCTCAAACTACTCTTGTTTACAATACTGATGTGTGATGTTATTGACAAACTGTGACCATATAAAGAAAAGGAGCACTTATGGCACCTTAGAGACTAACCAATGTATTTGAGCATAAGCTTTCGTGAGCTTATGCTCAAATAAATTGGTTAATCTCTAAGTACTCCTTTTCTTTTTGCGAATACAGACTAACACGGCTGCTACTCTGAAACCTGTGACCACATAAATCATTGTTGCAACCACTGTTATATATTTGCAGCAAATATTGTACAAAGGTGGTTGTGTGAGGTGTCTACAAAAAGGTTATGTTTCATTGGTTATGATTATGCTATCTGTATGTGTGTATATCATTTTTGTAGTTGAAATTATGAATATTGACTATGTACTTGTATCTCAATGTGTTTGATTCTAAAGTAGCATGAGTGAAGCATTTGCCAGCTTCTTGAGAAAGGGATTTGCAGATTAAGTGCCCAATCAAGAAACACTTAACTGACAATGGACCTTTGAGACAAATCCACATATGAGAAGTCTTCCTGGGATGTTCAAGGTAGTATGTGAGTAATGGCTGCCACCTGCAAACTGAGTCATGCATGGACATGTGACTGCCCAGGTGGCTACAAACTCCATCTTGTTGCTGTGATTTTGCACAGGAGAACAAAAAGAGAAGGAATATAAAAGGCCCTGGAAACCCCTCCATCTTGTCTTCAATCTTGCTTCTTACCTCTGGAGAAACTTTGCTACAAGCTGAAGCTCTGAACAAAGGACTGAATGACCCATCCCAGCTGTGGATGTACTCCAGAGACTTGATTTGAGTCTGCAGTTTATTCCATCACTGCTACAAGCCTGAACCAAGAACTTTGCCTTTACTGTATGCAGTTGATTCCATTTAACCAATTCTAGCTCTCATCTTGTCATAAATATAAAGGGAAGGGTAAACCCCTTTAAAATCCATCCTGGCCAGAGGAAAAATCCTCACCTGTAAAAGGGTTAAGAAGCTAAAGGTAACCTCGCTGGCACCTGACCAAAATGACCAATGAGGAGACAAGATACTTTCAAAAGCTGGGAGGAGGGAGAGAAACAAAGGGTCTGTGTGTCTGTTGGTATGCTGCTTTTGTCGGGGATAGAACAGGAATGGAGTCTTAGAACTTTTAGTAAGTAATCTAGCTAGGTATGCGTTAGATTATGATTTCTTTAAATGGCTGAGAAAAGAATTGTGCTGAATAGAATGACTATTTCTGTCTGTGTGTCTTTTTTGTAACTTAAGGTTTTGCCTAGAGGGATTCTCTATGTTTTGAATCTAATTACCCTGTAAGGTATCTACCATCCTGATTTTACAGAGGTGATTCCTTTACTTCTATCTACTTCTATTTCTATTAAAGGTCTTCTTGTAAGAAAACTGAATGCTTTTTCATTGTTCTCAGATCCAAGGGTTTGGGTCTGTGGTCACCTATGCAAATTGGTGGGGATTTTTACCAAACCTTTCCCAGGAAGTGGGGTGCAAGGGTTGGGAGGATTTGGGGGGGAAAGACGTGTCCAAACTATGTTTCCCAGTAAACCCAGTTAGAGTTTGGTGGTGGCAGTGGATATTCCAAGGATAAAATTAATTTGTACCTTGGGGAAGTTTTAACCTAAGCTGGTAAAAGTAAGCTTAGGTGGTTTTCATGTAGGTCCCCACATCTGTACCCTAGAGTTCAGAGTGGGGCAGGAACCTTGACACATCTATATTTCTTTCTATGAATAAACCTTTAGATTCTAAAGGATTGGCAACAGCGTGATTTGTGGGCAAGATCTGACTTGTATATTGACCTGGGTCTGGGGCTTCTCCTGAACCCAAAGGACCAACTTTTTCTCTTTTACTGGGGTATTGGTTTTCATAATCATTCATCCCCATAAGAAGTGGCTGCTGGTGGTGATTAAGAGAATTGCTTGTATGACTTATGGTTAGCCAGTGGGGTAAAACCGAAGTCCTCTCTGTTTGGCTGGTTCGGTGTGCCTTAGTAGCAAGAAACCCCAGCCTTGGGCTGTGACTGCACTGCTCTAAGCAATTTGTCCTGAATGGATACTCTCAGTTGGGTCCTGCCAGAGGCAGTATCATTACACAGTGAAAGGACTGTGATAAAACGCGTTCAGTTTCCAATTTTTGGATCTTGTTTGTCTGTCCTTGGTAAACAGGACGTTTACCTGGAGCAATGTTATTGAACTCCTGCTGATTTTAACCCTTCAGTTAGGTTACCAAGTTCCATCTCTCACCTCCCCTTCCCTCCATCCAAGAAGCTCAGACTTTCCCTTCATAATTTAAATCTTTGAGTCCAAGTAATATGTTGGTTGAATCTGTTTTATCCCACCAGGAGCAATTATAGCTTTTCTCACATGGCTATTATTGCATGAAAGACTCTCTTGCTGAGACCTAACAAATACTTTATAATGCCTTTAATTTTGTTTTTATTCATCTGGAATTCATGTCAGCTTCCTGTTCCTTCTGTGAAGCAGCCAACATCTTAAAACATCCTTAAGTGTTCCCAATACTAGTATCTGGTCCATGTGCTCTAGCACCTTTTCTTTAATATTTGCTAAAAAGCTCCTTCCATATAATGACCCCAAATAAAAGCCTCAGTCACTGAGTCCAGGTGATAAGTGTGCACTGCAACTTAGAAGGGGAGAAATAGAGATGGATTTAAGCCACCTTTGACACCCTGCCTTGATCCAGGAACAAATATATTCCAATATGAACTGCAGCAGTTTTAGGGTTTATCTAAAGTAAGCCAGCTACCAATACCCCCAGGGGCTCATATGGGCAGGATGGAGTAGGAAAAACCTGGTCGTGCCTTCATTCTCCTAGTCACATCTATGTTGGCCAGAGGGAGGATGATTGATACAGGTCGCTAAAGAGTGGCTCTCTGCAACCAAGGGATCCTCCTACACAAGAGAGGGAGTCATTTGCTTTAGATATTCTATAGGGCAGTGGTGCATAGGAGAGAGGTCAGAGTGCAACAAAAGTATATCTTCAGTGACATAGGACCCAAAATTCAAAATTTATTTCTGTTACACAATTGCAAATTAGTATTTAGCATTTACCATACCACCCGCTGAAAGACGAGCTGTTGGGAATATTATATGTATTCTTTATTATTCATGAAGTAACTGTTTAATACCTCTCATACATTTGAGATCTGTAGCTGTTATTGCATTGAACACAGACATTGCCAAATTAAAGTTATATGCTAGGGTTAAAAATACATTCACACAGCTGACAAACCATGAGAAATTCAGGGAATGCTATTTTTTACTATTGGCTCTACCAATCTGACCAGTTTCACTTCTGCTGTCTACAGTACGTGAAACCTGAGTCAGTTCAGTAGGGTCAGGCACTACTTCTAGTTCCATGTAATTTGAAGGGTCTGTTTGCTTTCTAGTGCCCAATGCTTTTATTGCCTGTTGTTGCTGTCTGATATGTGAATCCTGAAAAACAGCAGCTTTGCTCAAAGATCCAGTCAGTGACAAGATTGTTAGTAACTTTATTGTCAAGTCTGGTTTCCTTCCTAACTGCTAAGCATGAGTGCTGATTTTATTCTTTGATGCCCTGTGACATAAGGCAACCTAGTCTTTCCACCTCCATCTGTCCAATGTCATATTTCTTGCTCTGTTATAGTCTGTTTCCATGACAGTGACATCTTCACAATGGTTTATATGTCATCTGTTGTCGTCCTCTTTTCCATCTTCCACCACATGGTACCCAATCAAGTGTATCCCAAGGAATAGTTGTGATATCTGTACAACAACATTCCCAACCACTTCAGCCTTCTTTCTCAAAAATGATTGTCTCTACAGTCTGGTGGCCAGTCCTGTGTAATACATCAACATTGGCTACTTTATCCCATCAGGAGACACTATGTATTTTTTTGCAAGTATCTTTGATGGAGTGCAATAAGGTTTCTATTGTGGATTTCTAGCATTTGCAACATTTTGGAAGCATACAACAATGTTGGTATCAGAATGGCATTGTATAAAATTTTGTTCGTGTGAATCTCCTTATTTTTCCAGACATTTGCCAGCCTCAAAAAGGTTCCACTTGCCTTCATCTCTTTATGGAGCTGGCTATCACCACTAACTGTATTTCTATGGCATATGAACTCATTAACCCATGCTGTATTCTTCATTATACATCACATAAGCACAATCATTGCTCACTCCAACCATAACTTCTCTTTTGGCTGATTATTAATTCTACTTTGGCAGCCTCACATTGATATTTGGTAGAAGTCCTTCACATAGCAACAGCAGCTATGTCTAAAACAGGTTTCAGAGTAACAGCCGTGTTAGTCTGTATTCACAAAAAGAAAAGGAGTACTTGTGGCACCTTAGAGACTAACCAATTTATTTGAGCATGAGCTTTCGTGAGCTACAGCTCACTTCATCGGATGCATACTGTGGAAACTGCAGAAGACATTATATACACACACAGAGACCATGAAACAATACCTCCTCCCCCCACCCCACTCTCCTGCTGGTAATAGCTTATCTAAAGTGATCATCAAGTTGGGCCATTTCCAGCACAAATCCAGGTTCTCTCACCCTCCACCCCCCCACACACAAACTCACTCTCCTGCTGGTAATAGCCCATCCAAAGTGACCACTCTCCTTACAACGTGCATGATAATCAAGGTGGGCCACTTCCAGCATAAATCCAAGTTTAACCAGAACGTCTGGGGGGGTAGGAAAAAACAAGGGGAAATAGGCTACCTTGCATAATTACTTAGCCACTCCCAGTCTCTATTTAAGCCTAAGTTAATAGTATCCAATTTGCAAATGAATTCCAATTCAGCAGTTTCTCGCTGGAGTCTGGATTTGAAGTTTTTTTGTTGTAAGATAGCGACCTTCATGTCTGTGATTGTGTGACCAGAGAGATTGAAGTGTTCTCCGACTGGTTTATGAATGTTATAATTCTTGACATCTGATTTGTGTCCATTTATTCTTTTACGTAGAGACTGTCCAGTTTGACCAATGTACATGGCAGAGGGGCATTGCTGGCACGATGGCATATACATGCACAGGCTGAAATTGTGGAAAAGCAGCATCACTTGCCCCATAACCTCAGCCGTGCGGAACACACTGCCATCCACAGCCTCAGAAACAACTCTGACATCATAATCAAAAAGGCTGACAAAGGAGGTGCTGTTGTCATCATGAATAGGTCAGAATATGAACAAGAGGCTGCTCGGCAGCTCTCCAACACCACTTTCTACAAGCCATTACCCTATGATCCCACTGAGAGTTACCAAAAGCAACTACAGCATTTGCTCAAGAAACTTCCTGAAAAAGCACAAGATCAAATCCGCACAGACACACCCCTGGAACCCCCCCCCCCCCCAGACGTTCTGGTTAAACTTGGATTTATGCTGGAAGTGGCCCACCTTGATTGTCATGCACATTGTGGGGAGAGTGGTCAGTTTGGATGAGCTGTTGACAGCAGGAGAGTGAGTTTGTGTGGGGGGGGGGGCAGAGGGTGAAAGAACCTGGATTTGTGCTGGAAATGGCCCAACTTGATGATCACTTTAGATAAGCTATTACCAGCAGGAGAGTGGGGTGGGAGGAGGTATTGTTTCATGGTCTCTGTGTGTGTATATAATGTCTTCTGCAGTTTCCACAGTATGCATCCGATGAAGTGAGCTGTAGCTCACGAAAGCTCATGCTCAAATAAATTGGTTAGTCTCTAAGGTGCCACAAGTACTTTTCTTTATGTCTAAAACAAAATCTGAAAAATTAAGATCTTGAAGATTTCCTCAATTCCACTGAACGCCTGTAGTCTCCTTTTGATGTTGCTTTTCACATCATGTAATCACAATGTAGACGAGAAGAGGGGATAAAATGCATCCCTGTCACACTCCAGTGATATCAAACCAGTCAGTCACTCTCTCTACTTTGTCCTTACACAGCACTTTGAAACTTCATACAGCATCTGAATCAGTAACATGATGTTCCTAGGAAGCCCATATTGTTGCAAGATCTTCCATAGTGACTATTTATGCAATCAAAATGCTTTGGTGAAATCTATAAAGTTCAAGAGTAACTCTTCTCTGGTAAGCAAGCCCTTGACTGAGAAACTGCTTTCTAAATCAATCTTTTCAGTCTAGAACCTGTTTGCTCAGTATGCAGTTTTTTCATCTATGACGAGTTTGAGTCGGTTCAATAGTACACTACAGAACACTTTTGCAGATACTAAAAATGGTATTCTTCACCATTTTGTTTCCTTTCTTTGGTAGTTTGCAGATCAGACCTTTCTTCCGCTCTTCCAGGGATTTTTCCCCCCTCCCAGACTATATTACAAAATTTATGTATTTCATATTTACATACGTCTTGCAACTCACTGCAGAATGCATCTTTTACTTGTTCATTATGGTCATTGGGAGTGGAACACTGGATGAGAATTACTTTACCATGATTTGTAACAAAACATGCTTCTATAATTTATGAGTTAACTGGTTCCTACTCCATTAGATATTATATTGCCTTTTTGTTAAGGAGTACTCCGAGTATCATCTTGCCTTCCTGAATATAGTACTTGATACCATCTGAATGGATTCTTCCATATCCACTCCACCTCATTTCACTCATTTCAAGATTTAGTAATAATTAACTGAATCTTTTCTCAAACTGAGTCAGGTAGTTAAAGTGTCCCATATGGTTCTCACATTCCAGCACCAGATTCTAGTTTTAGTTATTAGGATCTCTTCTTTCAGACAATGAAGATTTAAAGAATTGCATTCCTCAGTGAGATGGGGCTGCAAAAATTCATTTTAAAGGGCTTCACATTTAACTTCTTATAACCTGAGAAGTATTTCTCCTATGTGGTTGAAATTATACCTTTTGTTAGGGGGAAGAATCAATCACAAAAACATCCAGGAGGGATTGTTATTGCTTTGTGATGGAAGCTGAGCTTAGAAAGAAAGACCTAAACTTACCTATGAGTCATGATCAATGTCTCTATAATTCAGTTTCCTATTTCATTAAGCATATTTAACCATGCATAATTAACAAGTAATATGAAGGGAAAACATGGGCTTAAGCTATAAACTAAAGGGAATGAATTCTAAATAAAGTTTTTAAATGAGAATTTCAATTAGAAAGCCTGCAGGGAGCAGGGAAAAATTGCTGTGAACCCCTAACAAGCAACAAGATTCCTCTACTTATTTGTCCTGCTCTTCTTGTCTCTCTCCTCATACACTGACATGTTTAATGGGCTGAATCTGAATTTTTACTGCATTTTTGATTGCTCATGCAACTTCCTGTATTCTAGGAATCTTAGTGCAACACCAATTAATAACCACACGTGCTTAGAAGTTAGTGTCGGGCTAGATCCTAGCCCATTACTAAAGTTAGATCATGCCGCAAAATACAAACACAACAGAGTAGGAACTAGGAAACCCCATTAAACTCCCCTTGCTGATTTTCCCCTGAATTATTCTGGGGGCAGGCTTTGCTTCTCACTCCCAATTGTTTGTGAAAGAATGAAGGCGTTTGGCCCATGAACCCAGAGTTTAACATTGAATATGGACCACCTGCAACTTTTCCCCTGCCACCTCCAAAACAGCACAAGTCCACAGAAGCTATACTGTAAGGGACCTCACAACTAGTATCCACCTCTGGGACTTAACTTGCTCAGCGCAGATGGGGCTGGATTGTTCTACTTACTAAAAAAAAAGTGGAGAAGATGCTCTACCTCTAACCCATCCATTTCCCACATTCAGATCATTGGGACTATGAAAAAAAAAAGTCTTCTGGAGAGCCTGGGAAAGAGGGAATGTTATGAAGAAATTACTTATCCTCCTTTCCATGTGGAGTGAGGAGGATCCATGTCTGAAAATTTCCCATGATTCAATCTGGACCCTAGTTTTGTTATAGAGCTCTTTTTCCCTCTCATCTTTTTCCGGAGATATTTCTTTTAAGGAAAAATCACCACCAGCACCACTTTAACTTTTAAAGGAATTACTTCAGCCAGCTTTAAGGCAGAGGCTCTAATGAGCTGTTTGGGGCTAGCTCATTTGCGGCATTATCTTGCAAGCCTGCTCTATACACAACTTCCATGGCCCACAAGGTAAAGTCAGGTGCTCCAATCCACGAATAAAGGAGGGACTGAGCTGTCCACATTGCTACCTTTCCCCTTGTAGAAGAATGTCCAGTGATGCTGTACGTGGATAGGGCTCTGCTGGGTTTGGGGATGGGGTTGAAAAGGAGAGGGCAGTGAACCGGTCACTCTTTATGGCAATCTCCCATGCAAAACCTGCAGCTTTCCACATAAAATCCAGGAATGAATGATCTTTTGGTCAGCTGGAAGGGGAACACAGTAAATGGCAGCGCTGCTGCCGCCAGGATAATTGCCATCATTGTCAAGCAATTCTAATGGAGCTGGAAAGAGGGCACCCTCCATATAAACCCATTTTGGTTTCCATGGATCTAGTAGGGTGTAGGGGCACTTCCTCTTGGATCCTCAAAGTCTTAGGCCTTCTCCTCTACAAACTAAATGCCCCTGTAATTCCCACCCCCTTGTGGCAATGCTTTACATGGAACTTCATGTGGCAACCCTTGAAATTTGTGTGAGCTGCTCTTCTGGTCTGCTGTGAATTCAGCATACAGAGAGCTGGCAGGATCGGGCTTAGTTTGGTCCAAAATACTAGAGCCTTTTTGACAACTCTGACTTGGAAATAAGAGTTCCTGAGATTTATGGCAAGGACTGGATAGAGATTGCTGACATGTCTCAAACAGTGTCCAAAAGAGGTTTGATTAGGAGAGCCACTAGGATATGAGACAAGGTCTTGAGATTTTTCAAAGACAAATGGCAGATGGGTGCTTCATCTCCCAGAGAGGAGGACTAGGACTAACTGCCATTAGTGCCTAAATTAATAGGAAAAAGTGACCCAGGAGCATCAGAGAAAAAGAAAGGTAAATTACATGCTCTCTTCTAACACGGCTCATTAAAAAATGCAAATAGTTAGCAGACTTCCACAAAATAGAAAGCTTCCTCAGTTTTATAATTACTACTTTTATTTATTGCAATGATAGATCAACTCCTATTTTACTTTGCAAGAGAATACTGCTGGAAATGGCAGCTCAGCATCTCATTATCCTAAACAGAAGCCTTTAATGCCCTCAAAATTCCCCAGTTGCTAGAAAGCAGTATTTACATTTTGCCGGCAGTAGAGTTATCATGTAGATTCAAAGCATTTGTCCATCTAGTCTGTCTTAGTTCCCTCTAGCAATGGCCAATACCTGAAGCTTAAGAGGAGGGGAGGGATAGCCCATAATAATCCCAAGCAGTTATTAAGTATTATACAAGGAGGAGGGCAGACTTATCTGCTTCTCACTGGCAATTGGCTTATACCATGAGGCATAGGAGCCACTCACTCTACCTTTATTTTAACATGCAGAACTAAAGATGGTACAAATGATTTTTTTTTAATTAATATCAATCAGATGCAGTAGGTCACTGCAGCCAATATTACAACAGTAAATACCACAGACTGACTGCGGACAGCATAAAGTACTTCCTTTTCCAAGTTTTGAGCCAGTGACTCAGAAAGTCATTTATGTTTATTACAAATATTGAAGATTTTAGAGCTATTAATTAAACTTTAGGCCAGTAAAAAGAGATTGTAACCTGATCGCAATAGATGTAATAATGCCTGTCTGATAGAAAGTAGAAGTTAAGGTGCAATTCTCAAGCTTAAGAGGTTTAGGCACCTAATTCCCTTTGATTTTCAGCAGGAGATGGATGCTTAGCTCCCATAGGCCCCTTTGAACATATATTATGCAGATTAAACAAGGTTTTTTTTTATAACGTGCCAATATTTAGTTCAGTGGTTGGAATCTGACAATGTGACCCCTAAATCAGTACCTATGGAGCAACACTAAGAAGTGCTGTCTTCATTTTCAATACCATTGTGATAGAATGAGGGAGATGAGAATATGAGATCTGAGACCATGAAACCAGGAGAAGTAGTAGTTGTCTTTATGTTTCAGTGCATTGATTTCCATACTGTATCTAACTTCCAGGACTCTGAATAAACACCTGAACTGTGATGTGGTATATCGTACGGAAGGCTGAACAGCAGAATGTACTGAGGACAGCTGTCCATATCTGCTAATATTTCAGCTTTTATTAGCCAGTCAGTTGGGTTTGTGTTAGAAAAAAGAGATACTGGGGCTATACCCATTAATGTAATCTCTATAGTTGTGTCCTCTTCCTGTCTTGTCCACCCACCTCCCATTTTTCCAGACTATTTTTGAAATAACATACACTCAGCCCTAAACAGAGTGTCTTTACCTATCACAATGTCACCAGCACACTGAAGATTTGCTCGGAATGTAAACACCAGATGCTAGGCAGTTCATCCCTTGAAACTTAGATCAAGGGGCATTGCCAACACATACAACATACTTTCCTTTCAAACATTCCACTGAACTCTTTGCAGAGAGCTTTAAAAGCTAGGCTCGCTGCTACTGTGCCTTCAGCAAAGTCTCTTGAGGTTTCAAATTTACTTTTCATTTTCTTGCAGCAGGAGAGGCAGGTGCCAGATAAGTGACAGCACAAGGCTTATATTCACATTACCTGGAACTTCTTGAGCAGCCAATTCAGCAGGTGCAGGATGATATGGTTATGGGCGTCTGTCAGTTAAGCTATGGGGAAGGCAAACTTTTTTTCCTTGAGCTTGCCACATTCAGCTACAAACAGCTTTTTTACTTGCTTTATAGAAACCTCTGAAGCATCAATTCTAACTAATGGCTTAGATGAAATCATTCTTGGGGAAAGCTTCCTGAACCAGCTGCATCCTTGTTATTGGAACTCGAACCAAAGAGTTGTGAATTGAGAGTTTGACTGACATACAGGGAGAACCTTCTGAGGTATGGATAAAAGTGTCCATAGAAATGTTATATTTTATTTATTTTGATTATTACACATATGGCCTGTCTATATGAGGGAAATTTCTACCATTACAGATATGTGATGTAGCTGTACTTGTGCCAAGTTCTAAGGTAGAGATGATGCCCTGCACAACTACAAGCCCTCCCTCATACCACTGCAGAACACTGAAGTTTTCTATGCTGTCGTTACACTGGATACAAATATCCCCAGTATAGATAGGCCCTTATTCAATGCCTGTCCACAGCCCAAAGTATTTTTAACTCTCACTGAATCGGGGGCGTGAGGGGGAAAAAAAAAAAACAACACACACTTGCTCCTATGACAGTAACTTGCCATTCTATCGTAACATTTTTAAAAATTTAACCTTTAATTTTTGTAAATTAACCATAAAGGTCTGTCTTCAACTTATTCTTAAGTCCCTGATCCTGGAATGGACTCGCTGTGGCTGAACCGCTGTGCCTATCCAGAATCCCATTGAAGTCAACCTGGTACCATAATCAGATAAAAAAATTCAGTGAGCTGCAGACTAGAACCTAAAAAGGTTTGTTTTTCCCCCAAACAAAAGGAGCATTTGAAATCAGATCCAAAGCCCCAAGGCTCATTTCAGGCCCTTAGGGAAAGAGGGAGGAAAGTTCATAAATTTATGAAGAATGCCTTTGAATAAAAATAAAAAACCTTATTTAAGAGAAAGAGAGACTAAGAAATTATATCTACTTTTGGCATTGGCTTATGTGAATTAGGATAAATTATGTTATGAAAAAGCAAGCTCGCAATCATAAGGTATTTAAAAATAGTGTTTAGAGAATCTAGTTAAAAATATCACGAGGACACCTACTGTGATGAACACCTGTCAGACTCTGAATAGCATACTTCTGAACACTTGAGTTTGGAAGCATCTTTTCCATGCTAATTAACAAACTTCCATCTGGGATAGCAGGTGTAAGATAGCCTAAAATCTCAAATGATAGCAGTTATCTTAAACAAATAGTATGGAAGATGAAAGTAGGTTGAGTTTTTGAAGAACTAATCTCTGTTCTCCAAAGCTGTCAAGAATAGGAGGTAAGGAAAGAGAAAGTTTTATTTCATCCATTGCTCTTTATTTCCAAGGACTAAGGACACTCTCACTAGAAGGCAGGAGATGGAGAGTGGGTATAGCACACTTCTGAAAAGTCTAACTGTGTAGAGTAGTGACCTAATCCTCCAGTCTTTACTCAGGCACAAATCCTATTGAATTCAGTAAGAATGCCCTACAGGTGAACACTGCAGATGTAGATCCTAGGACTATTTCTTGAGGATATCAACAGCCACATATGAAATACAGTGAGTTTGTAAGACTTTTGCTGCAGGTACTGAATATTCTCAGTTATAATGCTATCTGTTTGGTTTTAATTAGCTTAAATGGTGCACTACTGCGAACTGAACATGGAGGGAAGGAGAGATACTGAAGACAGACAAGGGACAGAGAATGATACCAGGATTTTAAGAACCATCATCGACCCCCTGCATGTGAACTCACCCCACTTCCACAGGTTCACATACATGGACTGAGCCTATTGTGACTCAGAGTAAGTACAGCATAGACATGGCTAGTGCAGTCTCAGCTCCTTCATTCTGATATACCCATGCAACACCACATTTATATCTGGCAAGACAACAGCATAATCCACTCATCTAAGATAGTGGAAGTTTCTCTGAAGAGAAGGGGGGAAAACACAAACAAAAAAAAGCCTCCCTAGTTCTGGTTCCACACATCTAGGCTCAGCTCTCATGCGGATCTTTGATAGAGGAATATTTAATAGTCAGAAGTAATTAATTTTTTCAGTGTGGAATGCAGAAGCAAATGTATATGTATTTGACAGCCACTTTTGCTGCACCAACAGCCCTAATTATGTCACCATTAAAGTTTATCACTGATCATTTTAAGGGCATATTCTCCATAAGTAATTCCTTTTACATTATCTGTCTTGCTTAATACTCCCAAAGATTTGCAGCTAGCTCTGTTTTTGGCTACATGACAGAATAGATATGCTTAGCCAAGTAACATTGCATTAATTACTATAATTAATGCAAAGTATGCAAAACCACTACAACTCAGACTACCATGCAGATGATAACCTTTCAACTGACAATGCAGAAGGTGAAATTGTCCTGCTTAGTTATGGCAGCTAGAATGCTGAGAGCAGTGTTGTATTTCTGGTTACATAGGCTAAGGCTTGTTCTCAGCTTTTATAATTATGATGTGTTCATTCAGTAGCACCTCATAATGCCACTATATTTAAATACCAATTTCTCTAGTAGGCTGCATTTTACAGGAGCTTATGCGATGCTTAAAATTAGCACTGTTTCAAAGGCTGGCATACTAGGTGTTGAATCAGTTCAAAGGATGATCTATATTGTTCCCCCTTTCTCCCAACAGCGTTTCTATTTCTTAGAATTCAAAAGCAGACCAATTATAGAAGTGTCATAATTATTGTGTCAGAAACCAAGGCTTCATGAGTAAGGTGCCTAGGCTTTCAGCCTCTTAGATCACTTAAATACAAAAACTTCCTTTGTGACCACAGCTACATTTCTCTTCCCCATCCATCCTTAAATGATTACTTGGATCTCACACACTCCTCCCACCTTGGGTAAATAGGAATTGTGATTGGATGGACTGCTCTGGGAACCAGGAGCGCCGTTTGATCTTGGGCAAGTCACTAATTTATGTCTCAATAACCCACACACCCCCCACACTTCCCTTATAAAGTGCTTTGAGATCTACAATTAGTTGATCCCTAATTTTATTATGAGCCAAAGTCCATGGGTGAAATGCTGGCGCTACTGCAAGTGTATGTGGGGCAGGGGAGGATTGCCATTGACTTCAGTGGAGCCAGTCAAGATTTCACCCCACATTTGTATCCAGGTCTAACATGTGAGGTTTTGGCTTCAAGTGAGCCCTCACTCATGTAAAATTTCCACTGACTTCAAATGGAGTTTTTGATGAGTGACTGTAAGAAGTGCCATACACATTTAGATCAGTGAGACAAGTAGTTCAGCATATTGTACCTAAAAGTAGACAGTACCAGCTGCTTCATAAAATGTAAAACCTTCTTAATGGTCAGTTATGGAACAGCCAGATCACAAGGAAAGTTTATTCTTAACTTCCAGCAGTAATGGTTGGTGTACATGCTAGAGCATGAAGGTCTGTATTTGTTATGCTATTTAATCTGACAGTGGAAGCTCTCATCCATGACCCACTGCCAAACCCTCAGGCTCAATTTTGTAGCAATGTCTCTCACAGGTAAGTTATGTGTAGGGTAAACAGACTTCAGGGTTTACTCCACATTCTTTTCCTTGTCTTTAGTACAGTAGACTCACTGGAAAGAAAGGGATCGTAGGAATGTCCTGTACTGAGCTATGAATGCTTATATTTTTTGGTAAGAGTCTTGACTTATTGGACTTATAACTTAATTGAGTCACACAGGTAAAATCAGAATCAATCATCTTTGATAGTGATAACGGATTTTAATTAACTGTGTGTCTTGGTTGCTTAAAGGATTGTATTCTCGCCATGTAATGTGTGTTCCTCTAAATCTGTTTCAGGACATTAGCAGTTTTTTAAAAAAAAAAACAAACATTTTGTTCAATTTGGCTTATGTTTATAACTATATACACACACATTTAGACAGACACACACATATACTCTGAGTACCTGTTTATTTGCAGAGCATATGCCAAAGCCATAACTTATTTTAAAGCATGTTAAAAGATTGTGACCCGGTATAAAATAGCAGATAGACTAAAAGTGACAGCTGTGCACATAAAAAATTCTATGGCGAATCAAAGGTTATATGCCAGAATGTCACTACATTGAAATGCTCACACACAGAATAATATAAATGCCTAGATGATAGAAACCTGAAATGTTGTATACATTATTTCTGTGTATACCTAAACAGGGGTTGCACATTATTATTATTTTTTACTATGAACACAACTAATCCATTAGAACTCAGTGCCTCTCCCCCTTCTAAAGCTTCTACCCCACCCCCCAAAAAAGAGCCATTAAAACAATCTCAGTGTGAAAGATCACTGCTACCATATGTAAACAAACCCGTAAATATACAGGATTTAAGAGGTGCACAATTGCATGGAAGCAAATACATATTTATTATTCCTGATTTAAAGATTAAGAAACAGTTTCAGAAAAGTTCAAGGCCTGATCCAACACAGGAAAGACTCCCAGTGAATTCACTAGGAATTGGATCAGGTCCTAGTGGCTTGATGCAAAGCCAAATGAAGTTAACGGGAGACTTTTCAGTTGATTTTGGAGCCAGACATAAGTTCAACAGATATTGAAATCAGTGGGACTATTCACTTGCTTAAAGTTAAGTACATTTGTAGGTGTTTGAAGAATCAGGGCCTACACTTTCTACCAGTCCATTCATTTCCTTCTACATGATCATATCCCAACTGGACTCTTTCTTCCAAATGTGTTTATTTTCAATTCCTTGACTTTTTTGTACTCATGTACTTTTTTGTTTGAATTTTGTACTCATGTACTTTTGATAGTACATGAGAGAGACGGACAATCTGTTGCCATTTGATTAGTGTCCAGTTTTTCTTTCAGTGTATTTTTCAGCTTCTCATCTCTGCAATATTTATTATTGCAACTGCTTTCCCATGTGATCTCAATCACAAAGTGTTTGGCTTTAAACCACAACTGAAGAGTGCCCATTGTAGAGTGTTGATTTAGATTAATTTTTTTGTATGTATTTACATCATCCTCAGTAAATTATTTTGCAGATTCCTCTAGTTTTCTGTTGTTGGGGGCGGGGGGGTGGAAGGGTTGGTGGTAAGGTGGGAAAAGGGGATATTTTAAAACCTCAGACAATTGTAAAGGCTCACGAGAGCTATGTATATATAAGGACAAAGTCTAATATTGGCTTGCATGAGGAAATGAAGCTACAAAACAAGCTTTGGAGGTCCCATACTGCAAGTGCTATAAGTGCATTAAAAGGCACAGGGGAACACTAAATGAGTGAAAAAAAACACAAAACCTAAAAATGAAGTGTTATTATTGGGGCTACGATGACAGGTATTACTCTGCGTAACTAGCCTGTGAGATTGCTTCCTTGGATCTTTACTCTTTGTAAGTTTCACCTCTCTTCTTTGACTTTACTTCATGTTGATCATTTGCCCTTTCCTATAGAAACTGCTGGATTTAAGTACCTAAGCAGGCAAGGTGTACCACTGGGGTAGACCTACCTAGTATTGTCATCCCCAACTGTTCAAAAATCATGAGTCAAGACACTAAAACCCATGAAATTGGCTTAAATATCTTTAAAGTCATAATAATGTTGGGGTTCTCTTTCTTTGCTTTCTTGTTTGTGATCCTTTAGTGGGCACTTGGGTCACATTTTCAAACTTTTCTCCACAGCCATCAGGGCTAGAAACTTTTTAAATTGAGACTTTTTAAAAGAGAGAGACTCTAAAATGCCATAGGTTTAATGATAAAAATCATGAGACATGGAAATCCTGCCTAAAAACCAACATTAGGGTTGGAAGGGACCTCAGGAGGTCATGTAGTCCAACCCCCTGCTCAAAGCAGGACCAACACTAACTAAATCATCCCAGCCAAGGCTGTGTCAAGCCAGGCCTTAAGAACCTCTAAGGATAGAGATTCCATCACTTCCCTAGGCAACCCATTCCAGTGCTTTACCACCCTCCTAGTGAAATAGTGTTTCCTAATATCTACCCTTGACCTCCCCCACTGCAACTTAAGACCATTGCTTCTTGTTCTGTCATCTGCCGCCACTGAAAACAGTCCAGCTCCATCCTCTTTGGAACCCCCCTTCAGGTAGTTTAAGGCTGCTATCAAATCCCCCCCTCACTCTTCTCTTCTGCAGACTAAATAATTCCAGTTCCCTCAGCCTCTCCTCATAAGTCATGTGCCCCAGCCCCCTGATCATTTTTGTTTCCCTCTGCTGGGCTCTCTCCAATTTGTCCACATCCCTTCTGTAGCAGGGGGGACCAAATCTGGATGCAACACTCCACATGTGGCATCACCAGTGCTGAATAGAGGGGAATAATCACTTCCCTCGATCTGCTGGCAATGCTCCTACTAATACAGCCCAATATGCCATTGGCCTTCTTGGCAACAAGGGCACACTGCTGACTCATATCCAGCATCTTGTCTACTGTAATCCCCAGGTCCTTTTCTGCAGAACTGCTGCTTAGCCAGTTGGTCCCCAGCCTGTAGCAGTGCATAGGATTCTTCCTTCCTAAGTGCAGGACTCTACACTTTGTCCTTGTTGAACCTCATCAGATTTCTTTTAGCCCAATCCTCCAATTTGTCTATTTTAATTCAATGGGGGCTCTGCACACAGATGGGGATTCCACCTGTGCAGAGCTGCTTACAGGAAGAAGGCTGGTATAGAAGTTATGCTGGCACATTAACTGCCGTCAGACAGTGCTGCAGGTGAGCCCCACCTCAGTTTCCACTCATCCAGAATAAAAACAAAGTACAAGCAGACTTTACAGTACTAAAGAACACCCTCCTCACAGGGTCTCATTTCTTTAACATAAAAGGACAACAACAAAGAAACAAAAGCTTTACTCAGCAAATCGAGCAGCATCTCACCTCCCCAAGGAGGATCAGTCTTAAGTTTCACCCCTCTAGCCCAAAAGCACTGTCAGGCTGAATTCCCTACCTGGAACTTAGGTTTCTGCTGGATGTTCACCCAGATACCAGCTTTTCCATGACCACGCATCACCATTTGCTGAGCCACTCCCTTGTAGCTCTCCAGAAGGTCCTAAACTCAGTTCATTCTCCTGGTCTGCTCCAGTCCTTTGACTGGGAGTACTTTCAGTCTAGGCCTGTTCCTTTCTGTGAGCATCTCTTCTCTAAGAAGAAGCCACTAGAAGTAGCTTCTTACCCAGCTACCCTGAGGAGCCGCTCTCCTCACAAGCTTCCTTTATTCTGGGGCTTCCTGACTGAGCCATCATAAGCCTTTATTAGCACCAGGTGCTCCATACCTAATTAACTGCCACTCAGCTACTGACACAATTAACTAAGCACCGGTGGATCTGGGTTAGCTCATTCTCCTTAGCAGAGCCTGTCTGACCCCCTCGTAGGCTAGCCCCATGGCAGAGGCTTAATTCTGTAACACAATCTCTCTTTCTGCATCTCAATGGGTAAAATCCTGCCCTTCTTGAAGTGAATGGGAGTTTTGAATGGACTTCAGTGGAACCAGGATTTCACCTATTGTGTTTTGTGATATTTTATGTGACCTACATAAACATCTAAGCTGGGGATTTCAAAGGAGACAAAGGAATTTGTGTGCCCCATTCTCATTGATTTTCCTGATGAATGTCAATGAGAATTGGGCACCATCAGGCTCATCAGGAAGTCCCAGCCACTTGTAGTTTGCTATTATCAATAATTAACTCATTCCAAGATGCACATATGCACCTGTGTTGTTTAATTTGTAATAGTTTGTCCTACTAAAGCACGTCAAGGAGTACTATTAAAGGGGTAAGGAACAGAGTCAATTAAAATCAAGAGTTACACCAGGGATGAATTTACCTCAGATTCAGCTGATGATTCATGGAAAAGCTCTTACACTTCAGTCACATTTCCTGTATTCTTTTTCGATATAGAATCATAGAAATCTGGGGCTGAAAGATTTTCCCCATAGAAATCTGGGTCTCCAGAGGTCATCTAGTCCAGCCACCTGTGCTGAGAATAGACCAAGAATACATAGACCATCCCTGATAAGTGTTTGTTTAACCTGATCTCAAAAACTCCCAACAGACAGCGATTACACAGCCTCTTTTGGTAACCCATTCCAGTGCTTAACTATCCATATAGTTTGAAAGTTTTCCCTACTATCTTTCCTAAATCTCCTTTGCTGCAAAACTTCTTTTACATTTCTTGTAACTTAAGACATGAATTTAGGGGGGGAAAGATGACTTTAAAGTATTTGAGGTGGTACCAATGCCCATCATTTCCTCAGATAATTTCTGTGGTTTTACAGTGACATTTTCTTGTTTCTTTAAAATATTTTTGTCTCTCAACCACTGTGTAAAAGACCCACAAACAGGAAGAGACTGATTATACACAAAATGCTGTTAAAATGCATCCCGTAAACAAATATTTTTTTCTCTGAACTCTTTCAGCCACAGTTGTGTTTGTTTTTTTTTTCCTAACAGCAAATAAAGAAAGAAAAACAAAAGTGCACCTATATCTGATTTTAAGTTTCTGAGATCATCTGAAACTTCCAAAAGAAGATTAGCACTGCTATTTTTGGCCTGATTCATGCAATTGCATGATATACAAATATACAGTGGTACATGATATTTAAGGCATCTTTCACCTTTAGGACCCTGATACAAATATAGTTCAGGTGAGTAGTTAAGAAATAACTGAAAGTCATTACTATCTGAAAGTCACTTGATATCCTGTTTGAAATGACTTTGCAGTCCCAGTTCCAATTCTTAGAGTACAAATGTCTACATCACACAAAAAATACCATCAACCTTGGCATGGACTGCTGGTAGTTTCAGCATAAAGAGTCTGGGTTGACTGGGCATGAAGACTGAACCCCTTCTCAAGATGGGTTTGGCTTCTCTAGGGCCCCGGTTCAACAAGACACTTAAGCAAGTGCTTAAATCCATATCTATTTAGCAAAGCACTTAAATGTGTTTAGCTTTAAGCACACTCTTAAGTCCCATTAAAGTGAAATAAATAAAGCATGTGCTTTGATGAATACACGCCTGTGCACTGCTTACAATACACTGTGCCCTGCCTACAGTACGCACTGCCTACAATAGGACTGAGACTTTCTGGCAGGCAAGATTGGTGATGCCAACTGTGTTATGTAAAGCCTCTGCTCAATCCAGCAGAACGCGATTGGAAGATTTGTAACTTTTCAGTCATTGCTAGTATGATCATTAAGTTCTGTAACCTTCTGCAAACTTTGTAACTTTAGTTATTGTTAGCATAACCTTTTAAGCTTTGTAACTCATGCAAGCTTTGACCTTTTCAGTTACCACTTGTATGAACCTCCAAGCTTTGCAATACCCCATCATGCAATCAGAGAGACTGTGAACAAGGGAGTGTGTGGGAAGATAAGTGAGTGTCAACAAGGGAGTGTCAACAGTGGGACTGAGTGGAGAGGAACTGCAAGGAGAATACAGCATGGAGACAGGTGTGTCTGATGTACTCTGCCCTGAGAAGGCAATCATGGGGTGCTGTAAAAAATTAAAAAAAAAAAAAAAAAAAAAAAAAAAAGAAGAACCTGGAATGCATGAAAGGAACCAGGCCTGAGAATGCTTCTTGGTGACGGACACAGAAGGGAAACTCAGTGTATGTGACAGGAGCCACCCAGTTCTAGCACAAGGAAGAAGGCATACACACAAGCCCCCTGCTTCTTGACCTGCTCGCCAGCCCGGATCCGTGACTCCAGGTGGACACACCAGATCTACTATGCTTCGGCTTCTCGGCTTCCTCTGCTGTCTCCGGTAACTCTCCGCCTGTGTGAGTGTGTGGGTGCATGAGGGTATGAATGTGTGCGTGCATGAGTAAGCCCCATCCCTTTTCTGTTTGACCCAACAGCGGCATTTAATAAAAACCAATATGTGTAACCCTGGATTGGTTTCTAGGGAAACGGAGGTAACAAACTGAAGGCCAAACCTGATAAGTAGGGGCTCTTCAGGCTCCAAGGTTGTAGATTTGACACCTTCAATTCCTCCTGAAATTCCTTTACAATGAAACAGTTGTACTTGGGTAAAATATTGTGAGGTAAATGTTATATTGGCAGCCGAATAATCAGAAATAAGTCACATTTTGCTGGGGAAAATCTATTCTTAGTTTCAATTATCCATATTTCATCTTTTCAGCTATTTAAAATTTAGGTATGTCTACACTTAAGCCACTACGGTGGCACAGCTGCAGTTGCTCTGCGGCAGTGCTTCAGTGTAGACACTACCTATACCAACTGGTTCAAGTAATCCACCTCCCCGATGGAGGAATTTCTTCCATCAGCCTAGCACTGTCTACACTACGGATTAGGTCAGTATACCTACGTTATTCAAGGGGTATGGATTTTTCACACCTCCGAGTGAAGTAGCTATGCCAGCATAAGTTCCTTCTAAGTGTAGTCCAGTCCTGTATCTCTATATTGGTATTTATAGCGTGAAACAGAAAAGATCTGAATTCAACAGTTATACTACAATTCAGAGGCTGTTGGAGTTGTGTTTATCATTTGTGGGTATACAAATTCAATCTCCCCATGATCTCCTCAGAAGAAGAAAAACAAAGAACTTGAAAGGTGACTGTCAAGGTTCCTTTCCCACTCTGAACTCTAGGGTACAGATGTGGGGACCTGCATGAAAACCCCCTAAGCTTATTTTTACCAGCTTAGGTTAAAACTTCCCCAAGTTACAAACTATTTTACCTTTTGCCCTTGGACTTTATTGCTGCCAACACCAAACGTCTAACAGATATATAACAGGGAAAGAGCCCGCTTGGAAATGGCTTTCCCCCCAAAATCCTCCCCAAACCCTACACCCCTTTCCTGGGGAAGGCTTGACAAAAATCCTCACCAATTTGCACAGGTGAACACAGACCCAAACCCTTGGATTTATATTATTCATTTATACTAGGTTACTCTTTCATGCAGGTTTTAAAATCATCTTTGGCTAGGTGGTGAAGTTGATCCCATTTTCCTGTTGATTTCCATTCCTAATGATGGTAACATGGAGACTCAGTAGTGCTATAGCAACATATTAACAGTAGGATTCTGTTTGGGGACCAAGCCAGGGCTCTAAACATAATGCTTCTGCCACTGTCTAAATATTAACTCATTGAACTTTGATTTCATTCATCTTCATTCCTGTATCTAAGTGCAGTCTACAGGTTGAATTCAGTAAAGCTTTCACAACACATTAACAATGACAGCCTCCCACGAACTCGCAGACAAGACTCTTCACCTTCACAATGAACTGCGAGCAAGAACATGCAAGTTTTCACTCATATAGACATACTTTGCACAGGCACAAAGGCAAGCAGCTTCCAGATGTGCAGTTTTTGATTCACACTTTAACAAGGTCAGCAAGAAATTGTGTCAAAAGCTGTGCTAAAAGAGGAGTTTATACAGATCATATAGCTTCATGTAAAAGTGATCACTTGAATTCTACTCTTACAACACACTTCACATTTTTAGAACTAATTAGCTGTTTATGAACTGGGAATATTGAAGTTGCCCATTGATCTATTACAAAACAAATTATAAACCTATTTGCTTCATGTGATATTCCTAAGCTCCAGCAAACATTACTACATTTTAATTATCCATCATATATACAAGTGGTACGGTTATCATCCCTTTAGGAATAAGCATTTAAACTCTCTTCTCAAAATGTAAATTCTGATTACCAGAAATGTCAGAGATGTTTACCTGATGGCAGAAATCTCCAGTGGTTTGCAAGAGACATTGATTATTGACATGAAGTTCAGTTTGTAATGATCTAGTCTGAGAGTAAATTGACCCAAGGTCATCTAGACAAAACAGAAGTAAACCTCTCTCTACCTGTTAAGGAAACAATCACAGTGATTACACAAAGTTTATTCAAGTTTTGGAAAACTTTACTTTTAAAAGAAAATCTCTCTCCTGGGGCCAGATCCTCAGTGGTGACTTCAATGAAGTTATACTGATTTATACCAGCTGATGATCTTCTCCCCTGCATTCATCTTGTAATATGCTGCTAGAATTGATATTATGTCACAAAGTGGAAGAATCTTAAGTGGCACCACTGTTGATGCTTTGATAGCTGGAAAGATTGGAGAGGAAAACTCTCCCGCAATTATCTGTTATATCCACAAGACATCATTTGGGGAGAAGTTTGAGAGAGGACTACTGTCAGAGTCCTTTTTAAAGAAGGGTGGAAAGCTTATGCTCCAATACGTCTGTTAGTCTATAAGATGCCACAGGACTCTTTGCCGCTTTAACTAGCCAGTGAAATTAACCAACATATTTGTGACTTTTTAACATTCCAGGAAGGCAAAGACTGACCTTTACTTGCTATCTCTGGAACAGACTTGTTTCCTGCACTTAGCATATGTCACTATCAATCCTGTCTCCCGATCTCCCCTCTTCCATTCTACAGCATGACATTGAAAATACTAATGATTGGCTGCAGTGTTGCTGGGCACAGCACTCTGCTGTTTTCTGCCAGTCCTGTCCCCTAAAATCATGCTACTACACTGACATAAGCCATGCCATCGTGAACTTCTTGGCAGCTGCACTGCCTCCCAATGTTTCTTGTTTTGCTACATCTCCATGCAGACTGCAGATTCAGTGTTGCACAGTAATGCAAGTCTATTTAACTTAGCCATGATTTCAGTTTAAAAGAAAGTCAGTGTAAGGCCATCATATCAGGGGGAAAGCTGTTATTGCCACGTTTCCTATCCAGTTGTTTATCCCCCACTGAATAAGCTATGCATCCCATCACTAAATAAAATTTGGAGGGTCAAAGGTGGCTGCAGCTTTTAGATGAGCATTTTACCAGTGGGAAGGACTTCATTTCTATTAACCTCTTACTGATAGGTTTATTGTTACTATATGACCGATATCAATGTTATTTATGACCATAGAAATTATGAGTTTATGGTTGTTTATTTTTCATTTGTTTCCTCAAAGTTTTGATATTTAATTGCAGGAATACCACAAAGTAGTATATTTACATTTGAAGCTAAAAAGCAGTGCCCCAATTGGTATAAATCAGTGAGGCTCTGCATATTTAAAATAAAATGTTTAATAAAATCATTGACAGCTTCAGTGGATCACTGGCCTCGCACTATGCAGCAGCATGGTTGCCATAGAAACAAGAAAAGGCTCAGGATCATTGGGCAATTTATGAAAGTATCAAAATCCTTTGGTATATAAATGATATATAACAATTGCGAAAGTAAAAGAGGTACAAGTTTTCTATTCCCCAGTTCAAAACACAATGTCCTTTTTACTAAAATCCCAAGTTATATGCCTTTTTGTCTGTATAAGTGCCGTAATACCTACAGATGATCAGCTATCATTACTATACCATGTCATTCTTGTCTATTCAAATAAAAACAGTTGTATATGCTACTGTATTATGATACATGATCCACAGAATGGCAGGTTTGATATTCACTGGAGATTTTCTGTTCTCCTGTGCTTCACTTGGTGTCTACTGTTAGAGAATATAAAAACAAACAAGATAGCCACTAGATGGCATACAGGAAAAAATCCACTATTTTTCAGAGGTGCAAGACTATGAAACATTTTGATGTCAAAGGATGTCTTATAAGGGAGATTTTACATATTTCATCAGCCTTATTAAGAAAATAAGGTTCTTGTTGGAAATCGTTTAAAACATATATGCTGCAAGTTATGCTGCTGATTGATTAGATATTTAATATGAGCGTCATTTCCAAAAGCAACTCATAGAAGTTAGGAAATGAAGACAAAGGTGGTCTGCATAACTCACATTCAGGTGGCATAATAAGTCAGTCCTTCTTCTGAAGGTGCAGAAGAATTTTCATGGACTGATGTAAGGTTTTACTTTTTTTTATTTCAAAACAAATAAAAATTACAATGAAATTGAAAATGTATAACCTAATTTTACCCAGTGAGAAAAAAAGAATGAATCACATAAATATGCCCGTTCAAAAATCTGCAGAAAACTAACAGTTTCACATCCAAACCTGCAAATTTCTGTGTTGGCATATACAGCATAGAGATCGACTCTGAGTAATTATATATGTATTGGGGAATGACATACAGTGACAAAATGTGTGTACATTTGTATAACATATACATTCTCTATGAAGAAACAAAATGTGTGTACATGTGCACATCTCAGTTTGTGTAAATTAGTAACGGGATAATGCTGATTTACATCTTCTGAGAACCTGACACTTTGTTTTGGCACATAGAACTATATTTATATTGGGAGAGACACATATAAATATAGAGGGCTAGATAGATCCTATAAATCATTTGAGAAAATGGCCAGTGCATTCTACAGCACCTCTGCAATTATAATCCATTGTTCTTGTTGACAGAATTATCCCTATTAGTAAGGGGACCCAATTGTGCTAGGCCCTTAACTTCTTTTGCAAAGTGCTCAGTAGACTCCACTTTCATGGGTTTCAGTGGGTGTTGTAGGGGATAATCACATGTGTGGGTGCTCAGCACCTTATAGGATCAGACTCGCACCAATGAACCAGAAAAGAATGTCTGGTTCACTCATGGCAAATTTAACTTTGGAGCCCCTGGCCATCAGAAGATAGCAGCAAAATATTGAGAGCATAAAGCTTGTAGGAAATGAGCATAAATGGGTGCTTCTGCATTTCTAGTAGTCTCTCCTATGAAAAGTTAACTTGTGGATTAGAGAACAAAGGACTTGATCTTGTATCCCTTGTATACTCCAAACTCCACAGCTTTCAGAGTAGAAGCCCTGTTAGTCTGTATCCACAAAAAGAACAGGAGTACTTGTGCACCTTACAAATTTATTAGAGCATAAGCTTTTGTGAGCTACAGCTCACTTCATCGGATGCATAGAATGGAACATATAGTAAGATAGATATATACATACAGATAAGTTGGACGTTACCAAAGAAACTGTGAGAGGCTAATTAGTTAAGATGCGATATTATCAGCAGGAGAAAAAAACTTTTGTAGTGATAATCAAGATGGCCCATTTAGACAGTTGACAAGAAGGTGTGAAGATACTTAACTTAAGAAAATAGATTCAATATGTGTAATGACTCAGCCACTCCCAGTCTCTATTTAAACCCAAGTTAATGGTATCTAGTTTGCATATTAATTCAAGCTCAGCAGTTTGTCCTCAGAGTCTGTTTTTGAAGCTTTTTCTGTTGCAAAATTGCCACCCTTAAATCTTTTACTGAGTAGCCACAGAGGTTGAAGTGTTCTCCTACCGGTTTTTGAATGTTATGATTCCTGATGTCAGATTTGTGGAAGCAAATACTCACCAGCAACCACACACCACACAACAAAAACACTAACCCAGGAACCTCTCCTTGCAACAAAGCCAGATGCCAACTCTGACCACAAATCTGACATCAGGAATATATCTTATTCCTTAAGTATCCTCACACCTTCTTGTCAGCTGTCTAAATGGGCCATATTGATTATCACTATGAAAGTCTTTTTCTCCTGCTGATAATAGCTCATCTTAACTAATTAGCCTCTCACAGTTTGTATGGTAACTTCCAACTTATCTGTATGTATATATCTACCTTACTATATGTTCCATTCTATGCATCCGATGAAGTGAGCTGTAGCTCACGAAAGCTTATGCTCTAATAAATTTGTTAGTCTCTAAGATTCAATATGTGTAATGACCCAGCCACTCCCAGCCTCTATTCAGCCAGCAGAATTCACAGTGATGAAACAAGACATTCTCTTCTGGTTCCATCATGTAACATAGGACTTACCATGCTGGATCAGGACACTGGTCCAGTTAAGGTAATTTGGTCAAATATGTGACTATTATTGCAGGATTACTCTACATTCATTGACCATTTTCTTCATGGATGTCCAAAGTAAAAACAGCCCCATTTTAACCTGCAAAACAAACATTTTTTTAAATGAGTGCAGCACAAGGGCTGCAATTGGTCCCAGAGTATCTTTAGATTCCCAGCAAATGTAAATGATCTCTTGCCTGTCTAACAGATATAAAACATACATGCTCATACTTTATTAATTTTAAAATTTACTTTGTTTAGTCTGTTCAGAATTATCTTGGTGAAAGTTGTCTATATCTAGCAGAGAGATTGGTCTGAAATTTTCACAAAGATTGGTAAATCTGGCCTAAGAGATACTGTGAGCTACTGGGCTCAATACATTTGTGCTCTGTGACTCCTTTGCATCATCTAAGGAGAAGCCACCTTCCCTGGGAAGCAAAGGAGAAACCTCTGGCCAACAGAGTTAAGGACAAGAAGAAGGAGCTATTTAAATATACTGGGAACAAACGAATCCTGACAATGGTATTAGTCCATTACAAGATGAAAATGGTAGAATTAGCAATAATAATGAAGAAAAAGCATAAGTATTCAATAAATATTTCTTGAATATTCTGTATTTTTGGACAAAGCAGATGAGATTGTCTCATCATGTGGTTATAACACTCTGTTACACTAGTATCTCTGGATGATGTTAAACACACACTACTAAAATTTGACCTTTTTAAAAATGAGCAGGTCCATATAACTTCCATCTAAGAGCTTTATAAGAGCTGGCTGAGGAGCTTGCAGGACCATTAATGTTGATTTTCAATAAGTCTTGGGGAAGTTTGAGAAGACCAGAAGAAAGCCAATGTTGTACTATATTTTTAAAAGGATAAATGGGATGAACCAGGTAAATTATAGGCCTGTCAGCCAGACATCAATCCTGGGGAATATAAAGGAGCAGCTGATATGGGACTCAATTAGTAAAGAATTAATGCAAATCAATGTTGGTTTAAGGAAAATAGACCCTGTCAAACTAACTTGATTTTTTTTTATGAGATTTCAAGTTTGGTTGATAAAGGTAATGGTGACATAATATACTTAGACTACTGTAAAGCATCTGTTTTGGTATTGCATGATGTTTTGATTAAAAAGCTAGAGTGATATAAAATTAAAATGGCACACATTAAATTAATTAAAATTGGCTACCTGGTAGGCCTCAATATGTAATTCTAAACAGGCAACCATTGAATGCATGTGTTTCCAGTGTGGTCCCACAGGAATTGGTTCTTGGTTGTGAACTATTTAACATTTTTGTCAATGATAAAGTTTGCAGATGAGAAAAAAATTGGGGGAGTAGTAAATAATGAAGAGGACAGGTGACTGATTCAGAGCCATCTGGATCACTTGGCAAACTAGGGGCAAGCAAACGATGTGGGTGTTTTAGTATAACTAAATGTAAATGTAGACATCTAGGAACAATAAACATACACCATACTTACAAGATCGGGGGTTCTATCCTGGGAAGCAGTGAGTCTGAAAAAGAGATTTGGTGGTCATGGTGGATAATCAGTGGAAGATGAGCTCCTGGTGGGATACTGTGGCCAAAAGAGCTAATGTGAACTGTGGATGCATAAACAGGGGGAACATTGAGTGGAAGTAGAAAGGTTGTTTTTTCCTTTATATTTGACACTAGTGAGACCACTGCTGGAAAACTACTCAGTTCTGACACCCACAATTTAAGAAGGATGTTGATGAATTGGAAAGGGTTCAGAGAAGAACCATGTGAATGATTAAAGAATTAGAAAACATATTGATAGACTCAAGGAGCTCAATCTATTTCACTTAAAGAGAAGGTTAAGGGATGACTTATGTATCCACATATAAACAAATATTTAATAATGGGATCTTCAATCTAACAGAGAAAGGTAGAACATGACTGAATGTCTGAAAGTTGAAGCTAGACAAATTCAGACTGGAAATAAGATGCACTTCAATCTCTCTGGTTTTACGTGATTACAGACATGAAAGTTGCAATTCTTCAAACAAAAAAACTTCAAATCCAGACTCCAGCAAGAAACTGTTGAATTGGAATTCATTTGCAAATTGGATACAATTAACTTAGGCTTGAATAGAGACTGGGAGTGGCTAAGTCATTATGCAAGGTAACCTATTTCCCCTTGTTTTTTCCTAACCCCCCCCCCCCCCAACGTTCTTGTTAAACCCTGGATTTGTGCTGGAAATGGCCCAACTTGATTATCATACACATTGTAAGGAGAGTGATCACTTTAGATAAGCTATTGCCAGCAGGAGAGTGGGGTGGGGGGAGGTATTTTTTCATGCTTTGTGTGTATACAAGATCTTCTACACTTTCACTCCGATGAAGTGAGCTGTAGCTCACGAAAGCTTATGCTCAAATAAATTGGTTAGTCTCTAAGGTGCCACAAGTACTCCTTTTCTTTTCACATTTTTGACAGTGAGACTAATTAACCCTGAGAACAACTTGTCAAATGTTGTGGTGGAGTCTCTGTCTCTGACCATTTTAAAATCAAGATTGAATTTTTTTCTTCTTCTTTGAAAGCTATGCTCTAGGAATTCTTTTGGAGAAGTTCTATGGCATATTATTACAGGAGGTCAGACTGAATGATCACAATGGTCCCTTTTGGCCTTTGAATCTATTAATAACTTCTTCTTACTGCCAATTGTGTCTTAGTGCATCAGATACCCTTTTATCATTATTGGATTTCTTTTTTCCTTCTGTTCTTTTCATTCACCCTGTTTCCATTTTAACCCTTCCATGTCCCTGGAGGATACATAGAATGCATCAAAAGCCACCTTTGCAGTTCCTAATGTCAGCTGAATAAGTGAGAGTAACTGCAGGAAAAGAAATTAAACAATTAAACCAAACTTTAGCATTGCAGCTTTTTTTCTAGTTTTGATTGAAGTAGCTATAGCTGAATCTTGCTGGGGAGATCACTGGGACTTTACATAACCAGTGTAAAATGACAAATACTGCTGTGGAGAGGGACAGACCAATATTTCCATATTAAGTAGGCAAGGTATGTAAAGGGCTTCTATACCAAAACACAGAGATCTGAGCTCCCCACAGTCACTCCCTCCTCTGTGAATAACAATCTACGCCAAAGTGGTTTCTGATTAGCACAAATATTTATATTTGTATATATGAAGTTTTATAATATTTATTTAAAGGGGAGAGTATAATCTATTGTGTGTCTGTTCCAGCCTCTATTATGGAATTTAAATGATTTCAAAGCTATAGTAAAAAGACAAAACAAGAATAGAAGAGCAAAGGGGAAATGGATTCTTCATTAATTTTTTTCATTTGCATAATATATGGTGTCAGGGTTCCCTCCACACTCTGAACTCTAGGGTACAGATGTGGGGATCCGCATGAAAGACCCTCTAAGCTTATTTCTACCAGCTTAGGTTAAAAACTTCCCCAAGGAAAATTCTTCTTGGTTCTTGGACTGTATCACTGCCACCACCAAGTGAATTAGACAAAGATTCAAGGAAAAGAACCACTTGGAGTTCCTGTTTCCCCAAAATATCCCTCCAAGCCTCTTCACCCCCTTTCCTGGGGAACCTTGAGAATAAAATACCAACCAAATAGGTTAACAAGATGAGCACAGACTAGCCCCTTGGGGTTTTAGGACACTAAAAACCAATCAGGTTCTTAAAAGCAGAACTTTATTATAAAGTAAAAGAAGTACCTCTGTAAAATCAGGATGGAAGGGAATTTTACAGGGTAATCAGATTCAAAACACAGAGGATTCCCCTCTAGGCAAAACTTTAAAGTTACAAAAAAACAACAACAACAAAAAAGCAGGAATAAACCTCCCTCTTAGCCTAGGGAAAATTCACAAGCTAAAACAAAAGATAATCTAACGCATTTCCTTCCTATTACTTACAATTTGTAATCTTAGATGCTTAGTTCAGGTATGGCTTTAGGAGATGTATTTTCCCTGCCCTGGTTCCTCGCTGTTCTCATGGTCCTGGAGAGAACACAAAGAAACACAAAACAAAAACCTTCTGGCACAGATTCTCCCCTTATTGGTCCTTTTGGTCAGGTGCCAACCAGGTTATCTGAGCTTCTTAACCCTTTACAGGTAAAGGAGGGATTTTATGCTACCCTTAGCTGTATGTTTATGACATACCATCTTGAAGCTTTGAAATAAACCTGCAGGACAGTTTATTAATGATCAAAAAGAAACAATCCCCTCAGCAACTTGCCTTTCCATTCACAGTTGAAGTCATCGTAATTCAGAAGAGTTATAGCCACAAACAAATATGAATTAAAAACTTAGTACTCTGTGTAACCATCTTGTTTGCCAGTTGTTCAAAGCGTTGAAGGAAAACAAGTGTTTCATAGTTATTCTATTAAAAAATCCTCTCCCTCTTCCTTATTTCCAGAGAATTATGTAGAAACTTGGTCCCTCAAAGATACCTCAAAGATAAAAAAGTACCTCAAAGATTAAAAAAACAAAACAAAAAAACCCCACCTCTTCTGGAAAAGAACTGTGTTTTTTTTTTTTTACAGAGTTAATGCTACAAATGTGCTTTCCCCAAATAGCTCAATAAATCTTAAATCTAATGACATATTAAGTTTTTGGATTGTTTGAGACTCTTAGTGTACCCTCATGAAAATACAACTCATAATTCTTGCTACTGGAATCTTTCCTTTTAAATCAGTTATTGTATCCACTTTCTTTTAAATTGATTACTGGTTTATGTTGTGTTAGAGGCACATGTATTGTTATTGTGTCTTGTCCATAAGCTTTGCAATACAATTATATTGGACCCAAAATAAACACTAAACAAAACAAAACAATCTATTGATTAAGTGAGAGAAGTTAAAGGGGACTGGGTTTTCACAGGACTGTTGCTCAATTCTTTCAGAAAATTAGGTCCTTTTGTCTCAAATTGGGCACCCATAATCAATAATAACATTTCAAAACCCTGGTCTCTGTACTTCACCTTGTTTTGGAATGTCACAGTGCCTTTCATTGTAGCACCTGAAACAGCATTACCAAAATTAAACCTTACAGTACTTTATACCAATTTTACAGATGGATAAACTGAGGTGAATTTAAGTAACTTGACTGAGATCAGATTGAGAGTAGCACTCAAGATTTCTGATTCCCTGTCCCAGGCTTACTAGATGATATTCTCATTAGTTTGTGGTTCGACTAATATTGGTTTCAATAATGTAAGGATAATAGACTATTATTTACTGTTTTAGATTTATTTAGGTGGAACCTTCTTTTAATTAGTTTCTGAATTATCTCCCACATTTTAAAAGACAAAAAGTACCATACCTTTGTATATCAGATTTTAACAGCTGAGTAATGGAATTGTATGTGTGTGCTAGAAAACTGTTGAATGGCCCTTGATTTGTCCACACAATATATAGTGGGACATATTACTGTTTTATTTTTATAATTCTTCAGACATTCATATTTTAGACTGGAACATTACATTTCCTTTAACAAACATTTATGTATTTCATGAATATTTATTGAAGAAAACCCCACATACTAACAACATGACAGCATTTTAAAAGTCGCTTTGCTTTTTGTGACAAACCAGGACTGTGAAGTTTAGTGATTAAAATACATAATGAAGAACAAATGTAAAGGGGGAAAGAAATGCTAATTAAATCTGATGTAATACAATGAACTGGAATGCATCTGCCTTTTGTTTTCTAAAAGTACAGATATAAGGCATAAATGAATATCAAACAAGCAATTATACTATTCTTACATTGTAGTAAAATAATCCATATAGTCTGCATTAAACAAACACCAATAAGAACCAGAAAGAGAGGCTGCTAAATCAAGTCTGAGAAAATACAATCAGTCACATTCCTAGTGAAGAAAAAACGTAGCCAAACAAAATAAAAATGTATCATCCGGAGAGAGGACAGAATTGTGCATTATGAACACTCCATCCCTGTTAGTCCTTCAGGCAGGAATGCATTACCACATTAGCCATGACACGTGGATGAGCTCTTAGAAGGGAAAAGATCCTTTAGCTGATTTATCAAGAAATCCTCAAAGCTTACTTTGGAAGGGCAAAGACATACTTTTCCAGTCAACAAACTCAGAAAGCTTCTCTATCCAGCTAGAGATCATGATTTCAGGATGTATGGATGGCACCCTGTACTCTTGAAAGATTCTGTAAATCCAGATCTTGTGTTGACAGCAGAGGAAAAAAAACAGTTGAGGGTTCTAGAATGAGAGAGAGAGAGAGAGAGAAAGAAATATGGTGGATTTAATTCAGAGACCATGTCCTCCTTCTAACAAAGGATTTAAGCATGTGATTAATTTTAAGACCACAAATAGCCAATGGGACTACTTGCATACTTCAGATTAAACGTGTAAAATCTTTCCTGAATTATGATTTATCAAAGCATGCTTGAAAGCTACAAGAAGGATGTGGCAGAATTGGATTACTACATACTAAAAGAAGAAAAAGTGGTGACGTAGAAGAGAGCCAAGAAAAAAAAAAAGCACCCCAATGGTATCATATATATATCAATGAGACATCTTCCTTGCCAAGGAGACTGATTCTGAAATATTTTTAGAATTGCTTGTCATGAATTAAGCCTCAATCTCTTCCTGTTATAATGCCTGTCAAAACTCTTGTTGATTCAGGATTTAGGTTCTGCATATGAGGCACTAGAATTTCAAGAGCTCTGCACCCATGCTAGGACCTAATTTTCTATAGAGCTCAGTTCCCATTTAGACACCTTCATAAAAAAGCCGGATTTTCAAAGAAGAGCTTAGCACCCACCAGCTCACTTTGTTACACTTAGGGCCAGATTTTCAAAGGAGCTTCCAATTTTGGTGCCTAAATGGGAGTTGAGTTATTTTGACAAGCATTTGTTTCCCTATTCATTAACAAATATTACAGAACACATAGCAGTAGTCAAGAAATCAAATATTTATCAATGCATACCATGTACCACAGTATCATAGCCTCAGGAAGACACCCAGCCATATTTATAAATGTATGGCAGGTACCACACAATTCATAGCAGCAAGCAAAGCTCCAGGCCCAGCAGTATTTATAATTTGCAGCCAGCACAATGGAATAGATACCAGTAGCAAAAAACAAAAAAGTCATAGTTTAAATTACACAAGAGACTTTGTCCCAAGACAGCCAGACAGAACACTACCGTGGCTGACTGTGAAAAATGAATCTGTATAGCCTCCCCCAAATGCATAGCTCTTGCGAACAGCAGAGCAGCTAACAAAAGGAGTTTGTCTGGGAGTTCGCCTGGGAAGAGCCCACTGAGGCTTTCATCTTGCCGAATTCTCTGAGTAATTACTACAACTCCTGAGGAAGCTCGTAGAAGGAAGGTAATATGGAGGGGGGGTGTTCAGCTGTTGTGACCTGCACTGGATGTGCTATGTTTGTCTTTCTTCCACAGGACAGATGCGACTTTGTCTGTACAAAGTGCAAGCTGGTCTCCATACTGGAAGAGAAGGTTCAAGGTCTGGAGCAACAGGTATCGACCCTGCGTTGCATAAGAGAAACTGAAGATTTCCTGGACGGATGTCAGGACAGGCTTCTATGGGCACAAGGTTCTGAAGATTCAGAGCAGACTGCACATTGGGGACAGAAGGATGGTGAAGAATTTGGCATCATGTGACCTCCAGAAGCAAAAAGGGGAACGTCCACGTACCAGCAGGGCAGATATAGGTAAGTAACCATTTTCATGTTCTCTCCACAGGTACTAATGCGGAGAGTGGACCTGATGATACGTCTGAGGGAAGGGAGCAGAAGGAGACTCCGCCGATTAGAAGGCATGGGATGCACCGTCCTAGGGTTGGGAGTTCCACGACCACCGCTTCCAAGAGAAGGAGGCGGGTGGTGGTGGTCGGGGACTCTCTCCTCAGGGGGACTGAGTCATCTATCTGCCGCCCCGACCGGGAAAACCGAGAAGTCTGCTGCTTGCCAGGAGCTAAGATTCGCGATATGACGGAGAGACTGCCGAGACTCATCAAGCCCTCGGATCGCTACCCCTTCCTGCTTCTTCACGTGGGCACCAATGATACTGCCAAGAATGACCTTGAGTGGATCACTGCAGACTACGTGGCTCTGGGAAGAAGGATAAAGGAGTCTGAGGTGCAAGTGGTGTTCTCCTCCATCTTCCCCGTGGAAGGAAAAGGCCTGGGTAGAGACTGTCGAATCATGGAAGTCAACGAATGGCTACGCAGGTGGTGTCGGAGAGAAGGCTTTGGATTCTTTGACCATGGGATGGTGTTCCAAGAAGGAGTGCTAGGCAGACACGGGCTCCACCTAACAAAGAGAGGGAAGAGCATCTTCGCAAGCAGGCTGGCTAACCTAGTGAGGAGGGCTTTAAAACTAGGTTCACTGGGGGAAGGAGACCAAAGCCCTGAGGTAAGTGGGGAAGTGGGATACCGGGAGGAGGCATGAGCAGGAGCGCGTGAGAGGGGAGGGCTCCTGCCTATTACTGAGAAAGAGGGGCGATCAGCAGGTTACCTCAAGCGCCTATATACAAATGCACGAAGCCTGGAAACAAGCAGGTAGAACTGGAAGCCCTGGCACAGTCAAGGAATTATGATGTGATTGGAATAACAGAGACTTGGTGGGATAACTCACATGACTGGAGTACTGTCATGGATGGATATAAGCGGTTCAGGAAGGACAGGAAGGGCAGAAGAGTTGCACTGTATGTAAGAGAGCAGTATGACTGCTCAGAGCTCAAGTATGAAACTGCAGAAAAACCTGAGAGTCTCTGGATTAAGTTTAGAAGTGTGAGCAACAAGGGTGATGTCGTGGTGGGAGTCTACTATAGACCACCAGACCAGGGGGATGAGGTGGACGAGGCTTTCTTCCGGCAACTTGCAGAAGTTACTAGATCGCAGGCCCTGGTTCTCATGGGAGACTTCAATCACCCTGATATCTGCTGGGAGAGCAATACAGCGGTGCACAGGCAATCCAGGAAGTTTTTGGAAAATGTAGGGGACAATTTACTGGTGCAAGTGCTGGAGGAACCAACTGGGCAGAGCTCTTCTTGACCTGCTGCTCACAAACTGGGAAGAATTAGTAGGGGAAGCAAAAGAGGATGGGAACCTGGGAGGCAGTGACCATGAAATGGTCGAGTTCAGGATCCTAACACAAGGAAGAAAGGAGAGCAGCAGAATACAGACCCTGGACTTCAGAAAAGCAGACTTTGACTCCCTCAGGGAACTGATGAGCAAGATCCCTGGGAGAATAACATGAGGTGGAAAGGAGTCCAGGAGAGCTGGCTGTATTTTAAAGAATCCTTAGTGAGGTTACAGGGACAAACCATCCCGATGTGTAGAAAGAATAGTAAATATGGCAGGCGACCAGCTTGGCTTAACAGTGAAATCCTTGCTGATCTTAAACACAAAAAAGAAGCTTACAAGAAGTGGAAGATTGGACAAATGACCAGGGATGTGTATAAAAATATTGCTCAGGCTTGCAGGAGTGAAATCAGGAAGGCCAAATCACACCTGGAGTTGCAGCTAGCAAGAGATGTTAAGAGTAACAAGAAGGGTTTCTTCAGGTATGTTAGCAACAAGAAGAAAGTCAAGGAAAGTGTGGGCCCCTTACTGAATGAGGGAGGCAACCTAGTGACAGAGGATGTGGAAAAAGCTAATGTACTCAATGCTTTTTTTGCCTCTGTCTTCATGAACAAGGTCAGCTCCCAGACTACTGCTCTGGGCAGCACAGCATGGGGAGAAGGTGACCAGCCCTCTGTGGAGAAAGAAGTGGTTCGGGACTATTTAGAAAAGCTGGACGAGCACAAGTCCACGGGGCCGGATGCGTTGCATCCGAGAGTGCTAAAGAAGTTGGCGGATGTGATTGCAGAGCCATTGGCCATTATCTTTGAAAACTCATGGCGATCGGGGGAGGTCCCGGATGACTGGAAAAAGGCTAATGTAGTGCCCATCTTTAAAAAAGGGAAGAAGGAGGATCCTGGGAACTACAGGACAGTCAGCCTCACCTCAGTCCCTGGAAAAATCATGGAGCAGGTCCTCAAGGAATCAATTCTGAAGCACTTAGAGGAGAGGAAAGTGATCAGGAACAGTCAGCATGGATTCACCAAAGGCAAGTTATGCCTGACTAATCTAATTGCTTTCTATGATGAGATAACTGGCTCTGTGGATGAGAGGAAAGCAGTGGACGTGTTGTTCCTTGACTTTAGCAAAGCTTTTGACATGGTCTCCCACAGTATTCTTGCCAGCAAGTTAAAGTAGTATGGTCTGGATGAACAGACTATGAGGTGGATAGAAAGTTGGCTAGATTGTCGGGCTCAACGGGTAGTGATCAATGGCTCCATGTCTAGTTGGCAGCCGGTATCAAGTGGAGTGCCCCAGGGGTCGGTCCTGGGGCCGGTTTTGTTCAATATCTTCATAAATGATCTGGAGGATGATGTGGATTGCTCCCTCAGCAAGTTTGCAGATGACACTAAACTGGGAGGAGTGGTAGATATGCTGGAGGGTAGGGATAGGATACAGAGGGACCTAGACAAATTGGAGGATTGGGCCAAAAGAAATCTGATGAGGTTCAACAAGGACAAGTGCAGAGTCCTGCACTTAGGACGGAAGAATCCAATGCACTGCTACAGACTAGGGACCGAATGGCTAAGCAGCAGTTCTGCAGAAAAGGACCTAGGGGTTACAGTGGACAAGAAGTTGGATATGAGTCAACAGTGTGCCCTTGTTGCCAAGAAGGCCAATGGCATTTTGGGATGTATAAGTAGGGGCATTGCCAGCAGATCGAGAGATGTGATTGTTCCCCTCTATTCGACATTGGTGAGGCCTCATCTGGAGTACTGTGTCCAGTTTGGGCCCCACACTACAAGAAGGATGTGGAAAAATTGGAAAGAGTCCAGCGGAGGGCAACAAAAATGATTAGGGGACTGGAACACACGACTTATGAGGAGAGGCTGAGGGAACTGGAGATGTTTAGTCTTCAGAAGAGAAGAATAGGGCGGGGGGGATTTGGTAGCTGCTTTCAACTACCGGAAAGGGAGTTCCAAAGAGGATGGATCTAGACTGTTCTCAGTGGTAGCAGATGACAGAACAAGGAGTAATGGGCTCAAGTTGCGGTGGGGGAGATTTAGGTTGGATATTAGGAAAAACTTTTTCACTATGAGAGTGGTGAAACACTGGAATGTGTTACCGAGGGAGGTGGTGGAATCTCCTTCCTTAGATATTTTTAAGGTCAGGCTTGACAAAGCCCTGGCTGGGATGGTTTAGTTGGGTATCGGTCCTGCTTTGAGCAGGGGTTGGACTAGATGACCTCCTGAGGTCCCTTCCAACCCTGATATTCTATGATTCTAATAGCCCTGTGCCTGGCCATTCAAATTCAGCAAACAGCTAATCCACCTTGCCCCTCCACCATGGTGGCAGTATCCCCCCTTTGCCTCAACTTTTATAATGTACACAACATGCAGCTACAACCATTGGGATATTTTTCTCATTGAAATCTAATCTAGTGAGTAAAGACCACCAGCAACCCTTAAATCTACCAAAAGTACATTCTACAGTCATTCTGCACCTGCTGAGCTGGCAGTCGAATCTTTCTTTGGTGCTCTCAGGATGGCTAGCGTACAGCTTCACGAGCCAGGGGAACAAAGGGTAGGCTCGGTCACCGAAAATCACGATTAGCATTTTTACATTGCCAGTGGCAATCCGCTACTCAGAAAAGAATGTCCCTGCATGCAGCTTTCTGAAAAATCCTGTGTTCTTAAAGATGTGAGTGTCATGCACCTTTTTGGAAGCACTCCCAATGATCCAGGAGCACTGGCTTAACCACAGAAAATTAGCCCTTTCTTTTGATGTACTCAGTAGCAAGATGGGCTAGCACCAAAACAGGATATGAGTTCCATCTTGCCCAGCTGCCAGTGGGGAATCCCATTGCTGCAAATCCATCCACTATCTTTTGCACATTGTTGAGAGTAACAGTCCTGCATAGAAGGAGACAATGATCCTATACACTTGAAAGCCACCTGCTGTGGACTTTAACTCCTAAATGATTTCCCACTGACCAGTAGAAATCTGACATTGCATGCTTCCAGAGCGTGATCACCATTTGGTTCTCCACTGTCAATGCAGGTCTCATTCCGGTGACCCTGTGCTGGGGGCTTAGGACAAACTTATCTCACAGATCCAGGAATGTGGTCTTCAACAACCAAAAGTTCTGCAGGGATTGCTCATCATTCCAAACCTGCATTATGATCCTATTCCACCAGTCAGGGCTAGTTCCTCAGCCCCAGAAGCAGCACACCACCACCTGCAGCTGCTCGATGAGAACCACTACCAACATGGAATTATTTCCTATGTCCATCAACAAACTCTCAGAGCTATCCTAATCTTCCTCATTGTGATCCCAGTTATTGTAGAACTTCCTGAAGTTTTGCAGGTAACAATAAAATCATGCAATAATTGCAACATTTATGAAAATGGTCCCAAGCTCTGTGTTCTCCATGCTTCTGTCAAAGATGTCAAAGACTGAAAAGCACTGTGCAGGTTTGTGGGATTTCCAAAGAGCAGGGTGAGAATTGTGGGATGTGGTATCGATTATTGGATGATGAAAGTTGCATGCTGGAAACTTGACCACAAGCTCCCAGAAATCCTTGGGCAAATCATTACTATTCCACAAAACACTGCAAATGTCCCAAAAGGCTCTGTGCTGGATAGCATCACACATAAGCGCTGGCTTCCTCTGGGCCCCGGGGGTGCTCAACACCACACTCCACCCCAGGTCCCGCTCCCACCCACCCTCTTCCCCCACAGACCCCACCCCATCTCTTCACGCCCACCTCCACCCCCTTACCTGAGCGCACCCTGTCCCTGCTCCTCCCCATTCCTCCTGGAGCCTCTGGCCGCAAAACAGCCTCTATGCCGCAAAACAGCCTCTATGCCGCAAAACAGCAGATCACAGCAGGCAGTAGGTGCTGGGAGAGAGGGGGAGAGGAGTTGATCGGCAGGGCTGTTGGCGAATGGTAGGCACTGGCAGAAGGGAGGGAGCTGGCTGCCAGTGGATGCTAAGCACCTGCTAATTTTTTTCTGTGGGTGCTCCAGCCCTGGAGTCGGAGTTGGTGCCTATGGTAGCACATAACACACTGGGATTCCTACCCATTGTGCAATGCACTTTATATCAACACAAGCACTCTTGGGGAATAAGCTCAGTGCCAGGGCAAGTGGACAAGTATGCATATGCCCAAGTGCTATACAAACTTTGGAAGCTGTATGATGACGTAACTTGTATCTACCTAACTTAGTAGGCTAGATGTGGCCTTCGGATTTTTTACTGCTGCCCTTCAGCATTGTATCTGAGCATCTTCCACGTAAATTCCATAGCAACACCAAAAGCCACAGTGGACTTCATTGACTCTGGTAATGCTCCCTTTTGGGGCGTAAATATTCTGCCTATTGTAGGGTGGTGAAGCGGCCTCCTGCCGCTTCCCTCCTGCCACTTCAGCTACTTCATACTTCCCTCCTGCCGCTTCAGCTATTAAAAAGCAAAACTACACAACAGTTTAGGGCAGGCAGTGAAGAATAGCATATCTGATTTAAACTGCAGGAGGAACTTGGCTTGGCCAAATGTTATTAAAACTTGTTATTTGGGCAGCATATTGGGATTAGTGCCCCTATTTTACAAAAGTATAATGGAAGTTTTACAGTTTACAGCTGTTATACACTATTGGAATTACATCTCATCCAAAAGACATCTATGGCAGTAGCTCAGTGCTCTCTAACACCAGGCTGAGACATTAGGTGAATGACTGAGGGTAATCACCTAGGAGTTTTCCCATCCAAACATTGACACATCCTGGTCCCCAGTTAGCTTGTAAAATGTAATATGATCACAACACAAAGTGGCATGGCTGCAGACACACTCCCCTTTAACTAGAATATTCTCATTGGTGCATTTCTGATTGTTACCTTTATGAAGGATTTTCCTGTTCCCAAACCAAGAAAAAATACCCTGCCAAAGTCAGTCTTTATTTCACACCCTCCTTTTCTAACTACCCTCAACACATGTCAAAAATCAGAGTCCAATTGTGAAGAATGCCTCTAATGGGGATAGAAGCAATACAATCTAGCGGGTCTGGCAATGGACTGGGAATCAGGATCTCTGATAACACCCCAGAGCAGGTGAACAGGTCAGTTCATCTCTGTTTAGACTGTAAGGTCTTTGGGGTGGTGGATGTCTCTCCCTGTGTGTTTGTACAGAGCCCAGCACAACAGGACTCTGATATTCCTTGAGGCCTCTAGATGCTACCATAATATTTTCTTCTCCATTGTGTTAATCCCAACAAGTGGGGTCTGTTCTATGAGTCCTCTCCGTCCACAGTGTTCTGTTCAATGCCACATCCTCTATCACTCCACCTGCTAACATGTGTTCCTTTATGTCATCCCACCACTTCTTGGATTGGCCTCTGTCATTTTCCTTCAGTCGTGATCTGTTGGACTATCTTACACACATAGTTGTCAAGACTAAACTTTGCATGATCAAGCCATCTGAGCTTGCACTCCCTCATTTTTCCATTTACTTCAGTCTCTAATACACATTCCTCACATGGTCTTTCTTGCTCACATTACTGCATGGTTTGCTCTTTCTGGGGAGAAAAGAAGGTGAACAACCCCTGGATTGCTGTGATGATCAATCTTCACTTGTGCTGTGCAAAGGAAGGAGGCTACTTGTATGCCCACAAATGGAGCAATCACATCACCTTTATTTTCAAAGAGCTCCAAATTGTAATGGAGGAACCTTTATAGCCTAGACTATAAACATTTTTCGATATATGCAGTATGGTGAAAACTTCTCCCTAGGCACTTTAGGAAAAATGGGGAAGCATGATCTTCCATTCAGAACTCAATTCTCTCTCTCTCTCTCTCTCTCCCCCCCCCCTTTTATGGCTATGTAAAATAGAAAAGTAAGAAATATGGGCTTGTAAATATCATTCCAATCTACTAGACCCATTGAATACACAGAAAACATATTAGCTGATGTACAAGCACATCACTCTCACAAAGACTACATATTTATAATAGAGGATACATTAGGCTGACCATTCTATTTCAACCTGTGTTTTCGTACTGTGTATAGTTCCAACGTACTGATTAGCTATTTCACAAGGATAAGGGTGTTGGAGATTTCTATTTCTTTCCATCTAATTGCATCATTTAAAAAGAAAGAAAGAAAGAAAGAAAGAAAGAAAGAAAGAAAGAAAGAAAGAAAGAAAGAAAGAAAGAAAGAAAGAAGACTTCCTGGGGCATTTCCATAGCAAATAACAATTCAGAATAGCATACCATCAGGGGTCTGTTAAAAACATGTTAAACCAATTTAACATTACTTCTTCGGAAATAGTTTCTAGTTGATTTTAATAACTCTCTCTGAGACAAAGGCTAAGGCATTATAAAAAAGTAATGAGTTCCCTGGCATGTATTCTTTGAGGAGGCAAAATCTCAAACTTCTTACCAGTATAGATCAATTTAAGATTCCATGTGTCTGTTTTGGCCAGGAATATATATTACAGGTTCCTTCACTCTTCCTGAATTTGTAAGAACCAGGAATATAATGCAAGAATCTTTGGTCCAGGCAATTGTTTGTAAAATATAGCCTGATCACAAGGTTAGATCAGAAAAGTACTGACCCAGAAACATCAATGTGCAGAGCAAATAATACAGGGTGGAATGGAAAGAACAGGTGAGATACATTCTCTCATGGAAAAAAGAAAGAAAATTGAACTAACAAAGGAGAGATACTTTTAAATCTTAGAGGACGGAATTGACTAGTGATTTAGGGCATCCAACTTTAGACACCTTAATGGGCCCTGATTTTCACCATGTGCTTAGTACTTGCCCTCTGAAAAATCACACTCTATTTCACATGTCTCCAAAATGGACAACCAAAATCTCTAGACATTCTCACTTGAAGGTCTCTGTGCCCACATACAACCACAAATGGAAGTTTAGCAAAAGGCAACTTGACTCCTAAAACACATAACAGAACCAGAATGAAAAACAAAACAACCTGAAAGCAGTTCTAGAGGGAGGCTGAACTGAGTAATACATTCCCAGGTATTACTAATAACAGCCTAAATCAGCCAGCTGAATATTGACATGAAAACAAACAAATATTTGGCCCTACATATTTTAGTATGTCTGCATCAAATCAAGTTAGAGGAGTTGGCAGATCTCATGGAAGCAGGCCAGACAGTCAGTGGCTGATTATAGATCTCAGGACGTTCAAGGTAGCATGTGAACGACGGCTGCTACCTGTAAGTTTTGAATCATGCATGGGAATGTGACTTGCCCATGACACTCCAAAACTCCATCTTGTAGCTGGAATTCTCTTGTGGGGGTATCTACCCACAAGAGAAAGTCTATTAACTTTAACCCCTGGGAGACCCCTCCATTTTGTCTTCAGCTGGCTCAAGAGATGGCCTCTCCACCTCAAAGGATACCTGAAAGAAACTGGAACGAAGGACAGTAACTACAGTGGGTGAGAGCGATTGCTGGACCCAGACTAGAAGGAGGCTAGTCTGCAAAAGGAAGCTTACTGGAAACCTCTGAGAGTGAGGTTTTATCTGCATTCAGTTTTCTTACTGTATTAGGCATAGACTTGCATGTTTTATTTTATTTTGCTTGGTAATTCACTTTGTTCTGTCTGTTACTACTTGGAAACACTTAAATCCTACTTTTTGTATTTAATAAAATCACTTTTGATTTATTATTTAACCCAGAGTATGCATTAATACCTGGGGCGGGGGCAAACAGCTGTGCATCTCTTTCTATTGGTGTTATAGAGGGTGAACAATTTATGAGTTTACCCTGTATAAGCTTTATGCAGGCTAAAATGGATTTATTTGATGTTTGGACCCCATTGGAAGTTGGGCATCTGAATGTTAAAAACGGGAACACTTCTTAAGCTTCTTTCAGTTAAGCTTGCAGTTTGTGGGATGTGGTTCAGACCTGGGTCTGTGTTTGTGGCCGGCAAGCATATCTGGCACAACCAGGCAGGGTTCTGGAGTCCCAAGCTGGCAGGGAAGGTGGGGTAGAAGTAGTCTTGGCACATCAGTTTGCAGCTCCAGGGGGGTTTCTGTGATCCAACCCATCACACACCCTCCCCCTTATTTTATCACAATGACCAAACCACTAACTCAGTTTGGTGAGATTTAAAATGCTGTAATTCACAGCAGGCAGACATACTGGTCCAAATGTTCAAGAGTGCCCACTATTTTGTGGTGCTTAAATTTCTCAATCCCAAAACAGTGACTGGACTTGATTTGGAAAGCATCCACAACTCCAACTGAAGTTAAAGGAAGGTGTGGAACAATCAGCACTTCTAGAAATCAGGCATGAAGGTCCAGATTTTCAAAGGTATTTAGGCATCTAAAAGTGAGGGACACTTCAGTGGGATTTTCAAAACCCCACTAGGCACCTAAGTACCTTTGAAATTCTGGCCCTAGGTGTCTCAAGTGGCCAACAAAAGACGTGGCACCCAAATAAGTGGATACTTCTGAAAATTTAGGCCATGTTTTCTCTTCTCAAAATACTCAACTGATGTAGTAAATATGTTTTAAAATAACTGATAATATAAAGGCTGGTATTAGACAGGGGACAAGGGGAGATTTTGCCCTAATAGTAAGTTCATTGGTAAGAGACTATGTGTAAAAATATTTTTAATTCTGTACTTTGTGTTCTTATGGCAAACCAGATCAAGGGTTCTCATCCTACTAAACATGACTGAAATATAGTGAAGAAGTTCTCTTTTAATACATTTAATGAAACAATTATTTTAGACAATTTCCCAAGAAACATGTTAATTCTCCCCTATATTAAATCATTACTTACAAGTACTAATTAACCAATAATGTTGCTCAAAAAATTATTTTTTACAGAAATGAAAATCAAAATGCTGCCATCTGAAGTTGAATATTATCAGTCATAATGATTTCCTTCTTGGTTAGCAATTGTTAATTAATGTTCCCCTGCAAATCATAATTTATGTTGCCGTACGATCTGTGGATATAATGTACTTCCAGCTGTAGTTACAATAAATCTTCAAAATCTCTATAAACTGCTCAAATGATTTTATCCTCTTTGCTTCATTTTTGCCAATGGGGAGACATTGAATCCATACATGAGGCTGGTCAGCCTGTTGGATTGGGCAAATATACAAAAGAACAAAAAACCCAATGCACCCAGGCATTATGGAGCTGATTTGGGAAGATTATACAAATTAGCTCCTTGTCTCCTAAGCACTTCCATCCCTTCTCCCGACTCCCACAGAATCCCATCAGGTGGAAATACCTGATGCAGGCACCTCAATAAAATTGTGCAAGGTTTTTTCAGAATTTCCCTATTGTCATTCCCTTGAATGACTCCTTCCACTGCTTTCAGACAAAGCCAGCCCCTGAACTGAGTAGATCCAAGGAGGCATCCATACTGACTCCGAAGCCCCAACCCCTCACTGCATAAATTCATTGATTCCAAGACCAGAAGGGACCCTTTAGTTTAACTTCCTGTATAAGACAGGTCATAGAACTTCTCTAAAATAATTCCTATTGAATGAGATAGTTCCTTGTGAGGACAACTCCATCACAGCCATGATACCATGTCCTGTCCAAACTATGGCCCCTTTAAAAGGGGCTTTACCAGCTTCATAGTGGTTGTGCAGCAAAGGTGATCGTAGGAAAATGAAATTCAGCTCTGTGCTGTAATTTTCATGGGACTGTTGAAAGGATGGCCTGTGCAACTCCTGGCCAAATCCTCTCCCACTTTAGGTCCCAACACTTCTCACCTCATCTCCCTGCATGGATCCCAAATCCACAGAAATCCCAAGAAAGTGGAAGATGTTATAGAAGCATCTAATCCTGTACCCCTCGTTGGGCATAAGGAAGGGTATGCCTATCTGCAAAGGGTTACCTACGGGAACATTTCTTGGGGAACATGCTGTGTACCATGAAGTTGTTCCTCTTTCCCCAATCCTGCTGGGGACTGGACACAGATGTTACTATAGTCATAGGGCTGGAGAACAACCCACACAAAGCTCCAGTTCCAAAGCTGGCAATGGTCAAATGTTTCTCCTGTTCTTCATTCTGAGTAGTGGGGGGCATTCTGACCAGGGTTGCCCATTGCTAGTGTTGGGTGCTAAGCCCCATTCATCAGAAAGGTGGAATCCCATCATTCCTGCCTCCTTGATTATGTATTCTTTGAAGGCCAAGTGAGAATCTTTGAATCAACAAGCCCCTTATGTTTCTCCCTGGATGAGCCATGTAACTGAACAGTCAGACAGGGAAATATATTTGAGTCGTGAGGCCCTTTTAAAAGTTCATCTCTAGCCGATTGTTGCCTAGGCCACGGCTCAACCAGCATTTTCAAAGGGAGGGAGCTCTCCACCTGTTGCTCTGCTCCCAACCCAACATATTCCTCCTCCCTCTGTCATACCCAGTCCTGAGCTCTGGTGCCGCCTCTGCATCCAGACCTGCGCTCACCTCTTGCACCAAGCTCCACACACACTCCCCTGCTGCCACCCCACATCCAGTCCCATGCTCTCTCCCCCTGCATTGCCCCACACCCAACCCTGTGTCCTAATCCAGAGAGTTGGTCAGGCTGAAGAGCACTATCCCCACCAGGACCCAGGCCTTCTACAATCCCCAGACTCCATTCTACTTCTGCATCTCCACTTCCCCAGGAAGCACCAAAATCTCAGATCCAATCCTTCCATCCACCTGAGGACTCATTGTGTCTCCTCCTACACCTCTCCCCAGGGGTTAAGGGTTCCCAGGGCCTATGGGCACCATGAGGACTGCAAAAGTTGGGGAGGCAGCAAGCAGACCCACGGGGTCACCACACTACTCAAATTTGGCCTGGACACCTCTCTGTCATTCCAGCTACAGTCAGCGCCAAAGAGGAGGTTAAGGGAGGGGGGTTACTGCCCTGGGTCCCCCTCCTATTGAGCTCCTGCTCCTAGGAGCCTCGTTATATGGCTAGATGATGTCTGTGACAGTACCTTTAGGAACAGGACAAACACAGGTGATTGCACACTACTGAAATCAGCAGTATATGGCTACTACACCAAGGATTAGTCTTGAAGGCCTTCTGCACAGCACTCACCACACTGATTAACTGGAGCAGAGGGGAGCCTTTAAAATGGACTAGTTCTACTGTACATTACTGTTATTCCAAATTCAACCATCCTCTGCAGACAATAGCAGAATATGACAAGTGTAATAGAAAAAAGGAATGTGTAGCGTAGTTCTTAGCTTCCCTCATTTTTAAATCAGAATTAACTCCACCACCCCTATGTGGTCAATGATAGGTTGGCACAAAGAATTCTGCAACTTTGTTTTTGAATCTGAGGATTCCCCTCCCACCCCGCGGTTTAAAATATCATGTTATTGAATACACACAAGTACCAGCTCTGGTCAAATTTTCAATAGAGCTCCACCCCCACAATGCAGGCCATATTTTCGAGAGCAGAACTCCCATTTAGGCACCCAAGTGGTCAGATTTTCAGAAGAGCTCAGCAATTTGACTACCCAGTGTGTGCTGAGTTCTCTTGAAAATCTGACCACTGATTAATGTGCTTAAATGGGACTCTTGAAAATCAGCTCTCAAATTATGGGTGCTAAGGGTTTGAAATACTGGCCACAAGAGGTAATGGAGAAGATGACAAAATCTTAAGCAGATAAATCTTATTTATAAATTATAAACCACAATTTAAAATTCAGTCTGCCATTAAAGCAGGTGGCCCACTGGATAGAGTATTGGAGGGTTACTTAGAAGTCCTGATTGTTATCCTGCCACTGATCTGCTGGGTGACCTTGGACAAATCACTGAACTTCTCTGTGCCTCAGTTTACTCACCTGTAAAATGGGGGTAATGGTATTTGCTTCCTTTATAAATAGCTTTAAAAGCTACTGAATATATCCCTTAGTGATACATAAAAGCTTGGTATTATTAATGGGGAAGCGGCACAGCTCATTGGCACTGTTTTAGTATTGCCATGCTGTGGTGATGCAATGTATTCTGGGAGTCTTTTCTGTCTTCTTTCCACAGTTGTTAGCTGCTCTATTCTACTTTGTGCCAAATCCTGCCACCTCCATTGTGGCTATGGCAGGGTTTGTCCACAGATCCACTGAATGGGGGATTGGCAGGACTTGGCTAAGCCAAGAGTTTTGTCCATCATGACCTCCAGCTCAGGAGGGTTCCATTTGCATCCTTAGGCAACAAGGTTTTCGGGGCATAGACAGGGGACAATCTGCCACTACACAGATCCACTGCCCCTTGCCTTCTGTGGAGCAAGGATGCAGCAGCAGAAGGGGGCCAGCAGCCTCAGAGTTGTGGTAGGAACCATGCAGCTGCTCCACTACCATTCTGTGGAGCTAGGAAGTGAGGATTCCCTTTCCCTTGCTCTAGTGAAATGCCCCTGCACTGAGCCCTGTTCAATATTATGCAGCTAATATTTCAACAAGGCAGGCTGTTAACCCACCCCTGGCCAGCTGTCATTGGCTTGGCATGGAGATGGGGAGGTAGGGTCCTCAAAACTGTTCAAACATTGAAACTCTTCTACGTATGTATTATTCACTTACTGCCAGTGACTAGTCAACATGAATCTTTATATGGTTTATATACTCGGGGAGGGGGGAAGCTATCCATATGTGATAGAAGCCCTGTCTGAACTAGTATCTTTCACACACTGTAGGGTAGGTTGGGAGAACAGCAATGCCACACTACCCTATAGGGAAATTGGGAAGAATTGTGCCTCCGTTCCCCCACCACCCTACCCCAGCTCTCCAGCCCATATAATGGAGTATATTGCCTACCCCATCCCTTAGGCTGTTAGTATCTGTACCCATCAATGGGCCTACCCAGTTCCACATGTTGGTGAAGGGTGTGGGAAGGCAAAGGATGAAGAGAAAGGGGGTACAGAAGTTAGGGCACTAACCTAGACATGGAAGAGCTGGATTCAATTCCCTCCTCTGCTACATGCTTCTTGTATGGCACTGGGCAAATCACTTAGCCTCTGTACCTCAGTTTCCTCATGTGTAAAATGGGCATACGTAGTATTACACTCCCTCAAGGGTAGCAAGAGGATACATATGTTAAAGATTTTGAGGAGTTTGGACAGTGTAATGATGGGGCCTTGAGTACCACACATAGTGAGACAGGGCTAATGACTCACTCAGGGCTAATGACTCACTCAGGGCTAATGACTCACTCAGGGCTAGTTGTGTGGATGGAGCAGAGTTCAGTGCATGTGTTATGTTTGGCCCTAACCCTTAACGAAGGTACATAAGTGAAAGAAAAGATGGCTCTTGCAGTGCACACGCAAAACGTTCTAGAACAATCTATACACATACAAAATGCAATTTCACAGCAATATTACCAATAGATTTTACCCTTTTATGGATTAGGTAGAGATTTCATTAACAAGCTTTGCTTTTCTACTTAATGATGGCAATACAATCAATTATGCATGTAGCCATCATTAAACAATATAGAATTTTTCCTGCACAAGTGACAAGAAAAAAAAATATTTCCATCTCTCCTACCTTTGTAGTTCACAAAAAATATGGCAAATCCTTCTTTTCTGGGAAATCTTAGTCTGCCTTTTGAAATATTGATCCTATATGTAATAATATAGGACTACACTTCACATTTAGCCATTCCCTTGCCCCATATCCTAGGTGGCTGGTTTAAGAAGAGTGGAAGCTATTTGAAATCCTCAAGTCAGAAAGCAGCTTTTTAGAAAGTTATTCCCTCCACCCCAAACTTACAACAAAGTAGAAAGAATTCTATCCTCATTCTGGGCGCTACATAACACATTAGAATAAATTTATAGAGAAGGTTAATTACATCACTCTGTTAGCACGACCTGACTGCATGCTATAGTCAGGAAGCATGAAAATGATTTTGAAGTACACATCAAGGGAGTGGATTTTTAATTCTTCTTTCTCTGGGGTTGTTCCTATACTTTGTGCTCAGGCAAGCAATAAGAGATATCTGTCTCTGCTGTGATTGTATTCAAGATCCCAAGAAGTTTGAATGCTTTTGTCAAAAAAAAAAAAATCAAATGAATTTGATGACAGCATCAAAACAAAAGCTAAAATATTGTAGTTTTGTTTTATGTAAACCTTAAAAATGACCAGATTCTACTAAGTTTTAACTATGTATCAGTGTCTTTTACCATCTACAGCTAATAAGATTATGCATTATGCAAAATAATTATCTTGTAATAATCACAATTTGAGTCAATAGGCTAAGCAACAGTTGATAATGGATTTACTGTACACATTTGTATATTAACTATTTTTTAAAAAGTTTACATCTCTGTGAATGATCACCTTTATAAACATATAGCACCTTAGATATTCCAGCAAATGTGCATTTAAAGATGGAGAAGAAATTTTAAGGCTGATCTTCCTTGATGAGCTTTGTACTGCTTTCTATCATGTAATTGTGCATTTGAAGTTCAGGAACTGTTCCATTTACTGCAGAATGTAGAATATAGAAAGAAAACATTTCAAAGGAATGTTTAAGTAACCTCCAGCGAAAGTAAATATTGGAGAGTATCCATATAGTTTGAGTGTCATGACCGTCTATGTTACTAGCTCTATGGTATATCAGTTAAAAAAAATTCTTTTTTCACTTTTAGTTCGATTTGTGGTTTTTTAATTTTTATTTCTAACACCAGTCTTTTGAACAAAGACTTAAGAACCCAAATATTCTCTTTGCAGGAACAACAGAGTGAAAAGTAACTACAATATTTTGATGTTTCTTTGTGTTCACTTTTGATTGCCTATAATACAATATTAACTGAATTGGCACAATCCAGGAGCTTTGCAATTCCACTTCCTTTCACCCCTTCTTTTAAAGAACAATTTAATTTACCCCACAACAAGTTGAATTATAAGGCTTATGAAGCTATCACTCAGGTCCAGATCCTCCAAGGCTCCTAAACTTTCATTGAAATCTGGGGCATCCTAAGAAATATTCATATGGTACACACTGTCAACCTCAGTGGAGCCATCCCCACTGAAGCCACTGGTCCCAGCGTCTCCCCTGCTGAATGTGCACCATGCCCGGTTCCTACCTTCCAACCTGGCCCACCCAGGTGCAGCGTCATTTCCCATCCCTGAGATAGGACAAGAGCTGCTAGAAGTGTGGCAAGGCCAGGCAAGTCCCCATGGGGAGACCCCGATGCAGGAGTAGCCCCACAGCAGCAGCAACACTACCTCCACCACATTTGGCCCCGGCCACCCTCTGTCATTCGGATGGTGAATGGACAAATAATTCCTCCCAAGTACTGACAATCTTCAAACATAGGTATCTATATTTAGGCACCCAAATCCTTGTTTATTAGAGCTGTTCGAGAGACTTCCTCTACCTTCTCCACTGTGCTCACTGAAAGTGTGCTCATATGTGTAAGTTCTAAGCACCTGTAGCCATGACAGGACAGAGATTTTTCAAAGCAGTGCAAGGGATTTAACCACCTGTTGTCTACTGAAATAAATGGAAGCGGCTAAATTCCCTATGCTGCTTTGAAAATTTCAGCCTTATAACTTATGTGCCCAACATTGGGCCCTCAAGTATGAAGACTGTGGCCAGACTGGCCGCTAGGGCAGCAACAGGGGACATCTCTCCAGCTGAAGGTTCAGGAAACAAGAACTATTAAAGATGCAAACAAGCTATATAACCTTCAGGAAAAAACATTTTTGTCCCCTCTGTTGTCAGAGTGGTTTTCCCTAGCCCCAAAAAAGCCATTCAGATCAAACTCTTTAAAAAGACTACTTAGATTTCTTTAGCAACCCAGGTTTACAGTCAATGAAAAATCTGATTAACGCTGGAATTAGGAAGCAGAAAAGGGACAGAGGGAAGAATTGGATAGGATCTGATGGGATGGCCAGGATACAGATCCTTGCTGTAAGGGGCAAGAATTATTGATCAAATGATTGCACTGTCTATTGTACTTTTACAGGTGATTATTCAGTTTCGTTCTGGAGAGGCTGCGGGAGAAGCAGTTCACACTTCCCTGTACATCATAGTGGAGCTGCCTTTTGGTCTATGAATTCTTGGAAGAAGATAATCATTGGCATTAAGCACATGACAGGATGGGTCTTATCCCTAGATCAAGTAGTACTATTGTTTCCTGATCCAGTTGCTCCAGTAGACAAGTGGCCAGATTTCCACTAGTATAAATCAACAGTTCCATGGGCATCAATGAAGCTGTGCCAACTGACACCAGCTATGGTTTAACCTAGAAATTTTACTGCTTTGATTATCCATGAGTCCTTATATAATGTGTGTGTGAGAGCATGTGTGGTGGAGGGGAAGAGGAGTAGAAGGAAACATTAAGTAAAAAGTTCTATGGTGGAGTATTATGTAACACATTTCCATTTTCCTGCACCGTGGCCTCCTTTTTCCAGCCCTTTAGTTTCCTTCCATGATGAAACACAGACCAGAGCGCTATATTTTTCTGGACTTAAATTATACAGCATTTAACTTCAGCAAGAGAGTGCCATAAAATTTCTTAACGAATGAACATTTAATGTAAACAGACACCTGCAACCAGCATTGTATATCTCATACACACAAACTTATTTCTTCATTCCAGTCATCCTGCCTTTAAAGTATTTATTTCGTGTTACATGACAAAAGCAGGTTTGAATGACGATTTGCTGTTAAGTTATATGCAAAATTTTAAAATGCTGTTTGAGCAGACAGTTGCATTCGTTCCGTAATTTGGAAAGTAGGTAATGCACACATGATATTCAATTACTTGTCATACTTGTTTCTCTAATTAAAATTTTCTAATTGTGTTTGAAAAGCTTGAACTATGTATTATTGTAGGTGTTAATATAATGAAATGTTATAGTCTTCCCTAATCAAAACATACAAGTGTAATTATGAACGAGAATTATCCCATTTTCCTCAACAGCAACTTAAGTTTACTCTTTAGCAAATGCCCTTCATGTTAAAGTGTATAAATTGAACTTTTCTTATCTCAGTAAACATAAGTAAAGATGCCACTGACTGCATCTGCACCATTTAGAATTTACATCTTTTGGGGGCTATGCACGGTTTGTTTAGTTCATTGATTTTGCACATTCTTACTGATTTATGTTTATTTACCAATTCAAGTAATGCAAATGCTAACCAACATTTGGCGAGAACACTTAGAATTTGCATAACACCTCTGAGGGGGGAAAAAAAGGTGAGGATAGAAGATTATAATTCAGAGATGGAAAACATATTTCCAGTCACACAACTTAATCTCTGATCATATAATGAAGTTTAAAAAGCTAGTTGCATGTCAGTGGCTTAGAAATTCATGATTTGATTGGTTAAGAATTAGTCATGTATTCAAGCCCAAAGCCTTGAAGTGTTACCACTTAAAACTAGATTTGAAGTCTGTATGCCTCCACACCAGGAAGTAAAAGTGAACAACAGAAATCTCCCACACCATGACACACAAAGTTTGGGCTTGTACGGGGGACACACAATTTTTGGAAGGGCGAGGGAAGAAGAACAGTATATGTATCAGCTTAGGCACAACGTGCCCAACCATTTGATGGCATCATCATCAGCCATGTGGAGAGACAGTAGCCTGTCATCGAAATAAGTCAGTGGGCACTCGTCAGGAGCTGCATCCTGGCTCATTAGAAAGTTCCCTTTTAAGAGATTGGCTGCACAGGTGCCCCGTCCTGTTTGAAACAAGATGACTGGGAAGAATGATCTTTTGTGTCAAAATAACCCCTCAGTACATATATTCAGTGAAAGGCTATATACATGTACAATAAATGCAACTGGATAAACTGAAAAACTGTAACCATATATTGTACATTAGAAAAGTTGCACTAAATTGATTTTAATTAGTCTAAACTGTCACAAATACCAAATACCTAATATAGATTCACTTAAATTTGTTTACCCTTTGCTTAATTTGACAATTTACAGATGCAAATTAAGCCAATTTAAACACGGGTTAAACAGGTAAGGCATTTACACCAATTTAACTAGTTCAGTTTCAAATCAGTTTAGTGAAACCAGTGAAGTTTTTCTAATACAGAAGCTCTGAATGAGAGGGGAAAAAAAAAAAAAAAACTTAGATCCAATAGCTGAAACATATACTGCAGTGGATTCCTCTCTGGTCCTTATCAGTAACACAATTTCTCAGTAACACACTCCATAACAGCATTTCAATTACTAATTCTTTGGCCTTTTGTCCCCAAGTCAATAATTTCTCACTGTATCAGTATGGAAGATTAGCCCCTGCTCTCTTTCTTCCTGAGATTTCCTTGAAAGTGCCACAGTGTATTATCCTTTTAAGGCCAGCCCTGAGCCAACATATCCATGCTCCAAGTTCTGTCCCATTATGGACTATCATACTGGGGACTATAGATGCTAGAGGATTATGTGGGCCTAGGCTGTGGCAAAATATGTTGAGAAGCAATTACTAGAAGTAGCCTTCCTTCTATGGAGGGAGGAGAGATTGATCCTGGTATGGGATTCTCCACTAAGACTTGGAAAATACTGAGCCCTGAAGGACTGTGAAGAGGCAGGATATAGGATGATCCTATTAAGTTGTTTCACCCCAATCTGTCTTTTCTTGATGAAATGACAAGTTTGGTTGATAAAGGTAATAAAGTTGACATAATAGACTTATGTAAGGCATTTATCTTGGTAAGGCACAGCATTTTGATTAAAAAACTAGAATGATATAAAGTTAACATGGCACATATTTAAATGTATTAAAAATTAGCTAACACACAGGTCTCAAAATGTAATTGTAAATGGGGAGTAGTCAAGCGAGTGTGTTTCAGTGTGGTCCTGCAGGGATTGGTTCTTGACTCTACACTATTTAACATTTTGATCAGTGGATGAACAACAACAAAAAAATCACTATGAAGTTTGCAGATAACACAAAAATTGTGGGGAGCACTAAATAATGAAGAAAATAGGTGACTGATTCTGGTAAACCTGCATCGCTTGGTAATCTGGGTGCAAACAAAGCGTGTGTGTTTTAATACAACTAAATGTAAATGTATTCACAGAGGAACAAAGAATGCAGGGCTGACAATAATTGGGGGGGTCAAGGTGGAGAATGAGCTGAACATGAACTTTCAGTGTGATGCTGTGGCTAAAAGAATGAATGTGACCCTGGGATAGATAAACAGGGGAATCTCGAGTAGGAATAGAGAGGATATTGTACCTCTGCCTTTGGCATTGATGCAGCTACTGCTGGAATACTTTGTATGGTCTGGTATCCACAATTCAAGAAGGATGTTGATCAGTTGGAGAGGGTTCAGAGAAGAGCCATGTGAATGATTAAAGGATTAGAAAACATGCCTGATAGTGATTGAGCTCCTTGAGTCAATCTATTTACCTTAACAAAGAGAAGGTTAAGGGGACTTAATTACAGTCTAAGTATCAACATGGGAAGCAAATATTTAATAATGGGCTTTTCAATCTATCAGAGAAAGATAAAACATGATCCAGTGGCTGTAAGTTGAAACTAGACAGATTCAGACTGGAAATAAGGTGAACATTTTTGATAGTGAGGATAATTAACCATTGAAACAACTTACCAAGAATTGTGGTGGATTCTCCATCACTGAAATTTTAAATCAAGATTGGATGTTTTTTCTAAAAGATCTGCTTTAGGAAGTTCTATGGCTTGTCTTATATGAGAGGTCTGACTAGATGATCACAATCATCCCTTCTGGCCTTGGAATCTATGAATTTATTAATTGAAGGAAGAGTCCCGGGGTATAGGATTAAGGTTTGATTTTGATGCCTATCCTTGCCTTATGGATTTAGGCATGGGGTTCCAGAGAGGACGAGAGGAAGCCCTTTTCATTCCCTTGTATGAAATGGGAAAAGCAAGGCAGATCCTGAGAGAAGGACACATGAACCCAAAGAGGGCGGCTGATCTCTTGCTTGGACTCCTATCTTGTCTCTTGAAGGGAAGACTTCTGATTTGTCTGAAGGGTCAGATCATGGTATCTATCTGGAAAAAGATAGATAACGAAAATTGAAGCAATGGATGCATCTCCATGATAGAGAGTTAAGATGAATTTACTGTGGCCACTGTAAAACAAGATTTAGTATAAACAAATATCCTGCAAGTAAACACGAAAGCTACCTCTGGGGATGCCATTAGGATGATTTTTAAAAACAGTGATCAGCCCAGAGTAGAATGTATTTTCTATATGGAACACTTCCACTGTAAATGCTGAGTTACAAGCAGCTGGATAGTTTTGGTAGAGTGACAGAGTGGCCCAGTCCTGGCAATATGAAAATAGAAATAATTCCCAAACATGGAACAATGATTCCATAGCTTAGTAGACTTATTAGCATTAAAAAGTCTTTTGGAGAAAGTACAGACCTATTAGCAGGTACAACATGGATAAACTTTCACAACTGACATTCTGGTGGAGATGTCTACAAAAATTGTGAGGGAACAAAATCAGATGTGTGTTTGGCTGCTAAAGTAGCAGGTTTAGCTCACACTTCCCTCAGCCCTGCCTCTCCCCCTCACAGATGGTTCCAATGAATCAGGTTTTAGACTCAGAGGGCAGACCTGGGCAGTGGAAGAGGAGTTACAGCCAGACTCTGCAGCATTCAAACTGACCTCTTCACCCAAGCCCACGTATAGAACTAATGATGACTGGGTCAACATTATTTTACATGTTGTGCCGTAACCAAAGATTAAAATAATGTAGAGGTACAGCTGCTCACTCCTCTCCTAAAAGCAGAAGGAGATCCTCTGCATGTCTTGGGTCAACTGTGCTCCCCTCCATTGTTTGACTGGCATGGTGGGACCTACCTCCCCTCTTCCAATATATTTTAGCCTTTTTACTACATGGTCAAAGATTGGCACTATGGACTTCAATGGTAAAGCTCTCTCTGACTTCAAGGGAGACAGGATTTGACCCCACCAGCCAGGTTGGGAGGACAGCAGGAGACAAGGAAAAAAGCTGGTTGAAAAGTTTTCCGTGAAGACTTTTTCCCAGTGAAAAATATTACATTGAAACTGAAGTGTAATGTGGAAATGCACTCGTTTTGATGAAGTTTTCCTTAGACAAGTTTCTGAGGTCCAGGCTGTAAATTAGAAACAGACTGACTCTATAGCCCAGTGGTTTTGGCACTTGCCTGGAATGCGAGACCCAGCCTGAAGTCCCTGCTCTGAATCAGGCAGAACAGGGTCTTGAACCTCAGTTATCCACATCCCAGGTAAATGTCCTAACTACTGGGCTATATAGGCCCCATAAAAAATGTCAAAAGGTCTCAATTTTGTTCTGATGCAGAATAAAAGTAAACTTCAAAATTGTTCCTAAATTTTTTTCTTCCAGCTAGCCCTACCAAGGAGGTATTGGTAGCACAGCTCTTGAATGAACCATGCTGCTATGATGTTCATAGGGCCTGGGGAGTACTGAGGAGGAATAGAGTGCTCACAGATCCAAAATATTCAGGTTTAAGAGACCTTGGGCCATGCAGGGTCACCAGGTGACCATGCCTGCCAGGTCAGAAATGTGTCTTTTTAATGATTGCCATTATATTGTATCTCTTGTGAAGTTTTAATATTTTGGTTTTCTTCATAAGGTTTCTAGAATCTATAACACATGCATGAAACATCTGCTAATGGTGGGCTACTCTGTTTTCAGTATTTAGATGTCAAGAAAGTGGATCAAATTCTGATCTACACCCATTCTCTATTCAGATTCTCTCACCCTCACAGCTTCTCTGCATAATCAGCTGTACAAAGGGAACATAAAGGGCCAGGTCTTCACAGATAAGGATTTCCCCCAGCATGCTGTAGTTATCAGGTGGCATACGACTGATATAACCTTCTTGCTAGTTTGAGTGCATCGCCAAAATGATGATGCACTACAACAATCCCTGGTCCTGTGAGGACCATAGCCAGCCTGCGTAGTTTAGTGTAGTCATGAGACTGCTCTAAAATGACACTGACCACCAAGTTGGTGGAAAACCAGTCTTATTTTCTGGTGTTTGTTGACTCTTTTTCATTGCAATCAGCAGACACTGGGCATAGATAAGAAACTTTGCTTGCACATATATCTAATAAAAATATTTTATACTGCATCAGAAGATCCAGGGGAAAAAAAAACACCAAGTTAGCTAAGAGTAGGGAATATGAGTATTCAATTGTCACAAACATACTATAGAAAAGTGGTTAAAACACCCCACAACTGAACATACAGATTTCTTGATGAGATTAAAAGGAACATAGAAAAGTGATAGAGGAAAACAGAAAATTTAAGAAACTCAAAATGAAAGGAAATGGGTAAATTAAAAAATGGCAAATAGGTTGAACTGTTCAAAAATTGTCACTTTAAGATTGAATTGTATTAATACTCAGAGCATCAAACATTAGATTACATTTCTGAAACAGCAGTAAGGATAAATACTTGCACTGTATTGATTGTGTCTAAATCTTTTTTTAAAGTGAGCCATTTAGAAAGACGGAATGCAGTTTACTACTTCATGGGCATAGATCTAAATAGAGCCATTACTTTTCAGATCAGGCTCCATGGAATGATCTCCTGCTAGTGAAGGCTTGTCTTTAAAAATCATTTACTTGGTAGAAAAATTAGGCATATGCTACAACACCAGAAGGGGAAGTGACTGCTTATGTTTCTACAACTCAATGAAGACTCCTCCCTAGAAGTTCCTTTTAGTCTTTAACTAACATCTAGCAAACACTAGCGGCAGGCAAAACTCATTTTCAAAAATCAGAGGAGCATCTGACAGTGGTCAGTTGGATGGTCTAGGTTTTCTCCCAGAACTATTCACACATATTTGATCTAAGTTCCAAGACACGTATAACCAAAATAGAACAAAGGGTGTTACTGTTCCTCAAGTTGTTGAGAACTACCCACAAGAGTGACCTCTATTCCTGGGGCTACACTTTGGCTTCTGCTCTGACTGATCTGCCTCTCTGGAACCTTAAACTGCAGTCACCCTTTTCGCATTTTTTGTGAAGCAACAGTATCTTTATTGCTTAAGAACCTATTAGCTGTGATTGTCCCACCCATGATTGTGTAATCTGCCCCAGATGGAGTAACCAATTTCTAGTGTTGTAACTGTCAGTGAGTGGTCTGACTATGGATATCTAATCTCAGACAAGGCAGTTGATTCTGCCTTCATCATAAGGTGAAATAACCTATGTCCATGGGCTGTTTCACAGCTTAGTTTACTCCTGAGCATTTCAGATACAGCAAAGTACAGAGAAAGGAGCGGGAAGAATGCAGCAATGACCTGAGATAAAGAGAGACCAAGGAGTTACTCACTCACAATTCCTCTGTCTCTCAAACCCATTTATTTCTGGAGTGAAGACTCAATTAAAGAGATTCACACTCCATGAAACTGAATTCTGACCCAAGCTACACATGATTCATGCTGCGAGTGAGGCCAGTGTGATATCCCTTCAGGAGGTCCAGCATAATCCACCTATGTGAATTGATCCCACTCTGAGCAGAAGTTGAGCAAGCAGGGAAAAGATCTATGATCTATCCATGCCCTGTTCAGTTGACTTGCATCCAAAGTGGGTGTCACACAGTGCCAGATAAGAATGTGGCAGTGTGTTATACCCACTCTGCAGAAGGGATTAATGGCTACAGCAGTTGAGTCACTAGAATATCAGTGCCTGGCAGCTGAGAGTTCAGGATGTCCATGCATTTTCCAGAAATTAGGTATGTACTGAATAGCCATAATGCTTAAAATAAACGTTTCTGATAGGGGAGGACATGGGACAAACTGAAACAATGAAAAGAGAACACACACTGGTGATGACCACTTATCCCAAAGATGTGATCTTGTTCCCAGGAGACCAGGTGGTACTATTTGTGGATTGACATTACTTATGTGAGAAGGAATGGCAGAATTGGGCCCAAAGATGTTAAACAAAACTTCACTGCCTTCAAAGGGTGCAAAATTACTAAGATATAGTAAATTGGATATGAAAACAAATCTGGCCACTTATGATTCTTACCATGCTTCTGTGAACAGAAGAGGGAAGGGAAAAAAAAACAAAACTATCTTAAGAGTGGACCTTTTTAATGTGAAACTTGGTAAACTGAAAGGCATATGCCACTGGAGATGATCTGTAGCCACGCGTGCAGCTCTGATAAATTTTGTGAATGCTATTGCCAGTAATGAGAATTAAGGCTGGATAGGAGTGCCATTACACCAAGACCCATAATTGCAGGTTTAGATTTCAATGAAGCTTTTCAAATCTCTGATTTCTCCTTGGATTTACAAAAGCTCTGAATTGCCTGTTACCAGTGACTGAGAGATCCTTACACCATGTGAATAAATAAATTTAATCACCACTGAGTAGGAAAACATTTGTCATGTTGCAAATGAGTTCTTAAAAATGGTTCAGAGAAGAGCTGGCTAAAACTGCTACAGCTCAGTTTCACTTCAAGTCCTGGCAGATCCCCCGAAGTGTGTAAATCATGGCTGAATTTAAGTCAATAGATCTAATACCTTCCACCCAACTGAGGGTCTAGTCCCTAGTGTCCAGCAGATTCAAGATGGCTTCACTAGGATGAGTACACCTGCTGCTCCCCACCTACCAGACGTGCTAACTACTCTAACCTGTAAGTTCCAGATTCTGCCACCTTTATCTACCACTGGGGTAGTGTTCTACACTGCAAGTAGGCCCATTCACTTTGTCTCCTGCCTGAGATAAGGTAGAAGGTAGTATTTTGCCTTCATGCCCTCTAAACGTTGTTCTGTCTCCTTTCACATCCCTGTAAACCTTCCCTTAGGAGGTTTTTCTCTCAGTAGGTTACATTTTAGAGGGCCTAATTGAAACCCATTTGAAGTACAAAAAAAACCTCCAGTGATTTCACTGATTTGGGGATCAAACCTTCATTATGCAGAGGAAAGAAAGTGATGGTGGCTGGGATCCCTCTCCAACAACAGAGAAGATACACAAAAGTATTGTAGAGTGGGGAGCAAACCTACTGCATTCCTGGAGTCTACAGCAGGGAGAGATGCTGATTTCCTGTACATATATTTTTATATTATTGAGGGGTGCATATCACAGCTAAGTTGGTACGCCTGCATTTGGCGTTCAAATTTTGTCAAAGTACTTTAACCCATCTCAGATGCTGAGCTTCATAGATTCTGAGGCCAGAATGGGATCATCTAGTCTGATCTCCCACATATCACAGGCCATAGAACTCCCCCAAAGTAATAGGAACAATTTTATAAAAAGTGTCCATCCCACAAGAGCTTATTCCCAAAATGGAACCCCCCCCCACAAAAAACCCCCACCACCCATTGCAAGTGACATTCTAACTGAGCTTTGGTGAGAAATCTATTGAGGCCTACGGACTCAGCAAGACTAGCTCCTATTTACCCCATTTTATTTGTTTTCCTCACTCTTATCTATAAATAAAGTAGTGATGGAGAAGCCATCAACTATGCAAAAGAATAAATAAGGCATGTAAATACAAGAATTTCTATGCAGATAATACTTTGTGGGCCAAAACCTAATTTCTGTATGATGGTATTATCTGTCTTTTTTAAAAACTTGTTAATACTAGAATATAACATGGGGGAAATGATGCCTTTTGAAACTACAAATTCTTTGGGATCCAAAAACCTTTCAAGAGAATCAAATGGAATAGTGATAGCTCTTAGGATAATATGCTAGTGGCTTGCCCTTTCTACATCAGAACGTATGATTTGTACAGCTAGAAAAAACTCAAAAAATTAAGTTAACACTTGTTTTGTTTTAAAGCTGTAGACATTTTGTAAAGAAAATGTAACAGTTTTTTGGATGATCCCAGTAAAGTACTTAAGACTGGTGAAAAGTCAGATTTGTGTAAAGGAGATGGATATTTGAATGAGCAATGGCTCTGAACTTTCAGCTTATCACTTAATTTGCTTTGCTCAGAATAGCTGTAGAATGTATGCAGATTTATATTCTTACCAGTGCATTAATTGGGAAGATACACATTTCAATCACTATCCAAGTAGCATATTACTGTGCAAATAATAAAATTTGCAATTTGCCTCTTTAGTATCTTATTCCATGGATACTTACAAGGCCAGACTGAAATTAATGAGGGCACAAACTAACTTTTAATTGTTGATACACTGTAATTCCATTTCTCCCTATTATTTTTATTGTTAAAGTATATTCTCAACCCAACATCTTGTTTCGATAGGACATAACACTGAAACAGATGATATGAAACAATAGGTTGGGTTAATAATGGAATATTAATGCATCTCATTTATATTATCCTCTTACTTCTGAAATCATAATTCTGATAGCACTAGGTTTTTGAGCAGACCTGGAATATCTGATGGAAATATTCTCATTATAGGTAAAGTCCTCAGCATGCAGTTTATACGTTTTAAAATCTTGGGGTAGCTACAGTTATAGCCTACCTATCCCTTGATGGGATGCTTTAATATTGAGTGATTGCATGTTATTTCTTATCACTGTGAGGATCCCAGAAAACTGACCCATGACCTTTATTTCTGGTATGAAATAGGGACTTTTTAAACTTTTAAAACAAGTTCTTCACTTATGAGTTTCCTGTAAGGTTTAAAGGACAGAATCCTCAACTGGTGTAAATTGGTATACCTCCACTGGCTATAATGGAATTATGCCATATTTCACCAGGTGCGGTTCAGGTGCACATGTTACAATCAATTTGTACAAATATTATATATATACATGCACACACACAACCACATAGATGTCAGAATGCTTTACAGGCACTCATTTAGAGATGGGGAAATTGAATCAGAAGTGAAGTGACTTCCCTGAAGTCACATAGCAGATCACTGGCTGTGACCCCAAGTCTGATTGCTTCATCTAATGTCTTATCCACAAGACAACACCAACTGTGTCATTATAATGGGTGTACCATTACTATGTGACAAACAGTTTTTTAAAATAGCTTAAAGCGATCATCACTGGGATTTACAAAGTCTCAAATACCTTTACTTGATATACTCCTACTTAGTGGCCTTTTGATAACTTCTTTATAAAAGGGATTTTAAAAAGATGGTATGGACCAAATAGCAAGACAAAGTGAGAGTTGTTTGAAAAATGCCTCAAGAGTTGAAGATCTGTGAAGTGCATGGGTTTGATCTTTCAAGGTGCAGAAGTCAGCGATAGCAGAGGAAACTCACTATCTCCAAAGAAAAACACTGAATGAGGCTCTCTGGGTGTATGAAAAGGCTTCAGTGATGTTATAAAACAAACATTATGTTTATATCTTGGTCTAAGGAAGATGTTGAATCAGAAATTATATATAGAGAAATAAGCAGACACTTGGTTGTGTCTTGAAAGACTTCAAGAGTTCAGATGGTTTAAAGTGAAACCAATTTATTTTCAGCACTTCCTGGAAGGAAGTCACCTGGGAAGAGCATCACATTAGTTCACCATAATTACCTCAGTAATTGAAGAAACAGGCATTCTGGGGTGTCTTTGCCAGAAAGAATGCAACTTTAAAAAAGGAGAGAGTGGCTTTCAAAGACAAGAAACATTTACCATATGAAGTGTCCCACCTGCATCCAAGACCATTGCAGTGGATGGAGAGATGCCTATTGACTTTAATGGAATTCAGGTACTGCCCTCTTTCTGTAACAGTTCAGAGCTATGTGAAGGTGACTGCCTCTAGTCAAATGACTTAAAAATATTCTTGAGCAGTGAAACAGAAGAACCAGTGGGCAAAGCAGGACAAGTTACCTCCATGCACCAGAGGAGGCAACTCTAAAATATTTCAGAACCAATAGAGTCTGTCCATCTTTCACAGCTAATGATCCACTCTAAAATTGTTGTGTACACCAAAAAGAGGAATTACGAAGAGGGCTGGTAAATTTTCTGTCAAAATTGTTCTAACTGAAAGCTGGTTTTGACTAATCTCCTTTGGACAGAACATAAATTTTGGTCAAAAATAAACTAAACACTTTTGGTTTTCAAAGACTACTCAGCCAAATTTTCAATTTGTCCAACAGACTATTTCCATGGAAAACTTCAATAAGTTTCTTCAGTTTTCCAAATGGGCAGAACACTTTCACCAGCTTGACTTAAGAGTTTTAGTCTCTTTTGCATTTTCATTATCTATAAGCGATGCATTTCAAAAAGTAAAAACACTAACTTTATCCCAAGTTGCTACTACCATTCCTCTCATAAGTATTTTTATCCCATTCATGATGAAGGTTTAAATATTTTTGTCACACTGGATATGAGTGGCTTCATTTATCATTAGAATGAAGATCATTCTGAGAAAGAGGGTGTGATAAGCTGACACCCTAGAATGGCTAAATAAATCCTTCAGTTTCCAATGGAAGGTACTATAGTTAAGTCAAGATAGTTCTTAACATTTCAAAGAAATGTAGAGTAGGAAGTAAAGAACATACCTGACCTTGTATAACACTGTGGCTATAAAAAGCAGCAAGGGATTACAAGGATACCAGCAAAAGCTTCTGGATAAGAAAACACTACTCTTCTGCATTCCCAAATACTTTAAAAATAGTATATTGCATTACTTCCAACTGACAAGCAGAACAGAATCTTTCAATATACCACACAGATACTGATGAAGCTCTTTAAAAATACCAAACCTATCAGGACTCCAGCTAAGTTCCTATAAAGTTTTAAGTACTTCATGGGATGATATGATTCTAAAACACAAATATACAGCTTTTTAAAACCACTTCTACACTTATTATAGTTATTCTCTATTTGCCAGTGCAGTCAGCTGTACTTATATTTCATACCAAACTATTCCTGCTGACTTTTCCATTCCAACATTTAAGCATATTATGTTAAGCAACTGAATCTTTCAAAGAACAAATCTTGGCGGTTACAGGAAGTTATTTGCACAAGTAGAACAAGCCCCAGAGCTTTGTTAGATTCCTGTACAAATAATGTGGATCCCTCTTTTGGGTTGGTCTCACACGACATTCCACATTTGGGCATTGGCAGGCTGAAAGGTATCTTCTGGAGCAGTGATACTCAGACTGAAGCTCGCGAGTCGTAAGTGGCTCTTTAATGTGTCCCCTCTGGCTCTTTGCAGCATGTGATATTAGAACACTGTGATTTAATTAACCACCAATCAGGATGCTTTTACTATGTTATTAACCAATTGTAGCTGATAAAAATAATAATACTTGGTCAGTCATTTTGCTATAAGTATTATATGTTTAAAAAATCCTAAATATTTCCTGTCATGCTGTTTAAATATGAATACATAGTACTACAGTAAATGAAACGATGAATTCACAGGACTGTGGCTCTTTTGGCTAAAGCTGAGTGCTAATTTGGCTCCTGAACCACTGAAGTCTGAGTATCACTGTTATGGAGCATTTCTGAAAATTGTATGTGCGTAAGGTTGCGATGAAAGCCTGCTGGAAGAGGAAAGTTGGAGTTTAAAAAACTAGCTATATGAACCAGACTTTATTATCCTATTGTACAACTAGCCCAAAACATACACCCTCTAAATGTTTTAGTGGTATCCTTCTGAATGGGTTGTGAATATTTTCTGTTTTAACAGTCCTTACAGTAAGATTTGTGCACACTGGTCATATATATATATATATATATATATATATATATATATATATCACTCTATCATATCAAGTACCCCTTCCAATCATGAATTATAAACTGCCATTAACTTCTTGGTGAAACATTAATTGCACTGAAAATTAAACAAATATATGCTAGATTGAAAGGGAGAAAATATTATAAATAGTAAGGGCCTGGTAACTCAACTTTCTTCAATGGAGTCACTCCTTTGAGAAGAAAATCACATGATTTTTGCAATATTGCATTTTTAATAGAACCAGATGCTCCAGTGTTTCATGTTCTCTGTGTATATAAATCTCCCCACTGTATTTTCCACTGCATGCATCCAATGAAGTGAGCTGTAGCTCACAAAAGCTTCTGCCCAAATAAATTTGTTAGTGTCTAAGGTGCCACAAGTACTCCTTTTCTTTCATCTCCATTAAGTCTGCTTTCTGCTAGAACAGAACAAGAGAGATAAATCTGGCTTACTGGAGGATTCCCTCAAGGATAGGAAAATATCAGGAGACCTAGGCCTGACAGAGCAGTGTCTATACCAATTCTATTCCTGACTCTCAGCATCTGGTGCACAGCTGGAAGAGAAAACAGCTGTAGAGGCTTGTTTCCTGGCTACCAGAATGGCTATTTAAGGGCCCATTGGTCACCAGTATGGCATAGAGCAGAACTGAGGCTGCTTTAGCCTATGCCACAGACCAGGCTGGGACAGAATAAACTATGAGGTGAAGGATGCAAAAATCTCCTTCTCCCCACCCACACTCAGCTGCATCCAGCACATACTGGACATAGCTGGGACTCTAACTCCATGCGTATTTCCAGATTTTTTACACTCAGTAACGCATGCACTATATCATACAGCAACACTGAAGCCAGTGGGAGTCTTTCCATCATATTTAAAGACAAAAAGTATTAATCTAAAACAAAATAAATCTATTACACACATGAATTACAAATACTTGCTAGAAATTTTGCAAACTCAGCGTGCGGAGGGGATGGGAGGACTCTGAGGCTGCTGTAAAAGCACAACACCCCCTATGTATACCCCCAGAGAAATAGTGCCTTCTGGGAGTTGAATATCCACCATGACCTCACTACCTCCCCCCCCCAAAAAAAAAACCACCCAAGACCCACAACACTGTTTCGTGAAGGACAAATCCCATCCTACAGACTGAAAGATCTCTTGAAAGATTTCAGTTCCGCAGAACTGTATTTCTCCCCTCCCCCATCCCTTTCAGGAGAGGCTCATGTGGCCTTGGGTTATTTTTTTTTCTATGTTGTAGGACTATGCCATAACAAGATCAAAGTACACCACATTACTCAAATCTTCATTCTCTACACACAAGCTGGGGAAATGAGAGAAACAACAAATGCTTCACCTCTATCCTGATTACCTGAACACTGACTTTGGTGTACTATGTCACTGTTATGTAGATCATTTAGCAGAGCTGTGTTTTCTCTCTGCCTTTTGCAAAATACTCTCACTGACAAGGCTGTGTATAGGCAAATTCTCTCTTCTGTCTCCTTGCAATATTGCAGCTCAAGTAATATTCATGGTGATAATATAATGGATGTGATGGTTTTTATCTCAGTCTGGTTAATATAATATATGACTACCACTTGTATAACAGAACAGAGATGCTAATGAATAGAGACACAATAATGCAATCCCCTCTCAGGAAGCAGTCCTTCCGGATCATAATTGCACCTTTAACTGCAGTTGGTTCTACTACAGATCACATTATGAGGCTGAACAGGAGCACTCAGAAGGTCAAAAGCAATGTCTTATTTCAGTTTCTCTAAGGCTCATTAAAACTGAGTGTCCCCAAGGTCCTTGGAGATTACATTTTCATTCTGGGGATGCCAAGAAATTCAAGTAATACACAGTATTTTATTAGTCTGGATGATGGCACTGAACATGCTTTCATAAGAACATAGATTTTTAGGGAAGCTGAAAGTACTGGAGCCTGGTTTCCATTAAGTATTTGGTATTTTTACAAAGCAAGATCTCCTCGAAAAATGGAGTTTTCCTTGAAATCCCAGAATATTGACAATGACAGAGTCTATTCTACAATACTAAATTTTGCCTGTCAGGCTGTCTGGAGTGGGTCTACAGCACAGTATAATCATATGGATTGGAAGGAAACGTCCATGTTCTATTTTAATTGGAGTCAATCCCCTTTTATAATCCTTACAGCTAACCATACCAGCTGCATGGATGATGAGACTGCCCTTGCAGTAACTTCAGTCGGGGCAAATCCAGTTTCCTTTGGCAATTTGTTCAAGTACACCATTGTCCTCATAATAAAGTTTCTTAGGGCTTGTCTAAATGGTGAGTTAGTACACAGCAAGCAAGGGTGGGACTCTACAGTGAACCAGCTTGTCATGCACTAACTGTTGACACTGCTACAGCAACACTTACTGCACTCCAGTAGTGTCCACATAGTAGATTCACACCCTGGCTTCCCACACACAAACTAGTCACGTAGGAAAACCCTTAGTACATTAGCTTCCATTGTCCCTTTCTGCAGCTTAAACACATGTTACTAGCAGCCATTATTGATCCCAGTGCACCTTACAGTATCTCTTTACATATCTGGATACTGTCCATCCTCATTCTTTTCTATTCACTGAATGTCCAGCTCTCTCAGCCTTACCACCTATCTCTTATTTCCTAAGCCTTTTATTACATTTGCTCTCCACTTGACCCTCTTCAGGCCTCTGTGCCTCTTAAGTGTTGCCCTAAATTGAGTGTAATATTCTAACTGAGGCATAACCAATACTGAGTGCACAATAATTACAAGGCATTGGTTAATCTCAAAAGGTTCAGGGTGTTTCTCCTAAAAGGTTTTACAGAGGCTGGGGGACAGGACCATCTATCTCCATTTGTGCACAACTTCCACAGGGCTCAGTCAGCATCCTTCCAAAGCATGAGCCTTCCAAGCGTAAATTCAGCTACCCTTCCTCTCCACAATATGAGCTCTTAAAGCTCCCTTTCCCCAAACTAGCCCTCACCTGAAAAAAATCTCCCTTCCCACACCATTTTTGTGTCTGAATCCCTTCCCTTAGCATTCATCCCTCTATGGGGAAGGAAAGCAACCTGGGAATTCCCTAGAGAGAGCTGTCAGACACCCCTCATTTCTGACAGGGGCCTCGCAGTAGCAGGAAGATGCAGAACAGCAGCCTGCAGTCAGAAGACTGTGGGGAAGGATTACAGCTATATTCCCCTGTATTGGACTGCTGTGAGGGGCTGAATTAGGGACAGAACTGGGCAGAGAATAGACGTTTCATTTTGTGCAGGATTGAGATACTTTGACATTCCCTTTCATTCCAACTCAGCATGAAACTCAAACATTTTGAAGTTCTGTGAAAGAAAATGTTTGGAGTTTGACTTATGTTGTAGAATATAAAATCAAACTATTGCAAAAGTCATTGAGAGAAATAGAAACATTTCATTCTGAAAACGGGACATTTCAACATAGTGTGGAAAAAATGGAAACAAACTCTCACAGACATTCATGAACTCATGTCACTTCACTAAAATGGAAGTGTTTAGTTTTTGACTCAACTGCATTTTCAGATGGAAGAGTTTTCTGTCTGAAAGTTTTTTTCCCCCCAACCAGTTCTAGTTATGGACTTTTGATCTCCTGCTGTGACATGAAAGCAACTAGGCAGCCCTAGTAAAGCAATCCCCCTTGGGGGGGGAGTGTTTTTATGGGAACCCACCAGGAACTAGAAGCTTAGTGCTTGAATCACCAGCAGCATTTGCTTGAGAGCTTGTGGAACACAGAGCATGCTAACAAACATCTTGGAGAGACTGGTGTGCCATAGTTTCACCCTGCAGTCAGATAGGTTATGATTGCTTGGGCATCTTAAGTATCAAGGTTTACAACATAAAATAAGCCAGCAAGTACAACATATAGTTTTGTCACTCTTAGTTGTTGAGAGCAGCTCTTCCTCCTCCAAGCAGCAGCGTTTCAGGTAGTTTAGTCTATAAACATCTGGGTAAATTTAGTTGCAATTAACCCTGTCAGGTTTATGTTGCCCCACTTTACTGGGAAAGAGGGACCACGGCAAGGAGAGTCCCAAGCAGCGTAGCTCCAAAGGAATCTCAGTCTATGACAGCCCCTGGAACTCCCAGGGGAGGAAATCTAAAACATGTCAGGATGTCTTGTGCAGCTTTCGTTGACCCCATGCGCAGTCTGCTCATGCAAACCAGGTGGAGGGGCAGGTAAGTCTCTCAGGCATAAAAAATTGTCTGATGAGACTCCTGCTTTTGAACTCTTCTGTTGTTTGAGAAACTCCATTTCCAGTAGGGCTGTCATCCTGCAGCTTTTCATCAGAACTAAGCTATTCACTTCAGGAAAAGACAACTTTACATCATTATAACAAATAAATCATGGTGTGAATGACTTAATGTATATATATTTAATTAGCAATTTGAACTCTGCCAGACTTCTAATTTCAAGAGAATAGTGAGAGTGACAAACTAATGAGGACTGACATGGGTCACTATAATTATAGACATTTTTCAAACTGCTGCGTAAGGAAATAGCAGCTATAATATCATTCATAATTCATTAAAACCTAAAACATTCAAGTGAATGTGAAATTGCTGTATGAGCAACTTTTCCTGATATGCTTTATGCAAGGAGAGCTATGAATAATGTGTTCTACTTTTATGATAATTTCTCTTGTATTCAAGTGACCTAATTTTGTCTCTTATATGATATGATTACTTTCATAGCACAAATTACAAAGCTGTGATGAATTTGAATAAAAATGATTATGACTTGACATTCCAATTCAATGTTTCCAAAAGATAATAAAATGAAGGTAACAGTGGTTTAGCACATTATATAGGCATTAAAGCTCTGAACAGCTGAAAATAAAGCTGATTTCTTTTCCTTAAGTTGCCATATTCTTATATCTGTAATGTAGTTACTGTTACAAAACATATAATTAAAAGTTTATAATTCTGAATATATTCTTAAAAACAACTAAATTAGCAGCAATCCAAACATTGTGGATGTATCTACTTTGACAAACATTTTTAATTAACTTTAATAAGTTAAGTTAACAAGGGACACAAAGACTATTCCAAGTTTTATTATTAATTATTATTATTTGAAAAAGAGGTGAAATGTTAAATTTCTAGCAGTCTCTCCTCTGTGGTACAATAGACTATCATGTTGGCTAAATTAGGTTGAGTCTGATATATGAATACACTAAACAGAATTGCACCAAAACTGTTTTGGCTCCCAAGAAAGGGGTAGGAGGTAAAGTACAAAGATATATCCCTGTATGGAAGTGTCTATGGCCCTCGTTCTACAAATACGATGCATGTACAGACTAGGGACTGAATGGCTCGGCAGCAGTTCTGCAGAAAAGGACCTAGGGGTTACAGTGGACGAGAAGCTGGATATGAGTCAACAGTGTGCCCTTGTTGCCAAGAAGGCCAATGGCATTTTGGGATGTATAAGTAGGGGCATTGCCAGCAGATCGAGGGACGTGATCGTTCCCCTCTATTCGACATTGGTGAGACCTCATCTGGAGTACCGTGTCCAGTTTTGGGCCCCACACTACAAGAAGGATGTGGAAAAATTGGAAAGAGTCCAGCGGAGGGCAACAAAAATGATTAGGGGACTGGAACACATGACTTATGAGGAGAGGCTGAGGGAACTGGGGATGTTTAGTCTATGGAAGAGAAGAATGAGGGGGGATTTGATAGCTGCTTTCAACTACCTGAAAGGGGGTTCCAAAGAGGATGGATCTAGACTGTTCTCAGTGGTAGCAGATGACAGAACAAGGAGTAATGGTCTCAAGTTGCAGTGGGGGAGATTTAGATTGGATATTAGGAAAAACTTTTTCACTAGGAGGGTGGTGAAACACTGGAATGTGTTACCTAGGGAGGTGGTGGAATCTCCTTCCTTAGAAGTTTTTAAGGTCAGGCTTGACAAAGCCCTGGCTGGGGTGATTTAATTGGGGATTGGTCCTGCTTTGAGCAGGGGATTGGACTAGATGACCTCCTGAGGTCCCTTCCAACCCTGATATTCTATGATTCTATGATACATAAAGTTAAGCATGAACATAATCCCACTGACATCTGCTAGCTTAAGTAAAGATAAGTATGTTTCATAATCAGGGCCTATGAGCACAAACAACTCATGCTCCTGTATTTGGGTCATCACCCCCGAGAAGCTAATATTTTGCTTATTTTTAAGAAATGGATACAAAAAAAAGATAAAGAAACTGAAGCCAGTTTTTAGATTATTGGCAGTGATCCCATTCCATGACTGAGAACTTTTACTACTGTGCACAATGTGTAGTGCCATAAGTAGCTCAGTTTAAGGTACCTATCAGTTTTATAAGAAAAAAATGAAGAAATAAAGCAAATTAAACAAAACAACACTTTATGGAAGAGAATAAAGAAAAAAAGCATTATAAAAGAAAAGATCTCAGTAATCACCTATAGATTGAAGGTTGATCCTACAACCTCTTATTGCTGATTAAAATGGTTATTAGTGAGAGTAGCCCCAGTGATGGTGGGCCTCAAGATTTAGGGATGGATTTTATAAACTTTTAGGCCCCAATCCTGCAATCTGTTCCATGCTGGTTCAGGGATTTCCCAGCACTGAGCAGTTTATAGAATCCAGGCTTTATGCACTCAGAGTAGAGAATCAAGGGAGAATATATAAGGAAGTTCAGCTCTGACTTACACAGCATAGCTGAATGATGAAGGAGTGACCATGAGGACAAACAAATTTAACTTGATGAAAAGAAATATGAGGTGCCAGTGACAGCAGATTTTAGAAGATTATAGTATTTAAAACAGGAGAAATTTTGGTGTGGACATGTGATTCAGTTATGGAGACAGAGAAAAAGAGACAACATGAATGAAAAAGTAGTAGGATTTGGTCACACCCAGGAGTTCAAAGAGAAACGAAGTCGAAAGCATCCAAGATTATGCCCTTTTGAGATAAAGTTTAAATGGGGTTGTGTGCATGAGCATCAGCCAGCCAGCCTTATCCTCCCACCCAGTAGAAAGGTAGAGAGAAGGAAGGGTCAGCCCCCATATTGCCAGACATACATTCTTTCATTCTACTCCCCACCTGATCAACATCAGTTGATGGGTCAGGAGTGGGAACACCTGGTTGAAAAGGGATCCTGGAGGCTGCGGTCAACACCACTGACCGGGCCGTTAAGTTGGGTCGGCGGCACAGGCAGGCTCCCTATTTTGCCCTGTGTGACTCCCAGGAAGCTGCCGGCATCTCCCTCTGGGTGCTAGGTGGAGGGATGGCCACAGGCATTCTGCGCTGCTCCCGCCCCCAGCGTCAGCTCAGCAGCTTCCATTGGCCAGGAACTGTGGCCAATGAGACCTGAGGGGGCGGTGCCTACAGGTGCCTCCTCCTAGGAGCCAGAGGAAGATGTCATTGCTTCCTGGGAGGCATCTGACGTAAGCGCCGCCCAGAGCCCACATCCCTGCCCTAGCCTGGAGCCCTCTCCTGCACCACAAACTCCTCATCTCTGGCCCCACACCAGTTCCCGCAGCTGCAGCCCTCATCCCCTCTCAGAGCCCAACCCCCTCTCCTAGGCTGGTGAAAATGAGTGAGTGAGCAAGGCCTGAGGGAGAGTGAGTGACAGAAGGAGGAGGGATGGAGTGAGCGGAGGACGTGGCCTCGAGAAGGGGCGGGGCAAGGGTGTTTGGTTTTCTGCAAATAGAAAGTTGGCGATCCTAGTCATGAGCAGCATTGGAGAGATAAGAGATATGCAGGTGAACAGCAGGCAATAGGTCTATCAACCTTGACATTTAATTTCTTCCTTTATAAGTGACTTGGAGGAGCAAGACTGCATGTAAATAAATAAAACTAATACTGTAATGGAAACACTAAATCAGAGATTAGTCTGGTCAAGAAACAATACAGATTCCTGGCGGAATTACTGTTTACTATCTCACTTGGAACCAGTACCTGAATCATAACAAACTGCAAACAACTCTTTGCATAACACACTGCAGGACTGAGACCTACAGCAGCTTACTAAAGAAACAAATCTAATCCAGATGCTTGAAACGGTCTAAAAACCCAGTACAAAACAAATGATCATCATGCTTGAAAAATTACACTTTAAGGTACTATTATACTTTCAGAAGTGTAACCGGAAAAATATAGATTATCTTGACTAGGAATCCTGAATGCCAGTGGTTCCCAAACTTGTTCCTCCACTTCTGCAGGGAAAGCCCCTGGCGGGCCAGGCCGGTTTGTTTACCTGCCGCAACCTGCAGGTTCGGCCGATCGCGGCTCCCAGTGGCCGCGGTTCGCTGCTCCAGGCCAACGGGAGCTGCTGGAAGCGGCGCGGGCCGAGGGATGTACTGGCCGCCACTTCCAGCAGCTCCCATTGACCTGGAGCAGGAAACCGCGGCCACTGGGAGCCATGATCGGCTGAACCTGAGGACGCGGCAGGTAAACAAACCAGCCGCGCCCGCCAGGGGCTTTCCCTGCAGAAGTGGCGGAACAAGTTTGGGAACCACTGCTGTACGTAAACAACTATTGCCTCTTCCTCTAGTGGTGGGAGAGATTAGATATACTGAACAATAGCAATGTCTAAGTAGAGAAGAGGTAACAGTATAGTACTGTATTTCACTGCTCTTCAGGAGAAAATAACCAAATTCTGCACTCTCTGATGCAAGTACTACCTCAGTGAAGTCAGTGGTGTTTCATAGGTGTCATAGCAGCCTAAGAAATAGCCTTATCATTTAGCTAATTGTTCCACCACCAAAAGCAAAAGGAGCAGAGAAGCAGACCTTTTGGGGTCTCACTCCAATCTCAGTTTAGAGAGAGAAGGACAGATCATTAGTAATCACAGAATCTAATAGACATATATCACAGATGTATTTAATTCATGGATCTTCTGACCTTGTGACATCTTGGGTTATTCACCCCTACATTAAGCTTTCTCTATGTCAGAGACAGCTGCCAGAGGTAGCCCTACATTTATCAACTGGAAAACCATGTTGAATGTCACCCTGCTATTGTCAAACTACATTTTGATACATGCCAGCTGGTTTAAATTTATTAGGAAGGATTTTTTTTTTATTTTAAATCTGGTAGATACCAATGAACATTTGGCAGAACTGTTTAGTCACAAATAAGCAGCACTGGTCTATAATTCTTTGTGGCTAGTCCATCTGTATCTGGTTGTCTGATCAATATAACATTGGACTTATACATAAAGGAAGCACTGGAATCCTCAGTGAAAAAAAAATTAGTGCCTGTAAAATCACTAGCATAAACAATATGCAAGATCAAGAAGAAAAACCTTACTGTCTATTCCTCTTTCCTCGGATCATCCACAGCCTGAGGGTCTTCTGATTTTATCAAAAGTTGGTTACATTTGGTTATGCTCTAAATAAAGATTGTCCTGGTATATTGTCAAGACTCTTTTTAAAGGGTATGTCTCTACATGGTTGACAACTTTGCTGTGAGCAGAATTTTTGTGATTCATTGTCACCAACTCCAAAACATTCAGAAATCATACGCAGGAAACTTCAGTCACATTTTCAATCTTTTATCCACACCCATGAGAGATTATTTAAGAAAAGAAAGCTAAGATTCTCACAAAATCACTCATCTCCAAGAGCTGGAGGTTTAAACAAACTTGAAGTATCACAAATTGTGCAGTACTCTAAGGAGAGTTTGTAACACTTGTGATTTGATCTGGCAGAGTTATAGCGAGAAATACAACAGTTGTCTATTCTGGGCTTCCCACGCTACACTCAAACAGCTATCTGGAAAAAATATACATACACTTAGGTGTCAGGCATGAAAATCTACTCGCCCACCCGTTACCATGAAGGTACTTTAATTGCCTGTGAATAAATTACTCTCCCTTTGCAAGTAGTTCAGTACAATTTTACAGAATTGTGGTTAGTCAATTGTACAGACCTAAGGCAAATAGAAAGAGCTTCCTGAATAGGATTTACTTAATATCATTAATAATGGTGTGGAAAATTTTCTCACTTGAATTAAACTAAATGAAAATGTTCATGGAAAATATCTGATTTTTCAGCAGAAAACTGAAGAGTGATTTTTGGCCAGAATTTTGTAGGCTCCTAGTTTCTGAATACAAAAAATTAAACTCTGGAAGGGGTAGGAGCCAGAACCAGTTTTCCAACCTGCCCTACAGATCCTGATCCTACAAACACTAAAGCACATGCTTAATTTGAAGCAGAGAAGTAGTTGAAATGGGCAGAAGAGAGTAAGTTTTGAGAACTGTTGATTTTCAGTATATCTGTTTGGAGAACCTGACACCCCATTTGGCCTGATTTTCATAAGGTGCTGAATACCCTCAACTCTGAATAATGTCTATGGGAGCTCAGCACTTCTGAATATCGGACTCCAGGTGTTTTGAGCGTGAAACCATAAAATGGTTACTCCTGACATCAGTAGCTAATTTTAAAAATGTTGGCCTTAACTTCTATGCCTCAGCCTCCTTATCTATACAATGGAGTTCTTAGTACTGAACTCAGGAGGACTACTTTGGGGCTACAATTGTTAATGTACATAAAGTACTTTAAGAGCCTGTTTAGATGGAAGGTTGATACAGAGTGCAAAGTACATCATCATAATGTATGCACATTTGGTGGTGGACAGGCATATGCTATCGATAATCAGAATTAATAAAATTCCAGCCTAGTTCAGCTGCCCTTCTTCTCTGTTTGATAAGTTTTCGAGCAGGAAATCTTCCTATCCATCCTGTCTCTCAACTAAGCATTAAAGACATTTGAATATCAGAATTGGGCGGGGGGGGGGGAGAAATAGCTCTCATATAACCTTGTTTGTGGTGTTTTTGTTAGCACGGAGAAGCAAGTTACAATGAATAGCATAGACAAGAATCCCACAAAGCAGTGAAAATATTACTGCCTCTTTCCTTCCATCCACTGTATAATGTATTTGTTAGATGGCTGCTTGAACTCCTTTATGCTACAGAAGGGTATAACTCATGCTAATAGAGTTTTCATTCACCAGGTACATATCTGAAGTTTCAGCACACATTATTATGTTCTGACAAAAGGAATACCTCTTTAGTCTGTGACCTGAACTACATTTCAGCCATTTTCACTTCTGAGTTACCTGTAGCCAATATCAATAAGTTTGAAAAAGTACTCTGGTCCCCATCCTCGATTACAAGAATAAATGTTTGAACAGCAAGGATGTTGGCAAGATTTCATCTTTTCTCTAGCCCTTGCCTGCTGCACCAGATTTTCCCTCCTCACTGCTATCATTGCATATTGCTGTTAATAAGCCCATTTGCCTCCTCTACTAATACTCTATAACGAACATTGACTCCTTCACTTAGTATTCGAAGGCTCTTAAAACCTGTGAATATGGAGTCCATTGCACAGCTGGAATTATTCCTCACTTAATCTCCTGTACAAGCAGTCATGCATGGAAAAAAAATGGCTGTTTTCCACAAAGAACTGGATGGTCACCGTACTAACTCTACCCCCAGTTTCCACTAGCTAAACATCATATGAGAAAGAAAGTTAAAAAACAATAAATGTTGTCTGTGTTCACATAGTAACTACACATCTAATCCAATTTTCTTCAATCTTGGCTTGTTTTGTAGCTCTAATTGAGAATTAAAATTCAAGCAAAAGTTGAAGTTTTTATATGTTGTACTATAATTCACTGTTTATAGGGTTGCATAAGAAATTTCAGCATATAGTATATTGTTCACAAGCAAAAGAAACAATGTTACTGCATGACGGTGTTAAATCCATAATGGCAGATGTCATTTTAAACAAGTTATTCTTCATATATGAATGTTTGATAAGTGTTTTTAATTGTCCTTACTTACTAAGCTTATAGTAGAAATGGAATTTGGAATAAGGGAGAAGTGTGAAGCCCCAAGAAAAATCTAGTTAAGGTTCAGGGACCTCCGGAAGCATTCTAGATCCCAAAATAACAGCTTTCCCTGTATTTCACAATGTACAATTTTACAACAGCTTTCATCCAAAGATTATTTACAGGGAAATTGAGGCATAGGGAGGATGAAGCAAATTATTGCACTTAAGCGTATTTCTAATTTTAAGCACACACCAAAGTGAATTAAGGCCTTAATAACTTGATACCACCATGTATCAACTTGATGGCAGACCCAGGAATAGAATCCCAGAGTCAGGACTGAGGGGGTCAATAGATACATTTTGGAGGCTAGAATGATTTTGTGTTTGTTTTTGTCCTGTAGCATCCATGAAAAGACAACTCTACATTGTATTTTATTTTTATCCTTAAAATCCTGTTTAAAATGGAGGCAATTTAAGTTTACCTGGGTTCCATAGTCCATGATTTGACTACTTTAACATTGAGGACAAGCATCTTTTCCTCAATCTTTGCTCTTTAATATGTTCAGACATACTCATAGCATTAGGAGTGTTCACTTACACAGGTGGTTACTAGAATTGTTAATACATTCAGCAGGGACTCAGGTGGTATAAGATATAGAACATCTCTGATTCTTCATGACCCACCCCCACCCAGACTTATGCCCTACAGACATTATTTTCAGACATGTATTGAATACGTTCTTGGCACTAGCTATTCTTCCAAAGTGGGTAAGCTGCACATGTCACCAACTGGGGTCAAGCTTTCACTTGAAAGAAGCATGCTAGAAGTTGGTGTCCTCTCTCTGAGCGTTGGTACTCCCCATCAGTGTCTGACTATTGCTGGACAGTAGACTGTTTTTCCTATTTGTCAATGAAACAGTACAACGTGAAGGTGTAAAATGTACAGTACTCTGCTCAGGAAAGAAATTATTCTCTTCCAGCAGCTGGTAAGCCTCTCAGATGAAAGCCTAACCAGGTGATCCAGGTTTTGTTGCCTCCCAGGTTACTGTGACTCACGAACCTGGGTTGGTACACAACAGCTACTAATGACAGGTTTCAGAGTAACAGCTGTGTTAGTCTGTATTCGCAAAAAGAAAAGGAGTATTTGTGGCACCTTAGAGACTAACCAATTTATTTGAGCCTAAGCTTTCATGAGCTACAGCTCACTTCATCGGATGCATACTGTGGAAAATACAGAAGATGTTTTTATACACACTGACCATGAAAAAATGGGTGTTTATCACTACAAAAGGTTTTCTCTCCCCCCACCCCACTCTCCTGCTGGTAATAGCTTATCTAAAGTGATCACTCTCCTTACAATGTGTATGATAATCAAGGTGGGCCATTTCCAGCACAAATCCAGGGTTTAACAAGAACGTCTGAGGAACAGTGGAGCGGGGGGGGGCAGGGATAAACAAGGGGAAATAGTTTACTTTTTATAATGAATCAACCATTCCCAGTCTCTATTCAAGCCTAAGATAATTGTATCCAATTTGCAAATTAATTCCAATTCAGCAATCTCTTTGGAGTCTGTTTCTGAAGTTTTTCTGTTGTAATATTGCAACTTTCATGTCTGTAATTGCGTGACCAGAGAGATAGAAGTGTTCTCCGACTGGTTTATGAACGTTATAATTCTTGACGTCTGATTTGTGTCCATTTATTCTTTTACGTAGAGACTGTCCAGTTTGACCAATATACATGGCAAAGGGGCATTGCTGGCACATGATGGCATATATCACATTGGTAGATGTGCAGGTGAACGAGCCTCTGATAGTGTGGCTGATGTGATTAGGCCCTGAGATGGTGTCCCCTGAATAGATATGTGGGCACAGTTGGCAACGGGCTTTGTTGCAAGGATAGATACCTGGGTTAGTGGTTCTGTTGTGTGGTATGTGGTTGCTGGCGAGTATTCGCTTCAGGTTGGGGGGCTGTCTGTAGGCAAGGACTGGCCTGTCTCCCAAGATTTCTGAGAGTGTTGGGTCGTCCTTCAGGATAGGTTGTAGATCCTCGATAATGCGTTGGAGGGGTTTTAGTTGGGGGCTGAAGGTGATGGCTAGTGGCGTTCTGTTATTTTCTTTGTTAGGCCTGTCCTGTAGTAGGTGACTTCTGGGAACTCTTCTGGCTCTATCAATCTGTTTCTTCACTTCAGCAGGTGGGTACTGTAGTTGTAAGAATGCTTGATAGAGATCTTGTAGGTGTTTGTCTCTGTCTGAGGGGTTGGAGCAAATGCGGTTGCATCGCAGAGCTTGGCTGTAGACAATGGATAGTGTGGTGTGGTCAGGGTGAAAGCTGGAGGCATGTAGGTAGGAATAGCAGTCAGTAGGTTTCCGGTACAGGGTGGTGTTTATGTGACCATCGTTTATTAGCACTGTAGTGTCGAGGAAGTGGATCTCTTGTGTGGACTGGACCAGGCTGAGGTTGATGGTGGGATGGAAATTGTTGAAATCATGGTGGAATTCCTCAAGGGCTTCTTTTCCATGGGTCCAGATGATAAAGATGTCATCAATATAGCGCAAGTAGAGTAGGGGCGTTAGGGGACAAGAGCTGAGGAAGCGTTGTTCTAAGTCAGCCATAAAAATGTTGGCATACTGTGGGGCCACGCGGGCACCCATAGCAGTGCCGCTGATTTGAAGGTATACATTGTCCCCAAATGTAAAATAGTTATGGGTAAGGACAAAGTCACAAAGTTCAGCCACCAGGTTAGCCGTGACATGATCGGGGATAAAGCAGCATCACTTGCCCCACAACCTCAGCCATGCAGAACACAATGCCATCCACAGCCTCAGAAACAACTCTGACATCATAATCAAAAAAGCTGACAAAGGAGGTGCTGTTGTCATCATGAATAGGTAGGAATATGAACAAGAGGCTGCTTGGCAGCTCTCCAACACCACTTTCTACAAGCCATTACCCTCTGATCCCACTGAGAGTTACCAAAAGAAACTACAGCATTTGCTCAAGAAACTCCCTGAAAAAGCACAAGATCAAATCCGCACAGACACACCCCTGGAACCCCGACCTGGGATATTCTATCTACTACCCAAGATCCATAAACCTGGAAATCCTGGGCACCCCATCATCTCAGGCATTGGCACCCTGACAGCAGGATTGTCTGGCTATGTAGACTCCCTCCTCAGGCCCTACGCTACCAGCACTCCCAGCTACCTTCGAGACACCACTGACTTCCTGAGGAAACTACAATCCATCAGTGATCTTCCTGATAACACCATCCTGGCCACTATGGATGCAGAAGCCCTCTACACCAACATTCAACAAAAAGATGGACTACAAGCCATCAAGAACACTATCCCCGATAAGCTATTAGAAACAGGAGAGTGGGGTTTTGGGGGGAGAGGGGGGAGAAAACCAGGATTTGTGCTGGAAATGGCCCACCTTGATTATCATACACATTGTAAGGAGAATGATCACTTTAGATAAGCTATTACCAGCAGGAGAGTGGGGTGGGGGGAGATAAAACCTTTTGTAGTGATAAACACCCATTTTTTCATGGTCGGTGTGTATAAAAACATCTTCTGTATTTTCCACGGTATGCATCCGATGAAGTGAGCTGTAGCTCACGAAAGCTTAGGCTCAAATAAATTGGTTAGTCTCTAAGGTGCCACAAGTACTCCTTTTCTTTTTGCGAACAGCTACTAAGAGATTGAAGTTGGTACAGCACACATCAGCATGCCTCATTAAAAATAAAGGCTTGTCGGAACACATCACAGCTGTGCTTTACAAACTACATCGGCCCCCTATTTAATTGATAAAAGTGTTTGAAAACCTAGTCCACATTAAAAGGTTTTTAATGGAAAGGAAACTGATTGCTTCAGTGCCTAGTTTATCCTTCATGATGTACAAACAGAACTATGCTCCACAGGACTGCTGCAGCTAGAAAAAACTAAGTCTGACTATGAAGTAATGTGGGGACAAAGCATTCTTGTCTGAGAGACCCCAGATATAGAACTCCTTGCCAGAACAGATTGGATTGATTGCAAGTCTAATGACATTGCGAATTAGCTGTAACAGGCACTTTTTTTTTTAAAGTAGAGTTGCTATCCATGGAGGAAAGCAATAAAATAGAACACATTAAAAGACTTTTACAAAGTTGCACCATCCTCCTCTAGGAGGATAGGAAATAAAAATGCCACATTTTGGTATGCATGTTCATGCTCCTGAAGTTTGTTTGACACACAGTTAACATGGTGACAACTGCCTTATACCTAACAGAGGTTAGGCAGAGAAATGGGAAATTACTTTCAAGGAAAATCTAGCATCTTTTGCCCACAGAAGATATTTCAACATTGACAGAGATCCCCAACCATGCATAGGCCTGGGTTGACATAAATCATTAAGCTTGGGGGAGGCCTCATTTCTTAGAAGACAGGATTAGGGAGTTAACTAGATCAGCAGACTGAAAACAGAATATTTGTGCTAAAATATGTAAACTGATCAGTAAGCTAAAAGACGAAGTGTCTGAGCTAGTTAAGATAAGAGAGGGAAGACCCATGAAACCATTTACTAAGAACAAGAGAAGCTGGGAATGCAAAGAAGAGATAAAGAGTAAGCTCCAACAAAGACAGTGCATGGACAGAGCATGCTGCATAGGGATTGGTTCCTGAAAAGTAACCAAGCAAATCCCAAAATATGTGATGCAATGTCTAGTGAATGTAATATGAGGTGTAAATGTATAATAAGGAAGGAGGTTTCTGTAACTTTGGATGTGTCGTATATCCTGTACCTATCCCCTATGGTTGAATCAGACCAACTCAGAGTAGCTTTGCTGTATGTCAGATAAATGAACCTGTGTGACGAGACTGGAGTCAAACTCAGTTCTTGGGGAACTGAGTGGAAGAGGTCTAGGAGGCTACCCCAACCTCATACACCGAGGTTCTTCATGAAAGAGTGAAACATCTCTACTCTTCTAAAACTATGTTTGCCAAACTACCATGTGTAACAGATTTTTTTTAAAAAAATACGTAGTGTAGTAAGAGTCAACTCAGCACAAAAGTACCTTATCATGGCTGGGATCTTTCTTCGCTAGCACCAACTGTTGTGCCAGTCCTGTGATGGTCTCTCTTCTTGTAACTTAGCCCTCCAGACACGTCATATTTTAGTTCCACCAATTCCAGGGTAACAAAGTCCAACAAACAATTCCAAGATCTTGCATCAGGTCTCCAACTCCCTGACTTTGAGCCCAGTAGTCCTCATATCCTTCTCTCAGCATTTTAAATTGTTCTTATCCCCTTATGTCAGGAAGCTACAAAACACCTCTGGGTGAGCGGCAGCTGCAGGAATCTGTTCCACATTTGTGTATTCCAGCTATATCCCTCTCCATCCCCTGGGCTAATTCTTTTCCCTGAAGGAACCTCTTGTTTTACTTAGGTCTCACCACTCATCACTACTACCCCAAAAATGACTGGAGAGGTCTCTCTCTGCAGCCCCTCAAAAGTCAGTCCAAACACCCCTTATGATTTATTACCTCCAGCTTCCTCCTAGCAACCTGCTTCTGGCCCCAGGCTTTTCACTGGCTTTAACCCAAAAGAGCAAACTTCAACTACCACCTGGATCTCCTCTTTGGCCTTTTTCCCATTACCCTCTCCTCCTTCCTTTATAAAAACACAGACCCTCCCTAGCTGGATTTGATCAAGTACCGCCAAGTGGCCTAATTAGGCTCAGGCCCCTGTTAATCCATAATTAACCAGTATAAAATTTATGCATCCCAATCACCATAGACATTCCATGGTGCTCATCACAACGTTATCTTTTGTGTATTTTCATGTATTCTGCAATTTGAGAGGTATTGGCAATTTGTTTTTGAGCTCGCAGTTCTTGTATTTCTGTCTGGTCCTAGTAGAACTACAGTAAGCCTACTGAAACTGTGGACTCCAGTTTTCATTAAGTCTCTCACTAGATGCACAGTAAAACAGCCTTGTATTTCAGTTAACACATACAACTGACATTATCACTCATTATATGATGTGTGCATGGCTCTTTACTAACATATGTCAAAGACTGGGCACCAACCTTGAGGAGCTTTCCACACAGGATTAAACTACCCCATTGCTTGAAAGAAGGAGGAAGAAATGTTTATATCCTGTACAGCCACATGACTTCACTGAATTTAGCCCAGTGGGTCAGGGCTTAGGCCCAGATCCACAAAGGTATTCCATTAAACACAATGAAGTTAGGAGCCTAAATACGTTTGTGGATATGATCCCAAGTCCCTCCAATACAGATAGCTTCAATTAGGCATCATGCAGCAACTGACTATATAGTCATCAAATTGGGATTTCCTTTACCATTCTTGGACAGTTGTAGACCAATTACAAATTACAAACATTTTCCAGTGTAGAAAAATGTATCTCCTGTTGCAGAATCCCACAAGAAAGGGTTTGCATATTCTGCACTATGCTGGAGAAATTTCCAATTAAATAAATTCATTCTGCCTTTAATTCTGCAACAAAACCTTGAAGGAAAAGCAGAAATGCTTCTATTTCTGAGTTGAGTTATCTTAATAATGTAATTAGTCCCATTGAACTCAATGCATAAGATCACGGCATCAGTTTTTTCTCCATGGCTTGCCCGTTTGAGATCCATGGGACACTCTTGTATGGAGAGAGAGAGAGTGTGTATAACTGTAGGTGATGTGTTAAATAAAATAATCAGAATGATGTAAAGAGTAATGATATCTATTGGGATTTTTTAAATTAAATCATCAAGTGGGTTTCTTCCTCAATTCACCGAGTCTCTTATGAAATTTAAAGTAAATGTTTGTTCAGGATATTCAGTTTAAAATCAACAAATGGAACCTCTTCAGGTGCAAATGTTGTAGCTGAAAATTGTAAAAGTCACAAAAGTAGTTGGGTTTCTGCCTTTCATTTTCTGAAAAAAGAAATGCATTGAACAGTCAGCATTTTGTTACCCAAATAAGTGCAATTTATCTGTATCTTGGAAGTTGTATGATAAATATTTCTAAGTGTCCAGGAATATAAATGGTCATAATGGCCCTGATATTATTGAGATGACTATGCAGCATCACCCAATGAGCATTAAGCTATTCTGTCACTTGTTGCTCATTTTCTTTTGTCAGTTTCTTGGCATTTGTGAGCTTGTTTTCTCTTCATCCATAAAAAGGAATTTGCTAGATCAATAAAGTGATAAAAATAATTGAGGTTGACAAACAACAATAACAGGAAAAGAGCTTGTACCATTTTAAAACTGCTTTTGAGGTATTGATAGGTTAGAGTAATTTACCTTTTCTGGGGATTTTTTATTGATCTTTAGCTAGTTTGACATATGTGAAGCTGTTCTACACAGACAGTCAGTGGCCAAGAACAAACAACTAAACTTCCTTAAAATTCCTGCTTCTCATTTTGCAATTTGGAAGTGTTTAGAGGAGTCAGTTCTGCACCTATTGTAGATAATAGCAAATTATCTCCCATTTATATTAATATGTGCATGGTCTGGTCCTATGATATAAAAAAAATTGGTGCACTGGATCAATGTTAAATGGTAACACTAAAATAGAAACAAGGGGGGAAACTGCTACAGGTGAAGATTAAGGAGTGCTGATTCTGCCCTCTTTTCTTGCTCCTATGCATTATTGGAACAGCATACAGGGGCCACAATGAGTCAAAGAGCCAAAAAAGAAATGCAGCAGAGAATCTTTCCCTGAGAATGGGAGAGATTTCATTTTTTCCCCAAGCACAAAGGCCCAGATGCACAAAGATATTTAGGCTCCTAACTTCTGCAAAAGTTAGGCACCTAAAAACCTTTGTGGATCTCGACCTAAGCATTTACCCAGTACATTTCTCCCAGCAGCTGCTGCAGTAGACTCAGTTTTGTGCCCTTATCATAGCTGCCTCCTGGAGCCCTCAATAGCAATCCTAACAAGGGAACTTCTTTAGAGCTAAACTTAATTTGTCACCACCAATTAACTCCTCTTTCTATTTATAAAGTGTTCAGGGCTGAGATCTTGTCTCCCTGATTTCTATTTAGCAGGTAGATGTAATAGAGTGTTAAGAATGGTCATGCTTGACATGATAGTATAAGTTGTAACAACAAGAGATGTAAGGACCTAATCCATTGCTATTGATATTAGTGGAGTTTCTTCACTGACTTCAATGGGCTTCTGATCAAATCCTAAGAAAACAGGGCATTAAAAACACCACAGGAGGTGACTGAAAGAAAATGCTTACAGGGAAAAATCCCTTCAAAATAAACATTTCTTAAACAAATGAGTTCTATGTTGTATTTAACCCTAAATGCATGAAACGCCTTATAGACAGCCACACAGTCTGTTGTAGTCACTCAAGAGACAATTCTAGAAGCTGGTACTTTTTTTGGGTGGGGGGGAGATTGAAATTACAGAACCTGTAAATATACTCTTATATGACCATAAGCAGATATTGTACAGATTCCAAATTAGTTGGCTGACAATGAATTATGGGTAAAATTTTCTTCATCCACATAAAGATCAATGAATTGGTTATTGCAGGTGTAAAATAGGGAGAGCTGGAGAAATGAAATCCACACCCCATAATATTATTTCAGACTTTGAGACTGCAGCATGGTCCTCCAGGCAGCATCTATCCTTTTTCTTCCATCTGTGCTTCTTCTACAACTGAGTTGAACCATTTCACTCAACTTTCCCAGAAAGACATGAGAAACAGTACTGGTATTGGGAGTGACTCAGGAGAAGCTCAGGAAGCAAAGCCTGCCAGTAGGATCATATATGTTTCATATATAAACATATAAGTATTGTGGAATGGTTCAATAGCACATAACTTAGCAACCACACCAAATTAAACAAACAAACATGTTGTAGTTTGTACAATACATATTTAAGAAAAATATTTTGCACTCCTGCCTTTATACATTTCATCACAATGAGAAGGAAAAATATCAGAAGACTGACAAGTGTGGAATGTATGAAATGCTATCTAATTGATGTAAACATGATATGATTGAGGTTATACGTCTGACAGAAATAGGCAACAGCTTATAGCAAAAAAGATCTCCTCACAATATTTATTTGACCACTTGTGTTGGCAAAGTGTCTGTTCAGAGAAAGTACTCAATAATAAGTGACACCTGGACTTGAGAAATAAACAGAATGTCAACAGACATGGTAAAGGCCATGAAACTGGTACAAATCTGGATGACAACAGCTATGAGTCGCATGAATAATTGTGGGGAACATCAGATATTCAGAAAAATATGTAAAATGAAAGAAATGCTAGGCTTATTCTCAAAGAATGATGAAATTTTTACTTAGGCTTGTCCCCCCCAAAAGGGGGACTGTACAAAATACTTACCTAATGTTTCTTTTCCCATCTACTGTATGATGTTTTAGTCACTGTTGATATATTACAGTATACTGTAGAAGCCAAATATTTTGGGTCATATTACACTTAATACAAACACAAGCCAAAGGGAAGCCTACCTTCCACAGGCCATAGAAATGTGTTGGTCTTGCACCATGTTTTTATCTGCCCACAGATGGAAGCCACTGAAGCTCTGGTAGGCCAGGGCTCTGTGTGTGTGTATTTGGGAGTAGGGCTGAAAGTAGGAAAGGCAAAATCCAAATGGTAACCACACTCCGTGGCATGTTCCCCTCCAGCAATAGTAAATAATTATGAGTAAATTAATGTTGCTAGAGGTAATAATTTAGATTCAGTTCCAGTACCCCTCCCAGAGACAGTGGATTGCACAGTAGCGAAGATATTGTAAGGGAATGACAGGATTAGATACTGGCTATTTAATTCTCTACACAACTGAATTATTTTGTCATCCCATGGAAGAAATAAAACATGTCTACTTCAGGAGGGAAAAAGTCAGGTATAAAGCTATTCATTGGGGAGCAAGAGAAATGTGGGTTATTCAGCTGCCTTGTGCTTTACTATTAACCAGTATTCTTTGGGCCTTTGAAAAGCTAAAAGATGTTCTGATATGATATTGTGACAATGATTGCTATTCAGAGGAGATGGGCAGAAGACCTTTGGTCAGTTTCTATGAAATTAACTATTCCCACATCTTCCATTCTTAATCTGAAAAGGAATTTTTCCTACTTCATAGTTTTTATTCTTTGTTAGTAGATTTTTTCTCAACAATGTATTTGTGTAATCTGCATCCATAATTCATGGCTTCATCCACCTCAGTACTTATGGCTTTTGAGATATGGTTAATTCTCAGGGACATGTTGCTTGTACGCAGTCACCACATTTCCCACACTTTTTGGCATTGGACAAGCATATCATTTCTCTCGTCTTTACTGACACAAATTTCCTTTCAAGAAATGGAAGACAATGCTGCATGCCTTTCTCACTTTTTTCAGTTCCAACAAGTTATAAGATCTGAAGGGCCTGGGATTATTTGCCTGCACTGACAAGGTCTCTTGTCTGGGAGTTTTGCACCAACCACATGATCCACATCCTCTGCTGCTACTTCCTGGAGGATTTGCAACAGATTTCATCAGAAGCACCCATGGCCACAGAAAGTTCAGCCAAAAAACTATTAGTGATTGTGCCCTAGCTCCAGCCCAGAGCCCCATGGTACCTTCCTTTTAGTTGGTAATAATGAAAGAGGCGGCAGCTAGGGCGAGCAAACTCATCAGTACCACAGCCAGAGAGAACAGGGACAGCGTTTTCCCAAGCTGTCCCTCTTTCACAGCAAAAATGGAGAGGCTGTCATTGATATACATTTATTTATGTCACTTATTTTGGAAAATATCATGGTCCTGTAGATATGGGCCTAGTGCTCAGAGTGGTGTCACTACTTGGACTGTAACAATATTCTGCTCTAACAATCCTTGTCACTCACAGATCAATTAGGCAGTGGCACCTTTGCCAGTTGTATAGCAGTGTTGCCAGGTGGCTTGGTGTTTTGCCACAATTATGTTTCCCTCATCCTCACTGTAACTCTTCAGTAAACATCCTGCTACGCAACACCAATACATTGAGTCACTCCTTCAGGCCAAGTGATAGAGGCCTCTATTTTGGTGCTGAAGGTCCTGTGTTCCAGCCCTGATGATGATCACAGGATGTGTTTGAGGGAGTTAATACTGAATTGTTACTTCTGCCTTTTATGGAGGAGTGTTGGAGAGCCAACCACAATGTTTGTATCAGTTTCTCATGAAATATTCACAAAGTTCAGGGGTGTCTGAGCCTGTTTTAGGGCTATGGCCTATCTGTACTTCAGTTTCTACTCTATCCTACGTCAGACACATGCACTGGTGGCCCAATGCCTTGAATTTCACTCCCCACACTGTAGTGAAGGCTGAAGGAGAAATAGTAATACAATACGGTAGATTTCTCTCTCTCTTAAAACAAGGCCTGTTCCACTGATTCATTTGGCATTGAAAAACCTCCCATTCTCTTGACTGTGTATTTGTTCAGGCCCATAATTCATGACAATATGGACATCTTTGTGAGTTTCATCCTTTGCCAGAGGATGTTGTGAAGACCAATACTATAACAGGGTTTAAAAAAAAAAAAGAACTAGATAAATTCATGGAGGATAGATCCACCAATAGCTATTAGCCAGGTTGGGCAGGGATGATGACTCTAGCCTCTGTTTGCCAGAAGCTGGGAATAGGTGACAGGGGATGGATCACTTGATGATTACCTGTTCTCTTGATTCCCTCTGGGGCACCTGGCATTTGCCACTGTCAAAAGGGGATACTGGGCTAGATGGACCTTTGGTCTGATCTAGTATGACCGTACTTATGTTCTTATGAAATAAAAGCTACTATCATAACTAAGGAATGGAGAAGGATATTTTAAAGAAAATTTTATAATGAAGGTGTGTGTTTTTAATACCACTCATAATTCCTCTTTATTACTAAGATTATCCTATGCCCTTAGATAAAGAGGTCTTGTTAATACATTTTATTTCCCAGCAACTTAACTTAGGTAATAACCAGTCATGCAGCCCCCATTTACTCCTGCACACCTAGAGCCAAGTGCAGGGGTATGAGCAGAAGTTCCTCCCTGCTTTGGTTTATAGTCCAAGTTAAAATCTAGCCTCCTAATTGTAAAATTGTTATTGATGATGTAGCTTTAAAAAAACAAAACTATAGGATGAAATAAGTTTGCATGGAAACACACAATACAAAATGTCAATAATTAATAACACCAAGTATTTTACTATGTGCTTTTCTGTATTTCATTTTTTTATTGCTGATTACCACTATATTTGCGTTTTTCCTTTCTAAAGGAACAAGTTTGTTCTTGTTCTTTCACTTTTTTTTTTTTTTTTAGGTGATAGCGTAGTCCTGTGCTTGTGATCATGTAAGTGTTGTTTCCATGTTGATCAACTGTGTTATCACAATTCAGTGTTTGTGATATCACTGAATCAGGCAAGTTGTGCAGGTGAGTTAGACAAGATGTATTCTGTTTACCCAGCAATATCCTGATAATTGACAATTTGGGAATGAAACTACAAGCACAGAACATGACATCCCAGTAGGGTTTTAATAAAATATTTTAAACCTTGCCAGACTGTGTCAGTATTTTAATAAAGATAAAGTGTCTTCCTTAATTTAGAACATTGGTGGATTGATCTTATCTTCAATATTACTTAAATATTTTACATTATGTAATAAGTCAGGTTCCATATTATTGTTTAAATATAGGAAAAAAGAGTAAAAAGATTTTGTAAATGGAAACCGTCTACACTCAAATTTGATCTAATCTCATTTTGAACCCTGGTCCTCTAAAAGTAGAGGACGGACTAATTAGCACATTTTAAAATATCACCCTCAGAGTTTTCAGATCCCTTAATTTACCTTTTTCCCTTCAACACCCTAATTAATCCAAGCATCCTCTAGAAACAATGTTCAGCCATTGTTTGTTGTCCTACCATTACCGTGCAAATCAGGAACAGTCTGATTCTCTCCCCCACCCTCATTGCAGTCCGACTGCAGCTAGCATGATGGAAACCATGCTCTCCCAGCAATGATGATGACTGTAGTCCCTGATGGGGACTTGACCTGGTAGCACAGAGGGTCAACTTTGTGACAGAATATATTAGTATGCTCCATTTTAATGGTCTTTAACATCAGAGATATTTGAAATAATTTTAATAAAAAATTATTTCAAGGAATTTCCAAATCTTCTGGGTACCAGTGTACAAAATGTAACATAAGGAATTAGAAAGCAGGCCAATTAGCTACTGGTACTCTGTTACTTCAGAGGTTTGTTGTTGTTTTTTTGATACTATCTCGTGCTCTACTTTATGGAATAATAGAAGAGCAGTTTTGCACATGGATATCATTTATATTAAACTTTAAAATGTGGTCCCTTCTGTGTATTTTTCTTTTCAAAAAGAATGCAGAACTCAGGTCTCTCTGTCTCCAATTCTTCTCAGTAAAGGCATGAGTGAAAGGCATTATGCAAGACCAAATTCTGTTTCATTCTGTAATATTCCATTGAAAATTTTGCAAGTTTTCATGGCCCCAATCCAGCAAAGCACATGCTTAACTTTAAGCATGTGAGAGTCAAACTGAATCAAACTCCTGCACTTAACTCAATCATGTGCTTTAATGTTTTGCTGTAACCAAAAGTGCTAAATAGCAAAGTCTGAATCAATGTCTTCAGATTACTTTCTTCAATGACAAAATGCAGCCTGAATGACTTCAGTTAAGATCAGTCATAACGTACCAGAGTATTATCTTTTTAATTTGCAGTGTAATACTTTCAAATTCTAGAATTTTCAGCTAAAATAAATGATGCTATTAAAGATCTCCCCCGCCCCTCGGTAAGAATGTCTTTGTTCATTTCACTTGTAACTATTATCAGAGGTAAATTGTCAGTGAGTTCAATCACTTGTGCTATGTAATATCCCAAAGGAGTCTAATGGAGAAAATTGAAAAACAGATCAAGATGGAAAAAAATAATCTCAATGGTTAATTACTATAGCAGAACCACTGTAGCTTACAATTAAATCTATAGTATCACCTCGAAGTGTGCTATACAAGAACAGAAGGTAGCATGCTACCTTAGTTATTCAAATTGTTAGAGAAACAACTTTCAAAGATCCTCATCTTCAACACTTTTTGGCCTGTTCAAAAGTTGTGTATGGAACAGAGTGGATAGATCAGGAATGGATGAGTTACTTCTTGCAAAATAATGAACTGGGGCTCCAGTCCTGCACACACCTACACATACGATTAACTATAAGCATGCTAGTAGTTTCGTTCAAATAAATAGGGTTACTTTCATGCTCAAAGCAAAGCATATGTATAAGTCTGTGCAGGGACTGGTCTCTCTGCTTGAGATTATAGAAACCAGAAACAGCCACATCAATTATTTAATACTTGGGTTGTTCACAAACTGCAAACTTTGAACAATAGTGAATATTTTGTCACTGTGCATGACTGGGCACCTAAATCACACAGTTTTACTTTTGTTCCCTGAGTGGATGAATGAAATGATTTTAAACAGGAGAACAGACAGTGACAGACAAACAGCAGATAAAGAATGTCTAGTATGAATTTTCAGGCAAATAATCTGAATAGTCACAAACAGACAATGACAATAACAGCAACCCTTTTATCTGTGAAAATAGTCACAAATCCATTTTTGTATTATTCATGTTTTGTATTATTTTAGATCAGTGCCATGAGCCTGTTAGAGCTCATATCAAACACAATAATGAGATGTAACAAGTTAAGCTAATTAAAGGCTAGATGCAGTGGAGTCCACTTCCAAATTCTTAAATAGATTTTAAAAGTCCAAGCAGTCACTAGAGCTGTTCAGAAAAATTCTCATGAGACATTGTTTCATTAGAACTGGCAGATGGGGCAAGGTTGAAACATTTAGCAGAGACTGTTCCGTTTTGCTGAAGGTCTGATGGAATCCAGGTTGGCTGCAAATTGAACCCTGCTTTGTTTCCTGCCATCTTGCCCACCTTGCTCCTCAGCAGCCTAGGCTTTTAGGGGCTGCAGCTCTGGGGCAAGATGGATTGCCCCAGAGCTGGGCCTCCATTGCCTTTTCCAGAGAATTTCAAAGTTCAAAGTTTTAAGATTAGCAATGAAATCCAGAAACTTAATTTTTAAAATGTTGAAATTATCCACAAAAGTGAATTACCTTTCTTTGGCCAGTTCTAGCAGTCAGACTGCTAAAACCCCATGCAGTGGTTTGAAAAATTATCCCCAACAGGATTTAGATAGAATTTATTTATACACAGAGTTATATTGAATATAACGACTTACCAAGAGCAACATATTAGAAAATACATCATGGACATAGATGTACCATAGATTTGGAAGGTAAATATTATGGGCTTCACTTACTAATTTTGGGCTGAATTTCACAGATGTTCTATGTATAGGATGGCAGTAAGATTGGGTGCTTTTAGACAGACAGCTATCTTTCTGCCTTCAGAATTGCCATTGTAAATTGTCCAACGTAAAATTTAATTTCCAATCTTAGATATGACTGGACTAATATAGCAGAATCTCACTATATGTTTGCTTTGCTAAACATTATCATCTGCTCCTATACTTGATGTTCTTTTCCCTACACACATTAAAGATTTAGTAAAGAACGCTTCATGAGGTCTCATATTACAGAGATTTCTTTATATTTTGAAAACTTATTACAATATTACAATACTATTATTATTATTGCTGGAGGGTATTGGTGGCTGGAGAGTGATGGTCATTGTTCTATTGGTAATCATGGATCTTGCTGAAGCTAATGAGCATGCTAGCTTTCAGGCTTAATCAGGGAGCAGTTAAATGCCCCCTATGTTTAGTGTTTGTATTATTGTAATAACTATGTTGGTCCCAGGATATCAGAGAGACTAGGTGGGTGAGGTAATACAGTACAGACCGGTTTATACACGGATGTCAGGAGTCAAGCCATCACGACCGCATGTTAACGGACCGTGGGTTAAGAGGGCTATACTGAAAAAAAGTGTCTATGATTCACTTAGAAAAAAATGCCATTATTTTCTGCTCTTTCTTATGAAGTTTGTCATTCGCCGCAGATGAATGATTTCGATATTTTCCGCATTTTGCTCCTCCATAAATCTTGCAACAGTTTCTACAGCACTAAGGACTTCTGTTGGCGAAATTTTGACCTTTTCAACGACATCCTTGCCATCACTTTCATGGTCCGATGTAGCCTCGCAGCCCATTAATATTTCTTCCTCGGACAGAAATTCTGAAGTCTGGCAATCTTCATCCATCTCTAGCCACTCGGTAATGATTTCTGGCGACGTATCCAAACTAAAATCTTTTATCATTTGAAAGAGAAGTTTACCTTTATCCTCTTTTGTCTGCGTGCATGTTTGTAGCATGTCTTCTTCCGAAAATCCTTCAAAAGTCTGGCTCTGAATCAGTGCCACTGCTGGAGTTTTCCGAGTCTGAGCCATCTTTGACAGAAAAGGCATCACCAAGAGCCTTCATCCAGCAGTTTTCAATGGACTTTTGTTTTACTCCATTCCAAGCTTTTTTAACTAAATAAATAATCTGCTTCACATTTAACTGTTTCAGGAATTCGGAAATGCCTGAAGATGTGCATGACATGATCACCGAAATCAGCTTCCGCCGATAATTGTTTTTAAAATTATGAATAATGCCCTGGTTTAAAGGTTAAATTTTTGATGTTGTGTTGAATGGTAAGTATAGCACTCAAATTTTTCCATTGCTCAATATCAGTGATTTGGCTGGAGGATGGGCTGGACAATTGTCAAGTAGCAAAAGTGCTTTGGCTTTAAGTTTCTTCGACCGCAGATGCTTGCGAGCAGCTGGAACAAAGCTGTTGTGGAACCAATCGTCAAAAATGTGTCCCGTCATCCCAGCATTTTTGCTGTTAGTGTATATTACTGGCAATTTGGCTCTATTGAGGTGATTAAAGCAGTGAGGGTTATGAAAGCATCCAGCGAGAAGAGGGGCAAGCTTGTGGCTGCACATCTTATTACTACAAAAAGAAGAGTCACACAATCTTTTATCCTTTTAAATCCAGCTTTTTTCTGTGTCTCGTAATTAAAGGCTAAAGTCTTATCAGGTAGCAGTTTTTTCAAAGAAAGCTGTTTCATCACAATTATAAAGTTTTTCTTCGTGGTAGTCTTCATTTTGTAAAATAGATTTTAACTCGGCGGGAAATGCGTTCACGGCCGATTCATCGGCTGCTCGGCTTTCTCCAGAAATCGATACCTGCGCTATGCCATGACGCTTTTTAAAACAACTTATAAACCCCTTGCTGGCTTGGAATGATTCATCCCCCATTAAATTTCCAAATTTTGTTGCTTGGGCTTGAAGAATTGTCCCACTTAGCGGCATTCCTTTCAGCCTTTCCTGAGCAAACCACGTGAGTATGGCTTTGTCTACTGTGGGTTTTGCTGAATAGTTCACATGTTTTTGCTTAAGCCCCATGGTACAATCAATATTTTGTACAAAGCCATTCAGTTTAGATTCGTTTTTTAGCCATCCTTGGAGAGTAGATTTGGCAATCCCAATATCTTTTGAAACTTTGGCCCAGGTTTCTCCACTATTTACTTGATCTATTGCAGCTAGCTTTTCTTCTACAGTGTAGTAATGCTGACGCTTGCCCTCTGCCACTATATTAGGCCTACAGTTAAAATTTTCTAATGTAGTATATATATTACTATATAACTACTATAAATGTAGTGTATATTTATATATATATTACTATATAACTACTATATATTATATACCTCTCTAGCGTGACAATGACTAAGCATGCATGATATGTCTTTACCAATATCAGTAAAGATGTACAACACGTTTCCGCTCTGCACTTCCTGTCGATTTCTATGTCCGTGAGCTAGTGAGCAAATCTGTAGCGCTACATAGCGAGTTCCTGTACTGTGTGTTAACGAGTCTCGCATGTTAAATAGGTAGCACTGGGAGGCACGGCGCTACCAGGCATTAAGCAGATTTGCGCATAAACAGGTCTGTACTGTAGGTCCAATAAAACAAACATCTGTTGGTGAAAGAGACAAGTTTTCGAGCTTACACAGACCTGAAGAACTAAGTTCTCTCTAAGCTTGTCTCTTTCACCAACAGAAATTGGTCCAATAAAACATATTACCTCACCCACCTTCTTCCGTCATTTAGTGGTGGCTGAAACAATAGAGGCCACATCTCAAGGCATGGACCAGTACAGGAAGGTCTGAGTAGAAGCTTAGCCATGTCATCTAAAGGATTTTTCTAGGACTGATTGAAAATACAGGGTCTGGGGCATTGATTTGTTTGTAGCTGTCTCTGTGTGTGAAAGGAGCCAGAAAGTGAGCAATGAGGAGTGTGAATGTGGCTGTGGGAGCAAATCAGAGTGCTGGCTGGAAAGATAGCTCTGAAAATCATAAGTAAGGAAGCTGCGTCCTGTTGTTTTTTTTTTACTATGTTCAGGGAAACATGACTATGTACATTCTTTGAAAATGAATAGCACTGTGCCAAATAATACATCTGATTTGTATCCATTTAGTGAAACACAAAAAGACCTCAAATATTTTCTAACCACTTGGACCAAAGCGCAACAATACTTTCACTGGTACACAGTGAAGAACTAACATAAATAAAAACTAAAACTACAGTTGACAAAATAAATGAACAAGTTACATTTTTGTGAAAAAAATTACCCCTGCTTTTTATTGTTTCTTCACTTACAAAAAACAAAAACCCTTTCTAAGGCCTTGTCTACACTTAAGGTGGGATGGTAGAGTAAAAACCGTGTACATGTATCTACACACTGCAATGAAAGGGGGCCTGTCACCATGGTGTGTAGCTACACATAACAATGAAAGGCTCTGGGAGATAGGAATCAGCAGGAAAAGGATCCAGCAACTTTCTGCTACTGGCGTCTGTCCCTGTTGCCTCAACCTTGCCAAAGCCTTTTACTGAGGTGAGGAAAGGCCCCAGAAGTAGGGAGCTGACAGAGCCTTTCCCCACCTCTACTTCCTGCCTTTCCTCCCTGCTGGACCTTCTCTCTGTGGCAAGGAAAGGTTCCGGCAGCAGGACACTAAAATGCTAAATATAGCAATATAGTCATAGGAGGCACTGCTTAGGCATGTACAGAACCATGTAATATATATCCTGGGGTTCAGATGTGTAGGAAATACCTATCTATAGTACTATTTATACCCTTGCTAGCTGAGCATACACTGTGCATGTAACCCTTCTACCAGGTGGTGTCAGCAGCAACAAGGGCTGGGCTCAATAGCTATGGGTTGCTCATATCAATACAAAAGAGAACCAGCTCGAGGCCCTGCCCAGTAATCTGCAAAATTTAACCATCACCCTGTGTGCCCCAAGAGGCAATACCCCCCTACTCACAAACATTGAGTCATAGAATCATAGAATATCAGGGTTGGAAGGGACCTCAGGAGGTCATCTAGTCCAACCCCCTGCTCAAAGCAGGACCAATCCCCAATTTTTGCCCCAGATCCCTAAATGGCCCCCTCAAGGATTGAACTCACAACCCTGGGTTTAGCAGGCCAATGCTCAAACCACTGAGTCTGTGTATAACAAAAGAAATAAACCTTCTATTAAAAGGAAACCCAAAATTAATTTGGGAAAACACCACAACTATGATTCAAAAGTATGTAACCATAAGCAAACAGCCACCCCACAGTATGTTGGGTGGTGTCCTTTGCCTCAGTTTTCCACCCTGTGGTGTGAAAATCCAAACGAATGAACATTCCTTTATCACACTCTTTCCTTTTTGCTCTGCTTCATAGTTAGTTGTCCTTGGTCAGTGAGGACCCAGAATTCAGGGATGCATCCACATGGGCTCACCTCCCAACCATGAAAAGCAGGTTTGAGGGGGTTCAAGCAATGCCTCTGCCACCACTTCTGCAACAGGCTCACTGCTGCCATTGGCCACTTGTTGTCATTGTTTCTGCTGCTGCTGCTGACCACTGCTTGCTGCTCACTTCCCTCTTCTGAGGTTCCACCACTTAATGCACCTCTTTAGTGATTTCATTGGGTAGCCTCACTGTAGTGCAAGGTCTGCACTGTCTTTCCCTGCAACATCTGTCCCATTCCATCTCTAAGACTTAGCCCCTAGACCTGTTCATCAGTGATTTTAGCTCTAGTAACCACTGAATAGAAACAAGTACTCTCAATTGAGTCAAATCAGCATTATCTTTAAACAATGGAGAGGGGGAGGGAGGGGCAGATCAAATCGTTTCTAGGACTTTTGCAGCAGAGTCCACACTATCCATATAGAAACACCTGTCCCCACCCTACTCTCTCTTTCACTGCGATTGTCATGCCAACCCTCTGCTTAGCAAGCAAACTTCAGTTTAGAAGGCCCCCCTCCATCAGGCCATGCTACATACAGTTCTGCTGCCCTTTACTCATGTAATAGATATTGTCTACATTTTGTTACCAATGCATTCAAACTAAAGTGAATTGTAACCGAAAACCAACCACAACTGATGACTCTGGCAAAGAAGATCTGTTCGCTGAACACTTAGGCAGAGTAGGTGTGTCTGTGTAAATAAGGTCTGCTCCTGAAATCTTTCCCCCCCAGTTTGTAGATATCAGGGGAAATCTCATTCAGACCCTGCTTACATGTGTACTCTACATGGCGACCTAAGTGTAGACATACCATTAGGTACTTATATCACCATCAGCACCATACTATCTGAGCTCCTCACAATCTTTATCCATTTGATAGGGAAGTAGTTTTATCTAAATTTTACAGAAGATGAAGCGAGAGAGGCACACAGGCATTCTGTGGCAGAGCCAGGCACTGGAACCCCAGTCTCACAAGTCCCAGGCTAGTACTCTGCTGTATTTACTAACAGTACTGGCTAAATTCTGTACTTTGCAATGGGTCTCCCAGTCCTTACCACAATTTAGAGAGGTTTTCTGCATCTTTAACAAGGCAAAAACATAATAAAGGGAAATATTGCAGGTGAGCATGGGGCTTCCTGATCTGATCAGGGAATCAGAAAAATCTAACCTTGGAAGTTTGCCATAATGGAATTAGATGATTCTGTTATCTTTTCGTCAAGCAACCTTTACCTGCTTGGAAGAGCATTAGTCACTGTAAAAAGTCTCCCTAAAACTGACCCCCAAACCACACAGTGTTCGATAGTAAATAAAAGGTTTGAACTAATTGTCGGGGACAGGGGGAACTGCTCTATTGATTTTCCTAGTGCAATTTAGAACTATAGAGATATAAAATCAAGCTTCTTTAATAGCTCCAGGACTACAAATGTCACTGGTGATGCAATTAGAGATAGAACATCATAGTGGACGATATTTACTATGCCCTTAGGGATTCTTTGAGTGGGAAAAGTACACCTAGTTTCTGTAAAGGATAGTTGGTTAACCACCTAGGCCTAAGATTCCACTCACTGGTACAACTGAACAGGGACTATACTTGTTCCACTTCATCACCCAGGAAACTACACATCAATTTCTATTTCCTGTGGCTTTTCTTATTTCACATGATTTATTTATTTAGGGCTTCTCTTTGTTCTCGTGCTATTAATTGTAGTCTAGATAAATAGATTTCCTTGGAAAGTTTATTGGCATTTAGAAATAGTAATGTATTTACAACATCTGAACACTATTACTGTAATAGCAAGTCATACAGTAATAACCATTATGATGACCTAGGCTTGGCAAGCAGGTTAATTGGCTAGTCAAATACAGTAACTCCTCCCTTAAAGTCATCCCAGTTAACGTTGTTTCGTTGTTACGTTGCTGATCAATTAGAGAACATGCTCGTTTAAAGTTGCGCAGTGCTCCCTTATAACATCGTTTGGCAGCTGCCTGCTTTGTCCACTACTTGCAGGAAGAGCAGCCCATTAGAGCTAGCTGGTGGGGGCTTGGAACCAGGGTGGACCAGCAGCCCCCCTATTAGCTCCCCGTCCCTGTGCGGCAGCAGGCTACCAATTGCCAGCAGTTCAGCTGTCCCTCCCCCCACTGCCATGTGCTGCTCCTGCCCTCTGCCTTGGAGCTGCTCCCCAGGGCCTCCTGCTTACTGTGCAGGAAGGGGAAGTGGGGGGCTAATGTCAGGGTGTCCCCCTTCCCCCTGCTCCTGCACCCCGCTTACCCCATTTCCATAGAGCTGTGGGGGAGGGGGGAGGAAACGACAGGTTCCTGGCAGCAACTTCTGTCTCAACTTGCTGATCTACTTAAAAAGGCAGTGTACTTAGAGTGGGGTCAGCGTACTTAAAGGGGCAATGCACATCTCTCTCTCTCTCTCTCACACGGTGTGTGTCTCTGTCTGCCATGCTGTCTCCCCTCCCTCCATGCTGCCTTGTAGAGTGTGAGGCTACATTAACAACAACGTGTTAACCCTTGAGGGCTCAGCCGAGTGCTGGTTCACCATTTAGCAGTAAGGCATTCCCTGGGAAATATCCCACGCTCTGACTTCACCACCTCAATCAAGCTTCACAATCATCATCGCTATGCACCAGTATTAAATGGTTTGTTTAAAACTTATATTGTGTGTGAGTGAGTATATATAAATATATATAAATATATAGTCTTTTGTCTGGTGAAAAAAATTTCCCTGGAACCTAACCCCCCCCATTTACTTTAAGTCTTATGGGGAAATTGGATGTGCTTAACATCGTTTTGCTTAAAGTCTCATTTTTCAGGAACGTAAACTACAACGTTAAGCGAGGAGTTACTGTCATGTCAATTCATGGATTATTTGAGCACAGTCAAATACTTCTATTATTCCAGCAAGAATGGCTTAATGTATTCAGCTGCCTACTTTTGTTGTTTCATCATTGTTTCATCCGTAAGCAAGTCTACTTAGATGACTTGGTCACTTACTTTACTACATGCTAGTGCAGCGGTTCTCAAACTTTTGTACTGGTGACCCCGTTCACATAGCAAGCCTCTGAGTGTGACCCCCCTTATAAATTAAAAAAAAAACCCTGAATATATATAACACCATTATAAATGCTAGAGGCAAAGCAGGGTTTGGGGTGGGGGCAGACAGCTCGCGAACCACCATGTAAGAACCTTATGACCCCCTGAGGGGTCCTGACCTGCAGTTTGAGAATCCTTGTACTAATGCCACCAGTTGAGAAAAAGATGAATTAACTGGGAGTTTAGCATATTGATTGGCTGGAATCTTCTAAAACAAACATTGTATATGTGTATACATTTGTTTGTATACCCAGTAATCAGTGTACCTAGCAGTTTACAAAGCACAATAAACAAGTTCAAAACACATGGTCCCTGCCCTAAAAAGCTTAAGATCTAGACTTACTGAACATACATCCAGAAGTTAACTCAGAAGGGAGTGGGGGAAGGAAGAGAAGGATTCAGTCATTAAACTTCCTCCCCCAACACAAAGAGAAAAGATACATAACCATTAAGCCTCTCTGTGGCGGTTCAATGATGAGACAGAACACAGGTTTATCCAAGCAAGCAAGCTGGTTAGCTGAAAAGGGCTGCTGCCTGTCAGCTTTCCACCTTCCCTTTTATTATATTTCTCCCCCCTGCGCATTACCTACTTCCACCGCAAAAAGACACAACAAAGGAATACATGGCTTTGATTAATATTCTTATTTTCCAGCCTCTATCTACTACAATCCTAATTCTCAGGCCTTGAGGCCAGGCCAAGGAAGCTTCCCACGATTACTGTCCTTTAATTAACTTCCCAGGGTTCATATCTGGTCCTCGTCCTTGGATGGAGCAATGTGTTGCTCCTACACAACGGTCAGGGTGTGCCCTGACTGTTTCCAGGTGGATGGACTAAACATGAACCCTTCATTCCCCCGATTTTTGTTTAATTATACTCGGCCATCTCATGGTAGCCGTCAATTTGCTTTTGCAAGCAATTTAACTCCCAGACTGACAAGGACATAACTCGGGGAGCTTGCCAGGGCGAATCTCTACAAAGCCTTAGCAAAGAGGGAATACATTGTACGCAGCAGCAACAAAAATAAGCCCAATGATCACAAACACAGCATAACCGAAAAGTTGTCGCAGCCATCCTAGAGATGGCAGCCAACCTGTAAGCCAATTCCAAAAGCCCTCAAACCCCACATCTTGACGTATGTGTGCCGTAAGATTGGCCAACTCGGCCAGTCTAGATTCTATGGAACGACTATTATCAGTTAAATTAAAACAACACATATGCCGAAACGTGGAACAGCCTAGGTGATGTTTTAAGAGCAGAAAATCAATGGCTGCTCTGTTATCCAAAATTGCATCCCTTAATTCGTGTTGCTCTGCATTAAGTAGGGCAATTGCCTTGGATGTTGTATTAATTGCCTTCGCTGCAAAGCACGCCAGGGCATTTAGGGTTCTGGCTGTATAAGTGGCAAGCCCGGGGACCCCAACAATGGAGGCCGCTAAAGCAGTATACTCAGCGCGACTAAAAAGCTCAACATCTGAAACACAATTATCTGAAAGGGGTACACTTCTTTTACTGTGCCTTTGGCTGGCAAAAGGCAATATAAGCGTCATTCTACTAAGACAGCAAAGGGTGCCATCACTTAAATTTGCAGGAATATAACTAAAGGTGCGTGAGCCACAGGTAAAAAACCACCCTGATGGTAGGAAGATATGGCCATAATTGTATGAAACATTCACAGCGCGGGAACAATTTAAGAGGGGTTGAGGAATTTGCCGACAGCCCAAGGGCACCTTTGTACTAGTGCAGTTAACCACACGCGCACAGGTGACATTGTTGGCCCTGGCCGGGTACGGTGTGTGGAGGGATATAGCCGTGTGAGGCAAGGTATAGTTGGCCGGGCCCCAATTAGCCATGCCAGAGTACTGGGAAGAGAGATTCGCGTAAGCAGCGAGCATTGTCTCATTCCCTATTTCCTCAGGGTGATGACATACTGGTATAAGGCATGTACCTAACAATTCTCCGGCTGCTACAGAATCAGACAAACAAAAGTGGGTAACATTTGCTATTGAAGCCAATCTTTCCCATATGTTATATGTCATTCAGGCCCGTAACGGGGGAAGCGCTCCCGAGCCAACCCCTACAGGAAATAGCAGGCACAAAAGGCATACAATCAGCACAGAATTAGCAGTGATTTGGGCGAGAATCGCCACAAACAAAGTCTCAGGAGTCTCTGGCTGTTGATTTGCTGCCAGTCTTCGTTGAGCCGCCGCGACCAATGCTTTTACTGCTCCCCATGTCACGGGCTGGCTTGGGACGCTACGCCTCTTCCGTTTCCGTCCCGCCGTTGTCGACCCGGGAGGCACCACGTTCTCCTCCAAGGTCAGCTGAAACTCCGGTATGGGGTTCGACAGCCCCTGGCGCCACGCCATGCTGTTTCAGTGCCGGTCGCACACACCGGGCTGGAACCCACAACGGTCCTGCAGGGAGAGACACAGCAGCATATCCCCGACCCCAAGTGATTAGAGGTACTGGGCCCAGCCACTGCGGATCGGGCAGCTGACGGTAAAAGACACGCGGTCTTTCCAGTACCTCAGATTTGTGAAAATGGCGATCCGTGGGGGTCTGCTGATCTGCGTTCAGCGTTAAATTATTTAAAGTAAACAAAAGGATATGCATTTGTTGTTGAATGTCTCCTAAGGTTCGGAGACGCAGCTCCCCTTGTTTTAATTGTTTATCAAGCAAGGTTTTGAGCGTGCGATTGGCACGTTCAACAATGGCTTGGCCCGTGGAATTATAAGGGATCCCGTGTTTAAGACGGACGTTCCATTGGGCGCAAAAAGTGGAGAGGGCTGTGGAGCAGTAAGCTGGGGCATTATCCGTTTTAATTTGGCTTGGGCGACCCATAACAGAAAAACAGGCTAGCAAATGGTGAATAACTTTAGCAGTGGCTTCCCCACGCTGTGGGGTTGCCCACAGAAATCCCGAATAAGTATCAACAGAAACATGTAAAAAGGAATAGGGGCGGAACTGTGGCACATGAGTGACATCCATTTGCCATAGCTGATTTGCTGCGGTACCTCTGGGGTTAACGGCATAAGAAAAAGTAGGAGCAGCAGCGGCACAGTGGGGGCAGGAACGAACAATGGAACGTGCATGATCAGCAGGAATGTGAAACTGCCGGGCCAAAACAGAGGCAGACTGATGGAAAAAGGCATGGCTTTCAATGGGGTCAGAAAAGAGGGAATTTACCTGACCACGTAACGCGCGATCAGCGCGTGCATTGCCCTCAGTGAGTGACCCAGGCAGAGGGGTATGACTGCGAATATGAGCAACAAAATAAGGGAAATTACGAGTGGAAATAAGATATTGCAAAGACAAAAATAGGCGAAGGAGGTCCGCATCGACCTGAGGGGTAATGAGGGCAAGGGGTAAATGATCAATCACTTGATAAACATAATGGGTGTCCACAATTAAATTAAAGGGACAATCAGCGAAAAGTTGAAAGGCTAAAATAACAGCAGCCAGTTCTGAACGCTGCGCGGAACGCTGAGGCAGTGTAAAACGAGAACGCCAACGAGGGGGGTCACCTGATTGATAGGTGACGACACCTCGATGTGGAGAGCCATCAGTAAAAAGAGTAACAGCAGAAACAATGGGTTGAGAGCGGCTAAGACGATAAACAATTAGAGGCACCTTTTGTGTAATTACCAACCGAGGATCTTTTGGGGGATTATAAGAAATTTCTCCCACATAATCACAAAGAGCAACCTGCCAAGCCAAAGAGGTGTGGCACAAGGAATCAAATTCACTACGGGACAAGGGGAACACAATATCAACTAAATCAGTGCCAGTAAGTTGCACTGCACGGTGGCGGGCTTTACGAACAAGATCAGACAGGGCATCTAGATATGGGTAAATATTCCGAGGAGGAGTGGAGGAGAGGTACAGCCACTCTATGATAGAGACGGCTGTATTCGTACGAGGTACAAACAGAGCCGCAGTGGGCGTATGAGGGGTGGCAAGAAGAATCAGCCGTAGGGGACGGACCTCAGGGGGTCTGTCCACAAACTGCTGACTTAATGCTGCATTAATTTGTCGAATGCAGGCAATGTGCTCTTTAGTGATGGCAATAACTGCACCCGGTGCTCGGGCTCCACGTAGGAGCTCGAACAACGGCTGCAGCATTGAGGTGGGGAGACGAAAATAGGGCCGAATCCAATTTAAATGACCCAAAATTTGTTGTAATTTAACAAGGGTTAGGGGTTGAGGTAGAGTTAGTGCCGGACGAACCGGAGCAGCATAGGTTTGTAAAACCTTATGGCCGAGGTAGTGGTAGGGATAAGAGCGTTGGATTTTTTCTGGTGCCACCAACAGGCCATTTTGGCCGAGGATTTGAGACAAAGATTCAATCTGTTGTTCCGTGACCTGGGGACCACTAAGCAAAATGTCATCCATATAATGGTAGACCTTTAGCGTAGGGTACCGGGCACGAAAAGGGGTGAGGGCCCGATCCACAAAAAGCTGACACAAGGTTGGACTATTTTGCATTCCCTGGGATAAGACCTTCCACTGATACCTTTGAGAGGGTTGCTGATTATTATATTGTGGCACCGTGAACGCGAATTTTTCGCGATCTTGTGGGCAAAGGGGGATGGTGAAAAAACAATCTTTTAAATCTAATACACAGAGCTGATCTGTTTGAGGAATTAAATTTGGATTTGGTAATCCATATTGCAAGGGGCCCATAGGTTGGATGCATTTATTTATTTCCCTTAAGTCATGCACCAGATTTTTTCTTAATAACGAACACCGGGGTGTTCCAGGGACTAGTAGAGCTTTCCAAGCGCTGTGCCAGCAAATGCTGCTGCACAAGCGATTGAAGCGCTTTTAGCTTTTCTAGAGGGAGGGGCCACTGGTCAATCCAGACGGGCTCTAAGGATTGCCATACCAAGGGCAATGCGGAGGGCAATGTGGGTGAGGGAGGATTTTGAGCCATTAGATATTAATATCGAGGGTGGTGTCCAGCTTTGTAAGTAAATCACGGCCCCAAATATTGAGGTGGACAGGGAGCACAAAAGGGCGGATAGTAGCAAGGGTACGGCCTCCCGGTTTAGAGACTGTGACCCAAGACAAACTCTGTCGCCCGGGTTTACTACCCCCGATCCCCCACAACTCTTTAGAAGGAACCGTAGGCCAACTAACCGGCCACTCTGGATCACAAATCACCGTAACGTCAGCTCCAGTGTCCACCAGCCCTGTGAAAGGAACATCATTTAAGAGAAGTATTAACTGAGGTTTCGAGGGGCGGACTGACATTGTCAGAGCAACAAGTGGAGAGGACGCGCTGTGAGACGGCGAGTGAGACAACGTTGATCCAAAGCCGCCTCCGCCCCGAGTTCAATCCTCGGCAGCTGGCACCTGATAGGGGACTAAAATCAATTGTGCAATTGATCGTCCACACGGGAGCGACTGTGGAAGATGAGTCCACACCTGAACCTTAATAATGCCGGTGTAATCGGCATCAATGACCCTGGGGATGACAAAAAAGCCCTGTTTCCCAGCATGAGAGCGAGGGAGAACGAGACCCACAAAGCCGGCAGGGAGAGGTCCCGTCACCTGGGTAGGTATGGCGCAGACCTCCCCTGGCAGCCGAAAATCAGTGTCCTCCTGCATGATCAAATCAAGCCCTGCACTTCCAGCAGTCGCCGCCCTCATAGAGTCTATGGATTTTAAGGCAGAGGAACGGTTGTCTGAGTGGGAAACACCCCCGTTTGGCCCTGGGTTCGGGGGGGACCCGCCGCGCGGTTTCCCGGCCCGCTACGACACTGATTAGCCCAGTGATAGCCCTTTTGACACTTGGGGCACTTTTTGGAGGGTCGGGCGGGTGCCTTTGATGAGCGGCACTCCCGCTGGAAGTGACCCTCCTTGCCACAGCGGTAACAACGCTTCCCCTCTTTCCCGGTTCTTTTTAGGGCGGCAGCCAGAACTCCAGCTTTATGTGCTTGGGTTCCGATGTTTTGGCACGCCCGTAGCATGTCTGAGAGCTCTAAAATGCCAGAGGCTTGCGCCGTCTGGAGAGCGCGGCGGCAATCCTCATTTGCATTTTCAACTGCCATTTTTAACAGGATCTCCTGAGCTGCCGCAGCGTTATCCACCTGTCGGAGGATAGCCTCCTGCAATCTGTTGGTAAAATCCAGAAAGGACTCTGATGCACCCTGACGGATACTAACAAAGCTTTTAGTAGGCTTGCCTGAATCCGGGACCTTCCGGAAAGCATGCTGGGCGCAGGTGGAAATAAGGGGGAAGAGGGCCTGAGGGAGTTGAGTTTGCATCTCAACGGTAGCAAACGGTCCCTCCCCTGCCAAGTGCTCAAAAATAATACCTTCCGCTCTATGAATCTGGGCCTGGCGTTCCGCCTCCTGCCGATACTCACTAATCCAAATAACATATTGACTGGGTGACAGCATCATGCGCAACAGCGCCTTCCAATCTTCAGGGATCAGGGAGTATCCACTACCTAGCCCTTCAATGAGACCACGCACAAACGTGCTAGTCAGACCGAACTCGCGAATTGCTTTCTTTACCTCTCTAATCACCGAGTAAGGCAAACTGACCCAGGTTCCAACCGGGTTGCCCTGGCCATCGTTCTGCCAGGTCACCGGACAAACCGAGACCAGCTCAGCCAGCTCCTCTGCTGTAAGATCTGAGCGAGCCTTCGCTGCGTGCACCATTTGTTGCACCAGCGAAAGCCTCTGAGCAGATGCAGACGACCCCCTGGGGGGCCCCGAAGCATGGGGTTTCAGGGGGGGATGGTAATCACAGACCGGCTCTGGCGGGGAAGGTAAGGGAGGCGGTGGTAATAAAGGCACTGGGGGCGAAGCAGGGAGAGGGATGGCTGCAGGAGCCGACGGCGGTGGCGAAATCGGCAGCCCCTCTGTTGGTGCGGGAGAGGGTTCTTCCGAAGCGACACACTGTGTTGCATCGGTAGGAGGGGGGGTGGCTGCAGGAGCCGACGGGCGTGGCGAGATCACCAGCCTCGTGAGGGAGGGCCTGTCCGAGGCAACACGCTGTATCGCATCGCGGCAGAGGTGCCAGGCATGTAAAGCCTGCACGGGTGCCCGAGGCTCTTCATGCAATGTCTGGCCCAACCGCTCCCAGTCCGCTAGCTTAAGGGTTCCGGCTTCAGGGTACCACGGGCACTGGGCACTCACCTCCTGTAGCAGGAGAGTGAGTTCTCGAGCGGGGCAGTCATGCTGAGCCTTACGCAGCAGATACTGTAGCTCATTGCGGTGTTGCACTTGCAAAGCAGAGAGGGAGCTTCCCATACTTACCACAATGAAAAATACTCACCGGGATCCGCGAAGCGGATGAGTGACGCGTCTGAAACCCTTGCCGGGCGAGGTGAGTGCTGAGGGCCCCACGTTTGGGCGCCAGTTGTGGCGGTTCAATGATGAGACAGAACACAGGTTTATCCAAGCAAGCAAGCTGGTTAGCTGAAAAGGGCTGCTGCCTGTCAGCTTTCCACCTTCCCTTTTATTATATTTCTCCCCCCTGCGCATTACCTACTTCCACCGCAAAAAGACACAACAAAGGAATACATGACTTTGATTAATATTCTTATTTTCCAGCCTCTATCTACTACAATCCTAATTCTCAGGCCTTGAGGCCAGGCCAAGGAAGCTTCCCACGATTACTGTCCTTTAATTAACTTCCCAGGGTTCATATCTGGTCCTCGTCCTTGGATGGAGCAATGTGTTGCTCCTACACAACGGTCAGGGTGTGCCCTGACTGTTTCCAGGTGGATGGACTAAACATGAACCCTTCACCTCTCCCTTAACAAAGGTATCATGGCTATTACCCCACCCACCCAAAACAAGGCAAAAACAAAACAAACACACAAAAAACCTCAAATGCCCAAGTACCCCCCACACCCCTTTTCCCCTCTTAACCAAAACCCCTTCCTACTTCCCCCATTTCTCCAGAGCCAAACCTTGCTGATAACATGAAAAGTTCTACGCTAAGGAGGGGATGTCATATCTCTGTAGAGGCCCCTCCCTTCCTCCTCTGTTCCTCATCCTGATGATGATGAATCCATTATGTTTGTTGTAGGGAGTAAAGGCCACTTTCTCTCTCCCCCTCCATGTAATCTTTGAATATGTAAGGGTCCTGGGAGGGAGGGGGCAGCATGCTTGAAAACATTTTGATTGGCTGGAATCTTGTAGAACAATAGCAGGTAGAAATAGAACTAAATGGCTACCAGTTTATGGAAATACAAGAGATACTTCATAATCCAGAGAACATTCTAGAAGTAGCAAGACATTAAGAACTACGATATAATGACGTTATGCAGAGTTGGGGATAGGAAAAGTCATTTGTTCAGGGTTTTGTTGTTATTGTTTTGGTTTTTTTAAACTCTAGACGTGAACATGGAAAAAAAACTGTTAAAGCTAATGCAATTTCTGTTCATCTGAGTATGGGACATATGTAGATAGAATAGGGAGACATTTCTTTAGTTTGTGATGTGTCCAGGGACTTTCAAAGGTAGATTATTGTTGGATCATATTAAAGAAGTTCTGTATTAAAATCACAAATGAGTTTGATTCCTCATAGTTTAAATTACAGGGTATTACTAATTAAGAGGTCTCTTGGTTTTTGGTACTGTTTCTCTCCCTCTATGTGTGAAACTTGCAAGCTGCTAATTGTGTTAGTACATTCTAAGACAGAGTCTGTTCTCAAAGCAATTCACAGAGAAAGAGACCCAAAGCAATACTCTAACAACAGAACCAGCACCCAGAGACTCCCTGCCCTTTTGTTGTATTAACAATTGTGATTAAAATAGAGATAGAGGATGTATGTGGATGGATGCTTGATGTGGATAATAACTGAATGATCAGGGAGGTGCCAGCCTAAGAATCCAGTGTCCATCGGCTGAAGAAGGCATCAAGTGGAAATAACCAGAGGACCCCCGGAGGGCAGACTGGAATCCACCCAACAGCCTCAAGAATGGGAGAACCAAAGAACAAGATAACATCTAGCAGCACGGAGCCATCAGGAATGTGCTATCTGCTGATTGATTCAGCAACAGCATGATGAATCAATTCCCATAGACTGGCATAGGAAGAAATTCCTATAAAAATAGACTCTAAAAAGTGAGAACTTTGGGGTCTGATTCTGCAAACCAACTTCCAGGAGCATCAGATGAGCATCTGACAAGGCCCTGCTCCCTCCTCATGTCCAGGCCACCTGGCCAGTGGCTTGGCATGAGCAAATCTAAGGCTGGTAACTATGGTAACTACCTTGCAGAACGTGTGTGTGTGTGTGTGTGTGTGTGTGTGTGTGTGTGAATGAATGTGTGAATAAATATGAGATTGAATGGAAAGTTATAGCTGTAACTAACTGCTTACTATGATTCTTTCTGTATTCACAATAAATGTGGTATTTTGCCTTTTTCCCTTTAATAAGATCCTGCTGGTTTTTAATTTATTGGTATAACATTATTGCAGTTAAACAGCAAAAAGAGGCAAATCTTCTGTGCATCCTCCTTAGTCTTCAGCAGCAGCATCACAAAGGCCTTTTTACAAAGATAAGTGATATGAGTGACAATAAAAGTGAAACTCATTCCATTTGTTCATCTTCTAATCAGAAGTTTGCTATGGAGGTAGCAAATAAAAAAGCAAGAAGTAGCCCAGTAATTCATAAAACAATGTGGAGTGCAGTCCCTGTAGTTCAATCAAAACAGCTAGCTCCAACATGGTTAAAAGGGTTGTGTCTTCCTGGCCTTCTAGCTACAGTGGCAGAAATTCCTTAAACATTTATCTGTACTGCTGCATATATGGAATGAAATTCTTTGATGTGGGGAATCATCCATTCAAAAACCAGAGATGGACAGAAGACCTCCAGTGCTGGGAACCTGGTGACTGTGTACTGCAATTTAGGATTAGAGAAGAAAATGGCAGATGAAGAGATGATCCAATATGCATCAGATGTAGAGGAAGAGGAAGATACTGATGAATTTGAGGATAATGACAAAGATGTAGCTGAAATCATTGAAGCTGAAAAAGAAGCTAATGAAAAGCAAGATTCTTGAAGAATTAGCCTGATGCCTACACAGGTTAAGTGCATTTAAAACATTGACTCCACCCCCACACTTTTATAGCTTATGTGTTTGTTTAATTTAATTTTTCTTTTGCAATTGTTCAGTCTAATAACATTAACATTTAAATGCTAAATTAACATTGCTAAAACAGGTAATATTCTTTCATTTTTTCAGAACTTCATTTAATTATGTTTCATATTTTTCTCAGTTAAAATAACTCAGTTAAGTGGTTTTATTGTAAATAGGCATAAGTCCAGTAGGCTTGGCCTTAGATAAACTATGAATTCTTATTCTTTTGTTACTGTTCAATAAATTAATGCTTTAAATTATTTGACCATTTTTGACAATATTTGGCCAATCAATTGACCAGTTATTTTTGGATCAGTCAAACACCCAACTCTGTGATAAAGATTTTGTACTTTTATTGGTGATGAAAGTAATAGAAACTTCAGAATGTTCAGTAACATGGAGCTATGTCATGATGAACATAAAATTCTTCTGTCAGTGAAATCGTATATGAAGAAAAAAGGCAGTTTACCCAAACTCCAGCTTTTACTTTCAATTTATTTTTTTACTTTAAGAATATACTGCAGCACGATGCCATATGTTGCATACAGCGGTTTAATCCAGGTGCTGGGCTGCATTTGCTGCAGCAGACATCTCTGACATTTTTATCCAATACATTGGCTCTGCAGCAGTTACTGTAGTGCAAATGAATTTGTTAAAGGAAACCTCAAGATGTTTTCTAGTTACAGGTCTGGATTAAAACACAAATTTTGATGAGCTACACAAACTGAGAAACTTAAAATATGTGAATTGTAGCAGCGTTACATAAATATTTGAGAAACAACTGTCACAGGCAAAAAGCTATTTATGAAGTAATAGGAAATTAGGACACTGGAAACTACTAGCAAGAGAACCCAAGGTCCTCTGTAGTCTTCACAACAAGCCAGGATTCTTCGTAATACAAATCCATATCCAGCCATCATTATTTACAAAAGAATTACATTTGACTTTAATGGGAACTCCACATGCATAATAGCAGAATTGGTTCCTAATTGCAAATTAATGTCAGAGGTGATATAGATATTAATACAATGAAATCTAAAAATGATGTGAATATAATGAGAGCTTAGCAAAAGGTGGGGAAAATTACCAGACATAGTCATTCAATTTTCAAAAGCAGTTTGACAGTATTTATGATCCTTCCCAGTTAGCTATTGGTGAATGTTAGAGCTTTCTATCTTTATCTTTAATGTTAAAGTTTGAATTACTGAATATTCACTAAAAGCACATGTTTAAATTGTATAATCATCGTCAGCTGAAAAATTTCCAAGGTGTACTCTGTGTTTATATTCAGAAACAATACCCCTTGACATAGGTAACTAAGACAGAGCAAATGGAAGTGTATGCCATGAATTGAGCCGCAGGTGGTCATGAAGAAATCTACAAATGATTTGAGAGCTGTTTGCAGACAATACATAAACAGAAGATTGTGTATGTCAAATAATTTATTAGTGGCAAATTACTGAGCTCTAATCTTAAAGATTATTATTATGCTAGAGAAAAATCCACAAGACATGGAGAAATTCTATTAAGCCCATTACCAGCTACTTCAGACAGAGCTAATATTACTGTGAAATTCAGTTGTAAAAAATTGATTTGGGCAACTTACTATTTGATTACCAAATGACCACTAACAATTTTAGTTAATGAGGCAGGTATCAATTGACATATACCACAGACTGGCCTAGCCATGCCTATCTCTATCTATATGCAGGGTTGTAGCAGCAACTACTTCAGCATTTATACCATGCTCATTACATGGTGTCTGAACACCTACTTTATTAAGCTCATCTTAAAGCAGTTTGTTTTTACACAGGTGCACAGAATGGTCAGAGCACTCATTTTAAAAATGAAAGTTTTTACATTTTTCTTTTATACTAGCAAAAGAGAAAAGCAACTTGGAGCTTAATCCAAAACCCACTGTCATCAGTGAGAGTCTGTGTGTTCACTTCAATGAGCTTTGGACCAAGCCCTTTAAATAATACAACAGTGGCGTAACTGTGGATTACTGAACTGCCAAGATAAAACAGGCAGCTATATTCAATTTAGGGACTGCAGATTTCATCTGAGGCTACTGCATCCGATGAAGTGAGCTGTAGCTCACGAAAGCTTATGCTCAAAGAAATTGGTTAGTCTCTAAGGTGCCACAAGTACTCCTTTTCTTTTTGTGAATACAGACTAACACAGCTGCTACACTGAAACCTGAGTAAGGACTGGATTTGATCTATAAAATGGTCAGCGCAAATACCATTAAGGTAACAAAGGGTTAAACCCAATGTTTAGAAGTTGTGTCATTCCATTTCTGGAAAGATATTTAGGCACCTAGTGTTGTAGATGGGGACCGACCGGGATTTACAAGAGTCTAAAAAGCCTGCTTAGGTTTTTTATTTTGTTTTCGTTTTATTTTTCATACTACTAGGCATCTATCTGCATCTTTATGGTCTAGATTTTCAAAGGTATTTGGGGACCTAGACCCTTGGTGTAGGAGACCTCAGGTTATTTTGTGTATGACTGAAGACTATTGATTAAAAATGTGCAGAGTAGCATTTCAGCAAGACATACAGAAGTACGCACACAAGATTCCTTTAATTGAATGTACAAGATTCTCCTTAAAAAAAAAAAAGACAGACTATTTCAGTCCTATTCTTAAATTTCTTCCTTTTTCAAAGTCGGTCAAAGAATAAATATTGAGTAAAGTCAGTGAATCTATGCATAGGAGTGTTTTAATAAATAGCACATTTAAAAAAAAAATCAGTGAAGACCCACTAGCACATGGTAGAAGTTACTGGGCATTTAGACGACAGAACAAGGTCATTGTGAGGTTGAAATGTTGATAGGGAAGACAGCACAGCCTGGATAGATTTACTGAAGCACAGTGAATACCAGCATTAATGTATGGTATCGTTAAGGCTGGGTGTGTGTGCATGTGTGCATATTTTATTTTATATATATAGAAATAATTTTACACATATACAAAAATATATCCAACTAGCTTGTAATTAGCTGGTTTTGTGTTAATATATTTAAGCTTTTACTTGGTTAATAATAGACACAGCATATTACAATAAACTCTTTATTATGTAGGCGTGAATGAGCACAGTGCATTCAGTGGCTGAGTTATTACACATTCTTTTGTAGCCTCTTCTCTGAGCTACATAGTTTTAAGTTTATAGTTATGTGGTATTTTATCTTTTTTTTTATGGCACTTCCTTTTGTTTAATGAAAGAAAAGGCTACTGGACCTGAAAACATCCCAAATGAATGCTGTGAAGCATTAAAGACAGTTCACCCTGAAAAAAGTATACTTTAGCATTCACTGAAAACAAGTGAAGTACCCTCTTCAGTATTATGAGCAGTGTGAGCATACATCCTGTTGACACATACTTAAGAGAAAGCTATGCAAGATTACCACAAGCTATAGTTTGAAAAATATTTTCCTATTTTTCCCCAGCAGTACCGCGCAGCATACAGGAGGCCAAATTCTCTTCTCAGAGTTCCAGGAAAACCTCTGGTCTAATATTCTTCTCTTCTTACATGTGGTGGCTTGATGGACCACTATTTACATCCGATCTGCACATGAAGACCAGAGCTCCATCATGTGCAGCTCAGAAGAGAATGGCTTCCTTAGCTGTCTAAACACAATGTTTTAAGGACACCAATCAGTGCATAATGTTTGTAGGCTGATGGTCCCAATTCAATTTCAGGAAATTGTTGTTTGAGGCACTGTCATTTGAAACTGGGATATGGATATCTGGTAGGTCAGATATTCCCAAACTATGGCCCGTTGGCCTATCCGCATAGCATTAGCTGGAATTAATGGTGATCAGACTTATCATGTGATGCTCTCTCTCTTTTTCATATCCAGCTTTTAAATACACCACATATTTACCTAATATTGCTTTTCTTTGCAAGCAATTGCTATGGTTACCATAGGGATGTTGTGTCAGATACAAATAGGAGGAAGTGATTTGGACATCACGAACGGGAGGGGAGATGGCATACAAGACAATCTCTCTGTTAAGATATGGTCCACACAATTAAAAAAAGTTTGAAGCAGACTATTTTTTTACCTCAGATGTAGAAGGTATATTAATCAGATTAGATGGGGGACTTGGATCAGTGTTCGTGTTGCACTCCCCATCAGTAACTGGTCTGGGCATGATCCAACTAGCAGACCAAATTCGGTGATGATACCTGTCCATGTGCCACCTGAGGCATGTTGCACAAATGCTAAGAAGAAAATAGGATTATATGACAGGTGATAATAGGAGACTGGACTAGGTAACCCAGGAGGACCCTCCCAGCCTGTTTTTAAAATCAAATACAGCAAAAAAAAACAAACAACAACAACAACCCACAGGTACAGTTTACTATCGGCCTGATTCAGTCACCCACGGTAATACTTTGTGAGAGTGAGGATGGCAGAATCTAACCCTAGATTAAGGAACAATACTAATCTGCTGTTCGATAGGAGTGAAGGATTAATACAGCTCTGCTCACTATTGATTTCAGCCATTCACTGGATCTATGTTGTGCTTGTCTCCATTAAAAGAGGCTCATTTGATTCTTCCATTAACAATCAGCTCTCACTGAGGAAGCAAATGTGCCACACTCGTTGTTACTCAGGAAACTCGGATATTCCTTTATGCTACATGAAAGATAGACTGTGATGATGGAAGTGTATAATACAAGTTGTGTAACAGCCAGGTAGAATCACAATCCCTGCACTGAACAGATCACCGAGACTGCTTGTATGACAAAAGCCTGATAGGAAGAAATTGTCTCCAGTAAAATTGTACTCCATTTTGCTTATTTTGCTTTATACACAATTTTGCTAGCTTTGAATTAGCAAGAAGAAATTGTAGCCTTGAATTAGTAAGAAGAAATTGTTCTGAGTTTATTTTTTGCTGATTGTGTTAACATTTATTCCTAGAGAGATAGAAGTTTTATGGCTGTAATTGCCTTATTTACTGTTTGGTGTGAATGAAGAATGTATGGTAATTAACTGAGAAAGGACATCTGGGTCGGATGGTCAAGAAGGGAGTGGAGGAGGCACCAACTTTATTATCAAACACCCGGCTGGCAGATTGATGATCTAAAGCAAAGGCATACACCCCAAGGATGAGATAAGGAGCTGAGCCAAAGGGACAGATAAGAAACAGTTGTGGATCCTCCTGGTAACAACTCAGAATAATGCTAATTAAGAGCAACCTTGACTACCTCGTGATTGACAGCTCTGATGTGGCACAGCAAGGTCCATAATCTTATATGGGAACTTATCGCTGTAAAAGAAGAGTGTATTGCCATGGGACTTTGGGTTAATTCTGCATCAACATTGGGGCTTCAAACACATTTGACAGAGGCCCAGCTCCCTTCCCTGGTGTGCAGTTTCAGCTGGCCACTTGCACTGACCAAGCAACACTAAGGACTCGTAACTATAAAATCGAGCTGCACAGCCATGTGTGTGAGAGAGCGAGTGTCTGAGAATGGAAGCATATGCTGATTTTGATGCTTAAACTGTACTCTCAAAAAAAATGGTATATTGCCATATCCAGTTTAAAAGGATTCTGTGTGCTTCTTATAAGCATAACATGCTCCCTCCCTACTGTGCTGGGGAAGAACGATGCCCCAAAGGAGCAGAGAGAAAGCAGGCTCAACCCCACCCATCCATTCACATAATAGGCATCTTACTACCTCCTCCCATTAAAGGGTGACGGTAGTAGCTGCACCGTATAGGCATGCCAAAAGCTTCAGGAGACTGCTTCCTAGTGTTCCACTTAAGGTAGGTGATTCTGCATCAGACATAGACTGTGCCAAGTGGGTATGATCTAGTACCAAGCTCTTTCAAACACTCATCACTGTAGGATTATGTACTCAGAGAAAGTTTAAGGGGAAGATCAGGGGAGGTGTGCAGCATCTCCATCAGTTTCACTGAGAGCTAAGAGCATTTGGAACCTCACTAGTTATAGTCTATGTATTATAAAATGTGCTTGTTTTCCTACTAACTGGCTGACAACCACCATATTTTCTTTATATACTGATGAATCACTCCAACCTGTCTCCTAATTTATGTGCTACTTATGCTCAGCAACCACATGGACTATTATAGAAGGGCTTCACCCAAACTACAGATGTTGCCAAGAGCTATTGCCTGTTTCCATCAACTTGTAGAAACTAGTAAATGTTTTCCACATTTTTAAAAAAGTCTTAGATTATTGCATAGAGCTGAATCTATATATGTAAGTTTTATTCCCTATTTACACTAACCCCTTATGGAGTCATCATCCCAAAGAGAAGTTCTAAAATTTTGAAATAAACATTATATCTGCACTTAATCTTGCCTACTAGGCCATCTGCCTTTGCCTTGCTGGCTATAAACCTGCCAGCATACACAACACTCAGCAGATTTAAGAATGGAGATGACCTTTATTTTGCCAACACTGACACAAGCCTTGGACCTTATTTTCATTGTGCTATTAAACAGATTTATTGCAGAACTAAGTACATTGTGCCAATTTGCTTTTTTATTTGACTAGTTTGATTAGTTTTGTGTTTTCTACCCCTGATTGTAGCCATCACAACCAGCAACTCAGTATCTTTTATGGACACTAACAAAAATCAGTATACAATTAAATATTGATATGTGACACCTTGTAAGCCATTACCGAGTGATGTAGGAATAAATTACAAATGAATAGACTTACATTTTAAAAAACAGTTGAATGTATGCCAATAATCTTCCATGAAATCCTATATGGACTATACAGACCCTATTAAGGACTTGAACGTTATTGCAGAAAATGTGCACCATTTGCTTAATGTGTATTTTTAAGTGCATATTAAAATAAATAAATGCCTTACATATTAAGTGCCCAATTTACTATTTGTTCTGTAAGTAACAAGTAAACAGAACAGACTTTTATGAGTCTGTGTTAAGTTAAATAACTGCCAGTAGGTTTACTGCAGCTATTGCACTAATCTTTCTACATTGGTGGCAACAACCCATGAAGTTCTAAATGCAGGAAATAAGGCAGGTGATGGTATGAATTGTGTGTCCTGGTAAGTCAAAAGCTGAAAGCAAGGTATTTTGACTGCAGTATGCCACAGATATTATAAACAGTCACAACAGCATATAATACATCTTCTGTATCTAGCAGAAGTTTTGTTCATATGGCAGGCTGGCTGACCGATCACTGGCTCAGAGCAGAGGTTCAGTGGACGTGTGCCATCAATCTGATATCCAACTAGTGGTCATGGTTGTTTGAGTGTATAGATATTCACCTTCTGCTTCCTGCACCAAGCCCCTGAAGGTGCCTAGTGGAAATATGCCCCACTTCATTGCTCATACAGTGGGCCATGTGAATGATATACAACTTCCTGAATATTGGTGGCTGAAAAAAATTCAGTTATAGCAGCCCCAGGCAGCTTTAGTTTTCTTTGAGCTGGGTGTCATCTGTATACCGAACACATTGGAACCTATAGGGCTTCACTAAGACTCCTCATGAATTTTTTCTGATATTATTAAATAGGAAAGGTGATAGGATGAACCCTGCACAACCTCGAATGAGAGAACCCTAAGAGCAAATGAGATATTGCCTGACATTTCTTTTGCTCAGAGATCCCAGAAAGTACAGAAAGAAGAATAATTTAGATTTATTAGGAACCAGGGAACTTTTGGGGAAAGAAGAAGCCTACACAAGAAGGATGGACTCCACCTAAACCAAAATGGAACCAGATTGTTGGCATGTAAAATTTAAAAAGGTGGTAGAGGAGTTTTTAAACTAATAGCTAGGGGAAAAGCAGACAGGTGCAGAGGGAGCATATGGTTCAGACAGACATTCCTTAGGGGAGGATTTTTTTTTAAAGGGGATACTCCATATCCTAGTAAATAGGAGAGGACAGAAGTTGATAAAGTACAGTTAGGGACTGAATAGAAAAAAGTCCACTCAGTTACATTACAGGAAGGCAGACACATTTTGTAAGTGCTAGAAGTCCAAATACTAAGATGGGTGAACTTGAGTGTCTGGTATTAAATGAAGATATTGATATAATATGCATCACAAAAACTTGGAGGAATAATGATAAACAATGGGACACGGTAATACCGGGTACAAAATCTATAGGAACAGAGTAGGTCATGCTATAGGAACAGAGTAGGGGGAGTGGCACTATATGTGAAAGAAAGCAAACAGCCAAATATAATTAAAATATTAAATAAATGAAACAGTACCACAGAGTCTCTATGAATAGAAATTCCATGAGTGAATGATAGTATAGCAGTAGGAATATACTATAGACCACATAACCCAGCTGGTGACTGTGACTGTGAAATGGTCAGGGAGATTAGAGAGGCTATAAACAAAACAAACCCCAGTAATAATGGGGGATTTCAACAATCCACATATTAACTGGGTATGTCACCTCAGGATAGGGTGAAGACATAATTTCTAGATATCATTAATGACTGACTACTTCCTGGGACACATAAGAGTAGAGGCAATTCTTGATTTAGTCCTAAGTGGTGCATAGCATCTGGGCCAAGGGGTGACTATAGCTGCACTGCTCAGTAATAGTGACCATAATGAAATTAAATGTAAACAGCCAAGGGAGGAGGGGGGCAGATTCCAAAGTAAACCTAAGTTCAGTACCAGGCAAACCAGGGAGCCATGTTGACTCTTCCTCCCCCAAACTGCATTCATCTATGTATCTGATAATTCTGTTCTTTACTTTCAATTAACCAGTCTATTAGAATTCTTTGAAGTGGAGTTCAGAAAGATGTGGACAAGCTGATACTGTGTACCTGGGCTTTCAGAAAGCCTTTCACAAGGTCTCTCACACAAGGTTCTTAAGCAAAGCAAAGAGTCACAGGATAAGAGGGAAGGTCCTCTCATGGATCAGTAACTGGTTAAAAAGATAGAAAACAAAAGTAGAGGAATAAATGGTAAACAGTGAGGTGGAAAAAAATTGCAGGTGATACAAAGTTACTCAAGATAGTTAAGTCCAAAGCTGATGGCAAACAGTTAAAAATGGATCTCTCAAAATGGCAGATGTAATTCAATATTGATAAATACAAAGTAATGCACATTAGAAAATCCCAACTATGCATACAAAGTGATGGAGTCTAAATTGGCTGTTACCACTCAAGAAAGATATTGGAATCATTGTAGATAGTTCTCTGAAAACATCTGCTCAAGGTGCAGTGGCAGTTAAAAAATGTTTGGAACTATTAGGAAAGGGATAGATAATAAGACAAAATATAATGCCACTGTATAAATCCATGGTGAATACTGCGTACAGTTCTGGTTGCCCCATCTCAAAAATATGTATATTTGAATTGGAAAAATTACAGAGAAGGGCAACAAAAGTGAATAGAGATATGGAACAGCTTCCCCAGGAACAGAGATTAAAATGATTGGGATTGTTCATCTTAGAAAAGTGATGATTAAGAGGGGAGGGGGAATTTCAGAGGTCTATAAAATCATGAATCGTCTGGAGAAAATGAATAAGGAAGTGTTATGTGAAAGGCTAAACAACACAACCAGGGACTCTTTCCTCCCCCCTCCTGCGCCCCCCAAAAGGCAGCAGGTTTAAAACAAATGTAAGGAAGCACCGCCTCACACAATGCAGAATCCGAGTAACTCATTGCTAAGGAATGTTGTGAAGGCAAAAAATAAAACTGGGTTCAAATAAATTTGTCTAATTCCTGGGGGCTGTCCTTATTCCCCTTTTTATTGATAGGTACTACATTTGCTCTTTTCTATTCCTCTGGGATTTCTCCTGTCCTCTGCAAGTTCTCAAAGATAATCACTTTCACAGAAAATACATTGTATTACAATGTTTGTGTGATTTTCTTTGGCAAAAAAATTAATAGAAAGAAGTAGCACAAATTGAATCTCATTTGTGTGATGGTAGTTTTATGATATTGATTAGTGAAGTCAACCTATTCTCATGTTACCTTTCCAACATAGTTTTGCAGTTTGTCTTGAGAGCAGTATCACATAAGTAGATCCAATACTTCAGGTACAAATAATTCCTGGGACACTTGATTATATCATTCATAAATATTTAAAATATACTTTTTCTCCAGCAGGGTTATGTTCATGATTCAGTTATTCAATATTTCAAGTAGTTGAAAAACTTGAAAAAAAATGTTGTTGAAATGTTAGCAACTTCAGAAGCATTTTCTTTACTACAATATAGTGTAATTTTTTGGCAATTCCTTAGAACAAAAGTTTGGAGTTGGACTTTCCATTTGGAAATCAGAATTTTCAAATAACTACTAGTCTGGGTGGGGGGGAAGAGAAAAAAAAACATGACTAATCTGACTAATGAAAGTTAGAGCAACACTACTAAAAAAGGTAATACCGAAGAAAAACCAATCCAGTTTGCAGAACCAAGCTAATTTCTCATTTAAGGTTTACAGAAACTTTAACAATCTTAAAACAAATCAAATATTTTGATAAATTTAAATGTTCACAACTATTTGTTTTATCCCATCACTGCAGAAGTTCCTGTGTCTTGTCTATGGACTAAAATGACCTACATATATTGTAATAACCATGTGAGTAAGGATGTAATAAAATGCATGGCTCAGTTACAGAAAAAAATAGTTTCATATTGTTTCACACGTATTTATTTACACAGCAAGACAGGATCAGTGCTGGAGGCGTTCATAAGTTAAAAAAATGCTTGCACTGATCTGATTGCAGTATATGGCCAATGTTAAGTGTCAGGATTTAAACTAGGGCAAAAATGGTTTGGAGTTGAGAGCCATTCCAGCTCACTTTAGCATGCAGTGCGATATCTCAGATTTTATTGTTGATGTAGGGATCCTTATTTTCATCTGTCAGCCAGTAATGAAAGTCATGTATAATTTTGTAATGCCTTGATTGCTCACTTTCAATCGCCTCCACTGATGTGAATGAAGCAGGAGATACCTGGGCAGCAAATGCTATTGAAAAGGAACATTCAAAGATTGTCCTCTTCTCTAACTAAAAGATGATGGGATCTTTAGATAAATCACCTGAAACAATGTAGGCATATACTGAAAATCTGAATTTGTGTGCATCGTCCTGAAAAATTTAGAATGATTGTTAATATAGCAAGATCTCCTCTCAGGTTTATGTTGACATAGAGAGCTCTGCACAGCAAAATGGTGATAAGTTTAACAAGACCTCAAAGCTTATCTTAAACAATAACATTATATATATTATACACACACACACACACAGAGATTTTCAGTATCCAAGCAAACTTCCTTCTGCATTTCATCTCACAATTTTAGAACATTTTTTCACAGTTGTACCAAGGTTTTAAAGAATATGTACTGAATAATAAGTAATATGCTTTCATTCATCTATGATGCATAAACTGTGGCATGCAGCCAATTAAAACAAACAGAATGGGGTTTAGATTTTATGGGCTGGAGGAGGTGGTAGTCACATAAGATCAGGAAGTGCAGAATAAGTGTTCCTGATACTCTAGTATCCAATTTTTTAGTGGTCATATTAGATACTACAGAGACTTGAAAGAAACCCCGGCACGACTTGATTTGTTGGGAAATAGTCAACATGATTTTTGTAAAGTGAAATCATACTCCACCAATCTACTAGAATTCTTTGAGGGGGTCAACAAGCATGCGGACAAAGGAGATCCAGTGGATATAGTGTATTTAGATTTTCAGAAAGCCTTTGACAAGGTCCCTCACCAAAGGCTCTTAAGCAAAATAAGCAGTCATGGGATAAGAGGGAAGGTTCTCTCATGGATTGGTAACTGGTTAAAAGACAGTAAACAAAGGGTAGGAATAAACGGTCAGTTTTCAGAATGGAGAGGTAAATAGTGGTGTCCCCCAGGGATCTGTACGGGGCCCAGTCCTATTTTAACATATTCATAAACAATCTGGGAAAAGGGTTAAACAGTGAGGTGGCAAAATTTGCAGATGATATAAAACTACTTAAGATAATTAAGTCCCAGGCAGACTGTAAAGAGCTACAAAAGGATCTCTCAAAACTGAGTGACTGGGCAACAAAATGGCAGATGAAATTTAATGTTGATAAATGCAAAGTAATGCACATTGGAAAACATAATCCTAACTATACATATACAATGAGGAGGTCTAAATTAGCTGTTACCACTCAAGAAAGAGATCTTGGAGTCATTATGGATAGTTCGCTGAAATCATCCATTCAATGTGCAGCAGCAGTCAAAAAAAAAAAAAATGAACAGAATGCTGGGAATCATCAAGGAATATCAGATTTCCTCTATATAAACCAATGATACCTTGAATACTGCATGTAGATGTGGTTGCCTCATCTCAAAAAAAGGTATATTGGAATTGGAAAAGGTTCAGAAAAGGGCAACAAAAATTATTAGGGGTACAGAACGGCTTCCATATGAAATCTGTGAGGAGAGAAATTCCGTATGAGGAGAGATTAATAAGACTTTGGGACTTTTCAGCTTGAAAAAGAGGCAACTACGGGGGGATATAATAGAAGTCTATAAAATCATGAGTGGTTTAAAGAAAGTAAATAAGGAAGTGTTATTTTTTCCTTCTCATAATACAAGAACAAGGGGCCACCAAATGAAATTCATAGGTAGTAGGTTTAAAACAAACACAAAGAAGTATTTTTTCATGCAATGCACTGTCAACCTCTAGAACTTCTTGCCAGAGGGTGTTCTGAAAGCCAATACTATAATGGGGTTCAAAAGGGAGCCAGATAGATTCATGGAAGATAGGTCCATCAATGGCTATTAGCCAGGATGGGCAGGAATGGTGTCCCTAGTCTCTGTTTGCCAGAAGCTGGGATTGGGTGACAAGGCATGGATCACTACTTGATAACCTGTCTGTTCATTCCCTTTGGGGCACCTGCCATTGGCCACTGTCAGAGGACAGGATACTGGGCTTGACAGATCTTTGGTCTGACTCAGTATGGCCATTCTTATGTTATTACTTGTTTTGGAATTACTTGACCATGGATTTTACCTAATCCCCAAAAAATCAGAGGCCGATTTATGCTATGAGTCATATCCTTTCACTTAATTCTAATTTACTTTCTAATTTAAGCATGGATTTTCTTGCAGGGGAAAAACATGATTTGGATCAAAAGGAAGTCAATTTAAGATGGAAAGTTAGAGCTGGGGACACTGTTACCAGACTGTTTTGACAGCAAACAGTCTCCAGGGCAAATTAAGATGGTGGTGCAATCCAGGGAACAGTGGTGCCAGTGAGGGGGTCTGATGGGGAGCATGCCCTTCCTCCAGGGTTTTCCACTTGGTCAAAATTCCATAGGCCATGGAAGTGGAAGGGTGAGGGTGGGGAAAGGTAAGGGTGGGCATGGCTCAACCACTTCAAGCAGTGGTCCTGTATTAAATCTGTACAGCTGCTGCCAGAGTGGTCCAGAGTGTTGCTCTTGCTATGTGAATACACAGCCACTGAAATCTGACCCAGAAGTCCTTCCAATCAGATGGAGGGGCAGCTGGGACAAAGTTCCATGACTAGCTTTACAACCTGTCACATGGGCATGACGACACACAAATTTTCCCCAGCAAACAGAGGGCTGGCTGGGCAAATAGTGTTACAACGTGCATCTGTTCCTGTCTGGCGAAGTGCAGGGGGGATGGTCTGCCGAGAACTCCTGGTGGCACCAGCTCATGCATTGTGTGGTTGAGAGAGAAAGGAGCCTCAGGGTCACTGCAGGAGGAGGGCTGGATGAGCAAGGCCTGGAATTTGCCTTCCCAGAAATGTATGAATTAATGCCACAGCCATTTAGGTCAGTAAGAAGTATTTCTTCTCCCCTACCTCCTACAATTCTGACTGTACCCTACAATTTCTGTTGCCACCAGAGAGTTGTACTCTTTCCCCCTGTTCAGTCAAGATGGCAGAGAATGCCTGGTACACGAGTATGGGTCAGAGGTGTGATTCTATTTGATTTCTAGAATTTCTGATATTCAGATCAAGTAGATTGTGCATTGTCATCATTTATATTCTGCTCTGGGATACCAGTCCTTGCAAACAGGTTCATAGTACTGTGAGACACAATTCACAGGTAAGACCATTTAAAATATCTCTAGACATTTTAAATGAAGTAGTGATCACAACAAAACATTTTTGGTCCTGGAAAAGTCTCCCATGAACTCCATATAGATGCCATGATGGATGACTAAATAATCCTTTAGAGAGCTCTAAACTTTGAGTTCTCCTCTGCTGGGTTCCTAGTGGCTTGCCTCTGCTTGCTTTCTTACTTTGATATTTCAATTGCTCTGAGGCTTTTTTATTCTGTATATATTCATTATGAGTACCATTTACACTGTCACTGACAAAGGATAACATTTGTAGGCTTGTCTACACTTACTGAAGGATTGACTCTGTGGCCATCGATGCATCAGCGGTTGATTTAGCAGGTCTAGTGAAGACCCACTAAACTGACCGCTGATTGCTCTCCCGTCAACTCCTGTACTTCAGCTGATCGAGAAGAGTAAGGGGAGTTGATGGGAGAGTGACTCCCGTTGACGTGGCGTAGTCTGGACATCGCAGTAAGTAGATCTAAGCTACGTCGATTTGAGTTATGCTAGTCACATAACTCAAATTGGGTAGCTTAGATCGACTTTTCCCTTTAGTCGAGACAAGGCCACAAAAACAGTGAATTGCTTTATGCTTTGCTTTATTCTTATGAATTGGTTACATTCACATTTAATTTCCCCCTCATGCTATATATGTCCTTATATCCCTTTGGAACAGAACTAATATGTACTCTATTCAGCTGCAGCAAAAACAGATAACATTTAAGTTTCTCAATACGGCACTTAGTGTACATCAAATCATACTACGGGCTATTTCTTCAGTGTCTTTTGTTATAGTCTCCACGGACATCAACAGCTCAGGAATAGTGTGCTCTATTGCAAGCCATTTAGGGCAACAAAAGTTTTAAATACCCAAAAATGCAAATAGATGTCTAGTGCTATTTAAAAAAAACCCCGAAACAAACAGAAAAACCCAAGCGCCTCCTCCCCCCCCCCCCACCTCAGCACTAAATCCCATTAGGTGATTATCTGCATCTTTACATGCCTAAATACCTTTTTAAAAAAATCTGTTTTAGTATCTCTGTACCTTAGTTCCTCATCTGTAATTTGGGAATACTAGTACCCCACACCTCACTGGTGTGTTGTGAGAAGTGAAGACACTACAGTAATGGGGCCATTTAAGTGCTTAAGACTGATAGACAAGTCAAATCTCATAGCAAACATTGTGGTATGACTTCATATATCAGACCACACACTGAATGATACCTTATTTGATCATCCAGATTTGCTCCAGAACCACAGTGCTTGCTTAATTTATTCAGTCATGCCACCCATTCATGTATAGACACTGCACACTTTTGACACTGATTAAAGGGCTGGAAATATCCTGTTAGGAAAATAGACAAAATGTCTTTGTAATAGTAATACTGTGTGTGTAACAGTTCACACACAGCACCAGTGAAACGAAAGAAAGAGGGAACACACCAACCCATATTTTTTTGCTTCCATAAGGCTTGAATGGGGCTTGGTTAAGGTAGATTGAAATAGAAGGAGAGCTCTCACTGGACAAGTGAAGGAGGAGGGGGAGTTGTTTGGGAGCAAGGTCCTACAAGCCAGGAAATGTAGAGAACTCTCCCTCTGCTTTCTTACTTTACCATCTCTTACGGACTTCACTTTCATTTTCTGCTATATTCCTAGTCCACTCTCTAACAGTCCTCATAGGATTTGGCATAAGAATTTGTGCCCCCCACAAACTTAACCAATATGTCTAAGCCCCTTAACAGCTTTAATACTTATTCAAATAAAGCTTCTCAAAATTACTGCTTACCATTATTGTCTTCACTGATTAGAGAAGCATTAACACAAAATAAGATTCCTCGATAATTCATCTATCAACAATCTGTACTGACTTCAATCAGCTGGTGTATGTGCACTGCACACGCAGGCACAGCCAATCACAAGTTAAATTTATTAAGAATAATCAGGAAGCACAATACATGAGCAGTCTATAACCTGATTTATGTATATAAGCCTCATTAGAGGCAGATCATCTATTTTGTTTCCTTTTAGATAGTTCAAATTCATGAACTATCACCCCATCCCTCCCCAAAGAGAGAGTTAGAATTGTTAAGACATGAATATAAACATTCAAAAGATTTGGACTGCAGATGGTAGACTAAGAAAATAACTTTACAACACTTTGTCTACCATCACTGTTTCAGTACTATTTGCGTGTACAACAGGGGCACTCACCTCTTGAGTGACTCCTATTGGCCAGGTATGGTGCTGCAATCTCTTTTCTGCTCTAGCATCCCTGTAGGTTGCCAATCTTGATAGACAGGTCTTTAGTGGCACAGCCCTCTAGACAAGTCACATTGTCAAATGGATGAAACTCTTCTGTGGTACCAAAAGTTCAAACAACTATCTGCCCTCTTCAGGGTCTTCATCCCCATCTCTAGGCCCTTTAAATCCTGTCCTTCACTCAGGCTTCTAAGTGAGCCTGCCCCCCTCTCAGTGCTTAGGCCAATTTCCCAACAGCTGGTGGGGAAACCTGGGCCTGCCTGCCCATCACTCCAGGCTCCAACCTAAGGACACTAAACAGCAGCCACATACCACTGCCACCAGCTCATAGGCCCAGGGAATACACGTTTCTCCCCCATAGCCCCTCTCCTTTTATCCATTAACTCTCATTCCCAGGGCCACTAAATCAGCCCATTACGCTCTGCTTACCAGAGGGGAGCACCCTTCCTTGCTTCTCTGGACCCAGCCAAGAACTGATCTGCTCAAACCCTGCATCTCTTTTTATCAGAGCCTGCTAGGCTCTGATTGGCACCTTCTTTGCAAGCTTTCTAGGCAGGCCCGGAAGACCCCCACCTCCTCTGCTCCTTCCCGGGGCAGGGTGTAGTAGAAGTTTAGGGCCTGCAGCAGGGGGTCATGAAAGGCTCAGTACACCCTGTCACAGTGATTAAAAACAGCTTTAAACATTGCATTTTTATTTGCACTATTTGTCAATAATACAAAATACATGCACTATATTGTTAATAGTTATGCACTCCCATACCATTCCCATACCAGGACGCTCAATGAAATATTTGCCATGCACTTCCTTGGGTGCAGAAGCAAGCCCATTGTCACAACTGACTTAGCATGGAAATGTATGTTTTCACCAAAAATGGTTTGGAAATAGTTCATTACTGTTGCAGAAATCCTCAAATGAAATATGATCAGTAGTCCCTTTTTTGCTGGACCTCTACAAATTCTCAGTCCTTCAAAAGTTTGGCTCACTACCTTCTGCATTCTCTTTTTGGGTGCTTTAAAGGGTAACATGACATTTGACAAAAGAGAGTTATGTGGCATGCAGCCTGCAAAGTGTAAATGGTGCACACTAGGTTACCCTAGAAAGATTATCTACAACAGTCCCTTAAAAAAAAATGCATTCCTTTTTTAATTGTTAAATAGTTTGAGCTTTTTTCCATGTTCAAATTGATTGATACGTATGGTAAGCCTTGCCTTTCAGGAACCTTTTAGGCTGCCTAACTCCTATGAAAACTAAATTATATATGAAAAGAGAAGTAAGGTCATAGCAAAATAGAGTAGACTAACTCTTGCAGATAACACTTTGTCCTTGCATTGAAATATTAATGAGGAAGTCTTCAGGAAAAATATATTAATGTGCTACTTTTGCACTGTTACAAACTTTGACAGTTGTCTTTAACAACTCTCTCTCTCTCATATATAATGTGTGGAAGCATATATGGATCTATAGTATTATAAAACCATTATTATTTTGAATTTATCCTACATTTCATCTGAGGATCTGAAAGCACTCAAAAACTTTAAGAATTATCCCCATTTTACAGATGAAGAAACAGCCTGGGGAGAGCTTAGGTGATTTCAGACTTAGTGTGTCCATGGCAATACTGAGATGGGATTAAATACCACATCTCTTGATTCTCAGTCTTGTGCTCAAACGATCAGAGCAGTCTGGTTGCCTGTATTATAAGGAGTTGGTAATGCCATCTATAGTTGGCCTAATACCTCCCACTTTAAGATCCTGGTTTCAATTCCTTGTAATTTTGCCAAAATTTCCATGCCAGGTGTATGCCAAAGGCAGAATTTTTTGGAATGTTTCGGAAAACAAATAAAAATCCACATCCCTGAGCGGCATAGTTAAGGTGACCTAAATCTCCACCGAGACACCACATCATCAATGGAAGAATTCTTTCATTGAGCTGGCAGATTACCTACGCTGATGGAAGACTCCCTTCTGTCAGTGTAGGTAGTGGTATAGTGGTGCAGCTGGATGACTGTAGCATTTTGAGTGTAGAGAAACTTAGTCCCTGATCTGGAAAAATGGGGGGAATATCACCGCACTTCACTGGGGCATTGTGAAAATAATCGCGTTTGTGAAGCACTCAGATGCTAGAACATTGAGCACCATAGAAGAGTCCAAGGAAGAGTTTAATTCTGTATTCAGTGCAGGATTTGGATGATGTGTAATAAATAAGGCATGGGATCACAATTTGAAGGGTAAGGATTCATTGAGTGCTGTCTACCCTATGCACAGATGAGGTAATAGGTTCTGTGGAAAAAATAATGTGTGTTCATGTAACTGCAGGCTGTATCGATATGCAAGAGGCTAAATGAAGAGTGTACAGCCTACCCTAATTTATGGTATTTCTTAATGTGTACTTGACTTTGCAACTTCAGTATTCCTTTGAACAAATGTTATATATATACACTGTTCAGTTAAAACTTAATATACCATGCAATTTTTTATTAAAATACATATATAATCTGGTTGTCTAATAGTACACACAATTCAAATTTTCCTGGCTGTCCCATAGAGCATTCTAAGCAGAAATATGTAAATGAGAATTAGTCTGAAGATGAGAATTGATGTAGACGCATTAAGATTCTGGGGATAAAGGAAAGGCCACGAAATACTTTCCCTTAAGCATCAGTGGGTTGTGCTACAGATTTGTTAAGACGGAAAAAGCATTCAAAACAAAGGACTCATTGCAATGTAATTAAAATTGGCATTATACCAGTTTAAGTCTTGAAAAGCAATCCTGTATACAAATGAATCTTCAGCCATCATAGCTATGATGCATGAATACTGTGTGTGTGTGTGTGTGTATGCTTACAGAAGACAATGTATTCTACTGCATTTTCAGTAGAATGTACAGGATACAAACAGTAGTAAGTAGGCAAGAACTTCTCTGTTGAATATGGATAAATTGCACAGACCCCAATGTTACTATCTCAGTAATGTCAGAAGTTTGCAGACAAGCAAATCAACACTCAGCTAATTTTTAGTTTAAAATTGCATGTGAATCAGATTTGTGAACTGGATTAACATGTCTTCACATAGCCATGAACAAAATTATACCATTAGAAAAAAAAAATCAACAGCTTCCACATGGTCTGTATAGATGGAATCCAGTGGGGAAATATAGAGTACTGCTATTTAACAACAAACTGGAAATGTTTTCTTTCTGTATTGGATTTTCAGAAAACATTCAGCATTGGCTTACCTCTGCTCCCATTGAAATTAATGGTTGACTTCAGGGGGAGCAGAGTTAAGCCAACACTCCCCTTTTTGTTGTTAGAGATGGGCACAAAACGCAGGATCCAAATACCCCTGAACTTCAGATCCAAATCTGGCAGGTAGAGCTCATCTTTAATAGGCATCCTTTAGACTGAACTTTGTGCAACAAAGACTTCAAGCCACAATGTTATTGGCATCAAAAACTGTGTGTCAAAACCAAACCAACTCCTTTGTTTAGGACTAGGTGTCACACGCACAGCCTATTAGAATGGGTTGGAACAGAGCTGTAATGCTCAAGAGGGAGCACCAGGAAACATTTTCCCCAGCTGTTTGGCTGCTTTCAGAGCACTCAAGGAACATGCACTATGTTCTCCATTATGCATCTAGCTCATTTGGTGATTTAGCAGTCTCTGTGCTTAGGAGTTCAAGTTCTGCAATTGTGGCTGCCCCTGTCTGAAGGATGGGAAATGGGATGCAGAAGACTCAATGAATCATCTTCTCTATTACATGTTTGGCCAATGCCCGGGTACAGTGTGAGCCATTCTTCTTTATATACGGTGACCATGCTGGGCCAGAACTTTGGCTGATGTTAATAATCAATATAGCTCTATTGAAATGAGTGGGAGCTATGAAAGCTTTCACCAGCAAGAGATCTGGCTCTTTGGCTTTAGATTCATTTTACATTTAGTAGTTTGCAGTGTAGTGCCTGGATTAGAAGGAAAGTGTTTCTGGTATAAAGAAATTTTAAGAGAGAAACAAACCCAACCATAAGTATGTAGGATTGCTACTAAAATGAATGGGAACCATGCATGTGACGGGCTTGCAGAATTGGGCCCACTGCCTATTAAAAATACAAGTACTATTGAATACATACATGAGGAAAAACAGCAGGTCAAGTGGTTTTTTGATAGAACATTTTGAAAACAATAATTACAGAGAAGCATGAATGGCACTAGAAGATAGCTCTTTGAAGGGCTAGAAGGGGAAATACCCAGTAGAAGAGCAAGTAGAAGATAGGGTTGAAGTTGACCATTGTATGTGGCTAGTGGTAGGGAAGTTGCTTATCTGACTATGGTAACAGAATAAATAAATAGCTGAATAAAGACATGCTACAGAATCGGGAGGTCAGGTAACAGAAGTTCATTACTTAGTTGTACTGCCCTATACTGTTGGCAGATACATTGAAGGCCATTCCTCAGCAGAGTTCCTTTTCTGATGTCTCAGTGACAAAGGTCAGCAGTAGTGCCATTGATGCTATGAATCCATCATTAACTGATTGATGTACATCTGCTGAAGCACAGTGGAATCATTCTCTGCAAAATGCAGACAATAAATGTCAATGTGGGGTCACTCAAAAGGTCTTCTGTTAACTATTCTTTTTTTAAGATAGCAAAGTTCATGGAGGATAGGTCCATCAATATTTATTAGCCAGGATGGTCAGGGATGCAATACCATGCTCTGTGTCTCCCTAGCCTCTGTTTGACAGAAGCTGGGAGTGGACAACAGGGGATGGACTTAGACAGCAGTATCAACTGTCCTCAAATACTCCTTGTCTTAGGAATATATCTTGTGACAAGGCTGGTCATGCCCTGTGATCCAAAAAGCTCCACAGAGCAAAGCTTTTGTTTTTCCTGTGTTCCATTTTCCCCTCCTTATTGTTCTCTCATTTGAGAGCAGGCAGGCTGAAAACAGGATGCACATTCCACCACTGTTGGCCATCCCCACCTTGTCTCCATTTTTCTCTTTCCTTCCTTGTTTCCTTTCTTTTGATTCAAAGAGAACTGCTTCTGGCTTACACTGAACCAGGAACTCTTTGCTAGAAAGATAAACTTCAAGATGGAAGACAGGCTATTTGCACAACAAACTCCACCCACACGATGATTTATACCAAATAGGGGGTAGAGGCAGAGGCCTGTGTGTGTGGCAAATGCTAGCCCTGACATAAGTCAGTCTGAGGGTTTTGTGGAAGAGACGAGCGAGAGCTATGAATCCATCTTCATTAGGCTGCTCAAAGCCTTTTGGGGATGGTGGAATATTTTACATATCTATGTCTAATATATTGACATTTTGTCTTGTTTATTATATTGTATTTATTCACTCACTTGCATTCTACAACTACAGTAAAACTCACATGTAGGAAGAACTATATGTTGTAATCACAATCTAGATAGCGGCCTATTATTTACCATCCCTCCGCTCATCACATATGGCACTGTGACAGACATGAACTCAGTGAGTAACTGAATGAGTATTGTTTGTTAGATTATTCACTACTGTTTTAACCCAAAAAATAACTGTGGCTGCTAAATACGTTTTGCTTCAAGGACTAGGCCTATATCTTTTGTACTTATACACCTGTACAAAGTGGATGGGTTACAACACTAATTCAGAGTTGGTGTTTTGCACTCACTTTCCACACAGGTAAATGTCTATATTAAGTGCAAGGGGAATGGAGAATCAGGATGAAAGATGTCCTAAGCAAATACATTATCAGTCACCCATCAATTGTAAAATGTGAAATCTCTCAAGAAAAAATGGAATAATGTGAGTGTCATTTAAAAAGTCAGCATTTAACAACCAGTAGCACTCTGATAAGTGAGAGCACACACATTTTCTTTTCAAAGCACAAGGGAAACAATTTGGACATCTGTTACCATTGTTTAATTATTCTTGGCAAATCTTGATTCTTTAAAAAAAAAGGGGGGGGGGCGCATTGGCAGTTCTCAATATCCAAATCCTGAAAGTGCATCTTAGACTCCCCTCACTTTAGCACATGAGGAAACAAGATGGCATGGCTTGACCTAAATATGGTCAGCCAGCCCTTTCCCCAAAGGTGGTCAGCCCATTAGAGCTGTAATCATACTTCGCAGCAGCCAGCCAATCAGAAAAGCTATTCCCCTGCAGTTGGGAACCGAGGTGCCTGTTAGGATATAGATATTCAGGCCTGTCTGCCTGTACTTTAAGAATGTAGGTGTATTCTTATCACTTGGCTAGTTCTAGAGGTATAAAAGAAAGAAAGAATCAAAATCACTGTCTGCTGGTGTAAGGGCCTTCTCTTACTGTGACAGTTTGAGGCCCTGTTCTTAGGCTAAGGCCTTTGGCTAAGCAGCAGAGGCAGCCATAAGCTAGGAAGCGACAGGTCACATCCTCACATTCCAAACTAGTCACATTGAAATAAGGTGCTATTGGGCTGTTAGGCACTATCAGGACAGGATTGTATTCCTATCACCTCCAGAGAAAGGGAATTGCCTAGAAAATGTAAAAGGAAACTTAGTTTGATAGCATCCTGTCTGGCAAGAACTCACTTATCAATAGCTGGGATGTGAAATCCTCACTTCTGTATTGTCTTGTCATTATAGTTCCCACTTTGCTATTGTTTGTCTGTATAATCTCTGTCTGGTTCTGTGATTGTTCCTGTCTGCTGTATAATTAATTTTGCTGGGTGTAAACTAATTAAGGTGGTGGGATATAATTGGTTACATAATCATGTTACAATATGTTAGGATTGGTTAGTTAAATTTCAGGAAAATGATTGGTTAAGGTATAGCTAAGCAGAACTCAAGTTTTACTATATAGTCTGCAGTCAATGAGGAAGTGAGTGGGCGTGGGTGGGAGGGGAAGGGTGTGTGGGTGGGGGAGATGGAAACAGGGAATGGGGGTGCAGAAATTGGAATCATGTTTTGCTAAAGGGGGAAATGGGACCAGGGAATGGGGGTAAGGAAATTGGAATAATGTTTGGCTAAGGGCAGGAATGGGAACAGGGACACAGGTGTAAGGCTCTGTCGTGTCAGAGCTGGGAAGGAGGATACTAAGGAAGGAAACTGGAATCATGTTGCTTGCTGGAAGTTCACCCCAATAAACATCGAATTGTTTGCACCTTTGGACTTCGGGTATTGTTGCTCTCTGTTCATGCGAGAAGGACCAAGGAAGTAAGTGGGTGAAGGAATAAGCCCCCTAACAGTGCCCTTGGGGTAAATCAGGCCAGCTGATTAGCCAAACCTCCAATATATAAATCCCCAAGGGAATGGGATGACTATTGCATAACTGATGTTTGTATGTGATATACTTTAGACTCACATATATTGTATAAACGTTTTAAGTAGAGAAGGGTTTGAGCTCTAAAATTTAGACATGGATGCATGTTAAAATGCCTTAACCCACTGGAAAGTTTGAAGGCATTCAGACCTGCTGTCTTTGATCAGCTTCATCTTTATTTCTTAATAGTCTAAAGGCTGACCTATAAAACAGTTCCTGTGACATATTTGGGAAAGCAGTACACTACTTCTAAGACTTTCTTTTAGCTGTAGATTACAATTGCAATATGGCCTCACGTCTGATTAAGGGCAGCACTTGTCATGTTTGCACATAATACTGTAGAGCCTTAGGCCGAAGAGGATGGGAAAAGGAATTATTGTGAATGCAAAGGAAGAGCCATGTTACTCCTCCTTCATATAACCTTAGGTATAAGTTCTTCTGACAATGCCTGAAAGATTGAGATTACACTATATGTTGGAAAAGTTAAACGTTGTAATTATGTGTGTGCCAGGATCTGGACATGTGCACAGTAAAAATAGCACACAAATACCCCTAGAGTCTATGGTGCTAAAAATGCACTGTGTGAGAAAATAATTTCCATCATCTGGAAGTGCTGGTGGGGAAGAATGCCTCTGCAATAAGCATGGTAAGGAGACAAAATGAAGTTAAGTCTGAACTAATTAGTCTTCTTCCCGCAGGACACAGAGAAGACTCTAGAGATCCTAATGAAAATTTTATAAGGCCAAATGCTTCAGCAATAAGAAAAACACTAACAAATTAGTTTGCAGTCACATCAATGTAGGGAATTGCATCCGTTCTGTTGAAGGGAATGAGGTCATGCTTTCCAGTTAAAATTCATGTTACACATGGGTAATAGACCTTCAGCTCTGAAAACATGGATCCCTGCCACTTGAGCAAAAGGACAGTCACTATCAGCTGTCAGGATTAAGGTTATAGGCTCTTTCTGGGGCATCCCCAACAGCTGAGATTATCACATATACTTGAGCAGGTCTGAGATTCTATCTGGCAGAGGCAATGAATGCATACAAACTACCCAGTGTGTTACAATCATCAGAAGACTGCACAGTTTGAAAAAGGCAGGCCTGGGTAAAGGTCAACATTTTACATAATCCTCAAACATGCTATTTTCTAACCAGATGATGATAGTGTCCTTCATCCACTATAAATGGCAGCTCCCAGGGTCCTAGTCAGGAAAGGGTCCCTATTGTGCTACCACACACTTATACAAGTGACCAACATCGGAGTACTTTTGTGCACAATTGAAGTAGATGCACTCCATCCTGGAGGACTTACAGTCTGAACACCTGTTTTCATGGTATTAAATTCCATTATTCTGCCCCTTAATCATTTTTGTTATATCATGTAGTTTATAATCAGTAAAATGGGTAAACTAAGAACCTGCATTAATCTGTGTAAATATCTGCAGTTTTAATACTTTTTTTCAACTCTCAGGAAACTTTTGCAGTTTAATTTAGGCTTGGGGCACCATGTGAGGTAGAAACATGGAACAATAGAAGTTTTAAACCTAATACTAGATATGATATACAGTAGTTATGATGTGCCTTAATATCTTCACTCAGATGTACATTGACAATTAGAAAACCCTATAACTAATCAAGATCCATTTCCTTCTACAGTCTGGAAAGAAAATAAAATAGAACTTATTACTTTTAAGATACTTTAGAGCTGTTGAGACACACCAAATTTATTTGCGGGGGGAGAAGGAGGGGAGCATATAGAGTTGAGGGTTTGGGTTTTTTTTAAATGAATCAGACCCTGAAAGTAGACATCTATAGCAGAATTTCATGTGTACATTCACATAACCAATTGCAATTCAGGCTTTTTTTCTGGTTTGATTAATTTTTATCAATTTTTATCTTGAACAAACACTCAATTGCCTCTGAATAAGTATTTCTAGTTATGGCGGTACAGCAATTCTTTGTTTTTAGAAGCAAAAATTGCAACAAAAACTGTATTTAGATAGATAAGGGAAACAAAAATATTATTGAACCATCAGAAGTGTATTCTTAAAATGTGTGCCTTTGATTGGGTTTATTATTCAACTTTTGGGGGGCAAATTATGTACATTTTGAATATTACTGAAGGAAAATAATTGAAGTTTTATTAAGCGGTGTTTGATTTGCATTTTTTTTATTTTCCTCTCCCTCCAAAAAAAGTCATTTTAAGGCAAATGTTCGCTGGCACACTATAATGGATTTTCTTTTTTCCTCATATCTTTCAATTTATTTTAATACATGAATAGCTCATCAGGTGACAGAAAGATAAGGTCGATGTCAGCGATTATCCTCCTACATATTAAAAAAACTATAGAAGGAGTTAACACATTTAAGATTGAAAATAAGAAAGCTGCTGAGTTTTCAATTACTAGAGATTTTTATTGAAAGATTTTCTTCTATTGTATTTACTGCAAGAGCTTTCTTTCCACTTATTCTTATACCCCCAAATTGTTAATTTAGTTGGAGCTAGAGACCTCAGCTGAGACTGGCATCCCATTGCTTTACACGCTGTGCATACATGTAGCAAGAAAATAGTCTGAGCTCTGAAAAGCTCAGTGTAAACAGAGGAGAATATCAAACCATTTGAGTCAAGTATTCCACATCCAGACATAAAATGCACAAAAAATAAATAGGAGAAAGATATAATTCCATTATTACACTGCATTGCTTGTGACATTAACTCATGTCTAGTAATGGGGAATTCCCCTTATGCTATCTCATAGATCATTGTTTAAACATTTACATACAAAATACTAATAAGTAGCCTAAATATATGCTGTATGGGTGAAATCTTGGACCTGCTGAATGGCAAAACTCTTTTGGGGCCAGGATTTTACCCCATATATAAGAGTATGTGATGATCTGGTAAATGTCCATATTTGCCCACATCCCACCACATTTTATTTTAAGTTAACATGCTGCATGTCCTTGTGTGATGATTGATGGTTTACCGGCTATGGAGTCAGCACAAAGGAATCAAAAGAAACAAAAGTAAAACAATGACACATAAGCAGCCTGGAAGAAACAATGGGGAAGCTAGCTATTGGTGAACACCCCTCACATGGCTCCAGTCAGCTAAGCATGGTTTATTCTTCCAAAGGCTAAGACAGGATTCAGAGGAGGATAGATTAAAATAAAAAATAAAATAAAATAATAATAATAAAAAACTAAAAAAGAGTGACTCCAGGCCTAGAAAAGGGGAAGAGTTTAATAAATGGGCATAGGCTACGAGCAAGAGCTGACAGGCAGAGAGGGGCAAAAACTACACCAGTGCCGCCTGCTTTTCCCTGCAGAGATGGGGATTATCTGGGCTGAGGGGAATTTACACATGCTTCCAAGGAAAGCCTGAAGTATTAGGTAATGGGAAATATGCATTTAGACCCTTATTCTTTTATCCTTTGCTCTTTGTAGTATGTACCTTGGAGTGAAGAATAAATAATGCTATGTTTTGAAGAAGTTGTTTAGTTACTTTCATTTCTCACAGGTCCCCAGAGTGAAAGTGCCAAACCAATCTGAACCGGTCATTTAACTCAGTTAGGAAGAAGGGGGCGGGGGAGGGGGGGAGGGCTGGTGCCCCACCATTCAAGAATATTTCCATCCAAAGTAAATGGGAGGAAGCCACACCTGTCTAAGGAGGGTAGCTTGAGAGGGACTGAAGAGGTCCAAAGTGCAGTTTGCCCTGTAACTATGATAGCCACATGAAAATAGATGGGCAGATAGCTTGTTTTACTTTACAAGCACACTTTCAATGACAGAGTTCAAAACATTTATCTTATGGGCAGTGAACAGGTTAACTTTGTTTCTACTATACATCTTCCATAATCCTTTTATCTGGACTCCTTCCAACTGTGAATTTTAAGAATGGCCATTCTGGGTCAGAGCAATGGTCCACTTAGCCCAGTTTCTTGACTCCCAACAGAGGCCATTGCCAGATGCTTCAAAGGGAGAAAACAGAACAGGGCAAGTAATATATTCCCTGTTATCCAGTGTCAGCTTCTAGTCAGGGGTTTAAGGACATCCAGAGCATGGAGTAGTGTCCATGACCATCTTGGCTAATAGGCACTGATGGACCTATCCTCCAGAATATGACCATTTACAAACCTAAACAGACACATGAAGCGGACCCTCTAAACCAAAGATGTGTACAACTACACACACTGCTTTGAAAGTGTTTATGATCCTAAAGATTTGTAATGCTTCACTCTTTTCCAAAAAATATGATGGGCTGGTATAAAGTAGCATATTCCACTGGCATAAATGGTACTATGCCAGTTTTCATGAGCAGAGGATCCAGCCTGGTGTTGCAGGTGTACTGTTAATACATATTTTTAGAAAAATTAAACTCATTTTGGCTTTTGATGCCATAAGGTTAATATAGATCAGTTCAATTACAGCAATTTGCTTGTACATTGGGCAGCTTGTGTTTTATAAAAAAAGAAAATCAGGAATTTTATTCCTATTCCAGTGGAAGGACCTTTCACTTTATGATGTGGAAGATTGACCTATATGCCCTAAGCAGCTGTCAGTTCAAGATCCCAGAGATAGTATCTATTCAACTTGAGCTGTCAGCTAAAAAAGGCAAATGCACCAGCAGGTAAGTGAATTAACACTATTCCAGCAGTTAGTAACCTAGCTATTTATGACATGTCATCTATGCTAGAAGACCATTAAAACATTAAATTCAAGATGTCTGAAGAACCCAGTCAAAAATAAACTTCCTGAGGGGAGAAAAAATGCTGAGTGTAGTGAGTTCCTTCCCATCCTTTTCAGCTAGTGATTATAATGTTGATTTTTCTCTTAAAATAAAAATATGAAATGTTATTTATCTCCTAGTGGCATACAGCTTCCTTCCTTAAAATCAAACAGCTAAGCCCTATGCTTTATGGAAAAGCAAAATAATCCATATATTGATATATCCAGGATTGCTGCAAGGACTGTTGTACTCTAATGGCTGCTATTACAAAATTATTTATAATCCATGCAGCATTTTAGATCACTGCTCTACATCCTTCTGTTCAACACATAGTAAATACTGAAATACAGTACAGGCATTTTCATTTGTATCATTGCCTATTAGTCTGCATTTTCTTCTGTCTGGGGCCTTTTAGTACTTTCCTATAGCAGCAACAACTGCATGTGACCTTCCATATTTAAGATGAACATTTGATCCATACCCACAAACTGTGCTAGAATGCGTTGGTGAGGGAAAGGAGAGAGAAAGGATGGGAATCACGAAGCCCAACTCTAAAATACTCAGTTTCTCTATGTGTAAACTCAGAGGGTTTAGAGGAGTTGGAAAGAGAATCTACAGAAGGAGGATTCAAAATTGGTAGTCTTAAATAGACTGTGTGGCTTTCTACCACTTCAATATGAAAAATTGGATTGAATGGAAGGATGTCCAGCTTTGCAGTAAGTCATATGTAAATAATTCTACTGAGGCGGACTCTGACCTTTACAGTAAAGGAAAAAAACCTCTTGATGGTGGCAGACCTGCTGCCAGTCTCAGAATGGCTAATGCAGTGCAGTCATAGATGTTGATTGGAGTCAATGCTTTTAAGTTAAAGCAACCTTTTTAATGCTGTCTCTTGCATTATTTTGAATACATTTCTAAATCTCTTCTTCACAAGGGAAATTTAGGTATTTCAGAACTGACTCTTCTTGTCAGGTACAATACATCGTATTGGTCCTTACCGGGGGGGGGGGGGGGAAATCAGGCATTTTATTCCTGGTACCATGAGCATAAGCAGTTGGTTGACACCCCCCTTCAGGGAAGCTAGCCTTGAAGCCTCACCTATTCTGCATGAGGCCCTGCCCCACACAGCCAGAGCCCTGAGCCCCACTCCCAGAGAAGTCCCAGGCCAGCTGCAGGGGTGGCAGGTGGACCTCCATCTCTTCCATGTGAGTTCCTGCCCCCACAGCTGGAACCCTGAACCCCTCCCACAGCTGGAGAAGCCCTGGGCTGGCTGGAACCCTGAGCCATCCCCCCGCTGGCCAGAGGCGACTGGGGCCAGCCCCAGCAGCAGCCACTGGCCTACTGTACCTGAGCACCATAGCCAATCAATTCAGGCTTTAAACTTGCTGTTCCAGAAGTCTTAGCTAATGGGACGGATCCTCAGTTGGTTAAGTGGGTGCCACTCCTTTAGCTTCCATGGAGCCACACTCATGAATACCCACTGAGGAACCACCCCAAGTTCCACACTACTTAGATAGTGCTCAGCCTTCAGAACCTGTGAGGAGCTATCAACTGTTACCGAGTTCAGAAAGAGTATTATTCAGCAACTCACAGGAAGGAAATGGCTGGCACCTTGCAGGATTGAATCCCAGAGGTAATGAATTTAGGGGGCTACATGCCATGCACGATATAGCCCAGGGGGTGTTATTCTGGTGAAGCATTAACCTGAAAAATCACAACATGCAAATACTAACTCTGCTGCACATTCAAATTACACACATTTGTAGTTTTTTGCACTGTCCTGCACAGTAATGGAATGAGAAATGGGTAGTTTTTAAACACACAGTTCAAAGTTTCTTGAAGGTGCAATTCATTCTTTTAAATGTATCCCCCTCCGCACACGCTGCTTTCCCAGAGGAAAAAAAATGGGGTGGTGTATTGGGGTGGGGTCAGGCTGAATTGTAAGGAAAGAAACAAGGAACATGGAAAATTGGACAAGGAACACGCCATCCTGAGTCAGACCAAGGGTCTATCTAGCCTAGTATCCTGTCGTACAGTGGCCAATGTCATGTGCCCCAGAGGGAATGAATAGGTACTCATCAAGTGATCCATTCCCTGTTGCTGCTCATTCCCAGCTGCTGGCAATGAGAGGCTAGGGACACCATCCCTGCTCATCCGGGCTAATAGCCATTGATGGACCTATTCTCCATGAACTTACCTAGTTTTTTGGAACCCTGTCATAGTCTGGGCCTTCACAACATCTTCTGGCTAAGAGTTCCACAGGTTGACAGTGTGTTGTGAAGAAATACTGTTTGTTTTAAACCTGCTGCCTTTTAATTTCATTTGGTGACCCCTAGTTCTTGAGTTACTCCTCATAACAAACACTTCCTTATTTACTTTCTCCACACCAGTCATGATTTTATAGACCCTCAGTCATATTCCCCTCTCTCTTTTCCAAGCTAAATAGTCCCAGTCTTATTAATCTCTCCTCATACAGAAGCTATTCCATACCCCTAATCATTATTATTAAAAGTAGCAGCGTAGCAGGGGCAGCACAGGCTAGCCACCCCACATATAAATCAGCCTGAAGCCCAAAGGTGCATATCTGAGCAGCTAGACGATGCTGCCGCTGCCCATACGACCACAGCTACGTTGTTATTTTGAGTGTGCTAGCTAATACGTGACAGCGTTATTTAACGCAGCATTCATTCGGGATAAACTGATTTTCTTATGGATTCACCGTTCAGGAGGTCACTGCCATCCTGAATATACGCTAGTACAACTACATACACCATATAGTCTTTTTTCCCTTCTCTGTACACACCAAGGAAAAAGATGTCTGGATGGAGCTTGCTCTCAGTGGGAATACCACGTAGAATACATTACACACACCTGCATTTGCTGTATTTTATTTATGCACACCATTGTAAGACAGCCACCATCAAGGAGTGGAGATGTTTCTGGAAAGGCAATATTCTAGAAAATTATTGCTTAGACATCTTTTGGGGAAAAACATTTAAAAGAAAATATTGTTCTTGCCTTTCTAGTTCAGGCCCACTCAGGAACTGTTTTATGGGTTGTAACATGAGCTTTCATACCGAAAACATGACAGTGCATCAATCCCCTGTTCTGGTAACTTGCTGTTAGAAAGTTTGCCTGGTTAATGGCTTGAACAAAATGCTCCACTGCTCCCATTTGATGCTGGGTGAAACAGAAGCAACTTTGTCATACTTCATTGACTTTAGACCTAGCATATCAATTTTTTCTGAAATAAACTGTCGAGCATTGACTAAGAAGCTCCACAGGAAAACTTTATGCAGTGAATTCCCTGATGACTTTTTAAAATTTGTGTTTTAAAGTAAGGGTAGATGGCATTGTCAGTTGTCCAGGCTACTACGAGTAAGCTTCAAATGCGGTCAAGTGAGTCTCCTTATCAGGGCTGGCTCCAGGTTTTTTGCTGCCCCAAGCTCTGAGCGCCCAAGCAAAGAAAAAGGGTGGCCGGAATGCTGCCCCAAGCACATGCTTGGTTTGCTGGTGCCTAGAGCTGGCCCTGCTCCTTATACTTTCTCCTCACAGTCTCCCTCAGGAATGCCTGCCTCCCTCAGATTACTGCAATGCCAGAATATTGGCAATATCAGGAATTTTTTGAGTCTAAATAAGTTAGTCCTTCACTTAAAATGGAGGGCATATATTGGTGTGGCATTGCATTTAATTTTACTCTTACAGTCTATGGTATGAAGAGTTGTACTAAGCTGTTAGGTGACAAATACATATCCTAATGGGCTGATATTTGTCCTATGTAGTCTGCTTAATTTCTTGTCTGTTTCACATTGGCTAACTGACTAAAATAAATCCAGAGTGTCTCAGTTCATACTGTAGGGCATTCTATATCTTCCACTAATGAGTTGTAAATCTGAATGTAGTTAAAGAAAAATTAACAAAAAGAAAAGGAGTACTTGTGGCACCTTAGAGACTAACCAATTTATTTGAGCATAAGCTTTCGTGAGCTACAGCTCACTTCATCGGATGTAGCTCACGAAATCTTATGCTCAAATAAATTGGTTAGTCTCTAAGGTGCCACAAGTACTCCTTTTCTTTTTGCGAATACAGACTAACACGGCTGTTACTCTGAAAAGAAAATTAAGTTCAGGAAGGAAAAAAAGTTTAGCTAAACCAACCTTTTTAAGCTAGACAGAACGAACTGTTACAGTACAGTTAACTTCACTGATGCCTGGAAAGTGGTCTTCATATTTTAGCAGTATAGGAACCTCACAGAGGTGAGGTGAAATGCTAGGCACACAACAGAAGAAATTGTTTTCACAGTTTTTTTAAAAAAAGATACAGATTTGAAATCTCCAAGTCATGATTTTTCCTGTCTTATACAGACTTGTTTTCTGGTCATCTACTATGCATCAGACCATGTAAGGGTAAAATTTTCAAACGCACTTAAGTATCTTTTTTGAAAATGGAACTTAGGAGCCTAACCCTTCTTGAAAAAACAGTGGGATTTGGGCTCTTAGGTATGAAGTCACTTTTAAAACCAGAATTTAGGCATCTAAATACTTTTGAGAACCTGGGTTTAAGTGTTTACTCCCAGTATTTCAATAGAAGTTACTTACCTACATATCTTGGAGCTTTAAGTACCTTTGAAAAATCTGAATTTAGGATACTGGAGAAACCAAGGAGGATTTTCAACACCACCTAACTCATTAGCTTTTGGCGTCTAAATAGCTTTTCAAAGCTGGTCTTTAGTGCTTAAAGGCAGAATTTTTAAAGGAGTCTGAGTTGGGTACTCAAGTCCCATTGAGCATTACTTGACTAATTTCTTAAGGTGAAATTTCCGAAGGAACCTAAAGTATGAGAAGTCTCAACCTGAGGATATACCAGTAGTGCCAACTAGGTAAGAGTCTCAAACCTTAGTTCAATATGGAGAAGAGGGCTTTCTAGAGCAAAGAGTCAGTACTCCTGGGTTCTATTCCCAACTATGTTAGATTTTCTTATTCATTTTACGCAAAGTGATTTATACTGAAGTCAGAATTTTCTAAAAAGATAGTTGTGTGTTATCTAACAAGGTGAAATAGAGAGTGCATGTTATTAATTTTCTCCCTCCACCCACCCTTCTTGTCAGAAGGATCCAAGTGGGATTAAGAGGGGAAAAAAAATTGTGCCAGGAAAAAAAAAAAGTGTAGTTGGAAAAAAAAAAAAAAAACTTCCACAAAACATTGAGTTCTACCTTTTCCCATATCCTTGAATAATTGCTTGCCAGCCAGTATTTTTCCCCATAAAGTTTTTGGTCCATGAACAAGGAAAAATTTGTTAAGCTTCTTTGTTGCATTAACTTTTAAATGAACAATGACCCAAAAGTCTAGACCTTTTCAATTACTCATGAATTTTACTGTAAGCATTCAAAAACCATCCCTTACATCTGTTTGTGGAATTAGCAGAAAATTCGTTCCATTTGCTGGTCTCAGTATAGGTGTAACAAAGCTTCAGTCATCCTATAGAGATCTGCCATATTAGGACAGATACCAATGTCTCAGAAAGGCTAGTTGTGTGAATTCAAGAACTGGGGGAGAGGGGAAAAAAAAGACTGCAATCAGAGGATAGAAGAGCCAGTTGGAACAGCATTCAGGACTTGGCCAGATCCCACTAGAGGAAATGCTGAAGAAAGCCAAGATTTATAATGTGAGTGAGTTTCCAGCTTTTAGTAGATAGGCTCATTATACATTAATTAGCACAGCTCAGAGAAGAAAGATGGAGAAAGGGAAAATACAGAGGTATCACACCTGACAATTGCTGGATTTACAGCTATGGAATGTTGGAGTGTAACTAGTTGGGCTATGCACAGGCCTGCTCGAAGAGGAATGGAATCCTGCCCAAGGCTGCTCTCTGGCCCTGCTTCAGTCTGAGCGATGTACTAGCCCCTATGCAGCTGTTCCCCACCCTATTTCCATTGAGGCGTTTGCCCAGAGGATCTATGTAGCTGTAGATACACTGTCCCACATCCAACCCCAATCCTGTCCTCTTGTGTTACAGCCAGAATCCCATGGTGCACAGCTCCCTGGTATGAGAGAAGGGTAGCCTCCTTATGCAGTCTCCCTGCATCCTTGCCTCTTCCAAACAATAATTATGTAGACTTTTGAATTTTAATCTGATCAGAGGTCACAATCTTGACCCTTAAGATACAGACCGCATAACCCAATAGCTAATTATAAATAGTTTGGTGCTGTATCAAGCAGACAGTATATAAGTTATGAATTATAATCACTCTATGCACAAGTGAAACGAGTTAAGCAAATGTGTACAGTTACAGCTTCAACATGCAAAGAACCTTGGTATTCAGTCTTTTTATTGCTTCTTGAATCCCTTTATAACAGCCTCTATGAGGCACTTGTCCACTTCCTGTTTATAAACCAATTAATTCTTTATCGAGTTTGAAACCAGCTTAAACACTACCCACGCTCAACATGGATAAACAGTTTCCTTGCTTTAGCTCTTAGCAGGATCAGTGTGGGCACTTGATCTCTGCATGTACAGCAGTATTTGCTTTTGCTCTGCTTAACAATTCAACAGTTCTATGAATATAGAGTAGGTCTTTAACACACACTTACCAGGTTGCAAGTGTATAAACATCTGCTTGCTTTTCAAACTTCACTCACAAAAGCATCTCTGCCCATACTGTAATGAAAATGCCTTTATCTAGCTTTTAATATATTTTCTCTTCCACAATGGTATAATTCAGTTTGGCTGTACATGATTCAATGAAATCCTGACTTGAAAAAAAGTTGCTAACGTGCCTCAAACTCTTTCTTGGAGATTCCATACAAGATTTGCCTGGCCGATTATTATGGTCAGTGTGGTAGATAAATGCAGTCCCACTTATAGAACAGCCTTGCCATCCTGCTGTGGGAAGCTGGAGTTCACCATTTACATTAATAGGAAATCCATGGGACAGCTGCAGGACTATTCCAGTAATAGTGCTGTTTATTGGAAAACAAGGTCTGCATATAGCTTGTCTAAGTGCTTGATGTTATGTTTTAAACGACATAACTTAAGAATATTGAAAGAGTTTGCTGTAAATTTGCTGGCAGGCCAACATCTTGAAGTCAATGCGTTTGCCCTATATGTGAGTTTGTGAATGGTTTATAACTTATGAAAAAACCTTCATTTGTACAGCACCTTGTACTAAGGCTCTTAGAGTACCTTACAAAGATTTAATTAACACTCCGATGAGATTGGTAAAGGCTATCATTTCACTAGTCACTGAAACAAAATGCCTCTAAGGCAGAGTACGGCAGGATAACCATTTAGGACAGGAAGTGAACAATGCCATATAATAGAAACTATTCTGCTGCAACTCATTGTCTGGCAGACTTTCTACTATTGGGCTTCAGCACAGACCTGGGTCAAATTCATTCCTTCATGTAGTTTTTTTGTACCACAGCAGCAGAGTAGAATTCTACTTCTCCCAGACAACCTCAGTTTTCCTATTATTTCCATACTAAACAGCTCATTTTACCAGTCAGAGAAAGTGGAGCTTCTTACGGATGATCTATTTGCCACTAGTATATCTGCCAGAACTATTTTATCTCATTCATTCAATTGGCCTCTACGCAGACAGGAAAGATTCTATGTTGGCTTCAAAAAAGTGGAGACATATCTATTATTCCAGTCATTTCTTGATCGAGTTAGGGGAATGGAATATGAGGCAGGCTAGAATTCTGTTGCCACCAACACAGTCAGCATTCAATAGGATTCATGTGGTAATCTTTAAAGCAATATCCCAGGGCTCAATACAAGTCTTTCAATTTCTTGCTTTTAGAGAACCAGAGATGGCTCTTTACTTTCTACCATAGCATTTCCTACTTCTCTTCTGTGACCTAAACCTTCCCCAAACTCATTGCCAGTGTGTGCTCATACCCCATAGGCCTTAATCTATTCCAGGAAGTATGCAGCCACTCACAAACCATCACCCTGTACATAAAGCTTCATATGGCCACCCCCATTTAATTTTCAAGGCTGCTTGTAGAGATTCCACTACCTGAAGTCAGTAAGGGAAAAACTGACAACGTTTAAAATATTTATCTCACTGAAAGCTCTAAGCAGGAATCCTGGTGCTTACCATTTAAAAAAAATATTGTGAAAAAACCTTTTCTAAGAGAAGTTCTGGATACACTGAAGTCAAAGGCAAGACTCCCATAAAAGATGCAGTGATATTATACATTGTCGCTATGCTACTGGGGTCATAAGCACCATAAAATCCGAGTGCCTCAATTTTTTAGCGTATATGAGCTCACAACCCTCCTGTGATGTTGGGAAGTACTTTTATTCCCATTTTACAGATGGGGAATGGACATGGAAAGCCTAAGCAACTTTCCCAAGGTCACACAGAAAGCCTATGGCAGAACAGAGACATGAACCCCCACCTTCTAAGCCCTAGACTAGTGCACTAACCATTGGGAATTCCTTCCTCTTCAAAACTTGAGATTGATTGATGTTATTAATGAAAGGTGTGGCCAAAAGTCAACACTTTGCTAGCCCTTTTATGGCCATTTCTCTTATGGAACTCCACTACTTACTTTGGTGCTAGTTGAACTTTTACCTTCTTACAAGTGATTCATTGATTGAGGCAATGATTTCCCAGTACACTCTCTCCAATATACATGAGTTGAATAGTGCTCATGGGCTACAACAGTATCAAAATTCAGTTAATATAAAATTAGTTCATTTGTTTTTAATTATGCTGGATAAAAACAAATAGGACTTGACACTGCTGAGCATGTTCCAAAATAATTAATCTCTACAGCTGTAAAAGCACAGCTTTTATCAGGCTCAGGTTTCAAGTTCCTGCATTCTTGCAGTGAATAAGTCTTAGAGTGTCTAACTTGGAGCAGCTGAACATGACATTGTTCAAACTGATGAAAATAAAATAAGTCAGTCCGTGCTGAAAGACAAAAATATGTTGGCTTGATTCAGCCTAACAAATGCATTTTGATTGTAAATATGAGGCTTATTGAATGGGCATTACAGGGCATACACCTGTTCCCATTGTATTCATAATTGTATTCATAATTCAAAATTCATATTGTGGAGGGAGATAGCATAGGAGTCAACGTGCTACACTGTGTGACCAGAACATTGATCTGCACTGAAAGGTAGGTAAAATGGCAGCGGGCAGCTGGAGTGGCAGAACCTGAAGCTACAAGTAGAAGGTTTAAACAACAACAGACTACTCACCTATAGTATTGAAATCAATTTTCAAACCCATATTTAGAAACTCAAATGGTCAATAAAAAAATCTACTCCATTTAAGTCAATAGCAACGCTCCCACTGACTTGAAAAGTAGCAGAAATAGGTGTTAGGAGACAGTAAGGCACACATTGTCAACAGTGGCCCCAGTTTTCAGGTGCCCAAGTTTGGAGGCTGATTTTGGAGATGGTAGCCAGGTCACTTATTGATGTGCTGGACTGCAGGCAACCATGTTTTCAGATTTTAGCATCAGTAAATGCTGTGTTTAGATGCTCACAAGTCTTATTGAAAGCACAAAGACCTGAAGATGAGAGCTCAACATTACTGAGAACCCCAGATGAAAGGTGTTCTATAGATGTCAGACATAGTTCTAAGGCCAAGCTAACATCATAAGAACAGCCATACTGGGCTAGAGCAAAGGTCTATCCAGCCCAGCCTCCTGTCCCCTGACAGCAGCCAATGCCAGGTGTCCCAGAGTAAATTACCAGAACAGGTACTCACCAAGTGATCCATCCCGTTGCCCATTCCCAGCTTCTGGCAAGCAGAGACTAAGGACACCATCCCTGCCCATCCTGGCTAATAACCACTGATGGACCTATCCTCCATGAATTTATGTAATTCTTCTTTGAACCCTGTTCTAATACTGGCCTTCACAACATCCTCTGGCAAAGAGTGCCACAGGTTGACACAGGTGTGTGTGTGTGTGTGTGTATGTTGAAATACTTCCTTTTGTTTGTTTAAGTCCCCCACCCCCGCCATCCACTTGACGTCAAGTGTAAACATCTTCATGGACAATCCCTTAGCAATCTCCTCTCCCCCTATCCTTCCCCAGTCCTGTTGGTGGCATGTGGGGTGGGGGCAGAATTTGCCTCCTCATGAATAAGCTGACATCTGTACTGCCACACTGTGTTCTGGACCCTGATAGGCTTTCCAGGCACCCTGCTGCAGCTGCTCACATACCCCAGGGGGAGGGAGAGGACTGGAGGAAGAGTAGTACAGCCTGGTGTGAACCCCTTCCTATTGTAGGAGCAACAGTTTGCCCAGAGATAGCACCATTCTTCTTAGCTATGGAGCTGCTCTACTGACCCTTCACTGTGGAGGAGGAAAGATGCAAGAAGAACCTCCTCCCACCCCACCAGAGACAGTACCTGCTTATCCTAGACCATAATGTACAGTGGAAGGGATAACACAGGATACTCATGGCACAGGACTATTTACAAATGCAGCACTCTGGGCTGGTCTGTGGAACAGCAATGCCTGTTGAAATGGGTATTAATAGGCTATAGTTGACTTGGAAGAACAACATAGAAGATTTTCCCCTCCCCAAACACTTCAGTGGATTTGCTCCAGATCTACACAGGCATAGTGAAGGGAACTGTAGAACACATTTGATATTTTTAGGAATGCTGGGCCAAAGTCTAGTGGAGGTCCGCTAAAAAACAATGAGTTGCACCAAAAAAGACGTTGTTAAATCCTGCTCTCAGTTACAATGGCATAAATCCAGAATTACTATCAGAGCCTTGTACTTAATATCCTGGTACCAATGGACTATGAGCAACTAGTAGCATAGAAATCTCTCAAGACTATGTGGTCCCCCCTCAACACACCTCACACACTTTTTAGCCCCCACTGATGTGTGTTGTAACAAACAAACCAAACAACTTCAGAATGTTCCTGTACATCTCAACACAAATCACCACATGGGAAGCAAAAAGCTTTTTGCTTCCCTAGTTTAACATTGCACAATATTGCAAGCTGTTTTGTGCTGCTGTACTCTGAGTATTAGATATACAAGATCTAAGAGGTTTAAAATTTTAGTCTTTTAGCAAAGAAATTTTGAAAGTAATTTCAAAGATGTTTTCTGTAGTACCGTTTTCTTTTCAAACCCAAGAACATCTTAGCATTTTCATTGTGCTTCCTAACTGTAAACACACGAGTTCCATGACCGGTGTCTTTGAAGACATGAAAAGTCATTCCATTTTTAAACAGAACAATCTTCATTAGCTCTGCACAATTGGAAAAATCTTGCTTGTTTGAGGGTGTATGGACTATACACAGCATGACATTTCTCAGGGATAGTATTTTAGTCAGAAACGCTCTACCATGAAGGAGAGTCATGTGTTCCCATTTTTTAAATATATGAAAAAGTATCTATAGGGTGGGGAACTACTTTTAATACTTTACATTATATTGTGGATTATAGAATTTATTGTACAAAACTGCTACAATATGAATTTTCATATTCCAATTTCAGAACTATTTCATAAGCTTCTCCCCCCACCATTTTACTGTTAACAGTTAGCATGTTCTCTGAAGACAACTATGCCTATTAAAGATAATTCAGCTCATTTATTATTCTGTATCAATGCCTACTTAATAGATTTTCACTTATGGATTAGTAAAATCAGGCTCAAGCTTCAGAGGGTGACAAAGCATAAACCAGTTAGGATTTATATATTTTACTGTAGAATCCTAAATGCAGTTTTAGATAAATATGCCAGCCAATTGTGAAGTTGGCTTCTAACAATGAAAGGGAATGTAAGTGACAACAGCTTTTCAAGCCAGGGCTGCTGACACTTAAGAGTTAAAAAGAACAGCAAGACATGAGTAAGAAGCCAACTAAATAGAGAGGGTTTAGTCTCATTTGCATTCGATAGCCTATAAACAGAGAAAGGAAAACAGGGAATGAGTTTTGAGCCCTTGTTCTCAAATTTTTGGGAACATCCATCAGGATTAATGCTTTTAATATTTATATTCTGGGAACATAGAAGTCATTTATAAATGAACAAACATTTCTGTTACTCTGTAGTACCTTTGAATAGCCTTAGCCTGAAATAGGTCTCTATAAAAAGAGAATGCCTTCAGGGAATTTTCCTCTGAAAATAAAGTTACAGCCAATACCTAAGACGCAATACTGTCAACTTCAGTTTCAAGGTAACTGAACCTGTATTCCTCCTCTGTGGTCCACCCAGGGCTCCAACTTTAGGCTTCTGACTCCCAGCTGGCACATCTCTTGGGCAGAGACCTGCATCTCACTTCTTCCTGACCAAGGATTTTAAGGCTGCACAGCTCTGTGCCTTATACTGTAATATCCCCAGCAAACAAGATCACCTAAAAGGCCAGCACCTGTGCTTTGCTAGCTCTCCAAGGTCTGTGACCAATGTATTGCCCACAGAAGTTGCAACACAACTCCTTCCAAGGAAGTACATCTATTCTAAAAAGTAAAAAAAAGCATTACAGGGGTGGAAAAAAACCACTAAACAATAACCTGCATGCATGCTTAAAAGGTCAGCCCCCAAATCCAGCCTAGGGTAGGTTTCAGTCCTTCAAAATCAACAACTGGGTTTCCCCCATGGTCACAAGTTTATCAGTCTTAGATCCAGAACCATAAAAAATGCTGGGCAGGTCAGACATTTCTTTATATAGCTCAGGCTTTTACTTTCACCTTCTGAAACAGATAATCAGCAAACAAAGACCCTCTCCTCCGGGGATATCTTCACAAGTCCTTTCCTAGGCCTAAATGGAGCTGGGGAATTTGCATTATCTAGGAGTTCCCCAGGAACTCCACGTAACATCCCAAGAGTCCACACCTGTCTCAATTCCCAAGTCTTACATCTTGCATATATTTCCTCCCATCTGCCCTACCCCATCCAATTCCAGCCCCCACTAAACTTTCTGAAATAGCCTTGAAAGACCTTATTGCAGTGAATTGCCATAACTGACAACACACAATGACCCTCTGTAGATACAGGACAATGCAATAACAACAAATACTCATTAAGGGGCCTTATTCAGTAGAAGAGATTCTCATAGCCTTAAAGAGGTCCACTTCCTAGACACTACAGTGCTAATAAGTGATGGTCACATAAACACCACCCTATACCGGAAACCTACTGACCACTATACTTACCTACATGCCTCCAGCTTTCATCCAGACCACACCACAAAACCCATTGTCTACAGCCGAGCTCTAAGATACATCCGCATTTGCTCTGATCCCTCAGACAGAGAAACACCTACAGGATCTCTATCAAGCATTCTTACAACTACAATACCTGCCTGGTGAAGTGAAGAAACAGATTGACAGAGCCAGAAGGGTACCCAGAAGTCACCTACTACAAGACGGGCCCAACAAAGAAAGTAACAGAACGCCACTAGCTGTCAGCTACAGCCCCCAACTAAATCCTCTCCAGAGCATCATCAAGGATCTACAACCTATCCTGAAGGACGATCCCTCACTCTCACAGACCTTGGGACACAGGCCAGTCCTCACTTAGGGACAGCCCCCCAACCTGAAGCAAATACTCACCAGCAACTACACACCACACAACAAAAACACCAACCCAGGAACCAAGCCCTGCTACATACCCTGTAGCCAACTCTGTCCACATATCTATTCAAGAGACACCATCATAGGACCTAACCACATCAGCCACACAATAAGGGGTTCGTTCACCTGCACATCTACCAATGTGATAAATGCCATCGTGTGCCAGCAATGCCCCTCCGCCATGTACATTGGCCAACCCGGACAGTCTCTACACAAAAAAAATAAATGGACACAAATCTGACATCAGGAATCATAACATTCAAAAACCAGTAGGAACACATTTCAATCTCTCTGGTTATTCAAAAAACAGACCTAAGAGTGACAATTCTTCAACAAAAAACTTCAAAAACAGACTCGAATGTTAAACTGCAGATCTGGAATTAATTTGCAAACTGGACACCATCAGATTAGGCCTCAATAAAGCCTGGGAGTGGTTGGGTCATTACAAAACCTAAACCTAATTTCCCCAATGCTAATTGCCCCCTACTGTTACTCAGACCTTCTTGTCAACTGTCTGAAATGGGCCACTCTTATTACCACTTCAAAAGTTATTTTTCTCCTTTGGTATCCTGCTGTTAAGTGAATTATCTCATTAGACTGACCTCACACTTGGTAAGGCAACTCCCATCCTTTTATGTATTTATACCTGCTCCTATATTTTCCACTCCATGCATCTGATGAAGTCGGTTCTAGCCCACAAAAGCTTACGCCCAAATAAATCTGTTAGTCTCTAAGGTGCCACAAGGACTTCTCATTGTCATAGCCTTCAGTGGTTTGCAAGCTCCAGAAGGCAATATATGGTAGGCTTGCAGAAGAGCACCTAACCTGGAGGAAGAGACTTTCAGCACCAGGGCAAGAAATGTGCAGCTGCTTGGGTACATAACTAATATATCTGATCCTCCTACCCCCCTCACCCGAAGGACTATGGAATCTCAGCTTGGCTTCTCTCAGCCCCGACACCTTCAGAGAAAGAAATGGTCCAAAACAACACATCTTATGATAGGGATATTGCACTGATTGTGGACATTGCTGTAGAAGACTAGAGTATTTTCATAATGGTCCATGCTCTCTATTTCCACCCCCCTAGGGCTATACAGTCACTGGGAGTTGCTACAACTGCACAAGAGTGGTAACCTCTCATATGGAGGCTGAAGAGTTTTTACTGGAATCATTACCTTGTCAATGTTATTGTTGCCCCTTTGCTGAGGCATAGCATATATGGGGGCTAAACAGGTCACTTTCCTATTTGGACCAAATATTTAGTGTTGTTTGTTTACAAGTGTACACAAGTCTTGTTCCATTACACACAGAGATGGTAAACTGCACACAGGCAACTGTCTTTTTCCAAAAGCCTCACATAAGACATCATTGCCCTTCCCCAATAAACAGCTGTTTTGGGCCTCTGTCTCTCTAGGGTCTCCCACCAATTTACAGGCTCTTAGTAGTTCTCTCCCTGTTCCAGGGCCTCAGGTTTACACCTGGGAAGGTCCTCTCGCTCAGAGCTTCTCCTCTTGGACCACATGGCCTTCCAAGACCAGCCTGATCATTAGCCCTCTCTGAGTGCAGCTGCTTTTCCATACAAAGGAACCTCAGTGCTCCAGAGAAACCCACAGTGTTTTCTTAATGGACAATCTGAAGAAGTTACATCAGACCTCTAGCTGACAAGCCATTAGCACCTTGCACTATAAGGTTATAAAGAGGTTCACAATGTTTCAGCAGTACTAATTCACTTGAACAGTAAGGGGACATGTTTGGATATTACACCCGTGGGGGCTAGTACATAGGACATCACTGAACAACTCCAAGGTAAGCAGTTCCACTTACCATGGTAGTACCCCCAACATATAAGCACAGTATCACAGGAATCTTGATCTGGGACACCCCCTGTTGACCTCTTCTCTTAGCCTGAGACAGCCTGCATCTAGCTATGCCTTCCACAGCCCAGCCTTCTGGCCAGGTCACCTCTCTCCATTCCTGAGGTAACAAAAAAGTCATCTAAAAAAAATCCATACAAACTGCCAAACAAAAGAGATTTCTACCCATCTCAGGCAGAGTTGACATTCTCTGCTCCAACCCCACTCTCAGGCACCCCAGAGTCCTTTCCTTGCTCCTTTGGCTAAGCACAGCTTTTCAGGCTTTGTTTCTGGAGAAGCTTCTTCTTAACAGGTTTCTCCACTACTTCACCTCCCCATGAACTTTAACAGCTTCTCCTAGAGAAGCTCCTTACTTATTACAGGCCCTATTCCAGGGTCTGACACAGGAAATTCATTCATTCGCGCTCGCTCTCGCTCTCTCTCTCTCTCTTTTCCTACATACACAGAATTCTTTCCTCTAACTGAGGTCTCCTCACCCTCTGTGTAATCCTCTCTGACCCTTTCACAGCTGGGATCACTAACTGTAATTGATCCACCAGATCAGGATCAGCTGGGGGATAACTGCTAACTCATAGGCAAGGCTGAGGCCAGTTCTCCTTAAATGGTCACCTGGCCTGTGACAATATAGTGCCCTGAAATTTACACAAATTGAATTAAATCCATAATCCTAATTTAATGTTCTGAGACATTAAATAATGTACATAAACAACCCATGTAGTTTCATGCTTTATTTTGATGTCACTAGGAAATGTCAGTGGAATTGCAGCCTTATAATATACAGCTGGCCTTGGCTCCTTACTTCACCAGAGTTTTTGATTTTCATCCCTCAAATATATATATTACCTTTGAAGCAGTTTCTGACTGTGGAAAGAAAAAGGTATTTTTGAGAAAGGTGATTTACATGTAGCTTCTCCTATTGCTATACTGTAACGTGGGATGCAAGATTGGTTCTGATATTTGAAAATTTGATTTAGCTTGATTTATATTTTTCTCCAAAGATTCTATTGTTGGGTGGTCATATAAGGATTTACTAATTTAGGAGCCTAATCCAAAGACATTGAAATAAATGGCAAGACTCCATTTGAGTTCAGCAGGCTTTGATTTATATCCTGGGGGCAAATGTTCCTAATACTTTAGTTTGAGAAAAGAGCGTCAAATTGAATAGTAAGTCAGAATAACCATGTTAGCATAGACAAAAGAGGTTGTGCCTAAGCTTTACTCAACAGGGAGGAAATAACTTTTATAATATCCCTTTGCAATATGTCATTAAAAATACACTCTCAAGACTCCTTGTGAACCAGTGGGGGGAAAAATGCACTGCACAGTGTCAAGAATCATAGTATTAATGTTGAAAAATGATTTGCAAATTCTGGTAGTGTGGGTGCCTAATTTGGTGGATTGATGTGTCTAAGTTTGTAGACAATTTTTCAAACTATTCCAAGGAACCTATTTACAGAAGCTACTTTGTGGGTCCTGATTTATTTCACCATATGCTTTGTGTTCTGAAATGTGTTCCCATGCTTCATTTTGTTTGAGAATACAGATTGTTTTTTATGCAAATGTGTATGGGTTCAAAGGTATTCAAATGAATGCTTTAGCAATTATTGCACCAGATTTGAGCTAACAGATATTATTCATTTTGTAAGCAATTGTAGAGTTTTTGGTTTGCCTTGCCTTGAAGCTTAGCTGCGTACCGGATTAAGAAGTAATTCTGGAAGGATTTGAGAGCAGTTTTTCTGCCTATGTTATCAATACTGCACTTTCAAGTTTAATTTAAAAAAAAACCTCATTATATACAATAAACTTGAAAGATTCATCTTTATGGTCTGTCTTCAACAAGTAAGCTGGCAGAATGGTGGCCAGGACACCATTAGAACACTTCTCCTTAATGATCATTTAAGTAAATTTTGAAAATAAATAAAAGTCCGTACAGCAAAGTTCGTATCTATAGTGATTACTGTAATCTGGGAATAGCTGAACAACAGAAAAACTGAGGCCTACATTTACAAAATAACTAATGATTTTGGGAGCCCAACGTTAGACATCTTAAAAGGGCCTGATAATCAGAAAGTGTTCAGCATCCACGCTCTGAAAGTCCAGTCCCTTTAAGGTGTAACCTGTTCAGCATACCAAAAGTGAGCCACTTTTGTGAGCCTGTAAACTATTTCCCAAAAGCTGTGGGAGTCTGGCAAAGCAAGCCTGCTTTGCAGTATTGCCAACTTTGTTTTCTCCAGCTTGTGATTATGTGAAAATTTTAGTTTTAATTAAAAAATAGTAGGTTTGTATTTCTCATGGTAGCAGAGGAAAGCTCGAAAACACAATCAGAGTGTACCCTAAAGGTTCAAAACACAGAAAACATGAAAGAAGAAACCCACATTTGTTATACATAAAAATGAATAAATAAAAACTAACAAACAAAAAACCCTCATGATTTTTGGGAGTTCCCAACTCGTGATTTTTAAATGCTGATGGCTGGCAAGGAAGAAGGGAGCACTGCTGCTAAATGTAGGTGCTGCCACACAAAAAAAAATCCCCATCAGCCTAGAATGGGTTGGGTCTTTTTAGCCCTAAACCAGAGTTAGACAGTTCACAGCATTTTGGCAAATTGGTATTTTTCTGGAGACTGCCATCTTTCACTTTTAAAAAGTGAAGTGTCTGGTACCTAAAATTAAAAAGAAAACTTTAAAAATGTGACCTAAGACCTAGATCCACAAAGGTACTTAGGCACCTAAGTCCTGTTTTTAGGCACTACTGTGATCATGAAACTCATGGAACTAAATAGGTGCCACCTAACCCTGTAGGATCCTAAACTCATTTGGCACCTATGCTTTTGCAAGAGTTCCTCAGCTACCTGTGTTTCAGCATCTGGGCATGTGTACCACTGCCTCACTATAAGCATTCAGAAGCCTATTTCCCACCTAAATCCCAAAGCAACCCACAGCCTAATGCACGGATAGGCCCCAATCCAGTAGGCATGCTTAGAGGATGCATAACTCCACACAAAACAGCCTGGGGAAGGCATTCCCTTATAAGCTTTAGTCCATGGTTTAGAGCACTTGGCCAGCATACAGGAGGCAACCACTTCAAGTTCCCTCTCTGTCTCAGGAGAAGGGATTTGAAGAGGGTCTCTCATATGAGTGCCCTAGCTCCTGGGCTGTAAAGTCATTCTCAGGCTTTCTGGCTTACTTAATAGTTAATTAAAGTAGAATAATCTCAATAGGAGAGACTGAGGGAGCCCCACATCAGAATTTTCTATAGTCTACTGGTTAGGACACTCATCTGAGTCATAGCAGATCCCTTCTCAAATCTGTTCTCATCAGAATCAGGGGGACTTAAACTGGGTGTCTCCCACATCCCAGGTAAGTGCTCTAACCACTGGGCTAAAGGTTATAAGGGGTGTCACTGTCCTCCTCCCCACCAGTGTTTTGTGTGGAGTTAGATAGTCACTAAGCACATATACCAGATCGACCCCTGCATGTGTGTTAGATGGAGAAGCATCTATCCTCCCTTGGTTTGTGGATCACCAGCAGAGGTAAGCACCTCCCTCCAGCCCAGACTTAGGTGCCTAGCTCAGTAAGACAGGCAGGGTTTAGCACACACCCGTCTTATCAGCATAGCCCACTGGCTAGCTTAGGCAGCCCCCTGCCTAGGGCACTGGTTTTGTGGACTGCATTCTAAGGCATCTATTTCTCCCTATTCGTTGTACAGGGAGCCTCAGCACCGAATTGCATCAGTGGTCCTGTGATTTTCTAGGTACCTAAAAGTTTAGCACTGTGACCTGAGCTTCACACTGCCTAAGTCCCTTTTGTGGATTCAGGCCTAAGTATAACCATTAAAGTGTTGTCTGCCTGACTCTGCAGAGTGTGGAGTCATTTCAAGGGGCTGCTAACTCTCAAGACTGATGATGATATTTAAATGGTAACCTTAACTATTTCACTGCTGATCAACACAGAGAAAGGAAGTTGATCTGAAGATCTATAGTGCGTGGAATCTTATCTTGACATCTTAATTTGTCTTGTGCAGTGGATGAAGGTGGGTTTGTGGGTAGAGTTTGAGAGATTATTACTATTTATTTTAATTCTGTTTACCCCCTGCCATAAATAGAGCACAACACTCACAATGTTTGAGTCCAGTCCTTGTTTCAAACCCCTAAATTCAAGTGTGTGCATAATTATATCATTTATTTGCCCAACCCTACTATCTATACTACATGCTCTTTAATGCTTTCTTTCTAACAAATGAGGCTATAACAATTAGCAACGTTTGCCTTAATTACAGTTCATGTCTTTTATTTTCATAAAGCCACTTACTCTAAACCCCAAGTCATTTTATGAGTTCTCATCCATTTATGTTCCTATATTTTCATTCTAATTGTAAACTGTGCTTTTTATAAAGGTCTCTGTTTAATTATAGTGGGTATGGCAGCAGTAACGTTAGTTTAGGTTACAGAACTATTTTCCTTGTTCATTTTTTTTTAATCAATGTTGAGGTTTAAATCAGGATGAAATGTTCCAAAGTTAGTTTCTGTCCACAGATGATTTTTAATAGTTTGACCAAAACATAAAATAAAATCAACTGACAGTTTTGTGGGGGAGGGGGGATACGCATTTCCCATTATAAAATTCCACTTGTGATTTTTCTTGAACAGCCCTATAGCTGAAAAAAGCAACTAATCGAAAGTTGAACTTTGTTATGGCAGTAGCCTGCACTGAGAAGCAGTACCTTTCATTTTTCTAGAGGAAATTTGTTTTGATTTGACTTAGTTACAGGTATAAGCCTTTGAAAAATAAGTATCATCAGTAAAGCTTGTAAATTGTGCATTTAGGGCTGAATCTAAAGCCCAGCAAAGCCCAAAGAAGTCTTTCTATTGACTTCAATTGACTCTGGAGCAGGATTATTGTCCACGCATTTGGAGCGCAGCTAGCTGCAAAGTAAAAATTCTAGTAACATATAGCTCCAAATCAGCAGGAACACCTAGCATGGAAGGAAGGGATCCTGAGCAAACTGTAAGGTAGAAAGGAGTATTGTGTGTCCCCCCTATATCTTTTTCTTCTAGCTCCTAACTAACTAGACTAGATGCTCTCAGAGAAACTGCTTCTCTGCAGGGATATCTTGGAATCCTTAGAGTACAGGAATAGCCACCAGCACAAATCAATAGTCGTTATAGGCCAACATTTTGTCTCCAGTGACCCTTCAATGGAAAGTGCAAGAAACCTTTTGTGGACAATTATGAAATAGCCTCTTATTAGGAGAGGTTACTTCCTACCTGTATCAGTTAGTGGATCTGACTGGATCTATAGATGACCTCATTATCCATAAATGTCTAATCAGGGTTGTTTTTTTTTTAATTCTGCTAAGCTCTGGGCCTAAATGATATCTCATAGTAATGAGTTTCTAAGGTTAATTATGCATAATTTTAAAATGTTTCCAAAATCCTTTTGTTCTCCTATTAAGAGCAAGAATAAATAGGAAAACCGAATTTACTATCTCTACATCATTATTTTTATGCCTTTATTGGATCCTTTCTTGTTTGTCTCCTCACAGAAGTAAGGCATCCCAGTCTTTTCAGTCTCTCTTCATATGGAAACCGTTCTATGCTTCTCACCATGTTCATCATCTGTCTCTGAACCGCTTCTATTCTGCTTAGGAATGGTTCCAGATTTTCCTGTATATCTTTGGTCTCTATAATGCCCCACACTTTGTCTGCCCTGCCAACGTGCCCCCGAAGAAAGCATGGAAAAGGAATTCAGTAAGGTAGAAACTCATAGAACTTCCTGACTGAATTTCCTAACATTCCTCTTCTCAGTGTTTTATCTATGGGAGAGGAGTAGTTAGGAAAAGACTCTTTCCTGTTGTCCTGAGACAGAGGAACAAGTTAACCAAAAGTCAAATAGATCAAGCCTTACATGTTTGTTTTTAAACCAAATGATTGCTTAATGATCTGTGCTGTATACATGAAATATTCATAATCCAAAGGAAAGCCATGGTTTCTGAAAAAAATTTTAAAAGATCTTTGAAAAAGAAAAAAAGCTGTTTGGATGGATTAGTGAAACATGACTATTTTTTTTTAATCAGGGCACAAGTATTTTAACAAAGGACCATAATAAAAGCTCTTCACGGTGAGAAACTTAGTCAAACTGGGAGTCAAAGGTTATAGTGAATAAAGCTGTCTTTATGGAGTACAAGCTACAGCATTTTGTTCCTTCTGTTTAAAAGCTAGCTACACCATCTGGACACTGGAAAGAATTCATACACATTTCAGGCAACTACATTTCATGACTACTGTGGGGTCAGAAAGGCAAGTGCTGCTACCTACCCTGCCACATGTTAGCACAGTAACTTGCAAAACTGAAGATTAGTGCATTTGTTTTTCCTTGATTTATTTTACATAACAAATCCCTCCCAGCAACATAAAATAAATTAGTACAACCAATTTGTTGACAGGTAAGGATTCTTTCTGCATTGTAATAACAGGTTCAAAGAAGTAGTCCTTGTTTGCCTTCCGAGACATTCTACCTTTTCCTCTTTGTAACTGGATGATGTTTGTTTCACTATCATTCCAGTTTATGATAGATTTACTATTTACTGAATTCTAGCATGTCTGATTGTACTAATCTTTCAAATTCCAACACAGCGCTATAAAGCAGAAAAAGAAAACTTTCTGAAATCAACTGATTGACAATAAACCTTTAGAAGCCAATGTATTGGTACACTAGGCTAGAAAATTACTGTCAACTTTCTGTAGCCATGGTGTCTGTTTTTGTAGATTTTTAAACCCAGCTGCCAGTTGAGTTTGAAAATTAATTTCACACATTTGAATCACTACATCATGATCAGAATTCTTTTGTAATAAAATCTCAGAAGCAGGAAAGGTCTAGTTTTACAAACCTGAGATATAAAACAACAGGATTATTTGTATTATTATGAGTCTTTTGTACGTGTGCAGTCCCTTTTTGTAGATGGATCACTAAGCACTTTATAAATAAGTAATCTTTCTAAAAAAGAAAAGGAGTACGAGTGGCACCTTAGAGACTAACCAATTTATTTGAGCATAAGCTTTTGCGAGCTACAGCTCACTTCATAGGATGCTCAAATAAATTGGTTAGTCTCTAAGGTGCCACTCGTACTCCTTTTCTTTTTGCGGATACAGACTAACACGGCTGCTACTCTGAAACTAATCTTTCTAACACCTCAATAAAAGTACCAAGTATTATGTGTATCCAATTTACAAAGCGTGAAATGGAGGTACAGAGGGGATGACCACGACATTTCAAACCTGGGTGTCCAACGTGATGTCCATTGGAACTGTTAGCTTTCAGCAGAGATGGGAAAAAAATCAGGATCCTTATTTTGGTGTCTGAATATAGATTTAGAGGTCTAAATGTAAATCCTCAAGATAGAAAAGTTTCCCAGTATCACTCAGTAAATTGAAAAAGAAAATAGGATCTACAACTCTGGTCCAGACTCCAAATCACACATAGCAAAGAGCTCTACCTTATATAAAATATTAAGTGGTGTGGCAAGGCACCTTCTTCACCTCACCAGACACAGTGTTTCCCCCTTTGGCGGTGGAGACCTGGAGTAAATCAGGCCAGTAGTATAAGGGCCCTATCATCAATCAAACCCTGACCCCGCCCCCTTGACCCCTAAGCCCCGCCCCCTTGACCCTTAAGCCCCGCCCCTTGACCTCTTAGCCCCACCCACCGGAAGTAAGATCGTTCTCTGTTAATCGACCGTGAGGAGTTTGCACAGGGTTACACCATGTTTGCCTTTGACCTGTCCCCCGACCAGGAATGCGCCGATCACTATTCCCTGATTAAAACCGGGAACCTGAGAGCAGAAATTCGTTTTGGGAAGGCTTTAACCATTACCGTCAATATGATCGTGTATGGGGTTTTTGACAACGTAATAGAGATAAATCAGAGGAGAAATGTTCTGTTTGACTACATGTGAACATGGACACCGTGCAGCTCTCACGTGTCTTATCAACAGACCCTTACACGAAAAAGAATTTCTTAGACGTGTTTCCCTGCAATTGGCTCCCTGGCGGCAAGCTGTCTCAGAGACCCCTAGGTTTGGTGGTCAACACACATCCACACAGCCGACCGGGTGAACACTGGCTTGCCGTGTATCTGGTGGAGCGTAACCTTGGAGAGTTTTTTGACTCATACGGGCATCCCCCGAACAGTGTGTTCTTTCCTAAAAGCATTATGAAATTTTTAAACAAAAATGCCACAGACATTGTGTTTCACAACAGACAATTACAAGACCCCAGCTCCGTTGCCTGCGGCTATCACTGCGTGTTTTTCTTACACCATCGTAGCAAGGGTTTATCTTTTGACCGGATTTTAAAATTGTATTCTAATGACTTAGTGCAAAACGACCGGATGGTGATGAATTTTGTAAAAAATAAATTTAAATACTTGGCCATGCCTAGCCTTGCTCAAAGCATGTTTCAACAAGCCCAGACATGCGTATCTTGCAACGATTTTCATAGTCATGTTACCCAATAAAGCACCCCAGGTGGGGAGTTTAAAGACAATCGATGTTTGGCGTGGTTTTTTTAAAAAAAAAACAAAACACAATGACCCAATTCAGAAATGTTTTATTTAAAGCAAAACATTACCAGTTTTAAAAAAAAAAATAGAACGTGAAAAAGATCACAAACTGAGCCATTCGGCTCTTTTAGCCAATTTTCGTTTTTTAGATGGCAAAAAAGGGGTCACTGTTTCTTGGTCCACACCGGTGTCGGCGATTGAGGCCTTGAGGCGTTCCAAAAGATCTCTGTTGGTCGCGTTGCCCATGATGGAAGATGGCATGTTCAGTTCCGCCATGGCATTCATAAACACATCCCATCCTTTAGGTACATGTCTGCTAGGAACAGAGCGCGTCTGGGTGACGGCCCTGACTAAGTCGAGCATGTTAGAACCATTAACCACAGAGCCTTTGTACACAAAAGACCCTTTATCGGTCCATGAAGAAATGTTTTTATCTTGGCCCAGCTTATTTAGCAATACTGATGCATTTTTCTTATAACGCTTATTCACGTTATCCAACACCTCCTGAGCAACAGAGTCTGAGGTCTTTGGTGTTTCGGAGGGTTTGGCAGTCACACTCTGTTCCTGTTCTGGTAGAAACAGACTTAGTTTTCCTTTGTCCACATCGCTCTGCTTCACGTACGTTAGGTACCTTTGAAGCACGGTGCTGTAAAGTTTAGCCTTTTCATATTCACCTAAGTCAGTTCTTTGAAGAACAGATTTCATTTCAGCATCCAGTAAGCGAGTTGCAGTCGTTCTGATATTTTCCTCTGCCGGAGGGGGAGCACTTAATTGCTCCAACTGCCGGCTGGGCACCAGGTACATTTTTTCTGCATACTCCATTATCGATTAGTTAAAAGCCCCGTTATCAGAGGGATAGCAAAACTTAACAGGGGTCCTATAAACCCCCTAGACTGCTTCACCAGACGCTTCTTTCTTTTAAGTGAAACCCTTTTATTACACAAAGTTTTTATAAGCGTGTGTTTCTTTTTCAGCACACGCACTTGCTTCGGTGTTAAAGGTACGTTTCCTTTTAAGGTGTTGAGCGCTATTTCTGAGATGGCTGCTACTAGATCGTCAGAGGCCGAGCACAGTATAGCCCTCCTTTGCTGTGGGGACGATTTGCTAAGTAATTTTAAAAGGCCCAGGTTTCTTTTCACGCAGCTAGACATGTTTTCAGTCAGCAACCCCGGCTGCTAAAAAGGGACCTGCCAATAATTCATCTCTTTTTATACAGGGCTGTTGTTCTTTTTAAAGTATAAACTGCCGGCCAGTCTGGAGGGAAAAGACCAGTTCTTAGCCTATAAGCTTCTGGTGTGGAAGCATTTAAATCCACCACCAGGTAGCCATAAGGCCTTTTGGTAGCATCCTCAAAAGCTTCTAGAAAGAACTGAGCTTTGCCGGGGTACATTTGCCGAGCAAGTGTAGCAATTTGTAATCTGTCCCTGGGGTTTTTGAACAGAACCATGTATTTTGTGTTTAGGTTAATAGTGCGACTCTTTTTTCCCTGGCAAAATACTTTCTGAACTATATACATAATGCTCAGGTTCCTGTGATGCACGTACTTGGTAAAGGCTTTCTCGATTTCATCGCTTTCACAAGCGGAGTTCATCAGATCGTCTATGATAATCATGTTCACTTTATTGGTAGGAAACAAACGGTCATCGTCAAAAGCATCAGGCAGACCCTCCACAAAATTGATAAAGGGGTATTTACAGAGCAGTTCTTTATACAAGGGTTGCCAACAACTGTAACACCACACAATATTCTCAGGCGTAACAGACAATGTTTGTTTGGCATTATCCAACACATTTTTTATAAAGTAACTTTTCCCGCAGTTGCTAGGCCCTGCGAGAATTGCAGAAAAGGGGTGTCTCCACCTCGTATCCATTTTTCAAAAACCGTAGGGCAGGGTTTTAAACCCTTCTCCTAGGACCCTCTTGTTGTAAACGACTTTCTGTGTTTTTTTTAAGGGTTTTTGTCTCTATTTGCCACTGATTTTTGTTTCTTACAATAGAGGGTTGCTGCACCTCTATCTTTTTTGAGGGGTTCTCTCGCAGACCCGTGCAATAGTCCAGGACTAGATCTTTCAAGCTGTCAAAGTTGATCTTTTCACAGTTTGCTACGTTCAGAGTAATACCTTTGACCTTCATACAAGCCTTTCCTCCCGACAGTTTGTACCCGTATGTTTTTGGGCCTGCCGACACAAACTCGGTGATGTGTTGATCTGGTGGGATCTCGCTCGTGAGGTCCCCTAAATAATCCCCCAGAGGGGGATTCCAGGCCCCCTCCCTTTTCACAAATATCACAGAGTCAGTGTCGTGGTACAGGCACCGCTCTTGCAATCCGTCTAGGAGGTTGTATAGTTCTAAGCGGGCATAAGCGGTGGTGAAAAAGGCTATGAAAACATTGGTATTGCCAGAGACAGAATAACGGTCTTTTGCGTGCTTCCAAGATACGCACGCTGTTTCATCGTCGATAAACTCACAGGATGAAACCTCGTAGTTGGGGGAAAATAGGTACTGAAAGAGTTCGTCGGGGTCTCTCACGATGCTGGTATTGGGTAGGTTGGTTCTTTGGCCGAATTTACCCCACAGAGAATTTAAAAACAGTTTAGCAATTTGGCGTTTAGCGGGGTTTAGCCTGATCTCGTGTCGGCGTAAAAGCACGCCTTCTTTCTGGTAGAAATCGTTAACATACTTATTTTGTTTGTCTTCGTCTGTGCACCAGCTGGGATACCCTGAAGCCTCTTGTTTCTGGCGGAGGTGTAATTTTATGTACTCCGAAAAGAGTTTATCAGATTTTTCATTAAAATGCCAGATTTCATAGATTTTAGCCACCACGTACCCCTTCGCTATGGCTGCGTTCAATTCCACAGTGCACCAAGTCCCCAGGATGGCCCTCTCCTCGTCAGTGTGGGTGCACGTCTCCCGCTGCACGGTTTCTGCGCAGGTTCGGCATAGCGGGAACATAAGCTTGCCGCCCACTCTGACAGGTAACAATGGGAAAAAGAGGCCTCGTGGGGGGTACACTTTAACTTTTGCAATTCCAAAATAATTTGCAAGGGGTCCAAATTTGTCATAAACTATATCGGGGTGCCCGATAGGGTAGTCTTTCGTTTTGTTTACAAAAGGGTACAAGCTGGTAAAATCATAATAGTGGATTTCTTCCCCGGGCTTAGGTTTATAATATAGACGGATGGCGTTCGTCCTCCCCCCAAAAAGAGCATCCCTAGGCATGAGAGGCTGGGGTAACTGGGCTCGGGTTAAAAAGCTCGCAAGCTCCCTGTCTGTTTCTTTCATCACCACCCACTCGTGCTCCCAGAGTCCTCGCTACAAAACCAAGCCGTTTTAGATAGTCGGTCTTGAGCTGCGTCTTGTAATAAAGAAACCCAAAAGTTGTACCCATCATAGGGTTTTGTGCTTTTTCACAATGACAGACGACACAGCCGTGAAAAAAACACCCATTAAACTCAAAGGCTGTGTGTACCCCGTCAATATTGGCATAACCGTCTAAAAAGTAGGGGCCTACCTGTAGTTCCCCACCCTGTAAAGCGTGCCGTATTTGTATATGTTCTTTTTGAGAAATATACAACAGCCACTGGATAGATGGGGTCGAATATCTCTTTTTCTGTCTGTGATAGTTGTCTGGAGGGAGAAGAGCTACCGTGTTAGGCTCCAAAAACATAAACCTGTACATAGCCATGCAGACGGATGCCAGCGTTATGTACTGGAACGGATCTATACACAGTTTTATCTCAGTGAATTTACCAGGTTCTCTCTCTACTAGATCGACCTTCTCCGTCATATTCATAATTTCTTTTCTGTATAGGATACAAGCCTGTCTCAAAATTTTTACATCCTGCTGGCAGTAATACGCAAGCTCTTTCTGCAGGTCAAAAGTCTCAGAGCTGTGGTCTTGATACCAGTCGAGAAACTCTGCTTTTTCCCTGGGCATCATGCTTTCTACACCGTAGTGCTCCACACCGGGCATAGGCCCCACATAATTTTGATTTTCTAAAGTGTTAAAAAAATGTGGAAAATACCCTTTGCAACCTTCAAACCCCATCGCCTGTGGGAGCTTGCTAAGCTTCATGGGCAAGAAGTTTAAAGAGTCTATAAAACGAATGCCAAGGGCCTTAACTTCCACACACATTAGTTTACTGCCCTGAGTGATCAGTTCTATGCACATCTTTTCCTTCAGTAACTGTCTAACGCAGAAATACGCATCATAACCTTTGGAATTGTGTGCTAGGAACGTGTAGTCCCGGAACTCTTTGCCAATAAAGGTCTTAACAAACATAGAAAGACATTCGTCACCCTTAAATTCCCAGGATTTTTCCGGCTTTAGGGACATTGCAAAAATATAATTGGGAGTGTGCAACCCAGTCTCCTGCATGCATTCAAAATCATAAAAAATATACTTTTCTGATGATTCGGGCTTTCTAAGGCTGTCCATAAAACAGAGGTGAATGTCTACATCTCCAACGATCAAACCCTGACACTGCTTACAGCGCCTCCCTTTACACCTGTGCTGCTTGTCTACGTACGCCTGACACTTACCGCACAAAGTTTTAGACAGGCATTCAACTTGGTTTTTTGACGCACAGTTGACATGTCTGTCTAAGCACTCTTTGGACCGACAATACAGTTTACAGCTAGGACACCTCAGCTGCACACCCATGTTGTCAGAGCATGTTGCGCTCAAGCAGAGACGGCAACGATACCTGCAAGAATGGTCGTGACTGTACACCGTGTGGCAAAACTCACAGTAATTTTTTGCTCCGAACAACTTTTTCACATCCAGAACCCCATAGTAATGTTCATTGTGCAACAGGATGAAATAAGTCTTAGGGTACACGGGGCCCCCCGTTTTAAAAAAACCCCAGCCACCTTTCACCGCATACAGCACCACCTGTATGTTAACTCCTAAATGCTGTTCAAACTTTGCTACATCAGTGAGCATAACCTTTTTTTGATCTGACCACCCCAGTTTCTTGTGCAACTTTCTCGCCTCTGCTAACAATTCTGCATCTGTAGGTTTATGACCGGCCATGACAGCCAAGAGCCCTCCCGCAAAACATAGATTGGTACCGGTGTAAGTCAGGTCTACTAAACATTGTCTCTTTTTATGAATAATCTGACTACTAAGGATAGAATTTAAAACTCTTCGAGCGCCCCCACCCCTATTTTTTACAACTGTCACAACAAGGCGCAACGTCCCATCGAAATGCAATTCTCTATTGCTCTGAAGCAGCTTTGAGGTCTGGTTCAAGAAATCCTCAGCGGACAGCTCATCCCTAGTTCTTCTGACTGAAAACAAAGGGTTAGTTAAACGACGGCTCTCTAAACGTAACTGTACGTAATCATCAGGGCCTACCCTACCATTAACATCATCAAGAACTAGCTGTATCCCTCTGTGTATGGCTTCAACAGCCTGTTGAGCTGAATTTATTTGCTCAAGACGGACAAAACGAAACTCCTCACAATACACCGACCCCCCAAATCTAGGTAATTCACGTTGCCAACTTCTCACTCTCTCCATATACACCTCTGCATTTTCAGGGTTACTTGGGGGTTCCTCTACGGAACCATCAGTGGCATCTTCTACATCCGATACTAATTGAGAGTCAGACTCTGAGACGCCTCCGTGAGGGGCATTGGGAGTCGATGGGCCTCCGTCTAGAGAGCACTCTGGGGAATTTTCTAAACCAGAGTCTGATTTCGCCTCCCCATTTTCAGACATGCCAGTTTGAGAGCCTCTGGTAGGGGGCATCTCTTTTTGTTTTTTTTCCCTCATTACCTCTTTAGCCCTTTTTAAAATTTTTACAGCTACCCTGGCCTGGAATTTTTTGGCAGCCATCTGTTTATCCCCCAAGCGCCGTCCGCCCTTTTGTTTACACACGAGCTGATGTGCACCCTTGAGGGTACCCCTTTCCACACCTAGTCATGCCTGATCAGAGCCACCCTTTCCAGCCCCCCTTTCTTTTAGGCCCCCTGAGGATTCAGCGTTCATCAGTTTTCTGAACAAAGCGTCGTATTTTTTCCAAATCTTTTTAGAATGCCGTAGTTTTAGACTCCCCGAAGATACAGCGTCCACCAGTTTTCTGAATGAAGCATCAAACTCTTCCCAAATACTAGAATATGGGGGATCTTTGTCAGTCCTTAGTTTTTTATTCACAACCCCTAGAGTGCCTGCTCTGGGTTTGTGAATGTGTGTGTTTCTGCACACATTCAGAGCCCCTAGAGTGCCTACTCCGGGTTTGTGAATGTGGACGTTTTCGCTCACAGTTTTCTCAGGGCTTGGTGCGGCGGTGGCCACTGAGGAACTGGAGTTGTGTTTGCATGGTTGCAATACCTTGGCATCGCAGGTGTTTTCAATCCTTGATTTTTTATTCACAATCCCTAGAGCGCCTGTTCCGGGTTTGTGAATGTGAGCGTTTTCGCTCACAGTTTTCTCAGGGCTTGGCGTGGCGGTGGCCGCTGAGGAACTGGAGTTGTCTTTGCATGGATGTTTTTTACCAGAGTGTTTTGTTTTGTCCTTGGGTTTGACGTAAATGAGGTTTGGACTGGGCTGATGCTTCATCTGCACTCTTGTGCTGTTTTGCGTTGATAAAGGTCTCAAAGCAGATTCCTGGTTCTTTGGTGGTTCTCGGGGAGGGGTCCTTGTAGCTCCCACTACAGCCTTGTCAGAAGGGCTGCATATGCCTGCTTGGGGCAGGAGGGGGAAAAAAAAGCATTTTACAAAAATGTAACTTTGCCAGCTTTCTCACCCACACCTATGTATGTACTTAAAATACAAAACCTCATAAATTAACCAGACTAATAAGCAAAATATATTTACCCGGCTTCATCCATCCATCTGTCACTGATACTTGTGAATTTTTCTTTTCAATTGTCTCTTTCCTTTTTCTTTTGAGCATTTTTACCCGCTCAAGTTTTGACCGTGCTGTAAAGCAAACAACATTCTAATAAAACACATGAAACTGTCTAGTAAACTTTAAAATAAAATAAAATAATATCCATTAGAGTGTTTTTTCTATTTAAAAAAGTCATAGCTTTAAAACAAAATAATCCATTTCAGGCTGTACAACAATCACAGGTTTTGAGTTTATTTCTACCACTTTGAAAACAACCCCCACAAATATTTTTTTTTTAAATACATCTCATTTTGCAAAGTAAAAACCCTGTTAATTGGAAACACACCATCACCATCAGTTTGTAGACATATACTTTTTAAAAACCGCCTATGTTTTACACACACACACACACACACACAGAGTTTAAAACACTGTTTGCAACAAAATACTTTTCAATAAACCCACATGCTTTTAAAAAGATCCCTGGTTGTTCTGGCCCCCGCCCTGCCCCAGCCATGTGTGCTTGGGGTCTTTGGGGTAAGAAAAACAAGCCAAAATGTTAGTTAGTATTAGCTCCCAAATCCCTATTCAACCTATGTAATACCTGAAGTTATTAAGCACAACTACAGTTAAAAATGGTTTTTACCTTGGCCTGGTGATGAACTGCAACTTAAAGTTACTGGCTCCATGCTAAACAGATCACACTGCAATACAGATATGCACCATTATTTACTAAGATAGCATGGCCAAAAAATGGCATTATATAATATATATATATTTTCAGAGTTAAAAAATAAAACCAGGGAACATACCTCCACTTGCAGCCCAGCAGCAATTCAAGAGAGTTTCTGTTGAAAGAGACAGTCTCCAAGCTACCTGAGGTTTTGTTTTTTTTTTTTACACCATCCTAACTCTTTTGTTTCAAAATAGTTAGCAGGTTGATTGGATCACCCCTCCCTAGCATTCCCTTTTGTGATCGGGGGTGGGGAATAAGTTTTTCTGCACAATTGGGCTGCTTTTCTTTTTTAAGTTCAAATACTTTTTGTTCCCCCCACCCTGTAGGGCCTTCTTACAGTAACCATTTCAAGTGAGGGGCCCTTTGCAGATATCAATGAATGTCTTGGGGCTTGTTTTTGTTTTTAAAAACATGTTCTTTCATGCTTAAAGTTTGGTGGGACGGGGGGTGATTTCTAGAAAAAGTGCCCCGTGGCCTTCAACCAACTCCTGGGCCATATTTAGACTGGCCTATAGCGTTCCACCAACTCCAGGGGTTATATTTAAACTGCCCAATAGCAGCTGCAAACTCCTGAGGTTTTATTTCATTTCATATTAATCAGAACTCACCATCCTCACCCACCCACCTCCCTTACTATGGGTGCACCCCCATCAAAATTAACCCTATGGCAACAAGGGTGAGTAATCACAGTCACCCTGGCTATTCAGTGAGGGGGGGGGGGTGGTTAAACCCGTTCAGTTCAACAGAATAAGTCAACTCTATTGTACTCAACCACATGTCTGAACCATCCCCGTTTGTTTTATTGTAAACACATTTTTAGGGTATTTTTCCCCCTCCCACAACATACATTTCAGCTTTTTTTTTTTTTGCTGTAAATGGGTCTCTCTTACACAAAAGACACAAGAGCTAGGTTCTCACAAACAATTTTTTTTATTTAAAAGACATACAGCTCCTTCAAAACAAACCAAGATGCTCCATTAAAAAAAGAAAGAAAGAAAAAAAGACTTTAAGCTCCCTTAAGGGCCAGAGACCTTTTAACAGAAATACAAATAGTCACAAAGCCCTTTTCAATAGATTTTTTTTTAAAATTTACAGCTACCAAGTTTTATATTGCATGTTTGGCACCTCACCATTTTCTAACTTAATCCTTTTAGATTTCTTACAAATAGCCTTTTTCTTAAGCAGGGTTCTGTAACTTTTTGTGCGGACCAGACGGTCAATATAACGCTCTAAGCAGGCATCTTCCGGTTTGGTCATTTTCTTTAAAACATGGTCAGGGTCTCCACTGAATTGCACAGCATTTATCAAGGTCACCCCTTGTGCTAAATGTTCTTGGGTTAGGCATAGACATTGCATAGCATAACCTATGGCAATCACAGTGTTTAATAAGCTTTCCAAACACAGCTCAGCACACAGGCCCCGGAGCTTGCAGTTTATATCCACTGAAGTCCAAGTCACACAGTCATGGTGCTGCTGGCCTGGTGCATCTATGACACAGCCCTCACAATCTTCAAAAAGCTTTTCCCTAAGACAGTGATTAAGAACAGAATAAACAGCAACGCGTACAATAGTCCGCATGACTTTGTTACGCTCACGACGTGGCACTGGCTCAGTCAGTTCCATGCCAAGCCTCCTCCTAAACTCCTCATAGCCGTCATCCTCGGAGTCCTCTTCAATATTTTGTATTGGCATTGAGAAAAAACAAGGTCGGCCCGGTTCATCTTCGCTGCTTGGTGCAACGCTGTCCAGAGTCTCCGGGTCCTCTAGAAAGGCATCATTGAGCTGTTGAGAGATTTTTTTCAAAAAAGAAACAGCGTAAGCACCCCACTGCTCGGTTTTTGATTTACACAATCCCTGGTTCCTAGCCCCGTTACAACCCCATCCCGACCGTCACTTCTTAAGCATTCATTTACCTGAGCGTTCATCTTGTCCACTAGTGACTTCCCCGAGCTGCGATCACCTTCCTCCTCCCGGGGGGTGGCCAACAAGAGGCCATCACGCTCATCGTGGGGCCCCACAAGCGGCTGGGTTTCAGGGTCCAGGGTATCCATCAATGGCTGGGCCAAAGGGCTCCCCTCATTTGCCCCCTCCTCCTCCTCGGAACTGTCGCTGATGTAGCGCTTTCTCCGCGGTTTGTCGAAGGCCCTCGGGGCTAAAACAAAGTCCGAAGTTCTCACGGGGGTGGTGAAGGAGTCCATGTTTCCACGATTTCTAAAACACGCGCTCTTGGTAAAAGACAGCCTCTTCTGCCCGACGCTGGGCCTTATGGGGTGATGGTGCTGCGCTCTGATTGGCAGAGGGGTCATACGCCCCTCGTCTGGGTGGTTCACCCCATCCCAGAACCTGCCCTATTTTGGTCAAATCTGCTCTCGGGCCGGCCTGATTGGTAGAGGTTGGCGGGAGGAGTTGTTAGAGGGGTCACACGAATCATTTCCGGACGGGTCACCCCGCCCCCGGAACTAATCCTAATTGGTCAAATCTCCTCTTGGTCCTATCGGAACAAAACCCCTCCTGATTGGTAGCGGGGTGGGAGGAGGAGTTGTTAGAGGGGTCACAAGACCCACTTCCAGAGAGGACACCCCCACCCCGGAACTCGCCCTGATTGGTCAAAGCTCCTCTCTGGGAGGTCCTACGGGGCAAAACCCATCCTGATTGGTAGAGGGTGGGGGGGGGGAGGAGTTGTTAGAGGGGTCACAAGACCCACTTCCGGAGAGGACACCCCGCTCCGGAACTCGCCCTGATTGGTCAAAGCTCCTCTTGGGGGGGAAGTCCTACGGGGCGAAACCCATCCTGATTGGTAGAGGGCAGTGGGAGGAGTTGTTAGAGGGTTCACATGACATACCTTGCTTCCGGTCACGTGGCAGCCTTGACCCTGGAAGTAATACCCCATGGGGCAGGACTTCCGGTGGGGTGGGGGTGGGGCCAGAGGTCAAGGGGTGGGGTTAAAGGGGTCAAGGGGTGGGGTGGGTGTCACATGACACACCTTGCTTCCGGTCATGTGGCAGCCTTGACCCCGAAAGTAATAACCCATGGGGCGGGACTTCCGGTGGGTGGGGCTAAGAGGTCAAGGGGCGGGGCTTAGGGGTCAAGGGGGCGGGGCTAAGGGGTCAAGGGGCGGGGTCAGGGTTTGATTGATGGTAGGGCCCTTATACTACTCAGGCCCACCATGGAGAGTTTTTATTCTTCACTGGAGTTTTTAATTCTTCAGCATTTACAAGGTGAGCCTCGGGGTAGACTCCAGGAGTAATTTTCAGCCAAACGGAAAGAAACAAGTTTGTAACACACAAACGCCCATCTCTGGAACGTTACCTCGTTATGTTGGCCTCTGCGTGCCAGTCCTTCCCCAAACAGTCCGTTAGCCTGCTTGCTTCCCCTTTAGGGAGGAAAGCAGCCTTTCACCTAAGAGAAGCCTTTCCCACAGCTGTCATTAGTGGTATATCAGAATGCAGAACAGACACATCTTATTATCTTAGGCCCAGATCTGCACAGGAGACCCCTACACGTGTGTGGATCAAATGGCAGGATTGAGGCCTCAGTTCTAAATAGCCATGTTTGTTTAAGCACTGTTTGCAAGCCCCATGTTCCAACCAGGATATGAATGTAAGCAATGGAAGCACTGATCATAGTAATAGTAGATTCCAGTATAAAGTTAGTTTTACCTCTTGTATGAAAAGTTAACCTACACCCTCACTACTACGTCCCTCCATTGGTTTGTACACGTAACTCCCATAGATATCAACAGACTGTCAGGATATACAATGCAAATCAAATCAGTGGTAGGAATTGGCCATTTGGGGTATGTTACTCTGAATGCTGATTGGCAAATATTTAATAAAAGACCACAGTATTGAAACACAATGGCAAAATTTAATGAAGAAAGATATCTTTTTGCTTTTATTAACTTGTGCAGTAAACACAGGGGTAAATATTACCCTTACCTCATTGAGGTTGTACAGGATGTAAGTCAGAGCAGAATCTGGCTGTTTGATATTAACATTATTTCAAATAATTCTTTACACACTACTGAGATCTTATTGAATGCACAGAGCTATGTTAGTTCCATGGCAAAGTTCAGCTTTAGACAGAACAAAAGTAAGTTCCGGTTTCTACAGCCATTGTAATTTAGCCCTCTTGCACATATTAATGCGGTAATACAAAATAATATGTTTTAATTCAGGATGCTGCAGAAAAGAGAATCAAGTCTTCTAAAATGGCATCTAAAACGGCAAAGGGTAATTTTGCTCCTGTGTGTTTTCATGCCCACATTTTTTCAAAATCTCAAATTTGGATCCACAGGTTGAGTACAACCTGCCTAACCACCTAATCAGCTCAGACTATCATACAGATGAAAGAATCATAGAAGATTAGGGTTGGAAGAGACCTCAGGAGGTCATCTAGTCTGAGCCCCTGCTCAAAGCAGGGCCAACCCCAACTAAATCATCCCAGACAGGGCTTTGTCAAGCCGGGCCTTAAAAATCTCTAAGGATGGAGATTCCACCACCTCCCTAGGTAACCCATCCCAATGCTTCACTGCCCTGCTAGTGAAACAGTTTTTCCTAATATCCAACCTAAACTTCACCCACTGCAGCTTGAAATCATTGCTTCTTGTTCTGTCATCTGGTACCACTGAGAACAGCCTAGCTCCATCTACTTTGGAACCCCGCTTCGGGTAGTTGAAGGCTGCTATCAAATCCCCCCTCACTCTTCTCTTCTGCAGACTAAATAATTCCAGTTCCCTCAGCCTCTCCTCGTAAGTCATGTGCCCCAGCCCCCTGATCATTTTCGTTGCCCTCCATGGGACGCTCTCCAATTTGTCCACATCCCTTCTGTAGTGGGGAGGCCCAAAACTGGACACAATACTCCAGATGTGGCCTCACCAATGCCGAATAGAGGGAAATAATCACTTCCCTTGATCGGCTGGCAATGCTTCTACTAATGCAGCCCAATATGCAGTTAGCCTTCTTGGCAACAAGGGCACACTGTTGCCTCATATTCAGCTTCTCATCCACTGTAATCCCCAGGTCCTTTTCTGTAGAACTGCTGCTTAGTCAGTCAGTCCCCAGCCTGTAGCAGTGCATGGGATTCTTCTGGCCAAAGTGCAGGACCCTGCACTTGTCTTTGTTGAACCTTATCAGATTTCTTTTGGCGCAATCCTCCAATTTGTGTAGGTCACTCTGAACCCTATCCCTACGCTCAAGCATATCTACCTCTCCCCACATCTTAGTGTCATCTGTGAACTTGCTGAGGGTACAATCCATCCCATCATCCAGTTCATTAATGAAAATGTTGAACAAAACCAGCCCCAGGACCGATGCCTGGGGCACTCCACTTGATATCAGCTGCCAACTAGACATCAAGCCGTTGACCACTACCCAGCTTTCTACCCACCTTATAGTCCATTCATCCAATCCATACTTTTTTAACTTGCTAGCAAGAATATTGTGGGAGACCGTATCAAAAGCTTTGCTAAAGTCAAGATATATCAGGTCTACTGCTTTCCCCATATCCACAGAGCCAGTTATCTCACCATAGACGGCAATCAGGTGGGTCAGGCATGACTTGCTCTTGGTAAATCAGCAGCTGTTGACTGTTCCTGATCACCTTCCTCTCCTCCAAGTGCATCAAAATGGATTCCTTGAGGACCTGCTCCATGATTTTGCCAGGGACTGAGGTGAGGCTGACCGGTCTATACTTCCCTAAATTCTCCTTCTTTCCTTTCTTAAAGATGGGCACTATATTTGCCTTTTTCCAATCGTCTGGGACCTCCCCCGATTGTCACGAGTTTTCAAAGATAATGGCCAATGGCTCTGCAATTACATCAGCCAACTCCCTCATCACCTCCAGATGCATTGCATCCAGCCCATGGACTTTTGCATGTCCAGCTTTTCTAAACAGTCCTTAACCTGTTCTTTCACCACTGAGGGCTGCTCACCTCCTCCCATACAGTGCTGCCCAGTGCACAGGCTGTAAGTGCAAACGTTTGAACATGTATAATTGTGCCTCCTGTTTCAGAGGTGTTAAGACCCCTTCTAGGGAAAAAAACTGCTTTTCAAGTTTGTCTCTGAAGATAAAGTAAAACAGCATAAGCCCTAGTCCTGTAGTCAGATGAGATTTTGCTTGAGTATGGACACCAGAATCAAGTCCAATATTTGGAAATGTTTTTGCAAGTTATTTTTGCAAGTGGGACAGTCACATATGGGTACTGGAAATCACTGTTTGCAAGGGATATTCTTATGCAACCACTAATATGCTGCTTTTGCTTGTTTGATCTATTTGGCAACTATGATTGTTGTCTAAAAGCTCAGCTTACTTTCATCTAAAGAAAACAAAGATCAAATCTAGCTTTGATGTTAAGCAAACTATGACATATGTGGCCAGTACTATTCGTGCATCCTTGCAGCTAGACATTTATTATAAGGCACAGTTTACATACTTGAATTTGAACTTTGCTCCATCCTTAATTACAGATAATAATTTTAGTGACTGGGTTATTGGAGCAGATAGTGTTTAATTCAATGCATTAAAAACCTATTATAGTCCTGCATCATAAAGGATTAATAATTGCATTGTTATTAAAACATGCCTTCCATTCTGATAGTGCTTAACTCCTTTTCTGTAATCCATGTAATGGAATAATATTGACAGTAAAGCTAAAGGTTATATGGACAGCAAAATGTCATGTGTTAGTATTATACAACACAGAAAAGGTTTCAATATACAGATTTCATTATCAACTGGATTTATGTTCAAAATGTCTAATCTGTCCTTTTTATGTGGGAATCCTGTGTTGACCTTCATTATCTCTAGGCAGATTTAAACTGTGTATGATGTTGCTGTTTAATCAGCTTTATTATAGCTTTCCTAAAAACAGTCCAGAGGGTTATTGAGCTCCATTCCAACCAAATTCAAAACGATGATTTTTTCCCCCTTCCCTTTCCAACAGGGCTTTTCATAGATTTAGTGGCTGGCTAACAATATATCCAATTCTTACACTACCTTTGAACATAGACAAAACTGTCAAACTGTGATCATCTAAAAAGCAGAGACTTAAAGTGTGTTTCCACATGCTTCAAACACATTCATCAGAAATCTCCTACTGTACTTCTAGGAGTGAAGCAGTACAAAAGTGTGATCAAAGTGATTGATTCTCCTACCAAAATGAGACTCAAATAAAAAAGGCAATTTATGGAGGTCACTTTTTCAATGTAATCACAGCATATTATTACAAATAGCAATATACTAAAGAGAGGGTTCTCTGCAAGTAGGTGTCTGCAGGAGATCCTCTATTTATTCATTACCCGGTGAGTAATCCAAAACAAAGCAATTCACCAAAATTTTTATTTATATAATTCCCTAAAATATTGCCTCTGGAAGAAAGGGGTTGGAACTAAATACTAACTTGAATTGACAGTGCTGTAAAAAAAGAAAATAAATAACTTTCTGCTTCAAATAGCCTATCTTAAAAGAATGATATGATACATACAGATCAGACACATACAGATATGAGGGACAACAGGAAAGGGCCAAGGAGAATCAGTAAAGGTAATCCAGTAACTTGCTCCAGATCCTCAGCCAGTATAAACTGGTGTAGAACCAGTGGCTTCCATGGATCTATGCTGACTTACACCAGGTGAAAACCTAGCCCATTATGTTTATATTTTAATTTTATTTTATTATAACTATATAACAAAAAAACTGCAGAGTTGCTAAGTAACACGCATGCTTAAGATACAGGCAGCCAATCCTATGATCAGATCCAAAAGTATTTTCAAGAGTGTGTCAGTTCATTAGGAGCCCAAATTCCATTGACTTTCACTGAGGTTAGTCACTTTTGAAAATGGGGCTTAGGCACTTTTGAAAATTCTCTGTGTGTCTATAGAAGGTGAGATACCAAGATGCCGAGTTTGAAGTTGATGGAATTTGACCCACTGTTCAGCACTTCTACACAACAGAAAGCAGCATATAGATTTTTCTAACCAGTGATAAACACCTCCCACAAAGGTCCTTTTAATCAAAATATAACAAACAGAATACTTTTTACAACGTAGCATCTTCCTATCAGAAAACTATCCCTTTACACGGATAGTATTTTTATTATTCTCAGAATAATGGATGCTATGTAACTATGCTCTCAGAATAGCTTTTGATTAGCTCCCTAACCAATAGCATCCCTTTGTATATTGAAAGGAGAAAATCATGCTTTGAGAACTTTTTTCCTAGATGATGGTTCAAAAGAACAGGTGAAAATGCTTAAATTGTTTCTCTCATTTTCAGCTAGATGTATTTACTGAATACCCGTCAGTAGGACAGCTTTTCTGTTTCTTCATAGCGAGCGATGTTCAAGCACTACTTACAATGTCAGGTTGAGGAAAGCAGGGAGGTAAAGTGAGGTCCAAGGCTAAATCTTGCTCTTAGTGGGCTGGGCTGCAGTTCCCCAGGGGCTGTATGCACTGGCTACTTTGGAAAGAGAATTATGCTGAGCAAGTAGGGGCTGAAGCCATGGTCTATATGGCTGCGATGCTAGAGTATCTGACCACTGAAATTCTGGAGCTGGCTGGCTACATTGCTCAGGATAATAAGAAAACCAGGCTAATCCCCTGTCACCTGTAGCTCGCCATCCATAATGATGAGGAGCTCAACAAGCTACTGGGGAAAATTACGATTGTTCAAGGGCATGTCTTGGCCAACATCCAGGCCTTGCTGCTGTCCAAGAAAATTGAGAGTCACAAGGCCAAGAGCAAGTAAAACCTGCCAAGAAGAAATGGGAATCTTTACTCGAAAAAGCTAGGACAGCTTGAGCATTCTGTTTACCTTTGTGTTGACTAAATAGGTTCTGTAGATGTTCAGAATAGCTGCCGGTCTAATTTTTAAGGGATCTGTTTCATAAAACTTGTCTCAGTTCTTGGGCCCAGTGGTTAGATAACTGATCTTTGCTCATGAAACAGAGAGACAAGTTAAAATACAAAAGCTACCTCTGGCATTATCTCATGTACTGTACCAGAGATTCTAAATTACACATTCATTTTTATGATTCCTGATGAGAGAGAAACCTAGAGGAATCACAAAAGCGAAACCATACCACAGCAATTAATGGAACCTTTGTGCCCATTTGAATCCACCCAAGTTCGGTGGGGAACAAAATAAATTAGTCCTCACTGAGGCCCTTGGTCACATATTTTCCTCTCATGGAGGCAGAATGGTCTCATTCTTGTTGTAAGGGAATGGGAGTCAGGCAACCCAGGCTTCTCTGTGAGTTACCTTGAGAAAGTCACTTAAATGCACTCTGCCTCAGTTTGGTCCTCTGAAAATATGCCTACCTATTTTCAGCACTCCTCTTTTAAGGCACTTGAGATGCTCATATGAAAGATGCTATGTAAGTACAAAGTATTACATGCTGCTGTTATAGCAGCTGAGTGGCCAACATCAAATAATATAGAAAAAGTTCTAGGCAAAAAATAAAAACAATGGTTTAAGTGGAGTCTATATATTGTTGCAAACTCTGAGGTTTGCAATGAGGCTGATAGCTAAATTAAATACCCAGTATAATGTCAGCGGCTTTCTCCTCTTTATTTCTTCTTTTCTTCTGCCAACCTCTGACATCACAAGAGTTTCTCTTGCGGCACTATATCATATTGTTGATCTTGCAGCTTACTCCTTTTACTCACAAATGTAGATTTTTTTTTGTTCTATAAATGTTTTATTTTTGAATGCAATATAAAACTTCAGAGCCTACAAGTCCACTCAGTCCTACTTCTTGTTCAGCCAATCGCTAAGACAAACGAGTTTGTTTACATTTACAGGAGATAATGCTGCCCTCTTCTTACTTAGTGTGACCAGAAAGTGAGAACAGGCATTTGCATGGCATTTTTGTAGCTGGCATAGCAAGCTATTTACATGCCAGATATGCTAAAAATTCATATGGCCTTCAAACTTCAGCCACCATTCCAGAGGACATGTTCCATGCTGATGTCGCTCATTAAAAAAAAATGTGTTAATTAAATTTGTTACTGAACTCCTTGAGGGAGAATTGTATGTACCCTGCTGTTTTACCCACATTCTGCCATATATTTCATGTGGTAGTAGTCTCAGATGATGACCCAGCACACGTTGTTCATTTTAAGAACACTTTCACTGCAGATTTCATAAAATTCAATATGAGATTTCTAAAGATAGCTACAGCACTCGACCCAAGGTTTAGGAATCTGAAGTGCCTTCCAAAATCTGAGAGGGACAAGATGTGGAGCATACTTTCAGAAGTCTTAAAAAAGCAACACTTCAATGCGGAAACTGCAGAACCCGAACCACCAAAAAAGAAAATCAACCTTCTGCTGGTGGCATCTGACTCAGATAGTGAAAATGACCATGTGTCAGTCCGCACTGCTTTGGATCATTATTGAGCAGAACTGGTCATGAGCATGGACACATGTCCCCTGGAATGGTGGTTGAAGCATGAAGAGACATATGAATCTTTAGCACATCTGGCACTTAAATATCTTGTGACACCAGCTACAATAGTGCCATGTGAATGGCCTGTTCTCACTTTCAGGAGACATTGTGAAGAAGAAGCGGGCAGCATTATCTCCTGCAAATGTAAACAAACTTGTTTGACTGAGCGTTTGGCTGAACAAGAAATAGGACTGAGTGGACTTGCAGGCTCTAAAATTTTACATTTGTTTTATTTTTGAATGCACCTTTTTTTGTACCTAATTCTACATTTGTAAGTTCAACTTTCATGATAAAGTAGTGATGAATGAACTTATTTGGATGTGAAGTAAAGCATTTAAATTTATTTGTTGGGTGACCAATCAATCCTGTAAGCAACACAATCATGCATGTAGCCACCTGAAGGAAAGCTCTGTGGTAATAATAAGGTCTGGCTTGACAAAGCCCTGGCTGGGATGATTTAGTTGGGATTGGTCCTGCTTTGAGCAGGGGGTTGGACTAGATGACCTCCTGAGGTCTCTTCCAACCCTAATCTTCTATGATTCTATGAATAAATAAATATGACTAGTGTGAACCTAATCAGGCTACAGAACTATGGGGAAAGTTAGACCACAGTCAGGGAAAGCAAGTCTCTTCTTTTTGATCCTAGTTTTAGTAGGTAAAGGTGAGAGGTATGGGACATGGCTTACAAGGCTTTTGTCAAAGTCTAATTTTCATGAAATGGGAAGTGGGAAGTTGAAGGATGGGTAGGAGGAAAGATTGGGCTTAGTCCTAAATCAAAGTGTGTGTTTTCTTCTTATTCTATCAAGAAGAGATGCAATTATAACCAAAAGGTTTGAAAATGCCTATATGTGTAGAAGTCTATGCGCTAAAAAGAAACAATCATGAGAGAAGATGTTTTCCGGATTATAGTAAAGCAACCTGCTTCACTATGTATGCAGTACAGGTACCTAATTGATTCTGCTTTTGCCAAAAATAAAACCAGGTTTACACCACCTTATTGCTAAGACTGCTAAAGCTTGCACCAGGCATACTTCAGCTTTGCCCCAAAGAATAGAGTTCAGTTCATACTGTACTTGACAGATATAAATTGGCACCAACAGTGAAACTGACTGTTCCCGGGGGAAAGAACTGGAAAGAATTAATGCTCTTATTTCTCTTCTGCCTCAACCATTGTCACATTATTTTCATTTTTCTGTTGGTAGTTTAAGAAATGATACTTCATAAGGCATCTCACATTAGAGGCTCAGCAATTTTCCCATTTTCTTTCCTATTAGTGCTTAAAGAAAAAAAGATAGTATGAGTTATATATTCAGCTATAGGAGCTGGATTAGACTGAATTAAAGAAATCAGGCTAATGAAAGCTAATTTTTCACTCAAAGAAATTGAGGAAAAATGCAGACAAGTGAATAATTTAAGAGTACAGAACTCTTCAATAGAATTCCAGAAGCCAAATAGCAAATAGGGGTGGGGGGAGTAATCTCTGACAGTGTAATTACAAAGGCTACATGGAGAGACTTTATTAAGCCCTATAGGATTCAGGCCATGCCCACCCTACAAAGTCCGTTTGATGCAAGTTATGTCAGCAAATAGCCACAAACTGTTGTATGTTGCTCTTGCACATACACGCTTGGGTGCTTGCATCAGCACAGTGGGTCCTCACCACAAGTGGTTGTGTTGATGTAAAATACAGTGCACCATCATTAGGTATGCCAGCGTGCCATACCATGCCATAGGTCTCAATGCTTTATGGGACATTTTTGCACTGCATTGTGTGATATGATTGGTTCCCCTGGGATTTCTGGGAGTTAGGGGTCAAATCACCATGCCACTTTATCCATCCCATTATGCCTATTCAATCCGCCCCCCCTTTTTAACTTTTTTAAAAGGTTAAAAAAATTAACACCTCCCATATTCCTGTATGCTGCATTTTGGTCTCCTCTGTCTGTGACAGAAAATTCTCATTAGTGTTGCTAATACCCTATTCTTCTCTATCTGCGGAACTTGAATGAGTACTACTACAACTGTATGTGCAAAGAAGAAGATGCAAAGATGTACAAGCACAGTAACTGCATGCTGATGGATACAGCAACAAATTGCCAGATGGCTCCTGGAATTCACTGAGCAGCTCCATAGGGTAGCTTGTCTCTTCAGGGCCCAAGAAATGAGAACTGATTATTGGGCTGCAGGTTCAGGATGATAAACAGTGGCTACAGTACATTCGGATGCAAAAGGCCACATTCCTGGATCTGTGTGCCAAATTCGTCCTAGCCCTCTGTGGCACAGGGACATGAAAATGAGCACTTCATTGACAGTGAAGAAAACTACTCCAGAAACTTCCAACACTGGTCAGTGACCAATCAATTTGGAGTTGGAAAATCCACAATGGGGGCCATTGTCATCCCAATGTGTAAGGCCATTAATTGTCTCTTGCTACACAGGATTGTGACTCTGCAGGAAATACATAGATGAATTGGCAGCAATGTGTTGCCTGAACTACACTGGGGTGATTGATGCCAGCATAGGGAAGATATGTACCACAAATCCACCATGCATCAATGGATAGGGATACTTTTCTATGTTTCTGCAAGCAGTGGGTTACCAGGGACCCTTCACTGATATCAGTGTGTACTGGTCAGGGAAGGTCTATGACTCTTGCATCTTAAAGAACACATAACTTTTTGAAAAGTTGCAAACAGGAACATTTTTCCTCAACCAATCCATTAAAGTTAGTAATGCTGAAATTCCAGTAGTGATGCTGGGAGACCTAGACTACCCCTTGTTCATGAAGCTGTATACGGACCACCTTGTCATCTCCAAGGAGAGATTCAACTACCAGATTTGGAGGTGGGGGAAAAAAAGACTGTTGAATGTGCTTTTGATAAATTGAAGAGTCACTGGCAATGTTGTCTCACTAGATTGGAGTTCAGTGAGGCAAACATCCCCATGGGTATTGTGTGCGTGGTATACTACATAATAACTGTGAGGCAAAGGGGGAAAGTCCTGGGGGGATGGAGAAATGAGGTGGACTGGCTAGCTGCTGTAGCCAGGCAAGTGTTACTAGAAGAGCCCCTTGCTCAGGGAGGCATTAAAAGGTCATTTTAACCATCAGGTATATTACTGGTGTCTGATGAACACTTTATGAAAGTGTTCAGGAGTTCAATTTTGAAATCTCTGATGCTTGGTGCAAGCTATTTAATATGGGCAGGTTATTATCTGTCCCTGTAAAATATGTAATGCTTAATTTAAATGTTTGAATATGGTGTTTTTATTATCTATCGCTATGAATTCTGCAATGTAAGAAAGATACACAAAGTTTCCAAAAATACAACTGTGTGTCTATAGAAAATAATAGGGTTAAAAACAGTCTAGCAACATTGTAACTGTATGAATCATACTTTTACTGCACTGTCCAAAATGGAATGAACCACAACTATTGTCTAATCCTGTGGTTTTCACAGGCCTGTGTATGCATAGCTGTGGTTCTCTTTGTTTTCCCCTAGATGTGGAACGATGGGGATAAGGGTGCATGTCTGTGGTGTTGTGGAGTTTAGGCACCATTGACCATGGAGTCCTTCAAAGGCTGCAAAAGCTGTGAAGTCGGTGGTCTTTGAAATCTAGAAGCCTCTGTTCATTGGCTGAGCCTTAGTCAGGGGGTGGGGCTATCAAGAAGGCCAGTGCTTTATAAAGCAGTGAGCAAGTGACCAGGGAGCTTTGCGAACAGGGACCGCTAACAGGGAGTTTCGAGAGGGAGTTGGGAAGGGGAGTGGATAGGGGACGAGGTACACTTGCCATTCTTTAAAACCTTTAAACTAAACTATAATCAAAACGTCTTGATTTAAACAAAAACCCTATCATTAACCTACGTAGCTGTAGGAGAGAATGCAGGCAGAAGCCCAGCAGCAGAGTGGGGACTATCCTGTTTATTGCACTCAGTGTAGCATGTATGATTACCTGCCCTGTGGGCAGGTGGCGTACGTGTGCATTCGGTGCAAGGAGCTCCTGGCCCTCAGAGACCATGTACGGGCTTTGGAGGCCAGGGTGGCGGAACTGGAGGAGCTAAGGGAGGCAGAAAGGTATGTTGATGAGGCTTTCCAAAACTCTGTAGATTTGTCCTTGCGCTGTTAAGGAGGATGAAAAGCCCAGGGAAGGAGAGCAGTCAATGGGAGCAGAGGGAAACCTTCCAATAGTCGGGACTCTCCTTCCAGATGATGTTGGGGTATCCTCTTGCACTGAGGTTACCTCTCCGGGGGAGGGAACTCCAGTCATTAGGAAAAGGCAGGTGTTAGTAATGGGAGATTCAATCATTAGAAACATAGATAGCTGGGTTTGTGATGACTGGGAAAACCGTATGGTGACTTGCCTGCCTAGTGCAAAGGTTGCGGATCTCTCGAGGCATCTAGATAGACTTATGTGTAGTGCTGGGGAGGAGCCGGTGATCGTGGTACATGTAGGTACCAATGACATAGGGAAGGGAAGGAGAGACGTCCTGGAGGCCAAATTTAGGCTGCTAGGAAAGAGACTGAAATCCAGGACCTCTATGGTGGCATTCTCAGAAATGCTACCCGTTCCACGCGCAGGGGCAGGTAGGCAGACAGAACTTCAGAGTCTCAATGCATGGATCAGATGATGGTCTAGAGAAGGAGGGGTTTAGATTTATTAGGAACTGGGGAAACTTTCTGGATAGGGGGAGCCTATAGGATGGGCTCCACCTAAACCAAAGTGGATCCAGACTGCTGGCACTTAACATTAAAAAGGTTGCAGAACAGTTTTTAAACTAAGAGATGGGGGAAAGCAGATTGCTGCAGAGGCGCACATAGATCGGGCAGAGACTTCTCTTAGAGGAGAGTCTATTGATAGAGATTCTCTAGGTTTTAGTCAGGAGGAGAGGATGGAAGAGGATAAAGTATGGGCCAGATCAGACAAGAAACATTCAGATAAAGAATCTGACACATCAGAAAAGGGCAGACAATAAACAGTGAGAAGTTTTTAAAGTGCTTGTACACAAATGCTAGAAGTCTAAATAATAAGGTGGGTGAACTAGACTGCCTTGTGTTAAAGGAGGATATTGATATAATAGGCATCACAGAAACCTGGTGGAGTGAGGACAATCAATGGGACACAATCATTCCGGGGTACAAAATATATCAGAAGGACAGAAGAGGTCATGCCGGGTCGGGGGGCAGGGGGAGGGCAGAAGGGGGAGTGGCACTATATGTGAGAGAAAATGTAGAATCGAATGAAATAAAAAATTTAAATGAATCCACATGTTCCACAGAATCTCTATGGACAGTAATTCCATGCTCTAATAAGAATATAACAGTAGGGATCTATTATCGACCACCTGACCAGGACAGTGACAGTGACAATGAAATGCTAGGGGAGATTAGAGAGACTATCAAAATAAAGAATTCAATAACAAGGGGTGGACAATTGGGTATACTGTGTATAAGGTGTTTTGCTGGGAATGTACATATTACTGGGGGCACAATTACACCAGCCCATAACCAAACTACACACATCTACATGCTGCTATCTGGACTTTGGTGCACAAATGGATCTGTGAATCTTATTGCTGTGAATAATCAAACCAGGGCATGCTGCCTGATTCCATACCAAGTGGTCAAGTCGGTTTGGACAATATCCCATTTCTCTGTGAACATTCAGTGGACTTATGATATGGACAAAAGCAAGCAAAACCTGCAGGGGCAGCTTGTTGCAACTGCCAGCAACTGGACACATAAGATCGTGACCCTGTCGAAGGAGAAGGGGCAGTGTTTTGGGGGTCTCTCAGATGTTGGACTATACTGCAGTGGTCAGGACTTGGTGTTGCTGTGGATTTTGTATTGTTAACTGTACTTGTGTTACGTTGCATAGGGAGATAACCTATAAGTAATGTAGTAAGCCCTCCAAACCCTGCAGTGTACTAGACAACCCGGACCCAACCTTCTCGGGCCCACTCTAATGGGAAGTCTGGAACAATAGTTGGAATAGGTCTGGTATGCCCGTACGAGAGAAGGTGCAGGGCACTATACTACACAAGGGGCAGTGGGACAAATGGAATATCGTCACCTTCCACCTTGATACCTGGCCCTATCAGGAAATGTGTTGCCATATGTCCTATGCTTTTCCAGGGATACCTGGGCAGGAGGATCCCAAAAGAAAAAAAAAAGGGGGGGGGGGGTGGAGTGTTAGGATATAGATATTCAGGCCCGTTGGTAAAGGCCTGTACTCTAAGAATTTAGGGGTATTCTTATCACTTGGCTAGTTATAGAGGTATAAAAGAAAGAATCAAAATCACTGTCTGCCGGTGTAAGGGCCTTCTCTTACTGTGACAGTCTGAGGCCTTGTTCTTAGGCTAAGGCCTTTGGCTAAGCAGCAGAGGCAGCCATAAGCTGGGAAGCGACCGGTCACATTCTCCCATTCCAAACTAGTCACATTGAAATAAGGTGCTATTGGGCTGTTAGGCATTATCAGGACAGGACTGTATTCCTATCGCCTCCAGAGAAAGGGAAGTGTCTAGAAAATGTAAAAGGAAACTTAGTTTGATAGCATCCTGTCTGGCAAGAACTCACTTATCAATAGCTGGGATGTGAAATCCTCACTTCTGTATTGTTTTGTCATTATAGTTCCCACTTTGCTATTGTTTGTCTGTATAATCTCTGTCTGGTTCTGTGATTGTTCCTGTCTGCTGTATAATTAATTTTGCTGGGTGTAAACTAATTAAGGTGGTGGGATATAATTGGTTACATAATCATGTTACAATATGTTAGGATTGGTTAGTTAAATTTCAGGAAAATGATTGGTTAAGGTATAGCTAAGCAGAACTCAAGTTTTACTATATAGTCTGCAGTCAATGAGGAAGTGAGTGGGCGTGGGTGGGTGGGGGAGATGGAAACAGGGAATGGGGGTGCGGAAATTGGAATCATGTTTTGCTAAAGGGGGAAATGGGACCAGGGAATGGGGGTAAGGAAATTGGAATAATGTTTGGCTAAGGGCAGGAATGGGAACAGGGACACAGGTATAAGGCTCTGTGGTGTCAGAGCTGGGAAGGGGGACACTAAGGAAGGAAACTGGAATCATGCTTGCTGGAAGTTCACCCCAATAAACATCGAATTGTTTGCACCTTTGGACTTCGGGTATCGTTGCTCTCTGTTCATGTGAGACGGACGAGGGAAGTAAGTGGGTGAAGGAATAAGCCCCTAACAGTGACAATGAAATGCTAAGGGAGATTAGAGAGACTATCAAAATAAAGAATTCAAAAAATAGTAGGGGATTTCAGTTATCCCTGTATTGACTGGGTACATGTCACCTCAGGACAAAATGCAGAGACAAAATTTCTCGATACTTTAAATGACTGCTTCTTGGAGCAGCTGGTACAGGAACCCACAAGGGGAGAGGCAACTTTCAATCTAGTCCTGAGTGGAGCACAGGATCTGATCTAAGAGGTAACTATAACAGGACTGCTTGGAAATAGTGGCCATAATATAATAACATTTAACATTCCTGTGGTGGGAAGAACAACTCAACAGCCTAACACTGTGGCATTTAATTTCAGAAAGGGAAACTATGCAAAAATTAGGAGGTTAGTGAAACAGAAATTAAAAGGTACGGTGACTAGAATGAAATCCCTGCAAGCTGCATGGACACTTTTCAAAAGACTCCGTAATAGAGGCTCAACTTAAATGTATACCCCAAATTAAAAAACACAATAAAACAACTAAAAGAGAGCCACCGTGGCTTAAAAACCATGTAAAAGAAGCAGTGAGATATAAAAAGGCATCTTTTAAAAAGTGGAAGTCAAATCCTAGTGAGGTAAATAGAAAGGAGCATAAACACTGCCAAATTAAATGTAAAAAATGTAACAAGAAAAGCCAAAAAGGAGTTTGAAGAACAGCTAGCCAAAAACTCCAAAGGTAATAACAAAATGTTTTTTATGTACATCAGAAGCAGGAAGCCTGCTAAACAACCAGTGGGGCCCCTGGATGATCGAGATACAAAAGGAGCACTTAAAGACGATAAAGTCATCAAAGAAAAATTAAATTAATTCTTTGCTTTGGTCTTCACGGCTGAGGATGTTAGGGAGATTCCCAAACCTGTGCCGTCTTTTGTAGGTGACAAACCTGAGGAATTGTCACAGACTGAAGTGTTACTAGAGGAGGTTTTGGAATTAACTGAGAAACTTAACAGTAACAAGTCACCGGGACCAGATGCCAATCACCCAAGAGTTCTCTCAGAACTCATATGTGAAATTGCGGAACTATTAACGATGGTTTGTTACCTGTCCTTTAAATCAGCTTCCGTACCCAATGACTGGAAGATAGCTAATGTAACGTCAATATTTAAGAAGGGCTCTAGAGGTGATCCTGGCAATTACTGACCAGTAAGTCTAACGTCAGTACCAGGCAAATTAGTTGAAACAATTGTAAAGAATAAAATTGTCAGACACATAGAAGAACATAAATTGTTGGGTAAAAGTCAACATGGTTTCTGTAAAGGAAGATCATGTCTTACTAATCTATTTGAGTTCTTTGAGGGGGTCAAGAAACCTGTAGACAAGAGGGATCCAGTGGACATAGTGTACTTAGATTTCCAGAAAGCCTTTGACAAGGTCCCTCACCAAAGGCTCTTATGTAAATTAAGTTGTCATGGGATAAGAGGGAAGATCCTTTCATGGACTGAGAACTGATTAAAAGACAGGGAACAAAGGGTAGGAATAAATGGTAAATTTTCAGAATGGAGAGGGGTAACTAGTGGTGTTCCCCAAAGGTCAGTCCTAGGACCAATCCTATTCGACTTATTCATAAATGATCTGGACAAATAGGTAAACAGTGAGGTGGAAAAGTTTGCAGATACTAAACTGCTCAAGATAGTTAAGACCAAAGCAGACTGTGAAGAACTTCAAAAAGATCTCACAAAGCTAAGTGATTGGGCAACAAAATGGCAAATGAAATTTATTGTGGATAAATGTAAAGTAATGCACATTGGAAAAAATAACCCCAATTATCCATACAATATGATGGGGCTAATTTAGGTGCAACTAATCAGGAGAAAGATCTTGGAGTCATCATGGATAGTTCTCTGAAGACGTCCACCCAGTGTGCAGTGGCAGCCAAAAAAGCAAATGGGATATTAGGAATCATTTTAAAAGGGATAGACAATAAGATGGAGAATATCTTATTGCCCTTATATAAATCCATGGTATGCCCACATCTTGAATACTGCATACAGATGTGGTCCCCTCATCTCAAAAAAGATATACTGGCATTGGAAAAGGTTCAGAAAAGGGCAACACAAATGATTAGAGGTTTGCAATGGGTCCCATACGAGGAGAGATTAAAGAGGCTAGAACTTTTCAGCTTGGAAAAGAGGAGACTAAGGGGGGATGTGATAGAAGTATATAAAATCATGAGTGGTGTGGAGAAAATGAAGAAGGAAAAGTTATTTACTTGTTCCCATAATATAAGAACTAGGGGCCACCAAATGAAATTAATGGGCAGCAGGTTTAAAACAAATAAAAGGAAGTTTTTCTTCACTCAGTGCACAGTCAACCTGTGGAACTCCTTGCCTGAGGAGGTTGTGAAGGCTAGAATTATAACAGAGTTTAAAAGAGAACTGGATAAATTCATGGAGATTAAGTCCATTAATGGCTATTAGCCAGGATGGGTGAGGAATGGTGTCCCTAGCCTCTGTTTGTCAGAGGGTGGAGATGGATGGCAGGAGAGAGATCACTTGATCATTACCTGTTAGGTTCACTTCCTCTGGGGCACCTGGCATTGGCCACTGTCGGTAGACAGGATACTGGACTGGATGGACCTTTGGTCTGACCCAGTATGGCCATTCTTATGTTCTTTCGGTATGTAGGTCAAAAATGCTCTGCCCTAACATGTGTTTGTTGTCTGAGCTGACCCATGATGTCCTGGTGCTTTTTCTGATGTACCTCTCGCTCCTTTTCCTGCTCCTGCAGGAGCCAATGCCTCCAATCCTCAGTCCTTTTCCATGGTCTCGGTCATATGGCCCCTCCACACTCTGTGTTCACAGTCTGAAGCCATAGGGGATCTTGCTGAACATATCCTCCCATGGCCTCATCTTTCTCCTCCTTATCAGGGTCAGATGGCTGCCAGGCCAGAAGCTACTCGCTGAAACAGTCAGATATGACATTAGATTTACAGTCACAACAAAAAGGGAAAGGTAAGTCTCAAAACTCTTGCAATAATCCCATAGATACCTTTAATGTTAATTAGAGAGAAAAGGTGGGTGAGGTAATTTTTGTTATTGGACCAACTCCTGTTGGTGACAGAGACAAGCTTTCAGGCTCACACAGAGCTTTTCTTCAGGTCACATTTAATGTTGTTGACACTTTAGCTTCGGGGTGCCTTGCTACAACAGCACTCAGCAGCTCCATCCACGGTGAGTATGGCCTTGCCTACCAGGAGGTAAGTTCTGTTGCGTGGAGGCATTAGAAGCTGGGTAAACGTATAGCAGGGGCGCCAATTGCGGGGAGGAAGGGAGGGTGAACGCCCCCAGTTTCACACAGGAGGTGTCCCAGCTCCCAGGTGAAGCTCTTAACTACAGCACAGCATTAGAATGGAATGTAAGTTCTGCAGAGGAGATGTGCCCCTGGGGCAGGGAGTCACTATTTTCTTTATGAACAGAGGCAGGGTGATTAAGTTAAGAAAGGGCTGGTGATTAAATTGAGTATCTGGAAGTCTAGCCTGTAAAACAGGAATGGGGGGGGGGGGGAGGTTGTTTTAGAGGGAATGCAGGGGACTCAGAAAAAGTACAGCCAAGCCCTCTCAGCCAAGGTTACATTTAGAAAAGGGAGAGATTTTGGGGTGTAGGTGAAAAGAAGGGGCCAAAATCAAGGGACCGGATAGCAGTGGTACAGAGAAGTTCGCACTCTACATGTGGTATTTATGTGGCTCCATCACCATAGTAACTGAGCACCTCACAAGGTCTAAACTATTTCTCCTCACAGCCCCTTGCTGAGGTAGAGCACAGTTGTTATCCCCATTGTACAGAGGGGGGCACTGAGGCAAACTAAAGGCCAGATTTTCTAAGGTATTTAGACACCTAGTGGAATTTTCAAAAGCATCTGGAAGGTTAGGTGCTTTGTAAACTCCACTAGATACCTAGCTGTATCTTTGGGTGCCTAAAGACCTTTGAAACTCTGTCCCTAAGGCACTGGCCTGAGGTCATACACAAAGTCCACAGGGGGAGTAGAACCCAGGTCTTTCCAGGTTAGCTCCCTATCCAGCGGACCAGCCTCTCTCTCTCTGCAGCATCCTGCAAAAAAAGAGGAATCTGATAGATGGGAGCAAAACCAAGGTGGCTAGTTCTCTGAGACTCCAGCAAACAGTCCCAGGAGGATAGGATGGAGATCATGGTTGACAGCAAGAAAATCAGCACCTAGGTCAGGAAGGATGGAGAATGAGAGTCAGATAAGAGGAGATCACTTAACTCCCAATAGGTGTCAGGTTCTGCCCCATGCTGGGTTGTAGAGCAATGACTGCTGTGCAATTTTACATTTTAACTGAAAACCATTTTGTTTTGTCATTTTTTTGTTCTGAGTTTGAGAAAAGGAAGGAATCATAAAGTATCATACAAGTATCAGATGTGTTTATGCCTCAAATTCTTAAGGTTTCAGTTGTATCAGGCCAATTCCAGAACAAAGAACAGAAATTGCACTCACAGAGTCCATAAAGTCAAAAATTATTGTCATGATTTGTATTATTCATTGGGCACCATCTGTGTGATCAGCACTGTTCAGAATATGCCAGACATTATAGTCCCTGAGAGCCAATGTGTATAAAAGTGTAGCCCTGGATAAGATGGCTCAGATATGTAAGTATGAACTGTATAGTTATTAAGCACATGTTAATATCTATGAGTAGAGGCTCTGATGGCAATAGAAGTTTTAGTCGATTAAGGACTAGATGATTTAACTCTCCAACTTTCTTTTTAGAGGAAGAGCTGCCCAGAGCTCCTGTACCTGTTTATTTTCGTTTCCTAACTGCAGTGGCCCTGATATACCTCAGAAGTCTCAGTTTTTTTCTCAAGTCTAAAATATAGAATTTTCTTGGTGTTTGGTTTTAAATATTCTCCTGTGAGAACTGTAACTGAATCAGTGTAGTATTGTGTTTTAAGAGCCCTCCGGAAGTAACTAGCCTTTAAATAGAAGTAAAAGCAGTGTTGCCAAGTCTAATGATTTTGTCATGAGTCTAATGATAATTGTTTTCCTTAAAGCCCCAGCTCCTGGAGTCAAGTGAATATGTGATGGTTTCAGCCTTCATTCTTAAAGAAAAATGAAGTTTCTAGCCCTCATGGCTGTGGAGAAAGCTTCAAAATGTGACCCCCAGTGCATCCTTGTAGTGCGACAGCTGCCCCACTCTTGGAGAACAGGGATTTAAAGCAGCCACAGCTGTGGCCAGCTCAATTTAGAGCCCAGCTGGTAAGAGGACTAGTGGCCAGGAGCTGGAAGAGTCTTACTCTAGCCCTGGAGTGGGAAGGGCTAGCTGTCTGGGAGCAAGGTACCTGAGCTGTAGCAGTCCTGGGGAAGAGGGAAAGGGAGCTGGGGAACTCCAGCCTGGTAAAACCCCAGGCTGCAGGCCTTGTTGAAGGCCTACAGAGGTACTGGGGCTGCAGAGATACAGCCTGGGGATAGGCAAAGGTAGCAGGTCCTAACCCATTGCCAATGATGAGTGGCCATTACAGACTGCAGTATTCCCCAGAGAGCAGGGGCTAGATGATGACTGGCAGTAGCCACTGAGGCAAGGTGGGTTTTGAGGGTTGGGGGTTCCCCTGGGAGGGGAGACCCAGAGTGAGGCGGTACAGCTAGGGCAGAACCCTGAGGTAAAGGACACCGGAGTCCAGGAGGGACACGGGGCCAGCGACAGGCGAGACACCGGCCTGCAGAGGGCACTCCATACCCTGGAAAAGAGCTAATTCCCAGATGACCAGTAGGAGGGGCTGCACCAGTGAGTCATCGCTTTGCTACAATCCTAAAGGGTCAGAAGGCAAATAAAAACACGACCAAATCTATTATTTTTACATAATCTCATGATTTTTGATGAGCCTGATTCATGATTTTTGAACATTTGGGATTGGCAATACTGTGAAAGTGACTTGAAAGTGTCAGCTTCACTCCTGTTTAAGGTTAGTTTCTACTCTATTATTTGTAGTGAGGTAACACCCCCTAGAACCGCAGGCAGGCGCCGTATAAACTTGCGGGGAGGGAAGGGGTTGCCCTAATAGGATGCTTCCAAAATTTAAATGATCTATTTCAAGCTTGATGAACTGCAAAAGAGTGATTAAAAGTAATCTAGATTTTTCTACAATTGTTGTATTCCAGAGTTAATAACAAAGAATATACATTAAAATTTTAAACCTAACCAGTGTCCCTTAAGTGACTTGACAAAAGATGTGAGAATATGTTAGTATTAGAGCTCAGTAGGTCTAATATTTATTTAATCCTCTTTTTATATGTAGGAATTAGATTCAGTGCTCCTATCAGCTAATTTCTAAATTATCTGCCCCCCTCCAAAAAAAATCTGGAGTTTTCAGATGCCTATGTAGCCCCTAGAATAACTGTTAAAGTTGCTCCCCCCCCCCAAAAAAAATCTGAAATGGCACCCCAGGTGTATAGGGCAAGTGCAGTGCATATTGGTAAAATTTTCGACAGGCAGTGGTGATTGTGGTGGTGCACCCCATAAGGCTTTATGGAAATACGCTTATGTGCTTATGAATGTATATATGTGTCAAGGACTCAAACCCCAGACAGCACGGTTCGTTGTCTGACCGGAGAGAGACAGGCAACACCAGCAAGGTCCGAACTCAAAGCTCTTTATTGAAGAGTGCACACAACAATAGAGAGCAGCCCTTCTCCAAAGAGAACCAGCAGCCTCTAAGTAAAACTCAGGTTTTTTTTTTTTTATAGACAGTCCCGTCACGTCACAGATTTATTCATAAAGCAGCCCACCCCCCCCCCATTAGTTAAAATCCTCTCTCTATTATGCATGCACTTCTACCCCCTTATTGTAGATAACTTTTAGCAAATCGCAATGCTTCACTAACTTTCTTATCGGTATGGGTGTCAACCAGGAGACGACGAGTTAAGAACAGACATAACACAAAAACAAGGAGTGGAAAACAGCGTCTCCTATCGCAACAAACTGTTCCCAGAATATTTGGTACAAAAATGCAGGCCTCCCCTTTTTTCTTACTCCCTGCAACTTAAACAAGTATTCTTTTATTCTATTTATCTCATTCAGGGACTTTCCCAGCAACCTTTATTGGCCAGACTTTGGTTTGGTTGGCATATCTGCTTCATATTTAATTTCTCACCTAACATATTATATAACTGGAATATGTTTTATGCTACATATGCCATGTAACATATCTCTGTAAAGGCTATGATCTACAGAATCTATTGATCATATTTGAAGTTATGAATATTGGCTGCATACTTGTTGGATTTTTAAATAACCTTAGTAAGGCATTTGGTCAGCTTTTTTAGAAACGAATTTGCAAGTTAAGTGCCCAGTCAAGAAGCACTTAACGCACAATGGATCTTGGAAGGCTCCAATCCACATAAGAAGTCTATCTGAGGACATTCAAGGTAGTGTGTAAGCAATGGCTGCTGCCGCTTGTAAAAACTGAGTCATGCATGGACATGTGACTTGCCCATGTGACTCCAAAACTCTATCTTGGAGCTGAACTTTGCATAGGAGAGAGGAGGGGGTCTCCACTCACAAGAAAGAGTTGATTTAAGCTCGTGGGAGACCCCTCCATTTTGTCTTCAGTGGGCTCAAGAGATAGACAAACTTGTGTGTTCTATTTTATTTTGCTTGGTAATTCACTTTGTTCTGTCTGTTACTAATTGGAACCACTTAAATCCTACTTTCTGTATTTAATAAAATCACTTTTTACTTATTAATTAACCCAGACTATGTATTAATACCTGGGGGTGGGGGGGAAACAGCTGTGCATCTCTCTCTATCAGTGTTATAGAGGGCAAACAATTTATGACTTTATCCTGTATAAACTTTATACAGGGTAAAACAGATTTATTTGGGGTTTGGACCCCACTGGGAGTTGAGCATCTGAGTGTTAAAGATAGGAACACTTATTAAGCTGCTTTCAATTAAGCCTACAGATGTTAGGGGACATGGTTCAGACTTGGGTCTGGGTTTGCAGTAGGCTATAGGGCCTGGCTCAAACCAGGCAGGGCACTGAAGTCCCAAGCTGCCAGGGCAGGAAAGCAGGGGCAGAAGTAGTCTTGGCACATCAGTTGGCAGCCCCAAGGGGGTTTCTGAGTAACAGCCGTGTTAGTCTGTATTCGCAAAAGGAAAAGGAGTACTTGTGGCACCTTAGAGACTAACCAATTTATTTGAGCATAAGCTTTCGTGAGCTACAGCTCACTTTTCTGTGATTCAACCCGTCACAGTGATCTTGGCTGATCTCACTCCTGAGGGTGACAAAGGCACAAGGAACCCAGATGCCACTGGTGTCCTAAAGCTGCTCAGGCCCACATGCTGCTAGCCGGTTTACTGCAATGGTCACAGCCAAACTCAAATTCATCACAAAGAGGCCTAGGAAAGTCTAATTGCAGGGGTAGAAGCAACACCTCCCTCTTTGGAAATGTTCAGGACAGTATTGCAGAGTATTTTCATGAAAGTTTCATCAAGATCTCAAAAGGACAAAAGAGACATCCTTATTCATATAAAGTACGCTGCATGGCTCTCACTGCCTATCACAACAAACTAAAAACTGAAAAGAGACCAACTCTGCATGTTTCTTCTACCTCTACCCAAGCACAGGACACTGATGTGGTTGTTTAAAAGAGGACTGCCATATTCTTTTTCAGAATATATTCTCTAACATTAATTAATTTACTGGTATAATCTTATGTCAGTGCCTTTGTTCTCTAAAGCTGTGGATGGGCTGAGCATCATTTTAAAGTCACAAGGACCAGTAGCAGGGGTTGGGGAAGAGGAAGGAAATGACATTTTGGGGAACAAAAAGGGCGGGAAATTACTATAAGGAATAATTCCTGTGCCAATTTACCCAAGCTGCTTTCATCATCATCAGGCTCATCTGCATTCACGATATGCGACTGGCCTGACTCACAGCAGGAGTTGAGTCTCCCACCACATCTCCCCTTCTCATCACTGTTCATGGCAGGGGTCTCCTTCTCAGGCTCCTGCAAAGTGTCTATGATAAATGAAAGGGGGGGAAGGCGTAGCTCCCTTTTATGGACACCCAGCCAGCCAGCTGGCTATGGAATTCCTCTTGGTGGTGGTTCTATACTTCCTTTACCTGTAAAGGGTTAACAAACCCACAGATAAAAGGAAGGGAGTGGGCACCTGCCTAAAAGAGCTAATGGGAGGGCTAGAACTTTTTAAACTTGGGGAGGAAAAGCTTTCCCTTGGTGTGTCTGTCTGTTGTTCTCCGGAGAAAGGGAACAAAGTCAGGGCTATGACTATGCTGTAAAAAGCTTTTTGCCAGGTATGGAAATCAGATTATACCTAGAACTACCCAAATATGTAAGTAGATTAGGAAATGTCTAAAAAGACGTAATTAGGTTTATTTCTTTTATTTTTTCTAAGGCTTGTGGACTCCTCTGTGCTAACCCCAAATTCTTTGTTTTGCTTGTAACCTTTAAGCTGGGCCTCAAGAAAGTTATTCTTGATGTTTAAACTTTGTAACTGGGTTTTTTAAATGTAGCAAAAGCCTAAGTACCAGATGTATTTTCTTCTTTTTTGTTTTTAATAAAATGTTACCCTTTTGTAAGAACAGGATTGGATTTTTGGTGTCCTAAGAGGTTTGTACATATGTTTAATTAGCTGGTGGCAACAGCTAATTTCCTTTGTTTTTCCTTGTCAGCTCTTCCTGGGGGGTGAAAGGGCTTGAGGGTACCCCACAGGAAGGAATTCCCAAGTGCCCCTTTCTGGTTTCAAAGGGTTTGTTTGTTTTTTTTTGCATTTGGGTGGTGGCAGCATCCACCCATCCAAGGTCAGAGAGAAGCTGTAACCTTGGGAGTTTAATACCAGCCTGGAGTGGCCAGTATTACTTTTTAGAATCCTTGCGGGCCCCCACCTTCTGCACTTAAAGTGCCAGAGTGGGGAATTAGCCTTGACAGTGTCCGTAGTCATATGTGGGGTCCCTGCCAAGCATGGCATTCAGCTCATCAGTAGATCTGTGAGGCAGCACCAGGTTTCTTATTGCCCTCTTTCGCCTTTGGCATGCCTGATGTTGATGTTTCTATCGTGGGTCTATAGCTGAGCTTGTTCAGGTTCTTTTCACCACAGGCCAAAGAAATCCAATACTACATGCCAGCTCCAGGCCGAAGTGCATCTAGTAGCTCTCTGTTTTAGAGCCAGCATGATCAGACAGTTGGATGCAAACAAGGAAGATGAGCTGGTAGGTGTGTTCAGGAAAAGGCATTTCAAAAATATGCAGGGTACTTTAAGGGAGGGTAGGCTTCCATGCCTGTGACCCGTAAGCGATGGAGTTCAAATGGTGACCGAAGCAGCCGTCATGGGGACAAGGGAATTGTGGGACAGCCTCTGGAGGGCTGTTCGGGTCAACACAGGTAATGCAAGTCAACCATGACTGCATACGAGGTTGTGGTGTATTGCTGTTGGATCATATTAAAGAAATTCTGTATTCAAATCACAAATGAGTTTGATTCCCCATAGTTTAAATTCCAGGGTATTACTAATTAAGAGGTCTCTTGGTTTTTGGGACTGTTTCTCTCCTTCTATGTGTGGAACTTGCAAGCTGCTAATTGTGTTAGTACATTCTAAGACAGAGTCTGTTCTCAAAGCAATTCACAGAGAGAGAGACCCAAAGCAATACTCTAACAACAGAACCAGCACCCAGAGACTCCCCGCCCTTTTGTTGTATTAACAATTGTGATTAAAATAGAGATAGAGGATGTATGTGGATGGATGCTTGGTGTGGATAAAAACTGAATGATCAGGGAGGTGCCAGCCTAAGAATCCAGTGTCCATCGGCTGAAGAAGGCATCAAGTGGAAATAACCAGAGGACCCCCGGAGGGCAGACTGGAATCCACCCAGCAGCCTCAAGAATGGGAGAACCAAAGAACAAGATAACATCTAGCAGCACGGAGCCATCAGGAATGTGCCATCTGCTGATTGATTCAGCAACAGCATGATGAAGCAATTCCCATAGACTGGCATAGGAAGAAATTCCTATAAAATAGACTCTAAAAAGTGAGAACTTTGGGGTCTGATTCTGCAAACCAACTTCCAGGAGCATCAGATGAGCATCTGACAAGGCCCTGCTCCCTCCTCATGTCCAGGCCACCTGGCCAGTGGCTTGGCATGAGCAACTCTAAGGCTGGTAACTATGATAACAACCTTGCAGAACCTGTGTGTGTGTGTGTTTGTATGAATGAATGTGTGAATAAATATGAGATTGAATGGAATGTTATAGCTATAACTAACTGCTTACTATGATTCTTTCTGTATTCACAATAAATGTGGTATTTTGCCTTTTTCCCTTTAATAAGATCCTGCTGGTTTTTAGTTTATTGGTATAACATTGCATTGCTGTAACAGGGTGCTTGTGTTGCTGGGAGTCAAATTTTGGTGTAGACACATGCACAACTTAGGGTTGCCAACTTTCTGATTGCAGAAAACCAAACACCCTTGCCCGGCCACCTGCCCTGCCCCTTTTCCAAGACCCCACCCCTGCTCACTCCATTCCCCCCCCCCACTCACTCATTTTCATGGGGCTGGGGCGAGCGGTTGGAGTACAGAAGGCAGTGAGGGCTCTGTTTGGAGGTGTGCGCTCTGGGGTGGGGCCTGGGATGAGGGGTATGGAGTGCAGGAGGGGGCTCCAGGCTGGGGGGTGGGGCAAAGGGGTTCAGAGTGTGGGAGGGTGCTCTGGGCTGGGGAAGAGGATTGGGGTGCAGGAGGGGGTGAGGGCTCCAGGGGGGGGGCAGAAATGAGGAGTTTGGAGTGTGGGAGGCTGGGCTGGGGCACCGACTGGACATTTAAATGGTCTGGTCGCCACCAAGTGCTGACCGGAGCTACCAGGGTCCCTTTTTGACTGGGCATTCTGGTCAAAAACTGGATGCCTGGCAACCCTAGCACAACTAGACTGATGCAAGTCATCTTAGGTCAACCTAACTTTGTAGTGTAGACCAGGCCTAAGGGACCACATCAAGACCTACGGTATGCATGGGTAAAAACTAAATATACAGACAATACATGCAGAAAAGGGAAGCATTATAAAAATAGGAAGGCCATAGTGCAACACCATGTTTAAATTGTTCTGTATCTTGACAATCTTGATAAAACTGACCATCCCCACTAAATCTGAGTTGGTAGGTGTGCCGTCAAAGGGTGAACCATGGAATATGTTACCTTGTCCTAAGTTTTTTATTCCTTTATCCAGGATTCAGTATATAACTAGAATAATAATTGAAATCCATTGGCCCATGGATACAACTCTCAGGATCTTTTCAACATCAACCAATGCACTGACACTGCACTTGCAGAAAGGCAGCTCTTCTCTGATGGGAGATGTTTTACCCCCAATGCTGAGGAAGAATGGTAGGAATAGACTGTCCAGTGACACAGCCATACAGGCCACTTTGTCCTTTGTTCCTGCCCTGCCAACAGCAAATGCATGTAATAAAGTACTTTCTGTTCATTTCTCTTTCTAGGAATTCTAGAGATAGCCTTAAGATAGAAAGATCAGCATGTTGAAGCAATTTATAAATTATCACTGTGAATAGCCAGGCTTTATTCTAAGAAGGGAGACACTGATTCGTTTGTCAGGTCAAGTGATAATAAATATATATTTGTCAGTAGAACAAGGTTGCTAGCCTATTATCTAAAAATTTCAGTGGCTCTGAGAAAGAAAATGTCATTGATTATTCAGCTCCATTCAAGATCAACCTTGGTTGCTTCAGAAATGATTCACTCCTTTCTATGTATTGCTTAATTTTAAAGATCAGACAAAATGAGGATGGCTCCGAAGCATTTGTGTCAAAGGCCCAATACAAAAGTTGATTGTGATAATTCTCCCTTTGGAGAAAGAAACATGAATGAGGGATTTAAAAAGCCAGCATCGCTACACAACAGTCAATTGACAATGAGCTGTTGATCAAGAGTACAGGACCATCAGTTTCAGAGTTTGACCTCCTGCCAGCAGCAATCTAGGAACAACTTCCAAATACTCTTGGAACTATTCACTGCTCAGAAGACAAAGCTTTTTAGAAAATAAATACAAGAAAGTGATTATGGCTTCCCTGACAACATTTCTACTTTTAAAAGTTGCAAGTACAGCTCTATTCTGTTGGCTACTTTCTCTATTTGCCAAACTTGTACCCAGAAATCACTTAAACTAATTCACAAGCATTTTCTTCAAGAGACTCTCCATGGGGTCTTTTCTGCCCTTTCATCTGCATTCATTGTCATTATCATGCTCAGACATCAAAGGAAAATAGAAAAAGATATTGCTTACAAGACAATTGAATTTTCTTTCCCCTATGATAATGTCGGGGGGCAGATATTCAAAGGTATTTAGGCACCCAAAGATGCCTACTGGGATTTTTCAAAAATGCTTAGGTGCCCACCTCCCTTAGGCATCTAAACTGTTTAGGCAGTTTTGAGGAGCAAGGACTTGAATGCATGCTTGCCACCTTTCAGAAGAGTTCCTTGAACATTGGCTTTGGCATATTCTGGGGCAGGTGTCTCAATCTCTCTTATAGTGAGAATGACTTTGTAACCCAGTGGTTAGGGCACTTACCTGAAAGCCCCAGGTTGCAGCCCCTGCTCCAATAAGTAAGTACAGTATATTATACAAAGTGGAAAAGCTTCAATAGGAGAGGCAGAAAGACCCACCCCAGAATACCCCATAGCCCAGTAGTTAGGGAACTCACCTGTAGGAAACTTGGGTTCATGTCCCTGTTCCCCAGAAGGCAGGGTGGGCATTTGAACCTGGATCTACCATATCCTGGGTCAATGCTGTAATCGCATGGCTAGCTGGTAAAAATGGAACACTGTCAGAAGCTCCTCTTTTTGTGTGTGGGGGAGTGGGGGAGGCAGGGTGACCTGGTTTAGGGACCTAACTCCAGAAACACTTTCACAGCTGTGAATCCCAAACAGAGGGCTTGTCTACACCGGCAATTTACAGTGTTGCAACTTTCTCACTCAGGGGTATGAAAAAAACACCCCCCCCAAGCGCAGCAAGTTTCAGCGCTGTCAAGAACCAGTGTAGACAGTGCCCCAGCGCTGGGAGCTGCACCCCTCGTGGAGGTGGGTTTTTTTAGAGCTCTGGGAGAGCTTTCTCCCAGCGCTTTAATGTTGCCAGTGTAGACTAGCCCAGAGAAGTATGCCTCTCATTAGGTTCCTAACTCCCTTTGGGGCATGAGGTTTAAGCCATACCTCTCTCTTCAGCATTTTCTGTTGGTTAACATAGGTGACACTGCACTCAGCTTACTGGCTTTTGTGGCTCTCATTCCTAGCTTCTTAACTCTCACTGAGCATTGTATAGGGAACCTGAGCTCCTAAGTCAGGGCTGTCGATGCCACTAGGCAGCAGCATGCCTACATGTTAGGTGCCGAGGTCTACATCCACATAGGTTGCTGCCAAGCCTATCTGCATCATGTGCCTAGATACAGGCCCTTGCACCCTATTTTTTTTTTCCTAGTAAATGTTTTCATATGTGACTGAAAGCAAAAGATGCATGACTAAATCAGGAATCAGATGCTTTGTGCAGCACAGATTACTTGTGAATTGCATAGCCCACCTATCCAAGTGTGGCAAATGTTGGTGTAAATCCCATAGGATGATCAGTCCCCCTGGGATCAGGGTAACTTTTATGCACTTTCCCAATTCTACATCTTCGCTAAGAGAATAGGCCATGCCAGCTAGCCAAAACAGGTTATGTTGTAAGGCAGATAGCCCCTTAGTAATGAGGTCATGGGACATACTGACCACGCACAGACCCTTCCAGACAGTGATGTGCCATCTACATATGCAAGGAATGCACAGCATGCTGAAGCAGCTGCATGTAGGTCAACCAGTGGCCCGTATGCCAGATCTGGTCTGTGGGACGATTCAATCTGGCCCCATAGAGGATGCCATTTTGTGTGCACCGTGACCTTGCATGTACTATACATGCAAGGTCACACCACATAGAAGACACCATTTTGGATCATCTGAGGCAACAAGTAAATTTTTGTATGCCTTACTAGAAAGGTCATGACCCGCCACTGCTTCCAGATGCTCCAGTGAGGGATAGAAGGGACTAGGGCCCTTCCCAGATGAGTGACAATGATCAAGGGGAAAGGGCTCTGCCACTGTGTTTGGAGAGGGATATTCCTAGAGAATAGTCCTAACTGTGATGTAGAGAGAAAATGAGGGAACCCTACCCTGGAAATTAGGAAGTGGGGAAAGTAGCAAAGAAGCATTAAGTGCATACTTCAGGTTAATGTGTGTCTAAATAGAAAAGGGTTGGGTATGAATTATCGTTGAAATGACATAATTGTTTAATTCTAAAGTTATAAACTTACTGTTGGTTAAACTGTCATTGCCATGAAGCCTGTCCGTCAAATGAATAAACTTGTACTAAGGATTCATAATTCCTTAGTCAGAATAGTATAAAATTAGAATGGAATTTATCACCGACATTTATAGGTCAATTTATTGGATTTGATCTATTACCTCCAGATAAATGTTAATATCCTGTGAATAATTCATTCCTTTTAACTTTGAAAAATACGCTTAATTTAACCACCTTTATTTTCTTTGTGTAACTTCTTAAATTTATCTGTAAGGTCTATTTTGATTGATTAAACTTAGCTAAAATAAGAAAGCACTGGAAAATGCAGAACATGTTTTTGGGTAAAATTCAGGACTGGGAGTACATTGGGTCACCTGTACAAATGGTAACCAAGGCAACACACAGATACTCAGGGTGTAACCTACATGTTGTTTGGCTATTTGTGAGGGACCCAGGTTGGATGCTACAATAGAAAAGCATTGTGAGGCACCCCAGGTTTCAGGGAAGATGGTGACACAGCCCATTACTTATCTGGATTGTAGATTGGAATGTCATAACTATACATACTAACATGTTCTCTCATCCTTATTATATGTCCACCTTGTACACAGGCAATATAAATGGTTATTAGACGTTATTTGACCACAGGGAGTGAAAGTCAAATGACAAGTACATTTCATGTCCTTGGGTTATACTGGCAGGAAAGGGTAGTATTGCAGGCACACAAGGAACCCATATTACCCTCCTTCCCTGAGATGAATGAATCATGAGATTTTAAATCTATAGATATTAGTTCACCATGGGATTATGATGAAGAGCAGAATGACACTATATCCTAAGCTACATAACATGAGGGTAGTTCTTCAGAAATGAGTAGTGTGTGCAGCTAAAATATAATTTGACACAAAATATAGTCAACCCCGCCCCATGAAGTGTGTAGGTCACAGTTATATTGCCCTGAGTCAAAGGAACCTGCTGACAGGGGACCATGGGCAAAGGGATTGAACGAAGAGCGGTATGTGGGTTCTTCAGTAATTCTCTTTTGTAGCCAGGCCTTTAATACTATTTTCACAATTTTATTGACATTCTTTCTAAACCAGTAACTTGGTAACATTCCCAATAAAGCATGAAAACCCTGAAGCTATAGTTAAAAAACAAACATTCGGTCATATTTTACCCTATATATGTTTTGCCTTATGGTAGTTAAAAAAAATGGAAGCAGCAAAACCCACAATACACCTGAACAGTACACAGATGTACTTGGTCTCAATAAAGACACTGGATTTATGGCTTATTAAAACAATCTAACCCATAACCCCTCCCCCCGCCTTTTTGTCCTATGACTACAGAGGCAGTAACAGGCCACTTCACCTTGAATTGTTCTTTAGAATATGTGCTAACTACTCAGGCTAAACAATCTGTCTCACCTTGCATGTTGCAGTGATACTCTAAGTACCTTGCCCAGACCTGAGCTCTGGGCAGCTTGAAAGCTTGTCTCTCTCACCAACAGAAGTTGGTCCAATAAAAGCTATTATCTCACTCCCTTGTCTCTCTAATACATCTGAACTCCATTTTTAGCCTTGGTTTTCATAGTTTTATATTTCAATGGGGTTTCTTTCACGAAAAGCATTTAAAATAAGGACTCTGTAAGAACGGTATTCTCAGCATTTTTTCAGACAAACTTCTGGGCCATAAATAATTTATAATTCCTATCCAGCTCACAATGCCCTTATTTCCTTTCAAAGTTTGCCAGTCTGTAGAGGATTTTTCCCTTTTTCAAAATGTATTTACATCTGCGAACAGCACATCATGCTTAATGCTCTTCTGAGACAGGGTGGCTAGCATTTTATTGGTTGAATATTTCTGAAGTCGTTGTCTACACAAGTCACATGTTCTTTATGTTGGAAAGAATGCACTATGAGTCTGACGCAAAGCCCACCAACATCAACAAAAGCCTTTCTGTTGATTTCAGTAGGCTTTGCTGCCTGATTCACTGAACTCTTCCTCCTCCTTCCATACTAACAAGGTCCTTTCTCTTGATTATCTTTGCCTGTGACTGCTTTACTTTTGTTTTTCCCTGGTGGAGCATAGGTTATGTAGCTTATAATGGTTGTGTCCTACTCTAATGAAAGGGTTGAAATCCTGGCCAGTGGCAAAACTCTCATTGACTTCAGTGAGGTCAAGATTTCACCCTGTGTTGTTCTTTGCATTAAAGCAATGAGAGCTTGTATTTTAAAAATACATTTTTATTTAAACATAACTAACACAGTAGCAGAGATTGGCATAGGCTGCAGTCCAAAAATGTGCAGTCCAAAGATGGAAGATGCCCTTTTGCCTCTGAAGCTGTAATCTACATCCTTACACAAAGACAGCTCCTCCATACATCCTCAGAGTACAATAGCTAAAAAAGTTCTCCATACATTCAAAAGCAATGTGCTGTTCCAAGCCATATTTTCCCTTAGTTGTATAAATGTTTCCATTACCTTTGATCCCAGGTTAGCAAGAGCTGGGAGGGGTTACTGAGTAGTTACTCATACGCATTAAGTCTTTCAGAACTACGTTCTAAAGGGACAATCTACAGTCCTGTAAAGTCAATGGGAATTTTCCCTGAACTTCAATGGACATGGAAGCAAACAATAAGACTAATTGTTCATATTTCATGATAGCAAATAAATCATAGCTGCCATGGGATTGTAGTTTTGTTACAACATTATTTTTAATAAAGTATAAACAATTTTTGGATAGGAGACCTTTTTAAAGACGAGACAATGCATATTACACATTTGCAAATTTCAAAAATAAGTCTGCTGTTATACTGTGTATCTATAAGCTATCTTTCTCCAAGTGTCCTGTGCTGAATATACTGTACTTCTAATATAAAAAAAGCTAGTGGTCCTATGGCCTGCAGTAGCTTTTCAGACTTATAAATTAGGTTGCTTTTCCCTTGTTGATAAATTAGATCAGGAAGGGATGATCTATTCTTCAGATAGCACCAAAATGGATTATCACAACATCAAATACAGATTCTCAAGAGAAATGCCTCTCAAAGCTAGCTTCGCTAATGATACACAAATCCTAAATTAAAGGCATAGGGGTCAAAAGGAATCAAGAAGTCATGAGAAATGGACTAATTATTTTCCAAACATGATATTCAAAATTAGAAACCAAGTGAAAAATGGATATTTCCTGCAGCTGTCTGATTTTTATCCATAACATTACATCTTCAGGGATTTAAAAAACAAAAACTAAATGAATGACTTTTTTTTAAAATAAAGACCTTAGATTGGTTATTAGAGACATTTATATGAATTAGTTCTAACTGACACTGGCTGAATTTGGTGAAGCAGGTATTCAGAAAAGGATCTCTCTTCCCACCAGGTGTTCTCCAGTATCCCAAGCACTGAACATCTGTTTGTGGCCAAGCATAGGGTCCCATTACCTTCACTGAGCTAGATCCACAGAGTGGCTTTAGGTTCAGCAGTGCAATGCCTAAATTCATGCACCCAGCTGCCTCATGGAATCCACAGCCCCATATTAGGCACCCAGGCTCGCTATGCACTGGATGAGTGGAGTTAGGGTCCTAAGAATGAGGAGCAGGGAGTTGCATAATTAGCCAATAGTAAGTGATGAGGAGGGGGTGGGGCCTAAACCCTGACCCTCAAAAGGGAGATAGGCACATAAGTCTGGGCAAGAGGGAGGCCCCTGTCTCTGCTTGGGATTTACAGCTATAAACTATCTTCTGAAGTTAGATACCTAAGCCCTCTCTCTCAAAAAACAGATGAGGCGCCCCCCTTACAATGTTTAATCTAGTGGTTACAGTATTTACCCATGATGTGGAAAACCCAGGTTAAAATCTCCCTGAATTAACCCATATTTCCTACCTCTCAGGAAGAGTCTCATAACTGCTGGACTATGGGATATTCTGGGGTGGGTCTTTCTCAATCTTTCCTGTTGAAACCATTCTACTGTGTATAAATAATTAGTCACTGGGCCAGAGAGAGTGAGAATAACTCCTGGGACAGAGAGTCATTCTCTCACTCCCTCTGCCCCAACGATTAGTTATTTATACACAGCTGAACGACTTCAAAAGGGGAGATTGAGAGAGAGAGAGAGAGAGACACCCCCCAACTCCCACACTTCAGTGGGAAGAGCACTCACTTGAGAGGTTGAAGAATCAAGTCCTTACCCCAGATCTGACAGATGGGGGAAGATTTGAACCTGGGTCTCCCATATCCTGGGTCAGTACTTTAACTACAGGACTCAGTGTTATGAAGGGAGGCAGTGGCACCACCACAATTTTGTGCAGGGCCTGATCTGGAAGGCCGCCTCTGAGAATGCTTATCAGATTGGACTTTATAGGCAAGATGAGCAGAGGAATGCCTAATTAGAGGATCCCAGTGGGGCTTAGGCATGAGCTAGGTGCCTGGATGTCAAGAGTGAGGTAGCTATATGCAGAGGCAGATTTTTAGGCAGCTAGGGATCTTTATTGGTGGAAGTGTTACGTATAATTTAAGCAAGACATTAGGAACCATTTCTACAAGTAAGGTTGGCTAGATCCGGGGCGGGAGGGGGGGGGACAACTTGCCAAGGAAAGTTGTTGAGGCTCCATCCCTAGAGGTGCAGAAGGGTAATTCTAGATAAAACATCTAGAAGACTAGTGTAGCAGAAAATCCAGTACAGTTGCAAAAAGAGAGACTAGATGATCTAGGATAACCTTTCCAAAATTATCTCTGAACAGACAACTCAGAATTTATGAAAGGCAAAGCTTTGTGTAATAAAGCGGGCACTAAAAAAATGCAGATTTAGTCAGTTGATTAATTCACTGATCTTTGAAGGTCAAAATGTGAGAGTGAATTAGGATTCAGTTCCACAATATTCTAGGGGGAAAGATATTAAATTTTATCAAACATGTCTCTCGAGAGAAGTCCAAAAATAACTTCAGTATTATTCATGGGGAGCATTGTACAGTGGCATAACTTGGTTAATGATGAAGATGGGGATGGAAATGGGACATGGATGTTCTGTAGTCACAACCTAGATTTAGTAAATATAGGCACAGACTAAGAGATAATATTGAGAAAAATATAGGTGTCAGGGTTCCCTCCCCATTCTGAACTTTAGGCTACAGACATGGGGACCTGCATGAGAGACCCCCTAAGCTTATTTCTACCAGCTTAGATTAAAAACTCCCCAAGGCACAAATTCTCCCTTGTACCTTGGATTAGGTAACGCTGCCACCACCAAGTGATTTAGACAAACTCAGGGAAAGGACCACTTGGAGTTCCTACTGTCCCCTAATATCCCCCCAAACCCCCTTTCCTGGGGAGGCTTGGGAATAAACAAGATGAGCACAGACCAACCTTGTTTTTTTTTAGGACTCTAAAGAAAAAAAAACAACCAATCACATTCTAAAAGAAACAGAATTTTATTAGAAAGAAAAAAGGTAAAAGAAGCATCTCTGTAAAATTAGAATGGAAGATAATCTTACAGGGCAATCAGATTCAAAAACAGAGGATTTCCCTCTGGGCCAAACTTTAAAGTTACAAAAAGAAAACCAGGAATACACCTTCCTCTCAGCACACAGAAAAATCACAAGCCAAAACAAAAATAAAGCCGATGCATTCCCTTGCTAGTACTTACCAATTTTATTGGAGTTGGATTACTTGCTTTCTTGAGCTGTGTCCAGCAAGCACACAGAACAGACAGACCAAAACCTTCCCCCCTCGCCCCCAGATTTGAAAGTATCTTGTCCCCTTATTTGTCCTTTTGGTCAGGTGCCAGCCAGGTTACCTGAGCTTCTTAACCCTTTACAGGTAAAAGGATTTTGTGCCTCTGGCCAGGAGGGATTTTATAGTACTGTATACAGGAAGGTTGTTACCTTTCCCTTTATATTTATGACCATAGGTATTTAAAATGTCATGCAGGTTGCTGCTGCTTGTACATGAGGAGTTTCTTGTAGACGATACAATAAAAGTTTGAGGTTGTTTTTCATTTTTACATCAGTGCAAAAAGACTCAGAAAACTGGGAATGAAGGCCCCAGTCTTGCGGACACTATATGTGCATGATTTGCTTTATGCATGCCTGTAGTCCCATTGAACCCAGCTGACATATTCAGAGATAAGCACATGCATGTTTGCAGGACCGGTGTATAATCTACTCCTTCAGCCCCAATTCAGAAATCCTCCCTATTTAACTTAAAGTTACGCTTAAACATATTCTATAGTGCTGTCCTAAATACAGGAGGACTGAAGTATATGTTTAAGTGCTTTCTTGGATTAGGGCCTATTTATCATTGTTATTCATATTTAATTAGATTAAACCTGCAATCAGAGCATAATGTGAAAATCTCATACAGAGTAGATTTTATCTTTTACTGTTATACAGATTTTCTTCTATCAAAAGAAGAATTTCCAAATAAGTAATTGCAAGTATACTGATGATATTAAATGATAACCCCTGTGGAATTTTCCATTCAAAACTAGCTGGTTTTTGTTGTTGTTGTTAAATATTGTGTTAAGATATTTTAGTCAAAGATTCTCTGTATCTCATCCCATAATAGGTTATTGATAACAAAATTAAGCAATTAAATAAAAAGCTGCAAAAAATGTGAGTTATTAGAAACAGAAACTTGATAGGAAAAAGACATTTAGAAGCTATTAAAAAAGCAAACACACACACACACACACACAAACAGTTGAGCCAAATTTCCAATTCCTTACTCAGGCAAAATACTCACTGAAATTGGGAGGAGTTTCCCTGAATACAGACCTCAAGCTTTAACTCATTGTTTTGAGACATGTGCATATGCAAAGAAAAGTAGTAGTGTTTCATGTAACCACACTAGGTTGTGGGAACGCACAGAGTCTCTGCTAGCTTTGACACTCCTCTTCTAGGCTCTTTTAATGGCCCATATAAACAGTGGCTCCAGCTAGCTACAACAAATGTTTTACAGGTACCTCTAAAAAGAGAACACCAACCTAGCCATGGAAAGATTAATATACTCAATGGCCCCAATTCTGGGAACAGATGCACCACTGAAAATTCTTACTCCAGCCAAGAGTCCCATTAGCTCATTCTGCACAGGTGTAAGGGTCCACACAAGATCCACGTGTTTGCAAGATCAGGTTTTAGGACATTAGAACTGGGGGGGGGGGATGGGAGGGAACATGGCCTGTCCACTTTTTGCCAGGGTGAACCCCTTTCCTTTCGCCTTCTCTTCCCCCTGATTCCCCCCCTCTCCCCGGCCAGGCCAGCGTGGGGCCTGGCCATGGAGACCAAGCAGTTGTGGGAGCCATGCATGCGGACCCCTTCAACTGCCCATGGTGCAGGGCAGCTGAGAGAAGCCCCCAACCCGTGTCCCCGCCTGGACCAGGGCAGGTGGAGGTAGAAGGTCTGCGACTTCACGCCGGTTCCCCACAGCTGCCCACACAGCTCTCCCTGACCTGGCTTTGGCTGGGGGTGGGCGGAAGAGGGAGGACCTGGAAGCTGTGGCCTGGCCCTGGTAAGAGCCATGCCACAGGCAGACATGGGGAGCGTGGGTCCCTCCACCTGCCCTGGGTGGGGAGCCTGGGGGGTGGGGACACAGGAAGCCCCTCCCCACTCCAGGCATGTCCTCTGTGGAGCAGGGCCACCAGCCTCCCCACTTTTGGGAAGGCTCCAGAGCCCCTGGTATGAGGAATTACCTCACTAAGGTTGCCCACATCACCTCTGAAACAAGTTTTACATTCAGATGTAAGAAGTGCATTTGAGTATTGTGACAAAATTCCTCCTCTACCTTGGTGGGTCTTGCTCTTATTGGCAGATTTGCTCACCTTGGAGCTTCACAGCAGTCCTCAGTTTGGCCATTTTCATGAGCCCACAGTCCAGGACAACTCCTCCTGTGTCTGACTGGGAGGTTTGGGGGAGAACCCGGGCCCACCCTCTACTCCGGGTTCCAGCCCAGGGCCCTGTGGTATGCAGCTGTTTAGAGTGCCTCCTGGAACAGCTATGCAATAGCTACAACTCCCTGGGCTACTTCCCCATGGCTTCCTTCCAACACCTTCTTTATCCTCACCATAGGACCTTCCTCCTGGTGTCTGGTGATGCTTGTACTCCTCAGTCCTCCAACAGTATGCATTCTCACTCTCAGCTCCTAGTGCCTCTTGCTCCCACCTCCTCACACACGCACACCACAAACTGAAGTGAGCTCCTTCTTAAAACCCAGGTGCCCTGATTAGCCTGCCTTAATTGATTCTAGCAGCTTCTTGATTGGCTGCAGGTGTTCTAATCAGCCTGTCTCCAGAAGGTTCCTGATTGTTCTGGACAGGCCCACTCCTCCACCATTCGGCCGGCCCCATTCTCCGACCATCGTTTAGTCACCATAACGGTCTCCCTCCGTGCAGAGAGACCGGGGCCGGCCTATTGGCATTTTAACAACAGCCTGTTGGAGGACGAGAGCTTCGTGACGTCCTTCCGGGAGTTTTGGCTGGCCTGGCGAGAGCAGTGGCGTGCCTTTCCCTCGGTGCGGCGATGGTGGGATCTAGGGAAGGTACGCGCCAAGCTCTTCTGCCGTGACTACACTCGGGGCACCAGCCGACCGAGAAATGCGGCGATAGAGCAGTTGGAACGAGAGGTCTTAGAGATGGAGAGGCGCCTGGCAGCCAACCCCGAGGACCCGTCCCTCTGCGGAGCGTGCCGGGAGAAGCGGGAGGAGCTTCGGGCCCTCGAGGACCACCGGGCCCGAGGTGCCTTCGTTCGGTCCCGCATCCGCCTCCTTCGGGAGATGGACCGCGGCTCCCGCTTCTTCTATGCCCTGGAGAAAATGAGGGGGGCCAAAAAACACGTCACCTGCCTTCTAGCGGAAGACGCCACCCCCCTCATAGATCCGGAGGAGATGTGTGGGAGGGCCTGTGACTTCTACACAAGCCTTTTCTCCCCGGATCCGACCAATCCTGGCGCTTGCGGGGTGCTCTGGGAGGAACTCCCCATGGTCAGCGTGGGCGACCGAGACCGGCTAGAGCTGCCTCTTACCCTGGCCGAGTTCTCGGAAGCCCTCCGTTGCATGCCCACCAATAAATCTCCGGGCATGGACGGGCTGACCGTGGAGTTTTACCGCGCGTTCTGGGACATCCTCGGCCCAGACCTAGTCACTGTCTGGGCTGAGTCCTTGCAGAGCGGGGTCCTCCCTCTGTCGTGCAGGCGAGCGGTGCTCGCCTTGTTGCCGAAGAAGGGGGACCTCCGTGATTTACGAAACTGGCGTCCCGTCTCACTCCTTAGCACGGATTACAAAATCGTAGCGAAAGCAATCTCGCTGCGGCTAGGGTCCGTGATGGCGGACGTGATCCACCCAGACCAGACCTATATTGTCCCGGGTCGCAGCATTTTTGACAACCTATTTCTAGTCCGAGACCTTCTGGAACTCGGGCAGAGAGATGGTCTGTCGTTTGCCCCCCTGTCTCTTGATCAGGAGAAGGCGTTCGATAGAGTAGACCATGGGTATCTCCTGAGCACTCTGCAGGCGTTTGGATTCGGACCTCAGTTTGTGAGTTTTCTCCGAGTGCTGTGTGCCTCCGCGGAGTGTTTGGTTAGGCTCAACTGGACCCTGACCGAACCGGTCAGCTTCGGGCGGGGAGTGCGGCAGGGGTGCCCCCTCTCGGGCCAGCTGTACGCTCTGGCGATCAAGCCTTTCCTCTGTCTCCTCCGCAGGAGGTTGATGGGGTTGGTGCTGCGGGAGCCGGAGCTGCGGCTGGTCCTGTCAGCGTATGCCGATGACGTACTCCTCGTGGTCCAGGACCCGGGCGACTTGGCGCGAGTGGAGGCATGCCAGGCCATCTATTCGGCAGCCTCCTCCGCCTGAGTCAACTGGGTCAAGAGCTCTGGCTTGGCGGTGGGGGACTGGCGGCAGGTAAGCTCCCTCCCACCCGCGCTTCAGACCATCCGGTGGAGTGCGGATCCACTGCTCTATCTCGGCGTTTACCTTTCCGCCACGCATCCTTCCCCGCCGGAAAACTGGCAAAATTTAGAGGGCGGGGTGATAGAGCGGATCCGGAAATGGACGAGGCTACTCCGATGCCTCTCCCTCCGAGGGAGAGCACTGGTGCTTAACCAACTAGTCCTGTCCACGCTCTGGTACCGGCTCAACACCCTGGCCCCGGCCCCGGGTTTCCTGACCCACCTCCGGAGATTGATTCTAGAGTTCTTTTGGTCAGGAATGCACTGGGCCCCTGTTGGAGTTCTTCATTTACCCCTGAAGGAAGGAGGGCAGGGCCTAAAGTGTCTGTACACTCAGATCTGCGTTTTCCGCCTCCAGGCCCTGCAGAGGCTCCTTTATAGTGCAGGTAGTTCGACGTGGAGCATATTGGCGCACGCCTTCCTGCGCCGCTTCCAAGGGCTCCGATACGACCGGCAGCTCTTTTATCTTTGTCCGAGAGGTTTTCCGTGAGACCTCTCCGGGCTGCCGGTCTTCTACCAGGACCTCCTCCGGACCTGGAAACTGTTTCTAACGACCAGGTCCGTGGCGGCCACCGTGGGAGCAGATCTCCTCACGGAGCCCCTGCTACACAATCCCCAACTCCGTGTGCAGGTGGCGGAGTCCCGCTCGGTGCACCAGAGGTTGGTCCTGGCGGAAGTCACGAGGGTCGGAGACCTCCTGGACTACGACCGGAGAGACTGGATGGATCCCCTGACGCTCGCTCGGTGCATGGGGCTGTCCAGCCCTCGTACCCCCCGGCGCGTACTTCAGGAGGTGAAGGCCGCCTTGACCCCCGCTGCTCGGGCTTATGTCAACCGAGCCTTGCGCGAGGGCGCACCCTGCCCATCCTCTACCCCAGGCCCGCCGGACCTTTCCATCGGGCCCCTACCCTGCCGATCCCAACAAACCCCTCACCCTTTCACTGCAAGCCGGCTGCAAGAACTGCAGCCGGTCAGTTTTCAAATCGCACCACGGAAATATTTATACACACTCATGCTTCACACCCTTCACGCCCACACCCTGGTGTCCCGCCCTCATACAAAGTGGCGGGACCTCCTGCCACCTTTGGAGGGTGAGCAACCTCGGTGGTCCAGCCTGTATTCCACCTTGGTCCCGAGGCCCGTCGGGGACATCAGTTGGCAGCTCCTTCACGGAGCTGTGAGCACGGGTGTGTTTCTGACACGGTTTACCCCCATCCCAGATACTTGCCCTTTTTGTAATGTGAGGGAAACCCTGGCGCATGTATATTTAGAGTGTGCCAGATTGCAGCCCCTTTTCCGGCTCCTCACAAATATTCTATTGCGCTTTTGGCTTCATTTCTCCCCTCACCTTTTTATCTATATACTCCCCATCCGTGGCCCCACAAAATCGCGGGATTTCCTGGTTAACCTCCTCCTAGCCTTGGCTAAAACAGCCATTTATAAAACCAGAGAGAGGAGGTTGGCCCATGAAGCGTCCTGCGATTGTAGGGCCTTTTTCCGATCCTCAGTACATTCACGTATCCGGGCGGAGTTCCTCTGGGCGGCGTCCACCGACTCTCTTGACGCCTTCGAGGAGTGGTGGGCGCTGTCCGGGGTTCTCTGCTCGGTGACCCCGTCTGGTTCCCTCCGTCTGACCCTTTGATTGAGGGGAAGAGCGAGAGACGCCAGCCCCAGCCGTTGCTGCTGTGGATACCATCGTTACTGTCATCTAGGAGGGGTCCTATAATACATGGGTGTCTACCCCACCCCCACCCCCAAACCGCCCACCCCGCAGCCGTGCCCATCTTGCCGGGCACTCTCAGGAGAGGGATGATCGGTGACACTGGGCGTGGCCCTAGGTAACTCGAGGGGGTGAAAGACCACGAGTGTCGAAGAAGCCCCCCCACTCTAGGCCACCAGGTAACTCAGGAGGGTGGAAGACCATGAGTGTCGAGGAAGCCCCCCGCCCTGTGCCCAGGCTAGCCTGAAACTTCTCCTTCCTCAAAGCTGCTGTGTTATACCTTCCGTTTGCGTTGTTTTGTTGCATAGTTTGTTTTGTTTCCTTTGGTAACTCTTTGCAAGTGTTACACAATAAAATTCTTTTATGTTTCAAAAAAAAAAAAAACCTTCCCTGTTACCTTACCCAGGGAAAAGGGACCTACTTAGCCTGCTCTCCTGCTGCTGCCCTCTGGCCTGGGCTTCCTTGCTTTTTGCCTCTGCTTTCGGATTCCCCCCCGACCAGGTCAGACGCTCTCCCCCATTTCTTTTCTTTTTGTTGTTATTTTTTTCTTTCTCTGCTGTTGCTAGAGTGCTGGCCGGCTGCCAGCCGGCTGTTATCCCCCCCCCCACCTGCCCTCGGATGCTGCTGCCACTCCAGCTGAAACCGCCCCCCCAGACAGGGGGGGGTCTGTCGGCCCGCTCCCCGGAGGAGGGAAGTGGAGGGACCCAGCCCCCAGACCCAGCCGCTTGCTGTTTGTCTGCAGACCCGTCTCTGGCTGAGAGAATTTCTTATCATCCGCTCCAGCATCCCTGAAATGTTGCAGCTGCGACCCGGAACAGACAGAGAAAAAGCCATCTATTCGAGGAATACCGCCCGGGGAATCTACAAATCACCGTGGAAGGGGCCCAAGACTGAGTAACTTTCGAACTGTGCTCTTGTGTGGGGGGAGGCCTTGACTGTGTTGTGACTGTGTCTGTAGGGACACAGGGGGTGTGGCATGGAGCTGCCCCCCGACCCATCTGTGTCCTTCCAACTCCCACACTACAATCCTCATCACTGCCCCCTCCATCGTCATTGCTGGCTGTTTAAGATTTGCCTCTGGACTTAGCTGCTCGCCCTGATTCCACCGTGTGGGCCAGAAGCACCAGCCAACCAAACAGGACTCTCTGGACAAGCGTACGGTGGTTCATGTGTCCCCCCCACCCCACCCCCGAACTGCCCATCCCACAGCCTGTCTCTTTTTACCTGACTCCAACTCCTGTTAACCACCTGCCACCGCCCCCGCTGGGGCATCAGCAATGGAGGGCACCGGGGTGACCTCCGCCGCTGCCATGCCCACCACCTCCCCAGACTCTAGGGGAGCCCCCTCAGCCAGTGGGAAAGGCCAGGGCAAGAAGAAGGGGAAGGCCCCGCTAAAACCACCAGGCCCTCCGTGGCAGGGGCCACCCCCACTGCTCCGGCCCCGCCACCAACCACGGCGTCCCTCCCCACTGCCCCCTCCACCATCCCTCCCTCACCCCCCAGGATGTATGCCCGGGCGGCAGCAGCCCCCCCGCCTGCCGCCTCGTCATCTCTCCCGCCCACTACCTACACCACCATCAACAGCAGCCGGGGCCCCTTCCCCACCATGACAAGGAAGCACAGTGTCCGATGCCTCCTGGTGCCTGCCTCGCCCCACGTGGAGACCTAAGTGCAGGCATTGGTGAGGGTGGTGGGGCCCTCAGCCATTGTGGCGGCCTCCAAAATGTACGGGAAGGTAGACTTCTTCTTAGCATTGGAGGCTGCCGCCCAGGAGGCGGTGGAGAGGGGCCTGGTGGTGGTGGTGGGGTGTTTGTCCCCCTAGAGCCGCTAGAGGACCTGGATGTCCGCCTGGTCCTGACCTCTGTCCCTCCTTTTCTCCCCAATGCTGCCCTGTTACCCGCCCTTTCCACCCTGGGGAAACCTGTTTCTGTCATCAGCCCTCTCCCGTTGGGCTGCAAGGACCCCACCCTCCATCACATCTTTTCCTTCCGCCGGCAAGTGCAGCTTCAGTGCGTGACGGAGAGGCGCTCGAGGGGTCCTTCCTAACCCCCCACCAGGGGGGCCGTTACCGGGTGTATTTCTCCACGGGGGAAGCCCGGTGCTACCTCTGCCAGGCATCAGGGCATGTCCAGAGGGACTGCCCCTTAGCCCGGCAAGGAGGGGCGCCTGGGATCATTGCCGATGCCCCTGGCTGCCCGATACCCGAACCTGCCCCCCCCCCTCTTCGGACCACCACTTCTCCCAGGGCACCTCCCCTACAATGCCCAGATGAGTGGGAGAGCCCCGCCCTCGCTGCTGACAGTCTGGCGGGGCCTATGGAGGAGCGTGTGGCAGAGATCCACCAGGCATGGGAGAGAGTCTGCCCCAGGGAGAATCCTCCCTCCCTTATGCCGCCCCACCATCCCCCCCGCCCCAAGTCCCTGAGCCATCGCCTTTACCCCCTGACACGACCCCTGCTAACCAGCCCCCAGATGATGCCATGGAGGGCTGGGCCCTAGTCCAGGGGAAGCGAGGCAAGTGGAAGGCTCGAGGTCCGCCTCATCTACCCGAGGCGGAGGCCCCCCAGAAGACCAGGAAGGGGGACACTGATGCCAAACCTGCCGCTTTGCCCACGAGTGCATCCCATCCACTGGTGTCAGCCGGGAAAGACGTGGTAGCACCGGAAGGTAATGTCTCCCCTCCACAGGAGACCCTCCCCTCCGAGACCCTCGAGGAAGCCCCTTCTCTCCGCCACTACCCGAAGCCCCCGTGAACCCCGAGGCAATCGTCGTGGTGGGTGCCAGCGGGGAGAACCACTGGGCGACGGAAAGTGTCCTCTCCTCCATTTTCAAGGAGATCGAGGCCCTAGATCTGACCCCGGTCACCCGGGGGAGGACGACCTTTTGCCAGCAAACCTCGATTTGGGCGACCTCACTCCGCCCCTCTTTTCCCCATGCTCCCTCCCCCTAACTGCTGCTTCTGCTCCCACCTCTGAGGAGCCCCTGGACTCCTCCATCAACCCGGCCACTGATGGCACCCCGCTGATGACCACCAAGCCTGCTCAGGTGACAGCTGGTGCCACACGGCCGGGACACGAGTCGCCAGGGGCACCCCCTGTTGGTGCAGAGCAATCGATTTCCTTCCCGGGCGGGGGCCTAACAGAAGATAATCCACCTCCTGATGCTGTGGCAGCTAAATCCATCATAGAGCCCGCGTCCAGTATCACTGAGAGCTCCCTCCCCACCCCCTTAACCCTCGAGTCTGATCGGGAGGCACCACCATCCAGCTGCTTGCCTCCCAAAACCCAGAAGCTCACCTCTTCCCCTGCCCCTGCCCCTACCCCTATCCAATTTACCTCCTGCAATGTCATTGCCACCACCGGGGCTGTCTCCTTCCCCTTCCCAACTGATGACCCCCAGGGAGCGGCCTTTGTGTTCTCCTGCCCCGACCCATTAGGAGCTGCTATCTTCCCTCCACCGCCCCCTATCGCCCCAGAGCTTGAGGTGGGCCTAGAAACTCCAGCCCATCAGGTACCCCGTTGGGGGTCTGCACGCTGCTTGTCCATTTTAGTGGACTGTGGGGCTGCACCAAGGGCCCTGCTGGGGAACAACCGGGAAACTGTAACCCCCCCCACCCCCCCCATCAGCTGCGAGGAGAGCTGAGGAAGTTTTTAAAGGATGTCCATGGCTCCTGCAACAAGGTACAGCTTGCTCTCCAGTGATGGGGGATTTTTTTCAAATCCTCTGGGCCACAAGGGCCCTCATGGGGGAAGGTAAAGGGACGGGGAAGCAGGATGCCACGGCCTACTGGCGGGTCCATGTCTTCCATGACCAATTACTCACCTACGGGATGGGTCAAGGACTGTTGCGCGGCCCGCTGGGGGATGCGAGCGTCCCTGCCAGGGGATCCCCCCCCCGCCCCCCCCCCCGCATGACACCTCTCACCATCGCAACGTTGAACACCCGGGGTTGTAGGATCCCAGGTGCTCTCCTTCCTTCGGGAGGGAGGGTACTCTGTGATTTTCCTGCAGGAGACCCATATGGATCTGACCGCCGAAAACAGTTGGCGGCTGGAGTGGGGGGACAGAGTCTACTTTAGCCATTCCACTATTTGGCAGGCTGGAATGGCGACCCTGTTCTCCCCCGACCTACGGCCCGAGGTGCTAGGGGTCGCCGAGGCCGTGCCGGGTCGCCTGCTGCATCTCCGGATCTGTATAGAGGGGCTCGTGATTAACCTCGTTAACGTCTATGCCCCGACATTGGGCCCGGAGCGACTGCAATTCTATCAGCAGGCGTCCGCCTTCCTCGGCACCTTAGATTCTCACGAGTGCCTGGTCCTGGGAGGGGATTTTAATACCACCCTCGAGGAGCAAGACCGCTCGGGGACCGAGCAGAGCCCGGCCGCCGTGGACACCCTCCGGGAGATAGTTGAACATCACTCCCTAGTGGACATCTGGTGTGACCACCACCCGGATGACACTTCCACGTTCACCTTTGTCCAGGTGGAAGCCCATTGGTTGAGCCACTCCCGGTTGGACCGCATTTATTTATCATGCTTCCATCTCTCACGAGCCCAGTCCTCCAGCATTCGGCTGGCCCCATTTTCTGACCATCACCTAGCCACCGTGACAGCCTCCCTCTGTGCGGAGAGGCCGGGGCCAGCCTATTGGCATTTTAACAGCAGCCTGTTGGAGAATGAGGGCTTCGTGACGTCATTCCAGGAATTCTGGCTGGCCTGGCAAGGGCAGCGGCGTGCCTTTCCCTCAGCGCGGCGATGGTAGGACCTGGGGAAGGTGCGCGCCTGGCTTTTCTGCTGCGACTACACCCGGGGCACCAGCCGACGGAAAAACGCGGCGATAGAGCAGTTGGAACAGGAGGTCTTAGAGCTGGAGAGGCGTTTGGCCGCCAGACCCAAAGACCCGCTCCTCTGCAGAGCGTGCCAGGAGAAGCGGGAGGAGCTCCGGGCCCTTGAGGACCATCGGGCCCGGAGCTCCTTTGTTCGATCCCGCATCCGCCTCCTTCAGGAGATAGATCGCGGCTCCCGCTTCTTCTATGCCCTGGAGAAAATGAGGGGGCCAAGAAACACGTCACCTGCCTCTTGGCAGAAAACGGCACCCCCCTCACTGAACCGGCGGAGATGTGCAGGAGGGCCCGAGCCTTCTACGCAAGTCTTTTTTTCCCAGATCCGACCAACCATAGTGCTTGAAGAGTGTTTTGGGAGGAGCTCCCTACGGTCAGCGTGAGTGACCGAGACCGGCTAGAGTTGCCTCTCACTCTGGCCGAGTTCTTGGAAGCCCTCCGTCGTATGCCCACTAATAAGTCTCCAGGCATGGATGGGCTGACCGTGGAGTTCTACAGCGTGTTTTGGGACATCCTCGGCCCAGACCTAGTCACTGTCTGGGCCGAGTCTCTGCAGAGCGGGGTCCTCCCTCTTTCGTGCCGGCGAGCTGTACTCGCCTTATTGCCGAAGAAGGGGGACCTCCGCGATTTACGAAATTGGCGTCCCGTCTCGCTCCTCAGCACGGACTACAAAATCGTAGCGAAAGCAATCTCGCTGTAGCTAGGGTCTGTGCTGTCAGACGTGATCCACCCAGACCAGACCTACACCGTCCTGGACCGCAGTATCTTTGATAACCTATTTCTGGTTCGGGACCTTTTGGAACTCGGGCGTAGAGACGGTCTGTCGTTCGCCCTCCTGTCCCTAGATCAGGAGAAGGCATTTGATAGGGTGACCACGGGTACCTCCTGAGCACTCTGCAGGCATTTGGCTTCGGACCCCAGTTTGTGGGTTTTCTCCGGGTGCTGTATGCTTCTGCAGAGTGTCTGGCTAACCTCAACCTGACCCCTGGTCAGCTTCGGGCGAGGAGTACGGCAAGGGTTCCCCCTCTCGGGCCAGTTGTACACTCTGGTGATCCGCAGGAGGTTGACAGGGTTGGTGCTGTGGGAGCCGGAGCTGCGGCTAGTCCTGTCGGTATACGCTGATGACGTGGCTCCTCGTGATCCAGGACCCAGCGACTTGGCGCGGGTGGAGCTTTGCCAGGCCATCTATTCGGCAGCCTCCTCCGCCTGGGTCAACTGGGTCAAGAGCTCTGGCTTGGTGGTAGGAGACTGGCGGCAGGCGAGCTCCCTCCCACCCGCGCTTCAGACTATCCAGTGGAGCGCAGGTCCGCTGCTCTACCTCGGCATTTACCTATCTGCCACACATCCCTCTCCGCTGGAGAACTGGGAAAATTTAGAGGGAGGGGTGATAGAGCGGCTCCGGAAATGGACGGGACTACTCCGATGTCTCTGCCTCTGAGGGAGAGCGCTGGTACTTAATCAACTAGTCCTGTCCATGCTCTGGTACCAGCTCAACACCCTGGTCCCGGCCCTGGGTTTCCTGACCAACCTCCGGACATCGATTCTGGCATTCTTTTGGTCAGGAACGCACTGGGCCCCTGTAGGGGTTCTTCATCTACCCCTGAAGGAAGGAGGACAGGGCCTGAAGTGTCTACACACTCAGGTCCGTGTCTTCTGCCTCCAGGCCCTACAGAGGCTTCTCTATGGTGCAGGCGGTTTGGCGTGGAGCACACTGGCGCACGCCATCCTGCGCCACATCTGAGGGCTCCGATATGACCGGCAGTTCTTTTATCTCCATCCGGAAGGTCTTCCGCGAGACCTCTCCGGGCTGCCGGTCTTCCACCAGGACCTCCTCCGGACTTGGAAACTGTTTTTAACGACCAGGTCTGTGGCGGCCACCGAGGGGGTAGATCTCCTCACGGAGCCCCTGCTACACAATCCCCAGCTCCGTGTGCAGGTGGCAGAGTCCCGCTCGGTGCGCCAGAGCTTGATCCTGGCAGAAGTCACGCGAGTCGGAGACCTCCTGGACTACGACCGGGGAGACTGACTGGATCCCCTGATGCTCGCCCGGTGCATGGGGCTCTCCAGACCTCGCACCCCCCGGCGCTTACTTCAGGAGGTGAAGGCCGCTTTGCCTCCCACTGCTTGAACTTACCTTGACTGGGTCCTGCTCGAGGGCACGCCCCGCCCACCCTCTACCCCAGGCCCGCCGGACCTTTTAATTGGACCCCTGCCCCGCAGACCCAATCGACGCCCTCACCCCTTCACTGCGAGCCGGCTGCATGAACTGCATCCGGTACGCTTCCAAACCGCGCCAAGAAAACATCTATACACGCTCGTGCTCCACACCCTTCAAGCCCTTACCCTAGTGTCCCATCCCGACACAAAGTGGAGAGACCTTTTGCCACCTTTGGAGGGTGAGCAGCCACGGTGGGCCTATATTCCACCTTGGTTCCGAGGCCCGTCGGGGACATCAGTTGGCGGCTCCTTCACGGACCTGTGAGCACGGGCATGTACTTGGCGTGGTTCACCCCCGTCCCAGATACTTGTCCCTTTTGTGGTGTGAGGGAAACCCTGGCGCACGTATATTTGGAGTGCGCCAGGCTACAGCCCCTGTTCCAGCTCCTCACAAATCTCCTATTATGTTTTTGGTTGCATTTTTCCCCTCACCTTTTTATTTATGCACTCCCCATCCGTGGCCTCACAAAGTCATGGGATCTCCTAGTTAATCTCCTCCTGGCCCTGGCTAAAACGGCCATCTATAAAACCAGAGAGAGGAGGTTGGCCTATGGAATTTCCTGTGACTGTGGGGCCATTTTCCGATCCTCGGTCCATTCACTTATCCGGGCGGAGTTCCTCTGGGCGGTGTCCACCGACTCCCTTGATGCTTTTGAGGAGCGGTGGGCGCTGTCTGAGGTTCTCTGCTCGGTGTCCCCGTTTGGGTCCCTTTGTCTGAGCCTTTGATTTTGGTAGAGAGTAAGGACCCCAGCCCCAGCCATTGCTGCTGCGGACACCACCACCTTAGAGGGGTCCTTTCACACGTGGGTGCACGTGCCCCCCCATCCCGGATTGTCCACCCCACAGTCTGCCCCTCTTGTTGGGTGCTTTCAGAGGAGGGAATTGTTGGTGACACTGAGCGTGGCACCAGGTAACTCGAGGGGGTGGCAGACCTTGAGAGTCGATGTGATTGGTTGCTGCATTACACATGGCATATGCTGCTGTTTTTTACTTTCTAAGTGTGTTATGCAAATAAAAACATCTTCTGCTTCAAAAAAAAATTACTCTCCTGTAGCCATCTGGCCTGACCCTGTCACAGTATATAGTAACTACTCCATTTCCTTGTATGGTTACTGGACTACCAGTTTAGAACTTCTTTTTTTAAAATACTTTGTGGCACTAGAAGTATGAAAGGTTCCGTTGTAAAGAAACACATTCAGTTTTAACACTTGTTAGGTCTTTCAGGAGACTCGGTAACAGTGATTAGTTGTGCTGTAATTTCATTGCCATAGAACTTTGCAGATGGGATACATCTCAGAATTACTTAACAGCACAGTATGTGCTTCCAAGTCTCGGAATTTTATCTGTAGTCTGGTGATATTTGAGGTTTTACTTCAAGCTCCAGCTGCTGGAATAGATTACATGAGAATCTCAGCTTTCACTTAAAAAAAAAAAAGTGTGTAGCCTGCCTGATTGCAGAGAAAAAATGACCCAAGTGTAACTGAAAGGGTTGTCTGCCCCATAAGGGCATTACTACCTACTGGTACCTGGCATGGCTCTTTAAGAATCAAAGGGTCCAATTATAGATAGAAGGACCCAAGAAATATTGGAAGAAACATTTGGAGGAACCCTGCTACTATTTTTAAAAGGGCACAGGGCCTTACAGTGAGGGTAGGACAAGGCTCCTCTCTCTCCTAGCCAATTGGGGATGATATGGGAGAAAGCGACCAGCATAAATTCTGCCTCCTCCCTCAGAGTAGGGCAGCTGTCTGCAGACATTGAAGGGAATAAGAAGGCTCCTACAGGGAGCAGAAACATGCAGGAGAAAAATGCCAAACCCTCTGACCCTGAGGACTAAGTGGAGCCAGCTGATGGATAATAATTGATTGAACTACCCAGCTCCAAAAGGAGCGCTGGAGACTCCAGATGAGGAAAGAGGGCAAGAATTACTTGAACTATCCAAGCTCCAGGAAGTGGGCTGGGCCTGAGACAAAGTCTGAGAAATAAACTTGAGGAGACTGGGAACAGAGCTCAGAGGGCAAGCTTCAGTGGAACTCCAAAAGTGAGAAGCCCCTTTTCTTTATTTGAGACTTTAAGAGACCTTTTTTGGCAGGTGTGATAATAAACAAGCCCTAATGAGGGTATCCTTGAATCAAGACTACCTGAAGTGAAGTTATTGGCACCCTGAGAAGGTAAACTGAGGCAAGGACTAAATACAACACCACACTAACTCAGCAGTGAGTGCTACACAGCAGGGATATCCTACAAGAGTGAAACAAAGGCAATATGGGGGGTGGGGATCTTGACTTTTTTAGCCAACTTCATCATTTGTGGGGGGCAGGGAAGAGGCATGACTTATGTTTGAAGATTTGGGGTTAGAATTAATGCAATATAGTAGGCGTACCAGTATTTTAGGAGTCTTGGTAGGTTAGGATTGGCCAGAGGAACTCTATTAAACTAGTGGCATCTCTATTAGCTGCATATGAGCAGAGTTTGTGAGAAACATGAATATGTAGAAAACATTTGAAAAAATATGCAGTATAGATGTGAACATTGAGATCAAATAGAAAAGTAAGTAACTGACCATTATGGTTGATACATAAAAGGATTTGTTTCCTTGCATCCCTAAGAAATATGACAAAAGCAAAATATCAAATTAATACTGAAATGTGCAAGTAAGGACATACACCCATGCACTACTAGTGATGCAGTGGAACTAAAAGACATTCTCAGAAATGTTGAAATGAAATACCTTAATGAGTGTGATGAATGCCACTAATTAAAATGTTATTTTAAGCCACTATTCAACATGCACTGTTTACTTAAGTTGGAGAAACAAAATTGCCCTATACCACCAGCTGGTTCAGTTATGTTTAATTGTTTGCATTGTAAATAATAAGTTAAAAAAGAATGGTAACAGAAGTGGGGTCCATCCAGCCCCTGGAACAAGAGGAAAGAGGGAAGAGTTGCAGGTGCAGATTGGAGCCAAACTACACGGAAGCCCTTTTTGCCAGGAGAAGTTCTACCCTCCCAAACTTGTCTATGGGGGCACAAATGAGATCACTAGAATTCCTGTGCCTGTCGCTCGAGGGAGAAACATCCAAACAGATCCTAGGAGTCTGTCAAATTGGGGAGACGTAACAAAAACAGTGGGATCTACAGAGGTAATTGGCCAGGGTAAAAGAGCACCAATAAACCATCTGAATTATCAAACACATAGATGAATACAATATGTTGAGGAAAAGTTAACATGGCTTTTGTAAAGAGAAATCATGCCTCAATGTTACAATTCTTTGAATGACTCCAAAGACATGTGAACAAGGGTGATCCAGTCGATACCATGTACCTTGACTTTCAGAAAGCCTTTGTAAAAGCCCTTTAAGTAGAGCAAGCAGTCATCGGATAAGAGAGAAGATCCTTTCATGGACCAGTAACTGGTTAGAAAAAAGGAAACAAAGGGTATGAATAAATGGTCAGTTTTTACAATAGAGAGGTAAACAGTAGGGCCTCGCAAAGGTCTGTACTGGAACCTGTGCTGGTCATCATATTCAGAAATAATCTGGAAAAGGATGATACAAAGTTATTCAAGAAGATGAAGTCCAAAGTTGGCTGCAAAGGGATCTCACAAAGTGGGGGTGACTGGTCAACAAAATGGTTGATGAAATTCAATGTTGGTGAGTGCAAAGTAATGCAGATTGTTGGGATTTTTTTTAATATAATGCACACAAAATGATGGTGGGAGGGTCTAAATTAGCTGTTACCACTCAAAGATCTTGGCATCATCATGGCTAGTTCTCTGAAGACATCTGTTCAATGTTCCATGGCAGTTTAAAAAGCTAATAGAATGTTAGGCACCATTATGCAAGGGGTAGATAAGACAGTAAAGATAGTTCCATGCCCACATCTTTAATAGTGTGCACAGTTCTGGGCACCCCATCTCAAAAGAGATTTTAGAATTTGAATAAGTACAGCGAAGGTCAACAAATGATTAGGGATATGGAACCACTTCCATCTGAGTAGAGATAGAGATGACTAAGGGGTGATGGATAAGAGGTTTATAAAATTATGACTGATATGGAGAAAGAATTATTTACCCCTTTACATAACACAAGAATCAGGTCACCTAATGAAACTTGGGAGCAGGTTTAGCACAAATATAAGGAAGTACTTCTTCACACAATGTACAATCTATTTGAGAAACTTATTACCAAGTGGATGTTGTGAAGGCAAAAAATATAACTGGGTTCAAAAAAAGAATTAGATAAATTCATCAATGCTATTATCCAAGATGGTCATGGATGCAGCTTTCTGCTCTGGGTGTCCCTAAATCTTTGACTGTTAGAAGCTGGGACTGGACAATGGGATGGATCACTCGATAACTGCCTTGCTCCGTTCATTCTCTCTGAAGCATCTGGCATTGGCCACTGCTGGAAGACAGGACATTGGGCTAGATTGACCATTGGTCTGACCCAGTATGGCCGTTCCCATGTTCTTATCCTGTGTAAGGAAACTGTCAGCAGCTGTTGGGGCCTGAGAAGACAAAGGTACTCAGGAGGCCAGAGGGCTGGCCAGGGCTGTGTTACACCTGTAGGGGTAGATGGGGCAAACACTTCTTATGTGTCCTATGTAAAACAGGACATAAAGGGTTAACTCTGGGGATCAGAATGCACGGAAAACTGCTGATACTCAACCTGTCAGGGCATGGACATCAGCTAGGTATCTCAGGCATGGTGGAGATTGGACATTGGCAAAGGGGCTGCCCGTGTAAAACTGAGATGTTACAATGGGAAAAGCAGGGGTCTCAGAATGGAGGGACTGGCCTGCAGCACAAAGATTAGGGCTGCCACGGGAGTTCAGGCAGTGGGGCTGATGAAAGCCCTTACGCTTATGCACCTGTTCCACTCAGCAGCAAGCCAAAGGGATCCAAGGGACAAAAATTGTTGCCGCTGAGATAACAGGAGTCAGTATGGCAACATAGATAGATACCAAACAATACATGATGGAGACTCAGCACTGTCTTCAAAAAGGAAGAAGGGCAGGACTGTGAACATATTGACCTAGGGCAGCAAGCTGAGGGTCAGAAAGAAAGCCAAACAAAAGTGACAGGTACATAGTGAGATAGGCAAAAGAGGGGTGAGAGGCTGACAAAGTAGGCTTTGCAGGAGTCCCAGCAAGAAAAAGCACTGGATTAAAGAGAAGTTTGAAGACCACCTGTGGTGGATGGAGCTTCCCATGTGGATGAAATTCATACAGGGGGACATGATAGTAATGTGTGCCCTGAGACCAAGCAAGGTTTAGAAAGGGAGAGGGGATGGGGTATCTCATGGGCCTGCTAGCCCTTTAAAGGCAAGCTGGGCTTAGCTTGGCCCATGATCTACCAATTACCCCTCAGCCTTGCCCATGATCTAGCCATATAGGAGTAATTAGCTGAGTGCAGTGGAGTTAGAGTAGTAGAGGACTACTCAGAGATGAACTTAGCTTGGGGGAGAAACTGCAGAGAAGTCAGGACACTTCTGCAATAAGGAAACCCACATGGAACAGGGTAGGTTCCTGTGAATGGGGGAGGAACCCTGAGATATGTCCTACAACAATCAGGGAGATCCCTTGGGGATGCTGCCAGAGTCCCTGGGGAAGAAGCAAGATAGAGAAGCTCTACAGGGGCCAGGAGAAGGGGCCAAGAAGCAGAGAACTCTTGTGGAGCCTGAGAGGGGTGGCAGAACTACTGATTTGGACTTTCAGTTGGATCTTTTGTTTCCCTGGAAGGGGACTGAAATGTGTGATGTGGCACAGGGCTGAGTTATAGAAGATGCTGATGAGAGGCAGACTGCCAGTAGGCGGTGCTGGTGATGAGGTTCCTTTGCAGCATTGCATTCTGACACAGGAGGATACTGGGGTGGTGAGTATGCAACCTTAGAAGATCCTGTAGTGGTATTTCCAATCCTAATGATATGGTGTTAAAAAAGGTACCTATTATTTATTAACAGACAGCATGGACCGCATTCTAAGCTCTGTTACACCAGAATAAATCAGGATTAATCCTATTTACTTCAGGAGTATTATTCCTGAATAATAACTGAGTTCAGAATCTGGCCCTATATGTTCAAATTATATTCTAATCTCAAATTGTATGAAAAACTGAAATAGGCATTTACAAGACTTAGGTTTTACTGTTTCTTTTCCTGGGACATGAGAAGAGAGTTTCAGAACAGAAAAATGCTAGTATTAAAAATGGGGAGCTGAGGAAATATTGTTTTGTAAGCAGCTCAGACTTCACTCCATTGATCAGATCTTTGCAGGTGCAAGGTATTGGTCACTGCTTCCTGGGGCATATTGATTTCAATGGTATACTTTCTTCCTGTGTAAGCCTTCAGTAGACCGAGGGCATCAGTGATGGAGGGTTTGATCTTGAGGAAGTGCTGAATATCTACAGTTGATGAGTATCTTCAATTCTACTATTTTTGGGGGGAAGACGTCTCCAAGTGGGCTCTTTCCCTGTTCTTTGTTTAACACGCTTGGTGGTGGCAGCATAGGTTTCAAGGACAAGGCAAAGTTTGTACCTTGAGGAAGTTTTTAACCTAAGCTGGTAAGAATAAGCTTAGGGGGTCTTTCATACAGGTCCCTACATCTGTACCCTAGAGTTCAGAGTGGGGAAGGAACCTTGACAGGAGTGCAACACACCTGTTCACAATCAGTTATTCTGTTACTTGTACTCTGTTACCTGAATGCTCAGGTATGAGAAGACCTCCATATTGCTCTGGCAGTGCAGAGGATTGTTAAAGTGGGTGTAAAAGTAAACCCACTAACACACTATGGCCTTAGGGTAACTGAGAATCAGGCTCAGATCATGTTTTCACCTGTTGGTCTTCTAAAATAAAGCTCACTGCTTTAGGAAAGCTGGCAACCCCCCTCTACACACACTACAAGGAGACTAGACTTGGAAATCCTCAAGTCAAAATTAAAAGAGCATAACTTGAAATAGGGTGTGTTTATTTTCCTTTATGAAAACAACTGATGGAAAAACTAAACTTGACGGGTGTGAAATAACATGTTGGACATTTCATTGATTTTTTCACAGTTGTGTGTGTGACATATGCTTTAAATATTTGAGTCTCTGTGACCCAAAAAAAAAAAAAGACAGTGAAAAAGCTTGAGTGATGCTCAAGTTATCGACCTAAATTGTCCCTGCAGCATTCTCCATCAAAATCTTGATGTCCAGAGTTCCCAGCATCTTCTGTTTCTAGGTCATCTTTTCAATGTAAAAGCCCGGATACTTGGTTGTGACTAAAAAAAAAAAAAAAATCACAGAACGAAGTTCAGGTGTGTGTGCAAACTTTTAAAATACCTTTGTGCTTCCCTAATCCTGGGCTAGCTTTGCATCAAAACTGTCCTCTGGTGGGGCTGGTGTAACTTTTGCTGGCTGCCTATTGCCCCAAAGCTGCCAAAATAGCATGTCCTCCTTTCTCTCCAGGAATGCACCCTAATCTATCCATGCTGAGAGGTGGCACAGGAGCTGTTATGGTGGCTTCAGGCCATTGGAGGATCCTTCTACAGTGAGGTGATCTTCCCATACCCATGTATGCTGACTTTAGGGCCTGTTCGTGCTAGTGTAGTACAGTGAAGAAAGTGGGTCCAAATAAGTTAATATTTTGTAATCATCAGCAACATTTCTAAAGAACTGTATCATAGCTAAAGCTGAACAAAAAGTAGAATTTCCATCCCACAGGAAATTCCCTGATTTCAAAGTTTGGAATCAGGACAAGAGCTGAAATCTGAATCTCACTAAATGAAATTTTCTATTTCAATAATTTCCAGTTGACAATTTCAATGAAATCCATATAGTCCTGTAAATTGTTTGCTTTAATTAAATCAGCATTTCCTAATAGAAGACTTCTCTGTTGGAAAATTTTTCCACTAGCTCTACTAACAACCTTCATTCCATTTTAAGTTCTGTAATACACAATCACACCACTAACTTGCTATACAAGATCAGCTGAATTGCTGATTATTATCTGAGGTGCTAAGCTAATATGTAATATTAGATAAATGGCTGGCCAGACTGTATCCTCCTATAATGGAATTCATGTGAAGGGATGCGAGGGGAGTAAAAAAGGGAGAGAAAAACATTTATTACCAGCCATAGTACTCTTGCATTCCTGCTAGTTGGCCTCTTATGGCTCCATGCCATATTTAATCAATAGACATAAATTTGCCTGAATTATTCTACCTTTTCTATCATGCAAAATGAAAATTGCTGATTTCTAACAACATTGCACATGCTTGCCAAATCTTGGAATGGCATATTACATTAATACCATTGAAAGTTAGGGCCAGATCCTCAGTTGATTCATAGCTCTGCTGAAGTTAGTATTTGAAATGCATTGATTGCATGTACTGAGGATCTGTCCCTGAATAATTTCATAGTACATAATATAAAGAAATCTGAGAGGCATTTTCTTAAGCTCTCACAAGAGAGAGCCTCCCTGATCAAAAAGAAGCTAACACTCTTTGTCAAGGTTCCTTCCCCACTCTGAACTCTAGGGTACAGATGTGGGGTCCTGCATGAAAGACCCCCTAAGCTTATTCTTACCAGCTTAGGTTAAACGCTGCCACCACCAAAGTGTTACAAAAAGAACAGGGGAAGTGCCCACTTGGAAATGTCTCCCCCCCAAAATATACCCCCAAGCACTACACCCCCTTTCCTGGGGAAGGCTTGATAAAAATCCGCACCAATTTGCATAGGTGAACACAGACTCAAAGCCTTGGATCTTAAGAACAATGAAAAGCAATCAGGTTCTTAAAAGAAGAATTTTAAATAAAAGAATCACCTCTGTAAAATCAGGATGGTAAATACCTTACAGGGTAATCAGATTCAAAACATAGAGAATCCCTCTAGGCAAAACCTTAAGTTACAAAAAGATACAAAAACAGGAATATACATTCCATTCAGCACAACTTATTTTATCAGCCATTTAAACAAAACAGAATCTAAGGCATATCTAACTAGATTGCTTACTGACTTTTTACAGGAGTTCTGACCTGCATTCCTCTCTGGTCCCAGCAAAAGCATCACACAGACAGAGAGGCCCTTTTTTTCTCTCCCCCCCCAAGCTTTGAAAGTATCTTGTCTCCTCATTGGTCATCTTGTTCAGATGCCAGCAAGGTTATCTTAGCGTCTTAACCCTTTACAGGTGAAAGGGTTTTTCCTCTGGCCAGGAGGGATTTAAAGTTGTTTACCCTTCCCTTTATATTTATGACACTCTTTATTCAACTTTAAGAGAAGGAAAGGAAACTGCACTGCAGAAACAGATTCAATATATGGCATCCTGCCACTGGGTCAGAATTAGGCAGTTATACAAAGTGGACACTATATATAAAACACCATTACCCATGTAAAACTAGTCCTAGATATAGATGTTTGGTGTATTGACTTTGGCAATACTTGTATAGCTTATAATTCCAATAAAGTTATTGAATTTGAAGAAAATATGGTGCATGTATCTTTCACAGCGAACAATAACCTGCAGTTTGAAACCTGCTGTATTCATTTCCTTGTGCCAACATAAAAGCATATGATAATTCAGCTGGAAATCTGCATCTGATGAAGTGAGCTGTAGCTCACGAAAGCTTATGCTCAAATAAATTGGTTAGTCTCTAAGGTGCCACTAGTACTCCTTTTCTTTTTGTGAATACAGACTAACACGGCTGCTACTCTGAAACCTGTCATCAAGAATGAGAATTTAAAAAAAAGGCATGGACAGCAGCAATCAGCTCACCCATTGAAAAAATATTTTAGATTTTTGCCAATAGCCTGATTGCTAAAATCTGGGAAAAAATGCATAGAAACCTAGACTCCTATTCCAGATCCTGGGCAGAGTTCATGCACACTAGCTTTTCCAGTGGAAGACAGCGGGGCTGAAATTCTTTTCATTTGCCCTAGACCACAGAGAGGTAGCAGAGCTGTTAATCATCAGTTAAATAGTTTAGCAATGACAAAACTAGGGGAGGCTGATCTCACGATCAAGTTATATTCTACCAATGAAACCAAGTGGAACTTTAGCATTATAGGACCAATCCATCTCCCATTGAAGTCAAATTGAGTCATTCTGCTGACTCAAATGGAAGCTGGATTAAGCAGTAGGTCTTCAGTATTCGCAAGTGTGTCACATTTCACCCTTTGTCTAGTGATTTAAAATGCAAGTCAGATCAGACCTGGTCCTATTATATTCAGATAATAGTATCAAAATCGCTTCAGTGAATTAGCCATATTTTACAGCACTAGAGTATAAATCAGAATCATTGTGGCTTTGTTTTGTGTTCTGTATGCCCTTTCCCTGGTTTGTGTTACTGTTTTGTGGTATTTATGCAAATGACAATAAGTATACTGGAATAAAAGTCAGATCATTCCACTACTCATTCTTACTTAAAATAACTCTTAGCTTGGAATGGATTTCTCTTTCACTTGCCAGTATTTACCTTCCTGCACAGGGATATGCCGGAATGGAATGGCAGTGGGTCAGCCATCACTGCACTGCTATCCTTCACTCTTCCAGACCCTGTAAAGCACTCCATATAAAAACATTTACAGTAAGCTACAGTAATTGCCCAAAACACTGTAGTAGCACTATTGTAAGTTGTAATGCCTGGGGCAATTATAGAATACTCTAATTTACTATAAGTCATGAACTTTAAAGTCACTCAGTCAATGTTGCTGCTGAGGATAAGTTATTATAATGTCTGTTTCCCCATCTAAGGTATATCTTGAGTTGTGTCTCCTATCCTTAGTTGCCCACTCGCATCCTGTTCTTGTTAGTCGTGTCAATGTACAGTCATTTTGTTTTTGTCACATTGACTAGCAATCTTTATTCCTCACTACCTGTTTATGCGACTCCAGAAGTTGTTGCAAATCATAGGCAGTATTAGCAAAAAGCAGGAAATTAAATTCATCTGGCATTATATATATCCCGTCAAGGAGGCTGTTTCAAAGAATCCAGAAGATGACTAGGAATGACTTGCTCAGCTATGGCCTCCCTTAAAGTATAGAAAAAACAAGGCATGTTGAAACATACGAAGTGTGACTGGTGAAAAGCCTATTTCCATAATGATTTACAGATGCAAATCATGGGAAATAAATGCTGCTCACAAGAAGAAAATTTAAGCTTTTGACATTTGGTCCTTCTGAAAACTCTTGTATCTCCTGGAGTGGGAAAAATGCCTACCTTAGAAATAGTATTAGAGAGATGCAGACCCTGGATGTCAGGGATCAAGATAGAAAAATTTTGAGAAAGTTATTGTGGAAGGAATAGTGGAGGGTCATCATAGTAGTGGCTAACCAGAAAGTAAATAGGTGGCTCATGTGTGAGAGACCACTTAAAGGTCATCTTCTGAGTGCTCAAAGTTAGCAATGGAGTCTGAAGGTTTTAGAAAATTCTGCTGTGAGTAAATAACTTTTACTTAACCTTTTCATAGCCTTTAGGGCAACATTTCACAAAGAACCATCTAAGTCATGTCCCTCATAAATAAAGTGTAGGGGCAAGGTTGCGGAAGACTGGCGAGGAGCTAAGTGGTGGACTGAGTATGTGACTGGATGTAAGCGGAGGATTCAGGCAGTTTCAATGATCTTTGTCCGATAGACCCTGCCAAAAGATATTGTAGCATAGCTCAGCATATTTTTGCCTGTAAATGATTCAGTTTATGTAATAAGCATAAATTATATCTATAAGAATGTAACCAGCTGTTGACCTCATGTAACCCCGAGATAAGCGCGGAGAATATAGTGCCGCAGAGGACTCCCCCACAGTGGAGTCTTGCCTGGTCAGCTGTCCCGAACGGCCAGAGTCCCCTGCAGCCCCTCGGTGCATCCTAGGGGCAGATTGGAGCGTAAGTTCTTCCTTCCTTCAATAAAGCATAGTTTACTATTCTTAGACCTGAGTGTCCTCCTTTTGCTGGTGTCTTCCCCCCCAGCCCTTGCGGGCACATAAAGGTTCTATGGTAATTGCACAAAATACTGTAATACTATTGTAAGTTTTCAGTGTTTTGGACCATTACTACAGAATACTTCATTTAAACAAAAAAAATGCACGTTTTACATAATTATCTGCAAGCACTGTGGAATGGCAACCTTAATACCTGCCATGTAGTGCACTCTAGGCTCTCTGAAATCCTGAGAGGCCAATCAAAAGACACAAAGAGGAAAACCACTTCTAAATAGTGATGTTTTAATGATGGAACCTCAGATGTATCTCACCAAAGTCAATAGCTTTGGAACATGAAGGACTGACAGTCCCAAACAGTGTCTGTGTATATATAAATATCTCAACCTGCTGAAAGCGGCAGCCATATAAGGTATTACCCTGTCCATATTTTTTTAAAAAACTGTCTCCTGAATGTGTGAGTGTGTTGTGGCTCTGAACCAAACCCTAATGAACTTGATGGCATGCAATAAATAAAATTACAATTGGTGCATAGTAGTTTATATGCCTAAATTAAATTAAATTGGTTTTTGAAGGTGGTAAGTTTATCCCATTATGGTGTCACTACAGGTTAAGGTTGCTTGGGTGCCTTACCTCCACCTTAAGGTATTTGAATTTCATTTTAGTTTAACTTTAATTCAAAATTTCTTAGGTTTATATTAGTTGATCTGAGGATAATTTCAACATCCCTGAAGCTTGTTTTAAAAAAATGGAAACTGAGGCCCAATGATAGGTGCCTAGTAGGATTTTCAAACATGCCTAAACAAGATTAGACACCTTACTCCCATTCATTTCCATGGGAGTTAGGCCTCTAAATATTTTTTAGGATCTGGGTGGAGTTAGGTGCCTAACTTTGTTTAGGCATTTTTGAAGCTCTCTAGACACCTATCTGCAGCTCTTGCGCCTATACAGTTTGGCTAAAGTCTCCCTAGAACTCTGTGGCAGATCTGGGAATTGAACTTCTACGGTTGTGAGGCTCTGTATGCCTTATGTTAGATATGATGCCAATTCTAATTGCCAGGTCCAAAATTTCTCTCAGTTGTAAGAAAACAAGTGAGGCTTCCTTCCTAAAGCTATGCCTCCACTGTGGCTGTAAACATAAGTTTTCCTGTGGGTCATGCAGGGGAGTAAGAGACATTCCTAAAGTCATCTGGCATGTCAGTTATTTTAAGATAAGGGTTGTATATGATTGACCTGGATGACAAAGGAATACTACCTCTGCACCTCTAAATCTAACTACAGCCCTTTGAAAAAGCTACCTCTTGCAGATGAGAGGAGAAAAGATGGATTCTATTGCCCTCATTTAAATACTCTCCAGACAACCCTCTGGGTTCAGCTTTGCCTCTTCTGAGACTCTCTTCTCTCTCCCCGAGTGCCTTTTGCATTCCTTTGGGTTGCTCCCTGCTTTTTCCTGAGCAACCACTCTCAGGCTTCTACCTGGAATCTTCCACAGGCCTCTGCCTGCCTATGGTCTCTGGCTCCTAGCAGCTTTCTGCTCCCTTCTCCGGACAGCTCCCCACTGCTGTAATTCCAACTGATACTACGTGCTGTGTTAATGCGCCCAATTCTATCTTCCAAGAATTTCTCCAAGATTGGAGTTGCCTGAAGTTTCCGTGGGCTTTGCCTGCCTTTCCTTTGCATCTGTGTGATTTTTTTTTTCAGACATCAGAATTTCATAAATTAAGCACTTAGTAACATATAAACAGATACAATCCATGTTTCATTTACTTCAAATATTTATCCCTAGCAATTGCCTCTCCTGTGACAAAAGTGCTTGAAGCAAGAGTTGTCTTCAAGAGCAGAATTCATCTTTAACCTTGGTAAGTTTTTCTTTCACATGGCAGATTTTTGGGTATTCTTAGCTGGGAATTGATTCCTCCTGAGATAAGAAGGGAGGGGTACTTCTATTTTACAGAGTGAAATATAAATTGATTTTAAATTTAATCCTATAATCAATATATAATATTTCAAATATAGGAGATAGAAATGTGTCTGAAACATAATCGTCAAAGTATAATACCCTGGGCATCAAGGTGCAGATAAGTTCTAATTTTTTTGTGTCAGTTGTCTTTCAAAGAAATCGTTACGAGTAGAGTTTTGCAGGTTGCAAGTGACTGTGAGGCCAACTACAGAGTAAAATTGGGGATACAGGTAAAATAAGCTTTTTATAGACATTTCAAAGTCTGAATGTTGATCTCTAAGAAGCTTGTTTAATCAAATATAATTACAAGAAGGTAATGAAAAAAAAAATGGTACCACTAAAACAGTTCCCTGAGAACTAGGCAGACTATAAAACCAGTTTTATTGACATTAGCAAAACTCTATTTTTTTAAAGTAGACAACTATCCTCATTAGAAAAAAAATAGCATCTTCCAAAGTATAAGGTATAATTGAAAAGGGCAAACACAGAAGCAGTAAAGTAACAGTACAGAATTATTCAGTAAACTTTATCATGCTGAACCCTTAAATGTGTGAAAAAGTCGGATAACAAATCATGTAAGGGCTGTATGATTGGGAGGAACAGAAAAAGTGACATTGAAAAATTATGTCGCAAGAGGAAACAATGCTACTTTATAAAACATGATTGCATTTCCCAGGTGTTTTTTATAAGATAAGTCTGCCTCTAATTTTACATGTACTGTATTTTGCAGTTAGGATGATGAGATTAATTTAACCCTCATCTATCAGGATTGGGGAAGGGGAAGAAAATCCTTCATGCTGACTATTAGCATCCCTCTCTCCGGGGGGCGGGGGGAGGAAGAGTGTGAGGTTGTTCTGAGAGGACATATTTAAACTAGAGGACATTAAAGGCTAGATTGGGACTTTGATTACATGCCCACACAGGGGAGGAAGGGGCAGGGAGTAACACACCCCACCCCCCAAGGATAGGTGGAGGGTGAGTGGGCAGAGAGTCTGCCTACCCTCACCATACTGACTAGCATAGAGAAGCCAGCACAGGAAGTGTTGTACATACCAGCAGCAAGATGAGAGCTGGCAAGGAATTATCTCAGAGGGATGCCACTGAGGCACAATGCCTCAGAGGGCCACTTTGGGGATGGTTCTCATTATGAACCATCCCCTTCTTCAGGCTGTGCTATTTGGTTTAAAATATATATTTATGATGTTTCTCCTGGAGTTCTAGTGCCAACAATAAAGCTAGGTGGAAAAGGTTGAATTTGTCAGACTGAAATGTTTTAAAACTTTGGGAGCTCTGTGAGTCTCCCTGAATGTGATAAGGTCTGTGAGAAGTCTTGAAAATGCTACAGGCAATGAGAGAGCATCTGTGGAACGTGTACATCTGAAATTCATAACAGCAGAAGCCCAGCTGTGTGCAAATGTGGTCCAATGATCAAGGAGATTTGTTGTTTGTGTACTCAGCTATATTTATTATGCACAGAAATTAGGCTTTCAATTGCATCTGCAGTTTTGTACATGGCCTTAGGCATCTGAAGATTTGATAAGGAAGCATGTTGTGTTCTTCTATGAGAGATAACTAGGGTATGAGGGTGTTTTTTCTTAAAGCCCCATCCTCGGCATCAGGTGAATTCATGAGAACATCTGCATTCATTTTAACTGAAGATAGGCTTCATGTACACTGGGAGCTAGGACAAAGATTCCCCGCTTGTGTAGACCTACTCATTCTAGCTTTCATTAACATGCTAAAAACAGCAGGATAGCCATGGTAGTAGGGACAGCAGCGAGCACAGGTTAGCCGCTCAGAGCACATACCCACAGGGTCCAGATGTGTATGTACTCAGGGAAGCTGGCCTGTGCTACTGCAGCTCCACTATTTTTTAGTACGTTGGCTTGATGAGAGGCAGTGCAAGTATGTCTGTGTGATCTGGGAATCATACCCCCAGGTTCAAGTGTAGACATAGCCTAAGTGTCTAGCCAGCCTCGCTGCAGAGAAAAGCTTGAAAACATGACCGCTAAAACCAAAAACCAGAAGGCAAATAAGAACCCCAAATTTGCTCTTTTAAAATAAATAAATACATTTAAAAAAAAACCCCAACAACTTATTTTGAAGCCACTCATGATTTTTGAATGCTTGAGTTTGGCAGTAACAAGACAATGAGAGCACTTCCAGCTTTATCTATCTTGAGGTCTAAAATTAAAGAAACCCAAAACAGCTTCTCCCCCCCCCACCCCTCACCATGAAACATTGTATGTCTGATTTCTTGGCAGAGAGGAAAATTTTAGAAAAGTATGGTATGAATGAGGTGATCAGTATGAAGGTTTGAAAAATGACATGTTTCACATTTTAAAATACTTAATGTACATGAAACATCACATCTTTAAAGTGACTACATTTATTTTATTCTTTTGTCCTGAATGAAGGTGTAGGCCTATTAGACTTGTTGACTTGTTAATTCTGAAGATAGTTTCAAGGAACAGTTGAACCTATCAGCCCTCTTTGGAGTTTACAACCTTCCTGATAGTTCTGGGAAGTTTATAATTGAGGAAATAGTCTAAATAGGAACTTGTAAACTCTGTAAAGCAAAAAACGTTGGTTCAGAGGGTATAAACTCTGCTAGTATAGCTGCTTAAACTACTGAACCCTAGAAAGAGATTCTGATTATATTGTCCCCTGGTGACAATTTCAATTGAAATAGAGTTGTGCTAGAAATTTCACACAATCTGTTTTCTTTGCCAAAAATGTGTCTTTGTCAGCCTGTTTAAATCAAAAATACCTTTGGCTTTAGAAATAGAATTTGGCAAGTGATTGATCACAGATAAGACAAAGTAATTGATCATCTCTTTCAGGGAATGGGAAAGTTTATAGAAGTGTATTAAACACTGAAAAGCAGCCTTGTGTGCATGTGCAGTGATTAATACAGCATGAACTATTTTTACTACACACACACCTTAGAGTCATTCCACTTTGTTAGGTAATGTAAGGCTGGATCATGCCTAGGGTGACCAGATGTCCCGATTTTATAGGGACAGTCCTGATATTTCAGGCTTTTTCTTATATAGAAGCCTGTTACCCCCACCCTCTGTCCCGATTTTTCACACTTGCTGTCTGGTCACCCTAATCATGCCTGTGATTCTGTGCACATAAATCTTCCCCTCCTGAGTAGAAATTGGACTCAGCAGCTTCTTAGATGGCATCCTCCTGTTCTCTGGAACCTGGGGAGGGTGCTTCATGGCCCTGGGGTGCACAAGTAAGGAGGGCACGAGCAGTGCATGGGGTGGAGGGTGAGTGTGCAGGCCACAGCTTTCCTCTAACTGGAAAGAGAGTCACCATCTGGGGAAACCCCAGGCAGCACATCCACACTGGATATGTACTGTTAGGGAGTGGGGCACAGTTGGTGAACCAGCAGGAGCATTGTGGCACATAATTTCCACGTGGATGAGCCCTGCTTCTCACTGATCTCTTGGATGTATATGCAGCCTGAAGAATCCATGAGATTTGGGAACCATATCAATGACCTATTCTGGAGGGCTGAGGAGAGGCACTTGCCATTCTTTGACTAAATGTTTTTGGAGAAAACTCTAAGCAGCTGTGGAGAAGTATTCCTGCTCTTTATTTGCTTCCTATAGATTTTCCCCACAAAGGGGTAAACTCACCGGTAACATAAGAGGCTAATTTGTGGCCATTCCAGCAGAGATGCACTGCAGGGAGTGTGTGAAGATCTATACCACCCTCGTTCACCTATATAGGTAGCTACAGGCATAGGGAGGACAAAAGGCAGAGCTGAACTGCACTGGAAGCAGTGCTGACTACATCTGTTGCATATGCCTGCCAAATCGTGCCATCGGCCAGGCTCCCCACAGCACCCAGCTTTCCAGTGGAGAAGCTTGCATTTGTATATAGTTCTGTACATTCTGGAGACACTGGACTTTAAGGTTATGACATTTTTATATACAAAGCTCATTTAGGTCAGCTATATTTATTCCTTTCCCTCATAGGTCTATAAAGTTCAACTCTGGTAACTAAAGCACCTAGCTTTACAAGCTAAAGACTATGAAAATTAATCCTAATAAAAACATTTTACAACTCTAAAACATGCCTAAAATAGTTTGTCTTTAAGCTAAGTTGCATATACAGAACACACAGCTGTGTGTACTGTAAAAGGTTTTATTGGCCCTCATTTGGGAGGACTAATGACTTCACCACTCATTAGTCATGCAATCATCCCCAAATCATGACAATAAATCATAACGCACAACACTATCATATGATTATATAAAATCATCAAATAAAAGCCATGGTATTTCCTTATATTTTTCACACCAGGAATATTAGAAACTGGAAAGGAATCCAACTCTTGTAATTCACCTGAAATGTTGTTTTAACGGAAAGCACATTTGTTCTGTTCAAAAGGAACTTCAGCCTCCAAGGAAAACAGCCCTTAATTTCTGAGGAAAACAAGGGGAAAAGATTGAGTTTTTATGGATCTTTGGGGGCTCTAATAACCTGATCCAAAACACACTGAAGTCAATGGAAAGAGTCCGATTGACATCTCTTAAGGTCAAACCTATAACCCATGGAAGACGGTGGATCTGCAGAAAGGGTGTAGGAGAATCCTGTGGAAGTTTCTAATGGAGCACAACATGTATGAGGGGAAAAAACAGGGAAGGCCTGGGAGGCAGCATCTACAGGTGGGAATTTGACGTGTGAGATTAGTGCATGAACTCATTCTTTGCAGTGACAGAGAAACATAAGAATCTTTATGGGAGAAAAGTGGTAGTCCATGGGGATATTTTTATGGTGAGAAGAGAGGTTGCACAGGGGGGATGTTTTTACTGATTAAATCAAGAACCTCATGTGTCAACTGGTTTATCAATTGTCAAGGATGGAGCATTAGCCTTAATGTTCATTTCCCTGGCTTTTACTGGACTGTGTTACACCATTCAGGTAACTTAAAATGTGAGGCTTGTGTTATTTATTTTAAAAATCTTAGCTCTTGCTTTAGATTCTAAGTTTGTAAAGACAGAGCCTGCCTGTTTCATTTTGTTCTGCTCTATCAGAGAAGTGTGCATTTATTGTGCAATGAGATCAAAGCTAAGTATACAGAAGGTTAAATATCTGTTACCTGAAATATCCTGTATTGCAGATGGATCCCATTTCAAGGGAAATAAAAGGCCCATTTAGTAAATCTAGCATTTGGTGAGTTTACAATTCACTTCTCTGCAGGTTACAGATCTTACACTGAACAAAGGCAAAACTGCTTCATCCTCACAATGACTAGCTACAGTAAAGGATATCCTTAGTTCACGGCACAGTACTGATTTCAGGGCAGAATGGTCACTAGTGACTTTTTGTGCAGCCCTGCTCCTGAAGAGACTAATGAGAAGAATGTGTGTGTCAAAAAAAGATATCTTTCTGCATCAACTTTAAACTGCAGTAGACAACGGTAAGATATTGCACAGAAGGGCAGGAAATGTGGCCTAGTGGCTAGAGCAGAGTATTAAGAGGGGAAGCGCCTGAATTCTTTGGTTCTGTTGTTCATTTGCTTTGCAAGATTAGATAAGCCAAATAAAGACCGGCTCTGAGTCTACCTCTATGTTTGTACAGCACCTAGAATGGTGACCTATCTTGATTGAGTCCACCGACCACTATTAGAATATACTATTAAATAATAATGCAGTCTTCCGTACTCCAGGGTTTACCATCTAGTACTTGGTACAAAATACTTTAAGAGATGCAACTAACCTAAAATGTCCAGATGCCTTTTTCAGCCACTGCATATTGGTACAGACGTTGGCATGAAGAAAAGTTGTCTGCGTGCAGCAACTTCAGAAACAGACACCCACAGCGGCACAGTAGGGGCCAGAAGGGACCTGCTGCCAGACCTGCTGATCCTCCTAAAAGCTGGCAGAGATAATAGGAGTATGAGGGTTAATAACTGGAGCAAGGAGAGGAGCAAGAATATATCTCACTAGCTGAGCCTATATTGAACCACCTTGTTGCAGGGGAACAGGCTGATTCTCAGCTCAAACCAGATCAGCACCTCTAGCATCAATGAAATTCTTGTCAAGTAACGTGGGTAAGTTAATGCATTAGCATACTCTCAGTTGACATTGCGTTAAGTTCTGCCAAATTTATGTCTTGTGGAACCCCACATGTTCATTTGAAAGTGGAATCTGGGCCTTTGTATCCTCTCCACATTTGAGTTTTTTCTAGTACTAGGAAGTTAGCTTACTTATTTATCTTGTAAATAAGGAAGAGATTGTGGGTACTTGTTCAGAAGAATGGCAGTAGGTTTTAGCTGCTTGAGCCCAGGGGAATGCAAACCCCATGCAATGCCTTGAAAGGATGGATTTAATTACTAAGAAAGTAATGAGGAGGTTTTTGGCTTGTTTAGTTTTTAAAGAAAGCTATTTGAAATAGACACATTTAAGATTTGAATCAATCCATGGGATGATACTTGAGGTTTAGGCAGAGCCAGTCCTTCTTAGTGAAATAAAAATGTATTGACTACTAAACCATATGTCTGGACATACTGTAAGATAGGAATGAGGAAGGGGAAGGTATGTCCATATCCATGGCTGCCATGGTACCTGTTGAAGCATTTACTGTCCCTCCCACCTGACCACTAAGGTCAGCTCTAGTGAGGGCTCTGCATCACTTTCTGTAAAACAGTGTCTATTTCTCTCCAGACATCCTTTTTCTTGTTCATCACATTCCACTTGGAGTCCATGTGCATGAACAACATTTAGGGGGGCATACTGAATAGCAAACAACCAAAATTATCCTGTCACTTACCCTATCCACACCATATTCCCACATCACTGTCAAACTATATTTCTAGTAAGAGGCTAAGTACATCTAGGATTGGCACTAAGCCCCTTTTTTGTTCACGCTGGGGCTCCATGCACTTACAGAAATGCAGAAAGTCGTACCCTGGTGCCTTTTTGCAGATGATGTAGTGCTCCCAGGGGAGAGCAAAGATGAAGTGGAAGAAGATGGAAAGATGAGATAAATGTGCATAATTGAAAGAAATTTCATGAAAATCAGCAGAAATAAGACAGTATATAGTCTGTAGAGTCAGTGATACCTTGCGGGAAGACAACAAGATTAAGTCAGGTTGGGGGGAGGGGAGCCACTGCAAACAGTATAGAAGTTCAGGTACCAGATACAGTGAACTTACCAATGAACTTATAAGCAGAACAAGAAAGGCATGAACTAAATGGGGAGAAGCGGGTGAAGTGACGTGATAGGAGAACACTTATCAAATTGAAAAGTAAGAGCTAAGACTAATGCTTTTGTATAGCTCAAATGGTAGGTACCAAGGAAGAGAGAGAGGAGCAGATCTTGAATGCAGTGGAAATGAAAGTGTTAGATGGATGCTTGGAGATGAACCATGTTTGGAATGAACAAATTAGAGGAAGTGTAACGGGATTACTGTTGATAGAAAAGCTGAGGAAATCTAGGATAAGATGGTCTGGGAATGTGAAAAAGAGACTGGAAGAATATATAGGAAACACGGTGTTAAATTTAGAGGTAGCAGGTAAGAGAAGGACTGGAAGACCCAAAACTAAATGGATAGATGTTATACAAAAGGATTTTAGCTGTGGAGTTTGAGGAACTGCTTTGAGACCAACTGGAATGGAGAAGACTGACTTGAAGGGCTGATCCCATATAGTGGAACTAAGACTAGAAGTGATCATGTGGGAGCAGCCCTATGAGATGCTTAATTTTGAGACAATGGGATGGGTTCCCTATTCTGTTGTCCTTAATTTTACAAGAACACAACTTAAAATATTGTTTCACAAAGGTAGGCTGCCTCTTTTGAGCTCTTCTGTGCTTTACTCTATTCTTTGTGTACTGGTCCTTTCTGTCCAGAGGCATAGTTTGCTCTATAATTCAAGCTGTCACAATCTTGTCTTGATAGGATGTTCTAATTCATTACCCTTTTCTTCCCTTTCCTTTGACATATTGGACCTGATTCCACTCCCCCTTTCACCAATTTTACACTATTGTATCTTCACCTCTGTTGAAGTTTTGCATGCTTTACATTGTAGTAACAGGGCAGGATCTGGCACATTATCTTCTACTATTTGAAGATTATGAAAGACTACTGAAAATTACCCTTCCATTTTATATTTTTGTTTCTACATAGCTTGGCCATTTAGCCTCTAGGGATTCAAGTTAGGTGGACACCCTTGAACATGCTGATGGAGCATCTGTATGGGGGGGGAGTTAGTATTTTGGGGAGTAGCTTGACCTAAGAATCCAGAAAAGTAGTACAGGGGAGATAGGGAGCCTGCACTATTTGCATAAGCACCACATTTTCTGATAGGTGCTTTCCCTCTTTTTTTTTTTTTGCGGGGGGGGGGGGGGTTCACTGCAATCAGCCCATTTCTTGGATGGTTCACTGATTGCCCAGAGGCTGAAATTTGTTTGTTCAATTAATGTTTTGTGCAATTCCGAATAGCAAGCAACCACCCCCAAACAGCAGTTTGTTCATGGGCAATTCACTGTCAAGATGAAGCACTTTATTTGTAGGATAAACTAGTCATCATTACCTGTTCAACCAGATGTAGAACTAAAACTTTATGAAGTCTCAGTTTCAGTTCTACCACCATGGCGCAAGGCAACAGATACAGATGACATTTATATTCCTTATATGATACTCTGTACCTGTACTCTGCATCAACATTAAAGGTATGGACATAAGCATCCTGATTCTTTACTTTTGAGTCTGACCTGAGCTGGGAGCATAGCAAAAAGAGTAATATAATAATTAAAATGAGTTGTTACAGGCACTAAATGGCATATCACCCTGAAAATGTTGATTTTTTTTCCATCTGAGCCAAATTCTCAAATTTGCCCCATTTGAACAAAATTTTACACTTTACAGTTTCTTCCTGAACTTATTGAAGCAAATGTGAATGCTATAAACTCGAGTAGGTCTAAGATCATACCCTCAGAGCCAATAGTTGTTTACTGGACTAAATTTCAAAGTTTTGCCCAGGATCAGCTTTTCAGAAATAATTTTAATAGATGAATATTCAGTGCAAAGTGAGTGAGCAGGAGACGGAACTTCTGTGTGGACCAGTCCAGGACTGGAATGAATTCCCACCTGATAGAAGAACCACCACATACTTCACTAACACTTATGGCAAGTGCAAGGTGCACTTCTTCAACCTTGTTTTTGCTAATATAAGCACACAGCTCACTGTACATCAAATGATAAATAAAACAACAATAAGCCCATAGAATTTCTCTTTGGAGAGAGGATGAGAGAAAGAACCACACCTGACAGATGCTACTCACATTGCTCATTGCACTTTTGGAAAATGCTCAGATACTACAATGAGGAGGATTATACAAGAACCTAAATAACAGAATGTGTGCCGCACCTACTTTGTTCTTCACTTTATGCAGTCATTTACATCAACGCAAAGTGAGTGCAATGGAGAATCAGGCCAAAATATCCTTTAGGAAGGCAGGATATGAATATGAAAAAGCTGTTTCATCAACTTTCTGAAAAGACCAGCTCTCCGTGATTCCCAAGTACATGCATCAACTAAAATTTGTAAGAGTAAAATTCCTAGTAATTCCCATTGTTGATGTATTAGCATTAAGGAGATGCTAATCTGAACATTCATTAATGCTAAATTAGTTACAATGGAAAATTATATCAACATAAATATCAGAGTTAATCATGAATAAGCATAATCTGACACTTACGATAAATATTTCTGCCTCCACATAAGCCATGTAACACATTCTTTTTATGTTAAGTTAATTGATGCCAAATAACAATGAAATTCCCCTGGAAGTGAATATAACATTCAAATCACTTCCAAGTAAAATTAATTGTGTTGTGTGCTGTTAGCATGAGACCAAGGCTCTTCTTGTACTGCATCATACACAATATTTTTTCCATTCATGCCAATTTTTCCAACAATGTAAGACTAATTGAAAACATCATAATAAAACTTCTCCAGTGTTTCATATTTACAGCCATAGGCAGGCGGGTTTTGTGCCATAGTAAGCAGGAGGAGAGCTTTGGCCCATTTGAATTGTTTCATGAGAAGAAGTGTATTTGTATATTGAGACAATCTGCTGGTCCAGGCATTGGATGGTTACACATGGGCTCCATTCATAGTTCTGTCACTATAACCCTGGGCAAAATAGGAATTAACCTCTGTACCTCAGTTCCCCTTGTATAAAATGGGAACCATACTCCCATGTCTGTCTTGTCTAGTCTGTAGTCTCCTTGAGACAAAAGCTCTGTTTATTTTTATAATACCCATCACAATGGGCTTCCAATCTTGTTTGGGCCCTCAGGTTCTTACCATACACTGATATTAAATAGCTATGTAAAATTGCACATGTACAAGGTCTAAAATTATGAAAGATTGATTGTGTGTCAGTGAAGAATGGATATGCCATAAAACATCTGTAAGTGTCTGATGTGTAGATGTTAATAAGCACTTTTTTGTTTTTGTTTTAAAAATGGTACGACTGACAAGCCATCTTGTTCTAGGCTACTTGGAATGGTGCTCAGCAAATGGAGATTCCTCTTGTTTCCCTCACTATTCAGTTTCCTTCTTGTAGTAGAAACAGATGGAATTTGATTTTCTCAAAATTGCTGTGAGCTCAAGGTTTGTTTGTTTTTTTAAAGGCATCAAGGATCTGGAAAAGTCTAACTACAATAACAACAAAAACCATGCAAGCATTCTGCAACAGTCTGGATAATAGCTCATCTTAAGTGATCGCTCTCCTTACAGTGTGTACGATAGCACCCATTTTTTCATGTTCTGTGTGTATATAAATCTCCTCACTGTATTTTCCATTGAATGCATCCGATGAAGTGAGCTGTAGCTCACGAAAGCTTATGCTCCAATAAATTGGTTAGTCTCTAAGGTGCCACTAGTACTCATTATCTTTTTGCGAATACAGACTAACACGGCTGCTACTCTGAAACCAGTCTGGATACTGAAATATAGAAATAGTTTGCTAGGTAGAAGCGTCCACTTCTGTATATGAATTACTGCCGTTCAACAATGGATCCTGAACTGCTTTAGGTGTTAAAGGTGTGTCAGCCTTTGTAGAAAAGAGACTCTTGAACACAAATCTTAGTTTTATAGCAGAATCTATCATTTCACCATCAAATTATATATGATTTTTATTTAAGCCCACACAGCTCGTTGCCATGATAGATATGACTGAAACAGTTCTTTCCATGATGAACAAGCATTTTCTATTCATCTTTCAGAGGAAGAAAAATGGAAAGTGCTAGAATACAGTTACTAAGGTTAGGATTTGTTGGAGACCCTGAGAGAGTTAGGCACCCAAATCCTATTGAAATTCAGTGGGCTCTGGTTCCTATCTCCTTAGGCTCCTTTGAAAATTCCATCTTAAAAGCCTAACTCAATGCCCTTTTATTTCAGTGTTCGTGGGACCGGGCCTGAATAATGTCATTCCAGCTCAGATCAAAAGCAGTCCGACCCATTTTTGACAGAAGTCCAATTAACAGGACTTATCTAGATTTCTGGAGAGCATTAAGATTGTTTGAGAGAAATTTCATGTAAAAAAGAAAAATCCCCTGCTGAGTGTTAACAGAGAGTGTTGCACAGACTGCATTATACACACATGCACTCTTTTCCTTCAAAGTCAAGATGTCATATTTATTTTGACACTATACCTGCAATGATGAAGATCCAATCTCCCTGGGATTTTCAAGAATAAGCTGTTGTTTAATGATTAAGTTCCCTGCTGTTTTGCTTGGGAGGAAGAATATAAAATGTCCAATGTGTGATATAAAAAGCGGTAGGAGATTAAACCTTATTCATCACAAATATGTAAAGTAAGACTGTGTCACTGCTCAATTATTTCAACCATTTGTTTGTATTCAGCTTACTGAGCTGTTCCTACCCTGTATCTCATCTCACTTGGAAATAGGAAGAATAAGGGCTAAAAATAGCCTCATTAAAATAGGTCTTTCAAAAGTTGCATTGTACTGAGAATCCTCTCATTAGGAAGAGCAACATTTTTTTTTCCAGTCCATAGCGAGAAGCTGTTTATCACACTTGTGTGTGACTGCAGTAAATTAACACATTATCATTTTTAGAATGAGCCTCATTGGAGGCTGCGTGCATCGGTGTATAGATGCTCTTAGTTTTGTACTGCTTTATATAATCACTCATTTACAAATAATATTTTAATTATGCCAATTATCACTTTTCCTTCAACAGAATTCCTTAAGCCCCATGATATTTTTGTTGGATTGCTTAGGCCATGGGGGATTATAGTACGGGCTACCTTGTGAAAGGGTTTGTGCCACTAAATTGGGCATTTGCCTCTGCATTAAGGGGCAGAAGTGGAACGTGCACCCGCTGAACATTTTGAAAGGAAAGCGCAACTAGGACACAAGCAGAGCCTGGTGTTTAATGTGATTATACAGATATGTTAATTGCTGCATCAGTTCAGATTATTTTAAAATTGCTGCATAATTGTGCTCCTGAATCTAAGCTTTCGTTTAAAAACACCCCACTCCCCCCAAACAAACACCCAATCACTTACGGCCAGATTTAGATTTACCAGTCTGTTCCTGCTACTGTGCACCAGTCCAGAGATGCAAAACAGCCATAACCTGGGTTTAACTGGCTTCTTAAGGACAGGTTTATGATTGATTTGTGTCACTGAACTGTCATATGCCAGGAACAGTGTATCTGGACTTTTAATGCTAAAACCTTATTATGGTTTATTCAGGCTACATAGATACCTAAATGTGAAGGGAATGTGTTTGCTACCTGAGGCTGTAGACAGCTTGGAACAGTAGTACTGCAAGGTGTAAACTGTATTTCCTCTCAGGGGAGTGTTAACTCTGCAGGCTAATGATAGCATGAATGTCAGCATTGTTAACTATTGCACTGATGATCATTTTACCAGAAACAGCAAGTGAATGTTCTATTTGCTCATTATTGGATGGCAGATAAGTGGGTTGTTTGAGTCCAGCCCCTTCCAGGCTAGTAAGGGGGTCACATCCCCAGGCCCTAAAGAGCCTGTGATTAGCCTCCAACCACTAGTCCCAGAGTGGGCCCAATATCTCCCTCTCCCTTCTTCATCAGGGGAGGAACAAAGGATGTTAATAATGGGACAAAAATAAAGTTCAGTGGTGTTATGTTAGGACCTCTACCCCTAGTCTGGAGCTTCAGCAGCCTCTGCCCCTCTTCCCTTTGGCAGGGAAAGGTGATAGGGGTCCCAGGATCACCCTAGCCTCTGGTTCCCAGCCCAGAGACCTTTTGTGGGGAAGTTCAAGACAGGTCTCCTGCTTCCTCCCTGGCCTTCTCAGGCATCTTCTGTATGGTAACCTCCCTTAGATCCTTCTGCCAGGAAATTGATTTCTTTAGGTAGCTCCTCCCTGCCAGATGCTGTGGAGCTGCTCTACTGTGGCGCTCAGTCTCTCCAAGCATCCATCCTGCTCTATCTGTTGCACTTTTTCATCCCAGGCTGTTGCTAGCCACCCATTTAGTGATTACTTTCTTCATTAACTCTTTAGTGTCTGCTGCCAGTTGGGGGTCTATACAGCCCATCAGAACCCCCTTCTCAAGAGCAAAAGTCCCAGTGTCCACCTGGATAATAAACCAACTGTCCCCAGCCCCTCACTGCCCACACATACATTGGTGGGTACAAAAATCCTTAACTGTTCCTTGCCCAGCTGCAACACCCATCTGCCCCTGACACCTTCTACAAGACACTTAGAATATCAGGGTTGGAAAGGACCTCAGGAGGTCATCTAGTCTAACCCCCTGCTCAAAGCAGGGGCAATCCCCAATTTTTTGCCCCAGATCCCTAAATGGCCCCCTCAAAGATTGAACTCACAACCCTGGGTTTAGCAGGCTAATGCTCAAACCACTGAACTATCCCTCTCCCATGAGCTATTCCTCCTAGTCAATACAAATGTCTGCAGAACATGAACCTTTTAAAGTTCAATGGCAGCATGGAATAAATTGGATTTACTATCAAAATAAACCATGTAAGAAATTCTATATTTATTGGACTAGGCTGGGGCAGCCAATCATGTGGTGGCTGGCAGTGATTCATAAATCCAGGCTCCAGGGCTCAAAATTGGAGTCTAATATGAGGAATGGGACATGAATCATCAAGGTGCACAATATAAGTTCTGTGACTCTTGTTCACTTCCTGGGATTCAAAAATGGTAAATATATAGGAAGGTTGCCAATGCCCATCATGGTGTATATATTATAGAAGGGACCACTGTGGTCATCTAGTCTGACTTTGTGCATAGCGCAGCGAAGGAAAGTACCTTGCCTGGGGGTCACAGAGCAGGTCACTGCCAAAACTGGGGATAGAACTGAGGTTTCCTGACCCTGCTCTGGTGCTCAGCCCACTGGACCATACTGCCTCCCTGTTGCTTGCAGTGGGTGATCACTTAGATTTCCTTTCTTCTCTTCACAGGAGCACAAGCAACAGAACTGATACATGCACATCCCAAAAGGAACTGCATAAGGGAACAGAACGTGTCAGCTGCACCCGCATTAAACAGGTTCTGTTGGTATCAGAGGACCCTCAACGGGTCATCTATGTCACAGACATCTGTCTAGGTAGTTCATATGAATACAGGCAACAGAAACTGGAATGATGGCAAATGCAGCATCTGTGCTGCCATTGAAAATATGCCAATAGTCATGGCTTTATGTTCCTGACGTGGCCTGTGAGGGAGGCTAGAAATCCACACACACAAATATATTTGTGTGTGTCATACCTAGGATAAATAGCTGGTTGTGTTCCAAATTCCATACACATTTTTTAAGGCACTGTTTAACACCAATGAGAAAGGGAAAGTAGATGGCCAGGGCTCAGTTAAAATCACTTTCTTTCAATGTCTCTGAATGGCTATACCAGCCGCAGAAGTTGGCCTGATTCTGTTCTAAGAATACTAAATCCCCGTTTTCCTCTTTGTTCATTTGAGGAAACTGTTCAGGTCAACATGGGAAAAGTTCCCACTGTTTCCTCTCTGCCTTTTTTTGTCTCCCAGGAAAGGGGTATTGGGTGCAGGAGCACTTGGTGTTTGGGAGGGGGCCCGACTTTGTTCTGAACAAAGATTTCCAACTCCTCCTGATTTATACCCATTGCCCCACCAACACAAAATAGGTTTGCCATTCAGATAGCTTGATACTGGTTGGAGCTCCTTAGGGCTGTTGAGTCTGCTGTTACTTTATAATACAGTTATGGAAGAAACCCTCTACATTTTCCCGAGACACCTTCAATAGGATAGAAATAATTCTATTGAAGGTGACGCCCAGTGTCGTCGTAAATTTTTCCTTCAGTGTACTCATAAAATTTTCAAACTCACTTAGTTTACAACTTGGGAAATGTATGATAACATTGCAAAATTCACCATTTTGACATAATTCTGAATTTTATTTTATGTTTTTATTTTTTACAAGGTCATTGTTTCCAGTGGAAGAGATTTTCCATCCAGGAAAATTAAACATAGGACATCCATAAAGGCATAAAAGTGAATTAGGCTTATTGACCCCTGTATGGATGCTGTAGCAGTGTCCTGCATGGCAAGTTGGTGCATTGTAAATTTACATCCTGGCTGTCATGCACTAACTTTCCATGTAGATAAGCCATAAAGACATATCACACTTGAATGAAGCCCCACAGAATGGTTTAATGCACTTAAATCTTAAATGTGCACCTTCAGCTAATCTGGCTGAACTTTTTCTGAGTGTCACTGTGTAGCTATGCCCTCAGGGAGATGGGATTTTGTCATCAAAAGCTTCACAGATATCATGCTTTTGAAGCCAGGAGAGATCATTGTGATAATCTGCTCTGACCTCCTGCATAACACAGGCCATACAATTTCACCTAGTAATTCCAGCACTGAGCCCAAGTACTTCCCCCTTCACCAGTCATTAAGTGGAAAGTCTCTCAGAGTTAAAGTCACCCATTTACATTAGCAGAGAATTTTGCCATTCAAGGGTCTACTTTATGTTTGATAACTTGCAATGTAGACATGGCCTAAATTCACTTTACCTTAATTTATTTCAGTTTCCTGAGTGTCCGTGTGCACAAATGCTGTGGGGTGGGAGGTGGCAGGTAGGGAGCAGAGAGCAAAAAGAAATGGGGAAAGGACACTGAAACGATAAGAGAAGGGGGGGGAAAGGCTGAGCGGAGGGGTTAGAGACGTAAAATGAGATCAGTCCTAGGACAGCTGTCAGCCATAGAAACATAGATGAATATGGCTGGATTTTTTTTTACATAGATATAAAAAAATAGTTGTAGATACCTAAAATGGGACAAATGCCTTTTTAAATCTAAATCTATGGAATATCTATACAGACATGGGAGAGGGTGTGTTTTATGTAAGTTTGGATTACTGTGGCCTCACTCCTTCCCCTGCTCCAAGTGGTGGTTCATGGCAGAGGGGCTGTCTCAGGGGTTGTGGGAAAGACAATCTTCACTCCAGGCACTCTCAATCTAGAGCAGCCACTGCAGCTCATGCACCTTTCCTGATCATGAGCCAATGTCCAGTATTGCTTATTCTATGCCCACCAGATCTGTATAGTGACAGATCCATAACCAAGCTCCTCTCCAAAGCCTGCCCTTGCCTCACCGACCATAACCTGTTGTTTAATGAGCCCATGCAGCATGCATTGGAAGCAGATTCCCTCCCCCAATTACCCAAATCATCTCTCATCTGTGCAATGGAACCATACCATTTCCACTGCACCTGTGACTGGAGCCTCGGGTCTACCAAAACATTTTCTGATTTCTCATTGAAATTGCTTTTTCAGCATGTGACTGTGCTCACTCACCACACTTGCGCCTTGGGGATTCGCTCCGCAATGTCGGTACGCCCTCTCCCAGTGGTGCCTCACCTGACATCACTTCTGCTCCCGGACCCACATCACCCCAAACACCGCAGCATCCTCTTCATGACACAGAGGGGTGTATCACAATCTGTGCTCCCCCATTCCGGGGACATGTGCAGCAGTCTAACTGTCCCAGTCACTTCCTCAGTGGCAATTGTGGGGGGGGAGGGGAATGTGTGAAGAGGGGACCTGGGCCCACCCACTACTCCAGGTTCCAGATCAGGGACCCTGTAGATGGCAGCCACGTGTTGCATCCCCTCCCACTCCTCAGTACCTTTCCACACAACCCAAATACCTTCTTCACACTTGCCTCTAGGCCTCAGCCTGCAAATCCCAGCAGCCAGGCACTCACTCTAGCTCCTCTAGTCCCTGCTAATAGAACTACTCTGTCCAGAGAACTAACTCCCGTCTGCCTGCCAGGGAATAACTGACCCTGTTATGCCCTGCAGCTCTTCTTACATGGGCCTCCCATGCCCTGATTGGCTGCTGCTCTCAGCCTCTCTCTAATTGGTTCCCTCCTGCACAGCCTTCCTAGGGCTCTATTTACCCCTTAGAGGCCAGTGTGGGGCAATGTCCCAACACAAAATAAAACAAGCAAAGTTGCAAAAAAGTCAAAATATTTCATTTCAACATCTCAAAACAAATGTTTATTTTGAGTTTTACTTCAATTTTATTTTTTTAATTAAAAAGACTTTTTAAAACCCTCAAAAATTAAATGAAATATTTCATTTTGAAATTAACAAAAATATTACATAATAATAATAATTAATAATAATTAATATTTAACAAACCTGAAAAGATTTTTTTTGTTTAGTCATTTCTAAAAAATCCTTAATAACTCAGATTATGTGTGCAATAGATCCCTTCAATGTCTGTCACTGAATGACACATATGAAATAAATACAGTATTGAGCTGAGTTACCTTTTCTAATTTAACCTTTGAACATTGTACTGTAGAATCTTAACATCTAGCAACAGCCATGTTAATTCTGTACCAAGTTGCTTTCAGAGCCACTGCTGTGAGGGAAGTAAAACTGCTCACTAGATGAGTGATGCTACTGTATTTTCTTAGAAAGTGGGATGTTGCTAAATGCAGTTGCATTATCTTCAGCAGACAATTACATTTAACCTTGAAAGTGAAAATGATTATTTAAAATGGAAGTTGATGAGCAAGGTGACTAAAATAGAGCTCACAAAAATTATGTTACTACAATATTTTGTAATGTTCCTATTATTGGTTACTGAAGAAAAATATTGTATTTTCCCTGCCTCTGGAAAAACTGGAGAAAATTATTTGCAATTAGCAGACAGAGAGTGAGAGAGCACAAAAGAGATGTGAACAACCTTATTTTGCTCTAAGTGCTGCTCCCAAAGCAGAAAATTAATAACCTTCTTTGAATACTTGGACTATTTTATATACATAAGAACATCTTGAAGATGCACATCTCCAAGCAAAGAAAGCTTCAAAAGACAGATCAAGTCAGTTTTAAAACCTGGCATATATTATAACAAGACATCCTTAATTCATTTTACATACCCTATTCCACTTCTGTCGCTCAAGCTGGAACACTGCAAAACACATGAGTCATGCATATACCCTGGGAAATTAACAACCTAACTCCTGTTTTTATGCTTGGCAACAGTCACACTATTCTATATTCATGGCACGATGTTTTAGTACCAAACAGTTGATTTTAGCAGGTGGCCTAAATACGTGGATGCCACTAATTGCTCCTATTGTTCAAGTCAAAAACCTCTAATCTGGGAAATGCATCATTGACTGGTGGCTGTGGGTATCATAAAGGAAACAGCTGCATTATTTTCTTGTTCTTCTGAATATGTCAGAAAATTCCTGAAAGAGCACCACCTGGCCATGGAAGCTGATCCTAAAGCCATGATGCACCTTTAAATTAATATAAAGGCACTTGGCTACCTATCTTGTTCTAGGACAAAGATGAAGCTTCTTCAGCCATTAATCCCAGAAAAGATTTTCCAGATAGGTGAAGACGAATCATTTCAATTCCTCCTCTCATTTAAGGAACACTTTTTAATTCAGTTCCTTTCCCAGCTAATTTACAACTGGGAATTGAGTGTGGTGCTTTATACTTATTTTGGGAGGCCTATCCATGCCTCCCCCTTACTACTCTGCCCAGCTTAAGTCTGAGCAACGCTTTGGGTGAAATTTAGTCCTCTTTTAGAAAGCACTTTTTGATCTTTTCTACTCTGCGATGCACAAGTTCCATTGTTAATAATTGCCAAAGCAGTTTCAAAGATTAAAGGACTTTTTCTCCTATAAAGTAAAACCTGCTATACCAGGCAAAGTAAAAGTGAGCAAAGGTGTTCAGATACCATGGCGAGGAAAGTGGTTCAGATACCATGGCGAGGAAAGTAGCTAATAGCAAAACACATGGCAAAACTTGATGGTTGGCATTTTAGTATGATACATTTCTAGTTCTTAAAAGGTTTAACACAGCAGTGACATTGGAGATGGATCCAACACATGAAGTTCAGATCTTATCCAAATTCCAACTTCCCCAAAGTTTGAGGGAGCTCAGATCCAGTGTTCTGATTTGGGCTCCTGATATACAGTGCTGATAAGCATTCAGTATCCAACTCTCATTTGAGTCAAAAAAAGGCAAGGAAGCTCATTACCTCTTCAGTGTTAATCTACATTTTATGGTTTTTGATATGGTGTTTGTCCCCTACTGAGGGGAGGGTTAGGCCATAGAAAAAGTCAGCAATAATTAAATTTAATAGAAAAAAGAGAGATCTGGGTTAGGCATCACTGATTAAATTTAAATTAAACTTTTATGCACATTTACATGATGGAATGTTTTTGGTATGATTCCAAAATAAAAATTGTTACAACTTTTACAGCAGTAGAACTCAATTAACAAATTGGGGCTCCGTGAATCTTTGCCAAATTTCCCAAATACAGTATACAAGTAGAACTTAGTTTAATAAGTAAAGGTTGAACAGTAAAAATGGATATGCGGAAATAGAGAAAAGTGTTAGTCTTGTGACGAAAACGCTGATTATGGTTCCAACTCAGCAAAGCAGTTAAACACTTGCATAAGCGTAAGCATAGACTTCAGTTTATTTCTCTTCAGCAAACACTTAAGCATGTATTTAATTTCAAGCATGAGTTTAACTTCAATAGGATTTAAACATGTTAAATTCTTCCCTGAATTGGGGCCTGTAGCTGGTGATTAGTGGCAAATCCATCAGGCTCGCTGTGGTGAGCTGCTCAGGACAAATTATCCAGTGCTGTTTCTTTTATAAGCTTCTCTCCTGATGTCACTGTTTGATAAGCAAGGTTTGTTTGTTTTTTAATTATTATTAATTTGATTTTCCATGTAGTTTGCTGTAACCATATCTCATTTTGACCTTCTTTAACCCTTTAAAAGTAAAACTCAGCAGAAATCAATGAAAGAGCTGGGGTTAAAAGCACTTTCTGTAATAGCCAAAGCATCTACTGAGCACATATGGTCTTCATTGATCAAACTATATTCAGAGGTTACTAGTTTATAACCCACAATTACACACAAAAAAGCAAGAACACACACACACACGTTTAAAAATACCAAACAATCTTGTACTATTGACATATGTATATTGAATCCTATCACTAACATTTGCCAGTATCAGAGAATGGAGAGGAAGGATAGTAAGGCATATAATTTAATAAGATTTAAAGAATGACATTACGTTTTTTTAAAAAAACAGGCACCACTCTGAGACTAGACCATAACCGAGTGCCTTATGGGCCAGATTTTCAAAACAGCTTAGCACCCAATGTGACCCCAGTAAGGCAAGCTCTTTTGATACTCTGGCCATAAATGTCACAACTGGAGCTGCTCAGTGCTTTTGAAAGTTGTCCCTTATTGTGGGTGCTGAATATTTGAAAATCTTGCCCCAGTGCCTGAACTGTAGGGTGCTATCTAACTGTGCAACCAGGCCTTATATTTTTGCACAGTGCTGAACCCACAGACAGTGCTCATGATATAGTTATATTAGCAATCATAAGAATAAAAGTAGCACCTGACATTACACTCACTAGTATACAAATTATACCAGCACTCAGTCTTCATGCATAAAGTGATCACCAGCTGGGATTGCAGAAGACATTTCTCCACAATTAGGTGCATTGTGTGAGGAGCTTGCATCTTCCTCTAGAGCATTGATGGTTGGTTATTGGTCGTGATAGGATGTCAGACTAGAATAACTTTTGATCTGTTCTCATGCCGTGTGGTTCCTATGAGTTGGAGACGGATTCCTCCAGAGATGAAGTGGGAGTCACCCAGTAATTTGTAGACACCACACAACCTTTTACAATTTAGTAAATAGAATTTGTAATACAGTTTACATGATGTAAACAAAACTAAATTAAAATACAATATAACAAGCAGAGAAAGCTCATTTGGTAAACAAGATCCTTCAAAAGACTGCATTTGCAGTGCTTAAAAAGAGCATACCAATTTGAAGCAGATAAGTAAGGACTATTATCAAAGGGATAATAACCATCTCATATTTATGCATGCAGCATAATGAATGGAAAAGCACAATAAGGCAGATATGTTAGATTAGCATAATTTTATTCCACTATTCAAATGTGTAAGTTAGAAATGGATTTTGTTTCAATTACTGCTTTTCTCCATGGGTTTTAAACATTTTATTCAAAATCCAGGCTCTGTTTTATTTTGGTTTTAGTCATTATCTGCCATTACTGTTTACCTTGACTGTCTTTAACCAATGGATGCAGTTTTTTAATCTGCTCCAACATTCTTATAGACACTATTGACATCCCCTACAAATTTCTCTTTCTGTATTTCTAGATGTATTTTTGCACTGAACATGTACCAAACGCATACCTCTTGGTTAAATATTCAGATAGGCCTATCAGAAATACTATATCAACACTATCTAAAGCCTTTTTCAGGATACTTTATTCTTGCTGATATTCAGTATCCTTGAATAATTTGACTGTAGTGGGAAAGATAATTAAAGTGAGTTTATAATATTCAGAGATTTGGAGAGTTTAAGGCCATTTAGTCATGAGATCATCCAGTCTGACCACTTGTATATCACTGGTCATGAAATTTAACCCAGTTACCCCTGTTTTGAACTGAATAACTTCTGTTTGTCTAAAGCATAACTTCCAGAAAGTCTTGATCTGAAGACATCAAGAGATGGAGAATCCACCACTTCACGGGCTAGTTTGTTCTAATGGTTAATCACCCTCACTGTTAAAAAATTGTGCCTAATTTCTAATTTGAATTTGTTCAGCTTCAGATTAATGAGCCCTTTAGTACCCAGTATTTTCTCCCTGGGAAGGTAATTCTAGATTGTAATCAACTCACCTCTCATTTTTCTTTTTTGATTTAGCTATTTAAGTCTTTCATTGTAAGGCATTTTCTCCAGCCCTGAAATAATTTTTGTGGCTCTTCTCTGTTCCCTCTCTAATTTTTCCAATATCCTTTTTGAAATGTAGACACCTGAGCTGGACATAGTTTTCCATTACTGATCTCATTGAAGCCATATTCAGAGGTAAAGCACCTCCCTACTCATTACTCCCTTGTTTATACATTCAGGGATGGGATTAGCCCTTTTTTGCCATAGCATTGCCCTGGGAGCTCATGTTCAGCACATCACATTCTTCATACTGAGTTAGGGTTGTATGTGCAATACTACTTAGGTTTGGCAAACACAAAGGAGTTGCAGTATTTTCTTACAGTATTTTGGTACTTCCACTTCCAATTTTAGCTGATGAAACTGAATAGCAGTGACGTGTATACATTTTAAGCAAAGAAAAAAATTAAGAAAAGACAAATTTGGTTGAAGATTTGAGTGTGTTTGTGTTTTTGTTTCATCAGATTGGGTTTGCCTATCTCTAGTTAAGTGATGGGATGTCACCTGACATAACCTAATGAAAGTCGAGATGAAAATCGTGTGTTATCCAAGACTTCAGCATCAATGAAGAGGCAACTAAATTCCTGAGTCATATAATCAATTGCTAATTGCCTGAATTATTTTTTCAAAGGTCATTTCTAAAGATGAACCAACACTACGGTGTATGGATCCAAATTTGTCTGAAGTGAGGCGATGTTAGGATCTGGGAGCATTAGTTTAAATCCATTACTCCTTATTTCTACATTACACATTGAATTTTGACTCCAACATTGCATTTTTGGGTGTCTTATTTGTGGCATTTTCAAGGTCCTTGATTTTTTTTTAAGTGTTGAGCATCTGCCTCTTAAAATTAGGCCCCTTTAAAGGTGTCTCAAATTGAGTATTCAAAATTGGAGCACTCAGAATCGGTCATTCTGACAATATCAGTCCTTTCTATTGGCCAACTGTAAGAGTTGGCATTTATGCCACAAGATATACCACATAGATTTAGACAGCATGGGTGTCTGGGGAGAATGGGGTATTGTGAAGCTGAAGAGGGTCAGAGGGGGTCATTATGCATGGGCCACTTGCATGCAGATCAATATGTTGTCTTGTATATCAAGCTTGAATAGTTTTCGCTAACTTCTTTAAAAGGGAAGCCTCCTATTCTAGGTTGATATGGAAAAATATACTGTAGTAGCAGCTGTCATCAGAACAGCTACTGTTATGTTTCATCCAATGGCTGAAATTATGCTCTTGGTTACACTGGAGTGACTTCACTAAAACTGATGGAGTTCCTCCAGATTTGCAGTAGTTTAACCAAAAGCAGAACCTAGCCCCCATATCTTCATGTTTGACAGTAACTACCTGTCTTCTGAGTATGTCTGTGTATCTCTATCAAGAGAGTCAGGCAGTCTGCCATGAGTCTGGAAAGTAGAAAACATTTTTATTGTGGTATATTAAAGCCATTCAACTAACTATTAAATTTAGTCTATTTGTGCTTCCATCTTCAAGATTACATTCATTCTCTCTCAAATTTCTTAGCCTGTAAAGGATTAACAAACAGCCAGTATGTCAAAGGATTGTCCCCTGCCTCCTTTAAAGAATTATACTTTTCCTTTATTCCTAGATTTTAAAAGTCTACTGGGATTTTTGGAAAAGGTCTGAAGTTTGTCTCCCAATCCCACTTTGTTAAGCTACTTTCCAAGTGGTAACAGATGGCTGCTGTTCTCTGTCTCTCTCATCCACTGATTTTCACAGGCTAATTGTTTTCACAAGCATTTGACATGAGTGGTGTAGTCTGACTTACTCCCAGTTCAGCAGGTCACAAATATTTTGATTCATTACATTCACGTGTATTATAAGTCTTCACAGAGTATGAATACTGATAAAAAAGGAGATGTGGTTATTCTTGGTCACAGTGATTGGCTCTTACCATGCCAGTAGGAAACCTCACTTCTTGCTGTCTATATAGGCCCTCAATATATAGTATCTCAATGCCTCTCAACCATCTTTCTCTTTCTTCCTTGATTTGTTTATGTGTTTGCTCATTTATGTTTGCCAGTTAAAAAAAAAAAATAGAGGGAAATCTAAATGGAAGAAGTGAGTTTTGCAATAACAAACAAAGGTAGTTCAAGGGAATAATTAATGTAAAATATTAAATAAGTCCCTGTTACCTTATAGCCAGAATACTGTCCATAAATACGATGTTCAATCTGGCTAAACTAATTGTTTACTGAAGTAACTTACAATAATATAAAAATAACTAGGCAGCAAGGGAGTAATAAAACTATTAAAGCAATAAACCTAAAAGCAGATAAAACTATGATTATTCTGATCATACTCTTGCATATTTCCCTAGATTATCACATTACACTCCAGTCTAAATTAATGCCTTTCAAACAGCCACCTCCTAGGGTAGTAAGGGATAATCTCATCTGCACTATTTCCCAAGGCAGTCAACAAGATATGGTAATAAGAACAGAAATAGTAATGTATTTACATGCTAAATAAGATTTCCTGAGCCCAAGTTTTCCATTTCACAACAAGCAGTCACACAGCTTCTCTCATCAGGTTACTACTAGTGACTGGGAAGGCTTGATTTGGCACAGCTCGTACTCATGGCAATTTCTTATGAAAACAAAGTCATTCTTCATTGTATATATTTGCTTTTGCTCCATTTCATGACTTGATGTGCTGTCAGATGGCATTTGCTCTGTACTGTAAGTCAAGTTATTTTGTGTAACACTTAGATTTTTTTTCCCTAAAAGAAAATCGGGTCCAAATATATTAGCAAATTGAAATGAAGAGAATGTATATTATTGCACAACATAGTCTCAGCTAGGCTCTCTCCAGCACTATTTGCTATAGATTTTCACTTGTCTAAAGATGCTCCACTCTCATTGGTTAGCTTAAAAAAAGTCTGTCCAAAACTAAAATAATGTATGAAAAATAAAAGGCAATGATGACACAAATAATTCAATACAGAGGATATTAAAAGTTCAACTCATTTGAAAAACAATGAGTCTCAGAGCTACCTAGATAATAATATTAAAAGGAGAGAATGTCTGAGGTGTTAGCCAGGAAAAGGGACCCAGCAAACTCACTCTGTCTTTCTATGGTGTCACACTACAGTGTCTCAGGGACTGATCGTGAAAGGTGCGGCACTCCCAACAGATTCCATGAGAATCAAGGATGCTCAGCATTTCATAAAAATGTGCCCTGAAAGTGTGAGGGAAAGGTCCTGATGATGAACGAGAGGAGGGAGCTATCTGAGGTCTCCTCACCAAAATCCCTGATGTTCCTTTAGGATGAGAAGGAGTTGCCTGGAGGGAGCAATACTTCTTTATGTAGAGCTATACTATGACTTGACTGATATGTCTGTACAAGGGAATAATGTGAGTTAAGATATCCCCTTATATCTCTACATGGGCTACTTGGACTTTAGGTGGGTCTGAGTGCACAGCAGTAAGCAAGTGCTATGTGCCCAGTTATTCCCTCCTCAGAGCAAGTGGGCTGGATGTGGAATGGGTGGAGCCTTTGTTCTACCTCATCTACTCAAAAGGTCAGAACAGCTGAGGGATTCAGGGTGGTCATGGGCTGATATAGTATTTGGAATTACTTTACATAATGTTGAATATTCCTGTATGAGTTTAGTTTATGGTTTCATTGTGATATTTCAACCCTTTGCCATTAAAATCTCACCCTTAATGTGACATTAGACAATCTGCTGAATTTAAAAAAGAAATATGCTAATATTGTACCGACGAATGAAAGTCTTTTCCTTTTAGTAACACCGACATTCATTTTAAATCTAGTACTCATCAAAAATTGCAAAATAATAACTGTCTTAAAATTTAGCCTTTGATGTCTTTGCATGTTCTTTTGTAAAGCTGATTTGTATTTGTTTTATTTAGTTTTTAAGGTCTCATACACAGCATATATTCACAACGTAATAATATGTTTACTTGCAGTATATTATTAAGTCACTAGATGTGCCTATGTACTGCATCAGAATTCCTAGCAGGCTATGATTTCTGGTAAAATCAAATATATCTGACAGAATTACTCATTCAGGTCCCAACTTAGCAAGGCACTTAAACACTTGCTTAAGTTTACGCCCATGGTAATATAACCAACTGAATCAGGGCCTCAGCTGATATCTTAAGGGCCTGTTTTTTTCAGAAGTTCTGAGTGCACACAACTCTGGTTGAAATTAATAGCAATTGTGGGTGCTCAACACCTCTGAAAACCAATCTCTTAATGCACAAGCCAAGGCTGATGTGTGTGTTTGGGAAAATACAATTTGTGGGTTTGGCTAAGGTTTACGTGTGAAAGAGACATGATTAGAGACCTGATATAAATCCCATTGAAGTCAATGGGAGTCAGTCTTTCCATAGAGTGAAGAAAACATTAATTGAGAGCTCATTTCTGCCACTCATACTAAGTAGTATATTGCTCTGCAAACAGTTCACTGGAAATCAATAGGACTGGTCCTGGTGTAATACATTAATGAATGTGAGAGTAGGTTTTGAGAATACATATTCACGTGTCGCAAAATCAAAAATAAGATTCAACTAATATTATTTGAACAGTTCCAGGCACTAAGTGCTTGATTCCTCTGGCTCTCTGGGGACAGTGAAAATGGGTATACAATTCACACAACACTTCTTTTGGCTATGCACATCCCTACTGTGAAGCCCATAATTGATACCAGAAGTTGTCATAGCAAAGTACAAAAATATATGTTTCCACAGAAGTAGTTATTAGGGACTTTAAGGAATTGGAGCTAGTACAAATGCCTCAACAAAGTCAGCAAAAAAAATCAATTTTTTTTGAGTTATAGGTATTAAGAATTTACATATGTTTCATAAATGGGGGGAGGGATAGCTCAGTGGTTTGTGCATTGGCCTCCTAACCCCAGGGTTGTGAGTTCAATCCTTGAGGGGGCCATTTAGGAATCTGGGGAAAAGAATTAGGGATTGGTCCTGCTTTGAGCAGGGGGGTTGAACTACATGACCTCCTGAGGTCCCTTCCAACCCTGATATTCTATGATAAACAATAAGAACCCAGTTTCTCCAAAATTGTGCTTCCTTTCTGAAATACAAGTTTTTTCAGCTTTTTAAAATTTGCTCTTCCTTATCTAATTTTGATTTTTTTTCAACACTTAGAGCTTTAGCTCTGTGGTATATTTGCCCTGTGTTGTTAAATCGGTCAAGTAATAAGATATAACAATATGAATCAGGTGGTTATGAAATAATCACTCTCAACAAAAGGGTTGAGAATGAAGTATAGCCAAGTGTCCTTCATGCTAATGAATGTAATTACTTTACAGTGACTATTCTGTTTGGAGCTTTACACCATTGTAATAAAGACCAAGTTGCATGAAAAATATATTGATATGTGTCCTATCTGTAAAGATGTAGGCCTATGCATAATATGTGTGGGGGGGTGCGCGCACTCACATGTCTGTGTTATAGCAGATCACCCTAGAAAAAGTCTATCAGTATTTCATTATAAATCCATACGTTAAGGGGTCTGTGATCAGCTGTTTAAATGTATTCCTGCAAGAACTTAAACACAGAGACAGATCCTCAGCTGGTATAAATCAACATACTTGACTTGAACAAGCTGAGGATCTGGATGACAAGGTCTTAGGCCAAGAGTACTAAATTTATTTCTAGCTGGTTATGATTTAAAATGTTTATTTATCTCTCTATAACTCAAGCAAAAGTGTGATTAAAATAATGAAATGATCTAAATAGCAATATATTGATAACAATAAATACATGTCACCTACATAGTCCCTTTCATCTGAGGGTCCCAAATTGTTTTACCAACATAGACCTTGATCCTGCAAAGACTAATCATGTGTGTAACTTTACAATTTGTGAATAGCCCCACTGACTCTAAGTGGACTGCTCACAGGACAAAGCAAGCATGTGTCTAAGAGCTTGTCTACACAGGGAAATTGACCGGAACAGCTAATGTGGAATCCATTATTCCTCAATAGCTCCCCATGTAGATACTTTTATTCCAGAATAAGAGTGATTCTTCCTGATTTTTCTTAATCTGCTTTACAGATTTACAGGCATGTATTTATTCTGCAAAACAGATTAAGCTAAATTAGGAAAAGGCACTTTTATTCCAAAATGAGAATTTCCACATTGGGTGCTAGTCCAGTCAATTTCCTCTTAAAGGCAAGTCTTAAGTCTTTGTGGGATTAGGGCCTTAGCATCAGATGTTGCAATCAGCCAGACCCTTGTGCACATATACAGCTCCACCAACTTCAGTGGGACTCCACCTGGGTGCAAGGAACTTCCTGTGATGTTCTAATTTCAGAAAAGGGGCTAATGGTCCTCAATACCTCTGCAAAGAAGGTAAAATAGAACAGTGACTTTCTATGTATACAGAATGCTTTGCATACAATTAATAGGGGGAACAGATAGCTCAGTGGTTTGAGCATTGGCCTATTAAACCCAGGGTTGTGAGTTCAATTCTTGAAGGTGCCATTTAGGGATCTGGGGAAAAAATTGGGGTCTGGTCCTTTTTTGAGCAGGGTGTTGGACTAGATGACCTCCTGAGGTCCCTTCCAACCCTGATATTATACGATTCTAATACAAATGGCAGAGATACTGAGAATTAAGTTCAAAAGAAGCTTTTTTTTATGGGAGCAGTAATTACTTTTTCATATGGAAGAGCTGAGAAAAAAAAAGCACTTCAAAAAGATGAACCTAAATATTTGATTTCAGTTTTCCTTATGTGAAGCTACAAAATTCATTTGGGACTTGGATCTTTTAGGAACCCTTTGACCAACCATTTTGTTTAGATAGCACATACTATTTAGTATTATGAAACACATATGTTTGCTGTAACAAAATTCTTTTTGATAGCCAGTGGAACAAGTCAGAGTCTATTTTTCTTTTTGCAGCTAATACAGTATTCTGAAACCACTTACAAGAATCTTGTTCCTGTTCTCCTGAGATCAAATCCTCAATTATCAGGCACAGAAGGAAGGGGGACTATTTTGATTGATTATCTGAAAGAGAAATCAGAGGAATGATTATATAGTACCAATACTGTATATAATACAGCGTTGGTGCTTTTGATTTTACTGTACATGGTTACTTATTCTGTGCATTTCATAGTTGGATGCTTTGACTAAATCAACTTGCTTTGGATTGATGTGAATATCAACTTTTAATATCAGCTCTACTCATCTGTTTTTATTCATATTTTAGTTTTGTGTGGGAAAGACCTTCTAAACAAATTATGTTAATGATATCATTTTTGTAGTTTGCAATCCAATTCATATTTATAAATCTGGACTTCCTTTTATTAGATCTTTCTCCTTTAAAAAAATAAAAAGTCATTTGGGAACTTAGGAGTTTTTAATTGATTTTGGTGAAAGCTGTGCTGAAACATTAGTCAAATCTTCATTATCAGAACAGTAGAAGAGAGCTGAAGGTAATTTGTGCTTATGCAATATATATGACAGATTGTTTTCCTTTCTGGAACGCTACTCTGAGATGATTTGTTCTAGTTGAGTCCCATGGAATACAGAAGTTCACCTGAACTAAAGATATATTTGTGACAACGGGTCAGATCCTGGAGGCTCGCCAAACTGTACATAGCACAGGGGATGTGCACAAAGGTGAAGTAAAACTCATATTTGCACTCCCTTGCTTGTGTGTGCACAGTAATCCTGCGTAAATTTGAGCAACCTGATGGCTGCATGCTAATATTTATGCTGCATGCTAATGGCCCTAAAAGGTATATACCACAGCTGAAGGTCATCCTTGTGTTAGGATGTCTCAATCATGCCCCACGTGTAAGTAACAGGTAGGGGAGGTGGCACAAGAGTTTCTACACCAGCTTTACACAAAGAGGATCCCCCATGCAATGAAATGAATCACTTGCAGTGAGATAAACTAGCTTTATATCTATTGTTACCTCCTTTTGACCCAACCAGCTAGCCAAAAAATGGGTTCTAGTAGGTTGTTCCAGTTAGGAGGAGAAACTGGTGATAATCAGATATTTATTTAATGTGCTTTTGTTTATTTACAAAAGAAGTACAAAGTCCTATGTCTCTGAACACAGAAGGAATGAAATAGCAGAAAACAGCTTCTTGTGAACCCAGCACCAAGAACACTCTTTTCAGCCTGCACCCTGACCCAAAAATCTCTCCCCATTTCTTCTTCTGGAATCAGCCACTATGCTTTCAGTTGCTCCTTCAGGCTGTCTCTCTCTCAGGCTTTACGTTTTTGTTGTCCTGTCTTCCCCGCTACAAACACCCTACCCAAAACCAATCCTCAGAAAAAGCTCCTCAGCCAGTTCACATACTCCTTTTATCTTAGGTGGGGGCTTATCCTTAAAGTTATGTTAACTGAAGGGTGAGTTCACACCTTTCAATCTCCATGAGGTTTTAACTCAATCCATAACAAGTTTTCTGCCAGCGCATTACACTATTTTCCACCCACTGGCACACAACACCAAAGGATTTGGACAAATGTGTGCAGTTGCAATGGCCACTAACTATGCCAAATGTTCAAAAGGGCCCCAGTCAAACCTCTAATTTTGCTCCTGCAATTTTAAATGATGGATTATCACATAGTGGATCAGTGGATTTGCTCTTCTCATCTTTTTTAATAAACAATAGCTTATCTCTGAGTGATGGATTAACAACAATAGGCCTCATGAAAAAACTGTATTTTGTGGAGCCTTTGAAAAAGGATAAACTGGATGTGTGCTGAAAAGGGCTATGGCATTGTCAGAGAGATGGGTGGAGAAGTTCAACTTTTCTGTTAAGAAATGCTTTAAAAAAGCCAATTTTAAAATAGTTTGTTTCAGGTGCCTACGAAGGACCTGATCCAAGCCCTATAGAAGTCAATGGGGCGGGGGGGGGGGGGGGAAGGGGGATGTCCCTTTGACTTCAATGGGCTTTGGACCAGCCCCTACGTGAAACACACTGCTCACTGATGGTCTTCAGTTTTTAGACTCATCAGCCAAGAGTGAATCTTCCCAAAGCAATTTATGAACAATAATGAAATATCCTATTTTTTTTTTCTCAAGCTGCTTCAAATTTTCCCTTTGTTTCTTTGAGGTTTCAGTGAAATTGGATCATTTATTTATCTCTAAATTCATTCCTAAACTAAATTATTTGTTTTCATTATTACTTTTTTATGAGAAGGAATTTTCACTGTATATTGTTCCACCAACAATTTATTAAGCGTAGGGTAAACACTGAAAATGAATCAAGAGCAAATTGAGACTGCTGATGATTTACTGAATGTGTAGCTTCTTCAAATATCTCTCTTCCTAAGCAGGGCAAAGAGGCCCAGCTCTTTGCAGTTAATTATCTATTATAACACTTTAACTTCCTATAAACTTCAAAGTGGGCAGATAATATAAATGTAGAACTGATAACTCCAAGGAACATGAACCTCACCTCATTTAAAAAAGCCTACCTGTCTCACTCCAGAAAAGGGAACTTTAATATCCTCAATCAGCCTCAGCTATATCTATCCAGTTTACATCCTTGACATAGATAGAGAAATATATACACACGTGTGAGAGCGAGTGAGCACAAAATAGTGATGGGAAGTGTGACGGGTTGCCCCGCCCCTCTAGGGTGCCACCTGTGGCCCGGAGGACTACTCTCACACTTAAAACCCAGCACATTCTCAAGCATGTTGCTGAATGGGTACCATGGTTAGTATAGAGTTCATATCTGGAGCCCTCACTTTGTTAGTGCTATACTGAATATTAAAAACATTCAAATCCAGCTGAAGGGAATGGGAAGCTGGGGTGACATTCTGAATACAGGAGCCACTCAGAGCAGTAAAGTTACAGAGAAAAATAGCAGCACTCTGACTGGCTATCAGCCAAGTAGAATACTGGGATTCACACAGTACAGTGACTGAGAAATAACTGCATTGTGATTATGTATATGAGACGCCCACCACTAGTCAGAACGCTGGGAACTGCATTGCTGCAGGAGAAAAAAACCCTGTCGTTATTCAACAGTAACAGTACAACATCTCTGTACTCTGACTTCATGAGCCACTTCCACTGCAGTAAAGTAGGATATATATTTTATGCTCTCAATATCGATTGAAGGGATAGTGAAAGTGGGTTTAAGAATTGTTGTCTGCGATTGGGAAAATGCCACAGGAGGCTCATATTGCCTTTGGGGTGATCTGTAGGCTGAGGGGAGGGCCTTAATGTAACATTCTATTGGCATTGTTTTATTTAAATTGTGTAATCTTCCTAGAACCTGGGATAGGTGCAGTGAAAAACTCTGAATAAGTGAATAAAAATAAATATGGTATAAATGTTTTATAGGAGTAGATTGCACTTCCACACCTACTTTATTTACATTAAACAAGTTATATGCTGACTTTTCCTATTCAGCCAGCACAGTATTATCCCTAGAGAGGAGCAAAGAGCTACACATTTACCTGTTGCTGATTACATTGTTTACACACAGCAGCAGTTGACATGGCTGCAAACCAACAACAATTAAAATGAATCCCCACATTTTATACCTTGTGTTTTAAATCTAGAAAATAAATCTAGATTAAAGATTACAAGATGCTTCTCTCACAAGAAAGTTCATGTGTAGCTATGAAAGGTGCTCTTTAAGAATTATAATGACTATTTTTAAAACACCCACCCTGTACATTTGTACTCCCTGCTGACTCCTTCTCTATCTCATTGGCACATATGAAATGAATATATCTCATAAAAAGAAAAAGAGTGAGCTACAGGATTTGGGTGCCAAAGTCCAAAAATTAGATACCCAAAGCTCCTGCTCAGCTACAACCTGACCCTGTAGGCACCTAAATTCCCGAGAGACCTTAGGGGGCTTTAGCGACAGAAACTAAGTGCCAAAAATTGTGTCAGTAGGCATACTAACAGCACCCAGTTCCTGACACTTATACCTACACCCTGTCTATGGTGGGATCTTCAACTAACTGTTTCACCACCTAGCTCACCTGTGGGGCCTAAGCCAGTAGGCAGCCTCTGAGAATGCCTACCGATTGGATTCAAACAAAAACACCAGAGGATGAAAGGCTGCCTCCCTTATAACCTTTAGCACAGTGGGTAGAGCATTCATTCAGGATGCAGGAGACTCAGGTTCCAATTCCTATCTGCCTAATGTGGGATTTGAACCCACCTCCCACAGGAGTGCCCTACCCACTGGGCTATCAGATTTCTCTCACTCTAACCCAGTGGTCCCCAACCTTTCTGTGGGAATAGCACATTCGTATTCCCAACAGACTGTGGCGGGCGCCAAACACCCTGCCGCCGAAATGCCGCCGAGAAGCAGCAACAGTTCTCTGCGGCATTTCGGCGGGCGGTTCTCAGGTGGCCGCTCTCAGCGGCGGCATTGCGCTCGCAGGCACTGCGTTGGGGACCTCTGCTCTAGCCTATTGAAGCTGTTCCACTCCATATAAACAAACATTTACTGAGCCAAAGAGCAAGTGATAAAGATTCCACGGTCCAGTGGTTAGGGCACTTCTGTGAGAGACATGGGTTTAAATCACTGTTGTGATGACTAATTATTTATACAAAATGTAACCGCTTCAACAGGAGACACAGAGTCCTACCCCAGAATATCCTATATCCCAGTCATTAGGGCACTCAAAACCCTTCTTTACATCATGCAGAGGGCAGATTTGAACCCAGGTCTCCCTCATCCTATGTGAGTGCTCTGACCACTGGACTATAGAATATAAGGGGGACACAGATACCACCTCCTCATTTTTTTTTTTGTAAGAAAGGCTCCTAACTCCAGAAAAGGGTTTGCAACTTTGGGTATGTCTACACTACCCGCCAAATCGGCGGGCAGCGATCAATCCAGCAGGGATCGATTTATTGCATATAGGCTAAACATGATAAATCAACTCCTGAGCGCTCTCCCATTGACTCCTGTACTCCACCGCTGTGAGAGGTGCAGGCAGAGTTGACGGCGAGTGGCAGCAGTCGACTCACCGCGGTGAAGGCACCACGATAAGTTGATCTAAGTACATCGACTTCAGCTATATTATTCACGTAGCTGAAGTTGCATAACTTAGATTGATCCCCGCCCTGCAGTGTAGACCAGGGCTTTGAATTCTGAGTGGAGGGAGGCACTTAGGGGCCTAAGTCCTTGAGGGGGCAGAGCTTCAGCCACACTACTGTCCTCAGCATTTCCTATTGGCTAGTGTAGGCAGCTCCCTGATCAGCTTGCTGGCTTTGTTGAATCCCCTTCTTAGGTGCCTAACTCTCCCCATGCATTGTACAGGGATTCCATTAGGCCTATGGATTCCTTATGTAGCAGAGCTCATAGAGAAAGGCATTGCAACATTGAGCCTAGGTCCTTTTCGTGGATCTAGCCAAACTGTTTCAAGCATGGAGCCAATGTAAATGCTGAAACTAAAAGCCCACTCCATCAAAATTTTCTTGTAACTGAGACAAACATTAACAAATGGTAGGAAAATCCGTAAGGGTCCCAGCTGACAGCCCCAGAGACTGAAGTCCAATTTATCAAATGAGGCACAGACTGTAAAGTAATGATTTAAGTACCTCATTTTTGTTCTGGATACCCAAGTCTAGAGGTTGTTTCTGTGGTGTGAATACTTGTGCCCTTGCCAACTCATTTCACCTAGTCATCACACACCATCACGTAGTATTACTGGGTTGTATGCTATGTGATGACCTGAGGATATCATCACATATGGAGTACTGCGAGAAACCTCCTCCAGGATAGATTCTGAGAAGCACTGGGGAAAGAATGAAGAAACAGGTTGTTACTCAGCTAAGCTTGAAGCATGGAGTTGAGTCCACTCTCCTTGAGCCTCAGTTTAATGGGTATCTTAGAAAGGAGCTCCCCTGATGAATGGGCATAAGCCAAAAAAAAAAAAAATGGGGCAAGGTAATTTTATTTTGTGAGTGTTGCCTCCAAAGAGGATCTTTGCCCAGGAGACGGGCAAGATTCTGGTGCACAGATTTCTGATCAGGACTGAGCCAATAAACCTCACAATAGCTGGATGGAATATTGTGGGTGGGGATTCAATAGGTCTCAGCTCACACTCTGGAACAGTGCTTTTTGAGTTCTATCTGTGGGACTCTAATTCAAAAGCTTCCCCCCCATCCATCAGTGAGTGTCCATTTTCACAACATCCTGGACTAGAGCTGAAATAACTCTGGGGGCGGGGGGGGGGGCGGGGAAGGAAGGAAAAAATCAACAAAATTTAAATATGAATAAAAGGAAAGGCATTTTCATAACATTTTAAATTAGATATGAATTTTTAATTTATTGAACCAGAGCAGGGATTATCAACTGTCTCCCACATACTGCAGATATGTACATTAATGGTCTCAAGGTCTGAAGACAAGATAAACCTTGTCAAGGTTCCTTCCCCACTCTGAACTCTAGGGTACAGATGTGGGGACCTGCATGAAAACCCCCTAAGCTTATTTTTACCAGCTTAGGTTAAAACTCCCCCAAGGTACAAACTATTTCACCTTTTGCCCTTGGACTTTATTGCTGCCACCACCAAGTGTCTAACAAATATATAACCGGGAAAGAGCCCGCTTGGAAACGTCTTTCCCCCCAAAATCCTCCCCAAACCCTACACCCCCTTTCCTGGGGAAGGCTTGATAAAAATCCTCACCAATTTGCATAGTGAACACAGACCCAAACCCTTGGATCTTAAGAACAATGAAAAAGCAATCAGGTTCTTAAAAGAAGAATTTTAATTGAAGAAAAAGTAAAAGAATCACCTCTGTAAAATCAGGATGGTAAATACCTGACAGAGTAATCAGATTCAAAACATAGAGAATCCCTCTAGGCAAAACCTTAAGACACAAAAACAGGAATATACATTCCATTCAGCACAGCTTATTTTATCAACTATTTAAACAAAACAGAATCTAACACATATCTAGCTAGATTACTTACTAAATTCTAAGACTCCATTCCTTTTCTGTTCCTGGCAAAAACATCATACAGACAGAGAGAGAGAGAGAGGTTTGAAAGTATCTTGTCTCCTCATTGGTCATTTTGGTCAGGTGCCAGCGAGATTATCCTAGCTTCTTAACCCTTTACAGGTGAAGGGTTTTTCCTCTGGCCAGGAGGGATTTTAAAGTTGTTTACCCTTCCCCTTATATTTATGACAAACCTCTAATTAAGAAATATGGATTGTTCTACATTTTTATACATGTACTGTAAATAGTTCTTCAGATAATTTGTATATATCAGACCAAACTCTTTATCCACTAGAACTCAAGTTACAGACCTACAGATACTATAATTCTCAGATTCAGGACCTGAAAAGACATAATATCGTTTTATACAACATATTTGCTTACCCAAGTGGAAATCTGTCAGCCTCTATTGGAATCCTCTGGGTCCTTCTGCTTTCTGTTGGTTTCCACTCATTTTTATCAGTTGCAATTAGAGCGTCAGTAGTCCCAATCAGATTAAGATTTCTGATGTTTTATTCCAAAACCTAGTAGCCAGTAAGAACAGGCTGAAAATTTACAACTGGAATTTTCCATCTAGAGGGTTCTCCACTATCACTTGTTCTGAAGTCCATAAGGTGAATGCAATGGAAAAATCAGGCCATAATATCTAGCACAATTTGGGTACTTTATAAAACAAAACAGAATATTGAAAACAATAAACGTAACATTAATATTATGTATTTTCTGCTTAATACACAAATATGGGGGCCTAAATCTTACAAGCTGATTTGCATAGACAGACTCTTAAACCTACTGCAGTCCCACTGAGGATCTGCACCAGTACATGGATCTGGGCAATAGATTTTCAGGAAATAAAGATAATGTAATACAAGATTTAACCATTCAGGTCAAATTATTGGTCCATCCAGCCCTGTATCCAGTCTCCAGCAGTGGTCAATATTTAGAACTCAGATATTGTGGTGATTGTAACTATTAGTAGCTAGATAATCCTGCATATAAAGGACCAAGTAGTTGTGCACATCTGTCTATGGAAGGAACTGTTCTTCATGATCCCTGTGGTGGTCATTTTTCAACCAGCAGCATGATTTGTCTGCCCTTATCTTTGTATGCACAACTGCAGGTGTGGGGGTTGGTTACAAAATGATCCATGACTTTGGTGCAGTTACATTATTTCACTCTCACCTCAGCAAATCCCACAGCCTGATTCCAGTCTTTGGGGAGAAGTATAGCATCTCTTTCATTTGTCCTAATACTGACTTCAGGAAGAACTCAATAAAATAAATTTCCCTTAAGCCAAACCATTCTATGCCAAGTTTAATTCCTTTGGGCCAAATTCTGCCTTTGTCTATGCATACATAGCTCCTATTGATTACAATGTGATTGACATACTTTAATCCCAAAAGAGGATTTAGCCCAGAGCCTGGGCAGGTCAACCCCTGTAACCATAAGGAGACCCAACAAAGTTGCTCTTCTGAAGCTAGTTATAGGATCTGGGCATTAGAATGGAAAAGCTTAACTAGTGCAGGGCAACTGTCCTGCTCTGTGATTTTTTTGCCTATTAAAATAGACAGCAAATAGCGTTGCTTTATAAAGTAGGTACATTTACTTTAAAATGCCAAAGAAACTCAATTTACAACTAAGACCAACTGCAGATGAGAGATACTTGACGTATATATTGCATAGTATGAATACATGACAATTAATAAAATGCTTTTCTGGCATTATCTTCATCATTCCTTTAAATCAAGCGTGGGAACTCAACAACAGGAAATACCAGAACCCTTTCACGATAATTATGGAAAGTTCTGCCACCAAACAGAAAATAAATTATCAAGAGCTGTGTTTGGTAGATTGATAGTAAGACTGACAGCATGGAGATTTAATCAACTAAACATGTTTTAAACATTCCCTAAAAGACCTTATAAATAATCATCAAGGTTTAAAAACTTACTACATGTCACAGCCAGAGCTTGTGAAGCTTGGCTGTTTCTCTTCATTACAGTGCATGTGAACTTGAGGTTTTCTTAACTTAGATTCATACACCTCGGAGTTGTGCCGAGTTTCAGATTCAATAGAATTAACTGCATCTGAAGCTAAAAATTGGCCCAGGTTCACCTGAGAGGAGAGATGGTCCTGAACCACAATATTGAGATCCACAACTGAATTACCTCTAATACTGGTGTTCAGCTCCAAAGGGTTTTTCATCTTAAAGCTTTGCTAGTTTGCAAATATCTAGTTTAAAAAAATCAACCTTTAGTACATAAGAAAAAAACTACTTTCTGGGAAATGCTATTTAACTCAGATCTCACATCTTAATGTAAATTATTCACCTGGAAATTAGCTTCAGTAGCTTTGTTTTAAAATTGTTAATTGGAAGTGCAATATACAAAATTCTTAATTTATTTTCTTTCCCATTACTTTCAGACTTCATTATAACTAATGTGCTGTACAAAGTAGTTAGAAGTATTTCCTGAATTTCCAGACCCCACTACTCTGAATAGTGTTACGAATTATACCTGATAGGACACGCACACAACTGCTGTGAATTATACCTGATAGGACACGCACAGTTCGAATCTAGGCTGACGCACCTGAACAAAGTCCACAACTGCAGAGTTCCCCAAAAACACTAAGTTTATTACGCTCAAGCGTGGTGCCCCCCTGCTAGTCAGGAGGGGACCCCGAATACAGATTATACAAAGGTTATATACCTTTTAGCAAAGCATGTTGCCCTCGTGCATCGGAAACCTTAGCCAATAAACAAACCCTTTTCTTATCCTCCACCTATCCCTGCTAGGTGCATTCCTCGTGCTAAACTAGTATGTTAATTACACAGCATGGTCCTAAAGCAATGCATCAGTTACTTTTATTATCAGTATGACAGGCCTCACATCAAAGGCCAGGAGATAGGGAGTTAGGGACAGAAAAAGAACAGATACCGGGAGTCAAGGCAGGCTGGAGACAAGGGGGAGGATTTTCACAGGAATGCAGTATCTAAGGAACACTCCTCCTGGTGCATGATGTGCTTGCTTTTAGACAATGGTGGGCCCCAAACCAAAATGGAGTCACATGTGCTAACTTTTCCTTAACAATAGTTGATGGTGACAAAAATGTGCAATTGTGCATAATTCTACTGATATACATTATTAAGAACAGTTATTTTAAAGACAGCAATACTGTTATAACACTTAACATTTTGTCCTCATGAAATACACTTCTCAGTTTCATAAAAACTTCAGGTAGAGAGCAGACCGTCTTATAACATACTTCAGTATCATTCTCACAGTATAATGGAGGAGATTCATCATACGAGAGAAGACTTTCATCTAGTGGGTAAGGCACTGGAGTGGGACTCCAGAGAGCTGGCTTTTATTCCAAGCTCTGCTACTAACCTGCTATATGATCTTGGGCAAGTCAATTCATCTTTTTGTTCCCCTATTTTTCCCTCCCCCTCTCTGTCTGCCTTGTCTATTTAGATTGTAAACTCTTTGGGGCAGGGACTGTCTATTGTGTGTTTGTATAGTACCCAGTGATATGAGGTCCTGACCTTGAGTGAAGCCTCTAGGTGCTTCTGCAATGAAAATAATAATCAGCAATCTCAGTTTGCTTCCTTTTCACAAACTGTGGCACAATTCATTGTGTGGATGAGTCCTTGTGGACTCAGCATCTAGCAGGAACAAGCTCTTAGGATCACCTAACCCCAGTAATGACATATGGGAGTCACTTTCTGGCTGCTAGAGCAGCTGTAAGAAATTTTAGGCTATTTTTAAAAAAGTATCAATATCAGAAACTTGATGTCAGGTGTTACTGAACGGGGAAACACTTTCCTCACAATGTGGGTGCAGAGAAACCTGCTATAGCACACAGCATGAGCTGGCTGCTATGACCTTGTACAGTCTTGATGTCCAATGCACATTGCAGAGTTTTCTTTTGCAAGTACCCCCAGAGCCCCAGCACATATGGGGCTTGGAGGAAGAAGCAGGCCAGGGTTGTGGGTTTTGTGATTGTAATTAAATAAATAATTGGCACAAGAATATGCTTCACATGTTCATAGCATTTAAACAATCTATTAATCCACTATATAGATCTGCCAGCTCTTTCTCCTACTTGGGAGAATTCTTCTCTCACCCAGGCCCCTATGGACTTCAGGCCTAGATCAACAGAGAGACTTTAGTGCCTAGAAAATCACTGGGATCCACAAAGCCCGAGTTAGGCACCCAGGCTCCCTATATAACAGATAGCTTAGGTGCCAGTAAGCTAAGGGGCTGCCCGCCTCAGGTAGCCAATAGCAGATGCTGAGGAGAGGGGCGTATCCTAAGTCTCACCCTTCTCTGGTTCCTAAGCACAGGCTGGAGGAAGATGCCTATCTCTGGTTGGGTTCCACAGCTGTGAACTTTCACCTGGAGTGCCAATGTTGTGGTGGTTTGTGGCATGTTGTAATATTTTAGACAGAACATATGGGCCCAAAAAGTCAAAGATGTTAACATGACCCTGAAACTGTCCAACATTAAACAAGGTTCAGGGTTTGGCATAAAGAGACCTCAGGTTGCTTGCCATCACGGCAAACACACCATTAAGAAAATCCTTTTAGAATTTTATTAAATATACAAAAAAAAAAAAAAAGAGGAAAACCTGTTCAAGCATTTGAAATAAGAACATAAGAATGGCTATACTGGATCAGACCAAAGGTCATCTAGCCTAGTATCCTGTCTTCCGACAGTAGCCAATGCCCAGGTGCCCCAGAGGGAATGAACAGAACAGGTAATCATCAAGTGATCCATCCTCTGTCACCCATTCCCAGCTTCTGGCAAGCAGAGGCTAGGAACACCATGTCTGCCCATCCTGGTCAATAGCCATTGATGGACATATTGTCCATAAATTTATCTAGTTCTTTTTTGAACCCTGTTATAGTCTTGGCAAAGAGTTCCACAGGTTGACTGTGCATTGTGTGAAAAAATACTTCCTTATGTTTGTTTTAAACCTGCTTCCTATTAATTCCTTGCCTATTAATTTCATTTCGTGACCCCTAGTTCTTGTGTTGTGAGAAGGAATAAATAACACTTCCTTATTTACTTTCTCTACACCAGTCATGATTTTATAGACCTTAAATGTCTCTTTTCCAAGCTGAAAAGTCCCAGTCTTATTAATTGCTCCTCATATGGAAGCTGTTCCATACCCCTAATCACTCTTGTTGCCCTTTTCTGAACCTTTTCCAATTCCAGTATATCTTTTTTTTAAGATGGGGCATCCACATCTGCACGCAGCATTTGAGATGTGGGCGTACCATGGATTTATATAGATGCAATATGATATTTTCTGTCTTATTATCTATCCTATTCTTAATGTTTCCCAACATTCGGTTTGCTTTTTTGACAGCCACTGCACATTGAGTGGATGTTTTCAGAGAACTCTCCACAATGACTCCAAGATCTCTTTCTTGAGTGGTAACAGCTAAGTTAGATGTTCATCTATGTGTTTGACAATTTTATTCTTTATTATAGTTTCAACAAGTTTGCCCAGTACTGAAGTCAGGCTTACTGGCCTGTAATTGCCAGTATCGCCTCTGGAGTCCTTTTTCAAAATTGGCATCACATTAGCTATCCTCCAGTCATTTGGTACAGAAGATGATTTAAATGATAGGTTACAGACTACAGTTAGTAGTTCTGCAATTTCACATTTAGGTTCCTTCTGAACTCTGGGTGAATACCATCTGGTCCCGGTGACTTATTACTGTTGAGTTTATCAATTTGTTCCAAAACCTCCTCTAATGACACCTCAATCTGGGACAGTTCCTCAGATTTGTCACCTAAACAAAAAGGCTCAGGTGTGGGAATCTCCCCGAAAGCCTCAGCCATGAAGACCAATGCAAATAATTCATTTAGTTTCTCCAAATGGGCCTTATCGTCCTTGAGTGCTCCTTTAGCATCTCAATCATCCAGTGGCCTCACTGGTTGTTCAGCAGGCTTCCTGCTTCTGATATGCTTAACATTTTTTTTGATATTACTTTTTGAGTCTTTGGCTAGCTGTTCTTCAAATTCTTTTTTGGCCTTCCTAATTATATTTTTACACTTCATTTGCAGGAATTTATGCTCCTTTCTATTTTCCTCCTGAGGATTTAACTTCCACTTTTTAAAGGATGCCTTTTTGCCTCTCACTGCTTCTTTTACACTTGAAATGTAAAATATTAAGGCTTTAATTTTAACATACCTTGTTCTGTTTCCCTTTAGCTGGAGAGAGTGTCTTTGGTGTTGACCTTCACTTGTAACCTCACTTCTGGGAAAACAGAAACAACACACTCTGAGACCTAGTAAACTTGTACCAACAGTGTGGTGTTTAGGGCATTACTTTTAGTTGCCTCTCTGATGACAGGCTCAGATCAGTGCTGCAAAATAAGCAATTGTGACTGGCTAAGCCAGACTCTTATTAACAGAAGGCAAAAGGAGAGAGATATGAAAGAAAAGAAATTAGGCGGGGAAGGAAAAAGGACACAATAGGGTTGAGGAAGTCTGAACCCTAGTCTACACTACAGGGTTAGGTCGCATTTAGCCTCATTAGGTCGATTTTATAATGAATGCATCTGCACAAGCAATCCCATTCCATCGACCTAAAGGGCTCTTAAAATCGACTTCTGTACTTCTCCCCCGCAAGGGGAGTAGCCCTAAAATCAACCTTGCTGGGTCGAATTTGGGGTAGTGTGGACAAAAATTGACGTTATTGGCCTCCAGGAGCTATCCCAGAGTGCTCCAATGTGACCGCTCTGGACAGCACTTTCAGCTCCAATGCACTAGCCAGGTACACAGGAAAAGCCCCGGGAAATTTTGAATTTCATTTCCTGCAGTCCTCACAGAATTGCAAACGAGCTCCAGCATGGAGCAAACGGGAGACACTGGATCTGATTGCTGTATGGGGAGAAGAATCTGGGCAGGCAGAACTCTGATCAAAAAGAAGAAATGCTAATATATATGCCAAAATCACACAGGGCATGATGGACAGAGGCTACAACAAGGACACACAGCAATGCCACATGAAAATCAAAGAGCCTAGTCAAGCCTACCAAAAGACAAAGGAGGCGAATGGTCACTCTGGGTCAGAGCCCCATACATGCCGCTTCTCTGATCAGCTGCATGGCATTCTGGAGGGGGGGGGACACTACCACTACCCCACCACTGTCCATGGACACCGACAAGGAGGGAGTCTCATGCAACATGGAGGAGGATTTTGTGGTGAGGAAGAGGAGGAGGAGGAGGAGAATGTACAGCAGGCAAGTGGTGAATCCATTCTCCCTGGCAGCCAGGACCTTTTCATCACCCTGGAGCCAATACTCTCCCAAGATGGGATCCCCAACCCCAAAGGCGGAGAAGGCACCTCTGGTGAGTGCACATTTGTAACTACAGTACAGGTTTTTAAAGCAATAGTGTTTAATATTTCATTCGCCCTGAAGACTTGGGATGCATTCGCGGTCAGTACAGCTACTGGAAAAGTCTGTTAACGTGTCTGGGGATGGAGTGGGAATCCTCCAGGGACATCTCCATGAAGCTCTCCTGGAGGTACTCTGAAAGCCTTTGCAGAAGGTTTCTGGGGAGGGCTGCCTTATTTCGTCCTCCATGGTAGGACACTTTACCACGCCAAGCCAGTGGCAAGTAGTCTGGAATCATTGCAGCACAAAGCATGGTCTTGGGTTTTGGTCACATTCAAGCAACATTTGATCTTTATCTTTCTGTGTTAGCCTCAGGAGAGTGATATCATTCATGGTCACCTGGTTGAAATAGGGGAATTTTCGTAACGGAACAGTAAAAGGACCCCATTCATGCTGGGCTATTTGCAGTTGGCTAAAAGGGATCATCCCATAGCCACACAGCAGGGGGAGGGGTGAAAGGGATCATCCCAAATAGCCACGTGGAGGGGTGGGGGGAGATGTGTACTGCACATCCACTTGAAAACTGCAGCCCCTCCTTTTCAATGGCAAACCCAACCGGCATTGCTTGCTATGGGAAAGGAGGACGCTGCAGTTTGAAAACATTCCCACGTGTTATGAAGGTATTAGAAGCCAAACCCATGTACCCTTTGGCTTACCATGGCTGCCTGGAAACCTAATTCTGTTGTCCAGCTGTGTGTGATGTGTCACCATACCGGCAGGCACTCAATATAAGAGGCAAAATGAGACCTTGTACTTAAAGCACATGTGCTGTCTACTGTCAGTTACTTGATTCACTGTGAAAGACTCTCCCTTTTGTTCTCAGAAATGCATCATCTTAAATTTTACTCTCCCTTTTTATCCCCCTGCAGGTGCAAATGTTTCTATTCTCCCCCTATCATCTCCGTCCCTAAGGTTATTGCAGATTAGAAGGCGAAAAAAACCACACTCGCAATGACATGTTTTCCAAGCTCATGCAGTAGTCCCGCACTGATAGGGCACAGCTGAATGCATGGAGGCATTCAGTGGCAGAGTCCAGGTAAGCATTAAGTGAGCGCGATGAGAAGAGGCAGGATGCAATGCTGAGGCTAATGGGGGAGCAAACGGACATGCTGAGGCATCTGGTGGAGCTGCAGGAAAGCCAACAAGAGCACAGATCACTACTGTATCCACTGTACAACCGCCTGCCCTCCTCCCCAAATTCCATATCCTCCTCACCCAGACACCCAAGAACGCGGTGGGGAGACTCTGGGAACCCAGCCACTCCACTCCAGAGGATGGCCCAAGCAAGAGAAGGCTGTCATCCAAACAGTTTTGATTCGTAGTATGGCTACAATAAGCAATGTGCTCTTGTCCTTCCCTCCTCCCTCACCCCACCCTATCCCACCCGGGCTAACTTATCAGTTGTCTCCCCCTTTTTTTTAATTAATAAAGAAAGAATGCATGGTTTCAAAACAATAGTGACTTTATTTCCTTTGCCAGCTGTAATCGAAGGGGGGAGGGTGGTTGGCTTACAGGGAATTAAAATCAACAAAGAGGGTGGGTTTGCATCAAGGAGAAACAAACACAACTGTCACACCGTAGCCTGGCCAGTCATGAAACTGGTTTTCAAAGCCTCTCTGATGTGTAGCACGCCTACCTGTGATCTTCTAATCACCCTGGTGTCTGGCTGTTCAAAATTGGCAGCCAGACGATTTGCCTCAACCTTCCACCCGCCATAAACATCTCCCCCTTACTCTCACAGATATTATGGAGCACACAGCAAGCAGCAATAACAATGGGAATATTGGTTGTGCTGAGGTCTATCGTAGTCAACAAACAGCGCCAGTGAGCTTTTAAACATCCAAAGGCACATTCTACCACCATTCTACACTTGCTCAGCCTATAGTTGAACTGCTCCTTACTACTGTCCTGGCTGCCTGTCTACGGCTTCATGAGCCATGGGAGAAAGGGTTAGGCTGGGTCTCCAAGGATAACTATTGGCATTTCAACATCCCCAACAGAAATTTTTTGGTCTGGGAAGTAAGTCCCTTCTTGCAGCTGCTCAAACAGCCCAGAGTTCCTAAAGATGCCAGCATCATGCACCTTTCCCGGCCATCCCACTTTGATGTTGGTGAAACGTCTCATGTGATCCACCAGATCTTGCCGCACCATTGAGAAGTACCCCTTGCGGTTTATGTGCTGGTTGGCAAGGTGGTCCGGTGCCAAGATAGGGATATGCGTTCCGTCTATTGCCCCACCACAGTTAGGGAAACCCATTGCAGCCAAGTCATCCACTATGACTTGCACATTTCCCGGAGTCACTACCCTTGATAGCAGAACATCAGTGATTGCACTGGCTACTTGAATCACAGCAGTCCCCACAGTAGACTTGCCCACTCCAAATTGATTCCCGACTGACGGTAGCAGTCGGGCGTTGCAAGCTTCCACAGGGCTATCGCCACTCACTTCTCAACTGTCAGGGCAGCTCTCATCTTGGTATTCCTGCGCTTCAGGGCGCAGGAAAGCAACTCACAGAGTTCCAGGAAAGTGGCCTTATGCATGCAAAAGTTTCGCAGCCACTGTGAATCATCCCATACCTGCAAGACTATTTGGTCCCACCAGTCTGTGCTTGTTTGCCGGGCCCAGAATCAGCGTTCCACTATATCAGCCAGCCCCAATGCCACCAGGATGTCCCAATTGCCACATCCCATGCTTTCAGGAATGTCTGTGTCCATGTCCTTCTCACAATCGTCCTCGTGCTGCTGACTCTTCTGCACATACTCCAGGATAATGTGCAAGGTGTTTACAATGCTCTCAACAGCAGCGGTGAGCTGAGCGGGCTCCATGCTTGCCACGCTATGGCGTCTGTATGGGTAACCCAGGAGAAAAGGTGTGAAAGGATTGTCTGCAGTTGCTTTCACGGAGGGAGGGAGGGGAGACTGATGACATGTACCCAAAACCACCCGCAACAATGTTTTTGCCTCATCAGGCATTGGGAGCTTAGCCCGGAATTCCAATGGGCAGTGGAGACTGCAGGAACTGTGGGATAGTTTCCCACAGTGCACCGCTCTGTGAGTTGATGCTAGCCACGGTAGTGAGGATGCACTCTGCCGACTTAATGCTCTTTGTGGGGACAGACACAATTGACTGTATAACATTGATTTCTAAAAATTGACTTCTATAAAATCTACCTAATTTCATAATGTAGACACACTAAGTTTTGCTTCCCAGATGGTCAGGATTTAGCCAGAGCCAATCTGGGTTCCTCTCTCTGGCCTGGTCTAGTCAGGACATCTCTCAGGATTAGGACAAAGAAGGTGGGGATGGCAGCCTTGATGATAAAGCTTGCTGCAGCAACTGCTGGCAGACAGATACTTCTTTTGCTAATTTTTCCCTAAAGCCTTTTCTTTTTAAGAACTCCCAAAGGGAGTGTTGAGCAGAATAGTCATTTTGTCCACCAATTGCCCTAATTTCCAACACATCAATTTTGGTTCATTGATTTCTGGTCCTCTACACCTCTTGTTTACTAGTCATAATCTTAACACAGTCTCTCAGTGGTAACAGTAAAACCCTTGCTGTTTAAATTAATTCAGTCTGTCTCCTCCTTGCATCTTTTCTAAAAGAATTTTAAGTAACACGTCATTGTGATGCTGTATGAACTTTCACTCCGTTTTTTCAGTTGCGCTTACTGTTAGCATGAATTTGTAGGCTCAATTATCACAACAGGCCTCCCTTATAACTTTTTAGCCCCATGGTTAGAGCTCTCACCCAGAAAGCAAGAAAGTATAATGGAGGCACCACCATGTCTCCCCCCAGATTTTGGATGGGTCCTAATCCACTTGGGCATGTTCTGCTATTTTGCCCAGGGAGCCCAATGCTCAGAGGCAATATCTATTTTCATCTGGATGAGGATCCCACTGGAGCTTAGACATGAGAGTGACGCATTATGTGCATGTCCAGAAGCAGAAATGTAGGTGCTTATGGGAAAAAAAGTTAGGTGCCGAAGGATATTTGGTCCCTATTGGGTTAGGCAGCAGCCAAGCAGGGGTTTGGAAGATCTCAGTGACACCAAAATTTTGGACTTAACTGCCTAAAGTGGGGAGTTAATTCCCTAAGTTCTTTTGTGGATATGGGCCTCAATGTACTACACCGCTACTCAGCTTGCGTGCTAGTTCAGTGCTCTGCCCTATGGGTCAAATTCAGTCTTATGCAGACAGGCCTACTTACCACTTAAGGCCATTTCACAAGGCCTACATACCACTTGAATCCCACTTAATTTCTTTGGGTGAAATCCTAGTCCCATTGGTTAATGGCAAAACTCCCATTGAATTCTATTGGGCCAGGATTTCACCTTCAAAATATAGCATAAGTGACACATATACCTTGTGCTGGCCCTGTACAGAAGGAAGACTTTCACCTTAAGAGAATAAATCAAGCCAACCTAGAAGGAGAGAAAAACTCTTTGGTCCTTGCTGGCAGGTTGGTTCTTAGTTTTTGTTCAAATAATCAACAATAAAAGGAGGATCTTCCTAACAGAGTCAATAGACAAGCTGGCATGTTTCAATCTTGCTAAAAAAAGGAACCATGGTGAATGTCAGAGACTGTGCCTTAATCCTCACTGTGAAAGCTGGCTCTGTGGGCTTTTTATTTTGGGTTTGTATAGTAGGCATGGTTTTTATTTTTCCAGGTTAAAATACATGCTCATATCAAAGACTATGTAGAGAAGCATACACCTAATAGTGAAGTCAGGCCAAAGAAGTGTCCGAGTAGATATAAACAGGAAATATTTTTGGCAGCATAGAAAGCTCTGATTGTCGCTGTCTGAACTGTACTTGGCATGTCTAGACAAATAAAGAACACTGTTGCCAGTCTGTCAGTCTTCATATGTATATGATATAGTCACAACTACACTAAACAAAAAGACAGCTTTATTGTAATATACCAGATTTCCTAAACAAATTAAATATTTACTAAGAGGCATTTAAAGTAGCGTAACATTTAAGAAAATTAGCCCATTCACAAGTGAAATACACAGCTGGAATCTTTCTCTTACATGGGACAAAATGGCTCCAACATAATTAACTGGCCCATACATCCAAATACATATACCAAAAGCATATATTTTTTTTCTCCAAAGGTGATTGAAAATTAATCAGGCACTTTAAGCTGTAAATTTTACATGCTGGGATCTCATTAGCAGATTTGCAAGTTCAGTTGATACATAGTATCATATCACTAAGTTTAAACAGCTGAAATGTTATTAAATGTTCACTTCTTCTGTGAAGCCTCCAAGCCCCAATCCAAGTCATCAAAACACTGTGATGTTTTAAAACACCGTGATGTTCATTGTATTAAAAAGAGAAGGGGACACAAAAGAGAATAACACCTTAAGTCAGAACTTGGAGAGACTCAGAGAAAGCTGAAATAACTAAGTCAGAACCAGTTTAAAAACAGTGATATATGATATTGATTCAGATACAGTCCAAGGAGATCACTGCCTGGTTTCCATCACTACAGGAGAATGGAGCAAGCCACTGGGGCCCCTTTTTCTCAAGAACCACAATTACAGGAAAATGCAGCAGGCTGTTATTTGTCTCCCTACAGGGCAGTTGAAAAGGGCAGGAGGCCATTGCTGACTTTCACAAAGAGGGATAGGCTATCCAATAATAGATCTGTGGAGGGACATCTCTGCTGTCACTTAATGCCCAATCCAGCAAAGCACTTAGACCTGTCCTTAACTTTAGGCTTGTGAGTACTCCCACTGAAGTAATGTGCTAAAATGCTTTGCTGGTCTGGATTCTAAATCACTTAAAGGTATGGGCATGACATTTTAAAAAGAAAGTAAAGAGTAAAAGTTAAAAGGTATATTTTCAATAGTTAACAGTACTGGAGAAAATCTTGAGCCCAATAATGCCCCCCCAATTTGATTCTCTCTCTATCCATCCTTTATCAGCTTCGCCCTGGCTATTAACCTAACCCTGGTGGTTCTTACCTTGCTGAAAGAGGGCCAATATGGAAGGCTTTATCACTTAATGAGAAATATCTTGGAATTTTGTCACTTGAAATACAACAGCTGATTGGCTGACAATAGTCCTTAACAAGTAGATAAAGGAAAACTTCCATTGTAAACAGAAAATAAATAAATCTTTACATTTTGGTTTCTCTTCATGGCTCCCTCAGCTAAGCTCAGCAGCATTTTCTGTTCCCAAGACCCCATGAAACAGTCATAAGGGGACACAGAACATGTGGTTAAACTGTAGAACTCATTGCCACAAGAAGTCATTGAGGACAAGTATTTAACAAAACGCAGAAAGGATTAGATATCAAGAATATCCAGAATTGTTATAATTAATTATAACAAAAATTGTGCAGGGACGTTAAACTTCAGGGTTTAAGCCAATCTCTAACTATTAGAGATCAGAATGAGACCTAGGTGGAGGCAGATATGGGTTAATCTGCCCTACTGTGGGCTTCTTGCATCTTCCTCTGAGGCATCTGGTACTGCCCCCTGCTGCAGACAGGGTCCTAGACTAGATCAACCTTGAGTCTATGGCAGTCTTATAACACAATGCCCTGAAATGCATGAAAGCTGTCAAAGCACTTGGCATTCTAAAATATAATAGAAAACAAAAACAAAAAAGAACTAAAATAAGTAGTAAACTAGTATTTATAATAATAGTCTTTGTCAGTCAAGTAAAGATATTTGTTATCAGCCCCTATCAGGTAAGTAATATAACAAAGATCTTCATTTGAACATTTTATCATATTTCCACCATAAATTGCAATGTAAAAGCATAAGCACAGCATGTCTGCAGCTCATGAATTGTTTGCTGTTTGTCTGAAACTATGGCACTTAACTTAATTGTTGACAGATTGTGAGATTTTTAGTTTACTGGAGTTTGTCTACTATTGGCATTTTAATTAGCTTTTGCCATAAGTGCTGGAAAAAATTAAAACCAAGGCAGCACTATATAACGTCACCAAGATTCATTTGTATATGTATACTTTCTACGTGTGGAATGGGCTGAGAATGAGCCCATTTGTTTCTGCATTTTGCCACCACTGCCTCTATGGTAGCTAAATGCAGGCTTGGTAAAGGGACCCAGTGAAGATTTCTCTCTTTTAATATTTAAAATATATTCCTTACTTGTGTAACTAGCTGCATCTTCTGAGCTCATAAGCCTTTAAGACACAAGTTTCCTTCTGGGGCAGTGAGACTCAGATCCTTTCTGGTTTGTCCCAGCAGAGATTCTCTCTGATGAACCCCGGGACTATCTGAGCAGCCTCCATGGTACAAGATCTATTTCTCTCATGCTTCCCTCAGGCACAACCCTGTGGCTCCTTACAAAGGCCCAATCACCATGCCTTCCACCCATATCGTCACACAATTATTTGTGCTGATGCTAGGGTACCCTGATAGACAGCAGTAGCAAAATTTACCAAATAGATCAAAGTGCAGATTGTGCATGAAGATCGTAAGTGAAAATCTCCTGGACTTGATGCTAGGTGTTTGGGTTCTATTCGACAGGATTTATACACAGGCTTCAGTGTTGTGGGTATCTTGTAAGGCTGCTTGGATTTTATATCCAACTTAAATATTCAGTTGGTCCACAAAAGCATTTTGCTCAATTTGTGTGTGCAACACACTTTCTGTGGCTAGATGGAAATGACTAACAGTGTAATACTTCTCCCCACACTGCAGTAGAACTTACTCACTGAAGAGGAAGGGAGGAGAAAAACAAACAAAACAAAACAAACAAACAAACAAAAACAACCCCAAACCACTTGACTGGCTTATCTGGTTTTGTTTTGTTTTCAGTTTCTATAAGGGCTGCCAAGCAATTAAAAAGTATTGATTGCACTGTTAAACAATAATAGAATACCATTTATTTAAATATTTTGGATGTTTTCTACTTTTTCAAATATATTGATTTCAATTTCAACACAGAATACAAAGTGTATAGTGCTCACTTTATATTTATTTTTTATTACAAATATTTGCACTGTAAAAACAAATAGTATTTTTCAATTCACAAGTACTGTAGTGAAATCCCTTTATCATGAATGTTGAACTAACAAATGTAGAATTAGGTACCAAAAAATAACTGCTGAATTCAAAAATAAAACAATATAAAAGTTTAGAGCCTACAAGTCCATTCAGTCCAACTTCTTGTTCAGCCAATCGCTCAGAAAAGCAAGTTTGTTTACATGTGCAGGAGATAATGCTGCTTATTTCTTCTTTACAGTGTGAACTGAAAGCAAAAACAGGCATTCGCATGGCACTGTTGTAACTGGCATCACAAGATATTTACGTGCTAAATATGCTAAAGATTCATATGTCCCTTCATGCTTCAACCACCATTCCAGAGGACATGTATCCATGCTAATGATAAGTTCTGCTCGATAACAATCCAAAGCAGTGCAGACCCATGCATGTTCATGTTCATCATCTGAGTCAGATGCCACCAGCAGAAGGCTGATTTTCTTTTTTGGTGATTCGGATTCTGTAGTTTCCACATTGGAGTGTTGCTCTTTTAAGACTTCTGAAAGCATGCTCCACACCTCATTCCTCTCAGATTTTAGAACACACTTCAGATTCTTAATTCTTGGGTCGAGTGCTGTAGCTATCTTTAGAAATCTCACATTGGTAACTTCTTTGCATTTTGTCAAATCTGCAGTGAAAGTTTTCTCAAAATGAACAACATGTACTTGGTCACTATCTGAGACAGCTATAACATGAAATATATGGTAGAATATGGGTAAAACACAGAATAGGAGACATACAATTCTCCCCCAACGAGTTCAGTCACAAATTTAATCAATGCATTATTTTTTTAAATGAGCATCATCAGCATGGAAGCATGTCCTCTGGAATGGTGGCCAAAGCATGAAGGGGCATACAAATGTTTAGCATAACTGGCACGTAAACACCTTGCAACGCCAGTTACAAAAGTGCCATGTGAATCCCAGTTCTCACTTTCAGGTAACTTTGCAAATAAGAAATGGGCAGCATTATCTCCTGTATATGCAAACAAACTGGTTTGTCTTAGCAATTGGCTGAACAAGAAGTAGGACTGAGTGGAATTGTAGGCTCTAAAGTTTTACATAGTTTTATTTTTGAATGCAGTTATTTTTTGGTACATAATTCTACTTTTGTTAGTTCAACATTCATGATAAATATGTTGCACTACAGTACTTGTATGAGATTAACTGAAAAATACTATTTCTTTTGTTTATAATTTTTACAGTGCAAATATTTTTAATATAAAATAATATAAAGTGAATCCTGTACACTTTGTATTCTATGTTGTAATTGAAATCAATATATTTGAAAATGTAGAAAAACATCCAAAATATTTATAATAAATTTCAATTGGTATTCTATTATTGTTTAACAGTGTGATTAAAACTGCATTTAATCACAATTAATTTTTAAATTGTGATTAATGTTTTGAGTTAATCGCATGTGTTAATTGTGATTAATCAACAGACCTCGTTTCTAAGTTAAATAAAGTTTGAACCAAAGAGTAGTTTGCATATCACTTTAACCATAGGTGTGGGAGTTCTGCCTGTATGGTTATAGTATATCCTGTACTTGGATGGGAATCTAATCTCTAATTTGGTGCACATGCCAGTTCTCTGGCATCTTTAGGCTGTCCATCTGTTATGATGACAATCTGCCCACTCACAAGGTGGTATGCAATAACCAGGGAGGGACAGCATGCAAACACAAAAGCTGACATTCTCTATACATAATAATCTGCCCACATGACATTCTCATAAGCAAACTAAGAAATATGATCTAGAAAATAATCTCAGACCAAATCAGTACTCATTGCTATGGAGAGGTTCTGTGGCACCATGTAGATAACATATTGAAGGTATTTTCTGAATTTTTGTTACAAAAAGGATTTCTGTCCCTGATATGTTTCAGAGTAGCAGCCGTGTTAGTCTGTATTCACAAAAAGAAAGGAGTACTTGTGGCACCTTAGAGACTAACACATTTATTAGAGCATAAGCGTTCGTGGGCTACAGACCATTTCATCGGATGCATAGAATGGAACATATAGTAAGAAGATATATATATATATATATATATAATATATACATATATAATATATACATATATACATATATATATATATATATATATAATATATACATACACACAGATAAGTTGGAAGTTACCATACAAACTGTGAGAGGCTAATTAGTTAAGATGAGCTATTATCAGCAGGAGAAAAAAAAAACTTTTGTAGTGATAATCAAGATGGCCCATTTAGACAGTTGACAAGAAGGTGTGAGGATACTTAACTTAGGGAAATAGATTCAATATGTGTAATGACCCAACCACTCCCAGTCTCTATTCAAACCCAAGTTAATGGTATCTAGTTTGCATATTAATTTAAGCTCAGCAGTTTCTCGGAGTCTGTTTTTGAAGCTTTTCTGTTGCAAAATTGCCACTCTTAAATCTTTTACTGAGTAAAGATCATTTAAGAAAATATATATAAAATTATATTAACTTCAAAAATTATATTGTTTTATATAAAGGAAGCTTGAAAAGCAATAACTGAATATTTTATTGAAAGCATCTGAATACATAATCTGTAATACCCTCCACCAAATCAGCAGGGGACTAGACCATATTTCCCTAGTTTGCTTATGAGACTGTCATGTGGGACAGAGTCAAAAGCTTTACTAAAACCAAGTCTACTGTTTCTCCCCATCCCCTAGGCCAGTAACTCTGTCAAAGAAAGGTTTCAGAGTAACAGCCATGTTAGTCTGTATTTGCAAAAAGAAAAGGAGTATTTGTGGCACCTTAGAGACTAACCAATTTATTTGAGCATAAGCTTTCGTGAGCTACAGCTCACTTCATCGGATGCATCTGATGAAGTGAGCTGTAGCTCACGAAAGCTTATGCTCAAATAAATTGGTTAGTCTCTAAGGTGCCACAAGTACTCCTTTTCTTTCTGTCAAAGAAGAAAATTAGGTTGATTTGTTCTTGACAAATCCACATTAGCTATTATTTATCACCCTATTATTCTCTAGGTGCTTACAAACTGATTGTTTAGTCATTTGTTCCAGTATCTTTCAAGGTGTTGAAGTTAGGCTGACTAGTCTATAATTCCCCAGCTTCTCTTTGTTTCCCTTCTTAAAGATAGGTAGCATGTGTGCCCTTCTCCAGTTCTTTGGAATCTCACTTGTCCTCCATAAGTTCTCTAAGATAAGCACTAATGGTTCCAAGATTGCTTCAGCTAGTCCCTTAAATACTGTAGGGTGAATTTAATCAGGATCTGATGGCTTGAATAGTTTTAATTATCTAAATGTTGTTTAACCTGTTCTTTCCATAGTTTGGCTTGTGTTCCTTCCCTCTGGTTGTTAATTTTAATCATGTTAAGCATCTGCTCACAATGAACCTTTTCAGTGAAGACTGAAGCAAAATAGGTGTTAAACACCTCAGCCTTCTTGATGTCATCTCTTATTAGCTCTTCTTCCCTGCTAAGTAGTGAAACTATACTTTCCTTCATCTTTGCTCCTAGTGTGTTCATAGGACATCTTCTTATTGCCTTTTATGTCGCTTACTAGGTGTAACTCATTTTGTACCCTAGCCTTTCTGATTTCTTCCTACAGTTGGTGAAGGAGCTTTATGTTGTAACACTCAGGATGGATGCTAAAAACTTGCTAAATTTCATTTACAGCCAAGAGAGAATAGAATCCAGATTGGTGTTACCTGTGTTAGCGCTACAGAGAATGGAAAAATCAGCAAAAGCATATTGCATCAGTATTACTGATTATTCTCAATAAATCAAGGCAGCAAAAAAGGTGCTTTTTTCCCCCAGGACCACTTTGAGACTAGAACCACATTTTAAATTCTACATATAATACCAGGACTTGAATGACATTCTTATGATTTTTACCACTGCAATTAGAGAGCAATGAAACTGACCAGCATGTCTGTTTCACATATTTCATTTCAGATACCGCAGAGATCCTGAAAAAAAAAAATTGTGACTTTCTGGTCGATGAGAAATTTTGGTAAATTTGTTTTTATTTAAAATCAGAAGGAAACCAACTTCCTATATACCAAACCTTCTCACAAACCAAAAATCTTGAGTTTTGACCAACTCTAGCAAGAAGTGATAATAGCACTACAAACAGAAACTAAAGTCCTGATCCCAAAATGAACTCTGGGCAGACAGACCCCTACTGCCACACAGAGCCATATTGAGGTGCTACGGATGTTCTTATACAGAGCTCATTTCAGGACTGGATGCTAAGATGGCTGTTGAAATAAATTATTATTGCATGAATCTTAGCCTAACATTATGGGTTACCTTTTTAAAAATACACTAGAACCTCAGAATGACGAACACCTCGGGAATGGAGTTTGTTCGTAACTCTGAAATGTTCATTACTCTCAACAAAATGTTATGGTTGTTCTTTAAAAGTTTACAACTGAACACTGACTTAATACAGCTTTAAAACTTTACTATGTGAAAGAAAAATGCTGCTTTCCCTTTGTTTATGTTTATGTTCAACATAGTACCGTACTGTATTTTTTTCCCCCTTGCTTTCTGCTGCTGCCTGATTGTGTACTTCTGGGTCAAAACGAGGTATGTGGTTGACTGGTCAGTTCATAACTTCAGTGTTTATAACCCTGAAGTTCTACTGTACAACCACCAAATTAACCTGATTAGATAATGAGAGTGTCTTACCTTGATTTCTAGTAGATTTCAGTTTAAATCAAAGCATTAACACATTACAGATTGTTGTTAGTCTTTCTTCCAAAAATCCAAGGCAGAATATCTGTAGAGATTAAAACACTATTACTTCCCCATAGAAGGTGGTCTCTCAAGGCTGTAGGTTAGCTGTGTGGGCTGGGTAATACCAATTTGTACTTGCTGCAAGAGTCAGGTGAAATGTATTAGTGGAGTAGTAGCATAAAAGAAGAGGGCAGTACCTTTTAGCCTGACAGCTTCCAGTCAATAGAATAAAGCACTTCACCCTCCAACATTCTCATTCTACTCCCCTTTGAGATCACTTAATGTGTGTAATGTACTTATTTACTTTTGAAGTTCATAATAGTGAACAATAAGGTTGGCCTTAAATAATAAATTGTCAAATTCTGCATTTAGTATAACCAGGTTGCTAAGTATCAGCATCTTCTGAATACAGAGTAGTAGTCTCTTAATGTTGGACTACTGTAAAGCTTGTCGCATTTGGCTGTGTTAAGGTACAATAAAGGTATTTCAGGATAGAGACAAATATTTGTACATTAGGAAGCAGAAAACATAACCTGCTTGTAATGAGCATGCAATAGTTTCAACTTAGTTCTCACCAAAGTGATCTTACCTCACAGTTTTAGGATAATCAATTTCTTAGGCTCAGGAGATCCAGAAGATTAATATGTAGCATAGGAGGGCCTATGTACTACTTCCAAGGGCAGTAAAAAAGGAAAATGTGAAGCTGAAAAATCTGTTGTGTACTATTTAACCATACTAAAGTTTACTCTCTAGGGACTCATTTGTGCCATTTAGGCAAAGCCCTGCCTTGGGGGCAATGTGGAGTCACAGGGGATACTTCCTGGAGCTTCTGGGCACTGGGCACCTGCTAATAGAAGGTCTCATCTCTGGTCTCATCTCTCCTCCTCCACTGCCACAGCCAGCAGACTCCACTGGCTCACAAGTAGGAGGGGCAGAGACATGGCCCTCTCTCTTCCCTGACCATCTCTGCTGATTTAGCAGCACCTGGCATGCCCAGGAAGATATGAACAGATCAGCCCTTGTGCTCCTTAACTTACAGGGACTGACCGTTATTTGGCCCATGCAAGCTGGAAAAAAAGACTCCTTATACCCTCCCCCCACCCATTGCATAACTGTTTAAGGACATGCTAGCATCAAGCTGTATTTTAAAGAAGCCTTATTGTCGGCGCAGGAACAAACCGTCTCGATGAGTCGAAAGAATAGCAAATATGACAGGCGACCAGAGAAATCTTTGGTGAGCTTAAACAAAAAAAGGAAGTTTACAAGAAGTGGAAACTTGAACAGATGACTAGGGAGGAGTATAAAAATATTGCTCGAGCATGCAGGGGTGTAATCAGGAAGGCCAAAGCACAATTGGAGTTGCACCTAGCAAGGGATGTGAAGTGTAACAAGAAGGGTTTCTACAGGTACGTTAGCAACAAGAAGGTGGTCAGGGAAAGTGTGGGACACTTACTGAATGGGGGAAGCAACCTAGTGGTAGATGATGTGGAAAAAGCTGAAGTACTTGAGGTCTTCACAGGCAAGGTCAGCTCCCAGACTGCTGCACTGGGCAGCACAGTATGGGGAGGAGGTGAGCAGCCCTCAGTGATGAAAGAACAGATTAAGAACTATTTAGAAAAGCTGGACATGCACAAGTCCATGGGGCCACATCTAATGCATCTGAGGGTGCTGAGGGAGTTGGCTGATGTGATTGCAGAGCCATTGGCCATTATCTCTGAAAATTTGTGGCGATCAGGGGAGGTCCCAGATGATTAGAAAAAGGCAAGTATAGTGCCCATATTTTGAAAAGGGAAGAAAGAAAACCCGGGGAACTACAGACCGGTCAGCCTCACTTCAGTCCCCCAGCAAAATCATGGAGCAGGTCATCAAGGAATCCATTTTGAAGCACTTGGAGGAGAGAAAGGTGATCAGGAACAGCCAACATGGATTCACCAAGGGCAAGTCATGCCTGACCAACCTGATTGCCTTTTATGATGAGATAACTGGCTCTGTGGATATGGGGAAAGTGGTGGACATGATATATCTTTACTTTAGCAAAGCTTTTGATATGGTCTCCCACAGTATTCTTGCCAGCAAGTTAAAGAAGTATGGATTGGATGAATGGACTATAAGGTGGATAGAGAGCTGGCTAGATTGTCGGGCTCAACGGGTAGCGATCAATGGCTTGATGTCTAGTTGGCTGCCAGTTTCAAGCGAAGTGCCCCAGGCATCAGTCCTGGGGCTGGTTTTGTTCAACATCTTCATTAATGATGTGGATGATGGGATGGATTTCACCCTCAGCAAGTTTGTGGATGACACTAAGCTGGGGGGAGAGGTAGATAGGCTGGAGGGTAGGGATAGGGTCCAGAGTGGCCTAGACAAATTGGAGGATTTGGTCCAAAAGAAATCTGTTGAGGTTCAACAAGAACAAGTGCACAGTCCTGCACTTATGACGGAAGAATCCCATACACTGCTACAGGCTGGGGACCGACTGGCTAAGCAGCAGCTCTGCAGAAAAGGACCTGGGGATTACAGTGGATGAGAAGCTGGATATGAGTCAACAATGTTCCCTTGTTGCCAAGAAGGCTAACAGCATATTAGGCTGCATTAGTAGGAGCCCTGCCAGCAGATCGAGGGAAGTGATTATTTCCATCTATTAGGCACTGGTGAGGCCACATCTGGAGTACTGTGTCCAGTTTTGGGCCCCCTACTATAGAAAGGATGTGGAGAAATTGGAGAGAGTCCAGCGGAGGGCAATGAAAATGATTAAGGGGCTAGGGCACATGACTTATGAGGAGAGGCTGAGGGAACTTGGCTTATTTAGTCTGCAGAAAAGAAGAGTGAGGGGAGATTTGATCGCAGCCTTCAACTACCTGAAGGTGGGGTTCCACAGAGATTGGAGCTAGGCTGTTCTCAGCGGTGACAAATGACAGAACAAGGAGCAATGGTCTCAAGTTGCAGTGGGGGAGTTTTAAGTTGGATATTAGGAAAAACTATTTCACTAGGAGGGTGGTGAAGCACTGGAATGGGATACCTAGGGAGGTGGTGGAATCTCCATCCTTAGAGGTTTTTACGGCCCAGCTTGACAATTGCCTGGCTGGGATGATTTAGTTGGGGTTGGTCCTGTTTTGAGCAGGGGGTTGGACTAGATGACCTCCTGAGATTTCTTCCAACTCTAATCTTCTATGATTCTATGATAAATTCTGGAGTAAGTTTACAGAGTGATGAGAAGAGGATCTGATTTTTAACCTGTTGCCAGTAATGGAAATACTAAGGGCCATGTTTCTAACAGGTATTTAGGCACCTAGTGGGATTTTCAAAAGCATCTTGGCACTCAACTTCCATTGAAATCTATGGGTGTTAGGCTCCTAGATGCTTTTGAAAATCCCACAAGGTGCCTAAATTCTTTTTTAAAAAAAATCTGGTCCTGGATTTTTCACTCTCTATTTTTTTTATTGTGCTGAAAAAATATTCCTAATTAAGAACTATGAATTAAATGATACAGACTTATACCTGAGGGCTAAATTCTGCTCTCACTTCCACTGCTGTAATTCTAGAGTAACTTCATTGAAGAGAAAAGAATTACTCTCTGAGTTTATACCTGTTTAAATGAGATGTGAGCCTTGCACAGTTCTCCTGCTTTATTTCCACTCTGAATTTTTATTTGCTATTATTATGATTTATGCAGTGGGAGGAGAAGGGATACGTTGAGTGTGTTTTTCCCTGCTGTGAAGAGGTAATGACAAGCAAAGGCCCTGATTCTGCTCCTTGAACCCTTGTATTTATACATAAAATTTTACTCCACAGAAACAGAGGGGGTGTGCTAGCAGATTTCAATGCAACGACCCAATCCTTCAACTCTTAGTTTCTGGAGTATTTCTTATGTAAGTACCCACCATTGACTTCAGTGAGAGTATTCAGATGAGTAAGGATTAATCACATGAAAGACTGCAATTTTGATCCCTGAGAGAATAGACCTCCTATAGAAGTCAACACCATATAACCACAGGTGGAGAAAAACAGTAGATAAGGTAAGGAAAAGGATTGCAACAATTTATAGTATCTTTTTAACGTACACATTCTTGATTACTTTTATTTAACTAAATTGATTTTGTTATTTGGATCTTTGGCCTTGGATTTTTTTCATATATATGAAGCTAGAACAGATAATAGCAGTTATGAGGAATTGCTTTCCATAGCTTATTGTCTGAAAAAAGGATTAAACAGTTAAGAACTATTGTTGCATGATGTTAAAAGCCATCACCTTCCTGTGAAAATAGAGGATTTTAACTTTTTTTTCACTTGTGCTCTTAGAGAAAGAGGGAACCATTTTTAGACATCCAACACCATTATTTTACAGGGCACAGATACTTGGTTTATCGTGAGGGAAACAGAAATACAAACAAATTTACTCAATCACTTTAGAACTTTTCATTATAACTCTCAAAAGATCCTCATCTCAGTGCATGCTATCATTATCCTTTTCATTTACCTAATGTTTACTTTACTACATGCAATTTCGGTTCCATGGACAATTCTGGGTGATCCTACCAAAATCTTAGGCTCTTTACATCAGGCCTACATCTCTCAAGACTTTAAAATGTCAAAGAGGCTAGTGTGAAGAGCAAACTTGGGAAGGAAGAGAGCACTAAGCTGCTTTCAAGCCTTTCATATTAGTAGCTAAGGATCATGAAATAGCTGTGTAGAGAGTAAACATGACTTTTTATTAAATGAAAAAATAAAATCAAACTTCCTTAAGGCACTCCAGGAACCCTTGTAACCTTTCAGATTTTATATTTGCTGCTACCCTTTTTTGTTATTACATGTCACAAATAAATGTATATATATAAAAAACTCAAACCACATTGAATCCACAAAAGGATGTCACATACACGTTTACTATATGTCTGTACAAAGCCTGGCACAATGAGGCCAACCTGGCTGGTGTCTAGGTGCTTCCACAATATAAACATTAAATAACAACAACAAATAAGACTCCAAAAATAGCAACTGTTAAGAGTGGAATTTTAAAGCATCTAAAGTATCAATCATCACTTCTAATTCTTTATTATCATTTTTATTAATTTTTGCCTTTGAATGCAAATATCTAAAAAAATGAAAATTCTAAACTTAAATTTACCACGGCAATATACAACATAACATTAACATACATACACAAAAATAATTTTAACCACCTTTAATATTAAATATAAAACCAAATCAATGTTTTAAAAAACACTTTACAATTAATAGGGGGACAACACAGACAATACAGGGAGGAGAAGCATGAAAGCAGGGAGAATCATAGAATCACAGAACTGGGAGGGACTTCGAAAAGTCCTCTAGTCCAGTCCCCTGCACTCAGTTCAGAACTAAGTATTATCTAGACAATCCCTGACAGGTGTTTGTCCAACCTGCTCTTAAAAATCCCCAATGATGGAGATTCCACAACCTCCCTAGGCAAATTATTCCAGTGCTTAAACACTCTGATAGTTAGGAAGTTTTTCCTAATGTCCAACCTAAACTACCCTTCTTGCAATTTAAGCCCATTGCTTCTTGTCTTATCCTCACAGGTTAAGAAGAACTATTTTTCTCCCTCCTCCTTGTAACAACCTTTTATGTACTTGAAAACTGTTAACATGGCCCCTCTCAGTCTTCTCTTTTCCAGACTAAACAAATCCAAATTTTTCAATCTTCCCTCATCGGTCATGTTTTCTAGACCTTTAATCACTTTTGTTACTCTTCTCTGGACTGTCTCCAATTTGTCCACATCTTTCCTGAAATGTGGCACCCAGAACTGGATACAATACTCAAGTTGAGGCCTAATCAGCGTGGAGTAGAGCAGAAGAATTACTTTTTCTATCTTGCTTACAATACTCCTGCTAATGCATCCCAGAATGATGTTTGCTTTTCTTGCAACAGTGTTACACTGTTGACTCCTATTTAGCTTGTGATCCACTATGACCCCCAGATCCCTTTCCTTCCTAGGTAGTCACTTCACATTTTGTATGTGTGCAACTGATTGTTCCTTCCTAAGTGGAGTACTTTGCATTTGTCCTTATTGAATTTCATCCTGTTTACTTCAGACCATTTCTCTAGTTTGTCCCGATCATTTTGAATTTTAATCCTATCCTCCAAAGTACTTGCAACCCCTCCCAGCTTGGTATTGTTTGCACTTTATAAGTGTACTCTCTATGCCATTATCTAAATCATTGATGAAAATATTGAATAGAACCAGACCCAGAACCGATCCCCAAGGGACCCCGCTCATTATGCCCTTCCAGCATGACTGTGAACCACTGATAACTACTCTCTGGGAATGATTTTCCAACCACTTATGCACCAACCTTATAGTGGCGCCATCTAGGTTGCATTTCCCTAGTTTGTTTATTAGAAGGTCATGTGAGACTGTATCAAAAGCCTTACTAAAGTCAAGATATACCACATCTACCACTTCCCCCCATCCACAAGCCTTGTTACCCCATCAAAGAAAGCTATCAGGTTGGTTTACACAATTTGTTCTTGACAAATCCATGCTGACTGTTACTTATCACCTCATTATCTTCTAGGTCTTTGCAAATTGATTGCTTAATTATTTGCTCCATTATCTTTCCTGGTAAAAGGGGAATTAGGGAGAGATTCAAAGGAGAAGAAAAAGGGGGAAGTCCATCTGGATCAGCCATTGGGTTTCCTTAGTGAAATGTTTCTAAAAGTGGAGCCCAGATTGCTTCCAAATCCTGTAGTTGATCCCTGCAGTGGGAGATGATCCATTCTTGGACTACTTGGTCAGAATACTATTATTCTGTGCATTGATTTACTTTTCCACCTCTGTACAATTATTTGCTTTGTGATCATGGCTGCTATCTGGAACCATGAACTTTTTACTGGTGAGAGGTAAATATCCTAATATCTAGTTCTTGCCAATGTCTGAGTGCTAAATCCCCAAATCATTTTAATTAGAGTGGCAACTTCTCTCCTCAGATGTTTAACCAGAGGACATTGCCACAATCTGTTCATAAGCATGTCCCTATCTTTACCACATGCTAACGTATTTGAAGGAAGAACTTCAATCTTATGTTGTTTTTATGGTGTCCAATACAGTCTCCTTTTTTGTTGTTGAATAAATATAAACACATATTTTGCATTGCGTAATACAATTGACCACCACAGAGCTTTTAAAGGATACCCCAGCTCTTGATCTGAGGTTCTAGTAACATCACCAAGATTCAAAAAGTCCTTTTTCATTAAAAGGCCTACATGTATGATGACTTGGACAGGGGAGTTTGTGGAACATCTTCTATCCGCTGTACTGGAGATGGGTCTCAGGCAATCCCAGGCATCTGGGCCAAAGTGATAGGTTAGTAAGTGTTTCAGTTCTATATGTTGCCATATTGCTGTGGCTGGGAGGTTATAATGATGCTATGGGACCTGGAGTGGAACTATGACCATCTCATAATCAACCAATTCAAATAGGCATATAATTACTCTCTCTCTAAACTCTTCATATGATTGGTTGCAATTGCAAAACTGTAAGTCGGAATTACCCCAGATGGTGGCTTGTACGGTATCAGGAAGAAATGGAATTTACTGGCAAAAATTCTCCATATTTTCCTTGTGGCCACTACCGAGGGTACTCTGTTTTTATCTATAGGGTAGGATGAGGATCCCAAGAGCCTGAAAAGGGGACTAAGTGTCATTAATTCTCTTTACATCTCCACCCATCACAAGGTTATTATTGCTGGAACCAGTGAGAAGCCATGGACATGACAGAGGCAATATAATAGCTTGGAAGACCTGGGAGTCTGAAACCCACCCCATCAATGGGGAGCTGAAGTTTCCTCTAAGATAGACAGGGATATTGTCCGAGACCCCATTTAAAGATATTGATGATCTTATGAAGACTATTAAAATAGGGTGGTGGGATGAAGAAAGGTAGCCCACTTAAAATGAACAATAATCTAGGTAAGGCGTTCATCTTAACTGTGTTAATTTTCCCACAAAGGCTCAGAGAAAACACTCGCCTCCAATTGGTATCTTTTATGGGCAGTAAAGGGCATGTTCTAAACTCATTTCTGCAAGTGTTTCAAGATTCCTTGGTATTTTTAAACCCAAGTATTGAATTGCCTCTACCTATGAAATTTCCACTGGGGAGGGTAAATAGCATGTATTCCTATTTCACTTGATCAAAGGCCTTTTCCATATCTAAGAAAGTCTTGGAAGTCACATGACACAACACTATTTTATCTATTAACTGGCTTAAATTATTGAAGCCATAGTAGCCTTTAATACACCTCACCTGTTTTGGATGTGTGATATTGGGCACAACTTACTCCAGCATAGCTGCCAAAATTCTGGCCAATATTTTCACATCACTAACAATAAGGAACATTGGTCTATATTTCAAGCATGAAAAGAGTGCCCAGTCTGATTTAGGAATAAATGAAATCCAGGCCTCCTTCAAGGTGGGGAGTGGGTGAAAGAGTATCCTCCTCCAGGGCCTTATTGAACAGTGCAAGCATTTTGCCTGTGAGGGGTTCAGCACATATTTATAAAAATCAATAGGGAAGACATCTGGGTCAGAAGCCTTACCCAATTTCATGGATTTCAGGCATCAATAACCTCTGATGAGAATGGGGCATCTAAGCTCTCCTGCTGGACCAGAGAGAGTTGGGGCATTTATGTTTTAGCAAAGAAAGGTTCCCACACCCTTGTGTGAAGGGCAGAATTGGAATTGTATGGACTTTAATTTTTACAAAATAATTATTTGTTTGTATCTCAGGACACGGTGCATAATGTATTACGTTTATCTCAATAGTAGATCCCCTGACCATTCTTTGCTTAAGTCTGCCTGCCTTTTCTCCTGACTCTCAGAAGTCTTGTCTTAACTGAAAAAATGCAGACTGAGGCTATGTCTTCACTAGCACTTTTGTCAGTAAAAGCTTTGTCAGTCTGGGGTGTGAAAAAACATTCCCCTGACCAATATAAGTTTCACCGACCAAAGCGCCAGTGTGGACAGCACCATGTCTCCTGCTGACATAGCTAGTGCCGCTCATTGGGGATAGTTTAATCAAGCTGACAAGCGAGATCTCTCCTGTTGGCACAGAGTGGCTACACAGGAGACCTTACAGCAGTGCAGCTGCTCAAAGGGCTCTAGTACAGACATAACCTAATCCTGGTCTGTGTAACCTATTGAGCTCAGACCTGTTGCTTCTTTGGCTGCAAAGGACTTTGGGGGGGAAAGATTTATAGTCCATTCCTGGTCCTTCTCCTTGACTTTCCCTTCAAAGAGCATTATGTTTCCCCTTTACTTCCTCTTTTTTTTTTAAGCCACAACAAAGCTAAATTCTGCCTCAAAAGTTTCCTCAAAAGAGATTGCTAGAGGAAGTTGAAGGTTTCTAACTATCCAGGAACAGGTCAATTTCCTTCTTTATAAGCATCTCAAATTGGAGGTCTAAAAGCAATGAGGTATTAACCATAGATCTATTTTGTTTCCTGCCCAATGTATCAGGAATAAATTATAAGGAAAAGGGTGTATGGTCAGAGACCACCATTGTGAAAACTGGGGAGTTGAATACAGATTGGACTAGTTCCCATGAGATGATAAAAAAGTCAATCCATGAAAATGTATTCTGGACAGAAGAGAAAAATGCATAATCTCCTTCTGTTGGATGCATGAGCCTCCACGCATCACTTAGCCCCAAATCATTTATCCTGGATTTCGAGCTTGGTTACCTTACAGTTAGCGGATGGGACGGGCGGGGTGGGGGGGGGGACAATCTATTAGTGGTTGTAGAATCTTATTAGAGAGCTGCCTGCTGTCATGATGGGAACATGTGTATCTCTGTACATCTCGGCAAAGAATCTATGAAGTCTCAGGCTCATTCATATTGAGTTCATAGAGATTAGTCAGGACTACTTTGGACCCCTTTAAAGCGGCTGGGTATGAGAAACCTATTCTGAGCATCAAAAGTAATGTCAAAAACTTTTGCTGTCCATTTTCTGTGAAACAGCTCTGAGACTCTTCTACAGTTAAATGAGTCTCATGTAAAAATGCTATGTCAACCTTGGCCTTTTTCAACAAGGCATAAACTTTCTGACATTTAATGTGGGGGGTGTTAAATCACCTAAGGTTGCAAGAAATTAGATTATGGTTTAGAGCCTCAGGAGTAGTTTAGACATTGGTATCTTAGAAGGGGTTTTAAAGAGATGTTAAGGTATACATCTGTTGCCCGATGCACTACATCCTTTGCAGAAACTCCCAGGCTGGGTGGAGGTGGGGTGGGGGAGAGAACAGGGACTGTGTCCCAGATATTAGTGTAGCTAGTTTTATCACACAAGCAGCCAGACCTCCAAAGAGCAGAGAGAGAGAGAGAGAGTGTGTGTGTGTGTGTGTGTGTGTGTGTGTATGTATATATATATATATAAATAAAAGGTGAGATAAGGCACTGGCATGAATGCACCCCTACCTCACCTGTTGGAATGAGTTAGTGGTGTTGGGACCAACACACTCATCAGGTTAGGAAGATCTGGAGAGAGGAATGAGGGTGGTGGAGGCTGAGGCATTGGGAAGTGGAGGCTAGGTGGAGCCACACATTTGTTAAGACAAACAGTGCCAGGGGTTGGAGTCATCAGGAAGAAAGCACCCAAAAGATAGATAGTTATTGGTTATTTATGAAGCTCTCAGCTTCATGGAATGAATGAGTCTCTTCTCCAGCTATTAGGTGAAAGCTCATGTAATACTTTAGCTCCTTTTGTTTTGTCAGTGTCCTGCCTATCAACAGCCATCCTCTGTTCCACAATCTCCCTTATCAAGTCTGGAAGAAGCTTTATTTCAGAGTGGGGACTGCCCAGAGAAGCTTGTTTTTAACCTTGCCTTCAGTACCATGGTTACTTTGGTTGTGAATCTCAGGAATTTCACTACCAGGGCTTTGGATTTAGCCCCAGGGCAGGCCTCAAGCCCTGGGACCAGTGGACTTTTTCTATATCAAATAGAAAGTCCTCAGGTAGAAAAAGTATTTCCATTAAAAGTCTGGGGATAAATTAGAGGTTTTCTTGTTCTGCTTTTCTCAAGGACTCTTACAATTCTAACATTTTATTCTGTGTGATCTGCCTTCTAGATCAGCCAATTTACTTTTAATTAAATTTTAGATCCTTGAAGCATTTCTCAGTTTGGGCAGCTACATCCTGCCTTTGATCCTCTACTGAGGAAATATTAACCTCTGCTTCTGACATAGTGCCTGATAGCAGCCACAAGGAGGATTCAGGAGCAGACGCTGTTGGAGAGTGGTGATTAGCTTTAATTGTGTGTGTGGCTGCAGCTAGTTTTTTGAGCAGTCAGCCCCTCACTATTCTCAGCAACAGCCATCTTGCACGGGAGGGTATCAGTGGGGGATTCCCTGCACTGCCCTTAGGCCGGTAGCACCTGAACCCTACAGTTGCAAAGTGTGTGAGTGGGAGTGTGTAGTTCTGGTGGGGAAGAATAGAGACCCCAGGCAGGACTCTGCTCTGTCCACCAGAATCATAGCCTTCCCTGTATTTTGGGTCTGCGGGGATCAGTTGCCCTGAGGCAGTAAAGGGAGCCCTCGGTATCTCTGCTGTCTTGGCCTCACTCACTCATTCCTGTGACAGTGGAGCTACAGAGGGCTCTCTGTGCTGCTCCAGGAGCCATTTGGCAGCAAGATGGCATTCCCTGAGGCTGGGAGTTCATCCTCCTCCTTCTCCTCACAGTCCTGGCAGCTGGCCTCTGCTATATTATCCAAACTTCCACCTTATCCACATCTCTTCCTTGTCCCACAGTATGAGATACATGCTGCAGAGGGCATGTATTGCATGTTTGTCATGTCGGGAAAGGAAAGGATTTGGCTAAGGTTTGGCTAATAGGGTTTTGTGTAAACTGGAATATACTGGATTTCAATTTGGTAAGACTGTCTACAGTTACGATAAGTTGCATTCAAGATACTGACACAAATATATATATGTTACCATTTAAAAAAATTAAACGTTTCCTTTCTGATAGCCTCAGAATTTGCTTATTGGAAAATCTGTATCTCTGAATCTTATACAAAACAGTGTATAAAAATGGCAACTGTTCTGCTTATATATTATACAGTCCAGATTAAATTAAGTGAGATTTTAGCTTCTGAGGAGATGCAGGCAGAAATCTGTTTAGCTTTCAAATCCACTAAGACTGTTCAGCTGTTTGTTCCATGGGTTTAAAGTAAAATTAGAAAAAGAAAAGAAAAAATGCAGATGTCAGTGGATTGATAAACTCCAGAGGTTGTACAATTCAAGCTTGTCACTGCAATATTGTAGTTACTGCCATGATCAAATTAACCAAATTTATGAAGGGTTTTTTGTTTTTTTTTTTTTTTTTTTTTTAATACCACTGTATGGAAACACAGTTAACACTTTTTGCTTCATTATCAAGTCAAAGGAGAAAGAATTCTAAGAACTGAGACACCATATTAAATTAATTCAGCATTTCTAGCCTGGAATGTATATAGAAAAAGAGGTGTTTGTAAGTGGTTAACATGGTCTTGGAAAGCAGTAAGTATTGTGAGACTGATTCTCAGCTAGTGCAAAATGGATGATCACCGCCTTTCAAATCATGCTAGCTGGTTGTTGTGTATCTGAGAATAGCTTCAAATATTAAAGACCACCCACAATAAGCTATAATTACAATGCACTTCAATTCACTGCCATCTGCCCATCCAATCATAATTCACACCAACTCCATAATGCCACTTCAACAAATAACTCTGTCCAACCCTCATCCTGTCTCTCCCTGTCACCATAACTGGCAGAGAAAAAAGGGGAGCTTCACTGTGTGTTTGGAAGGTTACTAAATCTCTTCTGTGGCAGACCAAAAGGGCAAGACAATGCTTTCCAGAGCTGAAGGGCCCTGACGAAGAATGCAGTGCTCTCAGCTTCCTGTCATCTATTTTGCAGACACTCCAGCAAAAAATGGTATGAGGAGAAAGGACAACTCTAAAGTAAGTGGTTTGGGTCCAGAATAGGACTCTGAGAGTCAAAAACATTTCTCCCTTTGTCATGCTCATCAGCCATAGCCCAGATTTAGTAACTTTCACTTCATATGGCGTAGAGAGGTCAGTTTACCAAGAGATCATCATATCATATTCCTGAAGCATTAAGGCTGCTAGAGCGCCCACTTCTCTTGCATCCCTGATCCATAGGAGAATGAACTAGAATTCCTCCATCCTCCCTCCACCTGGGTCTCCAAATCCTCCTCTTGCACCACTACAGAGAAGCTTCCTAGAGCTGACATTCATAGCTTGTAGGGAGTGCACACCTAATGCTGGCAGCAAGTAGCCTGGCCCCAGGGGTGAAAGTAAGTCCAGTGACTTACCAGTACTCTGGGGCCAGCTCTGCCCCCGGAAGGGGCAGGGTTGAAGGGGGTTAGAGCTAGCCCCAGCCCGCCCTGTAAGGTAAGTGCCTCCCTCCCGCACCGGGGTAGCAGCAGCAGCCCCCGGGGCTATTTAAAGGGCCCGGGGCTCCCCTCTTCTACTGCCCCAGTCCTCTAAATAGCCACCAGAGCCCTGGGGAAGCGGTAGGGCTCCAGCGGCTATTTAAAGGACCGGGGCAGCAGAGGTAGCTGGAGCTCCGACCCTTAAATAGCCCCTGGAGCGCTCGCTACCCCAGGGCTCCGGGGGCTATTTAAAGGGCCCGCGGCTCCCCGCTTCTACCACCCCGGTCCTTTAAATAGCCGCCGGAGCCCTGGAGTAGCGGGGGCGGGGCTCTAGCGGCTATTTAAAGGGCCCGGCAGTAGAAGCAGGGGAGCCCTAGGCCATTTAAATAGCTGCCGGAGCCCTGCAGCCGCTACCCCAGGGCTCCAGCAGCGGGGCTCTGGAGGCAATTTAAAGGGCCCAGGGCTCCAGCCACTACTGGGAGCCCCAGGCCCTTTAAATTGCCCCCTGGGGAAGCCGGGCTGCCCCAGTATGGTGCACCGGCTCTTACTGGTACGCCATACTGGGGCGTACCAGCTTATTTTCACCTCTGCCTGGCCCCCATCCAGTCTTGGTGATACCACAAGCATGACCTTAGAAGGGGCAGGATAAGATTTCTCTCTTTTAGACTTGAAGGCACCAGTCAACCAAAGTCTGATTAGTGTCTGTTAGAATTGCTAGCTAAGTACATAAATACATACTTATGTAGGGCCAGATTCATTTCCCAACAAAGTCAATGGGCATCTTCCCATTGACTTCAGTGCAAGGTAGATCAGATCCATAACCCTTTTAAAGTGCATATAAATTAGGGTGGTCTCAGGTCTTGTTGATTTTAAATACTCATACATTTAAAGCTGCTAAACCAATTTCCTTCAAACTTGGCTGAGGTTTCTTTTTAGTTTCTCTACATCACATTGAGCTGTACAATATAAGCTTTATTTGAAGAAAATCACTTCCATCATTTTAAAGTTATGCATGCCCACCACACGCGTGTTTTAGTGAATGCCAATCGACTTTGACTACAATTTTTGCTATTGGGTGCCTAAAGGCATCGAAATTAAATTGACCTCATTTTTCCAGAGGTGCAGAGCATTCATTTCCATTAGAATCAGTGGGAACTGTGAATGGCCATCACCTTAAAAAAAAAAAATCAGCACATTAATTATGTAGGTGTCTCAATATGGATTAGACGCCTAACATTAGGTAACCATGTCTCAAAATTTTGCTCTTAATGAACTTTTCTTCTGTGCTTTGTCATTCCATTCAGAACTTAACACACAGTTTTTCCTCCCTGACAAAACTCAAATGTCTGAAAGATTTTGCTCCAATTAAAAAAAAAATCTTGTTTGGTTTCTTGCTTCTAGGTACAGGGTCAGTTAATTTAGTGAACAGGTACAAACTATTAGTAATCTGCTTTAGTGAATTCAAGCCCTCTGGGGCTTGATCATTAAAATATTACATTTGAGAGTACAATTAAAGAGTGATATTGCCTCCAAGTTGTAGTAGTTCTTATTTTGAAAAGATATCACAGACCTTAACGCAATTCTTGAAATGAACCCAAACCACATCTAGGTTTTAAAAAAATGTTTGGACATACCTTCTCTCTGATCCTCATATCTATGTTTTTTATGGCACCACCCTGGTTCTCTGATTCTGTGGCAAGGTCTGCAAGTAATCATCTTTAAATCTTATGGGATAGATTGCTTCCGAAGTGCTAAGTGACAGGCAAAATATCCCCCTTAGTTAACATTTAATATGAAAAAGACAATTGAATTGATTGATTGTGTATTTGACTGTCACATGCATTTTAAATTGTTAGAAAATGCCACATAGCTCAGATATTCACATAACTAGCAAGATATAAGAGCATATAGTTACCAAGATATTCTCATAATATATTTTCAGAAGGTTGATATGAATGGAAAAGGCTTGAATTCATGGGACGATTGTTTTCTCTACTTGCTCTGTATGTCTGAAATGGTGATTCCTGGTATTTTGATGTTGTCATTCACAGAAGGTACCTTCCTGAAAGTACAGCCCTTCCCAGAGCATTACTAAGAACTATATAAAAAGGTAACAAATTGTCCACTGAGAAGCAAACGATATGTAGATTATGAGGACATTACATAAGATGGGAAAACCAATGAAAAACCCTAATATTCTTACTATCTATGCCATCTGAAGAAGACTGTAACAATCTGCAGTAGCCTGTTGCAAAATGACCACCTTATGGTTTCAGAGGTGACTCTCTGCAAAATTTTAAAGACCAGCTACCAGAAAAGCATGCTAGGAAAGTTCCCCATAAGGTGAACCCATTCTAAGGAGTTCCATGGTGAGTGGACAATCACAGATGATGAAAGTCATCCCTATGCAGAGGGCTAGAATGCACAGTTCTGAAGGTGAGAGTGGGATTTAAGTGATGCATAGGCCTTGTTCTGGTCCTGTACAGAAGGCTGGATTCCACCCAGAGGAAGTGGCTTCTCAGGGGTGGGTGAAAGCTTTCTTAAAGCTAGAGATTTGAGTGGAAGGCACCTTAGGTGTTACAAAGCTTCAGGCTAGTACATTAGAAATACTCAACATCATTGTTACACAATGGATACAACTGTGTCATAAACTCTACAATTCATGGACACCTGCTACTTTTTTGCTCAACATTTACCACCACTTATCTATACAGAGATCCAGCAAGGACAGAGATACATTTTTGATCCATTTTAAATGAGCCTGTTTGATGTACTTAAATTTTGATCATCGTCGTATAAACTGTTTCCCAACCCTTCCATTTCCCTTGTTGTACCAAATAAAGTCAGAGCAAACTGAAGATAAGATGTGGTTGTCACGGTGTGCATCACTCACCACTGGTCCAGAGTCTCCTCCTGCTCACTCTGGGGATTTGCTTGAGGCTGACGCCCATTTCTTCAGTCTGCACACCAGCACTCTGTTGCTGTTCCCACCTATGGTTTCTCTCTCAGCTCCACAACCACAGCGTCCTCTTCATGTCACTGTCCATGTTCCCCTGCTTCTGGGGGAAGTTTGGCTCCTCAGTAGTCCAGTCACTTCCCCAGTGGTGACTGCAGTAAGTTGTCCTGACACTTCCCCAGTGGCAGTGCGGGGAACCCAGGCCTACCTACTACTCTGGGTCCCAGCCCAGGGACTCTATGGATTGCAGCCTCCTGCTGCACCTCAAATTCCTCTCACTGCTACCATATCTCCCTTGGCCACTTCCCCATGGCCCTAGCACCTTCTTCATAACTACCCAGTCTCAGCAGCCAGCAGCTCCTCTTGCTCCTAGATCCCTCCCAGTAGGAGCTTGTTCCAAGGTGCCGCAGGTCTCTGAGCCTGCTAGAGACATGGTCTTCACTCCTTGAACTCCAGCCAGTGACTGGACTTGCTCTACCTTGCAGCTCTTATTATTTGGGTCTCCTCACAGCCCCGCTCCTATTGGCTGCTCCCTGCATAGCCTCCCTAGGCTGCTTTTAACCCCTTCTCTGCCAGTGTGGGGTGGATGCCCCAACACAGATGTAAGCAAATTTATTCCTCATCATATGAGGCTTATATCTTACCTACAAGACATTCATAGGCTATGCCTATACTCAGAGCTAGGGGTGAGATTCTCAGTCCTTGGGATGATTTACAAGTACGGCCACTTGCTGCTGCTCACACGACCATGTGTGCAGCATGCTAGCTCAATCTGTACACGAGCTGGGAATCACACCCCTAGCTCCAAGTGAAGACATAGTGAGGGACTGAAGACTGATATTCAACAATGCTTTCCCTTGAATAGATGGTTATATATTTGGACCATTTATATTTTTTCTGACCCCCTCTCTCTATCCCCTTTCCCCTTGAATTAATGCATCTTTAAGTATGAGCACTCAGAAGTCACAAAATTCCAGATGTTATTGGATGTAGTTACTGGAAATGCACCAGGACTGGGGGGATGATAGGGGCCAGGTTACTGCACAGGATCAAGCAATCCCTGAGCTGCACTACACATTGTATACATTTAATGGTTAGCATCAGTAACAGGGATCCTTCAAATGAGATCTTAACTTGGAATATAGAGCCTTTTAAGAAAGGCCATTTTAAACCATGTCTATTCTTGGTTTAGAGCTGTGAATTAACACTGATGAATTCCCACATTAACCTGCAGTACCTGTTTTGCTCCATCCTTGGTCTAACAGATGCACAAATACAATGCTAATCATGCTAAATTGCATCAGATAATGTGGGTCAAGAGAGGGTTGTATACGCCAGATTAGCTTTTCAGGTCTCCACAGGATAAAGCTTTGTGTGTTAACTCACTGTGCTATCCAATCCCACCACTCTGTGAGGCAGGGGCTTTGGGAAAGCTAATCTGACAGGAGGGACTGGCCTAACCTGGCCTGAAGGACATATGGAACACAAGGACTCATAGGAGCAGATGGTGAAAAGCTGATGGAGCTCCATCTAGCCATTTTCAACAGTCCTGGATCCATTCCCCTCACTGTCCCACAAGCTAGTTTACATAGCTTCCTCACTGCCATTCCCTTTCCTACTGAAGGTACACAATGCATCATGCCCTCCTCAGTGAAAAGGTTGGTTAAGCTGCAAGCCATGATGGGGAGCTAATCGTCCAACACACATCACTAACACCCCACTCTGGCACCCCAACTCCATATTTCCTTGGAGATTAACTTTAATGATGTGGGTGCAGATAAATTGCCAGCTGCTGGTGGTGGTATTGCTGATGATTGCTCCCCTCCACTCCATTTTCATATGTTCAGCACAATTTTGCTTTCCCCCTCTTCCATACAACAGAGGGAACCGTATATGCTGTGCTTAAGATTATATTATCTGGCTGGGTTTGAAGAATTTGCTTCTAATAAATCCATAGTGTTGAAGCTTTCTACCGTAGAACTCCTGATTGTAGGCTCAGCACTGAAATTTTCCTGTTGATATTTTTTTTATTTTAGACATCTTCACCCTGGTCTATTAAGTTCAGTAGATCAGCTGTAGGGTACATCCATACACAGACACTTCTTCGCTGGCATAAATAAAAAGTTCCTCCACCAATGCTAATGTTTTGAATCAATATGCCTCTTGATTCCAATCAACATGTCATTTCCATTGCAAGCCATCCTGTTAAATTCTTGACATAGTGCTAATGCAAAAAGACTCTAAATGCAAAGCATGTAAATCAACAAAAGTCAAGATGAACAGTCGTGATTTAATACTGTCATGACTATACCTTGAATACTAACCATGGCCATGCTAGAGTAATCAAATGTAATAAACTCCTGCCTGCTCTTTGAACACACAACCAAATCTTTACTTCCAAAAAGCGGAGTAAGTAGCTAGATCCTCAGCTAGAGAAAACTGCTATAGTGCCATCAAAATCAATTCATACCAGCAAAAGATCGGTCCCAAACTGTTCAAGATGGCATCTAGCTATTCCCACAATATTGTTGATTTCTGTTTTTAAAGCAGCTCATCTTCACCTCTGATTTCAGTTAAGAGCAGTCCATGTATTTTCAGGGCCAGTATTTTTAGGTAAATTTTATCTTTCCAGCCCATCCTCTTACAGGCAGATCTCAGAAAGTGATTCATTTACACAGGCTCCAGTAGCAAAGGCCTCACTGTTAGCTCAGCCTGAGGTAGTCCCTGTGAACAACAAACATAGCAGCAGTTCACAGTCAAAATATAGCAGTGAGAGGTTTAAAATAAAATTTTAAAAAATTAACAGAGTGCTCTGAACAAAACTGTTCTGGGATGCATTTAAAGACTGATGGCACCACACCTGTTTGCTAACAGATTCCTCCATCAAACAGAAAAGGAGTTTGGAGACCCAGTCACAGGTAAAATGCATAGAATTCAGAAAATATAAACTTGCAGCTCTGCCAAAGTAGCATATATTTTTCTCCTGCAATTTTTACTAGGAAGCTCAACCAAAATTACAGCAGGGTGGTAAATATTTTGTAGTTTTTAATGAGATAGTGTGTGACTAACCACACTTTGGGTTACTGGAACCAGAAGAATTTAAAAATATAATGTACTTCTCACCATCTTCACTGTGTATTTCATTTCTCTTGGATCTGGGATACAGCATTGGACTAAGAATCAGAAGACTTGGATTTTATTGCTACTGACTTGCTGTTTTGTCTTGAGCAGGTTACTTCACTTATCTGTACCTGTTGTCCCTCCCATCCTTTGCCTGTCTTGTCTATGGCAGCGACTGTTTCTTATTATGCATTTGTACAATGCCCAGGACAATAGAGCCATAATCTCTTAGGACTCCTAAGCACTGCTGTAATATAAAGCAATAAGGCCCCTACCTCAGGAAAGTCTGGGGGTTCAAAACTGTGTGGGGATACAGATACCAGGTTGGATGCACGGACACAAACTCAACAAAAGTTGGTTTTCTCTCTCTCAGTTTTTATGGAGTAGGCAGGTATACTTAGGCCTTCAGATATCTTCCATGGGTTTTTATGAGTGAGGTGACTGATATTTAAAACATATGTTTGCATTTAGGCTCAAGAATTCTGAAATGAATACAAATATTAGCATCCATTATTATCCCCATTTCCTTTGGATTAACTCTCTGCTTGGACTCAAAGAGGAAGAGAGCAAGCCTGCAACCATCAGCATTGCAGACAGACCTTCCCCTCCTCTTGTGCCAAACTAAATCTCTCTTTTGATTGCTGTCACTCCCTATTGGAATTACTATTAATATAGGATACTACCACAACACCAGTTTAACCATACAATCCTTTATTAAATCCAGTAGGTTGAATGGTGTTTTCTACATCTTCTCCAAATGTGCCTTAAATGCCTAAGCAATCATCACATCCATACAATAACCTGCAGTTATGAGCATTGATCAGGTGCTTACAACAGGACTAGCCCCAGGTTGCTCAAACCCATGTTGGTTGGCTCCAACTGGACAGACAGGTACTAGCTACGAACACTTTAAGAGTTTACTCTTGTATACCTTATCTATCGGAACCTACATGATTATAGTCACTGCTTCTTGAATTTGGTTCTTTACTAAAACCAGTTTAGAACCACCCTTGATAACTGGTGCTTTTTCTTCAAAGATTTTCCTGTCTTATCAGCCACACTCCATGTCCAGTATTTCTAATTAGGCACCCTATCTTTCAAGACCTTCCCACAACGGCTAAGCATCAGCTTTTTACACAAAGTCAAAGCGTATATATTCTTTATCCAAGCTAATTTAACCCTTTATATATCCCTACATCCCCATTCATTGCTTTTTAGATTTTCAGTAAATGTTCTAATCTTGAGAGGCTGTGGGATCTACTAGGATGAACACGGTGTAGGGAAGGAAAGGGGGGGGTAAAATCCTGGCTCCATTGAAATCAAAGGCCAAACTCTCATTGACTTTTATGGTGCCAGGATTTCACTCAGGGACTTCTGAGTTCTATTCACACCTCGAACACCCGCTCATTGTGTGGACTGGGCAAGTCGCTTAAACTCACTGCTATGGATTTATTGTCTGTAAAATTGGGTTAATAATACTCTAACTATGTCATGAAAAATAGTTATTGTACACCCAGTGCTCTGAAATTCTCATGTGTTTTATTAATGTTTAATATTATTCATTTGGCAAGAACCTTTGTTTTCTTTAAGGAATTGTTTTTGCAAACCATATAACCCAAGGCTACAGTTTGCTTATTTTTGACTTTCATTATTAGTGCATCTTACCCCTGAAGCTGCAACAAAACATAGCTGCTACCGTTGTTCAAATGACTGTCTGTCATTGTGATGGGTAGCTGTGTTTATTTGATCATGAAGCCAACATTACAGGATACCATGGTAGGCCCAATAGGGGTTTGACATACTGATTGAATGGGTATGATATGTCAGTGATGGAACATCAGAAGCCCTGCTTCACCCTGTACCAACTCATTAGAGGAAATATATGGTAATCTCAGTACAGAGATACTCTATATCAAACAAACCATGACTCCTCCCTCCCTCTTAAAAACTAGCATCTAAAGCAGGATAGTCATTTTTACTAAACACTCTGTAACAGGCAGTTTCCCAGTACTTACACTTAACTTGCGACATTGAGGGAAATGAGTTTGGCACTCTTCAAAGGCATTGTGTGGCAGTGAGCTGCAGTTTCCATTCCCATGCTAATTCTTCTGGTCTTTATTACTGGAAATGTTATTGTCACTTATAGTAGCTTCCTTTGATCTCCTTCTAAAATGAGGCCACACAAACTGGGTCACTTACACCAGCTTTACACTGCTGTAACTACATTGAGTTACTCCCTATTTTCTCAGGTACGTGAGAAAAGAAACAGGTCTTGTGCATAAGAGTCTGTAAAACTTTACATAAAGTGAAATGTAGGTGAAAGCCTGAAGACAATTTACTACTTTATGAAATTTCTCAGAGTGAAATGATCCTCTTGGCCCACATCCCCCACAGCCCTATTTGATTTGCCTCTAAGGTTGAAAATGTTTTGCTGGGATAGTAGTAGTGTGAACTAGCATATCTCAAGTAAGAGTGTGTCCCAGTAACAGACTTTTAAGTGGTGGTATCCAGGGAGAAAGTATCTCTAGAACACCCTATAACTCGCCACCCACTGGTGCTGCTGCCACAATACACTTTATTTAAAATAAAACTATTCTGCAAACAACAGCTATGCAGTGCATATCATAAAAGCCAGGACTATTATGGAGTCCCTAATTTTTTTATTTTAAGATGTTGTAAAACAAGGGTAAAAAATAAAGAATTCTAACATTAAAACAGCTAAGTTAAAGGTCTAAAACTGAGGGGAAAGCTAATTTCTCTTTATTTTTGTGCTCATAAAGCAGTGTAAAATTCTGTGCTGATCTGCACCCCATGTAACCTATTAAAGGCAATAACTTTGTATAAGATAAGTCAGCTCAAAATTTCACTCACACAGACCTGACCAAATAATTAAAGCTAAAAAGTGTGTCAGAAATTGTGTTTTCATTTAAATTGTTGTTACTTTTGTTGCATAAATGTCAATTTCAGCATTTTTTTTTTATTTTTTTTTCCCTGAAGGGTCATTTCAAACCAGAATGCTTTGTTTTGTTTCAAAATGTTGATTCAAAGCTTTTGTTTTAAATTGTTGCTTTAAATTGAAATGTCAATTCAAAACAAAATATTTAGTTTCAAATCAACATTTCCAAACAAAATGTCTTGGTCCAAGTAGATATTTCAGTATTTTGAAATGTCAAAAGTTTCTCTTCAACCACACCATTGAAATGAGATATTTTATCATTTTGGAATTGAAATTATTTGGAATATTTTTCTCTCCCCAGGATTTAAGTACTTTGACTGTCATTATTTCGGATGAAAACAAATGTCAAAGTACCAGAATTTCCCAGAGGACAGAAATTCCATTTTCCAACTAGAGCACAGCTTATGGATAAAGCAATAATAATGTAATAACTCTTAGCATTTATAGGGCATTTTCAATCTGTAGATCTCAAAGTGCTTTAAAAAGTCAGCATCATATTGCTTTAAAAATATGGAAAAAATGGAGGCAAAGGAGAATCAATGCATTGATTCATCAAGGTGCTGTGAACCCTCAGCTTCTAAAGAAACTGAGTTTGATATGATTCTCCCCAAGACTACATAACAATCCTAATTTTATGATCACCCCAGTGTAAATCTACTGGCTTTAATGGAGTTGCTCCCCATCTAAACTGTTGTAAATGAGATCAGAAACAGATCCACTGAGACAGAGACAGTGCTGAGAATTGAACCCATTTCATCATTCACACTCATGCTCGAGTCACCTGACTATGCTATCTCATTAGTCCAATACTGGGACTAATGCTTATGCATATACTTATGCAATACTGGGACTAATGCTTATGCAGGTAAGCTAAGGCTTACCTGCAATTTACCTTCTGAAGTTTTGTTTACAAGGAACAATCCACAAGACAATACTGAAATTGTGAAGTTTCTGTCTGTCTCCTTCAATAAATGAAACAGAAATGTCCCAACAAGCCAGACCTTAATTCAGCAAAATCAACACGAGTATAGAGCCATTTTAAACTGTCAATGCTACTGTGAACTCTGCTCACAGAAATCACCTTCCTCCAGTATCACATTGACCACTGGCCAAAACTAGGGAAGTGCACTCCTGATACAAATGTGAAACCTTAAACAATATCAATTCTTTAACTATAGTTGTAAACAGTGCCTGTACTGTACTGCACACACATCTGCATTAATATTACAGCTGACTGGAGAGAATCTCATTTTGTGGAGGATTTTGATATTTCAAAATTTGCTTTCCTACTGTTTAGGAATAAAAGCCAACATTTTCAAAATTCCCTGCAAAGAAGAATGTGAACGCCCTGAGGTCCTAGCCCCAAGGCAGTCCATGTGGGGGTAGTCCCAGAACTGAGGAAAACTGGAAGCCTGGCCTCCCCAGCACCCTGCATGAGGTGGGTTTCTGAGGAGCCGGGCATGTAACCTGGCAGGTTTCTCATGGTGCAGTACCTGGGTTCCATCAGACTCCCTCTCTGGGTTCCATTGGAGCAGCAGCAAAATCAAATCAGCTCTGTAAAACATTTTGATTTCACTGATTTGGTACATTCCAATGAAGCATTGTCTCGTTGAACTTATTCTGACCAACACTAATTAGTATTTAGCAGCAGTAGATCTTCAGAATATTCCTTTAAGTAGATCTGCTTTAGCATTTCTACACCAACAATTGAATTTATTTGTATTTACTTTATTTATACAGATTTCAATAGACACATATAAAAGAAGGCTTATCCTGGGCTTTAGATGATCTCACCATCAGGTTTAAGTATACTACAGGCTCATCACAGACTCAGAAGAAGCAGCACATTCCCACAAACATAATTTCCAGGTTGAAAAACACATTAAAAAAATCAGTCTAAATCTCCCTCTTTTCAAATACTCAAAGGCAACTTGCTTCCAGTTATTGTAGGCATTGCTGAAGGCTTGCTCAAAAAGATGGGCTTTGCAGCATGGCCTGAAGGTATATATTCAGTCTTCTTTGGACCAAGTTAGGGAATGAATTTCAAAACCAAGGGGCTATGAAGGAGCACACACTGTAATTTTATAGGTTTATTTTTCCATGTACTCCATGGCTACATGCATTTTTTCCAGGTGGATGTTTGTTTTTCTTTAAAAAAACAGTGATTTTGCAGGCAGGGTGGTTCCCCCCCTTATAAATGTCATGATAAGGATACAGCTTCAGATTTACTAAATGCTCTGGCTTCTGTCTCAACTTTAGCATTATTAACTAGACAGTTCACAGGACTGACTTGGCCAAAGGCCCAAAGTGAGCCTAATTCCAGTCTCACTCATAAACCAATTTTACACTCATAGAAATATATTGGTTTCTGTGGACTAACTTGTGATTTTAGCCAGTGTAATCTTAGATCAGAATGCAGTCCAGTGAAGCTATGACAAAGAAGTTTTAAGACTATAGCATGACTTCTCAACATGGTCGCAGACATCATACCTGGCCCAGAATTCCCTGTTTCATAAGAAACAGACAGAAAAAAATATGTCTTATGATCACCTTTGCCATACAGTGATAGATGAAGACAATGGGGCAATCAGACAGAAAGGTATCAGGACACACAGAAGGGGGGGAAAAATCAGCTAAATGGAAAGTTCCTATACTTTGTGTAACAGAGAAGAGTTCCTCCGCAAAATCATTTTGTGTACCCAGGGCAGAGGGGAAGTGCGGCAGGAGAACAGTTGCTCAGCTCAATCTTTTCTTTAGAGATGGTTAAAATGCCATTATTTTCCTAGAAAATTTCTCAGAAATCTAGGGGTTGTTTGTTTGTTTTTAATTTCCTGCAACGTTTTTTTTTCCACAGAAAACTTATTTTGGTTTAAAAGCCATTTTTCATTGGAAAAAGTGTTTAGATGAAAAAATGTCAACAAGCTTTTATGTTGTTCCTCTTAGGCAATCCCAGAAGTGTATAGTTAATGAAATTTGGTATAACATTAACTCTGCTCTTGCACCCTCCAGCCTTACTAGGGAGGTCCCAGAGAATGAGTATAATATAGGATCCAATGGTAGTATGACCATCAAGCCAGCCCTGCTCTTTGAGATGCTAAGTAACAGTCATTGAGGGGAGAATAGAACCAAGAGAAGACAGCATCATGAAGCCAAGGAAGTACAGTATATTATAAATGATAGTAGAAGGAATGCATTCAAAAGCAGCAGAGAGGAGGAGGAGGAGGAGGAGGATGGACTAGAAGCCCCGAGATTTGATCATAAGGACACTGTTAGCATAGCGGGAGAAAATCTTTTGTGTAGCTGTGTAGATAGCTACAGGTCTGATCAGTGATTCTTGTGGGTCACCTATCACATCTAGGGTACACTCTGACCCTGATGCAGACCCCAGACCCCCTACTGAGATACATTACTCCCTTATCAGAGCCCACCATGATAACATCTAACCTAGCTGGATCCTGTAGCAGAAGGCAGCATCTGTATCCCCCCTTGCTACACCTGCCAAGGCAGGAGCCACATGTAAATATATTAGAGTGGCTCAAATACTACAAAGACAAGTTTGCAAACATATTCTGACCTGAAGTACAATTCTTCAATGTTCAGGCCCCCCCTTATGACTTGATCACTATAAATATCCATGTAGTTGTGCAGTGAGCACTGTTATAATATACGAATAAAAATTCTCATTTTCCCCCTCATCTGTTTGTTTTATCCAACTACTGTCTCTCATCTCACACTTAGATTGGAAGTTTTTTGGGACAAGAACCTCCCCCCGCCATTATGTTTGTATAGTGCCCTGACCACAGTTTGTGCAGCCTGGCATAAATAGGGCCCCTAGCTGTACTGTAATGCAACTAAATAATCATCATCATCTTTGTATTCATGAATGCTAGGGGAATGGTTGGTCATAGGTCAGGCCCTACCAAATTCGTGGTCCATTTTGGTTAATTTCACAGTTATAGGATTTTAAAAAATCATAATTTCATGATTTCAGCTATTTAAAACTGCAATTTCACAGTGTTGTAATTTTAGGGATCCTGAGTTGTGGAGGTTCGCAAGGTTATTGTAGGGAGGGTTGCGATACTGCTACCATTACTTCTGTGCTGCTGCTGGTGGGGTGTTGCCTTCAGAGCTGAGTGCCTGGCCAACAGCCGCCACCCTCTATCCCCCTAAAATAATCTTGTGACCCCCCTCTGCAACTCCCTTTTGGGTCAGGATGCCCAATTTGAGAAACGCTGGTCTTCCCCCATGAAATCTGGTCTTTTGCGTGCTCTTACCATATACTATACGAATTTCATGGGGGGAGACCAGATTTCACAGTCCGTGACATGTTTTTCATGGCTGTGAATTTGGTAGGGCCCTATTCATATGAATACTTGTATATGCAAGCAAACAAGGGTATTAATGTGCTAATAAATATATTAGCTATTCATTATTCACTGTGCATTATTCTCTATGCATTATTAACTGTTTGAAAAGTTTCAGCTTTCTAGTCAGTAAGTAGAAGCAATACCATATCTCTTCAGTGATCAATTATACTGCATAAAATAATCAATAGCAAATAGTCAAAATGAGCAGTTCATGAACAACTGAAAGGCTGAAAATTTCTTATTCAAAATATCCTGCAGATAGTTAACAGTATTTAATACATTTGCAGAAATCATGGTATCCTCACAACTGTAAGCAGAAAAAATAAGGGATAATTTCACATGATTTTTTGGTGTAATAATACAGAGATCAAATCAAATATTCATGTCTGAGAGACTTATTCAAGTGTGTTTAAAATTTAATTCACATGTAAAGTCTGTGCAGATCATATGACACGATGTGTTTTACATCTGTTTTATGCATGAGGGTCCCAATTTTAATTATTTTGGAGAACATATCTAAAACACATTAGATCCACATTTAGATCACAAGATACACAAAGTCCAGAAATAAACCACGTCATTGACCTACATTCTAGATAATGAGGAGATATGTTTTGACTCATGCTTTGCCCAACAAAATACATTTAAGCCCTAATTGTACAAACACTTGCACAAAATAGTTAGATGTACTCACGTGAGTAAAAGTAAGTCCACACATAAGTCTATGTAGGATCAGGGCCTTATTTTCTCTGAGCCCACATAACTGTGCATTTCAGAAGTACATGTGAAGGAAAAACAGAATAGTTGAAGTCAATTTAAAGTCAGAGAAGCATGCACATCACACACCACACATATTACAGTACTGATGGTAAACAGGACTGCATTAAAAATAGACAATGAAAAGCAGTGGAAAAATAAGGTTCAATTTAATAAATTCTCTAGCCAGACCTATCTTGAGCACAGAATCCGAAATTTCTCATTTCAATTCCCTAAAATTGTTTATTGGATTGTTGCTTCACTGGAGCTGCAAGATGCAACGTGGACTGACATATCTGTGACAGAAGGCTCTGCTATGGAAGGGAGCTCTCTGCCAAATGACAACTCTCATGCTCACTATAACCAGGATAGCATGCGGCTGAGCAAAACTTCTTTTATACCCTTTTTCTCCTCCCCTACCCACCCCGAAATCTTTTCATATTGTGGTTTTAGTAATCATTTTCATAACAAAGTTATAAAGGAATGAGCTTTTAAAAATATCTTATTTTAATGTGATACCAATGGCCATGCATTTTTTAAAAAATTAATGCTCTTTCTTTAAGGGAAAGAGAACCAAAAGTAGTTTTGGGATTTAAATTAAAGTTCAGAGAACCCTGAACCATAGGTGTTATCATAAACTAATTGTTACCAACAGAGATGAGCCCCAGCTAACACCCCCTCCACACACACCCCCAAGATCCAAGTATTCCCTGACTACTTGGAAAGCTAAACTCCATATTCAGATCCCAACTTCGTAGCTTCGAGCATGGGTGATAAGATAAAGTCCACCACATGGATTCCCTACATGTTCCAAGATTCCTTGCAGACGGTCATTACCTTCTCAAATTCAAAGGAATGACATATTGCAATGAGCCCAAACCCTAGGAAGCTGGAACTTCAGCACAGGCAGGAAATGAGAACGAGCTTCCAAGGTGGTTGAAGAGGATGACTTCTTAAGGTGAGAACATTTACTTTGCTCACTGCCATGGTCATCCAGCTGTGTGCCTGCAGCGTGGCCAGAGAAAATTAGAGAGAACAGCCAGCCTGCAAGACATTCCCTGTTAGCACCTAGAAAGTTTATGCCCTTTTGGCATCTAAGGTGAGGACCTGAAGTCCTGGGCAATGGACTCTTCTGTAGCTATATTATGACGACATTATAACAGCTCAGTTCTTGGAGTCTGAACTCCCATTTGTAATTAGTTCAGTGAACATGAACAGGTCTGCTTTTAACCCTTGTTCTGCTTTAAATTTCTATGCATCAAATGTTCAATGCAGATTTCGCATTCCCTTTGGTGGATGTGCTTGACATCATTACCCATTTTTCAGGGAAAATAAAAAGTCAATAGTGCTGATATTGCACTGCTGAAGTAATGGGAAAGGATATGCCACTGTGCTACAATCTCTTTGTGAGTGAACAGGAAAAATTCTCAGTCTGTTTTCTGTCTTTTGAAATATTCATATATCACTAAGTCAACTATGTGTTTTTGAGTCCCAATCTGAAACATCATTTACTTTTCCTTCTTATTTTTGCTTGCCAGTTACACAGTAAACCCAGAGGTCTGCATATTTTAACTTGATATTTTCTGTTTTGTCCCTCTAGGTTGCTTTATACCTTATAGATAAGAAAATGTATTCAAATTGTTTTTGTTATAGAAGCTATACCAGGTTAGACCGTAAGGGACAAATATTAAAGAGGAAAGCAAGTCTCTTTGTGAGCTGGTTTCCAATATGCTACGTGTATGTTTCTTTTCTATTGTCTTCCATGTACTTCTGGAATGATTTCAAGGATATTTCAGATTATCTCAAGGCCCATAGACAGGCAGCGAGAAGCAACAGAGATCTGAAGTTATGACCTGAAAGTGTCTCTCACTGCATTTTGTAGTTTCTTTCAGGATATCAGAATTAGAACTGCCTGCAGTGAACTGTGTGCATGTTAGGAGGGTGTGCATTTTTTCTTGTCTTCAGCAGCTTTAAGTGTATCTATTCCTTATTTTCTATAAAAGCCATTGCTAATTCAAATACACGTTTGTAGGCAAGACAAATACACTTTGCTGGTTTTCACAGATCCTTTTTTCCTCACCACTCATAAGTATTCAGATATTTTGCAAAATTTTGTACAAAAAATGTGTGCATGTGCACACGCACGCACACACACGGACCCGGAAAAATCTTTGCACGTAAATAGTTGCAGGAATATTCACACTAGAATGGCTTCTGCTGCCATGATGTGAGTGCGAAGGGTAAGAGAAAGGCAGGAGTGAGGTTGTTGGAGAGGTACAAAAGGAAAATTGAAAATAGTTGCAGCAGCAGCAGTAGCAATAAGGTGATGAAAAAATTGCACATTACAATCAGCATCACAACCAGGAGAGGCAGCAGTCCTTGCCAGTAAGTTAAAGAAGTATGGGCTGGATGAATGGACGATAAGGTGGATAGAAAGCTGGCTAGATTGTCGGGCTCAACGGGTATGTTGAGCCCAACATCAATGGCTCCATGTCTAGATGTCAGCTGGTATCAAGTGGAGTGCCCCAAGGGTCGGTCCTTGGGCCGGTTTTGTTCAATATCTTCATTAATGATCTGGAGGATGGTGTGGATTGCACCCTCAGCAAGTTTGCAGATGACACTAAACTGGGAGGAGAGGTAAATACGCTGGAGGGTAGGGATAGGATACAGAGGGACCTAGACAAATTGGAGGATTGGGCCAAAAGAAATCTGATGAGGTTCAACAAGGACAAGTGCAAAGTCCTGCACTTAGGATGGAAGAATCCCATGCACCGCTACACACTAGGAACCGAATGGCTAGGCAGCAGTTCTGCAGAAAAGGACCTAGGGGTTACAGTGGACGAGAAGCTGGATACGAGTCAACAGTTTGCCCTTGTTGCCAAGAAGACCAATGGCATTCGGGGATGTATAAGTAGGGGCATTGCCAGCAGATCGAGGGACGTGATCGTTCCCCTCTATTCGACACTGGTGAGGCCTCATCTGGAGTACTGTGTCCAGTTTTGGGCCCCACACTATAAGAAGGATGTGGAAAAATTGGAAAAGGTCCAGCGGAGGGCAACAAAAATGATTAGGGGACTAGAACACATAACTTATAAGGAGAGGCTGAGGAAACTGGGATTGTTTAGTCTGTGGAAGAGAAGAATGAGGGGGGATTTGATAGCTGCTTTCAACTACCTGAAAGGGGGTTCCAAAGAGGATGGATCTAGACTGTTCTCAGTGGTAGCAGATGACAGAACAAGGAGTAATGGTCTCAAGTTGCAGTGGGGGAGGTTTAGGTTGGATATTAGGAAAAACTTTTTCACTAGAAGGATGGTGAAGCACTGGAATGCGTTACCTAGGGAGGTGGTGGAGTCTCCTTCCTTAGAAGTTTTTAAGGTCAGGCTTGACAAAGCCCTGGCTGGGATGATTTAGTTGGGGATTGGTACTGCTTTGAGCAGGGGGTTGGTCTAGATGACCTCCTGAGGTCCCTTCCAACCCTGATATTCTATGATTCTAGCCTGACAACACTTCCAGGCCAAGGGTGGATGGATAGCCAGCTGTGTGCCAGACAGTGAGGAGTGGGAACGCTTACCTTGGAAGAATCTTTGTTTCCACCAAGGAAGCAGAGTCCAGAAATGTATGCTATTTTTTAACCAGATGGGATCACCCCCCAGAGGATGTAGGCCAGGTACAGCCCGTGATGACAGCACTGACGAGAAAGGGGATACAGCAAGCAGCAGGAACCCAATGCACTAAAGCAATTAAGCATGTTCTTAACTTTAAGCTTGTGCTTAAGTTCCCTTGACTTCAATGCAAGATAGGCATGTGTTTAAATATTCTTTTGAATCAGGGCCTAGTTGAGTGGGGATAGAGAAGAGTAGGTAATAGGGATAATGACCTACAGACTGCCTTTAATGCTGGTGTTGACTGAGTAAGACCATTTTTCATTTCTGGGCATTTCTTCGGATGGCAAGAGAGTGGAACCTTGATCACTGTGAAAGGGTTCTTCAGGAAAGCAGACATCTCTCCATGAAGCTAAAGGAGGAGCTGGAGGAAAGCAAGATGCTATGTGTGATGTTATCTGATAAAATACGACCACGTAGATCATTGTTGCTACCACTGTTATATAATTGCAACAAATCTTGTACAAAGTATGTCAAGTAAGGTGTCTATGGAAAGGTTATGATTTGCTGAATATGATTATGCTATTTGTATGCATGTATCATTTTTGTATGTGAAGTTATGAGTATTGGCTCTATACCTGTATTTCAAATATGTTTGTTCTTGTGGTAATGCCCACAAGGTACTTAGCCTGCACATCCTGAAGAGACTATTCAAGTTAAATGGCTCACAGTGGGCCATGGAAGATGCCTATCTACACTTAATGGACTTTTCTTTGATGGCCTCTGCTATGACTAAGCAAAATCATGCATGGACATGTGTATCCAAAAACCCTCTTGTTACCTGCAGATTTCCACAGTGAGAATAATATATTTCCCTTCACTTGGCAGAAGCTATATAAGGCCCTGGAAACAGTTCCATTTTTCCTCTTTCCTACTCAAACCTCTCGACCTTGAACTTGTACTAATGTGAGCATTCTAACCAAGGGACTGAGGACCTTCCAATGATTTGGCAGCAAGCAGAGACTTAACAAGCCAGCAGTTTATTCCTTCACTGCTACAAGCCTGAACCAATAACTTTGCAATTATTTTATGTATTTGATTCCTTTAACAATTTTAACTCACCTTTTTTTTTTTTTGTTTCTTTTTATAAATAAACCTTCAGATTTTAGATACTAAAAGATTGGCAACAGTGTTTATTGGGTAAGATCTGAGTTATATACTGACCTGGGTATGTGGCTGGTCCTTTGGGATCAGAAGAACTCTTTTCTTTGATGAAATTGGTTTAATAACCACTCATCATTAAGTCTAGTGTTTTTGGTGGTGATACAAAGCCTGGAGTGCCTAAGGAGACTGTTTTTCTAACTTCTTGTTTGCCAGTGTGGTGAAACAGAAGTGTGTCTGCCCTATTTCTCAGCTGTTTGTCCTGAATTTCATATTCTCAGTTGTGACCCACAGATGCACGATGACACTATGTACAAGCTGGCACTTGTATTAAGAGCAGGTTTGAAGTTGCGGCTGGCTTGGTGCTGGTTTTTGTTCGGTATGGGACAAGCATAACTTTTCCTCTAAAGGTGACCATCTTTCCTGGGATTAGAAGGTAAGGGCTAGAGTATATCCTGGACCCTGTCAAAAAGGGAGAACATATGCTCTGATCCTGGTGAGGCCGGAGATTCACTTCATTTACCTTCTTTGAAAGAAGGGAATGCGATATACTACTTTATTTAATTTCCCTTAAAGAAGAGAGACTTTTTTGTTTCTTCTCCCTGAAACACAGGGCCAGCATTGGTTGAACTCCCCCAAGAGCAAGGAAATAGTGTGTTTCCAGTACTCCGAAGGACTGCCTTTGTTTTTCTCCTCAAAGCCACGGGAATAGCTTTTGTTTATCACTGAGAGACAAGAATAGTTTTTTCAAAAACCTTGAGAACTGGGGCACTGTTTATTGTAAATTCTAAACATAAAAATAGCCCCATTAGCCCATCAGACTACATGGTGCCCTGAGTCTTCAGGAGGTCAATAGCTCAAAAAAGGTGACTTCCTCTGGTGACCAAAACACAGTATTTTAGCATGAAACTCTTCACAGTACATCCGTCTGTCTCAAGTAACCTTCAAACGTGACTCCCCCCTCACAAAACACAACCAAAAACACCTCACATCAGTTCACCAAAGAGACTGAAAAAATAAAAAAAAACAGTGAAATTTCTTCCAAAGAAACTGTCTAAAAATATAATACATTAAGCAAAACACACATCCCACTGCCAAATCTATAAAAACCCACACATGCAAAAACTCTGTTAATAAGAGACATCACACTGGCTGAAGATTGAAAAATAAAAATGAGTCAGACTTTTTTTTTGCTTTACATTTTTCAGGCAGTGAAATAATTCTAAAATGTTTCAATGAAATATTTGAAATCAGAGTCATTTAAATTGCAAAAGCATTGCAAGCATTTTTTAAAAAAATTAGCAGCAAAAGCAAATTAAAATGTGTTGGTTTACTTCTTGCAAGCCTCAGTGCCAGAAAGTTTCCATGAGAACCAAAGCTGTACATCAGTGTCACTATCTTGCCTGAGCCAATCTGTGCCTTGCGAAGTGAGATCACAGATAGTTTTCAATGGTCCAATTCAGGTTGGCCCCTATATCCTTATACTGCAACAAAGACAATCAAAAATGTCTCTCAGTGACCTAAACACAAAGTGTGGTCAGCAATAGGTCCTGTACAGGCCTACCTTCTTGGATTACAGTAGAGGGAAGACCCTTTTCCCTACCCTGGCTTCATCCAGGAAGTGCTATTTGATAGGAGCAACCAGTTCTTTTTATTTGGCCAGCTGGGCTTTGACTGACTGCTGCCTGCTCCCAGCCCTTCTAGCTACCACAAGACAAGTGAGACATTTCTATGCAAACCAAAAGGTCCAAAACTTTCTGTTCTTCTCTTCTTCAAAGACCACTTTCTGAGGCAGGATGCAGCAAGGCAGTGCAGTCTCTGGCAGGGGGCAGTGAATGCTTTGTACCCCCCATCACAACCAGTTTCAAACATAGTCATTAAGGTCCCAGTCCTATAAGGATCTCTGTACAGGTGGATCTCTGCATCTGCATGATATGGGACTAAGAGCATGAGTTAATTCCTATTAAACAGTAATAGTTGCTTATAGAAATCAGGGGAGTCATTGGAACACTAAATATTAACTACAGCACACCAGGCAGGACTGAACTTCCTGCTAAAACCCCCAGATCAGATCAACATCATAACAACATACAATATAACAATTTAACACTAAGATAAAGATACTGAACCATCTGTTGGTGGAGGTACTGAATACACTGATCATTACAATACTAACTGAAAATTCTGCCAGTGATTTCAGTGGAAGCTGGACTGAGGCAAGCACTCAATTTCACATTTAAGGGCATAAAATGGGTATTTGGGCATATGAGTGCTAATCTGAGTGATCGAGTAGGGAATTCAGTACTGTAATTTAGTTGCTCAAGTTTAAACAGTGCTCTCACATTCTTTGGTCACAAGACTTGCCATATTGGCTCTGACCGCTGGTGAAGCCTCAGAGTCATGCTCTGCTCATTACTATGCATAGAAAGTCAGATCGCATTGATCGTGAAAAAAATGCCATCTTTCACCTTTAGCTTCCTAGGGAAATTTTCCCTTCCTCCTGGACAAGAACGTACAGTGACCCATGCATACTTTGTCTTCAGATTGAGCTACTGTAACTCCACATGATAACTAAGGCCATGTCTACATTACACAGTTTTGCCAACAAAAGTCAGCTTTCATTGACAAAACAATGGAGGTGTACACACTGCAATGCTCCTCCCGCTGATTTAACTCACCTGCTATACCAACATAATAAAACCACCTGGATGAAACACACAGAACTTTTCGCAATGACGTTAGAGTGACGCAGTATCTGTGTAGACACTGTGTTGCTTATGACACGCTAAGTGGATTCTAGGAGGTGTCCCGCAATGCCCATTATGACTGCTTTGGTCAACAGTTTGATCTCTGCTGCCCTGCACTGAGGTACACAGGCATGTGCCCCTTCCCCTTTAAAGCACTGGGGAATTTTTGAAATTCCTCTTTGTGTTTGCTCAGCATGGAGAGCTCACATAGCATCTGCCCAGCTGACCATGGCGGCTCCCTGCAGCAAATGTGCTGCCACCTGGAGTACACAAGAGTTGTTGGATCTGCTGGGTCTGTGGGGACAGAAGGCTGTGCAGTCGCCGCTTCACTCCAACCATAAGAACTTCGATACCTCTGGGCAGACTGCTCATGGCATGGAGGAGAAGGGGCATGCAGCAATGCTGTGCTAAGATCAAGGCGCTGAGACAGGCATACCAGAAGGCAAGTGAGGCCAATCATCAGTCTGGTGCATCACCAAAGACAAGCCACTTCTCCAGGGAGCTGCATGCCTTCCTAGGCAGCGACCCTACCTCCACTGCCAAGAGCCCTGTGGATACAGCGTCCAGAAGAGTCAACCCGAAGGACAAAGTGGTGGACAAGGAAGTGGAGTTGGAAGAGGATGGGGGACAGGTGACAGAGGTAACCTTTGGTGTGGCGAGCCAGGACCACTTTTCAACGCTGGAGGGTCTAGCCAGTCCCAGCACTCTAGCTGTGGTGCACCTGATGCAGGAGATGGAAGCTCCCATAAGTGCTCATTGTGATTTGATACTGCAGGGAGACATGAAGTAGAGCTTTTTATTTTTTCCCCCAGGGTGGAAGAGGGATAGAAATAACCAACACCAGGACTGTTTGCATCTGCTTCTCATTCCCCTGTGCAGCTAGGTAGAGGGGGCCCCGAGGAAAAGTTTGTCGATGCACAGTGAGATATCCCAGGAATTCTCCATAGAGGTCTCTAGGAAACTTTCCAGGAGGTACTCTGCAATCTTCTGTCAGGAGATAAGGTGGATGAGGTGATAGCTTTTACTGGATTACACGGAGCTCTTCTGAGGATGTTCTGGAATCAGCATAACTACAACAAGAGTTCATTTTCTCTGGGGAGTAATTTTGAATGATAACTGATATAGATCATTTGGAACAGAATTTCCAGCCAAAATTAGTAGTATCATCATCCTTATTAATGTATATTGCACTGGATGAGAGAGAGCGAGAAGAGAAATAATGAAAGGGTGGAGATTTTGTAAGTTTTTTGTTGAGTATTTACTGAAATGCTATCATATTGAGGAAACTGCATATGGTCGATGTTACTTTTGAAACAAATTTATACAATCAAACTGAGCTGAAATATATTACTGAATAATAATAATAAAAACGTTCTTTCATGAAATAGCCTGAAAAATACCTTTTGTTATTTCACAGAACTGTAGAAGAGAGGACTCATGGCTGGCGCACCCCTCTCACAGCTGGGCATGGTGTACCAGGCTCTCCTCTTCCAGTGCCCCTTGCACTTGATTGCTTTGGGTCCTGCTGTGGTCCACCTCTTCATGACTCAGCTCTTTGGTCACATCACATTTTAGTCTCACTCCTTCAGAAGTAACAGAAAATCCAACACAATTTCAAGACCTAAAGCTTCACATCCAGGCTACGTATAAATCTTGAAGATTGTTTCTGCATAACATCTGTAAGATACAGCCTTTCCTATTCATCCACACAGCTAAAACTCTCAGTTTGATTACCGCAACATCCTTGACTCTGGCTTGACAAATGCAATCTTGTCTCACTCATATCCATTCCAAATACAGCTGTAAAGATCATTTTCCTAGCCCATCACTTTGGTACAACAGAGAAGGGGGAGCCAGTGGAGGAATTCAACGAGAAGGGTGATGGTCAAATATAAGCTGTTTGTAGTTGTTTACAAGGATCTTCACAGTTAATCCACAACCTACCTATCATCTCTCATTCACTAATAAGCTATTACTGTTCACCTCTGATCAGCCACGATGCCAGCTTTCACTCTCTTCTTCTTAAACACCTTTGTGCTTTCTCCCATGCTGCTGCTCACACTTGAGAAGAACTGCCCATAAGTAACTGCAGAGGACACCTCGTTATCTACCTATAAAACCCTCCTCAAAAATTCTGCTTTTCTGTGATGCCTACAAAATATCTAATGATGGTTAGGCTTTTGGTGTGCAAAGACCACTGGCTATCATGCTGACCAATATTGTCTCATCGTTTACCTGGACTCCCACATCAGGCTGTATTGATCAGTTGTCTCCTGTCTTATACTTAGGTTGTAAGTGTCTCAGGGCAGAGACCATCTTTTCGTTCTGTGTTTGTACACCACCTCACCTAATGGGGGTCTGGTCAATGGTTGTTCATCCTGGTCCACCTACAGCTCCTAGGTGCCAGGGTAATACAAAAAATGAGTGGTGATGACAATAGTAACAATATGTTTAAATGTACATATTCTTTAATACTTTCTTAAATCTGGGCCAGAGTGGATTTAGTTCAGATCTTTAGTCATAACTGAAAAATGCTCAGAGTAACTGAAGAAAAACAGCTGTATACTCCCATGATCCTAGAGCTGTTCTGTGCTGACCCAGTCCACAGGAACAAATCTGAGGAGCCTGTGGATTGTTCTAATTTGTACCACATGCCAGCAGTCCCAAGCAGCCGCTGTGGCAGCTGTGTCTAATAGTGCACGAGGACATTCTGACCACAGCTCCTTTCCCGAGTCATGCTTCCCCAGCCAGAAACAGGGAATGTAGTAGCATAGGCGCTGCTATGGTCACTCTGTTCCACTGAGATTTCTGCTAGGCTCGGGAGACCCCCTGTTGTCCTTTTAGATGGCTCGAGAGCATCTTTGCACCTGCAGAGTATTGCAAAATTTGTCTAACAGACCAGGATGTGGCCCCTTGTTTAGGTTTAAGCTACAGTCAAAGTGATGTTTTATCATTGTGATTCAGTATTTATATTATTTAATGTATGTTGGGTTTTCTTCTGTTGATATCAGCGTAAATGGATCAGTGGAGGTTGCAATCATCATAAACATCTTCTCAGAAAAATAGTCACTGATGTTGCATTTAGGATGATTACTTGGAATTGATTTTATCCTATTAAAAGATACTCTAATTACTAAGAAAAAGGAAAAATTACAACACACTTCATTCTAATAACACTGATTAAAATCCATTTGCAACAAACTTTAGATGCACAGATTAATATAACTTGAATATATTAACAACAACATGAACAATTCCTCCACACAACAAAAACAATTGGGCAATCATTGTAGCAACTTATTAGGCTCCCTCTGATTTCATTTACATATTTACTCAACATAAGTATTTGACTTTTTCTAGATGAGTGGTTTAGGTATCAAGCTGATGCTACCACTTCTACCATTTCAGTTTCAATATTATTCTATCAGCCACCCTTCCCTCAATTGCATATTTCCTCCAAAGATGGCTTTGTTCTTTTCAGGCTGATATCCAGCCCTTCACCATTTATCAGAGGGTGGCGAATCCCTGTATAGCAGAAACAGAGCAGTTCTCCTGTGCAAGTTTTCCTGAGGCAGCAGGCTCCCAAATGGCTATGCTGGGGCTTCAAGCCAATTTTCTATGGGAAAGTACTATATGCAAGTGGGGGAGAGGCATGGGTATAATGGAGAATCTGCCACACTACAGATCTTTGCTCCTTTTATAAATCAATAGGTCCATTAGCAATAAACACCTTCCTCGACCTATGGACTTCCAGAAAATGATGTCCATGTCTTCCAAATAAGACTAGCAATTGTGATCCATGTGTTCATCCCCTGAAGGGAGAACTATTGTAACATTCTCTTGTCAAAAGCAAGCTGCCTGGCCACAAGCTGTCTGGCCATTGCTCTATTCTGTTCAAAGACCTTGATCCTAGTCTTCAGGGTCCTTAATTCTCTTGAAGCAGGCTCTCTCCGATATCACCTTTCCATCTGTGACCCAACAAAACAACTATGTTCATTAGGGACATAAAAACAATTATATGCCCAAAGAACACCATTTTGGAAGCTAGAAACAAAGCATTTTGAGTGCTGAATCCTAGTCTGTGGAATACCCTAACAGAGGAGAATAGAATGAGTTCTAGTCTATTTTCAGTGTATGACCCACCTTTCTGCAGAAGTCAACCTGCAGTCAGAAACCTATGAATGAAGATGGCACATGCCCACTAGGAACTGGACTGGGATCATTAACTCCAGTCGTTTCATAAGCGCCACTGAATAGTAATGAGATGGTAATACAATCACTATCAACCCGGACTGGATTAAAAATAACATCCTAATTTTACCAGGCTGCCACTACTAATCTGCTGAGCCATCTAGCCTCCTAAAATGTTCAATATTTTATAAATAGAAAAAGGTTAATTGAAAAAGGTGGTTTCATTTAATGTCTATTTTTCTGTGAAATAATAATGGGGAGAACTGATTTTTATTTTATTTTTTATAAAAGCCTATAAAAAGAGCCAAAAAAGCACCAGTTTTTGTTTGCAGTTCAAACATGCTTACATACCTCTACTTGAGTTGAAAACATAATTTACCAAAAGGGATTATAAAGAAGGTTCTCCTTACATTCTTACATTGTGACATTGGATTGAAAAAATGCCAAAAAAATCATTGTATGGTACATATCCTGAATTCTGGAGTGTAGTGGCAAAAATGTATAAAATATATAATTCAAGTCAGAGCTTTACCTAACAAGGTTCAACTTTCCAATAGAAACATGGTATTTTTATTCTCTTTAATGAGAATAACCAGTCACCTTCAATAGTGCCATTCAATTAAACTGTTCAGTAAACTCATTTTAATTTCACACTTCCTAGGACAGCTCCTCAGCTGGTGTAAACCAGCTGTAGCCCTCTGTATTTTGGTTGCTCAATAGCTGTATTTTCCTAAAGGAGAGGGAATTCTTTAGTGTCATTTGTAGGACTTGAAGTTTTAAAAATGAATGAAAAGCATCATTTTCAAAAAGACCACTGTGGATATAAATGAGCACCAGAAAAACCCTCTCCCTTCATGATTCATTCAATATATCTGATTCACAGTAGTAGTAGTAGTAGAAGGGTGAAAAGAACTTCACAGATAATTTATCTTTTAAGGTTCTTCAAAAGGAGCATATAATAAAAGACAGTGGCATTTGTGAATGTTCTGAAATAGATTATCACTGTAGAAGCTACATACTTATTTGTAAACTTTCAAGAAACTCCCCCCAATGGATTTCTTGAAAGTAGACTGTTACGGTGTGAAAGGGCACACCCTCACTCTAATAGAGAGTAGGCTAATGAGTTCTTACGGGCTCAGCCAGCGCTAACCAGACACACCTGTAATGCCTGCTCTGCCTGGAGGGCAGAACCTTGAAAAAGGAAAGACTGCCACAGGAAGTGGGTGCTGACAGCTGACTTCAGGGATAGAGGAGCAAACGGAAAGACAGTTGCAGACCCCGCTGCCCCTGAGACTGTGTCTCCCAGGTATAAAGTGGGACTTACCAAAAGGACAGACTGGAAGAAGACACTAACCCTGATCAAGGACTCTAGAGACCGCGTATATGCTGAACCTGAAAGGGACTACCCACCTTTGAGTTCTCCTCTTATTCTGATTTGCCATTATCCAGAATAGGAAGGGGAAAAGGAACCTGTTTGTTTGCTTGGAGAATCCACTGTATGGCATAAGCATGGGAAGGACTCTGTAAGAAGCCCAAATCATGGTCTAGTGGGGACTCAAGGGTGTCCTCAATCATGACATACTGCCGATAAAAAAAATAGCAAACATATGGGCATTTTGTCAGGAATTAAAGCAAAAAACAGAAGCATAAACAAAAACAAACAAAACGATATTTAAAAAAAATACCTGTAATTATGTCCCAAATCTCAAAAGACTTCAGCTCTGGCAAACTGTCAGTTGAAGCTACATGAAAGGTGGGTGCCATCAACCAGGGAATCCTTTTTACTAGTTTTGGAAAGTTCTTTTATAATAATTGGGCCTAAAAATTTATCCTAACTAAGCTCCATTGTAAGAAGTTAGTAAAAGTTCATAAAGTATCACAAAAACCTATAGTGTCTGCTGGTGAGAAAAGGTGCAAATAAGAGACATAGGACTTGTCTATACTGATGGCTAAATCAGCACTGGTATGATTGATGCAGCGGTGTTGATTTAGCAGTTTTGGTAAAGACAAGCTAAGTCCATGGCAGGGCGCTCTCCCGTCAATGTCTGTACTCCACCTCCCCAAGAGGCAGAAGGTAAGTCAGCGGGAGATGTCTCCAGGGTGACCATATTTCCCAAAAAGAAAACCGGACACCCCCAGCTGCTTGCCAGAGGTCTCCCCCCAATGCTGTTGCCCATCACTGGAACCTTGCAGTGAGCCCCCAATGCTATTCCCCATTGTTGGAAGCCTGGCCCCCCCACACACCAGGATGTAGCCCATCGCTGGAACCCTGAGGGGTTCATTCCATCCCCACGGAAGGTTCTTGCCTGATCTCTGGAACCCTGTGGGGACCCTCATGCTGGAACGCTGCTTTCCCCTCCCCCCCCCAGCCCTGCCTCCCCCCTGCTGGTCTCTCCATTCACCCCCTCCGTACCACACCCCACTTTTTTGACAAAAGTGGGCATTTGTTCTGTTTTCTCTTGCCAACTGATTAAGTCAGCAAAAGCAAATGGGAGAAATGCCTCCTTTTGGAAAAAAGTTGGGACGGCTGGGACAGGGTTTAAAAAAGGGACTGTCCTGGCCAAAACAGGATGTATGGTCACCCTAAGTGTCTTCCATTGACACAGCACAGTGTTGACATTGCTGTAAGTTGACCTAAGTTACATCAACTTACGTAACTGAAGTAGCATAACTTAGGTTGACTTACAGTTTAGTGTAAACCAGCCCCAAAAGTGAATAAGTACAAACAAAAGGCCTCCTCATAGAACTAAAGAACTGTGGTAAAATCATGCTTAGAAAACAAGAGAAATGTGGGACCAGAAATAGATAGACCAAATCGGTGTGTCAAAAATTAGGCTTAAAACTGGTGACCAAAAGGAAGAGGATCAGCTATTCTTTCCATCAACTTGGGGTGGGGGTGGATGCAGGGAGAAAAAAAAAAAATAAAAAACTGTTCCAGTGAGCTTTACATCATGACTGCCACCCTCACCATCTCCTGGGAACCCAAGATCTACCTTTAAACCATTGGGCCTTAGTTGCTCTGATCCTAAGAGATATCTTGACCCAACTAGGCTGGAAAGAGGGATTCAGGTGACATTGCCACTTCCACCAGCTCTGGCTAAATCCCAGCCACGATCTGAGATCTAAGACTTTGTCACTCCTCCTCTCCCCATTGTGTCATTGTCCTTCTACATCTTATTTGTTCTCTTTCCTATCCCTCTCCTTTTTCCTTCTATCTAACAAGAATCTGGCGTAGTTGGACAATACTGAATATTTTGTACCTTTGGTGTAAGCCTGTGACCAGTGCCACAGCTAAAAGCAATACCTTAAATAGCCTGTTGTTGGTACAAGGTTGCCAGGTCTCAGAGCAGCTGATAAGACCACATGCTGCACCTGTGTTTTTCCAGTAGTGATGTAGGAAGGGAGTTAACACCAGAGAAAGAAGCTGCATTTTCTATCTTTGCTACCCTTTTCTCTCTTCCCTCTTGCGTGTGTTTGTCTTGTTTTGTGTTTTAGGAAACAGGATCAGACTTTCCACAACAGCAGTAATGGCAACAGCTCAAGCTCCATCCGTTCTCAACTAACTTTTTCTCTTTTTCCCAAAATGACATTTTCCAACTGAAGACTCTCTTCAACTGGAGAGACAGGCCACATAAGCCTGTTAAAATCAAAGTCTTACTTCCTACTTCAAATTCATAGTTATTTAACCTTCCACCCCATCTGCTTTGTTTCCCTTGTATATTTTAATATAAGGATGTTTAATGACATGTGTGTCATGGTACCTAGTAGGCTGATGTCTCTGTATACCAAGCCCCAAACTTTAACGCTCTTTAAATTTCAGGGTCATGTTGACTCACTGAGTCCATTTATTCCACCTATATTAATAGAACAGGTCAAACCAAAGAATAAACAGCTAGAACTTCCCTGCTCATTTTTACTATTGCAATGATATAGAGAGAGTGAGTAGAAGATTTAAAGATAGACATCCCCTGGAGTTGCAGCTGATAGAGAAAAGGCAGGCAGCACAGAAAACGTGATTATAGATATTATGTTCTCATAGTCACTTGCCACAATCAGAGAGAGGGGCAGCAGCAAGCATATAAATATATAACTGATCAAAAAAGTATATAAAATGGATAAAATAAGCTGATATGAAAACTTATTAGATTTTCACTCTTCCAACACTAAAGAATAAAAGATTTCATAAGGTTTAAAATCTGTAAAAAAATTGAGAAATATGATTTAATGATACAAAACACATTTTTATTATGGCATTGTTTTAAGTTTGATTTCTTTGTTCCTCTGGGGAGAATAAGATTGTTCAAGGGATTAGAAAAGGCAACAGATACACAGCTGGTTTCCCATTCAAATTCACCCCAAGATAGTTTAAAGTCAGTTCAACGTAAGGGCTATTCAGCGAGTTGAATATCAGCCCAGTTACTCATAAAACATTATTTTTTTTGTTATTATTTGTATTGCAGTAGCACCTGGGAGCCTCAGTCATGGAGCAGAACCCCATTGTGCTAGGCACTATACAAACACAGAACAAAAAAGATGGTCCCTGCTCCAGTCTAAGTATAGGACAAGGAACAGACAGACATCTCAATATAAGAGAAGAAATAGACAGACATAACCAGGGAATCACCAGGTAACAATGACACAATATCGGTCAGTATGATAGTCAATAGTCTCAGCACATCAGCAGCAGTCACAAAGGAACTTGATTGAAAAATGTAAGAACTGAGTGATGAAGCGTGGATGGAATTAGAGTGGCTCTGAAGTAACTTATGAATACTTCTTGTTGACTTAAGAATGTATTGGTTTCGTTTAATATGGGGCTGTTAGGAAAAGAAAGAATGGCCCAGGATAAGCTATTTCTCTGCAAACACTTGAGCGATGTTAAGAGACAATGCCAGGACAGGAAAAGGCCCACACACACCAGACATCAAAAGAACTCTCAGGAACTTCTCAAGGGAGGGGAGTAATTATCTGCTGGGAGTGTGTGAAGAAGTTTGTCCAGCCTATCAGGGGATTATAAGTTGCTAGGTAAGAGACTGTTTTCAAATCCTTTTTCTGCAAAAAGCTTTGTTCCTACTGTTAAAATATATATTCCACAGTGACCAAGCAGTCTTCTTAAAACTATGTACCGGTCACAGACTGCCAAGGGAAAGAACTGCACGTGTCCAAACTTAGTCAAGACCTGCTAGGTAATCGTGATTGAGACACAGAGTACTATAGCAGAGAATCCAGTCATAGAGTGGGCAAACTGCAGAATTCCACTCCATGTTAGATAAAGGCACGTGGCCTGTCATCTGAGGGCATGCTCTCAGAGACCACAAAAGGGACAGAAGAGCAGCTAGACCTGTAACTGTGACAGAAGTCTGGCATTATTGTCAGAGCAGAGGCAGGAATCAACATCTTAATAAATTTATGAGAAATGATAACTAGCTATTGATGGAGGATAAGCCACACAGGTCCTTGAAAGTAAAAACGAGTTACTTGTGTTTGATATGATGGAGAAGGGGGAGGGATACAAAGCGAGGGTTCACCTGGTATAGAAGAATTGACTTACTGCTGGAGTGTCCCCTTGTGTCCGGGAGTGGCATAGGTAACTCTCTGCCTCTAGCACTCCCTGCCAACGATTGCTCTGGTCCTATGGTGGTCCACCTCTTCTTGTGAGTAGGCCTTCCAGCCACGTCATGTTTTAGTCGCACCCCTTCCCAGGTAAAGAAAAAGTCCAATAAACTAAACTCAAACAAACATAACTCTTCATCTGTACCCAAAGCTCATTGCACCAGACTCCTCACCATTTCCTGGGCTCTGCAGGATTGTCCTCCTGCTCTTATGTGGAGAGATGCCTCTTTATCCCATCCCTAACCTGCCTGTACTAGAAACAGGTGCTGGTAGATCTGCTAATGTAGCATGCCTACATTTATTGCTCTTCAGGTCAGGCATAAACCATCTTTGCTTATGTGGATCCGAAAGTCCTTGACACAAAAAACCAGCTGAATGCAGAGGAGTTCTGAGATAATTTACATAACAGATTATTAGGCAAGGGAATGGGTACAAAACAATGGGTCAAAAGTGGGTTTGGGACTGAAGGGAATTCAACAGCAACAGTGAAACAATTTAGAAAAGAAAAGCAATAGCACAATCCCTTCCCCCATCTCCAGAAGTGCCAAGATCTTTACACCCCATCCCCGCTCCTTGAGACCTCCAATCCCAGCTGTGGTGCACATAAAGCTGAAATGTGCTAGCTTGATGAGGTGTGCTACACAGAGGCTACTCAGTTTGGACCTCCGGCCCCGTGGTGTGCTGCTCCTCATCCTTGCCCTGCCTTCAGGATACACATGTGTCGGTCCAAAGTGCTCACCCACCTAGTTGTGTCCATTACAGTCCTTTCCCCAGGCTCGTGCACACCCACACCCAGGGCAACACAGTCTGTTCTCTCCACCAAGACCCTTCATGCATGGTCCTGCCAAGATGGTCCCTCCGCTCCCCATCAGTTCCTCCCAGGTGTCCTGGAATCATCCAGTTGCTTGGCCTTCTATGCCATTGATCCTCCAGGATTTGGCTGCTCACACTTAGGTGCCATCTGCAAGCTCATTACACCTCTATGGCCTTTTCTCCCTAGAGGCCTGGCTCCAGATTCAGCAGTCCTCCTGTACGGGGAAACTTTCGCAAACCAGTAAAGTGTCTGAAACCACTATGGCTTATTGCTAAAACAGCCAAGTCAGCAGGATTAGCTTAACCAAGGCGGGGGGGGGAGGGTCTTTGGGTGCCACAGAGAGGGCAGCTTGACCCCACGTCCTTCCTGATAAGAATTGTGTTGAAGTGGCTGCATTTAGAAAGCAGGATGTTCCCCAGGAATGTCTACTGGGGCCTCAAGGCTGCAAACTCTGGAAAAACCCACACCTGGTTAATCGATAATCAGAAGGAACCTCTTGCTTGACTATTGAAACTGCTTACTTAACAAGTTTTCTTTAAGGGACATGTCATTCTATTACTAATGTATAAATAAGGGGAAAAAGTTTGAGGTAGTTGGACTCTCCCTCTGGAAACATCTTGCAGTCCCCACCAGCAGATGGAAGATTTGGCTACCGGAAGCCTGCTGTTGTGTGTCACTCGAGAGTCACACTCAGCTTTTGGTAATTATCGAGGGTTGGGGTGTTTTACTAACCTGTAGTAAAACATGTGTAAGTGCTTGAGACTAAGTAAAGTTTAGCTTTACATGAAATCACTCTTGTTTTGTCCTGTTTGTGCCAGCCATCTATCGGTCGGACTGTTGTGTGTCCCCTGATTTATTTCCTGACACCACCTCACACAAAGTAAAAGTTACTAAGAGCTTTGGGTTGAAAGAACCCCGGGTAACATTCCTGCCCTGTGTCATGGGGTTTCCACACCACCTTTCCTAGTGGACAGTAGGAGAACTCAGGCCTGACCTCTTCTCTGGGTTCCAGTCCAGGAAGCCTGTGGTTAGCAGCTAAGGCTCAGAATCCTCACGGTCTCCCTGGATTTCTTCCTATCTTGACCACCCTTTAGGACCTTTCCCACAACTCCTCCCTGGGCTTACTATAGGTCTGCCTCATTCTAGGCCAGGGATCGGCAACCTTTGGTATGCGGCCTGTCAGGGAAATCCACTGGCAGGCCGGGACAGTTTGTTTACTTGCAGCATCTGCAGGTTTGGCTGATTGCATCTCCACTGGCCACGGTTCGCCGTTCCAGGCCAATGGGGGCTGCGGGAAGCGGCGCGGGCTGAGGGATGTGCTGGCCGCCGCTTCCCGCAGCCCCCATTGGCCTGGAACAGGGAACCATGGCCAGTGAGAGCTGAAATCAGTTGAACCTGCAGACGCTGCAGGTAAACAAACAGTTGGATTTCCCTGACGGGCTGTGTGCCAAAGGTTGCCAATCGCTGTTGTAGTCCCTCTCTTCACACTCTAGCAACCAGACAGCAACTGCAGAGTTCTTCCCTTCTCCCACTGAAGTCCCCTTCTCACCTGGGCTTCCTCCCTTATCTTTACTTCCCAGTTCCTCATCGGGGCCTGGCCCACAATCCAGGTGCAACCACGTGCCTTCATTGAGCTCTCTCGCTACAAGTAAACCCTTGTAGTGCCCGTGTGAGGATACACCCCATCACACATGGTCAAAGCCATGAGCTAGGAAGGTGATCTTTGCAGTGGCATTTTGAATGGATATTAGTTGAGCCGATGAGGTTTTTCAAGAGCAGAAGAGATGATGTTACAGTACTCAACATGCAAGATGATATATTGAATGAGAGTTTTAGCTGTATGGAAGGAAAGGAAAGGCCATATCTTAGGAAAAGTCAGCAAGACTCAGACACAGCCTGGACATGAGAAGCTGGAGAAGGCAGAATTAAAGAGGAGATCGAAGTGCAAGTCAGAGTGTCCAGGAGGAGAGCAGTGTTGTCCGTGGAGACTGAGAAAAGAGGGAAAGGGGAAGCCTTGGTGGGTAATGAGTTTAAGGTGACAGTTGGGCATCCATAAGGAGATGACAGAAAGGTTTTTAAGTCAGAAATCTAGGTGTGTCCTCATCACAGAAATCCCCAACACAACTGGAATATTTGGTGTCAATCCTGTCCACGGGCATGGAGAATGAGCTACTCACACCACTACAAGTGATTCTACGCAGCTTGAATTGAGGTATATTAGTGATATTATGTGAGAAAGCTTGTCCTGTTGTTTCTTGTCTGTACCTGTCATACTGATTGAAGTCTTCAGTCTCTAGGGCTGTCAATCTGGCACCTTTTCGGAGTAATATATTCATTTAAAATAAAGTACGTGGGGAAAATCAAATGAAGAAGTCAATTGTTTAATAAAGTAACTGAATACCATATTTTTTAAAGTAAATATGAGCAGCCAGGAGCTGTCCCTCTGAATACTACAATGTGAAAGGAAAAAAAAGGAGAAAAATAATTTACTATACCTTTTAAAAAGTTACCTGCACTTAGCGCTTTATTGAAATGTTGTATGGGCCAGCTCCTCAGCTGGTATAAATTGGTGTATCAACATTTTATTTTGATTATATCAAAGATTCAGACAATTATAAAAGAATTTTCAAACCTAAATATAAAAACTTGCACATCTTAGTGAACGTGAGTGTATATGGCATTCATAAATGCAAACTTTAAATATGAGTGTATACAAATCAGTAGACTAACTTTGCAATTGCTTTACTAGAATTTCATACACAAATGCCAGTTTGCACACACAAATGAGTATGCACCATTTTGTGTGTAAAATTTAGGAAGGAGGCTTTTGAAAATATTATCTATAAGAACACGGCAGATGGAAATAATTATTTTAGTAAAATAAGGAAGCCAAATGAAATGAATTTTTAGTTCTAGCTTTTGGAAGCAGATTCTGAGTCACGTAGATGCTTCTGAAAATTGTACTCTATATGATGGTCTTCTGAAATCTGTCATGTTTTAGAATGCACCCATGTAGCATACTCAAATATTACAGGTTGAAATTGACCCATAGGATCATACTTTAAATAACAAAACAAAAACTACATTTTGGTCTCTGTTTACATGAAGAATTCTTCACTTCCCACTCTAGAGAATATTATTGTTCTCTAAGCCTGGGATTTTTATAAGAACTGAAGGGAGTTAGGCAGCCAAATCCATTAAAATTTAATTCAATGCATGAGAGTCAATGGGAGTTGGGTGCCTAACTCCCTTAGGCTCTTTGCAAGGCTGCATCTTGGTCAACTACTGTTATGCAATCAATAACATAAAATATACAAGTCTCTTATGGGAAAATATTCTTGGTTAAGGTACAAAATTATATTTTAAAAAAGATCCATTTCCCTCCTTTTCAAATTGGATGACAAGAATCACATTTTTCATTTTACTTGGATGAAGTGGATATCCACAGGGAGGCACGTGATATGGATTGCATTTTAAGTCATGTACTGTGTGGCCATCAATCATAAAAACTGTAGTCACACTGACTTTGTATTAAGTGTGTATTCCCAAGTGTTTTTATTTGATCAATTTAGAAAGAATAAAGCCCTAGTCATTTTATAAGAAAAAAAAAATCAAGTGAACACAATTGTTCCTGTTGACCTTCAATTTCCAATAATAGTTCCTAACACAGAATACTTCCTGAGAACAGCTGTTCCTGATATGCTTCTTTGCTTTTCCAGGTTTAATGGCTTTTTAATAGGTAGAATTGTTTGAAGCTATGTTTAGTTTAAAAATATTTCTCTCTCCTAAAGAAAGGAGCATGTCTCCCCAGTTTTTAAGGGACATATTCCATATTTGTTTATATCACCATTGTGGCTCAGCCAGAATTCCCCCAACACTGAGAAATGGCTTTTTAAAATCCAGTTACCTGCTTTGTGGGTCTCAAGAGGAGTCTTGCCTGTAATATTTTGTAAAGAACAGAGCAGACTGTCCTTCAAGTATCTGTGCTGCTTCTCTCTGTGCTAAGTTGACTCAGAGCAGGAAAAGAAATCAGCTCTTCCCGATAAGTTCTCTGTAGGACCAGATATTGGTATAAGACACAGTACATTCAGAGGCTCAATAAGGGGTAACTAGGTAGGAATGAGCATAAATGTGCATTAGGTACCTTTTCCTTCATGCCTGTGACAGGTTTCAGTCAGTCCACCGAGCCTCTAAGGGGCGATGGAGAGCTACTGTCCCACTGGCAGGCCTTAGTCACACCTTTCGGGCACTGGGGAATTAGCGGAGAAGGTGTGCCAGCCAGAGTCTGCAGCGCGCCCCTCAGGCAGGGGAGCGCCGGCGCAGGTCTGCAGCGTTCGGGATTCTGCTACCCAAGGCGGGTTGGCTGGGGTAGGGGAACGCAGGCCCACCCAACTCCACTGCGTTCCAGCCCAGGGCCCTGACAGCAGCGGGAGGAGAGGGTCCCGCCGCTGGGGCAGCAGAGAACCATCTGCTCCCCACCAACCAAATACGCCCACCACACTGTGCAGTTCCGCCCCTGGGCTACTTCCTACCCGGTCTCTCAAGCGGGCCTCTCCAGTCCCTCCAGCTCATCCGGGTATTCAGCTGCTGGCAGCTCCAGCTCCCCCTCTGTGTCGGGCTCACGCTGGCCCGGGCTACAGCCTAGCCCCTCCAGGTCCTCGGCGGCTGGCAGTCCTGGTCGCCTCAGTCCTTCCTCCCGGTCAGGTTCCTCCTGGCCCAGGGCCTCCCCTGGGTCGGCAGCAGGGTCTGGAGGGAGCAGCCAGCAGCCTGTGTCTGTCTCCCTCCCTGGTGCTGCCCTCACTGGGCAAAGGGCCCCGCCCTTTGTACTTCCTGTCCCACCCCTCCCTTTCCGGGGATTGGAGTAAGCTTGGTCTGGCCCCGCCCACTCAGGCTGAGAGGGTGGCTCTTTACCCTCTGTTTCGGAGGGAAGCCACCCTGGCTCCCTACAATGCCATATATAGAGCAGTGAGAGCACAACACAGAGTTCTCTGCAATTCATCCCCCTCTAGTTCACACTGCATGCCATCTAGACAAGCTCTCTATGACTACGACACATTTCTTGAATATAAGTTACAATGCGCACACAGTTCTTTTGTACCACTAAGCTCTTTGATTACATAATTACCTTGAGTAGCATGGTATATGCAACACATATGATAAGGCTAATTTGAAAAGGTCTATTAGGAAGAGTGATATACCATAAAATGGATAAAATATCCATATTTTGCAATGATGATGTGATATTTTTAGCTACGTAGTTCACTGGTTGAATGTACTGTGTCTCAGTATCCCTCTGGTCAGATGTGTTGATGAAGTTCTGTAGGATAACCCAGAATATTTACCTCACGTACATGCAGTTCAGCTACTCTCTCGATAAACTCAGGTATTTTTCTGACTTGCTTTTGAGCTTTCACGTTCTACTGTTGTGAGAGTAGCTATTGCCTATTTTGTGAGCATGCCTGATAGTGTGCAAAAGATGTTTAAAATATAAGCATTTGGTTTTGCAGATATTGACAACAAAGTTAAACCACACAACAAAATACATTAAAATAAAAATGATTTCCTCGTGAACATTGGCATATTTCCCAACTAAATATTAGATGCAATTACAGATAGGAAGGACAAAATACAAATCACAGATGTTCAAGGACAGTGCTCACCAGCACACTTCTCAATCAGGATAAAATTTACAGGATACTCTTCTCTCTAGGTCAAATGAGAAAGACCAAAAGTTCCTTACTAAAAGGTCTCCAGGCAAATCTGAACTGCATAAACCCAACTCACTCTTGTATCCAAATAAAAATAATATGTTTGAGGATCTAGTCAGAATGAAATCAATTTAATCATTTGGTTCGTCTCCTCGGTCACAACATCACACTTCCAGAAAGTGCCCAATTAATCATAGACTGAGATCCTTTGTTTCACAGTTTTACTTTCAAATGTAGTCTCAAACACCCTGTAATTCAGAGAATAATGTGTACATAATCAGCAATTGACCAAGTCATCCTAAATCATTTATCTCATTTCCCCAATGTCTTGAATACATCGTCCCTATCTGGTATATCCCAGAATCACTTTAGCCAATTAACCATGTCTGAAAAACCTATCCTGTTTTTCTTTAAAGATAGACTTTAAGTCACAATTCATTTTAATTTAAAAATTATGAAGCACTAAAAGCTTATAGAATATAATGTCTCAAAACTTAAAGGCCCACATCCTGGCTGGTGTAAATTGACGCAACTCCATTTACATCAGAGCTATGCTAATTTGCACCAACCAAGGAACTTATCCAAAACCTTCAGATCCAAATCTTTCACAAGTTAGAATGCCAAACCGGATACTGAGTTCTAAAGTATCCAGATTGCTTAATAAAAGTTTAAAGTTTTGAAATATCCAGGTTCTCTGCAAGTCTTCTATAAGTAATAGTGCATTGTGGGGGCACATATAGTGGTGACACAAGTGATTTCTGAATGAATAAAAATACTCAGCAAAATACTTCTACTTTGTTGTAGAAATTAGGAAAGTGAGGTAGAATGGCAGAGGTTTTTGTAATGTGATGTGTAATAAGGTTTAAAAAAACACAAAATTGAATTTGTCACACTGTTGCGTATCTCTCAACTCATCGGCAGCTAGGAGCCATACAGTTGCTCATCAGTGTAAGATCCCTCAAAAGTAAGCATTCAACTAATTTAAGTAAGAGGAAAATTAAGCTCTAGTTGAACATTCCTATGGTTATTTGAATGCTGGATTTTTGTATGTTTTTGGTGAGCACTTGGTGGGGTGGAAGTGGGGGCACGTCATGGTAGTGATTTTGGAGGTTTTTTAAGACTTAATTTTCCTCAGAAACAACCAAAGGCAACTGGAAGAGACAATATAAAAATCACTGTAACAGAAGAATACATACATGTGTGAGTCAGAAGAGAGAAATTCAGAGACCTAGGACTTGATCCAACTCCCATTTATGCTTCATTGTGCATTGGATCACTCCCACAGATGAAAAATGTCTCTACTAATCGATGTACATTCTTTGCCTGATATACCATAACAAAATGAAGTTGTAGCTATTAGTGTCCTGGATGATTAAGAGGAGTTATTCTATTCATATTTTAAGAAAAAGAGCTGAAGTATGTGGAAACCAATAGAGCTCATTTTAGTATTATTATTTGTGATATTTTTATCATGGAAAAGGAGTGGGTCTTAAAATGGGATTTGAAGTCAGCGAGAGAGGGCACTTGGGGACCTATTTATCAAAACATTGAAGCACATGCTTGACTTTAGTATGTGCTCACATTCATCCCTAGTCAGCAAAGCAATGAGCTAAGTCCTGAAGTCCTAATGAAGTAAATGAAACTTGAACATGTGCATGTACATAATAGTATATGCTCAAGTACTTGCAGAACTGAGGCCCTGGCGTACAAGAAGGGAAACCTACCAAATATAGGGTAGAGAGTAATAGGAAAGAAGTGCAAAGACAAGATTGAGGGGATAAAAGGGGCCAGTTAAAATACAGAATTGGAAGGCGCATAGGTAGCAAGAAGGAACGTAGAAGGAGGTGAGAGCACCTGCACAGCCAAGGACATGGTTATGAGAGTCTCAAAGAAAGATCTAGCTGAATAGGCTGGCCAGGTTTTCAGAAGTAAATTGTAAGAGACTTTTGTTACAAATTGGTAATAACACTTATATTTAAGATAATTAGGGTGTGCTCAATCCAAATATGGTTGTTTCCAATCTGTATGTTGTGTATAGAGGCCACTACAAAAGAGAACAAAGTAATATATGGAAATCACTGATGTATAATTCTCTCTCATTTTCATTTAGGATTAACATACTTCAGTTGGATCTTAATGAGCTGTAGGATATAATAAAAAGGGATCAAATAATATGCACAATCTTTTTGTAAAAGTATTGAATTTGTTTCTTATTTGCAAGAGGAGTTATAAATATTTTAACCATAAATGAGCATCTTTACATTACTTTTATAATGAACACTAGCACCTTGAATCAAAACTATACAAGCTGATTTAACCATGATTACGACAATACATCTGAAAACACCTGCTTTTAAAACAAGTGAAAGTATTTTCTTGACTAAATATTAAATGTTTTAATACACACAATTTAAGCACACGTTAATGTTGTACTCTTGAAAGAAACTTTGGTATACAGTGGCATATTGAACCAACATCTTAAGTCACTTATTAAGACATCTGTGTCAGGTACATTGACACATGTTCCAGTTCTCTATATTTGCATGCTCCTGTACAAATGAGTCATGCTATCCTGCACCTGCATTACTGTCTTCTGCACCCTGTTCTGCAACCACAAAAATATTGCCTACATGCAGTCTGCGGGAATTGGTGGTAATGACATAAGCTGTGGCATCAGACTTCCATTCTCCTGTTTCCAGCTTATTGAATTTGGAGGAGGAAGTATTGGATTTGGGCAGTGGGCATGTCTCCAGGCTTGTGCCTGGTAATCAGCTCTCTGTATGTGGAAGAAAAGAGCATCACTTGTTAGGGGTACAGCTTCACATGACTGCAAGAATGTGAACAAAATGGCACATGTTTATTTCAGTGCTGTGACCATCTGGAAAGCCATATATATATATATATATATATATATCTTACAAAAACTTCTTCACTTTTCACCTTTTCCAAGTGCAGGTCCCCTTGTCCAAGGTGTATTAGAAGCTGATGGTGTCATTGATGTTTTTCCCCATGTGATCCTCTTGCTATGTCCAGCATTAAAGGAGGTAGCATCACAACCAACCAGGGCATGAAATGAGAGTAGAGTTTTCAGAACAGTGGATCCATATTGTTGTTTCTCCCTCATATGGCATGAAGGGGAAAGTACTTTGGTTCCTTTGATGTGTGAGCTTTCATCCAAAGCAACAAACATTTCATTTTGCTGCAGTGAGCCAGCAAAAGAACAAACACATCAGCATACCTGGCTGCATCAATTGCACAGTAAACATCACTGTGGACAAAATGTATAAACATTCCTATGTCTGCTTCTTCCTGATGAGCACACACAGCTGATTGGTGTCAACTGTTGCTGTTGAGCACCATACTTCGGTCTCATCCTGAAAGCCACAAGCCAGAATAATGGCTTTATTATGTAATGCTTGTATTGGTTGCTCAGGTAAAAATATTGCAAGATCATGCAATACTTTCTGGAAGAGCAATCCATCCTCACCTTTACTGCCATGTTGCTTCCTTGCCTTTCCTGACTTATTGTGAAACCAACAAGGAACATGACTCTGGTGTCTGCTGCAATATGGGATATCAGGTTGTAAGACAAAGCCCATCAATAAAGGCTGAGAGAGTCTCAGTGATGCCTAAAATTCCACCTCCTTTCTTTCTTATGCCATTAAGCCATTCTCGGCTGTGATCCAGGTCCATGTGGTTGTACTTCTGACATGATCTGTTGACAACTAAGTTCCCTTGCTATAACTCCTTGAGCACTTCAGCCAGTACGTGGTGCATTTCTGCAATATAGATGGCACCCCACCATGCAAAGTTTGTATGTTCATATCTCAGGAGGGCCACCACTTCCATGCACTGCCACCAAAACCTGAAGTTCATACTACCTTTTACCTTTGCTGGTCACAAATTGTGGAAGTGAGATTTCAAGATCTGTGAAGTACAAACTGGTGTCCCGAAAAGCATAATTTATGTCAGCATTGTCAGCTGTATGGTGAATAAACTTCATGGGAAGCAGGTAGGGAAGAACAGTACCACCACTCTCAGCATCCATAGTTTGTAGGGTTTTGTCTGCTAAAGCTGTGTCCACCTTTAGGATTTTGTCATAAGTAATGCAGAATTATGGAAAAGCCAAACAAGTTGTTTTGACCTTGTCTAATGGAGGGTGGACCCAATATGAACATGTTTTGTTGTCCATTTCTTCCACCACTCACACCATATATGACATCTTGAGCTACACTAAGCCTCCCAAACTTCACTGATAGTTTCACAAGATTCTTTTCAGCAGCATCTCCCTCCACGAAAATGGTGGAGAAACATGCACCAGCTATCTGGAATGCAAGTAGCTACATCAATCTCTATGACATTGAAACCTTCATGGTCAGGGTTTGACAAAGTATCTCCCTGAATTTTTAATGCAACACATACCATTGACATAAATAGGTCTTCCTGGGATGGTAAAAAGGGGACGGTTGCCTCATCTTGGCAAGAATCTGCCAGTTGCGAGATGGGTACGTATTTATAGTTGTATGGAACTAAGAGTATTTGTCACTCAGTAGGAGACTGATCAGGCAATGAAATGAAATAAAGTAAATCCAATGAGAGTCTGGAGCTTTTTCTTGAATTAATATCTACAGCTGATGATGTAGGAGCGTGCTGCCAGTTACCTTTGCAAGATTACAGTAATGAAGCCAAACCTCTTAAAAGATGGCCTTGACTGGTTGCATGCTGAAACTCACTTTGAAGCCAAAGTATTGTTGTGCTAGTAATTTTGGTGCCTTCACTCTTTTTCATCACAGACTTGCTAAACAGGATGTAACAAGACAGGTAATATTTGCCTTTAGTAGTTATGAGGTCATTTACTCCAGCTAAATAAACCTTAATTTTGGTGGTTAACTACAGCAGCCTTCATTATCTATTCACTCATCTTGAACGCAGTTAGAGATGAGTCTCTCTTTAGGGTGCACTTCTTGACAAAACATGCAGCATTTCCACTCCATAGGTTTCACAGAACTGGACTGTCTTGCATTATGGGTGTAAGTGTTTTTATTAGGATCACTGCAGCTTGCCACATGTATTACAGCAGTTGCAGAGGCTCTTGCTTTATGTAACCTCTGGATTTTGCCTGTGTTTGTGTATTGGTATGACCCTAAGCAACCCTGAATTCCCAGCCCACACACTACTGTGATAATGTTTGTATAAAATATGACTTATATGGTATCATGTGAAAATGAATACCACACTGGGCATTAATATAATGGTAAAATGCATGTGTTAATGTTACATGTGAAGTCGTGAATTCCTTCTGCATAATGTTATTAGATCGGGATTCAGAAGACAGCCTAGGAAAGGTGACAAAGCAATGTGGGTTTACATAAGTTTGCATATTATCTGTAAACCAAGCTACCAAGCAAGCCAGTGGGGGCTGTCTCGAGCCTGAATTTGAGACATGGAGAGTGAGCATACCCCAGAGAGACACAGGAGACTGAATCCCCAGGAGGCCTTCCTAATTTTGAGAACAAAAGACAATTATTTTGGGAACATAAGGGACAGAGAGTGCATCTTTATCTTTCCTAAGATGACAAGGGAAACCAACACCTTTGGTGGAAGGTCCTGACTGAGAGACTGTCAGGCATGCTGGACCAAGAGAAACAGGTGAGCAAATCCATCTTAAACAAAGACTGTGCCTTGCTAGATGAAGTTTTAGACCTTTAGATGCGTGTTTTCATTTATTTTGCTTGTAACCATCTCGACCTTTTTCCCCTTTACCTGGCATCACTTAACCCATGTCCTGTTTTTAGTAAACATGTTTTATTTTAATGTAAACCAACTCAGTGTTGTGTTTGAATTGAAGTAATTGCTAACTTCAGTTAATGTGGCAAGCTGATGAGTATTGTCTCTTTATAGGAGCAAATGAGCCTTATTATATCTGAGTAGTCCAGGAAAGGCCTGGGTTTTTCAGGGAAGATGGCTTTGGAGAAATTTGGGACTGGAAGTGTGTTGGTCATCTTGCCAGGTGTAATCAAAGATTGTGGAAACCAGAGTGGAACTGTTGCAATGTGGCAGGCTGTAAGGTCAGAAGTGCTGAACCAGAGCTGCACAGCACACAGACACTCAGGATACTGCATGCTTGTCTGCTGCTCTTGGTGTCTGGGCTACGAACCACAGCATTTAAGACACCAGGGTTAAAGGGCAGGCAGTGACACAACCCCTTACTGGTCTAGACTGTACACCAAAATATGACATTTAGGCACAATATCTGTGCCACACAACAATTGACACTGCCTGTTCTAAATGAAAGATGGATTACATTTTGTTAATGGAAAAAAGAAAAGGAGTACTTGTGGCACCTTAGAGACTAACCAGTTTATTTGAGCATGAGCTTTCGTGAGCTACAGCTCACTTCATCGGATGCATAGCATATCGTGGAAACTGCAGAAGACATCATATACACACGGAGACCATGAAACAAAACTTCCTCCCACCCCACTCTCCTGCTGGTAACAGCTTATCTAAAGTGATCTTCAAGTAGGGCCATTTCCAGCACAAATCCAGGTTCTCTCACCCTTTCTCCCCCCCCCCCCCCACATACACACATACAAACTCACTCTCCTGCTGGTAATAGCCCATCCCTCTTTGAAACCTCTCTTTATAATGCGCATGATAATCAAGGTGGGTCATTTCCAGCACTAATCCAGGTTCTCTCACCCCCCCCCCCACACACACACCCCCTCCAAAAACCACACACACAAACTCACTCTCCTGCTGGCAATAGCTCATCTTACAATGTGCACAGCAATAATCCAAGTTTAACCAGAACGTCTTGGGGGGGGGGGGGTTGTAGGAAAAAAACAAGGGGAGATTGGCTAAGTCATTATGCAAGGTAGCCTCTCCCAGTCTCTATTCAAGCCCAAATTAATAGTATCCAATTTGCAAATGAATTCCAATTCAGCAGTTTCTCGCTGGAGTCTGGATTTGAAGTTTTTTTGCTTTAAGATAGCGACCCTCATGTCTGTGATTGCGTGACCAGAGAGATTGAAGTGTTCTCCGACTGGTTTATGAATGTTATAATTCTTAACATCCGATTTGTGTCCATTTTGACCAATGTACATGGCAGAGGGGCATTGCTGGCACTAACCCAGGAACCTATCCTTGCAACAAAGCCCGTTGCCAACTGTGCCCACATATCTATTCAGGGGACACCATCACAGGGCCTAACAACATCAGCCACACTATCAGAGGCTCGTTCACCTGCACATCCACCAATGTGATATATGCCATCATGTGCCAGCAATGCCCCTCTGCCATGTACATTGGTCAAACTGGACAGTCTCTACGTAAAAGAATAAATGGACACAAATTGGATGTTAAGAATTATAACATTCATAAACCAGTCGGAGAACACTTCAATCTCTCTGGTCACGCAATCACAGACATGAGGGTCGCTATCTTAAAGCAAAAAAACTTCAAATCCAGACTCCAGCGAGAAACTGCTGAATTGGAATTCATTTGCAAATTGGATACTATTAATTTGGGCTTGAATAGAGACTGGGAGTGGCTAAGTCATTATGCAAGGTAGCCTATCTCCCCTTGTTTTTTTCCTACAAACCCCCCCCCTCCCCCCCAAGACGTTCTGGTTAAACTTGGATTATTGCTGTGCACATTGTAAGATGAGCTATTGCCAGCAGGAGAGTGAGTTTGTGTGTGTGGTTTTTGGAGGGGGGCGTGTGTGGGGGGGGTGAGAAAACCTGGATTAGTGCTGGAAATGACCCACCTTGATTATCATGCGCATTATAAAGAGAGGTTTCAAAGAGGGATGGGCTATTACCAGCAGGAGAGTGAGTTTGTATGTGTGTATGTGGGGGGGGGGGGAAGGGTGAGAAAACCTGGATTTGTGCTGGAAATGGCCCTACTTGAAGATCACTTTAGATAAGCTGTTACCAGCAGGAGAGTGGGGTGGGAGGAAGTTTTGTTTCATGGTCTCTGTGTGTATATAATGTCTTCTGCAGTTTCCACGATATGCTATGCATCCGATGAAGTGAGCTGTAGCTCACGAAAGCTCATGCTCAAATAAACTGGTTAGTCTCTAAGGTGCCACAAGTACTCCTTTTCTTTTTTCTTTTTACGAATACAGACTAACACGGCTGTTACTCTGAAACCTGTCATTTTGTTAATGGCCTCTCTGTATTAGACATCTCGCAGTTTCTTTCTACGTCTGCTGCCTCCCTTATTCTATTCCATCCTTGTTCATCTGTTTCACACGCATCTTCTTTACTTGTTTCTCAGCAAATACAGAGATTGTAGAAAATTGGTGTGGATCTCTTAAAATTTACTGCTGGTTCCATGGTTTACCTACAACTGCAACCGGTATGGGTGTCATAAACCACCTTATCTAACTACCATTGCAATCTCTATTTTTAAAATAAATATAATCACCATTACTTCTTTGTTAATTCTACTCTAACTATAAAACATTATGTACTATCAAACAAATACTAAGCATGCAAGAAAATGATTTCACATATTATAGGAAAAATAACTTGTGATATGATTTGTTTCCAATATTACAATATATGGATGACTGAACACTATACAAAGTTGCATATTAGGGTTCAATGGGTGTTAAACTAGGATGTGTATTTTCTCATTTCTGTTCTTAATAGACGGAAAAGAAATTATGCCAAACAATCTGATTTTGCTGACAAATTCATGCACATCCTGTTGGTATATCAAACATTTCTCATGACTTGGTGGCTACGATTTCAAGGTCTAAACTTGACCAGTCAGCTTGGTAACAAAATTAGTAGTTTCCAATTAGGTTAGAAAAAATTGTTTCCCACTTTTAACAAGAGAAAAGAAAGAGAAAAGAAAGAGAAAAGAAAGAGAAAAGAAAGAGAAAAGAAAGAGAAAAGAAAGAGAAAAGAAAGAGAAAAGAAAGAGAAAAGAAAGAGAAAAGAAAGAGAAAAGAAAGAGAAAAGAAAGAGAAAAGAAAGAGAAAAGAAAGAGAAAAGAAAGAGAAAAGAAAGAGAAAAGAAAGAGAAAAGAAAAGCCTGTAGAGCCCTTAGAGAGGATTGATTATTATATTTCCGTCTAGTCTAGAATAGCATTCAAATAGTTTGGCAGTATTTCCCTCTCTATCATCACTGAATGAGGAAAAAATAAATAGTGAACAGAGTTTAAGGCTAGAAGGAACCACCAGATCCTTGTCTGATCTTCTGTATGTCACAGGCCACCAACACCATCAAGCACTAAACCCAACAAACAAAATGAGATCAAAGCATAACAAGCCATAGGAGCCTAGATATGACACGTGCATGTTCTTTCATTGTTTGACCAACACCATAAATGGTCAAGTACTACTAGTCAAGCAACTTATTCACCTCTGTTTTCCCAGTCACTGGATGAGTCAAATATTGATGAATAATTTTAATTGTTGTTTGACAAGCTGTAGCAGAGGATGGAGGTGAAATATGAGAATGGATGCAGCAAACATTAGGAAGCTGGGACCATCAGGAAGCTGATATGCACAGAGCCTCAGTCACATTTTCTGTGCTGTATACTATTTTCAAGGTTCCTTCCCCACTCTGAACTCTAGGGTACAGATGTGGGGACCTGCATGAAAGACCCCCTAAGCTTATTCTTACCAGCTTAGGTTAAAACTTCCCCAAGATACAAACTATTTTACCTTTTGTCCCTGGACTTTATTGCTGCCACCACCAAGCATTTAACAAATATAACAGGGAAAGAGCCCACTTGGAAACGTCTTTCTCCCCAAAATCCCCCCAAGCCCTACACCCCCTTTCCTGGGGAAGGCTTGATAAAAATCCTCACCAATTTGCATAGGTGAACACAGACCCAAACCCTTGGACCTTAAGAACAATGAAAAAGCAATCAGGTACTTACAAGAAGAATTTTAATTAAAGAAAAAGTAAAAGAATCACCTCTGTAAAATCAGGATGGTAAATACCTTACAGGGTAATCAGATTCAAAACAGAGAATCCCTCTAGGCAAAACCTTAAGTTACAAAGACAAGTAAAACAGAACTATACATTCCATTCAGCACAACCTATTTTACCAGCCATGAAACAAAAGGAAATCTAACGCATTTCCAGCTAGATTACTTACTAACTTAACAGAAGTTTGAGGAGTTATGAAGAGCATTCCTGATCTGTTCCCGGCAAAAGCATCCCACAGACAGACAGGCAGCCTTTGTTCCTCCCCCTCCCTCCAGCTTTGAAAGTATCTTGTCTCCTCATTGGTCATTTTGGTCAGATGCCAGCGAGGTTATTTTAGCTTCTTAACCCTTTACAGGTGAAAGGGTTTTGCCTCTGGCCAGGAGAGACTTTATAGTTCTGTATACAGAAAGGTGGTTACCCTTCCTTTTATATTTATGACAACTATATATCAGAGAGAGATTGCAAATTAAAAAACACCACCACTTTTTTCAATTGAAACTATTTACACGTGTGCGTCCCCCTTTGCTCTAAGCCTTCCTGCATATTTTCCTGCTTCTTATAAATGGGCACTGCATCTAACACAGCTTCTTCTGCCACTATTTTCTGTTCCATTAGTTAATTGCAGGGCTTTGGAGCTGTGCTCTGGCTCAGCTCCAGCTCCAGGCAAAAACATGCAGCTCCACTGCTCCGGAGCTGCTCCGTGGGCTCTGCTTCAAAGCCCTGGTTAATTGCCTTTTTTCTTATTTCATAAAACCATGTAACATTTTCCCCAGTATCATGCAGTTAGCACAGAGAGCCATGCATGGCAAAAAAATGTGCTTTATCCCTTAGTCTTTATTTGCCTCAAGGGATCATTATGGAAAACAATTGTCTGTTCCTTATTAAAGGCTGCTAAGGCAAAATAATCCTCCTCTCCCTCTTTTTTAATTTTGATGTTACTGTCTCAGCTGGAACAGAAAGGGACATTTAAGTTTTCTGTAAAATGAGCACTATGCGCTTGTGGTGGAAAGTTATGGAAGAATGCCTCACTTAAAAGCAATATCCATTTTTTATGACCACCACTGAACAAATATAAAGAAGCCATAGCAGTGCTCTCAGATGTACCTAGCAATAATGTGAAATCAATTTTCTACTTCATTAAGAAACAAATGAATGAAAACATGCATATTTTGCCACGTTTAAACATATGAACTAACTTATTTAAGAAACAGGAGCAATAAAAATTAAGTAGAAACTACAAATGGGCCCTAGTGATGAAATACAGGATTTAAATAACTTTCCCCAAAATTGTAATGTGTCACATCCAGACTCTCTCAAGTAAAATCCAATCTGGGATTAATTTAAAGCAGTGTCCACTGTTATGGGGCCACTGGCTAACACTTCAGATATAATCATAGCACCAAAAGCATCTCTGTATCCCCTATACCCTCTGCTGCTAGTACAGAGTGATTGTCTCACAGGACTCTTCCTCCCCCTAAACACTGTGGTGCTAATGCATAACTTCTCTTTATATTGGGCCCAATTGCACAACCCATACACTGAGTAGCATTTTCAGTCAATTGGACTACTCACATCAGTAAGGGGATGATCTAATGCTCAATAGAAAAAACTTAGTGGACATTGGATGGAGTCCTCTGTGTTACTCAGAATAGGCAAGGATTGAAGAATTTGGCCAATGAGCCGTACAGTTTAGTCAAATATTTGGTTAAACTCTGTCTCATTTTAATATTATGAGGTAAACTGCTCTGAAGTTTAAGGGGGAGCTTGCTTTCGTTTGTATTTTAAATAGATAGGTTTCAGTTATTGCATTTTGTTTCTGACATCTGTTAATAACTGAATAAAACCCTAAACCCCTAAAAAGTTTGCCCAAAGTGGAGAATCAAGTGCTGCTCCAATCTATATAAAGATCTGCAGTGCTGCCTTTGCACTGTTCTGCCCCTCTAGTTGAATCAATATGCAAGGGCTGGAGTAGCCTTAAGGACATGAATGCCGAGTACTGGTATCACTGAGCTGTCTGTTGGAGGAAGCAGATGTACTCTACCAAAGCTCAGTGCCAATATTACTTGAGAGAGCACACTACATGCATGGATCACAATGATGGATGGCCTCTTCCTCTCATGATACTAAAATTGTAGTCACTCTCTCAATTTTAAACAGACTCGTATTAAAATGGCAAGTTTCCCCTATGACCGAGTATGCTGCAAAAGTAAGCTATTTTCCCGATTAGGTTTTGTGTCATGTTGGCACAATGACCTCGCAAGCTTTCAATTCACAGCTATGTAGCTGGGGAAAATGTACTGGTAACTCAATATTAGCTGCTTCCAAAAGACACTCTCCTGTGAATGAGATGCTGCACCTACACAAGGTCTTTTCTTGAATAGGTAAAACAAAACAGAATACAGAGAAGACAAGAGTTAGTTTAAAGCTATCGGAGTGAGTGTCAGCATTCTGAGCAAAAACAGGGAGACTTCTGTAGTGTGGAACAAATATGAAAAAAAAAAGTGAGCAAATTCTATCCCATCTTCTGCAGCTATGAAGAGCTCCACACAGAGCAGGAACTGCTGCAATCCCGGTGTGCAACGGGCCAGGATGCAAGGATTTCCTCAAAAGCATGCATACATCTGCACAATGAATATCTGTTGTCTGAAGAAGCTGTTGCAAAGGAGGAATTTGGGGCAGGCATGGGGAGAAACAAGTGATCATGATTAGGTACATCCACTAGTCATCTTCCCCACCACCACCCCAACTAACAGAGACAGTTACTATAGTTAGGCTGCAGCAGCGACTGCAGGTTGTCTGTGTTACCCCTCAGTGACAGTGTGCCTGCTACTATCTGAGTAATCACAGACTTTCCTTGCAACAAACACATGTGCTCTGCTTTGACATGAATAAAACAGTGTTATATTCCTAAGTCTACACACACAGTGTCATATTCCTGAGTCAAACACTACCTTCAGAAGTGTGAATTTCACCATTCATGTGATAGTAAATATGAAGTCGAGTGTTGACATTTTAAATGACAGCACTGGTAATTATTTCACTGCTAATAAGTTTAGGTGAAATCAGCTGTGGGTGTTTTTAAACAGTCACATCCACCTCACTTTAGTGTCTTCTAGCAAGTACTACTCACTCCCTTCTCCTGGATCCAGAGGAGAACCTGAATGATGCTATGGTTTTATTTTTGTAACATAAGGACAGATGGGGGAAACCAGATCTATAACATGAATCCTGCAGTTACTTTATTAGTAGTTTAATTGAAAGGGTATTTAATCAAAGTATAACAACTTTTATATTAACCCTTGAATAGCTATTTTCGCCACTTGCCTGCAGCTCCTTCGTCCTCAGTAGCAAATGGCTCCATTACTAAGAGGTTCTTTTGTCAGAAGACAAACATCCATTGGCCATTTCTTTTGCTTTCTTTAGTCATCATTAATAGTCAGTGAGCACCTGAGGATTTACTGGGGACTCCCAAACTATCTTTTGAATCACATTTGAATCAGGCTGTAATAAAATTTGCCACCTGAGAAAATAAGATTCAAAAACCTTTTCTCCCTCCACATGCAGATTGCTATGCTCTTCTGTATTTGTCATTGTATGGACTGCCTAGTATAATTTCTTGTTGGTGTTTCTTCCAGTACATGCTTTGAGAAAACGTCAGTGAGCACAAAAAGCCTACAGCCAGATTAATCACCAGCACACAGAGAAGCCATGACCACATTCCCCTTTTTTTCAGTCTCAGCACCGGCTTCTCGTACAGTTTCAAACTGATTTAGAAATAATTATTCTAATGCGTAACATCCTACATGACCTTGCTCTTCCTTACTTATTTGACAAACTCAGGAACCCTCTACAGCCTTTGTTCTCCGTAGCTTAGTTTATTAAATTATCCCCAAATATAAATAGTAGCCAGCAGGTGTCAAAGTCTCCATAAATTGCACTTTAAAGGAATTGCTGAACTAAACATTTGTTGCAACAGCAGCTCATTTCGTGTCAGTGTATAGAAGTAGACTAAAGAACTATTTCCCTCTGCCCTCAGTTTTTCATTTTGTTTAACTAGCTCCAAAGGTTGTTTTCTATACAGCCTAATATATGTTAACACCTCTTCCCTTCACACTTTGAGCTTTGTTGTATTGATAATGGTAACCAGGCAAAGGACTTTCCGGAGGAAAAGGGGGAGGAACCTGTATTATCAAATATATTAACAATGCAGAAGAAAAGGTTTGAAGTAACACACTTCCTGCATATTCTTCTTGGAGCAGATTTTACTGATGTTAAATGAATCGGAAATCAAGTTGCCCCACTGAACATCAGCTGTTTTTTGATAGCCTAAAAGAAAACCATGAGCCATTCAGAAAGTGCAGTGTGCTTTGCTCAACAATTTCAGAAGTGCCTCATGATTTTGAGTGCCTCCATTCTGGATGCTCAACTTAAGGTGCCTCAAGGGACTTGATTTTCAGAGAATGAGCTGACAGATTTTCAGAAAACCAATAGTATGTCTCAAACTTTGCCCTCAAAAAAGGGAGGCATCCTAAATCATTAGTCACTTTTGCAAATCTTGGCACTGTCTCATTACCAGAGTTTGGAATATCTACCCAACACCTACTAGCCAGAGCAAAAAAATCCAACCTAAACAAGACCTGGGCAATCACATCCCTTATAATTTAAGGATTAAAATATTGGTGTGCTATATTTGGTCATTAATTACAGTCTACTGTCTATCATCTCAACTGGTTTTGTTAAACCATCTTCCCCTTTCTGACTGCACTATTTTTTTTCTTACCTTTACAATAATAGATTCTGGTGTGCCTTTGCCTCAGTTGTTTTCAATGTGTGTGTTTTCTCTTTTCCTTCTTTCTTCTATCCATTCTTTTATTTCTCTTTCTCACCCTAAATTATTTTCCCTACCTCCTCCACATACTCTCTCTCTCCTTTCTCTTCCCCAGATTCTCTCTTGGTATCGTATTTGTCTCTCCAAATATCTCTTTCATCTTGCTCTGCACCCCATCCTGTCAACCTCTGCATATACCCATGTTCCCAACACAATGCAAACATCCACTCATATATGGAGCTTGGTAAATTTTACTAGAAACCTAAGAGACAGGGGACTAAACACAAACCGAAGACTGGTGCTAAAGATATTGCCTCCACTGTCAATATGCAAGTGAAATGCCATCCCCACCCCTAGCTGCTGGGAGAAGGAAAGGTGCTGTGATACCATGGCGCTGGAGGCTGTGTAAGTAGTGAGACAGATTCCTACTTGGATGCCATCTTTGGACCCTCTTCGGGGCCAAGGTTTTCATCTCAGTCTCTATCCAATAGGTGTGAGTCAGATTTATATGACTATCACAAGGGAAGCTGGACAGGCAAGGCAATCAAACTTGTGTGATAAATGTAAATGCACACGGCCTTGGAAATTATCACAGCTGTCCCACTGAGGCATACCAGGTGTGTACATATGTATTTCTGCAAGAGAGGCAGACAATTCAATAACAGTATGGCCTTACTTCTTCATTTTCCTCTTCTCTCAGTTCAGCTCTGCTCTGGGGGCTATGGCCTTACTTCTTCATTTTCCTCTTCTCTCAGTTCAGCTCTGCTCTGGGGGCTATTCCAATGTTATTCCCTCCTTTTCCCTTTCCTTCTGCTGTCTTTTACAATAGGATCCAGCTAACTCTAACATCATTTCCTGTTGTGGTGCAGGCAGAAGTAAGGAGCAAAGAGAGATCCAGGCACTGACAGAAGTAAATGCTTGAATACTGTAACCTAGAAGTGACTCAAATAGTAATGTAGGTCTCCCCTACACTGTTAAATCTTCCAGTGCCTTCCGGGGAAGTCTGAGTCCATCTACACAAGGGATGTTTGTGTTATCTATTTCATAGACTAGTAAACTGAGACAGACACAGAAAGGTTAATGGCGTGATTTTCAGAAGTATCGTGTATCTGTAGCTCCACTGATGTTGATGGGAGCTAGGATGCTCTGAACAGATCAAATAATTGTAAATGATTTGACATTGTTTCCAGAAGAGTGTGTGTATGGGGGGGGGGAATTCACAATTACAAGAATTGTACAAATGAATTAGCATAAAGGATATTATAATTTGTCACTACTAGAATGTCATTGCTTCCACTAGCAGTATGATTAGCTTTTCTTCCCTTATTTGCCTGAACTTTCTTTTTTAATGCAACCCTTTTTATAAACATAATTTATGATGAGAAAAAAGTGTTGATTGACATTAGTCTACTGCCTCAGAAGAATCATACTGCTTAGGAGCCTGGGATAAACTAAGTTTGCCTCCTAATAATTTACATAACTACAGTAACTGCCTGGCAGATAGGCATCATTTTTTCATTCAGAATATTAAAGATATTTGAAACAGCCTCTCTTTATTCAAACTGGGTGATTAAGGATTAAGCTTGTCTTTAACAATAGCTCGTTCGCTGTGTGTGTGTGTGTGTGTGTGCGCGCGCGCACATGTGTGTACACACATATGCTTCAAGTAAATGCTTGAACACACACACACACACACAAAATATAGGCAACATAACTTTTGTGAGGGATTCTCATTGACTTCTATTATCTTGTCTAATCTCCATATGAGGAGAAGCCACCCTCTCCCTTTGAGAGGCCCAAGCCATAGCCACACTGTATACCCACACACACATTTTATAATAAAGCTATTAATGTATTACAGTAAACCTGTTCAGACTTCCATCATTGTCGACAGTTGCTGACTCTTGAGTTCTGTCTGATAATAATAGCCACAAATGTGATGGAGAGAAAGTGCATCCAAACGCAGTGTTTGGACTAAATCTAACCCAGATATGAGCTGTCTCTTAAAATTCATGGAATTTGTGTGTGCTAAAAACCACAAACTACATTGTACAAAATGGTCAGATGCCCACAGTTTTCAGTCAGACTCACCTGTAGCCAGCAATTTCTCATTTCTAAATTTAAAGTAAAAGAAAACAACTTAGTCATGATTGTGTTTCAAGGATAACATTTAAAAATAAAAAACCCCAAAACAAAAACAAAAGCCCAATCTAAATCTGTCAGTAGTGATCATTATTGGATCTCTAACTAGCAGGCACATACAAAGCCAAATACAAAGCACATCTGATTTAAACCTCTAGCTATGGTTTTCAATAGTGGCGGATCTGTGCTATACCCCAGCGTTTACACAGTCCTTTGAAAGAACCCATTCAGCGTGCCAGACCCCAAAGGGATCCCACTGTTTCCCCAGTTTGAGGATCAATGCACCTCAGCAAATATTTGCAGTGACACCAGGCAGCCTTTTCAAAATAGAGAAGAGTGTATTAGTCAACTGGAACACAGCATCAGGAAGTCCTCAGGTTAACACAAGGAATCAAAAGTTAAGATGTGGTCCACCCTGGCCAAGCCAGGGCTCCCTTGAGCCATGCTGCTGAAGGAACCATCTTGGTTTCCTTTCCATCTCTTTGTCTGTCCCAGGCGAGTTCCTGTATGTCTCTTAAGGCCAGCTCTTGTTCTAGTCTCTTTTCACCTCTTGGTCCCTTGTCTTCCTACTGAAGAACTATGCTGAGTTCACATGTTCTTCCTGCTGGAGTTTCCCATGGATAGGTGTCAACTGTTAAGTCTTTGGGATTTCCATTGTCTTTCCAGATCCTCCATTGAGATGAGTCAGTTTCAGCTAGATCTTAAGGACTTATTCACACCACCCAAACAGTTACATGACACAAACAAGTCTCCTGCTCTGCCCCCAAAAGCAGTTTAACACTTTACACTCTGTAAAACAATGCAAAGCACAAAGGCAAAACTGAGTCACCTGTAGGAATAAAAAAATATTTCAGAAAATTCCCTTTGTCACACTACCTCCAGCAGCTCTTTTGAATTTTTAATTTATTGCTTTAACTATACAAAGGTTAACACCAGCTAAAACTGTTGAAGGCTTTTGCACTTGATAAATACCTTTTGAAAAGGCTGTTAAACTCTGTGTAAGTTTAAAATAAGGTTTTTCCTGTTTTGTTCAGTATAGTGTTTCTAATAAGTTTTAAATGCATTTGTTTATTTGTGTTCTGCTTGATTTTTAGCGCTAGATGAACCTGAAAAGTTTCAGGTGGTCAGCTGGGGAACATCATGTGAAAATCCTTCTCAGAACTCAAGCTTCACCCCTTCAGACTGTCACTGGGCTGGAAATGCTGAATACCAAGCTCTCTTGTGAGACCTTCACAGTTTCTTGTTGCTGCATGGAACAGAAATGCCACAGGGTAGCTTTCCTTTGCATTTTGGCCCCTCCACTTCTGCTCTTAGATGGAGCAGTGAGGAGTTTGGGTGTGAGAAAGTTTAAAATAGTCAGACTTAATTTTTGTTTGAAAAATAATGTTTTTATGCTCAGGCAAATGGCCTGATTGATTCTTCTATTAAACTAATCAGTTTGCTGACCCTACCAATAATGCTGTCGAAACTCAGGTTGGGGCAGATGCAGTGCTTTGCAAAGAATGTTCACATTATTTTCTATATCCTGTTCACTCTTAGATGGTCGAATCCTTTGAATCTTTCCTTGTGAGGAACCTTACTCAAACAAGTAATTCTCTTACCCAAGGGCTAGGTTTTCAAGGCATTAGGCACCTAAAGGTGCAGTTAGGAGTCCAGTGGGAATCAGATGTGTAGATGCTTTTGAAAATCCCCATGCTCTGTTTCAGTGAGGGAGCAAAACTGGTCAATGTTTTTTGTGTTGTTTTTTTTCCGGGAGAAGGAGGGAGGAGTGGCCAAGTTTGGAAAATTGCTGTGGCTCTCTTTAAATTACAGGAACAACAAATTCAACTATGACAGTAAGCCTATTCTCTGGGAGGACCCTCCTGCTTTGGTATTGCTCCCCACCTTGGTCCAAAATAGCTCAAACTTGATAGCGATCTGAGCACATTGCATAATCGTTTGACAAGGTTTTAGGAGAAAGGTGAGGGAATATTTCTGGGTAGGGCAAAGGGGCTGTTTATTGGCTGGCTGAGTTAATTCATTATTTATATATGATTATTTTTTTCCTCTGCTAGGTGGTCACTGTTTGGGACAATAAACCTAATAATTTTCAAGGGTGCCTTGATCTTTCTCTATGGGCCTTTTGAATTATTTAAATCTAAAGAAACAATAAGTAGTAAGAATACATGAATATAATTTAAGATGCCCAAACGATTAAAAAATGACTCACACACATTACATTCTTCTAAGTGTCTCAGAGGTACATATCCACTTTATCCTCAGCAGACTCACTGTTCTCTGAAGACTTGCTGATGTATGGCCAGTTCTGTGCAGACTTCCTGGACCCATAACCAGTTTGCCACAGACTTACTGATGCATCACCATTTCTCTGCAAGCTTACTGGTGCATATTTACTGCCTTGGTGCAATTTCTCACACATACTTCTTTACAGATTAGCTGACACAAATTCAGTTTGTCACTGCCACTACTGGTGCATAACAAGTCAGCTTGCACTGAAGGTTATATAATGGTAACTTTTTTTAATTTTCGGAAGAGTGTTGTTTGAAAGCAGCCTATACACTAAAAGGCCTAATACAGCCGAACAAGGAGAAAAGATTGTTTCCGCACAAAATTAGAAGAGGTAAAAACGCAATGTTAATTTGTGGGTGGTATAGCCAAAATATGAGGCCATAGGTATGGCTCCATAACTAATGCCAATGCTAATGCTGTTAAAACATATGGATGGAACCCACTGGCTTAACTCTGCTCCTTTTCAAATCAACAGTAAAACTCCCATTGACTTCAATGAGTTCAGAATTTGCCAATGCTAAGCGCTTTTGAAAACCTCTTCCTATATCAATATTACCTCTTAGTAACTGCTATTCCTATTTGCAAGAGTACTAGAGAGTAGTCTGTTAGAGGGTCGCCCCTGAGCACTGCAGGGGCAAGATTTATGCCCTTGGGTAGTCTCCAGGGGCACAATTCTTTTCCCTTTTCAAAATCAGTACCAAGTTTTCCTCGGTTTTAGGTGATTCTTTACAAAAATGGCAGTTGTTTAGCTAGCAAATTTGCTAATGCCTTGAATAACCTCAAGTACATACTGTTAGACTGGCTGGTATGTATATACTGATTTCCCAGATATCCCCTTACTTGCTCTATCAATAGTTATTTCTGTAAGGTCCTCTATATTTCATCACCCAAAACTCTTTGCTTCTTTTTTATGACAGAAACAGAGATCAATATCTCAGCTACTTTTTAAATTCTGTTAAAAACACTAATGAACAAATTCTAGGATTTTGCATCCTTTCACAGTAGCGGCAAAGGGCATATAAATGTTATAAGATGTTAGACAATTTTATCAGTTATACATCTTACTAAATGTGGTGCATCTGAGGTCTTTGAATTTTATTATTTAAAGTTTTATTATTCCCAGTTCTCAGATTTATTTTCTTCTTTTGGGCTGAAAACCCAAAGTTACAAAAAAACACTGTCACAGCATCGCTTTTGGATCCATTTCAACATCACAGAAGAAGCCCCATGCTTAGGAAGACCTTAGGTGCCCCATGCTTAGGAAGACCTTAGGTGCGTAAGGAATACCTTCAAATGCTTCCTACAATCCTTTTCAGCATGTGACATTTTTTCTCATTTCAAAAAATGAATTCAAAATTCCACCAGTCCATCCAAGTCTCCAGCTGTGATTGTGTACCCGGGTAACTTTTCTTCTCTTTGGAGCAGTGATCTGCTGTAGTAATAGCTCTAATAAACTGATAGTGCTCAGCCACACTTCTTTTTTTCATTTTAGATGCTGCTTCAATGGAAAAGATGGCTCCCCAGTTTTGGTTCCTGATGGTTACTTAATTTTTATATCATCATCCTAGCTGAGAGTGGGGAACGTGAGGATAGCTGTTGCATAAGTAGAAGTATGTACTACAGTAGTCTCAAGTAGGAAAAGATATTTTATGTGTGTCTAGATGGTGCTTCCTTAACATTTTTACACCGGAAAAGAAGGATTAGTTATTTTATTAGGACATGTAATATTTAGACAAATATGCTTCTTAAGCATGACCTGTCATTTCTCTCTCCAATCTCTCAATATTCTTACTATGTAACATTTATATTGTAAAAGCACCTACAGACCAATGAGATTAGGGCCCCTCTGAGCTAGACACTATACATATCGTGAATTACAGTCCCTTACTGAAAGAATTTACAATCTCTCTCTCTTTAAGGACCGGGTATTTACATTGAATAATATCTTACTCCTTGAGTCAACGAGTCAATTAGGCTCAGAAATCAACAGCACAGTTCAAGTAGTAAGACTGAGTAAAGGCATCAGAAGCTGTCCATAAAGAAGCACAAAAGCTCCAATCCCTCTAAACTTATCTGAAGGGATTTTTCTTTCCAAGAAGTTCTACCAATAACTTTCTTTGTTCTGTATTTTAATGAGAAATCTACAAATCAGAGCACTATTCAAAATTTGCCAAAACCAGATTTAGAAAATTCCAAACACAATTGTCAAGGTTATATTGCTCCCTGCCTCTTTTACCCTCTCGTTTAAATGCCTAAATCTCTTAGCCTGAACAAGCATCCTATAACCACTGAGATTATGTATGTACATTTGATGCAGCTCCAGTGAAGAAATAAAATACAAACAGTAAAATCTGGACAACAAACTAAAACCAGCAGAATCTTTTTCCGCCAATGGTGGCACTGCATGAATTTTAACAAAGGCACAATATGCTACAAACACTTTAGGGGTGACAAGTTAATTGGATTTTTTTTAATATATTAGGAAGGAGATTTGACTATACTGTATTTAGCATAATATTACAGTTGGATAAGACAATATGTGAGCTGTGGTTTTAACTGAGCCTAACAAATTCCAGACATCCATGGTTAGACGAAGCTGAATTAGCCTAAGGAAAAGCTTAATAAACCCACTCATCTCACACAGCTTCTCCATCAGCAATAATTCAAAGCACTCCATTGCAAGGGCCAAACCCTGCAGTGAACTTCCAATCTGGTCTCATTGATTTCAATAGAATTAGACAAGAACCCTAAAAAGATAAATAGACTGGTAATTAAAGACTGGAGTGGGACTTGAGAGTTGGGTTCAATGCCCAACTTCGGCAGACTCCCTGTGTGGTGCTGGACTTCTTTCTGTTCCCCTGTCCCCCATCTGAAAAATGGGGATAATGAAACATGTCCTTTGCCAGTCTTGCATATTTAGATTGTGAACACTTTCAGGCAGAGACTGTCTCCCACGTATTTATTCCATGCCACAACAGAGACCCTAACTGAGCTAGTGTCCCCAGGGGCTCCTGTAATATAATAGTATGAATATTAATATTTGTATAAGCCAGTTCAGAATATAGCCAAGATTCTAAACATGCGTGGAACAATGAGGTGAGATAATCTATGCTGCAGTCCCCTTAAAATTACTATCTGTAAAGAAGATTCAAGTCTTCTGAGTAATGATTTCATTGCAAGTGATGTCCCTAAAGGTCATGAGGATTGGGTTGAAAACAGGATTTCTAAACTAGCCGTAACTTCTCATCTGTTCACACAAATCTGTGAAGGGCATTTCTCCAGCCTCATATTAACTTTACAGCTGTCACAGTTCATCTGCTTTAAATAGAACTTTTTTTTTTGCGCCTAGAGCAGCTAGAATTTGTGTTTTTAAAAATGGAGATGTGTGTTTGAAGCTAAATTGCTAAGACAATAATTAAATTTGCCCAGTAAAACTTGATTTGTGCATAAGATCAGTTTTTTAAAATATACAAAAGGGTTTCAAAGAGCACTGTCCCAAATAAGACCTTTTCCTTTAGAAGCCTGTTTGACTATAATGAGCTCCAGGTAGGTGTAGATGCCAGAGATGCTAGCAGATTCATGGCCAATAGCAGCATCTTCTTTTGATTCTCTAGCACACAGGGCCAAATTTGTGGAACAACTCCAAACTTGAATTAGCCCATTGATTTTTTTTTTGTAGTTTTACGGGGGGAAAAAAGTCCCCATAAGTTGTCCTACAAGTACAATAGCAACAGCAGAAGCTACAGCTATTTATTTTCTAGGAGTAAAAGAAGAAGGTCAGTACCAGCCTGAGGTTTAGCCTGTCAAAGACAATTACAACATGCATGACAGAATCCCCAAACAAACGAGTGCTATTTTTTTTTTTAATTTCACCTGTTGTTACCATTGATAAAAGACGACAACATTTGTTATGGTTAACCTCCAGTTCTGAAGGGATGACATTGTCTCCTTTGACTGGAATGTGGTATAAGAAACAGTAACTAAAAATCAGTTTTACTGAAGCTGAGAATGACAGAGGGAAAATGACTGTGTTGATGACGCAGCAAAGCAGAGCAGGGAAGCTTTGTGATTGAAAGCATTGATTGCAAAGTACAGAATTAATAACTGGGGTGTTTAGATAAAAACACCAAACAATGTACTCGCTTGACCTCAGCTCTCATCTATCTCTTTCCAGATGACAGCTTAAAAAAAGAGAGTCATTGATTTTGAAATATAAAATTGAACCATACAGGCCTAACTAAACATCAGGTCTTGCCTTGCCACTTTTTAGGGCAATGAGCAAATACAGCTGTCCAAAAGGGGGGGTGGAGTGGGGGGGCGAGACACATAGCCCTGGTCTACACTAGGACTTTAGGTCGAATTTAGCAGCGTTAAGTCGATGTAAACCTGCACCCATCCACACGATGAAGCCCTTTATTTCAAATTAAAGGGCTCTTAAAATCGATTTCCTTACTTCACACCTGACAAGTGGATTAGCGCTTAAATCGGCCTTGCCGGGTCGAATTTGGGGTACTGTGGACACAATTCGACGGTATTGGCCTCCGGGAGCTATCCCAGAGTACTCCATTGTGACTGCTCTGGACAGCACTCTCAACTCAGATGCACGATTGTCTGCCGTTGCTCTGACGGAGGGAGGGGAGACTGACGACACGGCTTACAGGGTTGGCTTACAGGGAGTTAAAATCAACAAAGGGGGTGGCTTTACATCAAGGAGTATTTCAGGCAGGACTTCACGGAGGGTTCCAATAAGAAATGGTGCACCTAAGTTATTGATCTTATTGGAACAAGCAGGTTGGTCTGGCCTCTGATTGATACATGGCTAGATTTACCTCGCTACACCTTCTCTGTGAGTGACTGCAGTGTGACCTAGAGGAATGAGTTCCCTAGACGGGGGGCAGGGGAGGGTTGCAAATGAGTACAAAACAAATCTGGTCTATTTCTTGTTTTGATACACTCCATCTATCTATCTTTGACTGGCAGCAGACTGTGCAGAAGGACTGCATGCCATCCACATCTCATGGCTGCTCGGCAGAAGATGGTACAATAGGACTGCTAGCCATCCTCATCTCTTGCCTGCCTGGCAGAAGATGGTACAAGAGGACTGCTAGCAATCCGCATCACCTGCCTGCTCACCATAAGATGGTTCAATAGGACTGACTGCAGGACTAAAGAGAATGACCTCATCAAGTCATTCCAAATTTAGTCCCTGCGCCCATGTCTGCCCAGGCGCTCCTGATCGACCTCACAGAGACGACCAGGAGCACCTCGGACATGACGATGACGGCTACCAGTCCTACTGTACCGTCTGCTGCCATAAGGAAAGGGGTTGCTGCTGCTGTGTAGCAATGCAGTACCATGTCTGCCAGCACCCAGGAGACATACGGTGATGGTTACCTGAGCAGGCTCCATGCTTGCCTTGGTATGGCGTCTGCACAGGTAACTCAAGAAAAAAGGCGCAAAACGATTGTCTGCCCTTTCTTTCATGGAGGGAGGGAGGGAGGGAACAGGGGCCTGATGATATGTCCCCAGAACCACCCGCGACAATGTTTTAGCCCCATCAGGCATTGGGATCTCAACCCAGAATTCCAATGGGCAGCGGAGACTGTGGGAACTGTGGGATAGCTACCCACAGTGCAACACTCCAGAAGTCGACGCTAGCCTCGGTACTGTGGAAGCACTCCGCCGAGTTCATGCACTTAATGCACTTAGAGCATTTTCTGTGGGGACACACACACTCGAATATATAAAACCGATTTCTAAAAAAATGACTTCTATAAATTCGACCTAATTTCGTAGTGTAGACATACCCTAAGTTCCAGACACAGCACAAGCAGTGTATTATTTATTGAAATTATGTTTTTGTTTAAAAACGAACTCCTACACTGCATGTGCATTATAATTCAGAATAGACTGCTCTACAAAGACTATAAATGTAGTATTAATGATCACATATTCAAGGCATGGATTTTTTAAGTTTTCTTAATTAAAAGTTGAACACTACAGGGCTAATAATGTAGTAATTTGTAATCAGCAGGTAACTTTTTATGTCTTTACTAAATCACGTTGTGCTAACTATCAGAGTTACATTTATTATTTACCAATTCTACATTTTGGCCTAAATTGTTAAAAAGTGGCTACTACATGCAGTTTGGTGCATTCAGGACTTCCACTGCTGCATGCACTTCTAACTCCTTCAGCTGTGCACCTAATTACCCAATTTGCACATTCAAATGTATCTTCATGCTAGGGTGACTAGATGTCCCGATTTTTTAGGGACAGTCCCGATTTTTGTGTCTTTTTCTTATATAGGCTTCTATTACCCCCCGACCCCTGTCCTAATTTTTCACACTCGCACTTGCTGTCTGGTCACCCTACTTCATGCACAAACACAGATTTTACACACGTGAATGGAAACCCACCCATGGAGACTGAGGCCTAAAAATTACCCTGAAATTGGGAGAAATTGCAAATACCAGTGAAGAGAGAAAAATAATGCAAATAGACCTATGAAAATTTATTACTATAAGCAGTAAGTGCCAATAGCTGGAACATTAATATGAAATGGGAGAGAGAAACTTGGAAAGCATAAATGCAGATATAGACCTAGGCTTGATATTCGACAACACAGAAGATTTCAGTATTATATGGAAGCAAAAGAGGCCAGCAAAACTGGGCTAAATAGACAAGAGTACCAATCTCATCATGGGATAGGGAGATAATACAACTATATGCTTAAAACATGCCCTCTCTCTACCCTCCCTAATCCTGAAATGTCCACTTGCTGAAGTGGAATGGGAGGGTAAAGGTAACTGGTGCAAGCCCTGTCTTCTGCTGGCTTTTTATCAATGGGGAATTGCCATCCTCTAGGGGAATTCACCTTCGGATATCCATGACTGGAATCTGACCCCTTTGAGCATAATAAACTCAAAAGCACTGGAGCAGAAATGAGAATCTGTCCTAGTTTCTTTATTGCTAGTAATGTTTAAATTTATGAATTTTATATCAACCTCAAATAGAATGAGTAATTTAACTGTAAAAAAAACTAAAATATTATTTTAGTACAATTTTTCTCCTTTCATTTAGGCTTTGATTAAATTAGTTTGATAAAGTATTTGTTAACCTTGTGTCCTAATTTTTTGTTAAGAGTATGTTGGGGAGGAAGGGAGGAGTTTAAACTTTCGCTACCACATAGTTTTCAGAATACTCTAATTTTAGCCCATCTGTGCAAATATAGATGAGCATTAATGTGATGGTAGTGCAGTTTTCTTATTTAGCGTGACAAGCTGAGGCACCTTCAGGGTGCCCGTCCACTGTGGAACTCACATTCTGTCTTACCCAATGTAATTATGAGATGTGACAATAGTTCCCAAAAGACATCAGTGCACTTGGAAGACTGTTCAGGTTCAGTATAACCTAAAATTAATCAACTGAGTTTATGTCATGGATTGAGAATATTAAATCAGGGGGTTTTTTTTAAAAAAACTTCTACACACAAATATGAGACAAATTGCCAACTATGATCAATATATGATACCAGGTTATATTACCTTTTATTGTCTTTATGTATCCTTTAATGCCTTATTATGAGACAAGTTGTACATGCACACACAAATACTACTCTTGCTATGTAGTGTTGCCAATTCTCATGACTTCATCATCAGTCTCACAATATTTGATGTTTTTTTTTCCTCCTAGAATCCAGTGATTATGTGATAATCAACATTTTAATTTTGTTTGTTTCTTTGTTTTAAAGGAAGTTTCTATCCTCATGGTTGCTGAGAAAAATCTCAAAAACATGATCTGAGTGCACCTAAAGGCAGAAGGCAAATAAAAAAACCCAGTGTCTAGTTAAAAAAAAATATTTTGGCCATAAATCTATTTCATTCATATATAAACAGATCTGTATTTTGCTCACGTTAATTAGCGGTGTATTTATTCATTTTTCTTGGCTATATAATTCTCTCCTTGTTATTAACTGGTTGTCATCACCTCTCCTCTAGATTACAGCAGTGCAATTTACTGGGTTTAAAGCATCAGTCCTGAGAACTGTAACTAGTGCAGCACATACTGGCTACTCTCCATCGCAATATTCATAGATTCCAAGGCCAGAAGGGACCATTGTGATCAACTAACTAGCCTGATATCCTGTAAAACACAGGCCATAGAACTTAGAACTTCCCCCAAATAATTCCTAGAGCATAGCTTTCAGAAAAGCAGCCAATCTTGATTTAAAAGTTGAGAGAGAATCCAATATGACCTTTGGTAAACTGTTCCAATGGTTAATTACTCTCACTGTCAAAAATGTTACACCTTATTTCCTTCCAGTCTGAATTTTTTTTAAGCTTCAACTTCCAGCTACTGGATTGTGTTATACTTTTCTCTACTAGACTGAAGATCCCACTATTAGATATTTGTTCCCCATGAAGGTACTTATATAGCATGATCAAGCCACCCCTTAACTCTTTGTTAAGCTAAATAGATTAAGCTTCATGAGTCTATCACTATAAGGCATGTTTTCTAATCTTTAAACCATTCTCATGGTCCTTCTCTGAACCCTCTCCAGATTATCAACATTCTTCTTGACTTGTGGACACCACACCTGGACACAGCATACTAGCAGTAGTGTACCAGTGCCAAATACCATGGTAAAATAACTCCACTCCTACTTGATATTCCCACATTTATGTATCCAAGGATCACATTCCCCTTTTGGCCACAGCATACCTCTGAGTTCATGCTCAGCTGATCATTCACTATAACCCCAAATCTTTTTCAGAAATCACTGCTTCCCAGGATAGTCCCCCATGCTATAAACATGACCTACATTGGTTGCTTGCACACAGCTTACCAAGCAATGAAGATGGCTCTGTATCAGTGACCTGGCCTCTTCATTATTTGAAACTCCACCAATTTGGGTCATCTGCAAACTTTATCAGTAGTAATTTTGTTTTCTTCCAGGTCATTGATAAAAATATTACAGTTAAGTGTGTGAGTCTTTCATGGAAGTCACGGATTCAGTGACTTTCCAAGACCTCCGTGACTTCCGCAATGGCTGGTGCTGGCTCAGAGGCTGCCCAAGCCGGCCAGCCCCTGGGTCAGCAGCAGCAGTTTGGGTGTGTGGGAGGGGGCTCAGTGCTAGGGGCAGAGGGCTGGGGGAGTACTTACCTCAGGGGTTGGGGGCTTCCTTGCTCGCACTGGCCTAGCCCTGCAGTTCCTAGGTGGGAGGGCTCTGTGCCTGCAGGCCCCATTCCTGCAGCTCCCATTGGCCAATGGGAGCTGTGGCAGCGACTGGCAGGAGCAGTGTGCAGAGTATCCTGGCCCCACCACTGCCTAGGAGCTGCAGGGATGTGGAGCCAGGTAGGAACCCCCTGCCAGCCCTGCCAACCCTCCTCCACTCCAGCACCAGAGGGGGTGCCAGGCCATGCAGTGCTGTTTCCCTCCCCCCCTTAGCACCAGCAGGGTCCTGGGCCACCTCCCCCATCACCTGAGGCACCTCCAGACCACCACCCCCTGCCCAAGTTTTAGTCACAGGTATTTTTAGTAAAAGTCATGGACAGGTCATGGGCCATGAATTTTTGTTTACTGCCCATGACCTGTCCATGACTTTACTAAAAATACCCCATGACTAAAATGTATCCTTAATTACAGTTGCCCAATCCCTGCAGTACCTCATAAAAAACACCCACTTGATGAGGATTCCCCCCATTTACAAATACATTTTGATACCTATCAACTAGCCAGCTTTTAACCCAATTAATGTGTGCTATGTTGATTTTATATTCTTCTAGTTTAATGAAGATGTTGTGTAGTACCAAATCAAACACTTTAGTCTCGGTATATTATATCAACACTATTACCTTTATCAACCAAACTTATAATCTCATTTAAAAGAATCAAGTAAGTTTGACAGCCTTTATTTTCCATACCTTTATGTTTTTGGCATTATATGAGCCTCCTCTAGTTCTTTATCAATGAATCTCATATCATCTGCTCCATTATCTTACCCAGGATCAACATCAGACTGATAAGACTATAAGTCCCCAGGCCATCTCATTTACCCTTTTTAAATTCTGGCATATCATTGAAGTTCTTCCAGTCTTCTAGAACTTCCCCAGTGTTCCAAGACTTATTGAAAATCAGAGTCCAGCAAGCTCCTCAGCTAGCTCTTTTAAAGTTCTTTGACCTGCCAATTTAAAAATCTCTAACTTTAGTAGCTGCTGTTTAAGCTCCTCCTAAGAAACTAGTGTCATGGAAAGAGTGTTATTTTCCACGCGCTCCCCACCCCGATACAGAATAGAAATATTTGTTGAATACTTTTGCCTATTTTTCCCATTATTATTGATAATTCTACCATTTCAATATAGATAAAAAACCTCCGTCATATTGTCCTTGACTCTGCTGGCCATAGATTTCTCCTTGTTTGCTTTGCTTGTTATCAAGTTTCTACAATTCCTAGCTTCTGATTTCTATTAATTACAATATGAATATATTATGGCCAATAACACATTGTCCTTATTCTTCATTCACTTCACAAGCTTCCTAGTAAGCACTTGCTTCAAGTTTAAGGACTTAGGCATCCACGAGCTTTTAAAATTCCCATTAGGCATCTACCTGCTTCTTTAGGTGCCTAAATATCTTTAAAATCTCACCTCAGTCATTATTTGCAAGGTGCTAAGTAGTTTGAGCCCCAGATAGATCTGTCTCCATGGTACCTTTGCTATCTTCAGTCATTCTACCCCTCAGGATCTGTAGAATTGTCTACAGCAAGAGTGAAGTTTATTTGTGTAGGAGACAGATTGTTTCTGGAGGCTGATTCAAAATTCTAGACCTCAGCTAAGAACTGCTACAAACCTTGCCCTTTTCTGACCCAAATTCAAAGCTCACCTTGTTCTTCAAACAATAAAATAAACGAAGAAGTATTTTTTCTGTGAAGATTGAAAAGGAATTCCACTTGACTGATATAAGCCACTGCCAGATCTTCAACCTGTGTAAATTGGCAGAGCTCCACAGATGTCAATGAAGCTACAACGATTTACATCAGCAGATGTCTTGACCCATTATACTTATTTTAAACTCGGAATGGCTCTCAGATACCATAATGATATGCCTGGCATAAAATTTGAATTGTATACACTCCAGACTGCTGATTTATTTACACAATACAATATGTTAATAATAAACTACTAACAATGGACCACTAATGACCGACAAAGGCCACAGAATGTATTAAAATGGACAAAATAGACTTTTCAACTTGCCATCAACTTTTGTATTTACATAATTTATCAAACATACAAAGGTATTTCCTCCATCCTACAAGATTCCATTCATGAATACCAAGGATCAAATTACGTTATAAAATCATCACCATGTAACTTAGGATAGCAGGACACTCAAAATCCAAGAAAAAGTAAATCTGAATGTTCTTACAATAGCTCAGAACTCCAAACTGTTCAAATATCCAAAGTATCAGTGTTGAATATCAACAGCATTGGAAGACAAAGAAATAAAAAGATACATTCAGGAGTTTATGGATTTTGAAAGCCATGTTAGACCCAAAATGAAACAAAACATATAAATGCATATCTAAATAACTGTACTTCAGTAATACACTATAAACTGATCCTTCTCCTCAAATATGATGCTCAAAAATGAAAAAATGCGTTGGGGGGGATGATTGCTTTTAGCAGCAACAATTTGAAAAGTGCCTAAGTGACTTAAGCTCCTAAGGGTACGTCTACACTACCCACCAGATCAGAGGGCGGAGATCGATCCAGTGGGGGTCGATTTATCGCATCTAATCTAGACGCGATAAATCGACCCCCGAGTGCTCTCCCGTCGACTCCTGTGCTCCAGTGCCACAAGAGGTGCAGGCAGAGTCAACGAGGCAGTGGCAGCCGTCGACTCACCATAGTGAAGACTCTGTGTTGAGTAGGTCTAAGTACGTCAGTCAACTTCCGCTAAGTTATTCACGTAGCTGAAGTTGTGTAAATTAGACAGATTCTCTCACCCCCCTCCACACCCGGTGTAGACCAGGGCTAAGTCTCATTTTCAAAGACTTAGATATTTAAGAACTTAAGTTGCATGGGCTTTCAATGAGACAAACTCATACATCATATTGTTGCTTTAGAAAACAATGTCATAGATGTCTTGACTAAGTAAATGGTACAAGATAGTTATGTACATAAAGGAGCAGGAGGCAATTGTCTTTTCCTTAGTACATAGACATTTATCTGAGACAAGAATAACTAACAGCTCTCAGATGTTTGCACAATAGGGCCTTTGTTATCCTTTCTCCATCTCAGTCTCAAAAAAGGGTTCATCTCATAACAAAAGAAAGCAAGGTCATCAGAAGGATGAGAAGGTGGGCTTTTTTCAGTCAGATGGATGCTGCTCTCACTGTGGTTAGAGGTAGGAGGCCAACAGTGACCTTCCTCCATTCTACTACTCTTTCACAGGGACAAGGAGGCTTCGAGAAGCCTCTCCATCAACCACACAGAATTATAGCTGAACTCTTGTTTTAATATAAACATTATAAAAAGGTGACAAAGCTCTTTGGGCTAATTCTGACTCTGTTGAAAATCAGTGAGGTTACAGGAGTTTAAAACAGCATACACGAGATCAGAATCAGACCCTTTGTACACACATATACAAAATATATGTATTTGGCCCAAACCTACACTTTAGATCCCAACATTCCTAAACCTTAAATATGAATACAGCAAATATCAGAGCTAGCCCTTTCACAACTAAAACCACAGAGTCTGAGCAAATCTTCCCTTCCAAAACTGTGGGACAAGAGGATTTCACAACTGAGATTTGAATTTTGTGACTCAGGCCCATCTCCAGAATACTAGAATACTTTATAAATGTTACAGAAATTTTTTTTGAACACTCTAGAAACATGGTCTCCAAGAGTCTCTAACAGATGCTTGCATCACCCTGGATACAGTGTGTATGTCTTTTCAGACTTTGTGGGAATGTACATTGCTCCTCTTTTTCATCCTTTCAGGAACTCACAGTAAGAAGAGGTTTCCCTTAAGACAAAAACTTCTCTAGGACAATTCAGATGTCCCCAGCTTTTCCTGTTCATCCCTTCCAATACTAAAACACACACAGAGTACTGAACAAACTCCACATAGCTAGTCAGGGCAACCATGGGTCCTCTTGGTACAGCTTCCAGGCCCAAATTCAACTTGAGAGCAATTAGATTTGATGGCAGATCAGCATCCATTGTGTTGCCACAAAAACTGCCAAGTGAACAGCTTTTCCAGTTCATCAGCACTCCACTGGAACGTTCCTATATCACACTTTCCACAAAGTCCATCACTTGCCACAGTCAGTAAATATGCAGTACAAACACACAGCTCCTATTTACAGGAGTTCATTACAATTTTTATCAACTATTTTAAAAGTTACATGTTACAGGGAAAAGTGTTTCTAATACACATCAGAGTTCATGATTCTTCCAAAGTGCTATGCATACAGTAGGTATTCCACCCACTCTCCAGACCCCTCAGATCTCAATTCCAAAAGGTGCTTAAGCATGTGCCTAACTTTAAGTAGGTAAGTAACCCCACTGAAGTCAATAGGACTTCTGATGTACTCAGTTTCCATTTGTGTTTTAGAACTTTGCTTAATCAGGTCTTCTGGAACGAGTAGCCAAACCCTAATGTGAACAGCCATGTTGGGTTAGGAGCCTTCTGAAGAATATATAATCCAAAAAGTCAAAACGTATGAAGGACAGAAAGTGTAAAGTGATGGGCCACCCTTTTGGCACTGCAGGCGAGTCCCACTTTACCTTCCCCCAACTGGGTGTCAACCAAACCATTCGCACAGATCACGGCAATGAGAAGCCAAAACAAGCTAATCAAAAGACATACATCTCCTTTAATGAGGACCCAGGGAAGAAGCACATGTACTAACACATCAGAAGTTCTTAGCGTAGGACCCAGATGCAGATCTCCCAAAATAAAAATAAAAAACAAACAATGTATCTGTGCCTGGTTAGGCTAGCCTTACACAGCTGGAAGAGATCACTAGCCCTTTGCTGTTCAACATCTAGTTGCCATTATTCCTCCTCCACTTAGCTTCCTCTTACTGTTTGATTAGCTCACCTGTGTGGAGCAGAGAGTCTCCCAGCTTTTCTGTTTATGAGCTCCAGGCTGACCCTTTAACGGGTAGTATACTTCAAGGGGAAAAGAGACATGTCAAACACACAATGATGCTATGCACATGTTTCGTTAATTCTCCCGTCACATACACATATATTTTGTATTTGCATATGTATAATCCTTTCCCCCTACCTTCATGTGTCTTGACTTTTTGGATTGCAGTCTCATCAGGGCAGGGGCTGTAACTTGTTAGTTGTTTGCACAGTAGCTAGCACAATGGGGCCTCTGATCCTGATTTGAAATGTTGTGCACCAGTGTAGCACAAAATGGCCATAGTAACAGTGGACTGGCATATTTGCTTTCTATTTCAACTGATTGTTCCATAAGCAAAGAGCATGCTTGGCGCACTGAACTTTCAGAAAGCTCAGTTTGAAATCTTTCTTAAGAAGTCTTGTGAAATGCCTTCAATTCATAATTCTTCCACTCCAATAATGCATGGGGGGGGAGTCTTGAGATATCGGAGGCTGTCCATTGATATACTTTATACTATCTAAATGGTTGCATATGGATCACTGAATACAGCATAACAAACAGCCAATAATTTCCACATTACTCTACTCCACCCTAACCACATGCTAGCACAACACTAACCATCATGATGGCATGGTAGCAGGGACCAGCCTTAACACCACAGCAGCACACATATAGTATTAAAGGAAAGTACAAGCTGGTATTCAAATAACCTCTTTGTATATAAATATGAGTTTGATACAATCTGTAAATACAAAATGTGAAAATGTGTTGTCCCAGTCATATTTTTTCCCCTCATGTAAGTTATCTAACTTCTGGAAACAAAAATCTCTCAGTTCTCAATTTGCTGTGAACAGAAAATGGTCCCATCAAACACCATAACCACATTAACAAGTATGCCTGCCGATACATGATTCAGGTACTATATTTCAAAATCCTTTTCCTTGCTTTCATCTGTTTTTTACAAACAGTTTTGCTGCTAAACAAAAGACATGTAGGCAAGCTTAAAATTAGACCATTAGTGCTCCTATATTAACAAAGCAAAACAACAGCCCTTACTGGCAGATTGCCTATATAAGGAGTCACTTCAGTGTCACAAAGACTAGACATTAATTAAACCAGTGACTTTTTTCCTTCTCCATAGTAAGAGGCAATGATGCAAGTAAAATGAGCTTTTTTAAGCTGACTTCACACTGGTATTTCTAACAGACCACTATTTGCATTATTGATTTTTCAAAAGTTAGCAGCTTGTGGTCACCTTGACTAAATGTCAGATTCTTTAAAATGTCATTTACAAAGACAGCTTATTTTCAGTTGTAGTGTGTACACATATGTACTAAAGCTGTATGGAATGATTTGAAACAAACCCTGATTCCAGATGAAATCTGAATGGTGTGGTTCACAGCACCACTCTAGCACATTTTAAAATCACTTTACAACATACCAGGGGTTTTATATAGCCCTGTAATAGTATTTAATCTTTCTGGGGTGCTTTAAGGTATGAGTCATCACAGTACTATTGTACTTGCATTTATGTATTTCTGATTAGAATATTGAGTGTAAGCACCAATAAGGTGAACATCAATTATGTACATTTTGCACCCTGAAAATCTGGCCCATATAGGTCATCTAAAAAAGTTGCCGTAGTTTTCAACAATTGGGTTGGATGATTGACATTAATAGGTTTCAGAGTAGCAGCCGTCTTAGTCTGTATCCGCAAAAAGAAAAGGAGGACTTGTGGCACCTTAGAGACTAACAAATTTGAGCATAAGCTTTCCCAGAGAAATGCATTTTCTTTGCAGAATTGGGATATATCTGAGTCCTTCATCTTAGCAAGCAAATACATGATACTCATAAATGTCAAATGCAAACTTTATAAACTGTTCCAGAAATAAATATTAGTGATGAACCTGAGCTGCAAAAATAAGATCTGGATTTCAAAACCTTAGAGTTCAGTGGGATTCAAATTCGGAGTTTTGGTATGGCTAATGAAATGCCAGATTGTGCTTCCTAGCCTTAGCCCTATAGGGACGCTTGTAGAAGAAATTCAGCCATGAAATCCAGATCTGAGTTTGCATTTGACAGGGTTTTGGAGGAAGGCTGAGCATTTCTTCCTAGATGTAGTGGGGGTAGAAAGGCCTTGATGGGGCCCCTAGGCACTACCATAATACAAACAACATATAGTAACAACAACAAACAGTCACAAAGAGGAAGCTGTGCTTCCAGAACAAGTGATCCAGATGTGTGAAAGAAGCTGGGATGATAGAGAAAGTCCCAACTTACTTGAAAAAAATATTTACACAAAGTTTAAACAGGGAAGAATATTACTTCCTTTTGCAGAAAAATGTCTCCATGTTGTGTCTAACTTCTAACTAGTCCTCCCTACCCCAGATGCCCCCCTCAATTTGGTACTCACAATCTATAGCATATAGGCCTTTTTCCCACTAGGACAGTATCCCCTTTTCCTTTTTCCTCATTTGACCCGGAATCATCTTGCTTACAACTCTCTATCACTAGACTCTGATGATGTGCTACGTAGCCTCCAAATCCTCAACAAATAAAAAACATGTCTGCCCACAGTATTTGGGTAATTATGTCATGCCTATTCCCACAGAATCTTGCTTTTCCCTCCCTTGGAAATTTCAGCCCATATACTGTGATAACAGAAAGCAAAATAATCTTGGGTTAGCCAACAGCTCGATTGTGCCTGGTTGCACTCGGTTGTGCACAAGCCTGTCCCCTCTCTTATACCTTCTCCACAGGGGACAGCTCTGTGGTCAGAAACCATGGGCTGCTCCCTGACAGCATCTCAGGAGATGAGGCAAGCTAGAAGGCAAAGCTGACAGGAGGGGAACATATACTACAAACTTCTATAGGGTGGCACAACCGCTACACTTCTGAGAAATGTAAGGAGATGGTGTTGCTTAACAGACAGCACTGGTCTCAGTCGACTGAGTTCTATTCCTGGCTCTACCACTGACCTGCTGGGTGACCTCAGGCAAGTCACTTCTCCTCTCTGTGCCTCTGTTTCCCAGTCTGTAAAATGGGGATAACGATACTGACCACTTCCGTAAAGTGCTTTGAAACCTAGGGATAAAACATGCTATATGAGAGAGTTATCATCTCTGAGGTGCCAGGCCATTCAGAGCTCGCACTGGGGCTCTTCTACAAGGGTTTCTGTAGGGCTATGGCTAGTAAGTACAGTCTGCATACTAGCTTTTACGGACTTTAGAAATTACACATCATATACACTTGAAACTAACAGTACAGCATTTCCTTTGGTGAGGCACCTCTGTCTATGCTACACAAGGAATATTGTCAGGTAGTTTAACAGGATCATATTGTCTCCTAGAGAGACATCAGAATTGTTTACAATAAACTGAAGTGCAGGAATATGACCTGTTACTGAGCCTTTAAAATAGAATGCTTGCCACTCAATTTTCTTGTGTCTTGCCTCCTCAGGTAGTGCCTAAATCCTAGTGTTACTCACCTTGTCTAAGGTAACAAAAGCCTTATTTATGTGCAGTTCGACTCTGGCTGTGCTAACTTTCCTGGAGTGACTAATTGAATTCATTGTGGGTGTTTGAGACTTGGGAGTTTCTGCAGATGTGTCATACTCTATACTCAGTTGTTTGTTCTGCCACGGTAAAGTGCAAGGAAAGCTAGATGAATTCTACAAAAGAAGGTTATGAAGAGTCATTTGAACTTTAAAATCAAATGTGTACCCCTTTTATATGCACTTTTCACAAGTGTTTTAGCAACTGGAAGGAATAAGCACCGGCTGGAAGGAATAAGCGCAGAATCAGTCAATTCTGATCACTGATTGAAGAAAGTGAACCTCAGTTCTGTGCAGTAATCACAAATAGTCACACCAGAGTTGTGCTCATTCTATCAGGGAACGGAAACATTTCATCATTTCTGGGTGTCCAATCAAATCATCTCAAGTTTCAATTAGCTGGAACAACTGCTCGTAAACAATGTACAGACCAAGACTTCAGGTGGAGCCCCAGTTACCTTAATAGAGGTTCATCCATATAGAGCTCCTTTTAGGTTCTGCATTAAATCTGGTATATTTTGACCAGTCGGTTTCTGCCCATGGCATAAATATATACAAAGCTAAACTTAGTACTAACTTGGAAGCTTCAACTGATGCCTCTAAAATATTTGTTATATTTAGGGTGACCAGATGTCCCAATTTTATAGGGACAGTCCCATTATTTGAGATTTTGTCTTATATAGGCACCTATTACTCCTCAGTCCCTGTCCTGATTTTTCACACTTGCTATCTGGTCACCTTAGTACATTACAGCATGCAGTTAAGGTTATATCAGGAATTTCATTATAACTGTTTTCAGTTGCTCAAATTCTTGAGTTACCTATTAAAATATAATTATTACTACTATTGTGTAACATTTATATTGCAGTGGCACCTAAGGGCTACAACAAGGTTGGGTCCCATTGTGCTAAGCACTATAAGCATATAATGACAGCCCCTGCCCCCAAAGAACTTTTAAGTACATTCTAGAAGCATAAAGGCTGTGCCATGTGCAGAAGTTAACCTTATTTTTTCCTTAGTCTGTGGCCTTTATTTTCTCATTCTCTTAACATTAGATCATTTAAATTCATAACTTTATTACATTACTTTAAGTTCATGTAAGCTGTATGTGCATGTGTGCACAGACAAAGAAAAAGATTCAAATGGTATTAGCTGATGGTAAAACATCTTATTTAAATATAAATACCTATTACATAACAATTCCATTAAAATATTTAAAGAGATGTGTTTAAATATTTAAACAGAAATAGTATTTCATTTGAGAAAAACACATCTTCCTTACTAGGTCTGATGAGTTAACCAGGAGATTTTAAGAACAGCACTCTGAGGAAAATGACATTTGTAACAAACCACAACTTTTAACATTAGTGTTGTTTCTAGTATTTGATTGGGAAATGGATAGATATCTGCCTAAGGATTTATAGATAAGAGATAGCTACCAAATCACTTATTTTAGGAAACAGGACAATAGTGCACTGCTGGAGAGGGACTTGGGTTGTTAAATGGGGTTGGTTGGGTTGGATGTTATAGGGTCACTTGTGCCCCCATGACTGAAAATAACTATTAGGAAAGCTGGCCTGCTTAAGAATCATGTAACCCAGACTGGCAAGTGGTCTGTCATTTGGACAAATAGCAGTTCTGCAGACTGAGAATCCTTTTCCCGCTTCTTGCGCCTGCACTCCAAATGATTTCAAGCAGCCCAAGCTTACAAGGTGTACATGTTAACCATGCTATGGCTCGTAGGAGGAGATGTCCTCATATTGGCCACAGTCATGATCAAGGGAGGTGTTACTATGCACCAAGTAATACCCGAGACAGATGCCTCCTAAAAGAAGATACTGAGTTACTGTATCAGAATATTTTAGCTGGAAGGCCTGAAATTTCTCTCCAATCCTTTCCTTTGGGGCTGGAGCTTCTGGGCCTGCTATCACTGTATGTGGGAGATGTTTAAGCATAGATTTCAGGCATGTAAGGAGTGCATGTTAGGAAAGCATTCACCTTTTTCATTAACAGGAAGATGGCATAGCACTACCTCTGTAATTTTTTTTAATGTTTCAGTCATCTTCATATTGGAGAGAGAGATAATATGTAATACCATTTCTTGTGAACTTTTATGTTCCCCCCCAAAAATCCACCTACTGGCTATCTGTAAATATATTTGAATATTAAACTACTATTATTATTTAAAATATATTCTCTGATTTGGTCTGCATTATGCATATTAAAACCTGGCCCCAGTCCATTAACTTGCATGATATCACAGACTACCATCTCCTAAGGCCTAAACCCTATTTCTGCACTATTCAGAAAAGAGTATTCATAGGTCAGGGCATAGGACTTGAGCAGTCAAGAGCTAACTTCATGCAACATGCAGATTTTTTGGACAGTCTAAGACTGGTGGCTTTATGACAATACTATTGTTTATCTACCCAGCAGCAGACTCCAAAAGACAATAGTGTGTCTGCTTTCACAACCAGGAAGGCAAGAAACTTAATTATTTTAAACAAAGAAGAAATACATTCCGGAGTATAGGAAAATTGATTCTGAGAGCAGTCTGGAAGGAGACTTGAAATCTTCAGAATGTGCAAATTCTGATGGTCCAGCTGTAGGTATTTTTATAATCTTTTTGAATGGCAATTTTGCTACCTTCTTTCTTAGGCCTAATCAGTTACTTAACAGGTCATCAAAGTAGAAGAGACCTGATTTAGGCCCTGATAATGTTAATGACTTTTGTGGGAGCAAGATCAGGATGTTAGTCCCAAACACCAGGTTCTGAAGCTTTACCATGAGAACTCATACCGAAGCCAATGAGAGTTTATGGAACAACTCAAAATTAGTAAACTATTCCAGGAAATAATTCATTGGATAACCATCCTTATTTTTAGATGCAAAGAATTTGGGGACTTCAGTGGACATCACTGAAGCCAGTGCAAGTATTCCCATTGACTTCAGTGGGAGAGGAATGCAACTTAAACTTGACATCCTTCTATAGGGCCTGATTCTGCAAGATGCTAGATGCCAGAAGGTTTTTATACAAGGCACTGAATGCTTCTTGCAAAGTACTGAGCATCCTCAGTTCCTGGTCACTTCAAAAGGAGCTGAGGGTGCGGTGGGGTGAGAGAAGGGGAGCACTCAATGTTCTCCAGGAGAAAGCAATTTCATAGATTTGTAGATTTGAAAACCAGAAGGGACCAATATGATCTGGTATGACCTCCTCCAGAACAGAATTTCACCCATTTTGCAGGAGCAAGCCCTATCAGAATTCATGGGGAAGTTGCTCAGTGTTTCAAATAACTGTTACATAATGAGGCTGGTTTACCATGCAAAGAACTGGGTTTGTGAAATGAATAAATTAGGGTGGCTGGTTTTCAAAGTTTATTGATTTTGATTAATGACATTTTAATGTTAACATTCATTTGTAAAAGCAATATAAATTAAATTTGAATGATTTTTTAAAACAAATACTGACTTGAATTTCTGTATCTGTATGTACGGTAGTCAATGGTAAAACACTCTATATGAAGTGCTGATTTTCTATAATTTTATAGTACAGAAAATCAAAAGTGGTCTTTAGGAGAAAAAAAATCACTCTACTCCACATTTCTTAAATATGTTCATGTATTAGTTTTCTAAAACAAAGTATTCGTCAGGCACACTGCTCATATCTTTTATCAAAATCAAACTGTCCTTATTCTAGTGTTAGAATATTTCATGTGAATTATTCAGGTAACCTTCTGAAATAGCTACCTATTTAAGAATAAAATTTTCACAAAAACTCCCATCAAAAATGAAACAAACAAAATGCAGTGAGCTGCACACACATGCCAAAAACGTATATGGACTTTTGCCAAAGGTGGTATTTCTGTTCTCCCTTAAACAAAAATAGCTCCATTTGATTCAATGGGGTCACACAGATGCAACACTAATGTTAGTGAAATCCAAATGAGGCCCTTTCTATGAGGTCTTTGCACCCTTTGATCCAGGGATTCATGAGTGCATTAAGGGGGGGGATGACTCATTGCGTAGCTTAGGATTATTGTTGTTACTGGAGCCCCACTGTAAATATAAAATACTTAGGTTTTGTAGTTACAAGACACAGTATTTCATTCATGAAAGGTGAGTTCTAGTTGAAACTGCTACATCCAAAACGTGATGAGCTGCAAGAGTATCAGCTAGGTTAGAATGGCTGATATTACCTGCAGTATGGAAAAAGAAAGACTGGATAGTATTATGTACTGTAATAACATGAGCTCTGTGGGTACTGAAATGCCAACTAATCAAGCTTACCAGAAATTCTCAAATGACCTTTCCTAACAGATCTGCAAAAATTCTGATGAGGTGCAAAAATGTATATATTTTGTCATATCATCCTAAAAGAGGATGTGCAGCAATGCCATGATATGGAAATCACCAATAAAAAAATGAATTAAGTATTCAGATCAGCCATCCTGCTCTGATTTTGAATGGAAAAGCTGTTATCTGATATGAATATGCTCTGGTCAATGGAAAGGGAGAGACCTTATGAGTTCTCTCAACATTTGCAAATTCAGTAGATTCCTTATGTCATCATCTCCCTAATTTACTGAACGACTCTGGTCATGACAATGAGATAAAATGAAAATTATGTAGTTTCAGGTAGTGGAGCATAATTTTAATGCTAACTTGTCAGAAGCAGTTTAATTACCACCTCCACTGAGTCATGATCTTTCAGCAAGGCACATTTTCATTCTCTGTACAAAAGGAAACTTGCAGAGGTACCACAAATGAATTTCATGCAATACTTGACAATAAAACCTGTTTGGTTATTGCCGTATGAATAAACCAGTTCCCTGAGCAAGCGATATATTTTCTAAAACATATTGCACAACCTCACCAGCTAACACCCCAGAGGAAAACTAATCATTAAAAAGCAATTGGATGAGTTTGATTCTAGGAATTCTATCAAAAACACATAATCTAAAACTAGATTATTAAAGTCAGTTTCATGACGCCAAAGTTTGAAAAAAAAAATCAATATCAGAACAGACAGCATGCTCAGAAAAAGAGATACTGAAACAGGAAATAAATGTAAAGTGCTTTATATGCACTAGGTATTAGTGCTGGTTTGTTCATGTGTTCCTTATGAACCTGTAAAAGCAATAGGTTTTTTATTGCCATCAGGGCTTTCAAGAATTACATGTTTACAAGGTAGCGAAACAAAACACTATTTGGTGGTACACCTCTTTGGGTGCAGATAATGACGACAGTCAGTGACAGACTGCACATTCTTGAAGATTTAAGGAATCTAATATGATCCTTGTGAAATGAAGCATGGAATCAGTGGTCCCTTTAGCACACTAACAGTTATTGTTAGAAGCACTTTTACTTCATTAGATGGCTATTTAAGACTATGGGGAATTTATTTTGCTCTGATTGTTTTGGTGGCTGGGATGACCCTTCTTCATAGCCAATATGTGATCTTATTTACAGTGGATATTGAATGGTTTTATTTCAAAATTTATGGAGCTGATTTGCTATACTTGAAAAAATTGTGATTCTTATTCAGATGATACTTTGGCCTTTTTATGAAACAAAGGGTTTCATAAAAGGAGGCGGCTTTAGAAAGTTATTTTAACTTTTCCAACCACAGCTTCAGATAATCTTAGAATGGCATTTTAAAAGAAAGCTTTGGGGGCAATAGTTAGAACACCTTTAATTTACATGAAAATTAGAGCTGTATATATTCCAAAACCAGGATTTTTACCACATTTTCTATTGAAACCGAATTAATTTTTTTTTTTTTTAACACCACACACAATAACTGTTTGTATCTTCCCCCACCCCATCAGCCATAATTAATAGGTTGCCACAATCAATATTTCACTTTGCACAAGGGCTTGATCTAAAGCATGTTGGAACTCAATGGAGTCTTTGTTTTTCATATTGCTATACCATCAAAATAGATTTCATTCTCATAATCTCTGAATATAGGATGTTTGGAATTTAAACAGCATTTCCAAACCATCATATCATTAGAATATACAATTACCAACACCTCAGTTACTTGAATGCTACCTTTTCCATTGCCTACGTAAACAAACACTATGGGCCTAATTCCCCTCTCATTTACACAAAAGTGACATGTCAAGTCACATGGAATTTCTCCTTTGTCCTTGATAGACTGTGGTTTTGCTATGTGATAAGGAGAGCAAGAGCTATGCTTAGCAAAGGAGAGAGTCAAGAGAACAACAACATGTGATATCAACCAACATCCTGGATGCCTCACAGTCAGGGTTCAGACGTTCTAGCGGCACTAAAAGATTTCTTATGCACAAGGACACAGGCAACCTCTCTTCCTCTCAGACTACTGAATCCATCTGCAGTTTTTGTCATAGCAGACCACAAGGTCTAGTGCTGTCCTTACATGACATGGCCGAAGTAGATGGCCCAGCCCTACAGTGGCTCCAATCATTCTTCTACAGCAGAACTTTGATAGTGGTGGTGATGAGTGCTCCTCTTTTCTGAAGGCTATCACCTGTTATCCCTACTTTTCTTCAATATCTACATTAGAAAACTGGGAGAGACGGTCAGATGCCATGAGTTCAGCTGCCACCAATATGCCAACAACACCAAACTATATATATATATATATCTATCTCAGTCTCAATGACTGCAGCAACTGCCACTGGTAGGATGAAGAACAGCTGTCTCAATCTGAATCCAGGAAAGACAGAAGTGATGATAGCTGTAAAGGGCAAACACTTTGAAGAACTATCCAGGACCTTCTCTCCACCTTCCACTGAAGGTATATAGCCTCTATTGGCAAAATGGTGTGAAACCTTGAAGTCCTGTTTGACTCCTCACTAAGCTTGGATGATCAGATAGCATTGAAAAATGTAGTCTTCATCTCCAGCTTGCTAAGAAATTTCATCCCTTCCTCCCACATAAGGACCTAGCCGCTAGGATCTTGGCATTTGTCAGCTCTGGGCTGGTAACTCATTGTATCAAAAGCTAAAACGTAAAGATGATGCACAAGCCCCAGCTGGTACTAACTGTGGCTGCCTGCCTTCTCTGTGGTTTAGGCCTCCATAAGCACATCAGGTCTGTGCTGAAGTCTCTCCACTAGCTCCCAGTCAGCTCCTTGTAACAGTTGAAAACTTTGGTCCCAATTTTCAAATCAATTAATGCATGAAGCAACAGCTACATTAAATATTGTTGGTCTATGAACCATTGTGACAACTGCGTTGCTCAACAATGATGCAGATCACAAAGCCAAGGGCAAAGTACATGAGAGTGGGGGTTAAAGCATTCTCACTCAACAGGATCTGACTGTGGAACAAGTTTCCAGAGGAGATTCAGCAAATCCAGATTCTGACATCTTTAGGAAATTCTGCTAAACCTCTTTCTTCAAAAAGACCTTTTACCCTGAAAAGGAAAAGTGCTGGAGACTATCAAGTCCACTAGGGACTTTGATTTTACAGGGGATGCAGTCAGATACTACAATAATGGGTGGCAGTATAAAAACCTGATCCATCTGCAGGTTTAAGATCTTCCCTTCTGTACAAATCCAGTGCAGTTTTGATTTGCACCCACTATAAGTGGAATCTGTCTATACAGCTGGCAATTTTGGCATTGGGAGGATCACCCCAGAGGAAGATAAGATTTTGGGGGGGGGTGGGTCTGGCATTGGCAAAAAGGCTCTTTAGCATAGTGCTTATGGCTGGAATAAAATGTTATGGACAAGGTATGGTACCAATGGATATTTTGGCATATATAGGTCATTTGCAGCTGGCATAATTAGAGAAGCCCTAAGGCTACTATAACTCACACCAGGAGACTGGCTTTGCATGCAGTGCCCCAGAGTACAAAGATGACCATTATGCCTTTGCAAATTCCCACCCTACTTCCTTGCCCCCTGACTTGTGCAGTTTGGCTGGATGCCACAAGACGGCCCTTGGTATTTTTTACTTGCTAACAGTGAGCCTTATGCATTTTAAATGAGAACTCCTAATTACTATGAATACTCATGTTTTCATTGCTGTGATGCAATTTATTAATAGTTTTAAGAATAGTTTGATTTGCTGAAATATAAGTAGTTTTGGAGTTTACTTCTGTTATTTGGTGAGCATTGGCTCTCAACTATGTCTTACCTTTCTCTTCCTTAAAAAGCTTTTGTTATGATTAAAGCATCGCATCAAGTGTTCCTTTTCCCTTCTTGTCATTCAGCCTCTTTACAAGGGATTGTGGTGGAAAATTAACCACGCGTTGTGTTTGGATCAGAACAAGCCTGAGGCTCCTTTATTGATTTCAAGTGTGTGTGTGGGGGGTAACAGCTCTAAATAGCTGCCCCCCGGTGCAAAGCACACACACAGCTTTTTAAAGCTTAAAACCACAGACAAATTACACATACTTCTGTATTAATTACCTTATTTGGAATACATTGCAAAATTAACACTGGTCAAAAGCAAAAAGAAGCATCTCCCCCACTAGGCCCTTCCTGTTATTCACTGTCTGTTCTTTTGCGGTCAGCGACCTTTCTAACACAACTGTTATATATTTCATAAGCTTGACTATTGCAAATTTGTTCTGTCTGGGGACTTTTCCATCCTGCCCCTTATGCACAGAAAACCATTGTTCCATTTTGGGGACATTCCACTGTGACTTCTCCTACCCCTTGACACACATAAGCAAGCAGGATCTCAGTTTACGGCCTGTAGGCAAGTTTGATCAAAGTCAGGGCCTTGACCTGAGTTTTATGTCCTGTTAATTTTCCCTCACAGGATGCTGCTCAGAAAAGCAAGGTACATATCAATGGGGGGTGGGGAGGAGGAATGGAGAGATATATAGAAGTTTTTCAGAGATTTCTACTGCCTTCAAAATAGCAAATGCACATATGTACTCTCTGCAAGAGCTAACAAAGAATTTCTGACAGATTTTTGTGCAGCAAATATAGGAATTAGTCTTCTGAGAGAAAGAGATATGTTTGATCATTGCATTTGCAGAGCATGCCTTTATACCCTAGAGGCAAGTTTTAGTCCTTTACATCTGCACTGGTAGTGGAGATGACATCACAGCACAAACACAATTTCCCTAGCTTCAGGACATCTTACTTGAAATTTGTGTTCCAACTGAGACTAACAAAACTTTTAAATCTGTCCATACATTTTAAGTTTTCAGTGAGCAGAAGTGAATTTAAATTGACTGAACCCAGACTGTGTCTGGTGTCTAGTTCATCTGTATTCCTGGTGAAAGGGGAGTATTAGTTTGCTCAAGTCCTCTTTTCCTTAAAAGGTGAATGCACAGTAGTAAACAACTTGGTTTGACAGCTCCTGGGTTGAGAACATGGTGCGCCAAACATTAATTAACTGTAGCTGAAATAATGGAAAGTAGGAGATTAAATCTAGCCAAGTGAATACATTGATTGAAGGAAAGAACTTTGCTGTTAAGTAATCTATTTAATTAATGTATTGTTAACAAGTAATATTTGCTTACCTTGAACACAACAGGATTACTTAAGTTTGGTATTTAGCCATCACTGCTCCCAAATAATTGTCACTCAAATGAGCAGGATCAAGTCACCAGAAGGACAGGTTTGGAATACCAAAAGTATTATTAAAAGTTCAAAATTATATTTACTTCATTCACAATAGGGCTTACGTGGTGTATAGATCTTGTACTGGGTCTCCAGGCAGGGATCAATTTCATCCAATACTAATCGGAACTTTTGGTAAGATTTTCAAGGGAGTCTAGGGGTGTTAGGCATTCAGACTGCATTGAATTTCAAGAGTAGTTGGGTGTCTCACTTCCTTATGTACCTTTGAAAACCCCAGCTATTTGCAAAAAGAAAATAAAAATGGACTACAAAAGATCTTGAGTCTGCATCCTCACATCTTTCTCCCAACGAGGAATTAATCCAATAAGAAGTCCAAACTCTTCCTGAGTGCTTAGAAGCTGGGACAGTTTTACACAAATGGAATTTGAGCTCAGCTTTGGCAACTCTCCCAGTGAAAAACAGAGGGTGAAATCCTTACTGCATTGAAGTAAATGGCAAAACTCCCACAAGTCTCTTTCCTTATTCCCAGAAACGTAAGCTTAACTTACTCTATCGACATTGACTGGTCTTTCAGTGGACAATGATGCAGCATTGAAACTTCCTAGCAGCAAGGCAGCCTTGCAATACAAAGTTACTCAGAGAATTTAACCTCTGTGTGAATCAGTGGCATGCTGTGTGTGTGTGTGTGTGTATGGCATACATTGCGTGCCCACAGGAGGATTCCATTCAGCCCCCAAATGCAGACGGATGATGTCATGTTGTATACCAAAACAGCAACCTCTGCATGATGTGACCTCATACACATCATACATGAAAGGTCATGCCGCATTGAAGCTATCCATTTTGCATGCAAGTGTAAAATTTCATGCCTGCCCTTGGTGAGCATGCACAGGGAAGCAAGGACTTGCAAGAAAGCTGTAAATTCAATTCTCTATTTAAAACAGCACAAATTGGCCCATAATACATATTCATTTTTATTCAGTAACATATTTAACATTTTCAAGTGTCATAATTATTGATTTTTTTCTCTTTTGGATGAGACTTTTTCACTAGGTCTGAATTTGGCTCCCCTGTGGAGGAGGTTGGAATGATAAGAGGACACTGTACCTAACTTCTGTTCTGGTGAAGTCCAGGTTATTAGTTATCACCCCATGCCATTTAGGTTTGGTAGATAAGTTCTCAGGGCTATATTTTCTTCTCACCTGCCACCCAATCTCATTCATCTGAGAAACTTATCTAACCATCCCATGTGAAACATTCGAGATAGCTAGAGTGATGGCATTCTCAGCGGCAGGCCCTTGCTTCTGGAATATGATGTTGCCAAAAATCTGCCTCAGACCAAACCACATTCAGAAAACATAGGACTCGTTTATGTGGCCACGTTCTCCCTCAAGTGCCAGTTCAGTTTCCCCCATCACTTCATGTAAATGTAATCCTGATCTTTGCCCCTTCTAGATCTTCATGTTGTGGGTCAGTCAAGGTCATTAACTCCCTATATGTGGGAACTGCCTCAAATCCCAGCCACGTGCAGTGTGCCCAGGTACTACAGTGATGCACATCACACAAACATCTGAAATAAATGATTACTGAGTGAACCATGTATCAGATTAATTAAATTAATGCAATCATCATGCATCGGTGTTAAAAGCTTACACCGTAAGATTCTTGTAAGCGTTTGATTGTTTCTTGCAGAATCTCTTTAATGGTATGTCTACACAGCAGCTTGGAGCCTGATTTCCAGTGCAGGTAGACAGATACACATTAGTTCGGCTTGAGCTAGTGTGCTAAAATAGCAATGTGGCTGTGATAGCACAGGTGGCAGCTCAAGCTAGTTGCCCAAGTATATTCCCAGGGAGTTGGGCATATTTCTCAGGTTACTATCCTGAACCACTGCCCATGCTGCTACAGCCACACTGCTATTTTAATACACTATTTCAAGCAGAACAGTGGTATGTCTGTCTACCCACACTGCTGTGTAGACATATCCAGCTGTTTTGCAGACATACCATAAAAAGCAGCTGATTGATCCGCCCATGAATGGGCACAGTTGTAATAAATCACTGAACATAACTGTTTCTGTGAAGCCTTTTCAAGGGAGAAGATATCTTCTTTTGCTTGCACTTGTTATAAAGTGAACAGTGATTGACTATGTGTCTGAAAACACAGTACATCAAGGAATTCAGAAACCGTGGGAAGCAATTACTTGATCCAATGCCAACAATAATATCTGCTACTCTCTAAAAAATGTGACCACGAAAGACAGTTATCCATCATGTCTAGGAATAGTCCACTGCATGGTGAAAGCGTTTTTTGACCAGTTGGTTTCCCAGTGACTTTATTGCTACCACAGCTGAATCTGTGAGAGTGCCTACCATAATAGCAGGCTGGCTGACTTAAAACCACCAACTACAAAGTAGCTTACGAATGAGATTGCACAACTGGTCTTTTGCATGATTTCTTGAACAAGGTGGTGAATAGTTCTACTTTCCTTCTCCCAGCAGACATTCAAGATGACTCTCTTATCAAGATGGAAACAGTGAAGGGATGTTTCAGGTCCTTTATCTATGAACTTTAATAGATAGAGACAATGTGTAGAGGCGTATGGTCTAGGGTGTCGAGACAATGGTCCAGGTCTTTGGCCCTACCAGAATCACAGTCAGCAGAGCTGGAGCGCAGGCAAAACTGGTATCAATTTCCTCAGATCATGGGCTATTCTATTATGTGCCTAAGGACCAGTCTAACAGCTGGGGACTAGCAGGGCACATTGACTACACTCTCTCTCTCAGATGCTTCTATACCTCCACTGTGAGAGATGTATTACAGTGGCTTTATGCCACATAAGGATTCCCTTACCCCAGGAGAATTTTCAGAGTGTTTTTCACAACCAAACTTGAATCTCTGGTCAGAGAATATTTCACTGACCAGAAGGCCTCAGTAGTTTTTCCAGCCAAAGTCCATGCTATTGTGGAAGAGAAGATAATATGTATATCTTGAGCATGAAGGTGATGAGTTTTTTAAATGAAAAGTAGTTACGTCATGGTGGATCTGTTAAGCTGTGCGCTACATACAATAATGCCACAACTGAACCCTTACTTGCTAAACATGAATAGTTTTGTTTCTGTAAAGACTGCAGCATGGATATTTGTCATTATTTCCCTCTTTGAGTGTTTGGTTTAAAATAGATTTATATTGTCTGACTATGTTTTAAAAGGAAATGTTTTGTGGCAGTTTTCATTTAAAAATGGGAAGTTACACAGTGGTGCAAAGTGGATATTTTCATTGCCATCTTGTTAAATACTGACTGCCTTACCCAGAGATGTTTAGTTGAACCACACACAAAATTACTATATTAAATATTGTGATCATTGCAATTTGGTATTTGTTTCTATGTAATGAGAATCAGATTGTAACTTGCCTCACCAAGTGCCTTCGCAGAGGAACAAAGAGTAGGAAGGCACCCTCTTGCAAGGGGGGGGGGGGAGGGGCAAGGGCAGACGAGAAGGGATTTAGAAGAGTTTTGGTTCTGCCCCCCCTCTAACTGTGCTGAACAATGCATCTGGATATAGATTATTCCCTTCTCTCTACTGTTGGTCTATTCCTGGGACAGCACCACTACCTGCCACTATTTTCTCATGGCTTGTAGCAAAACCTTAACTGGGCCCAAAGAAATTTATCATAGATGAAAGATGTTTTCCTCAACATAAAATTCTAAATAAAAGAGAGTCTGGCAAACTACAAATCTATTCCCCCATTCACTGTTTCTGTAGACCAAGTGCCACTTATTCGTGCTGATTTTAACTGACCATTTTCATTGCAGGACCAGAGTACTCAGGGATGATGCCTGCAGCTGCATCCTGATTTCACACCCAAATGAAGCAATCAAAGAAACTCAACAGCATGAAGGAGTAAAGTGAGCCAGATGTGAGCTTAATAAATAAACCACAGGGTACAAGCTCAGGACCATGAATAGGCTTGTTAGTCAGAGTTCAAATCTTTGGCAAACAAGCCACTTCCATGAAATTCTAAATAAAAGTGGCCTTTGTATTGGTCCCATGCTCTCTTAGTATGTGAAAATGTATGTTAAGACTTGCCAAGTTTCATACATTTTGATTGAGACTTACTCAGTATGGGATAAGCTATAAGGCATTTTGAAACCAAACCAAAATCCTCTCACTTTTGTAATGCTGGGTTTTTCATTCTACTTCTGTGAAGCAGATTTTACTCCTATTTTTGGAAAATCCATTCATTTAGGGACATATTCGGACTTCAGTCATACACCTGTGCAGATTCCAATGAAATTAGGAGGAAATCAAAAGCATGTACTTGATGACAAAAAAGTCTTTGTAACCCATCCATCAAGTAATTTCTATGGCATTCATCGTAGTCATACCCTTATACCTATGGCTCAGGGACTCAAAATAGGTCACCAGAAAGGTCCTTGGGATTTAGAATCAGATCCAAAGCCCAGTGAAGTCAATGAGATTCTCTGCATTGACTTTAATGGACTAAAGACCAGGTCTCTTAGTCATATTATGGAAACCTTATGTACCTGTAAGTCCTTTATTTCCTCTGTTTCTGGTGTTTCCATAACAACATTTCATTGTAAAGCTAGTGGGAATGAAAGCATCTGTAATTGTTTATCCAATACATTAGTACGGCAATTTCTGAAATGCTACCAATTATTTTATCTGATTAACAACGTAAGCATATTAATTTAAAAGACATTAAAAAAAGACCTCTTGCAATATTCATCCTAGAATCAAGCTAGAGATCTCTCTCTCTCAGATTCACACTGATACATTTTTAAAAATGTAGGTCTTTTCATGTGATCATTTAGAAGTGTACCCATATAGTATGTCTAAATATACCTCTTTCTTTAGAGATATCAGAGAGCTCATTATCAAAGTTGTATTGCTAAATTAGGGCAAAATTCCCTTTCTACCCATGAAGCCTAATGTAATGGACTCAATAAATATGTCTGTTCTATATTTGGCAACAAGTCAGATGATGTATTCGTATCACATGATAACAATGACATACTTTCCATTCCAGCACTAACTCAGGACGATGTTAAACAGCAGCAACTAAAGTTAGACATTTTCAGGTCAACAGATTTGATAACTTGCATTCAAGAGCTTTAAAAGAATCTTTGGACCATTAAAGTGGATTTTCAATATACCTTGGAACACTGGGGAAATTCTAGAAGCCTGGAAGAAAGCTCATGCTGTGCCTTTTTTTTTTTTTTTTTTTTAAGAGTAAACAGGATGACCTGTGTATTATTCATCTGTCAGTATGACATCAATCCTAGGCAAAATAATGGAGTGTCTGACAGAGGACTTGATTAATAAAGAAATAAAGGAGGTTAATATAATGAATACCAATCAGCTCTGGTTTATGGGAAATAGATCCTGTCAAACTAAACTAGATTTAGTATTTATTTTACTTTACATTATACATTCAGTGGATAAAGGTAATGTAATAAAATATACTTGGACTTCTGTACAGTATTAGACTTGGTTCTGCATAACATTTTGATTAGGAAACTAGAATGATACATTATCAGCATCAAAAAACCCAAAATCAATACTGATCAAGTGTGCAACCACCACAAAGATTGGGGGAAGACGTAAATAATGAAGAGGATAGGTCACTGAAAAGAGCAATCTGGGTCCCTTAGTAAACTGTGCACAAAAACAAACAAACGTGTGTTTCAACACAGCCAAAAGTAGAGTCGTACATCTAGGAACCAAGAATACAGGCCACACTTACAGGATGAGGGGCGCTGTCCTGGGAAGCAGTGACTGTAAAAGTAGTTCTCATCCACCAGGAATCACATGTAAATAGGGAAAAAGATGGGAACCTTCACATGGTCATTCCTGTTAAGTTCTCCAGCACAACCAATGCCATCAATGGGGTGACTGAAAATTGGTGGCTTCATGGTCTCAAAAGCAACTCAAGTGATAATCTCAAGCAAAATGGCCCTTTTCAGAGCAAGCATTAGAAGAGAAACGTAGGCTCATACCTACCTGTATTCCACCTCAACACAGAAGGCTTTTCTCCTGAAAAATGTGATGACTTGTCCAAGCTTTTATGCGCCCAGAAGATTGATGTCCTCATGTTACAAGATACTCACCTACTGGATAATGAAAAAGCATATAAATGGCATTGCAGGATACCATTCAGCAGCAAACCAATACTACCCAAAACAGACTGGTAATGTCTCAGACATTAAGAGATCTGGAACATCTGCTACATGGACTTGAACTATTCAACACTATATGCCATCACAGTGACAGCCAGTGAGCTGATGATCGCCCATGTATAAAAGCCACAAAACAATGCCTGGTCCATACTAGTTTTACCATATCACATCTACTCTTCCATATGGATTGGCAACTTCAAAAGCAATATGTATCATGGGATTACAATGACAACAATACCACATGCAAACTCCTTGAATGGGCCTGAATGAAGACAAGCACGCACTGTTTGATCCTAAGCAGCCAAGAACCTTCCATTCTGCAAGATGGAAACAAGAATACTCACTGAACTTTTGCTTTGTGTCCTGTGAACAGAATGCCTCTACTGGCAGAATGAACTGTCCTCTACAATTTTTCTGCTTAGCCAACACCATTTTGTTGTCATACATGCTGTTCTCCAAATCCCCTTAATTACATAATTGCCAAAGTTGCATTGGAACTTGAGGAAGGCTGATTGGAACAGCTTTATGAAAACTATAGAAAAAGTGGTTTGCCAAATACCTGCAAATGTAGCTGACTGTAAGAGGTTTATCAACCTTTTTAAACTGGCCACAAAAAGGAACATTCTCCATCACTACAGAAAGGCATACACTCCTTGCTTATCATCGGAGCATGAAGCACTGCAAGAGGAGTGTAGGAAAAACATTACATCTGGCATTGGTCACTGTTGGAAGATGGGATACTGAGCTAGATGTACCATTGGTCTGACCCAAGATAGCTGTTCTTATGTGCTTAGCAGTAATCTTGTTGCAGCTGCACCCCTAGAATCACTGAACTCCACTAGATGAGAGCAATGAGCAAAAGTCATGGATAGCCTAGTTTTCACCCAGTCAAGCAGGAAAGGCTGGAGACTTCTCCATTATCTTGGTGGTTCTAATCATCCCCAAAGCAGAGTGCCACCTGTCACAGTTGACACCATCACCACCCAAATGCTCCTGAACTCCAAGTTCCAAACACAAAAAGAATGTGAAAAAAGAAAGCTTCCTTGCTCTCTGACTGCCCAGTAACACTGAATCTATCAAAGCCATTCACTAGAGAAGTAGTGGACAAGGTCATAATATTCACTTAATTTGGCAAGGCTGCAGATCCAGGAAGCATGTTACCAGAATTTCTAAAAAACCTAGGCCAGCATGGCTGTGACTAGTAGATGTGCTTCTTTACCAACATGCATATCCTTAGCCAAATGCCCAAGCTATGGCAAAAGGCAAAGGTTATTGCCATCTTGAACTCAGGGAAAGCAGCTGACTATCCAAAAAACTACCTGCCAGTATCATTACTATGAATAACATACAAGTTCTTGGAAAGAATGCTGTCATGTCTGGAGTGGCTCACAACTGAGAGTGCCAAATTCAAGTCAGTGTCCGAAAATGGGGCAGAAACCCCAAATTGGTGGTATATTCTGTAATTGGATTTCACCAACCCAGTAACAAATATACCCTCCTGGGTCACTATATTCGCCTTACCCTGGAGTCACAAACAGTCACCTATGACCCTCCAACCTTCTTGCTTCTCATACAAACTGAACTTAGTGATAAAAGGTTATTAAAACCAAAACAATCACACCACTTCAGGTTACTCCAAACCCCCAAAGGTCAGTCACTTATCAATGGATACTCTCGATCTCATACCAAAGAATGCTGGCAACCAATTTCTCTAGTAAACTAACTAAAAGCTTATTAGCTAAGAAAAAGAAATGAGACTTATTGAGAGGTTAAAGCAGGTAAAATACATCAACGGGTGAGTCTAAGTTTGTAAGTGCAAAATGATAGCAGACATGTAGTCATCTGCCATTCTCCAAAAATGTTCAGGCTTACCCAGGATAATGCTGAGGATCTCTGCCTTCTTGTTTAGTTATTCCACCCTGTTAGACTACAAACAGTCCAGAGATGAAGGATCTTGCTTTGAATCCACCTTTTGTATCTTTTTCACACACAAAAAGCTGGCTGACAAGTTCTGTACCCACGGGTCCTTACTTTGTTGGCTGTGTGTGAGAAATGCTGATTGAGTTTGTGAATTCCCATGGTTTTGAAGTTAGCAATCTTCTTGATTTACATTGCCAAGACTCCAATCACGTTTGATGGGTAAACTTAATTACCATGATATATTTATATAAATTGCAATGTAATAGCCCACAACAATCCATTATTTTTCATGAAGTTTCTCATCTTAATACTAATTCATAGTTTTGACCTAGGGTTAATCAAGTACAGGGATACACTTAATGTAATGAATAGCAATCAAAAGGTTATAAATAAGAGAAAACAATATCAGTCACATTTCCATTGAACTAAATTAACATTCAAGTGAATTACTATGCTCAACATTTCATTGATGATCACACACAAATGAATTGTCCTGAGACTCTGGCAAGTGCTGGCATCTCGCCTGTCAGCATCACAGATGCTACTCCGGAGACTTACACCGATCTTTGGGAACTACATTCCTAAAGAGCAATCCAGGTTCATATGAGGATGAAGCATCTGCAATCAGGTAATCATACTAAGGACCCATATTGAAGCCAGCATTCAACTTCGGCTCATAACAGCAGTGGCCTTTGTGGACCAGTGCTTGGCATATGATTCAGTGGCATATGATGGCCTGCTTCTCAAAGCGTCATAAATTTAATTGCAGAACACTACCACCTACTGATAGTTATGCTCACCAACTGCAAGTTTTGTTTCTAATGGAACAGACCAGTAGACCTCCCTACTTATGGGCTGCCACTGGGGTCTGCCTTGGCAACATCGCTCTAATATTTATCTCACTGATGTGCCATCAACTCAGTCATGGAAATTCGGAAATATGCAGATGATCTTGCATTCACTATCCAAGCAACTACATTCACCCAAGCCTACTGAATTCTCACAGAAGATCTGAAAAAACTGAAGGATTATTATTAGTTAGAGAGACAAGTGGGTGAGATAAGGTATTTTATTGGATCAAATTCTGTTGGTGAGAGAGACAAGGTGTAGCATGGCAGGCACTCACTACCGCAGCACCTCATGCTGGTTACCTCAGGGATTAGCTCTTCCAGCTCCAGAATGCCTCCTGCTGGCCGGTGTCTCCCTACCGGTACCTGCTTCCTTTAATCTCCACCACTGCCCTGCATCCCTCCCAGTCCACAGCACCCTTTCTCTGGGGTAGTGCCTTGCAGCAGTGCCCCCACATTCAGGGGTCTTCCCCTCCCTGGGGAACCCCAATCCTCTAAGCCCACCTCACCTCAGTGACCCACTGCCAGTCTTCATCTAGCCCAGTCCCTCTGGGGAAAACTGCAATCTGAAGTGGCCACTCATCATCGGCAAGGGGGTTGGACCTGCTGCCTTCCTTCCCTGGAAGCTTCCACACAGCCCCAGTACCTTCTCTGGCCTTGAAAGCAAGGCCTCTGCCTGGGGTTTTGCAAGGCTGGAGTTTCCCCAGCTCCTCCTGCCCTTCCCCAGCACTGCGCTGCCCAAGGTACCCTTTTCTCTATCCAGCAGCCAGGTTCATCTTTCTCCAAAGCTGAAGAGAGTGACTACCCTTTCTGGTCTGCCCTCTTTTATACTGGCTTGGCAAACCCTAATTGGCTGCCTCCCAGCCTTCTCTGATTGGCACTCAGCCCCAGCCCCCTCCAAGGGCTGGCTTTTAACCTTTTCTGAGCCAGAGCAGGGTGACCATCCTGCTACAAGAGGTTTTGAACCACACAGAGCTCTTTTTCACGTCTTCACGCCCAGGTCTTGTTCAAGTCTTCAAAACTTCTGTGACATGAAACTCAGCCACAAGGATTCTCCAAAATACAGTGATTGTAGCTTCACATACCACCAACATCTAAAGAAAATCATTTCCAAAATAAAGGCCAGAAATAATAGAATCCACAAACTACCCAGGACCAGTTGGGAAGCAAATGCTCACACCTTGCAGACAGTTATCTTGGCCCTTGTCTTTAACAGTTGAATATTGTCCACCAGTATATAACTTTCATTGAATAAGACTTGTTGATGTACAGTTCAACACTGCTATGAGAATTGTCATAGGAGTGTTGAAGTCAGCATTGACAGCCCGGCTTTCCCTCCTTGTTAATTTCTTACTACCATACCTCTGAAGAGAAGCAGCAATAATATTAAAATATAACTCGGTTATAATGAGTGGATGACAAACTTGGACAATGACCTTTAATGTTGCTCTTCAAGTTCACCATAAAAAAGAAGATGATCAATGAAACATGAGCTCTGAGTCGAACACTGTGGCCATCAAGGGCCAATGTAATCCTTTGACATATAACCAGGGAAATACTGAGTAGGGGTAGAGAGGTTATATTACGTCTGTATTTGGCACTGATGTGACTGCTTCTGGAATGCTATGTGCAGTTCTGGTGTCCACATTTGAAGGACATTGAAAAATTGGACAAGGTTCCAAGAAGAGCTACAAGAATGATTAAAAGGATTGGAAATCATGCCTTATAGTCAAAGACCTCAATCTAATTAGCTTATCAAAGAGACTGTTAAGGTTTAACTTGATCACCGTCTGTAAGTAGTTACAACAGGAACATAAATTTGATAACAGACAGCTCTTCAATCTAGCTGATTTAAGTATAACAAGAGTTAAGAGATAAAAGTTGAAGCTGTATAGGTTTAAACTTAGAAAAAAGTTGCATGTTTTTAAACAGTGAGGGTAATTAACCAATGGAACAATTTACCAAGAGCTGTGGTGGATTCTCCACAGGGGAATTTTTAAATTCAGATTGGATGTTTTGATGTAGTTCAACTAGACCATAGGACTTCCTTGAATTAATTCCTGTGTTTGGAAGGAGGTCAAACTGGATGATCACATTGGTAACTAGATTGGATAAAGCCTTCTGGCTTTATAAACTATGAAATCTGTGACCAATTCAAGAAGTGAACTCTAATTTACCCTGCATTAATTTAAGATTTAGAAATTTTTTTGCTCTTTTCTTCATTCCTTGCACCTTTGCACTTCTGGATTCTTTGTGGCCAGAATTCTATATGACACAATATTGCAACAAAGTGTCTTATGGTATTTCTAACTAGGAATCGAGGAAGAATTGCTAGAAATTTCATGAGTGATCTTCTTCTCTCAGATTTCCAGGTTAGTCTAACAGGATTCATCCACAAAAGGAAAATGACTCATTGTTACCCCGAACTCCCTCATGCAGGGCTGCAGTTGTTTTGACTGCTATGTAGAGAGATTGGGAATAGGAGTGAAACCAATCACTGCAACTCTGTCATTTTAACTAAGGAGTTTGAGTAGTCTAAATAATCATGAGGCCTTGATCAAACAACCATTGAAGACCAGACCCCAGATAAGCATGTGAACCATGCACAAACACCAGCCCCTTTAAGGCTCTCTCATCACTATTGCTAACTAATCTCTGATACACAGAAATTGCTACTCAGTATATATATTAGATGCTTAAAATGTTTAGTATGCACAGCTTTCTATTTATTTGGATATGCATTTGTAACTTCATTTAAAAGACTGTCACAATACATAATCATTTTGGTATATTTCTATTACCATTTATAAAGCTGTTGATTATCTAAATTAAGTAATTATATAAGGAAATGTAAATGGAATCAAAATATCTTTAGTCTGCAATACCTTTTTTCCTTGAAACAGAAAATGAAAAAGCATGGTAGCTGTACAGTGGTAAAAATAGTATTTTCACTACCCATGGCATTGTAACAACCTCTGCATCTATCACTTGAAACATTCGCTGGAGAACAGACAGAATGCAATCAGACAAATGAACGTTTCAATCGCCGTTTTTTATAATTCAGCAAAATACAGAAAGTCATTCCGTACTCTCACTTGCCTGCTGGGAATATAGGCACTAGAACAGTAGTTTGCAGTTAATGGGCTGTAGCAATATACTGCTTGGCTGTAGTGAGGGACAGGTTTTATCTTACAGACTCTAAATATAATGAGGATTGAGTGTCGTATCACAAGGAGAGGGGGCATAGACAGAGCAATAAAGACAAAGTACAACTGTAGCTCACTGCTTTGTGCACATAAAAAACACATGGATTCTCAAATGTTAATATGAACATATTAATATGAACAGTGTCCCACCCAAGGTCTATGTTTCTGCAGTCATACGCATACTGTACCAGTTATGGTCTTCTGACTGTGAACTTTGTTATGGTTTGAATTGTAACAGGGTCACCAAAGTGAAAGAAAAAAAACTATTCTTCCATAATAAGGGAAATATCCTGTCCTGTATTGTGATGCTGCACAAGTGAAAGAGCATGGGAAATTTCTTTCAACTCTGACACCTAGCGCCACCCCAGTCCCTGAGGAGTAGTAGGGTAGGCTTCTTACCTAGTGCTCAGAGTCCTAAAGTAGGGGATTTTGGATAAGGATGTCAGGGCTGAGTAAAGTAATTTATTCATTGAACTTCACAGACTTTTGTTTGTAAGAAGAGTACACAATTCTCTGATTTGTTAACTTTTCACCCCACTTATTTTTTGTCAAATAATGGTTTGTCCTCCCTGTAATTAATAGCTCCTGAATATATATATTTGAAAAATATTTGGAATTTGTGTTGTGCTGTTAAATTCTAAGTCACATAGTTCTCTTCTTAGTGATACATATGCTACTAAGCAACACAGCACAAACAATGATTTAATGTGAAATTTGCAGTTAGACTATGGGAAATACTTGAGTATTTGAACTCAACATTTACTTTTATGCATTCTGTGGATACTTAAGCTAGAGCACTCAAATGTTCATGCAAAGGCAATACGTGAGGGTTGAAAACATGGTTTAACTGAAATCTATATACACATTCCGTTTGTTCTACTGGCCCAGTCACCAACTGGCCACTACAAACACACACACACTCAACTAAGATGCCCACTGCCCCTTTTTAAGGTACATGACACCGCTCTCTATTTCTTCAAGCTTGGCTACTACTAGTAAAAGCAGGATTCACTTTATCTGTTCTATTTTCTCTCTTTTTCAGCATGTTGTTGACCTGGTTTTTGACTGAAGCTTGTAGGCCTGACTTTCGAAAGGTCCACTGTGGAAACGAGCATGCAAATATGGGTATGTATTTGCATGTCTAATTTACTCCCGCTGCCCAAATTTTTGTAATTGTAACAGCATGGGAAATTTATGCCAAGCTCTATAACCAGGTGAGTATGTACCCAATGATGAAGTGTCTCTTGCATGAAAGCTCCTATGCACGAATGAATGAATGAACCAATAACTTGAAGTGTATACAACCCTTTATACTGAAGTACAAATACATACTTGGAATGAAATGTTGGCTTCACGGAAGACAGTGGGAGTTTTGTCGTTGACTTCAGTGAAGTCAGCATTTCATTCATAGTGTTTAGACATATTTAGAAGTCCCAGGAGTATACTTCAATTAATATCCACTGTACTCTTTGTAGAGATGTACATTATGTTTGGGAAAGAAGATGAAGAATCATTGGTGTAAACAGCAAACATCCAACATCTCAACAACAATCCTGATTGAATAAATGCTATTAATATTCATCTGGACCTAAAGTAAATATGCTGAAGTTAAATGCTGAATATTATAGATCTATTTTTATTTACCAGTTTCAGATTATGTTTATTTAGTTCTCTATCTTATTTAAGTTAGTCAAGTTTTGCTACTGCTAAACTGTGTGACAACTACCTGGCACACTAGCTAGCCTGCCTTGGACTCTGCCAGTCCAAGTCTTGCCTTGCAGGTAACCAACAGTGAACCCCAACTCCTGAGTTTGCCAGAGATGTCTCCCAGCAGCATCCAGTCCCCTTTCTGAACACTTATATAAGTTTGTTGCTCTATTAAACAGACAATACAATACAGCCTGTTTGCTTAACTGGGGTTAATACACCCTTCCCTTCAATCAGGGCACTGAATTGGTTTATAGTGGAAAAAAAAACAAGTTAATTAAACAAAGGTCATTGGCGTAAGTGATAACAAGTGTAAGGAGTAACAAACAAAAGTAAAAATATTATTCTAACACTAAAACTGAACTTCAGCAAGTTTTAATTCTTGCCTAAGAAAATTTTTCACCTATATTCATTTTCCAGAGATTTCAGCCAACTTGGTTGAAGGATTCAGTTTGATCAGAGACACAGTCATAGATACCAAAATGGTTTTCTGTTTTTGCTTACACTCTGAAAGTTAATTGAGCCTGTTCAAAGAGGAAGAAAGGGTTCCTGCAGTTCTTCCCTTCTTGTTGACTTTCCATCCCCTACCTGATGGGCATATAAATAAGGCTTCAATTTTTTTTTTTGGCTTCCATAATTCTTAATTTACTTTGGAGACAGGTAAATACCTCCTGTCTAGGAGCAAACCTGTTTTCCCCCTGTGTTTGGTCACAAACTTTGAAGCATATCAGTGAGTATCCATAATTCTCATATAGTGCTAATGCATACATTTCACAATCACCCCAAGTTTCACAGGCTTTCATAAAAAGTCTTACTTAATACAGGAATATTGTGTGCAATCAGTTGACTCAATTGCCTACAATTTTAGGTTCTGATTCTGCATTTACTGAAAACTGTAAAGAAAAAGGTCTAGGCACCATCACTGACAACTCATTGTAGTTTGCTACAATGATCAGAATAGAGAATGAGATGTACTAAGAATAAAATGGAGAACAGTAATATGCAAGAAAATAAGAATTGCCTAACTAGAAAACATTAAGTGCCCATTTTGAGGCCTAGTCCTGAATTTTTTATATATCTAAAGCTTCCAGAGAAGTCAACTGGATATTTGAATGTGCAAATTACACAGCTGTAGATCCCTACTCCAGTAGTGGCCACTGATGAAGGCTTCAAGGAAGGTAAAAAACTTCATGATGTACTTAACTGGGCATCAGTATTGTGGCAAGGCACCTCCTTCATCTGGTCAGCCTCAGAAATTCTCCCTCTGATGGTGGGGGCCTAGAGTAAATCAGTCCTGCTCTGGAGGTTTTTAGTTCTTCACTTTGGTTTATTTTTTCAATATTTATAAGGTGGCCCTCAGGGTAGGCCCAAGTAGTTCTCTTAAGCAAAAAATAAAAAGTCACAACACCAAAGAAATACACTTCCTTACCTCCTTCCTGGGGTGTTACCTTTTTTACACTGGTTTCTGGCTGCCAGTCCTTCCCCAAACAGAAGTTAACTTGATTATTTCCCCTATAGGGATGGGAACCTCCTTCTCCCTAGGAGAAGACTTTTCTCCCTCCTGTCCCTGACCTGCTGCAGCTTGTTGCTCATCCCTCCTTCTCTCTCTCTCTTACCAAATTAGGGTTTTTTTAAAGGTTACTGGCAGCTCTTAATTGGACTCAGGTGTCTTATTAACCTGAGGTAAGCTCTTTTTCAGTTCATAGGGAAAAGAGTCTTCACCATTCTAGGCCTGACATGTCCTCCTTCCACCACTCTCTTAAAGCTGTCAAGTCTGACTTTGTCAAAATGCATAGTAAGGGACAGCTTCATCATGATCATAGCTAGTAATTGGCTTATACTCTTCTCTTTCTTGGGCCAGATTGTTGAAGTTATTTAAATGGATCCTGAAGATGCAAATACACATGTATTGGGATTTTCAGAACTGCCAGGGTACCTAAATCTCATTTATTTTAATTGGAGTTAGCTACATAGGCACTTTTGAATGTTCCACTAGTTACCAATCTTCATCTTTAGGCTCCTAAATACCTTCACATGTCTGGTCCCCTTCTCTATATCTTATTTATTTTATTTTATGTTAAGATGAGACTAACATAAATAAGAGTGTGTTAGTATAATCCTGAAATTATCAAATGTCTTCTCTTTTGGACTTTTAGCTAATTACCATGATTTCTACAAATATTTCCAAATGTTATTTGACCTTCACAAACTCAACATAAGGATGCATAATTTGGCATTAAAAATATTGTGAATTTTCTACTTTTCACTTTTTTCAGTTGCTAGTGTCATGTGAGGTTTGAATTCTTGACCTTTCTGAAAATTTCCTTTATTATGCTTTATCAATTTGATGCATCTTGTAGAGGGGCCAAAGAAATTCTTCCCATATATATATGATTGAATGAAAATGCTCGTTTTACATACATTAAATGAGATAACTATAGATTACCACTTCTCTGTTTATACTGATTAACAAGTACTATGTATTGGAGCTAAACATAAATCCTGAAATAACAGGGCTATGTACCCTCTCATGTATTTAAAAGTGAACATATTTCTAATGACAATAATATATTAGGAATTAGTCTTTCAACCAATTTCAGCTGTTTATAGAGAGACATTTCTTTCTCTTTCCAGTTCAAAACTTTAACAGAGATGTCCCCTAACACCAATTGTATCATTTGCATGTTGATCGGATGGTGCATAAGGGAAAATAAACCTATACTATTGACCTGAGGAATTGTACAAAAACTTTATTTCTTTCTAAGTGTTTTTATATGGGAGAGAAGCATAGGGACCATAATCAGGTATAGAATCTCTATCTTTCGCTCACAGATTCTTCTGTCTCTTGTACTTTCTCTGTTAAGGAACATCATTTCATTTGGTGAAGTGAACTTTAAAGTGTTATTTTGAGAGTTAATGAAACCAAACAGTCAAAGAAAGCGACAGACTTTTTTTTTTCCTTTGTGGGTGTGCTTATCACCACCACTACACACAGACACAGTCTCTGTCTCTAGTTTGTCTATTTTCTTTTTACTGCATTAATGCTGATGAAATTGAAAATTTAAAAAAGAAATGTGACTCATAAATACAGTTGGTAATGTGAACTCCCTACTTAGTCATGAAAGCAAAATGGGATTACTAGGGCCTTCACTAATGTGAGCAAAAAAGATATTACTGCAGCAAATAACTTCTCCAATTTTCTTTACTACAAATTCATAAGCCACCAGTTCCTTTGAAAGGCTTTTTTTTTGCAGTACAGCATGTTCATATATGATCACATAAATAAAGTGGGTTTTGCAAGTTCACATCACTCTCTTTTGGTTGTCAGAGTCTGAATTCCCTCTTCTTCCATTGCCTGTACTACCAAATTTAAACCAGAAATCAAGCCAAGCATGTTCTACCAATACAGACAACATTAAAGAATTTGACAGGCTGGATCAGATCATGCTGAATATAATGGTATTGTATCTGCATGCCCACTTAATTATAGTCAAGGTTGTTTTTATTTCATGATCAGATATAGTGGTCACCATTAAAGTTGCCAATTTTGCCTTAAATAAGGTTACTTCACTACCTGCCATATTACCTATAATGGGTCAGATTGTGCCTGACTATCCAATGGATGTAGGTTGTCAAGAGGGGACAACAGGAGAACTATTTCAGAATGTCCAGGTCAAGGAAGGTAGATAAAAATTAGAAGCTGTGAGCCTTTTTAGGTACCACCACACGGTAACACCAGCTAATGACAACAGTTTATTCTGTACCATCTGATGTTTTGCTTTTTCACCTCTGGGTCCATTTAAGGTCCTGGTTTTAATATTCAAGGGTCTCAGTGGCATGGGTACAGGTTAGCTCTGAGATCCTCTCTCCATCTGTAACTCCCCAAGACACCTGTACTTGTCATGGACACAGAAACCATTAGAGTAGAAGAAACCTCTGACAATTGGAGACAGGTCATTTTTAGCATCGGGTTCTAGATTATGAGATATACTTGTATTATGCCTTCACTTATTAGCGAGCTACTTTCGTTCTGTAGCTTATACCTCTCACACAAGTGCAATAGTTAATTGATTTAATTTTTCTTAACGTTTTTTCCCCTTCCCTAATTCCTCTGGAAAGTCACATTTTATTTATCAGTTTTGCATCTTGAAATATAATTTACTATACTGAGAAGTTGTAAAAGTGCAGATAAATTAGAAATTGGTTAAACTAGGTTTTAAGAGAAGGTTGTTAAGTGAAACATGGAAATTCCTTTGCAGCAACCTTTCAAAAAAAATTATCATCATGAAAGCATCCTGGCTCTATCGGGACATTGAACTGTTTTTTGTGGGGGGGGGGGTTGTTTTTTTTTCTCACTTGGAATTTCCTGAAGTGAGGAGAAATTAAATGTGTTGAATTTTATATGTTACTTTGCAGGCACATGAGTTAGTATCTAGAATCTTTTGTGTGTAAATGCATTTTGCATCCTGTCATTTTAGCAACTCTGTATTGGACAAAGAAGCTTTGATATGTCTGACACTCACAAAAATTAAGGGAAATGGAAAAACTGAAGTCAATTATACAGCACACTAATTTTCTATAGCACATCTCCATTTTCGACACAATCCTTTTTGGATACTATGTACTGCAAGGTTTTTTTTTATTTACTATTTTTATTTGTGTTCCAGTAGCAGCTGTAGGACCCTTGTATAACCAAGACTGGTGCAAGGTACTGTACAAACATGTATCCAGAGAATCCTTGCCCCAAAGACCTTTTAATCTAGACAAGGAAGGATGGGAGAAGAAAGAGTTACTTACTGTAACTGGTGCCCCAAGATGTGATATACTTGGAACACTTAAGTGTGTGCATGCTCAGTGCACTAGAGCAAGAGAAATGTACCTAGCAGTAGTAGTAGAGGGGCAGCACTTGCACCTCCTGGCCGTAGCCCCTCCCCTAGATACATGAGGCAGCGACACCTTGACCCTCCCTCTGTTCCTTTGCACAGATGCCCGGAAACGAGACTCCAATGCAGTAGGAACAGAGGGTGGATCATGGAGTACATGTCTGCATCACATCTCAAAGAACCACAGTTACACTAAGTAACTGTTTCTTCTTCTTCAGGGAGATGCAGTCATGTATTTCACTTAGCAGTACCCCTGTGGTGGTGGGGTTCAGAGTCTACCTGTACAAGGACTGCAGGACTGCTCTACCAAAGCCTGCAATCACCCTGGAAGATGTGATTATGGTGTGAAGGATCAGAAATGGACACCATGTAGAGTCAAGCACAGGAGTTTATTACGCACAGTGCTGGCGGAGTGTCACTTTGCTTATTAGGCTCAGAGACACTGCAGAACGATTGATTACAATAGATTATATATGGTGCTCATTGGGCAGAGAGAAGCAATGAAGATGGGTTTTCCCAAGCCCCTGGATAGGTTCTAGCAGCAAGACAAGATAAGCACAACAAACCAATGGTCTAAAAGATTACATAATGGTTCCACCCATGGTTCAAATTAACATATTGCCAACACACAGGTGATTACCCTTAAACTGTTTCTATTAAAGTATATAGGTTAAATCCTAATTTTGGGGTCCAGGGGAATGAGGTAGCAGCTCTCCCAGTTGGCCAACAGGTACATTCCTGGAGATTTAAAGCAAAAAAGCAGTAATTAGTATCTATTGTTTATCATTTTACCCATGCAAGTTTGTGAACTGGCATTGGCATACATCTATGAGGGGAGGGTGTCATTACTCATGTCAATCATGTTAGACCTCTCCCTGAACTCTGTTCTGGCATCAGTACCAGGGAGTTACCTTGGAGGCCCTTCTAAGCACTTTGTGTATCTATAACTTGTGTCATAAATATAAAGGGAAGAGTAACCACCTTTCTGTATACAGAACTATAAAATCCCTCCTGGCCAGAGGCAAAACCCTTTCACCTGTAAAGGGTTAAGAAGCTAAGATAACCTCGCTGGCACCTGACCAAAATGACCAATGAGGAGACAAGATACTGTCAAAGCTGGAGGGGAGGGAACAACGGGTCTGTCTGTCTGTGTGATGCTTTTGCTGGGACCAGAGCAGGCATGCAGGTCAGAACTCCTGTAAAGAGTTAGTAAGCAATCTAGTTAGATATGTGTTAGATTCTGTTTTGTTTAAATGGCTGGTAAAATAGGTTGTGCTGAATGGAATGTATATTCCTGTTTTTGTGTCTTTTTGTAACTTAAAGTTTTGCCTAGAGGGATTCTCTATGTTTTGAATCTGATTACCCTGTAAAGTATTTACCATCCTGATTTTAGAGAGGTGATTCTTTTACTTTTTCTTTAATTAAAATTCTTCTTTTAAGAACCTGATTGCTTTTTCATTGTTCTTAAGATCCAAGGGTTTGGGTCTGTGTTCACCTATGCAAATTGGTGAGGATTTTTATCAAGCCTTCCCCAGGAAAGGGGGTGTTGGGCTTGGGGGGATATTTTGGGGGAAAGACGTCTCCAAGTGGGCTCTTTCCCTGTTCTTTGTTTAACACGCTTGGTGGTGGCAGCATAGGGTTCAAGGACAAGGCAAAGTTTGTAGGAAGTTTTTACCCTAAGCTGGTAAGAATAAGCTTAGGGGTTCTTTCATGCAGGTCCCCACCCTAGAGTTCAGAGTGGGGAAGGAATCTTGACAACTTGCGATAAGGACACCCAGTTACAACTCACCAGGTGGAGTCATGCTGACTCCACTCATTGACTTGGAACACACAAGGTTGTCTGTTTACCCCTTTCTCTTAGCCGTGCATTGTTCTTTGTTAGCTAGTCCTCATCCAGGCCTATATGAAAAGTTCTTAACAGAAACTGTAGTTAAGATTTTACATTCACATTAAATGGATTATGGCCCTTCAGGTGAAATGGTTCATGAATGTACATAGTGACAACCATGTAACTGCCCTACAAATGTCCAATATGGACACGCCACTGAGGAAAACTGTGGACACTGCTTGCGACCACGTAGAATGAACACACACCTGCTGAAGGGGCTATTTCATATGCAGTCTTGATGCAGGATGTTACCCATTTGGAGATCATCTGAAGAGACTGCTTGACCTTTCAGACATTGCCTGACATCTAAGGTATGGAGACACTGCTCCTCCAGAGATGAATGCAGCTTAGGAAAGAAGACAGGTAAATCTATCATCCAGTTAAAATGAAACAGAGCAACTTCTTTAGACAAAAATTTTGGATGATGTCAGAAGGTCACTTTGTCTTTGCAAAAGTGTATATAAGGAGGCTCTGATGCCAGAGCAACTCACATGTTCTCCTTGAAGATGTTATTGCTACCAGGAATGTAGTTTTCTGACACAAAAAGCTGAAAGGGACAAGAGATGAAGGGCTCAAAGGGAGGTCCCATTAAGGCCGTTAGGACTGAGTTAAGGTCCCACAGAGGAACAAGCTCTCAGACCTGGGGATGTAGATGAAGGAGCCCTTTAAAGAACCTTGATACCATAGCATGGGAGAAGATCAATGTTCCCTGAATGGGGGAGGATAAAATGCCAATATTGCTGCCAGATGCACTTTCAGTGAACTCAATGCAAGTCCCCGTGACTGAAGGTGCAGCAGGTATTCCAAAATATCCTGGATAAAGGCCAGCATTGGTTGGATTCTGCAGCTAATGACCACACCAAAAATCACTTCCATTTTGCTGAATGGGCCATCCTTCTGGAGGGTTTTTTAGAGTTAAGGAAGACTTATTGGGCAGCCACTGAATATTGCTTTATCTCTTCCTTCAGCCATGCAGAAGCCACACCATGAGGTGCAGGGAGCTGAGTACAGGATGCAAAGTGAAGTCTTGGTTCTGAGTGAATAAGTCAAGATGGGGAGGAAGCAGTATGGGAGACTGAATAGACAGTGCAAGAATGTTGGAGAATCAGCACTATCTCAGTCATGCTGGGACAATGAGAATGAGCTTGGCCCGATCATCTGCCTTGAGCTTGAGGATGGCCTGAGGGATGATCAGGATCAGGGGAATGGTGTAGAGGAGAGCCAATTGCAAGCTGAAGTGAAAAGCATCAGACAGGGAGCCCTCAAGAGCAGAACAGAATGAACCAAGAAGCAGTGCTGCCGATGGAAGCAGTACTGTCAGTACCAAGCATGCTGGTGCTGAAAGTGGTGTCAGTCCTGAAGTCAAAAGCAGTGCTGGAGTGTCTGACAGTGCCAACATCGAGGATGGTGAAAGCCGTCTTGGAAGCATTTGTGATGCAGACTGTACAGTGCCAAGGAAATTCCCAGTCCCAGGTCTCTCGTACCAATCTCGGTACCAGACCTGCTTCCATAATGTGTGGAAGTGGGACATTAGGGTGCCATGTCAACAGACCCGAGGGTTCAGCAGCTTGTTCAATTGCCAGGGAAATATATGATGCAGCTTAGGCAAAGACCTGTACCAAAGGAAAGGCTGGGACCGAGACAAAGAAGAGGTGTGTAGCTGCCCAGTATGCCACTAACATGGAAACAGTTGGTGCTGGCATCTCCTTCGTTGGTACTTAACAGGGACCCACAGGCCAGAGCTGGAGTCAACGATACAGGGTTTCTAACCTCCCTCCTCGGTACAAGGGAATGGTTAAAACTACCTGCACCATCCCATGTGCTGCCACCAACTCTTTGCCAGACCATGTTTTTCCTGGGGAAAGCGGAAGACACCCTGAGATCTGGAGCAATTTCGATTGACCTTATGCAACCTTTTCCTTGGCAGGGCCGGCTCTAGGCACCAGCTAAGGAAGCTGGTGCCTGGGGCGGCAAATCAGAAGGGGTGGCACTTCGGCCATTCTTGGGGGAGCACCCCTTCCTCGGCGGCCCTTCGGCAGCAGCCTTTTCATTTTCCCTTCCTCGGCGGCACTTTGGTTTATTTTTTCTTCTTCGGCAGCACTTCAGCGGCAGCTTTTTTATTTTTTCTTCTTCGTCAGCTGCTTTTTTTTTCTTCGCTGCTTGGGGAGGCAAAAAAGGTAGAGCCGGCCCTGTTCCTTGGCACTGTCAACCGCGAATGGCTCCTCCATTTCTTCAGAGAGGCATCTTCTCTGAAATGTGAAATAGCAGCACCCTTAGAACCTGAGGTTGATCTCTGAATCGATGAGGGCCCCAGTATCAAAGCAAGCCGCATGGCTTGTTCAAAGAGGTGCTGCTTCAGGCGAAGGTCCCAAGCCATTTGAGTCCATTTCTTAAATGATCTGCAGGTCTCACAATGCTCTTTGACGTGAGCCTTTCAGAGACAGAGACGGGGGCCTCAGAGACTGCCTGTGGGGATTGCTCTCCCACATGAAGGACAATGTTTAAACCCCATTGAGGGCATCATAAGGAAACAAACTACTGCAACTAACACTATTCTAACTAACAGTATGGATACTACTAACTGCATACAACATGGAAAAATATTAAACAAAACTAATTGAGAGGTTGTGAGGTTAAGACCACAACGAGTTCCAACTCCAGCCACAGACAGTAAGAAGGAACTGAGGGAAGGATGGTGCAACCTCATGTATCTAGGGGAACGGCTATGGCCACTAGATGTGAGAGCCGCCCCCTTCCCCCGTGGCAAATTTCTTTGGCTCCAATGTGCTGGGCAGGCATACACATAAATGGAATACATCTACTTGAAGAAAAAGAAAGAAGTATTATCTTGATTTTTAAGATGGAGAAATGAGGTATGGAGAGATAAGTGACTTCCCCAAAATCACTCAAGTTTCCTGTTAGGAAATGAAATCCAGTTCTCTTCAGACCCAGTACTGTAACTACAAGACCACCTTTCTTCTCTCATTTGTTTTAAACATTTTAAGGAAGCAAATTCCCCACATCTTTACCCTGGTTCACTACAAGTTATGCATTAATGAAATATTCACTAATGGGAAAAATATATATAAACATTTATACAGGAAACTTTACAGTTGTGAATTGTGTTGAAAATCCTAAGACTGCAATTTTATTTATGGATAGAATAGGTAGAACAGGAGCACAAGCTTACCCATGCTGGCCTGCCAGTGTGCATAAATCCTGAATTGAAGCTCTGAGGTGCAAGGATGCCTGTTTTGTCTTTAGCTTCTCTTCTGAGATTGTAGACAAGACATACATGTCAAGTAAATTGCACCTGTCCAGTAGAAACTGAACTCACACAGCCTCTTTTGGCTTGTAGGCCACTGATAGAAATAATATTCAATCACAACTGTCCTGAGCTGGAGTTGAACTGGTGACCAAGAGATTAAAGCTGTTCAATTTCTTATGTACATATTTCTCAATTCCGCCCTTTGCAGTTATTCTAATAGAAAGTATACATCTTCGAAAGACATTAATGTCCGTATGCTCTCCGCAAATGACCATTAAGTCTAAACAAATGGAAAGAAATGAGGCAATCTCACATTTATAGTGCTTGATGAGAATATCTACTCGTGACAAGGAGACTAAGGAAAAGCAGGCAGACTCTTGCAAATGAATACAGGAAGTGATTTGGAAACAAACAAAACATACCAGTTTAGGACGGATGGACAGACACACATACACAAACACCTCCTTTTAATAAAGTCAGTCAGACTAATCAAAGTTCCTACTTTGCTATTTAATTTAGGCAATATCACAATACTGTCAATGTTTAAGGCTGTGTATGGCTGAAATCTTGTTATTGATGTGATGTTGCCTAAATTAAATAGCAAAGAAAGTAAATATGGATTAATCTAGCTGGTTTTATTTAGAAAGATTTCATTGTATACAATGGATTTTTTTTTTGTATTTATATTTACTGATTACCCTTTAAAAGCATTAAGAAACCCAACCACAGCAGCAAGGATATCTTTTTATCATGATGACAGAAGTTAGGGGTGTGTGTAGACTCACACACAATCCCAATTGTCTCTATGAGCTGGCATATTCAGGGCTCAAGGTGAATCCGCAAGTTTCACAAACACATTAGATATTCAGATGAGGAAGAGCCTGTTTTTCCCATGCCAAAGGATGTGTCAAAAATGCCCCAATTTGTTAGCAAGCAACATGATTACATAAGAAACAGATCTGGAAGTGTGCAAGAAGATCACACTCCTGCAAACTGCTCAGAACAGGCAGCCCCGGTGCCTTACTGGATCCCCAGTGATGTCAATGGGATTCCACACAAGCACAGAGGTCCACTCCCACACAGCTGCTTACAGTATCAGGACCTTTATCCCTGACTTATATTCTGTGCATTTCCATTCCAACTTCAAAGGAATTTCACAAGTTTAAATCAGGGTAGAATTTGCCTCTTTGAGCCAGGCTCTGAACCCCATACTCACATCAGGGAGCAGTTTATTTATGCTGCAAGCAAGGAGTTTCAGAATCTGTTAGTTAATTAGCAGGCTCCCTGGTGAAGGAGACACTCTTGACTTTAGGCAGATGAGTCATCCAATGGAGAGGCGCCTATTACTCAATACTTCCAGGGAATTACACTTCCCTAGAAGGTGGCTTGATGTTTAAGCCTTCTGTACAGAGGACGAGGGCAGCTTTGGCAAAAGGGGAAAAAATTCTGGTCCTCAGACTGATGAGGGGTGCCTACCTTCAGACTCTGATCCCTGGCCCTTGTCAATAAAAATTAGAATAAAGACAAGACACTAAAATTAGCAAATACTTATAAATTATTAAAGACTACCGATTAGGAGTAGAATGAATTTTGCATGAAACCGAAGTCTAAAACATTTCTTTAACAGTTATTTTATCTTTAGGACTAATCAAGGTTAGTGATGACAATATGAAAGAGCTTTTCTCCCCTCTTTTAAAGGATAATAATTAGCACTTCCCAAAGAGGTCTAATTGGAACAGTGAAACATTTTTTAAAACGTTACGTTGAAATTATCCTCACTCTTCAGATAGAAAGTGATTAAAATAGAGACAATTTTCCATTATTTGACATTCAAGGCTTTCAGCTTCCCTTTTGAAATAATGGGTGTCCTTCCTGCTTGGTTTGTCTGTAGTGTATCACACTCAGGGTAGCTGTGTTGCACCAAAATGCAGGAACAGGAAATGAGCTGAGAAATTTGTTATTTTCTTCATGTGCTTAGCTATAATAAAATCTAGGCAACAGGCAGAAAAAAAGGATTACAGTAAGACAGAAGTGTAAAAAAGGATGAGTAAGCAGACTCTTTTTAAAATGTTTACTCTGCTTTCTATATACAATATGAAATCCATTAATGTGCTAATGTCTTAAATATCATTCTGGGCTAGATTCTGTCACAAGAACACAGCCCATAGGGAAGGGTGGCATTTATGCATCCCCAGGAACATCCTAAGATATTCAGAAAGCCATAATTGCCTCTCACCTGAGTTCACTCCACAGAACTAACTAGTATGGCTATGGCATAATTGTAAAATGGAAGACATGGCATATTTATCTTACAGAAATGGCTGGCTGGTTCTTCCTATTTCCCTAGAAAGGATTCTTTGTTGACTCATGAGGTTAGTTTGGATTAAAATACCAAAAGTTTGGTTCCTCTATTCTTGTTCTTATTAGCAGAAAAGTAACAAGGGAGAGATTTCATTTTCCCCTTTAGGATGGGAACCCACTAAAGATACAGAAGCTTATCAAAAGTGTCACTGAACTTAAAAAGAAAACTTATTACAACTATAATTGCTTTAGAGTAACAGCCGTGCTAGTCTGTGTTCGCAAAAAGAAAAGGAGTACTTGTGGCACCTTAGAGACTAACCGATTTATTTGAGCATAAGCTTCCGTGAGCTACAGCTCACTTCATCGGATGCATACTGTGGAAAGTATAGAAGATCTTTTATACACACAAAGCATGAAAAAATGGGTGTTTACCACTACAAAAGGTTTTCTCTCCTCCCACCCCACTCTCCTGCTGGTAATAGCTTATCTAAAGTGATCACTCTCCTTACAATGTGTATGATAATCAGGTTGGGCCTTTTCCCAGCACAAATCCAGGTTTTCTCCCCCCCTCCCCCCCAAACCCATCTCCTGTTGGTAATAGCTTATCTAAAGTGATCACTCTCCTTACAATGTGTATGATAATCAAGGTGGGCCATTTCCAGAACAAATCCAGGGTTTAACAAGAACGTCTGAGGAGGAGGGGGTAGGAAAAAACAAGGGGAAATAGGTTACCTTGCATAATGACTTAGCCACTCCCAGTCTCTATTCAAGCCTAAGTTAATTGTATCCAATTTGCAAATGAATTCCAATTCAACAGTCTCTCGCTGGAGTCTGGTTTTGAAGTTTTTTTGTTGTAATATCGCAACTTTCATGTCTGTAATCGCGTGACCAGAGAGATTGAAGTGTTCTCTGACTGGTTTATGAATGTTATAATTCTTGACATCTGATTTGTGTCCATTTATTCTTTTACGTAGAGACTGTCCAGTTTGACCAATGTACATGGCAGAGGGGCATTGCTGGCACAGGATGGCATATATCACATTGGTAGATGTGCAGATGAACGAGCCTCTGATAGTGTGGCTGATGTCATTAGGCCCTGTGATGGTGTCCCCTGAATAGATATGTGGACACAGTTGGCAACGGGCTTTGTTGCAAGGATAGGTTCCTGGGTTAGTGGTTCTGTTATGTGGTATGTGGTTGCTGGTGAGTATTTGCTTCAGGTTGGGGGGCTGTCTGTAGGCAAGGACTGGCCTGTCTCCCAAGATTTGTGAAAGTGTTGGGTCATCCTTCAGGATAGGTGTAGATCCTTAATAATGCGCTGGAGGGGTTTTAGTTGGGGGCTGAAGGTGACGGCTAGTGGCATTCTGTTATTTTCTTTGTTAGGCCTGTCCTGTAGTAGGTGACTTCTGGGAACTCTTCTGGCTCTATCAATCTGTTTCTTCACTTCTTCAGGTGGGTATTGTAGTTGTAAGAATACTTGATAGAGATCTTGTAGGTGTTTGTCTCTGTCTGAGGGGTTGGAGCAAATGCGGTTGTATCGCGGAGCTTGGCTGTAGACAATGGATCGTGTGGTGTGGTCAGGGTGAAAGCTGGAGGCATGTAGGTAGGAATAGCGGTCAGTAGGTTTCCAGTATAGGGTGGTGTTTATGTGACCATCGCTTATTAGCACTGTAGTGTCCAGGAAGTGGATCTCTTGTGTGGACTGGACCAGGCTGAGGTTGATGGTGGGATGAAAATTGTTGAAATGATGGTGGAATTCCTCAAGGGCTTCTTTTCCATGGGTCCAGATGATGAAGATGTCATCAATATAGAGCAAGTAGAGTAGGGGCGTTAGGGGACGAGAGCTGAGGAAGCGTTGTTCTAAGTCAGCCATAAAAATGTTGGCATACTGTGGGGCCATGCGGGTACCCATAGCAGTGCCGCTGATTTGAAGGTATACATTGTCCCCAAATGTAAAATAGTTATGAGTAAGGACAAAGTCACAAAGTTCAGCCACCAGGTTAGACGTGACATTATCGGGGATAGTGTTCTTGACGGCTTGTAGTCCATCTCTGTGTGGAATGTTGGTGTAGAGGGCTGTTGGATCATATTAAAGAAGTTCTGTATTAAAATCACAAATGAGTTTGATTCCCCATAGTTTAAATTCCAGGGTATTACTAATTAAGAGGTCTCTTGGTTTTTGGTACTGTTTCTCTCCCTCTGTATGTGAAACTTGCAAGCTGCTAATTGCGTTAGTACATTCTAAGACAGAGTCTGTTCTCAAAGCAATTCACAGAGAGAGACTCAAAGCAATACTCTAACAACAGACACAGCACCCAGAGACTCCCCGCCCTTTTGTTGTATTAACAACTGTGATTAAAATAGAGATAGAGGATGGATGTGGATGGATGCTTGGTGTGGATAAGAACTGAATGATCAGGGAGGTGCCAGCCTAAGAATCCAGTGTCCATCGGCTGAAGAAGGCGTCAAGTGGAAATAACCAGAGGACCCCGGAGGGCAGACTGGAATCCACCCAACAGCCTCAAGAATGGGAGAACCAAAGAACAAGATAACATCTAGCAGCACGGAGCCGTCAGGAATGTGCTATCTGCTGATTGATTCAGCAACAGCATGATGAAGCAATTCCCATAGACTGGCATAGGAAGAAATTCCTATAAAAATAGACTCTAAAAAAGTGAGAACTTTGGGGTCTGATTCTGCAAACCAACTTCCAGGAGCATCAGATGAGCATCTGACAAGGCCCTGCTCCCTCCTCATGTCCAGGCCACCTGGCCAGTGGCTTGGCATGAGCAACTCTAAGGCTGGTAACTATGATAACAACCTTGCAGAACCTGTGTGTGTGTGTGTGTGTGTTTGTATGAATGAATGAGTGAATAAAGATGAGATTGAATGGAATGTTACAGCTGTAACTAACTGCTTACTATGATTCTTTCTGTATTCACAATAAATGTGGTATTTTGCCTTTTTCCCTTTAATAAGATCCTGCTGGTTTTTAATTTATTGGTATAACAGGGCTTCTACATCCATAGTGGCTAGGATGGTGTTATCAGGAAGATCACCGATGGATTGTAGTTTCCTCAGGAAGTCAGTGGTGTCTCGAAGGTAGCTGGGAATGCTGGTAGTGTAGGGCCTGAGGAGGGAGTCTACATAGCCAGACAATCCTGCTGTCAGGGTGCCAATGCCTGAGATGATGGGGCACCCAGGATTTCCAGGTTTATGGATCTTGGGTAGTAAATAGAATATCCCAGGTCGGAGTTCCAGGGGTGTGTCTGTGCGGATTTGATCTTGTGCTTTTTCAGGGAGTTTCTTGAGCAAATGCTGTAGTTTCTTTTGGTAACTCTCAGTGGGATCAGAGGGTAATGGCTTGTAGATGGTGTTGGAGAGCTGCCTTGCCTACAGACAGCCCCCCAACCTGAAGCAAATACTCACCAGCAACCACATACCACACAACAGAACCACTAACCCAGGAACCTATGCTTGCAACAAAGCCCATTGCCAACTGTGCCCACATATCTATTCAGGGGACACCATCACAGGGCCTAATGACATCAGCCACACTATCAGAGGCTTGTTCACCTGCACATCCACCAGTGTGATATATGCCATCATGTGCCAGCAATGCCCCCTGCCATGTATATTGGTCAAACTGGACAGTCTCTACGTAAAAGAATAAATGGACACAAATCAGATGTCAAGAATTATAACATTCATAAACCAGTCAGAGAACACTTCAGTCTCTCTGGTCACGCGATTACAGACATGAAAGTTGCGATATTACAACAAAAAAACTTCAAAACCAGACTCCAGCGAGAGACTGTTGAATTGGAATTCATTTGCAAATTGGATACAATTAACTTAGGCTTGAATAGAGACTGGGAGTGGCTAAGTCATTATGCAAGGTAACCTATTTCCCCTTGTTTTTTCCTACCCCCTCCTCCTCAGACGTTCTTGTTAAACCCTGGATTTGTGCTGGAAATGGCCCACCTTGATTATCATACACATTGTAAGGAGAGTGATCACTTTAGATAAGCTATTACCAGCAAGAGAGTGGGGTGGGGGGAGAGAAAACCTTTTGTAGTGGTAAACACCCATTTTTTCATGCTTTGTGCGTATAAAAGATCTTCTATACTTTCCATAGTATGCATCCGATGAAGTGAGCTGTAGCTCACGAAAGCTTAGGCTCAAATAAATCGGTTAGTCTCTAAGGTGCCACAAGTACTCCTTTTATAATTGCTTTAGCTTCTAACTGAGCTATTATGCCTATTTAAAAATGAACCCAGATAATTCACACTTTTCCTTGTAAAATAACCCACATTTTAAAGATAAACCAAAGTTTTCCAATTTGGGTGCCTAAGGTTAAATATCTATATTCATATTCAGGGACTTAAATAAAATGGTCTGATTTTCAGAGTTGCTGATCAAACCCATCATCTTCTCAATGCCTCTGAAAAAGTGGGATCCTTTTATTTAAGTGCCTAAATATGGATTTAAATACTTGATTTTAGAATTTAAAAAAAGAAATTCACACATTATTTAACACTTTATTTCAGCTCAAACATGTGCTTATCCAAGGGAGTAGGCATTTGTGCAACTGAATTTTTAAGAAATACACAATATTGAGTCATACCATTAGCAACCTTTTCACTGCTGGCTAGAACTGAAATTCTCCACTTTCAACCCATGTACATGCATCCAGCCTACTCCTCCTTTAGAGAGCATCTAAAAAACAAACAGGTTTTTTCAACATCTCCTGAAGGTCACAGCAAAGGTGGAAAGGAATTCCAGAGTGAAAGGCCCTTCTCTGTGATCAGCACCTTCCTGTTTAGGTCTCCCAGTCGGTAAAGCACTTAACCACACGATTAACTGCTTTACTGACTTGGCATATAAGGGCCTGATCCAAAGCTAACTGAAGTCAATGGGAATCTTTCCATTTAACTATAGTGCCCTTCAGTCTAGTTCAGGGCTTCATCTAAGGACTGTTAACTTGAACACCAACTCTTATCTCAACATGAGGAGAGAGGTGGAGTAACTAAACTGCACAAAAAAACCGAGGATTACTTGTGGCACCTTAGAGAATTGTAACCTTACCAACTGTAACAAGACCAATTAATTAAGGTGGGCTATTATCAGGAGGAGAAAAAAAACTTTTGTACTGATAATCAGGATGGTCCATTTCAAACAGGTGACAAGAAGGTGTGAGTAACAGTGCAGGGAGGGGGGATTAGCATAGGGAAATAGTTTTTACTTTGTGTAATGACCCATCCACTCCCAGTCTTTATTCAAGCCAAATTTAATGGTGTCCAGTTTTCAAATTAATTCCAATTCTGCAGTTTCTCCTTCGAGTCTGTTTTTGAAGTTTTTTTGTTGGAGAATTGTGACTTTTAGATCTGAAATTGAGTGACCAGGGAGGTTGAAGTGTTCTCCAACTGGTTTTTGAATGTTGTAATTCTTGATGTCTGATTTGTGTCCATTTATTCTTTTGCATAGAGATTGTCCAGTTTGGCCAATGTACATGGCAGAGGGGCATTGTTGGCTCATGATGGCATATATCACATTGATAGATGTGCAGGTGAACGAGCCTCTTATGGTGTGGCTGAAAAAACTTCAAAAACAGACTCCAACTGCAGAAACGGAGAAACTGAAGAATTGGAATTAATTTGCAAACTGGACACCATTAAATTACATGACCTCGTTACAGTTGGTATGGCAACACCCATTTTTTCATGTTCTCTGTGTATATATATCTTCTTACTGTATTTTCCACTGCATGCATCTGATGAAGTGTGTTTTCGCCCACGAAAGCTTATGCCCAAATAAATGTGTTAGTCTCTAAGATGCCACAAGTGCTCCTCGGTTGTTGTTTTTTTTTGCTGATACAGACTAACATGGCTACCACTCTGTAAACTGCATAAAGGCACTCTAACTCCAGAGTATGAATATCCACATGGGGAGCTAGTGCCTCATGACTACTCCACAATAGCTATTACAGGCTATTTCCCCATGTAGACGTGCCTTAATCTCCCTGTGCCTCAGTTCCCTATCAGTAAAATAAGGATAATACTTCTTCCTTTAGCTCACCTTTTCTCCATTTTCTCTATTTAGACTGTAAGTTCTTCAGGGTAGGTAGCATCTCTTACAATGTGTATGTATAGTGCATAACCTAAAGACTAGAAGTGCAAATGCTTTTGTTAGATATCTGCCCCTTTCTCAAGAATAATGTATTTTGTTTATGAATAGATTATTTTTAGTAAATGGTACTAATTGATGTTGTGGCCTCTTTTTTCTGTGTTAAATAATTTATTGGCATTTAAAGAGCAATTACTGTACACTCACTATAAACATCAAGCACAAGTCTTGCTTGGTAAAGGCACTATGCAGCAGAAATTTAATTCCATTAGGCCTATAGGAGTCCCACTAAGAGTCAAAATCTGCACTTAGTTATGCATATGAAGCCCCCTGAACTCAACTATCGTGTTAACTTGTAAATATAATATTTTGCTTACCCTCCTATAATCAATCCGTTCACACCAAGTAAGCTGTTCACTCCTGGGGCATAGGTCTTCTCTTGTATATATATCTGTGGGACCAGGGCAAATTATTCATTTCCGTAATTTATTTGATGAATTTAGTCCATTTTTCTCTTCGCAAATTATCAGCAAAGAGGTGTTGGTATTACCAAATTCATTAATATTAGAAATTGTTCTAATACTTCGTATGACCATTTTTCAGACTATGATTTATTCACAAACTCTTCACACTGACTAGCTCCTATTTATTATTAATAGTGTCACTTCATTCTGATCCTACACTTACTGCTTACTATTATGAGTAGTCCCAGTGAATTCAGTAATAAACTTGGCAGTGTTTGCAAAGTGAGCTCTTGGTCAATGTTGTCTTGTGGTATTGTTTCAGCTCCCTGGTCAAGTGACCGAAATGTTTATAAACCAGAGAAGGTAAATCAAGGACATTTCAAGATAGCTGTCCGAACATTCTAGCATGAACATATGTTCAAACTGTGGTAAACCCAGGACAAACAGCTACAAAAGGGGCGTAGTAATTAGTCCCAGGGGATTAAAAGGCTCCTCCCTATCCACTGAGGAGGGAGAATGAGGGGGCAATAAGGTTCAGCTGGAAAAGGGGTTGCTAGGGAACCAATTAGGTTCAGCTGACTCCAACTACTTGGGACCTTTCTAAACCCTCCCCTGGGTGGTAGGAGGGGGAGAGTGAGGGAGTGAGAGGAGTAGGGAAGCTGCTAGTAGGCTGTTTGCAGCAAAACACCAAACCTTCCCAGTAGGGAGGCTGCACTTGCTCCCCAGAAGAGAAGGAAAACAAGCACAAGGGACTGACTGACGAGAGGAGTAGCAGGACCCTGTACCACCTATAAGGATTTGCCTTGCCCCAAACCTGAGCCTCCAAGGCTAAAAGGACCGAGCCTACTGAGGTGAACAAGGTATTTTGCCACAAAACATATATTCACTTGAGTATTAGTGACTTTCACTTCATGTGCACAAATAAATAGCACTGCAAATACCAACATAGTAACTTCATTTTCTTATTCAAATCAATGTACTGGGTATGACATCCATAAACATACAAAGTTCTATACATAACTGAGAACAACGGGCTCCCTTTGTAAAAATCTCAGGGCACCCACTGGTTTTGAGGGGCAAAACTTTTCAAGACAATGAAGGAGACAACAGGGATCAATATTAATCAAGAGATGTAAGGAGAAAAAAGTCAAGTGCCTATATACCTGTGCCAGGAGCCAAGGAAATAAAGAGAGGCACTAGAAATACTCTTTTATGAAGAGAAATGTGATATAATTTGTACTATTGAAATTTAACAGGATAAGTCACATAATTAGAATGTTAAAATTACTGGATACATCCTATTTAGGAGAGAGAGACGGGGAAGAAGGGGTGAACTCTACAACAAAGATAGCTTTACCTGCATTAGAGATATTCATAATTCAGAAGGACATGATCTGGAATGCTTATGGATCAATATTCTAACTGATGCAACACGAGTTAGGCTGTTCATGAGAGTCTCCAACAGACCATAAATCAGACAAGGAAACAGGATGAGCATCTCCATTAACATCTCTCTATAATGTGTACAAAGAAAAAATGGATTATCATGAAAAATGGGGATATATGCTGGAGGTCTCACATTGCTCTGAGTAAAACATTCTTGGAATTTCAAAAAAAATATAGGTAATAACTTTCTAATACAAAAGTATTGCAGCCAACTTGAAGTATTTCTACATTAGACCTCATTTGGATGGAAAAAGATTAATTGATCGCTGAACTAAACATTTATGGTTATATAGGTGAAAGTAATCAAGATCTAATTCATTTGTTATGTGCAAAGATAATAGAGTCCCAAACATATATACTTGATGCTTTTAAAAGGGCCAATTTCATAAAACAAAGCAAAACAAAACACAACAAAACAAAAAAACCAACAATGAGCAAAATTGAGTAGAAGGGAAAAAAATGAAAATCTAAAAAAATTGGCAATTGTTTAAGAATAATTTATTAGATGACTCTGCTTACTCCCCAGGTGACATAATTTTGTAGTTGCATAAGAAGACTCCTTTGAAGAAAAAGTCCTGGTTGAAAGGATAAAAGTTGCAATTAAACATTTATATTTATATATAACGAGGAAAAATGGGGAAGGTGATAGCAATGAGCACCAATTGGCAGCTAGGAAATGGAGACAATCATTAAAGGAAGCGAAAGCTAGCCATGAAAAAAATCATTGGCAGTAGGGTTAAGAATAACAAGGAGGAATTTATTAAGTGTGTCAGAAAAAAAACCCCACAATCCTACCATTGGTATAGGTCCAGAACTAGAAAAAAATGGTGAAACTGTCAATCATGATGTAGACAAGGTGAAAGTATTTAATACATATTTCTGTTCTGTATTTTAAAAGAATCAGGATAATTTCTTCACATCTTACAGTCACAAAGAAATTTTATCAACCTGATGGAAGAGAAAGTAACTGTGTTGATATAATATACGAGGACTTCTGTAAGACATTTGACTTAGTTCTCTCTGACATTCTGATAAAAAAGCATGATAAAATCAATGTAGATCCCATATTAAATGGATTTAAAAGAAGGTAATTGGTCTAAAAAATAGTAGTAAATGGGGAATCATCATCCTTTGGGTTGTTTCTAGTAGGATCTCGGAATAATACATTTTTGCCCAGTGCTAGAAAGAAAATTATTATGGTTTTTGTTTGTTTGCTTGTTTTTGTTTTTGTCTCCCCCCCCTCCCCCGAGCACTGCCTTATGGGTGAGAGAAAAATTGGTGGTCTGGTAAATAATGATGGGGATAGGTCAGCTATACAGACCAATCTGAATTGGTTTAGTAAATAGGTCTTATCTGAATTAAATGTGTTTTAACGCAGCCAAACGCAAAATCATATCTACATTTAAGAAAAAAATATAGGTCACACTTAAAAGATGGAAGACATCCTGGAAAACAGTGACACTGAAAAGGATTTGGGGTAATGGTAGATAAACTGAATGTGCCACACGTATATATGACCATGAGCTCCCAGTGCAATGTTCTAGGGAAGAGGGAAAACACAATCCTTAGATGCATAAGTAGGGAAATATCAAGTAGGAGTAAGGAAGATATATTACCTATTAGTGAGACCATTAAATGGAATACTCTTGTCCAGTTCTGGTGTTCACACTTCAAACAGGTTATTGACAAATGTGTAAGTGATCATAAAAGAGCTACAAGAATGTGTCAAGGTCAGGAAATGATAGTGAGATACTTAAGAAGGTCAATCTATATTTATCCTAGAGAAGATTCAGAGATCTACAAGTACCTACATGGGGAAGAGATTTCTGCTAGTAGATGGCTATTCTAGCAAAAGGTGGCATAATGGGATCCAGTGGCTGGCAGCTGAAAGTGGACAAATTCAGACTAAAAATAACATGCTAGCATTTTATGAGAGGATAATTACCATTGGAACAAATGACCAAGGAATGTGATGGAAACTCCATCACTTGAAATCCTTAAATTAAGACTGGATGTCTTTCTGAAAGCTATAGCTCAAACAGATATTATGGGCTGGATGTGGAAGTTACTGGATAATGTTCTGTGATCTGTGTTACCTAGGTGGTCAGACTAAATGATCTTAATGATGAGTGCAGCAACACCTAAATCCTTAATCTATGAATTGGTATCATGGCTTGCATGAGGGTACAATAACTCAGGTGTAGCAGACATCCAGACCTTGTTCAATTTTAAATATCTTCAATAAAGCTTAAGCAAGCATTCTTCCTTCACAATGGAGGTTGGTGATATCTAACAATGGCTAGAAACAAACTCTACACATGGACTATGTGGTTGGTGTGTAAGAAACGTCCTTGAAAAATTCTGGTCATCCACTTACCTGGGGTAAAATGTTTTACTGGTAGATTAAAATACCTTTCTTTTTCATTACCAATAAAGAACAGGGAAGTACAGCTTGTTCGCCATTGGGTACTTTTTTTTTCATCTCTTCTCTCTAAATGTTTCCTGCTTCACTCAACCTGCAAAATAGCTGGTAGGCTTTGTCCATTCTGCCTGCCAGATGCAAACACCCTTATCTCATCCAGGACTATGAAGATAATACATTTGAGGTTTTATATCAAAGCCATTTTTGAGTTATCTGAATACCAAAGAGCATTTGAAAACAAAACATTATAGCTAATATTCAAGTTCAAATAAGGGCTAATTTCTTTGGGAAAGTTATAAACAGCCAAGAATAGGAGGAGTTTAGAATAGAAATGCCATCTAAATAATAAATAGTAACACAATGCTGTCGTAAAACTTTACACAGCCAGGGAATTGTATTTTATTTATAGGATTTTTATTGTGAGTGAATGTATTTTTAGACCCTGTTCATCCTTGTTTATAGTGCAGGTATACAGTTTCAGGAGACAAAAGCTGCAATGAATCATGAGCAGAGAAGGGAAAATATATTTGTACTCTACAGTAAACCATGTCCTCCCCTTAGCCCAATATTTTTGGTCTGCAATGCAGTAGATTTCTTGTTCTCTTTAATATGCATGATTTTTTTATAATATGCAAGTAAAGTATAGATATTTTTATTTAAAAAAATCTGTCAGTCTTTTAAACAGAGCAAATTCACAGGATGGGGCTTGGACACCACAGTGATAAATTTGGTATAATTCCATTTGTAGTAGAAAGAGAGAGCCTGAAGCATGGGCCTGGTGTAAGGCCTGAGGCCTGAACCAAAGTCACCGAAAATTATGCTAGGAGCAACAGTCAGGCCCTGTCAAAAGCAAATGCTGGACAGCAAGTCAGTGTCTGGTACACAAACTCATCACCACTATTGCTAGCATTGCTAAAACACACTGAATATGTAAACACATTCCCGCAGAAGAACACCCTAACCTAGCACACGATAAAATGGTTTGACAAAAGTGATATTTTATCTAAAACATTAGGAGAAAAAGTACAAAGACAGGTAGTGAATAGAAATGTTTTGTATGAAACAACAGGGGGAAAGTACAAAGGGAGGTAACGACGGTCAGAAAATGTATAAGATGTAAGTTGTTTATCCCTAATTGTTTGTCTCAGTCTATAAATATTGGGATACCTCGCTTAAACCATTCGGCTGGCCTAGGGGGAAGTGGAAACTCCCACCACTGACTGAGCTGGTCCACTGTCATGGGCATACATGTGTCAGTGTAACCTGTAACCACTGAGCTGGGGCATTAGCACTGTGCTTTGTCAGCAATAAACCTGACCGAGTGCCTTCGCTACTAAATGGGTCTGTTGTTATTGGGCAGTTTGATCGGAGCCTGCTGTATGGGTGATCTGGCCAGAGCAAGTGCAGCATGCAGAAAGAACACACGCATGCAGCCGAACATCTGACCACGCCATTGATCAGATAGATGTTTATTGTAAGTGGAAATGAACATGCACAATGCAATGCACTGAAACAATTATAGACTCTAATTCAACTTTGCTACAGAGTTTTACTGTGGGTTAAGATTGATATCTTGCAATCCAGTCTTAATAAAGAGCAGCACATGGTCACAATATGGGACGAAAGCAGGGACTGAAGTGTGACTAAGTCATGATTTGGTCCTTGCTTTACCCTTGCTCTGTGTGGGAAGAAAGCCAAACATGCCTTTTTCCTATCTCATTTTACTTTCCCCTCTTTTACATAGTTGTAATCCCACTTAATGTTATATGTTCTTTACACTAATTTTACACCAATGTAGCATCACTGATCTCCACTGAAGTAAGAGAGAACAGAATCAGGCCCTAAGTGGTCTAATTAGAGAAGTCAGGGTTAGTCATATTTGCACTTCTTCAATGTAGTAGTATCCTTTTGAGATAATTCTTTGGGGCTACTCAAGTTAAGACAGTGAAAGAATCTATTAACAGGTCACTGATCTCACTGACAGTTGTTCTCCTGCAGAGCTGTGGTGTTTTCTGCAATGAGCTCTTTGCAATGACTTGCTGACATTAAGATTCAGACTCCATTATAAAATATCCATGTAGATGAAGTTCATTAAAGTTTTAGTGTTCCCAGCAACATTGTACCATACTCTGAGGTGGCAAAGAAACAATACTTCACAACTTCTTGTTAGTCCTAATTGCTTCCTGAGTAGGGCTGTCTAGCAAGAAGGACTGAAAAAATTGTATAGCCATGTCATAAATTTGTATGAGAACCTGCTGTGATGGGTTGGACCCCCTGGGATGTCACCTGGTGTGCTGGGATGACACTGAGGCAGACTGTTCTGCCAACCTGGGCCCCCTTTTACCTGATCTTGCTGGGCTAGGCTCCCCAGCCTTTTCCAGCTGAGCACGCAGGCAGGGCCACACCCCGCTGCACAGAGAGACAGAGATCCGCTCTGAGAAGGCTCAGCTTAAGGGGCCACAGCACCCAGATGTCCACCCCCCCTTGGAGTACAAACCCAAAATTATATTAAATTCGCCTCTTCCCTCAATGTGGAGGAGGGTATGCACAGCTTCTCGCTCCCCCTCCCCTCCCATTAGAAATCACATAAACAGGATTATATTGTAAACCAGAAATAAGTTTGTTTAACTATAACAGGTGTCTTTTAACTAGTTAAGGAGGTAGCAGACAGAACAAGGTAGATTACTAAGAAAATAAAACAGAGCACGCAACTAAGCATAATACTCTGGTTACATGTCAGTTCTCTCCCTAAATGTGGTTCTAATAATCTATGATATGAATATGACATAACAGATATACTTTATGCAAGATGACTTATGTGAGGTGATATTGGAAATCATTGGTTATGATTTACTGAATGTGATTATCCAATTTGTGTGTCTGTATGTGAAGTTAGGAATATTGACTATGTATCTGTATTTCAGCTTTGGGTGACACCCACTGCTAGCACTTCAGGTACAACAATGGAAAAGCCAGACAGTGAAAAGCTTGGCCCTCCTGTGGATGCTCCATACTGCCACTGACTCATGGACGCTGTGATCCTACAGAGTCAGATGGCATTGTCACCTGATACTAAAACATTACCTGGGACTTCTTGTAACTTTCCACTGTAAGGAAACGGGGGGCGGGGGGGTGTCAAGTTTGGGAAATCAAAGGATTCTTTCCTTATTTAAATCCTATTTAAGGGTGGGGAGGAAGGCAAACAGGACTCCTCCTCTCCATGGCCTGTCTGCCCAAGAAGAAAGACTGAAGGCCACGGGGGAGTCCAGACTGAGACAGAGGCATTCTGAAAAGGAGTATAACTGGAACTCTGAACCACCGAAACTTTGGAAAACTGCCCGCAACAATATCTAAGGTGAGAAATACTATTTGTAACCAATTTCTTTAGTGAAACTAGCTTAGTTTGCATGTTTGATTTCACTTGCTTAGTAATCTGCTTTGTTCTGTTACCCCTTTTATAACTTAAAATCTGCCTTTTATAGTTAATAAAATTTGTTTTATTATTTATTTCTGAAATTTCTAACGTGGGTAGGGGAAGTAAGAAGTGTGCACACCTCTCTTCACATTGAGGGAGGGAGGCAAATTTCATAATATGTCTTTAGGTCTGCACTCCAAGGGACATCTGAGTGCTGGAGTAAGTCCCTTAAACTGAGTCTTCCCAGAGCTGATCTGCAGCTGGGCGTGGCCCTGCCTGTATGTGTGTTAGAGGAGGTTTTAAGAGCCTGGCTCAGCGAGACAGGTTAAAGGGGGACCATGCTAGCAGAACAGGTAGACTCAGTGGTATCTCAGCACATCAGGTGGTTTCCCAAGGGGTCCAACCCATCACACCTACCAATATCTGGATCCTAACAAACACAATAATTTTGTGAAATAATTTGTCTGTTGTCCTAGACCAGGGGTGGGCAAACTTTTTGGCCCAAGGCCACATCGGGGAATAGAAATTGTATGGAGGGCCATGAATACTCACCAAATGGGGGTTGGGTGCAGAAGGGGGTGTAGGCTCTGGGTGGGCTGGGGATGAGGAGTTTGGCATGTAGAAGGGTGTTCTGGGCTGGGACCAAGGGGTTTGCAGTGCAGGAGCGGGATCAGGGCTGGAGCAGGGGTGCAAGAAGGGGTTCAGGTACTGGCTGGGGGTGCAGGCTCTGGGGTGGGCTGGGGATGAGAGCTTTGGGGGTGCAGGAGGATGCTCCAGGCTGGGATCGAGTGGTTTAGAGAGTGGGAGCGGGATCAGGGATGGAGCAGGGGGTGGGGAGAGGCTCAGGGATGTGGCCCCTGACTCAGCGCCCCCCGGAGTGGGGCCGAGCCGTGTGGTACGGCCCCTGACCCAACGCCCCGTCCGGAGCGCCGAAGCTGGGCCAAGCCGTGTGGTGCGGTTCAGTTTGCCCAGCCCTGTCCTAGACATTATATAGTTATGAGGATTTGGATATTTGCAGAGGCAGATACTGTAAAGCTATTTTACATAACTGAAGCATAGCAAACAAATGCACTTAATAGTACGTTGACTCTTTGTAAGCCATTATGTGAAAGCTGTTTTTTTTTTAAATGCACCAAATAGAATCTGGGGGGGAGAGAGGAGCCAATAAAACATAGAAACCTACAAGAAGGTTGGAAACACAGAGTTTCAGTAATATTAAGTTCAACCACAAGTTACTGACCTTGATGCAAGTAATCAAGTGGTTGAAATTCAGTGGCCTGTGTTATACAGGAATTCAAATCCTCTGTCTGTCCCTAAAATCCATAAATGTATAATAATGCCTATTTCCTGTGCCCCTACAATTACAATTATCATATGGGATGGATATGCCTGAACACAGTCACTTCTTGATAGAGGTGTGACACAGAGGCGTGACAATTGGTGGTTCACTACTGTGTCCACAACTTGTCAGGCCTCACATATTCACCTAACAAACAGTTGTCATGGTATAGACCCAAAAGATGGCTATCAGCCAGAGATTCCTGCAACCTATCAGCCAGGGCCTGGAATGTGACCAATAAGCTGGGACACTTCTCAGAATTTGCCCTGCCTGCAAACAAGTAGTAATCCAAATAGTGTACCACTTTGTATAAACTAGACTCCTGTCTCATTGCCCATTTCAGAGTTGTCCTGATTTTTTCTAATGCTGAACAGGAGATCGACTACCCCATCAAAAGTGACTTAACAAAATAAAACTGACCCTCAAAACAGAACCCAGAAGGTTAAAATGAGAAGGATGCACTGGCAGTAATCAAAGGCCATCCTGAAGTCACATTTTCCAATAGTGCCCCACAGACATTAAGGAAGAATAGCACACTGGACATAATTCCGTGACTATCACCTCATTAACTGAACTACCCATTGGGTATGACAGATGGTGGACCAAACAATACTCACCAGGTGGCATTCTTAGGAACCAAGCCTGAGCAATCTTTGTCTTTATAATGTGCCCCAACCTTTTATGATCTTCACATTTTTGGACTTTATGTGACCTCTTACCCCTATATAAGTAATCGTAAACCCTTCCCATAAATACACCTCATCTGTATGGGATCACCCTAAGAAAAGGAATATCTGTAACCTTTCATCTTAACCAGAAACTAAGCTTTTTCCAATACCTCTACTGCCCGTTCCTCCATTCCACTTTCCCATTTCCTGATCTCACCATGGTTCCTGTACCCTGGGGCAACCAGTGGAGTGGGGGTGGCTGTATTTACCCCCAATATTCTACCATTTTGAGGCCTTCTCTGAAAGCAATAGCAATTACAGACCACATGGGCTCTGAAGCACATATTGCAGGAATGTTTAAATGTGCAGATGTCCTTGTTAAAACCCCAGCACATGTTATCTGGAGCACCAGGTCACTTTGGGGCTTGCTCAGTAATAAATAGGCTGCTGAGGTGTCATCCACTCCAACCAGAATGCTTGATGCGGGATGTCCCACCAAATTCTAGTCTGTGTTCATAGAATCATAGAATATCAGTGTTGGAAGAGACCTCAGGAGGTCATCTAGTCCAACCTCCTGCTTAAAGCAGGACCAATCCCCAATTTTTGCCCCAGATCCCTAAATGGCCCCCTCAAGGATTGAGCTCACAACTCTGAGTTTAGCAGGCCAATGCTCAAACCACTGAGCTATCCGTCCCCCCTATGCCCTCAGTCTAAACTATTCATCATAGTTAAACCAGGACATGCGCCAAAATGTATTATATGGCCACTGTATTATACCCACATATTTGAACAACTGTGGCTTCTCTCTGTGTATTGCTCTGGCATAGCTCCCTCAGATTTTTTTTTTTAAAGCTGCTTCCCCATTTTCCCAAGTACAAGCTTTCCTTCATCATTTGGATTTGTCATTGCTTTGCTTGTCCTGCCCCATCCTACTGTCTGTCATAGCTTCACTGTTATAGATAAAATGGCCATGTATTCATCTCTAAATATGTTATCTTAGTATTATCAACTAATCTCGATTAAACCCTCAGCATCTTGAGGCCCACTGGATACTCCCTGAAAGGTGATCCTATCCTGTGAACACATTCCCTGAGAGAGGGTCTCACTGTCAATGGGATTTTGGCTCCTAGGTGCCTTAATCCTTTCTGAAAATGATATTTATGCTCCTACGTCAGTTAGGTGTTGCAAAGCTGAGTGTAATAACACCTACCTGCTTTTAAAAATCTGGGCTTTGGAGTCCATTTCTGCATTCCTTATTGAAGCGAATTGCCTATTAACTACAGTGGGAGTTTTACCTGAGTAAGGACTGAACCAATACAGAGCAAGTAGTCACAGGAGTCTCAGACTAAATTTATACAGAACTTTTAAACGGTGTCAGAAAGTTGAGATGCTTTGAACTTACCACTCTGGACTATAGTTAAAGCTTAAGATGTCATGAGAATAAGCTCTCTTTTTTAATGTCCAAAACTTCCTAGGCTCCAGTCAGACTGAAAATACTGCTCAGTCTTTTTTAGTATTGCAGCGCTTCCTGATTTGAGTCAAAAGAATAAGAGTCTCTTGAAAATAAATTAAACTATGAATTTTTTAGAATAATAAAAAGGCTTGGTTAATTTTGGGATGATGGTTGAATGATTTTTATTTTCTCTGAAATCACGTATCCCTTCCCAACTGTGAGCAGGGATTAGACATGAGTGTTTGTATTCCTATTTAATAAGAAATAGTTAATATTTACATGTATACAGTGCCCTCTATCCATCAACCTTAAATGTACTTACCACTGTACTTTTAAATACCTTCATAAAACTCCTCCAACCCAAAAATTAGTACAGGAGGGAAAAAAGTTTAATGATACTGAAGTTTACTTTTAACATTACTATGATATACCACAGTTTCCCCGCCCAACCCCACACACAGACACACAAGTCTTCTGTGTGACTTAAAAGGAGGTCAAAACAATATCAAGAAGATGGGAAATGTGAGAGCTTAAAGGGAACAAATGCTTGAAAAGGGAAAGGAACAGGGAAAAAAGGACCAAGGACAAGACTGGAAAAGAAAAAGAAAAGCAGGTGAAGGATGCAAAGTCACAGAACATAATTCTGAATGGAGGACTGTAGTATACACCCATGAGTCCATGACCTGTTGTTCATGAGTTTGTAATATGTTGCTGATTAGCAAGGCAGAATCTTGTAGTACCCTCTGTAGTTAAGACAGCATTTCATATACTCATAACTTTCCTGAAAAAGAAATCACATTTTGGGCTGACAGTTCCCATACTTGGTATCGGCCAAAAAGTTCAATTTCTTCTGTGTCCCCTTCTTGTATCATCTGAAATATAAGCAGACCACCCAACTGATCTTCTCTGTACCATCTTTTTATTTTACATGCCCCAACCACACCCTCATCTAACCTCATACTGGGTCAGTGAACAGGACGGGGGCTACGCATCTATTTATATATAAAATATAGCATTCAAATTCTAAATAGAGTGCAAAATTTTACACACTAAAATAAGTACTGGTGTTTTTTCCCCAGTGTATGTCAAAAAGACAAGGTGGGTGAGGTTTTTTTGTTTTTTGTTTTTTTGGACCAACTTCTGCTGGTGAAAGAGACAAGCAAAACAAACAACAAACAGAAGTCAGTCCAATAAAATATATTACCTTACCCACCTTGTCTCTCTAATATCCTGGGACCAATACAGTTACCACACTGCAAACAAAAGTTAATATTAAGTCCTTGTTGTGTATTCAATATGGACTGCTGACTGTAAAGCAGAATGACTTTTATGATCAGATACTGGATATGGGTCTGAACTATACACCTCAACTTCAAATTGGGAGGGTCAGTATCCAATTCCCAGATCCAGATCAAAATTTCATAGGTGTCCTGTGTCTCTAATTGCACCAAATCACCATATCTGACCACCACCACCATATTCTCAAGTCTTCAGAGTCTAGATCAAGATCTTTGCGTCTGAACTTTATGTTGCCAATCGATTTAAGTATTACAGCTCCTATCACTGATACTCCACTACCTGTTCCATCTGAAACACATGCAGCAACTTCTAAGCAATCTACAGTTAGAAAGACAACTCTATTTCCCATAGAAAAGTCCTGCACGTTCCTTCCTGAACCTCCAGGATTTCTGTACTTCTCCCCTTTTTAAGCTCACCACCATTAAGATTCTGTATCCCTACTGCCACCTTTGTGGCAGCATTTGTGTGCGTGTCCTACCAGGTATAATTCGTAACATGGCTGACCATGGAGACTTGCCTGAGATGGTTTCCCTTCAACTCTCACCAGTTGCTGAGTGCTATGTGCCCAGATTGCTATCTTCACAGTACTCCTAATATCTATTAGCCTACACACTCAGGTAAAATGCATTAATCCTTTTGCAGGATGAGGGTATTGCTCTCCTTTTCTTCCTTCTCACATGGAACCCACTTGTTGTTTTGAGGTGGTTTTTGTTTTTAACTGCTATGTGAGCTTCTGTACCTCTAAGAGCAGAAAGTGAGAGTGGGATTGTGGATTATACTTAGAAGAGAAGATTTTAAATAGTAGATTGCTACTTTGCATCCCTGTGTTTGTTGCACCCTACATCTGTTTTCAGCAAAGCCACTGGGTAAAAAAAAACCCATGCATAAGTTGAGTGTATCCTATGGTAATTAATGAATTAAACAGTATCCAAAAATGAGATATGGTCCACAAGTGATTTGAAAATCAGTGTGTCCTAGCTGTAATTTAAAATACAGAGATATTTCTAACAGATAACAGTTGCTATGTTAATAAAATTAGGAATGCTAATGTCTATACATTTTTCTTAATTGTCTGCAGATTTCTCTGTGGCTCTGGTATCATAGCTCTATTGCCATTCAGCCAGCTAATTAACTTCTTTCATTAGGAGCTCTGTCCACTAACATCCCTTTCTGGCTTATAGTTAATTACCACTTTCAAATCCCACAGTCACAGAGTTTCCTAGACGATAAGGGTGACTAGCCACCTCTCCCTGCATTGTAAAAATGAATTTCACTCAGCATATTGTATACTTTAATTGTGATGCATGGAAGGTTAACAAGGATGCAGTTAAAATGGAAGATTGTGGATCTAAAACTGGACAGTATTACTTAATGAGTAAAAAAAATTAAAAATCAAAGGGCAAAATGCTGTTTCTGCTGAGCTTCAAGTATGATATGCCTGCAAATGTCAGTATGCATTCCACCTAATTGGATGTGCACCATTAAAGACAGGAGTTTATCAGAAATGCTATTGGAGATTAAAGCACATAATTAATCTAATCAATTTTATCTCCTCCAAAATTGATAATATGACAATGTACAGTACTCCCTAGGTTTTAATATAATCTTATGAGCTCTCTTTTGCTCTTGGATTACATAATGGATGAGCTAGCTCTAAAATCATCAGCCTGTCTGGATACCTGTGGCAGAATATCCACAGGCTGGTATGTTAACTGAAGAATTTACTCTGAAAATTGCAGTCAGATACACATTAAATCTAGTTTCATTCTTGGGTCCTGATCCTATAACTAGATATGAATGATCTCAAGGGTCTGTCCACCTGAATCTGATTGTAGGAATGGCTTTACTATGTCATGGTCATAAAATAAAGTTGTTTTCCGCCTGAAGGTAAAATATCTAGAAGCAGGTCTAACTGCCCTGATAACCCAGGAAGCCTAGGACGAGGGCATGAAATTTTGTGGGTTCTTCCCTCCCTCCTCTCCCCGCCCTCCCACAGGGCTTTTATATATTTATTCATTTGTCAACAGTAAAAAAAGAAATGTGAACTCTTCATCTCTTCATTTCATATGTAAGAAGGTGCAGTAATTAGATGACTGCACCATAGCACCTTCTTCCACATGAAAATGGCAGGATTCAGAAATAGACTCCTATTTTTTTTTGTAGGAAGGGCTACTTATGTACCCACTGCAATCTTACTGGGGGTGGGTCTTCGTCCAGTTAGATGGAAGAAAAGGTGCATTGCCCCTTTAAGGGAACCCTTACAGAAGGTGTGGAGAAGGGGAAAATTTTACTGGGTCAGGCAAGAAGCAGTCAGGGCCAAGTCACAACAAGGTCACTGCATTGCCCTTTCTGCTTTTCTTCTGAGTAGAAGAGGTGTGTGGGGTGGTATTTATATTTCATGTAGCCCCGGAGAGGCACTCTGCACCAGGGTCAGGCTGGTAGGAGTATTAGCAGTAGCAACAATTGCATCTGCAGTGCCTCCACTTACAAGCAGTCTGCCAGCAGTGCTAGGTGCTGCAGTCCAGAACAGAGTAGTGACATTAGGACGGAGACAGAGGAATCCCCCCTCCCAGCAACTGGGCCAGAGACATAGGTGGGTGTTCAGGTTCCCACCTCCACGCTCCTGTGGGCGACATGGGAGTGAAGGAGGAAGCCATTTGGGGACCCCTTTCCTCATGGGAGTAGCAGTGGGCAAACCCTTCCTGTGGAGGGCAACAAGCATTGAAGATTGGGGAGGCAGGCCAAGAACTGATTGAAGTGGTGCGTGCTGAAACGGCTGCTCTTGCAACAGCAGCAATTCAAAGGTTACAGGGGGCTGCAGGACAAGCAGAGCCAGATGATGGGAATGAATGACCTCTAAGGCCCAGGAAGCAAAGAATTGCAGAAGACACACTCACTGCTTGTGAGGGTGAGTTGGAAATGGGGTGAATGGGGGAGGAGAGCTCAAGAGAGAGAAGTGTAATGGGTACGGCTGGTGAGAGCATGGTTCTGGAGAGCCTTGTAACAGTTGGGGGCAAAATGATGGATATGGGAATCTCTTTTTTGCACCTTGGGCAAACCCAAGGTGTGTCTTTTGACATTTGTAAAATGGCTATAATTAGAAGATTAGCTTTAATTGAGAAATTAAGATCTGGGGTCAAGTGTTGGCCCCACTGAAGTCAATGGGATTACCTCTGGATCTTAATTTGCTCAAAATTAAGGGGTGTTGTAATACAAGGTTTTGGAACACATCTATCAACAGAGGTAACACCACTAAGGTCCTGAGTCAACAAAACTCTTGAGGAGTTTAAGTCCCATGACTTAATGGGATTACTCACATAAAATCATAGAACCAAAGGGTGGTCAAGGCCAAAGTACCTAATGGCTTTGCTGTTCCTACTTCAGAGCTATGACAAAAAATAGTTAAAATTAAAAAAACTGAAACCAGCTTTATTATTTTTATGTTGCATAGAAATTTCAGACTTTAAAACTTAGGGAGAAACTACTGGAAATAATTTCACAATAGCCAGAGACCCCATTTTTTAGCCATTTCCAATAATTAATTAGTTGTTAGCAAAGTGCTTATAGGTCTTATAATGAAAGTTTATTATAAACAGCAAGGACTTGATCCGGCAGAGTACAAAGCAACTCTAGTGAGTTGCTGAGTGCACTCAACACCTAAAAAAAGTCAAGCCTAACAATCTTTACACTGGGTACCTCTTCTGAAATGACATCAATGGGAGTAGAAGTTGTTCAGAAGTTCACAGGCGATATAAGAACTGGGCTATAAGAAAGATAACCTCACCATGCTCGTAAGCAGGGGCAGCTCTACCAATTTTGCTGCCCAAAAGCCACCGCCATGGGAAGAGTGGCGGAGCTGCCGCCGAATTGCCGCTGCAGGACACGGACTGCCGCCCCATTCTGAATGCCACCCCAAGCACCTGCTTGGAAACCTGGTGCCTGGAGCCGGCCCTGCTCATAAGGCACCTTTCCCCCCATTCCTGCTTCTTCACAAAAGGCTTTTCTTTTTCTTTATTTTGCCTTGAAATCTTTAGATCAATTTTATTTTATTTCTCATGCTGCCAATTAAAGCCATACACCATTATCATTCTCTTTTAAGGTTTAAGTGCTTAGCTGGGTGAAAGAAATAGATCCATATTTCTTAGCATTAAATAATTTAATATTTTTGGTTGTCCCTTCCTCTGAAGCAGAAATTATATGATTTTCTTCCTGTCTTCTTTCACTACATTCTTTCATTTTCTAGCTCTCTGGTGTCTTAATTTTTGGTGTACTCACTCTGTCTTCCATTTCACTCATTTTCTTATTTTATCTCATCACGTGCTTTTAAGGGAAACACCATGCAAATTCACAGTGGCAACATAATTATAATATACTACTGATGCAGCAGAATCCTGAAGGAAGAGTGGTTATATCTTCTGTACATGTACCATGAGGAAAAGGACTTGTATATTAAATTGGAATAGCACAGTTGGAAGGGAAGGGATACTAAAGGAAAGAAAATCCAAATTTCAAATAGGTTATATTAAGAAGCTATAAGAAGTGTAGGGCAATTACTTTCCATAGGAACACTATTAGGACACCCAGGAGTCTGAGAACCTTCAGAAGACCAAGGATTGTTTAAGATTTATTCCCCTTGGTTCCTAGGAGAATGAAGACTATAAGGCTACGATCCCAGGTTTTGTATCATTTGTTAGCAGGCTGGAAAGGCAATTTTCAAGGTAACCTTCATTTCATCACAATAGATCATACAAACAAATGTTCACATGATTTTTCAACAGCTTTGATGATAGTAGTAACTTCAAAAAGCCATAGGGTTAATTGTCCTCTCTACACCCTCCCAAAAAACATTAGTTATACAAGCTACTTCATGTCCTAGATAAATAAATGATACAATTAACCAGACATATTGGCCCAAATTTTGCACTGATTTAAATCACATGCATTGTGCAAAAGGCAAATCAGCACTGAATGTGGCTCCCTGAATTAAAAGCAGACAGTTACCTAGCATGTTAATTATGACAAGCATTAGATGTGCTAAAGGTTACAGGATAAATTTATAGCAAGATAAGTCTAGGTAGATGGTGAGCAGGTCTCAATAAAAGCCAAGCTGAACCGCTGCCCAGAACTTCAATTGAGCCTGAACTAAACCCTTTTTGATGACATGAGACTTTTTTCTCCCCTCTATATTTTCACATTAGCATTTCATGTGGTTTTGACTAGAAATGGGAGGTATCGAGATACCAAACACAATTCTGTTTGAGACCTTTCCAGGCTGAATGGAAGCATCCAATGAACTATTGTTACCAATGAGGCAAACTGTTTTTTCTTTTGTTTTCAAATATGAATGGCATAGCATGGGGGAGAAAAATATCCTAAAACAACAAGGGTGAAATTCACTATGGTGTGGAGGGCAAGCACAATTCAAAGTCTTGTCCTCCACTTAACTCCTGTGGTGGAGCTGCAACAGAGCAGCTGGGCTTTACAGCCACTGCATGATGTAGAAGTTTGCTCTGGTCTGGACCAGCGCCACATGGATCAGTGAGGAAGGTGGAAATGGGAAAGAGCATACATGGGATACATATTTACATGGATACTCTCAAGTCCTGGAAAATGTGAGTTCAATCTTACAAAGTGCTGAGTACTGTGGATCCAGTCCAGCAAAGCACTTAGTCAGATACTTAACTTTAAGCACATAAGTAGCCCCACTGAAGTCAAGGGGACAAGTTAAGCATATTCTTAGGATATGTCTACACTGCAACTAAAACCCACAGCTGGCCCTTGCCAGCTGACTTGGGCTTGCAGAATCTTGGCTAAGGGGCTGTTTAATTGCAACGTAGAAGTTCATGCTCAGGTGAGGGTCCCAGAACATGGGCTGCAACCTGAACCTGAATTTCGACACCACAGCCCCATGAACCCACCATGACACTAAACAGCCCCATAAGTCCAAGTCAGCTGGCATTGGCCAGCCATGGGTGTCTAATCGCAGTGTGGACATACCATCATTCAGATGCTTTGTTAGGTCCAGATCAGAGTGCTCAGCACCTTGCAGTGTGAAACCTCACGTGAAGGAGGAAGTGTTCTGAAACTATTTGATTTTAAGATGTTAATGTATTGGTAATTTTAAAGAATCCAATCCTGCCATAAATTCACTCATAACTCTCCTTGACTGCAATGGGCAGAAGACTTGTAAAATATTGGTAGGACTAACTCCGCATTTTTCTTTAAATAATTTGAGACCTTAACTTTAAATTAACATTTTCAAAGGAATCTAATATGGGAGTTTGGCAGCCAAATCCTACTGAAATTCAATGACTCCTTTGAAACTCTCAGACTTAAAATATAAAGCCAAATAATACAGGGCTCTTAACACCTAAAGGTTTAATATTTTGAGAATAGAAGAAAATATTGTGAATTTGAATTAAAAAATCCTGAAGCATTCATTACATATTAGTATGTGCAGCATTGGCTTTGTTGGCATTATAGAATGTGAGCCTACCCTTTTGGTACTTCCACACTGCAATAGGTCGTGCGATGGAAGCTCAGATAAGCATATCTGAATGAGCTTTAATCTAGCTAACATGACTAAAAAATGAAGACAGAACAGCATAAGCTTAAGAGTGGGCTAGTGACTAAAGTATGTACCCAGGGGCACCAGGCAGGCTTCCACAGCTGGAGTTGAGGCCTGCACCACCACATCTTCACTACTATTTTTAGCCATGCTAGCTTGATTAAAGCTAGATTAGGTATGCCTAACTGAGCTGCAATCACATCTGTGATTGTAGTGTAGACATTTTGTTTCTACAGCGCCTCACAATCCTTCTGATTTTGTAGTATTGACCAAACTGCTTGTGTATTGTTTCAGACAGCTAAAGGAAATGTCAGTGCTCATCCTATTAATATATAAAAGTCCTCTCTCATTGGACTGTATCAATATATTTTGTGAAATCCAAACTAGATAAATAGACAGTAAAGGAAGAACATTCTATCTTGATTGTAAATATGATAAGAATATTTATAGTAAAGAGAATACATTGCCTGCAGAAAAATCAATCACACTTCAGTATACTCACTTCTGAAGGTGCATAACTCCTATCTAGTATTAATGAGAGTTCTGTGCTTTTTGCTTTTTACTTTGACTGTTTGGCTTTCATTACTGGGTAACAGGCACATCAAACAAAACACAAGTATGTGTTTTTCACATACCATTCTATATATCTGTCCATAAATTCAGATGATGGAACAATTATTTCCTCTAAATTCAGTCTGAGCAACACTATTAAATCTGACCCACTTTTTGATAATTAAGAAAAAACGAAACAGAATTTGCCAGGGGTGATATTTTGCAGTGCAATTTTACTCTTAAAATATTCTCTCTACTGTATTTTGTATGTTCTTTTCTTGAGCAGACTGTTGATTTTCCAAAACTCTTAGCACCCAGCTATGTAGCATGTGAGGCTTCCCTATTAAATACATGATTGCAATGATGATAATAACTTTGAATTAATAAGTTCCAAACAAATGCTTATAATAAAATATTAAATAAAAGAAGTGAAGGAGAGTTTGTGCGCGAGTGTGATAGCTGCAGAATCAAGACCTTAATTATCTACAAAGCACAGAAAAATTGAAGTTACAATTTATTGCTCATATTCTTTGCTTAGTAATTAATTACCTGTTTCTTATTTTTGAAATGAACAATTTTCCCCTCACTACCTTTGAGTGGGAAATAAAGAGTACTATGCTTTGTGCTGTAATTTAGCTTCCCACAATGAAGCATAAAATAGTGAAACACCAATGTTAAGGACAGTGCAGTTGATATTTTCTGGCTTTATAACTGCCAGTTTCCATGAGCCAGCAAACAGCAGAGTTTTCATAATAGAGTATAGATAGCTTGCCACAGCTCCCATTTACATGAAAAATTATACAAAATAATTGAGAATGCAAAGGTCTTACAGTAAAATGGGGAGGCAATGTTAACTTTTAAAAAACAAGTTTTAAAATAAACATTCCCCGTCATTTATGGGACATCAAATAAAACAACCTCAGGAAGTACATCATAGAGGTGACTTCACAGAGATTTCAGTCATAAATTGTTTTGCAAACATTTATGGAGCCAGAAAAAGAAATAGAAGAAAGTAGTTCAGAAGACTGGAAATTGTAGTGCAACAAGAATCCCTTATCTCTGTTCAGTAATAGTGAAGTGTGTTAAAATGATGGATGAGAATTCGCTTTCTCTAGGTTTCCTTTCCCAGCATTAACTACATTTCCTATCAGAACTGAAGCATGCAGGGCAGATAGTCTGTGCTTATTTTGACTGAAGCAGGACTCAAATAGGAAGAATGCTATGATGGTAGTGCAGGCCTCTGCCCCCCCTCTTCCCCCCCCGCCACACTTTTTTTTTTTTTTTAATACTGCAGTTGTCTGATAGAATGTATGCAAAAACTCTCCTTGATGAATGTAAACCATTTGAGCCATGAGCTGCAGGTTTACAAGTCCCCTACAAGTCTATATGAAATGGCTGTTAGATATCAAGTTCTGCCCTTATGTAAACACATACAACAGTAATTGATTGCAACAGTAGGTGTATCTTTATGGGAGGGGGAATGGAAATAGAAACTTAAGAGTGAGACTTTCAAAGAAAAAGGGAGTAAGGCACACAATTATTACCAACTTGCAATGGAAATTGGGTGTCTAACTCTTAGGTGTTTTTGAAAATATGACCCTAGAAGGCCTGATTCGAAGTTAACGAAGGCTAAATGGAATAACTTCCATTGATATCACTGGACTTAGACCCTATGTTAAAGTCTTATCCTGAGCCTCTGAAGCAAATGGGAGTTTTCTCATTAACGTTGATGGGAGCAGGTCCTTAGCTTCTAATCCTGGAGTTGTCATGTAAACAAAATCCACTGTGACTTCAGCTCTATTATTGGGAGTGATCTACATCTGCAGGAATCTACTGAATTACAGTCTAACTACTGGGCAGTTTTCCACAGATCTGTAAATAATCCAAAAATAACAACAAAACCCACACTGCACAATCACCAAGGAAATATTTACTTTTTTTATTCAGTCCAAATTTAAATTAAAGCTCAGATCTATATTTTATATCTATATTTTAAGGCCATGACTTCTTTTCTGTCCCCATAATAACCCATTTCTTGAGAGCCCATCCTCTCAGACTACATTTTTTTCTAGATGTTCTTAAAGATTAGTAATTTAGTGGGAAACAGGATTTTTTGATGTTGTTATGATACCATGAATGTTACTTTCTTACATCATAGCATTAGTTACAATTAGTTAGTGATGCATTAAGGGAGAAAATGACAGAAGTTACAAACAGAATGAATTTGTTCAGATTTACTACTGACAACTGACAAGTTTTCCAATTTTCTCATAACGGACTTTTCAGTCTCAGAAGTACAAGCTGTCTGACATGGAAGTTTCACTCTGAATGAAACTTTGTTCATGCTAAGGAGAGGAAAGTGAGGGAACTGAAAGTCAATCTTTATTGTAACACTTCACCGTGGACTAAACAGAGATGAAGGATTCTGTTCAAGCCACATTTTCCAGTTCTCTGAAATACTGCATACCTGCCTTTTTTGTGAACTGTATCACATTAGAACAATGAAACATGTACAGTTAAAATGATTGCTTTCTGCATAAAATGATCTACTGTATTTCTAGTTAGATTTATTATAGAATGCAGACGTTCTGTTGTTATGACAGGGGAATGGAAATATCTATACATCCACACTGTACAAAAAAATTGTGTCATTCTTCGAGCCATACACGTAGATATGTTTTAACCCATTGTACTGCAACCTCATTGAACTGAGCTAACGTGTCCAAAGCGGCAGTACTTAGGGAAACAAAAATCAATGTGAAGGGCATCACACCCACAAATATCATCCATACCTCTTCATCAACAGGTGTTACTTAAACTTTGTACCCAAAAGGAAATGTGATCTCAAAAACAGACATTGTGACCGATAATTAATACTGTACTGATTCAGTTTCTAGTGTTCAAACAATTATGGCACATTTCTATTCACAAATCCAGAAACATTTGTCATTGCTGAGTCGCTGACATGAATGAAAAATGTAATTATATTAAACATGCTGAATTCTTTTGGCACTGATGTGGCTGTACTACATTATGCAATGCAATCCCATAGGAATGCCAGTGTGATTTAACATGAACTAACATCCACTTATTGATTAAGTTTTACATCAACCGCTAATGGAAAGGTGTTTATTTAAGATGTAAGAACCATCTCAAAGGTCTGAACCAAAGACCAATGAAACCAATGACTCCAGTTTACATCAGTGGGGTTTGGATGGAGTCCTAACTGAATAATATCAAGTTTTTAGATGACTCAAAGATCCTTGAAAGCATCTTATCTTTGATGAAAGAGAGCTTTCTCTTTCAGGACAAAACTTTCCCAATATTTTATCAATCATATTTGGATATTAGAGTCATTTTTTCTCTTTACTGCATGGGATAAAGATCAATATGAAGATAAACAGGACTGTAAAAGACTATGACCTTCACACACAATCCTTCTGTCCATCTACACCGGCATCTGAGAAATTTCCCTGTAATTGCTGGCCAACCAACACATCTACTGATTTAATTCTAGTTACCTGGGATAAATCAGAAGTTTTCACAACATTACAAAGTAGAAACAACAGCCTTTCATAGAATTGTTCTCAGACAGCTTAGAATCCTTCCGCCATGTCTGTTTACTTGTGATGTTCACAGATACATAATACAAATTATTTTAACTATAATGCATAGCTCAGGACATGCTGATGACAGTAAGTGACAAACATTTGACAAGAGATGTTGGGAAGAAATTATAACAATACTGATATTCCCTATTAGTCTGTTCAGTATTATCTAATGTTGTTTCTGTGCAATGTTCAAGTTCCTTAGGCTTAAGGATTTCTGAACTATCACCCTACAATCAGTTCAAGGGGTTACCAAAAATGGTTCATTGCCTTGTGGCACTTTCTGCAATGATGGCATGTATGCTCATTGAAACAGTGACAATTTACACTTTAGCAAATAGGGTACTTCATCTCTTTCAGGATAGAAACTGTGTACAGATCTTTTTATGGGGAAAGATTTTTTTAAAATTCCGTGTTAGGATATGAATGACTTTTGATGCTTTGTGTATCAGTCTAGGGCACAGTGCTTTTGTGATGAAGACCCAGATGACTCACCTTTCTCAATAGAAAAATATATTATTTGAAGTACAAAAGCATAACTTTTTTTTTCTTTTTTATTTCTTTGAATGGGTTCTTTAAAATATAATTCAGTCTAATTGTTCTGCTGCCATTCACAAATTGCTCATGCAGTTTATGTCGTCAGCAGAAACTAAATTACAGTGCTGGATTCGGTTGGGGATAATTTTTTATTTTTTAAATGATCTGACATCAGCAATTGCAAATTTTCCAGTTCCAAAAGTAGCGTGATAATTGCAGCCCATTGTGGAAATTCAGTGGTCTGCTGACATTCTGTTTAAAAAAAATCAACTAGAGGGAGCACATATTGTAAAATAACACAATTTTGGGAGGACAGTTCTAAACTCACATTTTCAATAAGTAGGTTCTCACTTTGGAATGGTCAACAGCAACTAGGCAATCACACAGGAAGCTGCTATCTGGGAAAGTGTTTAAGCACCATCTCACTGAGTGTCAAAGATCTAGGTGTTTTCAAGGCTGCAGCTTGATGTGTTCGAAATGAAATTATTTTTTAAATGATATAAGAAAAATCTAGAGGCTTTTTAGAGATCAGGTAAAATTTTCAAAGGTGCCTAAATTACCTTTGAAAGAAGAACATGCTCCTAAGTCACTTGGTAATTTGACCCATCAGCTGCTTTGAGTGCTTGAAGTTGTCTTCCACTTCACAAAAACCAAGAACCTTCTGACTCAACCAACTTCCCCACCCCCACCCCACGAAAAAACTAAAAACTACTGAAGCACTTGGACCCTGATACAGTAAATCACACAAGCCCATGCTTAAGTTCAATTAATATCAGTGGAAAGTAAGCACACAGGTTAAGTGCTTGGCTGAATTGGGGCCTTTTTTCTGTTCTAAACACATAGGCCTTTTCTCTGTACTCCTTGCTGCTGCCTTGTCCACAAAGTGACAGGTGCAATCCAAAAGTTCCAAGTACCATTATAACACCAGTGATGCATTACAGAACCTGTCTTCATACTATGCATTTTATGCCCTTGGCACTATTCACTCAGCTACAGCGATTGCCAATAAAAATGAAGTAACTGCTAACGATCATTACACATTTTTGTGTCTTTGTGTATGTCTACACTACGAAATTGGATCGATTTTATAGAAGTCGATTTTATACAGTTGATTGTGTATGTCCCCACTAAGGGCATTAAGTTGGCTGGGTGTGTCCTCAATACGGTGGCTAGCATCGATTTACGGAGCGGTGCACTGTGGGTAGCTATCCCACAGTTCGCGCAGTCGCCACTGCCCATTGGAATTCTGGGTTAAGCTCCCAATGCCTGATGGGGCAAAAACATTGTCGAGGGTGGTTTTGGGTACATGTCATCAGTCACCCCTCCCTCCCTCCGTGAAAGCAACGGCAGACAATCGTTTCACACCTTTTTTCCTGGGTTACCTGTGAAGACACCATACCATGGCAAGCATATTGCTGCTCAGCTCACTGCTGCTGTTGTGAGCATTGTAAACACCTCGCGGATTATCCTGGAGTATGTGCAGAACCAGGCTAAGAGATACCAGCACGAGGACAATTGTGATGAGGACATGGACACAGATGTTCCTGAAAGCACGGGCTGTGGCAATTGGGACATCATGGCAGCAGTGGGGCAGGTTGATACAGTGGAACGCCGATTCTGGGCCCGGCAAACAAGCACAGACTGGTGGGACTGCATAGTGTTGCAGGTATGGGATGATTTACAGTGGCTGCGAAATTTTCGCATGCATAAGGCCACTTTCCTTGAACTTTGTGAGTTACTTTCCTCTGCCCTGAAGTGCAGGAATACCAAGATGAGAGCTGCCCTGACAGTTGAGAAACAAGTGGCGATAGCCCTGTGGAAGCTTGCAATGCCTGGCTGCTACCAGTCAGTTGGGATTCAATTTGGAGTGGGCAAGTCTAATATGGGGACTGCTGTGATCCAAGTAGCCAATGCAATCACTGACGTTCTGCTATCAAGGGAGTGACTCTGGGAAATGTACAGGTCATACTGGATGGCTTTGCTGCAATGGGTTTCCCTAACTGTGGTGGGGTGATAGACGGAACACATATCTCTATCTTAGCACCGGACCACCTTGCCAACCCGTATGTAAACTGCAAGGGATACTTCTCAATGGTGCTGCAAGCACCGGTGGATCACAAGGGACGTTTCACCGACATCAAAGTGGGATGGCCGGGAAAGGTGCATGACACTCGCTTCTTTAGGAACTCTGGGCTGTTCGAGCAGTTTATGAAGGGACTTACTTCCCAGACCAGAAAATTACCGTTGGGGATGTTGAAATGCCAATAGTTATCTTTGGGGACCCAGCCTACCTGTTGCTCCCATGGCTGATGAAGCCGTACATAAGCAACCTGGACAGTAGTAAGGAGCAGTTCAACTGTAGGCTGAGCAAGTGCAGAATGGTGGTAGAATGTGCCTTTGGACGTTTAAAAGCTCGCTGGCGCTGTTTGCTGACTAGGTTAGACATCAGCGCAACCAACATTCCCATTGTTATTGCTGCTTGCTGTGTGCTCCATAATATCTGTGAGAGTAAAGGGGAGATGTTTATGGCAGGGTGGGAGGTTGAGACAAATCTCCGGGCAGACGATTTTGAGCAGCCAGACACAAGGGTGATTACAAGAGCACAGCTAGGCACGCTGCACATCTGAGAGGCTTTGAAAACCAGTTTCATGATTGGCCAGGCTATTGTGTGACAGTTCTGTTTGTTTCTCCTTGCTGCAAACCCACCCCTTTTGTTGATTTTAATTCCCTGTAAGCCAACCACCCTCCCCCCTTTGATCCCAGCTGGCAAAGGAAATAAAGTAACTATTGTTTTGAAACCATGCATTCTTTCTTTATTAATTTAAAAAAAGTGAGATAAAAAGTGCCAAAGTAGCCCAGGTGGGGTGGGGTGCGGGAGGAGGGAAGGACAAGGACACATTGCTTATTGTAGTCACGCTACAAATCAAAACTGCTTGAATGACAGCCTTCTGTTGCTTGGGCCATCCTCTGGAGTGGAGTGGCTGGGTGCCTGGAGCCTCTCCTCTGCGTTCTTGGGCACCTGGGTGAGGAGGATATGGAACTTGGGGAGGAGTGCAATTAGTTATACAATGGATACAGCAGGGGCCTGTACTCTTGTTGGCTTTCCTGCAGCTCCAACAGACTACAGACTCTTCATCATGTTCGTTTGCTCCCCTGTTAGCCTCAGCATCGCCTCCTGGCTCTGTTCTTTGCGCTTACTTAATGCTTTCCTGGCCTCTGCTACTGAATGCCTCCATGCATTAAGCTGTGCCCTATCAGTGCAGGAGGACTGCATGAGCTTGGAGAACATGTCATCGCGAGTGCGTTTTTTTCACCTTCAAATCTGCGATAACCTCAGGGATGGAGATGATAGGGGGAGCATAGAAACATTTGCACCTGTGGGGAGATAAAAAGGGAGAGTAAAATTTAAGATGATACATTTCTGAGAACAAAAGGGAGACTCTTTCACAGTGAATCAAGCAATTCACAGCAGACAGCACATGTGCTTTAGGTACAAGGTCACATTTTGCCTTTTATATTGAGCGCCTGCTAGTATGGTACCACATCACAAATGGCTGGGCAACAGAATTCGGTTTCCAGGCAGCCATGGTAAGCCTTTTGGTATGCGGGGTTGGCTTCTTACGCCTTCATAACATGTGGGAATGGTTTCAGACTGCAGCGCCATCCTTTCCCATAGCAAGCAATGCCAGTTGCATTTCACATATAAAAGCATATAAAAGGAAGGGCTGTGGTTTTCAGGTGGATGTGCAGCACACACCTTCCCCCACCCCACTGCATGGCTATTCTTTTGAATGATCCCTTCACCCCTCCCCCCGCCGCGTGGCTATTCTCCGGGATGATCCCTTCAACCAAGTGCAAACAACCCAGCATGAATGGGGTCATTTAACTGTTCCGTTACGAAAATTCCCCTATTTCAACCAGGTGACCATGAATGATATCACTCTCCTGAGGCTGACTCAGAAAGATAAAGACCAAATGTTGCTTGAATGCGACCAAAACCCAGGACCATTCGCTGCCATGCTTTGTGCTGCAATGGTTCCAGACTACTTGCTACTGGCTTGGTGTGGTAAAGTGTCCTATCATGGAGGACGAAATAAGGCAGCCCTCCCCAGAAACCTTCTGCAAAGGCTTTCAGAGTACCTCCAGGAGAGCTTCATGGAGATGGCCCTGGAGGACTCCTGCTCCATCCCCAGACATGTTAACAGACTTTTCCAGTAGCTGTACTGGCCACAAATGCATTCCAATTCTTCAGGGAAAATCAAACATTAAACACTATTGCTTTTAAACTCTGTACTGTAGTTACAAATGTCCACTCACCAGAGCTGCCTTCTTCGGCTTCAGGGTCAGGGATCCCGCCTTGGGAAGGTCCTGGCTGCTGGGGAGAACGGATTCACCACTTGCCTGTTGCGCATTCTCCTCCTCCTCCTCTTCCTCATCCTCATCCACAAAATCCTCCCCCCGTTGGGTGAGACTCCCCCCTTGCAGGTATCCATGGACAGTGGTGGGGTAGTGGCAGGGTCCCCCCCCAGAATGCCATGCAGCTGATCATGGAAGCGGCATGTATGGGACTCTGACCCGGAGTGACTGTTTGCCTCCTTTGTCTTTTGGTAGGCTTGCCTGAGCTCCTTAATTTTCACGCGGCCCTGCTGTGTGTCCCTGTTGTAGCCTCTGTCCATCATGCCCTGTGTGATTTTGGCATATATATTAGTATTTCTTCTTTTTGATCAGAGTTCGGCCTGCACAGATTCTTCTCCCCATACAGCAATCAGATCCAGTGTCTCCCGTTCGGTCCATGCTGGAGCTCATTTGCGATTCTGGGGGGACTGCATGGTCACCTGTGTTGCTGAGCTTGCCACGCTGACCAAACAGGAAATGAAATTCAAAATTTCCCAGGGCTTTTTCTGTGTACCTGGCTAGTACATCAGAGTTCAAAGTGCTGTCCACAGCGGTCACATTGGAGCACTCTGGGATAGCTCCTGGAGGCCAATACTGTTGAATTGCATCTGCACTACCCCAAATTCAACCCAGCAAGGTCGATTTTAGCGCTACTCCCCTCGCCAGGGAGGAGTATAGAAGTCAATTTTAAGAACCTTTTAGGTCGACGGAATGGGGTTGGTTGTGTAGACGCAATCATTTTAAATTTGACCTAACCCCGTAGTGTAGACCAGGGCTTGGATAGCAGTTTTCTCCTATATTTACTGCAGAAAATATCCATGTGGGGTATTGACTGTTTAATGATAGACACACTATTGCAGTATCCATTTGATTTTAAGGAAAAACTCTTGAAAAACCATAAGACCAAAAGGAAGACAGTGTACGTCACAGCTGCTATGAGGTGTGATTCCCAAATCAGCTAGACAGATAAGCACTAGCTCTGCTTGAGCTGGCACTTAAAAATGACAGTAGCCATGGCAGCATAGACTAGTCATCTGAGCACATATACAGAGAGTGGGGCAGGATTGTTCTCCAGTGGCTAATATGAGACTCTGCCCGTGCTGCCACACCTACACTACTATTTTCAAAATGCTAGTTTGAGCAAAGCAGGGTTTCTCACCGTCGGAAGAACCTCTGGATAATCTAGAAGTTATTTTTAGCCTTTACATTCTTCAACCAGAATTGACTTTCAAATAAGTTCATCTTACTTTTAAGTGCACAATTAATGATAAGGCTCTAAAATCCAGAGGCCTTGGTTTCGCCCCATTTCATGGCATACAGATTTTTAAAAAATATAATGTCACTATGCACCCAGATTACACATGTGAAAGTGCAATTCACATACTGAAGAGCAGTTTTGCTGAGCAAACCCTTTCCACATTTTCAGTGTATTAATGGGTCTCAGCTGAAAAGTAAGAACATAAGAATGGCCCCCGGGTCAGACCAAAGGTCTATCTAGCCCAGTATCCTGTCTTCCGACAGTGGCCAGTGCCAGGTGCCCCAGAGACAATGAACAGAACAGGTAATCATCAAGTGATCCACCCCCTGTCACTCATTGCCAGCTTCTGGCAAACAGAGGCTAGGGTCACCATCCCTGCCCATCCTGGCTAATTGACATTGATGGACCTATCCTCCATTAATTTTTCTAGTTCTTTTTCGAACCCTGTTATGGTCTTGGCCTTCACAACATCCTCTGGCAAGGAGTTCCACAGGTTGACTGTGCGTTGTGTGAAGAAATACTTCCTTTTATTTGTTTTATTAATTTCATTTGGTGACCCCTAGTTCTTGTGTTATGAGAAGTAGTAAACAACACTTCCTTATCTACTTTCTCTACACCAGTCCCGATTTTATAGACCTCAATCATATCTCCCCATAGCCGTCTCTTTTCCAAGCTGAAAAGTCCCAGTCTTATTGATCTCTCCTCATATGGAAGCCATTCCATACCCCTAATAATTTTTGTTGCCCTTTTCTGAACCTTTTCCAATTCCAATATATCTTTTTTGAGATGGGGCGACCACATCTGCACACAGTATTCAAGATGTGGGCATACCATGGATTTATATAGAGGCAACATGATATTTTCTGTACTATTATCTATCCCTTTCTTAATTATTCGCAGCATTCTGTTTGGTTTTTTGACTGCTGCTGCACATTGAGTGGATGTTTTCAGAGAACTATCCACAATGATGCCAAGATCTCTTTCTTGAGGGATAACAGCTAAATTAGACCCCATCATTTTATATGTATGGGATTATGCTTTCCAATGTGCACTACTTTACATTTATCATTAAATTTCATCTGCCATTTTGTTGCCCAGTCACTCAGTTTTGTGAGATCCTTTTCTAGTTCTTTATAGTCTGCCTGGGTCTTAACTATCTTTAGTAATTTTGTATCCTCTTCAAATTTTGCCACCTCACTGTTTACCCCTTTTTCTAGATTATTTATGAATATGTTGAATAGGACTGGTCCCAGATCAGACCCCTGGGGGACACCACTATTTACCTCTCTTCATTCTGAAAACTGACCATTTATACCTACCCTTTGTTTCCTATCTTTTAACCAGTTACCAATCCAAGTAAGTTTCACCCTGCAGGTATTCTATATTGTACAATATAATGAGATCATGTTGTACACTCTTAAACTTAGAAGATCCATTATTGTAAGGGAAGTAGTCAATATTGTAGATATACAAATGTTAAAAAAGCAGCATACTCCCATTACACTGTGTGATGCAGAAGTATAACTGATACATTTGTGTAATATAAAACTGCTATAAAACGATATAGTTTTAATATCTGACATTTATATAGCATCTTTCATCCTACAGAATCCCAGTGGGTTTTACAGATTATACATAGGGATCAGTTCATCCAGCACGGAGATGAAGCAGCTGTGTAATATCATGTAGCACAGAGTAACATACAGAACAGTTGAAAACACAATGAGAATACCCTATCCAGCCAAAAGTGCAGGGGATTTCATGGTGGCAGAATGCATAGTAATTATTACCCAAATTACCAGTTGGCCAGGACATCTGAAAAACACCCATACAATGTTTACAGCAAAAGATGGGATTTCTCATGACAACAAGAAATCAGGACCTCAGCTTTATAACTCTTCTGAAAGATTGCAGCTCCAGAACACAATAGCCCTAGCACCATCCTAGAATACTGGTTGAGTGCTCTCTCCTACAGAGGAGTGATATCAACAGTACCAATGGCATCATGCACTACAGTAATTCAGTATTCCTTGTAGTTCTCTCAACCAAGTACTGACACAACACAACCCTGGCTTAGCTTTTGAGTTTGGGGGAGATGGTGATGTCTGTTTTGATACTGCTTTATATCAAAGATGTTGAAACCTGGAAGGATTATCCAAGAATTACAGTGGTAGGCATATTAAAATGCTAGTTGGATCAACAGACAACAGAAAAATAGACAGATATAGGAGAGAATCAATGTGTACATCAAGAAAATAAAGACTGCATATATTTTCCTCAGCTTGTGTTGACAGCCTTGTAAAATTGTACTCTCCAAGGAGGAGTGTTATTTTTCTTAATAAAAGGTAAAATTAATATTTTATCATAAAGTAGAGTAAAATAGTTATTTCACCTTGATATTTTACAAAGCAAAACACCAGAGCGTATCATCCCCAAACTCTAGAGAAGTTCAACGTTAATATCTGCAATTGAATTACATGACTTGGGCTCATCTAAAACAGCAAAATGACAGGACTCCTATTTCATTCTCCCCTTTGAGAGCTGTTTACCAAGCTTTCATTTCTCCTGTTACTTTTCTTTCCACTTTTACATTTCAAATAGCAGTAGAGCTCACTGCATGCAAGCAACATTGAGGTCTGGACTACGGCATATAGACTGTGCTGCCTTTAAATAGGCAATGCATATAGTGTCTACCAGTATAATAATAAAAAAAAAACTATTTCACATCTCATTTGCAGCATAAATGTGGTGAATTATTTGTTGAGGTGGATGAGCAGCCTGAGGGTATTTTCCTTTGTCAAGTTTACGTAGCTGGTTTAGGGAACTGCACCAATATAGGCTCTCCTTGTCTTAATACGCTGTGCAGAAACCCCATTGCACTTGGAGTCCTAGAGACAGCTAGTAAATTTACTAATCATCATATTATGAAAAATGTATTCACCTTTTATGGTCATTTGTGGTTTATACCTCATCTAAATGCCAGTGGATAATTTAATAGCATAAAAGAAGCTTTTGCAATGGGAGCATGACATTATTGTGAAACAGGGGCCTCAATTTTGTGAGCCCTTATGCGGAGCAGAGGCTCCCTCCAGTCCCTTCCAGTCCCCAGTTCCAATCCTTTATGTCTCTCCTCCTCCCCCCACCCCCCATGGGGCGTTTCTTCAAACAAAAGAAAATCCCCTCCCTTCTTCCTTCCCTTATAAGGGGAGTCTATAGGAAACCAAAGAGAGGCAAAGGTGATCTGGATACCAGGCAATCTTCCTGGGTCAGCCCTTTGAGCTTGATTTAAAATGGGGTCTACCTCCAGCCCCTCCTCTGGGGCATATTGCTTTGAGGCTGGGTCATGCAACTTTGGGAGCTGTGAGGCCTGCCACTGACTTCCTCTCAGCAGACCTGTCTCTGCTGTCTGAGGCAGAACAGCCTTCCTCTCCTTCTTCTTCTTCACGACCCCTTCTTATAGCTGGTTTTCCCTTTTAAGCTCCCTCTCCCCTCCAGGTGGAGCAAGCCTTGCAGGTGCACCTCATCGGTGTTGAACAGGGTCACAGGGGCTCCTTAATCACCTCTGCACCAGAGCCCTTTCTTAAAGTGGGAGGCTTCTTTCTGTCCTGCAGATGCTTAATGAAGTTCAGGGGAAAGAAACATACGTGTCAAATCCTGTACTCCTGCAAGACTCCCATTTATGTCATGAGAGTATTTTTAATCCATAGGAACTGCAAATAAATTGTTGTAAACTGATACAGTGGATCATCTGGTTCAGCAACCAAAAAAGCAACATAAAGAGTTCATGCTGGAAGCTTGAGAGTGCATAAATTAAAAATAAGAAAAGCAAAAGAAAACGGTTCTGTGGAACCAGAAACAAGGTATAGCCAATAGCACGGCCATCAGTGATTATAGAGCTCTCCTTTCTCAAAGGCATCTACCCTCCACCCCTACTAAGTAGCTGCTTTTACAGTTTCTTCCTGCCATCTGAGAGCCCCACTGAACTCTGAGTCCCCAGCCTTGCCTCATTACTTCCCCTTGGCTCTTAGTATGAGATCTGAGCAGGGATTTAACCAGTGATGAGCTGCCAAAATGTTAACAACCGGTTCCCTCCTCACCCCACGGGGGGGTCGTGGCCTGCCCCCGCCACTCCTGCCCCATCCAACCCCCCGCGTTCCTTGATGCCCTCCCCCCCCCGGGACCCCTGCCCCATCCACGTCCCCTGACTGCCCCCAGAACCAGCAGGAGGGTCTCGTGGCCACTGTAGTGGGTGCCCACTCCGCCCAGCCTCTAAGAGCCTGAGGGACCTGCCTGGGGGCGAGGTGGGGAGTCCCGGTGGTGCTTACCTGGCACGGCTCCTGGGAAGCACCCGGCAGGTCCCTCTGGCTCCTAGGGGTGGGCTAGCATAGCTGGGGGGGGAGCAGGGGGAGCGGCCGCTCCCCCCACTGATCACATCAAAAGTGGCGCCTTAGGCACCAACTCCGTGTGTGCTCCAGGGCTGGAGAGCCCACGGGGAAAATTTGGTGGGTGCAGAGCCCCCACCGGCAGCTCCCTGCCCCGCGCCTGGCTCCAGCTCACCTCCGCTCTGCCTTCTTCCCTGAATGTGCCGCCCCGCTCTGCTTCTCCGCGCCCGCCCCTCCCCCCAGCTTCCCACGGATCAGCTATTCACGTGAGAAGCTGGGGAGGGCTGAGAAGCAGGCGGCGGCTTCGTGCTCAGGCCCGCGGAGGCAGAGGCAAGCTGGGCAGGGAGCAGTTCCCCTGCGCACCCCCCGGGTTACCTGCTGTGGCGCGGGCGGCCCTCCTCGCGCCCCCCCGCAGGCCTGAGCGCGAAGCCACCGCCTGCTTCTCAGCCCTCCCAGGCTTCCCGTGTGAACAGCTGATTCGCGGGAAGTCGGGGGGGCAGAGAAGCAGAGCAGGGCGGCACCTTCAGGGGAGGAGGCGCAGCGGAGATGAGCTGGGGCTGGGCGCAGGGCAGGGAGCTGCCAGTGAGTGCTCTGCACCCACCAAATTTTCCCCGTGGGTGCTCCAGCCCCGGAGCACCCACTGAGTCGGCGCCTAAGGCACCACTTTTGGCTGGTTGTTAAATTTAGAAGCCCTTTTAGAACCGGTTGTCCTTCTAAATTTAACAACCGGTTCTAGCGAACCAGTGCAAAATGGCTCCAGCTCACCACTGGATTTAACTCCTTGCTTACTGGAAATCAGGTAGAGTTCTTGCACCCAATCACTGTAGTGAAACAGTTTGCAGCTATAATAGCGTATCTCGTTGAACCTACCATACAGTTGTAACCAGGGAATTCAATACTGCTGATAGAATCAGTCAGTAACTGAAAAGTTATTGAAGCAGCTAGAAGTCTAATAAAACAATGCAGGACATGGTGCTGGGTGTGGATTTCCTTTCCTTCCAGCAAGAATGAAAGAAACATCTATAAAGCAGCACAAATCATACTGCTTCCTCTGATATTCATTGGAATAACAGGAATTTGTGATGCCTACTTTTGGTATTTATGTAGATACAACCACATCTCAATGGGACATTCTTTCAGAATTAGATATAATTGATATCCACCTCGTATGAGCATTTTTCTCTTAAAGATTCAGGGCCCAATCCACAGCTAGGGTAAATAAATGTAGTTCGGTTGATTTCAGCGGACCTATGTCAATTTACACCAGTTAAGGATCTCATATTTAAAACCTGAGGTTTTAAAAGCATTAAAATCAAACCTTATACAATTTCAGCTTCTCCGGTAGATAGTTGAATATGTTTCGATATTTTCCTCTAACATCTGCTTCTTTATCATCACATTACTGCATTTGATTATTACTTAAAGGAAGAACTGTAAAAAAAGTTGTGGAAGTTATATTTTTAAAACCACTTCTGAAATTGGTTTTCAGTGTCACTAGCTTTAAAGCAGCAATTTATTTTGCTTAATCACTCCTGCGTTAACTGAAATCTCTTTTTAAAAAATCAGTGATTGATAGTCTCTTTTAATTGCTAGTAAGGGTAAACTTCAATCATGTGCAAAAGCAATTTCCTTATGAAAGTATTGTTTTCTTAAATTCAAAGTGATCTGTGACATTTACACTACTTCCCTCATACAATATAATATGTACAACATGCTAGAATATTTTGTGCCTTGTTTACTTGACAGACAATTTGAGCCAAGTCGAAGTAGGATTTAAGCCACCTTAGTGTTTTTTTATAAATGTAGTTTGAAAGAACAAAAGCTAATCAAAGGGAATTGGGGAAGGAAAGCTACCTAAGATCCTCCTCCTACAGTTGACTTCTTTTTTTTTTTCATAATGGGGGTGTTATTTACCACAATCCCCATCCCCATTTGATTTGGGCTACAAAATTGCACAGATTTCAAGATACCCCTTCAAGAAACAGGGTTCTGTGCTCAGTACTGGAACCAGGACTTTCTATTATTGCTCCTAGTAATACATCTACCCATCCGTTGCCAGCCTCTCTTTAGCTAATAGCTTCCAAAGAGACACCACTCAGCGGAGGAGGTGTTCCCCAACATAGGGAAGGGTCCACAAAAAAGTAATATAGATGTATCTATAGAAACATTTTAGGAGATTTATCACTGCATGACAGGGGAATGATGTATATATATACACACCTCCCAATCTGCAGGCTTCCCCCATGTATGATATATGTCTCTTGGGACTGGGCCTCAGAAGCAACTGATAACTCCCACTTCCTTGGGAGAAATAAAAGATCCATGGTTGGAGGCCTATAGACCTAGAGGCAATGAATGGGCCCCCAAATTTAAGCAGCACATGGCTGTGAAGACTCCATAGAAAAGTACACAATTTATGTTGGAGTACTCAGGGAACTAACACAATGTGTTTTGTCTAAAAGAGATAGAAAGTGCATAGAATCCTAGCTATAGCAAAAGATAGTTTAGGGAGTCTCACAGATTTGAATCAAATGATCCATCTTGTTTTCAGTCTAAAAGAGCATTAACTATGCCCAAGAACTGAAACAGAGTGAGAGGATATTCTGGAATGGTATCAGAAAAGTCTTTCCCCTTCTCAAAGTCAAATTACCTCTGCATTTGCTCCTGCCATTTTGTGCCCACAATTATTATGTATGTGCAAAAACTAGAACTTGTGTGGGGCATTCCAGTAGTTATGGTTCTAGCTATATAATTTGCACATGCAAATTTGGAATCTTCTATACACAAATGTGTTTCTTCTCTAGATCAGACCCAAGAATACAAAAACAAAACAAAAAGTTTATCAAAACAAAAATATAAATAGGAGCAAGTTTGCACCCATGTTCAATTTTATCTCAACTATCAAAATTCAGGGATGAGAAAGACTTGATTAAAAGGTTCCAGTTTGGATTAAACATTTTTTCAGAGCTTTATTTCAGCATGACACTACAAAAATGAATAGCATTCATAACTCTCTCAGGCATTTCTATGGCAGCCATCGCTATTGTATGTGTCAGAATCCTTTGTGCTCCTGTTGAATGGAGTTGTTACATGGTTTAGCAAAAAATATCAGTAGTTTGACAGCAATACTAACTACTATAGCAATGGGCCAATCTCAAAAGGGTTAGATGTTCAGTTTGGATAAGAATCCAGATGTTAGGATTCTTGAATAGCTTTGAAACTCTCTGATCAGAAAATTAAATTTAAAAAAGGGAAAAGAAAAGAAATAAACAAACTGAAGGAATAACTCAGTCTTTATATGCCTAGCATAGATTTTTTTCCCCTCTGCCTTGCTATCTTTTTAAAGAGAAGATATAGAAACATCCTTTAAAGGCTCCTTCAAAAAGAAGGGGAAAAAACCCACTAAGGAGCAATATGAATTGATCCGAACTCAGTACGTTTGAAATGTACAGTTTCTATTTGTTTTGTGAAAAATCCTTTTTGCCAAAACTTGAAAGAGAGACAAGGCCCTCAGATAATCTGCGCTATGTGTCACTATCACGAATATTTTTGTGAACTGACTTGCATAGCAGTTTTTTCACTTATATGGGTAATAGGTACAAGACTCTTACAAGCTTCACTGTGGTAAGATGAAATATATTCTTTTGAGAGCTTTTCTTGTGCAACTCCAGAAAAGATTGTGTTGAGACACTCTCAAAAATGAAACGGAGTTTCTGACTAGATTAGGCACACTGGGTAAAATTTTCAAAAGCACTTGGCTGATTTAGGAGTCTAAGTCTCAGTGAAATATACTTTTGAAAAAAATAGAAATTTTACCTAAACGTGCATTTTGAAATACAAAAGTCATTTTAAATAGGGCTGTCAAGTGATTAAAAAAATTAATCAAAATTAATCACACTGTTAAACAATAACAGAATAACATTTATTTAAATATTTTTGGATATTTTCTATGTTTTCAAATATATTTATTTCAATTACAACACAGATTACAAAGTGCACAGTGCTCACTTTATATTTATTTTTATTACAAATATTTGCACTATAAAAAGAAAAGTAATAGTATTTTTTCAATTCACCTTATACACATATTGTAGTGCAATCTCCTTATTATGAAAGTTCCACTTACAAATGTAGAATTATGTAAAAAAAAAAAACCCTGCATTCAAAAATAAAACAACGTAAAACTTTAGAGCCTACAAGTCCTTTTAGTCCTACTACTTGTTCATCCAATCGCTCAGACAAACAAGTTTGTTTACATATGCAGGAGATAATGCTGCCCGCTTCTTGTTTACAATATCATCTGAAAGTGAGAAAAAGCATTCACATGGCACTGTTGTAGCCGGTGTCGCAAGATTTTAATGTGCCAGAGCCTCTAAAGATTCATATGTCCCTTCATGCTTCAACCACCATTCCAGAGGACATGTGTCCATGCTAATAACGGGTTCTGTTCGAAAACCATACAAAGCAGGGTGGACTGACACATGTTCATTTTCATCATCTGAGTCAGATGTCACCAGCAGAGGGTTGATTTTCTTTTTTGGCGGTTCAGGTTCTGTAGTTTCTGCATCGGAACGTTGCTCTTTTAAGACTTCTGAAAGCATGCTCCAAACCTCATCCCTCTCAGATTTTGGAAGGCATTTCAGATTCTTAATCCTTGGGTTAAGTGCTGTACCTATCTTTAGAAATCTCACATTGCATCTTTGCATTTTGTCAAATCTGCAGCGAAAGTGTTCTTAAAACAAACAACATGTGCTGGGTCATCATCCGAGACTGCTATAATATGAACTATATGGCAGAATGTAGGTAAAACAGAGCAGGAGACATACAATTCTCCCCCAAGGAGTTCAGTCACAAATGTAATTAATGCACTATTTTTTTTTTAACGAGCATCACCATCATGGAAGCATGTTGTATGGAATGGTGGCCAAACCATGAAGGGGCATATCTGGCATGTAAATACCTTGCAATGCTGGCTACAAATGTGCCAGGTGAATGCCTGTTCTCACTTTCAGGTGACATTGTAAATAAGAAGTAGGCAGCATTATCTCCCATAAATATAAACACAATTGTTTGGCTGAAAGAGAAGTAGGACTGAGTGGACTTGTAGGCTCCAAAGTTTTACATTGTTTTGTTTTTGAGTGTAGTTATTGTAAAAAAAAAATAAATCTACATTTGTAATTTGCACTTTCACCATAAAGAGATTGCACTACAGTACTTGTATGAGGTCAATTGAAAAATACTATTTCTTTTGTTTGCCATTTTTACAGTGAAAATATTTGTAATAAAAATAGCAGTATAAAGTGAGCACTGTCTACTTTGTATACTGTGTTGTAATTGAAATCAATATCTTTGAAAATGTAGAAAAACATCCAAAAATATTTAATAAATTTCAATAGGTATTCTATTTTTTAACAGTGTGATTAAATCTGCGATTAATCGTGATTAATTTTTTTAGTTAATCGTGTGAGTTAACTGCGATTAATTGACAGCTCTAATTTTAAAATATAACGTACACACACACGCACACACTTTCAGACATGCAAGTATAAAGGAATTTGTAAACAATATTTCCTATATACCATAGCCTTGGGTCAGTTATTTACACACATCAGTGATATTCACCCTTACACATACACAAAGGCTGCACAACTGTACCAAGTACCAATTCACTCTTTAAGGTAGCTATGTAGAACATAACTCAATTGCTGGCCCTTTGTGCAGGGGTGAATTTTACCCATCCTGTTTAAGAATGGAAAAAATGTTGTTTTTTGTTTGTTTGTTTTTAAAAAGCTGGTCCAAATCTTTGGTCAAAACTCAAACTAAGCTATTTTGTTCTCTGTTATCCTCCTCTCCCAGCCACCATTTTTGCTGTCTTCTGCCCTTCCTGTTTTCAAATTAGCCTTGAAGGGAAGGTAACATAATGCAACATTATAAGAGAGAGGATCCTTATGAGACAGAATTTACGTCCCAAGTAAACTTTTTGTGAGAGCATGAACTCATGAGATTAGCAGCCTGATTAGCCGAGCAAAGATAGCTTATGAATAAGCAGCCCAACTGAACCAAATTCCTGTACATTTTGGGGTTCACCCATCACTAACTATGGCCGATACATAGGGCCCAACTCAGCCCTGATGTAATTGGACTCCTATTGAAGTCTAAAGCAGGGGAGAATTTCTTTTTCCCCCCAGGCCTGCAAAACATTTTGCCACCAACCATCTGATCAAAATGTCTAACACCCATCCAAGCTTCCTCCCAAACATTAGTGGAATCTTGTCGACCACAATCACTCCCTTTTCTGTGTTCATATGAACAAACATCACAGATTGTGTTTTTATTAATAAATAGAGTAACCAGCATTCCTGAGAATTGAAGATGTTAGTTTTCAAGCCCAGTTCTTGTCCATTTTACAGTTTTTTGCTGGTTATTCTAAGTCCCAGCAGCATGGCTACCTGAAGGAGCCACCAACAAGCTGTTCTGGTAAAACCGTCTACAGACTGGATGAGCCAGGGAAAACTCCCAAGTTTGTCATACAATAGCAATGCCATCATGCCCTCCAGGATACCTTCTGCGGAGCATCCCATTCCAATCATCCCTTCCCTAACAAAGTCAAGTCTATGTGTAGCCAGAAGGTGGGAGCTACCACCGGTGGCATGTCTATAGCCAGCTCAGCTGCATTGCCATTATGTGCAGATAGCTACTGACCAAGTCTCCAGGCTATGTCCACACTTCTGCCCACTCCCTCTACGAGGAAGGGAAGTTTTATTACCTCCTATTTACAAATCAGGAAACTGATGGCAATGTATTTTTCTGGTCCCCAAAGCCCAGTCCAGGGCGGGTGGCTGTGAGGAGACTGATTAATCTATTGAATTTTTGGAAAGCTCAGTGACAATTTTTCAAACCTAGTGATCAATTTACATGGATTTATACTTCAAGGATATCTTTAAATGAAAAAGGGCTAGATGTTAGCTGTTTTAAGATGAATGTAGAGAATCTCTGGCACATTTTTACATCCCCCAAGTTAGGGTTGTGGAATCTGTGTTTGTGGGCTTGAATGGCTCTGGTCAATAAAAGTCACACCTGCTTGCATCAGGATCAAATATCCCCCCTCCCCCATTCAATATGTAGATAATTAAGTGTTACAGAATGGTCTGTTTACGTAGAGGTCCTCCATTCACCTCAACAGGCAAAAAAGCACTTTTGATCCTGCACGAGGACAGACATGAAAGACATTTTAACTCCCCTTGACTATACACACCAATTAAATCTGCCAAAATATACTTTCCTAAAGAGACAATGCAAAGCTGAAAACATTTGGAAATGCAAGGGAAATGAATTTAGGGGCTGTTAACCTGCTGGATTTCAAAGCTGCTGCAGAGCTAAGTGTTTTATCTCAGATCTCAAGCCAGGATCAACCAACACTTTACTGTTGCAAAATGACAAATTCTGATATTTCTTGATGCCTTGGTTGGTTTTCTGATCAGGAGTGACCAATTAAAAAAAAACACACATAATCCAAAAGAAAATGGCTTATTTGGAGAAGAGGGGTTGCAGAGAGAGACACTGGGACACGTTGGTATGCTCCAGAAAGCAAAACAAATTTATATTTTTAACTAGACTTTTCTGCTGCAGTTTTTCCCCCCTACATCACATCAAAATATAATTCTGTTAAGACATGAAAGCAATGTCAGCTAGGGTATTTTATTATTCAAAGGGGAAACTTTTCATTTTAGCAGCAGAGAGAATTCAGAGCCTGGGATGGAGTCTATGGAATTGTATCACTGCTGGAGAAAGTCAGTGCATCTTAATGAGTTCTTAAGGCTGCCTGTGACTTGATAAATAGAAGTTTAGTACTGGCCACAGTAAGCCAACAACTCCATTGCATAAATACAATTTATGAAAGGATATTTTAGTTAAATAAACCAATGCTATGCCAGACTGAATATCCGTCATATACAAATGGCAAAACGGGAATAGTCACCGTCTGCTGGAAGGAGCACACCAAGTGAAGGAAGATGGGTAAGGAAAATGGAGTATTTGTTACTAGTTCTGGCTGAACATGTTGAATAGTGGCAGGTTTGAAGAGAGGATCTTTCAGTGGGTCATGTAGAGGGAACGATGGAATGAAGGATCTGTGAGAAGCTTGGGGCACGGCAGAAAGAGGAAGAGGGGATTGGTGGGACAATTTAGCTTACCTTCTTCCCCAAAAGATGGAAGATGAGGAAAGCAGCTTGCTGGTGGCCTTTAAAGTGCCCAGGAGGGGCAGAAGTAAGTGGCCAGCCAACAGTCCTACCAAAACAATGAAGATTCAGGGAAAAGAGGGAAATATTAACCAATGGTCCTCCCCTGAAGATGTATCCTGTTCCGTTATTTGGCGTGAGAACTTGCCATAGGAAGATAGCCAAACGTACTCCATCTTCTCCCATGACACAGCCCATATTTTTTGCAAACTTCAGTTAACTGGAGCTCAACTTCAGATTGATAGTAAAACCCCAAACAAGGTTACAGCAAGTTTCAGCTTTTGTTACTAAATCTTTGCAGAGCTCTCCCTATGTTCTGTTTGTAGCAATCCACTGTAGCTTTTATAGGATGTTTGAACTGTATCTACTATTGATAGCATGAATCAGCACAAGGCTGAGGCAGAGTGAAATTCATATAAGTTGATTGATGATGCAGCCCTTGAGCACCAGAAGCTGCTAATAAAAAAATCAAATTAATGGGTTCATAGAATATTTCTTCCAATGCAATTGCATACATATCTGGTGAGAAGCATCACACAGAGTTGAGGATAGTGGCACCAGATGAGTGCTGCTTTCTCACAAGTTGAATACAATGTACACATGGACATAGCTCTAAGACAAAATAGAGACCATGTCACTATCACTGCTCTGCATTCACAGAACAAACACCTGTCAAAAGTTTCGGTTATATTAATACACTTTGAAACCTTATTATTCCAATGGGTTTACAATTTAGGTGACAACATGCTTTGCTTCTTTATAGTTTTTAAGTTCAATTAATTACAATTATTGTTGGCTTACTGTGTTCAGTACTAAATTCCATTGATATTGAACCTTATCTCTCTTAACTTTAAACTTAACACACAAACATTTTTCCCACAATTCTAGTGTCTTCACTTTATACTGCACTTTAAAATGTATCCATTACCAACAAAAGAGTTTTTATTCTAAATTATCTGTCCAACAAACCTAGTAGAGCCTAAAGCCAATCACCTGTTTGAGAAAATCCTCAAAAGGGAAACATATTTCCCTTTAAGTGCATGCTTCTGTGATTTTCTAGATTTTGTTTGCTAAGTATTATTGTTAAATAGCTTACCAAAACATAAATCTAGGGCTCAATCATGAATGGCACCAGATTTGCAGGAGAGACCCAGACACCCACCTGTTGCCTGGATCGTGCACCTTTCTAAAGAATTCAGCACATTTGAAATGGTCAGAACTTGCCCACTGAATTGAAAGGGTTTGTTTTATCAACTGGCCAGATTATATCTGGACAGGGTGGAGGGAAGGGTATGAGGAATCACAAAGAACCTTCCTTCCTCTTTTTATTCCTTTCTCACATGAGGGACAGAAACAATAGCCTCTGTGTAGCTGGGGAAGAACAAGAACAAGGGGATTTCAAAGAGATGCGCGAGACAGAATTTCCACTCCTTCCAATCTTGTCTTTTCAATTTTTCCCTTTTAAGTGCCAGGGACTAGATATTCTACCTTGACCTCACTCTGTTTTTTTGAACTATTCTCAGAACTGGTGTAAACTGACGTAGCTCTACTGATGCAGCTCCACTGAAGTCAGAGCTATAGATCTGGGGATCTGGTCCCCTGTGTGTGTACGTGCACAGACATGTATACTAAATCAAAGCATAGCTGACAACACACGCTCAGCACACAGGCAGTGACAAAAGTTTCAACAAAACGAATCCAGACAACAACTCTACTCACTCCAGCAAATGCTTCCTCAATTGTCTTTGTTAATTAAACTTTGGGTATGAGATTCTCCTTTAACTCAACAGCTTCAAGCCCAATATATGGGTGTGTGTAGCCTTAGTAGTGATTGACTGATAGCAACAGAAATACTTAATATTACTAGTGAATTCACTATCCAGTAATAACTCTAGTCACAGCATTAATTGGAATAGATAACATCTAAAAATGATTTGATGCTGATCCTGCTGATGTTGAAGTCAATGGCAATAAAATCATTAACATTGATGGTGAAGGACTGAATGGTTGCAGTGAAAGGAAAATTTTTCTTTTGGTCCTAGGAGAGTACCTAAACAATACAGGCCCAATCCTGCATGGATTTTGCTAATGAATTCAATGGGAGCAAAATCGGGATCTTAATGAGGGCCACAAAAAAAGTTAAAACAAATACATAAATAAACCAAGCAACCAGCTAACCAACCATAAGGGATATTTGAATGGCCTGCAAGCTTAAGAGTCCCAACAACCCAAATCTTCCCCTTTTCAGTCCTTATATTTTTGAGATTTAATATCTTAACTACTGCAACATATAGTCATAGAATACACACCAGGTCACAATGCTTCTCACTCAGTTTTGGCTTTGCTTTCCCCACCCTCCCTTCCCATCATGATGGAGGGACTGGTGAAGCCAAACCTGAGCAGCGCTGAGACCCCCATGCACTAGGTCACAAGGCCACTCACTCAGTTTTGGCCCTGCTGCCCCGCCATTATGAGGAAGAGCTCGTGGGACCAATGAGGCGGCCAGCACTGCTCTTCCTCACCACTGCTAATGATATGTACCATGCATGATCTGTGTGTGGTTGCAGTTAACACTGGTTAGAGTTATAGATTTGGCCTATATCATTGGCTCATACACTCAAACACGCTCAGACCCCAGTTATTACCGAATCCTTAACCTTCCAATACTACTAACACAAATGTGCCATATTGAAAACAAAAAACCAGAGCAACAAAGAAAGAAGTGACCAGAAGGTAAAATGCTCATCTAAAGAAAAAACCTTTATCATATAAAAGAGTCCTTTCAACAAATATAATATTGCTTCTTGTCAAACTTTAATTCTTGACCCCGCAATATAATACATAAACAATTTCCATATCCCCAAATAAATTACCCATGGCCTGTATATTTGATAAAATGTTCATTCCAGAGATGCAATCTGAGATAGGATAATCATCTAGTCTGCCTCTTTGGGGGGAACATCTGTCCAGTTTTTCAAGATTACTTTCTATGCCAAGAGTAATCCAGTCTGCTTCCTGGTTGCCATCTTTAATAAAGTGCTCTTGCAATCAGAAGCATCATTTAAAACACACACAGCAGTGTTAGCTATGAAATCCACATGCAGAATAATCCTTACCTTCTTTATCACCTTCCCCCCACCATAAATATGTAGGTATGATGTAAAGCCTCAAAGCAACATGGATACCCTTTTATGTGGTTTCAACATGGTCAGCAGAAGTTTTGGAGCTTTGAAACCATCTATGTTTTTTTCTTTCTTCAGTGTTCAGAATAAATTATAAAATATTTTAAGTCGCTGATTTTACATTTGTTTCATAATTATGAAACCAAATCTTTTCTCATTAACTTTCCATGGAAAATGTATCTACTCATCTCCCATGAGCACAGCAGTTCTATTAATTATATTCTTGATGAACACCAATTCTGATTTCTCTCAGGGCTTGTCCATACTACCGGTTAACTTGATGAAAAACTACACCCCCTGCCCCCCAAGCGATGTAACTTACATCGACTTAAAAATGATCTCCTGCCTACACAGCTTCCTCCTCTCACTGAGGTGGAGTAATTACGTCAACAGGAGACTGCTCTCCCATCAACATAATGCGTCTTCACCAGATGCACCGCAGAGGTGCCAACTTAGCACAGTAGTGAAGACAATCCCTTAGTGTCTGAGCCAGTGCCAAAGGGAATGTCTTTCCTGTAGTGCACTCTACTTGCCAGAGGTGACGCTACAGCACCCAGCCTCAGTTTCATCTTCTGCTTGGGGCCCCTTAAAAAGTTCACTCATTCCAGATATTCACACATTTCCCTTGTAAGACCCAAGTTATAAATTCCTGCACAGTCTTTTAAAAAAGACCTCAAACCTACTGTCTTCAGAATGGTTTCAAACTGTGTCCACCTCTCCTCCTTGAGTGTCTATCTTCTCTTCAGAATTCAAATACTCTTATGCTCCAGCCCCAGGCTTGGTATAGCCCCTCCTCCCTGAGGGTCCATCTTTCTGTTCTCCCAGTACTTCTTGCCTGGGATTTGGCCTTCTCCACAAGCCACATTTCCCACTGGTGTATGCCCCCTGCAAGAGCCTTCTTACTTTCTGCATGTCTGCCCACACTCCCTTCCTGCTGTCTCCCCCTTTATAAAGCCCAGGTGCCATCCCTTAAGACAATTTGCGCAGCAAGTAATCTGTCACAGGTACACTGGACCTTGCTGTCCCTCAAAAAGACCAGTCACCCTGCAACAGCTAGATTACAAGGAAGGGTTTTCTATAAAGACTTATTTAGTCTTTTTTCATATGTAATAACACTAACATTGTACAGACTGAGCTACCCAGACTTTGATAAGTCTGAAAAAAGCTAGATATTTTGCATAAATGTGTCAGAAAGGTGTAAAAGGCCCTTTTGTATCCAAATGGAACAATACACCTTGAAACGCCTCCCCTGTATATTTGAGTTATTCCTGATGTACACTTGCAAACCCCCATCATGTAAGCTACCCTATGGGGACAGACCTCTGCAACCACAAAGAGCCACAATGAAGTCAGTGGACCATAGTGCAGGTACAGGGATATACTCACAAGTATGGACTTGTATGAACTTGCAGGATCAGGCCCTCAGGTTGAATTTATGATAGATACCATCACTCTGCATACTCTGCTACATACACAGGCTGCTTGATAATGGAGATTTTTGCTCTTAAAAATCTGTAAATGGTTCTAACTCATCAGAAAAAGAGAGGGCTATAGTTAGCAAAATTTCTTTCTCTAGGGTTAGTAACTCTAATGAGAAAGTGAAATAATTTAATATAATTAGAAAGTAAACAGAAGAACTCCCTGCCTAGTATTCAACCGCATCCTACAATATTGGCCTTTGGCCTCAGACCTACCACAGAAAATTTCAGCTCTCCCACCGCATTTTGTTGTTGCCTTCAATGGAGGCATATTAAAGTAGGAAATACCAGACTGTAACTTGTGGCATTCTCTGAACCTAAATTTGTTGGGTAATTGTCTAAAAAGCAACACAGGCCAGACCATAGTAAAAAAGCTTAAGAAGGAATAACAGATCCTATGTCTTGCCAGGCTTACTGGCAAGTCCCAATTTTCGGTTCCACTGCAATCCACAAAACTCCTGCCAAACCCTATAGGTGTCTAAACTCACTCAGTGCCCACTTTTGTGAATCACATTCTAAGGCACCTATCTCCCCTGCATTCATTGTATAAGGAGCCTAGGCACCGAACTCAGCCTTTGGGAATCACAGTGTTGTTTCTGTGATTTTCTAGGTGCCTAAAAGTTAAGAGTTATGATGCACAGTATCACAATGCCTAACTCCTTTTGTGACTCTAGTCCCTTGTGCCTGAGTCTCCATTGCCTTGCCCCTTGTGTTGTCTTTCACACCTACACCAAACATGCATAAAACACTGCTGTTCTGGCTGGGTTTTGCACTCACTTTGCACAGGTGTTAAATGATGACACAAATAAAAAAAAGATGTGAAGGGTCACACTGCAGAAATCTGTACTCCTTTGGCTATTTAGGCTGCAGCTGAGGGAAACCTTTCATATGTGTTTGTTTCCTTCAGACAGAGTTCATTTTTTACAATAGGACTAAACTTTGTTGTGCAGATTTATTTTTCCCCCTCAGCCCAGCCAGCTTCTGCACCAGCCAATCTATATCAATAACTATCTTAAAAGAAAGCAGTATGACCTAAAAACTGCTGATAGAATTTAAGTTCAGGTACCCACACAAATGTATGTGAAACTTAGACCTGACCCTGCCCGTCTTTCACAACCAGAATGCCAGTTCATCCTAGTGGGAACTCTACTTGTGAAAATACTAGAGGACTGGAGCACCTATTACATAAATCAGAGTTAAAGGAACCTAACTGAGGAATTCCCTCAGACCCTTCCTTCAAGGGCAAGGGAATGTTGTTTTGTATTGGTAGTGGCTCTGCATCTTAAAAATAATGATAATATAACAACAATAAAAATCTGGTTATAGTAGAATTTGCTGGTCCAAACCTAAATTCATATCAGACCAGATTTTTAAAAAGAGAAGAATTGCTAAATGTGGGAAAAGTACCTTGGAAATAACAAAAATGTTTGATTTGGTATTTATTCCTTGTCCCTTCATCATTTATGATCAGCAGAAGAAATGCCATGCCATCATAGTGTAGAAATAATGAGAAGAAAATGTAACTAGGTGGTGTAAGTAGCAACTTACGAAAAAATAGCATATGATCATGTAATTAAAGCCAGGATCTTAATACATACACACAAGGGGCCCAAATTAGTATTGCACAGGTAACCTTAACAGGGACATTTCCTAACTTTTCAGTGCTTGATTTTAGAACCTTATTATTTTTAAAGGTAGATTTTTTTGATGTGATATTGCTTTATACAGAGGTTTTACATCTGTTCTAGAAAGCAAATGAGTGTAAAATGCACCACTAACCCAATGTAATATTACTTCAGATCCCTATCATTAGCTTCTATTCTATAATGTAAAACCAGCTTGCAAGAAGCAACCCTGAGATTAATCAGTTACATTTTGTCACTAAAGGATGAAAATTCTTATTTCAGCCTAACTTAGCTCATCTTCCAGCCAGCAGCCCTTAAGAGAGACAAGAAAGAAAATGTACAGTTGGCCTGCGCTGTAAGGCCATTAAATTAAAAAGAAAAGTTTCATGCTCTGTGGTACCTAGCCATTTGCTTAGGGACTCTCTATATATTTAAAGTTAACCACATACTTAAGTGCTTTGCTGCACTGGGACCTGATCTAAAAGGCATTGAATGCAATGGGGGTCTTTCAATTGACCTCACAGGGTTTTGGATTTGGCTAATTTCAATTGTCCCACTGAACTGTGGTGGTCATATGAGTTCTAGGAGCCCATGTTATCTAGCTGTGAAAGTACCTCAACAATAGTAGACATACCCAGTACCTGCTTTTCATGTTTACTGACTCAATTTTTGTTCACCAAAAACCTCACATTGGGCAATCACGTTCCAGGAATTCCCACTGGAAACACAAAATTAAATCCTTGTCAGGATTTTGTTTTCATAAATAAAACAAACACTGAGATACGGTATCCCCAGTAACTATGAGCTGGCAAGCATTCAAGTTCACTGTTGCTCAGTTTAATATTGGACCTTGTCATGCATGATGAATTCTAGACATTCTCCTTTAGCTCCACCTTCTATATAATGAAGAAACTTAATTTCAAACTATTAAAAAAAAGATTACAATCTGCTGTACTAATTATAGTTTAAAATGCACTACCTGAGTTTCTCTCTCTCTTCCTATCTCAAGGCTAATGATCCTTCCTCTAAGACACAGTATGAATATTGGTTTCTCTAAGTCATGGTTTCAACAAGATCTCTTTGTGAAATCCAAAGAAGGGCCAAATTGGAACACTTCAGAAAGTCTCCACACTGCATATGGAAAGGGAGGTTAAAATATCCAGACTTAAGAAACTAAGAAAGACATTTCATATTGAACTTAAAAAAAAAAAAAACTACTTTGGTACCACTGACCACAAACAGTGGTACAGCAGTGGGCTGTTGTGATTAGCTTGTCTTGGTAGTTTTCCAAGCTCTGGAAAGAGGTCTCCTGTTCATTGAGCCTGTTCAGTTTCAAGATGAGAGATGCATTTCAATCATTCCACTTAATTTTGGAGTTCTAGAAGAGGGTCCCTATTTATTGCAATATTCATCATATGGGCCTGGTCTGCTTCTCAGCACATTTCTTTATTTTAAATTTATTTTTATTAAAAATCTTTGAGACTATTGCATCTTATTTCAAAGCTAAAGAAGCTTTGACACCCCTAGAAATGCAACTCTTTATCAGGGCAAGTCCTTACCTGGATTTGATTCCATGTTTTAAATGTAATATGTCTTTTGCAACTGTAACAGAACTTGAATTAATTTTAATACCATATGTCATTTCAGCATAAATGGACAGTCTTTCATTTTGATTAAAGATTCAACATTTTACTTCCTATAGGCAACATCAAAAGAATCTAGCAGTGGATTATATTTTATACATACAAAATCTTGTATCAGGAATCAAGTCCATTTTGTTATCACTATCTCCATTGTGTAATTATGCAGAGTAGGTACTCTTGTCAAAAGGACATACTGCCATTGGCCTTTTGGTTACACTAGTATTTAACATTATGATTTTGAAGGATTCCCACAGGGCTGATAGATCCTGTTATATTTTTTATTAATAGAAATTGTGGCTCTTCTGAAATAGAAGAGACATAAAACCAAGCTCCAAACTCCTTGGACTAATCAAAGATCTCCTGGCACATTTTGCAAAGTTGAGATCTTAGTACTCGTGTCCAGACAGCTGGCCAAATTCACCCTAAGTAATTATATACTTCTTGCCAAAGTTCCCCTTCTAATTTAAGTGCGGAAATTATTCTTTATTTCGTCTTCATTTTTTCATACTGCTGGAACAACATTGCTGCTGCATTCAACCTCAGGAGTGGCTGTATTTCAGTGGATAATAAAGTACATGTACTTTCCTGTAGAGTCCTGCAATAGGTGTGACAGGCACACTACAAATTCTTTAATATTGAGGCTAACAGTGATACTTATTATAAAAGATAGTTTGTGAACACCTTGTTCACATTGGTGAGTAGGTACTCATGGGAGTAGTCCCATTTGAAGTCAATGAATTCTCCTATATTACCCCCCAAGCACCCCTTTTCTCTCTTTCTGTCCCCTGTTGTGGTGCCACTTCTTTTCTCAGCACTTCAAAATGAGGTGCAAGTTTTAGTCATAAGAGGTAATGGTAAGAAACAATAGCACCTTGCTGTCTAATAATGATGCCATTGCACATGTCACCACAATTACTACTACTACTATTACCTATACTGATAGTTTAATAATCAGAAAAAGATCTAGCTTGAAAAAAGTTTGACTTTAATGTGTCTCTGGAGCTTTGTTTCTATACAGTACATTTAATATTGTTTCTTTTATGGCCTCATCCTGCAAATACTTACCACAAAAGCTGAAGAGACACCTAACTCCTAATGAGCTAATGAAACTCAATGGGAGTTGGGTGCCTAACTCCCATCTGTGCTTTTGAAAATCTCCCTTGCAATATTTATAATTGTGATTAGCTCACATTGACTTCTTTGCATCCATATTAACTAACATTTAATACAACGCCAATACAATGTTCCTTTTACACTAAGTACAGTATCCAGTTCCTCCTCCTTGCTTTCTACAGTATATTTTCTTTCCTCATTCAGGGCTAGATTCTGCAAACACTACTCATGTTGAACACCGTTATTTCCAAGGGACTCCTTTCAGGAGCCGCCTCCCTGGAGCTAATTGTGGGACTGGGGACTTGATTTTTAAAATGTGTCTTTGTTTTTCTAATTGTAAACAATTTCCCAAATGTCCCTTCCATATACAATTCACTAGGGATGCTGCCAATAAGATCCTATTGGGATCTATAACAGTGACTCTCATAACAACCTATAGAATTTAACAGATATAATTATACCCTTTATGGAATGTGTTGGTTGAAAAATTGGATAAAAGGACAGCTTTGTCCACCAACATTCTATAGGATTTTTCCATAAGATATCTGTGTACACTTTCCAGTAGAAGTGAAAATTCTCCACATGATCAGTAAGGATTATTACAGAGTGACAGATCTTCCCTTGTGCATTCATAGAATCATAGAAATGTCGGACTGAAAGAATAGATCATCTAATCCAGTTCTCTCAACTGAGGCAGAGCTAATCCACACCATCCCTAACAGGAGTTTGCCTAACCTGTTATTAAAAAACTCCAATGACAGAGATCCCACAACCTCCCTAGGTAATTTGTTCCAGTGCTTAACTACCTTTATATTTAGAAATTCTTTCCAAATGTCTAAATGAAATCTCCCTTGCTGCAATTGAAGCTCATTATTTCTTCCCCTGTCCTTAATGGTTCATCATCATCATCATGCTCCTATTTCGCCTCTGGCATTTAGGGCAGTGACGAAGCTCCTCCACTCGTGTCTGTTTCTGGCAAGTCTTTTAATGGTTCCCCAGCTGTGTCCCAGGTTTTTCAGCTCAGCTTCCACAGCTCTTCTCCATGTTGTTTTCAGGTGGCCTCATTTTCGCTTGCCTTCAGGTGTCCATCTTATTGCTACTCTGGTGATGGAATCAGTTTCCATCCGAAGCACATGATTGATCCCTCTCCAACGCCTCCTGGCAATGATGGTGCTCAGATCCTCTTGGCTGCACTGTGTCAATAGATCTTGGTTTGAGATTGTTCTGAGCCAAAAGATATGGAGGATTTTTCTGAGGCAGGTTGTATGGAACGAAGACAGTTCAGACATATCACACTTTCTCATTCCCCAGCATTCTGCACTATAAAGTAGTGTTGAAAGTACGCAGCTCTGATAAATCTTGAGTTTGGTTTTGGTGTTGTATTTTGATGATTCACAGACTGTATTTAAGCTCCTGAAGGTATTCCTGGCTTTATTAATTTTGTTCCGGATTTCCTGGCTTGTTCCACCGTCCTGGCTGATGTGATGCTCAAGTATGTGAATCTTTCTACACTGGTGAGAACATAATCCTCTATCCATACTGTTGATGGTGAGGCAATATTAAAGATCATGATATCTGTCTTATTGCAGTTGATTTTCAGACAATTTGCTGGCTGAATGCATTGAGTCGAGTTGTTTTTTCTTTCATGGTGTTGAGTATGTGATAGGAGAGTGACATCATCTGCAAAGTCCAGGTCTTCAAGGGAGGAGAAGAGTGTCCATTTAATGCCTCTTGGCATGTCTTCTGTTGTCGATGGGAATGTTGAAGAGGATTGCAGACATGACACACCCCTGATGTACTTCTGTTTTGACTTCAATACTGAACTCACTGTTATCAACACTGCATGTAGAGTTGAAATAGAAGCTTTTGAGGACATTGATTATACAGAAAGGAATTCCATATGCCCAGAGAATGCGCCATAGGCTGGTCCTGTGAATGCTATCAAAAGCCTTCTCAAAGTCTATGAAATTTATGTAGAGTTGCCGTTGCCATTCCAAGCACTGTTCTATTATGTTTCATAGAGTTAACGGTTAAGGAGAACAAATTATCATGTTACTCTTTATAACAACTTTTTACATACTTGAAGATTGTTACGCTCTACTCTCAGACCTGTATTCTTTTATCCAGACTAAACAAACCCAATTTTCCCCATAGGTCACATTTTCTAGACTTTTAATCATTTCTGTTGCTCTCCTCTGGACTTTCTCCAATTTGTCCACATCTTTCATGATATGTGGTACTCAGAACTGAACACAGTACAACAATGCTGAGTACAGTGGAATAATTATTTCTTGTGTCTTGTTTACAACACTCCTGCTAATACATCCTAGGATGATGTTTGTTCCTTTTTTTTCCCCAACAGAGTTAAACTGTTAACTCATATTTAGTTTATTAACCACTATAACCTCAGATCCTGTGGTACTCCTTCCTAGGCAATCATTTCTCATTTTGTATTTTTGCAATTGATTATTCCTTCCTAACTGTAGTACTGTGCAGTTGTCCATATCAAATGTCATCCTATTTAATTCAGACTATTTCTCAAAATTGTTTTGGATTATTATCCTGTACTCTGAAGGACATGCAATCCCTCCCAGCTTGAAATCATCTGCAAAATCTATGCCATTATCCAAATATTGTATGTAGATATTGAATAGAACCACACACAACATATCTGTGGGACCTCACGCAATATGTCCTTCCAACTTCACTGTAAACCATTGAAAACTACTCTGAGTACAGTTTTCTAACCAGTTGTGCACCTACCTGATATAGTACTTTTGTTTAGACTATATCTCCCTAGTTTACTTATTTCTGATTGATTTCATTCTGCTGATGTTTTTTTTAATAGAGGGAACTTTTTTTATGCTCGCCCAGTAATGTCATTTCTGATTCTGTTCTAAAAATAACATTCTTGTTATTCCTAGTCAGATGATTTGAGTACCTTTTTTAATGGTCTTCTCCTGTTTTCATTGAAGTCAATGGCAAAACTCCACATAACATCTATGGGAGGAGTATTGGGACCAAAATGCAGTAGGCTGATCTGCAGCTTGACACAGTATTGTGCAAACACTATGTTTTTATGCATGGTTCCTCTGCAGCCCACACTAATGCATTGGCTGCATTTAGGAGAAGAGTAATTACACGTCTTCCTTTTCTTTACAAATGCAACAAATTTTAAAAAAGATCCCATTCTGCCTCTCATCTCCACTACTGCACAGAATTGTTAATAGTCTTTAAAAATAGACAGCAAATGTTTCACTGTTTGTTTTGATTTACAGAGGGATGGGAGAGGCGTGCCTATCAAACAGAGTCCCAGATTCTAAACTGCACCCAATATGTATTTGTATGATGGAAATGGAGGGAACCCTTGACCCCAATTCTACATGGCTCTAGCCTGACAATAGTTTAGAGTTGCCTTAGAGCTGTTCTAAATTATGCCAGCTGGTTATAGCTAGCCAACAATAACCAACCATCAATAGGGCACCAATAAACCAGCTAACAATAGCCAGAGTACAATAGTGCCTTGGCCACCCTCTCTGTGATGGGGGATATACGGACTCCAGAGACAGACTCCTGCCCCTACGAGGAGCCGCAGGCAGGATAGGGACCGTAAAATATCTGTGCTACACTTCCCTTCCCTTCCCTTCCACCACAGGCCTGAGTTGGTAAAAACATTAGCAGATAAGAAGATTTTAAATCAACTACATCAAGCGTTCTGTGGAATGGAAACCGTATTGAAAAGTCACCCCATTTAAGACCTCTGCTTTGGGAACTGTAATTATTCTGAAAATATTATGTAGGCTTCATAAACGGCTCTAGTTCTTGCCAAGAGTAACTTGGACATTTATTTTGTCATGATGCACTGAGACCTGGGAGAGTTCAGTCTCAACTGGAATGTGCATAGGACACTAATACATACATGAAAGATCAGAAATAAGCTTGGAAGCGTTAGATTTTTATCAGTCAATATCAGAAAATGGAATTCACCCAACACACACAAGCAGATGAAAAAATATTTCCATCAATAATTACTGAAATTTACAGACAGGCAAAGTAAGAAAAATGCTGCTTGGGAAGTGGTTAGAGTTTTATTTGAGGATATTTGCATTTTATATTTGACATGTTATGTTGACAATTTGAATTTTAATGGTTATAAAGCTTTAACTTTTTGAAACTCAAGATCAACTGCCATTAAATAATTGTCTGACCCTCCCCCAATAATCTACCACAAATGTGAAAATTTAAATCAATAAAAATTGAAAACAGTGCTTAAAAATAAGCATTGATATTATTTTTAATAGCTTCAATAGATAAAAATTGAATTCTAACAGGCCTACTCATAAATAGATCTATATGAAACATTTCACTTTTGAAATGGAAGCAATCTGTGTGCCACGCTATTATGCTGTCCAGTGGCTTTCTAATGAATGTCTAATATCGCGCAGAATCAGCAAAAGATTTTGATAGCTTTTTTGTTGCTATCTGTGTATGTGTGTGTGTGTGAGGGTGGTATTTTCTATCTGTCCTATTTAATAAGGCTATTATGACTTCACAGAAGCATCCAGAGTAAACATTAAAAACTTAAGACAGCAAACCTACTGAAATATTAAGGATCAGAGTTCTGTTCTAGAGTTTAAAATATTTTTGTTCTACATAACACACACACAAATCCAATACAGTCAATATAATTTTTCAGTAAAATGTAACTGACAGTTAAAATATTCCAGGCACCATAATACGTTAATACTGAGAAGAATTTCAGTGTAATTCAACTCCACTTACCAAAAGTATCATCCACAAAAAAACAGTTAAGAGTTTACAAGAAAACAAATACAGGTTCTAATTCACCAAGGAGATTCATGGAGGCAAATAATGTGAAGCTCCTTTTAAGATCAGGGCCATTCTTCTTAAAGGACACTCTGTATCAGATCCTCAGATGGTGCCAATTAGCAAAGTTTAACTTCAGTGGAGCTACATTGATTTACACCATTTGAGGATCTGGCTCCCTAACTCTAAAGCCAACATCACAAAAAAGTACTGAACTCTTCAGCTATTACATTCACCCCAGCCATGAAATATGTACTTCTATATCTAATTCAATGCTCATCATATAGTACACCCTTGCTGTAGGTAACCTGTTGGGATCCAAGACTTTTGTTCGTTATAGCCAGGGGGACATTATAGCAAAAGGACAATCAAAACAAACGATAAAGTGTTGGAGTATGTTAATGAAGTTGCTTTGAATAAAGGCATTATCTAAATTAATTAATAAATAATAACAACTATTTGTGACATGCACCCAGTATTCTGCATTAATTCAATACAACCCCCCCCCAAATCAAAAGGAAACATTCAAAACCAGTCAAACATGAAATATTTAAAAGTGCATCAAATTTTCAGTTTTGATTCAATTAAAAAAATTTAAAAATTCCAAACGTTGATTTAACTCTCACTTGTTTAAAAAAAAATAAATACAAAAAAAATCATCAAATTGTTCTTTTTTGAGCCAGTTGCATGGAAGCTGTATGAGCCAACATCAGCGTTGAATGGAGTTGCAGGATTTTTATTGCCTCAACATCCTGTGTTTCCATCCATGCAAGAGCGGTCTCTAACTCCTTTACTGCCTCAGATGTAAGAGGGGCAGGAGGCGTTAGTTCATCTGCCTCCTCAATTTCATTTTCCTGGGCACGTGACCTCCTCAATACTTTGTCAACAGTATCTTCATCTGTCAGCATAGCGGTCACTGCACACTCATCATCCACATGAAGCCAGTCATTTGCTACAGCTTCAGGATCCAATACATTCAGCAAATGAAGTGTCCGGACATCCAACAGAAGTTGCTTATTGTTGTTATTTTCCAGTTGGAGCACTTCTGCGTCTTGATTGACAATTGGCAGGGAGGGTCCTAACAACTTGTTTGAAATGTTTTTGATATTTTCCAAATGACCAGACCATGCATCAGCTGAAAGATATATCATATCTTTCAGGGTGAAGGATGTCAAAAAAGTCACATAACCTGCATTCCTTGTGACTAGGATTTCCCTCAGTAGCCTTTTTCTGTGCTGCTTCTTAAATGCACCAATTATTCCACCATCTAGTAGCTGGACTTTTGATGTGGTGTTCTTAGGTGGGCAGACAACTAAAATTTTTCCATCAGATGTCTTTAACTGGTCTGCAGGGGGTGCACTGGGCAGTTTTCCAAGAGAAAAAGGACTCTTCTATCTTGATGTGCTCGAAGTTGATGTTTCTTAACACTAGGGAGAAAGTACTCAAAAAAAACACTGTTCAAAATTTTTTGATAATCAGCTTCTGGATCTTTTGCTACTGCAGTTTCTTACACAAACCTACTTACACACACACACAATGATGTTTATGTTCAGCTTCTTAGTTATTTTTGTTTAAAGCAATAAATGACCTAATATAATAGTACCTCTTTGTATTCATCACAGTAAAGGTTAGCTTATTTCAATGATATATTTTCTTGTCACACTGGTGATAAAAATAGAGTAATTATACAAAGGCCAAGTATATTTTCTGTTACACTGATGTCAATCTGGAATAATGCAGTTCGTTTCAGTGGTGCTGCTGCAGACTGACAATAGTTTAACACAGCAGAACTGGGTTCATTATGTCTTTAATTCTGTACTTTTTATAAAATGTATCATTGACTATTGAAATAATTCAGTGATCTGTGAACTGGTTAGTGAGTCATATTGGGAGTTCTAAGCAGCAAACAGAATAAGCAGGCATCCCTTTGAACATTTACATTAAAGTCCTTGTATTCTCCAGAAGATCACAAAAATTATACCTCCCTTTAAGCCCCACTTCAATTTTGGGACCTCTGGAATTTGCAGGGTCATTTTGGCCAACAATTCTCTTAAGAGCTGCAAATCACAGCTATCTGTGATACAGTTGGGATCTGGATTGGTTGCAATACTCTCCTGACCAAAAGGTTCCTTATGTTACTTCCAAGGTTTGGGTGGGTGAGGCAGAGTGGTCAGAGCAGTGGCGGTCAGAAGCCAAAAACAGCACCCAAGGTCAGAGTAAGGAACTAGTGGTCAGAGTCAGAATGAAGAGACAGGTCTGTCACTACAGCTGGCAGGTAGATCACCATATCACACGGACACTTCCTGGAATGCCTCCTGCACTTAAATAGAGTTTCTGGACCAATCAGGGAAGCTGTCAGTCAGGCCTTCCAATGTGGTACTTCCTGTGGTACTTGTCTCCATAGGGTCTATGTGGTAATGTATGCAGCCCATCTGTGGCTGGCAGGTAGCGATGCAAAAGTATCAGCTATTTTGCACCCTGCAGACCTGGGGTCCACTCCCATCCCCACAGAAAACTGTGGTGTTGGCTCAGGCATGTCATCATCTGTAGCCTGTGCACTCCAGCCCTTCATGATCAACATATCATGTTGAGCCACCTGCAACACAGGCAAGACATTCTGCCAGGGGAAAGGAGAGGGAGTGCTTCATACCATCACTGAGCCTGTCCCTTTGGATCATAGTTTAGGGTTCATATAATTTCACTGTTCTGCAATTTTTCCGAGGCTTGCATTCAATATTTTGCATGCACACACTTGCCCTTTTTTCAGTTCATTTGTGAACCGGCACCTAATATGATTGAAAATGGCTTTTATTACATATTTTCCTTTACTTTGATTGATTTGTTTAATAAATTGGTTTAGTTGTACAATAGGTCACTGTATGGATGCTTGCAAAGGAAAGAAGAGCCAAGAAGTGGTGTGGTAAGTTTTTGATAATGCTGCAAAATCTCACAATCCCATAAAAACTAAAAATCACATTAAACCTATAAAATCTATAGGTCACATAAAACCTTAACAAATTAACAGTTGTATAATACCACAGTACAGATATATTAAAAACTTATTAAAACAGTTCAAACTATTGCAGGCCTCCATTGCAGCATCATATGCCATTCTCATCACCCTGTGTTCCAAAGATGTGGGCATTCCAGGCATGCCATAGTCCCCCTGCCTGGACACAGCCCTGGTGGGCTCTGACAAACTTAGGAGGGAATAAAGTCCCTGCTTTTCCCAGTAAGCTGACAACTGACCTCCTCAGGAACCAGACATCATACATTTTTCCCGTACTGCTCAGGATGGTGATCATGAACCTGCCTCTGTGGCCAATGAAGTCCTGCAGTTCAACTGAGTGGTACTTTTGTGGCTGACATATTCATTTTCTCCTTCTGGCAGACAAAGTATGGGCACATGAGTAGCCACGATGCAGTTTGGGAACAGCCCTCTGAAAGCCAGCTATTACTCAAGGCACATTTCTTACTTCCACCACCCATGGCAAAATCACTGTTAATCGCCTCACAAACCTCCTCTACCACAACCCCAGCAGTTGACTTGCCAACACCGAACTGATTAGTGAGGGAAATTTGAAACATATACTGCTAGGGCCTCCCACTGTCAAGTGTTCTGGCATTGAAGGGTCGAGGCAAGCTCCTCACACAGCTCCATAGTAGTCTTCTTCCACATGCAAATATTCTGATGTTGCTGCTGGTGATTCTAAGTCTGCTTAATGATGTGGTCCACTACAATATGTTAGTTGCCCCGTATCAAACATGCTCATCTGCACAAGGGGAATCCACAGCCATTGCAGCATTCATCATTTCTGTCCAGTCTGCCATGAGTGAGCTGCCCTCCAAGTGCCACTGCCTTCTTCTGCAGTTCAGAGAGTGCTCCTGTCATAAATTTAAAGGGAAGGGTAAACCCCTTTGAAATCCCTCCTGGCCAGGGGAAAGCTCCTCTCACCTGTAAAGGGTTAAGAAGCTAAAGGTAACCTCGCTGGCACCTGACCAAAATGACCAATGAGGAGACAAGATACTTTCAAAAGCTGGGAGGAGGGAGAGAAACAAAGGGTCTGTGCGTCTGTCTATATTCTGTCTTTGCCGGGGATAGACCAGGAATGGAGTCTTAGAACATTTAGTAAGTAATCTAGCTAGGTACGTGTTAGATTATGATTTCTTTAAATGGCTGAGAAAAGAACTGTGCTGAATAGAATAACTATTTCTGTCTGTGTATCTTTTTTGTAACTTAAGGTTTTGCCTAGAGGGGTTCTCTATGTTTTGAATCTAATTACCCTGTAAGGTATCTACCATCCTGATTTGACAGGGGGGATTTCTTTATTTCTATTTACTTCTATTTTTATTAAAAGTCTTCTTGTAAGAAAACTGAATCCTTTTTCATTGTTCTCAGATCCAAGGGTTTGGGTCTGTGGTCACCTATGCAAATTGGTGAGGCTTTTTATCCAACATTTCCCAGGAAAGGGGGTGTGCAAGTGTTGGGAGGATTGTTCATTGTTCTTAAGATCCAAGGGTCTGGGTCTGTAGTCACCTAGGCAAATTGGTGAGGCTTTTTACCAAACCTTGTCCAGGAATTGGGGTGCAAGGTTTTGGGAAGTATTTTGGGGGGAAAGACGTGTCCAAACAGCTCTTCCCCAGTAACCAGTATTAGTTTGGTGGTGGTAGCGGCCAATCCAAGGACAAAGGGTGGAATATTTTGTACCTTGGGGAAGTTTTGACCTAAGCTGGTAAAGATAAGCTTAGGAGGTTTTTCATGCAGGTCCCCACATCTGTACCCTAGAGTTCAGAGTGGGGGAGGAACCTTGACAGCTCCTGAAATGCCTTGCAGTGTCTTGCCAAGCATCTACGCCACTGCATAAACCACATTCTACAAGCCATTAGCTCAGATCCCACTGTGGGTTACCAAAAGAAACTACACCATCTGCTCAAGAAACTCCCTGAAAAAGCACAAGAACAAATCCGCACAGACACACCCTTAGAATCCTGACCAGGGGTATTCTATCTGCTTCCCAAGATCCATAAACCTGGAAATCCTGGACACCCCATCTTCTCAGGCATTGGCACTCTTATAGCAGGATTATCTGCCTATATGGACTCTCTCCTCAGATCCTACACTACCAGCACTCTTAGCTATCTTCGAGACACCACCAATTTCCTGAGGAAACTGCAATCCATTGGTGATCTTTCTGAAAACACCATCCTAGCCACTATGGATGTAAAAGCCCTCTACACCAACATTCCACACAAAGATGGACTACAAGCCGTCAGGAACAGTTATCTCCAATAATTTCACGGAAAACCTGGTGGCTGAACTTTGTTACTTTGTCCTCACCCATAACTATTTCACATTTGGGGACAATGTATACCTTCAAGTCAGCGGCACTGCTATGGGTACCCGCATGGCCGCACAGATTTTTATGGCTGACTTAAAACAACGCTTCCTCAGCTCTCATCCCCTAATGCTCCTACTCTACTTGTGCTACACTGATGACATCTTCATCATCTGGACCCATGGAAAAGAAGCCCTTGAGGAATTCCACCATCATTTCAACAATTTCCATCCCACCATCAACCTCAGTCTGGACCAGTCCACACAAGAGATCCACTTCCTGTTCACTACAGTGCTAATAAGTGATGGTCACATAAACACCACCCTATACCGGAAACCTACTGACCGCTATACTTACCTACATGCCTCCAGCTTTCATCCAGACCACACCACACGATCCATTGTCTACAGCCAAGCTCTACGATACAACCACATTTGCTCCAACCCCTCAGACAGAGACAAACACCTACAAGATCTCTATCAAGCGTTCTTACATCTAAAATACCCACCTGCTGAAGTGAAGAAACAGATTGACAAAGCCAGAAGAGTACCCAGAAGTTACCTACTACAGAACAGGCCCAACAAAGAAAATAACAGAACGCCACTACCTGTCACCTTCAGCTCCCAACTAAAACCTCTCCGATGCATCATCAGGGATCTACAACCTATCCTGAAGGACGATCCACCATTCTCACAGATCTTGGGAGACTGGCCAGTCCATGCTTACAGACAGCCCACCAACCTGAAGCAAATACTCACCAGCAACCACACACCACACAACAAAAACACTAACCCAGGAACCTATCCTTGCAACAAAGCCCGTTGCCAACTGTGTCCACATATCTATTCAGGGGACACCATCATAGGTCCTAATCACATCAGCCACACTATCAGAGGCTCGTTCACCTGCACATCTACCAATGTGATATATGCCATCATGTGTCTGCAATGCCTCTCTGCCATGTACATTGGTCAAACTGGACAGTCTCTACGTAAAAGAATAAATGGACACAAATCAGACGTCAAGAATTATAACATTCAAAAACCAGTGGGAGAACACTTCAATCTCTCTGGTCACTCGATTTCAGACCGATAAATGGCAATTCTTCAACAAAAAAACTTCAAAAACAGACTCCAATAAGAGACTGCTGAATTGGAATTAATTTGCAAACTGGATACAATTAACTTAGGCTTGAATAAAGACTGGGAGTGGATGGGTCATTACACAAAGTAAAACTATTTCCCCATGTTTATTCCCCTCCCCGCACTGTTCCTCAGACATTCTTGTCAACTGCTGGAAATGGCCCACCTTGATTACCACTGCAAAAGGATTTTTCCCCCCACTCTCTTGCTAGTAATAGCTCACCTTACCTGATCACTCTCGTTACAGTGTGTATGGTAACACCCATTGTTTCATGTTCTCTGTGTATATATATCTCCCAACTGTATTTTCCACTGAATGCATCCAATGAAGTGAGCTGTAGCTCACGAAAGCTTATGCTCAAATAAATTTGTTAGTCTCTAAGGTGCCACAAGTACTCCTTTTCTTTTTGCGGATACAGAGTAACACGGCTGCTACTCCTTTAGTCCTTAGAACAAGGACCTCAGTTAACCTCCTGAAGAATTTCAAATACTAGTCTCAAGACTGATATATCTCAGAAGTGGCTATTTTTTTTCTCTGAATATTTTTGGCTAATGTAGATGCCTTGATTACAGACAAACATCTGTAGAATAGCTTTCTAATGGCTCAATCTGAGCATTCTCTCTCATTTACACATTCTGTACTCCTGACAGAAAATGTAAAGTTCAGTATTTTCTCTTTGTATTTTGCTTTTGGCCAAAAATCAGTTTTTCCACTGGAAGTGCTGACATTCATTATTTTTAGTTGCTGCTTGACTTTAACTCTAATGATAATAATATCTTCTGGCATTCACTAGTGTGGTTGTACTTTGTTCCCACAAGATATTGACAGATTGTTTTCCACAGACACAGTGGAGTTGATGAATGTAAACCCACTTTAAAAAGTAGTAATAAAGAATGTGAACATCTTACATATACTGTTCTGTTCTATATGCCATTTTTAAAGTGTTATAAAAGGATTCATAATGTCAAACATTCTGCAAGAGAGTCAATATACAAGATTCATTAACATATTTGTGGCTTTAACAGGCCTAATTCTGTTTGTAAGTACTAATTAAACTGAGTTAGAGCTGCAAAATCATGCCGTTGGTAATTTGCTCTTGCCCCCTATCCTGCAGCAGATGTGGGGTGGCAATCAGTAAACCTATCAATTGTCTTGATTTCATTAGTTAAGTGTGGGGTAGTAATCTTACATTATATTCTGTAGCTTTCTTTCCAACTATTAAATATTTCCTACTACTAGGTCTGATTCAACAACACTATTACTCATGAAGAATACTGTTTATTCATGTGAGTAGTGTCATGGGATTCAGGGTTTGAACTCAAAGGAAGAAGTAAAGTGATGGATGATATAGAAAACCCTAAAATAGAGAGTACAATTCTGTGTAAGTTATGATCTATTATCTGCATTACAGTAACAGGGACCCCAGCTGAGATCAGGGCCCCGCTGAGCACCATACAAACACAAAGTAAGACAGCCCCTGTCTGGAAGACCTCGTAAGTCCAAAGAGAGAAGACAGACATAGGATGGAAAGTCACTCAAAAAGGAAAATTAAGCTCAGAGAGACCTACCTCAAACAGGAATTAGTTCAGGGAAGTTCTATGGCCTGTGTTACACAGGAGGTCAGACAAGATGATCACAGTGATTCCTTCTGGCCTTATAATCTATGAAAGTAGGAAAAGACAGATTTTCAGAAAAAGTTCAGTGTTACGGTTCAGAGCTATCTGCATTCTTGACTCTACTCAGTCTCTCTCCAAGTGCAGCCCTTCCAGGTGACAGGCTTTCAGTCTTCACCGCTCTGGGGCAGAATCCTGTGAGTCTCCCACTGCACCCCAGGGCATAGCACCCTCTATACAACTGTGATTCTTCCACAGGCCAGATTGGGTTCCAGCTATACAAGATTTCTCTTGGGGGCTGTGACCACTCTGTGAATACAGTGACAAATAACAGCCTTTTCTAAGCAAAGCATGGCTTAATCGCAACAGGAGCAATCAAAGCATAACAAGGAAAGGAGTTTTAATACAGTCCACAGACATCTGTTTTACCTAACAACTTACGTAAGCTTAGCTTATCCCGACACCCTACTTCTGGGACCTGGGGTTCAGTCAATTTCCCAGCATGTCTTCCTCCCTCTTCTGAGATTTATTGGCTTAGGTTTTTAACCATTCCCAGGCCTCTATACCAAGCAAGGAGTGTTGAATTCAGCATGGTCAGAAGTAAACTTCAAAAGAGATTGACACCTAGTCTTCCTTCCTGCATCTGCAAGAGAACTGCAATTAACCCATGGTAATCATGTATTCAACAATACAATAAGAATCAAATAGATCAACATTGTGACAGGGTCGGGCCAGATGGCTACAGGAGAGTAATAGAAGACAGATATATTAGCCTCAGGTTAAGTAGGTCCCTTTTCCCCGGGTAAGGTAACAGGGAAGGTTCCAGAACAATCAGGAACCTTCTGGAGACAATTCAGACAGACAGGCTGATTAGAACACCTGCACCCAATCAAGAAGCTGCTAGAATCAATTAAGGCAGGCTAATCAGGACACGTGGGTTTAAAAAAAGGAGCTCACTTCAGTTTGTGGTGCGCGGGTAAGGAGCTGGGAGCAAGAGGCGCTAGGAGCTGAGTGAGAATGCATACTGTTGGAGGACTGAGGAGTACAAGCATTATCAGACACCAGGAGGAAGGTCCTATGATGAGGATAAAGAATGTGTTGGGAGGAGGCCAAGGGGAAGTAGCCCAAGGAGTTGTAGCGGTTGCACAGCTGTTCCAGGAGGCACTCTAAACATCTGCATTCCACAGGGCCCTGGGCTGGAACCCAGAGGAGGGGGTGGACCCGGTTTCCCCCCAAACCTCCCAATTCCTAGTCAAACACAGGAGGAGTTGACCTGGACTGTGCGTTCATGAAAATGACCAAACTGAGGGCTGCTGTAAAGCTCCAAGGTGAGCAAATCCGCCAATAAGCGCAAGACCCACCAAGGTAGAGGAGGAACTTTGTCACAATATATAATTTTCATGAAATAATATGGGTATCTTCCACACACAGCACATACCAAACCTTTTTGAAAATCTGGTCATAACTGTCACATGGGAGCTGCTGAGTGCTGAGCACTTCTGAAAAAAATAGCTATTATTTAGGTTCCTAAAGGAGAGCTGAACTTTTCTGAAAAATCAGTGTCCACGGTCATATAGGAAGTTCAAAGCAGAACCAGGAATGGAATCCAGATCTCATGGGTGTCAGTTGGGTACCGTGGCAGGGCCCTGTCCCAGAGCACATGATGCATGCTCACTCTGCCCTCAGTGCCCTCCTAGTTCTCCCAACCACTGGTCCACAACACAAAGTAAGCAAGTAACATTGCCCTCCCTGGGGACCAATTTGTTAAGTATTTATGAAATACAGTCTCCTTTGGCCCTGCAGGCCCAAGTCCTCTCAGGGTTTCTAATTTAAGCCTTCTTCCAGGGCTTTGGGTTCTCAGTTCCCCCTCCAGTTACCTCTGAGACCGGCATCTCTGCCAGTCCCACTGCCACCCTTGGCCTCTCTGATGTGAATTCAAATCCCTCCTCTGAATTATGCAGAGAGAAGATTTGAATCGACATCTCTTCCCTCCCATGGGAATGCCTTAATCACCAAGCTGCAGAGTCATTCTCATTAGCCCAATGATTACATAAGTATTTATGCAAGGTGGAACAACTTCAACAGGAGAGATTGAAAGCAACCCATCATCGAACAATCTATAGCCAAATAATCTATAACTAGGATGCTTACCTGGGAGGGTGAGAGCTGAGCTCAAGTCCCTGGTCCGGAGTAGGGATTCAAACATGATCTCCCACTGTGACATTCCCCTGGTGTTATCCGGACCAGGGATCTATCAGGTGATGTCAATCCTCGCCTCTGGGAGCCACACTTACCCTGCTCTGCTGTGAGAACCCCCACTCCCAGGCTGTTCACACACAGCCTCTAGCACGTAGGCTGCTCCCAGCTATGTGAGTGAGCACTTTTGGCCAGCTGCTGCTTGGATTGTGCAACCGAAAGACATAAGCCAATATCTCCGGTCCCAGACACAACCCAAGGAACCTCCATCTTGCAGCGTCCAGTTATGCCCGCTGGACACTGCAAGCTTATATCAGTTCATCAATTTAACAAAGAAATTGATACGTACCAGGCTTGTTATCCCAAGGGGAGTCTCTGATATGCTTCAAACCAAACGCACTGGTTCAAACAAACAAATTTATTAACTACAAAAGATAGATTTTAAGTGATTATAAGTCAAAGCACAACAAGTCAGATTTGGTCAAATGAAATAAAAGAAAAACACATTCTAAGCTGATTTTAACACTTTCAGTGTTCTTACAAACTTAGATGCTTCTCACCACAGGCTGGCTGTTTGTCCTTCAGCCAGACTCTCCCCTTTGATCAGCGCTTCAGTCACTTAGTGGTGGTGTCTGTAGATGTAGGTGGAAGAGAGAGAGCATGGCAAACGTCTCTCCCTTTTAGCATGTTCTTTCTTTCCTCTTGGCTGTGCACCCCCCACCTTCAAAGTCAGGTGAGCATTAGCTAGTCACAGTCCCAAACTGACCAAGGGAAGGGGGGTGACTCACTCGAGAGTCCAACAGATCTTTGTTGCTGCCTAGGCCAGTGTCCTTTGTTCCTGTGAGGCTGGGCTGGGTTTGTCCCATATATGCCCTGATAAGGTGTGAACTGCCTCTCTTCCCTGGAGAGTTTTGCCTGGGCTTATTTTAAGCCATGAGGACACATTTTCAGCTTCATAACTATACACATGAAATTAAAACCTATAACATTACCATGACAAAGCAGCTCAGTGCATCATGAGGCTTCCAAATACACCCAATGTGACAAACTTTGCATTAGATACCACACAATCAAATTATAAGGATGAACATAGGGGTGCAAGGTGCTCCCCCAAGGTACAGAGTGTCACATCCACTTCCCTGGCAAATTCCACAACACTGGGTTAAAGGGAACACTCCTTCTGAAGGTGGACCCAAAAGCCTTTTTCCCAGCTGAAACTAATGGGGTCAATTACAGAATTGTTTTGGGTTGACCAAAAAAGCATTTTTGGCTAAGAAAGTATGACAAAATTTTGCCCAGCTATTATTGACATTATTTAACATTAAAATAATATTTATCTATTTTCCGTCCTTCTCTGAACTCAATAAAAATGTTAATTTTTTTATGACCCAAATCAATAGTTTGTATTGAAATGTTTGGGTTTTTATCATTTAAAAATGATATTATAATGATCTTTAAAATAACTATTAACATGTCAAGTCCTGAAAGAATGGTACCACATTTTCAGGATTGGCATTTCTTTGTGTATTTATGTTGACTACAGAGATGTTCCTAAATTAAGATTTTGTTTAAAGGGAAAACTTATTTAGGAGATTGTGACGTTCCCCTCTGGTGTTGTCTGGACCAGTGATCTGCTAGGCGACTTCAATCCTTGACTCTGGGAGCCAGCCTTACCCTTCTCTGCTGTGAGAACCCCCACTCCTGGGCTGTTCACACACTGCCTCTGGCATGTAAGCAGCTCCCAGCTACTTGCAAGTGAATAACACTAGCCAATATCTCCGGTCCCTGATGCAACCCTGGGAACCTCCATCTTGCAGTGTCCAGTAATGCCCACTGGATGCTGAAAGCTTATATAAGTTTGTCAATTTAACAAAGAAATTGATATGTACCAGGCTTGTTTTCCCAAGGGAAGTCTCTGACTCGCTTCAAACCAAACACATTGCTTCAGGTAGAATAAACAGATTTATTAACTATAAAGGTAGATTTTAAGTTATTATAAGTCAAAGCATAACAAGTCAGATTTGGTCAAATGAAATAAAAGCAAAATGTATTTTAAGATGATCTTAATACTTTCAATGTCCTTAAAAACTTAGATGCTTCTCACCACAGGCTGGCTGGTTACTTTTCAGTCAGGCTCTCCCCTTTGATCAGAGTTTCAGTCGCTTGGTGGTGGTGGTGTCTGTAGATGTAGGTGGAAGAGAGAGAGCATGGCAAAATGTCTCTCCCTTTTATCATGGCCTTTCTTCCCTCTTGGCTTTGTCCCCCCACACAGAGTCAGGTGAGCATTACCTCATCGCAGTCCCAAACTGACCAAAGGAAGGGGGTGACTCCCTTGAGGGTCTAACGTTCTTTTGTTGCTGCCTAAGCCAGAGTCCATTGTTCCTCTGAGGTTGGGATGGGTTTGTCCCATCCGTGCCCTGACAAGGTGTGAACTGCCCCTCTGTTCTTGGAAAGTTTTTGCACAGGCTTGCTTTAAGCCATGAGGATACATTTTCAGCCTCATAACTATATACATGAAATTATAACCTATAACAGGCATCTCAAACTTGAATCACCTGGAGGGCCACATGAGAACTAGTACATTGGCCCATGGGCCACATCACTGACACCCCCCTGCTGGCCCCGTCACCCATTCCACCCCTTCCATGAGGCCCCACCCAATGTTCCCTCTAATTTTTGATAGGCCGTGTGTGCAAAAAATTTCTTCTGTGCAAATTTTTGTGCACATGGTTTTTTGCTGTGTGCGTGCGGTTTAGGATCTGTGTGCGCACGCACATGCGCACAGCTTAGAGGGAACAGTGGCCCCGCCTCTGCCCCGCCTCTTCCCGCCCTTGCGCCTCCCATTGCAACCCCTTCCCCGCCTCTTCTCTGCCTCCTCCCCTGAGTGCCTGGCTCCCCGTTCCTCCCCTCTCCCTCCTGGAAAGTGCTAAGCACCACCAAACAGCTGTTTGGTGGCGGGAAGCACCTGGAGGTAAGCAGATGAGCGGATATGTGGCACGCTGGGGAGAGGGAGAGGGGATCTTGGCAGGCCGCAGGAAATAACTCCGGGGGCGGGCGCGGGGAGCTTGGTGGGCCACAGGAAATAACCCCGCAGGCCACATGAGGCCCACGGGTCACGTGTTTGAGACCCCTGACCTATAACCTTACTATAACCTTACTGTAACAATTACTATAACAACACTATAACAACCATGCTCAGTGTATCATGAGTCTTCCAAAGACACCCAACATTACAAACTTTGCATTGGATACCACACAATCATTTTAAAAAGATGAACATGGGGGTGTAAAGTGTTCCACCGAGGTAGATAGCATCATAGAGATACAATTCCAAACTGGGTAAAATGCTGGTCAGTCAGAAGCCCAGTGCAAAGATTGTATATGGGAGTAAACCAAAGTCTGGAAGAGGGCTGTGAAGGAGATCCTTGACCTCTTAAGAATGCTTCAGGAGAAGTTGCTGTGACTGTTTCAGTGTTATTAGTAGAAAGTTCTGCTCAGCTTCTAAAGCATATCTGTACATTCCTATCAACCCTCCCCTCCATTCAGTGTGCAACATAAGCAATATTAAACATGAAATTTTAATCTCACTTAAATAAAAATAAAATCAGTGACGATTCCCAGAACAGTTTTAACTGTGATACCATGTGCATATGAACTGAACGAATGTTTTGATTTGATGCATTTATTATGATTGGATGGTACTTAGAGCTCTGGATAAGCACTTTTTATGAATTTAAATAAAGTTTAAGTGTGTGATCACACAGCATATGTTAATTATTTTTACACATACGCCCTCCCTCCAACCACAAAAGCTTACAGCCTTAATAAGGAAGAGGTATTAAAATTCATTCCAACACCAAAAGCAGTAAGAGAAAATGCTTCATGCTTATACATGCATCTAAGGTTATGTGAAACGCATCTCTTTAAAGACTAACCAAATGGTATTATTTATTATTTGTATCGCAAGAGCACCTAGCACCCCCAGTCATGGACCAACACCCCATTGTGTTAGGTGCTGTACAAAACACATAACAAAAAAAAATGGTCCCTGCCCCAAAGAGCTTAAGATCTACTGCACACGTAACACTAAAATTCAGCTGAAAAGCATATGCAGTAGTACAAAATATTTTACATGACTGCATTTATGAAACTATTTTTATTTTTCAAACTTAAATGGCTTCATTTTCACAATTAAAAGGCATGCTTTGAAAATTTAGCCCAGTGTCTTACCTGTGACTCTCAAAAGAACATTTAATATGAATTGCCAAGACCAAATATAGAGTAGTAAGCCAGTCTAGCCCTGTATCCTGTCTCTAACAACAGCCGGTGCCAGATGTTTCAGAAGGCAACAGGAAATACTTAATTTGCTTATGGGGGAAGTTTCTTCTTAAATGCAAAACTGCTAGTGGATGATTTGTGTTTTGAAACATGACAGCAAATACTCCTTGTATTTTTACCCTAATGTTATTCTACATTCTTATTAAGAAATGTCTAATCTTTTGAAATCTACTAAGCTGTTCAACTCAGTGTTATCATGTAACAGTGAGTTCCATGGGCTAATTATGTGTCATGTTAAAAATATTATCAGTTCTTATATTTGTTACCTTTTGATTTCATTCAGTGTCCCCTTGCACAGTTACAAGACAAAGATAATAGGAATGTCTAAATGGCCTTCTATAAAACCATTCATTGATGATTGACCTGCCCAAATTCTTCCCTGAGCACCCAAAGTAAAGTTGTAAGCACATTAAATATGGTTAAATGCCTCTGGTCATAACTTTTATCTCAATACCCATTCAATCTGGAGATAGAATTTAACTCATTATCTGTCACTGAGTCCTTTTGATCCACCATTCCTGATCATGGGCTTGATGTCTTCTGGCTCTTCCATGCCCTTACTAAGCAGACTGTACATAACCTTGCTGAAGCTCACCTGGTCTTGTCCTAGAGAAAAGAATTGGAATCTCTGAAGGGTAACCTTTTGCTTGGGCACAGCACTGAAGCCTATCCCCACCCTGCATATTCCATTTTAACCATAAACTCCAAAATCCTGATTGTAGCTACTGGCCATCATTTCAACCTCTGCAAAAACCCACCAACCAAGTTGAGAATAAAACCTCTTTGCTACTGCAGCTCACTAGACTCCAGGCCATCCCAGTTCTTTAATGGGAGATCTGGGGTATTTTTAAATATCATGACCAAGTAAATTCTAACTCATAAAAGGTGTCTGTCACCATTTTACTGAAAAGTGCAGAAGAATTAGAAGTCTATTTCATGGGGACAACTAGTCAAATTTCTGTGTTTTTTGGCAATGTTTTGCAACAGAGATACTATACTGAATATTGTCATTTACTTCTTGCACAGCAATGATAATCAACTCTGGTATTTTTATGTGTAATATACTTTTAAATTGCATCTGAAGAAGTGTTTTTTTACCCACAAAAGCTTATGCTTAAATAAATTGGTTAGTCTTTAAGGTGCCACCTGACTCCTTGTTGTTTTTGTGGATACAGACTAACACAGCTAACCCCTGATACTTTTAAATTGAGTTTTTGTACTAAAAAGACAATAAGAAAATCTGCAGTTTAAAAATCTCATTTGGAAAATGCTAAGCTTTGAAACCAGAAGATGATCATAATCATTAATAGTCATTAAATGCAACCACAAAGAAAGACTGATTGTTTCTTCTCTTAGCATTTATCACCTCTGTGAGGAGTCTCAGCACTTTCTTGCATGCACTAAGAACATTAATCGTTTATATCTAAACTAGGGGTATGTCTACACTACCTGCTGGATCGGCGGGCAGCGATTGATCCAGCAGGGATAGATTTATCGCGTCTAGTCTAGACGTGATAGATCGACCCCCGAGCGCTCTCCCGTCTACTCCTGTACTCTAGCTCTGCTAGAGGCACAGGCGGAGTCGACAAGGGAGCAGCAGCAGTCAACTCACCACTGTGAAGACACCACGGTAAGTCAATCTAAGTACATCGACTTCAGCTACGTCATTCACTAGCTGAAGTTGTGTAACTTAGATCAATCCCCCGTCCCCAGGGTAGACCAGGGCTCAGTCTGTGTAGATGTTAGTTTGAACTGAGACATGTTGTGCACCTTAAAGACTAACAGATTTATTTGGGCATAAGCTTTCGTGGGTAAAAAACCCACTTCTTCAGATGCATTATTCAGATGTTGCATCTGAAGAAATGGTTTTTTTACCCATGAAAGCTTATGCCCAAATAAATCTGTTAGTCTTTAAGGTTTTTTGGATACAGACTAAGATAGCTACCCCTCTGATGAGTGACCTTATGGCTTTCATGCTGAGCTTTAACTCCTCTAGCACCACTAGACAAGATTGTTAATGTAACAATAATTGAAGAAAGAGGTCATTTCCTACTTTTTCTTCCCATGTACATATTACTTAGTTTTAATGAAACCATCTGTTGCAAGTAAAACAGGATAAGTTTTAGAAAAATGTGTCATACCAATAACTGATATTTATATATCTCATGTACATCATATTACATAGAGCAAATGTAGTATTATGACAAAGTCTTCAGAGGTGTCTGTTTACCCCTCAGGTCTATTACAAAGCTCTGAAAACTTAATTTTAAAAAAAAATCACTACATTGGGAAAGAAAAAGATGTAGTAAAAATTCCAAAACAACTTGTTTTAAACTACTGTATGCATTAGAACAAAGATTACATAGAACATCTTTTCAGGTGGCAGCCAACTGGCCTATTAGTAAAATTATTTGTTGCCATACAGTAGGGTAAGAATTGAATTTGTCATTCTTCATCCCAACCTTAACAATCAACTAGCTGTCTGATTCCAGCCTACCCATATATCTGCTACTTACATTCATCATTAAAGCCACACATTAGCTTGCTGGTTTACCAAAACAGTTGACAGTTAACCATCAGAATCCCAATGAGATAAACTGGGGCACAGTTAACTTCTCCATCAGACCTATGGTCTCTGGCTGTCTGCAGATCTAGGCAGACACTGATTTACTGGTTCATATTTTGAAAGTTATGTTCATAAACCTCTTCATTTGTCAAAATAAGAACATGTTGTGGGGCACAAATACATGACAATTTTATAACAGTGTAATTGTATGGCTGAAATATATAATCATGATACACATGCAGCCTTGATTATTTCTTACATTTCACAGATATGGTATTTCCTTCTGCACACCTCATTGGAATACCTCTCTTTCTCACACACCATTTTAAAAAAAGGAAGGACTTTTTAAATAGAATACATAATTGTGGGTTTTTTTTAAGTAGGAGCATATGGTTAACTTAAAACCAATGTCTATGAAGTTTAAATGCTAGCTTTTGAAAATGTAAACTCTCTGTTCTGCTGTTAACAGAAATGTATGTGTTCTTTTGACATTAAGAAGCAGGCTGTCAATGCAAAATTCATTAACTTTTAGTGACAAGTGCTCCCAGCCTTGTCAGTGACAGGAAGTTAGCACAATAAAAATGTTATATTAGTTTTAAATATTATTGGATTTTCTTTATGAGTTAACAGTATTTCTTAACATGTAGAATTGTGACACAGTTAATAGCTCATAATTGAATGGGATCACTAATTTGGTGTGGCTGTTCTTGGTAGGGGAGGGGAGGTTTAAAAGCAACAAGGTTTTGTTCTGCTTTCAATGATTGTATGTGGGGGAAAATCCACTGGAGATAGGTAACCTAGAAGGGAAATTTTGCAGTGATGGAAAACTCTTCTAAAGTGTGAGTCCTTGATGGCTTATGGGATGATACTGGGAAATGTTCCTCTTTATACAGTACCTAGGACACTAGTGTGAATATAACTGAGGTTCATGAAGACTGTAAGTTTTACTACATATAGGTTAGTCAAGTGGCCTATGTGAAATTAGTCCTGGTCCTAATGGTCAGGAATCTACATTATTAAAAAGTACTATTACAAATGGCACTTATAAATGTCTTAGTTGGCCATCTCAGCAGATAAGCCAATGACTGAATAAGGATGGAAGCTAAATTGTCCTTGAGATATCTCTGGACTTGAGTTTCTTGTCTTGTTCTAACTTGAGTTAACTTGTTGCCAATTAACTCCAGGTAGCTAATACAATGGTGCACTCCACAAATATCTGTTCCAAGACACAAACGTCTGTGGTTTACCCTAGGCTGAATCTAATCTAGACAAACCTTTGCAGGTCTTAGAAGTATTCTCTCTAGATCTTGGTTGAAGTGCAGTGGTAAGTCAATCTGGAGAAAACTGCACTGGTGTGATACATCCTATCCCTGTGCTGTGAATAGAGGACTTTAGTTGCTAGTGCCATCAATCTGGCATCCTTCCCTGCAAACAAAATCCTCCTGAGAAGTGAATATATCCCAAATGTAAAAAGCTTCATAGTTGGAAATGTAAAAGATTCTGAAAGGTCAGAATTTTTTTTGACAAGAGCAATTCCCTGAAGTCTGCAGAATAGACACCACTATTTTTGTTCAACAAATTAAGCAATATAAAAGAGAACAGAATGAACCACAGCAACCTTTCCTGATGCTCTGGTGGATAATCTTATTATGATAAGCATCAGTAGCCCATTCTTGAAGAGTGTAGTGCAGAAAATATAGTTAGTCACCATTTATTCTCACCTGTCTAAACAGACAAAAACCAGTGGTCTAGTAACATCTCAAATTATACAGGGTTTGATTCTCATTTACACTGAGGCCCAAGTGGGCATCAATGTTAATTTATACCCACTTTAATGCTCTCTACAATCCCAGAGTGGTGTAAAGGGGTCTGAGTGTAAATATGAATCAGGCCCACAGTGCTTTCCTGAAAAAAGGAAAGGGAAACAATGACTGTCTCTGTGATTTTTTTTTTTTTTTTTGCACTGCTGCAAAAGTACACTAAAAAATAGCTTTGGTCAGATGTTTTTTGCCATTGTAGATTATGACTGCTTAGGCTGCTCAAGACTAAGAACAGTCTGTGGCACCTCTCTGCTCTATGGTGATAGCAAAAGCAGCATTCAGCTTGTGCAGATATACACAGTGGGAGCAACTCAGTAAGCCACGAGGAGGAAAAGGGTGACCTAAATTAACAGGGGAGTAAAATAAAAAACTTATTTCCCTTTTAACCTGTCTCTTTTCATTGCAACTCCACTGATATGCTGTACTGCTGGCAAAAAGATCCTTTGTTATTATACCAAACAGGTTCTCTCTAATGTAAAAATATAATACATAAATATATTAAAGATATTCTCTAGGGATTGTCAGAGTTCTGATTCACTTCCCCCCAACCCAAGTGAGTGGGAAGTGGTGGGAGTGAACAGAAAATAAAAGGTTTCAGAGTAGCAGCCGTGTTAGTCTGTATTCGCAAAAAGAAAAGGAGTACTTGTGGCACCTTAGAGACTAACAAATTGAATGCATCTGATGAAGTGAGCTGTAGCTCACAAAAGCTTATGCTAAAATAAATTTGTTAGTCTCTAAGGTGCCACAAGTACTCCTTTTCAGAAAATAAAAGGTCATTGTTTGTGCTGTAGGAGGATAGATATTATTAGATAGTAGATTGCCAAGCATTTTCTCAGGTTGTTCCCTCCCCTTCCACTCTACCTTTCCTTCAATTTCCCTGCCTCCCACCTGTCCTCCACAATTGCCAATGATGTCTTTGCAAGAGGCCTTATTTCCCTTCAGTTCTGTTGTGAGCTTAGTCAGAACCAGAATTCTTTAGCTGATAGCAGACCTCCTTCCTATTCCTCAGTCCCCAGCACTGATATTTACTCACAGTAATAAATCTCTCAGTTATGGAAATACGAAGCTGATGTTCACAGCAGGTAAGGTTTGGGAGAGAGCCAATTTTTAGATTTTTGAGAAAAACTAGGGCTTGCTTCAACTTGACAAAAACAAGGTAACTTCTGTATAATTAAGCACAATTAGAGGCTTATCTCTTCCAAAGTGTGAATTACACCAATGATTTTTTTTTCCAAAAAGCGTTGCTAATATGTAATTACCTTTCACCACAATTCTTCCTATTACATTCTAGAAACAAATGTGGGTAATGGGAAGGTTCATTTTGGGACATACACACAGAGGGGAAAAACTGGCTCCCATTTCCTTTAATTCAATTTCAAACCTTTGGCACATTTTAAATAAAAAAGTAGAAATGTTAACACATGCAATCATCTTATTTTGTAAGTGTTTTGGAAAATCAATTAATTCACATGTAATGACCAGAACCATCTACCACTTAGGGTAAGTATCTGGTTGGCCCTTACACATCCATGCCATGAAAAACAGGGAAAGAGAAAGGAGCTTCTGCTTCCCTTGCAGAGGTCAAATTAGAGTCAGAAAGAATAGCTGTCTGTTTTTCCCAGGAGAAAAGAAACTACTTCCATTTAGTCCAGGGGGTGAACACTGGACCCAAAGCGGAGAGGAACAGAGAAGTTTGAGACACAGTTCTGTTCCCCTCCATACTCCATCCAACACAGCTGAACAGCCACACTGGGGAAGTATGCTGTACCTCTTAAAGTCATGTAGCTGTGCCTCCCCATAGCCTCAGGCCTGTGTCCAAATGTCATGATCTAGCCCTCAGGTTGTTGTTGTTTTTTTAATTATGATTAATTATTATTATTATTATTAATATTAAAGGTAAAGAGTGGAATTCAGATAGTGTTACTTTATAGAAATGAAACCTGCAGCAGGATATTTTTGTTGGTCATTTGCTCAGACTGGTTAAGGACTTGATCCTGCATTCCCCACAGATGGGGACAATATGTGGTGGATGAGGGGATGTGGAAATCAGTGTTTGCTAAATGGAAAAATACATGCTATTCTCAAGTCAGTTCATATAAGTAAGGGATGTAAAATTGGGCCCTAACTGGGGGGAGGCATTAATGATAACAATGGAAGGACTGAGGAAAATTGAGAAAGGAGGAAATATTTTTGTATAGGTCAGTGTATGACTAGGAAACACAAAGAAATAAGAATGTCAAAAATGAATGTTTCCACCTTTCCCCTACCACACATCCCAACTTTAAAAAACAAAAACAAACCCAAAGTACACAACACGAAAACAAGCAGCAGTGTGGAGCTTGGGTCTGACCTTACTGATCTCTTCCCGGCCATGCAAGTTTGAGCACTAAGGCTAAAGTCATTAGAAACAGTAAGGCTAAAGTCATTAGAAATTCAAAAACAAATCCTTCAGCAATTTGGAACTGTAAGTGGGATTTTCAACTGCACCCAGCATTAATTTAATTTGTAATCCAATAGAGTCAATGGAAGTTTTACCATTGATTTCAACAGGAGCAAAAAGAGACTAACGCTGAGCACTTTTGAAAATCCTGCTTCTAATTTTTCAAAATAAAATAGGTGTCTTTAAAGACAGAAAAGTACATGTGTGACAGGCGTCGGTCGGTCCTCCGAGCCCCTAGGGGCGATGGAGAGCTATGGTCTCCGTGGCAGGCCTCAGCCACACCTTCCAGGTGTTGGGGAATTAGCGGGAAAGGTGTGCCGGCCGGAGTCAGTAGCGCGCCCCTCAGGCAGGGGAGCGCCGGCAAGAGTCAGTAGCGCGCCCCTCAGGCAGGGGAGCGCCAGCAAGAGTCAATAGCGCGCCCCTCAGGCAGGGGAGCGCCGGCAAGAGTCAATAGCGCGCCCCTCAGGCAGGGAAGCGCCGGGGTAGGGGAACGCAGGCCCACCCAACTCCACTGCGTTCCAGCCCAGGGCCCTGACAGTGGCGGGAGGCGAAAGTCCCGCCGCTGGGTCAGCGGGGCCGTCCGCGCCCGCTGACCAAACACACCCACCCCACGGTGTAGTTCGGCCCCTGGGCTACTTCCTACCCGGTCTCTCAGGCGGGTCGCTCCGGTCCCTCCATCTCCTCCGGGTATTCTGCTGCGGGCAGCTCCGGTCCCTCCATCTCGTCCGAGTATTCCGCTGCGGGCCACTCCGGTCTCTCCATCTCGTCCGGGTATTCTGCTGCGGGCCACTCCCACTCCCCCTCGGTATCGGACTCACGCTGGCCCGGGCTGCAGTCAGGCCCCTCCCATTCCTCTGGGTATTCAGCGGCTGGCAGCCCTGGTTGCCACAGGCCTTCCTCCCGGTCAGGCTCCTCCTTGCCCAGGGCTTCGCCTGGGTCAGCAGCAGGATCGCGAGGGAGCAACCAGCAGCCTGCGTCTGTCTCCCTCCCTGGTGCTCTCTTCACTGGGCAGAGGGCCCCGCCCTTTGTACTTCCTGTCCCACCCTTCCCGTTCCGGGGATTGGTGGAAGCTTGGCCTGGCCCCGCCCACTCAGGCTGAAAGGGTGGCTCTTTACCCTCTGGTTCGGAGGGGAGCCACCCTGGCTCCCTACATACCCCACCCCTCAAATCTTCCGATCTTCGGAGCTGGCGTCCTCACCTTCTCTGAGCTGGGATAGGAAATCCGCATTGGCGTTGTCTCGTCCCGCCCGATGGTGAATCGTGAAGGCATAGGGCTGCAGAGCGAGATACCATCACATCAACCTGGCATTATTGTCCTTCATCTTATTAAGCCACTTCAGGGGTGCGTGGTCCGTAACCAGTATAAAGGGGGCCCCAAGGAGGTAGTAACGGAGAGCATCGACTGCCCACTTAACGGCTAGGGCCTCTTTCTCCACGACAGAGTAGTTCCGTTCTCTGGGGAACAGCTTCCGACTGAGGTAAACAATTGGGTGTTCCTCCCCGTCCACCTCCTGCGAGAGGACCGCCCCAAGCCCAACGCCTGAGGCATCTGTCTGGACAATAAAGTCACGATGAAAGTCGGGGCTGAAGAGTATTGGATCGCTACACAGCCGTTCTTTGATAGTACGAAAGGCCGTCTCGCACTCATTGGACCAATGCACCCGGCGGGGACTGTCCTTGGTCAAGAGCTCCGTTAGCGGGGCCGTAATGCTTGCGAAGTGGGGTACAAACCACCGGTAATACCCAGCTAAGCCCAAAAATTGACATACTTGCCTCTTTGTGGTCGGCACCGGATATTCCTGGAGTGCTTGGACCTTCCCGATGAGGGGGCGGATCTGTCCCCGGTGGTTTCCTCCCGCCCGATTTGGCATTTTTTCGGGTTGGCCGTCAGCCCGGCTGCGCGGAGGTGCCGGAGGACTGCCGCTACTTGGTTAAGATGTTCCTCCCAGTTATTGCCATAGATGACCACATCGTCCAGGTAGGCCGCCACGTATTTCGTGTGTGGTTGCAACACCCGGCCCGTCAAACCCTGAAAGGTTGCTGGGGCCCCATGTAGGCCGAAAGGCATCCGGGTGAAATGGTATAACCCTGAAGGGGTGGCAAACGCGGTCTTCTCCTTGGACCTGGGATCCAAGGGGATCTGCCAGTACCCTTTGGTGAGATCTAAAGTGGTGATATAACAGGCCTCCCCGAGCCAGTCGAGGAGCTCATCGACGCGGGGCATCGGATAGGCGTCAAATTTTGAGATGGCGTTGACCCTCCGGAAGTCAATGCAAAACCGCCGGCTCCCATCGGGCTTCGGTACGAGGACGACGGGGCTCCGCCACTCACTCTGGGAGGGCTCAATAACACCCAGCTCCAACATCGCCTGGACTTCCTCCTCTATGGCCTCCCGCATTCGCCTAGGCAATGGCCGGGTTGTCTCTCGGACCACCACCCCGGGTTCCATCTTGATCACATGGTAGGTGAGCATAGTCCGCCCGGGTTTCATGGTGAACGTCTTGGGGAATGCCCTCACTAAGCAGAGTGCCTGTTCTCGCTGCTCGACGGTGAGTGTCTCTGCTAGCTGGGGTTCACCATTATCCGACTCCTCGGGTGGTTGGGGCCCCAGTTCCGGTTCGGGGGGATATGGGGCCACTAGGAGCCCTTCCCAGTCCTGCCAAGGTTTTAAGAGGTTTACATGATAAATCTGCTTTTCCTTACGGCGACCAGGTTGCCGAATCTCATAAGTTACCGGCCCAACCTGGCGGAGGACCTCATACGGACCCTGCCAGCGGGCAAAAAGCTTTGATTCCTCTGAGGGGGGCAGGAGGAGTACTCGGTCCCCTGGCCCGAACGATCGAGCCTGGGCGCCCCAATTGTAGTGTTGCTCCTGGGCTCTTTGGGCGGTGTTTAAGTTCTCCCTCGCGAGCTCGCCCGCCCGCGCCAGCCGCCCCTGCAGTTGTAAGACATATTGCAAGAGACCCTGTGTTGTGGATGGGTTGTGTTCCCAAGTCTCCCTCAAGAGGTCCAACACCCTGCGGGGTCACCGCCCATAGAGGAGCTCGAACGGGGAGAACTTCGTGGACTCCTGTGGGACTTCTCGAATCGCCAGTAGTAAAGGAGGGAGCAGCTGGTCCCACTGGCGGAGGTCCTGGGTGGGGAAACGCCACAACATCCCCTTCAGGGTCCGGTTGAACCGCTCGACCAATCCATCAGTCTGGGGATGGTAGACGGAGGTCTGCAATTTCTTAATCCCCAATAGGGCACATACCTGGCGGAACAGCTTAGATGTGAGGTTGGTCCCTTGATCAGTGAGTATCTCCCGTGGGAGGCCCACCCTTGCGAAGATCTTCATGAGCTCCGCAGCGATAGTGCGGGAGGTGATACTTCTTAAGGGGATGGCCTCCAGGAAGCGGGTGGCGTAGTCCATCAGGACGAGGATGTATTGACGGCCTGTCTTACTTTTTGGGAACGGCCCGACCAGGTCCATTGCTACCCGCTCAAATGGCACACCTACGACTGGTAACGGGACCAGGGGGGCGTTCCGTACCCCGGCCGGGGCTGCATGTTGGCAGTCCGGGCACGACGCACAATACTCCTTCACCTCATGGTGGACACCGGGCCAGAAGAACCTGGCCAGGACCCTGGCCACAGTTTTTTCCTGCCCTAAATGGCCGGCAGCCGGGATGTCATGTGCAAGCTTCAGGACAGCCTGACGATGGATGCGGGGGACCACGAGTTGGGTCCGGACCTCTTGGGTCTGGGATCTCGGTCAAGGCGGTAGAGCCGCTCGTGGTTGAGTTCAAACCTGGGCCACTGGGTGGTGCGCTGCCCCTCCACGACCTCACCATCCACCCGGGCCAGCTGCTCATAGGCAAACCGGAGCGTAGGATCCTCCCTTTGATCTCGGCTAAAGTCCACCAGGTCAGGAGGGGGACCCACCATTTCCTGGCCATCCTGCCCGGGGGTGGGGCCTGGTTCAGCTCCAGGGTCGGAGCTCAAGTCAGGTCCTGTCTTCTTCTCAGGCGGGGCTCCCTCGAACGCCTCTTTGGTGGGTAGGGATTGGAGCACCTCGACGAAGTCTGGCCAGTCACGGCCCAGGATCACTGGATAAGCGAGGGATGATGCCACTGCCACATTCATCAACTGAGTTACTCCGTGCACCGTAATGGGGACCCGCACCGTGGGGTACGATTTTACATCTCCGTGGATGCACTGAATCCGTACTTCCTCGACGGTCCGCTTGGTGTCCGAGAAGAGTGCCTGGCGGACAAGGGTCTGCCCACAGCCCAAATCGACTAGACCCACCACGGGGACCCCGGCGACTTCCATGGGAGCTGTCAGTTTGGCCATGGAGGGCAGACGGGCCTGTCGCTCCCCGGCGCACACCAGGCCAAAGTTGCAGTCCATTGCAGGGCAGCCCCACTGCAGATGCCCATACTCGCCACATCGGAAACAAGGTCCTACCTCTGGGCGCGCCAGCCGCACGGGGGCACCAGTGGGGCCACAGAGTGGGCCGGGGCCTGGTGGTCGGGTTAAGCGTCCAGAGCCGGACAGTGGTGTTGACTCGGGCCATCGGGAAAACTCGGTCCTGTCGCCTTCTGGTCGTCGGGTACGGTGGTGTGCGTTGGTTTCGGAGGTGGGCCCCCTCCGTTCAAGTTTCTGTGCATTGGGTCCAGGGTTTGGGGGGTGGGCAGCCGGTCCTATCGGGGCCTCAGCCTCAAGAAAGTCCTCCATGAGCGCGACGGCCGAGCTCAGACTTTGTGGCCGGTGCTGTAACACCCAAGCCCTCCCCTGGGGTGAGAGGATGTGCACGAATTGTTCAAGGATGACCTGTTCCATCACCTCAGCTGCGGTTCGACGCTCGGGTTGGAGCCATCGGGTATCCGCTTCCTTCAGTTCCTGGGCCACCGCCCGGGGTCTGCCGCCCAGTGGATAGACCTTTTCCCGAAACCATCGCCGAAAGGTTTCCGGGGTAATGTCGAAGATAGCTGCTTTCACTCGAGCATAAATGCGGGCCTCATCATCTGGGAGCCCATGGTAAGCCTTCTGGGCTAGCCCCATCAGATATGGGGCGAGGAGTGTCGCCCATTAGTCAGGCACCCAACCAGCCACTGAGGCAACCCGCTCGAATTTCACTAGGTAGGCTTCCGGGTCATCCTCCGGCCCCATCTTGGCCAGACGGATCGGTGGGGCAGGAGGGGTCGGGGTGGCTGCCCGCTCCAGTTGAGCACCACCATGGCCCGACCACAGGGTTGCAAGCTGCTGGAAGCACTGGGTTTGCTGTTCCTGGTGCTGGGCCCCCAGGGTTTGAAGCAACTGCTGCTGGTGGGTGCCCAGCTGCTGCACGAGTTGGTGCTGCTGCTGTTGCTGGCTCTCAGCCAGGAACTTGATAAGCCTTTCCATCTCCATCTTTCCAGTAGGGGAGCTTCAGAGGCGCCCTCGCACTAACCCCTTTCGGCAGGGGTTGGGATCACCTGCCCGCATTCTCCACCACTTGTGACAGGCGTCAGTCGGTCCTCCGAGCCCCTAGGGGCGATGGAGAGCTATGGTCTCCGTGGCAGGCCTCAGCCACACCTTCCAGGTGTTGGGGAATTAGCGGGGAAGGTGTGCCAGCCGGAGTCAGTAGCGCGCCCCTCAGGCAGGGGAGCGCCGGCAAGAGTCAGCAGCGCGCCCCTCAGGCAGGGGAGCGCCGGGGTAGGGGAACGCAGGCCCACCCAACTCCACTGTGTTCCAGCCCAGGGCCCTGACAGTGGCGGGAGGCGAAAGTCCCGCCGCTGGGTCAGCAGGGCCGTCCGCGCCCGCTGACCAAACACACCTACCCCACGGTGTAGTTCGGCCCCTGGGCTACTTCCTACCCGGTCGCTCAGGCGGGTCGCTCCGGTCCCTCCATCTCCTCCAGGTATTCCGCTGCAGGCAGCTCCGGTCCCTCCATCTCATCCGGGTATTCCGCTGCGGGCCACTCCCGCTCCCCCTCGGTATCGGACTCACGCTGGCCCGGGCTGCAGTCAGGCCCCTCCCGGTCCTCTGGGTATTCAGCGGCTGGCAGCCCTGGTTGCCACAGGCCTTCCTCCCAGTCAGGCTCCTCCTTGCCCAGGGCTTTGCCTGGGTCAGCAGCAGGATCGCGAGGGAGCAGCCTGCGTCTGTCTCCCTCCCTGGTGCTCTCTTCACTGGGCAGAGGGCCCCGCCCTTTGTACTTCCTGTTCCACCCTTCCCCTTCCGGGGATTGGCGGAAGCTTGGCCTGGCCCCGCCCACTCAGGCTGAAAGGGTGGCTCTTTACCCTCTGGTTCGGAGGGGAGCCACCCTGGCTCCCTCTAACATGTCATTTTCAAGTTTCAGACAAGGAATTTTGAACAATTGTATATACCATCATGAGGATCTTTGTACTCACTGAACCAAGAGAAATAGCATTGCAAAGACTTGGAAACATTGTTCTTTCCCAACAGAATCTGAGTAGCTTGACAGTGTGTGTCAAGTTTCTTGCAGTAGTGGGTAAACTCTCACTAGATGCTAAAAGACAAATAGAACTATATCAACAGCTGCTCTCTTTTTTTCAGCTACATTAAGAGAAACTACACTAATGCGGGAGAAGAAATAATCATAATTATTGTGCTTTTACTTGACATCAAGAAATATTCTAGGCAAGCTCTTTGATTCCCTATGGAAATACTAGTTTGCTTTGCTCAAAGAAAAAAAAAAGAGAATGGTAACCAAAACAGATGCTGTATTAGATTGTGTTTTTCCAGTTTTAATCTTTCTCTGAAAGAGATTTCTATGCTTTATATATCCATAAATACACACATGCACACACACGCACCCTTTAATTTTATATTTTCATTTTCTCCTTCTTTTGGTTATTGATTGTGATAAATTTGCATCCTTTCTCCTTTCTTTTGTTTACCAGATGAAAATCTGATTTAATACTCTATCCTATGGACATAAAAGTGGAAGCGGCTAGAGTATATTATTTGAATGTTTGGAGCCAAGACAAAAATTTGTTTTTAATCCCATTGCGATTATAACATTCCAAATTCTGCTGTGAGTTCCCTCGCAAGGAAAAGGAGGGTCCAATCCAGACAAGAGCCTCTGTACTGTGCAATGATGTTTGACCATACAGTGTACAGTACTTGCACAGACTTCATTGTTGCTGGTTAACTAAATACATGCTGTAGGGGTTATAAAACTCAACTTTCATTTCCCAAAACATAGACCTCCTTTTCCAATAAACTAAAGGAGAATCTCTGCTGATTACAAGTAACAATAGGGTCTATATTCCTTTTCCAGATAAGATACTCAAGGACTAGATAATTACAAGCCAATAAACACTTGAGCAATCTGACTCCATCCAGTGGAATATAAAAAACTAAATGAGTTCAATACATAGGAACTGTTTATTGGTGATCATTGCTTTCTAGCTGTAGAATCATTTAAACAACGAAAGTCAACCATTTCCTAGACAGAATATCATATTGTACAAGTTAAGAGCATATTTTAAAGGTTCTGATTCCCTGCACTACATTGTATTCAATTTAAGAACTCATGCTAGATTGTTTTTACAATTTTTGCCATAACCCTGTTTTATCATGTAAAGTAACTGTAATAATTTGCCATCAAAAGCAAAAAGTAAACAAACTGAAAAAAGGAGTAAAAAGTACATTTTCCTTTTTAATATCTTTTAGTTTTTAGCACTTTTAGAGGTTACTTTTAACAACAGTAAGTACAAACTAATATTCAGACAGAATTATGGGATAGACACACAGAAGGGATAAACAGAGTTGTTCTCTGATGGCTCTATTTCTTGTTTTCTGAAAGTATGCATGGACATTTGTTCTGAATGCTCAATGTGTTATGCATGGATGTATGGAGCATTATGGGAAAAGGGCTATTTATAGTGTCTATTGTGGACGATTTGATTTATTGTCTAGTTGCAGTTAAACTATGTCATATGCTGAGATGCTATGGTAGTATGCTCGCTACCAGTTTTTAAGATAAAAATAAAAATATCAGACATAACTGGCATTTGGGAAGCAGCACAGAGTGAAAAATCGTACCAGTTATGTATCTTGCAGTAGTTAAAGAAAAGCTCCAAATACTGTTACAGTAGTGACATAATCTAGTAGCCTGATTTCCTTGGCCAATTTATCCCCAGCAATTTTGCCAATTTCCAAACCTGCTAATTTGCCTTTCATTATGAATTCTTCTGCACACTTCGCTAGGCAAGAGCTCTGAGTGGCAATAGGAACTACTATTTATTACTTTCTCTGGAACAATAGTCCTGTCTTTAATGAAGTATTGTTTGTTGAACAACAGTTCACTTGAACTATAAAACTAATATGATGTGTTTGGGGAGTGGTGTGGGAGGGAGGGTTTCCTCCTCTTTTGTGCGGTGAGGAAATCTAAGTGAAGAAGTTAGATAACAATATTCTGAACTCCTGACTATAAAAAATAACATGAAATTACATCAAATTGTATTAGTCTAATTGTAGAACTTACTACTTACTGTGTGAGACTTCTTCACTCATTAAACCTATTGCAAAGGCATAATCAAACAAAATACAGTACTGAAGATTCATCTTCCCTACAAGATCCATTCATTAGCTTTTGCTGTTCAGTGTTCAGGCAGTTTTTTCTGATGTTTTTCCTCTTCACTTAAGCTTGTCCTACTTAACATATCCAGGTGTAAACTTTGGCCCTTCAGGGAAGCTTTTGAGTTATGTATTTTGGAAATCAAGATGGTGGTTATTAGATTGCTCTCACCTTTATGCCGCTCAACTCTATGCGGAGGATAGGGCCTTCAACTACTGCCTTCCATCTTTGCAAATTTTCTGCTACAGTCTTAGCTTCTCTCCACGTCATTTTACAGCTTTCTATTCTGCTTCCATGGTGTGTGCATTTCCATATTATTATTGCTTATGATATTTTTTTCTGGCCATCTGATATTGAGAATTTGTTTAAGGCAGCTGTTTATGAAAACTTGGAGTTTTACTAAAAATGTCTTAAGACTAAGCTTCAGCGCCATAATAAGACTAACTTTACAATTATGTAAAATATCTGAAGTTTAGTTTGAAGGACTAACTCTAATGCCAATCTGTTTTTCCAGATTGACTTTAGAGTTAAAAAGTCATGTCTAGCTTTTGCTATTCTGGCTTTAAATCATTAAACATAAGCTTTTTGTAGCTCACGAAAGCTTATGCTCTAATAAATTTGTTAGTCTAAGGTGCCACAAGTACTCCTTTTCTTTTTATGGATACAGACTAACAGCTGCTACTCTGAAACCTGGCTTTAATGTATTTGCCTGTTCTACCTGTTGTACTTATAATGCTGCCAAAATATGTGAAAATATTGGACCTCTCTTACTTCAGTCCCAGAAAGTGTTATCAGTGTTTTTCGTTATGTGTTGATTCTCATGTTTTTGTTTTCTCTTTGTTAATTTTTAAACCTACTAATGTGCATGGGCCTGGAAAACATTTGTTTTGGCTTGCATGTCTCTTTCGATATGGGACAGTAAGTTGATATCATCTGCAAAGTCAAGGTCCTCGAAATTCTAACACTTCTTCACAAGTTTTAGTTAAAGTTTCCTTTACACATTTCCATTTGCCACCTACTTTTCCATCATCTTCAAGCACTTGCAATTCTAAACTTCTTGTGTTGTCATCTATTTTAACTTGGTGATGTTAAAATGTGCGGATCTCTGTTGCTCACATCTCTTCTTTGATTTTATTTTTATTCTCTTTTTAGCTACCAATAGTGTGTGGTCCATTCCCACAGCTGCCCCATTCATCCTATGTACATTCTCCTGGCTTCTCTTCCTTTTATCTTCATGGAGAAGCTGAGGCAGAGTTAATTTCATAAAAGAGAGAAGCTTCATGATCCTGCTGGGTGAAATTAGGAATTTTTGAGTTGGTAACAAGGTCTTTCTGATACGTAATGTTTTCTTTCATTAATACATTCATGTCACTGTGTTAAACTCCTGAAAATGAATTCAAGCACGAAAGAAGATGGAAGGAGGAATGGGCAACAAAGCATGTATCACTTGATTATTACCTGTGATGTTCATTCCCTCTGGGGCACCTGGCATTGGTCACTGTCAGAAGACAGGATGCTGGGCTAGATGGACTTTTGGTCTGACCCAGAATGGTTGTTCTTATGTACTGTACACATAATTTTAACCTCATTTTCATATATATGATACTGAATGTGTTTTTTCTCCTGGACCTTTACTTCAGTCAATGCAGAAGTACAACTTGGTCAGTGAGCAAGACTTATCCTTAGTTACATTTCTGAGACTTTTGAAAAATGTGTACTTGTTTTCCCATACTGTACTCTCTTAATTACTACACATGGATGATCTGAATTTTGATGAAAGTAACTATGGGAATAAGTTACGCATAAGAAATGTGGGTTTCTGCTACTAGCGCTCAGTTCACAAATACAGATCTCAAAGACTCATGCTTCTGTTATACACAAATTTAAGGTAATTGTTTGATTTTTTTCAGGATCTAGTGCAAGACAGAAGAAATAGTAAAAACAATTGACCTGAAAATAATAAGGATAAAGTGCCTTTTTAACTACTTAAAGATTTCTGTGTGTTACTTTTGAAGCCACACTAAGAAAAAAAATCCAAACACCCACATTCCTGAGGCCTGATCCAATGCCCATTGAAGTCAAAGTCTTTCCATGACTTCTCCTGAGGCATAAAGGAGTCTTGCATTGGTGTAAGTTGAACATAAAGGAGCCAGAGAAACAATAAATTAACTCTCACTCTATTTTAACTTGCACCTTCCTTTTCCTCTTCTATGAGTATTTTACACCAGATTAGTCTTTCATTTCCTAACACATCGGGAGAGCTGGTGTAAACTGGCCTAAAAGAATCTGAATATGAAAGTGTAACTTGTACGTCCCTTATACATCACTTCTGAATTTGGAGCCTTATCTATAAATTATTCTATATACCCATACATCTCTCTCTTTTTCTGTCACACACACACACACACACATATATGTGTTATGGTAGGGGGAGGAGGGCTGGTAGCACTGCCTATTATTAAGGTTGCCCAACACTTCCCACTAGAAGACCCCATTTTCTATTGTTTATGGCTGCTAAACTTTAATCATTTGGGCTGAAATTGTCCTGGCCTGGTGTCTGCCTCAGGCTGAATTTTTCTGTAAAATTTCAGCCAAAGATGTTTCCAAAAATGAACTTAAAAAAAAAAAAGAATGTTGTTTTGTCCATTTAAAAAAAATTCCAGCAAACTTTTCTTTGAGACACTCTAGCATACTTATGCTTTGGAACAGGGACTTGAAATTTGGTAGGGTGTTGCATTTGTGTCAAGAATGTGTGTTCCTTGCAAATACAACTCAGGGTTGAGCTGGCATCAGAACTTAAAGCAGGATGACTGTTTCTCCTGTATTCTCAAGGCGTTCCTCCTATCTCCCACTGCAATTGACACTCAGGCAGAAATGAGGAGGAAGTTGCATGATTTGAACACAGATCCAACACCAATCAGACCTAGGGGGTGGGTGGAGAAGATTCGGACAGTTGTACTGTTATAAAGATTGGGATTGAGGCTGGTGTGGGGTAAGGAGAGGGAAATTTGGATGGTGGGGGGAGATGGGGACTGACTGGGAAAGTAGACTAGTACTGGGAGCCCGGGGAAGACTGGGACTGGATGGGCAAAGAAACCAGGCCTGGGATCTGTGGAGGGAAATGAGGAGGATGGATTGGGAACCAGTGGGTGGGGTGGAGGCAGAGATTAGAGGAGGAAACAGAGGGAGACTGGGACTAGCTGGGCAAGGAGACTGGGAGCAAGAGGGGAGGAGAGATGGAGGTGGAGGAAGAGAAGAAGATCGGATGAGAAGCCAGAGCATGAGGGAAAAACTGGGATTGACTGGGAAAGAGACTGGGACAAGGATGAACATGCAACCTTATTTCTGGTATTATCTATTAAGGTTGTAAACTCAAGCTCAAAATGTAATGTTCTTTTAACAACTTTTTTGTGAATGATAGGTGTACAGTGTGTTTTACAAATTAAATCCTTCCATGCTGATGCCAAATCCTAGAGTAAAGACTCTAATTGATTCAGCAAGGTACTTAAACATATATCTAACTTTAAGCATATGACTAGACACATTGATTTCTATGGCTTTCATTTCAGCATGTTCTTAACTGCCTTGCTGAGTCAGGGCCCAGTATTAGAATTTTCCATGGAATCTGTCAATACTGCAAAGTGCTGACATTCTGCATCAACAACAGTTTTGCTATTGCCACAATAAGATGTGATGTACGAACACAGAAAACTGGATGCATTTTTTCATTACTGATCTTTGGATTAACTTCTTTGGTGAAGCACTGGAATGGGTTACCTAGGGAGGTGGTGGAATCTCCTTCCTTAGAGGTTTTCAAGGTCAGGCTTAACAAAGCCCTGGCTGGGATGGTTTAGTTGGGGATTGGTCCTGCTTTGAGCAGGGGGTTGGACTAGATGACCTCCTAAGGTCCCTTCCAACCCTGATATTCTACGGTTCTATGATTCTTAATCCATTTATAAAGTCTCAAGAACTGGATTGTTTTAATAAAATAGGTCATTACTAATTCAAATAAAAATAGCTAATAAAAGGAAAGAAATTCCCCCCAAAATATACATTAAAACTGGTTTGTAAACTTAGTTTGCTCTGATTTAGTTTAACTTCATATTCTCCCAGAAGTTTTTGAGTGAATCAAAATATGGTAGTAAGTCACACACTGTGTTAAAATATTTTTTCTTCTAAACACTTAAAGTGAAACATTTTCCAAGTAATAAAGAAAGTCAAACATAGAAGAGACCCATTTAAATATAAACACATGAAAGCAAGCAACTGAATACTGACAAAATGTACAAGTGTTATATACAAATGCTAGAAGTCTAAATTCTAAGATGGGTGAACTCGAGTGAACAGCATTAAATGAGAATATTGATATAATAGGCATCACAGAAAATCGGTGGAATGAGGAAAATCAATGGGACATGATTAATACCAAGGTACAAAATATATAGAAATGACAGAGTAGGCCACACTGGTGGGAAAGTGGCACTACATGTAAAGGAGTGTACAGAGTCAGACAAAGTAAAAATCTTAAAGCAATCAAACGGTACCATAATATCTCTATGGATTGAAATTCCAAGCTTAAATAATGAGTGTGGGGCAGTGGGAATATACTACCGACCACCTGACAAGGAGGGTGATGGTGAATGTGAAATGCTCAGGGAGATTAAAAAAGCTGCAAAGGCAGAAAATGCAATAATAACCATGGATTTCAACTATCTTCATGTTGATTGGGTATATGTTACCTCAGGAAGGGAAGCAGAGATAAAATTTCTACATACATTAAATGACTGCTTCTTGGAGAAGCTTGTCCTGGAACCTATAAAGTGAAAAGGCATTCTTGATTTAGTTCTAAGTGGCACACGGGTCCAAGAGGTGAATACAGCTGAACTGCCCAGTAATAGCAACCATAATTCAATTACATTTAACATCCTTATAGGGGGGAAATACCAAAGAAACCCTCCACAATAGCATTTAAATCAGAAAGGAGAACTACACAAAAACGAGGAAGCTAGCTAAACAAAAATTAAAAGGAACAGTCACAAGAGTGACATGCCTGCAAACTGCATGGAGACTATTTAAAAACTCTATAATAGGGACTCAAACTAGATGTATGCTCCAGATAAAAACAAACAATAAGACCACCAAAAAACTGCCACCATGGCTAAACAGCAGAGTAAAAGAGGCAATTAGAGACTAAAAGGCACCCTTTAAAAATTGGAAATCAAATCCTAGTGAGGGAAAAAAGAAAGAAGCATAAACTCTGGCAAGTCAAGTGTAATACGGGAGGCCAAGAAAGAATTTGATGTGTAACTAAGGACACAAAAACTAACAGCCAAAAAAATTGCATGTATATCCAAAGCAGGAAGCCTGCCAGTCAGTGGGGGCACTGGATGATCAAGGTACTAAAGGAATGCTCAAGAAAGACTCGGCCATTGTGGAGAAGTTAAATGAACTCTTTGCACCAGTCTTCTCTGCAGAGAATATGGGGGAGATATCCACACACAAGCAATTATTTTTAGGTGACAAATCTGAGAAATTATCAGTAGAGGTGGTTTTGGAACAAATTGATAAACAGTAATGAGTCACCAGGACCAGATTATATTCACCTAAGAGTTCTGAAGGAACTCAAACATCAAATTGCAGCACTACTAACTAACTACTAACTTGTGGTATGCAACCTAACACTTAAATCAGCCTCTGTACCAGATGACTAGAAGACAGCTAATAAAACATCGATTTTTAAAAAAGGCTCCAGAGGTAATTCTGGCAATTACAGGCCAATAAGGCTAACTTCAGTACCAGGAAAATGGGTTGAATCTATAAGAAATACAGAATTATGAGAGACATAAATGAACATGATATGTTGGGGAAGTCAACACTGCTTTTGTAAAGGGAAATCATGCCTCACCAATCTATTGGAATTATCTGAGGGTTTCAGTAAGCATGTGGACAAGTGTGATCCAGTGCACATAGTGTACTTGGACTTTCAAAGAGCCTTTGAGAAGGTCTCTCACCAAATGCTCTTAAGCCAAGTAAGCAGTCATGGGATAAGAGGGAAGGACCTCTCAAGGATCAGTAACTGGTTAAAAGATAAGAAACAAAGGATAGGAATAAATGGTCAGCTTTCACAATGGAGAGGGGTAAACAGAGGTGGCCTCAAAGGATCTCTACTGGGACCCGTGCTGTTCAACACATTCATAAGTAATCTCAAAAAAGGAGTGAATAGCGAGGTGGCAAAATTTGCAGAGGATACAAAATTACTCAAGATAGTTAAGTCCAAAGCTGACAGCAAAGAGATCCCTCAAAACTGGGTGACTGGGGGGACAAGATGGTAGTTGAAATTCAATAAATGAAAGTAGTGGACATTGGAAAAATAATCCTAACTATACCTACTAAATGATGGGGTCTAAATTAGCATGGAGTCATCATGGATAGTCTTTGAAAACACTTACTCAATGTGCAGCAGCAGTCAAAAAAGCTAACAGAATGTTACGAACCATTAGGAAAGGGATAGTTAACACAGACAATATCATAATACCATGATATAAATCCAGGGAATGTCCACATTTCAAATACTCTGAGCAATTCTGGTCACCCCATTTTGAAAAAAATGTACTAGAATTGGAAAAGGTGCAGAGAAAGGCAACACACATGATTAGGAGTAGGAAACTGCTTCCATAACAGGAGAGAGTAAAATGACTAGGTCTGTTCAGTTTAGACAAGGGACAACTAAGGGGATATATGATAGAGGGTTTTTTTTATAAAATCATGAATGGAGTGGAGAAAATGAATAAGGAAGTGTTATTTATACCTTCACATAACAGTGGAATTAAAGGTCACCCAATGAAATCAATAGGCAGCAAGTTTAAAACAAGCATAAGAAGTACTTCTTCACACATTCACAGTCAGCCTGTGGAACTCATTGCCAGGGGATGCTGTGAAGGCCAAAAGTATAACTGGGTTCAAAAGAAGAATTAGATAAGTTCTTGGAGGATAGGTCCATCAATGGCTATTAGCCAAGTTGGTCAGGGATGCAACCTCATGCTCTGGGTGCCTCTACACCGCCAACTGCCAGAAGCTCGGAGAGGACCACTTGAAATTCTCCTGTTCTGGTCATATCTGCTGAAGAATCTGTCACTGACAACTGGCAGCGACAGGATACTGAGGTAGATGGAGCATTGGTGTGACAGGATAGCCATGCTTATGTTCTTAATATATTATTTTAATCATTTAAAATATTTTGCCCACACAATATGTATGGAAGCTAACAACACTGGTGAAAGTCCTTCATGGCTCATTCTTTCAAGGCCACATTAGAAAAACAACCTCAGCATACAAACATGAACTGTCGATTGCGTATGTCCACACTAAACACAGCAGCAGCTCTTTGACTTCGCGGCAGATGGTTCAGTAGGACTGATGGCCGTCGTACGTTTCCTGGGTGCTCCTGGCAGACCTTGGTGAGGTCGATCAGGGGCACCTGGACAGACATTGCTATCCTCCTCTTAGAGCACCGAATGGGAGTCAGAGACTCCAGGTCATTCTCTTCTTTAAGTTTCTTTAAGTTTCGTCTTATGGAGATTCAGTCCTGCCTGGAATATCATGCGAGCTGGAGGCTTCTGCCTCAGGCTGCTCTCCCAGCCAGCAGCACCACGTGGTCGCACCTACCTAGCCTACCCCTTCCTTCCATGGCTCATGAAGCCTGGACAGTAGTAAGAAGCAGTTCAACTATAGGCTGAGCAAGTGCAGAATGGTGGTAGAATGTGCCTTTGGATGTTTAAAAGCTTGCTGGTGCTGTTTGCTGACTAGGTCAGACCTCGGTGCAACCAACATTCCCATTGTTATTGCTGCATGTTGTGTGCTCCATAATATCTCTGAGTGTAAGGGAGAAGATGCTTATGGCAGGGTGGGAGGTTGAGGCAAATCGCCTGGCATCCGATTTTGAGCAGCCAGACACCAGGGCGATTAGAAGAGCATAGCAAGGTGTGCTGCACATCAGAGAGGCTTTGAAAACCAGTTTCATGACTGGCCAGGCTTCGGTGTGACAGTTGTGTGTGTTTCTCCTTCATGCAAACCTGCCCCTTTGTTGATTTTAATTCCCTGTAAGCCAATCACCTTCCCCCCCCATCAAAATAAAGTAACTATTGTTTTGAAACCATGCATTCTTTCTCTATTAATTAAAAAAATGAGGTAATAGACAAGGTAGCCCAGGTGGGGTGGGGGAGGAGGGAAGGACAAAGCCACATTGCTTATTGTAGCCACATTACAAATCAAACTGTTTGAATGACAGCCTTCTGTCGCTTGGGCCATCCTCTGGAGTGGAGTGACTGGGTGTCCGGAGCCTCCCCCTCCACTTTCTTGGGTGTCTGGGTGAGGAGGCTATGGAACATGGGGAGGAGGGTTGGCAGTTGTACAGTGGATGCGGCGGAGGTCTGTGCTCTTCATGGCTTTCCTGCAGCTCCAACAAATGCTTCATCATGTCCATTTGCTCCCCCATTAGCCTCAGCATCGCGTCCTGCCTCCGCTGTTCAAGCTTACTTAATTCTTTCCTAGCCTCTGCCACTGAATGCCTCCATGCATTAAGTTGTGCCCTATAAGTGCGGGAGGACTGCATGAGCTCGGAAAACACGTCATCGCGAGTGCGTTTTTTTCACCTTCTAATCTGCGATAACCTCAGGGACGGCGATGATAGGGGGAGCGTAGAAATGATTCTGGGGGGACTGCATGGTCACCTGTGCTAATGAGTGCTGCTGAGTTTGCCACGCTGACCAAACAGAAAATGAAATTGAAAAGTTCCTGGGGCTTTTCCCGTGTAGCTGGCTAGTGCATTGGAGTTCAAAGTGGTAACAATGGAGCACTCTGGGATAGCTCCTGGAGGCCAATACCATCGATTTGCATCCACACTACTCCAAATTCGACCCAGAAAGGTCAATTTTAGCACTACTCCCCTCATTGGGGAGGAGTACAGAAGTGAATTTTAAGAGCCCTTTAGGTCAACGGAATGGGGTTGGTTGTGTGGATGCAGTCATTTTTAAATCGACCCAACACAGCTAAATTTGACCTAACCCCATAGTGTAGACCAGGCCCCAGGACTACATAGAAGAGAGGGAAAGAGAGTGAGGAGTGTCAGTTTGTAGAGTCCATCTTGAACAACCTCAGTTACAAGTGAGTAATCTATTTCTTCTTCCAGTGTCCTCTGCAAATTCCCACTCTTAGGGTGGTTTAGTCAGCAGTATATACACCAAAAGACAGGTGGCTGGTCAGGAGTCCTAATTAAACAAGGACTGCAGAACAAATTTACCAAGCTGGGCATCTGATTTAGTTGCAATATTGATCATATAATGTATGTATTATAAAACATATGTATAAAACATATGTATTGAACTCCAGGTGGTTGCTTTACAAACTTCTATTAATAGGACATGCTTTAAACATGCTACAGAAGCAGTCATTGCTCTGGTGGAGTGTGCTCTCAGCAGAAGAGAAGGAGATTGTGAGGCATTTTTATAATATATTCTGACCCATACGGCATTCATTTGTGCAGAAATGAAATTTCCTTTACAGTTGTCTCCATATGAAACAGTTTGTGTTAAGATCTAAAGACTCTGGTCCAATCTAAGTAGAAAGTAATATTCTTTTAGCATCCAAACAGTGTAACTTTGACTTGCCATTATTTGAATATGGTCTGGAGAAATAATAGAAAGTAGAGTAATGGATTGATTGACATGGAAGTCAGAAATTACTTTTAGCATCATTTTTAGGTGAGAATTAAAAAGTTACTTTATCTTTATGAAATATTTTAAATGGAGGTCCAGCCATTATGGCATGAATTTCACTAACCCTCCTAGGATTATTGTTATGGATAACATTACAGATTATATTTCAATATGGAACAATACACACTATTATGTTATAAGAAGTGAAAGGTCAGTATGCCTGCCTCTGGAAATTTCCACTACATGCATCCAACGAAGTGGGTATTCACCCACGAAATCTTACGCTCCAATACGTCTGTTAGTCTCTAAGGTGCCACAGGACTTTGCCGCTTTTACATATCCAGACTAACACGGCTACCCTTCTGATACTATTTTCTTCTTAAAGAACAGGAGTACTTGTGGCACCTTAGAGACTAACAAATGTATTAGAGCAAAAGCTTTCGTGGGCTACAGCCCACTTCATCGGATGCATAGAATGGAACATATAGTAAGAAGATAGATATATACATACAGAGAAGGTAGCTCACGAAAGCTTATGCTCTAATAAATTTGTTAATCTCTAAGGTGCCACAAGTACTCCTGTTCTTTTTGCGGATACAGACTAACATGGCTGCTACTCTGAAACCTATTTTCTTCTTGTGATTTTTATTTTTAAAAATCAATGAATGCAGTGTTCATGAAAAGCTCTCACTTGGTAAGTCTTGGAGTCTAAAGTCTCCATTTAACCATAAAACTGTCATAGGAGGTGTCAGGGTTCCCTCCCCACTCTGAACTCTAGGGGTACAGATGTGGGGACCTGCATGAAAGACCCCCTAAGCTTATTTCTACCAGCTTAGGTTAAAACTTCCCCAAGGCACAAATTCTTTGCCCTTGGAGGGTATGCTGCCGCCACCAAGTGATTTAGACAAACTCAGGGAAAGGACCACTTGAAGTTCCTCCTCCCGCCTAATATCCCCCCTAACCCACCAAACCCCTTTCCTGGGGAGAATTGAGAATAAACAAGATGAGCACAGACCAACCTTGGGTTTTTTTAGGACACTAAAAAAAACTCCAATCAGATTCTAAAAGAAACAGAACTTTATTATAAAGAAAAACGGTAAAAGAAGCACCTCTGTAAAATTAGAATGGAAGATAATCTTACAGGGCAATCAGATTCAAAAACACAGAGGATTTCCCTCTGGGCCAAACTTTAAAGTTACAAAAAGAAAACCAGGAATACACCTTCCTCTCAGCACTGAGAAAATCACAAGGCAAAACAAAAATAAGCTAACACATTCCCTTGCTAGTACTTACTGATCCTAATGGAATTGAATTGCTTGCTTCCTTGATCTGTGTCCGACAAGCACACAGAACAGACAGACCAAAACCTTTTCTCCCCTCCTCCAAGATTTGAAAGTATCTTGTCCTCTTATTGGTCCTTTTGGTCAGGTGCCAGCCTGGTTACCTGAGCTTCTTAACCTTTTACAGATAAAAGGATTTCATGCCTCTGGCCAGGAGGGATTTTATAGTACTGTATACAGGAAGGTTGTTACCCTTCCTTTTATATTTATGACAGCAGGCGTATTAGCTTCTTCACACTGGCCTACCAATGTGCCTTAACTCTGCCTTGAAAAGTCACAAGGTATTCGTTTTCAATTTTCCACACAATATGAAGAAAGGCAGTGTGGTCCTATGAATTGGCCACTGAATTAGTACTTATAACACCTTGGTTATATTCCTGGCTCTGTTACCAAGCAGCTGGGTGACTTTGGGCAAGTTATTCCTCTTTCTAGAGAGGAAGGATGGTCCAGAAGTTATGACAGTGGGAGGACATAGGAGTTGAATTCCCTGGTTTACCTAGGACCTCCTATGTGACCCTGGGCAAGTCCCATAGCCTTTTGGGGTATGCCTACATAGCAAAAAAAATACCCATGGCAGCAAGCCTCAGTGGACTTGTGCTACAGGGCTAAAAATAGGCAGGTAGACATTCAGACTCTAAAGTCCAGGAAGGAGGGCAAGTTTCAGAGCTTGAGTCTGAATGTCTACAGAGCTATTTTTAGCACTGTAGCACAAGTTCGAGTCTAAAGACCTGGACTTTAGACTTACTGAGGCAGGTTTTTGTTTTGTTTTGCAACATAGACATATCCTCTGTGCCCAGCTTGTAAAATGGGGATAAATTCTTGCTTCAATGGGGTGTTGTGAGAATAAACACATTAGAAACTGCAAGGAGCTCTGATTGGGGGGGAGGGAAGGGGTCATATCAATATCTCAGAAAAGGCCTTTACTCTGTCAGAGTCCTTCACTCCTGACACTCACATTCAAGTCACATATGGCATCCTAATAGGATGGTAACGATGTTTGATTACCACCAATCTTGGCTGGATTTGAACAAGTAATGAAAAGTTTATCTCATTACCATGTCCCTGAACCATCCAACGCCACAAGTCAATGGTTAATTCCAAAGGTCAACAATATGCAACAAATTCTACCTCAGAAAGATCACAGGAAAGAAAAGGTGGCGGTGGGAGGGAACTCTCTGATGGAGCTTTGGGATCGATAATTGCAAATAATTAAAGTCTGCAATGTTAATAAACATAAGTATGAAAATGAAAAACAGTAATTGATACATATAAAACCATCATTCTTACAATATGCTGTAGGAGTTGTAGCCATGTTGCTCCCAGGATATGGGAGAGATAAGATGGATAAGATAATATCTTTTACTGCACCAATAAAGATATTGGTCACCCACCTTGTCCATCTAATATGTCAGACTAGATGATCTGGTGGTCCCATCTGGCCTTAATTTCTATGAGTAATTTAAGTGAAATTTCTCAATGTTAAAGTGCAATGGGACTGAATTTCCTTTCTCTTGCACTGCTGAATAGAGGGGGGTGACATTTTTTTGGTGAATAGCAAATTCAACTAAAATGTATTTTTGGAGCACAAACTACTCAGAAATTCAAGTAGAACTGAGTAAATAGCTTCAGCAAAAAAAATCTGAAAACAAAAATTTCATTTAGAAAATATAGTTTCAAATTGACATTTCATTTGAAATATGACATTTTGAAAGCATCACTGAATTGGCATTAAAATGGTTTGTTCAACTTTAATGACTTTTTGTCATTTTGTCCAAACAAAACAAAACAAAAAAATCAGTTTAGTTTCAAAACTAATCAAAGTTTGGAAGTGATTTTTCTGCTCAGCCACCAAATTGAAAAATCAATTATTTGCTCAGTCCCATTGGTGAGTAGCTTGGGAATAACTTGACAAAAGCTAACAATTATACCACTATAGATCTGTTATGAGTGGGGAATCAGGCTCTCTAAAATAGCCATATTTCAAGTCATGCAAAAGACTGAATTGTATAGAAGATGCTTCACTGTACATAAGGTAGAATATCAACATTTCAGGAAAATTTCTTTAAATAAGATCAGATCCTCAGCTGGCAGAAATCTAAGTAGCTCTGCTGAAGCCAGTTTAGATTTACACCAGCTGAGGATCTGGCATAAAACATATGCATCTGCCACTTATGGGTATTCTGTCCCCTTTTCTAAAGGGATGTCTGTTATCATTGTGATGGCACGCTAGAGTCACCCGATCCCCTCAGAAAACAGCATTTCCAGATTCATCATTAATCAGGTTTTCAATACTGAAACCTCATTTACAGGAGACTCCTAGCTCAGTACAATACTGAAATATTGTAGTCTATTTCTCTGACAAGATGTCTGAGAAGATTTTGTTTTGCTTTTACAAACTATCACAGGCCACATTTTTCAATCTGTTATTCTAAAACATATATTTAAAAATTCAAGTCCCCTTTAAAGTCTAACTTAATCTGCTCTGCAAAATGCTCAGTATGGATAATAAACAATAGGGCAAACAAAAAACATACACTGTAGCATATATGAAAGACTTCAGATGAAAGACAAAAACAGGACCCCGACCCAAATGAAACCTGGACTGTTAATTGATTTCCACTTCTCTCATGTGAAAAATACAGAAGAGCTTTTGTAATTGGAGTGGGTTTCATTCTATTTATGCACTGTTCTGTTCTTTTCCTCTATGTACTTCAAAGTAAGTTGGTGTCAGTGCACTCAGAGATATGGACTTCTCTCTCTCTAGCTGACTCTCTTTCCTTCTTGTCATCCCTGTCACTCTTCTTTCCTTCCAAAAGCTTTCATTGACAGTTTCTTACTATCTATTTTTATCTGCTCAAACTAACTGGCATTCAAATAACTGAATAAAGTGATCTATTTATATTATTGATCTCTCTTTTGCTAATTGCTGGACCCTTTGTGCCCACTAACGTAGAGACACAACCCTAACCTTGAAAGTTCCATTTTATACACTGTATACAACTTTCTGCTATTTCTTTTCATAAAGAAAGCATTGCATATGGTTCAAAAATGCTGCTGAAATTGTGGGAGGCATTCAGACCAATGCCACTTGTATCACTCGTCACTCTGAAGTTATAACAGCAGCAAGGAAGTATAACGCTCTTTCATCTTTCTGAAGAGTTAAAACAACATTTCAAAGCTAGTTCTGGACAGTTCTGATGTTTCTTTCCAAGTCTCCAGCCACTGTTATAAGGCAGTTTTCCTGTGCAAAGAATATGACACACTTCTCTTTTAGTTGAGTTGTACCCTTTGGAGTAAAATACTTTCTTCTAGATATTCTTTTAGTCTTGCAGCCACGGTTAAAGAAGATCAAATGTACTCTACCAATGATAGTCTATTTTAAGGCAATGATCCTGACTGTATATCTGGTCTTGAAGTCAAGTACATTTTTCATACTTCATGGGAAGAGGGGTCTTTTGAAAGTTTATAAAAGGCACAAAATCTGAAAAGTGAGAAAAAGTTGTGATTTATGGTGCAGTGTATAAAGCAGGTGAAAACAAACTGGGATCCTTTGGTGACATGTATATTTCTCCAGATGTACTTGAGATTAACAACAACGAACTGAGTGGGGCTAGTGAGGAAAGAAAAACTATTTATAACAATTGGGCAGAGACCATAGGAAGAGTATTAATAAAGAATCAAGTGCAGCTAAGGAACAATCTCTGGGTATTGCACTGAGGGGGTACACATACTTCACCTACTTGTATGCCAAAGTTTCCATGCTCAGTTTATATTTCAGTAAATTTCCTTCTCTAAATTAATGGACTTTCCACAGCCAGAGGAGTTGGATATTTGACATAGTCACATGCGTCCTCTGAGTTTCATTTTGAACTATGTGAAGGCGTTCTCTAGGGCATCCTGTTGGGAAAGTTCTCCAGTACTATCACAATGTCACAGATATGCATTTTGCTAACTCCCACTTTGTATGCCTCCCCTATTTGCACAAAAGTGATGAATGGTCTCTTTGACTCTTCCCCGTACAGTAGCCTGTATTCCTTTATCATTCTATTCCTTTGTCAGAGGCTGCAATGTTAAGTCCCACTTTCGGCACAGCACAACATGCATGCCATGCATGCTATCTCATAGCTGCTTCTCAACATCTCTCACACACTTAGATAAGTTTATTTGTACACTGCAGGCTCAGGAAGAGGCTGTGGGTACCTCTTACTCACACTGAATTTCCTAGTTTTTTGAAGCGCTCTGGGACTAGTGAACTTGCCAGTTCCTACCAAATCAGCCCCTGCTTATGCCGTGGGACTGAGTTTAGTGTTGATGATGGTGTGCGTGGTTGTGCAATGCTGCAGCAGTGTCTTTTTGCTTCAGTAATTTGTTTCAGTCATGGTTCCTAGTGACACCTGTGCTTTTCTTGCCAGCTTGTTCCTTGCCATGTTGCTGATGACATCAGCACTATGCACACACAGGAATGGGGTGTGCTTTGCCTTTCCCAGCCTAAGCTTTTCCTTGTTTCCCCTTGGTCCTTGCTGCATTTCTGCCAAGGTAGGCATGTGTCTATGTATTTGGGGCATCACCCTGGCCTCCTGCTATATTTGTACTGCCAAGCCACTGGAGAGGAAACATCTTAGTGGAGCTTCCATGAGCACTGGATATTCATGGACCACTGTCTATGCAAAACAGTGGCCACAGTTGCACACAAAAGTTTGTGACAAGTTATGTAGCCAGAACCCCCACTCACGATATTTCTTTTAGTTTACAAACTGTGCTCAATCCCAAAATATTTGGAGCATGAATAACATTAATGAAAACACAGAACATTCAATGGCAGAAATAAATAAAAGAGTGCAATATAAGCTCAACACCAAACCATAGTCCTTCCTCTGGGCAAGGGGGTAAGGGGGTATTCAGCTAGCAGGGTATGCCTTATGGCACTTGTTGTCATTATTGCACTGAAAATGTATATTAAGGCAGGCAGAAAGGGGTGTGTGCTAATGTACACCTCTGGTTTGTGTGTATTACCTCACACTTATAAATACGATAGCATCAGTACAAGTGTATTTTTGCCAGAGGGACACATTCCATCCTTGCTTATGACTCTCATTCCAATGCAACTTCATTATAGGCTGCCTCAGTGCCTTTCCTCACACTTCCACTCCTGTGTACATTGATTGCACACATCTGCCTTCATGAGCCACCTTTTACAAAAGCTCAGGATTTGGCTGCAAATGTATATCTCTGTTATTCACTCTCTAGGCACCTCTCCCTATTAATAACCAGTTTGTCATTGTCCTTCTGACTGTCTGAATGCTTATCTATTTCCCTTTTACTCACATTCTCTACTTTGGTCATTCTTCTTTCCTTCCAAGATCTGTCACTTACAATATCTCACTATCTCCATTTATTTGCTTAAATTAATTGGCATTCACATAACTTTGAATAAGGCATTCTATTATGATTATTATTGATCTCTAGTAGGCTGACTGCTATATCTATTGTGCACATTAATATTTCAATACACAGCCATAACCTTGAAAGTTCCAATTTATAGACTTCACTAATAACTGTTCCCTACAATTCCACCCCCTCCACACACACACATACAATAACTACAAATTCACATTATTAAAAAATTGAGTGTTCATTCCACAGTTAGCTTGCTGTGATGTACACATATCCATAAGGACACCCTGATAAATCTTTATCTATTTATTTTGTTATATCAGTGTATATTAGACACCGCAGAGTAGTACCTTACTCAATAAGGAGCCACACTGGCTTCACTGATTCAGCCTTCCCTCTCTTCAGCTACCTCCCACTGTAGTTTTCCTGATCTAGTTTCTCCACAAGTTACCAAGTAGGTAAGCAAAGTAGCCTCTTTTTCCCCCCTTGAGATTATTTCAGTTGATATTTGTCCACAGAACAAAACCAACATCTACAATGGAGCAACTGGAGTTCCTGGCTCATAAAAGGTCCAGGAATAAAACAGTAGAGATGCTGTGGGTCAATATCAATGTGCAATTAAACTTGATAAGCACCTAAGTAAACCTGGCACATTTTTATGCACAGAGTTGTTCTTTTTGTGTATATCTGCTTACTTCTGTGATACAAAGAAGTCAGCCTTTCAGGTTGTTTTTTTATTTATTTATTTTTTTTAGATTCTGTTAAACCATTCTGCAGAACCAACAGAGCTATGAGTCAGTGAGCTGGATTCTATTCCATTTCCTATCAACAGAATTGTTAATAAATCACAATCAGTTTCACAGGTACAAGCAAACTGAAGGCACCAGGGCTGCACAAGTATCCCTGAGGGTATGATCTGTAGACAACAGGATTGCACAGATTTAGCTGAGGGACTAATTTGGCCTACAGAATCTTTATTTCTGGTGGTGATATACAAGATGGAGAGAACTCGGGCTCTTTCTCAGAGCCCAGGCTGAGTACTCAGGGCTAGCAGTTAGAAAAACACATTTTATTTATAAAACTGAACATATTTGACCTGGGAATCACTCAGAGGACAATAAACATAATATCTCCTGGTGCCGTTTTTGAGTCAGTTGCCAGAATACAACTGTACTTTAAAATGCATTGGTAGCATTACATGAAGAAGTTTGCAAAGCCCCTGCCATCACTATTACTAGCTGTAACCAACTGTGCTCATCTCCTATGAAAATAGTCAGTTAAATAAAGAAAAGGTATTCCAGCCAAATGCAAAACACAATTTAACATGAGACAAAAGTATCTATTTTTTCCCCAATGAGATCAAAATCAGTGTAGATAACAGAGAAATATTGAGAAAGGCCCTGACCCAGTTTAGATTTTCATGTAAGTATTTGTTAGCAGATTCCTTATATTGCAGTGGTCCTGATATACACAATTCACACTTCAGCATAACTTCATATTCATTGCAATTGGCAATGTGAAATCCTGGAGTGACAGTGTTCTCCAGTGGGGACAGAAAAACAGCATGAGCCTATTAGGGTCTTTTCTGTGTGTGCAAGAAGCGATACTTCATTCTTACTGAAGATTGCTAAAATGAAATAAAGCAAACCCCAGGGAAGAAAATAAAAGGAGCTGAAAGAGAAATCTTAGAGGCCAACAGCAGAGAAGAAATAAGGGAGCGTCTGGATAGATTGGTTCAATATGGAAAAGAGAAACAGAACATTCTCTCTAAGCATGCACTTTGCTATATGTTGCTACTTACAAGTGTTGCACAAGAAGCTGGGACATACACAGGTCCTAATATATTCTAAGCATTCCTTGGAAAGCTAATATGACAAGAGTGCGAACAGAACTGAAATTCTATGGGTTGTTTAAAGTTTGCCATATGGGTTGATATCACATATAGTTGTAATGCATGTTGTATGTAAAGTACGATAAAAACAATTTTTTAAAAATTATTTCATTTTGTTATATTCTGCAGACGGCTCCTTATTTCCCCCCAGGGACATATGTTATCTGAAGATTATTTTCTAGTAGTCTTTGCTGTTGCTGCCAAACAGCATCAAAAGGAAGAAAACATGCTTTAGAATGATAGGAGACACATTTTGCAGGGTCCTTAAAGATTTGCTAATCCTTATCTTTTACTCTTATTTTCTTTGTATTAGGTTCTCCAGTCCTTCTAAGGAAGTAACATTTAAAAATGTTTTTAGAGTTATTAAATATACTAAGCACATTACTATTTGGTAAGAGTGGAGAAAGAAAAGAAAGTTTTGTTTCTGTGGTTCCTAATCACAATGGCCTAAATCTCACAACTGCACTAGTGATCATAAGCCTATTCCAAAACCCATTGAAATTAATAGGAGTTTTTTCATTGACTTCAATGGGCTTTGAATCAGGCCCTCAGAGTTACTGGCACATCTGTTCTCTGATCTGGATAATAATAATTACTGATGGCTGAGTCTCAGAATACTTAGAGGCTCAATTTAGATGGCTCAGTCTTCATATTTAGATTGGATGCCTTTGTTGTGATGAAATCCTATGTCCTGTGCTGTACAAGAGGTCAGATCAAATTATCCAATGACCTCTTTTGGCTTTAAGACTATATAAAGATGCTTATGCAAGCCTTAGCCCCAATCCTGAAAAGACATATTTAGGTGTTTAACTTTACACTGTCTGAAGTCCCAATGAAGTCTATTTGAGACTAATCGCACAGTACAAAGTTAAACACTTGCGCAGCTTTGCAGGGTATAAGTCCTTATATAAACTCTCAGAACCTTCTTATCTTGAAAAACTGGGGTGAAAATTTAATGGAAAAAAAAGCTTGTAGGAGATTTCCAGTGCTTCCTATATCCAGTCACTGTATCTGATAAATATTCATTGCGCTAATGACATTTTTATTTTGAAACCCAGGAATGCAAAATTGTAATTAGATTGCCCCATAATAAATATTTATTTTTTTCCTAAGGCCAAGCCTCCATTTCCTCTGTTTTTATTTGAAAGCTGTATTGCTTAATATCAGGACCTCATTCAGACAGAAGAGTAGTGGAATCAAATTGTTTAGAAATACTTTCAGTGTTTCTCTTGGTATAGTTGAAAAATGGAATTAAGTGCCATTTTCATTACACATGCAATCCAAGTTATGTGCAATCCCACAATTCACTTTAGTCAATACTATCCAAATTATTTGTCAGACAAGATCCTAAATTTTTAGTATGTGCTACTATGCTTCCAGAAACAGACAGAAGTGGAGGAGCTTCGTCGCTGCCCTAAATGCCTGAACGTAATGGGTACTAACTAAATAACTAACTATGCTTTCAGTACAGAACCTCACTGGTCATTTGGTTGTATTCACATTTAAAGAGAGTAATTCAGTTTTAGGCCAAATTATTCTGAACCTATAGATCTGATAAAACAAAAATAATGAGCAGGTATGGTGCCAAGTTTGCAATGCATGTTTGTAATTCTAATGCTAGGCTTGCAAATTATCATCATAGAAAGATCTCTTATCCTGGCACTCAAAATAAATAATTAGACGAGAAAATTAGTTCTATGTAGGAATTACTTGCCAATAACATGTTTTTAAAGTAAAGTTGAGTGCACAGAATTCCTGGTGGGAAAAAAAAAGTTCTCTCGTTGAAAAACAGCTGAACCAAATTTGTTGAAACGGAATGAAATAAAACTGGATCCTAGGTTAACATCTTATGTGCCTGGTTCCAAAGCTGCAGTCCCCTGAAAATCAGGCTTTATAAAATGGATGTGCCATCTCCAGATTAGTCAGTGGCACAAGCAAATGCTCCTATAAAATAATCAAAATAATCCTGACCAGAGTATATGTTTGTAAACTTATTTCTTCAGGGCAGGCCATATGTATAGTGCGGGTTTGATGTACTGTAGATGGGATAAAGCTGAAAGAGCTTATTTTTTCCATTCATGATGCCAAGAACAATTCAGAATCAGAGAATCGTAACACATTTAAAGAGCCTGAGCTCACATTTATAGGGCCTGATTTTCCTCCCACCTTTAAGCTACTCTTTGAAAGACAATGGGCACAGCTTACCCTGCTCCATTTTAAACCTGTATGTCGAAGAAATGTAGGGATTCACACTTCATATAATCATAGAAGTGTAGGACTGGAAGGGACCTCAATAGGTCATCTAGTCCAATCCCCTGCAGTCAAGACAAGGCAAGACAACATAATAACTAGACCATTACTGCCAGATGTTTATCTAAACAATTCTGAAAAACTTCCAATGACTGAGATTCCACAACCTACCTAGGCAATTTTTTCCAGTGCTTAATTACCCTGACAGCTAGGAAGCTTTTCCTAACATCCAACCTAAACCTCCCCTGCAGTAATATATAGCAGCTAGGGCTGTCAAGCAATTAAAAAAATTAATTGTGATTAATCGTGCTGTTAAACAATAATAGAATATAAAATATTTAAATATTTTTGGATGTTTTCTACATTTTCAAATATATTAACCTTAATTACAATGCAGAATACAAACTGAATAGTGTTCACTTTATATTTATTTTTTATTACAAATATTTGCACTGTAAAAAACCAAAATAGTATTTTTCAATTCCCCCATTACAAGCACTGTGGTGCAATCTCTTTAACATGAACGTTGAACTTACAAATGTAGAATTATGTGCAAAAAAACCTGCATTCAAAAGTAAAACAATGTAAAGCTTTAGAGTCTACAAGTCCACTCAATCCTACTTCTTGCTCAGCCAAATAGCTCAGACAAACAAGTTTGTTTACATTTGTAGTAGATAATGCTGCCTGCTTCTTATTTACAATGTCACCTGAAAGTGAGAACAGGTGTTTGCATGGTACTATCGAAACTGGCATTGCAAGATATTTAAGTGCCAGAATTGCTAAAGATTCATATGTCCCTTCATGCTTCAACCACCATTCCAGAAGACATGCGTCCATGCTGATGATGGGTTCCGCTTGATAATGATTCAAAACAGTGCAGACCAACGCATGTTCATTTTCATCATCTGATTCAGATGCCACCAGCAGAAGACTGACTTTCTTTTTTGGTGGTTTGGATTCTGCAGTTTCAGCGTTTGGAGTGTTGCTCTTTTAAGACTTCTGAAAGCGTGCTCCACACATCGTTCTTCTCAGATTTTGGAAGGCACTTCAGATTCTAAACCTAGGGTCAAGTGCTGTAGCTATCCTTAGAAATTTCACATTGGTACCTTTTTTGTGTTTTGTCAAATCTTCAGTGAAAGTGTTCTTAAAATGAACAACATGCTTGGCCATCATCTGAGACTGCTATAACATGAAATATATGGCATAATGCAGGTCAAACAGAGCAGGAGGCATACTATTCTCCCCCAAGGAGTTCAGACAAAAATTTAATTAATACGTTTTTTTCATGCGCATCTTCAGCACGGAAGCATGTGCTCTGGAATGGTGGCCAAAGCGTGAAGAGGCATTCAAATGTTTAGCGTAAATCTAGCACGTAAATACCTTGCAATGCCAGCTACAAAAGTGCAACGTGAACGTCTGTTTTCACTTTCAGGGGACCTTGTAAATAAGAAGCGGGCAGCATTATCTCCCGTAAATGTAAACAAACTTGTTTGTCTTAGCGGTTGGCTGAACAAGAAGTAGGACTGAGTGGACTGATATACTAAACCTTCACTGCAGATTTGACAAAATGCAAAAAAGGTACTATTGGGAGATTTCAAAAGATAACTCGACCCAAGATTTAAGAATCTGAACGGCCTTCCAAAATCTGAGAGGGATGGGGTGTAGAGCACTACATTAAATCTACATTTGTAAGTTGCGCTTTCACGATAAAGAGATTGCATTATGGTATTTGTATGAGTTGAATTGAAAAATAGTGTTTCTTTTGTTTATCATTTTTACAGTACAAATATTTAAAATAAAAAATAAATATAAAGTGAGCACTGTACACTTTGGATTCTGTGTTGTAATTTAAATCAATATATTTTAAAATGTGGAAAACATCCAAAAATATTTATATAAATAGTTTTCTATTATTGTTTAACAGTGCGATTAATCTCGATTAATTTTTTTAAATCGCTTGACAGTCCTAATAATCATCAAAACATTTATTTCTTCCTAAGCATCAGACACTCACCGTAGTAGGACACTGAAATATGAAGAGTATGCATCAGGGTATTTTCTACAGAGGCTATGACAGCTAATTGAAAAAACAAACTTTAGTCAAGACTGTGTGAATTTTAAAAAAGCCTCTCTGCATAAATAAATTGAAAAATATAATAAAGTTCCAAGAGAGAGAGAATATTCATGCTATTATACAATTTAGCATCCCTATATTTACAAGGAAAATACTTCAGTACCAGAAAGGCAGAGCGACAAAGGAATAGTCACTCAACCATCTATTTTCACTGATTAATTCCTTGAATGCTCTTCCTTTGGCATGCCTTGGCCCCTTACCTTCCGTAAGAAAACACATTACAGTTTCTAGAGCAGCAAGGGGCCAGAGGAGTGCCTGTTCACTGAAGATATTATGCACATCTTAGAAGTACATAAAGGGTTAAGCAGAATAGCAATTTTGCTACATCATCACAGACCAGGTACAGCAAAGAAGCAGTCACTTTACTGCCTATGAACGGTATTTTAACTGCACTCTGGATGGGCATCTGAGTAGGGCCTTTTCACCTGTACATTTGTACACTGCACTTATTTCAGAAAAAAGAATCAAAAGGCTTATCAGAGAAACTTCTGTTTTGTACGACTTTATAACTCATTTTAAATGGTGAAAATTCTGAGATCTGATGCAAGTTTAAACTGGAAGTGAAAAGGCCAACTCAACAGTTTCCTTTTAAACTTGTTTCTCTCTATTCTAAGCAATTACAGATCATGTTCAATGTATGTGGAAAAGAAGAGATTTAATCCTTCTGTTTATACAAAGGCTAGCACAATGCTAGTGTAATGGAACCTTGCTTATTCTCCCTCTCTGGCCCACTTGAAGAAGTTGGTCCAATGAATAAATATATTGATTGTTTGAGCTCTCTAACTTTGCATTCCTATTTCAGTAATTTATGCGTGGTTCTGTAAAAAAGAGGAAAAAATAAAATCAATGAAGTTTACTCAGTTCCCAAATTACTTGTTAACATTGTGCCTTTTATCTCTGTTGTTAATACATTACTGGATCCATTACCCACAAATATTAATTATAAATTAAAATGCTGTCATTATTGCCAAATGAGTAAATTAGCAATGGACAGGGATTTTGTCTCCTTTTGCCAAATGCCAGATTATCTGTCGTTCAGAAATATAAACAATGGAACGTCCAACAGTAATGCTGAAGGATCCTTTAGAAGCTGCATGGTAATACTGTCAAACTTATAACGTAGGTTGCACTCTTGTAACTAAGGATTTAGATATACAAGGTAACAGAGCCTAGAAATTGCAAGGGGAATGCTATGATCAAATGGGTGGGAGCTGGGGGGAAGTAAGGAATAAAGTCGGGAACAGTTGAAATTGTGGTTCATACCATCTAACATGTTGGACAGGAGAGATGCTCTGGCATAAAAAGGAAAGTAAACTGCATCCTACAAAGGGCTGCAACAACTTACTTTCCCTCAAAAGCAAAGAGGGCCAGGGAAGAAACTGTCACAATTCCTTTTAGTCACAATTTCTTCGATAGGCTGCTCCTAGGGACCAGCAGAGCTTCACCCCATCCTTTACATGGGGGTAGGGGAGAGATGGGTAAAAATAAATCCTAATGCAAACATGCTAGCTCAGGTGACACTAGTCATCTAGCAATTTGAGGCCTGATACTACAAACACACAGATTTGAATGGGTTTAGTGACAACAGCAAGCCGTACTCTGAGTAATACACATTCTCAGGATCAAGCGCTTAGTCTGCTGTGTTACCATACCACATTTGCAAAGCATCGGCAGTACCAATTTAGTCTCTATACACACAATTTACTACTAGTACAGATTCTCTATCATCACATAACATTTGACCTGCCCTTTTTAGGATGTTTAATTTTCAAAACTTTACATTCAATATTTGAAACTGATCTTATAATAATAATTATTTGTGCTACAATAGTGACCAAGAGCACTGTACAAACACAGAGTCAGACACAGTACCTCCCTGAAGAGCTTACAGTCTAATTAAAGACAAGACAAATTAAGTACAACAAACTGTTGCCCCCTTTTTTTGACCCAAGCAGCAAGTCAAAGTTTAGGACTCCATAGGTATTACAGCTGGGAGTAGAAATTAGTGTATTTCTTTGATACAATTTTGTTTAATAACAAGGAATGTACAAAGTCCTGTATCTCTGAATGCACAAGGAACCAATCAAAAAGTGGAGCAGTTTCCCCAAGTCCTTTTAGCTAACATCAGATCCAGTGGCTCTCTCTAGCTTTTTCCAGTCACACTGTGCTCACAGGCTCCTGCTTAGCTTTCTTGCTTCCTTTTCTTTGCCTCTCTCTCTGCTCTTTTTGTGACCTCAATCTCTGTGTTTTTGCTCCCACACACACCTACACAAAACAAATACTCAGCCCAAAAAGCTCTTGGGCAGGTTCACACAAACCTTTTGGTTTTGGTGGGGCTTATGTTTACAGTTATATTAAAGGGTAAATTCACACCTATCAACCTCAGCTGTGGGTTCTAACCCAACCTATAACAAGATTTTACCCACCTCATAAAAACAAACAGTAGGCAGGAAAGAGGAAGGGAGCAAAAGGGAAACAAGGAACTCAGGCAGGTCTACACTTAAAAAGCTGCATCAGCACAGCTGTAGCACTTAAGTGAAGAGGTTCCTACACCAGTGGAAGAGCTTCTCCCCTCAGCATAGTTAATTCACCTCCCATCGACAATGTTGCCTCTACGGGGGTTAGGTTGGTATAACTACGCCGCTCAGGGGTGTGGATTTTCCACACCCCTAAGCGACATTATTATAATGATACAGATCTGTAATGTAGACCTGGGCTAGACTTAAACTATGTTATCTGATTCTTTTTTTAAAATCCAGTTATACTTTTTGGCCTTCACAACATCCCTTGGCAACAAGTTCTTCAAATTGACTGTGCATTGTGTAAAGAAGTACTTTCTTAAGTTAATTTCATTGGGTGACCCCTGGTTCTTACATTACGTGAAGGGGTAATTATTTCCTTTTTCACTTTCTTCACATCATTCATGATTATAGACCGCTATCCTATTCCCACCCCTTTCCACACCACCTATTTGTCATCTCTTTTCTAAATTGAACAGTCTGTGTTTTTAATCACTCCTCATATGGAAGCTGTTTCCTACCCCTAGTGATTTTTGTTGCCCTTCTCTGTACTTTTTCCAATTCTAATCTATTTTGAGATAGGGTGAACAGAATTTTACACAGTATTCAAAGTGTGGGCATGCCATGGATTTATATAGTGGCCTTATGATATTTTTCCTGTCTTATCTGTCCCTTTCCTAATAGTTCCTAACTTAGCTCTTTTGAGTGCTGCTGCACATAGAGCAGATCTTGAGAGGTCTTCTAGCCCAGTTTCTAGAGAACTATCCATGATGACTCCACAGTCTCTTTCTTGAGTGGTAACAGCTTATTTTGAACCCAAGCATTTTGTATGTACAGTTGAGATTATGTTTTCCAACGTGCATTACTTTTCAGTGTTGACCAACCTTTATACATATTAAGCAGAAGTCATGAACCTAAACTAAAGGAAGTTTTTATACAAGCAAAATAAACTTATGCAAATTCCTTTAGGGATCCATTCAAAGCATACAGTGATATTTAAAAGTCAACATTTACCGCACCAGTCTTGAGATTCTATAATTTTTCTTACTGTAAGTACATGAAAATAGGGCTCCACCTTACTCCTTTTGAATTCAGTTCTAAAACTTCAATTTTCCTTAGTAGAGGCAAGATTAGGCCAATGTTGTGGCATTTTAGAGGCCACATTGTGGTAGTTTAACACATTTTGACATTAACACTGATGACTAAATAAGCACAACCCTCTCCCCATCTATAAATCACATTTCTTAATATAATACATATTCAGCACAGAATTTGATTCAATTTGCTTGACTTTAAAAATCCAGCTTTCATAAACATTAATGGAGTTGTATGGCTAAAGCCCCAATGACTGAACTGAGAATATACAGTACCTAATAAAAAAATTAAGTTCAATTCACTGAGATATTCTCAACTCAACAGTTTATACTCTTGTGCTTCATAGATCCTGAACTGTTTTTTAGTTTTTTTTCAAACAAGAGGGAGAGAAGCAATCTAGAGTGTTCCCTTAAAATTAATTACTTTGAACAGCCAGCTCAAAGGAAAAGTGTTCTTCTGCCAACTTAACATCTGTGTACCATAGGGCAGAATTTAACCTGTGTAGACTTCCAGGTTTTCAAATCCAAACTTTTTTCCGTGTTTTTGTTACTGTTTTCAAAATATTTGAATCATATTTATCTGGTGTTGAATTTAATATCTTAAAATGCCGTACAAAACTAAAATTGCTTGGCACTGGGGAGTTTATATGCATAAATATGTTTAAAAATGATAAAATGAAACTGTTCTATGTATAGGATTCCTACAGGATTTTGTTAATAGTTACTCCATAAAATGTTACCAGTGAATTGGGAAAGTCACCAAGAATATGTTCTTATTTTTCAGTCATAATTAAGTATTTATTAGGATACTGCCAATCTTTGACTTGTCCAATAGCCTAAAGCAGATAGAAGTATGACTAGGGAAATCTGTGAAGTATGATTTCATTAAGACCCTCTTTAGTTAGTTTTGACAGTTTTATAAACAGTTAGTGTTTGTCAACTTCTGTCTCAGATTTACACCTGTTTTTAAAAAAAGCCCTCTAGCTAAAGGGTAGTCTGTGCTTCACTACCAGGGATAGACTAAGAAAATCATGCCAGTACAAAGGTCTGAGGTATTCTAGATGGACCCAATTTAGCAAGGGTTTAACAAAGCACATGAATTAAAGTCAATGGAGCTAATTTGTTGCAGGTAAGGGCATGAGTCTAGCCCAGAGTAAGATACTAGTCAACATGAGTAAAGATATCAGAATCCAAACCTCTGTATTAGTGTTTTCATTAAAATGAAATTCTTTCCCCCACTTCTTTCTCCTATTTTCTCCACTCGGTTATTTCTCTCTGTGCCTCCTCTTTTCTTCTTTTTGAGTAAGATTTTTGAACCCATGATGTAGATGAGGATTTGAATTCAACCAACCCTGTTAAAAAACAGATTTATCTGCCATGCCGTTGCTAATTGACAACATAATTGTCTATTTACTTCAGAGAAGATGCCTGTTGGGAGAAGGGAGGCGCCGCCAAGTTTTGCTTTGATGTCAAATTAGCAATTAGCAGTTTTTTTGTGAAATAATTATGTTTGTTTTAATAACAAACGCGGATTTTTTTTTTCCCCAAAGGTAAAATCTTGCTCCTCTTCTGGCTTTTCAATGACACTTAAACAATACCTTTGCAAGTTCACACGTATCTTTAGTTAAGAGTTCCCAGAAACCCACTCATTTGGATCTAATACTGTTCTCCTTGCCCTCTGCCAGACTCCCTGTTCACCAAACTAGTAATTCCCATTCCAGTTATGGAAAATAAAGACAGAACTAAAAGCTTTTATGATTCAAGGCCAGAATCTCCTCTCACACCAATGTTACCCCATTGGTTCCTCATTTTGAGTGGTTTAAGGGAGAGGAGAATCATGTCCCCCAGACTTTAAAATAAGCTGAATAAAATAAGTTTTATGTCTATGTTGTTACACTAAGATATTAGACTTTTTGAGATCTGGTATGTTATCAAAATGATTAAATCTCTGTACAAGAAAATAAATCCTGGAAAACACTTGGAAATAAAGCCCCAAAACAAATCAAACCCAAAGAAGTTTTAGGTTCTTTTTTTCCAAGAACTTCCAAATTTGAAACCTTTCTGTGAGCTTGAGTCTTATTTCCTTAAAGGTGAGCAAGCGGTGGTGTGACTAAATTGAGGCAAAGCATCCAGAAAGCGGACATAACTGGCTGCTTGAGGACTTCTTATGTAGTAGGAGCTGCTCCCCTTCCTGCCTCTCTCCCTACTTTTCTGTGTCTTACCAAGCCTCACAGTAGCCAGAATGACTTCTAGTGTACCAAGGCAACTGAACATAAAGCAGCTTGGGAATGTCCCTGGGATTGAAGGCACACAAAAACTGTCTTTTTTGAGATGCATCTGAAGAAGTGGGTTTTTTACCCATGAAAGCTTATGACCAAATAAATCTGTTAGGCCATTTCTACACTACAAAAGTACTCCGATTTTACAGAAGTCGATTTTTGGGAACAGATTGTATAAAGTTGAGTGCATGCGTCCACACTAGGCACATTAATTCAGTGGTGTGTCTCCACAGTACCGTGGTAAGCGTCGACATTCCAAGCGGTGCACTGTGGGTAGCTATCCCACAGTTCCAGCAGTCTCCGCTGCCCACTGGAATTCTGGGCTGAGCTCCCAATGCCTGATGGGGCCAAAAATTTGTTGCAGGTGGTTATGGGTAAATGTCGTCAGTCAACCCTCCCTCCCTCCGTGAAAGCAATGGCAGACAATCATTTTGCGCCCCTTTCCCTGGATTGCCCAAGCAGACACCATAGCACGGCAAGCATGGAACCCATTCAGCTCACCACAGCAGTTATGACCATTGTAAACACCTCACGCATTATTGTGCAGTTTATGCAGAACCAACACCTGAAAAACCAGGCGAGGAGGCGATGGCAGCGCAGTGATGAGGACATGAACACAGATTTCTCTAAAACCGTGGTCCCCAGCAATTTGGAGATCATGGTGTTACTGGGGCAGGCTCATGCTGTGGAATGCTGAT